>NC_142849.1:22502500-25002500 GCF_061612785.1 Hesperophylax consimilis | reverse complement strand
TTTCATTGATATATCACATAAATATTCAGCTTTACACGCAGTAAAAAAATTATTTCCAGTCTTTGAGATTTTGAATTCTGCGCATCTTTCAGTGTCCACCCTTCTAAAGCAAACAATCCTCAGCGGGTATTTTACTTTAATTAGATAATTCCTTCAAATTGCTCCTTACTACTCGTTATGCCTGAATTTGATTACAAAAATTCTCATTAATTAATAAATGCTCGTGATTTTGAAAAGGTTTCAGAATTTAGATTACGTAGTTACCTGGTTTCTTAGCATCCGCGCTTTTCATTAATTACCTTTAAAATGTTAATCCTTCAAAGGGAGTTAAGAAAAGTGTAAGATTTTAAATTTTTGATCACTAGATGGGTTTTAAAGATTTTTTGAACCTTATAAACGATCAAGATAACAAAAAGTAGAAAAAATCAACAGATTCGTATCAAACAATACTTTTTTTACTTTTTTTTTGGTAAAATGATGAATTTTATAGGGTTTTTAATAAAATTAAATAGAAAATGTTTTTTTTTAAATAACGAAAATTTAATTACATTTATCATCGATGGTAGCGAGCAAAGAATAGAAATTGAATACAGGCCTAGGCGTGCGACAAATTTTGAAGTGCCACGTGATCAAGTCAGTGCCGATGCGTTTTGCAAATGGCGGCGATTGTTGCTGATTCACATTGTTTCTTCTGATTTGTGTGTTGCTTTACCCTAAGCACATTAAATAAACCGAGGGATAAGACTATTTTAAACATTGAAGCTTACTTAACCACAGTACCTACTCCGTAATTTGGCAATCGCGCGCCCATTCTAATATATTACAGTGGGGTTTAGGACATTCCCAAAAAAATATTCAATTCTAAAAGAAAACTAATGTAATTCGATTAATTTCGGCTTCTAGACTAGACTGACAGGCCAATTAAATATAAATATTAAAAATATGGTCTAGATGAGTTCCGATATATTAAATGGTTTTGGCCAATGAGAAAAAATTGAGCATTCTTCCGGCACATTACAGCTGTGATATCCTTGATACTAGGGTATAAGCTCATCCATAGATGAAACTAGATTTGTCTGTTAAGTTACCTATTTAAGGCGTTAGCTGTCGAGTATTGTAGAGAGTAAGAGATTAAGAGTTCAAGTGTTTGGTTGAAGCCGGAGTTTTATTTAATCAGAGAGTTCGTGACAAACTCCAGAGACACAGCAATAACGACCATAAATAAATACAGAATTGTGTTTCATCTACATTATTTAATTTTCATTTCGATCAATAATTGGAATAGCGATATACAAAGAAAAGCAACTGTAATCGAGGCAGAGTGCGTGATAAATGAGCTAAAACCAAAAAGCAATTAAGTTAAATATTTTTCACTGTATCTACTAAGCCATAAAAAATACAATAATCTCTCTACTTAAGTGCGTTGTATTAATGACCTATCAGAACAAATATAAAATAAATTAAAAAAAAAAAAACATTAAAATAAACGTACCTATTGGGCAAATATTTTATACAAAACATCAGCTAGGGACACTAATATTGGTTGTGATTATTTAGATTTCTTTTGGCGACAAAGTAAGTAGGTATCACTTTATCATTTTTAGAATATCAGATTTGTATTGCTTTTCAAAATAGAAACGGTTTTATTCATATTATCATCATTCGTTTATGTAGGTGAAACACGAAGCAAAAAAAATAGTTCTCCATTTTTACCTCCAATCAGTCCAATTTGACATCCAACGCTCTAAAGCCGAATGACCTGAAACTACCGAGTCCTCACTGATAATAGTAGTTCACCTTTCAAAAACATATTAGTAGCCAACAGCGCCTCTTCGACTGTCCGGAATTTTTCACGGGTCTGCGCTATTTTATATATAAACGAAAATAAATATTATATAGGTACCTCTTAACATATATACAATCAAAGCAAGAATCGTGACTCTCTTATCAAGCACAAGAGCTCTTTTCTGATAAGGGCATTATTGGTAATATACGAATTTTGTTAAATAAATTGTATAAAACGTAACTCTTTATTATAATTAATAACTTTTATAACTTATAATATAATTTAAAACTTTTTATTATAATTGAAATCAATAATTAAATCTACATTAAGGTCATGTTCATTTCAATCTAGTGTGTATTATCTATTCAGTAATGGTGCCATTGGTTTCTATCAAAATCTACACGGAATGCATTTTTAGTGTGATTTGCATAGTAAATGTATTTCTATTCAGTCGTTTTATTAGTCCTTCAGTGGGTATCAGAGTAAATATTATAGATATATTTACTTTTTGTTATTGCATTATGTCTTAGCAATATTGAAAAAAAAATGTTCGCAATTCTTATTGTTTAAGACACCTTATCGTGTTTCACCTGAAGAAGTTAAAAAATAATATCGCCTATTTTAGCCTTGTGACCCAAATATGTCGACTATACGGGGTAATTGCGCTAACTTCGGGAGGTGATTCTAAATTATGGTATAAGTAAAATATAATAACTTTTTTATCGAAAATCATGTAGATTCGCTCTCCAAAGTTAACGCACTTAACCCCCGGACACCCTGTATAATAAGATAGAGTGTACTGAAGTTGAGATTTTCGTCGTAAATTATACGGATTCAAAAAAATATTCTGCTCTTGTTAAAAATATGTTGCGCTGATTATATCAAGTATTACTTGCGTCTCTAATTGTTTATCTTACTGTTTTCTACTGTTTGTTATTTGTGTGAGTTTTCACATAAGTTATAAGTTTGTTTTTTTTTTTATATTTATTGTTTTATTTATTTAGATGTTTGAAAATGAATGTATCCTATGCTGAGTAGATTTTTGTAATTATTGTACCTATTTGTGTATTAACTAGGTTTTTATTATAGGATTGTTCTCATGTAAATCAGATCGTCTATAAAAATCCAGTATAAATAAATTATAATTTTGCTTGTGTGCAGTGCATACCGACTTCAATCGTTAGAATAAAATGTAAAATAAAACATTTGAAATAAACAACTTCCTATTTTATTACTATCAAGTGGAATAATACATAAAATTATACATTCTGATAAACAAACACATTCATCCAGTCTGCTAGCAGTGGCAGTGGCAGAAGCCCCTGACTGTTTATTACGTCGTTTTAATGTCTTGAATATGGGTTTCTGAAGGAATCCTAGCATTTATTGTTACTTTTATTACGGCGGCCAACAATACCATGCTTTGCTCAAACGGCCATAAAAATATTGGCCTTTTTGTATCATTTGGCCTTTATTTATTTATGGCTTTTTATTTGATTATTTGAGTGGCCAATAAAGTGTGCGCTATTGTGGGCTAGATAAATAGTTATTATTATTATTGTGGCGCGATGATTCTTAGAGAATTGAATGACTGTTTTTCATTAGTAGGCTCTAACAGCCTACGAATTTAATCTCATTTATTGCTGTCAAGTATATGAATAAGTTTCTTATAAATCTAACATAGACCCCGCCGAATCCGTCATAGGTGCAGATGGAAATTTTAACAAGGCAAAAAGTCATACCCAATTTTCAAACTTCCATTTTCCATTTGTTTATTATCGCCACATATCTAGTCCAAACGTTAAATATTATTAATTGCTGTACCCCGCTACGCGTTACTGTGGCTCAGTCGGTCTGTGCCAAAGATATTAGAAGAAGGAGATATGCTATGTTGGCCGCCGGATCGTAGGCGGAGTACTACCAAATAAGGGTACTTTGAATACTATCGGGACGTGTACGCACAGAAATCTGTTCTATGTATTAGTGCGGATACCTTAGCGTAAGCGAAGGTGTGCAGTAGTATTGGTGAACAAAACCGGCGACACTGGGCAAAACAATTCCACACAGTAGGAACTGCTCATAGCACATCTCGTTCTTCTAATATCTTTGGTCTGTGCACTTAGTTCAGCTCACCTGTCTGGTGATATGTATATAATATAGGAATACAAAAATATACCCATATTTAAATCCAACGTTGTGTAAAACCAATTGGTGAAGAACTTTCGTAGATTTAAGAATTTAAACAAACGAACATAAACAATTTTATTTATGTAGATTAATAAATTCAGTTAGCTTGCAAAATATACTCGCAGTCATTCTAGAAATCTACACTACATTATTAGTAATCTTGAATTAGCTCACATCATCGCGAGTGCTAATAATTTTCGAACGTAAATATTTATGGCAAACATACTTAATATATAATTTTATTTTAATTTTAAAACATAATGATATATTTAATTAGAAACCCAACGTTAAGATTGTGTGCTGTCATATTTCCTTGTGTATTTTTTTTAATTATGACTATTTTAAATGGTTGTATCTTCATTCAAAATTTTATTTCACTATAGTTGGTATGGCCTGGTACCTACATAAAACATGTCTATGTGCTTGATTTATTTTCCTAATTGGCAACCTTATTTATTTTGCATTACTCGTCCCCTATGTTGTTTTAATGTTTAAAAAATATTTACATTCAAATATAGCTCATATAATATGTATCTTATCGTATCGTCGTATTGAGTATATATCATTCGCATCGCTTTCTTGAAAACTTAATATTTAACACAATGCCCTATCATATTATTAACACCTCCTACTTCTGACATTTCCCATACATTCTGATGGCAACGCGCTACACTAGCGCCTCCTGGCGACATGAGTTGTACGCCTTGGTTTTCTTTCGTACATTTCAATGGATTTTATGTTATTTATAATAAATTTAAAAGTATTTATAAATTTTTCATTATTTTAATGTGTAACTATGTATTTGATGGCTAAGAAAGATAGTAAAATACAAAATGTTTTAAATATATTTAATATATTCAATAATTCAAAACATACACAAAATTCTGTGTTTCCTCCTGCTTATAATACGGGCCTCTATATACAGCCCCTAACAAAACCCGCAACGCTGTCCAACTGGGTGGTGACATAGATCCCTAGCCTTTACACAGACAGTACAGTAATTTGTTTGTACAAACAGGGAAACTTTTAAAATAATTCAAAAATGTGTTTTGGACATCAACATTGACGATGAAATCATCGAATCATTGTTATTCTCATTTTTGTTACAATTTTATCTCCTATTAAAATAGAATTAGTGACGGTTGTCGCTGCTGTTGGGTGATTCAAAATTAGACGCTTTTTATTTGGCGATTTTTACACCACTTTAGTAAAACGAATTTGTTAGTTTTTACAAAAATAAAAAATGTATTTAACATTTTAGAATATTATGTATGTATAAATGTTGGAGCCAGCATCCAATAAATTAAAACAAAAATGCTGAAGGCAGATCAAGAACCTCCCAGAACATGGGACACTTTTATTGCTCCGCTCCGAAAATATTTTCAGCATTTTCTTTATTTAGATTGCAGACAGTTTGGCGCCAATCACAACAGACAACGACTGAGCCAAAATCTTTCACCATCCCCTTCCCCGTCTCCCTCCTTATTTCAGTAGCCCCGTTCCTCTTTTGGTACCATCCACTAGCCTCTTATTTCAAGATTCCCCGTCATGGACATACTAATTTTGGAGGATGAGTAGTATGAAATACATCAAATAGGCAGAGTTAACATACGCAAATGACTGCAATTGCTATAAATATATTACATCACGTAATGCAAAATCATATTTTTTGGTTTGGAAAATTGATCTGTTAAATACTGCGAAGAGACACATCTTCAAGGGCAGAAAAAATAAAGTATCAGGCCTATAAAAACTGCAAATCTTAATGCTAGATCACTATTTTGATTAATCTTTTTAACGAATCGGTGTAAATTATGAATACAAAAAATATGCTTTAAATAATTTGAATGTTTTCCTATCGTTTTGCTTGAGTAGAATACAAATAAAAATATATTAATCCATAAAAAATATAAATGTAAACTATTAAAAAATATTTGATTTCAATATAAATGTATGAACGCGCAAAGGAAACAACTTTAAAAAATACAGTATAATAGCTAAAATTATCTGTGACAGTTTGATTTGATTAATTGTTTTGCTCTCTTATAAAATTATTTACAAAATATATAAAAACCAGTTTTGTGCTTGAACTCGATCAATTCTATACTCCGTTTATCAAGCGATTTTAATGCCTATTACCTACAATATAAGGCATACCAAGAATATACACATTTTTGGCTTGTATGTAGCTTCCTCTTAAAGTTCAAAATCTCTTACTTACGAACAAGTGGCAGATTAAGATCTTAAGAAAATGATCATATAACAAAATGAAAAAAAATATATTTTTCGCATAAATCAAAATATTCGGCTAAGCGGGAATTCAAACCTTATAACCATTTACCCAAGGAGCATTATTGTGAGCACGCTGCATCCAAATGTTAAACGACGTGGTGCATCGCCGTTCAGTTATTTATACTGAACAAAACCATCATTAAACTTACATTGAACTCAAAGTGATTCTTAGCAGGGATATTATTAGGTCATAAGAAACATCGGTACTGGGACCACACTTCAAAGAGCTGTTGACATTTGCAATGGTTTGTGTTTATTTGTAGTTTTGTTTGCAGATTATTATACCATATAAATAAATCAATATTGCTTTATTAATATAATTAATATAAGATTCCTGCGAACGATCTTCATTACTCTCGCAAGAAAATCGATGATCATATAACTCTGATCAATGTTCGACTAGGTGCGTTTATTGTTTTTCATAGTTTAATGAAAAAAATTACAATTAAATACAATACAAATTAAAATTTAATGTAAAAATTATTTATAAAATGATATTTATTATTTTTATGACATCCTATCATAAGGTACTTTTTATTTGTTAAAAGAAAAAAAAATGTGCGTACACTTCAAATTTCGAATGAGCAGGTGACAGGAACACCCATGCTATGACCATGTTTTCAACCGGTTAATAACGCCATAGGTTTTCTATGGCCCAGCCTACAACATCAACATACAATTATTACAAATGCCATTATTTATAATCGCTTCGTAATTTGCGAATCTATATTTGACAATTATTCAGAAGCTTTAATACGTTGCTTACAAAGGTTTGACAAGCTTAAATAAAAAAATACTTTTTACTCTCTTTCTTTCATCCTCTTTTCCGTTCACAAGTTCCGTCCGTTTTAGAAATTTTGTAAAAGGTTTCACCAATCATCATTTTGTTTTAAGACTAATATGCTATTTTCACGAAATCTCTATAGAACAATTTACAAAGCATTATTTAGACAAGCTTTGAGATGACCAAGAAAATGTTTTTTTTTCACTAGAAATATAAATAATCATGCTTTTATCTGAGAAAGATGTTTGTCAAATGAACGTGCGATACTAGAAAAAAATTTAGTCTAAGATTGGAAAATGTGTAAATTCATTTTAAACAGACTTGTTACCCCTAAAAATTAAAGTTATTAAAAAAAATTACAAAAAATATTAAGCATAAATTTCTAAGACATACTATAAACTCTATAAATTACAAAACTCTCAGAAAGAAGAAATTTTTCTAGCTTGACTAATTAAAAAAAAATGTTAATGGTTTTATGGACAGCCCTGATTTAACTACCCCAAATACCTTTAATATACCAACTAAAAATATGTGATCAAAATTACTTTTAATTGAAACAACAATATCAGGATTGAGTCCTTTAGATACTCGATTGTACCTAGACTGCATTCAGTTGGCAATTCTTTCTCAGAAATAATAGATATGTTCAACTGCACAAAATTTAGTTACAGGAAGGCTATAATAACACACCTCATAAATTAATGTTAGCTTTTATGTGCTCTATTGTGCAAGTGTACTATTTTATAATTACTTTGACAAATTTTACTTCCTAAATAATGTTCCACATAATAAAATATGAGTCACATGTTTGAAAAAGCCCGTATGGACGTATAATATAACAAATATATAAATAATGGGCTCTAGAATTGCCGAGTTACATAAAATCTTGTTGTTCGATGAACAATGCAAAAAATCTGACACAAAAGCGCCAGTTAGTCTAGTCCTATTTATATTTTCAAAGTTATGTAATGGATTAGATGGTATTCCACACTTATAATATATTTGAATATAGTACGTGTGTACCACCCCCACCCCATTCTTCCTCCGAGACTCCCCTCCCTTGTCTACCGAGTTGTACTCATAATTTAAGTGGGGCCGAGTTTTGCTGTGCCAATGGCACTTTATTTTTTGCAGTCGTACGCTAAAATACATATCTGGAACACAAACATGTGGTAATTCATATGAATTCGTGGGTCGATGTCTCGCGGAGTATGGTGAGAGGGGGGAAGAAGGGAGGGGGTGCATAAAAAGATAAAATAATATAAACCCGTTCTAGATACCTACATTCTATTTAGTAATACCTATAATTATACAATGTTTACAAGCATTGAATTGAAAATTCATGCTAGAAATGTCTTTCATGGAGATTTCCATGGAATCTAATGTTACCACCGCATTAGTACATTTAGTTCATCAACATTAAGACATCGAAAGACATCGAAAACTGATGATCTTTATGCCATTAGTGTACAGAACTGGTTATTTGCTCAGGGAAGGAAATATTATAAATAATGCCTTACAACTTAAAACTGTTCTTATTTTTTCATATTTCTCGAGTAAAAATTTTATCGCTAAATTAACTTTCAACAAAAACTTTATATTACGCTGATGCGATTGTTCTTATTTTTATTTCTATTATCCCTAGCATTATCTATTATTATTATTATTTGTATTTGTATCCAACCTTATTTTTATTTTTAACTTTATGTTCACAAGATTCACCTACTCCAATTCCTTTCCTGTATGTGATCATGTACATAATATTATATATTCAGAATTGGTTATTTATGAAGGGAAAAAACTATTTTAAAGAATACCTGACATCATTAAATTAAGTTATTTTTTTTAATCCTTTTTTTTCATTTCAAATCTGTTTAAAATTTCTTTTTAAAATAATTAATTAATTTATATTTATTTCATCTCTTTCTTATTTTCAGTTAAACCTATTTAACCTCTAGGTAACTATTTTACAACTGAATGAATCATGTATTACATTCATATAATTATACACAAATTTCGACTACCATAATACGGACATGTGTCTAGTGTGGTAGTCGAAAAGCATGTAAAAAACCTGTATCCAAATATATTTTATGCATAAAAAAAAAAAAAAAAGTTCGAACCCATTTTCAACGCACTCTGTCTGTTTGTGTTTTTGTTTCTGTGTGTGTTTTTTATATATATATATATATTATATAGATGTAGCCTGTGACAGGTAAAATAACTTTTTAAAAAAATCGCCATTTGTTGGACGTTAACGAAAATAAACTCATGCCAATTCACATTTCTTAAAAAAAACCTTGAACGGTGCTCTTCGTGTTTCAACCTATAGGTAAAAGGTTCATCTTTATAAAATTATTCTCAAAGATTTTCTTCGGGAATTTCTCCATCCAGTGGAATTGCAATCTGAGCATTTTACTTTCATTCCGTGTAGAGGAATTCTCTGAATTCTGAATATTTCACCGCACGAAGTCATTGGAATTGCTGGAAATATTTCCAGGAGCATCGTGATTTATTACAAAAATTTGCAAGCATTTGCTGCGAATACACATTGCAGTGAAAACCATGCTTTCGGCAAGTAGCTAGCATGCTGACTACTCGAGTGCTTGTAGGTCAGTACACGGAAGAAAACTTCCCAAGACTCTTCAAATTATATTATTCGTATTCCTGTTAAAAAACTGGTATCTAGGCCATTAACGAATGAATTGATAGGTATCCTGATAAACTTTAATTAAAATGCCAATGTTTTGTCACGATATCATAATACGTGTTCACATTGCATTTCGTTCCGATATATTATTAAGAGAAACGCAGGTAGATGAACACGTGTTATGATGTGAACACTTTATCAGAAAGCGGCTTGCAGTCCCGTTTTTAATAGAATTATCGATAATTTTTAATGAATCAGCATCACTTATTTTTCTCCACGTATTCAAACACCAAATACAGGTATGATAGTTATTCACATCTCTAGTTCCGTGCGCGTAACTGACTGAGATGGAGGTCGCGGAAGAAATAAGAAACAAACTGTTATTTTTAATTTTTGTAATGCAGCGCACCTGCATTCCACAAGTACTGGTAGATGCGATAGTGCACAATGAAGTTTAAAATATTTTTTTATCGCTTAAGAGCCATTTTATTCACAAAAATATCAAGTTGCATCTGTTCACTCTGCTAGTTACTGGCAGAGCGCCTTCAGACATTTATGCATGTCGCCTCACACTACGTTCCACAGGTAAACGAACGACAAACAGCATGCGATTGAACGGCTTGCGAGTTACTAGCAGTCACATGATACACATAACCATTGGCACGCTAAATACTGGTACTCACAAGCTATTGAATGAGTTATTCGTATACTACATTTAAAATTGAACAACGAAAAGTTTGTTGTTAAATCTTTTTAAAATTAAACGTATTAAAACCATGATGCAATTCAAAGCAGTAATACAAAGGGTCTGAAAATATAATATACCCAACTACGTACTTGAATAGTTTTGTAGTAACGTCACAACTTTTGGTGTTAAATGTGGGATGGAAAAATAATTAACATGAAAATCGTAAGTAGAGGCTGCAAAAGTCGGTAGGTACAATCGGTCTGGGTGAGAGTAATTTTATATAGAAACATTGAGAAAACTAAATTGCTTCTGTAAAATATTGAATAGATAACTGACTTTTATGAACTAATTTAAATACGTTAACGTTGCAAAAATTCTATTAATTCATCATTGGGAAACGAAAGGTAAAACTAGTTCATGTAGAAAAATTATTTTTATTTTTACAAAAAGTACGTGTAGTAGCATTATTTTTATTTTAAAAAAAATATACATGACGTAGTATTATTTATTATAGCAGTTAAGTTATACACCACGTCTAAAAATTACATTTCTATTATTTTATTTTCATCCAATGTAAATTATCTTTGAAATAAAAAAAAAATTTAAAAAAAGATTTAATGCACACAAAGAGAAATAATAAAAAAAAATATTTATATAACAAATTTATTACCTGGTAGGTATAAAGATGGATTTAAGCATATATTATAATATTTATGTAATGATAAAGAAACAAAAAAAAAACAGTTTTAGACTGCAGATAGAATAAAAATTACCAGCAATCATAATATAAATAGGATTTTCAATGCATCATTAAAAGGAAAATACAAGAATTATCTAAGCAACTTCCCAGATTTACACTGTGCTAGTTTACTGTTTTTTCCGATAGCGGAGATGATCCGGGGAGAAAGCCCGTTCATAATTATGATGGAATCTCAGATTTATCTTATTGTTTTCAAGTATATTTCCCAATAATGCATTATAAAGTTCAATACAAAAATCATATATTGTGTTGATTTATAAGTTTGCATTTTTTTTGCACAATTACATGTGTATGGCACATAACACAAAAAGTTGAGTATGAACATTAGAAGCAGGTACAATACAAACTATCACTGAGAGTTTCGACGCATAAAGGAGGTCAAAAATTATGCACAGAGTACAAAATAAGTACTTAGGTTACTATAAAAGCAGTTAAAAAGCAATGGGTAGCAACTTTGCTAGCATTAATAAAAATACACATTAACAGCTTATTGATAAGCATGTTTGTATTTAGCAAGCCGCTTCCCCATTTAACCTCCACCTCCATGACGTTATTCAAATCTATGACTAATCTCATTTTTCAATCATTTTTTTTATTTTTTATTAAAACACAAATAACATTGTTTACATCACTTTATTTCGATACAAAATCTCAACATGTTTCATGAACCAAGTTCACTTCATCAGGAGCACAAGTATACTAAAGTTATAATTAAAATTAGGTCTAGAAAGAAGAGGTAGAAGGAGTGGGGAGGGGTAAGAGTGGGGGAGGGTTATTCAAAGTAGGAATTAAAATGTCATTAGACGGGAAAGACCGGGTAATTGGGAAAATATTTAAAATGGGGTTTATAAAATTTTTTTGTTTATTAATAATATCTGCTTTCATATTCACGTGTTTTCTTATTTCTAGGATTTCAAAATTATTGATTTGAGATACCTTGTAACCAGAATGTAGTATTTTAAAACCTGAATTAATATCGAAAGTATGGTCGTTATTTAATAAATGATCCGCAAATTCTGATTCACAGTTTCCCTTTAAAGCCCTAAGATGTTCTTTAATTCTGATCTCAAAGTTTCTATTAGTTTTTCCTATATAAAAGGAATTACAATCATTACAGTTGAGTTTATAAACACCTGATTTTTTAGTTTGACTATCAATATCTTTATTATTAAGAATATATTTTTTTAATTTGTTATTCGTATAAAACGCCGGTTGAATAGTGAAGGGGATGTTTTTATTTATAATTTTGGAAGTATCATTATCTACAAATAGAATTCTACGCCATTGTTTGTTTGTATCTTTATAAATAGGATAAATATAAAGTTTAAAGAATTTATGTTTAATTTTTTTATTTAGTATTTCATCTATCAATTTATTAGGATAGCCGTTATTAGATGCTATTTGTTTTATGATATTTAATTCTGAGATATAATTAGGATCCGACAAAGGAATCGAAATTAATCTATTAAGCATAGAATGGAAAGCTGCGACTTTTTGAGAAAAGGGATGATTTGATGAATTATGAATGACAATATCAGTGTACGTATCTTTACGGAAAATATTAAAATCTATTTTATTACCTTTTATTGTTAAATTTAAATCTAAGAAATTTAAACTCTTATCTATACCTATTTCTAATGTAAATTGAATATTTTTGTGTATTTTATTTAAAAAGTTTAAGAACATGTTCAATTGTCTTTCTGTTCCTAACCAAATGCAAAAAATGTCGTCTACATATCTCTTCCAACAAAATAAATTTTTAAGTAACAAGGCACCGCTATTAAAAATCTTATTTTCTAAATTATTAATAAAAATGTCTGCAATCAAAGGACTCGTACTGTTCCCCATGGCCAAGCCATCCTTTTGTTTAAAAATTGTATTGTTAAATTGAAAATAATTTTGTTTAAAAATAACTTCGAAAAATAAAATGAGGTCATGGATAAGGTCTTTCTGTAAGTTAGATGAATTTAACAAATTATTGATGATGGTTTTACTTTCTTCTATTGGAATACTAGGGAATAAATTTACTACGTCAAAAGAAACCAACATAGCATGATTAGGAATTTCCAAATCCTTTAGATAATTGACTAATTCTAACGAATTTTTAACTGTGTATGTTGGTTGAAATATATTAGCATTATTAATTACAGTATTGATAGCTGACGCTAATTTAAAAGTTGGGGCATTACAATTAGAGACTACTGGCCTAATAGGTTTGTTCAGTTTATGTATTTTTAATAGGCTGTAAAGTTTAGGAATTTTTGGGTTAATTAAAATCAAATTTTTGTTATTTTTCATGTTTACAAAGATATCACTTTTACAACGTTTAACCGCTTCTTTCACCATTTCTTGACACTTATTAATAGGGTTATTTAGAATTATTTCAAAATTGTCCCCTTGTAGAAAATCCATTGTCTTGTTAATATAGTCAACTTTATCCATGATGATAACACTGTTACCTTTATCTGCCTTCGTAACAACCAGATTTTTTTCCCTCACCATTTTAGAAATATTCTTAGCAATTTTTATGTCAGTATTAGAAATTATATTCTTTTCCCGATTAGGAACTGTTTTTTTGTTGTTAATGTTTTTTATCCCTTCAGCACATTTATAATGGAACGATTTGGGTTGATTTATTAATGCATTGTCCATATCCACTGCCAACAACTCTAATTCTTCTCTATTTTTAATATTAGAATTATAATGCAAGTTATGATTTAGACCTTTATTTAATAATTTTAACTCTTCCTCCGCAAACTCATGATCAGACATGTTAATCACTCGATCATGGAATTTATACTGTTTATTTTCAGTTGGTGACACTACCGCATTAACTTTTTTATTATTATCACACAATTTTTTAATTTTTTTGTCAAGAACAGTTTTCTTTTTGTATGCTTTGATACTAGCTATAGATCTAACTTGATCATCAAACAGGTCCCATTCCAATGGGTGTAAAGCACTAGCCAATTCCATATGTAAGAATTTAAGTTGAAGTTTAATAACATTCCGTTTTTTATAACCACTTTTTAAGTCCTCTTTTAACCAACATATTTTGGCTTTCTTAGCCGAATTTGAAGATGATTTAAATTTAAAGTTAACGTAATTTGGAATCACTTGTCATTTTAAACACGTTTGCAAAAAATATATATTTAAACACATTAGTCTATATTTAATCAATAACTTTTTATACACTGTAAGAAAGGTTTTTGGTGGTACGCCTGCTTGTTGAATGCGTAAGAGCGAGATGACTGATAGGGGTATAAAAGATGACGGATGCATCTGCTCGCCCTCTTTACCAAACCGACAGCTCAGAGATAAGACGTAGACAATCCGCACTTAATTGTTAATAAATCATTATATTGGAACACGCGTTCTATTACTGTGTTCCCACCAAGTCTGTAATAAACAGTATAACAGTTATTTAACAGTGGCGCAGCCTACGGAAAACATTAAAACATTGATTAAAAGAATCAACGCGCGAGATTTCGCAAGGAAAAATATACGCGATATTGTCGAAAAAGTTCGGATTGCAACATATTGTTCGGGTCGGTAAAAAAGGCCGGACCGAAATTATTGTTTTCTTCACTGGAAGGAGTGAAGAAGAAGAAGCCACTGGAGCCAGCCAGCTTCTCGGAAGGGGGAAGCACGGAAGGTCCAGGGCGTCAAGCGGCAGCATCTCCAAGGGTCAAAGGATCGGAGGGGTCCGGGCCACAAGAGTGGTCTGGGGGCAGCCATCAGCAGCACCAGGGTCAAGGATCGGTGTTGCCAGGTCTCAGAGCGGTCTGGGAAGAGCCATCCAGCAACAAGGGTCAAGGAGCGGTTTCCTGAGAGGGTCCAAGGAGCAGATTGGAGAGCGGAGAAATCTTTGGGAAGTTTTTTTCTGTTTTTCTTTTCTTGTCTTGTGGGTACCTTCTGGGTAGAGGAAGCATGGAGTCAGGATTGGGGTCCTTCAGTTTGCGTGACGGTAACTGGGAGAACTTCAAGGTCCGTCTCGAGCAGTACCTCCTTGTGAATGATGAAAAGTACGCATCGGATGTTAAAAAAAGAGCTATTTTCCTAAATGCTTTGCAAGATGATTGTTTTTCTTTGCTGGTAAATTTGTGTATTCCAAAAAAAGTAACAGAGATTGATTTACAAGATTTAATATCTAAGCTCAATGAATATTGTTGTACGACAAAATGTTTCTTTGAAGAAAGGTCACAGTTCTATTCAGCTAAACAAAGGAATGACGAATCAGTTCGCGATTTTGCTGTTCATTTAAAATCTCTTTCTAGCAATTGCAAATTCGGGAATAGTTTATCAGAGAAATTAAGAGATTTCTTTGTATTAGGTTGTAAACCCGGTAAGATTAGAGAAAAATTATTTCTCGATAGTGAATCATATACTTTCGAAAAATGTGTGCAAGTAGCAGAGTGTATTGAACTTGTAGCATCAACCCAATCTCAATCAGCTGATAACAGAGTTTTAGCTAATTTAACAGTCGGCGGAGGTCGTGTCTCACCTAATACGCATGTGAAAAAGAGAGATGAATATAGTTTCAAGCGAAGCAGTAGCTGTAATCGGGCTCGTTCGCCGATTCATCATGTTACAAAGCGTAATTGTTCGGTTTGTGGTTATAATAATCACACGGCGGTAGAATGTAGATTCAAAAATTATGTATGTAAAATTTGTGGTACTAAAGGTCATTTAGCAAAACAGTGTAAACAGGTGACAACACGTAAAAACGTGAATATTTTGTTATCGGATGGAATGGTTGGTGATGTACTAAGTATTGAGCCATATTATATAGAAGTTTCACTCGACGGAATAAATAATAAATTCATGGTAGATTCTGGAGCATCTTGTAGCGTAATTCCGGAAGAATGTTATCTCAATAAATTCAGCAGTATTGAGTTATTGCACGAAAACGTGAGCTTACGGAGTTTTGACAATACGCTCATTGGTGTGGTAGGTACTTTCACACCGATACTAGAGTATAATGGTCTACAACACCGACTAAAAATTATTGTCGTGCGTAGTTCGTCACTTTCGATTTTAGGACGTGATTTCATGAATCTCTTTAACGTGGGAATAGCGGGGATCGTTAATTGTGTAAAGCAAAATACATTAAAAGAGCGATTAGTGAAAAAATTTCCAGAAGTTTTTACGGATAAAATAGGAAAGTTTAACAAGTACGAATTGAATTTAACCTTAAAAGATTGTGCTGTACCGATATTTCGTAATCACAGAATAATGCCGTTTGCTTTGAAGGATAAAGTTGAAAAAGAATTAAGTAATTTACTTTCTAACGGTATTATAGAACAAGTTCAGTATAGTGATTTCGCGAGTCCAATCGTACCTGTGATTAAGAAAGATGGTAGCATTAGATTATGTGGTGATTATAAATCTACAGTGAATAATCAGTTATTAATTGACAAGTATCCGTTACCTAGAATTGAGGAATTATTAACCAAAGTGAATGGAGGCAAGGTTTTTGCTAAAATTGATTTAAAATCCGCATATAATCAGTTTGTTTTGAAAAAGGAGTGTAGACGTTTCACAACAATAAATACCCACTTGGGATTGTTTCAATATAAACGTTTAGTGTTTGGGTTAGCACCAGCGCCAGCAGTTTTTGCTAAAGCAATGGCAAATTGTTTATCAGGATTACGGAACATGACGTTCTACTTGGATGATATTATTGTTATAGGAAAAGATGAAGTCGACTTAGAAAAAAACGTGTGTCTCGTTTTAGATAGGTTAAAAAGTTGTAATTTAACGGTGAATAGTGAAAAGTGTGAATTCAATTTAAAAGTTATTGAATTTTTAGGTTATAAAATAAGTGAGCAAGGAATTCAACCGTGTCAGCGGAATAAAGAAGCCATTTTAAACGCGTCAGCGCCTAGTGATTTAAATAAATTGAGAAGTTTGTTAGGTATGGTTAGTTATTATCGTAATTTTATTCCAAACATGGCAGATATATTGTCACCATTACACGATTTACTTAAAAAAGATGTTAAGTTTCAATGGGATACAGAACAAGAAAACAGTTTTGCGATAATAAAAAAAATATTAACTTCGGATAGGATTTTAACGCATTTCGACGAGAATATTCCTGTGAAACTTGTCACGGATGGAAGTTTGAATGGGATCGGAGCAACGTTAATCCATGTATTTAAAAACGGCGTAGAAAGACCAATAGGGTTCGCAAGCAGAACTTTAAATAAAGCGGAAAAAAATTATTCGATTTTGGATATTGAAGCAACAGCTATAATTTTTGGGATTAAGAAGTTTTATCAATATTTGTATGGCAGAGAATTTATTTTAGCTGTAGATAACCAGCCTTTGGTCAGAATTTTCGGTCAGAATAGAGAAATTCCTAAGATTGCGGCGTCAAGATTACAGCGTTATGCAGTTATGTTAGGATCGTTCAATTTTACGATTGAATACGTAAAGTCGAAAAATAATTGTTCAGACTTTCTGAGCAGGTGTCCAATTGAAAAGGTTAGCTGTGAAGATAATATAGAGTCTGGTTACATTAATTATTTTGAAAATAACGGGTTTAATTTGTCTTTAGACGTGATAAGAAGTGAGACCGAAAAGGACGAAATTTTAAGTCAAGTAAAACAATTTCTTATCGAGGGTTGGCCAGCATCAGTAAAAAAGGCACAAAATGTTAATTTTATTAGAGTTTTTTGGGAAAAAAGGTTGGAATTGTCATTGATAAATGGGTGTATTTTATATCAACAAAGAGTTGTTATTCCTGAGTCTTTAAGACAAGAAGTTTTAAAGATGTTACACAGATCTCATTTAGGGGTTTTTAAGACTAAAGGCATTGCGAAAAGCTTTGTCTGGTGGCCAAAAATTAATCTAGATTTGGAGAAAATAACAGAAAATTGTAGAGATTGTTTAGAAATTAAACCAGAATCACAAAAGAGTTCATTAGCAGTATGGCCTTATGAACCTGAAGTATGGTTCAGGGTGCATATTGATCATGGTAGCTTACATAATAAAAACTTTTTAATTGTGATAGACTCTTCTTCGAAGTGGATCGAGTGTCTGGAAGTGAGCAGTCTGTCTTCAAAAGAAAATGTTGAAGTACTTCATAGATTATTTTCACAATTTGGTTTTCCAGCAACTTTAGTTAGTGATAATGGTACGTGTTTTTGTTCTGAGGATTTTGAAAATTTTTGTAAGAAAAATGGTATGAAACATATTACTAGTCCAGTTAACCACCCGAGTAGCAATGGGCAAGCTGAGAATGCTGTTAAAACCTGTAAAAATTTTCTTAAAAAAATTTGTAAAAATAATAGATTTCCTTCAGATTATAAAGAAAAGTTAGGTAACTTTTTAACTGACTATAGAAATACCGTTCATGCAACAACAGGGTGTGAACCATCTGTATTATTAATGGGAAGAAAAATTAGAACAGTATTTGACTCTCTGATTCCTAGGAAGGTTGAGGAAAGAACGAATACTTCAAGTTCTACTCGTCAACAAAAAGTAATAAGAAAGGTTATTCAGAGTCAAGTCAATCAGAAAAGACAATATAAGGGTAGAAATAAGTCAGATTTGAATATAGGTCAGAAAGTGATGACTAGAGATTTCAGAGCTCAGGGTAATAGGTTATGGGTCCCTGGGGTTATTGTTGAAAAAAAAGGTAGAAAAATATATATCATAAAAATTAACAAGTCTAATATGGTGTGGAAAAGACATTTAGACCAGATAAAGAAATTACATGTTTCATGGCAGGAAGGAGATAAGCCGGAAGTCGGTACGTCTGACACTAGGGAACTGTCGACGGATGAAGTTAATCTCTCAGGTATGTTACGTAATAGAAGTGACTCTAATACTGTTTCTCCATGTTTCAGGTCTAACCCATGGCAGGGAAGACTTCGGCCAAGATGAGAACCTCGCAGTCCAGGAGGAGGAGTGGACGGGCGACGAGACAAGAGAAGGGAAGCAGAAAGAAACGCGGCATATGATAGTTAATTTTATTAAAAAAAATGTTGTGTTCATTGTTTAGTAAATGAAATATATAAAATAAAATTGTAAATGAAATATGTAGTAATAGGGTATGATATATATAGATAGGGGCATTCAATTTTAGTAGGGGAGGATGTAAGAAAGGTTTTTGGTGGTACGCCTGCTTGTTGAATGCGTAAGAGCGAGATGACTGATAGGGGTATAAAAGATGACGGATGCATCTGCTCGCCCTCTTTACCAAACCGACAGCTCAGAGATAAGACGTAGACAATCCGCACTTAATTGTTAATAAATCATTATATTGGAACACGCGTTCTATTATTGTGTTCCCACCAAGTCTGTAAATAACAGTATAACAGTTATTTAACATACACTTTAGCCTTCATTGCCGTACTCGCAAATAATAATTTTTCGAAGAAAACTTCTTCTAACTGCTTTTCACTTTGTGATGGCATTATTTATTTTTTATTAAAACACAAATAACATTGTTTACATCACTTTATTTCGATACAAAATCTCAACATGTTTCATGAACCAAGTTCACTTCATCAGGAGCACAAGTATACTAAAGTTATAATTAAAATTAGGTCTAGAAAGAAGAGGTAGAAGGAGTGGGGAGGGGTAAGAGTGGGGGAGGGTTATTCAAAGTAGGAATTAAAATGTCATTAGACGGGAAAGACCGGGTAATTGGGAAAATATTTAAAATGGGGTTTATAAAAATTTTTTGTTTATTAATAATATCTGCTTTCATATTCACGTGTTTTCTTATTTCTAGGATTTCAAAATTATTGATTTGAGATACCTTGTAACCAGAATGTAGTATTTTAAAACCTGAATTAATATCGAAAGTATGGTCGTTATTTAATAAATGATCCGCAAATTCTGATTCACAGTTTCCCTTTAAAGCCCTAAGATGTTCTTTAATTCTGATCTCAAAGTTTCTATTAGTTTTTCCTATATAAAAGGAATTACAATCATTACAGTTGAGTTTATAAACACCTGATTTTTTAGTTTGACTATCAATATCTTTATTATTAAGAATATATTTTTTTAATTTGTTATTCGTATAAAACGCCGGTTGAATAGTGAAGGGGATGTTTTTATTTACATAAACATAATTATATAAACATCCCCTTCACTATTCAACCGGCGTTTTATACGAATAACAAATTAAAAAAATATATTCTTAATAATAAAGATATTGATAGTCAAACTAAAAAATCAGGTGTTTATAAACTCAACTGTAATGATTGTAATTCCTTTTATATAGGAAAAACTAATAGAAACTTTGAGATCAGAATTAAAGAACATCTTAGGGCTTTAAAGGGAAACTGTGAATCAGAATTTGCGGATCATTTATTAAATAACGACCATACTTTCGATATTAATTCAGGTTTTAAAATACTACATTCTGGTTACAAGGTATCTCAAATCAATAATTTTGAAATCCTAGAAATAAGAAAACACGTGAATATGAAAGCAGATATTATTAATAAACAAAAATTTTTTATAAACCCCATTTTAAATATTTTCCCAATTACCCGGTCTTTCCCGTCTAATGACATTTTAATTCCTACTTTGAATAACCCTCCCCCACTCTTACCCCTCCCCACTCCTTCTACCTCTTCTTTCTAGACCTAATTTTAATTATAACTTTAGTATACTTGTGCTCCTGATGAAGTGAACTTGGTTCATGAAACATGTTGAGATTTTGTATCGAAATAAAGTGATGTAAACAATGTTATTTGTGTTTTAATAAAAAAAATAAATAAATAAATAATGCCATCACAAAGTGAAAAGCAGTTAGAAGAAGTTTTCTTCGAAAAATCATTTATTTACCTTGAGAAAAGCTGAATCCGACCAAAACGTCATGAAGCATTTATTTAAGCCAAATAAAATTAAATCAATTCAGATTGATTTAATTAATTTTGCATCCAAAGCTAAAGTTCCTCTCAAATGATAAGAATACCTGCTTAATTTCCTCAGAAGTTGTAAGAATACCTACTTAATTTCCTCTCAAATCATATGAATACTTACTTAATTTCATCTCAAATCATAAGAGCACCTACTTCATTTTAAACCATGTATTATTTTTTCATTTTTGAAATAAGGAATTATTAAATTTGTCCAAAAGAAACGGCGCTTTCTCAATTACACTGATATTTCATACGCTTAATTTAAAAACAAATGCAGCATCTAATTTGCCAATTAACCGTGCTCTTCATACTCTAAATAATATTTTTCTAAACTCAAACATTGATATTTTTTCGATTCTCTGCCCAAATTTAAACTTGGCATCACGTCAATAATGTAAATGGTTCAATGAGCATACATTTACACACACACACATAAATATGTTGTGTATAGGTATACACAACACACGTCACCTGGTAAATAAGGACTATACATACCACATACAAGACATTACAAGGTAACATATATCATAGGTACCAACATGAATTATTTAATATCTGTAAATGGTTCCATCACTGTTACTCATGTGTTGTTTGTTTCTACAATTTCACATAAATAAATGACAATTACTTTTTCAAACTTTCTTAGGAAGATATGTATTGAACAAAATCCAATATGAAAGTCCAAATAAAAATTTAAAAAAGAATCTTTACTGAAACATTAAGACGTTCACCATCTTGAAACGGAAACGGTTTGGCAAAATGAAATGCAAAACATTCGAGTTAAAACAGTACTTCGCTACGTTAATAAATAAAGTTCTAAAGCGCCCTTGGGGTATTTTTCGTAACCTCCGAATTCGTAATCGAGGATCTAACTCCTCTACCACGTAGGCTGTCATTTTATGATCTTATCAACAAAATTTGAAACGGATATCTTCTTAACCGACTCGATCACTTGAAATTACTACCGAATCATAAAAGTCTTCGAAATGAAATTTGGGCAAAATCATCTCATTTACCTGCGAACTTACTTAAAAAAGTGTACAATATTTTTGTAAGCAAAAAAAACACCCCTCATGAAAAAGCATCAAATAATTCCATAATATTGTTTTTTTGGGAGCAAATTTTTAACAGAACTATCAAAATCAACTTATATTTTACCTACTTTCAAAAAAGTAAGCAAGAAAAATAAAAACCCCCCATAAAAGGAACACACGATTTTTGGTCTGAAAATATGTATTCATATTAGGGGTTTAAGTTTTTGGCAACAGAATGATTGGATAAGTACTTAAGTTTAAAATTTTAAGTTAGGCAAATTAGAGACACTCCCTAAAAAGGAACCAACCGATTTTACCATAAAAAATATAAATCCATAATGGGGCTTAGTTTGTTGGCGAGTGTGTCAAAACCCACTTTCAATGTTTCAAACGAGGGTTGATATTTCTTCCAAATAAAGGTTTACTTGACTTCGAGGGTGAGGGTTCGTTTAAAGTTTATTGGCATGAACGATAATGAAGCCTTTAGTGAGGCGGGGTACGTGCCAATAGGTCGACCCTCACAGCTGTGCTTTGGGTAAGCAGACGTAATAGGGCAAGTTATTGGAATACAAATTATTTGCTAACCTTATCAGGGACTAATTCATTCGACTTCT
Organism: Hesperophylax consimilis; assembly: GCF_061612785.1. Taxonomy (NCBI): domain Eukaryota; kingdom Metazoa; phylum Arthropoda; class Insecta; order Trichoptera; family Limnephilidae; genus Hesperophylax; species Hesperophylax consimilis. The sequence goes on along the minus strand of NC_142849.1, from coordinate 24,979,821 downwards.
TGTTTTCATTTGATATAATATGGAAATTATTTAATTATATCAATTTATTTTATACATGATTCGTAAACTTAAGTGGTTTTTCTTTTTTAGAAATACCCTGCCATTGAAAACTCTATAATATATATATATAAAAGATTATATTGGTATTATAGACAACCCTGATTTAATTAACCTAATTATAACATAGCACTCTCTTTAGGGTGAATTGCCTAATACAAAAAAAACCTTTCATATACCAACTATAAATATTTTTAATTGCAATAAATATCAGTTATTAAGATACTCGTTGCACGCAGTTGGAAATACTTTCTCAGAAATATTAGATGTGTTAAAATTTAGTTACAAGAAGGCTACAATAACATACCTTATAAATTAATATTAACATTAGCTTTTTATTAATGTTGTTATTTTTGGTAATGTAGTTTTAGTGATTTGTCCCATACATATTATTGTTCTCGTTTCTATATTATTTTACATATATTCTGTTCTTAAAATCCATGTAAAAGCCCGGCTTTTAATCAAATAAAATAAAATAAAAATTAATATACTATTATATTGTTCTATTTTCCATTGTACATTGTATTTCTTAAATAATGTTCCATTAAATGATAATATACACCACGTTAAAGACAGTGTGGGCATATAATATAAATATGTTAATTTCTCCTACTACCATGGATCAAATCCTTGTGCAAATAGATTTTTGATGACTTAGCTAGATAGGATTGAAGCCGCATCGCTTGAATGGGAACCAGATGCTTTGGATCGCTTCAAAATAAAAATGAATTAATAGTACAAAATAATATTTGTTTGTGACCTCAACATTTCCAAAGTTTTTACTTAAGGGTACATTTAAAATAATTTATAATATGTTCCTTAATAAATGGAGCTGATTAAATTATTAGGAAAACACAATTTTTGCAAATTTCGCTCTAACATATTATTAAGATGAATTATTTGTTTTGCTCCCATACATAAGCAAAATGAAAATCACTAAATAGTTTGACCTTGCACAAAATATAATCTTTCTAAAAAGGCGTATAAATACAATAATATATAGGTGATTTAATCTAACACTGTATTTGTGTACCTTTCTTGAAATAATTAAGTTTGTATACGGATTAAACTTTTTTTCATATTGTGTAATAATTTATCTTAAAATTTTAAAGCAACTTGCAAAAATTGTTTTTTTTTCTAAACTAATTTAATAAGATCCATCTATGAAAGCACAGATTATGAATTATTTCAAGTATACCCAAGGACAGTGATTTTCCAAATACGTAGTGAAAAACGTTTATTTTACTTACTATTCAAAGAACGCACTCCATAGATAAAATGGACAAGAATGATGTATGTATGTCCCTACAACGCGTATCTAGATAGAATATGATTTTTGTAATATCGAAACTTCAATAGAAAAATATAAACATAGTCCTGAAGAACAATTAAGTAATATAAAGTTTATTTTTAATTCCTATCCCTTGAAAAGCAAACAAACTCTCAAAGGGATGGAGGCTGTGCATTTCTTTTTGTAAATCAAGTCTGCCGCCACCCCAATAATAAATATCGGCGTCGGACCAAGGCGCCGTAAATTCTGATCTGTCTCAATTAACGCCAGTATTACAGCTTCGCGGGAGGAGGTATTCAGCACACACCCTCCACCCCTCACCCCTAGCCACGGCAGGGGTGATACTAAACATCAACGTTGAGACCTAAAATAAGGTTGAATAATGAGGAAACATCAAAGTTTTATAATCATCAGCACAATCAGTAACACCAGCTGCCAGTAGTTATTTATTGTTGTGTTTAATTCGAAGAACTTTACTATTTTAATTTTTTGTGTTTTTTTTTTGTTTTACTAAACATAAATTATAATATTTTTTTGCAATAAACATACAATACTGTGACAAAGAAGAAAAAAACTTTTCCCCGCCATAAAGAAAAAGGCTCTTGTGTTTGTTGAGAGAATTCATGGTCAAATAACAAAGCCATATAATTAAAAAGTATTGGATCTAACAATAACTATATAATTATAATAAGAAAATAGGAACAAGAAAATTAATAAGAAAAACGCAAGATAACATAAAAATAAGTTTTAACAAAAAACAGTTTTAGGCAATTTTTTAATATAATCTTAAATTCTTGAATTTTTTGAAGGTTGTTAAAATAAGTTATTCCTAGATAGATTTCATGGAGTATTTTTACTGTTTTTTTTTAATTACATTTTTTAATTCATTGTATTTTGTGTTGACAAATAATTTTTCTATGAAGATTTAAATTGCGTCATTATTGATTGGCCGCCAAAATGTTTGTTTTTGGTAGTGGATATGGCATAGCTGGTGTCACACCGGCCAACATTGGGAACAGCGGTCTTACCAGACAGTGGCCTTTTCTACGTCATGATGACGGTGTAGCCAGTTGGAACCATTTTGGTGTGTGCGGTTTTTTTTAATTTAGAACGATGATCAGAATCAGAAAAATAAACTTTAAATCTCTTGTAAATCTTTGACGGTAGTCGTAGGAAGTTTAAGGTAGGGAAAGAAATGGGAAATATAAAATTTAGGAAATAGGTATCAAGCTATTTTGTGTAAATCTGGTCACTTAACTAATTTAGTTTGAAGCAATGCACTACGTTTTGATTCTGAATGTTGGTTTTTTAACAGGGCGGTGCTGAGAGTGTGATCCATTTCAGGAAAGTGCCTTTAATATATGTGAGTACTAAATGTTATTTGCATCTGAAAAAACATTGTTTTTATTTGACGTGAAGCCAAAGATCTTAACAGCTCAGCAAAGGAGGTCGTAAGTAAAATTTAAAACTATCATTGCAGAAATTGAGTTAAGCTTGTGGGTGGAATTACTGAAAAAGTGTAGTTTTGTAGTTAAGTTTTCTGAAACCCCCTCTAAGAGAATCAGTACCGGGGAGTTTAATTGCACCTGCATAAGATCGACCCTGCGTTTGATACAAGACAACTAAGATATATTGCACCCCTATGCATTGGTAGCTTATAAAAACTGGGAGGGAGGGTATAGAGGGGTGATGAGAAATTAATTCCAAGAAAAAGTTAAGTAAAGAAAGTTCCCAGGAGAAAAAAGAACTCAGATTTAAAAAATGTTCTCCACCCGATAATGGATTTGGTTTGCACCAACGCAGCGGATATCAATCCATACTTACGTTGTTTGATCACAGGGGGGTGTAGGGGAAGAGAAAGCTCGAAGGGATTGACTTGTTTCTTCTTTGTTTTCGCGCATATTCTTCGGGTAAAGTTGATAAATGAGACTTATCAGTGGTGCATATTAAGTTAAGGAAGTTTAAAATGAAATATTATGATAAAGCTACAAGTAAAAACTTTGCGTGCCTTATTATTACGAAATCGAACTGTTTCGATGGTTTGGAAACATTTAGAAAATTAGATTTTTCCTATGCCAAAAAGGAAGCTCCATTCTTTGTTTTCTTATCGTAGGTTTTTCAATTATCGTGTGATTTTTGTAAAGTTCTAAATGGGTTCCACAACTCGGAATGATTCCGAAAGAAATTAATTGAGTATGATTAAAAAAAATAATTTAAAAAATTCATATAGAAAAGTCTACGTAGCATATTTTGTATATACAAGGGTCCTGGGGTAAAATGCAAAAGTACCTACTTGTATTAAGCCAGCCTGGATTGAAATTTAACCTTTTGCTTCAATTTTTTGGGTCGGGTGGTTGGAAAATTTTCGCACATGCATGCAAGTCCTGGGAAATATTAGCTATTCATGAATGAATTATACAAATCCGTTGTTTCCTTAATGGTACATTTTTTTACACTAACCCCACAAAGGATGTCATATTTTGGGATGATGTGTGGGAGGGTATTTTTTAAGGAAAGGAAGAAGAAGAAATCGCAAAGCAGTGTGTCCAGGAGTGACGGACATATGAATATATATTCCTTCCAGTGCGGCTTAAGGCGATGGGTCGAGACACCAGTCGGAAAGATCAAAGGGTTTCCCCATATCAGTCTCTCCTGATCTGGTACGCCACGCGACTAGTGGGCAGGTGCATCCTGAACACACCTCACCCCATGAACCCGGGTACTCCTGCTACATCACCAAACGTAGCGAACCACTTGGGGTGATCTATGGCAGAGGTGTTGATTATCCAACAATTGTTTATCGGGACGGCGGTACCCAAACCCGCCTCCCAAATTGAAAACTTGTTTCGAACCAACAACACCTGTGTTCAAAGCTAAATATCGTATCACTCTCCCACACAGTTCGTCAACTCTTTTACGAGCACTGAATTCTGCACAATTGCACACGAGCGTGCTGCCATTAATTGCTTTATATAATATAACAATTAAGTAGTTAGTAAGAGGTGGCCGCACGCAACCCGACATAATAAACTACAATTTGTCAGACAAACCCACTCACACTTGCGGTCTGCGGTCAGCCGGTTATAATAGTACTTAACCACTATATATAATGGTATAATGCCACTGCTGGAGCATTGGACACGGAGACTCGGTCTATCATAGCCTCGACGTTCAGTGCGGAGGGCTGAAACACGCGACGGGCCGCTTAGGTAAACACTAAATTACTATCAAGTGTACGATAGCAATCGAATCATTGTCTCGTGAATGTAGGAAGACCAGACGTCTTCATCAGTTGAGACTTTTATACTTTACCGGGTGACTGCTGCTAATAACTGAAGGACATTATTCAATTAGACTCAGTTATGATCAAAACTGTAGCGTTTATTGAAATTTGTACTCAAATTTTGATCCAATTGGACTAAGGTGTTTTCACTTATCTTGGTTGTAATGGAAGATTGTAACGATATTTTGTAAATCCCCACTCGGTCATAAAACAAATATTGAAGTACTTTTTTCGAAATTACAAAGTTACAAGGTAATGTTTACTTTTAAAATTTGAATTGTTCTATGGAAAAATATTAAGCATTGGAATTTCGAAGGAAGTTATGTTTTCACTTTTACCATCATGTATATAGAATCACTTCCCGAAGATAGAGCACTTTACCCCCGGACACCCTGTATAAGCCAAGCTACATTTGTGCCCTATCCGAAAGACAAATTTGTTTTAAGGTCATTGCTCTTTCCAGCTAAATCAATCCATTACAGAGTTATTTAAACACAGGTCTATACAAAATAAAATCATCTGTTTGTGAACGTATCTTGAAATGAATTCCAAATAGGTTTCCTGTTTGAGAACGTATCTCGAAATGAATTCCAAATAGGTTTCCTGTTTGAGAACGTATCTCGAAATGAATTCCAAATAGGTTTCCTGTTTGAGAACGTTTCTTGAAATGAATTCCAAATAGGTTTCCTGTTTGAGAACGTATCTCGAAATGAATTCCAAATAGGTTTCCTGTTTGAGAACGTATCTCAAAATTAATTCCAAATAGGTTTGCTTTTTGTGATCGTATCCCGAAATAAATTTCAAGTAGTTTTGATCTTTGAGAACGTATCCCGAAATGAATTTCAAATAGGTTTGCTGTTTTAACGTATCCAGAAATTAAATGCCGTTTTTGAAATCAGATGAAAAACACTTTTATACGACGGTATTTTTTAAAAATATTAAAGTTTTGAACGCAAATATAACTTATTGTTTTAATCGCTTAGCGATATTTTTTGTATTTTATACAAAAATAAATAAGATATTTAATTATACAAACGTATCATAAAGGTTATGGTAACTTCATCTAGATCTAAGGTTAAATTAATCGACTAATAAGCTACGGAGAACGTTTGTGTCGTTGGAAAGAAGCATTATCATGTTTAACAAAAGGGCATAATATTTTGTAAGTAATGCACTACAAAGGTTGCAGACTGGTTCGTACCCTATTTTATTCCAAAATATCCCATAAACAGCATCTCCAAAGATTACATACACCCTGAGGAAAAGGGAAATTATTTCCCTTAGGCCTCCTTGAGCGGAGTTCGTTTAAAAATAAAAATTTTAATATTAAGTAAAATTTCCACCGTACCTCATATTAACGTGTTGTGGTCACCGCGACTGTATATAGCTAAGTGACATTATAGACACAGGGGTCCGGGTCCAGAGAACACGTCCCGGAGTGGGGACGTGAGCGAGGGGCATAATGACCCCCGATTAGGTCCCTACCCCTACTCCCTACGCTATATTACTTACTCTCACTGGTAATTACACCACCTGTGATATACTTCCCAACGCCCCGTTGTCTCACAATGATACTATCTTGAGGGTCGTTATTTGAAGGAAGGGTGTAGTTGGTTTGTAGAGAAAATTTAAGAAAAAGGGTAAGAAATGCGAATATGGGTAGAAAAACTCCGTGGCAGAGTGGTAATATACTTGCTCTGTAGCCGGAGGTTCTTTGTTGGCTTTGTTTTTTTTTCTCAACTACTCCTCCAGTGAGACTATGGCATCCTCAGTTGGGGTATATCGTGAGGCTGGAGGTCGGGGAAAGAAGAAGGTAGGTAATACTAATTCAAATCTGGTCACCAAACACGAATAAAACCTTTTAAAGCAACTTTTCGATTGCGAATGGTTGTTTTTTACCAAGGCAATATTCAAAGTAAATACCATTCTGGAACATGCCGCAAATATAAATTATTTTTACATGGTTGAGGTTTCTAATATTTTGCTCTCCTTAAGAGTAGGAATAATGCCGTTTTTCCACGGAGATACGTAAGTATCCGATACTCATGTCGTGTACCAACGCAAACAACTTGCCGTGGACAGTCCGTACAAGCCGCTACTGAAATCACGAGACCCACGTCGTCGCTACAAATTATTATTAAGGTCTCTAAACTTTTTAAAGTAGAACGCTGTCATTATCTCACTAAACAGTTGCTGTCGTTTATTAATATTTTTTCTTTGATGAATGTTTTGTTCCTAGCATTTATGTAAAGCCCGTGCATTGTTACAAAAATTTTAACACAAGTGACGTGATGTCACGACTCACTACGACTTGAGTAGGAACCACCTCGCCCGGCTGGTCGCGGGAGACTGGCGTCTCCGACAAGTTTACAAAATTTCGACAGTGTGTTCCTATGTACGAACCTCGGCGCATATATATACTAGTATTCGGCAGAGATACATAAATCGTCAAGTATTAGATTCTTGTTTATCCGTACAGATGAAGGGCCTAAGGCTTTGTAAACTAAGTAACTGGTATGAGTGCATTTCCTCCAGCTATTCCTGCTGCAGCATATGGTATAAAGATTGCCCTGATGATATGAAACTCCCGATAGGAGAGGGGTTCAGAATTAGAAAAACAACGGATACAATTAATCCAGCGATATTATTAAAAATATCTTGTTTACAAAAGGTTCAAAATCTCGCCACGATCCACGATGCAATTCCAAACATGAGTGTAGCGCTCAGTTTTAACAAGAAAATACTTTAAAAAGAGCACATTTAAAAGTCACGGAGTCTTCAATATGTAAAAGCGCCCCCTAACGAATACTTAAGATCATTATTATGAAGCCCGAGAGGGTATTAAAAATTTACTGTCTGCTGGTGCTGGTCTGGAGTTAGCTCTTTAAGTCGTCTGGGACCCAGGAACAGTCAGTTTAAAGAGAAAAAACTCACTTTGGCTAGTTGGTGTCATCAAAGGGTATCTTTACAGGAAACGTTCATAAAATAATGGGATAAATAATGCAGTTGTTCGCAGCGACGAATTTTTGTTTTTACAGAATTAATTAATCATTTATTTACTTTTAATTATTTACGTATGTATGTCCGCCCTTATGGCTTATACAAAATATTAGTTATAATTGCATCTGTTTAAAGAGGAACCAAATTAATCTATATTTTATTTTATGTATTTGGTTTAGCGCCCAGCCGGCCTTTTACATGGATTTTAAGAACAAAATATACCTAGTGAGCTATCGAAAATTATGCACCAAGTTTTTAATATAATTTGATAAAATTATAAAATGATGAAACGATATTAGTTAACATGTTACGGAAACATAAAATAATATTGAAACTAGAACAATACTAAATACATGACAAATCACTAAAACTACATTACCAACATTGCTATAATTTGTAGGATTAAACACCAAGTTCTGGTATTGATTACGCTTAGTACTATATATGGAGTCAGTAAATTATATCCATAGTTCCTCCAAACTTGTTGCCCGGATAATGCATCCTATCGGTTAGTGAGTTTGTCTGATAGTTGGTTGTGTGTGCATTGCAGAAAAATATTACATTTCATCTTGTGTTCCTAGTTGGCACATGGAATTTAATAGTGGTGACGACGGCAGGGCTGTCAATTAAGTTGTTAACCGGGTTTGACATAATCATCCTGTCATACAGCGTTATTAAATGCAAATAATTCATCAAACTAGCATCATTAATATTTCCATTGGGAATTTCGGGCTTAAAATTGATGTATTTGAGAAATTTTGTGCTTAATATTGTTAGAGTAAACTTTATGTAAAGAGGACCAAATAGGTGAATTATAATCCATTTAACTAACGAAATCAAGTCATTTAAAGTTCTGCAGAGGAAGCCAAGCACCTTTAAAACTTTATTTGTTGCATCCTTAATGTGTGCAGCGAATGTCAAGTTTTCATTGAATATTGCACGGAAATTACGAATTTTTTATACTGGTAGTAATTTAATGTTTATTTATGTAAGATGTAACAGATATTTTTATTAATATTGTATAAAAATTAAAAGGAAAGAGAACATAGTAATCCATAAAAATATCCATGGATATCTACAGTAAATACAAAAAAAAATCAAGAAAGAAATAGTAAAGTTGTGATATAAAACCGACATAAAATGTTCGACAGATATGTGGAATTTATATATGTTAAACATGAAAATTTTGAATTAACTGAATTTATTTCTAAGCCTATGTAGTTACTTGTATGTAGTCTTTGAGGAATGAATGAAACATGTACATAGTTTGTTTTCGACTAATTATCAAATAAAATCTTTGGAAGTCTCGTGTTCCGATTTGGTAAATATTTATTATTATAAAGTTGCTTTAGTACATTGCTTTATTGGGAAAGTTCCGAATTTAACAGTTTTTTGGAAGTTTGTAAAATATAATAATAAATTATTGTCAGCTACACAAAAATACGCTTGTATCAAAAATCTAAATACGTTTTATTGTGTGAAAATTTTATTTTACATTTCTTTTAATTTTTTTTTAATGTGGATTAATTTTAATTCAAAAACCAAATAAGAAAATGACACATGGGGCATGGATATTGATGTATTATAATTATCAATGAGCATGGGGAACATTTACCAATCTCTTAAATATATTCTGATTGGCTGTGTTTGTATAAAATATATATTTTTTAAATGTTGTGAGAATTTAAATAAAATGTTTCGTATCGATTTTGACAATGTAGATATTTGAGATATTGAAAGAATGGTTAATGCAGGTAACTTTGTTAATGGAGGACTGAAATCTGTTGGCGCCAAAGAAAAAATGTTGAAAGAAGCGAAGTTAGCAGTCCATAATGGAGTGCTGGTACCTTCCCTGATGTATGGAAGTGAGGCATGGAACTGGCAAAGAAAAGATAAAAGTAAATTGAATGCTGTTGAAATGATATCACTGAGGCGTATGTGCAGTAAAACCGTGTTTGATCGTGTGAGGAATGTGGAGATCCGCAAAGAGTGCAAGGCTGATGTAAGCGGAATGAGTAAGTTTAAGAAAGGGACGCTTAGATTGTTTGGACATGTAGAGCGAATGAGCGAAGATAGGAGTGTAAGGAGGATATATGATGCAAATGCGAATGGTAGCAGAAGTTGGGGACGCCCGAGGAAGACATGGCACGATCAAGTGAATTAGATACTCGAGTCGGGCCATGTCAAGAGTCATAATAATAGAAGAGTATGTATGAGACGATGTATGAATGCGAATGAGGCAAGAAGTGTGTGCCAAGATCGAGTTGTTTGGCGGTCCGTCTTCTCTGCCTACCCCTGCGGAGAAACGTGATGGTTAGTTGGTTAGTTAGTTAGTTAAAAATTAAGACGGAACAACTTTCAGGTAATGATACGGAAGATGGTAAATGTTTCAAATCTTATTTGTTAAAAAGAAAACCTCAAAAATTGTGTTATTAAAATTTTTTCTTGAAACAATGAATAAATAATTAAAAGAACCAGTTATGACTGAATTTAAACAATAGATGAACTATAATTTAATAATATAACTGTATATGAACATCTTTAATTTATCTTTAAACAAATATGAAATGTTTTTTATAAAGCAATTCAATTCAGTTATGTACAATAAATAATGTTTATTTTTTTAATATTCATATGTAAAAGCCCCGAAAATAAATAATAAATAATTAAATAATAATATTAGCATAGTTTTTAAAAAGTGTTTGCTCCGAAAACGCTGCCGTTCATCCAAAAAAATTACATGGATTCAGCAACTATCAACATTTTCACAAGTTTGAAACTAAATGTTGAAATTACAATATTTAAGCACCAGTTTGACTTGGAAATGATAATGTCACATTTATAGGCGTGATTACATCTCATTGTTACCTAACATCATGATAATGTAATGACTGAAAATCACTCACAAATTAAATCTTCAAAGCAAATCTTACACACCAAGATTATTCCACGAAATCCGCAGTTCAAACTGTGAATTACTGAATAACAATATCCTCTAATACTGACTTCATTTGTGAGCGAGCGAACATCTTTCAGTAAGATAATGAAATAAAACAGGGATTTAATCCTAGATTACAAAACCTTCATCGAACCGACTACGTTGAAAGCTAATAATGTTGTATATTTGGCGTTGACAGATGTTTTTAAATTTTGTATTCGCATTTCAAATCTGGTACGAAAGATATGAGATTTTTTTGTGATAATCGTGCATCGGAAACAGATTAACGTCTAATCAAGGACCATTTGCAAACAAAAAAAATATTATAAAAATAAATTATTAATGTTATCAAGCTTTACAATAAAACGCGGTGTAAATATTACGCGGCGCATAAGGTCAGAACAGTGAAAAACGTGACTTACCTATTGCTTATTGCCATGGCGTTTGTTTGGTTAAAACGGTATTAATCCAGGCCCAAGGCTGGTTTTACCACACTGACGTTGAACGTAAGACGGCAAGTGTTTATTTTTATAGCTTGGTACTTTATTTTCATCCGACTACATATTTGATATGTGAATTTGTATTTTTGGTATCATAAATAAAAATTCTTATTATTTTCTAAAAACTTAAATTAAAATAATAGGTTTCCATAAACATATTGTTACTTTTTTATGTGAATTCCTTATTTACAAGCCAATTTTTTTAAACCAAATAAACCCAAAAGACATTTTTTGAAATAACTAATCCGCTCAACACTGCCTGAAACTCGAGGGACTGTTACATACCTGATTTGGGTATATTCTGACGGAAAAGAAGGAGACGAAGAAGATGAATGTTGAGAAGTACTTGGTTATTCAAATCTGGTAACCAAACAGAGGATGGTTTTTCACCAAGGCGATACTGAGAGTATCTTCTATAACGTGTGTTCCTATTCATGATTACATTTAGTATATTCATTATATTTTTAACACGTATCCACATTGATGACGGTTTGTAATACAAGCGTTGAAAATAGGGTGTGTAATCCAGGGAAAAGGCTTTAAATTGAGTTCGTGTAGAATGGAATTAGCTTTCAATGCGTACTAATTGTACGCACAGACAAGCCTACTAAATCCATGAAGTTATTCGCCTCGAGAGACAGATTACTGCGAAGCTTGATCATTCTAAAGTCTAGACTTTTAGTACTAGATGTTACGGGCACTTAAATATCATTTCGTATACGGATGATATTAAATTTTACATTGTTTTCGGCGAATGAACAATGTTACATGGTTATGGTGGAAGTTGAGAAATGATATTTTGTAGTGATAAATTCACAAGGATATGGCGTTAAAAAGATTTTAACAGATTTTTTTATTATGTGTATGTACCACATGTGAGTCCCAACTGCTCCTAACCGCCTGGAGCCAGTGAGACTATGCATCCCCCCCTTCGGGTTATGTTGTGGGGAGGGAATGAGGATAGTGAAAATCAAGGTGGGAAAGTATCTACTTATTATTATGTTGTCGCCAAACATGGCCAAAGCCATTTCAAGAAACGTTTCGATTCTGAATGGCGGTCTTTCACCAGGGCGAGACTGAATATAAGATGACATTGGCCCTGAGGGGATTTTTTTTTCCTCAGGGCCTCTTGTGTGGAGCTAATAAACGTAGAACAGTGTACCAGAGGAACATAACAATTTGTAAATGCTTCAATGGTTCAATTAGTAAGTTCCTGCAAAAAAATGTTTTATTTTCTCAATTCTTAATTTACTACCACTATTTTAACCGTTCAATTCTTCGGCAAATTCTTGGCGAATTTACGGGTTCTAAAGGGCCTCTGAAATGGTTCACGCCTCCCCAATAACGCCCTATCCCCCTTCAAGGTACCAGGAGCACAGACCCTTCTGAGGGTAAAGGCTGGACCCCTAGAATAACAGCTCCGATAAGGCCGTATCGATAGGGCGAACAAGATAAATGCCTCTACGCAGACCGAGGAGGAGAGATAGTGGAGGAATTGTCGTAGCAAGGAATACAATACAGGATGAGTCCGTTACTTTACTTTGTGATATTATTGTTCGTATTTGAGACGATTGAATCGATGTTTTTCTAAGCTTTTGTTGAATATTATGTACTCTTAACCAATGTTTTTACTAAGACATGAATTGAGTATGTAATGGTTTTCTATCTACTGAAAACATTTCACCATATTTTTGTATGGTTCTAGTGTGTCTGTCAGGGGCTCTGCAATGCAATGAAATCATGTTGACTTGGTATACAATTAAATATTTTATAAAATATGAAGAACGGAAATAAATCAAAATTACCAAACATATAAATCGAAAGAATGGTACGTAGGTTCGTTATACAGCAAAAAAGTTTTACAAGCGGAACAGCGAAATAAAGATTAATATTTATTATTATATCGAGTTCCTCGAGTAACTTTTTGACCCGTTTTTTTGAATTGGGCATTTAACCAACCGATCGCGTCTTTTATTAGAGCATTTTGGTAATTTCATAGATTGTATAGTGAATCGACCGCTTTATGGATTCTTTGTAGGATAAAAATAATTTACTCTACCTAATGTAAACTTTTCGCAGACACTGCAAGACCTCAGTAACCAAAACCGATGTTGGCATTCCATTGTGCTTGGATCCTCTATACAGTGTGTTCACTACACATATTTACAGCGTAGAGGTTTGTGCAGAATGCATTGAATAACATTCTGTTCATCGGACTGGTGCGTCTGTAGAATCTCCTTTGACGGTCAATGTCGAAATCACCGCTGAAATCCGCGGTGATGATTTGAACCAGGTATTTCTCTATGGATGGCTACAATTTGGAGCATTTTTTTTATTAAGATGTGTTGTAGGTATGACGGATGGACCTTTCCTGAGACCCACCACTACGGATATGGTTTTATTATAAATCGTAAGCAAGGCATCCTTGAAATCATGGAAGCATGAAAAACATGGCAAAGTTCTCAGCACGAGGGAGTCTTTATTTAGCAGTGGAATCATCTGATGCTAAAAAAGATGACTTTGATGTTTGATGATTGTTATTAATTTACATTGAATAAAGAACTTCAATTTAATTAATTCGGCTAAAATAACACAGAAATGCCCTAGTGAGATGAAGGGATTATTATTTTATTGTTTTATACTTTTTTTTAAAGTTGTCTGAAAGTTTATCGTTAATTTTCAACATAAACCCTGACACAGCTCAAGTTTCTGCCAAACTCAATTTCTTTTTCATTAAAATTGTTATTAGGATTTTTTTTTTAATAAATTACCATCACCCAAGAAGCTGCTTGCTTTCCTAAATATTTCACATTTAATTTAAGATTTTTGAATAAGGGTTGAAAAATGATGTATTGCGTGGCACCCTGTAAATTCTGCGTGTAAAATTGGGTAACCAGTGTTTGCAAAAACGAGAAAACATAGCCCGGAATTTGTTCCATAAGCCTCCAGCCTACAGCTACAGCCTCCAGTAACCCACCCCTCTGTACCTCTTGTAAGAAATAAGAGGAGAATCTTGTAGAAGCGTGCTCGTGAGTTTTACGATACTAAATAACTGTCGATAGAGAGCGGCGATATGCGAAACGAAATTCCACTCAATTTATGTGCGATCTCAATACTGTTAATATCGTGAATAAAAAAGCAAAGAATATATTGGTGACAGCTTTATTCGGGTGTGCGCAGTGCTGAAACAGTGTATTTATTTGTAAGAAAGAGTTTGTAAGAAAGATTTTGTAAGTGTAACATGTATGTGTTGGGCATTGCCTTTAAAAGTCTTTTTTGTATCAATTTTATGGTGCGCTAAACTTCGTGGGAGAGCAACGTGTTTATTAGTACCGGAGTCAGGGATGTTCAAAACCGGGCTGGTACAGCATCAACATATATATTTTTAAAAATTTCATACTTGCACCTCGTCATAATAATCATCTCACTGATAAAATTCTGAAGCTAAACGTTGCGGTGCTTGAAATGCCAGGTATTCCCACATTTTTCAGTGTTTCTTTTACGTCCTAAATTTCTTATGGCTTTCAACATTACCCAAATGAAGATGTCATCATTTATCTTGCTTCGGACTGTAAATTGGACTCTCGTGAAGTTTCACATAAAGTATGTATCTTAAAATGTAATAAATTGATATTTCTAAACTATTAAGAGCAAATAATCCAACTGATAATTAAGTTGAGTAATAAATTGTGTCCAGAATAATGCTAACAAATCAGTTTTAATGCAATATATTGATTCCCTGATGCTTGATCCCCAGATAGTTTCCCGCTTTGTTGAGCCCTCTGACAGTTAATCCCTTCGGTACTTGATCCCCTAGAAGTGTTTTAAAAGCACCAGCAAATTTTATTAATATAAATTTATATTGTATTTAAATAGAGTGGTAATAAATGAATTAAAAATATATAAATTTTGTACATTTACAATAAAAGTTTTCATGTAATATTAACAAATAAAATATATCTGTACACACCAGCATCAACCAACTAAAACATTAATAATATGTTTAAAAAATTAATAATTATTAAAGTAATAGTATTTAAAACTGTTATTAATATTTGTATTGGTTTTCTCCCGCCTTCTTTATAAAACACCTAAAATATTATTATAACATTTACGCATGCTGGTTGTGAGAATGCTTAAGGGATGAAAATATTTCAATGAATTGATTGTCCAAGGGATCAACTGTCCGGGGATCAACTTTTCGGGGGATCAACGGTCTCGGGTATCAACATTCCAGGGATTAACTGTTGGGAGATTAACTGTCGGGGTATCAAAAGTCGGGTCACTTATATATTATATTGCGAAAAGAGAAACGTTTTAAAGGTGCGCTTAATATTACTCTTAGTAAATCAACTACATTTACAAGTTTATTCAATATTACAATTATAATTATTGAAAGACACAAGACGGAGACAGAGAGAAGTGGCTGGTTCTGATAAATGTGTTAAATTGGAAACCGACCAAAAGATTTATGGTGCGAAAAATAACACTGGTTAAAGCTAGACCTTTATTTTAATGTAAATACCCAACATTTGTACACAGTTGACATTTGTCACATGAGAACGGGTCGCTTCTACGATTCGTTCTTAAGTTCAACAGCTCGGCTGTGGAACGAACTGCCGGCCTCTGTGTTTCCTCCCTCCTACAACATGGGACTCTTCAAGACCCATGTTCACCCCTTCCTCTCCACTAAAAGACCCTCCACACAGCATCCCCAAAGATGACATAGGCCCTGAGGGAAATTATTTTCTTCAGGGTCTCCTGTGTGGAGTTAATATAAAAAAAAATTTTTTTAAAAAAAGTTGGGCAGTGGGACTATGATTCCCGTGATGAAATAGGGAGGGTTTGAAGAAGAGATTAAACAACGTTTTATACTTGGTTTAAAAAATAACTCAATTTAAATTTTCTACCTATGCAAAATCAACAAAGTTCTCCATTTGAGATCTAATGGATAATATAGGTACAGTGCAATTATTCTAATCCCGGTATGCGCCAAGTAAATTTTAATTGTTTTATTTCACATTTTTTTCTAAATAATATAAGGCATATTTGGGCGATCACGTTCCAAAACGGTAGATATTTTCAGTATTGCGTTGGTTAAAGAACACGAGAAATATTCAGAATCGAGTTGCGTTGCTTGAAATGGTTTTAGCCGTGTATAGCGACCAGATCTGAATAGCCTCTTCAATATTTTTTTCTCACAACATACTCCGCTACAAACGATGAAAGGCATGAAATGTTGAATGGTTTGAGAGGAATAACAAAACCATGAGAACTTCGAGGGCCTGAAAATGTTCGTTAAGTCCTGGACTGAGAGGTGACCTGTGCTCAGAATCGCTGATTTAGATTTGTGGGGTTCACACTCCAATAGCTCCAAATGGTTGGGAACAGTTGAGACACTTGTTACGTACTCACATTTAAAAGAAAATAGAAAACAAAATTCATTCTTTAACACTGATGACGGTTTAGTGAAGATGTTAAAACTTTTAAAAGTATATACTATGTATATGAAAAGTACCTTGTAGGTTTAAACAAATAATTTTATAAACATGGTTAACATGTGCCTTTTTAACTCTCGATATGATCGCTCAAGGCGATGTGTACCTAAATGAAAAATTGCTCCAAAATTACTTCTGTTACTTCTTGTTTAAATTTTTCATAAACTTAAGAGATATTATTCAAATGTGAAATTTGTTTCATTTTATTATTTAACCATCACCAATACATTATAAATCCAAACTAATAGTTACCAAAAATTTCACAAACAATGTTCTTTAACCACGTAGATACTTATTGAAAAAAATCGGTATTCTTAATTTCTAATTATCAGTTTGTCCAAGGCCGCAAAATAAGTCCTCAGTTGTACCATTCAAATTTCGGAAAGAAAGTTTGCCCATAAATAGTCAAACAAAAATTTATGCTCCTTGGTCGATTTGGGAAACCACCGTCAGGTTTGTAAATTTATTTCAATAAAAAAAGAAGTTCCACAAAGAACTGGTCGTGACCCAATTGAATAGACCTTGAATAAATCTTGTTTCGGAATAAAATAATACATCCATTAGAGTGTGAGTCCAAGATGTGAAAAACGAACTAAAAACTATTTTAGAGAATATCAGTTTATATTAAAAATATATTGATTAATAAATTTTATCATTTGTGGTCGCTATAGCCAATCAAACTTGGCATTTATCAACTGAAAAAGAACTTCAAAGGTTTAGTGATCTCGGTATCACCAAATTTATTTCAACAACTTTCGGTCAGTGGTAGCGAAATATATTTGTATGAATTATTAATATTTTCACTTCGCTTTGAGCTTTCATTTTTTCAAAGCTTTTACATACATATATAACAATATTTACGAAATTATACTCATAAATATTGCAGGAAATGACTGTTTAAAACACTTGCACAAAAATATACATAAATAAAAATATTGTTTAATTTGATCCACACAGTATGAATGTACAAAATGTAATTTTTTTTTTCTTCAGCCGACAAAATACTGTTAATGTGTTAGTCAATTTAAATAGCTTTATTGAAATATTCCCCTACTATGCTATATCTTATGTAGGTATGCTTATATCTTGAAATTGAAGTACTAAATATATCAACAACATCGGAGTATTTGTTTCCTAGCTGTTGAATCCGTCGCATAGGAGTGTAATATTGGGACGTTGATGTAGAATTGCTACAATAATATGGTGGGTACTGTCTTGTAACTGACCTGCTTGGAGTATGAAAAGAGATTATATATAATAAATCAGGGGTATCAAAGATTGAATTGATGATTTTATACAAACAGGTTGCATCGGAAATAATGCTACGATCGGAATATTATTAAATTTAATGAACAAAGTAGTTTTTTAAGGACACATAAAAAATGTTTAAAAATAATTTAAAAGCATTAATTATTAGTTTGTTATTTAAACAAAGGGGGATTGACTGTATAAGACCATTGTCTGTTGGAATTTCTGTGTCCTCATTTACAAATAATTTAATTGGGTACATATCTTTGAAATATTATAATTTATTTCCCAACTGTCAGTGTTTTAAAGTTTTCCCGTGATTTATTGGCCTCAAAAATATAACGCCAACATGAGATAATTTCTCTGAGGCTGTTTTTGTGAGCAACTTACGTATTTCCGGACAATTATTTTATAAAGTTTTTACTTTATTAAATTATTATTCAGTTCAGTAAAAATGTTTTATTGGAAACGCAGAAACAAACTACTTTAGTAATCTATGTTAATCTGCATTCTGTATTCTCACTTCTGTTGGTGATAATGTACCTATTTTGTATTTATCTTAAAATAAGATATATTTATACATATATATTAATACACAAATGATACAAATATTGAACAAATTTGAAATAAATAAATTCAGAAAAAATAAATGCCGCTGACGGGAATTGAACCCGCACATTCTGACTGCCGATCATGTGCACGGAACCACTGTGCTACGTCAGCTTGTTTTTCCAGGTTCTTGCTTGTTTCAAATCTTAATTTTAAATAATGTGAAATGTTTTTGTTTCCACTATTTTTTAATCGAGCGGAAGTTTGTTAAATGCTTATATTGCGTGGTATTAATCAGCCTACCTTTATTTTTTTAGCATACTTTGAAAGCTAACTTCACACTTCCTCGAATATTCAACTTTTCTTAGAGTATTTTGGTGTATTCTTTATTGCGACATCCTCTTGTGTAAATCTACTAATATTATTGTAGGCTGTAATACGTTCAAAACACGAATCAAAATAGGATAAAAATTCACAGCCTCTATTCACTTTACATTTTTTTAAAGCACTTTAAAGCTGTGTTCCAAACAGCTGAGAGGGAAGCGTAAAACTTAACTATTTCAACAGTCATCTATTTATTTTTTCAAATGCGTATTCTTTTTATTATTTTTTAAATATACTTCACACATAAACAATTTATTACCAAATAAATAAATTGGTATAAAGTTACTGAAATCGTAAATTTCGAGAGGCAGTCGATCATCTTCGTCTACCCCTTGAGGTGAAACGGCCTGATGGTTAGGTTATGTTAAGTAAGGTTAAGTGGTGGTGGTAATGGAGACTACTTATTATACCACGCTGTACTACACTTTTACATCTTTATATTTATAAATTTAACTAAGATGGCACGTAGAACAAATGAGCGAAGAAA
Organism: Hesperophylax consimilis; assembly: GCF_061612785.1. Classification (NCBI taxonomy): domain Eukaryota; kingdom Metazoa; phylum Arthropoda; class Insecta; order Trichoptera; family Limnephilidae; genus Hesperophylax; species Hesperophylax consimilis. The sequence goes on along the minus strand of NC_142849.1, from coordinate 24,960,586 downwards.
GGAGTGCAAGGAGAATATACGATTCAAATGTGAACAGTAGCAGAAGTCGGGGACGCCCGAGGAAGACATGAATCAACATGAAAAACGACCAAGTGAATCAGATACTTTAGTCGGGCCATGTCAAGAGTTAGAATAATAGAAGAGTATGTATTAGACGATGTATGAATGTGAATAAGGCAAAGAATGTGTGCCAAGACCGAGTTGTTTGGCGGTTCGTCCTATCTGCCTACCTCTATGATGGTTAGTTAGTTAGTTAGTTAGTTGATTTTTTAAATAATAAAAATTGATTTCTGTGTTCTATGAACGAGTTGTTCCACAGAAATTGAAAAATTCTTCAAATTTCAAAGTCAATGTTCAAGATATGTAGAATGGTTACCGTGTAAATCATCACAATGATAATTCATCACATCTTTAAAAAGTTATATAAAGTCATGGAAAGTGATGAAACAAAAACTTTACTAACTGGGTTATGTAGGTTAGGTTAGGTTAGGTTAGGTTAGGTTAGGTGAAGTTAAAAAAAAATCATCGTTTTTAATTACTTTATATCGCTTTTTAAAAGTGTGTTGAATTTTCACTGTGTTGAGTTATCATGGAACCATGTAGAATATGTACAACAAAACATACTCGGTACATTCGTCACCGCGACAAATTTCGGATATACGCCAAACGGACCCCTAAATCTTCGTACAGTACCTAACCTACTGCCGCGAATAAAGGTAACGCGGCGCGCTCTGACCACTCGGTCTTGGTCAAGTATGGATGTGGATATCGTTACCTTTATTTGCTACTTGTAGCTGCTAGTAACGATTGTTTTGAGTTGAAAACTTGGACAAAACAACAAAATATCCCACGTCTTATATCACCACTGTAATGTATGGTAATAAGGTTGAGTATAGATGGCGCTAGTCATAAAGCTTACTCCAGAGTCCGTCAGATGTCGCTAGAGTATAACAGGTAGGTATTGACAGGGAACAAGCTTCTTGAACGAGAGAATTACCAACCCTCGGTAGTTAAATCTAGACCTTTTTATTGAAACGTAAATAAACACAATTATAAGAAGAACCTTTAACTATTTAACTTTTCATAGAGTTCCCAACACCGAGATCTGTATAGTAAGGCAGAAATAAAAACTACCCTATAATCAGTAAATGTACTGTCATATTATAAATATATAAAAAAAAATTTATCGTAAAACCCACAGTGATAATATTTTACAATGATTAGTGAAATATGTGGGATTATTAAACCAATAAGAGGTTTTCAGTTATGTATCTATTGTTTTTGTGAATACAAGAGAAACAAGTGTTAAACTAACCTATGGAGATTGGATGGTGAGAGGAGGGTAAGGGGACGAAAAGGTTGGAGGATGGATCTAGTCTGTGTTGAGTAATATGTATTGTGTGAATTTTAATTATGGATTTTAGGTTTGAAAATGTGATGTGCTGTGTTGAATAAGTCGAATTCACTGCATGAAGTGTTAAACATGTATGAAGCACCTTTAATGAATGTGGTTTGTTTTGAGTCATTGTTGCAATGAGGGGGAGGTTTGGTTTGTCTAATGGACACTCTTAACCCGCTATCGCTCGCGCGGGGTGCTGTCAGCACCCCACGCATTTTGGAACGTAAAAATAAATAATAATTTTTCTAGTTACGAGTCCATGGGTCTCGGTACCTTCAAGTGACCTTTAAACCAGTCGACACGGGGAGGGAGGGACAGTGTGGCGCAAGCGCTCGCAACGTGAGGACGTGTCAAAGTTTGCGTGGGGGGTCACAACACACCGCGAGTGCTCGTGTTATACTTTACTTCATTAGGTTTGTTACGATAAATAAGAAAATTTTATTTGATTTTGTTAATTAACCCTTATATTTATGATTTTCAATGAGAAAGTTTATGTTAAAAACTAAGAAGTTGTTTTTTTTTGGTTCTTTGAGGAAAGATCTCAATATTATGACTAAAAAGTCTGATTATCATAATGTATTGTAGAAAAGTAATAAAGTTTATTTATAAAATTAACGTTTTTTATTTACATACGGCATACAACACTAAATAATAAAATGCTGGTATAATTCGATCAACTGATACTATATGTATTAAAATGTACTTTGAGTATGCGGGGTGGCCACAACACCCCGCGAGTGCTCACGAGGCTAAAAACCGCGCGAGTGATCGAGGGTTAATTGAATTCCTATCACAGAGGTGGCTATTTTTTGTAAAAAAAATACGCTTGCTGAATTTCTGCAGCTTTTCCAAAACGCGGCTGAAAATTAAGGATGAAATCGTATGTACTAACAATATTCGAAACTGATCTACATTTTTAAATATCTGAGTATTTAATATCTTGTAAAAATATTGATAATATGAAGACAACGTGATAGGGCGTTCATAGAAGAGAGAATTCAGATGAAATTTCTTAGAATATACCTGTATTTATGGAATGTTAGTTACTCTTCGTGGTAAGCCTATAGATTTATCCTTTCCGGGATACTCGGAATAATAAACCTTACCACAGGGACGAAAATATCTTCCTTGTTGATATCACTGGGAGGAACGATTAAACTAATGATCTGATAGTTAAAAGAATTTAAAACTATAATATCGTTAAAATGTATAATAATTATAAACATAATTTGCCTAAACCATGTAAGTGAATACGTTAATACAATCAGCTTCACATGACGTGCGACGGGATATTGGTTCAGTAAAGATTATTATTTTAATTTAATTTGTTTTTAACCACAAGTTTTTATTATTTTTCATATCAACCGGTTTCGCTAAGATCAAGCTTCATCAGGATATTATTTTAAGTGTTTGTTTTAATTAAACATATAATGTCTAACCACAAACTAATTGCTTCCTACAAAAAAATATTATTTTAAGAGTGAAATCATCGTGTTTGTTAAATAAGTAGTTAGGAATTTAAGTACCCATTTACAAATCTAATGTTTTCAGAGGAAATTTCGGTTATGATTTAAATTAGAAAAAAAGGTTAAATTATAAATATACACTTTTGAACGTGAGATCTACTACTGATACAAGTACGATTCTAACTACTAGTACGATATACTTGGAGGAATTTATTCATGGATTGCAATTATTGCTCTTTGCAAGGTTTCCGGGGTAAATTTCACTAACTTCGGAAACTAATTCTACATATTAATAAATGTAAAAATTGAAATAACTTTTTTTATTTTTTTGGGCAGCTAAAGTATCCCTAAAATTAAAAAAGTATAATACATTATTTTACTTGAGCTAAATATCGATCGAGTGTTTTAGTTTATTTTTAATTTTATTGTGTTCAATTTGTAGAACTCCATTATTATTATTTTTTTAAATTCAAAGTACGTATTCACTAAAAATGGTTACATATGTTCCTCAAAAGTTGCCCACCAGCCGTTTGTGTGTGACTGTAGGCAGAGAAAAATGAAAGAGGTGTGTGGTATCAGAGAGTTTTTATTGAAGTAGTCAGCGTAGATGGTGTTTGTTGGTGATGATGGATTCTTCCAGATCGAAGCATGACTCTGTAGTGGAGATGATAGGTGGCAAATCTTCCAGGCCGACTGCTCGAAACCGCTATGGTGGAGATAATCGATGGCAAAATTACTAGGCCAATGATCGACTCCACTGTGGTGGAGATAATCGATAGCGAAATTACTAGGCCGATGCTTGACACCGTTGAAGCGGAGATGAACGATGGTGGAGTATGCTTACGGTCATGTAGTCGGTGGCTCGACACGCTGAGGGAGGAAACCAGACTAACCGGTCACGTTCATCACTGGTGATGCTCCAGTGAGATGATAGTGCCGGAGATGCTGTGGACTTCGACGGCGGATGTTGCGAGGGTGGTGGGTGCGCTGGGCGCGTTTGGCTCGCGGCCCTGCGCAGAGTTGGTGGGTTATTGTAGATTGTAGCGCAACGCGTGGCACGGTGGGGAGCGGGGGTGACTATCCCGTCCCGTTGGATGGGATATTCGTCCCTTGCAGTGGGCGATGGGAGCTTGTGCTAGGTTGACTGACTGACTGGGTTCTAAGACTGACCGCGGAGACTTTAGCGCAGCGTTTATATAGGAACACACGCTACTACAAGAGCGAAGAGGAATGGGAGACTGTGTAATACTAGCTGCTCATAATAAAATTTTCGAACTTTCTAGTAGCATGCCGCTACACATTTTACTAAAAAAATTATAGATTTTAAACAGAATCTACGTGATGATTTATTTTGATAATTTCTTAACTGAATGCTTAATTTGTGCCTTTTATCAATTTTCATCGCGATAGAAAATATTAAATATTTACAAAGTACCTTGTTAAATTTCAATACTTTTACGATTTTTTACATTCTTATATTTTTTAGTATCACACTTCGTTTGTAATTCTTGACGATTTGATATTAATTTGTAATCTCTTCACCAAAGTTTCGAAAAATTTTGCTTCTGGTAGATAATTTTCAAATCCGTAGAGAGTTTTTAATACTTCATAAAACATTTTTTTTATTGTGTTTTATTTCAATCAAAACTTCTATTGAAAGAATAAGTACATTACACCCTTAAATAATGTGTTTCATTCTTACTAATTTGGGGATAGCATAAATAAATAATAATTTCTAACACACATTTAAATTCGTATGGAATACCCCTTAAACGAGCGAGAGCTATTTCACACCTGTATACATGGAGAGTAGTTTTACAAAGCGCTGTTTGTAAATCATTTCAGGGGGAAGCTGGGCGGGAAATGAGCGAATCAGTCCAAACACTGGTAATCTGATAAGCCTGCGAAGAGATAGCTGGCGTCGTTTCTGCAGGTCTCCCCTATCACTGCCTGGAATCTGCCTCCCATTCAAGGAAATTCGTTTTTGAAACATGAGCAGTCACTATCTGATGAAGATGCAGTCCTACTGTAGTTAGTAAGGCTTTCAAACCTTCCGATTATGAAATAATTTGTGTCATTTTTTTTGTTCATTAAAAAGTTTTAAGTTAAGTTACTAATTGAATTATTATTAATTACGCAGCTTTCCATAAATTGTTTTCAAAACTAGAAGACAGAAGAAATATATTTGACCTTTTTTTTATTCAAGATCATCAACAACGCTGACTACCTTCTAGAAAACATTAATTTTCACTGTATGTACCTTAAAAAATACCTTTTTTTTATTCAAGATCATCAACAACGCTGACTACCTTCTAGAAAACATTAATTTTCACTGTATGTACCTTAAAAAATACATTATCAAACCAACTATTAATTCCACTTCACACAATCAAAAACTAACTATACACAACATTCATTTTTCAGAAGGTCGGTGAGAATATACAATACATCTTTGAAGGAGGTATTATTTATATTTTCCATTTGTCTTCGGGTTAAATTACTTTTTTTTTATATTAACTCCACACAGGAGGCCCTGAAGAAAATAATTTCCCTCAGGGCCTATGTCATCTTTGGGGATGCTGTGTGGAGGGTCTTTTTGTGGAGAGGAAGGAGAGAACATGGGTCTTGAAGAGTCCCATGTCGTAGGAGGGAGGAAACAGAGAGGCCGGCAGTTCGTTCCACAGCCGAGCTGTCGAACTTAAGAACGAATCGTAGAAGCGACCCGTTTTCATGTGACAAATGTCAACCGTGTACAAATATTGGGCGCGCGTTTGGCGTGTATCCCGACTACGCACCGGTGCCGAAGGGATCAATGACGCTAGTTCCTCAGAGCACCTTCCATTGTAATACCGATAGAACAAGGACAGCATACTTACCTGACGCCTGTGCTCTAAAGATTGCAGTCCGTTTGTTAAGATTGGGGAATCTATCAAACGGACCGCCCGTTTTTGCACAGTGTCAAGGGTTTTTTTCAGGTATTTAGGGGCTCCGGACCAGAGATGGCTGCTAAATTCGACAGTAGGGCGCACTTGCGATTTGTACAGGGTCAGCAGTTGTGTACTATTAAAGTATCTGCGGGCCCTGTACAGTACGCCCAGCTTCTGAGAGGCCAGCTTTACTCTGGCTTCGATGGAGCCCCCATACCTGAGCTGGTCACTTATAGATACACCAAGCATATCAATGGAAGGCCTGTTCGGAAGATTGCTTCCGTTGAAGGAGACTAGATTATCATTTAGATCCCTTTTAGACGTAATCAGACAGGATTGGGTCTTTGAAACATTAAATTCGACGAGATTATTTTTACCCCAGGAGGAAATACTCTCGAGATAACCGTCCATTCTCTGCTTCAAAGCCCTCCGAGCCGTTGGAGTTTGTGTGCCCTTTGGGGGCTTGTCAAACAAAAAGCTATCATGAACTGTACTGTCATCCGCGTAGCAATGAATCGGTGCACATGTCAAAAGGTCATTGATGTGCAACAAAAGTGTGTACTTAATTTATATTGGAAGAAAATAAATCAAAGAGTTAATTACGAATCCTCTACCTCTGCTGTGTGTGTAAGATATTTATCTTATTAGTCTTCCTTTAGTTTGTTTATCTTTAATCATCTTGTTAACATTATTTTAAGATATATGTATTATTTCAATGTAAGTTTTTGTTAACATAATTATCTATTTTAATGCTTATGTGTTTGTTTTTGGTTTATTTTCTTTTGTGTCAACTCCACTTTATATTTTTCTTTAATAATTCGTCTGTTTTTCGATCATTATGAATCTTATGTGGGAACTTAACTGGTTCATGCAAATCTGTAATATTTGAATTATGTTCTTCTAACTGTTCGTTTCTCCAATAAGCTAAAATAAAATAATGAAGGCGGTACGACATTGGACATTGTATGTATGGTAATACTTGTCACTCTTTCTGACTTGACTATTAGAAATATTCTGTCTATTAAGATATTTATCGAAACTCTCAGTCTAATCTGTAATGCTTACAAAATGCTATAACCCAAAGAGACAATTTGTTTGTCCCACATAAAACGTTGTATCTCTCTTACTTTCAATGCAATTTCGGAAAGAAAAAAAAACATTTTCCATATTCAAATACAGAAATCAAGCGAAGAAAAATTAAAATATATACCTCTAGAAATCAAAAGGTTTCGATCGCAATTTGAGGAAGGATTGATTAAATTTTGTAAAATTTTATTATTTATTTTTGTGAGGTCTCAATAATTTTTATAATTTATTTATTTTATAAAATATGTATTTTTTTATTAATAAATTTAGTTCAGTGTTAAGACTAAAAAACTTAAAGTGACCCATTTTTAACCTTTTTATGTTTGATTTCAAAATTATATTTCAAAAAAATTATATGTTTTTCTTAATATTAGTATAAAAAATCGTTTTACATCGCCTTTTAAAAAGAGTTCTTAGTTTTCGGATACATTCGGAAATGTTTAATTTATTGGGATTTTATTTCAAAGCGGAAATATGCACAAGTTCTTCAACTAAAAATAAATATCGTTCAATATGCCAGAGGCCTGAGGCGTTTAATAGGTTATATTATGGTATTACATGTATGCCAAAGATTGACAAAATAATTGGTTAAAGGTCTTATAAGTTATTTGCCAATTATGTACGCAATATTGGATTATTGGATGGGGATCTGCCTCAAACAGTCATTGAAAGCAATTCGCAGCAGCAGAAACACAAAATATAATAAAAATAATCCCCATAAGATGTCCGTCAATATTTTTTAAACTCAATCGTCAATGTTTTTCGAAAAAATCTTTTCAATCAGAAAAAAATACTCCATTCAACTCAGGTATAAATGAGTACCTTACTGAGTAAAACACCTAAGCTATCATATCAAATCTACACAACATTTCTAATTTAAATACTTACCTGTTATTGTTGGTCAGAAAAGCCATTAATTCCACTATAGAAAATTATATAATGCCCTTTTAAATTAAATGTAAACACATACATAAATGAGTTTAAAAACTATACCAAAATATAGCTGTTATAAAATTAAATAATAATATAGTGATTATGAAGATGGGAAAAATATAAAAGTTTTTTTTTTTCATTTTTTTATGTTATGTACATTTAAATAGTAAATTATAATTTCCATCTATTTTGATCAATTTTAAAGTTTTGTGTTGACATTTCACGTTGTTATTATTTAAACATTAAAAAAAACTTCTGTTGTCATTGAATTATGCAGTAAATCTTGTAAAATAATCTTGTATCATATAAAACCCATCGCTGTTCATAATAAATAAATAAATAAATAAAATAAGAACCCTGCATCATAATAATAATGCTCCGTATACATTTGCGAGCCTTGAATTATGGGAAAGGAACAAAGGATTTGCTTTTCCATAATTTGAGGCTCAGCTCGCGTTTCGGCTCGCGAATGTATACGCAGCATTTCATCAACACAAAAACCTTCAGTCCACCTCGGAACAGAAATCCCTAGTGAGAAAGAAAGCGATTATAAATAAGATTTCATCAAATCTTCTAAAAATCATTAAAGTATACATAGCCATACCGATTGCGTTCATTGCGAATCTAAGCTTTAAATCAGGGAAATTCCCTAACCATTTAAAGCAGTCAATCGTCATTTTACTGCATAAAAGTGGGGACAAATCACTGATACATAATTACCGGCCTGTTTCCTTGCTCAACTCTGTCTCTAAAATTATGGAGAAAATTGTAAAGAACCGTCTCATCCTTTATCTCGAAAATAACAACATCCTTTCTAGTAGACAATTCGGCTTTCGCAAAGGTTTAAGCACTGAAAACGCCATCGCTAATTTGACAAAAATCATCTCTAATAATCTAGATAAAGGTAGTAAATGCATTGCACTTTTTTTAGATCTAGCTAAAGCGTTCGACACTATCTCGCACAAAATTCTGCTGAATAAACTACAGCGAATTGGGATACAGGGTCAAATTTTCAAGTGGTTTGTTAGTTACCTAGAAAACAGTAGCCAAAGAGTGGATATTAACGGTACTCTTAGTGATCCAGCCAATATTAAATATGGCGTACCGCAAGGAAGTACACTAGGTCCCATATTGTTTAATGTTTATATAAATGACTTATGTAATACTTCATTTACAGACCACATTATTACATTTGCTGACGATACAGTACTTTTATTCGAAGGCAAAACCTGGAATGAGTCTTGCATTAAAGCTGAATTTGGCATAAACAAAGTTAAACAGTGGCTAGATAGTAATCTCCTCACTCTAAACTCGGATAAAACGAAATTCATCTGCTTCAGTTCAACTCAAGCGGGTCAACCACAAGAAATTATTAACATTAGAATACACCATTGTTACGACACTATTATATGTAAATGCAATACCTTAGAATGTGTGGACAATATAAGATACCTAGGAATTATCATTGATAAATTTCTGAGATGGGACAAACACATAGCCTTTACTTCCACAAAGGTCAGGAAACTTACACATCTGTTTATAGCTATAAGAAATATTCTATGTCTAAATGATTTGAAACGAATTTACTTTGCAATGTGCAATTCCATACTAGACTATGCTTCCTTAGGTTGGGGAGGTTGTGCTAAAACCATACTCGATCCCTTAGCTAAATCCCAGAAATCGCTTATAAGAGTCATACTGAAAAAACCTTTCAGGTACCCCAGCGATTCATTGTTCGCAGAGTTTCGTGTTCTTGATGTAAGACAATTATACATGAGGAAAATCATATTACATACTCAAAAACAGAGGCACTACTTAGCTTCCGTAAACCACTGTCATAATACAAGACATGCAAAAAAAACCCAACAGTTCCGCCCACCACTTCCTCATCTTTAGCACAGAGACAATTCTCATACTTAGGCCCTAAACTGCTCAATCTCATACCTGATGCATGGAAGGCAAAGAGTACTAATATTCTGCGTATGCAGATAAACAATTGGCTTCTGGTCTTGGGGAGAGCTGAATGCGAGAATATGCTAAAAAACAGTAATTAAATTGTAAATTTTGTTTTTCTTTACATTCTTCTTTACATTTTAACTTATATTGGTATTATATTAGCATTACAGGAACTGTATTTTTACATAAAGAAAGTTCGAAAATTGTTCAATTCTTCGTGATATTTTTCCTTAAAGGAAAAGTTCCTTCTTTACTTTCATTTTTTATTTTTTGTTATTTTTCATTTCCTTGTTTTATCTATTAATATTTCTTTAGTTTATTATATCAGCTAAACAATAGTAAAAAAAAAAAAAAATGTCGTGGTATAACTGAAAGTATACTAGATTATGAATATACATTTGTATTACTTTACTAACAGAATTTCTTCAATTCAGTTTCATTTTCAAATTCATTTTTTTGTTTTTATCTATTAATATTTCTTTAGTTTATTATGTCAGCTAAACAATAGTAAAATATGTCGTGATATAACTGAAAGTATTCTAGAATATGAATATACATATGTATTTTTTTTAACAACAGAATAGTCAACACTATAATTTACATGTAAAAACATTATCATATTGGAATGTCCTAAAACGGGCAATCGCCTAGTTGGACATTTTAAGTTCATTAATTGTATAATGTAATATTTACAAACAAACAATAAATAAATAAATAAATAAATATAAAATCATTTTTATTATACTACATTTATGCTGAATAATGTAATATACCTACCATAACAATGTATGATAAATAATTTTGTGGGCATAAATAAAAAAATAAATATAAAAAAATGGCTGTAGCTGTGTTTAGTGACCAGTTCTGAATAGCCAGATACTTCTACTCTTCATCTCTTTCCCTTCAAATATTTTTCAGTCTCACAGCATACCCTTATTGGGAATGCAATTGTCACAACGGCTCTGGTTAGCGTTGAGCAGTTGGGACTCTTCTGTGGTATTTAAAAAGAAGGCCCTGATTTTTTAATCCAAATCTGGACTCAAAATATCTATGCTCGTTTGTATAGGTATAGATATGTGCATTATACAGACGGCACGACCGGACTTACAACATAGGTATGGTAATCAGCAAAAACGACTTATCATCCCTTCCGGTGCACTTCATCATAAACGTTCTGAAATCCATCATGATAATGAATAATGATGTTATTATTCACTATCACGATGACAATATTACATAACCATACTAATGGCGAGCGCTACGAAAACGCAACGCAAGGCTTTGCTCGGTGGACAAATCGGAAATTAAATGGGAACACGCTAAAGGTAGTTTTCCTTTGATAAAGTTTCTAAGATTTTTTCATTACTGAGCAAATGAAGAGAAAGTCTGAAAAACAATTTTTACCGTTTTTCTTACTCTCATACTATTTGAATAGGTTTAAATACGGGACGTCCCGTAAGTGATGTATCAAACGAAGTTGGGTCGTATAAGACTATTTTTGTAATGGTCTGATTCTTAACCATCTCAAAGTTATATCAATTTTGTGCTATTTTTGATACTATATAAAAGAACGTCATGAAAAAGTGCAGTGTTTTTATAAAAAAATATATAATTATGTATAAGCAAGCAATAAGTATTAGCCTGAAACACTCATCCACATTGAAAAATCTCCTGATAAAAGATACATGACGCCAACGGGACTAATTTCAGGCTATTAATTATTGCTTATAAATAATTGTAACCCTTTGTGCTATGCATAAAAAATCTTGTCTTAAACATTAGTTTACCAAAAAAAATAATATAATTATATTGTCAAATGATGTATCCATCTAATGAATTAATTTTTATGAACTCTGTATCCATATTAGAATACTAAATCTAGGTTTTTAATAATGTTATTCTTTTTTAAAAATAAACCCCAAAATTCAAATGATACAACGTTGAAAGTTGAACTAAAAGTAAAAAAAATTCTGCAGTTTATACAGAGTCCCACAGGGTCCACTCATTGGTCACTCTGTAATGATTTTTATAAACATGAATTTATAAGCTTCTACATATCTCCTTTGTGTCTCATAGGAATCGTTGTGTCTCCCTTTCTATCATGGTGAGAAATATGATCTGAACGGTTTTAGAAAGAAAAAACACCACGCTTTATATTCAAATCAAAATCAAAAAATTAAAAAACAGAATAATAATTAAAATGTAAGCCTGTATTAAACCGAAATTTCCGATCGCAATTTGAGAAAAATCAATGATTCATTTTTATATGTAACGATACATAAGTGTGGTGACAATCACTTTTATAATACATGTGTCTATTTATTTTCGTTGTCAGTACTTTTAGTAAGAAGAAAAGTTTGAAGTTTGCATTTCCCATTTTATTATTTCGAAATAATAATGTGTCTACTTCTAATAATAAAATTTGAAAAATATTTAATCAACTTTCAAAAACAAGTGTGGTTTGGTTTTTGCACACATTAAAAATATTCAATTTATTTAAATTTTATTACAAAGCGGAACTATTATGACCGTCTGACAGAATATGCCAGAGGCCAGAGATGTTAAAAGTTTTTAGATAAAATTAATTTTGCAAGAAGTAAATAGTTTTTTTTATTTTTTTTATTTGGTACAATATTTTTATACATTCCAAAGTTTTCCAGTAATGTTGGCCTCACTGGGTGACTTGCCCGTGCTGAGGCCTTCATTTTATAATATGAAAATATAATCTAAATACAATCTACAATATAAGATAAAATAATACATTTAATATATAATATTGTGTGTTTGTGAGTGATGTGTGTTTATATTGGTTTTGTGTGTTACGTGTAGGTTTTATTTTTATTTTATGCTATGACATTTTGGTAATATTGTCTTTTTTGTTCTTTAATCCATTTTGTAATTTTGTGTGTGAATTTATTTTTATTTTCCTCAATTTTAATTTTTTTGGGTGGTCAACATTTTTAGAAGAAAATGGTAAGGTCATTATAAAAAAACTCAAAAATTTATATAACATTGAAACCATTTAACCCGCAGACAAGCAGACATGTGGCAGCTTTGCTCGACCACCTTTTTTACGAAACCTATTTTATCTATGTCTTATAATTAAATAGAATAAATAAACAAAAAAAAGTTGATAATCGTGAATTACTGTCTTACGCTTAGTGGCCGTTAAACGGTGATTTTGTTACGCATTTTACAAAAACTGTACAATTTCTATTTCGAATTATTACTAATAAAAAAGGTCCCAAAATAAAATAAATAACATAAATGCCTTATACATGTTTATGTACATACAAATTTAAAAAAAAATCAACGTTTAGATGGATCGAAAATGTAAGATATTTTTGGTTATTTTATGGCAACTATTATTATAATTTCTAACTGTGTGATGGGATAAGAAGTGAAGTGCTTACTGCTTAAATAAAAATAGACTGTTTCCTTTCGTTTTGATTCCTTTGAAATATTGTGACTTTTTGATCAATCATGTTTGTTGCGGGCTGTTTTTTGCAACTATTTTTTTTAATATATATATATTAAAATCTTACATTTTTTAATATATTTCAAATACAGAAATCTACAATGTAACTTTATTTGTTTTCACAAGATAAGAAAGATTCAGAACATTTAAAATACCTTGGAAAAATTCGGAAATTCGAAGTGATAATATTATTATTTGAAGTTTATACAACAGATAAACAACTCCCTTTGACCGGATAAGCAATGAATAAATAAATAAAAAAATTATGAACTATTTTAAGTTGATTTCTATTTCACGTTTCAATTAGTAAGGTTTTTAAATACACGGTCGTTCATAAATTGAATAAAATTTTCACCACGTTTTTTGGCAAGACTGCAAGTAATTAAACGTTTTAATATTTTTTTTCTTTCGTACCATCATCTATATCAGCAGAAATAGGCCATTGACAATTGTGGAGCGGGTATGGGCGGTGGGCATTTAAGACAGCGTTGCCGCTTCGCATCGTTTCGCTTTTTCTCTTCAAACCGCGTCGCATTCGCGTTCAAAACGACTTCAATAAGATTTTTTTTTGATACAATTATTATGTACAACTAAGTACATTTTCTAAGAAAAGAGTTCTACAAAATTAAAATTTTACTCACTTTATTTGTACATCTCCGGTTATTCATTTCGTGACCTTTGGGTACAGCGCCAAATATTTTACTGCTCTACCACGGAAGTCATCCATCAACGAGGATGTAGAAAGGCATATGTTAAGATAGAAATAACGGCTGAGAAATAAAAATTTACTCGAAATAGATTTATTTATATAATTCGAAAAGCGAACGAAAATCTTTTGTTTCCTTTTCTTAAAACAACGGTTAAAAAGAGTTTCAAAAAGGTACAGCTTTCAGTCAGCCGGGTTGTTTTGCTCGAGTAAAAAAACAACCCTAACAGAATATTGTTATTCAACCCGATAAAAATATTCTTAAAGCTATGTAGGTGCATGAAAAATTCAAATTGTGTTGTCTTGATGGAAAATAGAATCAGCCTCCACTTTATGAGCGTTTTCAGGGAATGAATACTTAATGTGGCGTGCGTGTTTTAATGTTCTGTGTTGGTTTAAAAGATTGTGTTTTGTAAAACATCCCTTTGTTGGTGGTAAATCTCGGGAAAGGGATAAAATATGTACCTGAAAGATTTTGGTGAAGTGGTTTATTTTGGGAAAAGGCGCTTTTAAACGTGTTTAGGGAGTTTAATGTGTAATAGGATAAAACGCGGAGGAGAGAAAATGCTCTTTTCCAGCTAACTTTTAAGAAATAAGTGAGAACTAAGGTTTTATTTACTAAGGTAGTTCAGGGTAGATTTACGTTTTTGATTCATTCTGTAATATCAAAAAGAGAAAGCTGCAATAGAGGGACAAAAATATAAACTTACCGAGCTTAGAATCCAGAAATTCCTTACAATTTCTTTAAAGCTGTATGTTTACACATCAACATTTATTTCATTTATCTAATCAAATAAGTTAGCTCTGCGAAAATAAAAAATCTGTAAGTTTGAATTTTGTTGTACTCATTTGAGAAACAGAATTTTACCATTGTGCATTTTAAATATTATGATGGTCGTTTCCACCAAAATACAATTATTAGAGAATCATTAATTTTAGACAAATAGCCTTACTAAAATAATACTTCACAATCATTAAACAGTATTTTTATTTCATATTTTAAAAAGACTGTAAAAGTTTAGATTCCAGTTGTTACGAAGAAAAAATATTTAACTGAGCTCTGTAAGATCTGGCAACTTTGCATTTCAGCAGAGTGATGTGAGAAATTTCCATCTTGAAAAGGTGAAGTTATTTCAGACAGATGGTTTTTTAATTGACTGTTACAGCGTGAATTTAATAAAAAAATCTATGAAAGTGAAATTTTTTACCTTGTTACATATCGATGATAAATTTCAAGTTTAAACAAAAGATTATCTTATATTATACAACCCTCTTTGCCTAATGTACAAATTTTTTCATGAACTATTTTACGTCAGTTTATATATTAGTAATGTTTTAACATACACGGTTGTTTATCATTTCAATACAATATTCACCTCGTTTTTTATTAAAACTGCTAGAATTTGTGCTATTCTTTTAGCCATGCAAATTATTTTATTATTAAAATATAATATACAAATTAAAACCTTGTGGAGGGTATTCTTGTTTGAAAACGCGTTAACCATTTCGTACTAGAATTTATTCATTGTATTCTCGAGTTAGATCACACCGTTGTGCGCTCTAATTACAAATATTTCATTAATGATGATTTTTCACGAATATCTTTCACTGATGATGATGATTTATCACGAATATCGAATATTTTCACATCACCATAAGCCCAGTTTTTTACCATTATAAAAGTACGTCAAAAATTTCCAACTAATTATAGAATAATCTAGCCTCTTTCGAATGATCTTACCCATACGCATATATTTTAAAGATATAAATTTAATTTGAAATCACGCTAAATTTATAAATAAATTAATTCACTTGTGAAAACACCTGTAATCAATATGATTTATTTAGTTAAATATCTGCCAAATAATTAACATTTTGGCATTATTTCACTAAAATGCAGTTTGTGCCATGGTATTTGAATACACTGTTAAAACCAGGCTCGTACCTGAAACATGTTTTATGCATTTTTAGTATAAATTTCGCCCCTCCTCCCATGAAAATAAATACTTTAAAATGGTCAGTCAATAAAATCACCATTACTTTACTATCTGAATTTTAAAAGGTGTGAATAAGGACTACAGCAAACATTATCAATAAAAAAATCGATAATTTTTGTCTACCGACTTAACAATTTTTTTAAGCATGGCTATTAGCCGAATGAACTATATTCAGGTTATTCTTTCTTGATTACCAGCTAAAGACAATTCAATTACCTGTAGAATCAAATATGAAATTGCTGTAACCTATAATGTATATAAAGTACAACTCAATTTTAACATCTAAGCTTACATTAGTGAAAAAAAGAAAAATTTAATTATCATTTGTTTTATAAATGTGCGGAATTCAGAATTCTCTAGGATAACAACAACGAACGAACGAACGATAAGACAACGAATTTGTCGTTGGTTAAAAGAGGTGCAAACTGAGTGATGTAAATATTTTTTTATCAACATGTTGTATTGAGGCGACTCTAATAACAGGGGTTTGCTTGAGGTTGTTAGATAATGGGTTTCCACGGATTCGAACCGCCTAGAGAAATCAAATATATAATATTCACGATTACCGGGCTAGCTCAAGCAGGTTTCGTGTCTACAGTTTGTTTGTATGGAGAGAGAACAGCCGCCTCCTATAGGTTGATAGAACAAAGGGGTTTCTTCGAAATAAAATAATATTATTATGGTGCTACAAAATGCCTTCAAGAAGACCTATATAACAGCACTTGAATCTACGCATAGGAAAAGCTTAAATCTCTTTGGGGACGGTTAAAAGAATGAAAAAATTATGTTAAATTTATGGGAAGAGAGCAGAGACAGAAATAAATAGAATAAAATTGGAATGATACCGCAGTGCGATGATTTTGTAGACATCCAGCAGCGTCAAATAATGATTCGAAATATACTTGTACTTAATTTTTGGTGGCAAACACTTTCAAAACACTATTTTGCAATGCAAATCTTGAATTCCAAGCGGAGAAGCGAAACAAGCTGTCCTCACGAAAGCTAGAAACCAAGAGAGGTCTACCCGCCTGCACCTCTGGGGATCCAGCGGCTTAGCCCCGCCTCCCAGGTAACGGTCATACCCACTTTAAACGCACCCACGGGGTTACCATATGAAAGAATTAAATATGGTCGCCGTATTTAATTCTTTCATCTCTCGACTAGCAATCTTGAGTAAATTTTATTTGATTCATTTGTGTTGTTTCATAAATTACTCATTCAAAGTGATATACGAGTATAGTATATTTGCGGCACGTTCCAGAGTGCAAGATACTCTCAGTATCACCCTGGTGTAAGACCACGTTTTGGATTTGAAACTCTACTTGAAATGGCTTTTGACGTGTTTGGTGCCAGGTACTTCCCTACCTTTCTCTTCCCCATCTCCTTCCCTCCCCACTACTTTAAGCCTCACAACATACCCCAATTGGGGATGTCATAATTTCACTGGCTCTAGACGGTTGGGAGCAGTTGGGACTTTTATGCGGTATTAACATGAAAAAAATAATTAAAAAAGGAATGATGTACCAATGCGTGATGCGGGACTGGCTAAATCCTATGGCAAGCTGTTTAATTGCTAGCGAAATATTATATTTGTTTGACTAATAATTCAACGAAAAATTATATTCAATATCAGATGTGAAACTAAAATAACTTTATACTAATTAGAACAGAAAAGTAAAACAACAAAATAGACTTTTATTAATGATAGGTTACGTAAATTTAATTTTAATCAAAGCTTTCTGGGAATCCGGATGATGAAACCATTTTACTAAAATAATGTAATGATGATTTAGTTAAATCATTTTCATGTTCTGCACAGCGTGTTGTGTTGACATAATATTTAGTAATATATGAAATGAAAAACGTCTAGAATGATTTAACAGCGTTTTCACGTTTTTCTCGGGAAGGAAGGGTTTTTGATTTCAATTTTTGGTAAGTTTTTTTTTAAATTTTTGGTCTAGTTCAAATCAAAACAGTGACAAATTGTAACATTTTTAAAAATACTAAGAAGTGATTTTTTTATGTGAAGCCGCGCAATAGCTCCAACTTCTCCCAAACAATGATGCTATGGCATCCCCTATATACTGGTTATCAAACACGGCCAAAGCTATTTCAAGCAAGGTTTCAATTCTGAATGTTGGTCTTAGTTTTCATTTTCATTCATTTTCAGGAAAAGCGTTCTGATTTGCCCGGTTACCAAAATTTTTTTATGCAAACGTAATATTTTTTAAATGCCCTTTTTAAAGCAATTTATTCATTTAATGGTGGATACTTAAAAATATATTTAAATTGTTCCCAAAGTAATGAATTTAATGAAGTGATTTATTCATCCTTCAAGAGAACCCGGTTGGTAAACTTTAAAGCCAATGAGACATTCTAATGATCCCAAACTTCACAATTGTTTAAGTTGTGGAACTTCAACTCTAAACTTTCACACTAAATTGACTAATGCACTTTTTATACATTACAGAGGCAAGCACTTATTTTTCTTCTTTCCAGACTCCCAATTACCGTGAACTTTAGGTTTAAGAATTAAAAAAAGGTGTTCTAATGTAGCAGACCAAGAATATCAGAACGATTATAGTATATATGAACAAGTTGAACATATAATCAAAAATGTTTCCGAAAAAAACCTAGCAAAACGGACGATACCAAAATGGTGGTATTAAGCATTATTTTTTCCAACAGCACAGTAAAAGTCTATAATATTATAAACTAACGCAGATCCGTGAAAAATCACGGGATCACATTTTTGGTGATGGTAAGGAAACGAATGAATGAAAGATGTGTGTGAATCCTAGCAGCGGCTTTATTGAGATTGTCGATTTACAGAGTCCAAATAGAGTAGCCAGAGTAGGTACAGTTGTAGCTGACAACAAACAACAATATGCATCACGATAGGATGTATGTAGGTCACATCACGGTGGGATGTGAATGCGTGGTTCATGATCACGGTGATGAAGTCGGTGTCTCGACAGCGCGTCGGTGGAGGCCGGACTTGCAGGTGGTGTTCATCACTGGTGAAGACCATGAATCTTTCTGGTACTCCAATTTGAAGTAAGCTAAAGGTATGGCGAACCTGGTTGGTTGATGATTGTGAGCTCAAACTGCTAACGATGCTGGGTACACTTTAAGGTTCTGCGGCTTGATACCCGTGCATGTTGCGTGGGCAATCAGCCGGCGTCAATTGCAGCTGGACAATTTGAACGAGACTGTTTGAATGAGTAATAAATATTGACTCTTAGTACCTAGATGTGCGAGAACTATATAAAACATTTCTAGAACCTGCTAGAAGTTGCCGTTACAAGACTCCCCCTCCAGCAGCTCGGCGAGGGCTGCGATAGAAGGAAAGGGTCCTAATAGTTTGAGTCTGTAGTCGTTGCACATGGCACTGACACTGGTTACAACAAAGACTGAGGTTGGCAAAAGCGTTGCTCAACCAGCCAAGTATTAACCGAGCTCTTGGGTAACCATTGTGGGCACCTCTCTTCACGCAAGTGCGAAAATGCGTTAAAAAGTACGTTCTGCTCCGTGGTGTCTCTACGAATCACCCCTTCTTGAGACGGGGTTACAAATTATTTAATTTCTTATTTAAAATTTAAAAAATAAATATCAGATAAATATATTTTTTCATAATTAATTTGGTAGGTATTTTGTTACCAACTGACAAATCTTACGGTTCGAGAAAAAATTAGGTTTTGATTTATTACATAAGAGAAAATTAAAAACGCGTTTTTTGGACAAAAGGTTCTAATGCTCACAGAACTACAAGTTCAGTTTATACAAGAAAAAACACGGAAAAAATTCATGTGGATTTAAAAATTTTGAAGATTTGGATTTTGTATTTTGATTATTTGAATTGATGTAATAAATAAATGATAATATTGGGCATCCTTGGTGGAAATGCGAAACAGTTGTCCTGGAAACAGCAACAGAGCTCGGTTGGTGGCTGATGGGTGGAGTTGTCAGGCCCGCGGAACTAACTGCGACCATGCGGCCGTTTAATAATACCATCTGTAACACGAGTGCAGCCATTACGGATGTTTATTTCGACCGCAGGGCGGCCGCAACAGGCCGGGGCTAAATCAACGGCTGCCCATATTTAATAAGGTCGGGCGCGGGCCTTCAGTTTCCGCCCGATAAACCCGCGACTCGATTGTAGCGGACGCGAGTGCAATTCTATGTTAGATATTATTATATTATATCTATGGCATAAATCTATTTGCATGTGAACAGTGTATTGGACAATGAAGATTTCTATTGAAAATAGTCTTTTAATCTGTGCTCCATTCAACAATCTGTGAAATATTTTGCAGCGATTTTAACCTTTGTGTTCAAAGGAAATTTTTAAATAATAAGTTCAGAATTTATTTCTAAATCAATACCAGTTCTTTGTGGTAAAAGTATTTTAAATCCTAATTTTGTCAGTTCGCGAACCCAAGTTGAAACATATTTTAACAAATACGTTTTCATACAAAACTTTAAGAATAGCACTTTACGATTAAAACTTAAGTCTTGCAGTATATATGTGTCTGTAATTATTAAGTAGGCCATACAACATATACAAAAATAGAAAATGTTCAATTTTGACCCATGTAAGTGTTATGGACGGCAATTAACAAAAAATGAATACGTAGAATTCACGTGTTTATAATGTTTATGATTTTATAAATCCTTAAAATATAAAAAAACGGTTAAATTTAGACCAATTTATTGGCTATATAGCACTTTAATCAGTTAATATGTCTTCATATTAAAATTAAGAAATATGATTTTTTTAATAAGGGTAGGAAATTTCCAAAACGAATGGTTAAAAATGTGGAGCACTTGACTCATATTTCGACTATTGACGCGAACACTCGAGTGGTTACCTGAAATAATTTTGTTTGTTGTTTTTGATCTATATCTAATTATTATGAAAAGCGTTATGTCATTCAACAATCTGTGCTATTTTTTTTTAATATTTCTAAGTTTGATATTTATACTTGCATTACTTTGTTAAATGTACGTACCATTGGGATAAAAATGTTGCAGCTTAGTTATGTGTATAGCTTAATTTAGACGGAAATAAATAAATACAGGAATTTTCCACTTCTTCGAAAACCTGTGAGTCGCGGCAATGAAGAATGATCTTGTTACCAAAAAAACTGAAATGAAGTAAACTTGATCTTCTGATGATCTGATTTCCAAAAAAATTTCGACTCACAAAGGTCTACTTATCGGAACTTTAATTTTGTTTGTCTTTCCAAAGTTATATGCACGAACACTGTACCAATATCACATTATTTAATGCTTTCATGGACAATTAACTCACTTCACGTATTCTATTTCTTTGAAAACCTAGAATCCGCATCGCCTTTGCAATTTATAATGTTAATTGCACACTAGTTCATATTGAATATTATTTTGGACAGTGAAATGAAGGAATTTCTGTCTTCTACTTCTTTGAAAGCCTTGAAACCGTAGTACTGGGCAAAAAACTTTAATGAAGTGTGAAATGAAAATTTTATTAAAACCTCGTTCACATTTCAAAATTACCTACCCATTTATACAGAATGGTTCCGTGAAATTATTTAAAGATTATCCTTAGTACGTCTTACGTAGTTCTTAGTATTCTCTTTTCTTTCTCTTTGTTCATAAGCAATGGAGGTGAACTCATCATATGTACATTGTATTTATTTTCTCTTGGCCGATGGGGTTTATTAAGAAGATCTTATCGATTTTTCTGAAACAAGAAATATACAATCATTTAGCATTTGAATAGACATCCACAAATAACATTGTTTCTTATACTTGACCAGAAGAACCTTTTCTTTTCCCGCACCTATTGAATAATACCAATTGTGTGCTCAAATACCAAATCAAATATATTATTTGTTTCTTCTCTTAAACCTATTGAATAATACCAATTGTGTGCTCAAAATCCAAATCAAAAATATTTTTATTTAATATATATTTTATATATTTTAAATATATTTTATTTTTATTTTTATTTTTCTTATACTTATTGAATAATACCAATTGTGTGATCAAATACCAAATCAAATATACTATGTGTTTCTTTTTTTACACCTATTGAATAATACCAATTGTTTACTCAAATATTAGTGTCATTATGTGTTCGGAAACATAGAGTGACTGGCCGTATTTGGGACTTTTTTGTATGTGTCATGGTGTGGCAAAGTTTTCGATCCAATGCGAGGAATGCAACACTATGCATTGTGAACTAGTTTTGTACATACATGGTGCTGTGAAATTTACGATCCAATGCGCGCAATGTAACACTGACTGGCGCTATTTATTAAATAGTTTCTCCTCTAAAATTTGCTCCCTCCGTTAATATATAGTGGGTGTTTATAAATAATGTTATATTTACATGATTTTTTAAACTGATTTATATTTTTAATGTTTACCGTGCAGAGTCAGTGAGACTATGGCTTCCCCAATTATTGGGGTGTGTTTTGAGATTGAAAGTAGGAGAGAGATGGAAAATATGGAGGTGGGGAAGTACTAGTCTATTCAGGTCACCAAACATGACTAAATCCATTTCCAACAACCTTTCGCTTCTGAATAGTTTGATTTTCACCGTGGAGATACTGCAAGGATAAAAATGAGCATGGCTGATTTATTAAAATCGCATTAAAAACGTGATGGCGAGCCATTATCTAATAAAATTATAGTACATTACGAATATATCGGAACACGTGTTCATGCATCTACGCTTATCTTGATAAATATAATGACGAAATGGGACAATATTAGAATTTAAATTAACACGTGTTTTGACACGCGAATTCAGAAATACGAATAATTTGACCAAATTCTTTATAAATTAGCACTATCTTATATCAGTTAGTTTTTTCCGTGTGAAGGTGTTAATTATTTTAAATGAATAAATTGCGAAATAACACTTATATTAATTTAACATGAACGTTTTCTTATTAATTTGTTGGTATAATAGTTGTGTAGTCCATCACAAGGAATGAGACCTTCCCAATAACTAGTAAATTATTGAAAATTAAAATAAAACAGCATTAATTTATTTTTTATTACTGTTCATCCCGTATTTATCAATCCATATATTAGGTGAAGCCGGGTAGCAGTGAAATCGCATTTTTATACGTTTAGGAAAATAAAAAAAAAATATGCCTTCAAAATAATATAAGTATAGTCTTTACGAAAATTGCCGTCTGTTTTTGCATTTAGTGTCGTCACAAAAAATTGCTTTCAATACTAAAGAAAGAATAAAAAACCCGGAACTTTGATAAACTTTTAGAATGTTCCCATAAAGTTTCCTTCCGCTTATGAAAAAACACGTAGTATATAAAACGCATTGACAAAAAACACACTAGATGATTCCAAAAAAAAGTACAACTTTCAAAATGTACTGGATGTTTTCAACAAAACCCACCACACAAAATAATAAAGATGAATTCAACAAAACTAACTACATAAAGAATCAAGATGAGTTCGACAAAACCAACCACATAAAATAATGTAGACGATTTCAAAAAAACCAACCACATAAAATAATATAGATGAGTTCAACAAAACCAACCAAATAAAATAATATAGATTAGTTCAACAAAACCAACCAAATAAAAGAATATAGAGGAGTTCAACAAAAACCAACCAAATAAAATAATAAAGATGAGTTCAACAAAATAAACCTAATAAAATAATATAAACAAGTTCAACAAAACCAACCACATAAAACAATACAAATGAGTTCAACCACATAAAATAATTGAGAGTTCGATAGTAAGCAGCCCCTAAAAAAATTAAAATAGACCAACAAAAAGTACTCCATAAAAAAATAATGTTTAAGGTAATAAGCGAGAGATAACAAAACCCATAAATAATTACACCAGAATAACATTATCTACCTTCGAGAGGTTCAATGCCGTGTCGTCTGCCACAACAATTGTTGCATAAGTTGTCACAATTTCTCCGAACCTGATGTTTTCTGAGAAGAAAACAATCTGCCAAACAAGTATTTTATTGATACACCTACTCAGTTTAGTTCAAGTACAAGGACTTCATGAAAGCTAGAATTAAGTTAGCTTCTCAGTAGCTGGGGTTTGAGTTCAGAACCCATAGGCACTACATTACACAACTGAGTCGACAATCTCTGTATACATACCCGTACTAGCTTTTGTGTTTTACCCTTCCTCTAATATTGACCAATTTAAAATTATTTTTAAAATAATGTGTACTCGAATACGTGAGGAAATATTCTTCGTCCGATGCGAGTTATAGAATTAAAACGTTACACACAGAGTTGGGTGTAACACTATTGGTACAAAATACTCGATTATTGTCTTAACTGCTCCCAACCGTCTGGAGCCAGTGAGACTATGGCATCCCCAATCGGGATATTTTGTGAGGCTTAAAGTAGTTAAGAAGGGGAGGAAATGGGACGAAGATGGGGAAATACCTGTCTATTCAGATCCGGTCACCAAACACGGCCAAAGCCATAATAAGCAACGCTTCAATTCTGGATGGTGTTCTTACTCCAAGGCGATACTGGGAGTATCTTCCAGTCTGTAACATTATTAGAACTGCTGTAAGCTAGAATGTAGGTATTATCTCGAATACTAGGTGATTTATATGAAACACTGGACAACCGTTCACACTCTTTCACAATAATTATTATACGTATTGATTGTTTTTTTAGATTCTCTTTTAATGTTAATTTTTGAAAATCTTCAGACTTACTTATACAGGATTTTCCATTAAGAGGTGTTATTTTGATATTCAATCGTAAAAGATCAATGATTTCGTTGCTTGTGTTGCACGTAGCGCCGTCGCGTTAAAAATAAACGTTGTCCAAATCAATACAATCTAATTCCGGCCATAAAAAATCATTAATAATCTCTCGATAGCGCAATCCATTCACTGTAACTGTTGCTCCAGCCTCATTTTCAAAAAAATAAGATCCAATGACTCCGCCGGACCATAAACTGCACCAAACAGTCACACGTTGAGGATAGAGAGGCTTTTCAACAATAACTTTTGGGTTTTCCGAGCCCCAGATGCGACAATTTTGCTTGTTGACGAAGCCACCGAGGTGGAAATGGGCTTCATCACTCAAAATGATTTGCATTTGATTGACTCAAGTGAATTTTAATAATTTCAATGCGTTGTTGAAGCGTGTATCATTTGTATTAATGGCGTAGTTTTTACTTGTCAAATGTCAAAAAATGATAGCTTCAAAAGTAACATCTACCAAAATAGCGGGCTATTCAAAATAACACTTCTTATTGGAAAACTCTGTATTTCTAATAGATTTACATATTAAAATTGAAATAAAAAAATTAGACAAAACAAAAAAAATTAAATAAACTTAAAAAAAAAAAACAAATATGCATACACAAATGGGACATGTTGGATCGCAGTAACCTTTTCACATCCTGAAATAAAAATCATTATTATTATTATTATTATTATATCCTTTCTCGCTCTTTCTTGTCGTCGTTTCACTAAAATATAGGTTTCCGAATCTATGACATACGACTAGATCAAGAAATAAAGGAAAGAATACGATTTTTTTCTGGCAAAGACAATCCTTCATTCCACATACCAATGGTTTAAGTAGGTACTCGCTGTGTTTATTATTTATACGTTTGTGGCATATAAGTGTTGACTTTAATTAAGCCTGCAAATACACATAACACCCCCGAGTAGCATAACAACCCTTAAAGAGCACTGTGTTAATTTAACCAACACACATGCGATGTCTGAAGAGCGGAAGTGAAGTAAAGGAGCAAAAGGGAAAAATAGTAAAAAGGCTTCGGGGCTAAAAGACCGGCTGGATAAAGCAGCAGCAAAGCCTTTTTAGGCTCCACAAAAAGTTGGTCTGCCTTTTTAATTAAATTTTATGAAAACCTGCCCCAGACGTTCGTAATTTCCTTTGGCAATAAAATTTTCCATGTTAGGTCATTATGCAAGAAGATGTAGAAACGGTCTTGCGGAAACTGCATATGAGGCCTGAAGGAACAAGAAAACGAAGTTTGAAAAACTAATTCAAGGGAAAAGATTGTTGTTTACGTTATTCACTATCACAAAACACTTAGTAGGTACCTACCTCAGTACAACATTTCAAATATTATTTATCTTTTCAGATATTTGGAAATATCCATAACATATTAAAGGTTAGTAGATTGTTGATATACACAGAAATAATGTTTGAGGAATACTTGTAAAATATAACATCTTTTGTCGTTAGACCGATTCTTGTGTAGTCACGTGGTAAAACGGGACGATGCCCTTGCAAAGAAACGGGACGACGCTTTTACAAGGGAGAACGATTCATTCGGCCAGTTGGTAAGGAAAGTAAGTCTTAAAGAAATACCTATGGCGTTATAATTACTTTCGGTCCATGCTATCTATTCTATCAAAACCTCCTAGATTACAAGACCGGGACACTCATTCATAACCACTGGAACGATTTCGGTCGAAAAATCGACCACTTTTATTTTTCTGCGATTGATATCGGTCCAAAAATGGACCGATTTTTCTACCATTCGTAAAATATTTATTGTAATTATTTAAAACGTTTATATGGCCAGCTACTTGTTTTATCGAATAGCTGATAATATATTATCTTTGTCTATGAACTTATCCGTTGTCTTTGAAGTGTTATTTAACGAGTTTTCGCGGTTTTTTTATGGCGTCCTGTCAAAAACATAATTATAAATTTTCAACATTCACGAAATTTTGGACTCTTCCTAAAATGCCGTAAGTAATTAATTTATTGGGTTTTTAACGCATAATTATATATCTGTGTAATCATGATTGACTTATCTATCTTTGAAATGCGTTTTTAATTCGTTTGTTTGTATTATATTGTTTTGGTTGAAGTTTTTGTGTAAGATTACGTCAACTGAAGACGTCATCTGTTTTTGATTTACAATAATGTCTTAAATACTGCACTCGGGCATTTGAAATATAGATATTCCATCACAGTGATTCAAAACAAAGAGATATATATAAGTTTTATTTGAATTGGTTCATTATTAATACAGATATTTGCTAACCAATTATTTTAAGTCATATGTCAAAAAGTTGACTCTTTTTCACATGTAAAATGGTGTAAAGCCTTCGTCACACAATAAAAATTTAGTAATTTAGTTGTATAATTAATTAATTTGTTTACTTTTACCAAATTTGTCCAGAAACAGCTGTCGTCCAGGGAAAGGGATCACTCCACGACCCAATAATTATTTTCAAATTTTATATTAGTGCAATATTTAACAAAATTTAAACATTTTACATTTTACATTACTTACATTAAGTGTTTTCAATTTAAAATATATAGAGTGGTGCTGACTGCAAGAGGTGGCAGAGGAAGAGGGAGAGGTGGAGTACGAGCTGGTGCCGGACTACCTGCACGTGGACGTCAACGCAGAGCTGCAATTGCAGCCTCGTCTGGAGTGTTAGTATTTTTTAATGTTTTTTTATGAAAGTACTTTGCTGTGGCCGTTGAACTCATCATATATTTGTATTTATTTAAACAGCGACCCTGCTTTGCTACTGGTGCGAGAGGATCGCGTCAAGGCCCTAAAGGCTGTTAGGGCCCTGCCTGCTTCCTTCCGGCTAGAGCTGGAAAGCCGAAAATTCAAGAAGCAGGCGACGCGCATTTTGCTCCCTACCGCACCTCCAAGAAAAACTAAACAAAAGTAAGCAATCGTATTTAGATGCTTGATACAATATTATTGTTTTTTCCTGACAGCGTTCCACACTTACAGTGAGAGTTGGTAAGATCAGCGCTCTGTGCATTTGGCACATTCAGTGCATATTTTACTGTTTATTTACATACTGTACTTACTGTTTCACACGTGAATGAGAACAATTTATATGATTTATGTAAATGTTTTCAGAATTCCATCTCCGGAGAGAACAACGTGTCCCTTTTCACAAGGGACGCCTTCACCGTTGCCACGACCCGTACCACCACCGTGGATGTCCACACCCAATCAACGGCTCCCAATGCACCAATTATGCCTATCCGTGCAGCATCTCCCGAGCCGTTACCTGGGACATCGCGGAGTGGGGAACTCTTCTCTCCGGAGGCCGGCTATCACAGCGAGCTGTGGGTGGACTTGCCATTCTACGAAGAATTGTCGGCGTTTGGGAACGGTGAGTTTATTTTTTTAAATGTCAAACCAGGGGCTCAATATAAAATCAATTATCTATATTTTATATTGATATCCCTAGCACAGTTTCACTGTTGGTATATTGGCAGGAAATAGGCATAGTACTTAAAAATTCCACATAACAAACATACAAAATGTATTGTTGTTATGACGTGGATGCATCATTACACATCTTTTTTTTCTGTAACGGGTATTGCAGAGTGAGAAATAAGACATGCCGAACTTCTTTGCGAGGATTACATTTGATTCACCGGCTTCTAAACGGTGTAATACAGCATTTTTTTCTTAAATTGAAAAAACACTTTCGCTTCACGGGACTCATTGTGTCGAGCTTCCTAGTCAAAGCGAGGCTGTATTGGTAGGTGGGTTTTGTAACCGGACAAATTATCATTAAAATAGGTCGCTTTACGTAGTTGGTCACTTTAAACGGATACGTTTTCCTACTAAAAGCTATGAAACCTTACTAGAGTTTACATTATCGTCACTTAAAACAGTAGACCGTTAAATGCAAAGTCATTATATCCAAATTCTACTGTAAATTTGTGTTTTCTTTTATTTCAGAGTCAGACATGGGCAGAAACAGTAACGTGGACGAGGCAGCTGTACTAGAAGAGTCTGTACTTGGAAACCGTGAG
The DNA here is from genome assembly GCF_061612785.1 of Hesperophylax consimilis. Classification (NCBI taxonomy): domain Eukaryota; kingdom Metazoa; phylum Arthropoda; class Insecta; order Trichoptera; family Limnephilidae; genus Hesperophylax; species Hesperophylax consimilis. Next base: position 24,931,845 of record NC_142849.1, on the reverse strand, counting down.
TTATAAAACTAACTAACTTACCTTCACGCCATTTCGGTAGGCAGAGAGGATGAACCACCATGCAACTCGATCTTGGCACACACACTCTTTTCTTCATTCCATACCTACCTGACTGTGCTATTCTGACTCCTGACATTGCCCGCCTCAAGTATTTGATTAACTTTTTATTTTTTTTTTTATATGAATACCTCACAAGAGCCTTTTTTATCAACCACAATTTAAATACTAACGCAGTCCCGTGAAAAATCATTAGATATATATTTTTTTATGTGCTTACCGCACATGAGTATCAATTGCTCCCAACCGTATGGAGCCAGTGAGACTATGGCATCCCCAATCGGGGTATGTTGTGAGGCTGAAGGTAGCGGGTAGGGGAAGGAGGTGTGGAAGAGGGAGGTGGAAAAGTACCTGGCTATTCAGAACTGGTCACCAAACACGGCTAAAGCCATTTCAAGCAACGTTTCAATTCTGAATGGGGTCTTACACCAGGGCGATACTATGGGTATCTTCCAATCTGGAACGTGCCGCAAATATAACATATATTATTTTTAATGAATTTTGTGTGAAAATAACACTAATTATTCAAATATAATTTATTTGATTTGATCCCGCGACCATCGTATTGCGAGTCAAAAGCCGTACCAGAGGCAGTGGGTTATCGTAATATAGACACATTAAATTAATTTGGGTTTTCTGTTGTTTCAGAAATGGATATGGACAGATCGAGCGACGATATGACGAAGCGAGCGACGTCGACCACGAAGAGAGCGATGAGGATACCTTCTGCATGCCACCAATACCTTATCATAATATTATCAACGTTTCACCTAACTCCCATAGACTTTAGTAGACAAGACCAGGTAGATAGTGAGGCAATGCGTTCGATTCTGCCGCCTGAAGGTTACTCTTTCGATTGGTCTAATGATATCTTACGGGATAAGGGAGACTTTCACAGGCACGCCAAGACCAACTTTTAATAGCGACGAAATGGGCAAACCTTTCTTAAAGTCTTTGATGCAGATTTCGTTGAACTGATCGCGAGAGAGACCAACAGGTATGCAGATCAATCAGACTTACAAACCTCAACTCGTACTAGACTATAACAAGGTAATGGGGGGGGGGTTGACCGAAAAGATCAGCTTTTGTCAGGCTTCCCCATTGAACGACAGCGAAACCTGGTCTGGTACAAGAAGCTTTTCAGGAGACTACTAAGCGTTTCGGTGCAGAATGCGTATATATTGTACCGCTCAAAGCTCCGCAAGGAAAATAAACGCATTTTGTACCGAAACTTCAGGAGTGAGGTTGCGGATGAACACCTTCTGCTGTTCTGTCGTAGTCAAATTGACACGACTGTGCGGACCATTGGCCTAATAGCTGAAGGAAAGACTCTGCGACCTATCCTGAAAGGTCCGTAGCGGGAAAAAGGTGAAATGTGCGTGGTGCAGCATAAATAACATTTTCAAAAGGACCCTTACAAAGTGTGATGTGGCATTATGCTATGATTGCATGAAGCCATATCACACTACAATATAGATTTGCTGAGGGTTTTTTTTTATTTAATTTTTTTCTTTTTTGGTTTTTTAGTTATGAAATTAAAATTTATAAATTTAATTAAATTTGTTTGAACATCAATTATGATGGCTTGGATGGTTGGACTTAATCATTTCTTTCCGCATACTCACGTCTCATGTTATGTTGTCCTCAAAGGTTCTATATGATAAGGTTCGGTGGACATTTAATATGTATATTTCAATTCTGATCATTGAAATATGCATGAACAAATGCACAGGTATTCTAATTTTTCCCTGTTTATTGTACACATTAAATAACTCGTTTTATTTTTATGTCTTAATTATATTTTGTCAATTTTTCTGTAAAGAGGCTTTTCCAGATCTAGTCACTAAACATAACTAAGCCAATTCAAGCAATGTTCAATTCTGAATGGTGGTCCCTCACCAGAGCGATACTCAGAATCTCACTCTATAGCGAGGCACAATGATATTATTATGTATTGATTTTCTTAAATTATGAATAAACCAATAAACTGAATATATTTTTATTATGACAAAGTGTGTAAACAATGTTTAAATCAATATACTGCTCTTTCATTGTAACCATACAACTGTAATATTGATTTAAAAGGATATAAGGGCTTAATAAATAAATCAATTATTGGTTCCATCAATTATTTTCCATCCCCCATTTTTTTCGATACCTTTGCGTTTAGATATAAAATTATCACTATGATTTTATTTGCCATTCTACGGTCATACAAAGGTTTGATATATATATACAAATTTATCATCATTTTACATATTCCGATTTAACCTATGTAGATTGACCTTAAGGTAGCTGTCAGAAGTGATTTTTCGTCAAATATTGGTGAATTTCATCAACTTTCAAAGTATCCCCCTGAAATATTGGCAATGTTTATATCTATGATATATATCTCACTTTAAGCCTTATTTCCTCGTTTTGCACGTAATATAAAAACATGGTTACAAATCTCCAGTTCTAATTTACAATTATTTAAAAAGTAGCACCATGATTTTGACATCGTGAAATAGGCTCTCTGTATAATTCATCAAATGAATAAAATAAAGCCAACACGGCGACTATGCTTATTAATACTTGTAGACAGTTAATGTATCTTCCTAACGTTATACCAGTTTTTGTGGTAAATTTATTATATAGCATAATACAGTGATTTCAATTTTGACGCGTCACGCACTCAAATTTTACAAAATTATTTTCTGACCAAACTTTTGAAGAGATCTTAACATGCAAAAAAATATTTTTCTATTACATTCTTGCATCTGTGATTATCAAACAGGCCATAGAGAACATAAAAACGTAGAAAATATTCTATAAAGATTTTTAAAACTGCCACTGGCGGCAATTTCAAATCACAAAAACGCAAATTTCGCGCATTTATAAAGTTTAAGATTTTTTAATAATTTATCTATCAATTCTAAAAATATAGAATAATTATTAAAATATAGGTGAATTCATTGGCTGTATAGCACTACAATCAGTTTTATGTCTCCGTATTAAAATTCGGAGGTTTGATTTTTTTAATGTTGGCGGAAAATATTCAAAATCGTCGCCAAAAAACCGCGAGCAATCGGAGAAAAAAGTTTTTTGACGCGCGATCGTTCGAGTGGTTATCAGCCTCCTAACTTGTATGGGATATTTTTAAAATTTTCTTTTTAATTTTTTTTCTATTAATTTTTATTTATTAAAACATCTTAAAATGTTTAAGTTTATTTAAAAAAAAATACGTTTTCGAATGTTCAAGTTAGGAGGCTGATTTGATTCAGTGTCCCGGCCTTGTGATCTAGGAGCTTTTGATTCTATACCGCGTTATTTCTGACTTACCACCATGTTATAAATATATTTTTAATCTCTATTTATTTAAATATCATATCTGAAGCATAAAAAAATGTTTACACCAATTTGCTGAAAAATAACTTTATTTCTTTCTCTCCCCGATCCCACCTTTTCCCAATAGCTCCCACATCATTTATACACGACTCCATTTAACGAAAAAAAAGTTAATCATGTGTTTATTAGTTGCTGTGGCTCAGCCTGTCTATGAAAATAAATAAACAATAGCGCGTGTTTCTTTTATGGCAGAACCACTCCTGCCAAGTGCTCAGCCGTGTCAATCGCTTTGTTACTTCATCGAGCAACTTATTGGAGAATATGGGTTATCACAGGTAGAAGAGACAGTGGCCGAGTCAGTTAATTGAGATTAGTTTAAAGTGTCCTTGTCATGGTTTTTCCAAGTATGAAAAATGAGTTTTATAACCAAAACATCAAAAACTCCTGAAATTCTAAATTTCGATTTTTTTCTTTCTCTAACTTACTCGGCGGAGTTCTCGGTAGGTGTTTTCAAATTTTTTTCAACATTTTTTGCGTTTCACAAAAGATTTAAGATTTTGAACAAACGAACATTTACATTTTGATTTATATAGAAGACTAGAGAGCTCTGACAGACGTTGTCCTGCCACAGACCGTCTCCTATGTACGGAAGAAATCTGAAAAAAAACAATTAAAATAACTTTTAGATATCAACCAACGCTGTCCAAAACTATTCTATATTTCAAGCTGAAACCAAGTTTACTTCATTGAAATCAGTTGGGCGGTTTCGGAGAAAAGCGTGCACGAACACAGTAATACGTAATTTTTATATTTTAAGATTATCAATAATTTTTTTTTAATAAAATTGACTTAGTCTTCTTGTCTACTAAAGCCATGCCAAATATAATAATATTATGACCGTTATCGGGCCAGTTCTCTGCCGCAGTTACCCCAGTTTCCAAGTATCTAGTAATTTCCTCTTCAATATTGATTGATACATATTGCACAATTCGATAGGAATCTTAGTTGCAAAGTAATTTTCGAAAACGTGCAATAATATTTCTCGATACTCCGTGAAAACTGTATTAAAATGATATTATAACTTGGGTGTGTTCAAATAACGGAGTATGACTTTTGCGGTTAAAATCGTAGGTACCTCAGATATTTCTTCAAAAACTAAGTGAAAAAATATTTATAGTAGAACACATGATGGAGGTTGCATTGTAATTTATTAAAATAACTATACTATAATAAGTAATTACAAAAAACTTTAAAAAGATTTTCTAAGTATGGCCGAGGTCATCGATCAGAATCGCAATGATCGCGATGCTAGAATTGTGAAATTATGAAATGTTTTGTCGAAAGTTCGGAATAGCAGGGCCGTGCATTTTATATTTTATAAAAAACTGAAAATTAAATATTTATTAAAAATAAATTTATCTTCCTTTTTGGTTTAGCTTGGCAAATCTCTAAAAATAACACGCCCAGAAGATTTCCTTTCTAACTACCCTCATACTCTTCTCCTTGCAATAATTTCGTTTTCATTTTACCTTGCAACAGACAATGGAAGCTCAAATATGGCTAAAAAAACATTATTAAGTTGTTCCTCTCATTTTCTTTTCTTGGCATAAAAATGAAGTGGTATTTAAGTTTATTAAAAACTGAAAGATAGGAATGTTTTTCAAAAAAGGTTACGCAAAAATATTTTATTTTTATATTTTAAATGTTTTCTCGTTCTGATTTGATCGATTCAAAGTTATTTTTTAAACTGTAGGATGCCCGGAGGCAAATTTTTAAATTTTGTAAACAGGCATTTCTAAAGCAAGGACACTTTCGCGGAAATTGTCTGCACAGGCAGAATCCATTAATTTTGACAATGTTTAATTGATTTTGCAGATTAACTTTTTTTTAATTATCAGAGTAACATTAAATTAACGACATCGTAAAGGCGACCATAAACCCCCTGGGCGCCGCTGCGTGGGGGACTCTTTTATATAATCCAACAGAAATGAGGAAACTAGGGATGAATGAAAAAATGATGTATCTAACTCTTAAACACTATAGCTGATGCGCACTTTCTTATTTAACGCATTTCTGATTTACTATTTTTTTTTACAAAAAAAAATTCAAAAAAGTTTTCAAGACATTAACAGCGTAAACATAATTGTTTATGGTTTTAAATTTTTGGTTTCGCGAATGAACCTACGAGCCGAAGTTACTGGCGTTGTCCGGGCTTTACACGCAGTTTGTAGAAGTTATAAGCAGAGAGTAATTATTTGTCCGTAATTTTAAATTTTGAACGAAATTTCATCAATAAGTATCGAAATTCTGCTTTTAGATGTAGAAACTGAGGATAAGGGTGGTTTTTAGAAATGTCTTTAGTCCCTTCCGTTTGTTTTAAAGATCAAATTTGCACAAAATTCATCAATCTCGGAATAAAAATTGTAAATTTGTATGAAAAACAAAGCCAACTACCACACTAAGACACCCTTCTATGGACATTATATTTTAAATACAGAAGATAAAAAATTTTCAACTGATCTCTCAACTGTAAACTTACATAATTATATTAATCTAAACTTAATTGAATTGCGTTGTGTTGGCAACTCTGATGATACTCGTATATTCTTGTACGAATCGAAGCATTGATTGAAATATTAAGAGTTATGTTATGTGACACGACCTGAAAAGTCAGGATATATTCATCACTGTTCTTTGTCAACCTCTTCCAACTAAAATCAACACCTTTCAGTCTTAAAAAATTCGCCAAATGTTGATGATATAGTCAAATCAACTCCCTTTGGTCTTACAACATTCCCCAAATGGAGATGCTATAGTTAAATCAACTCCCTTTGGTCTTACAACATTCCCCAAATGGAGATGCTATAGTTTAATCAACTCCCTTTGATCTTTTAACATTCCCCAAATGGAGATTCTATAGTTAAATCAACTCCCTTCAGTCTTACAACATTTCCCCAATGGAGATGCTATAGTTAAATCAACTCTCTTCAGTCTTACCACATTCCCCAAATGGCTATGCTCTTGTTAAATAACTCCTTCATCAATTATTATTAGTATTCTCGCGACTCCACATTACTCGTAGCTCCGTTGAAGATACTCTCTTACGGAACCACACTTTTCTATATAAGATTTAATTAAAGCGTAGGCAATCTAATAATAAGTACATTATAATCATCATTTCGACAAAATTGGATGAAGACCTACTAATAGGTATGTAGGCACTCACAGGTAGTAAGAAGATATCGCTTTTAAATATTATTTAAACCATTCAAATTTAAGGTACGTAATTTATTCTTTAATTAACATAACAAAGATATAAATCTACAAATACTAACAACTATTAATTAAATCTACAAAAATATTTCGTTTTTTTTTCTCATAATGTATCCACATAATATAAATTTTCCACATAATCCAAAAACATCCATTATTTTTTTTTAATTTTCCACAATCATCCATAAATATCTTCAAAAAAATTACAACAATATCTCAAAAAATCGATAAGGTTCTTAATCAACCTGCCAAACAGACCGGATTGGTTAGTATTTTTCGACATATATAATATCGCTATCCGTCTTACTTTTACATTAGATTCGTACACGCCTGGTCAACGTTTATCAAGTTTTCATTCTTTTGACCTTACGCACCGCATATTTTAAATATTCTCAATTATTGTTTTAAGTTAATATACAACGCTATAAACTTCGTTTGATATTATTTGCTTTATGAATGTACCAACGTAACGAAATAAATAAATATCAAAGACAAATTCTGGAATTCCCCTAGAGTACAGCACATTACAAAGGTGCACCGATGTGGAAATAACTCTTAAACAATATTTTAATTAGCCAACGATTCGGATGATCTTGAGGACTACCAAAAGGCTGAATTGGAAAATATCGACTATCAAGCGCTTTTGCCTCGAAAAGGGAAATTCTTTTTTGGCCGCCAAATTCAATGAAATAACCTAATGAAATGAATTTATACTAACGATTAAATTGTGCATTTTACGTTTTGACCTGAACATTTTATATGAAATTTACAATTCACTAAACATCACGCCATATCATCGCAGGAGTAGGCAGAGAGAAAGGGTCGCCAAACTACTCTCTTTTGGGCATACTTACCTTGCTTCATTCACATTCGTATATCGTCTCATACATAATATTGTTCTTTTATTCTACAAATATTTGCTTAAATAGGGACTACACAATATGTTAAGGCACTCTTTTAAATGCCGAACTATAGTCTCAAAATTCAACATCTTGGCTGTAGAAGGTCGAAATGTTAATTTTTTTTTTCTAAACTAATGTTTTAAGACAAGATTTTTTATGCATAGCACAAAGGGTAACAATTATTTTATAAGCAATAATTATTAGCCTAAAACACTCATCCACATTGAAAAATCTCCTGATAAAAGATACATGACGCCAACGGGACTTGAACCCGTGTCCTTTCGATTTCTGGTCGACAGCTCTGATCACTGAGCTATGGCGGCTAAAAATAATATTTACCCTTTATGCTATGCATAAAAAATCTTGTCTTAAAACATTAGTTTAGCAAAAAATACTAATTAATATTTGACAAGTTCTAGTATCTTCACCAAAAAATGTAGACAATTTGTCTCGACGCCATCTAGTGAGAGAGTTAGCACTTAAAATGCCTTTCTCATATAAAATAAAGTTGGTTGTTTCAGGTGAAAAAATGTAACAAGCAGTAATTATTGAATGAAACACTAGTATATATTGAATTATTTCGCGGATTAGAGATAAGCCGCCATAGCTCAATGGTCAGAGCTGAATTTTGTGAATTAGTTATAATTATTAAGAAAATAGTCTTGCTCTATCTACTGTGCTTACCTATACTTATAATGAAAAATATAGTAACAATGATTAAACATCCTTAATGAGTCGAAATAAAGTAGGTAGGAAAAACATATTTACTGTGTTCAAATGTGTAATAGAATTAATTAAATGAGTCCGAGATACGTTACTGAAAAAAATTGGTCACTGAACTAGGTTCAGTGCACATACTTTACCAGTACGTTCATGTACAAATTCGTTGAACAGCTATCCTTTTCATAAGCGGTGCTGAATTTATTGATCGAGTAGTATGAATATTATGATGTATCTTGTCATTGGATTGATGTCGTAATTTATAAGCTTACTAATATTTGAAAGGTATTTTTATTTTGGAAGGCAATGTTGCTGACGCAAATTCTGACGTCATTGCACATCATGGATATTGTAAAAAATAATGTCTCAAATTTTGTTCAAATTTTTTTTTCTGCTAGGTAAAATACTGGACTCAACGAGTTGTTTTGTGTAGCCTTTCAAATGTATACAGCTTCACAAATCCTACAGAAATTATACATTATATCTGCTCTAGCTGTTACATTAAATTTTGTGAATTATTTTGATAAGCCACCGATATTTAAAACCTACCAAATTACTTTGTTTGCACATCAATTTCTCATCCCCTACCTCTCAACTCCTCAAGTGAGGTAATTTTCGTTCGCAGCCTTTTATGCGGTATACAAAGTGTTCAGCATAAGCCCGACAAATTACTGCTTTTTAAATTAGCGGTTTCCGGTTCCGGGGTTGCAAATGAACTTTCTCCTGCTTGCCCTTCGCCGTACTGAAAATACGCGAGAGGCTACACAGGTCTTTAACTCATTAAGTCCAGCCAACATTATTTTACGTAAACGGAAAAAAATTAACAAAATTAATGCCGTCAGGGGTGTTTGAATTTATGATTTTGTAATCATAATAGTACCTTATTCAGAAAAAGAAGTAGAAAGTTACTAATTCATCGAATAGAAAAATAAAATTTTGTACTTACGTCTAATTTTATTGATAAAAAACGTTTTATAAAATTTATCAAACAGTTTTACATATGTTATGAAATGAACTTTCTTACAGTTAAAACATTCAACTCCGCAATATTTTCTTAAAATCAGGTACTTTGTATTTTTTAATATTTTCATATGGTAACCCCTTGGGGGGCGTTGACCATTATCGGGAGAGGCGGGGCAAAAGCCAGTGCTCAACTCCGTCGGCAGAGAGACCAGCTCTCTTCAGTTCTAGCTTTCGTAACGAGAGGTTGTTACGCTTTCCGCTGGGAATTCGAGATTTGCTTTGCTAAACAGTGTTTTGAAAGTGTTACTTAAAATAATTACTAGTATACTTCGATTCATTTTCTTTCTGCCTGCCACCCTGGACGTCTACAAAAATTCCTGCGGTATCGTTCCATGCTTTATTCTATTAATTTCTGTCTCTGCTTCCAATAATTTAACCTCATTTTTCATTATTTTAACCGTCCACAAAGAGATTTAAGCTTTTCCTACGCGTAGAATTAAGTGCTGTAATATAGGTCTTCTTGAAGGCATTTAACCCATTACCTCCATGATTTATTTTTTATTTTTATAAACTTGAATCATCATTATAACCCGATAGTATAGACTTAAAGGAGAGGCCAAAATCAGTTTTAGAATTTTCCGCCCGCCCACCCTCTCACCGGAGCGTCTAGAAAATTGATGCCTAAACGCAACGCTTGGAGGTAACCCCCCTAAGCAAAATTTACGTCAAGTATGGGTAAAATGCAGTAAACTGTATGATTAATATTGATAATTTAAAATAAATAATTGCCATTGTTTATAATTCAATGAAAATACAATTTATTAATGGAAAATACACAAAATAACAAAAAATTCAATATTAGAAAAAACCTTCTAGAATGAGGAAAACTAACCAAATCTAACCAAATTATTCTCTAAGTGATACCGTTCGAAGCAGTCAAAATGAAGAGCGTGGTCGCAGGCCCGGCATCGATAGACTGTTGGATTTTTTTTACATAGAGCACAACGAATTCGAGATTCGCCACGATATGTCAAATGAAATTCTTGCATTCGACGCACACGATTCCCATCTTCTGCGTCATGGCCTTCTTCCTTCACACGAGAATTGCCGAATTCGGCATTGACCTGATTTGGAAAAGACAATAAAAGAGTACGGGTAACCTCCACACGGAATGCCTTCTGGGAAGGTTTTCTCTGTCGCCTAGTCATCTGGTTTCCCATATCATGCTCGTACTTCCTAAAGAAGCATAGCAACTTCCATCCATTTAAAAGAGTGCTGCTCAGGCAAGATGCAAATAAAGGCCAGTACCACTTTTTTGACCGAATGTTGACCCGATAATTTTGTATACCATTATCATGGAGGTCTACCCCACCCATTCCCAAATTATAATTTCGTGTTGGCACGCTGGGCAACCGATTTTTTTGCATGCTTCCTTCAAAACTTTGCATTTTTTGTCTTTCTTCAATTTTTGCCAACTCTGCACTTGACTTACTGGCTCCATTCGATCATATTTCGTGGCCACTGTTACTTCACGGTTGTCCTAACCAACGGCATACGAGGATTTGGCTTTCAACGTCTACCACCGCATCAAATTCACCTGCTAGGTAAATGTTCGCTATGCGCAAAGGAAATATGGAAGAAAGTGTTACCTTTAGGCAATTACTTTCCTGTCTTTGACTTGCCTGAAGCTTCAAGGTTAGGAAAGCAAACTGGCTTACATTTGTCAGTGGCGCACATTCTCTTATCCTTCAGGATACACATCAAATGGTGAGATGTGAAGAAATTGTCCATAAATAACTCATGGCGTGCGGGGAACTCTATATATTCCATCATAGACAGTACGAAGGATAATCTTTGACCTAATACGGGGTCATATGTATCAGATGCTCAGGAATATGGCATTGCTTGGAAACAGGTAGCCTTCGGAGGAAGCAAGACACCAAATCTCGTAGCCAACTTTGATTGGCTTATTCTTAATGTACATCTTGCAATAATGTCGACCGAAATATGGCACCATTTGATCGTCGATGGAAAGTTTGTGTGCAAAAACATCAAATACCAATAAAGATGGAACGTAAGTCATTATTATACCTTAGCCATTCTGTCGGTTATATCTAGATTGTTGCTATCGCAAAAATGTATAAAGCGCTTTATAAGCTCGAAATGTGGACGTTGGTTCCTTTTTTGATGACGTTTACACCCAAGGTCGGGTCAGACGAATAATAATCTGTGGTAGATGGCAATGTACTGTAGCCGGTCAACACAGAAACCAAGAAAACGCTTCAATTCGAATATATCTTACTGGAATTCGGTATTGGTTTTAAATCGAGCGTATTTGATCATCCTCTCAAGAATAAACTGAATCACTTCGTCATCAAAGAATAATGAAAACACTTGAAAAGCATTAGAAGACTTCAGCTTTTCGTACATGCACCACATTCAGCGGTTCAGGAACGCAACAGTTTACTGTAGTTTTGATTTTTGGCTAGTGGTGCATTTGAAATACCTAGATATTCGCAAGGTATTACGACTCGCACCAGAGGATGTCGAAGGCTGATTCCAGTCAAGTCGTGATATGCCATCAAATCATCGTCAATCAGCTCTTCGTCCGTCTGTTCATCAACATTCTCTGTTTAAAAATATCCGAAAACTGCAGACTAACTATTATTTTTAACAAAAATCACTAATAAAAACACAAAAAACCCGTATTATTTGAAGGCAAGCCAACCAAAAACATATAAAAACACTGTCACAGCTAACCTCCAAACGTTGCGCGCAGGCATCACCTGATTTCAGTGACATCCAGCGGTCATCTTATGCATATAATACTATGTTGAAACAGTGTTGTCGACTATTTCATCTTTTGATAACAATATGTGATTCACACATGTTTTATTTTTTTCCGTTTTAATTTTTTTTTTTTTTCAAAATGGTTCTATTTTCAGGGCTTTAGTAAAAAATATATTAAAAATAGAATAATTAATAAAATTTATTAAATTATGTTAATTATTGAAAGCTAACATACCAATCTGTAAATGCTGCATAACAACTTGGTGGGATTTAGCTTTATTCACAGTGAAAAAAAATCATACTTTTCATCTATTTTTTTGATGCCTATAGACATCATCTTGGAGGTAATGGGTTAAAAGCACCATAATAATATTGTTTTATTTCCATGAAACCTCTTTGTTCTATCCACTTCTAATAGGCATCTGTTCTCTCATAATACAAACGAACTAAGAACATGGCACCTGCTTGAGCTAGACAGGTATTCTTGAATATATATTACATTTAAATACGCGGTTCGATTCCGTGGAAACCCATTATCTAACACATATTATATTTTAATTGTAAAGTCCTATTTTTATTTATCTTAAATATAAATCTTTTACATCCGTAGCGATTCCTCTAGAAACCTTTTTGATTTTAGTAACACGTTCATCAAAAATAATTAAAATGTGAGCGTCAAGCAAACCCACGTTATTGGAGTCTGAATTCGCCTTAATACGATCGTAATACGTCCCTTATCCTGGGGGTCGGCCGGTTTAAAAATATGCCAACCGCTAATACTGCCGTATTATGACATACTCAGTAGGCATGTGCGTGATTATGAGTAACGTTTTCTACTAACCAGTTCTAATCGCTTCGTACTCTCTAAGACCACTTCAGTATACGCACTAGAGTGAATATTTAATAATAATTGTGTATGACATTCTTATGATTTTTAGTAAAGCTTGTTTGTTTACATTTGCAATATACTTCAAATCTGTTTAGATGACCAGACAATCATTAAAATTCAGTTATTAATTAAAGTCAGCGTACAAGGAGAAAAACCGGGGAAAAATACAGGGTTAATAAAAACATAAGCAATATGTTTTTATTAACCCTGATGAAGGTTCGGGTTGAACTGAAACCGGTTGATATATACAATATATACAATAAAGTGGTATTCAAACAAAGTTATTTTATTTTAATTATTATAATTATGTATACCCACAAAGTGTTTGCTACAAGCGAAAAAAAAATAATAAAAATAATAGCATCATGTAAGTTTTTAGATTCTCACGGCCAAAAGCATTTTTGTTGTTTGTTTTTGGGGTGTTATGCCGTGTTGCGCTAACTCCTTCTTTAGCCGACGTTTCGGACAGCGTTGCAGTGTCCATCATCAGGGCAGATCCGGTAGATCCGAAGATGTGGATCTACCGGATCTACCGGATCTGCCCTGATGATGGACACTGCAACGCTGTCCGAAACGTCGGCTAAAGAAGGAGTTAGCGCAACACGGCATAGCACCCCAAAAACAAACAACAATAATAGCATCATTATTCACAAACCATTGTTTTCTATAGTAAAGTGATGATTTTCCGAAAAATATAAACAAATTCAGCTCATTAAAAAGTCAAGCGTTATCTTACGTCCTTATGATGTTAATAAATAATACGCTGGGATTCATTTTAAACAAGATTAATTAAATAATCTCTCAAATTTCAGTGAAAAAAACTTCATCGTAATTTTTAACAGGTTGCTTAGTTATTTTTTTGAACACAAACTAATCTATTCCCGTTGTGTCTAGTGTTGGTGTCAAAGTTGGAATCCTCGAGGGACAGGTTAAGTCATATGAACACATGGTCTCCTCAAAATTGATAGAATCAACCTCACAACATGAATCTTCATATTTACCATATTTAACAATGTGCGAAGCTGCTGACGAGCTCGAGGAGAGGAAAAAACGTTCGAAAAACATTATTATTTTCAACTTTCCTGAAAGCTTGGCCTGCTCTCAAATTGACAAAATTACAGATGACACGACAAAAATATCAAATACACTAACGGCCATAAACTCAACCATCACCAAGGCCAACATCACAACCTTTCGTCTGGGGATAAAAAAAACGGACAAACCCAGACCTCTAAAAGTGATGCTTGACAATCCCACCCAAGCCATTGATATTTTGCGAAAAAAAATAGCATAACAGAGTACCCTGGCATTAAAATTTATTCCGACCAAACTCCAGCCCAAAGAAATTATCTCGCCAATTTACGATTAACCCTAGACCAAAGAACCCGAGACGGTGAAATAGGTCTCACAATCAAATATAAGAACAATAAACCTGTTATTGTAAATACAAAAAACTCCCCACGAAACTAACATTTTACTACCAAAATGTTAGAGGTTTGCGTACCAAGCTCAACACCCTAAGGTGTAATATTCCAACGATAAATAACGATGTGTACTGCCTAACAGAAACCTGGCTTCATGAAAATATATCTTCCCCTGAATTAGGCTTCACCAACTACGATGTTTACCGGCTGGATCGTGAAAATATTATTGGCGGCGGGGTTTTAATATCGATCAGAAAGATGTTCCATTCAAAACTATTAAAACTAAAAAATAAAAACATTGAACAAATAGCTATATTAGTGAAACTCAAAGCAACAAAAATAATAATTGTGTGTGTGTATATCCCCCCCCCAAGTTAGTGCTGATGTGTATTGTAAACATTGTGATGAAATTGAATCTTTGAAATTGAAATATCCTGATGCAAAATTAATAATTTTTGGGGATTTTAATCTCCCAAATGTAAACTGGGTACAACCCACCGAGTCTTCAAATCCCATTTCTGCTAAAGCCCAATTAATCATTGATATCATCAACTTTCTCAACCTTAAACAATTAAATCATGTTAAAAATATAAATGACAGAATTCTTGACCTTGTCATATCAAACATAAATAATAGTAATGTCAGCGAATCGCGTGAATCAATAGTATCCATTGACTCTCATCATCCCCCTTTACAAGCGACCATTTATTTGGCACCCATTGAACTCCTTAGTCCCCAACCTCCCGTTCACGAACTAAACTACAAGAAAGCCGATTATAATCAAGTGCGGTTATATCTTTCTTCGCTCAATTGGTCCCGCATTTTTATGTCTACAAACGTAGAAGAAGCAACAAATGTGTTCAATTCAAACCTTTATGATACTATTGAAAATTGCATACCAACTTCTATTGTAAAACGTAACGACTGTTACCCAAAATGGGTTAGTACTGAACTAAAAAAACTCATTCAATGTAAAAAAATTGCCCACATTAACTTTAAATCCGATAACTCCACTGACTGCTATAAAATTTTTTCTGTTTTACGAAATAAATGTAAAAGTCCATCTAAAAAATGCTATTCAGATTATATTACAGATGTAGAGCAGACTATCAAGTCAAATCCAAAACATTTTTGGAATTATGTGAATTCTCTTAAAGACAACAACGGCTGTCCTCGATCAATGTATTCAGGGCGAAAACATGCTGACAGTGATCAAGAAATAGTTGACCTCTTTGCTGATCATTTCTCAAGTGTTTATGAACAGAAAAATGATAATGTAACTATACCTGAATTTAAATACACCAATGTAACTGACATATCAACATGCCACATTTCTCTGGATGATGTTAATACAAAGATCAGATCTCTAGATTGTAAGAAGGGGTCAGGTTCTGACAAAATTCCACCGGTATTCATAAAGGAATGCGCTCAGTTTATAGCAGCTCCACTTCAACACATATTCAATCTGTCACTTCAAACTGGAATATATCCTGATCCTTGGAAATTTAATCACTTGACACCTGTATTTAAATCAGGTGATAAAAATTGTGTTTTAAATTATAGACCAATTTGCATACTGTCTACCACCCCGAAAATGTTTGAAAGTATTGTCTTAGATAAAATTGCTGTTAAGTTTAGGCATATTATTACTCCAGAACAGCATGGTTTTGTGACCGGTCGGTCTACCACAACCAATCTTCTATTGTATGAACACTATATCTGTGAAGCTTTCACGTCTCGTGCACAAGTAGATTCAATATATACTGACTTTTCAAAAGCCTTTGATAAGTTAAATATTAATATCCTTCTCGCGAAACTGCAAGCCCTTGGTATACATGGATCATTCCTAAAATGGTTGAATAGTTACCTCTGTAACCGCGAACTGATGGTAAAATTAAATAATAAAGTCTCATATAAATTTAAAGTAACATCTGGAGTTCCTCAAGGCTCTCATCTGGGCCCACTTCTCTTCGTATTGTTTATAAATGATTTATCTTTATGTTTCGAAAATGTCAAATTCATTCTATTTGCAGATGACCTAAAGCTTTTTAAGATTATAAAATGTTTAAATGATGCACTTATCCTTCAGCATAATATAGATAGACTTGCTAGCTGGTGTGAAATAAACAAATTATTCCTAAACGTAAAAAAGTGTTTCCACATGTGTTTTTACCGTTCACGGACTCCAATAACCATATCGTATTCAATTAACAATAATGAAATTGCATTAGTACCATTTATCAAAGACCTTGGTGTTATTTTTGACAGAAAACTTACCTTTGATCGTCACTGTGAAACAATTTCCAATAAGGCCATGCAAATTCTAGGTTTTGTAATGCGTAACACAAGGACTTTTCAAAACATTGAGTCAATTAAATTACTCTACTGCTCTCTTGTGAGATCGCACCTAGAATATGCATCTCCTGTATGGTCTCCGATTTATACCTGTAACTTACACCGCTTGGAGAAAGTACAAAGAAAATTTCTTCGATACGTTCAATTCAAATTGAGACAGCCTGTAATTGATATCTGCTATAATACATTAATGTCTGGTCTAAATCTACCACTTCTTTCTACCCGGCGAACTATTAATGACATTCTTATACTTTTTAAATTACTGAACAATCTCATAGACTGCCCTCAAATGTTAAGTGTTATAAATTTTCGTGTCCCTGTTAAATCAACTCGACTCCACCATCTTTTCCACAGTGACAATCATAGCACTAACTATTTGTATCATTCACCGTTGGCGCGTTTTCACCGCACTGCCAACACGTATACAGACCTTTTTGATATTTTCAAAACCTCACCGTCTTGCATCAAGGCAAAAATACTTGGTTATGAATGTAATTGATATGTTTGTGAAATGTTAAATGTCTGTTTGTACTGCATCATACTGACTGTTGTGTTCTTCTTTATGTGTAACATATATATGGTGTTCTATACATATACATTCCACATATATACATATATGTGAAATGTATATGTATAGCATCAATAAAAACTGCTTGTGGATGTATTATTTTAATGAAAAATGCTATTTCTAATTGTCAAGTCTCTGACAGCCCTGAACTGTGTACTTATAATCCTATGTTTCACATTACTGTAAAAGCCTTTTATGGCGTTTAATAAATAAATAAATATTCCCATGATCACGAACTGTCTGGAAGTCAAAAGGTTACAAGCGCCAAGTAACAACGTACCGTCGGCGCCCGGCACATTTCCGCCCTTACGTGGAGGCCAATCAGGTTTCAATTAATTTTGAGGATAGAACAATTTCCGATGTAGTCAAACGCGGCGGATCTGAACTCATTTTGCTGGGATCATTAATGGAGTTCACGCAAAGCGTTTGTTCGCGAGAAAGGTCAATTATTATTATTTTGTCCTAACAAGCTGCTCAGACGACGGAGATCTCGATGAATATTGATGTAATTAATAATCGGTCCGGATAATATTACAAAATTCCTATAAATCTACATAATATAATAAAGATTACTAGCTGCACTCCCCGGTGTTGCTCGAGATTATTAATGAGTTGAAGTGAAGTTTTGTGGTTGTGAATTCTAGTAAGCTGGGTGTAGTTTCAAGGTGCAAATAATTATTTTCAGCTATCGGTCAACTACTTTTTGAGTATTGCGAGCGCAAAAATACGCATGCTGAGTTTTTATATTTAAAGAAGACAGCGCAGACCTGTGAAACATCAACGGAAAATATAAAAAAATATATAATAAACAATTATTACTGTCACAGAGTAATAACCAATGGAAATACCCAATCATGTTTCTGTGCTCCTGGTATGTTGTCCTTACCAGCATGTTCACGTTTTGATATTTGCATCATTATTTTTTTTATAAATTAGCGCCTCTGCGGAAATTAATACAATTCACTATGACAATTTTGTGCTCTTGGTTGTTGTTCCTGTCGACAATTTCACGTTTTGACGTTTATATCGAACGCTGAAACGTGAAAAATCACCTGGTTTTATAGTTTCAATTTAGAAATATTTTTCTTTTAAAATATTGTAGATAGGTACCTTCCTACTTTATCTTTTGACTGAATTTTTAATAAAATAAAATCGAATTTTGAAAATTTCACTTAAATTCGAAGTTACAGATATAAAACCGAACTAAGTACCTATTTTAGTAGAAGGTACCTACCTACTTTATCGCGTGTTTGAATTTTCCACACATCGCATTGTACGTGTACCGTGCATTTTATGTATCTGTTTTCTTGTTATTATTGCCTTGTGCTATTGTAGCACTTTTATTGTTATTTTTTTTATCTTGTCTTTTTTTTGTATCTATATATTGTGCATTTTGGCGTTATATTATTTGATCAACGTTATGGAAGGAGCACTATCGGAGTAATTTTATGTATTTGACAACTAAAAACATTACTAAAGTAAGACGTAATTGGGGTGAAATAATAACTAGTAAAAATTATATGTAATTATTATTATTATCAAATGTCTTTTCAAGTTGTGTAGATTACAGATCATACATGAATATATGAATTTTCTATTGAGTGTTTCCACTTCTTGTAAAGGTTTTATTTTGCTAAACCAGAACATACCTCAAAAGCTTTCAACCACAAAATTGGACATCAGGGCGTGGGGCGGTGCGCGGTTGCTAAACCTACCAACTTGTTTCGTCCTTATGAAACTCTGTCGTTCCTCTGGTAAACTCTCCTCACCTCTTTTCCTCCCCAGTGCCCTGGCAAACTCCCTAACGAGAATTGATTGCAACAATTCTTCCCTCAATTACTCCGGACAACGAGGAAACTAAGACGAATCCTCAAACTTTCGGGCAAATGTTTATGTTGTTACAACAGAGGCACAACAATTTAAAGAAATATGGTATAAAAAAGGCTACTAATTTTATAATTTTAGAATATCCTATATAGTCTCAGTATACCTCTAGTAAAAGACCACCGATCAGAACTGAAATGTTGCTTGAAGTGAGATTAGATCCACGTACTTCCCCACCTATTTCATTTGAATTTCATTTCCCTCGTCTTTATTTTTAGCTTTACGACATACCACATTTGGGTTTGCAATTATAGTCTCACTGGCTTCAGACGTTTGACAGCAGTTGAGAATTGCGGTTGTTGTGTTTCACATGAAAAAAGAGTGCTTAACTACTTGCTCCGAATTTGGAAGTTGAAATATTTGCATTAGTTGTCTCTCAGTGGATACCAAAAACATAATCAAAAAGAATGACTGGTCATGTTTGGGGACCAGATCTGAATAGAGTACTTTTGGTAAATAGTCTTTACTTCCTTCAAACTCACAGAAAGGCCCATTATGATTATTTTGTCGTAACAAGCAGCTTTGACGACAGAAATCTCGATGAATATTGAAGTAATTAACTCTCCGATGAGCAATGTAGCCTGGCCAGGCCATTTTGATTTTCAAAAGTGATTATTAAATTTTATTCGTAAGATTTTCTGCAAGTGGCATCAATATAGCACACAACTCGGCGAGCTACGTTGAATGGTGCCATTACTGATGAGTTTCCGTTTAGTTGGTGAAATTAAAAATAAATTTACACAAAAACTTCAAGGACTGTATTACATGACCTGGTCAGGCTATTGCATATGGCATTAAGGTCTAGTGGGTCTGCGATTCGGATACCAACTACTCGCTCAGAGGTTAAATTTGTAGTGGAAAACTTCCCAATGGTGATTGTGAAGTGAATCAAAGTGGCGTTGGATTTAGTTGACAAGTATCGTCACTCGACTTGGCAAGAATTATTTACATATATATAGCATATTGATATGTTCATACACTAACATTTGCACACCTGCCTTAATCTAAAACGAGTTTGATAGCCCGAACCTATTATATGGCCTGACCAGGCCACTTTGCCCATCCAAAGGGGTAAAATTACATTGCCCATTAGAAGGTTAATAATTGGTCTGGATAGTATTAAAGTTCTTTATAAATCTACATAAGATAATGTAGATTATAATATACTATTGTAGGTGCGTTGAAGATTAATTAAGATTATAAAATAAATAATGTTTAGAGTCACAGTGCAATATATCACTTCGAAATTGAATTCCCAATCTTACCAAAACCAGTGTTGCTTTTAAAATCTAAATTTCTTCATTCCTTTTGACAGTTCTAGGTTGAAGCTTAAATTACGGTTTGAGTTTTTTTTTAAATTCAGTAAAGTTAAAAAAAACAAGACAAAATTGGTAGATCCTAGTTTAAAAAAAAGGTCTTATTTTTTAATGTGCAAGTTTTTCAATGGGAATTTTTCAGTAAATAAATAAATCGACGTTAAAAATCTTTTAAAATATAATTCTTATATTTGTATGAGGAAACGGTTTTGTGCACATTGATAAAACTTGGCATGAAAAATAGTGTTTGAAGTATTTATGTAAATGTTCAATAGGTTCATTTTGTATTCTAATCCTATATCTGAGTGCAATATAAAAATAAAATAAAAAAAACAAACAGCAGAATAATAATGTTACCTCATATAATTTTGATTAAAAAACTATATATTTATTCGTTGCGTAGTACGAGTAAATATTATGTTTTATCAATTTTTGGCATACTATGCCGTGCTTGCAAAAAAATTTGAACGATCGCTTGCCATAATGTGCCAAATATATAGAACCTATGAATATGGATAAACGGTCATCTAGGTGAGCTCTTTGTACGTAACTTTTTAACCGCATATTATTATTTTGAGGAATGGTATTAATTAAATAATATGGTAAATGTATATTATAAACTATTAACTACGCCTCGCTGTGTGAAACTTTGTAGCTTATAGCGGTGATAATTTATAATAAATAAACAATACATAACAAAATATGTACGTGGTACGTAGTAATGCACCAATTTTACTATATGATATATTGAGAGTTATTGTTAATTTTATATTTTAGCAGGAGTGGTTCAATGACATGAGCGCAGTGTATATTCGCATTGTCGTATAGTATAATATGTACTGAAAATATGTCTTAAATCACATTTAGATACACTGCTTAAAAAAACATATATATTATTACATACATAAATTACATCTAATATTGTTTGGAGGATTGGTTTTCATTGTCAGTTTAAATGGATTGATGGCTAAATGATTCTGCGGTTCTCCAAATCCGCAGAATCCGAGGTTGCGTGATTAATTTTAGTGTGGAATAACTAGAATTTGGATAATTTTAATTAAGTTTTTTTATTTTAACAAAACTCACTTATAATAATTTTATGAAACCAATAATCGCGTATGCTAGAGGAGGTTTATAGTCAACCCGACGGCAGGACTGCGGAAGACATAATAATATTATTTACCGCGCGAAGTATCGCGCGCAGGTTTACAATGATACCAGCCTCACAAGAATGTGGGTAAAAATAATATTGATGTTATTTTCGGGAGATGCAAACTCCCTATAATTTACCCCACGTTTACTTTAAACGCCTGTAATCGCCGCAAGGGCGCCATTCCACGTTAGGTTTTCGAATCATGTGTAGTGGGCTTGCCCAGTTGCTCTTGGACGGCCTGCAAATACCCTGCTCCATATTCTTTCTTTGCAGTTTCTAGCAGTGCTGGTGCCAGCCTGCGAGGTCGTTCAGTTACCGGCGGTTCTCTGGTTTCAATGACGTAAGTAATATTGTGACTCAAAACGTCTTGTGTTTTTATGCTGGGCCGGGTCAGTGTTGGATATGTATGTAGGATGTCCCGGTATTTATGACTGGTAGACAGCGTCGATATGCCAGATGAGGGTCTTTGTAGCGTTGCACCTCTAATCTGCAATCCTGTCGACTGGTCCGTTAGGGTTTCTTTCTTTAACTTTACGCTTAAGTTGTAGTGATGGAAGAAATCCGCTCCTATTATGGCTCTGGAAACGTCAGCTATAATAAATTTCCATTTCATCTCGCGTCGGAGGCCAAATTGGAGGTTAATTGTCCGTGTGCCGTATGTTTTGGTGGCAGTTCCGTTTGCACCGTAAGGCGTTGTGGGGCAGGTGTCTGAAGTAACGGTATTTTTTATAACGTTGCTAGGAAGCACTGAAACATCCGCACCGGTGTCAATAAGGAATTTTTGGCGAGTCTCGCGTTCTCTACTTCGAATTACGAAATTGAACAGTGAAATTATTATTATTTCAAGTTTATGCTACATTTTAACAAACCCATTTGACTGCATAAGAATTATTTATATCTTTCCATGAACTATTTTATATCTGCTTTTATTTTTTATCTGTATTATTAAGGATTTCACATGCAGGGTCGTTGAATAAAATTTTCATCACGTTTTTTAGTAAAACCGTTTGTATTTAAACTATGTACTACTATTTGTACTACTTTCGGTCAAATTAATTTTGATTGATTGTACAAAACTCTTCCAGAAAATTTAAAAAAAATGTGATACTCAAACAAATTTCCAAAAGAACATTATAATTTGTATCAAAAGTAATAATAGGGCCTTTATTGGTGCCCTCGCTTAAATTCAAAATTATTGATCTAACAAAAATATTCAGCGATTATATTATTATAGAAGTGTGGGTATTTCCATAAGTATTTAAATCAAATTTTAAAATGACTGCCTTAACACAGGCTAGCCGCTAGCCTAGTGAGGCAGGTTACGAGAAAACTCAACTTTTTATATTTGTTACATACTACCTTTTGCTTTTATATTATTAATTTTTGTTGTTAATTCTATTTACTATCTTATTTATATTTGTTACATACTACCTATTGCTTTTATATTATTAATTTATGTTGTTAATTCTATTTACTATTGTAGACGGTACCTACCAGCGACCTGCCAGCGAACAGCACAAAATAATTATTAATTTAAGTTCCTTATTATGGCAACATTCTGTGTTCAACACAACGGTCCGCCAGTGAGCCGACCGAATTATTCTTGATTTCCCGCTGGACCCGACTGGTTGTGCCTTTTAGATTACCGTCTACATTCTAGAATCGTCCATGTAAATTTTATTGTCGCGTATAACAATGTGTTCAAATAAACTCAGTGAATTTCAATATTCTTTTATTAAAAACAACCTTCTGATATTGAGAGTCCTTTAGGATCTGTTTTAACCCAAAACACATAAGTAAGTAAAATCCTAAATTGGTGACCCCGACGTGATTTGAACACGCAACCTTCTGATTTGTGATGCATTTCAAATAATATGTTGCATTGATTAGACGTAAATAATAATGAATTTTAAATAATATGTTGCAAATCAGCACATGTTTGAATAAAGAAATCTTCTAGAACTTTTGAAATATTATAACTGCAATATTAGAGTCATACCTACAGTTGATTAACATGAAACTACATACTAATATAAAAAAATTTAATAATTTTATGCAGTTCCAAAAAATATTTTATGAATAACGTTGAATGTTTTTTAAAAATAAATTCATATTTTGCAAACATTTCTAATGATTTTACAATTCTTGCAATTTTCGCAAATCAGTTATCAATTTTAAAATAATGTGCATGAATCTGAAAAACATCTTAACAAAAACATGTATGATTCTTGAATTTCATATTGATTTAACATTATTATTCGAAATCTTTGAAAACTATTTAGTGTAGACTACTTCCATTCAAATTTTTGGTTTGCGTCTTTGATTATCCACGCAGTATTTACAAATATTTTCAACATAAATACATAGATGGTTCTAAACATATGTATTAAAGTTTTTCTGATTTTTTTTTTTACTTGATAGTGAATGGTTAAAGATAATCTTATGTTAACTAATTACATTTTGCTTAAATACGTATTTAAATCTTAAGCCTTACATGCATTAAACTTGTCCATTTAAATACTACGAAAATGTCAGAATGATATCGGATGAAGAAATTCCCAACTTGAAGAAAACATTTGAATCAACTACGAATAAACTGGATACAAAGAAAACCGAAAACATGGAATCATCAAGCGCAACTAATCCCGATTCAAATATCAATTATGTAACAGTCAGGTTACCACCATGCTGGAGAGAAAGTATATCGCTTTGGCTAGTACAGGCGGAAGCGCAATTTGCTAATTCACGTGTTAAGGACGACTTTACTAAATATAACATAATTATTGCAGCGCTAGATTCTCAAACTCTACAATGCGTTAGCGATATTGTCACAAAACCACCCGCAACTGACAAATATTTAAGCCTCAAAGCGGCACTTATTGACAGACTGCAAGATTCGTCTGAGAAGCGACTCACCCGACTACTTACTGGAATCCAGCTGGAAGATCGGAAACCAACCGGACTCCTCCGACACATGATGGAACTTGCCGGACCAGCTTTAGCGGACAGTGCTATAGTGAGAACACTCTGGTTGCAGCGTTTACCGCAACACGTCCAAGCAATCCTGTCAGCTTTAACCGACAATGACACGAATCAGCTCGCGTTGGCGGCTGATAAAATAATAGACGTCTACCAGTCATCCGAATGCAGTGCTGTAGACCATCAAAATAAACCGGGTACCTCAAGAAAGGAAAATACGGAAAATTCTATATTATTACAACTTCAACAGCAAATTTCCGACCTTACACATGAAGTGTCACGTTTAAAAATGTCTCAAAATAACAACTTTACAAACTTCCGTGGACGACAAAACCAGAGCCCACGTCGAAATTACTCTTACAACAATTCATCACAACAGAATCCCGCTGGAAGGCCGAGGTCCAGGTCTCGCGGTAGATCACCCAAGAGGAATCCTGATGGATTATGTCATTTCCACAGACGTTATGGCGAAAAATCCTTTAGATGTTACCAACCATGTAATTTCAAAAACAAAAATTCGGGAAACGACAGCGGAACCTCTCAGTAGGGACGTGCGAGATTCCGAGTAACACATGTCGTCTCTTTGTTTATGATCTACAAACTAGACAAAAATTCCTAGTGGACACTGGGGCGGACGTTTCTGTCATTCCTAGAAACCCGTCATACAACAAAAATAACATCACTTCTGACAACTGTCCAGCTACACTATATGGTGCCAACGGAAATCCCATCAAGACATACGGCACAAGAACTGTAGAACTCGATTTTGGCCTACGCCGAGCACTAAAATGGCGATTTATTGTAGCTGATGTATCAAGACCAATCCTAGGTGCAGACTTTCTTCATCATTTCAACCTAACGGTGAATTTAAAAAAGTCAACAATCGCAGACCAGTCAATAGGATTAGTCATAAAAGGAATAACTCATAAGGGACCTACATCCGGTATTTCCACAATTTCTTCATCGCAAAAATACCGTGATATTCTAAACAAATTCCCAAACTTAACAAGACCTATCATGAAGACATCAGATGCCAAAAAACACTCAGTGACCCACTGCATCGAAACTCGAGGACCACCCGTTACCGAACGAGCCCGCAGGCTAGCACCAGCCCTACTGGAAGCGGCGAAGAAAGAATTCAAATATCTGATGGAACAAGGGATCTGCAGGCCTTCTAAAAGCAATTGGGCCAGCCCGTTACATATGGTAAAAAAACCCAACGGCGAGTGGCGTCCTTGCGGCGATTATCGTCGTCTTAATGCTAAAATGATCCCGGATAAATTTCCAATACCTCAACTTCATGATTTTGCACACAAACTTGCAGATGCAACCATATTCAGCACAATTGACTTGACCAGGGCTTATCATCAAATACCAGTGGAACCTGAAGACATTCCGAAGACTGCCATCATCACACCATTTGGATTATTCGAATTCACATCCATGCAATTTGGTTTATCAAACGCAGCGCAAAGCTTTCAACGTTTTATGTATGCTGTGACAAGAGATTTGGACTTTTGTTTCGTATACCTTGATGACATCCTGATTGCTTCTAAAAATGAAGAAGAACATAGAAAACACTTGGAAATATTACTCAAACGCCTTGCTGAATATGATCTAGTAATCAACATTAATAAATGCCAATTTGGCGTACCTACAGTCAACTTCCTGGGTCACACAATAACACAAAAAGGAATGTCGCCTATCAAAGAAAAGGTGAATGCCGTCATAAATTTTCCATTACCTAAAACAGCAAAAGACTTGCGACGTTTTTTAGGCATGTCGAACTATTATAGAAGATTCCTCCCTAAGGCTATCAACACTCAAACTAAATTATTTGATTGCATTGCCGGTTATAAGAAAAATGACAAGAGGAAAATAACTTGGAATCAAGAACTGACGGACGCATTCAACGAATGCAAACAACTCTTAGCTGACGCAGCATTACTCGCACACCCAAATACCAACGCTAAAATAGCTATAATGGTTGATGCTAGCGACATAGCTATGGGTGCGTCATTACAACAGTCAAATGGCGATTCTTGGGAACCTTTAGCATTCTTTTCCAAGAAATTTTCACCAGCACAGCGAAAATACAGTACCTTCGATCGAGAACTTACTGGTGTTTTCGAAGCGGTAAAATATTTTAGAAGTCATATTGAAGGTCGAAATTTCACCATCTATACAGATCACAAGCCAATCACCTTTGCTTTTTGCAAGAAGCGAGCCTCTAGCTCTCCACGTCAAGAGAGACAGTTGGATTACATTGCCCAATTTTCAACGGACATCAGGCATATCTCTGGAGAACAAAATATAGTAGCGGACGCACTATCTCGAATCGAAGAGATTAACAGCCCTACTTCTATTGACTACAGGCAGATGGAGAAAGCGCAGTGTCAAGATGACGGACTTATGAAGGCAAAAGATGACACCGCCCTCGCCTTATGTCAAATGGTGATTCCAGGCTCGGAAGCTTCAATATGGTGTGACGTATCAACAGGCCATATCAGACCATTCGTACCCGCTTGCATGCGAATGCAGGTAATCGAAAGTGTACACAATGTTTGCCATCCTGGCATCCTGGGAACGACAAAGACCATAAAACAAAGATTTGTTTGGCCTAACATGGCGACAGACATAAAAAAACTTTGTCAAACAGTGCATAGCTTGCCAAAAAGCTAAGGTCTCTCGACATACGGTTGCACCATTAGCAACGTATTTACTACCAGAGGATCGATTCCGTAATGTTCATATCGACCTGGTTGGACCTCTCCCAGCGTGTAACGAGTACCAATATATACTCACTATGATTGACAGGTACACACGATGGCCCGAAGCAATCCCTTTGAAAGATATGACTGCAGAAACCGTCGCTACTGCACTGACAACACATTGGATTGCCCGTCACGGAACCCCAGATACCATCAGTTCGGATCAGGGCAGACAATTTGAGTCCTGCCTCTTCAAAAAACTAACCGAAAAGTTTGGAATAAAACATTCTAGGACCACCGCGTACCACCCACAAGCTAATGGTATGATCGAGAGATGGCACCGCACCTTAAAAGCCTCTCTCATGGCTTGTGGCGATCGAAATTGGGTCGAAAGCCTCCCACTAGTTCTACTTGGTTTGAGAGCAACGGTACGAGAAGATCTGAAGTGTTCACCAGCTGAATTAACCTATGGTAGAACCCTTAAATTACCCTGTGATTTCTTCACAGCAACACCACGCGAGGAAACAGACACATATATCGGACGGCTACAAAATACGTTCGAAGCCATTAAACCAACTCCTGCCAGTGTTCATGGTACAGGAAAGTTTTTTGTCCACAAAGACCTACCTAGCGCGACACATGTGTTCCTCAGAACTGACGGTGGAAGAAGACCACTGCAGAATCCGTACGAAGGCCCGTACAAGGTGGAAGAACGGAATGAAAAAACATTCCTAATTACTGTAAAAGGAAAACCTAAGCGTGTCACAATAGACCACCTAAAACCTGCTTTTGTTCCTGCAGAAGAAAATGTATCTGTTCCCACATCTGTTCCAGTATTACCAGAAATAATCAGAACCACAAAATCTGGTCGAAGAGTTCATTTCCCAGACAGATTAGGACAGTTTAAAGCATAAAAAGGCATTTCTTTTCCTAAAAAATAAATAAATGATCTAACTAACCTATGTACTTAGATATGTATAAGCAAATCTTATATACCTATACTTAGAAATGTCACACCACGCTAATGTCCTAAATATATAATAGCTTAATAATATGTCTTATATTGTTCATGTAAAACAATGTATCACATATTACCAAAATATATAACTGTACAAACATGTTTTTTATAATTTTAAAAATATTCCGCAAGCGTTAATAGTTTTTAAGTTTTTTTTATATACTTTCACCATTCCGCAAATAGCGAAGAAATTGCAACTTGCATTTAAAATAATTACGCTTTACGCGTTGAAGCCTTGTATAATTTTAAGCTATAATTTTAAGCACTTTTAGGCTATATTTTTTAATATCAAATTCACAGATGATAAAAATTTTTAATGTAGTAATATAATATAACATGTGATAATTTATGTGATAATTCTATCCAAATGTTTATAGAAAAGTGTAAACATTACTTGGCATTTCATATATGTAATAACAATAGTTTACAATGGAAATAAAAATGGAATATGCCAGACTGGATGAGGACACTACCCAGTTTCATTTTTGTTTAATATTACTATCTCCATTAATATGTAGAGATAATAAATAACACATTTCGATATACAGTTGAAAATAATTAAAAAAAATAATTCCTGTTGTATTAAATTTAAAAATGTACAATTGTGTGTTATAATCACTGACAAGTTCTCAACTTTATAATTTTTTTCTTTTTAAATCATGTATACTACTATATGTTTCTTACTTTATATATCGTTTAACAACTGGGGGCGAAGTATGTAGACGGTACCTACCAGCGACCTGCCAGCGAACAGCACAAAATAATTATTAATTTAAGTTCCTTATTATGGCAACATTCTGTGTTCAACACAACGGTCCGCCAGTGAGCCGACCGAATTATTCTTGATTTCCCGCTGGACCCGACTGGTTGTGCCTTTTAGATTACCGTCTACATTCTAGAATCGTCCATGTAAATTTTATTGTCGCGTATAACAATGTGTTCAAATAAACTCAGTGAATTTCAATATTCTTTTATTAAAAACAACCTTCTGATATTGAGAGTCCTTTAGGATCTGTTTTAACCCAAAACACATAAATAAGTAAAATCCTAAACTATCTTATTTATATTTGTTACATACTACCTATTGTTTTTAAATTATAAATTTATGTTGTTAATTCTATTTACTATCTTATTTATATTTGTTACATACTACCTATTGCTTTTATATTATTATTTTATGTTGTTAATTCTATTTACTATCTTATTTATATTTGTTACATACTACCTATTGCTTTATATTATTATTTTATGTTGTTAATTCTATTTACTATCTTATTTATATTTGTTACATACTACTTATTGCTTTAATATTATTATTTTATGTTGTTAATTCTATTTACTATTTCATTTATAAAAAAATGTATTCTATGGACACTTAACGTGTACTGTTAGTTATAGAATGAAAAGTATTCATTAGACAGGTGTAAGAAAAATTACTATATCTTTTGTTGTTGTAAAAACGAAAATTTCTCGTGCGGTAGATGTTAATCGTTTCGTTTTCAATTGTTGAACACACGTTTTTTAGAACGTATTTTTTAAAGAAACATGGTGATTTGAAAGAGATTTAAATTATAAATTAACTTTTTTAATCAGAACCACAGTTTTAGGGACATTTGAAAGATTATTTTAGAAATTAGAGGAATTTCTGCAGCACACCTCTGAAATCAGCCCTACTAGCCCACTAGTGCTTTGTTGACATCAAGCCCCCGTAAAACATGAAGTACTTCGTGATGCCGGATTCTCAGCGTTTTCATATTAGAACCGTTGTGAGGAACTGACCATCGAGGGCTGGGTTTTCCGCAGACATTTTATGTCATACGTTGAACTTTTTAGTGGCGATGTTTGCTAGTGAGCCTTTAGGTCTGGCAAGAGGTAGCAAGACTGGATTTACAGAAATTTCAACGTATAGTGCCTACTTGCGATCAGAAGATTTGAAATTGTAATAAATAATTTGTAGGTTTATTCCCCCAAACCATTAGTAAGTAAATCAGTGGAGGCTCGTGATTTTCGTAGCAATGGAGTGCTAATATTAAAATAAAATGTGATTATTGACGTTTATGTTTACTTTGTTCAAAAATTCAATTTTTTGTCAGAAGATTTCCAGAAAATCGGTATAGTGCACTGCCAAACTGAAAAAATTTGCTGAAAATCTTCATACAAAAAATCGAATTTTCAGAATTTAAAAAAAAGAAAAAAAAGTTTCGGGCTACAACAACATCAATAAAGCCATTTTATTTAATATTAGCACTCTAGTACACTCAAAAGTCTAGAGCCGCCACTGAGTAAATGACGAGTGATTGCATTAAACCATATTGGATATTCTGTCAAACAAAACACGTACAAATAATTGTGGCGACCAATAGTGTGTCTAAGACAAAATGTTATTAATATGTATAAACACCCTGTATCACGCTTCTTCGACTTTGCAACAAAGACCGTATGATTCCCTGCGTTTTATTTTCGTTTTCCTCGATATCGGGAAATATACGAAAATATCCCACCCATATTGGGTAATATTTCAAAAGGCCCGCAATAAGTCACGGGGAAGATGATACATCCGTTTTGGC
Source organism: Hesperophylax consimilis (assembly GCF_061612785.1). Taxonomy (NCBI): domain Eukaryota; kingdom Metazoa; phylum Arthropoda; class Insecta; order Trichoptera; family Limnephilidae; genus Hesperophylax; species Hesperophylax consimilis. The sequence continues at coordinate 24,900,949 of NC_142849.1, read as the reverse complement.
GGGGAACAAATGTACCGGAAGTGGGGCGGGGGTGAGAAGGAGGAGGTGGTCACGTGGTTTCCGCTTCCATACTCGCGGGAATTTACATTTTTCATCTTTTCGTTCCTTTGTCTCGTCATTTCTAGGGGAATAATAGCGGCAGAGATGTGCTGCCTGCGCGGGAAGATTGATACTTCTAGTATTTTGATATGGACGCAGATGTACGTACAATAAATTGTACAGGGCGGTGTTTTGGAGGTATTTTCTTACCACGCTTTAAAAAAGTATTACCCAAATTTTTTTTCTGTCTTGGGCTAATCTTCTGCATGGTAAAGGAGAATTCGCGGAGGCCAGTATGGAATGATGTGATTTTTCTGACAGTCGACGGATTAGAAGCCATTTGATTCAATTAACAAGTCTTTGTCTTTAAATCTTTTGGAAAAAGTTTGAAGAGACATTCTTCTGCAAAGTATTTTTATTCCTTTTCAATAAAAATTAAAATACAATAATTGGTAATCTATTTATGCAAAGAAGAGAGTCCGTGGCGGGCGGCGTGAATTTGATTTTTATACAAATCTTCATTTTTTTTCCGAGATTTATGAAATTTTGATCACTGACTTTCAAAACAAGAGAAAGGTCACTATCTAAAAGATATTTCGAAACCCCCCCTATCCTCGGTAAGATCCCACACATATATGGTACTAGATATCAGTGTATCACGTTACTCACAGATTACGTTTAGATGTCGAGTAATGTTAAAACAGAGTTTATAATAAATAAAAACTTCAAGGTTGTGGTCCACATTATTCCAACTGCCTGCTAAATGAGATATCAGAGCCCATTGTCAATCTATCACATCAAAGTTCAAGTGTTTAGTCAAGCCGGAGTTTTATTTAATAAGAGAGTTTGTGATTAAACTCGGAGATGTAACAAAAAGTATTCATTTAACCGAAGTCAATTTAAAATAGAAATGTATATTACTCAACAACGACTCACAAATATGCTAACCCAAATTATGAGAAAAATTTAATCCAATTATCTCGATTAATGAATTCCTAGAATATTATTTGTCTTTGGCAGCATTCAACCTGATTTTCGTAATAAATAAAGATTTCCGACCAAACATATTTTGTTTAATTTATTTCTTGTATTTCAGGTTCCAGTTACCTACCCTTGGGGACGCAGGCATAATGAGATAAGAGAACCTTGAAAATAATTGGAAAATCGTTCTGTACTTCAAAGGGCCCTTAAATAAGAGCAAACAACCTTATTTGGAACATTAGGGAATAGTCCTATTACTAAAGCCCGAGGTGGCTTCCTACATTCGGCTTCATCAGATTATTTAATTTCTTTATCGAAAACAACAATACACTGTTACTTTGTAAGCAGAAAGATGAAATAAACATTTCCTCAGTTTGCTGCCTATTTGTTTACAACATGTTATAAAGAGGAGATGTTTTTATTTCAGATTTTCAGCAAACATTTTGTAGTAAAATAAACAGACATTCGGAGAAGAACGAGAAAAGTCTCGTTAAAATCCTTTATAAAGATGAAGGATTTTATGAAGTTAATATACAAAACAAACATCGGTACTTTTAAATTAGAATTTGGGTCATGTGTAAGCGGGGTTGACTCCAGTCCATGGGGAGGAAAGTTTAATCCTTAGTCAAACCAATAAAAACCTATGTCTTAAAAGACAATTTTAACAGTTTAAGAACTAGTCCCTGGGAAGGAAGGTTTAATCCTCAGTCAAATCAAGAAAAAACTAACTTTGAGAAGGCGCAACTAGGATTTGAAAATAGAATTTGGCTACTATCGGCCCAAGAGATGACGCAACTAGGTTGAAAATTGAAAATTAATGATAGTAAGATTATTTGAGTAGAAAACCGGGTTGATTTTTTATTTATGTGTGTAGTACCTATTGCGTTTTAGTACTCCAATTCTTTCTGTTCCCTCATCTTTCGTATCGAGTGTTAAACTTATTTACGATTTTATGATGTCTAATTTTTATGATTTGTGCGGACGAATTTTCATATTGGGTGTAAAATTGTTAAAATCTCTTATTTACATTGTTTATGATGTTTTTTTTCTAAAACTTGTGCTTGTCGAAGGAATTTGTGAAAATTAACATAACTTAACCTATCCTTACCTGATGATACCTAACCTAACATATATTTACTAATCTAACCTAACCTATAATAACCTAACCTAACCTATAATAACCTAACCTAACCTATCCTAACCAAACCTAACCAAACCTAACCAAACCTAACCAAACCTAACCAAACCTAACCAAACCTAACCAAACCTAACCAAACCTAACCAAACCTAACCAAACCCAACCAAACCTAACCATCTTATCCTAACATAACCAAACCTTACCTAACCTAACCTAACCTATCCTAACTTAACCTAACATAACCTATCTAACCTAACCTATACAATACTGACCTAACTTACCTAACCTTACCATTTTTTTAAATAATTCCTTATTTGTAAAACATGCCTTACTACCTTTGTTTTATTTTCCGTGTATATTTTATCTGTCTTTTTATATAGTCCGGCCTGAATAGTACCCACCTAATTTGCGCAGAGTAAATGGTTATAACGCCTCTTCTAGCCACTCGTATGATATCAGGAATTCCAACATAAGAAAATGTCATCAACGGAATTTATTTTCGCTGCCATCCCATAGAACAAAAGGGAATATTCATTTTACGTAATTAAAAAATAAAAAATCTCAAATATAGACAGTTTCCTTTTATAATAATCAAGGTAAATCGAAAGATTTTACTTTAAAAAAATCGTGCAAAGCGTTGCCAGCGATTGCGAATTTATTAATGTATTTCGTTTTATCAATGTATTTAATTTTGTTTTCGGTTTTCTGTTTTTTTTGTAGTTTTTTGTGTTGTAATTGTTATTTTTCTGATTTATTTTTCTTATTATTTGAATGATTTCATTTATTCTTTTTTCAAAAATTGACTTTCAAAAAAGACTTGCGTTGCACGACCCTTGCATATCATCAGGAATAAACTAACCCTGGCAGTTAAAAACCCGCTCCGCGGGTTTTTTACTGCTAGGCCCTGTGGGCGGCACTTGGTTGGGCTTCGCCCAATTTGAGTGATCCTAACAACTGTTAACCTATAATAACCGAACCTAACCTAGCATTTTATTATACATATAAGTACATGTACATTTTATTATGCATAAAAGTAAATGTCAGATTAGAGATTTGTTGGCTAATTTTACAATCAACGAAGCGTTTCTAGCTTCCGATTGTGTTTCATATTTTTTTATTGGGTTGGCAGTGACTACACTTCCTACAAACAAACGCGTATTATGCGCGAACTTCATATCGGTTTTCTGTCAAAACGGTGTAAAATTATTATTTACGTAAATAATATTAAATATCAATTAATTTTTCGAAGAAAACTTCTTCTAACTGCTTTTCACTTTGTGATGGCATTATTTATTTTTTATTAAAACACAAATAACATTGTTTACATCACTTTATTTCGATACAAAATCTCAACATGTTTCATGAACCAAGTTCACTTCATCAGGAGCACAAGTATACTAAAGTTATAATTAAAATTAGGTCTAGAAAGAAGAGGTAGAAGGAGCGGGGAGGGGTAAGAGTGGGGGAGGGTTATTCAAAGTAGGAATTAAAATGTCATTAGACGGGAAAGACCGGGTAATTGGGAAAATATTTAAAATGGGGTTTATAAAAATTTTTTGTTTATTAATAATATCTGCTTTCATATTCACGTGTTTTCTTATTTCTAGGATTTCAAAATTATTGATTTGAGATACCTTGTAACCAGAATGTAGTATTTTAAAACCTGAATTAATATCGAAAGTATGGTCGTTATTTAATAAATGATCCGCAAATTCTGATTCACAGTTTCCCTTTAAAGCCCTAAGATGTTCTTTAATTCTGATCTCAAAGTTTCTATTAGTTTTTCCTATATAAAAGGAATTACAATCATTACAGTTGAGTTTATAAACACCTGATTTTTTAGTTTGACTATCAATATCTTTATTATTAAGAATATATTTTTTTTAATTTGTTATTCGTATAAAACGCCGGTTGAATAGTGAAGGGGATGTTTTTATTTATAATTTTGGAAGTATCATTATCTACAAATAGAATTCTACGCCATTGTTTGTTTGTATCTTTATAAATAGGATAAATATAAAGTTTAAAGAATTTATGTTTAATTTTTTTATTTAGTATTTCATCTATCAATTTATTAGGATAGCCGTTATTAGATGCTATTTGTTTTATGATATTTAATTCTGAGATATAATTAGGATCCGACAAAGGAATAGAAATTAATCTATTAAGCATAGAATGGAAAGCTGCGACTTTTTGAGAAAAGGGATGATTTGATGAATTATGAATGACAATATCAGTGTACGTATCTTTACGGAAAATATTAAAATCTATTTTATTACCTATTATTGTTAAATTTAAATCTAAGAAATTTAAACTCTTATCTATACCTATTTCTAATGTAAATTGAATATTTTTGTGTATTTTATTTAAAAAGTTTAAAAACATGTTCAATTGTCTTTCTGTTCCTAACCAAATGCAAAAAATGTCGTCCACATATCTCTTCCAACAATATACATTTTTAAGTAACAAGGCACCGCTATTAAAAATCTTATTTTCTAAATTATTAATAAAAATGTCTGCAATCAAAGGACTCGTACTGTTCCCCATGGCCAAGCCATCCTTTTGTTTAAAAATTGTATTGTTAAATTGAAAATAATTTTGTTTAAAAATAACTTCGAAAAATAAAATAAGGTCATGGATAAGGTCTTTCTGTAAGTTAGATGAATTTAACAAATTATTGATGATGGTTTTACTTTCTTCTATTGGAATACTAGGGAATAAATTTACTACGTCAAAAGAAACCAACATAGCATGATTAGGAATTTCCAAATCCTTTAGATAATTAACTAATTCTAACGAATTTTTAACTGTGTATGTTGGTTGAAATATATTAGCATTATTAATTACAGTATTGATAGCTGACGCTAATTTAAAAGTTGGGGCATTACAATTAGAGACTACTGGCCTAATAGGTTTGTTCAGTTTATGTATTTTTAATAGGCTGTAAAGTTTAGGAATTTTTGGGTTAATTAAAATCAAATTTTTGTTATTTTTCATGTTTACAAAGATATCACTTTTACAACGTTTAACCGCTTCTTTCACCATTTCTTGACACTTATTAATAGGGTTATTTAGAATTATTTCAAAATTGTCCCCTTGTAGAAAATCCATTGTCTTGTTAATATAGTCAACTTTATCCATGATGATAACACTGTTACCTTTATCTGCCTTTGTAACAACCAGATTTTTTTCCCTCACCATTTTAGAAATATTCTTAGCAATTTTTATGTCAGTATTAGAAATTATATTCTTTTCCCGATTAGGAACTGTTTTTTTGTTGTTAATGTTTTTTATCCCTTCAGCACATTTATAATGGAACGATTTGGGTTGATTAATTAATGCATTGTCCATATCCACTGCCAACAACTCTAGTTCTTCTCTATTTTTAATATTAGAATTATAATGCAAGTTATGATTTAGTCCTTTATTTAATAATTTTAACTCTTCCTCCGCAAACTCATGATTAGACATGTTAATCACTCGATCATGGAATTTATACTGTTTATTTTCAGTTGGTGACACTACCGCATTAACTTTTTTATTATTATCACACAATTTTTTAATTTTTTTGTCAAGAACAGTTTTCTTTTTGTATGCTTTGATACTAGCTATAGATCTAACTTGATCATCAAACAGGTCCCATTCCAATGGGTGTAAAGCACTAGCCAATTCCATATGTAAGAATTTAAGTTGAAGTTTAATAACATTCCGTTTTTTATAACCACTTTTTAAGTCCTCTTTTAACCAACATATTTTGGCTTTCTTAGCCGAATTTGAAGATGATTTAAATTTAAAGTTAACGTAATTTGGAATCACTTGTCGTTTTAAACACGTTTGCAAAAAATATATATTTAAACACATTAGTCTATATTTAATCAATAACTTTTTATACACTTTAGCCTTCATTGCCGTACTCGCAAATAATAATTTTTCGAAGAAAACTTCTTCTAACTGCTTTTCACTTTGTGATGGCATTATTTATTTTTTATTAAAACACAAATAACATTGTTTACATCACTTTATTTCGATACAAAATCTCAACATGTTTCATGAACCAAGTTCACTTCATCAGGAGCACAAGTATACTAAAGTTATAATTAAAATTAGGTCTAGAAAGAAGAGGTAGAAGGAGCGGGGAGGGGTAAGAGTGGGGGAGGGTTATTCAAAGTAGGAATTAAAATGTCATTAGACGGGAAAGACCGGGTAATTGGGAAAATATTTAAAATGGGGTTTATAAAAATTTTTTGTTTATTAATAATATCTGCTTTCATATTCACGTGTTTTCTTATTTCTAGGATTTCAAAATTATTGATTTGAGATACCTTGTAACCAGAATGTAGTATTTTAAAACCTGAATTAATATCGAAAGTATGGTCGTTATTTAATAAATGATCCGCAAATTCTGATTCACAGTTTCCCTTTAAAGCCCTAAGATGTTCTTTAATTCTGATCTCAAAGTTTCTATTAGTTTTTCCTATATAAAAGGAATTACAATCATTACAGTTGAGTTTATAAACACCTGATTTTTTAGTTTGACTATCAATATCTTTATTATTAAGAATATATTTTTTTAATTTGTTATTCGTATAAAACGCCGGTTGAATAGTGAAGGGGATGTTTTTATTTATAATTTTGGAAGTATCATTATCTACAAATAGAATTCTACGCCATTGTTTGTTTGTATCTTTATAAATAGGATAAATATAAAGTTTAAAGAATTTATGTTTAATTTTTTTATTTAGTATTTCATCTATCAATTTATTAGGATAGCCGTTATTAGATGCTATTTGTTTTATGATATTTAATTCTGAGATATAATTAGGATCCGACAAAGGAATAGAAATTAATCTATTAAGCATAGAATGGAAAGCTGCGACTTTTTGAGAAAAGGGATGATTTGATGAATTATGAATGACAATATCAGTGTACGTATCTTTACGGAAAATATTAAAATCTATTTTATTACCTATTATTGTTAAATTTAAATCTAAGAAATTTAAACTCTTATCTATACCTATTTCTAATGTAAATTGAATATTTTTGTGTATTTTATTTAAAAAGTTTAAAAACATGTTCAATTGTCTTTCTGTTCCTAACCAAATGCAAAAAATGTCGTCCACATATCTCTTCCAACAATATACATTTTTAAGTAACAAGGCACCGCTATTAAAAATCTTATTTTCTAAATTATTAATAAAAATGTCTGCAATCAAAGGACTCGTACTGTTCCCCATGGCCAAGCCATCCTTTTGTTTAAAAATTGTATTGTTAAATTGAAAATAATTTTGTTTAAAAATAACTTCGAAAAATAAAATAAGGTCATGGATAAGGTCTTTCTGTAAGTTAGATGAATTTAACAAATTATTGATGATGGTTTTACTTTCTTCTATTGGAATACTAGGGAATAAATTTACTACGTCAAAAGAAACCAACATAGCATGATTAGGAATTTCCAAATCCTTTAGATAATTAACTAATTCTAACGAATTTTTAACTGTGTATGTTGGTTGAAATATATTAGCATTATTAATTACAGTATTGATAGCTGACGCTAATTTAAAAGTTGGGGCATTACAATTAGAGACTACTGGCCTAATAGGTTTGTTCAGTTTATGTATTTTTAATAGGCTGTAAAGTTTAGGAATTTTTGGGTTAATTAAAATCAAATTTTTGTTATTTTTCATGTTTACAAAGATATCACTTTTACAACGTTTAACCGCTTCTTTCACCATTTCTTGACACTTATTAATAGGGTTATTTAGAATTATTTCAAAATTGTCCCCTTGTAGAAAATCCATTGTCTTGTTAATATAGTCAACTTTATCCATGATGATAACACTGTTACCTTTATCTGCCTTTGTAACAACCAGATTTTTTTCCCTCACCATTTTAGAAATATTCTTAGCAATTTTTATGTCAGTATTAGAAATTATATTCTTTTCCCGATTAGGAACTGTTTTTTTGTTGTTAATGTTTTTTATCCCTTCAGCACATTTATAATGGAACGATTTGGGTTGATTAATTAATGCATTGTCCATATCCACTGCCAACAACTCTAGTTCTTCTCTATTTTTAATATTAGAATTATAATGCAAGTTATGATTTAGTCCTTTATTTAATAATTTTAACTCTTCCTCCGCAAACTCATGATTAGACATGTTAATCACTCGATCATGGAATTTATACTGTTTATTTTCAGTTGGTGACACTACCGCATTAACTTTTTTATTATTATCACACAATTTTTTAATTTTTTTGTCAAGAACAGTTTTCTTTTTGTATGCTTTGATACTAGCTATAGATCTAACTTGATCATCAAACAGGTCCCATTCCAATGGGTGTAAAGCACTAGCCAATTCCATATGTAAGAATTTAAGTTGAAGTTTAATAACATTCCGTTTTTTATAACCACTTTTTAAGTCCTCTTTTAACCAACATATTTTGGCTTTCTTAGCCGAATTTGAAGATGATTTAAATTTAAAGTTAACGTAATTTGGAATCACTTGTCGTTTTAAACACGTTTGCAAAAAATATATATTTAAACACATTAGTCTATATTTAATCAATAACTTTTTATACACTTTAGCCTTCATTGCCGTACTCGCAAATAATAATTTTTCGAAGAAAACTTCTTCTAACTGCTTTTCACTTTGTGATGGCATTATTTATTTTTTATTAAAACACAAATAACATTGTTTACATCACTTTATTTCGATACAAAATCTCAACATGTTTCATGAACCAAGTTCACTTCATCAGGAGCACAAGTATACTAAAGTTATAATTAAAATTAGGTCTAGAAAGAAGAGGTAGAAGGAGCGGGGAGGGGTAAGAGTGGGGGAGGGTTATTCAAAGTAGGAATTAAAATGTCATTAGACGGGAAAGACCGGGTAATTGGGAAAATATTTAAAATGGGGTTTATAAAAATTTTTTGTTTATTAATAATATCTGCTTTCATATTCACGTGTTTTCTTATTTCTAGGATTTCAAAATTATTGATTTGAGATACCTTGTAACCAGAATGTAGTATTTTAAAACCTGAATTAATATCGAAAGTATGGTCGTTATTTAATAAATGATCCGCAAATTCTGATTCACAGTTTCCCTTTAAAGCCCTAAGATGTTCTTTAATTCTGATCTCAAAGTTTCTATTAGTTTTTCCTATATAAAAGGAATTACAATCATTACAGTTGAGTTTATAAACACCTGATTTTTTAGTTTGACTATCAATATCTTTATTATTAAGAATATATTTTTTTAATTTGTTATTCGTATAAAACGCCGGTTGAATAGTGAAGGGGATGTTTTTATTTATAATTTTGGAAGTATCATTATCTACAAATAGAATTCTACGCCATTGTTTGTTTGTATCTTTATAAATAGGATAAATATAAAGTTTAAAGAATTTATGTTTAATTTTTTTATTTAGTATTTCATCTATCAATTTATTAGGATAGCCGTTATTAGATGCTATTTGTTTTATGATATTTAATTCTGAGATATAATTAGGATCCGACAAAGGAATAGAAATTAATCTATTAAGCATAGAATGGAAAGCTGCGACTTTTTGAGAAAAGGGATGATTTGATGAATTATGAATGACAATATCAGTGTACGTATCTTTACGGAAAATATTAAAATCTATTTTATTACCTATTATTGTTAAATTTAAATCTAAGAAATTTAAACTCTTATCTATACCTATTTCTAATGTAAATTGAATATTTTTGTGTATTTTATTTAAAAAGTTTAAAAACATGTTCAATTGTCTTTCTGTTCCTAACCAAATGCAAAAAATGTCGTCCACATATCTCTTCCAACAATATACATTTTTAAGTAACAAGGCACCGCTATTAAAAATCTTATTTTCTAAATTATTAATAAAAATGTCTGCAATCAAAGGACTCGTACTGTTCCCCATGGCCAAGCCATCCTTTTGTTTAAAAATTGTATTGTTAAATTGAAAATAATTTTGTTTAAAAATAACTTCGAAAAATAAAATAAGGTCATGGATAAGGTCTTTCTGTAAGTTAGATGAATTTAACAAATTATTGATGATGGTTTTACTTTCTTCTATTGGAATACTAGGGAATAAATTTACTACGTCAAAAGAAACCAACATAGCATGATTAGGAATTTCCAAATCCTTTAGATAATTAACTAATTCTAACGAATTTTTAACTGTGTATGTTGGTTGAATTCCTACTTTGAATAACCCTCCCCCACTCTTACCCCTCCCCGCTCCTTCTACCTCTTCTTTCTAGACCTAATTTTAATTATAACTTTAGTATACTTGTGCTCCTGATGAAGTGAACTTGGTTCATGAAACATGTTGAGATTTTGTATCGAAATAAAGTGATGTAAACAATGTTATTTGTGTTTTAATAAAAAATAAATAATGCCATCACAAAGTGAAAAGCAGTTAGAAGAAGTTTTCTTCGAAAAATTATTATTTGCGAGTACGGCAATGAAGGCTAAAGTGTATAAAAAGTTATTGATTAAATATAGACTAATGTGTTTAAATATATATTTTTTGCAAACGTGTTTAAAACGACAAGTGATTCCAAATTACGTTAACTTTAAATTTAAATCATCTTCAAATTCGGCTAAGAAAGCCAAAATATGTTGGTTAAAAGAGGACTTAAAAAGTGGTTATATAAAACGGAATGTTATTAAACTTCAACTTAAATTCTTACATATGGAATTGGCTAGTGCTTTACACCCATTGGAATGGGACCTGTTTGATGATCAAGTTAGATCTATAGCTAGTATCAAAGCATACAAAAAGAAAACTGTTCTTGACAAAAAAATTAAAAAATTGTGTGATAATAATAAAAAAGTTAATGCGGTAGTGTCACCAACTGAAAATAAACAGTATAAATTCCATGATCGAGTGATTAACATGTCTAATCATGAGTTTGCGGAGGAAGAGTTAAAATTTTTAAATAAAGGACTAAATCATAACTTGCATTATAATTCTAATATTAAAAATAGAGAAGAACTAGAGTTGTTGGCAGTGGATATGGACAATGCATTAATTAATCAACCCAAATCGTTCCATTATAAATGTGCTGAAGGGATAAAAAACATTAACAACAAAAAAACAGTTCCTAATCGGGAAAAGAATATAATTTCTAATACTGACATAAAAATTGCTAAGAATATTTCTAAAATGGTGAGGGAAAAAAATCTGGTTGTTACAAAGGCAGATAAAGGTAACAGTGTTATCATCATGGATAAAGTTGACTATATTAACAAGACAATGGATTTTCTACAAGGGGACAATTTTGAAATAATTCTAAATAACCCTATTAATAAGTGTCAAGAAATGGTGAAAGAAGCGGTTAAACGTTGTAAAAGTGATATCTTTGTAAACATGAAAAATAACAAAAATTTGATTTTAATTAACCCAAAAATTCCTAAACTTTACAGCCTATTAAAAATACATAAACTGAACAAACCTATTAGGCCAGTAGTCTCTAATTGTAATGCCCCAACTTTTAAATTAGCGTCAGCTATCAATACTGTAATTAATAATGCTAATATATTTCAACCAACATACACAGTTAAAAATTCGTTAGAATTAGTTAATTATCTAAAGGATTTGGAAATTCCTAATCATGCTATGTTGGTTTCTTTTGACGTAGTAAATTTATTCCCTAGTATTCCAATAGAAGAAAGTAAAACCATCATCAATAATTTGTTAAATTCATCTAACTTACAGAAAGACCTTATCCATGACCTTATTTTATTTTTCGAAGTTATTTTTAAACAAAATTATTTTCAATTTAACAATACAATTTTTAAACAAAAGGATGGCTTGGCCATGGGGAACAGTACGAGTCCTTTGATTGCAGACATTTTTATTAATAATTTAGAAAATAAGATTTTTAATAGCGGTGCCTTGTTACTTAAAAATGTATATTGTTGGAAGAGATATGTGGACGACATTTTTTGCATTTGGTTAGGAACAGAAAGACAATTGAACATGTTTTTAAACTTTTTAAATAAAATACACAAAAATATTCAATTTACATTAGAAATAGGTATAGATAAGAGTTTAAATTTCTTAGATTTAAATTTAACAATAATAGGTAATAAAATAGATTTTAATATTTTCCGTAAAGATACGTACACTGATATTGTCATTCATAATTCATCAAATCATCCCTTTTCTCAAAAAGTCGCAGCTTTCCATTCTATGCTTAATAGATTAATTTCTATTCCTTTGTCGGATCCTAATTATATCTCAGAATTAAATATCATAAAACAAATAGCATCTAATAACGGCTATCCTAATAAATTGATAGATGAAATACTAAATAAAAAAATTAAACATAAATTCTTTAAACTTTATATTTATCCTATTTATAAAGATACAAACAAACAATGGCGTAGAATTCTATTTGTAGATAATGATACTTCCAAAATTATAAATAAAAACATCCCCTTCACTATTCAACCGGCGTTTTATACGAATAACAAATTAAAAAAATATATTCTTAATAATAAAGATATTGATAGTCAAACTAAAAAATCAGGTGTTTATAAACTCAACTGTAATGATTGTAATTCCTTTTATATAGGAAAAACTAATAGAAACTTTGAGATCAGAATTAAAGAACATCTTAGGGCTTTAAAGGGAAACTGTGAATCAGAATTTGCGGATCATTTATTAAATAACGACCATACTTTCGATATTAATTCAGGTTTTAAAATACTACATTCTGGTTACAAGGTATCTCAAATCAATAATTTTGAAATCCTAGAAATAAGAAAACACGTGAATATGAAAGCAGATATTATTAATAAACAAAAAAATTTTATAAACCCCATTTTAAATATTTTCCCAATTACCCGGTCTTTCCCGTCTAATGACATTTTAATTCCTACTTTGAATAACCCTCCCCCACTCTTACCCCTCCCCGCTCCTTCTACCTCTTCTTTCTAGACCTAATTTTAATTATAACTTTAGTATACTTGTGCTCCTGATGAAGTGAACTTGGTTCATGAAACATGTTGAGATTTTGTATCGAAATAAAGTGATGTAAACAATGTTATTTGTGTTTTAATAAAAAAAAAAAAAAATTAAATATCAATATTTTTTAAAATCGTAAATGCAAAGAGTTGTTTTATTGTCATTTAGTTGAGTCAAATGTTTGTTTTATTTTGAATTGCGTACTAAGACGGTAGTTGTACGTAAAGAATAACCGTTGTTTGAATAAATAAAATTGTACGTATTTGTTATGGATTATTTCAAATGAAACACTAATATTCGCTATTATGCCGCCAGAGGTGCGCTCTGTCGGCCAATAGGAAAACTACCCCAGCGGCAGAAAGATTTAAATTTGACCAATCAGAGGGCCGAAACCGTCTAGACGTTAGCGTAATAATGCTATCAGGTTATTATGTTATTATTATATTTGAGGTATTTAGTCAAGTTGCACTTCCTCCTCTTAACCCTACTTTTAGGACAGCAATACAGTGTCCGATACGTTTGTTAAAGAGAGAGGAAACACAACATCGCATACTTACCCATTAATTAATCACGAAAATAGAATGGTATCAAAATCATCATACTGATTCAATTAGCTGAATAGAGCAATAAATCGTGTTTGCCTTTCTCAGCATTCCCCTTTATTGTGATGTCATGGTGGTATGTTTGATTAATTAGTTATCAAAATAACAATTTAATTATATATACATACCTTTCATCTGATACAAAACAGTAAATATCGTTAGTAACAATGGCGTTTCCCAATTTATAACGTCCAATTCTTGAAACATGTCAAATTGCAAATATCTGTTCTAATTGAAATAGTTAGACCAGCTAATAATATATTGTCTGCATATCGTTCATTGTATCAGTTTTGATGAGTAACTATTAATTATTTTATCAATAGATGGCATCTTGGTATTGAAATAATTTTGTCTGTTCTCAGGCCGAATTTCTTGCGGACCAACTCGAGAGTTAATTATTATGACTGTGTAGTTGCAGATTCTTGAGAATTCTTAACTTTGCTGAAACTGTACACACGTACGTCATGTTCTAAATAACTTTTTAGAGCGAATAAAGAGTTTCAAAAAGAGGCGGTTGCCATTTTCTTCTCATCTTCACACAATTTCAACAAAACGATGGTTTATATTTATATCGTGACCTCCGTGGTTGAAAGATCAACCCGTCGACAATAAATTCGAGGGTTATATGAGATTATTGATTTTTTATTATACGGAAAACTTCAAATCTTCGGCACTTTTGGCTCATCAACGTCAAATATGAGCCTATAATTTTATTTAATTATTGTAGAAAATATAATCGATTTCTAAACAAAACTCTGAAACAGAAAAATCAGAAAAGGATACGGTCACATCTAGGACAGTTTTACTCAAAAAAGTTATTCCAAAAATAAATATTCATCCAAGACTTGCAGAAAAGTCAATAGATGTCGCACATTAAAATTAAAAAAAAAATAAGATAGGTTTATCTAAAAAGACGCTGTCTAGATTGCATTTAGTTCGGGTTAAATCTTGCGATCATACATAAAGATAGTTGCCAATAAAAATTTGTGGTGAAAAAATGAAGACAATGTTGGAAGTTCTTACTCGAAGTATGATACAGTTAAATGTGACCGAAGGGGATAGGGTCCCATTAGCTCAGTGGTAAAGAGCGGTGCCCCGGCAAGGCAAGGGTCCTAGGTTCGTGTCCTAGATGTGACCGTATCCTTTTCTGATTTTTCTGTTTCAGAGTTTCGTTTAGAAATCGATAATATTGTCTTCAATAATTAAATATTACAATTTGAGGTTTTACTCAATAAAGTTATTCCGAAAATAAATTTTATATTGAATAATTTATGCAAAAGCATTTTCCGCCAAAGTAAAAACTTTTATGCTGGAATTTTTTTATGTAAAACTGAATTTAAGCCTAGTATCTTATTCGAAAATAATAATCCTTTGTTACCACGTAAGAGTCCCACAAGTCAAGAACCAATGGGACGATGGCATCACCAATTGAGGTATGTTGTAAGGTTAAAGGGAGTGATGAAGGGAAGAGGATGTGGAGGAGTAAGGTTGAATAGTACGTATCTGGCTTTTTGAGTCTTTATTTTTTATGTGAATACTACAGAAGAGTCCCAACTGCTCCCAAACGTCTGGAGCCATTAAGACTATGGCATCCCTAATTGGGGTTTGTTATAAGGTTAAAGGGAGTGATGAAGGGAAGAGGATGTGGAGGAATAAGGTTGAAAAGTACGTATCTGGCTTTTTGATTCTTTATTTTTTATGTGAATACCGCACAAGAGTCCCGACTGCTCCCAAGCGTTTGGAGCCATTAAAACTATGGCATCTCCAATCGGGGTTTGTTGTGAGGCTAAAGGTAGTAAAGAGGGGAACGAGATGAGGAAGAAAAAGTTGGTGAAATACTTGGCTATTCAGATCTGGTCACCAAACATGGCCAAAGCCTATTTCAAAGCAAGGTTTCAATTTTCAATGGTGGTCTTACACCAGGGCGATACTGAGAGTATATTCCACTGTGGAACGACTGCAAGTATGCTTTTTATTAATCAAATAAAATTTTCATGCACACCCCAGGATTTGAACCCGCGACCACCAACTTGCTAGTCGAGAGCCTTACCCCTCGACAATGGAGGCCGTCAAATAAGCATACACTTCTTGTATGGACTTCGTTCCTGATTACGTTGCTCTGGCCGCTCCAAATAATTACTACTAGAAACTACTTAACTTAAGAACTTGCTTCACTATTACAGTTAACATCTTTCATGCAGAGATCTCGAACACAATATTTTTGGACTTGATCCATTTGGCTTCTGAAGCATACATATAAATATAACTGACAGTATGTAGACGATAAGAAAATTACAAAATCTTTTTTTTTTTGGTTATCAGACAACAGTCGTTTAATGTCACCTACTTGGAAAACCCAATATTGTTGGGGAATATTGTCTGGTAAAAGGAAAAAAAATGAAAAACGATTCAAAACCACGGGCAGGTTCTTATGAACTCCTTAAATGCAAGATTTGAGATTTTCACATCCAAAAGTATTTATGGGCTATTAAACCGTATTTACAATTTGGGAGGCGGGTTTGGGTACCGAATTCCCAGGAACATTTATTGGATAACCAAAGCCTCTGACATAGGTAACCCCGAGTATTCGGTAAGTTTGATGATTTAGCAGGGGTGCCCGGGTTCATCGGGAGAGGTGGGTACAGGATGCGCCTGAGCTGCTGCTCCTGGGTAGACTCTTTGACTCTTCAATCGGTCTCTTGACCCATCGTTTTGCGCAGCAGCGGGAGGATATATTTATACGTCACTCCTGGACACACTGAACCCTATATTCCTATTCACCCATTGAAACTTTTTTCTTCTCCGAACTTCCTCTGCTTAAAAAGTAACTGCACACAGTTTCCCCAAAAATGAAATAGGCCTCCTAAGGAAATTATTTATCTTAGGGCCACCGGCGTGGAGTTAATTCAAAAATAAATTTAAGAAAAATTAGCTATACCTAATTACGGAGGCAATTTAAATCCACAAAAACTCTACAATATCAAAAGGGAGGACGGGGCTATACGAGTTATTAATATCCGTAACTTGACGACTACTTCAAAACTTGTAATATTTTCAATTTTTCGCCATTCTTTTATTTGTTTAAAACAATATAGAATTTTCTTCTCTCTTGGCTATGACCGATATTTATTTTTTTCTAAGGCTTAGCATATGTGTTCGTAGGGATGGAAAATATCTCCCCTACAACACATAAGCCTCCATGAAAATTGGACCCTTAATTTCTTTGATATCTACAGAAAGCTACTTAAAGCTCTCCTGTACTATATATCTTTATAGACATATGTACTTAACTAATTAATACGTTATTTACGACCTTGAACGTAAATATTTTCGTATTTATATTGTAATTAAATTCCATCAAACATATATATATTCTTTATATACAATATATTACTTGATAAACATATATATATCTACATATAGGTACATAAATTACTTACATATACTCTTTATATACAATATATATTACTTTATATACATATATATATATATATAAATACACAATATACATATATTAATGTGTAATTCTTTTTGTTGTTTTAATAATTAAATTGAAATACCGTAATCCGCAGCTCCTTCTCACTTCTAGGGACCTGACAATTATTTATAAAAAGGAAAACTCACCCCCATCAAGGTTTTTCCGGTTGGGTTCTACACAACAAAACCTTGTCGAAGAAATCCTACCTAATTAACTGTATTTTTCAACTAATTTCAAAATAAATCCTTTCGACTATTTATTCCAATTTAATGTTTTATTCTTGCTTGATTCATATAAATTAGTTGATATTTAATTTTTCCCTTCTGAACGAAATCCTAATCCAGAAAACCCGTTGATTTAATAACACTTTTCTAGTTTAGACTTTGAATGGTAGCTGTTTCAAAATTCTTTTTGAAATGGTAGATTGATGTTAAAATTCCGGTTAAAACGACAAACACTTTTAACACTGTCGCTATACGCACGATGGATTATAATTGATCAATTTATTGATTTTAAATTTCTTTTTATATAAATTTATAAGAAAATTTATTCCGTATTGCGCAAACTTTTAATTAACTCGATTCTTAAAAAATTAAATATCTGTTAAAACTTTCTCCCAAATTGCACTGTTTTCACCAATATTTTAAACTATCCACAATTAATAATTTTTTAATAATAAGTATCTATTATTATTTCTTTTCGAACTATCTAAATTGTGTTTCTTTTTAAACTAAGATGTAAGTATTTACTGTTTATATTTTTAAACAAAATTAAAACTAAATTATAATCTATTTTTAAATATTAATTCGCGATCACGTTCACTTTAGATTTCCGATAAAACTCTCAAATTGAATTTGAATGTTTTTCACTTTGAATGAAATAATTATTTTAAAATTTAGATAATCCACTATTCACTGTTTAGCACTTTTCAAAACTTTTCAGAGAATATCTCCACGAAAGAAAACAAGTAACAAAAGTTGAAAGCTCAGAATCAGAACCAATAGAAAACAACCTCAGTGTTCCGCAAGGGTCTTTATTAGGTCCAATTTTATTCATTATTTACATAAATTTTATAATTAAAACCATAAAACATTGCATAATTATATTATTTGCAGATGATACATTAATCTATATTTAATGTGAAGAGTACATAGATGCAATCAATAAATTAAATGAAGACCTAATAAATATAGCGAAATGGCTGAAATAAAACAAATTAAAAGTAAATGTATACAAAACAAAATATATGGAAATAGGCAACAAAACGCATAACACAGAGTTTAAAATCAACAATTAAGGTATCAAAAAAAAACTATTTTCTTAAAAATCTTAAGAAATAAACTAAATGGAAACACTTCAGTGCTAATTTATAAAACTATAGTTGCTCCATATTTAGATTATTGCTCTAATCCATATGTTATATTTGGCCAATGAAAGAAATTTGAACAAACTAGATATTATACAGAATAGAGCCATGAGATGTATACTGGGAAAAGCAAATACGCAAGTATTAATCAAATGAGAGAGCAGCTAAATTGGATTCCAATAAAAAAGAGACTTTTATTTAATGTGTTAATTTTTGTGCATAAAATCATGAACAACCAAATGCCAAAATATTTTAAGGATTAAATAGTTTTTAATAGAGATGTTCACAATTACGAAACCAGAAATGTAAATAGAATTAGATTGCCACATATAAATAAATCAAAATCACAGAACTGCCTAATGTACAAAGGACTAAAGATGTATGAAAAAATGCCTGAAAGTCTGAAGAATGAATGTATTTAAAAATAACTATTGTTTATTGTAAAAATATTTAATGTTACAAAATGAAATACTGTCTTGCTTACATTCAAATATTGTATTAACTAAGTCAATAAATAATATAAGATAATGTATATTAATATATTATTGAAGAATAAGATAATACTAATAAATGTAAACGAAACATGAAAAAAAAAGTAATGATATATCTTCTTCTTCAATGATATATTACATTGATGGGTATAACCTTAAAAATAAGTTGAGTCTTATTTTTTTTGGTAAACTAATAATTAATATTTGACAAGTTCAAGTATCTTCACCAAAAATGTAGACAATTTGTCTCGATGCCATCTAGTGAGAGAGTTAGCACTTACAATGCCTTTCTCATATAAAATAAAGTTGGTTGTTTTCAGGTGAAAAAATGTAATAAGCAGTAATTCTTGAATGAAACACTAGTATATACTGAATTATTTCGCGGATAAGAGATAAGCCGCCATAGCTCAGTAGTCAGAGCTGTCGACCGGAAATCGAAAGGACACGGGTTCAAGTCCCGTTGGCGTCATGTATCTTTTGTCAGGAGATTTTTCAGTGTGGATGAGTGTTTCAGACTAATAATTATTGCTTATAAAAATAATATAAGTTGAGTGATTTTCGGCATATTATGCCGAGTTTGGGAAACGTCTTGAGTGATTGCATGTCATAAAATGCCATTTTTTAATTCGCGCATTTAAGATTTTTTTATAATCCCTAAAAATATAGGATAAACGGTTAAATATAGGTGAAATCATTGGTTACATATTGAAATTCAGAGGTGTGATTTTTTTTAATTGAGGACGAAAAAATTTCCAACTCGACCGCCAATCACTC
This sequence comes from Hesperophylax consimilis, assembly GCF_061612785.1. Classification (NCBI taxonomy): domain Eukaryota; kingdom Metazoa; phylum Arthropoda; class Insecta; order Trichoptera; family Limnephilidae; genus Hesperophylax; species Hesperophylax consimilis. The sequence goes on along the minus strand of NC_142849.1, from coordinate 24,881,102 downwards.
AACTCATATTACAGTAATTAACGCGAGTACTCGAGTGGTTATAGAAAAAGTTGTTTCAGTACAATATATTAATTATTTTATGTTAATATTTGTGGTTTTTGGGAACATGACCACAAACACTAATTATTAGCGGATGTTAGATAAAGATATTATTTCGATTAATTTATAATTTATTTATACACATATTTTCAAGTTCATATGTAGGTTAACATAAACTATTTATTTTATCAAAAAACACAAAATTTGCACCGAGACCTTGATTTTAAGTTGATTTGACCTAAAAAACAACAGATATTTGCTTTCAATTAATATTTTGGTAAAATTTCAATTATGTTATAGCAGTAAACTAATCTACTTAACGTATAAACATAATAATATAGACTATATTTTAAGATAAATAATTTTTTATCAACAAGTATACATATTTTCAGATTCATGTGAAAAATGAATAGATATTATTGAGAGGTAAAGCACTCGTCTAGGAATCCGAATATCACGGTTTCAAATCCCGGCGTACGCAAGTAAATTTTATTTTAAATATGTTATGGTATATTTACGGCACGTTTCAGAGTGTAATATACTGTCATTATCGTCCTGGTTTAAGAACACCATTCAGAATTGAAACTTTACTTAAAATGATCAGGTCTGAATAGCTTGGTACCACCCTACCCTTCTTTTCACCACCTCCTTCCCCTCCCCGCTACCTTCAGTTTTACACAATATCTTAATTGGGTATGGTGACATATTTGACATAAAAAATATATGTTTGTTATTTTTTTTTGTTGTTTTTATTTCATATAATATTACGAACTAAAATTGTCATATTGACTGTCCTTAAATGAAAATTCTAATCGAACAGTCAAAGTTTTCAATGTTCTTTATAATGATTTATCTAGGTACTTGTGTTAAATACGTTCGTCAAACTTTTTTGAAAAATAATTCGGTGATTTTTGGGTTTTACCTAATATAAAATTGATTGACGCAAGGATTGTCACAATGTCAGAATGTCGTACTTTCCATAAATAAATTACAAAATTAAACAATTTTGTTTCAAGTGGCTAAACGATGGGAAATTTAAAAGTACCAAGAAAATAACGGAAAATCGTATATTATTAAAATGCAAGTGTCTTTTTTTGTTTGTTTGGTTAACTAAAGATTAACTAAAGCAATTCAAGATATCAAATATTGAAGGCAAGAACGTCTATAATATTATGGTTAGCATTATCATTTGTAAAAACCGCGGAATTTTAGTTTGGAAATATAATCTCGGTTTTTTAATACACCAGGAAAAGACTGATATTAAAATAATACCTACATGCAACCGTAGAATTATATAAATTTGTAATATCATTATTCATATGTAATTGTACTGCTGACTGAATAGGACATTCATTTGTTATTTAGCTCATTTCAGTTTTCACTTGTTTCACGATGAAATTTTCGTGTGTGTTCAAAATATTGTTGTGTTTATCTGTGCTTGTAAGTATGGTACATGGAACGATGTATATATTTAAAAATCGAACAAAACGATGTCCAAATGGAACTTTCAGAGTACTTCGGCATTGCAGGAGAGTCTTCAAACATGGAGTAAACTTAGATTCTGAAGAGACGACGCAGGTAAAAAAAAAATTACAACAATATTACATTCATTATATATTATTTACATGTGGTGATGTGAAGGCCTTTTTGAATACACGTATTTGAACTTCACTTTTGTAATGCAAATCTTGGAAGTAGAAATAACAACTTCCCAACCTCTAAAACTTGGCAGGTAGAGTCTGTCGATGACAATGCTTTCTATCAACTAGTGAAAATCAAGCAAACCCGCTCAGCCATATATGCATTATTCTGAAATCGGATGACGTTACAGCAGTTATTATACGAAATAAATGTCAGTCCTACTTGATCGGCAATTATCGAGGGTGGTAGATTTATCGACTCCAGATCCTGGGTGGCAAGGAACAATCCTAATCAAAACCAATATTTACAATAAGTAGTGTATAATTAAGTTTTACAATAGATGAATAGAAAAAAATATTGTTTTTCACATGTTAAATTTTTTGGCCTGAGTGTTTATTTTTAATCAATGATTAATATGAGTCAGTGAAACAATTTCTAAAGCATTCATCTTAACTCTAAAGCAGAAAATCTGTTTGTTTTTCTAGCTATATTGAACTGTAAACTTTGGCGCCATTCCTTTATTTTAAATTTGAATTGCCCCGGGAACCATTGATTGGATAATCAACATTTTACCCACAGGTCACTCTTAGTGGTTTGTTACGTTTGGTGACTTAGCAGGAGTGCCCGGGTTCATGGGGTGAGGTTTGTCCGGGTCTTGGCAACAGATGCGTCTGCCCAACAACTGCATGTTAGGCCGGATCGAAAGAGACTGGTTGAAGACCTTATGACCTATTCATCAGGAATTTCAGTACATCGCTTTGTACCGCAGTGAGAGGGATGGATTCCTTAAGTCCGTCACTCCTGGACGCACTGACCCCCAGATACCTACCCAACCCTCATACTTTTTTCCTTCCCAGAACTTCCTCCCCTTCTTTTCTAAAAAAAACCCTACACACAGCATCCTAGAAGATGATATAGGCCCGATGGGAATTATTTTCCTCAAGGCCTCCTGTGTGGAGCTAAGGTAAGAAAAATAAATTAAATTCACGATAAACAGTAATATTTTCAGCTTGCAGATTTAAACTGCTCAATTGACTCGATTGAAATGAAGTTTTTAACAGTTAGTATTCGAATGGACAAATGCGTAGGGTACCAACCCAGACCTCGCATATTTAATCCTTTGTCGTACATCATTGCACAAGTATTTTTTCCGCTCATACTGAAGAAGGTGGGGGTAATGGCGTCTACGATTAAATATATTATCGTGTTACCACAGAGGTCGTCAAAGATATTTAAACATGTAATGATTCCACAGATTACAATAAAATGCATGATTCGTCGTTGTACCTAACTATTTAACAGGACATGTTTTTCACCGTAGAGGCAGTTTTTGGTTCTCTGGAAACTGCCATAAGATATTTCAAACAAGATTATAAGTATGACAAACTTTGTTTAAAACGACAACATTTTGAGAGAAGTTCGTTTAAAGTAGAGCTAAAGAAAGTCTTAGCATATGTAGCCAATTCAAATTATAAGTACATTCAGGTGACGATTCAACATTCAACCTCGTTGGCCCAGCTTGAATAATTTAAGCCCCTTTTGGATTTTCATCTTACCTTACGTATAAATGTAACGTGAAAAGATTCCATTATTCAAAATTACCAACGAAAAAAGATTTTCTAAACGTCAAAAAGTTGTTTCTCTCACGGTAAAGATACCTAACGGAGTAAATGAGTATTGCTATTTTTTTTAAGAATATCTTCAAATTAATAGTAATGCGGTTTAAATGAAGTTACATGCTGAATCATTAAATTAATGCTAGGATTTTTGTAATAAAAAGTATTCTTAAAAAAATCAGGTTTTTTTTTAATGTTATTTATTCAAAGTTTATACATTTTTCATTTAAAATATAACAATTCTAGCATATGTCATTTTTTTAATTAAGAAAAATTATTAACCACTTTTGGAATGTTCAAAATCAATAATTTCATATTCACTATTTGGGATCTTATTTAAAAAAAAAAATCAAATTCAAATTGATAAAATATGATAAATATATTTTTTAATAAAACTTTGCATTCGAAAATGTTAATACAATGTAATAAAAACTAAATAAGCAGCTCAATAACACGACCGATCTCAACTGCAAGCAAATTCAAATAGTGTAAAATACATCGCTAACATTCACGAAAATGTGAAAACAATATAGTAAAAACGAAATATGCAGCTCAAAATCACGACCGATCTCAACTGCAGGCAAATTCAAACTGAGTAAAATCATTCGCTAACTTTCACGAGCGTTACTCGTGTTAGCTAAAAATAGAACGCTGCAAGTCAAAACCAGCGGGCGTCACTCGGCCTAGCAGAAATTGGAACGCATTTAGCTCGCGAGCGTGACTCGTTTAAAAGCATTAAGCGGTTAACGAATGAACTGATAGTTTTCCTAATAAACTTTTAGTAAATATCATGATGTGTTAATAGAAAATATTTTCGCATTTTGTCAATATATATCAGGAAGTATGTTTACGAGAGATTGGAAGGCCGACAGAGATATTAAAAGATGGGTAAATGCAGGTAACTCCATTAATGGACTGAACGCAGTTGGCGCTAGCAAAATATTGACCAAAGAAGCAAAGCTAGCAGGCCGCAATGCTGTTGAAATGAGATTCCTGAGGCGTATGTGTGGTAAAACTATGTATGATCGTGTGAGAAATGTGGTAATCTGCAAAGAGTGCAAGGCTGATATAAGCGTAATGAGTAATATTAAGAAAAGGACGCTTATATGATTTGGGCATGTAAACGAAAAATGGGGTGTAAGGAAAATGTATGACGTAAATGCGAATGGTAGCAGTCGGGACGCCCGAGGAAGACATGGCACGATCAAGTGAATCTGATACTTGAGTATTCCGAAATATTATGAATTTACTAAAAGTTTATCAGGAAACGGCCAGCAATCCCGTTTTTAACTAGATTACTAATAATTTGAAGAGATTCTTAATAAATAAGCAATAGATAGTTATTTTTCTCCGTGTAAATGAATGACTTTAGCATGAATGCTTACTATTATAGGTGCTGTGGTATCTTATATGTTAGTTTGAGGTGTTATTCACAGATGGCACTCGTACAGTAAGTTAGAGCTGTCGATAATACAGAGATAGATAAACACGATTGCTACCAAGGTTTCCAAGAGTATTGCTAATTTTTTAAATCTCTTAATTTTTTTTTGTAATCCGGTTAAAACCTAGATTGCAGGCCGTTTTCTGATAAACTTTTCTTAAATTTCTAATACATCGGAACACGTATTCATGCACCTGCCTTGATATACAATGACGAATGCGGAAATATCAGGATTTTTATGAACACGTGTTCCGACATCGTGACAATGCGTTCGTGTTTTACTAAAAGATTACTAGGAAATCAATTCACTCGTTAAGGGCCCGCAATCCCGTTTTTAACAGGATTTCGTATAATTTTAAGATATCATTAATAAATTTTCAATATTAAATGAAGGTATTTTTCTCTGTGTATGTCCTCAAAAAAAGTCAAAAGGACTATAAAAGTGTATGTATTCGGGCCTTCCCATCATTTTTCAAGTATTTATTAACTTTTTTTGCTATGGGGAGCGGCTCTGTGCGTTGTGCGGGTGTGGTATGGACGGAAACTTTTTTTTTTCAATTCGCCGGCAACCCGGGCGTTTATTGAAATAACATCAAAATATAATATACAAACAAGTAAGTAACCAGCCTCACTAGAAGATTTCTCTTCTGAGGCGGGTACATATATATATGCTTACACATAATCATACATACATACGTACGCATATTTTTATATATCCGTATATATACCTATTAATCAATATATACACATGCATTCATACGTAAATTGATACAAACGTGCGTTTACTCATGCATGCACATAATAATAAAAACATAAGTATACAAGCTTTAAATTAAATTATTGGAAAATTTTATAAGGAAAATTTAAAAATCTAACAAAAATAAATATATATTGGTAATTGCTAAAAGGTTAACATGGAGTTTACACTATAATACAACAGTGTCGCAAAACCAAAGATCTCGTAAGAATTATTGGTAATTGCTAAGAGGTTATTAGGGAATGTAAATATTGTCATAAAACCAAATATCTAAAAAAATAATTGGAGATTGTTACAAGGTTATCATTGAATGTACATAGTCGTAATAATCATAAAACCAAGAATCTAAAAAGAATTATTTTATATATATATATATATATATGTATAGTTAAAAGGTTTTCGTGGAATGTATATAAATGTATGTAATAGTTACAAAAGCAGGAATTTCGTAGGATCTTTAAATTCACATAAATGCTAGCATCTAAATCTTCAAATAATAACATATCAAAAAATAGTTTAAACAAAAGTAGTAGGTATTGATAAACCAAGCATGCGTAAAACATAAGCAGGATTTATGAAAAAGAGTAAATCTCTATAAAGGTAAATAACACATGTATGTAAATAGAGAATGAGAATTAAACTAAGAAGGGATTACTAGTAACTGACTGATGCATGCCCTTTTTTGAACAGCATTTCCTCGAAAACGTCAGAAAAATAATCGTTAATTTCTCACTTTTTTACCGCAGATAAGTCTTCTTGATTCTACAACATCTTACGTTGCTGATATTCAATAATGCGGTAAGTCTTCAAAGCTATTTTTCTACGAAAAATTGACATGAAATTAGATTTATAAATATATTATTAAACATAACAAAAAAAAAAGGTTTTAAATGTAAGTAGTACCTAGTACCATATTATTTTAATTCTCCCCTACTACAAATACCTTTCAACCGTTGACGCAAAATTTATTCATTCACCCCTACTACAAAACCTTTCAACCGTTGACGCATTACTTTTTCACTACCCTACTACAAACATCTTTCAACCATTGACGCATTATTTTTTCATTTACCCCTACAATAAACAACTTTCAACCGTTGATGCATTATTTTTTTTCCAAATGATAATATTTTTTGTATAATACCTTGAATAATATTTTTTGTTTTGTCTTTTGCAGGACTGACAGAAATTTCATCATTCTCGCATTACGTTATATCATTTCGACCATCTTGTAAAATAATCTTCTGTCACAGCTATTTGCGGGGATCGGGCTAGTTAAAAATACAAATATTATAGTATTAAAATAGAAAATAAAACATTTTTTAACTTATTTCCACTTCTTTATTTTACCAGTACCGGTTTCGTCCTATTATGGACATCTTCAGGCTGGCAATTGAAATTCTTTTGTTACAGAATTTATACAAAATTAGGTAATATTATAGGATAAACTTGTAGAATTCTGCTGCACGCTTAGTATGTAAACAAATCATAAATTAAATTTATTTAATTTTAATTTTATTTTTTTAAATTATCTAATCAAATGTGTTTGAATTTTATATGCATATTCCTCACATTATAAAATAAGTGTCTTTTACTCTGCTTTGCCGTCAGTTAAAGGGATGATCGTTATTTGGATAACTGTTATTTTTCAAAAATGATTACCTGAAAATTACTGGGGCTTAATAAGTTGATAGGTAATTATTTTTGTCTTATTTAACAATAATATGATACAATAATATGTTTTTTGAAAATGACATCGCTATCGTAAAACAGTAGTTTTGTTGACCTTAAAACTCCTGGCAAATTTCATGACGTTGGAATTCACCGTTTGAGAAAATTTGCCCCTTAGAAAACAGCGTTTCTGCAGATAATTTGAATAAAATAATTAAGTAGTACTGACATTTTTTCAACAAGCTCGATTTTTGTTTTGTTTGTTAATATATAAATTTTAATACATAATTTATTTTTTGCATTATTTGAGTACAACACAAGAGTTCCAATTACTCCCAACCATCTGGAGCCAGTAGTACCTGTAATTGGGGTATGTTGTGAGGCTTAAGGTAATGGAGTAGAGGATGGTTAGAGGAAGTACCTGTCTATGCAGATGTGATCGTCAAAAACAGGTAAAGCAAAGGCAATTGTCTTTTTTATCAGAGCGTTACCAAATGAATTTTACAGCATTTTCATAAGCTCTTGTTATAGATCTTGCTGGAAGAAAATGACTTAAATTTATTCAAAAGATATTTTTAGTTTCATATTACTAACATGTATTAATAACGCGCTTAAAATTTCCATAAACGAATCGGTACTTATCAAAAATAATAATTATGAGCATAATAATTGGCGTTTTAAACCGCTCATTAATTCGTGCAGGATAACACAGGAAGTAGCACGTATTAATGCCCGCCAAATCCTTTGGTCGGGAGAGCTTCCCCGTATGCAGAATGCAGTTCATAATCCCATTATCAAACCAGCCCACTAGCCTGGGGCGGAAGGAATCACGTTGAAGCACATATGGACCGGATTTTAAAATCATTCATAAAAATTGGAAAATATTATTATTAATTAATTTTATTTTAATCTCATGTCGAAAATTAATATGCTTGTACTTGAAGATTCTACTACGTACTATACTACAATAGAAATGTATTACATGGTTCTTATATATTATTCCTTCACGGTTTTAACATATTATACTCTTGAAATAATAAGGTTATATCTGACATTGGAATGAAACTGAGAAATTGAAATTCAAAAGTGAATCCGGAATATAATAGTAATACTTGAAATGTTTGAATGAGTGGATGCAGATCGTATTGTAATTGAATAATCTTTATGTTTAAGAACATTCCAATTTTTTAAAAAAACGTAGCACTTAGCTTAACAACTAAGCAAAACAACAGATTTTGTTGCTCTTAACATCAGCTTAATTTAGAGTAACAAGGTTTATCAGTTTATTTTAATTAGTTTTTTTTGCTAAATGCTGTGTTTTGCCTGAAATGTTCTTATATCAAAAGATAATGCAGTAACAACATGTAAATAATAAAATATCTGGTTTTTATTTTGTCAGGGTACGTCACTTTATTCAAAAAAATATTTATTTAACGCTCAGAGGGCTTTGATATGTAGGTGGTACAATTTTGATGACAGAAAATTTTGAAACATGAGAAAGAAATAATAAAAATAAAATTACACTAAAAAATAATACATGCAAGAAACAAAAAGAACAAGAACATAAATTAAAAAATACAGAATTGACTTGTTTACAAAAATACAACTTCCATTTAGGAATAGTGTTGAAATAAATCTTTTACGTGATCCACGAAATTCGCAAAGTTAATATTAAATATATCGACATCACATAAGTATTGGTTTCCCATAGTGTGAAACCGTTGTATTGGGGAGTTTGTAATGTAATTGCACTTATGTGTGTTGCAGTGGAATAGTTTATTTTGTCGTGTTGTTATTGTAGATATTCGTAAGTTTATGAGTTGCAGAAGTTTGCAACAGTCGATTTAAGAATTTTGAATAAAAAAGTTAAGTCGTTTATTTTACGCCTGTCTTCCAATGTGTGTATTTTGTAAGAGGGAGACCAAACTACTGAGTTGTATTCAATTATGATTCTAACTATGTATAACAGTTTAATGGCTTGTATGAAGTTAAAGTTTTTAGTTGTTCTTAATACGAAACCTAGTGTTTATTAAACATTAACTTTAAAACAGTATTCTAAAGTTTGTGTTGCATAATTTAGCTTTTAAAATCTTAAAATCTGTGTAGTGGTTTGGTAACTTTTGCCTAAAAAACAGCGATTTATCATCAATGGCCAGAATAGCTAGTAATTGAATGAGGTTTATAAGCTTCAATAAGTTAATCATAATAAATTAGAGAAATTATATTATTTTATTAATTCAATTTCTGTTTTGGAGAAATTAATGTAATTGTTGTTATTTTATTTTATTATGTTTGGAGTCATTACTAACTGTACATAAAAAAATGTAATTTATAATTTAGAATGTTTCTAAACTAGAGATGAAAATTTCTTCCTGAATACGATAACGTAGTGTTATCGCCGTTTCTGCAACCATGAATGTGGTACGCGCTAATCCGCCCAAGAAAAGGTTTTGTTCCGTAGCACTCTCGTTATTGAGATCGTCTATGGTTCTCCCATTCGGTTCTTTAATTGTTCTTGTATTGAGATTCAAAGTTGAAATAGTCGCTTTTAATAATAAAATTAATGTGTTCTTCGTAAGGAACGTTTTCGCAGGAATGTAGATTTAACCTCCCTAAATTATTTCAGATAATATTGAATATTTAGAGAAGCCTATGGTAAAATAACACATTGTTTTATTATTATCTGTAATGGGACAAAACCGCGAGAATCTCCTTTTTTCCATCGAAGTCTTAAAGAAGTCTACGTTTAGTATCTAATACTGATAACGAAATGTATCGTCCCTTTCAGTAAAGTTGAAGAGCGCCTAGAGGAATTATTCATCTCTCGTATATAGTAGGAGTTAGTGCGCCGTGTCGCCTTTCTCGCGACTAGTTATATTGTTTATAAATAACAATATTTGTCTACCATTTACTTTTACTACTTAATAATGCCTTTGTTCTTAACTCTATAAATTAATAATAACATAACCATTCGAGTGATTTTCGGCATATTACGCCAAATTTCAAAAACGTCTTGAGTGACCGCACGACATAATTTGCCATTTTTGACTTGCAGAATTCGCGCATTTACGATTTTTCAATATTTTTTTTATAGATTCAAAAAATTTAGGTGAATTGTCATTGTCTATATTAGCACTATAATCAGTTTATAAATCTCCGTATTAAAATTCTTTTTAAATGATAGCGATATATTTCCAACTCGAAGTTTTTATAATTAAGGATAACTAACCAATCCGTTGTAAATTGGCTCCCAGCGTGGGGCTACCATAAAAGCTGTCAAAGTTGTCCAATTTCGTATTTATAATACATTTAAAGATAACACTCAATCAAAGACAAATATGTTATTATTAATGAACACAATCTTGCCAGACGAGAAAACTATTTTCAAATTATGGTTCAATGTTTTTTGACACAGATCAGACTAATAGGTCGACAATATTACTGGTATACTTGAGAAAAATAAATGATAATACGTTTGTTGTCACAACAACTAAATTTTCACCCAAATATGTAAATGTTTTGATACATAAGTGGGCAAATAGAAAAATTATAAGGCTAGAAGAAAATTTATGGCCTTTTTGCATGCAGAAGATTTTTACAAATAACACCGAGATGCAACTACGTTCATTGTACTAATTTAAGCCTAGTAGCTAATTTGAAAAAAAATAATCCTTTGTTACCACGTAAGAGTCCCACAAGTCAGGCACCAATGGGATGATAGCATCTCCAATTGGGGTAAATTTTAAGATTAAATAAAGTGAGGAAGGTAAGAATATGTAGAGGAGTAAGGGTGAAATGAACATATCTGGCTATTTGAGTCTTTATTTTTAATGTGAATACCGCACTAAAGTACCAAATGCTCCCAACAGTCTTGAGCCAATGAGACTGTGACACCCTCAATAATAGGTATACGTAAAAAGGCTGAGAGTAATGAGGAGAGGAAGGAGATAGAGAAGAAGAAGGTAAGGAAGTACCTGGTGACCAACGGCTAAAGCCATTTCAAGCAAGGTTTTAATTCTGAATGGTGTTCTTTCACCAGAACGATATAGAAAGTATTTTCCACTCTGGAGCATTTAAATATATATATTTCTTAAGTACCAACCTTCTGGAGCAGGTGATAACGTGCCCATAATAAACTATGGCTAAAGCCATTTCAAGTAGCGTTTCTATTCTGAATCTTGATATTTCACCAGGGTGACCATGATAATATTTTTCACTCTGCACTTTCCCAAACTGTTTGCTTCAAAGTTAAATAACTGGTAACATCCAATTAATCAACATTGCTTGTCTTAGATAATATAAAATGAAATCTTTTTATACCACCTACGCCATTAATTCACGTCATATAAAACGGTTAATAAAATATTCCCAAATTACTTTTGGCCTCCAACTTCCAAACACCCTGTTTATTTTAATCCCTAGCATTACAAACTTTTTGCCATTTTAAAATAAGTTTAGGCTCGGTAAGTGTGTTTCCATGTTGTCCCCAACTTTTTTGGGCCTTGGTGCTATTGATTTCCCAACACACTCAGATCTCATGCAAGGCTAAATTTGTTTGGTATAAGTCTACTAATTACGGTTTCCCCATGTATTAATTCAGTCACTCCAGAATTCAATTACATCGGGCACACTTATCTAAAATGGCAGAAAATCTTGCTGACTATTAAAAAGGTTACTGAAGTAGAATATATTTCTGACCACTAAGGTCAGCACGACCAAAAATTAATCAAATGATTGTAAAGCTAAATTGGATTCATTAAAAAAACTGTTTTATAATGTATTAATCTTTATACATAAAATTGTGAATACCCAAATTCTAAAATGCTTTACAGATGAAAATATTTTTAGTAAAAAATGTAGATGCATAATAATGAAACCAGAAGTATAAACAGAATAAGAGTCACTGAACTGTTTAATATATAGACTGAAAATATATGATGAAACGCCTGAAAGTCTGAAGAATGAATGCATTTTGTTTAAAAAATCAGCACTTTTAAAAAGTAAAAAGAAAAAGTATCTAATGTATAAAGGCGCTTATTATTAACCAAATAAAACGGTTAAAGGATTATAAAACTATTATACAGTGTTAACAAACTAATAATCAAATTTACAATAGGCGTTCGAAGTATGAGCCACGCATATCGGATCATTTTCCGATGTGAGATATGTCGGGCATCAGTCGATTTCAATCAGTTGCGATCGCTCGCAGGCCACAGGTCTCCGGCGATAACTTCAAAATATGCACGCTGAGATATTTTAAAAGTCGTACCGGAAAATATTAAGAAAACAGTCGTATAACTTTTCATCAGAAAGTAAGAGTTTTATCATAATAAGTAGTCGTGTAAATTGACTTATTAATGTTAAAAAACAGGAGCATTTTCGTGGCGGTGCGCGGCCGCCGCAAACTGGGGCCAAATACTAAAAGTTGATACAATAACAAAAAAAAATTCAATTATACGATGTCGCTTCATTTGTTTCGAGGTACCTCAATAGTTGTAGCATTATTATATAGCATGTAGAAACCCTTGACCATACCCTTCTACCTGTGACACCGCTCAGTAGAGAGCGAACACTCGTGCAGATAATACGCCATTTACAAGAGCCAGCATAAACCTCAAGTTCAAGCATTTATTTCGGAAGACACCTATTACGAATCCCAAAAGTGATTATGGAACCATCATTTTCAGGTATTTATCTTATTTTTTCACATTATGTTTTTTACATAATTAATTATTGTGATAGATAAAATTGTATATCAAATAAATACAAAAATACAGTCGTGAATTTAAAAAAAATGATATTTTTTAGAGATTAGTTGAGCTCCGGGCACTTCCGGGCTTTCGTCTAAACATTTTTAGGACCAATAACTATTGTTATTTACAAATCACTTTTAAAATCTTGCACATATGTTCACCTTTTGAAGTAATGAATTATTTTAATGTGATCGGTAGCTATAAATAAAATGAACAGTTTTTTTAATAACTCTGGATCAAACAATTTAATATCATGTTAGTTACAAAACCTGTCAGAAAAGAGATTTATTTCAAAATAATCGTTACTGACTTTCAATTTCCAATTTTTGGACGTAAGGTGGTAAAGTGTAACTCAAAGATAAAATATCATGGTCTCCCTTTCTAAAATTGTTTATACCAAATGTTTAGTCATAATTTCATTTCTAATGCACTTTAACACAAGAAACTTCTGTGGCTTGACTTCAGTTAACTTGTATATTTATATCTATCATTGTATATTATATAAAAGCTGTTTGTTTCTTACAAAATAAATAAATAAATTATAGAAAAAAAATTGAACGCGTTTTCTGAGACATGAAGTCGTTTCAGTTGGTGACAGATATAGCAAAACGCGATTCAGCGGTTTTTGATGCTTCGTGACAAATACAGCACTACTTGAACCGAGCGGAAAAAATTATTCATTTTTTTTTCACACCGGTGTGAATTCTGATACCTTATTCATGACAAGACGACAATTATTCAAGATAATGAAGAATTCTCGACACCTACACATTACAGATAAGCTAAATTCGCTGCAAAAGGACATGGAATTGAGGATAGGATGCATCGGTGATCTCAGAAAACTTATTTTGAGAAGGATAAATCGCTTCAAATCGTAACACTATTCACGATGGGTAGCAGCACACCGGATTGAAGTAAGATTTCTGGAAAACAATAAAACATGGCTGGATTCATCAAATTCTTTTCCTAATCTTACACTTAAACGCGGTGGTCCCGGTCACCCGAAAATTACCTTTGATGTGAATAAAAAACGAATGAAACCACAAAAGACTCTGGATTTGAGAAAGTCTACTCCTCTAACTGAATTAGTTTAAGCCACATAAATGGAACTTGGAGCTACAGGACAGACAGAGGCGTCTATAGGTTATATAATATATATATTATATATATATATATATATATATATATTATATAATTATATATAATATATATATAATTATATAATATAATTATAATAACTCCAGAAACATCCTCATCATCGAATCCCGCCAGACCTCAGGATCGAGCATCGAAAAACATTGGAGAAAAATATTGGCCCCCATAATTATCGCTCCGATGATAAGCTTACAAGATATTTAAATGTTATATTCTAACACTCTCCATTCTATATAGTTCCTTTTACTTTTTCTTATGTTTTATTTGCTCTATCAAACTTACATTTTATATTATTTGTACTTAATTGTATCTCTGTATATAATATTGTAGTTATATTTTATGGATTGTGTGGGATTGCACTAACCTCTCCACATTCTGGAATAAACAATTATAATATTATTATTTTTATTTTAAACTTCCGATTTAGTTGTCCGGGTTAAATCTTCCCCAAAGGAAAAACTTAACCCTTCCACTCACTTTTCCACAAATGATCATCTAGTCAATCAACATTATGTAAGTGCATTATATTAGCAAAATAAATACAAAACAATACAAGAACAACAACACGTCAACTCATCAGAGATCAAATGGGAAAAAAAAATTCACCGTCTCCAGATATTTTCATATCAGAGGGTTCGGCTCGGTAGTACTTCTAACAGGGCCTATAAATCCTACTGATCCCTCAACATAAATATTTAAAAAATCTTTCGTTATCCTACATGTATTCAAAATGACCGACTTTTGCATCTTTATATATAAATTTTTTGATAGATCTAATACGCCTAAATTTTTAATGAGAGAGCTAGGTATAATGCCAGTAGCCGAAATAACGAATGGTAATATTTTTATAGTCTGAGAATGCCAAATTCTTTTTATTTCGTTTCCTAAATCTGTGTATTTTCTAATTTTTTCATTAACAGATTTTTGAATGTTACAGGAATTTGGAATAGCGACATCAATGATATAAGTTATTTTTTTAATTTTGTCATGTAAAACTATATCGGGTCTATTATGACTAATCGCTCGGTCTGTTAGTATAGTTTTATCATAATATATTTTATAAAATTCGTTTTCTAAAAATGAATTTGGTTCGTATTCATAGTATGGTACTATATTACGGCAGTCAATCAAGTTGATATTATTATTATATATTATATAATATATATATATATATATATATTATATTATTATTTTTTTTTTTTAAACTTCCGATTTAGTTGTCCGGGTTAAGTCTTCCCCAAAGGAAAAACTTAACCCTTCCACTCACTTTTCCACAAATGATCATCTAGTCAATCAACATTATGTAAGTGCATTATATAAGCAAAATAAATACAAAACAATACAAGAACAACACGTCAAATCACCAGAGATCAAATGGGAAAATAATTCACCGTCTCCAGATATTTTCATATCAGAGGGTTCGGCTCGGTAGAACTTCTAACAGGGCCTATAAATCCTACTGATCCCTTAACATAAATATTTAAAAAAATTTTTGTTATCCTACATGTATTCAAAATGACCGACTTTTGCATCTTTATATATAATTTTTTTGATAGATCTAATACGCCTAAATTTTTAATTAGAGAGCTAGGTATAATGCCAGTAGCCGAAATAACGAATGGTAATATTTTTATAGTCTGAGAATGCCAAATTCTTTTTATTTCATTTCCTAAATCTGTGTATTTTCTTATTTTTTCACTAACAGATTTTTGAATATTACAGGAATTTGGAATAGCGACATCAATGATATAAGTTATTTTTTTAATTTTGTCATGTAAAACTATATCGGGTCTATTATGACTAATCGCTCGGTCTGTTAGTATAGTTTTATCATAATATATTTTATAAAATTCGTTTTCTAAAAATGAATTTGGTTCGTATTCATAATATGGTACTACATTACGGCAGTCAATCAAGTTATGTTTAATTACCAAATTTTGGTGAATTATTTTTAAAACTTGATTGTGCCTAAATGTATACTCGGACGGTGCTAATATAGAACATCCCGATATAATATGTTCTATAGTTTTCGGAAAAGCCAAACATTTTCTACACAAATCATCAATTTGATTTGTATCTTTGATTATATGCTTTCTATAATTTTTAGTATTAATGACTCTATCCTGAATGGCAAGCATAAATCCTTCTATTTCTGCGCTCAACTCTCCAATACTCAACCATTTGTTTGACGAAATTTTGTCAACATACGTTTGGTTGAGATAATTGAAGTGTTTTGCGTGTAAAATTTTATTTGACCAGGAATCTAATAATTCCTGGTTGGGATTTATAAAAATGTTGGCATTCTCATCGTATAAATTTAAAGGTGTAATATTTCTATCTGCCTTGCAAATTATTTTGTGCATTTCTGAGCTATGAGCTTTCCTATGGAAAAAAGTTCTTAGCATTTCTACCTGATTATGTTTCAAAGAAGTTATTTTGACTATACCTCTACCTCCTAAATTTCTAGGTAAATTAACTCGTTCTATAGCTGAATTTGGATGATGGCAATTAAACTTTGTTAGCGTAGTTCTAATTAATCTTTCTAAGTTATCTAAATCTGTATTAGACCATTTAATTATGCCAAATGAGTACGTTAATAGAGGTATTGCCCAAGTATTTATTGCTTTTACTAAATTTTTAGCAGATAGATTGCATTTTAAAATTTTCCTGATCCTAGTTTGAAATTTAATCCTAATATCATTTTTTATACTACTATGGTCTAATCTATTTGATTGTGGGTATCCTAAATACTTATAAACCTCATCCCTTTTCATACTAGTAATTTGGAAATTTCTAAATATACTCTCGTCCCCATCTACAATTTTGCCTTTCTCTATATGGATCGTTCTACATTTATCTAAACCAAAAGTCATTTTGATATCATCTGAAAAGTTTTTAACTACCTCGATCATTTTCTCTAAATTTTGTTCAGAATTCGAAAATAATTTTATGTCATCCATATATAATAAATGCGAAATTGTACTACCCTCCCTTGTATTACCCTTAACTTTTATTCCAAACTTGCTTTTAATTAACATTTTAGATAGAGGATTCAATGCTAAACAAAACCAAAGAGGACTCAATGAGTCTCCTTCAAAAATTCCTCTTTTAATTGAAATGCCCGGTATTACTATTTTCTTACCTTTTAAATTGATTAGTAAATTGGTATTCCAAAAGGACATAATATTTTCCAGAAAGCTAATAATAATGGGGTTAATTTTATATATATTTAATACTTTGATCAGCCACGAGTGCGGGACACTATCGAAAGCCTTTTGGTAGTCTATATAGCAAGTATGTAAATTACGTTTTCGAGTTTGAATCTGTTTTAGAATTACAGAATCAATAACTAATTGTTCTTTACATCCCATATGTTTTCTGCGACAACCTTTTTGTTGTTCAGATAAAATATTTTTTTCATCTAAATGAGTATATATTAAATCTGTCAAGCAAGAGGTTAATATTTTGTATATTGTCGGTAAACATGTAATGGGTCTGTACTGAGAGGGATTATTAATATTTTCGCTTTTGGGCAACATATAAGTAATGCCCTTAGTTAGAAAATTTGGAAAATTTTGTGGTTGACTGACAAATTTTGAAAGATTTTTTGCCAAAAGAGGATGTAAAGTAGTTAGACGTTTGTACCAAAAATTATGTATCCAATCGCAACCCGTGGCTTTCCAATTATGAGTATTTTTAATAATTTTGGTTAACAATTCAACAGATATATTAGAAAAACTCATTTGTTCAATGCCTGAAAAATTGAGTTCTTCATTTTCTATCCAGGGACTTGACTCGTTAAGTTTTATATCTTTACTCCAAATTTTAGTCCAAAAATCAAAAAAAATTATTATTATTATTATTATTATTATTATTATTATTATTATAGGAATCACTGATATTTTATCGGATTCACCAAGTCCCAGTAAATATTTAAAAGCTTATAGAAATTTTCTAGAAACAGTTACTATGTCAGAAGAGGATGCTGTAGCACTCGTATTGGAAGCGGGATTATCTCGACACCAATACAATGTAATAAGATTAACACTCCAAAACTATACCCGTCTTATAAAATGTTACCCATCGACTGCAAAAATCAATGTTAATGATACTTCAGTTCATGTTGATTTGCAGACAATGCTCAATCTTACAATTAAGCGTTTAGTATTCGCTCAGGGCGTACACTCAATACGTACACTTTAATACGTACACTCAATTCTAAGGAATTAGAAAATATGTTTTCAATTTGAAAACATATTTTCAAATTGAAAACATACATATAAAAAAGGAAGTTGCCAAAAATAAAAGTTGACCACACCCTCCAAAGAAGCGGTAGAACTGCTAATGGTTCCATCATTACAGGCGACAGGTGAAAATTATTCAAGTACTCAGTATGATGATGACGATAGTGAAGATTACGATTATGATGATGATCGTGATGATGGTAGTTGTACGGGACATGTTTGCCTGCACAAGAAAAGACTGTAAATAATAAGCACCGGCACACATCAGTCCTCAACCTGGGTAATGATTTAAGTAAAACACCATGAGGTGTTCTATCCAAACCATCATAAAAGAAAGACGATTCGAATCAAAATTCACATTTTAATTACAAGTATTGTATTGGTATACAGAACGTACAAAGGGGTGTAGCTTATAGGTACTTCCTATTTTTTACAGCCAGCCCAATTCACAAGAAATAGTTATATGTATTTCAATACAACTGGGATTAAAAACACAGATAGAAAACTGATACAACCGGAATCCTTTCAGCGATAATTTCAAATTGGAGCACATTGTGAATCATCGCGCCATACGATAAAGTTAATGGCGTGGGCGACTGCTGCAGCAGTGGCCAGTTCAATTGGTAGCCAGCAGGAATCGGCCAGCTTCTAGGTTGTCAGCATCAATGACTAATTTAGTCAGTAGCCAGGAAGAATTGGCTAGCCTCTAGGTGTTCAGCATCAATGGCTAATTCAGTTGGTAGCCAGGAAGAATTGGCCGGCTTCTAGGTTTTCAGCATCAATGGCTTATTTAGTCGGTATCCAGGAAGAATTGGCCGGCTTCTAGGTTTTCAGCATCAATGGCTAATTCAGTTGGTAGTCAGGAAGAATTGGCTGGCTTCTAGGTTTTCAGCATCAATGGATAATTCAGTTGGTAGCCAGGAAGAATTGGCCAGCCTCTAGGTTTTCAGCATCAATGGCTAATTCAGTTGGTAGCCAGGAAGAATTGGCCGGCTTCTAGGGTTTCAGCATCAATGGCTAATTCAGTTGGTAGCCAGGAAGAATTGGCCAGCTTCTAGGTTTTCAGCATCAATGGCTAATTCAGTTGGTAGCCAGGAAGAATTGGCCGGCTTCTAGGGTTTCAGCATCAATGGCTAATTCAGTTGGTAGCCAGGAAGAATTGGCCAGCTTCTAGGTTTTCAGCATCAATGGCTAATTTAGTCGGTAGCCAGGAAGAATTGGCCAGCCTGTAGGTTTCAGCATCAATGGCTAATTCAGTTGGTAGCCAGGAAGAATTGGCCGGCTTCTAGGTTTTCAGCATCAATGGCTAGTTTAGTCGGTAGCCAGGAAGAATTGGTCAGCCTCTAGGTTATCAGCATCAATGCAGCAGGGATTGGCCAGCCTCTTGGTGATCACCGGCAGTTAGCAGTTTAGTCGGTAGCCAGCAGGTATTCATTAGCCTTTAGGTTGTCAGCATCAATGCAACAGGGATCGGCCAGCCTCTAGGTGATCACTGGCAGTGGGCAGTTCAGTTTTTTGATTATAAGAGCCGGCACACGGAGACGCCCCATTATTTTAATGATGACAGATGCGTCTGGATCAGCTGATAGAGTGCCGGCCGCAAACAGCTCGTTAGAAATAGTTGTAATCTTTAAAATGATTGTGCCGTGATGGAGGAACAGAAGCGACTACAGATTTCAGTTAGCACTCAGGAATTTATAATTATAATCAACAGATCGCGTTTTAACTGGAGGTGTTCCGTCCACTCGTGTTAAGTTTTGAAATTTGACTGACTCAATATTTTGTTTTAACTGGGTTTTATTTATAATTTCTCCAAGAAGCGTTCTTGTGACAGCAATAACATCAACCAAAAAAAACTTGTTTACTGTTTAAACGCGGTGTTTGTATGAGTCATTCGCCTAGTAACCGATTATTTTGGTGCATTTTTCAATTCGTAAACATTATGGCTTTGAAAAGGGGTCATCAAACTTGCAGGTGTTCAACCTTAGTCGCAATCGAATCAAATGCAGCAAATCATGTTTTCACGTTCGATACAGTAGTGTTGATGATGGTGATGATGATAGTGATTTTGACTCAAACAAGTCGAATAAAAAGAACTGAATTTTATTTTGTTTTTTATTTATTTAAATCGTAAATATATAAAATGTACGTAATAAAATTTTCATATATTATGTATTTATTTTTTTTTGTTTTTTTATAACCTTTCTTTTCATATTCAAATTTTCTCTTAAAAACGTTCCTGTGAATAAATGGCGTTTTTCATCACTCTTGCCCCAATGTGCGCCGTTCACCATCGACTCGTTCGTTGAGTTCGCAGTTGGAAGGAATCGGGTGACATCAACAGCCGCCATACCCGTCTTCCTGTTTCCCCCATGGGAACAATATTTCAGAGTGCTATTGCAAGGAATGTAGACTCTTATTATTTATAACTCAATGAAAATAGAGTTTTTGCTCGTGTAAATGATTTTGTATTGATATTATTGTTGAGGTGAAAGATATTTTTAGTTCATGTGACTATATTATTATCATGAATACCCAAATATAATAAGGGAATGTATAGTTTTATAAATAAAGATGACATCAGACGCCAATCTTCTGTGTGACAGATTTTTTAATTTTAGATTTTTTATTGGAAAGTTATAGTTTATATTTTCAATAGAAGGAGTGTTTCTGCTATCGTGGTACGAGAACACGCCGTCAGATGGAATGCAGGAAAACACTTCTTCTTTTTGACATATAAATTTATTAATTCACAATATATTTGCAGAGGATCTTATTTTCCTCTGCTAAAACTTAAACTGAAAGAAATAAAGGTCTAGTTTTCTCTATTCTTCAGTTTTCCCTAGGTTTACATAAACCTAGTAATTATCTCACGACTGACTGCCTAGGTACGCATGTACCTACCAGTTATTTCAACACTCGCTCCTGCGTAGGTACGTCTGTACCTACCAGTTATAGCAACACTCTAATACTGTCCTTTTTCTGGGAGGTATCTGTATTTAAACTAAATTCTGAAGGACATTTTACCAAAATAAAGATGTTCCACCCGCTCGTTGGCAAACAACATTCTTAACATAAAATAAAATGTACTTAACTATTCTTAATGATACAAACGTGACTTAAACAATACAAATATTTTAAAGGAATTATTTTAAGGGAGATGAAACTTTATTTGGGGCTTTTATTACTATGGGACAGGGGTGGGAAAGGTATTGGAAAATATTTTTAGGCATAATGGTTTAACTAGGGTCATCATAAAATAGAAAGCGAACAGCTCTATTTGAAAGCTGCCGCTGCTTGCAGTAAAATGTCACTAATTCTTAAATCATAAATGATACACAAACAAGACAATATCTTTATAAAAATACCAGGCCAAAGAATTGTTTTATTGTAGGGTCGAATCTGCAAATGTGGGAAGCTACACTATCTTTAAAAATACGAACTGTGAGAACTGGCCTGAAGGTTAAATTTTACTGAGCAATATGTAATAGTCGCATTCTGGAAGATACAAGGAGTTTATAATTTATGTTTAAAAACTTCTGGTGTATTTTTTAATGCCGTCTGAGTGAATCATATAACACGGTCAACAAATAGGTGAGTTATACTCAATTTGGCTCCCGACTTAAGAAGTATAGATATATTGGTATAATACATTGGTGTAATAATAGATAGTAATATAAAGCGGTAGATAAACAGTCGAAAGGTTAAGAAAACTATCATTCATCAATATTAGAATACTAGTGGGCCCGTGGTGATTGTGAAGAAAGTAATGTAGTGAAAAAAAACAAACAACTTCGATGAAAAAATATATTTTTTTAATTTTGGATCAAGACAACAGCGCCATATATCGGGTCCAAAACTATTTGTATTTCAGCTTAAACCAACCATACGTATTCGCAAAATTTCATTGAAATCGGTTGGGCAGTTTCGGAGATTAGCGTGTACGAACACAGTGACTCGTGATTTTTATATGTGAAGAGGAAAAATTTTTGTTTTTCACAATGTTTTTTTTCCAACAGCAATAAACCAAAACTGTTGTTGGCTCTGCAACTGTCCCATATTGTGATACTACCACAGCCCAAGAATTTTACAAGTATTGGAGTGAAATGGATCCACCAATTACCGATTAACATAAGCAAAAAATTTATACAACATTTAAAAGCACAATAAACAACTCGTTGAGTAGTATTTTTCAATTATTATACTTTGTAATATATATCAACAACAAAATTAGATTCCTATTGTTTGTTTTTCTCCTCTCTTTTTTTTCTTTCGTGTCTATTATTTTCGTAGCTAATATTTGTTTAACTTTCTTTTTTTGCTCAAGAGAGAAAAAAAAAGAGCAAGAGGTCTTCCTGGAAATGTCCTGAAAAAATATGTTTAAACGTTATTTACCTATTTGTGTTTCTCTGTCTTTTTAAAATGAGCGTTTGGTCTAAAAACGTGTAAAACGATTATTATTAATTTTAAAAAAAACATTACGTATTATATATGTAATATATGTATGATCAAGAATTCAGTGGCGGTTCGTGATTTTTGGATGTACGAGAGTGCTAATATTAAAAAAATAGCATTATTGATGTTGTTGTAGCTGAAATCATTTTTTAACTTTTTTTCAAAAATTCGATTCATGTATGAAGATAATATATAATAAAAAATCTGTCAATCTGAAATTTTCTGAAAATTGAATTATTGAATATTCGAAAAAAAAATAAAAAATCTTTTTCAGCTACAACATCAATATCGCCATTTTTTGTAATATTAGTACACCAAAAAGTTGCAAGCCCTCACTGATCATGATACTGAAGCCTTTGGCAATTCTTATTATGAAACCTGGATAATTCTATATATATAGTTATGTATATTATAAACAAAGAAATGTAACCATGTACATACTAGTTTATATCCACAAACGTAATTCAACAAATCAATAAAGGTACTCTCAATGGTGAAAGACCTCCATTCGTATTCGGAACGTTATTGCTTGAAATGGCATGTTCGGCGACAAGACATAAATGGATTGAATAGCCAGGTAATTCGCAACCTTTCTCTTCCCTTTTTCTTCCTTTCTTCACTACCTTCACTCTCGCAACCTGTCCATAGAAACATACCATCTATCTCCGGTCATTTGGGAACGTACTAGTATGTTAAAAGAAGTTGTTTTGATTTTCATTTCCATTTTCGTAGTGCATGCAAGCTTCGTAACTATTAAAAGGGTAGTTCTAAAATTTTTTCCTGGCTTCAATCCGTAAAATTAAGTTTCCGTTGAAGATGGGCAACTTCGGATAGGAGAATTCATGTAGAAGATAAATGGTATACTTAAAATGCTTAAACTCTCCTTTTATGGTTAGAAACTGTGATAGTTCGTGCTAAGGGACGTAGATAACTCTAGTATAGATAGATCGTGTAGGTTACAAAGTTATCCGACAGATCTAATGTTTGTAGTATACAGGGGTAAAATGCGCTAACTTCGGGAGGTGATTCCACATGATAGTAGGTCTCTTATTCATGTGAGGTGTCAGCGCTTTATTATTAGCAGCAGATACATACCTGGACGCTGTTGTTGGATGTGGTGGACTCTCTTGCTGCAGCAGCTGGTCCAGTTCCTTCACCACCTAGGATTCTTGCTGCAGAGTCTCCATCTTTTATCTTCGTAGAACTTCACAGCGGTGCTGCCAAGGTCTGGTATCTGTGAGAGGATAGTGTATCAACGCTTTATTAGCAGCAGACACATACCTGGACGGATGACGAACCTCGTGCTGGCACTGTTGGTGGACGCGATGGACCCTTTCGCTGCAGCAGCTGGCCCAGTTTCTTCACCACCTAGGATTCTTGCTGCAGAGTCTCCATCTTCTATCTTCGTGTCACCTGTTCCTATACTTCATTTTACTTAACTTAACTTCACTCTATTTTCGTAATATTTATATTTTTTGTAATACCTGCATCAACTGTAAAGCGCCCCTGAGGTGATATCTCACAAAAGCGGCGCTATACAAATTATCCAATAAATAAATAAATAGTACAAGTAAAAATAAAAACACATTTTTTCAAAATTCCAACGTTTTTAGGTAAGAATTGTTTGTATGGGAAAATAAAAACGGTAATTTCAAAAAAGTTTTTTTTTACATTTACCGTTATGTAGAATCACCTACCAAAGTTAACGCACTTTACATCCGGACGCTCTGTATTGGATCGCCCCTCCATGGTAAGATCCAAGATACGGGGATACGTGAAGCTTAGAAAAGCAGAGCGATTTTGAGAGCATAGTCGAGAAGACATCTGCCTACAAGCCATCCTACACGCTCGTTCCTAATCATAATTTTTTTTAGTCTATAAAAATACTCCTTTGTTGTGAAGAATGTTTTTACTATCGAGAACAATTTACAACAGATGAATTTGAATTTTTTTATGCAGTAATAATTAGATGTAGCTTCTAGTAGTATATATTAAGCATTCTTGAGTATAATTCCTCTCTCTGGTCGCCTCTATACAATGTACACTCACACAAAATTGAAAGAATACAACACAAATTTTTAAGGCATATAAATTACAAATAACATATTCCATTAGAAAATTTAAATTATAATTATTTAATGCACTTGCTTAAACTACCTGAATTATCACGGCGAAGAAAAATCTGTGATGCTTTATTATTATTTAAAATTATCAACGGTTATTTGGACAGCCCTGAACTAGTGAATATGATAAATTATCAAGTTCCCAATAAGTACAACACTAGATTTCATGCTCCATTCAATATAGTTGCTTCTCGCACTAATTTTATGTTCAACTCTTGTCTTCAGATATTGCATCGTGTGGAGAATGAAACATGCTCTGTTGATATATGCTTTAATAAAAACATCGCTTCCTTTAAAAAGCGTATATGTATGCAGATATAAAGCAAAAATCCTGTTGATTGTTGACAATAACAAACTTAATACTCTGTAACTATTTTCATTTTACCTACTTCTTTTTGTATGTAATTGTTGTGTACCTTTTATTTTTGTCATAATAATAACAAATTTACGTACATTTATAATAGCAAAAAAAAACAAATTATATATTTTAAATAACAAGAATATTACCTTCTTTTATAAATCGCTAGAAAATATTTTACACCACTGCCAACCGGTATGCTTCGAGTATGTTTGTAATTATGTTTGGTGTAATATTGTAACAATTATAATTGCTGAATGTACTGTAGCCTGAGCCCAAATAAGTATTTGCTGGTTTAACTCCTTTATACAATATACAATTTACTTATCGTATACTAATACCTACCTGTGTTGTGCCTACTTATGTCTTTCATGCTCAGCTTATTATTTTATTTACTATGTTATACTTTTTATGATGCTATATACTTGTTATAATGCTCCTGTATGATTTTCTTCGCATGCAAAAGCCGTCAAGGCGCGAACAAACAAATAAATAAAAAAAAATTATTTATGTTAAAGTAATGTTTGGTTATTTACAGGCATTATTAAAAGACATAATAAATTAGGTAGGTAACAAAGAAACCGATGCTGATATCTTCATCTCCAATATC
Organism: Hesperophylax consimilis; assembly: GCF_061612785.1. Classification (NCBI taxonomy): domain Eukaryota; kingdom Metazoa; phylum Arthropoda; class Insecta; order Trichoptera; family Limnephilidae; genus Hesperophylax; species Hesperophylax consimilis. The sequence goes on along the minus strand of NC_142849.1, from coordinate 24,855,239 downwards.
CGCTTATCCGACACTAAATTCCCCGGGAAGCGTCCCTCCTTCTCGCGGGAGATAATCGAATAAATGAAAATGCAATCCAGGGATAAATACTCGGATTCGGTTCCGAGACAACCGGTAGTAGTACCTACCTACTTCCGACTATAGCCAACTGATCGCACAAATAAAAAGGTTGCAGTCGGTCAGCAACTAGAAATAAATGCATTTTAACATTTTGGTAAGAATATTTTAGGTCGATCAATCTGGGAAGAGTTATTGTTTATTTATTTTTATTATTCCGCTCTACTAAATCAGAGTTCGTCTAACTTTGACTTGATTTTGTAACTGTTTTGCGCCCTTCTTACAGCTGTTCTCATCAAACTGAGCGAACACAGACAAAAAGTTTGCTGTTAAAAGTTCGCAGTTTCGATATAACCGTTGCTATATTTTACTAGCAGTTTGTTGATATTCATTTAGCATTGAATTGTCGAAGCGAGGTTCTTGTAGTTTTTGCAAATCGGCTGCGCTGACATGAAATTCGAAAGACTAACTTTATTTAATGTTAACTACACTTTCTTTATACTACAAGTTTAAAAAAAATATTAGCATGTTTCAAAAACGAATAAAAAGTATGGTTTGAAATGGAGATGAGTTAATACGAATGTTGTGAAAATATTTAATGAAACATTACTTGTTTAAAATAGAGAAAAAATCTCTCGAAAATGCGTTGCATTTAAACAACTTTGTGATTTTTTCATACCTATAACATGTTAAATAATAGAAAAAGTTGTTTCGTGGTTTTAATTTTCAAAGCGTATTTTTCGATTTTTTTCAATTGAAGGAATTTCATATAATTAGCATTTCGGCATTACAAATGTAAAGATATTATCTTCAAAAACATCATATATTTTTTTACTAACTTAAAAACTTCGAAAGTGTTAAGTGTTCGAAAGAAATATGTTATAAAATGTAGAAATTCGGAATGCGGGGACTTCAACAAATATCATTTTTTAATTGCCAAAAATGATCATACAATTAAAGAAATAACTTGTGATAAAACAGTATCATTTAAAATTATTTTTTATTAATTCAAGGGTGTTAAAAAAACATAAAGTAACGTGCGTGGAGGTATTAAAATATTCTGTATGTTCATTTGTTCACAGGGTTTGCTCTGATAGTTCTATTTGTATATTTTTTATTATGGTTTTATTTGAATTTGGCATACAAATACACACATTTTGTACGAGTTTAATTTGCTCAGGATCTCGTACATGCAGTTTTAATATGTTAAATAGTAACGGTGCTGATACGGTTATGAGTTTGTAAACCAAAGTTTAAAAGTCACCGAACTAGACAACTATCCATTATCATATGTAGTGCATTATTGAGTCTACCGACTTACATTATATTGACAGCCAATGTTCATCAAATTATGGGGTTAGTTCACAATCAGTGACAGATTACTCTGGCTATTCCGTTATCTACAAATTATTGTACATCGGCCCTGTCTGAAATGATTAAGATAAAGGAGCCAATATATTATCAAAGCGGTTGTCAATCAAATAACATTTAAGAGCAAACAGGTGCTGTACTAATACAACGGATATTAATTGCAATTAAAATTTATCTAAGCATTAGAAAGTCGTAGAAGAGAAAATAACCCACCGTGATTGATATTGATACGTAAATGAGATGGAGGGAAAAAGAGTCTCCGGAAAATCATACGCGACAGCAATTGAATTTAAAAACAAGTGGTAAATGTCCTGAAAAAAAAAGTATTGATTCAAAGACTTGAATCAAGTCATGGAGAGTGATAATAATTAAATCTTATGAATGATACAAATTAGAAATTTGTCGTGGAGTCAGTAAAAAAAGCTTGTAAAAAACTTTTAGAAGATATTCAAATTAAAAAAAATACAATATGTTTTCCTAAACATGAGGAGCAACCAAAATAAGATGACGAAATGGATAACCCAATAGGAGAATTGACTGGAGACGTGGTAAAGTGTTTATGAAATTCACTTTTTTTATTTAAACTCCTATACGTCTGGAGCCAGTGAAAGTAACTATTGCATTCCCGATTGGGGCATGTTGTGAGGCTCAAGGTAATGGGAATCGAAATGAGAAGTGGAAGAGCAATGTGTTGAAGTATCTTCTTGGCTATTCAGATTTGGTCACTAAACACGACTAAAACCATTTAAAGCAACGTTTCGATTTTGGTTGGTGGACTTTCATCAAGGCGATACTGAAAGTATCCACCACTGCAATAACACCAGTATTTAAATCCACGCCACGCCCTACGGATTTGTAGCCAAGGATGGTGATCACTTAACCACAGAGACCGTCAACGATATCCAGTCTGCTTAGAAAATGGATTATCTGAAGCTGGACACAGCATTGGTGGAGTTTTTACAAGAAATGATCTTTAAATGTGGAAACGAGTTTGTACTTTCAGCCGTCGATTTATTTTAATAAACCTTCATAGCTGTTAAGAAACATCCACAATAATTCATAAGACATCACACAAATTTTCATATAGAAAGGGTTGTTATTTTCTCGAATTATTCCTACCCCTAACTAGAACGTTGTCTCACCCCCAGGCCACTGTCAGGCAAACATGACAGGGCTACATTATTGAGGAATTAATATCACACCTGGGGCGCACGGGCGTCAAATTAAACAAGCATTATCGGACATACTGGGGCACTCTACTGCTCTTCGGAGGTGGCATTATTGAACATGGAGATTTCTCGTAATTCGTAATTACATTTTGAAAGGTGAGGGTTTCGTCTTGTCTTGTATCATATTGATGCTTAAGTAATTAATGATTCAATTAGAGATGTTCTACGAAATTCAAGTAGACAACCTGAAATAATTAAAACAGATATAATATGAGATATTATAAATGATTAATTAGATTATAAAAAATATCCACATAAAATTATTTATATTTATTTATTTCACATAGGTTCTTTTACACTGTTGATAAGTAAATTATTAATCTTTTAAGGCGAATGTGTTGCAGAATACATATTTTAAAGTTAAAAAAAGTTCACGTAATTTTTTTTTATTAATAACACCTACATTTTACATATATTGACATGTAACCATTTTGTTTCATAGTTTATTTTTAATACAAAGCTTTTTACGACTTTTAGTAGCCAAGGCGTTGGATTTCCACACAGGCGTTGCGGGTTCAATACTCTACTCGCTAAGTTCTCCATCATTGCAAAAGCAATATTTTCCGCGTATTGTGCTGTAAGGAGGAAATTACATCTTGAAAGGTTATTCATAATCCAGGAATCTTTCCTTTTCCAACAATAATAAAAACTTTATAATTGTAGCCCCGGTCCAGCTACTCTAATGATAATATTGAGAAATGAGAAAAAAAATCGTTTTAATAAAATTCTCTACAAATTTTAAAACTGTTTTTTTACAATATTGTATATTTAAATCACTTTTTTATTCATCGTAAAATCACTTTGTGGCATCATTTTAATTTATTGATAATAAATCACTTTGTATACACCACTAATTAATTAAAATACTCGACATGCTTCGAAATCAATGGTTTATTCATCAGAATAAACGTAAAACGAATATTGATAACTATAATAAAAGTAACAAACTAGTATAGACTTAGACAAATATATTACAATGAGCGGTAATTAATTAGTTAAAACAATTTAAAAAAAAATATATTTAATCTTTGATACTCGATTGACATTTTCACTACTTTTAATTTAATTCCGTATTCAAATTTTGTATGAATTAAAATTTATGAACTCATATCTTGCTGTTGATTTGTTAATCACGATGTACGCTTTTTTTAAACTATATTCACTACATAAACCGACTACTTTCTTAAAGACTTACCTAAGACATTTAAATCACTTAGGTACCTATATTATGTCAAGAAGTACATTAAAGTAGATAAATATGTGTGTGTGATTGAAATGTACTTCAAGTATCAAAGAACGGCGCTGCCGATACAAGCAAGTAATGTTCTGTAGATACATTGGAATTTCATATACGTAGGTAAATGTGGATTCTGACAAGTACTTACTGATCAAACTTTATCATCTGTTAGTTTCGTGTGTAACAAACCCGCGGTCTGGAAACCAAAATTTCTGGCAAAATGTTTTCATATGCCTTGTTTCTAATTAAATACAGAATAGCATATTGTTTTCATTCAATAATTTTTAGTCCTAAACATCTGTGTAAATTGAAAAAATCTTTCGAAAAAAAAGTCTTCTGATTGCCGGTCAGGTTCAGGATCAGTAAGTATTTTCTTTAGTTAACACTTTTTTTTTTTAATTCCAACGATTTTAGGTAGAAAAGTTTTTTTTTAGGGGAAAAGGCTCACTTTTTGAAAGGAAAAATAAATATTCTTCTATGAAAAATAATTTTTTACGGAAAAAAAAATAATGGAATTACGAAAAAAAAAAAGATTTCTTCCATCATATAAAATCACCTCTCGAAGTTAGTGCGCTTTAACCCCGTGTATGTTCCTTTATGATCGAGGGGCTCTCTACTACGAATACTTGTAGATTCAAAGCACGGTGTGCGCAAATAAATTTTCATTATTTCATTTAAAAATAACATAAAGTATATTTGCTGACGTTCCAGAATGGAAGAAATTCTCAGTATTGCACTGGTGAAAGACAACCGTTTGGAATTGAAACGTTGTGGCATTGAAAATGAATTTATGCGAGTTTGATGATCAGATCTGAATATTCAGGTACTACCCGCCTCGTTCTTCTCTCAATTTCTTTCAAACATACCCTATTTGGGATACCATAGACTTACTGGCGCTTGGGAGCAGTTGGAACTCTTTTGCGGTATTCAAATTTAACTCATATATTTTTAAATAACATTCTATAAAATAAGAATGTATTAAGTTACGAAATTTTCCCTCGGTTCCCCAAAAAAATAGTGAGGGAATAATATTTTAATGTTTTATTTTCAGACACTATGAAACCGTTAAAAAATATGTGATGATTTATAGTTTATTTTTCTGATTCGAATCATTGAACTGAAAATGAGTAATTTTAATTTTTTTTAATCCTAATTATTGATTTGAAATAACCGCAAAATTCTGAAATGGTTCCAACTGACCACAACGTCAGTATGACATAAAAAACGCCACTGGATTGTAAGACGGCTGTCACCAACGTTGCCCGGAGTGACGTCAAAGACGCGAACTGCCGAAACCAAGAAACCAAGCGGTTTAAGCATCACATTTTAAATAGCACATTTTATATTAAATATTTAAATACCGCATTTGATATTATAGAACATTTATTCTTCGACCAAAAATAAAATAAACGTACCTTCATTCAGATGTGGGTAAAAATAGTCCAGTGATAAATAAAGCTCTGGCTGAAGTCAATTCGCCAAAAAACCGAACGGGATGTTCTTTTAAGCAGTGATAAAAATACAGTCTTGGTGTTGGAAGAATGCATTACCCGTGCTTAGCTTTCAGTGAACAATTAAGTTGGACCTAACCCTCAACAAAAATCTACATGTAAGTAAAGTTAAATCTAATTTATAAGAAAAACAAAAACACATGTTGGCAGCCCCTTCTTTATTCAGAAGGAGCTGTTTATATCGACATGTTCTCTCGCAGAATAATACACATCGCCCCGGGTCTGGCAACATCATTAAACCTCTCCTAGAAATATTATTGACGCCCCTGGAGAAGAACGTACGCTGAATAGAAAATCACAAGAATTATTATAAGTGGAGAACTTGAATAGCGTCGATTTGTTATAAACCTGTGTAAATATTTTCAGAAAACCACTGGAAAAAATGGGTTCACCACAAAGTCAAGTGAATTCAAACATGCACCGAAGGTGCATCAGATGTTGGCCTGCAAACTGAAAGCAACCAGCGTTTCCATATCAAATGCTTCGCTACCAGTATCATTACTCGTACTTTGGTATAATATCACTTTCGGGGTCAACAAAACTCTTTGGAATTTATTGTGATAGATACAATGATCTCTGACAGCTTATTTAGCAGGAAGTAGGAATGATTCTGACCCTCGACCTTAAACTTACAATACTATCTATTATAGACTCAATCCCTGCATTATCGACAGCTATGCGCTATTTATGGGTAACCTTTTAAACAATCATCTAGTGCCATCTCTAAGAACCTCTTAAACAGTATATCAGATTTATCAAAAACATATTGTAACAAATTCCGCATATCCAAAGGTCAATTTAAGAAAGAAAGGAAACGGTAGTTACCATTGAATAAACTTTATTTGATCTTACGACTCCTAGGCCCAGAAAGGCAAATGCTTGGCTGATTTCCCCAGAAGTAACGAAAAATTACTGAGCTTGATTCGGGCATGCAGACACGCTCACATCACACTTCTATCCGTTTATCTATTCGGTGGCTGTATTCCACACCCCTCGCAACAACAAAGGAAATACCCGGCTATGCTCCTTCTTACATCGTACTTAGTATTTCTACGTGGGGTGCATGTAAGGTTGCGGACAATGTGCAAAACGGGCGGAGTGAATTACGACTCGATAAAAGTTCATAGGTAACTTGAAATTAACATGGTGTTCATTTTCAGACTATAATCACCCTGAATAGCAATTTAAAATCATGTTTGACATTATTTAACAGTTTTAAAATTCAGTTAAATGTGTTATTGCATAATTAATAAAAAAAAACATTTTGTTGTCTTGTCATATTTCTTGACAGTTATTATGCTGTCTTGAAAAATGTATTGTTGTCTTGATAAAAATGTTGTTGTATTGAAAAACATTTTGTTTCCTTGTCATATTTCTTAACAATTATTATGTTGTCTTGACAAACATCTTATTTTCATGCAAACGTTTTGTTCTCTTCTAATATTTCTTGACAGTTATGTTGTCGTGGCAGTTATTGTGTTGACTTGACAAACATGTAGTTGTCGTGGCAGTTTTTATGTTGACTTGACCAACATGTAGTTGTCGTGTCAAACACGTTGATGTCTTGACAAAAAATTTCTTGTCTTGTCATATTTCTTGACGGTTATTATGTTATCTTGACAAATGTGTTGTTGTCTTGGCAAACGTTTTGTAGTCTTGTCATATTTTTTGACAGTTATTGTTTTGTCTTGACAAACATATTTATTGATAGTTAATTAAAGCTGTTATTAGCTAGATAGTACTGTTCAGGAGGTTTTGTTGTAAAAGCACACAGATTTTCTACTGGGTACGTATACATATGGCAAGTTTATAATATGTGTTATCATCAAATAGCTCATTTTTGGCAAGTTGCAGATTGGTAGATGCTCTCAGTATAGCCCGACTACCATTCAGAATCGAGACATTGCAATGCTTGAAATGGTATTAGTCGTGTGACCAAATCTCAACAGCCAGCTACTTCCAAATCTTACTCTTCCCCGATCCCTTTCTGAATTTCTTCAGTCCTAATTATAACAGTATTTAAACATAAAAATAGCAGTGAAAAGAAGAAAAACTAGACCTTATTTCGATATCTTTGAATCAAAAACTTTAATTTAGAAGGAAACAAATGATATAATATACCTGTAAATAATTAATTATAAATAATATTTTCGCTGCTAAATCTTAATCTAAATCTTCCCGTTCTTTCCATTAAAAGTAATTCTTTGACAAGAAACAACTTTACTTCTGAGATCAACGATCTTATAAATTTCCAGTCACCTTTCGTCCAATCGCAACGGCAATTTGAATTCTACGCAGGAACTTTAATTTGTAAAGTCGGCGGATTATGCGATCGATCAAGTTGTTTTCTTTATTAATTGAAGAAATTCTTCAATCAGCTTAATTCTCCTTATTACAGATTGGATACTCTCAGTATCGCCCTCATTTTCATTTCATCTCAGTAATGGCTACCATTCATAATAAAAACGTTGACGGAAATGGGTTTAGCTGTCGTAGTCCGAAAAGTGGATGCCATAGTCTAACTTGCTCTAGGCTATAGCTTTAGAACTTTCTAGTCCAATTAACTCTAGCATGTCAGGACTTGCTAGTCCAACTTACTCTAGGCTGTTAAGAATTTGTAGTGCAACTTGTTCTAGTCTTTTAGGACATTCTACCCAAACTTCATCTACGCTGTTAGGGCTATCTAGTGTAACGCTCGCAAGGTGTTTGGATCGTAATTATTTTTTTACTAAGTCCCAAAACACTCAAAATGAATGAAAAATGAGAAAACGAATTGACACTTAAGCTAAAAGAAGAAAATCCGTCGAAAGACGAGCTCTGCCATCATTAAATTTGCTTGTCTTTTTCTCTCTGAAGGTTCTAGATCAACGCATTAATTCCTTACTTACAACCAGAGCCAAGCAAACAGACATTCTAAATATTCCTAAATGTAATTCTACCTTTGGACAAAGAAGCTCTGAATTTTTAACAATAATTTATATAATAAACTTCCTCTCAACATCAAACAAAGGAAAACGAAAAATCACTACATTAAGGACAGCAAATCTTGGCTTAGGGAAATATCGGAAGAAGAACTAGCTAATATATTAAAAACATCATCTTTGTCGCTGAAAACGTATACTTACATATATATAGTCCCCATCAGCACAGGATCTCCTAGTGAGGAGGACTTCAATGATCTGTTTTAATTTTATTTTTTCATGTTCCATACAAATATGTACCTAATTATTTAAAAAATTAACTAAATAAAAAATAAAAAATAAATAAATAAATAAAAAACATTATTATCTATGGTGTTTCAAAAAATTGCGTCCAAAAATCAAACGAAATACCTAAAAAGAAAACTCTCGTATTGTGAGACCTCACATCGTGAAATTAGCAATTTTTTCGAGTTTGGGGTAAACACAGCCTGTTTTCAGCTTACCACACAACATCTACTATGCACTCAGAGGCTTCATAAAAAAGTTTAAAAACAAACGAAATCGGGAGAAACTGAAACAATTTTGTATTTTTCGATTGTTGTTATTATCAACAATAAAAAATCTTTGAAAAATATTTTTCATTCAGGCAAGTAAGACTAGTAAACAATTAATACTTCAATTGTAATCATTTCGTGGAAATCCACGACGACCACAAGAAATAAATTATGACTAAAAATCACTCGACAACATTTAATTTCTTCTGTTCTTTTCTCAGTAATAAATATAAATAATCATTTCTAAAATCACTGTAGCTGGGTTTTGCTTTCATTTATTTGTTCCCCAAGCTTTTGAGGCTTTCAATTTCTCGCTCGGTCCGTCAGTTAACTGTCAACAGATTCAATCAACTGAACACTTTTTGTTTAATTTGTAATCAAGAACTCTCATTGGCTATTATTTTTAATTGAATAATTTTTGCTAAAAATCCGATTGGGGGGTTTTCTGATTGAAGTGATAATTAGAAAAACTCTGATGTTTCGATGAAGGAAATGTTCAAAATGTGACTGAAACTTTGGCAAGATAAACTTGATGAAAATAAATTGTGATTCTATAGTGAAATTTGAAAATGTATTGTTCTATTTGCTACGCTGTTATTTTTATTTAACTTATATTTTCTACTACATTCAAATATCTAAAAACCATAATGTATTTTATTTATTTTTTCTTATTTTGAAGCGTGCAAAATTGTATCAAGAAATTTGAAAGACTTCAAAAGAAAGAAATTAAGACGTATTTCAGCTGGTGAAAGGGGATAAGGGTAGTTTTTGAAAATCGAAAGTAAACAATTGCCTTTCTCCTAGTGTCTAAGTGGTTTAGTGTGCAAATTTTCACAATCTCGGAATAAAACCGTAGATTTTTTTGAAAACAAACAACACAATAATATATAATCATTGGTATATATCTATATAGATCGATAGACAGATAAGCTTTGCACAATGCATAAAAAATTATGACTTTGTTGTATTACCTTTACTCACAAAGCCTTCAGGTAAATACTCTCTTCTAGGATGTGTGTCCTATTTGGGGATGCTGTGTAGTATGACCGAGTTCAATAAGTTTTTTAGGTAATTCTTCGCCGTTAGGTTAGGTTAATAAAAACAAAATCCATGAAAATATTAAGTAAACTGACATGTTTTGAGATTTTCACGTGTGAAAAAACAAATGTGTTATCGTGATTAATTGTTGAGTTTTAAAGCAAAACAGAACTACTTTACTGCACCAAAACCACCGTGTAATATATTCATTATTACTTAATATTATTCGTACTGCTAAATTTTAATAATATGCAAATGAAATCCTCAGCACGGGAGATCTCAGTGAGGAAATCATTAATTTCAAAAAAGAAAGATAATAAAACATTTATTATTTTTATTATTACTAAGCTGAACCCCGTCACATCAATCATTTGTTCATTTCGAAATGAGGAACTCAACACGGCATTAATTAATTACATATAAAATAATACTTACATTGGGTTTCTTCATGTTATGAGATTTAAATACTCCTCTTCCATTAAAATATTAGCTTATTTTTGGAAGAGGAGTGAGCAATAAATAATTATAGTTATTTATAAGTAATTAATAATATGATAGGTAAATGTTTTATTTTCTGTATGTAATAAGTATAAATATGGTAATGAAAAAGTAAACAAATAATTAAATTATACGTTTGGTAAATGTGATATTAATGAAAGTAGATAAATAGCATTTGTATTTTATTAATTTGTGTAATTTCCTAATTTACCCATTTTACCTAATATATTATAATACGTTTAGATACTTTGATTGATAATTTAAATGATATATACATTTAATGCGCCCTGGAGAAAGGCCACAATTCCAGCTCTGAATAGCCAGGTACTTTCCCACCTTCCTTATCCCCATCTCATTCCCCTCCACACAACCTTCCGTCTAAACACATGCCCCAAATTGGGATGCCATAGTGTCACTAGATCCAGACGGTTGAGAGCGGTTGGTACCATTGTGCGGTATCCATAAATAAAAATATATAACAATCAAATTTTATCATTTCTAGGCACATTCAAAATTTACCCGATTTTGTACGCTCTCTTGAACCTTATATTGAGAAATGCGTCGTTATTTTCATATAATTACAGGCTTTCTCAAACGAAGCCTTTGTTAAGGGGGACAGTCACAATATTGACACATTAGGCAAGATAAGTTCACCTGCTAATTACATTTCTGTGAAATGTTGCAGATGTTAATTAAAATATCCAATTAATAACACTAAGCAAACTTAAAATTTACCATTTATCGAAACACTCGTTATTTAAAATACGCCACTGATCGCAGTGTAATAGATATATCGCATCCAGAGTTGAACCGAACCTATTTACAGTACCTACTTACACTTACTACAGTGCTTAGTAACATATGGCACGTTTTATACTAAAATCTAGCAAAATCCATTGTAAATTATATTAAAACATTTTTCAAAGGATTGCTAGTAGTCGTAGTTATCACCACGACTTGTTCAAGATACCACAACCGCAGAAGAGATGTTCTAGCACAGCGTGGCATTACAAGAGGAAAGGTGGAAATGAATAAAAAATGTTTTCTATAAATAACCTTAACATTTTTTTGTATACCTATCTTACCGAATGTTAAAAATGTTATTATTTGAAATGTGATTTGCTTTCATTTACTCGTAAGTGTAATTTTCAAAATTAGAACTGATTGTGTGATAAATTCAGACAAGCGTAAGTTATAAGTAGCCTAGTACTTGTAGGTACCTACCTATAATTAAACATTTTATTTTTATTTATAAGTACCTACATGTTACATTATCAATACATTTATTTAGAGAAGATACATTAGAGCACTATACTAGGCAGCTGCCTGTTTCATGATGACCAATGGAGAAATAGTTGGTATGAAATTATGTCAAATGTAAAAATATTTTGGTAGAATTACAAAAAAAATTTAAAAAAAAAAAAAAAATTTCAATAACTCACAAAATTGCCAAAGTTTTCTATAAAATAAAAACAAATATATAAAGTAGTACGCATATGTACATACATACATACATACATATACACACGCACATATATACATAGATACATGTATATATATATACATATACATGCGGGATATATATATATATATAAGTGTATATATGCATATACATATATATTCATACACACACATACATATACTTACATACACGTATCTTCTTCCTCACCCATGTAAACAAAATATACACCCCTATCTGAGTACGAGAAGCAGGTTACCTACACTATCACACTCACTCATCAAAAAGTCCCCAAGCGCCTTCCTGAAACTGTCGTATTAGGCAATTGACTTTATTTCTATTGCTAAATTGTTGAAAATTTTAGGGGCAAGAAAATTAAATTGTGAGTGTGCCATTGAGGTTCTTGTTGCTGGAATAATATAGTTGGATTGGTTGGAATATCTTGTGTTATAAGTTGATCTCGATTCATTTTAATTGAAAAAAAAATTAAATTATCTCTTCCAAAATCGAAATTTTAATATTCCTTGAAATTTCACGAGTCTGCAATTGTAATAATAGTTAAATAATACCCTGTAATACTATTTTTTAATATTAAAATTGGAGGAAATAAGTAAGCACTCATATACACTTATTGTTCCGTTCTTTTCAATAACAATAAACAAGACAAAAAATGTTTCTCAGTAACTTTTGCAACGAAATCATTGTCCGAAGTGTATACAAATCTACAGAATTTTAAGTTTTTGGTAATTGGGACCTTGAATCTGTATAAACTCATAATCACTATTAAAATGGAAAATATGATAAGAAAAGGATGGTCACCAATGAGCTCGAGTGACCAAGTATCACTGGGGTCCGGTACAATTACACGCAGCGCAGAACCACGAGGAATGGAGCCTTGTCCAACATGGAAATTGAAGTGGGGATCAATATCCTCAGCAATGAGGACAGACTCAAGAAAAATACGTCCATCCGCAAGCGTATCTTTTCACATTGTGATACTAAGCCGATAATACATCGATACGTCAAGCTTAGCGATTCACAATGCTGCTGACAATCGGTGACCTATTGTACTTTAGTAAGATTTGGTATAAGTAGAAAAAGTAAAAACCCATTGACGAGACAGATGATGCGCTAATAATAGTGTGAAAATAAAAAATATATATTTGATCCTTGAAGACAATATAAGTGACTCTCAAAATAAAATTTGATGACTTAAAAACAAATGTCTTGCCGGCAAGGCTTAGGGTTCAATTTTAAGGTACTACCAAATCTTTTTCTGTATCAAATTTTTATTAGAGAGTTGCCAATATTGTCTTCAATGATTAAATTATAACAGTTTAAATTCTTAAATGAATTTAAAAAATAATATGTTAGCTTAAATTTATAATGTTGAATTGTAATTGTTTTTTGTTCATCACTTTATTTGAGTAGCCCTAGTAGAGCTTCCCTGAATACATGTAAAATAAATTTACTTAAATATTAAATAAATAAAAATTTTCACGCCTCATGTACAGGTGCAGTTTTGACGGGCCTGTACATCCCGTCTAGTAGGGGTAGAAACCTGGGAGATGAGAGTCGTGCCGTTTTTAGTCGTTACCATGGTTTGGTCCGGACAACATCGGAGCTTCACCGTCCGTACGTTTCTTATTTATTTTTTTTATTTATTTTATTTATTTATATTTTACATGTATATTTACAGAATAAAAATATCCATTAACAAAGATACATTATACAATCATAATTGCCTAATTAGCAATTTAAATTTAGTGATGCGCAGGTGGAAAATGTCGATGTCAGAGGCTAGTGAGTTAAGAAGGCCTATCATTCTTCCGAGAGGCATTGCTGATGGTAAGTTAGTCCTACATCTCGGAAGAATGAATGGTTTGTGTCTATGCGCTCTTGCGAAGTTATCAGGGACGTAAAATAAAATTTTATTCAAAATTTCTGGATTGTTGATGTGACCGTTCAACAAGTTATAGGCCATCATCAGCAACGCAGCTTTCCGCCTGTTGACAAGACTATCGATACCTAGCATTCCGGAAAGGAAGGCTGATGGGTATAAATAGGGATAGTACCCGAAGTCTCTAAGATAAAGATAACGTAGAAACTTCTTTTGTACTTTCTCTACCATAGAAGTGTACGTTGCATCCCCTGGTCCCCATATTATTGAGCCACTTTCCAAAATACTACGTACTAGGCTAAAATATAGCAAGCGAACCACGGCAGAGCTGCAGAAATGCCTGGAGTTACATAGCACAAATCCAAGCATTCTCAAAGCCCTGCTGCATATCGTTTCAATATGAACGTGAAATGTTAAGTGTGGGTCAAAGGTTATTCCCAAATCTTTCGGTTCAGAAATATGTTTAAGAGAACATTGGGACATCCTATAGTTGTAATAAATCACAGTGTTTGCTCTAGTATAGCACATTATGGCGCATTTCTTAAAATTAAAACCTAATTTGTTAATTTCACTCCATACCACGATAGCATTTATGTCTCTCTGGAGCTGTGCGCAGTTTTCTAAGGTCCGGATTCTTAAAAATAGCTTCAAGTCATCTGCAAATAACAAAAATTTCGCAAACTTTATAGCATGATGAATGTCATTAATAAAAAGGGAAAAAAGTAAAGGACCAAGATTAGACCCTTGAGGAACCCCAGAGTTTGTGGGAAAGTACGACGAGTTAGAAATACCATATGTTACGTATTGCTGTCTACTTGATAAATAGCTTACAAATAAATTTAAAATTTTTACCGAGAATCCAAAACGGTCTAATTTATTTAAGAGTATCAGCGGGTCTACGGTATCAAAAGCCTTTGCGAAGTCGTTGTATGAGACGTCAACTTGGTTGTTACCGTCAAGAGCTAGAGATACATATTCCGTAAAGACCATCAGATTTGACACAGTCGATCTGCCAGATCTAAAACCATGTTGTTCGTCTATTAAATAAGGTTCTACTTGGGCGTAGATATATTTATGAATTATTAGTTCGAACAATTTTGCCGGAGAGGAGAGGATCGCTACTGGTCTGTAGTTAGAGACCAAATATTTATCCCCATCTTTATACAGTGGTGTAACTTTAGAGATCTTCCATAAATTAGGAAATGTTCCCGTGCTAAGTGAAAAATTAAAAATGTAAAGTAGGGGTATTAATAAAGGCTCTATACAACCCTTTAATAAAAATGACGGAATAAAATCAGGTCCAAATGACGTTTTCGCTTTGAGTTTTTTAACTGCAGCTAACATATCAGATTTTGTGATGTTCGGAATATCAACATTCTGCGCTGCTGATGATGTATAAGTCCTCGGTTTAAATGAACTTAAATCCGTAACTTGCTGACTGTAAACCGATTTAAAATAGTCCGCAAATGCTTCGGGAATATCAATTTCCGAGTGTGATTGTCCATTCCAAGTGACATGGTCGACAAACCCACCATCACTTCTTTTGGATGAGACATATTTCCAGAACGACTTGGGATCAGATTTGATGTTTTTTTCAATGATATTAATGTAATTTGTATGGGCCAATTGCATACTGCGTTTAACTTTAGCTCTAAGACAACAAAACATTTCACGTTCTCTTACTAGTCCAGTTTTCTTCCATTTTCTAAAATGTCTGAACTTTCGCTTTATATCACTAATAATTTCATTGGAAAACCATTGAGGATACTTTCTTTCATTCTTCGGAATGCGTTTCCTTTTGAAGCACATATCGAAGTAACTATAAATAGTAGAATAAAAATAGTCTACGGCTAAATTAACGTTATCAAAATTCAACAAAAGTTGCCAATCGTGCGATTGTAAGTGATTATAAATCTGTTTAAAATTGCCATTTTCGAATTTTTTCGTTCTTAAAAATGGCCGCTCTTTCGCGCCACCCAGCGGGCCTTCCGGCTGCAATTAGCGACTTCTTCCTGTGGGGCTACCTGAAGGAAAACATTGGCCTTACATCTTGAAAGAACTCAATAGTAATATACTAATAGAAATCGAGAGAAAACAGCCACAATACCCATCGAGATGTACCAAAATGCCTCCGAAAACTTCAAAAAATCGCCTTCACCAATCTATCGCTGCTCGGGGCCATCATATTTCTGATTTCATCTTTAGGACTTGATGCATAAAACGGCATGATATATCGAAGAAAATATAACTAACCCCATTTCTGTAAGTGTCGCCGTATTTTTAAATAGCTTTTCAAAACTGTACTGATTTTTTTGCCGCATCCTGTATTTGAATACGCACTAAAATGTTTAGTGCTTTTTGAAATGCATTAGAAATTGCATGGCAATGTAGTAAGCAAGGTAGTAATTCAAAATTCAAATTCATATATTTTTTTAAATATTTCAATACCTGTGATTCATTTTGAATTATGTTTTCATCTAGTCGAGTTAAGGTGATACTTTAACTTGAAAAATATATATAATTGTAACGTGTCCTTTGTGTTAAAGATTAAGCTGTCGACTGAATATTTAAAAGCCTCGCTATTGCAGGACCACTTTGAGGTTAGTGCCTCTTTTTAAATACATTTAGGCATCACAATTCTTGACGTAAAAGTACGCCGATTTAAATTAACTTCTTTCATTATTTCAAGAGCAGAATGGCCAATTCAAGAGCAGAACAAACTTAAACAATTCTTGACCTAAAAGTACGCCGATTTAAATGCACTTCTTTCATTATTTCAAGAGCAGAATGGCAAATTCAAGAGTAGAACAAGCCTAAACAATGTTAATTAGCTTTGAGACGATGAAAAAATATATTGTAGGGTTACTGCCAAAAGTTAGTAAATACTTTTTTTAAATTTTTTGATCAATCCATGATTTTAATGTTTATATAATATTATAATCTATGTCAGGAATAAGTTAAGATCTTCCCTTTACGTCGCGGCCGTTAAGTAGGTTTTTAAAAACTGACTTGTTTTATAAAAATCTGTAGTTCAATTTTTTTATAATTAATAAACCAGAAAATATTTTAAATGCACTTCCAAACGTATTTATAAAACTTTTTTTTTTAAATCAAACTTAATATTCTTTCCCAAAACCCTAACTGTATAACGAAGATCAAACTGTAAAATAAAGTTTACTCCAAAACATGTTTATGTAAGTTACCAACTTTTGGCAGTAACCCCACGACATGTTCATATTCGTTTATTAAAAATAGGAAGTACCTACATTAAAACTTTTAATTTTCTCTCGTCTCTCGTCTTTCTCTCGATCTCCGGGCTCAGAGCAAAGGATATTACCACTCTGCCACGCTGCATCCGCACAATAAATAAAGTGAATGTTTGTCTCTGCGAATACTTGGCACGTCGTCACAGAAACACGGCACATAAATCACAAGTCTGCTGCTATTCACGGCTTCCTGGTTTATGAATGATATGTTGTCGTACAAGGAAAATGCTGCCATGGCTGAAAGAACGGTTAAAAACATGTTCCATTCCTAGCTAAAGAGAAAAAAAATATTTGCCATAACAAATAAAACACACAAACGACAATTAATCATTTTATCTAATTCCGATAACTTAGGATTATTATGTAAAACCAGCGTGAACCGGTAAAAACCACGGTTAAAATAATTTTAAAAATTAACAGACGAGAATCGAATCCCGATCAACTGCTTGGAAGACTGCTGACAATTTAGAATTTGGTGTATTTTACGATATGTACATATAATACGTAACCAAAATTCCAATTGAATTCATTAATTATGTTGACCTGGTTGTACTACACACAGTCATTCATAACTTAATTGACAGCCCTGCCATCGTTGCCACTATAAAATTCCATGTACCGGCTAGGAACAAATAACAAAATGTAACATTATTCTGTAATACATACACAAGAAAAACTATCAGACACACTCATTAACCAATATGATGCACGATCTAGGCAATATGTTTGAGTGTAATATTGATTTAT
Organism: Hesperophylax consimilis; assembly: GCF_061612785.1. Taxonomy (NCBI): domain Eukaryota; kingdom Metazoa; phylum Arthropoda; class Insecta; order Trichoptera; family Limnephilidae; genus Hesperophylax; species Hesperophylax consimilis. The sequence goes on along the minus strand of NC_142849.1, from coordinate 24,837,451 downwards.
TTGATGAGACCATTTATAGAACTAAGCATAATCTATACCAGCATTTTGTTGAATCCTACAAAGCATTGGTAATGTAGTTTTAGTGATTTGTCATATATGTTGTATTGTTCTAGTTTCTACATTATTTCATATTAAGTTTATTGATATATCATGCTTTAAAACTTTGTGTATAATTTTCGATAGCTCAATAAGTATATTCCGTTCTTAAAATCCATGTAAAAGCCCGGCTGGGCGTAAAACCAAATAAAATAAAATAAAATTTTAGAGATCATTATTATTCACGTATTCAAAACACTCCATAGGTTAGATAAACCCTGAGGGAAATATGGGGGCCTCCAGAATTAATATTAATAAGAAAATTATTTTCATGACCGTAACAACTAGACATGTTGTTTCAAAATTATGTATTGCGAAAACCATTTATGTGTATTTTTAGTGAATTAATTTAATAAATCCCTTCTGTAAATAAAATTGCTGTTCTTATTTTTTTTACAATTAATCCACACAGGAGTCCCTGAGGAAGATACACAAGGCGTATGCTACTTTAGATGACAAATGTCAACTGTGTACAAAATGATGGGCGGACATTTGACGTGTTTTCCGACTGTGCACTGGTGACGAAGGGATAAATGACGATAGTTCATCTGAGTATCTTCTATTGAAATACCGGTAGAACATTGGCAGAATTCCCATCCGATGCGCGACGCCTGTGCAATCCATTTGTTGATAATCTATCAAACGGACCGAATGGCCTTATTCCATATGAAGAATGTTTTTTTTTAAATTTAATTCTTTTTAAATGCATTTTGTGGTACTTCAACATTTTATCTTGTGCTCGTACGAAACACTCTTCATCTCTATAATCCATGGGTGTGCAGTACCTACCCTCTTTATATAATAATATGGTGATTGAGGTGACAGCCACTTGTCCGCTGTTCCTGCAGCAGCCTGATGAATAGTCGTCCCCAGGAAGCAGTTTCCAGACAAGACATTTATTTACAAGTTGGGTGTCAAATTGTCTGGACATTTTGTCAAGTTAAAGTCATTATGTTCGGAACACGTTGATACTTGTTTCTATTTTTTTTCTTAGTTTATACATAGCTGGTTTTTATTATTGTTTTATTATGTAACGCTTAGAAGTAACAGAAATAAATAATTACTAGATCCACAAAGCGTTTATGTTCACATTTCGCAACCCTTAAACTTTTACCAAGTCGAAAATATTGTAATTTTTTGTCGAGGCAAAGATTGGCGAAGAAGTCAAATTGGAAGCAAGATACAGAGTTTTCGCTAAATAACTAATGATTGTGCTTGTGTGGTACACATTAATTGTTTTCAATTAACAACGTAATACGTGGTCATATAATTTACTTAAAATATCTTAAATAATTTCTTACACATTCCAACAACTGAAGATAAGACAAACATTATCATACTTATTTAATCATGATTTTATTAAGGTATTAAGTCAGCTAATAACTATTCTATTATTTTTCAGAAAAACAAAACTGATAATAATCAAGCTGGTTTTCCGGTTCTACAGAGAACAGAAGACCGCTACACAACTTTGTCCTGGCTCACCCTCCTTGCTTCCCTTACATCCATAAATCGTAGCATACCTTCTCTTCTATTATTCTGACTCTTGAAAGGACTCGATTGAACAAGAAAAATATCTACTAAACTTTTTTTTCGTCAGGCAGTTGTTTTATATTAGTAGTGAATAATTAGTCGAGGTCAATGTTTTATGATAATATTTAAATCAAACTCAACTGTTGGACACGACAAATAAAAATTAAACTTATTCCATTTGTGATGTAGCCATCTTTATTCGTTTTATTCCATCAATGCGAAATACATTTTATTTCTGCAATGAAATGTTTGTTTTTAATAAAAATATATATTTTTTTAATATAATACGCTTTATCTTTGAAACTATGTATCTGCTTCACCGATTTAAAAAAAAATTGAATTCTTAATTAAAAATTTAAAATGTAGGATCTACTGTTGACAAGTACAATGTACATTGTACATACAAAAAATGAAATATGAAATACCTGGGAAAAACTTTTGATAGGAAATCAGATATATTTTAGAGTCGCAACTGCTCCCAACCGAATAGAGCAAGTGAAATGGGCCGGAGATGGGTGAGAGGGAGGTGAGAAAGTACTCAAATAGTAAGTAAGTAAGAATGTAGTTTATTTTTTTAAATGGCTGGTGGCCTACATTGAAATAAGATAATAATTACTACTAATTTACATAACAGTTCCAACCTAGTTCCGACGTTTTGGTTTTTGAATGAAAAAAAATCTTGTTCAAACATATATTATTTGAGTTGGAAATTACGAAATTTAAAAAATATTATTTGAATTGGAAACCACGGAATTTAAAAAATGTTTTATTTGAGTTGGAAACCACGGAATTTACAAAAAAAAACTTTTACCATCATGTAGAATCACCGCCAAAGAATATTTATTTTTATATTTGCCTATCTTTAGAGCAAAAATAAATCACCTTTGATATCTAATTCGTTGCTCAACCCATTTTGTGACGCATTAGCTGGTTAGCAATTACATTTTAGATAAAAGAGAAACTCGTTCACTTTCAAAAATCCCCGTGAAAAGCTGGAATAATTATTCCACTGCAATCTCTGGAAATGAGCACCAGTATCTAATGTAGCTATAAAACGATGTTGTTCCCCGACAGCATAAAAGTTTAGTGCTTTCAACACAAACAACGCGATGACGCATAAGCTATTACCGAACATGATTAAAAGCTCACCGCATACTTGCATACAAATCTCCTATTATAACGCGTATTTCTGAGAATAATAATCTCCTAAAAGCTAAAATCTTCAACTCTTGTGATAAGAGCGTTGCACTGCGAAAATCATTAAATCCCAATTTCTGAAATTCAAAATATGTAGTTGAAAATAAAAAAACAAAAGTTGTGTATTGATGTGGTTTACTATTTTTGATACTTCTTAGGCATTTCTTCCACCGGTATACGCAAGCATCCGATACTCATGTTGTGTACTCTCGTCGCTATGGAATTTCTATTTCTATTGCAAGACCCACCTCGCCAGCAATCATCGTTGAATTCTCGAAACGTCAAAAATATAATGCTTTCATTATATCACCCACAACCAAACAGTATTATAGCTAACATTTTTACATCCCGTCATTCTGTGTTTAATTTTTTGTCCTTAGCATTGATCTACATAAAGCAGAAAATTTCTGACTGGAGCGATACCATATTTAAAGTGTCAACGACGTGACGTGAGTCGGAACAACCTCGCGAGGCTAGGCGCGGGAAACTGGCATCGCCAAGGAGTTCACAAAATGTCGGAAACGTGTGCCTGTATACGAACCTGCGCGCAGATGTATAGCGGTAGACACTAATATACTTGAATCGTCGAGTATGGGATACTTGCGGTCCCTGAAGAAGAAATGCCTTTTGTAACTGTTGTTGCAATTATCTTACACGAGTTTCTTTTAGTGCGACGCTCATTATTATCCATTACATTGATATACTGACTTCATTTGATAAAGCATACGCCTATAAGTAACGTTTTCTTTATTAATTCGTTTCAATACGTTGTTAGACCCCTTCCTCATACCAACAATCACTTTTTGATAGTCTGGTTTGTCTTAAAATCTTATACTTCATCAGTACTCTCAAATAATATGGTATATAAATAAATACGACGTGAAAAATATTTGTCATGAAATTTCAATATTTTTAAACAAAACCACTATTTTTATCCCATTTCTAAAAATTAAATGAGAAAGTGGTGTAGTTGAGTGTTTGGTTAATTTTGATAGTAAAAAAAACAAATTCTTGTAAATCTAAATACAATTTTCATACACACACTGTTGTATTGTGAATCGATTCATTCAGCTGCTTGGTTATTTTCCTTCATTTTATTTTTCACCCCAAATCATACAAATATATTCATCCCGTCTTACTAATTAGATTCTTAGGCGCTGGTTCAGCATTGGTATAAGTCTTAAGCCAGGTCTAAGGCCAGTACATCTAAAAAAGTAAAGTTTTTCACGATTATGATCTTACGCGCCGCATAATATTTAAACTGCATTTATAAGTAAGGGGAGTATAATGTCTTACGTAGTGATACATCCCCTAGACGCTGCATCCCAGCGCTGTGCCAGCATTAAAGTATTGCAATGCGAAAAGTTGAATAGTTTTCCATTGCAATGCCGAGTCAACAATACTGTTGTATTGTGACGTCATAATGGTGTGTTCTTAATGACGTATCATGTTCGCCGAAGTTTGGCCCGGGAACTTATGAAATTATAATGACTAAGTCAACTTGGGTCGTTTGAAATTCGCCGAGTTGGATTCTAGATTCTACATAGTTGGGGAGTGAGTGTTCCAAGGGGTACATTGGTACTGAATAGGAGGACTTAATACACTGGGTGGAGAGGGTTGACTCATTTGATGCTTTATTTTGTCTGGATGAATTCCTTTTGGAAAATTGGAAATCAATTTTGTTATTTGTGATAATATAGATTATTTCCATCAAATATATCAATCTTCAAACCCCTTTTGTGAAAGTTGGCTGCAATATTTTCCTGCTCACGCTACGTGGAGTAGAAGCGGGAATCCTGAAAAGAGCAATATCCAAGAAATAAAACCTTGTTAGCTCCAGGATTGATCGCTTGCTAGAAATTCCTTGAAAGGATTAACTTACAAATGTAATATAAGTAATGTAGCTTTTGCATTACGGTACCTTGTCAACCGTTTTTAAGCATTTTGACAACTTATTATGGGATTAAATCTTTGACAAGCAAGCGGCTCTTGAAATAGTATTTTGGAGATTCAATTTCAGAACTCCAGAAATTCACAAAATCGGATTAAAAAATTTATAATATTTCGCAAAAATAATACATCGATTCAATAAAAAGTTAAAAATGTTAAGAAGTTAATCGCCATAATTAAAAATATTTCCCTATGCACCTTATAAATTTAGAGTAGCAGTAATCAATCCATGAATCTGAGTAATAATGGTACCTTTTAACCAAAGTTTTGGGGGACCCATCCGGCACATAGAGCAATCAATTTTAACATTTTGTGGGGCTAGATTTAATAGTTCATAGTTATTTCAACAAAGCTATGAATCATCGAAAATTGAGTCATCAATGCTGAGGGTATATTTCTCTAGGTTTCCTTAGGGTTCCAATCAGCAATGGACAGTCAATTGATCAGCAAATAATATCGCATTTTTATAATTGCAAGGAGATACTCAACTTTACATGTATATGATCCAACATGTAATTATCAGCGAAAGAAATTACATAGTTATTCTCTAACAAAACTTGCTTGAATTACGATATGACCATCGGCCTGGAGCATTCGCCATCGACTTTATCCGCCGACGTGGTGTCGATCTTCCGCCTGGGCAATTTGCCACTGGACATGATCACTACAGCGTCGAGCGTCGATCAAGAGTCATCTACATCGACACCAACTTAAATAAATACTATGATACCATACTCATCATTAATTTGTCTCCTTATTACCATCCCCAAATCCCATCCCACTTTTAGACGTCTAAATAATTAAGTGTTTTTGGGTTTTTTTTGTATGGTCCCTATAAAAGATATTGATGAAAAACTTTTATTGGGCTTTATACAATATCTTTTGAAAAATATGAAAAAAATTATTTTATTTTGTTTACGTAATTTATCTATCAGCCTCCGCGTAACCCCTAGAAAAAAAAGTATGTCAGTTTCGTTGAGGTTATTTCTAAGTCGATTTATCCAAAACACAAAAACCAAAAAGATTTGAGTTCAATATGATTGTGGCTACTGTCCAAACTGGAATAACAAATTATGTAAAAATAACAAAATGGCGGCTGTTGAAAAAAAAATAATACTATTTTGATTGATATGTTGATTTTAAAAAGGACTTTAAAATCTAATTTTTCAAATAATTCTCGTTCCAGCAGAAGCAAAACATGTGGTAAATGTGTATTTTAAATTTAGTAATGATCTCTTCTGCAGTTCCGGAGAAAGAAAAAAAAGCGTTTAAAGATTTGTTTACTGAAAAATCTATTAGCTAATCAGCGATGCCAGCACCATACAGGATGTCTTACGCTTGGTTAGTTTTTAGATTTTCACGGCCAAAAGCATTTTTGTTGTTTGTTTTTGGGGTGTTATGCCGTGTTGCGCTAACTCCTTCTTTAGCCGACGTTTCGGACATCGTTGCAGTGTCCATCATCAGGGCAGATCTGCCCTGGAGTTAGCGCAACACGGCATAACACCCCAAAAACAAACAACAAAAATGTCTTACGCTTGTTTAAAAAGTTTATTTTCTTCAAATCTGGCATATCTTTGGTTCGTTCTGGCTGTTTGTGTATATAAAGCCGAAAGTCTTAAGGGCAGAGCAGCTAGGCTAACGCATACACGCTCACTCAAATTAAGCATGTTGGAGATCGCCCTTAAATAATCCTAAAAAATTGATCTACCCTCAGGATCCGACCAACTACAATAGCAGTTCAATGAAATCATGACTACGTTCAGGTGCACTGTAATGTGCATGTATAGAACTAGGTTTTAGAAGTTTTTAACGCATTTCAATACTGTCCATGAAAATTCTTAACTAAAACGTTGATATTGTAGATGTCTGTCAATTATTTCATATATAATTTTCAATGTTACAAATATAATTTTGTGATATTTACAAAATATTACCCGGTTTCTGAGGGTTGAAAATTTTATACAATATTTTTAATGTTGGAAATTCATCAAAAAAAGTTTTTTTTTTAAGTTGGCGTAGTGGGATGAACCCTTAAAGAATGAATACAGAATTACGAAATTTCGAAGGAAATAGGTAAATTCCTTAGATTTTGTCGGTTAGCAATCTATTGATCGTTTTGGGGTTAGAATGTTATTTCTTTGACGTTCACATTTCAAAAGTTTAAAAGTAATTTTATATTAAAGAATCATGAATTTTTTCCAACATTATTCGTCCCGCTAGTATTTTGATTTCCAAAAACCGAGACATTAAAGTGAGATTTTTAGTAAAAATGCTGATTAATCAATCAATATTTTACGGGATCATGACAACATGATACCATTTTTGGGTAATCTTAACACAATATAAACATACCTATTACCTTGTTAGTAAAATAGTTTTGAATGACACTGTTATGAAGCTTCGAATAACTTGTCCAAATATTTTTATTTTCTATGAGTTGATGACGTGAAGTTGTTGCCGTTATTGATTAGAGATTAGGGTAAAGAATCCATCCAGATCATCCAGAGCCCATACCGCGAAATTCTACGGAATAGATTGTTTCCAAGTATGGCGAGGCACATTGATATGATGCCTTGAATATTTTGCAGCTGATTGATATCGCGCCTGATGTATAAAGTTTTGAATAGCAAAGGTGATAATTATATCCGCCCCGACGCTCGCAGCTTGTGTCTTGTTTAAAACCGTCAAGCTATGAATAGTGAAACAAATTACACACCGCATTGTCTAGGCTTAGATGAACTTTGGGAAATTGATATGTTGAGAGGAGAGTGACAGCTGGGGGAAGATTAAGGATGGATCACTCATTGGCGTGTGGAGATTTTATTACGTTTCTCTTAGAATCTGTTTGGAATCGAAAATCTTTCCATTTATCAATAATATATGTAATTTTGGTATAAAAGCAGTCAGTATATTGTTTTGACATTTGACGTGTTTTATAAATAGCAAAAGCTTTATAAGAACCTACCAAGTGCCATAAAGGAAGCCTCAAGTCTTTACACTTTCCGTAAAACATGTGCTATACATATTTAAAAAAATTATGAATTGTATAAACTCACAAATATTATTGTCACCTTAACAGGAGTTAAATGTATTTCTCAAACTTTTTTTCTTAAACCGGGGTATCTTTTTTTGTTCTTATTTTTGTTATTCTGTATATTTCTTTTTTCTTTAATTTTATGATTTTATTTGTTGTTTTATTTTGTATTTTATATATTTTTATTACTAGAGGTATGAAAAAATTTGCTTACATCTAAATAAAGCTTCAAAAACAAACAGGCTTGCCTAGTTAGGTTAAAAATTCTAACGTAAAGAAAAACACAATGTTAAGAAACAATAAATAAATAAATGAAATAAAACAATAACTTTGTTTATAACCACGAAATTTGTTTAATTTATTAAGACCAACCGGGTTTGCTTAATACAAGTATTATTAGTGTACAAATAAAACCAATCACAAAATACGTTTTGTTTACTAATACATAAATAAAGATTGAGGCAAATAATAGTAAAGGAATAACGGAAAAATTAAATTGAAATATAAAATAGTAACAGAGAGAAAGAGACGGATAATGCCTAGAAAAGACCTATAAGCTATACCTTTTGTACTCTGTATTTTTGTGCAACAAATATTTTTTTGAAAGGGTAACCAAATTACATCTCAAGAGAGAAAGCGTCAACTGAGGATGTGATTTCATTGATAATATATTTTTTATATTGATAATATACTTTTTTATTAATAAAAAAATGTTTGGACAAAATTACTTATCATTCCAGAATAAGTATTTCTCAGTCGATTCAGAAAGACGTTGACCATCAAAATGAAAAAAAACCTTTTTTTTCACCATTTTTTGAGTTCTAAGACGGTAGATGTTACTGTCGACTATTATTTTTTTAGATGTTGTTTTCACAAAAAGGACTTTGTTTTTTCGTTAATAAACTAATTTTATTGTAAAATTCCAGTATTAAAATGCGGAGCTGTTTATTTTTGGCAATATTATTTTCTAAGTACTAGGGATGTCTTTTTTTTAACAAGCATTCTAGAAAATAGTGAATATATGTAAAAAAAAAAACTGCCCTTCACTGGCACCAATCAACTTGTGGTAATGTGACTATGGAAATACCTACACGGCAATACAAAATACATACATTAGAAGATAGACGTAAAATAAACGATTTAACGTTCTTATTCAAAATACTTAACTCTAAATGTGACTGTTGTGAACTCCTGCAACATATAAACATACATACACCCACAGTAACAACACGACAAAATACAATATTCTACAGCAGCACGCATAAGCGTAACTACATTGCCCACTCTCCGATACAACGACTTCACACCATGGGAAATCATTACTTGGGTGATGTTGACATATTCAATACCAACTTGGCAAGTTTTGTGGATCATTTAAAACATTTATTTCAACAATACTCCTAAACACATCTTGTAAATCTACAAATAGCTGTAATTTTCTGTTTTTGTTTCTTGTGTTTGTATGACTTGTTGCATAGCTTTTATCAAATGTAATTTTATTCTTATTTTTTATGTTTCAAAGCAGCTGTCAACTTAAAATTATACTACCAACCATGTAAAAGCCCCCTGGGCGTTAAATAAATAAATAAAAAAAAAACGAAATTAATATTGAGTGTTGAACTTTTAAGAATATCACTTTAAAAGTTTTAGAAGTGTTATATCAATTTTCCACAATGGTCCCAAAATTTTTATTCATATTTTCGTATCAGAGGAATTCAAATATGAACAAATTTCGATGTAAGCTCCAACATTTTAAAACTGAAAGAATTTTTAGTCTTGGAATCAGCCGTGTTCAACAGAAGAATTCTTCCGTTACATTTCTCAATACATGTTACCGTTACAAAGGATTGCAGGTGTCCCCAGTGATATTGAGCAATTTTTCCAATCATATCACAATCTTTAAAATGGTTGGATATCATATTACAGGGGCCAAAATGGGGACTACAGTGTAACTAGTGGATACGTGTTTTCAAATACGTATTATGAGAAACTAGAAACTGTTGAAGAATAATTCTATCGTACGTACTACATTTGATCTATTCCTACAAGTGTAAACATAAAGTGAAAATTAATAATTAATTTCATTGTGAAAATAAATATTTGTATTAGTAAACCATTTTCATTGTGAAAATAAATATTGATATTAGTAACCAATTTTCATTGTGAAAATGAATATTTATGTAAGTAAACCATTTTCATTGTGAAAATGAATATTTATGTAAGTAAACCATTTTCATTGTGAAAATGAATATTTATGTAAGTAAACCATTTTCATTATGAAAATGAATATTTATGTAAGTAAACCATTTTCATTGTGAAAATGAATATTTATGTAAGTAAACCATTTTCATTGTGAAATTGCGTTGGTGTACCTAGTAGCTAAAACAAATATTTTCTAACAAAACATTTTTTGTTAAGATAAATAAATCGTTATTTAAAAGACAAATGTGTGCATTTTGTTTTAAATGACGATCACACCTGAAAATAAAAATTCAAGGCGTATTTCAATCAAATGAGGTATTAAAATAGTATCTACCTATCTAGGAAATACACAATAGCACATAAAAAAGTATTGATTTATCTCGAATGGATCGCAAATCATGTCTTTATTATACTTATTTTTTACACTAGATTCACAGTTTGATGATATTTCAACGTCTAATTTTTTAATCAAAGTTGGAAATCAAATTAGGTGCACAAATTCCATTCGTTACACGAAAAAATATTTTATAATTCAAAGTTCCTTCTACAGTTTTAACTGTTAGACGTACTGTAAAGGGCGGGCAGATGCTTTAATAGTATTTAATTTATGATTTAAGATTTTCAGGGCCAAAAGTATTTTTGTTATTTGTTTTTGGGGTGTTATGCCGTGTTGCGCTAACTCCTTCTTTGGCCAACGTTTCGTACAGCATTGCAGTGTCCATCATCAGGGCAGATGTGTTATTTGAGGTTCTGTTAAAATGTGAGCTTATGTATGAGGTTGTGATACCGTGTTGCCAGCTCCAACCCTCTGAGCTAACATTAACGTATCATTTTATATTTAAAGTGGTTTTCTTCGTTTAGCTCTGGTGTATCCGTCAATTACCGGATACCAAGAACTATTGAGCTTAGCTCCATCGTCTCTATTAATGTTTACGGGATTTTTATGAATTTCAATGGCTTCCGTAATCAGCCGTGCTCTATAAGTTTTGGGTCTCCCCAGGATTTCAGGAACAAATCCAAAGTAATGCCCAGTGTCAATCAAATGCTCGGCAATTGCCGATTTGTCAGGGTGGCCGAGTTTACAAGCTCTGAAGTGTTCTGAAATCCTTTTGGAGATAGTCCGCTCTGTCTGGCCTACATAGACCTTGTCACATCCGGAACAGCTGAGTTTATACACGCCATCTGTTTCCAGAGGAAACTTAGTCTTTGCAGACCTCAGTAAGTCCTGTGTCTTTGTTGTTGTTCCGAAGACAGTCTTGATATTTTCCTTTCTCAATAGCCTGGCAATTCTGTCTGTCACATTGTGCACATAAGGCAGGAAGGCACAACCTTTCGACTCTTGTTCAATTCTGTATCGTTTGGTGCAGATTTGGCTCTTATGATTTGCCTTGTCTGACTTGCTGGGTAACCGTTACGCTCCAGTGCATCGGTCAGCTTCGTATGTTCCGCTCCGGTTTAATGTTCTTCACATATTCTGGTCGCTCGGGTCACCAATGTATGGATAAGTCCTCTCTTCTGCGCTGGGTGGTGGTGCGAATCAGCGTGTAAGTACCGATTTATATGGGTTGCTTTCCTATAAACCGTGTGCCCTAGGCTACCATTGTGGAAGACCTCTTGTGCGATTCAGGCACCTATAAGAAGATTAAAAACAACCCCACCAACAAGATTGACATAAAGACAAGGGAACTAGTGAAAGCTTCTAGCATCAGGAAAGAGGATTGGTCTAAGTTTTTTGTAAAAGCCTCTAGAACTCCTGCCCTGTACGGTCTCCCAAAAATACATAAAAATGAAATCCCAATGAGACCGATTGTCAGCGCTATTGGTGCTCCTACATACAAACTTTCCCAATACCTCTCGAGATTACTGCAGATGCAAACTAAACCGAATCGTGGATTAAGGATTCAACAGATCTAATTAGTAAGCTCAAGAAAGTTAAGACTGGGGAAGGAGATATTCTGGTCAGCTTCGACGTCGTGTCACTTTTCACAAATGTGCCTCTAGAAGACTCCATGACAATGCTCAGGGAGATATATGAGGAAGACATTTGCAAACTTTTTGAACACTGCCTCAAAACGGGATACTTTGCGTTTCAGGGTGAACTATTTGAGCAATTTGAGGGAGTTGCGATGGGCAGTCCGTTATCGTCAGTACTAGCCAACTTTTTTATGGAGAAGTTTGAAGAAGTGGCACTCGACACAGCTTCGGCTGTCCCTAAAGTATGGTGGCGCTACGTCGACGAAGTCTTCGCCGTTTGGCCTCATGGAACGGAGAAACTAAACGAATTCCTGGACCATCTTAATTCTCTCCACAGTAAAATTAAGTTCACAATGGAACTGGAAAACGAAGATAAAATTCTGCTTTTTCTAGATGTGGAGGTGATGCGTAAACACGATGGTAGCCTAGGGCACACTGTTTATAGGAAACCAACCCATACAAATCGGTACTTACACGCTGATTTGCACCACCACCCAGCGCAGAAGAGAGGACTTATCCATACATTGGTGACCCGAGCGACCAGAATATGTGAAGAACATTAAACCGGAGCGGAACATACGAAGCTGACCGATGCACTGGAGCGTAACGGTTACCCAGCAAGTCAGACAAGGCAAATCATAAGAGCCAAATCTGCACCAAACGATACAGAATTGAACAAGAGTCGAAAGGTTGTGCCTTCCTGCCTTATGTGCACAATGTGACAGACAGAATTGCCAGGCTATTGAGAAAGGAAAATATCAAGACTGTCTTCGGAACAACAACAAAGATACAGGACTTACTGAGGTCTGCAAAGACTAAGTTTCCTCTGGAAACAGATGGCGTGTATAAACTCAGCTGTTCCGGATGTGACAAGGTCTATGTAGGCCAGACAGAGCGGACTATCTCCAAAAGGATTTCAGAACACTTCAGAGCTTGTAAACTCGGCCACACTGACAAATCGGCAATTGACGAGCATTTGATTGACACCGGGCATTACTTTGGATTTGTTCCTGAAATCCTGGGGAGACCCAAAACTTATAGAGCACGGCTGATTACGGAAGCCATTGAAATTCATAAAAATCCCATTAACATTAATAGAGACGATGGAGCTAAGCTCAATAGTTCTTGGTATCCGGTAATTGACGGATACACCAGAGCTAAACGAATAAAACCACTTTAAATATAAAATGATACGTTAATGTTAGCTCAGAGGGTTGGAGCTGGCAACACGGTATCACAACCTCATACATAAGCTCACATTTTAACAGAACCTCAAATAACACATCTGCCCTGATGATGGACACTGCAATGCTGTCCGAAACGTTGGCTAAAGAAGGAGTTAGCGCAACACGGCATAACACCCCAAAAACAAATAACAAAAAAGTATTTAATTTGTTTTTTCACTTTGATATTACACGAAATATTTAATAGTAATCGAAAGTGCGCCCATTGTTGAATTCAGCAACCATCTCTGGACTGGAGCCCCAAAATACTTAAAAAACCTTTGACTCGAAAACGATTTACCAGCCTCTTTGTTTCCTCCCTTCTTCAACATGGGCCTCTTCAATGTTCAATCCTTTCTCTCCTCAAAAAGACTCTTCGAAACTCCAAACAGCATCCTCAAAGATGACACAAACCCAAAATTGTTATTTTACTATAATACTACATCTTTATTTAAGTTTATATTTTTTATACATCCATTTTTTAATATATCTATTTTTAAATACACCTAATATTATAAATACACACATCTATTTTCAATTATATGTGAAATATAGATTAAAATATATTATAAAAATATGTTTGAACCTTCCTTCCCAATTAGTCGACATCACTAACGACTGGGCCAAATCCGTAGGAACGACATTTATTTCGTATATTAACTGCTGTAATATCATCCATTTCAGTGAAATTCGAATATTTCCACGTGTGTATGTGTGATTGCCACCAAATGTCGATAAAATGCATTGTCATAGAAAACAAGTATATTTGCCGATTTTTAGCTCGATTAATTTAATGGGTTAATTTCCACTTCCAAAATTTGCATTCATTCACGAAAAAATAACCAAAATTTAAATAGATTTTTTTGAAAAAATAATAATAAATCAATTAACAGTTTTTCAATAATGAAATATTTTTCCTTTCAAAATAATGAGCTAACAACAATTATGGTACATATTTAGTAAAAACCTGTGATGCAATTTTTTTCTGGAACCCTGTAGGTGGTAGGAATTTCATAATATGAATGTACCTATATAGCGTCCCTGCCAGATGTTACATTCAATATTCAACGGGACAAGTGATTTTGAATATGCTCCATATAATATCTAGCTTGTAGATCTAGATGCAGATATACGGACGATAAGATGAGCGGTATGGTGTCATAAAGCCATTGTAATTATTCAACTATTTGCTAACCGAAACAAAAGAAAAACCTCATTGTAACATTAACTCATTGAAAGTAATATCGGCAGTAAATTACTCTCAAAGAAAATGTGAATACCCGAAGAATACTCATAAATGTTGGTGTCGGGATATATTCAGAAGAATATGTGAACTGTCTGATCAAAATCAAAACCTCAAGGATTCCACTTTTTTTTTGATTCATGCAAAACTTAGAGTTTAAAATTGAAAGCGGTTTTCCTTTAAAAAAACCAACAACATTGATATTCTTCTTTCATAAATGTGTACTTTCTCTTTTTTTTGTTTTATAATATTTTCTAAAATAATTGATTTTTTCCTCTCTTCTCTAAAAAATAAATATATACTAATATATTAATAGATATTGTGCACTTTCCCCTATTTTTTATTAATTAACTACCTCTGTTAACAATTTTAATTTTTAATTTTATCTATTATAATGTGTATTTTTTTCTCTCTTAAATTATGCAAAAAATATTTGTAAAGGCTTGTTTTAATTATTTTTAAAGACTGCCATGTTAATCTGTGAGAAAAAGTTAGGATGGAGTCGAATTCTCCAATTATTTTTTTTACTGTCTTGGTTATTACTGTCTGTATCTGTGTTTTCTCCAATAAATATACAAAAAAGAAACCATAAAACGCCGAAAATAAAATAAAAGATAATGATCGCAACTGGGGTTCGGACTCAGTTCCCCTAGACCAGTGGCTCCCAACCTTATCTGGTTCACCGCCCAATTTAAGTTTTAAAGTACCTCGGAGTCATAATAGATTCCAAACTGAGCTGGAAAAACCAGGTGGAATCTGTGGGTAGAAGAGCATGTTCGCTAATGTGGGCAACTAGGTGGATCTGCGGCGGAACGTGGGGACTCAATACTAAAATGATGCGATGGCTGTACACAGCCGTTGTAAAACAAAGGATCATGCATGCAGCCCTAGTCTGGTGGAGGAGAACAACACTGAGAACAGTGATGGTCACACTCAATCACATACAGCGACTCGCATGCAGAGGAATCACTGGAACTATGCGAACCACTCCAATACTAGCCATGGGAGTGCTCCTGAACCTACCCCCACTTAACCTAGAAATAGAGAGGGCGGCAATGGTGGCAGCCTACAGGCTACAATGCAAAGGTCATTGGAGAGGTGAACTGCCCAAAAACAAT
The DNA here is from genome assembly GCF_061612785.1 of Hesperophylax consimilis. Taxonomy (NCBI): domain Eukaryota; kingdom Metazoa; phylum Arthropoda; class Insecta; order Trichoptera; family Limnephilidae; genus Hesperophylax; species Hesperophylax consimilis. The sequence goes on along the minus strand of NC_142849.1, from coordinate 24,821,881 downwards.
CATACAGAGATCGTATGTGGGTGATAATTTTATGAAATTATTTGTAACCCGGGAATGCTGTTTTTGTTTTGATTTTATGGATTCTTTCGTAATCTTCCAACTAGCTATGTCTTATAACAATACCCTTTCATTTATTCAACTAACTAGTAGTGCTGTTCATTAGTATTTCTATTACCATTATATTTACTTGACTGATTTTACGTTACATTAATAATTTTACGTTACATTTTCTTTTCTGATAAGGTATACATGACCATATATGAACCTTAATATTATATTTTGCAAAATATGTATGTATTAATGTAACCCATATGATGTATATTAAAATAATAAAAAAATAAAATAAAAAATGTTTTGTGAGGAAAAAATCTCAGAGAAGAAAAAGAAAAATTACGAGTTTTGAATTTTTTTCTCAATTTCACCATTATGATTTACTGAATGTAAAAAAATATTTTTTTCATCATTTGGCTCCTTTTTAGTTCGGTGGTACTGCTGTATTTCTAAAGTAATTTTTTTTTCTCTATTTATTTATACATTCATTTAAGGATTAAAAATATGTATTACCTATCAAAACCTAAAAATACTGTTTATCCACCAGTATTATGTAATCACTAATTGAACGGTTCATCTGCCAGATTCTTGAATTGATGTTAGTACCGTTAGTTTTGTTTTATCCTCTGACCCCATTTCAGCCCTTCACCGCCTCCTGTTTGCCTCGTTAGAAATCACTGATCAGGAGCAACACTCTAGTAATTGAGCTACTGAGATCTAATTAAATTCTATAATATTTATCGATATCTTCAATTTTAAACCTGCAATCCTTGGAATGTTTGCTAAGTTCTTTTCAGCATATATTTGCAACCTAAATGCGCATGTTTTATGCCTGTCCTATTTTTATTTATTTATTCTATTATTTATTTATAAAAGGTTATTTTCTTTGTTATTATTATTTACCTACCAAAAATACGCAGTAACATTAACGTACCTACATTTGTTTCGGATAAGCCACCTCACAAGGGTGAGCATGTTCCGATGAGGCAGTTCTAAATTATATAAAAGTAATTCTATCCTCTGTGACCTCTCCTGTGTGGTGAGAACAATGGATAGCCAGTTAAGCTGGTGTTATTTTGGTTTTTTTTTTTTTTACCTTATCATGAAAATCATCGATTATTATTAACTAGCGGACCACGTGATGCTTCGCTGTTGTTAATATTTTTTAGGGCGTCTCCAACTTCTTTCACCATACGTTACAATGTCACTGCTAAAAAACTACATCAAATAAACTTTAATTCAACGATATCGTTGAAGAACTTTCGGAGTTATAAGATTTTGAACAAACGAACGTGTACATTTTTATTTATATAGATAGAAGATATACTTGTGTTTACCTACACGTAAAACAATTTATAAAATTAAATATTGTTCAACGACTTAACCAGGTAATTCGTCAACTTTATTGCCGAACAATAATATAAACACTACATTAGCTCCTTTATCGCCAATAGCACGTATTTTCAATATGTCGGATATTACGAAACTAAACAAAACGCATAAAACGTTTCATTCCCGCTGAAAACTGTTCCAAGTGGGACGCAATTTCCCTAGAAATGTGAATTCACTTCAACTTTCCACATTCAGATAAGGCTAATGGAAAATTAAATGCATATGACATGTGCTCTCTTAAAGAACGCCATTACCAGCGAGCTGTGGTCTTGTATTGCCTTTAAAAGACGTTCAGGTCTGTAAATGTAGCCTTTACTTCAATTTAGTGAGGCAATTGCCGACCCGTTTAATTTTAGACAATTTTAAAGTATTTTTAAAAGTTTTAACTGGTCAAACGATCGCTGAACAAATTTATTTGAGACTATTAAAATGTAAAACATTTTCTGAGTCAATGGTACTTTCTCAACTCTAACAGGATTTATTTTGTTATTTTTTTTGGTAAACTAATGTTTTTAAGACAAGATTTTTTATGCATAGCACAAAGGGTAATAATTATTTTACAAGCAATAATTATTCGCCTGAAACACTCATCCACATTGAAAAATTTCCTGATAAAAGATACATGACGCCAACGGGACTCGAACCCGTGTCCCTTCGATTTCCGGTCGACAGCTCTGACCACTGAGCTATGGCGGCTTATCTCTTATCCGTGAAATAATTCAATATATACTAGTGTTTCATTCAACAATTACTGTCAGTGGTCAGAGCTGTCGACCGGAAATCGAAGGGACACGGGTTCGAGTCCCATTGGCGTCATGTATCTTTTATCAGGAGATTTTTCAATGTGGATGAGTGTTTCAGGCGAATAATTATTGCTTGTAAAATAAGATTTATTTTGATTTGGAATCAAATAGAACGGAAAATGAAAAGAAATAGCCTAGCTAGATTTAATTTATTGACATACATAAAATAAGTAGCTGATCAGATGATGTTTTGGTATATTTACGGCTCGAAATGGCTGGCTTGGTTTCTCAATTAATAGTGTTAAAATAACGGTCTTTCTTAATAATCTAATTTTTTTGGTTTCATTTTATTTGTAGTTATGTTTTTTTTTTAAAATTTTTCTATTATAAATATTAATGACCTAAAACTATAACATTATTTGGGGAAAAATTTGAGATAAACAGTTGAAACAATGATGTGTTGTTGCATCTCCGTTCTAAAAACAGAAACTCCGTACGGGGACCAGTGACTTTTGAAATTTGGACAACTTTCCTTCTCTTTCGCTTTTCCATTACCCCTTCCTCCCTTTCAAATTTGAGATAAATTGAAATTCCTACTAACATACTGATCCCTAGATTTCTACCCGCCTCTCATACGGTTCATAATCATATTTTTTCCTTCCAAGAACTTCCTCTACTTTCTTTTATTAAAACAAACCTCCACACAAAATCCCCCAAAAAAATATAGACTCTGAGGGAAATTATTTTCCTCCTGGCCTTCTGTGTTGGATTAATGTAAAAAATCAGATTTCAGATAAATTCAGATTATTGATAATGTTTTGACACTCGGCGAAGCGAGATAGTGAGGCTATAAGGTTTTCAATAATTTGCTTTGTTTGAGTGTGTGACTATACAGAGTTGGGTGGCGGCCCATCTTCTCTGCCTAGATTGAAATGGTTAATAAGTTATTTTTTTAATAAAATAAAATACTTTTTGTTTTAAAACCACTATATTTATTAATTTTAGAACCGACCGGTTTCGCTTTACTTAAGCATCATCAGGGTACAAATTAATACTAAACAAGAAGTACATAATGTGTGTATATATATAACAAAATATAGAGGGAGACAACATGATACAAATATAAGCAACACAAAGACGGTCATAAAATACATTAACATAAGTGAACAAGTAATGGAAAAACCGCTAGATAATTATGTAGACTAATGGGTTATATCAATAAATCGGGAGAAACAAAGCATCAACTGGCATGGTGGTAAGGAGGTAAGGAGAACTGGGATTTTTTATGGGTTTATTGGAAACAGACCTAATATTGGACTACTTGATATGTCTAATTGATTATTAAGTATCTGACTTTTGGTTTTTACAGCTTTTTTAATATCTAGTGCCTCTAAGTTGTTTAGTCTGTTACCATGCCCGTTTTTACGTAAGATGTTAGCACCGGTGCTATGACAGAAGGTATGATCTTTATCCGCATTCCATTCAATGGTCCATCGTTTAGTCACAATTCCAATGTCCGATAGTAATTTTGATAGTGAACTAAAACTTATTAAAAACATAGCAGTAAATAATGGCTATGAATCAAATTTTATAGATTTAATCTTAAATAAGAAGCTAAAACAAATAGCCATTAATCGCTTCCTCTTTGCTAGTCCTTGTCCTCAAATCAATGATAATAATATTAATTATCAATGGCGGCGAATTTTATTTATTAATCACTTTTCTACGTTAAGTGTAAAAAACCTTCCTTCTGAAGTCAAACCGGCCTTTTATACCAATAACAATATAGGTAAATTTCTAATTAATTCTAAAGATAAGGACGATAAATTAAGTCATTTGGGGATTTATAAATTAAATTGCAATAATTGTTCGGCTTTCTATATCGGTAAGACATCACGTAATGTTAATATTAGGATAAAGGAGCATCTTCGTTGCCTCAATAGTAACGGGTTTTCCGAATTCGCAAATCATTTGATCGATAAAGATCATACATTCTGTCATAGCACCGGTGCTAACATCTTACATAAAAACGGGCATGGTAACAGACTTAACAACTTAGAGGCACTAGAAATTAAAAAAGCTGTAAAAACCAAAAGTCAGATACTTAATAATCAATTAGACATATCAAGTAGTCCAATATTAGGTCTGTTTCCAATAAACCCATAAAAAAATCCCAGTTCTCCTTACCTCCTTACCACCATGCCAGTTGATGCTTTGTTTCCCCCGATTTATTGATATAACCCATTAGTCTACATAATTATCTAGCGGTTTTTCCATTACTTGTGCACTTATGTTAATGTATTTTATGACCGTCTTTGTGTTGCTTATATTTGTATCATGTTGTCTCCCTCTATATTTTGTTATATATTTACACACATTATGTACTTCTTGTTTAGTATTAATTTGTACCCTGATGATGCTTAAGTAAAGCGAAACCGGTCGGTTCTTAAATTAATAAATATAGTGGTTTTAAAACAAAAAAGTATTTTATTTTATTAAATATGTCAAACCACAAAGTGATTGCTTTCTACAATAATAGTTATTTTTTTATTTTTTCATGGAAACTACTCCTTCAACAATTTTTCTTACTAAATGTTAATATTTTCCATCAGTCCGGTCACTTAAACGTTAAAATTAATGCCCCGCTGACCCATATCACATTATCTTCAACTGCAAAATTATTAATGTTGTGTGCAGCGAAAATGGGGGATGCTATAACATTATGGAATGGTGGCCATCAGCCATTATGCACTTTATCCTACCAGGGGACGGGGTTTTGTCACGAAGGGTACATTGTGTTCATTATCTGGTTTTCTATCGCGGTAATCTACGAGTTATAAAGATCGAATGTAAATATCGTTTAATCGTTCTATTAAAATCGAAAGCAAACCAATGTACTTGGTGTCATTGAATATTTTGTATTTATTTTTCCTTACCTAAAATACTGATTTATTGCAAAATGTTCCAACGCGTCGGGTTCTAATCCAGTCTGAGAGGGTAACTTCTCCACACGGAGAAAAATGACTTATTGATAATTTACTAAGAAACTCTTCAAATTATTGGTAATCCGGTTAAAAGCAGGATTGCAGACCTAAACGAATTAATTAACAGGTTTCCTGATGATAAAATTTTAGTAAATTAGGACTATACTATCCTGAAAATAAAAATTCGAATATTTTAGCATTTCATCATTGAAGATATTCTAAATAAGTTAGTAGTATTTATTTTTCTCCTTTTATGTGCAATGGTAAAAGAGACATTTACCACTACAGTGATGACGAATTGAAATATTGTTAGGTTTTTCATAAACCTGAAATAGTCTTTTTTCAGTAAAGACGATTTCTGCATTTTATTTATGAAAAGTGAGACTTATGGTAATGGGTAAGATTTGTGTAGAGACTTTTTCTGATTTTTTTTCTATTTTGCTGTTAATTAATAGACGGAGTTGATTTCCTGCATATTTATTAAAAATGCTTGTTGAATCGTATGTACTGCCTGATACTATTTCATATCATTTGAAATAAAGTGTATCATGATATTTGTAACTGACACTATTTCATATCAATTGAAATAAAGTTTATCATGATGTTGGTTTAATTATCAGTACTTCATGAGTTCAAAATAATTTTTAAAATTGAAATGATGGAAATTTATTATGTGTTTTTCGAAAGCACACAATTGTGCTTGATTGGAAAATGATGCCATTCTGATATCGTGATATGGTTATTTGAACAGAGCTAAATTTAATGAATATTGATCATTTGTAATTAAAAATACGTGTACGGGATGCGTTTGCCTGTACAAGAAAACACTGTAAATAATAAGCACCGGCACACATCAGCCCTCAACCTGGGTAATTATTTAAGTAAAACATCGTGAGGTGTTCTATCTAGACGCCCCATTATTGTAATAATCACAGATGCGTCTGGCTCAGCTGATAGAATGCCGGCAGTAAACAGCTCGTTGCACATTGTCGTTATCCTTAAAATGATTGTGCCGTGATGGAGAAACAGAAGCGAATACAGCTTTCAGTTGACACTCAGAAAATGTAAGAAGAGATCGCGTTGCTATCGGCGTTGTCGCTCTTACTAGTTTTAAAACTTGAATCCTCCAATATTTTGTTTTATTTATAATATCTCCTACAAGCGTTCGTGTGACGTCAGCTTCAAAAACATGTTTACGTTTCCAATTTTGCGGCTTGAATCGCCTAGTAACAGATTATTATTGATGCATTTTTCAACTGGAAAAGGGGGTCATCAAACTTGCAGGTGTGCAACTTTAGATGCAATTGATATTAAATGCAATAAAATCATTTTTCATATTCGATACAATACGATTGAGCTAGAATTGAATGTAATAACAGAAAAAATTATTGATATTCTACGATTTTCAAATAGGTTAAAAGCTAGGAAGAACTTGAAATGGAAAAATGAGAACAGTATGAATACGTATTATATCGTTAAGCTGGATACGAAAAAAGAGGCTTTGCATCGATCTGGTGAGAGACCACTATGAGAATTGTATAACATTATAACTTCTGTTTGAACTTCTTACTACTCGTACTATTCCCCAATTAAGGATGCCTTAGTTTCACTGGCTCCAGAGCGTGGGAGGTTGTTGTGGTACTCGCACAAAATAAAATAAAATATTTTTCTGGGCTCTTAATGTCCAGTGTTTTTAACTGTAAACCATAATACATAGAAAAAATGGGGCGCCTCTGACTTAGTGATAAAAAATACTATATATATAATTGGTTTTGAAACATTTGACACACAGTAATAAGACTTCAAAACGCCACGAAATTGCGCAAATAGGTTCAAACAAAAAATATAAATCTATTTTTGTTTCATGCAATAAAAACAAATTGGTTAAAATAGCTGCTAGAACCACTATACAGTCGGTTCTAAAAATACCTACAACGGACAATTAAACTTTATTTAAATAGAAAAAAATAACTTTGACCTTTTAATTTCCTTTAAAACTCTGCATAATTACTCTGATAATGACCTTCGCATCGTCCCTAATAGGGTCGCCCTCCCTTCGGAATGTAAAATAAATGTAAAAGTAGTGTAAAGACAGCGGAGTCAAGGGTCGAAGGTTGAGGTTGAAGGGAAGGAGGTCGGGGGGTCGGGGAGAAGAGGTCAGGGGCGCCAACATTGCAAGGGGTGCACTATAAATCAAGGATGAGAGGTCAATCTATGGTGTATAACCTTATAAACCGCCCTTCTCCGCGCCCCAGGATACTTAAATTTGGAATTTCATGCCTTTTTACTGAACTAAATTGAACGTGTTTGATCTTTCGGGTAACGATGCAAGTAAATGTATACACGGTATCCTAAAGCTTGTAGTACAGACGGAAAACTAATGAATCTACAACACATAAATAACCGAAAAAACTTTTTGTTTCTAATCTGAGCGTTCGATTTTGTACATATTTTAAAAATATTTTTTCTTGACAGCTAAAGGGTTGATTTTGAGCCGGATCTACGCTTCCACACATTTTAAAAGCTGATATTTACAATAAACAGCGGGTATTAACCCCCTAGAGACAGCTTTTTTTTTAATTTTACCTAAAAATTCGGTAGACATGGCACGATCAAGTGATTCAGATACTCGAGTCAGGCCATGTCAAAATTATAGAAGAGTATTCATGCGACGATGTATGAATGTGAATGAGGCAAGAAATGTGTGTAAGACCGAGTTTTTTGGGGGTCCGTCCTCTCTGCCTACCCCTGCGGAGAAACGGCGTGATGGTTAGTTAGTTAGATAGTTTAATAATATTAATAATAATAATTCTTTATTCCAGGATGTGGGGAGGTGAGTGCAATCCCACACATCCCGTAAAGAGTATAAATACATATAATATTTACATCATAGGTATATTATAAATAATGATATATTTGGAACTAAAGAAAAAAGATAAGAAAATAGATTAAAAACAAAATCCACGCCAAATATAGTATAGATTCAACAGTTTCCCGCTTGTACTACAAGTTTCCGGGCACCGTGTATATAGGCGGTTTCAACTACAAATGTTCTCAATTTAAGATATATATTCCACCCTTATACGAGTATAAGAATGTGAGGTACTCTCACGATGATTATTAAGGAGTACTCTGAAGGAAGTAGTGAGAGGAAGGAGATGGTAGAGATGAAGGTTTGGCTACCCTTGCTTTTCGGGTGTGGTCACCAACATTTTAGCTTACAGCCATTTAAGGCAATGTTTCAATTCTTTTCCACTAGAGCGATACTGAGAACAACTTCTACTTTTGGAATTAGCTTTAATAACACCTTTTAAAATCATTTTATGAAAATTCCAGAAGGATTGTCAATATCAACCCTCGTTTGTTTGACGTGTTGTTTAATAAACAAATATTATTTTAACTACATTAAGAACTTATTGAAGCAACGTGGAAATCAACGCATTATTAATTAGGTTCATACCCTTTTCTTTCTCATGAAAGAAAATTTATTTCGTTAGGTACCTCGGTACTGCATTATATCTATAATGCTAAACATACAAATTACAAGCCATAAACAAAAAAATTCAGAATACGAATTAAAATATATAACCTGTGATGGTACTTGATGGGTGATTAAGTTACAAATGCCTATTTTTAATTGGTTCATATTTTATTTTTATTTTAATGCCACGTGAAAACATTTTTTAGAGATTGAAAAAATTTACTTTTGATTGTCGTAAACCCGTTAAAAATCACGGGATATATAACTTGTCAAATCAGTCCTAATTTAGTAAACGACAATTAATATAATTTTAAGGTTTAAATAATTTTACTTCGTAGTTGTATTAAAGAAATAGTTGTCCCAACCAACTGAGCTCAATCACATCGCTAGTTGCTGTTTGCTGGTTGTTAGTTACTTGTTGCCAATTGCTTTGTATTGCCAGAGAATCGAATCTTCTGGACTACATACTTACTCACTTCCAACTTACTTACTCACTTACCTCAATCTTCTTACGAGGTTGCCTCAAGATTTTTCTAAAACTTTTTTCTTAGAGCAGCATGTTTGTATTTTTTTAAACTCAAAATAAACGTTGACGGTTAAAAACAGGAGGAGGCATTCTCTGTTTTAGCTGTAAATAATGTGCTAAACCATTAATGTGTTTAGCTTATTTTGTATCAACATGCCAACATTTTTACAGTTAGATTGTTCGATAAATGAAGGTACACCTACTGATTTTGGTTAAAAGTGAGAGCGGGAGCACACAGAGAGCGGTCAGGAGTTCCGAGTTCCGCGTTCGGCGTTCATTAGAATGTACTGATACTATAACAACAACGCACACAGCGGGCAGTCAGACCGCGGCGGTCAAAACGGAACGTCGCGTTCTAAGAGTTCTTTTCCCGAATCGAATTGTCTGAGGTTACAAACACGGAAAAGTTCATTGAATTGGCTAGGGAAAGGAGTTTATTATACGATTTAAGTGATGTTAATTATTTATTCGTATATTTCGTTATTATTTATAAATATTCTAATGTCTTTTTTTATCCTTAATAAATAAATACATTCCTTAAAAATACAGCCAGCCTTTCTTTTGATGAAACACAGATCCTCCAGTTAGTATTTTGTTTTTCGATATCGGGTTGTATGATGTTATACAATTCATTAAAACTATTAATCGGCATTCGAAAATAAATATAGAATTGTTGTTCATCTTTAAGTAAATCCTGAAAAATACTAGTAAATTCGCCTTGTTCTTCTCGCGTTGTGTTGATTGGGTGCACCCAATACTTCCTTTTCTTTTTAGAAGCTGCTAAGCTCCACAAGAGCAATAATTCTTCATCGGATGATGAACTTTCTAGTGACATGTTGCATATGCAAAGACCCAAACGAAACTAGAACGCGAGAATTTGAACGCCGCTTGTGTGCTTTGGAACTCTTGAGCGGTCAACGGTCACTAGAACGCAGAACTCTGACCGCTCTCTGTGTGCTCCCGCTCTTAAAATGTTATATTTGACTAACTAGGTTTTCTTACTCAGGCAAGAGATAAATAATACCCTTCCGGCATTTAAAAAAAAATTCTGTATACAAAGAGTCAAAGCTGCCTGAAGCAAGTGGGACTATGGCATGCCCAAACGGGGTATGTTGTGAGACTGTAGGTTGTGGGGAAGGGAGAGAGATAGGGAAGAGAAAAGTTGTTGTATAAAGATTCTATGTTTACCTGTTTACCAAACGAGGCTAAATACATACTAAGCCTCGTTTCGATTTCAAATGGTGGCCTGTTCCCAGGACTATACTATGTGCTACAACTAACTACATACCAGTAAATCTGTTAATAATCTTAACATATCTAATTTTAAATTAAATAATTATTTTTATTTACCCTAGAACTGGTAAGTTAACCTTTTATTTTATTTATTTATTGACTCGCCAACAGCATACATCACATATTTTTTACAGTAATTTACATTTATACATTTCATTCATTTATCTCAACATTCTTTGTTTAATAGTAATTGGTTATTTATTTATTTATTAACGTCCTTTTTCGGAGTTACATGAGAATATTAAGAAATATACATTATTTTTTGTACATAACTGAATTGTTTCATTAACAATATTTTATATTTGTTTAAACATAAATTGAAGATTTCCACTGACTTGGTATAATAGTTTCCTTCCATTAGTATTCTGGGCAAAGCGGATACATATGGTAGTTAGTCCCAGAATTTCTGCACTAAAATAAATCTTGATCAATTCTAGCAATACCGGACTATCAACTAAATTATTTAGAATTATATGTAGAAATTTTATGGTTAGTTACAGTACTAATAAATTTAATTACAAGAATGTATATAAAAACAAGGGGGATCAAAATCAATTATTAGGAAGAAAGATGCTTACATACTTACAAATTGTATCAGACGTAATCGTGTGACACACAAGACTGTAAGGGACCGGTGATCCCAATCTGTGGAGGCGTGAGATGTCGTCCTTCAGTGGCGTGGAGGGGTAGAACGGGGCCGTCTCTGAAGCCGCTGTAGAGCTGGTCCGATTGCTTGTCGCTTGTTCTTGATGCTGATTCCGAGTCTGGTCCGAAGGGGTAGGCAAGTCCGTGGTCCAGGGTGAGGCGGGGGTCAGAGTGAAAGAAGGCGAGCAGAGTCAGAAGTCGGAGCGAGGTAGAGGGCAGAGCAGAGAGAGATGTAGAGCTGGTGGTGGTTGCTGGATATCTGACGTTTTGAGGGCCTGTTGCCCGTTTTATAGCCGCCAGCGGGTGAGCCGTGTTTGCGACGCTATCGCGGCGCCCCGCCGCTCGGCCGGTAGTTTCGGGCCGTGGCCGAACGCACGGCCTTCTTTTGTTTGGGCACGATCCTCAGAACCGTGGCCGTAGGACGTAATGACGGCGTACCACCGGTCATTTGTGACGCTATGACGGCGCATGGCGCACGGCACGGCTTCCCACTACGTTTTGGCACGGTTCTAACAATCGTGCCCGAATTAAAACATGTTTATGATTTTACCAGCTCTCACACTACTTCTCTGCCCGTATACCTCTAGCCAAGCTCCGACGTTTCATTTATTGTATTGACATTACATATTGACATTAAATATACATTTTTACATAATTTTTCATACATTTACAGGCAGTTTATTCAATTTAAGGACAGGCAAAGTTAAGGTAAATAGCAGATTTTAATATGGGGCGACGTCGGCTGATATTGGAGCAGTACGTCCGTTACACAAATATATTATAATAATAATATTTGGATGATTTGTATACCGCTGTTTTTGTGTAAAATCACCTCAAGGGCGCTGTACAAATATATAATACATTTATACGATGATCTATGTTATTGCTAACTATATAAAGATATAGTATACAGTACAATATTTACCTGGTAGGTCACTTGAGATTGACACTTAATTAACATTAACTAATTGTTTATTAGCGAAATTTAGATACAGGATTTAGGACGTAATTGGAAAATTTAAAAAAACATTTACATATACTAATACATGCACACATCTAAATACACATATATACACATATTTATGAACACACATACATAGATACATATACATACAAACACATACACATTTAAATAAAAACACACCCATAAGCTTATATGCATAGATGTGTACACTGTACACATATTGTATGCAAAAATGTACACACACATGCACGCACAAATACATATATTGTGGAGCTAATGCATAAGTAGGTGATTGGCAAAGAAATTGAAATAATAAAATGGCTCTAAGTGAGGAGATCATCAGGTATAAGTATTTGTAAGTTCTTTCTTAAGGTATTAATTGAGTTTGAAAATATATCTAAGTCTAGAAGATTGCAGTATCTATTATACAATAGAGTCATTCTCGATGTTGGTTTGAAAAAACTTGCATTTCTACAAAATGTTACAGGGTTTCTTGTGGGTTTCGGTCTTAATTTAAGGTTAATTTAACTAATTAAAGATTAATCAAATTAATTTAAAATATATCAGTTAAAACATAGATTAAAAATTGACTGAAATGCTTGACAATGCAGCAATTAAACCGCACGAGCTTCTATGATATGCAAGCAACACTAAGGATGTGTATTTTTCCCCTCTCTTTGTGGAAATGGGAGTCTATTTGAACATCTTAGCAAACATACCTACACAGGGATGTAGGAACTGAAAACAAACATTTCTCTCCATATTACCCATATGGGAAGGGATTATTTTCTTTTATTTAATCTCTGACCCATTTCAGTCACTACACCATCGATTGGGAAACACTCCAAGGAAATATTTGCGGTGGCTTAGAGTAGAACCGACAGTTGCGAGCAGGGGATAAGCAGAAGAGTTTGCGGGGGCTAGACGGGAAATCGCGCGGGAAGAGCAAGGAAAGGAATAAGCACAGAGCAAACTCCAAGTATTTGGAGTGGTCATTAGGATGAAAGTCCTCCACAAGCAGACAGTTGCACAAGAGATATTTACCCAGCGGCGGATGGATGAGCGCAAGGCATTCTGGGACTTGCTGCACACGGGGTAAATTTGATTTTGAGCTAGCCCGCGCACGCGATGCCTGCGATGTTCTTTTGTTATTCGTGACGTTTTTCCCCTTCTTCTGGATGTTTTTTGCTTATTAGATTAATGACGTCACTTCGCGTAGAACGTGGAATACATGGATTACTTCGACAGATGCGGAACAGCAAATCCTCGACAACTCGGGTTGGCAGTCTCATGCTGATCCTATGTTTTGATATAGAATGTTTTTCGCTTATTACTTTGAAGACGATAAATTATTTTTAAGCACCACTTTTATTTGGTTTAAACCTTATATTGTCGTTCTTTCCTATCAAAAAAAAATCATAATAATGACCTAGATTTTGTGAGTAATAATTTACAGATAATAAAAAAAAAACATATATTCATCTATTTTATGGTTCTATGATAACTCAACACAGTGACAATTCAACACACTTTTAAAAAGTGATAAAAAGTCATTAGCTTATACTTAACCCAGATAATAAAGTTTTTGTTTCATCACTTTCCATGACTTTATAGAACGTTTTAAGGATGAGATGTATTAACCTTTTTTATGATTTATCCGGTCGCCCTATTTTATATATTATAGAGAACAGTGACATGTTTATTCCAAGATTGGTGATATTTTGCTCACTGAACCATCAAAACAGGAGAAAGGTCATTGTCAACATTATATTTTTAACAACTCTTTCCCACTACTTAATAGAGAATTTTTATACCTACCTCTTGATGAAATTTTGTACACTTTAAAAATTCAACATAATCCCGGGCAACGCAGGGGACTTCAGCTAGGATAATAGTATAACATTAGAATTTTATATGGAAACACCACGATAATATATGTTTATGATTTGGGATGTTTTAAATAATGAATAAATTTTAAATTACAAATTGATCAAACGATCGTCAGAGTCTCTGAATATTTAAATTCCTTGAATGCACAAATTTTCTGAATTTACCTTTTTTTAATTAATTTATATTTATTATTAATATTAGATCACAATATCATTCCGTATTTAATGTACAACAATATGAAAAGAAACCAACATTTTAAATTATTCTTGGCAGTAAGATACAAAACTTAGTAACTTTAAAGGGCATAATCTTATTGTAAGGTAAAACTAACTTCTAACTTATCTTTGTGATACCTACTAACTACTGAACTTTGTAGTTTGATATCCGCTTCCTGCTCGTTTAAATTCCGGTTTAACTTCAAAGCGCATCTCCATCTACATTTGAAAATATTCCATTTAAAATAAATACTACTGCGCGGTTTTTCCATAATTAAATAGACAGAAAGCTTAGATATTGATTTTTTTCTATTGTTATTTACTTACAACTTGATTTCATTTTGGTTTTGGTTAAGTGAAAAGTGAAGTTTTAATATATAAACGCTTATTTATAGGCAATTTTGAAAGGAAACCGATGTTATTGAAGTGTCAATTGTTTACTTTCAAATACGAATTTTAAACATTTTCATAAAAAAAATTTTAAATGTTTGATGTAAGCCGGGTCTCCAGCGACAATTTTATTGCAAACATTAAACAAAATGTTTGTGCAAACCTGAAACACTGGGGCAGGAACACAAAGTTTTTGTTTTCAATATCCCACGGAAAACAGAAAACGTTGTGGCCCCGACCGAATGTTTTTGTTTTGAAAACATTTGGTCGCTGCAGAACTGAATTAAGGTACACAAATATGATTTAAGATTTTCACGGCCAAAAGTATTTTTGTCATTTGTTTTTGGGGTGTTATGCCGTGTTGCGCACTCCTTCTTTAGCCAACGTTTTGGACAACATTGCAGTGTCCATCATCAGGGCAGATGTGATGTGCAGCAACACGGCATAACACCCCAAAAACAAATAACAAAAATTAGGTACACAAATTTATTTTATGGTTCGAAAGTAAAAACTTCAGATGTTTTTTTAGAAATTATCAAGACAGACGCAGGGACATAAACACATGTTCAATTACAAATTTATTAAAAATATATCGGGAAACGGCCTGCAATCCGTTTTTAACCAGATTGCCAATAATTTGAAGAGATTCTAAATAAATTAGCAATACTCATTATTCTCCGCGTAATGTTAACACAAAAAATGTAGTTACATATTATTCTGTTCCACTACATGAACAATATTTCGATATGATTTCGAGGGAATTGATTATCCGTGGAAATATTTTTATATTTTTTGAATTCCATGGAAAACAACAAGAGACGAAAGTTATTCTTCAAAAAACAATAATTATAACTGCAAAGAACGTAAGTAAGTTTGTAAGATTTAAGAGGAATTTTAGCAATATTTCATTGTTAAACATATTTCTTAGAAAAAAAACATCACACATAAAATTAAAAAGGATTAAAAAAAAACAAAAAGAAAACACCAAAAAGCATAAAATGAGTCCAAAAAAGCTTTTAATGTCGTTCATTAAAATGGTG
Organism: Hesperophylax consimilis; assembly: GCF_061612785.1. Lineage (NCBI taxonomy): Eukaryota > Metazoa > Arthropoda > Insecta > Trichoptera > Limnephilidae > Hesperophylax > Hesperophylax consimilis. Next base: position 24,806,267 of record NC_142849.1, on the reverse strand, counting down.
GTTTTGCGCAAATTCTATGCCAATGTTAAATTTCATTTCCGCTAATGAAAATGACAAAATAGTTCCTTTTCAAATAATATTTCCCTCAGCGGATGTCACTACCTGCAGCAATTCGGCGAGACCTTTGTGACGGTACCTTTTCGCATTCAAATTGGCTCCGGTGGAACGGCCGGGAAACGGCCAAAGATTGAAAGGGAAAACAGTTAGAGTTAATAAATGCCCCGCATTTATTTTTATCGGGGGTCTACTGTTTGGTAATAATGGCCCCGGAGCGTGGTCAAAAGCTGAGACGGGGTAAAGAAGAATACTGAAAAGAGGCTGGGAAATTCGCAACACTTTGTGAAAACTGTCTCTTTTTGTATTATTTTGTTTTCAACTAATATGTTTAAAAAAATTAAAATATTTATTTTACAAGCAATTATTCGCCTGAAACACTTATCCACATTGAAAAATCTCCTGATAAAAGATACATGATGCCAACGGGACTCGAACCCGTGTCCCTTCGATTTCCGGTCGACAGCTCTGACCACTGAGCTATGCCGCGAAATAATTCAATCTATACTAGTGTTTCATTCAACAATTACTTCTTGTTACATTTGTTCACCTGAAAACAACCAACTTTATTTTATATGAGAAAGGCATTGTAAGTGCTAACTCTCTCACTAGATGGCGTCGAGACAAATTGTCTACATTTTTAGGTGGAATACTAGAACTTGTCAAATATATTTTTTTTTTTTGGTAAACTAATGTTTAAGACAAGATTTTTTATGCATAGCACAAATGGTAACAATTATTTTACAAGCAATAATTATTCGCCTGAAACACTCATCCACATTGAAAAATCTCCTGATAAAAGATAAAATATTAAAACTTAACTTAACCAAAATAAAATTTATCGTTATGAACGTGCGATGGAAGTCTTCTATGAGGGAGATGACATACAAGCGAGACAATGCGTACAGAGGTATATAAACAGAGTGCATGTTTTTCCGGTCTCTACTCATTTTCAATAATTACCACCTTCTATTCAAGACTATGAACTGTGTTAATTATAGAGTGTTGACTATTTTTTCATCATCCTATTGCCACAGTTAAAAAAATATGTTTCTATTATCCAATAAAAAGAGGGTATTTTTTATGTGAATGGCGCGTGAGATTCCCATCTGATCCCAACCCTCTGGAGCCATTGAGACTATGGTATCACCAATGGGGTATGTTGTGAGGCGGAAGGTAGTGGAGAGGGGAATGAGATGAAGAAGTGGAAGGAGGGTACTGTACCTGGCTATTCAGATCTGGTCACAAAATACGGCTTAAGCCATTTCATGCACCGTTTCAATTCTGAATGGTGGTCTTACACCAGGGCGATACCAAGAGTATCTTCCACTCTGTGAAATAAAATTTACTTGCGTGCGCCTAGATTTGAACCCGCAACCTTCAGATTGCCAGTCGAGAGACCACGGATTCCGTAAGGTATAACATAAATAATTTTGTTTGTTTTCGTCCCCCATTTTAAAAACCAAAATATTAACTATATATATATCATAATATGACATCTTAAGGTATACTTTCTGGAAGGTATTTTTAAGGTAAAGAAGAAGAGGGAGTTCTTAGAAGAAAAATGATATAAAGGCTGAGGGTCATCTGGGAGTCAGTGATTTCAGGAATGACAGACGTAATGTGAATCTACCCCCTACACAGCGTAAACATCCGCTGCCAAGAACTGGACAAGTCTGACCTCATGAACCCCTCTACCACCTCATGGTGAGAGGTGACCTATACCACGAATTTTCACGTTTTTCCGGTAAAAATTCGCCCTATCACAAACTCGAAATTTTGAGGTCTTTGGTAATGTGACCTGCAATTTTGAATAATAGAACACGCGATAAATTATAAATACATTTTACAGTATTGACAGAGTGAACAATGACGACATAAGAAAATTAGGCAAAAGTCAATAAATACAAAATCCAAATATAATATTGTACCATAGGCAGAACAATACATAAGCAAACTCATCAACACCGATCAAATCTACCGGACCGTGAAACAGTTAGTTATTCATTGATTAGTTCAAAGATCAATAACCAAATTTTGCGAAAATTACCGCAGATCCGTCTCATCTTCTATTATGACCTCATTTATCAGTCTATCCATATCATTGCACCAGTACGTTTAATTGGATATATTTGCGTTCAATAATCGCTCTTTCATCTAGGCTAAATCTATTAGATGAGCTTATATCAAAATGATTTTGAACTGCTAACTAGGAAAGTATGTCAGTAATAAGGAACTCCAGTGAAAAATATACTCATTAAGGTCAACAAACGCCGATTCTGGATTTGGTGAAATTAATAAATCGTCAATTAAAAATGAAAACAACATATAAAAATCCCTATTTGCTTGGCGTCATTGGATCCGTGACTTCTGACATCACGATGAACAAGAGTTTTAGTTTAGTTTTTAATATATTTACTCTTTACTTTGACGACTTTAAGGTCTATAATTTTCATGGTGGTTTAATAAATAAATTATTATTAATGAAATAGGATATTATCATGAGAAAATCAACATCCACTCATTAAAATTATGATAATGAATTATGAATATTGACAAGCACTCGAGCAATTTTTGGCATACCTATTGCTAAGTTTGCAAAAACATTTTGAGAAATCGCTAGCTATAATGTGCCAAATTTAAAAAACAGAAAAACTAGGGATAGGTGGTGAAATCTACATGGATTCAATGGCTTTAAGCTGCAAAAATCAGTTTCAAATGTTTCAATAATAATATTTTGGGGAACGATATTAATTACATAATGTGGTAAATGTACATATATGACACCGATCGTTCTATACTTTTAGTTAAGGTTTATAAACAGGTTAATAATTTTACTACACGTATTAATGAAATAAGATATGTTCAGTTATGTTTTACTACGAATATAATCTAAAATTTTTACCCGATATTTGAAAACATTGTCCACAAATTGCTTCCTATTCAAGTTGTCTACTAATATAATCGTGAATGCGCTTATCATTCTGAGCATTTTGAGGTTGTCAGCAAAAATCAAGCAAAGTAGTACTTGGGATGCATCCTTGGATGTCATCAATAAATTATAAAGATAAGTAGGGGACCAAAGTTTGACCCCTGAGGTATTTCAGAAAGTGGAGGGAATTCCTCGGTCGGACGACTGCTTGTGCATACACATCGTACTTTATTTCTTAAATACGTCACAATTTTTTTTTAGTTGTAACTGCTTCCAATTGTCCAGAGCCAGTGGAACTATGGCATCCCAATATGGGGTATGTTGTGAAGTTGAAAGAAATGTGAAGGGGAAAAAGATAAGAAAGAGGAAGATTGGAAAGTAAATGTTTCATTTCTGAGATGTGCGAGTCCATGGTTACCTTTCAAAATACAAGTACCATGGTAATATAATGTTTATTTTACCAAAGATAAACACATTTCAATTCTAAATACTGATGGTTCACATTGGTAATACTTAAAGTGTTTTCCAGTTTGATATTTGTTTACGAGTTTTTGCAGAAGTTTGTCAATTATTCCTATGACTCGACATTTATTCTCAAAAATTCTCAACGTCCTAAACTTTACGTTTTGTTAATTATAATATCGTAACTGACCTTTTTTACTAAGTGACTGTTATCCGTGTAAAAATGGGAAAATTGAGAAGTACAATTATTGCTATATCAAACTTAGTTAGAATTAATATTCCAGCTGGTTATGCCTCCAACCCGAGTCACAAAATCCAAAGCATTTTTATCGGCAAGTTTTTCTCGGTGTAAATAGTTAAAACCTTTTATCAAAAGATAGAAATTTCTAAATGGGGTATATGTGTCTATTATGACAGGGTTGTAGTTTTAAGGGTCCTGATCCTTAAAGGATATGATAGGAAATGAGGCATTTAATGTTGCCGTCTACCGATATTACGACAGACAGGAATCACAAGTATTTTTTGGATCTTGGACCATTTAATACGGGGTAATTTTTATTTTGAATAAAATTTTATTGGTTGAGAGGTGGCTTTCAATAGAATGATTGTAATTTGATCTGAATTTTAAGGTGACAATTAAATAGTCATAACCTAATTAACCCTATACAGTTCCCAGTAGCGTGTAGTAATATCTTTCCCAATTTTTGCAATATTCCAGAAAATTTTAAAAAGATAGAAAGAATTGCTTAAAAAATATTTTGTCATTTGGCTTAGCAAAGTCCTGTTTTAACTCAAACGTTGTGCATTTTGTATGTCTGTTTTTCTGCGCCTGTTTTACCTTTTCTAAAATTTGTAGAAAACTCTTTATTTTTATTGACTTGATGGTTACCTTTGACCATTAATCAGTAAACATTATTTTTTCAAATGTGAAATTGTTTTGTTTATAAAGGGCCAGTTGTTACACAAAATTTTAAAAATTGATCAAATTTCGAAGTTTATTTTCGTGTTCCGTGAAATTTTGTATTAAAGTTCTATTATTAAAACATTATGGGCTAGTTGCTTCACAGAACTGATTGATACCAGAACTTGAGTAGAACATTCATAGAACTTTAACTTCGACATTTGATGAATTTTTCAAATTCTCTGAAATAAACCATCTTACGAAAATGGCCACCATACAAATAACCTCGGAAATAGAAAAGTCTAGTATTTCTTATGAGACAGATAGGAAAATACGTAGATTAGAAGCAATATGACTATTTATGACATTACTAGGTATCTCAATCTCCTAATAAGTTTTGACGATTATTTTTTCTGGAGTCAGTGAGACTAGACATTGAGGAAGTTAGTGGAGATGGAATGATATGGAGAAGAGGAAAGTGGGGACGTAGGTATCTGGTTATTCAGATCTGGTTATTCAGATCTGGTCACAAGACACGGCTAAAGCCATGTAAAGCAACTTTTCAATTCCAAATCATTGGCTTTCAACGGGGCGATACTGAAAGTATCTACCACTCTCGAATTTGCCGCAAATATAGTAATTGTGAAAAAACCAATTGATATCAAACAAAAGTTATTTATTTGGTTCGAATCTTACGTAGTTCTCCGAATTTGTAGCTAAGGATCGTAACCACTCAACCACGGATTTTCCTTCTTCTGTTATAAGTGCCCTTCTTTCGGAAGTAAGCTAATATCAGTGTAATAAAACTAAGTCTTCTTTCTTACTTACACTTACTTCTTCCTATAATCTTCCCCTGTATATATATAATCGGATAATATTGTATATTTGGCTTCCCACAAATAATGACCTAGAAATTGGAAATTTCTTATTTTCATAGCCAGTAGGAACGAATTTATGTATGAGTAAGTTATAGCAAACTCAGCAACAGCCAAAAGTATATAATCCTACATTTACGTGTGATACGGTCAGCTCTAATTAGATTTCTAAGCTCTACTTGTAACAGAGAAAAAAATAATGTTATTTATTTGTCGACCCGCCCTTGGGGACCCCTGTCCTGATAATTGGACACGAACAGTTATTAGTAGAGGAACGTGACTGTCATTCTAAATTACTATCTTGGCCATCCCTGCATACATTTTCCTTATGTAGCCATTTTTAATCAACCGCTGTTAATAAATAATGAAAATAGATAATGCGGGGCTGGTGCAAAGCGCTTTTTCCGGAAACGCCATATTCATATTACGTAAAGCCTTATTAGGATTACAAAATAAATGGTGCCTTAAATATATATATATATATTTTTTCATTGTAAGTCATTTTTATTAGGGATAACTTATCAAATTTAATCATTGATAAAAAATATCATCAACTCTCAATAAAAATATGAAACCGGGACTCTAACTCAGATCCTATAGCCGAAAATTTGGGAAATATTTGAAGATATTATTAATAATGATGGCCTACATGGTCGAGAGGTTGCTGGTTCAAATCTCGGTATGCGCAAACAAATTTTATTCGATTAATTTGTATTATTTCACAATTTAATCTTTTAAAATATATTTTTTTTTTTTTAAAAAAGAAAGACAAACATTCCCAGGTTACGAATAACCCAACAATATTTGAAAATCTCCTACTACCACCACAGAAAGCCGAAAATGTTGCTTGTGTTGTGATGGAGGACTTAGCCAGCCGAGGAATCGAACACGCGACGCTCGGGTGAGACCCAAGCGCTATGCCCACTCAACCACTGACCGGTCACGATATAAGATATATTTCATTTTTAGTATCGTCCTTCTGTGAAAACAACCATTCAGAATCAAAATTTTGCTTGAAATGGATATTGTAATATTTGGTGACCAGATCTGAATAATCAGATAATTCCCCACCTTCATCTTCTCCATCTCCTTCCCCCTCACTACTGCCTTCGGTTTCACAACATACTCCAATTAAGGATGCCATAGTCCCACTGTCTCCAGGCTATTGGGAGCAGTTGGGACTCTTGTGCACGAAAATAGAAGTATGAAACTGATAAAATGATAGAATTTAAGAAGTGGCAATAGCACAGTGGGTAAAGACGCCGGTCCCGGTAAGATGATTTTGAATTTTGAACACTGAGGACGGGTTGTTTCGGAGAACTTGAACAATTCTTCAAATTTCAAAGTTAATTTTCAAGTTCTGTGAAAGATATTTTTAAGTTCTGTTTTTATTTCAGTTCTGTCAAGCAACAAACCTATAATGATATAAAAACAGAATTTGAATAGGACTTTCACAGAACCCGTAAATGAACGTTGAAATTTGGTGAATTGTTCAAATTCTCCGAAACAACCCGTCCTAAATAAGTAAATACGATTTGAGATTTTCACTTACAAATGTAGTATTGTGATTAGTTTTTGGGTTACTATGCCGTGTGCTTCCTCCTTCCTTAACTAACGTTCCGGAGAGCGTTACAGTATCCACCATACGAAACAAGTAGGAATTATTCAAATAATCACTCGAGTGATTTTCGGCATACTATGCCGAGTTCGCAAAACGTCTCGAGTGATCGCACGTCATTAAATGTCATTTTTGACTCTCATATTTACCATTTTTAATTTTTTTTTAAATCCAAAAAATATAGGATAGTTGGTAAAATCTAGGTGAATTCAGCAGCTATATAGCACTATTATCAGTTTATATGTCTCCGTATTAAAATTCACGCCGTTTCATGCAGAAAGTAAAAATAGGTTTTAACACTGCTTACATTATCAATTGATCACCAGTAAAATCTAAACCTCTTTGGTCCGCATTGAAAATAATACTGACTTTTTTGATATATTTATTTTTTCAATTATAATTATTAAATGGCTTAATGGATGCACCTGACTTAACTAAGTTAATAACTTTCCGAGTACCAAATCGTAACATGAGACTTCCTTAGTTGTTCTTTGTTCATTAATCAAAAACCAACTATTTCATGAATTTCCCATTTCAAAGGCTACATGGGTATGGAAATAAATTCAGATCCCTTAATATTTTAATTTATTCAACACTTAAATTACAATAAAAAATATAATAACTACTACTCCAAAAATGGCCGGTGTTCAGTTATCACTTATAATAATATTATAAAGAAGTTCAACCATGCAGATTTATAACTACACTGTTTGTAATTATACTTTATCGTTGGCTATAATTTTCCATACAGGAAACTTTAAATATACTCTTCCAGTGAATCACTTTTCAAAGGCTTCCATAATTACAAAGTTGTTTGTCAAAAAATTCCATTGCATTCTACGCAAAAGCATGCAGTGAACAAATAAGATGTGTAGGTATCTAGCTACATAATAAATTTAATATTCGGAATACCTCATATTTCGCATATTATTCACTTATTTTCATAACCAACTCATCTTGATTTTTGTACGATTTCTTTCTTGTTAAATTATTTTCATTTGTCGTCAGAAATAAATGTGTTTTGGATGCTCGTTGTGGGACTGAATATGATATAACTCTGGTTCAATGAACTTGGATTTGTTTTGAATTTAAATATCATTTTCAAGATTGGAACTGATTGTGTGAAAAAATCAGATAATCGATGAAGTGCCTGCCTATTATTAAACTTACTCATTTCGGTTTTGTGTCTATCTATTATGTAACTTAGCACAGGTCACCATAGTGAGGAAGACCAAGAAATATAATTTATGTAATCTATACATATATTCACTATCATATTTTGTATGTAGGTACAATGTTCTGATAGTCGCTACAATAACAAAAAAAAACCCTAAATCACCTTCTAACTTCAACACCTGTATATATATTTTTTTTTAGTTGGTTTTAATGTTTTAAATTATATTATGTAACATGAATCATTTGCATATCTATAAATTAACTGAAATTGACATGTTGGGGCCATTGTAAAATGAATTATTTTAAAAACGTCCAACTACCACGTTGACGCCAATTGTAACAATTGTGACAGAAAGGATTGCTTTGACATTTAATTAAATTTAATTAAATTTATTCAAATCAAATAGAAAAAGACATCTCAAGGGGTGAGCGGCAATTGAAGATTTGCACTGGAAGGAATTTAAATGGTAACAATAAACAGTTAAATATGTGACATTGTATACAAAGATTAAATGTCTGAACTGATTCACAGAGATGGGCGCCATACAGCTCTTAGGAAAGAACTGTAAAATTTGTGAGATAGACATGATGACCAGCGATTACTTCAAACTACCTAAATCCGTCATCAGCACCTCCCGTAATTTTGTCGTCTGGAGCAGTTGCCCGAATCCTTCCTGTTGACTCGACCTCGCTCGCCCGGCTGTCCGATTGGTACTGACGCTCTGGAAATTGTCAGCCGTGTTCCTTCTCGACCAATCATAGACCAAAAGTGCCATAGATAAAGACGGTCTTTGGATAGAGTTTCGTGAAGTATTCTTGAACTGTAGCGGGGCAAAAGTGAACTGCTACAAACTATTATTTTTTTGGATTGGACCCGTGACTTCACCGATGACCAGTCTCAATAAGCCTACTCCTTTTTTTGACCGGCGCTGTATTTTTTATGGGAGTTGAGACGTTTTTTAATCTTAAGATTACCCGCTTCTAATATCGAAGAACACAAGATAAAATATAAGCATCTTGTCATTTATGAAATCGTACCAAAAGTGCAAAAATGCATTCATGACCGCACCTGATTACCAGTGTTGCCGGTGTTTAAAAGCCTGCATCAAAATATTTTCATCGGTTCAAAAGTGAATATGGACCAGAGTTGCCAATGCATATGTTCTAAAATACCCAAAAGAGATAAAGAGATTTTCAAATTCCCCACAAGTTCTTTTACCGCCAAAACGAAACAAAATTTTTATAATATTAGTACTCTTTTCTGGTCATGTTCGAATTTTCTCTTTCGATCATGTGTTAAAATAGACTTAATCGAAAATTAGATGTGAACGAAACCGAAATATAGTGCGTTTCCACAATTATTGTAAATAATGCTTTTTCAATCCAAAAATGCCCAAAATCCCCACATTTTTCTCACAAAAGGTTCTCCCCGCCAAAAACACAATTCTTGAAAAATCTTATAAATTTCCCGCAATGTGCCGAATTCTTCATGAATTGGTAAGTTTGATGTAGATTTGATGGGCCATAAATGTATTACTCACGTAGACTGGTTGTGATCAATCAGCAAATGCGATTGTACCAACCAAACGGTGTGTTTTAATCAGCGTTTGTTGATATATATATATATATATATATATAATTATATATTTTTAAGTCGTAATATTTTTCGGTTCAGTTCCTTAATGTCCTTATTCTGGATGTGTTCTTTACATAAACTTTCAGCTTCATAAATCAAACAATTATAAGATCCCATAGATGTATCACTCGCGGCCATACTATATGCCTTAGATGTATTACTCACGTAGACTGGTTGTGATCAATCAGCAGTTCAATCGTACCAACCAAATGGTGTGTTTTATTCAGCGTTTATTGATCAATGTGATTATATAATTTTTAAGCCATAATATTATTGGCTGCATTTCCTTAATGTCCTTGTTCTGGATGTATTCTTTACATAAACTTCCAGCTTCACAATTAAACAATTATAATATCCCGTGATTCTTAACATAAACTTGTTATTCGTGACGAATTCAGCAATTGTTTTGGACTTTGTGTCTTCTACGCGCAAAATTAAGGTTAGGTTAGATTAGTTTATGTTAGGTTAGGTTATGTTAGTTTTTCTTCGGTAAGGTTAAAATTTTAGCTCTGTAAAAATTTAACGAAAGAGTTTTTAATGTTCGAGCTTTCATTTGACAAGCAAAATTACATCTAGGGCTTAATAATATTCTCAGCGAAAAATTAGTTATACGAGTATCGCAAGTTTATATTCTTGAGCAAGCGAAGTAATGAAGTATTTTAGTTTTGATATAATAAAGTGTTTGCACGTTAGAGTTTTAGTATCAACACTAATATTACTAGGGGAGCATGAAAGCAGATAGGTTAAGTATATTGAATCCAATTTTACGCGTAGTAGTATTAAAGTTTATGGCTTAGAAACGTTGCAATATGTGCATGCTTTTATGAAATTTTATGATTAAAGCTAGTTTTACGTAAGGTTATAGTATGTCAGATATCTGAATTAGTTGGTAGAGTAGTTAATTTTTTTTACCTAGCTTGGAAGATGGATGGTTGGCGGTGTTTTAGATTTATTTTATTGGTAGGTATTGTTGTCTAACTTTGTTGACTGTGTTTTAGACGGTATTTTATGGGTAGTTATTGTTGTCTTTGTTGACTGTGTTTTAGATGGTATTTTAATGGTAGGTATTGTTGTGTAACTTTGTTGACTGTGTTTTAGACGGTATTTTATGGGTAGTTATTGTTGTCTTTGTTGACTGTGTTTTAGATGGTATTTTAATGGTCGGTATTGTTGTTTAACTTTGTTGACTGTGTTTTAGACGGTATTTTATGGGTAGTTATTGTTGTCTTTGTTGACTGTGTTTTAGATGGTATTTTATTGGTAGGTATTGTTGTCTAACTTTGTTGACTGTGTTTGAGATGGTATTTTATTGGTAGGTATTGTCGTCTAACTTTATTGATCGTGTTTTAGATGGTATTTTATTGGTAGATATTGTTGTCTAACTTTGTTGACTGTATTTTAAATGGTATTTTATTGGAAGGTATTGTTGTCTAATTTTGTTGACTGTGTTTAAGATGGTATTTTAATGGTAAGTATTGTTGTCTAACTTTGTAAACTTTATTTTATTGTAAGTTATTGTATTCTAACTTTTTTGCCTGCGTTTTAGATGGTATTTTATTGGTAGGTATTGCTGTCTAACATTGTTGACGATGTTTTAGAGGGTATTTTGTTGGTTGATATTGTTGTCTAACTTTGTTGACTGTGTTTTAGATGATATTTTATTACTAGGTGTTGATGTTGTATAGTGCATACAGTGCGAAACGTTGTATCTCTAAGGTAGGTACTTCTTTTTTATATCAATTTAACATGTTTGTAAATAATTTCATTCCCTTCCATCCTTTATTCCATAATTTATTGCATCCTTTATTTCTATCATTCCTCGCACGCCCAATTCAGTATTACAAATGTGATATGCTAGTTTACTTAGGTAGCTAAAATACCCAGCGTTGCTCGGGATTTACAAAGAGCTTTTATAAAGGAATTTACGAAACAGATGTAGACAGTAATTTTTTTCTTATTTTGATTGTCAAGTGGGCAAAATTTCATCATAAAGTAGCATCTAAATTGAGCTTCAAGGGATGGGTAAAGGTATGGGGGTGGTTTTTAAAAACTTGTGTAGACAGTGACCTTTTTTCCTGTTCAACGTCAAGTGTCTAAATTTTCATCAACCTCGGAATAAAACTGCATATTTGTTTTAAAAACAAACTCTTCTTACGGATTACGTTTTATCATCAATTTTTTAAATGAAAGAAAAATATTCTCAGTTGACAAATTACCTATAGATAGCGGGAACATATTGATTGTGCAATTATGGAGAATGTAGCTAGCAAACGATTGAACTAGGAACGCATAGGTGGAAACCCATTTTAATGTTCGTTTGGCCATTCTCTTCAATTGCAAAAATACATGTGGTATAAGCTATTACAATTCTTAAATTATTACAGGTCTCTTCAAAACTAGTATTAGCAAAATACTTCTAAGAGATAATTATTGAAACTTTGCTTGAAATGGCTTTGGCCGTGTTTGGTGACCAGGTGCTTCCCAAACTTCCTCCACTCCATCTCCTTTCATTCCTCACTACCTTCCGCCTCACAACATACCACGGTTGGGGATCCCATAGTCTTACTGGCTCCAGACGGTTGGGAGCAGTTGGGACTCTTGTGAAGTTACTTATTTCAAAAAAAATCCTTAACCTGCATTAACGGAGCGGCTATGCACCTACTCTTACCTCATTTATACAATACCTACGGGCATTAAATTTCCTGCGAGATGTCGAATAAAACAAAACTTTATGCGTGACACCTCACAAAACCGCCAATGTCTGCAAAATGTAAAGGCATTGGAGCTAAATCGCCACCCGATTGGGCAGCATTGTGACGCGGGTAAAGGTGGGGGCTATAGAAAGGGCTTTATTAATGCGGGTCTTGAAGATACCCGGATTATATGAAGGAGAAAAAAGAGATGCCGATAGCTCGTTCAACATATGGTCTTACATAAAAACGAGTCAAAGAAACGGACTGTTCTAATGAAGTCAACATCAAGTGTGAACGAGTGAACAACTGGTAAAATCACGGCGTATTTTGGCAATACGCGGGAATCAACCGTGCTACTTTTAATGGAGGATTTAATGCGTAAACTAAGTAAATAAAGATTGTGAAAATTTATTAATTAACAACAAATGCAGTTGAGCTTTATAACAAATTATATTTAATACTTACACTAACACTTAGCCGAGTAAAAAGGGCTTTTTATATTGTCTTATCTTGACATTAACTAATTACCGTTCACAATAAAGGAAGGTAGACGAAGCGCGCTCATATTTAACTGTCCCAATTTTCTAATTTGAACGGCTCTTATGGTTAAATGTAATTAACAATGGCGCAGTGGGAGAATAACATGGTAAAGGTTTGTTTGTGGCCTGAGCCCACAAAGTGGAAAGTAATTCGGTATATGGAGTAGATGTGGCTTTGCATGTCAAGGTTTGTTTAATACTAATTAATTAAAAATGCTGCGCTGTCTTTTTACAGATATTTTTGAGATTCAACTAGGTTGCAAAATGCCAACTAAATTTGTTTATTCTTTCCTTACGGTGCTATAAAATTCCTTGAGATCCAGAGCCGTGTACTCGAAAAACTATACACATTGTTTACACAGTGGAAAAGTATAGTTTAACTGTTGATTAAATTTGAAATTTCTCATAGTAATTTTGTTTATTTCCGAGGTATATTAAAATGTGATATATATTTTTCGTATTGAAGATGTTGTTAAAATAAATACCACTTTCCTTTCATTTGGAGAGTTATTGTAATAATTTCTAGTGAATAACGAAATAAAAATGACATTTTGGATTCATTATTAGCCTAATATAGACGTTGGTTTCTTGGATTTACATTTACCTACACATACATATGGCTATATATGTTATTAAATAACATCACATATGTGGATTTTTTTATTAAATTCAACAGAAACAGTCCATTTAAAAATAATGTGAAAGAAATAACCTAACTTTTTCAAGATGTGAACCTCGTGTGTCACTCAGCCATAATACAACCTTGCCAGCTCTTTCACAGCCAGTTAAAGGCATTTTTTATTTGTAAGAAAATAAATATGTGAAATAATAATAAATACAAACCAGAAATTGGTTAGTATTTTTTCACTGTGCACATAAAACACCGTTTAACGGATGGGAAGCGATTTTATTGGTAAGGCTCTTAGAATTTTGTCATTTTCATGTTTGATAAAAATGATTAGTTCATTTTATTAAGAGTACATAATATGGACACATAAGTAAAGTAGTATGTATTAGTACTGGAAACGGGTAAAAAACATCGGCCATGAATAACATGCCCATTACAGCCGGCAGACCGCCGTCTACTACTGACAATTGAGCATCTCTGCCGTACCTCAGATCTTTGTGTCTTCTTCATAAAGTAGTTACCTCATTGCTGAGAATCTAGAGTTGCCCAGGTTGAATGAAATAGATCTGTAATCCAATATTAGAATACAAAGGGATTTGTATAAATGAAATCAAGGTTAAGAAATCAGTACTGTAATTGATAAGCTTAAATTCATTAGAACAATTTTATTTCGTCAATTAACTTCAAGCAGGAGTATTTAATCTATGGGTTTGCTGTGTAGAATCTATGTCTTGAAGATGCCTATGTTACAGGAAGGATAAAATACAATGGTAGGTATAAATTATACATATGATGCTGATCTCCAAACATCATTATAGATATGCATTTAAGAACGGATGCTTGCAGCAGTAATTTATGTAATTGTGATAAATTAACATGACCCAAAATGCAGAATTTACAAACCATAATAAAAGGAGTAATAATATAGAGGTCTTTAAAAAGTTTATACTGCTAAAAAAAACAAATATATTTTTTAACAAAATACATTTCTAACGTACATTTTTGACCATTAAACTAAATTTCAAAAAACACTAACTAACATTAATAGATTAGGAAGATTAGTGTAGAAACAAAAAAATTGTCCAGTTTTGGAAAAAGACGCTACAAATACCAGGCAATAAAAGCGTTCAACAATCACTATACACTTGACACAAAAAATTGGGGAATCAAAAAACATTTTATAAACAAAATTAAGATACGGACCAAAAATATAAAGAATAAAAAAATATTTTAAAAGAATAAAAAAAATACGTACATAGTACACATAGTACACAACCGGACCAAAAAATTAAATACATATTGCTTCTAAATCTCGGATCTCTAAATAGTATGAAACCAAGTCGCTATCTGCTCTGTCTGTTTGTGTTCTTAATTCTTCTAAACTATGAAAAGGATTTCGATAGGGTTTTTCACAATCATTTAGAGAATTTACGAAATGCTTATATATGTAATACATGTATATTATATTTATAGAAAGTAGAGAAAACTCTCAGAGCAACGCTGGGTACACGTCAGCTAAAATAACATAATTGTCCATTTTATTTTATTTACATACATATTTTGTCTCTATTTTGTACATGTTTTTTTCATCTCCCCCGACTTGGGTTGTTTCTTGTAGGTATTAATTAAGTTGAAACCAAGTGTTACTTCAACAATTTGGATATGTGTATAGAAAAGCATTTGCAGACAGAAAATCATATCGTTTACCTGGAAACTATGAAAATTGATTTCAATCGTCCACAATACATACACGTTAACTTGAATCAAAACATACGGTTGCACTAGTGTGTGTTTCAAGCCAAAATATTGTATAAAAAATGTTGTTTCTCTTGTGTTTTATGTCGGTTTGTGTGGCATCATTTGTCAAGTGACAGCTTTTCTGACATGTAAATAAATAGGAATTATCCTAAGGCATCCGTGATTTCACGTGGGCTACAAACCTCAACTATAGACACTATACACATATACGTATTATTTGATATAATATGCCAGTAATGGTGAAAAGATTGATGGAACGAACATTTATACCGTGGTATCACTGCGGCTTGCATGTTTTAATGAGGGGTTATTATTTATCATTAGGGAAAAAATACGTTAATGTTTTATGAGAAAATGATATGCAAAATGGGTTAAATGTTTTAAACATTGGTTTTAAACCCGGCAGTTACGGTCTGATTCTAGCAATGATTGACAAATTTTATGCTCACGTTCCAGTAATTTATATAATACAGGTACATATTATTATAATTGCAATTGCAAAAATTGTGTTTCGCTTCCATTGTTGATATTTGTGGAAAATGATTAACGCTTAACATCACTTGCAAACTTCTTGCCTTTTTGGGTACAGATTGGTAGATTATCATTGCTTGAAGTGCATTAATCGTGTTTGGTGACGAGATATGAAAAGCTAGGTAGGTGCTTCTCAGCCTTCCTATGTCTCATTTTATGTTCCTTTTCACCCTCTCCCGACCTCGTATTTTTTTAGTGAAAAATTCACAAAATTTTTCTCACTCTATTATTTCATTTACGCATTGGAAAATTTACCCAACAACATACTCCGATGGGCGGTGCTATAGTTGCACTGGCTCCAGACAGATAGAATTAGTTAGGACATATTGTGCCGTAACTAGTATGAATAGCAGACCTCTAATCCAAAAAGTATAAACTAATTTTCTCATATTTTAAAACCAAAATCTCATCTGAAATCATGAAATTCGTAAAGATTGGAAACTTAAATACTTATCTACTTAGTTATAAACTGTTAGGGCAGGTCGTTTGAGAATCGTCACAGAATTTGAACAATTCATCAAATTTTAAAGTTGATTTTCAATTTCTGTAAAGGTTCTATTCAATTTCTGTTACTTTATCATTATTGGCCAGATGTTTCACAAAACTGAAATAATTCGAGAACTCAAAAATAAACTTTGAAATTTGATGAATTATTCAAATTCTGTAAAACAACTCGTCCTTAATATTTAAGTTCCTTTTTTTAATTTCAAATTAGAAAAAATATAAAATTTCTACAAATAAATTTCGCCATCAGAATGACAAATCTTTTTTCAAACTTTTATCTTCTGGTAGGTACCATAATACCTATTATTATTATTCGACAGCTCGTAGTAGGAACCACAACCATGTGAACTCTGGCGGGATAAAAATGTATTATCCAACACCGCCATAATCTTGAACCAGAACGTAACAAAATATTACATATAGATGAAATTCCAAATTGTCGAGATAAAACAGGACTTCGCTAAGCTCAGTCCACTTACCGTCACTCTGTTTCACAGGAGGGCTAAGAAGAAAGGATTGACCGCTACAAAAATCATGTTGACATGCATTCTTTGCTTCATTCATAGTCACGCATCATCTCACTCATAGGTTGGTACCATTCTATTATTCTGAACGCAAGACATATCACATTCAAATATTAAATAACTCCATCCCAAAAGTTGATAGTAGAATGCACATCAAAAGAAAAATATCATATTTTAACGATAATTAAAAAAAAAAATTAAGTGTTTAAAAGTTAATAATTTTAAAAGTTAATTAATTTATAATTTTAAAAGTTTCCTACCAGGGCGATTCTAAAATTTAGGGCCTTACTAATAAACGTGTTTTGATTTTTACACGACTGTTAAACAACCATTAATGTGACGTAAGTGGTTGTTTATCAGTTGTGTAAAATTTAAAACATATTTACTAGTAAGGAGGTAAGTTTTTAACAGGGTTTTATCCAGTGTTGTAGGACCAGCCTTTTGAAATTGAAATTATTTCTGCTATCGTCTAATTCCCACTACCGTATTATTATTCCAAACCAAAAAAATACATAGTGCCTTATTCAAACAATATAATACCAAACCTTTAACAATCCAATGTTTTTTATTCCCCATTGTACAGTAGGAACAATAAATGAGGACCCTTTTCTTTTTTTTTTATTTCGTTGTAACGTAAGTACAAGGTCCTATAGGACTCGGAGGAATCAATTACAAGGATCATCGGTTCTATTTGAACAGCTGGGGCTTTCCCAAAGGAAGCTTTGTAGAAAAGAACCACTTTCTTTATTCGGGTATCTTGTTGGGAAGATCTTTGATAACTAGAAAAGTGATTGATTTAGCAGTAATTGAGAAAATAACGTGAATTAGAGTGATGAGACACGAATTAGCGTGAATAATATTGGATAATTTCAAGTCCATTGTGTTGTTGAATGAAGTTGAAGCACTTTAATTGAAGCTTTCATCGTAGATTCAAAATTTTTATTTTTTTATTAGTAAAAAAAGATACACGAATTACATAATATAACAATTACATAATATAATTACACAATATAGTAGGTTATTAATTACATAATATAAATATTTGATGTACCCCCATAAATAAGCAGGGCTTGTGTGTATGGGGGTGTTGTTATATTTGTTTATATTTGGTACGATTCAGTTCAACTGTTCGGAATACTTTTTAAGGTGGCTTTTAAATTCGTTTATATTTGCATTCATGTTTCTAATTTTTTTCTGATAATGAGTTCAAAAATTTAACTCCGAGATATTCATGGTTGAACTGTCCTATTGTTTTTTTACATTTAGGAGTAGGAAGTATTGACGTTTGTCTAAGATTTCTGTTATTTTTAAAAGGTGCGATTTTATTTTGAATATAGTTTTTATAAATTTGTAATGTTGCATGGTAGAAGTATAATGCACTTAATTTTCTGACCTTAAATTGTTTGAATAAAAGTTCGGACGAATATTAATAGGGTTTTTTAATATGGTTTTTATTATTAGTTTTTGTGATATGTAAATTGTTTGAGTTTGATTTTTATATGTACCGCCCCAGCCTATAATGCCGTATTTTATAATTGATTGACAGAAAGCGAAGTATGTGGTTCTTAGTAAATTTTCGTTTAAAATATCTCTTAAACATCTAAATATATATGTTAGTTTCCTTATTCTGTTGTTCAGAATATTTATATGTGGGGACCATTTTAAACGCTGGTCTATTGTTATGCCTAGGTACTTAATATCGGTCTTGCTTTCTATGTTTGTGCATAACATATTGCATTTGTGGTTTTCTGTATTTTTCACAGAGTGGATAATTATGTTTATTTCTTTAGGTGTTTCTTGTTTTTTAATGAAAAATGGTAAATAATAAGTTTTTTTAGAGTTTAAAGTCAACAGGTTTTCATCAAACCATAATTTTAGTTCATTGATATCTGTATTTGCCATGTTATTTAGTTCTGACCAGGTGTTTGGTTTTAGTAGTAGGACTGTATCGTCAGCGTAAGAGACAATGTCTCCATATTTGGAAATATTGAATATATCATTGACATATATAATAAATAACAATGGTCCCAAAACCGTGCCTTGGGGTATTGAAAAGTCGCTATATTTTGAATCGCTGACTTGATTGAGTAATTTTACTTGTTGAGGTCTTTTATATAAATAACTAGTTATCCATGCTAAGACTTTTCCACTAATCCCTACTGATTTTAATTTACTTATTAATTTTTTATGTGATATGCTGTCGAAAGCTTTTTTGAGGTCTATAAATATGCCAAGACATTTTTTATCGGAATCTAGGGCCGTATATAAATAGTTGGTTATTTTTGCTATCGCGTCGTGAGTACTTGTATTTTTTTTGAATCCGAATTGGTTATAATTAATTATTTTATTTTCTTCTAAGAATGTCCAAATTTGTTTTTTTACAATTTTTTCATATATTTTTGATATATTCGAGAGAAGTGAAATCGGGCGATAATTTTGTGGATCTTTACGACAGTCTGTTTTATAAATGGGGGTTATAATTGCTCTTTTATAGTTATTGGGAAATTCGCCATTTGCTAGACTTAGGTTTATTATATGTGTAATGGGGTGAATTAAGTATTCTTTCATAGATTTTATTGTTTTAGTATCTATGTTATCAAAGCCGGGGGCAGAATCTCCTTTTAGTTTCGAAATAGTTCTGTCAATATCGATTTCTGTGACTGGGTGAAATTTATTAATTTGACATTGTGTTATTTGTTGTGGTTTAGATATATTGGTCTTATTTATGGATTTTGCTAGGTTTTTTCCCACGTTATTAAAATAGTTATTTAAAATATTACAACATTTTTTTGTGTCATTTTGTACGTTATATATTATTTCCCCATCTGAGATTTCTGATATGTGCTTATATTTTTTCTTTTTATTTATTATTTCATTTATTGTTGACCATATTTTTTTATTATTGTCTTTAGCTTCTGTTATAATTTTTGAGTAATAGTCGTTTTTCGTTTTCCTTATTAGTGTAGTTAGTATATTTTTATACTTTTTATAGTATAATACAATTTTATTGTTAACTAGTGGCCTTTGTGTTATTTTATAAAGTTTATTTTTTTCCTAGTGGCTTTTATTAATCCTAGAGTAATCCAAGGTTTAATTTTTCTTGTTTTTGAGTTGGGGACGATTTGTTTTTTTTTTTTGATTCTAAAACGTGTTTATTTAAAGTGTTTTCAAACAGTAATGCACTTTGGTTGGCGCATTTATTTATTAAAATTTCTTTCCATTTTTCATTTTTTAGTGATTTTTCTAATAATTTGTAGTCTATTTGAGAATATGGAAGATTTAATTTGGGTTTTGTATTTAGTTTTCTATTTGTATCATGTAGTATAAGACACGCGTAGTGATCAGTTATATTAGTTTTCCACACAGTAGATTTAATATTTTTTATTTCATTCAAATGTATATTACACCAGATGTGATGGCGTTTGGTTTTTAACTTGTCTAGTGTTATTATTAATAAAAAATTTAAAATTGAGGTGCGTCATCATGTTTATGAAATTATTTTTTTCAATTGAGTGATGGTATATCGGACGCTTGTTCATTATAATTTAAGAATGACTTTATATTGTTTTTGTTTACATCTTTCGCTACTATTTACTACGATAAGAAATAAATAAATATTGTTTGCGTATAATGTTAATCCGTGGATGTGACATTAATAAACTATTTTGAAATTGTCCACATTCACGGAACTCTGCATTGTGTACCTAGCTTTAAGATTGTCAAATTCCTGGAAATGTAAAAAATGTAACTTGTAAAAAATAAACAATAAACAATTGGCCAGCGGGTAGCAAATTAGAAAGTGTGGGGTCCAAGGCTGGCTGGTACGCTCCAACGGCTTTAGAAATCCGACCAATGAGAAGCCATAAACGGGCCGCCGAACCGTGGCCGACCTTTTTTTTATGTGCCGTTGTCGAGTCGGAACTTTGACAAAAAGCACCAATTTTAAATTTTAAATTCTCTTTCTCCATTGGATCACCCTCGCCTCGGACCTCCGCATCTACGAGCTACCTGCCGCTGCCCCTTTCTGCCAAGTTCTGAGAATTTTATTGGCCTTTCTCCTTCAACTGAAGAATCCTACATCGACAAGATTCCGGCGGGCACCACGTGGCTTAAGAAGCTGACATACTTAACTGCCTTTTTAAAGGCAATCTTTCATTTATTTGCATTTGCACAAAGTCGTATATATACCAGAAACGTCCTTTTCAGGACGAGGTTCAATTGATTTGCATTTTGCACAAAGTCGGGTATATTCCAGAAACGTCCTTTTCAGGACGAAAGTCAATTGATTGGCATTTACAAAGTCGTTTGAGTCGTGTAACTAACCCCTATTTTTTCAGTCTGTATGCACACGACATTTAGTCGGGTACATAATTGGTCCTTCGTAACCGGGTTCACACGCCTTCTGGTAACCGGATTCAACACGCCTTCACGCCTTCTGGTTACCGGATTCAACACGCTTTCACGCCTTCTGGTAACCGGATTCAACACGCCTTCAGGTCCACACGCCTTCAGGTCATCAGGTCCACACGCCTACACGCCTACACGCCTTCAGGTCCACACGCCTTCAGGTCATCAGGTCCACACGCCTACACGCCTTCAGGTCATCAGGTCCACACGCCTACACGCCTTCAGGCCTTCAGGTCCACACGCCTACACGCCTTCAGGTCATCAGGTCAACACGCCTACACGCCTTCAGGTCATCAGGTCCACACGCCTACACGCCTACACGCCTTCAGGTCCACACGCCTTCAGGTCATCAGGTCCACACGCCTACACGCCTTCAGGTCATCAGGTCAACACGCCTACACGCCTTCAGGTCGTCAGGTCCACACGCCTACACGCCTTCAGATCATCAGGTCCACACGCCTACACGCCTTCAGGTCATCAGGTCAACACGCCTACACGCCTTCAGGTCATCAGGTCCACACGCCTACACGCCTACACGCCTTCAGGTCCACACGCCTTCAGGTCATCAGGTCCACACGCCTACACGCCTTCAGGTCATCAGGTCAACACGCCTACACGCCTTCAGGTCGTCAGGTCCACACGCCTACACGCCTTCAGATCATCAGGTCCACACGCCTACACGCCTTCAGGTCATCACGCCTTCACGCCTTCTTGAAGGATGTCACCTACTCTACGCAGCGGCCGCGGCGTTTCGAGCTCCTCAGAGACATCCCAGCCCGTCCCCGCTGTCACCGCTGCTCCAGATGGGCCTTCGCCACCTTTAGACTTGGGCCCACTTACCTCGGGCTCTTCTGAGCACGCTGTCGCCAACCGAGGTCTCGATGTTGCCGTGCCCGCGGTCCCGGCCCTTCTTGCCACGGGCCCCGCTGTCCCGGCCCCCCTTGCCACGGGCCCCGCTATCCCGGCCCCCCTGGCCCCGAGCCACGCATCTATCTGCTCCGATGATGTCGCTTCGCCTGGGCTTACGTCAACCGATGACACCGTCCAGAAGTTACGTCGAGAAATGCGTGCCATGCAACAACAGCACGCCCAGCAGATCGCAGACCTGCTGGCGGCCCTGAGGCCTGTGCAACCAACCACCGCGCCGGTGATCGTCCCGGCCACGGTGTCCTACGAAGTAACCACGCCGGTGATCGTCCCGGCTGCGGCGTCTCATGAAATAACTACGCCGGTGAACATCTCGGCCCCTACCCCGGCATTCGTCGGAATGCAGCCGGTAGCTTGTGTCGGCCACACGGTATCGAAGCCTACCGTAGTCGAGCGACTCGTGTCTCACGGGGGTACAATGCCAGCCTACAACTCGGCCCCAATCATTACGCCCGTTTACGGCTATACCGACGGCATGCAGCCGGCACCTGAAGTCGGCCACACGGTATTGCAGCCTGCCATAGTTGAACGACCTGTATCTAACATCGGTCACCCACAGCAAGCGCCTCCACTATATGCGCCGGGCCCTGATCTACAAACACACCTTGCCGCATCGTACAATGAGCCGCGGTCTGTCAACCTGCAGAATGGGCAGCCCGCCAGTCTGTCCCATGCGGATATACCTACTCAGCCAGGGTATAATGTGCACCTCAATCGGCAGCTCCATCCTGGTTACCAGCATCAAACCTCCTCCAGCCAGGAGTTCTCACCAATATTTCCACCACCACCTACTGCCGATGAGACTTCTAGACACACAAGTGAGTGGGCACACCAAGGCGCGGACTCCGTGGCGCAACTTGCTTCTGCAATTACAAATGCAATTCGCGCCTCGCGATCCGAGGATAGCCCCCGTCCCTCCGTAGAGGATGACATAAGAATGGCTGCCCTAATAGCCAGGCAATCTACCGCCAAGGACCTACCTTCCTTCTCGGGGGACCCGCTCGAGTGGCCTACGTGGATGGCCCAATATTCACAATCCACGGCCACCTGCAAGATGACTTCGAGCGAGAATCTCATTCGGTTGCAGCGTGCACTGAAGGGCAAAGCCCGAGAGGCCGTCGGCCCCCTGCTGATGGATCCAACGCAAGTCCCCGAGATAATTGCCGTCCTTGAGCAGCGATACGGCGGCTCGGGTTCAATTGCTGCCTTGATGCTGGAGAAGGTGAAAAAACTGCCGCATCTCACCGCCGAAGCATCACTTGAAGACCTGGCAGATTTTTCTGGAACAATCCAGAACCTCGTGGCGTCGTTGCGAATCTTGCGGACCGACGGGTACCTCACTAATCCTGCCTTGCTGTCTGACGTCACATCTAAAATGCCGTGCACGTTGCGACTAGCCTGGTTGGCGGAAGTGCGCGGACAAACAGTTCCCGCCACCATAACTCAGTTCGCGGCATTTTTGAAAAGTTTTGCAAACGCTATCCCCTTAAGCGGAATGGTTGACCCCGCACGGTCTGCACGTGCCCCGCGCCGCGAACAAGTTCATGCAAATGTGCCCGCTAACTCAAGAGTGAACAATAAAAACAAAAACAATAGTGAAAACATTAATTGTGCGCAGTGTGGCGGGAACCATAAAACTCGTGAGTGCCCGGCATTCTTTGCGAAATCAGTTGATCTCCGCTGGGAAACAGTGCGCGCGAGTTCTTTGTGTCGCAAGTGCCTAGAAAAACACTATACCCGCGAGTGCACCTCTAAAGTGTGGTGTGGAGTAGGAGGCTGCCGCGCCCCCCACCACAGGCTGCTACACAACCCCGCGCCCGCTTCCGCGCCAGTGAATACCGTCGTGAGTGGTGCCGTCAATCTATGACGCCAGGGTACGGATTGCCGTGTACTACTGAAGATCGTGCCAGTAGTACTGAGCACTTCGTATGAAAATGAAGCTTCAGTGTTCGCGCTTCTTGACGAAGGCTCCACGGTAACCCTCATTGATGCTGACACTGCGGCACAAATTGGCGCGAGTGGCCCAGTCCAGGGGCTAAAAATTCATGGAGCAAAGGGAATGTGCACATCTGACTTGCACTCCCGCCGGGTGAAAATAACCATAAGAGGTGCAGGTAGCAGTGATGAGTATCATATTACGGCTCACACAGTGACTGACCTCAGTCTACCGGAGCAGCGTGTCCCAGGAAGACGCGTCACCCCTCGGATACTGATCGGGCAAGACAATGCTCATTTGATAGTATCAAGAGACGTGCGGGAAGATTTCGGCACCACGCGAATAGTGTCGCGGACCGCACTAGGGTGGATTGCCCACGGTGGTACCGATCCTGGCAGCAACGGCCCAGCTACCACCCTGGCCCTGCAGATGGAGACAGCCGCAGACATCCGCCTGAGAGAGTTGGTGAAATCCAACTTTGCCGTCGACTCTCTCGGCGTAACATCTGCGGCCAGAGTCAATGCGAGTGAACTCAAAGCCACAGCCCTGATGGAAAAGACCACCCGTCCTCTACCAAACGGCAGGTGGGAAACCGGGCTATTATGGCGAAACCCGGAAGTCACGTTGCCCGACAATTACCACTGTGCCCTGAAACGTTTACAGTCCCTCGAGAGAAAGCTGGCAGCAGATGCAAGCCTAGAAGCGGCCTATACTGACAAAATGGGTCAGCTGGTAGCTAAAGGTTACGCCAGGAAACTGTCTGATCGCGAGATATCAACACCTGCCCCTCGGAAGTGGTATCTCCCACATTTTGCGGTGCTCAATCCAAACAAACCCGGAAAGATTAGAATAGTCTTTGATGCTGCCAGTCGATGCCGAGGGACTTCGCTAAATGACCAGCTGCTCACCGGTCCTGACCTGCTGTCTTCTCTTCTTGGGAACATCCTTCGCTTTAGAGAAGGGACTATTGCCATAGCAGCCGATATTCAGGAGATGTTCCTGCGCATCAAGATAAGGAGGGATGATCTGCAGTCACAACTGTACCTGTGGAAGTCACCAACATGTCGCGAACCTGACACATACCAGTTGACATCAATGATGTTCGGGGCCACATGCTCGCCGAGTAGCGCCCAGTACGTACGAGACAGGGTTGCCGGGGAATACGAACACGAGTACCCGGCCGCCGCGGCAGCCGTTCGTTCCAAATTTTATATGGACGACTATTTGGATGCGGTAGATACTGCTAGCGAGGCTGCCGCACTAGTACAAAGCGTGAGTGCCCTTCTTGCAAAGGGAGGGTTCCACTTGACGAACTGGGCCTCTAACAGTCCGGAAGCCATAGTTGACATTCCTTCCGGAGACCGGGCGAGCTCCACAGTTCATATCAGCAGCGGGGACAAAGAGATGGAGCGAGTACTAGGGCTAGTGTGGGACCCATCCACTGACTGCTTCCTTTACTCTTTTCAAAATGCAGTCAGCCCCGAAGAAGCTGTACGGCCCACCAAGAGGCAGCTTCTATCCATCGTAATGAAGATCTTCGACCCGGTAGGATTCGTCGCGTGCCTCACAATACGGTCAAAGATCTTGCTACAAGCTGTGTGGCGGTCGAGTGTTGGATGGGACGACTTGATCACCCTTGAGCACGCCGAGAGATGGAGAGATTGGCTAAGCTTGCTTCACGAGAGCAGCGTTTCAGTACCGAGGCGCTCCTTCCGGCACAAGCAGAGCAGCGTCACGTTACACCTATTCTGCGATGCGTCCGAACAAGCTTGCTGCACCGTCGCATACTACACAGAAGACGTGCAGGGAGTTTTACACGCGACATTCCTAGCCAGCAAGTGTAAAGTGGCTCCACTCAAGCCCCTCTCCATTCCCCGTCTTGAGTTGCAAGCCGCACTCATGGCGGCTAGATTAGCCAAGACCATCTTAAAAGAAAGCCAGGCTTTAATAAACCGGACTATCTTCTGGACAGACTCTTCAACCGTTCTGTGCTGGTTACGTACTGATCCACGCGCCTACTCTGCATTCGTGGCAAACAGATTGGGTGAAATAGATGAGATGACCAGCATACCTAACTGGAGGTGGGTGCCGACGAAGTTGAACCCCGCCGACATCGGAACACGTGACTCTGAAGTGCCTGATCTATCACCAAAAGGAAGATGGTTTTGCGGCCCTGCATTTCTTACTGCACCTGAAAGCGAGTGGCCAAAGGAGCGATCTCCCACCAAAAAACCCGACAACGACGTATTGGAGGTCAGGCCCCATTATGTAGGCCTAATAACCACTACAGGAGAGGCGTTCCCCTTAATCGAACGGTTCTCATCTTGGAACCGGCTAATTCGATCTACAGCATGGATACTCCGTTTTGTCAGGCGGTGCCGATTGGGGTCTCACAAACCCGCCGAGGGCACATTACGAGCAGAGGAACTGAAAGAAGCAGAGATCAGATGGGTCAGGAAATCCCAGGAAGACGCCTTCGCAGCTGATCTGCATACCATACGACATGGAAAGGCGCTACCTGCTGGCAGTCGTTTTAATTCCTTGACCCCCTTCCTCGGCCCAGATGATGTCTTGCGGATGAGTTCCCGATTACGAGCCCTGACAAAGACCACGAGCGTGGCCAAGACCCCCATCATATTGGATGGCAACGACCCGTACGCTCGGCTGCTGGTACGCCACTACCATGAGAAGGGAGACCACCCTAGCACCGAGAAGACAGTGGCGGAGATGCGCTGCAGTTTTTTCATTCTACGGCTCCGCACTATCAGCCGGAAAATAACACACGACTGCCCCACTTGCCGCATACGAAGAAGCAAGCCCTCTCCACCATTAATGGGGGCGCTACCATCTTACCGCCTGTTACATCATGTGCGTCCCTTTACTCACTGTGGGCTGGACTACTTCGGGCCAATGGAGGTCACAGTTGGCAGACACCGGGAGAAGCGCTATGGGGCAATTTTTACCTGCCTTTCCACCCGCGCTATTCACCTGGAACTTGCTGTTACGTTGACTGCCGACTCTGCCATTATGGCCTTGCAAAGAATGACCGCCCGAAGAGGTCAGCCCGAAGTTCTGTACTCGGACAACGGAACGAATTTCCATGGAGCAGACGCTGAGATCAGGGAAGCCTTGGATTCACTAAAACAAGATTCTAGAATTATGGACGCCATGGCTACCAAAGGCATTGAGTGGCGTTTCATACCGCCACTCAGTCCCCACATGGGGGGAGCCTGGGAAAGACTAGTACGGTCGGTGAAACGGGCCTTGAAAGCTACCTTAAAGGAAAGGGCGCCGAGGGAAGAGACCCTGCGGACAGCACTGGCAGAAGCTGAGTTTGTTGTCAACAACCGACCACTGACTCACGTCTCTGTTGACCCATGAGATGAAGAGCCCTTGACACCAAACCACTTCCTTCTGGGGTCAGCCGGAAAGCGCCCCCATTTGTCCCTGTATGACAAAAAAGAAGAAGAGGTATGTCTCCGCCGCCAATGGCGTATCGGGCAACAACTTGCAGATATGTTTTGGAGGCGCTGGCTCCGAGAGTACATCCCCACTATGGGCGCCCGACAGAAGTGGCACCACCCAGCCGAGCCCATCAAAAAGGATGACCTTGTGGTGATCATGGATCCTGCGCTACCCCGGAATAGTTGGCCGCGCGGCCGAGTCATCGATGCAAAACCCGCCGCTGATGGTCAGGTGAGGACCGCCCGCATTCAAACAGCTTCCGGGATATATGTGCGGCCAGCCGTTAAGATCGCCGTACTGCTGCCAGCCCCAAAATCCACCACTCCAGAACAATCTACAACACGGCCCGTCCAACTGCGAACCAGGGGTACCGGGCGTCCAGATCGTCGAAACACTTCACGTCCTCCCAAATAGCTTGGCGCAGAGGGCTGCACCGGGGGGAGTATAT
This sequence comes from Hesperophylax consimilis, assembly GCF_061612785.1. Lineage (NCBI taxonomy): Eukaryota > Metazoa > Arthropoda > Insecta > Trichoptera > Limnephilidae > Hesperophylax > Hesperophylax consimilis. The sequence continues at coordinate 24,778,253 of NC_142849.1, read as the reverse complement.
CGGACGCTTGTTCATTATAATTTAAGAATGACTTTATATTGTTTTTGTTTACATCTTTCGCTACTATTTACTACGATAAGAAATAAATAAATATTGTTTGCGTATAATGTTAATCCGTGGATGTGACATTAATAAACTATTTTAAAATTGTCCACATTCACGGAACTCTGCATTGTGTACCTAGCTTTAAGATTGTCAAATTCCTGGAAATGTAAAAAATGTAACTTGTAAAAAATAAACAATAAACAATTGGCCAGCGGGTAGCAAATTAGAAAGTGTGGGGTCCAAGGCTGGCTGGTACGCTCCAACGGCTTTAGAAATCCGACCAATGAGAAGCCATAAACGGGCCGCCGAACCGTGGCCGACCTTTTTTTTATGTGCCGTTGTCGAGTCGGAACTTTGACAAAAAGCACCAATTTTAAATTTTAAATTCTCTTTCTCCATTGGATCACCCTCGCCTCGGACCTCCGCATCTACGAGCTACCTGCCGCTGCCCCTTTCTGCCAAGTTCTGAGAATTTTATTGGCCTTTCTCCTTCAACTGAAGAATCCTACATCGACAAGATTCCGGCGGGCACCACGTGGCTTAAGAAGCTGACATACTTAACTGCCTTTTTAAAGGCAATCTTTCATTTATTTGCATTTGCACAAAGTCGTATATATACCAGAAACGTCCTTTTCAGGACGAGGTTCAATTGATTTGCATTTTGCACAAAGTCGGGTATATTCCAGAAACGTCCTTTTCAGGACGAAAGTCAATTGATTGGCATTTACAAAGTCGTTTGAGTCGTGTAACTAACCCCTATTTTTTCAGTCTGTATGCACACGACATTTAGTCGGGTACAGATGGTTTGCAGAAATATTTATATTGAAATCACCACAAACAAAAGTAAGTATTCTCGGTAATTTGCTAAGATATTCACATAGTTCGTATGTAAAGTTGATTTTGTTTGATTTGTGCGTTCTGTACACTGTTAAAATTCTGTATAATTTATTTTTTAATTTTATATCTATTTTTAGACAGTTTACATATTGTATATAAATTTCTTCAATGTCAGTAATTTCACACTCATCATTAACAAATATAATTAATCCACTATTTTTGTTAATCGGTCTTGTTGTAGCGATGCCTTTGTAGTTTGCTAGCGCATTTATGTATTGATTGTCATTACAGTGCGTTTCCGTTAACACTATGCAGGTGGGTGATGTATGCAGATCATTAATATTTATCAAGAATTCATCTAGGTTTTTTGCTATGCTTCGGATGTTCATATGTAATATTAAGAATGGGTTATTGTTTGTAATACACCATTTATTGACTTCCGTAATATTTTGACATATTTCTTCGGTTATTTTGTATTTTTCGCCAATTTGTTTTATTATAAAATCGGCCATTTTTAATTGTAATCAATTTTTTTTGAGCGAAGGCAAGCATTTTCATCCTGTGTTTACATTTTTCGCTATTTGATTTGTGGTCTGTTGGATTTGTGGTTTTGAATTTTAAATTAAGTTCTGTGCAATTTATGCATTTTGGTGTTTCGTTTTTACTGTTGCAGTCTTTAATGTTGTGCTCACCCGCACAATGAAGGCATTTTGGTTTGTTGGGAAGTTGAAGACAACGCATTGCTGTGTGCCCATATTTTTGGCAATGGTAACACTGCATTAGAGGGTTGCAATCTTCAACTTTGATTTGGTAAAAACCAAGGTTAACTTTTTTTTTCGTAATTAGCAGATTTCTCAAATCTCCACTGGTTTCGAGGATGATATTTTTTTGTAGAAATTTTTTTAATTGGTATGGTTCCTTTATATTTTATTTTATTTGGATCCTTTTCATATATTATTTTTATATCTTCATTTTGCAGAATTAGATCCGATATAAATTCTTCATGTGTGTATTTTTCGTCGATTCCTTTAAAGATCATGCACGGTCTTTTTTTATCAATGCTTTCAATTTGTATTCCTTCAAGTTTTAATTTTGTGATTTCATTTTTGATGTTGGCCATATCATCTGCTCTTTGTAAATTGATTATTTATTCATTTTTTGATGTCTTTCTGATGCTACTTACTCCGATTCCTAGTTTAGATATTTTTTCATTCTTCATGATTGTTTCTTTTATGTCTTCATTTTCGTTTTTAGTTTTTATTATAACGGGGAAAACTGGAATTTTAGGTGTCGTGTATTTTCCACTTGTGATGTTAGCGTAACTTCTCGTAGTTGTTTTATTTATATTATATTTATATTATATAATTAAAATAATAATATTTTGATAATTTCAATAACGTCTGATCGTTCGATGCATGTTAATTATTACATATGTAATTTTATAAGCAAAAAGGTAATGAGCATGAAGAAAGGGACGCTTAGGTGTTTTGGACATATAGAGCGGATGAACGGTGAAATAAATACCAGGAAAAAGGTAAAATAAATTAAGTGAAATTGAACGGTAGAAAGAGTCGGGGATGCTCGACGAAGACAGAATAAGTAGTCAAACAAACTAACTAACCACCAGAGAGAACGGACCGCCAAACAACAAACTTCTTGCCTCATTCACGTTAGTACACTGTCTCATACATACTCTTCTATTATTCTGATTCTTGACATGGGCCGACTCAAGTATCTGGTTTACTTGATCGTGCCATGTCTTTCTCGGGCGTCCCCGACTTCTACTACCATTCGCATTTGCTATATATTCTCCTTGCACTCTTTTTTTTGCTCATTCGCTCTACATGCCCAAACCATTTAAGCTTCTCTTTCTTAATCTTACTCATTACGCTTTCCTTGTCATCCTTGCACTCTTTGCGGATCTCCACATTTCTCACACAATCATACATTGTTTTACTACACACAGACCTCCAGGATCTCATTTTTACAGCACTCAGTCTACTTTCATCCTTTCTCTGCCATTTCCATGCCTTACTTCCCTAAATCAGGGTAGGTACCAGCACTCCATTGTGGACTGCTAGCATCGCTTCTATGGACAAATTTTTGTTGGCGCCAACTGCGATCAGTCCTCTATTAATGGGGTTACCTGCATTTAACTTTCTTACAATATCTATGTCAACCATTTCTCGTAAGCGTACTTCCTAAATATACAAACTCATCCACCTGTAAAAAAAAGTCAATTTTTGTTTTTCAATATTGTTCAATCGCTCAACACTAAAAATGTGTTAAAATCGATTAAAGCCAATTTGTAAAGACAGTAAAGTAATATTTGACAAAAATCTGCACTACCCAATGGAATATTTTCCCTTGTATGTGTCACAGGACCGAATAAGTGGTGTGTAAAGCTGGTATGCCACAGATTTACGGCGCTACAGAGCTACAGCCTACAGCCTCCTACAGCCTCATACAGCCTCCTATAGCCCCATGAATCAATGTCCCTTTTGGCACCAGGCCCGTTAGCCTAGACTAAGGGCACGCTGCCAGTGAAACAGTTATAAAACCCGTGTTTATTTCAGTTCAGAAGATGCATGCGGACGTTAACCCTAATAACTGCTGAAACGAATTGAAATAATCAGTTATTTTGGGCGGGAAATGTTGGCACGATTAAGTTAAATATACTACAATACTAAAACAGTAAACAAGCACAAATTTCGCTCCTACAAAAATCTAGTAAACTATATGTAAAGTGTGTTATTTGTGAAACTCGAATTAAAATATTAAATTCAACAATATACATTATCCCAATACAGTGAACAAAAGTGATAAAACTAAAATAAACATAATTTTGTGCTAATCGCCACACTCTGTTATATTTTTCGAGGTTATGTTAGTTGTCAATCCATTAATAACAACAGCAACGAAAGTTAACTGTAATTAAAACAATTTAAACTTAAACTAAACCATAATAAATTAATAATAAACCTTAACAATTATTAAATCACGCCGTAACATTGCGAAATTTTGTGAGGTTAAGTGATCATAACATAAAAAAAAAAAACAAAAAACAAAACACCAAATGAACTGAATGTGAACTGTAATCAAGAAAAAATAAAATAAAAACTCCAATTAAATAACAAAAAGTTCCTGAATTACTACAATTAAAACGAACAATTTATTTAAATTCTAAATTAATAAAATTTAACAACTCTTTTAAAAACAGTTCTACAGTGACACCTCTTGGCGCAAACACAAAGCTAATAATAATAATATTATTTAGCTCCATCTTTCAATAATTCTTGGAGGTATAACAATAATATTTTCATATCATTATAATAAATTTAATATAAACTCGACATTCCAAAATGAAGAATACGAGGGCAAACAAAGGCGCTGAAGAACCTTTACAATTAAATGAAATCGTAAACCAACTTACAAAAACCATCGTTGAAAAATTTAAGGAGTTAGAAAAAAACATTATGTGTAGACTTGACACAAAATTAAAGGAATTTACGGAACAATTAGAACCCATTATAAAATCAGTAGAATTCTTATCTACGGAAGTTGAAACATTAAACGGCAAAGTGCTAACTTTAACCAGTAAAATCGCTAAAATTGACCCTCTCGAATGTGAAATTATTAATTTAAAGGAGATTATTAAGGAAGTAAATACCAAAAATAATCAACGAGAACAATTTGATAGACTGAGTAATATTGAGATTCACGGAGTGCCAACTTCTAAAAGTGAAAACCTTCTTAATATCGTGGAAAATATATCCCAGAAGGTTAGATTCCAAATACAAAAAAATGACATTGATTTTATCCAAAGAGTGCGGCCATGGCCAACTACAACTCCAAAAGTTGTACCAACATCCACAACTACTTCCAATATTATCGTACGTCTTCTTCGGCGGGATTGCAAGGATGCTTTATTGACAGCTGCCCGTCGCCACCGGACCCTGACCACAGCAGACATCGGCCTTCCAGGAGTAGCAAGCCGCATATTCCTCAATGACCACCTCACACCTTCTAATAAACTTTTACTGAAGAAAGCAAGGGATCAAAAGACTCAAAACCACTTCCAATATTTATGGACAAAAAACGGCAACATATTTTTAAGAAAAAATGATGGTTCCCCCGTCATGCGGATTTCTTCCGAGGCAGATCTAAAAAAAATCTCTTGACATATTCTTTTTAAAATTTCTCCATACTTCTTACTATTTTATTATCATTACTACTTTCCTAATCACCTTTTACTGTTTCTTTATAATTTTTCTCTAAACTTATATACTATTATATTTATCAAAATTTAAAGGTACTTTACATATTATATAAAATTACGATGTTCACAATACATCCATCTCAGATTTTATTATATTACATTTATCAAAACTTAAAGGTACTATTATGTACCTAAGTTAAAAATATTACTTCTGTATTGTTTAGTATTCTCTTTTTAATCATTTTTCATACACACTATGTACTATATTACTTTTTATTAATTTATAGCTTTTATAAATGTTATAAATGGAACTTAAGTGGTTTAAATCATGTTCTATATTTTATATTCAATTATTTTTTGTATAACTGTATGTTTCCTAAATAAACTAAAATAAAAATAAAAAAAAAAATCTCAAAAAGGATTAAAAATTATCAAATTAAAAAAGAGAAAAGATTAAAAATATGTATTGTAGTAATTTATTTTTGGGGTATTATGCCGCGTTGCGTCACCTCCTTCTATAGCCTACTTATTTTCTAACTTCTTCATTAGACTAAATTACACGGAGAAAAATGAGAATGGCTGATTTATTAAGACCCTGTTAAAAAGTAATTATTAGTCGATTCAGAATATACCGGAACACGTGTTCATGCAACTGCACTTTTTCTAATAGATAATATTTTTTTATTTATTTACTAACGGACCATATCCAATTACAAAACATTACATATAACATGAAGTTAATACAAGGAGAAATGTTACAATACAGGATAATTAAAAAAATACATATAAATAAAATATATATAATGCAAAGTCAAGACGGATTCAAGGCTCTGATGGACTTAATTACTTCTGCCACATCAATAAAAAAATTGCGTAGTGACTGACAAAAATCATTAAGACACCAAAAAATTCAAGATCCTGTCTTGTCATTCTGGACATTGGTGAATGGTATCTATAATTTGTGGAGTGATGATTGGGGAAATATTTCTGCGTTTACCGGAAGGAATATTGAAAGGGAAAAAGTAGGTGAGTCAATCATACTGTTAATCATTTTGAAAATGCAGATAAGCACAAGGTCCTTCGTACATTTTTCTAACGAAGAAAAATTTAATTTAACTTCAAGTTCATCGTTAGAATAATAATTTTTTTTAGCTCTAAACTCCAAACAATTCTAATTAAGAAGCGATGCTGTACGGATTCGATATGATTAATGTGAACATCATATATTGGAGATCAAATAACGAAAGCATATTCTAGATTAGTGCGAACCAACGAACAGTAAAGAGTTTTTAAGGAATTATAAATTTTTCCGGCTTTCTGTGGTGGTAGTAGGAGATTTTCAAACATTGTTGGGTTATTCGTAACCTGGGAATGTTTGTCTTTCTTTAAAAAAAAAAAAAAAAATATTAGTGAAGTCAGAAGTAATTCTATTGATGAAGCTGTTTGAAAGATTTATTAATGATATAATGTTACACCAAGGTCATTAATATACTGCACGGTAGATAAACAAAGATCGTTTAGTTTATAGTAAAAAGTAATTGGTTTCTTCGCTTGATAAAATTACATAATTTTGCATTTACCAACCTATAATTCTAAGCAGTTGATTTTACACCAATCCTTAAATGAAATCTAATTGAAAAAGATACAAAAAAAGACAAAATGCTAAAATATTTCCACTTTTATTTTATGAACACGTGTTCTGACATCCTAATAACATATTCATGTTTTACCAACAGTTTGTTAGAAAACCTGTAAATTCATTCGTTTTCAGGCCAGTTTTTAACAAGAATACGAATAGTTTAAACAGATTTTTAATAAATTAAATATTTTATACCAGTTAGTTTTCTACGTGTGGGTATTCTAAAAACTTCGACTTATAAGAATAGACCAATAATATAAAATCATTGATAAAAAGTTTCGAATTAGTGGTGGGTGAAGGTAATTAATTCGTTTTTATTGTAAACAATAACAATGATTAAAAAACAGTTTATTGTAACAAAAGTAAGAATAACTTAGATTGTGTTGCCTTGATAAATTAAGGCAACACAATCAATGAGCAACAAGGATGCCCAAGTTATGAAAATTATCCTGAATAAATATAGGAATTTTTAACCAAATAAATTTAGGATTTTTATATCAAATATTCGGTTATTTTTTGTGATATTTTTCAATAAATTAATGGCGATGTGAATACAGTTAGTGATTTTCATTTAATTAACCACATAAGGAACAAACAATAATAAATATTTAAGTAGTAACAACATTTAATTGATAATTAACACTTTTTCTAAAAATAACACTATAAAAAAAATTAATTCATCTCATTGTAATCACATTGTATTTGTAAATGTATGTGTTATATTTTAAGCCTCTATTTAGCAGTGAAAGAATTTTCTGAATTTATTATTATTTATTTATTCACGCCATGAAGGCTTTTACATGTATACATTGTTAGAGGTTAGCTGTTCACGAGTACAATAATAACTGTTTACATAACATAAAAGCCAAGTATTCACCATATAACCAGGTAAATAAGCAGTTATGATAGAGAAATCTGTTGTACCAAGTAGATTATAATTAAATATAATAAAAAGAGTACAATCAAAGGACTCACAGAAAAATATGTAGTAACTTTATTGTTGTAAAAATAAGCATGAAATGTTTGTTGTAAATCATGTTTGTATTTATCAAACCTTTACTACACCAGATTGGGTATGTTATTGAACATTGATTAAGAACTAATTTTAATTTTAATATTTTTCTTATGATCAATTTTATTCATATTTATTTAGAGGAGCAGACCTGTTATAAAAATAATACCTAGTGAATTATTAGATTCAGGACCATAATAATATAAAATGCTAAGTTGCGTGAATAAGCAACGCGTTTGCTCTCAAATGTGGTAAGAATGTAAATTTTGCTTACGGCGATAACTCTGTTCTTTAATATTATTACTTAATTTATTTTAGCGTCTACCTGGGGAGCAATGGCTAGGTATAATATATCAGTCACTACTTGTTTCACACAAAGTTTCACGGAGTTATCTTGTCTGCATAGTAACGCGGTCCGGTAAAACTATGTGGAGTCTCTCTTGTGGACTTGGAATGACATTTTATAAAGAGAATCCTGCTTTGAATCTGCCGGAAAGCTGGTAAATAGAAGGGTCTTATTAGGTGTGGTTGTTTTCCATTCGTTTTTTATATAAATCTACCATCATACATATTATACTACCATCATACATTTATACATACGAATAATATATTAGGATATTGAATATGTGCACAAGACATATAATAAAAAAATGTAATTACAATGTACGTCGAGGTTAAGCTGCAATATCTATTTTCTATTATCTATCTATCTTTATATATCCAAAATAAAAATCTTAAATCACTGAAAGTTCTTCACAAATTGTTTTAAAATTTTGACACAACATTAAATTCAAATACGCGTGTGTTTTATATAGCTATCTTACTGATTTTTAAGTTCTACTAGTGAAAATCGATTCGTTCCAACCAATTTACAGCTACAAGTGGTGTACCACAAGGGTCTCATTTAGGCCCCATTTTTTTTTACTGTATATAAACGAAATTGTTTATATAATATTTGATAATGATATAAATGTATTACTTTTTGCAATTAATAATAAGGGATTGAAAATGCTTTTCTTCACTCTTCTAAACTTCAGAGGCTTCAGGAATATTTCAACATTGAAAATTTTGTATTCATCTTTATTTCGAAGTCAAGTCGAATATAACTCTTCGATCTGGTACCCCCATTTTAAAATAATAGATTCAGATTCAATTGAAAAAAATCATCACAAGTTTCTAAGACACGTTAATTTTTAACTCAGTATTCCCATCGAAAGCATAAACTATAATTACTTAATGATTTTTTTTTGTTATTAAAACTCTTAAATGGAAGAATTATATCCGACTTATTATTTATGCCTTAAATTGTAAACGGTAATGCGCAATCTTTGATTTAATTAACGTCATTGAATTTCAAGAGCTACTGGTTCAAAAATCCTGTTTAAATGTAAAAATTCCAAGACTGAGCATTTCAAACACTCGCTTGTACCTAGATTACACGAATTTAGTAATAAGTACGCATATGTATCGGATCTGTTAAACTGCACGGAAGCTAGGTACAAAAAGGCTGGACTATCATGTATTTTAAACCATAATTAATTAAACTTAAGTTCACCTCTAATTGTTAATAATATTTTTTATGAACTTGTATCTCATTCTAAATCTTGTATTAATTTTATACTATCTGTCGTCATTTAATGATCAAATACCACAGTTAATCGTTATTTTTGTTTAAATTATTATTAGTGTTTGATTATGCTTGTATTCCGTGACAGGTAATTTTTGTGTATGGTATATTTATACAATAGATATTAAATAAACAAATACCTATATTAAATAGATGTCACTTGTGATGGGTAAAACATGCGTTTTAAAAAATAACAGCTCCATCTGTTGGATGTAGAAGCAACAAGAGTTATTATTTCTCTATCTGCACAAACAGGCTAAACCACAGCAACAACAGTTTTTTTATATTTTTTTATATTAACTCCACACAGGAGGCCCTGAATCAAATAATTTCCCTAAGGGCCTATGTCATCTTTGGGGATGCTGTGTGGAGGGTCTTTTTGTGGAGAGGAAGGAGTGAACATGGGTCTTGAAGAGTCCCATTTTGTAGGAGGGAGGAAAAACAGAGGCCGGCAGTTCGTTCCACAGCCGAGCTGTTGAACTTAAGAACGAATCGTAGAAGCGACCCGTTCTCATGTGACAAATGTCAACCGTGTACAAATGTTGGGCGCGCGTTTGGCGTGTATTCCGACTACGCACCGGTGCCGAAGGGATCAATGACGCTAGTTCCTCAGGTTATAGCTAGTACTAAAATAAAGTCGCTATCCGCGTCTGTCTGTTTGTGCGCTTAGTTCTCCTTAGCAACGCAACACATTTTGATAACATTTTCACCATCATTTAGATAATTTCTTCCGGAAGGTTTATATATATAATTTTTTTATATTAACCTCATACATGAGGCCCTAGGTAAAATGTTTGGATGCTGTGTGGAGGGTCTTTTTAAGGAGAGGAAGTTCTGGGAAGGAAAAGGTATGAAGGTTGGGTCAATCTAGGGATCAATATGTCCAGGAGTGACGGACATATAAATAACGAACACACATAAACAAACATGAACACACCTCACTCGATGAACTCGGGCACTCCTGTTAAATCACCAAACGTAGCAAACCTTGGAATGACCAATGGCAGAGGTGATGGTTATCCAAGAAATGGTTCCCGGGGAGCCAATTTCCAAATTTCCCTCCCAAATTGAAATATATATATATATACTAGTGAGCCCGGTAAGAAATTGTCGTGCCACAGACTGCCTTCTACGTAGACCGCATTTTATAAAGACCTCATTTTATGTTGGATGCCTTCAAAATATATTTTTTTAAAGTTGTTATTATGCATAAATGCAACATCATAATTGTTTTACTAGTTTCCAACAAATAACACGTTTTATTGGCAATTTACTTCGTCGAATAGCTAATTTATTTTCAATTTTTTATAATACAATAAGAAAAAATAATAATTTATGATCAGGCCAACCTTCGCCGCCATCTTGTTAGGTGGATTCATCCGCCCACCCAGCTGACCTCAACTGACATCTCCGCTACATAAATATATGTCAAACGGTTTTAACATAATGCCAGGTAGGGGTAGTTCATTTCCCATTTGCCATGCAGAATCCACGGACCTCAGTTGCGGAACGTTGTGGAACCCGGTTCCGGTCACTCGCCTTCAAAGTGGAACTTTGCCAATTACTTATGCATGTAAAGGGTAAACGGAAACTGAACTTTTTTGAAACTTTAAATAAACTACGTATACATAACTATATTACTATGATTTACTAAAATAATAATACGATCCGAAGTACCTATACTTACCTACAAAATATTTTAAAAGTCAATTTTATATGCAATCAGGCACCAATTATTTTCGAATAAATATGTCAATATTTAATTATTTATCATTGCAGTCCAATCTTCACAATAATGCAATGAAGATATTTATTTATTTCTATAAAAAAAATATAAAAAAACAAGCAAAAAACACCATATTTAGTGTAATTTTTTTTTCATTAAAGTACCTTTCACTAATTTTCAAACGCAGTTAGTGAATTAAACGTTTCTAGGCCCATCTAAGCTAGTCCTACTAACCAGACTACCAGGATATCGAAAACGGAGGATCGATAAAAAAATATCGATAACTTGTCATCGTTCCAGATTTCGACTGCAGATCGTAACGTACAAACAACAGTGTTCTTAATTTATTCGACGTGAATAGTTGTTTGTTCGTTGGCAATCTGCAGTCATGCTTAGGAACGATCAGAAGTTACCGACAATATCGATAAAAATTTATCTATCGACCGTGCTAGATACCCAGGGACTCATTCATGTGAATTATTCAGATTTTAACTTTTTTTAGGGAAAACCGCTCGGCAATTGTGAGGTTATTTTAAAAATTAGTTAAAATGAGATTGACAAAATTACGTAAGAAATCAGATCATAATGGCCGAGTGGTTTGAGATGTTGTTCCGGTAAGACAAAGATCCTGGATTCGATTCCCAATTACGACCGTCACCTTTTTTTATTTGTGTCTCCTTCTGTTTCACGTGTCGTTTAGATATATTTGTATTATCTTATTTTTCAATCAATTAATAAATATTACATCGATGGATGTAACCCTCAAAAGGTATTAAAAATATTGTTTAGACAATGCTGATCCGAATAAATTAAAACTTCTAAACTAAACTAAATACACACGATGAAATACAAACAATTGCGTCTCCAATCGGCCAGGAACGGAAGTTTTCTATTCGGCTCAACTGGCATTCATTTCTGCACAATGAGCCGTTTTTTTTAGAAGAGTTACCCTGAAAGAGACGAATGCGCCCGCTCTATCGTTCATTGGGACAGGTACGGAATCGAACGGAACGGAACGGTCCGGAACTTGGGGAAACTATATTTTCTCGCCAGTAGGTACATATCCGCTCCGGGCTCTTGGAAGGGAATTAAAAACCGTCCTGCTAATCAAAACGTCGCGTATGGGTGATTCCACGACAAGAAATCATTTCTACAACAGTACTTATATCTGAGAACAATTTTTTCGTTTTAATATTATACCCATCGATGTAATTTATCATTGTAGAAGAATTTTATACAGACAATAAAAAAAGTTAACGGTCACAACTAAAAATCGAACCCAGGATCTCTTGTTTTACTAATTTTCTCCTTACACTTATTTCTTCCTTCATTCGCTTTGCAAGCAGAAAGCATTATTTAAGAATCTCAACTTAGTTCACACGATCATAGATTGTTTTACATTAGTTTTACTAAACATGCGCTTCCATATCTCATTTCTAAGGCTTTCAGTCTTCTTTCATCCCCCCTCTCCCAGTCCAAGCGTCACTGCCTGGAGTGAGGGAGAGGCATCAGCACTCTATGAATGTAGACTGCTAGCTTCGTTTCTTCGGACAATTTATCTGAAAAACACTGATTCTACGATAAACATTAAATTAACTAATCAAACACTTAATAAACGGATGCTTCACCAATGAGACGTGTCGTCGATTTGGAACAAATACATTATTTCCATGGAGAAAGCCTAAGGACGGGTTGTTTCGCAGTATTTAAGCAATCAAAACAATCAATCAATAAAACAATCAAAAAAATTTCATAGTTTATTTTCAGTTCTGTTGTTTTATCATTTTATTCCACAAAACGGAAATGATGAAAGAACTTGAATAGAATCTTCACAGAACATGAAATTCAACTTTGTAATTTAATGAATTATTCAAATTTTGTGAAACAATCTGTCATTAGTGTTTAGTTGACATGGACCGTCCACTTTGGCTATATTATTTTTGTATCAACGAGAAAGCTGAAAGCACTTTATCCAGTCACAAAGCAAAATATTAGGCAACATGCAATGCGCAGGATTATTTCATAAAAATCTGTTATCTCCACAGATTGTTTGTAGCGATTAAAAATCCTTCAACTTCTGTTATGATTAATTTTTATTTTCTGTATTTTTTTATTAAAAGATGGGCATGATATTAGATATCTTACCTTCTAAATAAGAGCTTAATGCCTTTCTGTTAAAATTCTATTTCCATACAATAGCAATAATAATGCTGTAGATGTGCATTTTAGAAAAAAATGGTAAATGTTTTTTTACCACTTGTATGCTTTGCGTTCCGGTACCTTGACGTTTTAATAAGTTTAGTTTCCACTAATACGGTTTATGGAGTTTTTCAGTGCTAAAATTCTGGGCGTAACTACCATAATAGAATTTTAATAGATGGTAATAATGTGTATTGATCAATTTTTTTTTTTCAATTTTCAATTTTTTCACTTAATAAATACAAAAGATTGCTGCTGGGGTATTTCAGTTGCGCGTAAAAAAACGATTTATTAACAATATAATTATTACATAATTTAATTAACTACCCCTATGTAAAAGCCCCTAGAGGGTGTTGAAAAATAAATAAATACGGTCACGGAATGAAATTCTATGCCAGAAATCTTATAAAAAAGCTGATTTTTTTATGTTTGCCAAATTTATGATGATATTTTACTGTATATTTTTCAAAAATATAAAATGTTATCTACTTAAGATACAGCAAAATTAATCGTACATACCTAAAATTAATTACGAAATCAGCTTTTGTACAATTGAATATAAAGATGGGATATTGTAAAAACTCACTTCCTTTTGACCTAAATAATTATTTAAAAATATATTCTTGTTCAACAGTTGTATTTAACTGACTTTGAGGGTGCGAGGTGTCACATTACATTACGAAATAAATTTATGTTCGCAATCTCACCAATGAAGAAACTGGTTCTTGTGCTTGTTGAGAGACTTACACTAATTATAAGAAAAATAGAATACCATTATGCTACAGGGATATATTCATATGTACGTCACTCCTGGACACCCTGATCCGTAAATCCCTGGGTTGGGTTAGGTTAGGTTAGGTTAGGTTAGGTTAGAAGTAAATTAAATTAATATATTTGCATGTTAAAAATATACAATTTTTCAATATTCTATAATAATTAACTATGAAAAAACCAATTAAAAATGTGGGACAAAATCATTGACATAAAAACAAAGACGCGTTTTTTTACTGTTATTTTTTTTTTTTAATTTTAGGATACTTCAGAGAGCTGAATCGTGAATGTGGATTATTATTATTTTTGTGTACTAACTTTTATTATTTGCATATTTTCTTATACTCTATCTCTTTCTAAAAATACTTTTAGTATGCACTATGAAATTAAATTAAAATTGAATTCACCAAATTTATATTACTCGAGATTTGTTTTTTGTGTTTTTACTACATACATAAAAATTATTTTGTTGTTTCAAATTTTCTTTTTCTAAATTATTTATAATTTATAATAATATCATTTTCCCAAAAGTGCACAAAATATTATAAAAAATACATTTTAATTTTTTTGTAGAGTCTGATTTTTTCCGAGGATATTTCCGTTTAATTTAGTACCTACGCCTTATTTTCATTCAAAAAATTTTACCTATGAATCAATCCATCCAGAACATATTGTCTAAAAAAATAATAAAATTTACGGAGTTTCTGGATTTTTATCAGCATTCAAACCTTAATTTTATAAACTTATTATGAATTAAAAAAACTATAAAATATATTTTTTATTAATAGTGTTCCTCTAAATCGCTTAAATAAAACAATTTCCGTGTTCTTATTTTATTTTCCTAGTTACATTTATCTAGAAGGATTGTAGTTAATTTGAAGATTGAATGTATATTGAATTATGTGTGTAACTAATTTAAAGATTGAATTGTGTTAGTATGTGTATTGAGTTATGTGTGTGGCTAATTTAAAGATTGAATTGTGTTTGTAGGTGTATTGAGTTATGTGTGTGGCTAATTTAAAGATGGAATTATGTAAATATGTATATTGAATTATGTGTGTAGCTAATTTAAAGATTGAATTATGTTAATGTGTATATTGAGTTATGTGTGTAGCGAATTTCAAGATTGAATTATGTTAATATGTATATTGAATTATGTGTGTAGCTAATTAAAAGATTGAATTATGTTAAATTGTATTTTGAATTACGTTTGAAGTTTTTTTAATAAGTATTTTAATACTGTTCACATAACACCTTTTAAACATTATTTTATTTTTGTATATAATTACTCCTCCCATAAACAAGAGCTCCTGTAACTCACCTTATGGAGTAGTAGAATAAATAGGAAAAAAATATTTATTTAGCACACTGTTATAAATGTGAAGTCTTGTACTATTTTGCTTTAAATAAAATAATAATAATAATAATAATATCTTTATTTAGGAAAGTTTACACATTACAACTATACATACATATTATGGTGTACATTAATTTGTAACTTTTATATTTAAGGTTATAAATTTAACCAAAATGAAGAACTATTAATACAAACATAATATTTTGAAGGTAAATAGAAAATAAAAGCACAGTTGTGGTTTCTCAAATACCGCCTCACTAGGCTAGCCTGTGTTGAGGCAGAATTATTTGTGTTAGTTCCTAATACCATTGAACATACCTATACTTGTATTAAGAAGTATTCGCTCAATTATGTGGTGGTAATGTGGTGACTTCAATAACTGCAAATTTGGGTGAATGCACCGGTAAAGGCCCTATTTTTATTTTTAATCCAATTTTTTACATTATCTTTGAAATTATTTTGTGAATCACATTGTTTTATGCTGTCTGGAAGAATGTTGTAGAGTCTTGTCGCAAAGTATTTAAAATTTCGTTGACCAAACGTAGTATGTGTTTTCGGAATTTGTAATAAGATTTTGTTATTGCTTCGAGTACATCGTGTATTAAATAAATAAACAAAAAATAAATAAACCAAATATACCAAACTCTTTCTCATAAACAGACCACCTCCGCAAAAACACCATTTCACGACACCATGGCGGCGGTACCACGTGCCGCTCCAGGCCGCAGCGCTGAAAAGTCGCACAATGTACTGCTCTTTAAAATATTACCATACTTTTGGGCTTTACTTTTCTGTGCGGCACCGCGGCATACCGGCAAGAAGAGGGTCCTAGGTTGAAGTCCTGAACTGACAGTTTATGGCTAGTAACTGAAGTTTCATAGAACATCTCCTTATTTTCTTTTATCTGTAGATTCTAAATTAAAATCATTAACTTTTTTTGTGGAAAAGATATAATGAAACAGGAGTGATAGTAGGGTAGACTGGGTACGGTTGAAACGGGGTAAGGTTGAAACAAAGTGAATATCTCGCGAACCGTGCGTGATGAGGTGAGAGGTATGAGAACAAAGTGGACGACAAGTCGAAACACGAATTTGAGTAATGTATCGGTCTTCGCCCGCTGGGCTTGTGTATAAGAGGCCCCATTGTGTTTTTTGGCGAAAAAGTAAGTATTTTTGTTCGTACACTTTTGCTATTGTTGTGGTTTTGATCAAAATTAAAGTATTAAGAGTTTTGTATCATTTAAATTGAAGTTTGTAGAACATGAGAGTATTATTATATTTTATTCAAATTTATTATCATTCTAAGTCTGAACAGTTTTATACCTAGAAGGGGGGTTGGGGACAGTCAACAATTGCCTTGTTTGTACGTCAGCATATTCAGAAAGCAGACCGAGGGAAAAATGGATACAATGCACACAATATCTTAGTTATGTTTACCACATTTGTAATTCCGATTGATTTCGTAACCACTTAGATATTTTTTATTAAAATATTGATTTTTATGAAAAAATAGTTTTTAGTTTTTTCATAACCTATTTTATAGCTGAAGAGCTATTTAAGTATTTTTTTTTTATTGTTGAATATAATTTTCGTAAACAAAACTATTGTTGTTTTGTTTATCTATGCATCAAAATGTGTCATTACGAGTCGTAAAATGTTATTAGATGATTAATAAAACTTATATTTTAGAGAATACCTTAATTACGATAATGTTCTTTGTTTATAAAATTTAATAAAATTATCTGATCTTAGAATCATTTCCGATTAACCTGTTTGTATAAAATCATTAATTCAATGTTTGATGCGCCTGATTTATTATATGTAATCTTTTTTCTCACTCCAAGCAGGTCTTACAAGACAATACCTACCATATTATTGTAGATATTCTACATCAACGTCCCAATACTACACTCCTATGCGACGGATTCAACAGATAGGAAACAAATACTCCGATGTTGACGATATATATAATACATATATTTTAATATATAAACATACCTTTTTGAAGTTTCTTTCATCAAATAGGGGAATATTTTGATAAAGCTATTAAAATTGACTAACACGTCAACAGTATTTTGTCGGCTAAAAGAAAAAAATATTCTGTACCTACATACTGTGCGGATCAAATTTAACAATATTTTTGTGCAAGTGTTTTAAACAGTCATTTCCTGGACTATTTACAAGTATGATTTCGTAAATATTGTAATATATGTATGTAAAAGCCTTAAAGGCGTAAAATAAATAAATAATTTGATTTGTTTCAATTGACCCCAAACACTTTTTCAACCGACCCCTGCATGGGGACGGTTGAAATAAATTTATTATTTTTTTCATTTCATTTTACGTGATCTAAAACAATATTGCCCATTAGTAGACATAAATATGTACGATCTTCTATTTAATATGATTCCGTCATCGCTCGCTTAACTAATCTCAGTGCTATGGACGATAAGCGCTAAAATGTTTCAACCGTACCCAGTCTACCCTACATAAACTCAAAAATAATTTTTGATCAAGGTTCATTTTTGTATTATTCCACTAGGTTTTGGGATTTTTCTTTCCGGTTCGGCCCCACTTCGTTATCTCCACTCATTTCTGGTGGTTACATGTTTTTATGTTCGCGCCGAGGCTCGTTTACCATTCGATGGCCGCGATACCATCTAGGAGTATTTCCCACGCCTTTCTATGGATATGTGCGGTGTGTTCCACAGATAAAAATTGTAAAAAAATCTTCGGGAATGGAGCCACGGTAATGTTTAATCAATGACTTTTATCGGAGCCAAATTCTACAGTCAGTTTTCGTAATGGATTTTTTCTGCACTTTTCAATGGATATGCATATATATATTTACATACGAAAGTATAAAAGACAGCAGCTGATGGTTTGATAATATAGAGAATCAAAAACTATGACACCTTATGCCCTAACATCAGTGGGCCAAAATATCACTACCCTAGATAAATAGGGTGGCTTGGAGAATTATAAAAAATATGATACCTATTATGGGCTATTTTCGCCCTCCTATTGACAGCTTATCCATATTATAGCGCTTTTTTCGATTTACAATTTACGATTAAACAATTATTTTATTATTCTAATAGTTGCTAATGGCAAATACCCTTTAAACTTAATAAGACCTCCATCTTCTACATTCTGACGGCAGCAAGCTACAATATCGCATATGAGTAGTGCGCCTGGTTTTCTTTCACACATATTAATTTTATGTGAAATTATCTCTGGTTTTCACCATTGAAGTTATAATCATGTATTGTTTCATACTACTTTCACACAAACAAAGTATTGAATTCCGTAAGTGTAAACATAAATTTTAAATATTCTTTATTTTATGTTAATAAATTATAGAAATCGAAAAAATATATTTTCTAGGATTTAACGAAATTATTTCACCAACAAACCTGTCAACGTTTTTTGGCATCTTGAAAAACGACCTTAGAGTGTTTTTGTTGTTCGTTCTTAAACTGAACCACGAAACATTTTGATATATGTTTTTGACAATATATATCAAAATACAAATTTAATAGCTCAAAACACCACCGCAAAGAAGTAAAAAAAATTTCCGCCATTGAAAGTAATGTCAAAGTCAACATACTACACTAGCTCCCTCTAGCGGGTAGAGCTGTTAATATTGCGACTATTTCACTGGAGTATATGACTATTATTTTTATAGTGAGTATTTGCTAATAGTTTCTGTGAATCGGAGAAGTTATCCGAGTTTTTAACTATTGCGAGTATTTATTTGTTTATTTTTTTAATGAAGGGTGATTAAATTCCAGTTTCCTAACTTTTATTTAAGGAAAAAAAAACAAAATGTTACATTAACATATATTTTTTTAACTAACCGAATATTTGCTATCATTAATGCAAATATTCTCAAAAAAATGGCCGCCTCCAGACCTTCTGCAACAGTTGATTAGTTTGAGATAATTTTCGAAGGCTTTTTCGAGAGTTTCGTAGATCCAATCTCTCTTCGGCGGATGTTAGTTTTTAGGTGCTCCAACGTTTCAGGTTTGCTGACATTCCTCTTCCTGACGCGACTCTTCCGAAAACCTAAATAAAAACAAAAGCGTTAAATCATATGATCTTAGCGGCCACAGCAGGTAGTTGGCAGTAGGACGATAAAATTGATCATAATCTTCCCATAAACGTCGATACACAGTTCGTACAGAATTGTTATTGCTAATAATTGAACAATTTTAACGCACGATGGTGGTCAAACGATCGTTTGTACAGAATTGTTATTGCTAATAATTGAACAATTTTAACGCATGATGGTGGTCAAACGATCGTTCGTACAGAATTGTTATTGCTAATAATTGAACAATTTTAACGCATGATGGTGGTCAAACGATCCATTTAATAAATGTGTTATATAAAACTAACATAAGATGTGTTTAACACGCGCAATTAATGACAGCTGTCTAATTTACAGTGTTACCAATATAGGAAACTCGAATTGGAAAAAAATGTATAAATTATCTTTAGAATAATAAGCTCTAAAGGTGATAGTGAAATACCCCTGCATTAGTTATTTACGAAAAAGAAAATCTGCCACTCTGGTGGCATGAATTTTGCACAGCTTTTCGTTTGAAAATTTTAATCTAAATGAACGCTAAATTTGAGCTCCGAAGAGGTCATTTGCATGAAAAGGAATGGAGCTTTTATATATAAATTTTGTAGACGTTTTAAAATTATTCGCTTACCTACTTTACTACATAGGTTATTAATAAGATGGAAAGAGCAATATCTTGAACATATCACGTGGGGTATAAAATACAATGTCACTCATTTGATAATGCAAAATGCGATTCCAGGAAGACGAGTTGAAGGAAGAAGACGCAACACAGAGAACAAGGTTAACTTGTACAAGTTTAGTTCTGTTGAATTGTTTTGAGCTGAAATCTGCATATTGGGGATTTTCTTAGTGATAGAAAATAGTAAGAAAGTTTTGGAGAATTGTGATTATTGCCAATTTAAATGGGTTGTTGGCTGAATGATTCTGTGGTTCTCCGATCCGCAGAATCCAAGTTTGCGTGATTACTCACGGTGTGCAAAAATGAGAATTCGGATATCTTCAATTTAGTTTTTATTTTAACAAAACTCACGTTACAATCATTTTATGAACAAAACAGATTGCGTACGTTAGAGGAGGTGCTGGAATTTTTCTTATTTCATTTTTATTATTTCGTGTAGTACAATGATTGCATAGCGTACATTTTACTGGAGACTGTGTTAAGGAATCACTTTATTGTTCCCAACAATATTGGTTTTTAATTTTTTTAAATATATTAATTTGTTAAAAATTCAGTTTGGAGTACATAAATAGTCTCGTGTTTCAGTTCGAAAACAAATATTTTCCACAAGAAGACATTAATCCAAAGAGTTAAGCTTTCATTTATTATTAATTAATGTGTAGTATGGTAAAACCGTTTGTAAAATAATGTGAGAAATTGGAAAATACGCAAAGAATACAAGCGTAACGAGTAAGATTAAGAAGGGGACATAAGCTTGGTTGGTTATCTAAGATTGGTTTGGTATGAAGAGCGAATAAACGAAGAAAGTAGTGTAAGAGTAATATCTGACACGAGTGTGAATAATAGAAGAAGTCGAAGACGCCCAAAGCCGATATGGTACCTTTAAGTGAACCAAAACCTTGAGTCGGGCCACATCAAGAGTGAGAATAACAGATGGTTATGAAGGTATGAGACGATATATGAATTTGAATAAAACAAGGAGTGTGTGCCAAGACCAATTTGTTAGGTGGGCCATTCTCTGTGCCTAACTCTTGAGGGAAACGGCATGATAGTTAGTTTTTAAGTTCATTATTGATGAAACCTAACAAAAAATTGTTATAAATCTTATAGAAATCTTATAAAAATTGTTATAGATCCGCTTATGAAAGCCCAGAAATCAATAATTAAAGTCATAATGCGCAAACCATATGAGTTCTCTAGCGATGAGCTCTTTAAACAATTTAATGTACTTGATGTTCGTCAAAACTATATAAAAAAGATTATTATCCATGAACATAAAAATCTAGACAATATTAATAAAATTGACCATAAACACATCACAAGAAGCCACACCAGAAATGACTTTATGATCCCAACGAGCAATACGGCAAAGTATCAAAAGACAAACACATACTTGGGACCTAAACTGTACAACAAAATCCCCCCTGAATTAAACATAAAAACTTGTAATATTTCATACATAGGCCCAATAATAACTAAATGGTTGATTGGACTGGGCAGAGGAGAATCTGAAAAAATGTTAAAAAACTTCACGTAATAAATAGACATAGACTAATCACACACTATATATATCTTCCATTATTCTAATTATTGCTCATACACAATTGAAACATACACAACAGCTCAAGTTCGACTCTATCATAAGATTGTAACGATTAAACATCACAAATTAAAACATTAATGAGATATATTATAGACATAGACAAATCACACACTCACATTCATATATTTTTTGGTTCCTTGGAACGGGCAATTTGCCTAGTTAGGAACCAATAATTTCGACCTGATAAGGTACAATAATCAATAATCACAAAATATTTTAATTATATCTTGTATCATATTGTACTGTGTGTAAATCTAAATGAATAAATAAATAAATAAATTATAAATCATCATTTTGAGAACCGTTAATGCAACATTTAAAATGTATGAATCCGGAGAACATACGCGGGTGGGGTGGGAGTACCTTGTAACAAGTAGTGGCATTCGATGGATTTATCCATTAATGCACTTTGTATGACGGCATGAGCTTTCACAGGAATTATAAAATGATCGAGTGACAGTGGGCATACAAAGACTAGCGACCTACAAATGGAAGTTTTTTTTAATACAACAGTTGTGTCGTGGCCGTATGTTACACATCTTGGACGGAAACATAAATAATGGTTTTATCCTTTGTAAAAGAAACATGGATCAATGTGAGTAAATTTTTTTTTATTTTAAGATTTAAAAAAAAAAAAAAATTTTTACAAAAGTATTTTACTTACGTCTAACAAAACTAGGTTATTTTTCAGTTTCTGTTACTGAATATTTTCATTTTGATCATAAGATATCCATTATTTTTAGGTATTTATTTGTTTATATAATAGATTTTGGATCAGTTGGTCTTATGTCTAATATGTACTTAACTTTAAAACTTTACTGAATGCGTATAATTATATACAACTAACAACTATTTTCAATGGTAGCAAACCATTCGGGTTGGGCAGGTAATCCAAAAAATGGTTCCTGGGCCGGTGGTACCCTGATACCCGCTTCCTATATTGTCCCTTTTTATATATTCAGGTAATTCGATAATTATTCTATGTTAGTTTTTATTAATTTCATTAACCCTGACGTTTTTTCCGCTACACAATTCCCAATGACAATGAGTTCACAGTACCCTATTATGTTCATAGCCAACTTACTTCTGAACGGGTACTTTTTATGATTTATTTATTTTTTTATGATTCCCATCTGCTGCCAACCATCTGGAGCCAGTGAGACTGTGGCATCACCAATCGGGATATATAAGTTGAAGGTAATGGGGATGATGAGGAGATGGTAAAGAGGAAGGTGGGGAAGTACATGACTATTCAGTTCTGGTAACCAAACACGGCTGAAGCCATTTCAAGCAACGTTTCAATTCTGTATGGTGGTCTCACACCAGGGCGATACTGAAATTATCATCCACTCTGCAACGTATCGCAAATATATCTTAAATAATTAAATTGTGAAATAATACAAATTAATCAAATAAAATTGAACATCAATTAAAAACAAATATTTCATAGCTATTATTAATTAATCATTGCTGTTTTTCTAGCAAGCAATAGGAATAAGAATGTGAGAAATGTGGTTAGAAGCAAATAGATTATGAGCGGGCTCCCCGTGGATATGTATCAGATATTTAAATCAGCCCCTGGGAAGAAGTAATATAATTGAGTGTCTCAACCGTCAAAGGCTGATAATTTTTTAAAATTTTCTAAGAAATACAATTACTTTTTTCTGTGTATGATTGTTTTGATATGTATAATCATCAACATTATCACACAAGAACATAAACATAATCTTGGCCACTTCGAGAAATCGCATCCCCTCGTGCCAATGATGTGGCCTCTGTCTCTATCTTCACATCGCAACATGTCTCAATACTATAGGATTTAAGTGAGTACATTTTCATGCATGGGATCGAACTTACGTTACCCTTAGAAATTCCAGATATAACAGTGCAATATTTTATAACACCTGAGCTCAATATTTGAGATTTTTGGCTACTTCGTGCAATCATATTTCTATTTTTTTGCTACAACTCAAATAATTTGTAAATTTCTACCCAAAAATATTGACAACTAGCTGACAAATCCATTTAAGAACTTTACACATATTTTGAGTTTTTCGAAATCAGATGTAGAGAGTAATTTTCTTCTTATTTTGAAGTCAATTGTGCAAAATTTCACCTTAAGTATTAAAAATCTGCTTTAAGAGGTAGAAAAGATTAGTAGGGGTAGTTTTAAAAAATATATGTTAAGGCGATGCACTACGTCATGTAATATTTCTAATTGAGCCGCTATCAATAAAAACCCTTACGTAGATGGCGATAAGGTTTAAATTCCCGCTTAACACCATCCGCCTGTTTTGATTTATGCAAGAAAAAAACATGGCCAAAAAGTGCCTTTTATGTTATTTTGTAGATGTTCAGGCATAAATATTTATTTTTTTCGATCATTTTACAAATTACTTAATTTGCCATATTATACAATAAAATCATAACCGAAAATGGGTTCGTAAGTAGGATATTTTGAACTTAAAAGCAGTTTTCATAGGCCTTTACACAATTTTTTTCTGGGCTTATAAAAAGACTAAAAAATACTCGATGATTTCAAAGGCCAAGATGTCTTCTACTCGCAGTATTTAATTAAAGCATCTGAAACATTTCAAGGTGACTAAATTTTCAAACCAAAAACACACGATTTTGCATTACTAGGTATGGCATCGCCTTAACAGCCTTCCTCTTATGTTAAAGGTGAAGTGTGTAATATTTTAAAATTAATATCGAAATGGAACTGTTCATTTATATAAAAATATATTTTTAAAAAAACCACCCAACCCGTCCGCCCGCCACATACACGCATTTTTAAATATGTATATATAGAAGAAGAAGATAGGTAGATGGAGAAAAAATGGAAGATTGATATTATGTGCCTACATTTAAATATGTAAAACCTTCGGTTACAATGTATCAGATCGTACCTTATCATTTGCATTAGTAGATTCGTTTTAAAAAACCAACATGTAACATTTGTCTTAACATTTCAACGTTACCTTCACGTGTTAACCGCTTAATAAGGCGGAAGTACTAACTTCCAGCCCCGTATTAAGTAGATAAATATGCCGGGTTGTTTTCCATCGTCGGCATCACGTTAAGGGTTAATATCCGTAATGGCTGAATATGTTTACTCGCGAGGGGTTGCTCTGGGCTGGTAGAAGGGTGGGGATGGGGGTGGCAATCAGATGGTATCGCCTATGTAATTATAATCAAATAGGGTGTTTTACAGGTCCCCTCGTGTGCCTCGGAAGTTGCACAGTTAAATGGTTGCTGCAACTGTAATATTAATACGTAACAGGAAATTTTTGTTCAACTCTAATGCATTGCAATGTAGATGCATCAGTTGGTTGATTTTGTAACACAACAAGTACCTACATGCAGATTTAATGGCTTTTTAATGTGATATCCGTGTAAGTATTAAAATAAACAAGTAAAATGTGCTAGTAGTATATGGACTCCGCAAACACAGAGTTTTCCAATAAGAGGTGTTATTTTGATATTCAATCGTAAAAGATCAATAGTTTTCGTTGCTTGTGTGGCAAGTAGCGCCGTCTTGTTGGAAGTGAACGTTGTCCAGATCAACACTATCCAATTTCAGCCATAAAAAAAACATTAATCATCTCTCGATAGCGCAATTCATTCACAGTAACTGTTGCTCCAGCCCCATTTTCGAAAAAGTAAGGTCCAATGACTCCACCGGACCATAAACCGCACCAAACAGTCACACGTTGAGGATAGAGAGGCTTTTCAACAATAACTCTTGGGTTTTCCGAGCCCCAGATGCGACAATTTTGCTTGTTGACGAAGCCACAAAGGTGGAAATGGGCCTCATCACTCAAGATGATTTGCATTTGATTCACTCAAGTGAATTTTAATAATTTCAATGCATTGTTGAAGCATGTATCGTTCCATTTTTATTAATGACGTATTTTTTTCGATATCTCAATTCTTAGAATTATAATTCTTCGAATTCTTATCAAATTCCGCTGCAGGCAAAGGCTCTTTAAAAAAACAACACTTTATATTAACTTAAATATTTAATGGAGATAACATAAAGGTGGCGTAGAGGCTTCATGCAGCAAGCTTTGGCACATCATCAGAATTCGGAGAATTGAGATGTTCGATGAAATTCTAAGAATCAGTAGTTTTGAATAAAATTTTAGATACCTTGTATTTCTTAAATATTATTACATCATCTCGGCGATACAATGAGATACTCTGTAGATAAGTCCATATAATGTATTTTTTTGTAACAACGTGGTATACTTCAATTAGACCTCACCTAGACATCACCGGAGGCCGTAAAATGTTAAATATGTGATAAAAAACCGAAACGTACTAGGAAAACATGATAAGTCTTATTTTGCTCAGTTGCACCGCACTCCAATTTCGACCTCCAATTTCCAATTTTTTTATTACTTTTATTTCTTTTTAGAAAAATCCTGATGAGTTACAAAACTCATTGTAGGACGAGAGGAACTTATAATACATAGGTGGAAGTTAATAGGTACAATTTTAGATTGGTATTTTGATATCAAAATTAGAAGTTTCACATGCAAAACAGTACAAAAATAGAAAAATATCATAATTTTAAGTGTGACATACAAAACAATGCACAAATAGACAAAGGGAGGTTAAGTATAAAAAAAAGAAGAAACAAAAAAGGAAACATACAGGGATATACTCAAAAGCACAGAGCCAAGGTAGGAATTTAGAAGAAGGTACTAACCCACTAATACATTGGTAAAAATAGATTATGCTCGATTACAAACACAGGGAATAGAAAAGAAGAGATAAAGAAACAAAACACAGTACAGCACGACAAGAATTACGTATTTTCGTTTTTATAAGTTTAAAAGAAGTATTCTTTTGAAGCCATACTTTGAATTTTTGGATTATGCTGGCTGTTTTATACATATCTAGAAGAGAGTTATATAGTTTGCAGGCAATAAAGTTAGGAGATTTTTTCTCCATATTTCGTAGTGTGTGTAAGAGGAATGCAAATTTTATTGTTTTTCCGAGTATTGTGGTTGTGGATGTCTTGATTGTAAAGTAGCTTGATGTTAGTGTGGGTTGATTGTTGGGTAATTTGTAGGATGGTAGTCGTTATTTCATGTTTCGGAAGGACTGTGATTGGAAAGATACTGGAAATTGAATAATAATAATAATAATAATAATTGTTTATTCCAGAATGTGGGGAGGTGAGTGCAATCCCACACATTCCATCAAATATAACTACATAGATCTCCTTGACATATATATGTGTCCCATGGAAGACCAAGAGCATTTCTGAAAGCTCGGTTTTGGACCACTTGCAGGTCAGCTATCAGTTTCTTTGAGGCAAAGCCCCAGATACAGCAGAGATAGGATAGGCGTGAAAAAAAAATCAGACAAACTCGAAACAAAGCCACTTTAAAATGTAACAATAACCTCAATTCTAACTACTCTTTTTATTCACCAATTCCAAGAATTCATCACCTTGCAAACAAACACTGTGAACTTATTGATATATTTGGTGTTAATAATTTCATGTGCTTCAAAAGGCAACTAATTTCAGACCTATTTGCTAGTTATTAACTTGTATTATTTATTAGCT
This sequence comes from Hesperophylax consimilis, assembly GCF_061612785.1. Lineage (NCBI taxonomy): Eukaryota > Metazoa > Arthropoda > Insecta > Trichoptera > Limnephilidae > Hesperophylax > Hesperophylax consimilis. The sequence goes on along the minus strand of NC_142849.1, from coordinate 24,750,866 downwards.
TAAAAAAAGTTTTCCCTGTATATCTTCCAAAGTTTAAATCACATACTCCTTAGCTTATGTGTTTTTTTTACATGTATATTATACTTTCATTTATTTTACCATTTCGAGTACTATTACAGCGTTGATATTTTGCCATTACTTATAAGTTTTTTCTATAGATACGACATTATTTTTCTTCTTTTTTTATACATCTGTTTCATAATACATATCAGTGTATTATATGTATCAGTGTATTATATGTATTTTTTTGTATCCCTTACGAGTAATTTTTTTCCTGTTTTTAGTCTTACTGGTTTGCAACAAACATGAAAATTGTAAGCATATACGAATGGACAATATACATACTTACTCTATATTTGAAACTTTGCTTTATTTACAATATCAGTTATTATTTGGATTTGATGTTAATCTTAGTATTAGCATTTGATTTTTATTTTATTTGTATATAGTTCTGCTACTATCCATGTATTATGTTACACTAACATACATAAATTGTCAATTTCCTCTTTCAAAGCCCGACAGGGCGCTAATGAATGATAAACAATTAAATAAATATACCATGGCATAATACATCAAAATTAGTATATGAATGGGTAGTACTCCTTGAAGCCTATATGGTACACTAGTTATGGGGGTAATTTTCTCCTTCACATGATTTATGTGGAGATACCACGATAGCTGGGAATCTAAAATCAGGCCCAAATATGTTGTGTTCGTTTTCTTTAAAGACAGTCGTTACAAATTTTTTATGAAAAGGCTGCAATTTTTCTTGTTGCTGAAAATTATGTAATGCGTTTTTTTTAACGTTAAAGGTCTGTTTGTTTATTCTCAGCTTCTGAGATGGGAAACATCAACAATCATTTCCGTTTCAAGCTCCATTAGATTCGGTTTGTTATTAAGAAAATTACTGTGTCGTTTGCATAAAGCTGAAGATTTACTTTAATACCCCACTTTTTATATCATTAACATAGATAAGGAACAGCAACAGTCCAAAAATCCCTGGGGAAATCCACATGTTATTTTACTAAAGTCACTCGCGACACCACCAAGTTCTACTGCCAAAAAGCGATTCGATAGGTAAGATCGGAAAAGTACCAGGGGAGTGCCAACAATTCCCATATTGACCTGTTTGTTCTAAAAAGTTTTACGAAGTTACAAAATTATCTTCAATGCAATTTTCTTTTGAAAAAAAGGCAATTTTTATTGGCTACTTATAAATACAGACTTGTGAACAAATGTATTTACGAGAGATGGAAAAGCTGATAAGGTTATTGAATGAAGGGTTAATGCAGGAAGCTCAATTAATGTAGAACCGAACGCCCTCAAAAATGTTAAAAGAAGCGATGCTAGCAGTTCAAATTTGAGTGCTAGTAATAACATAAATGTATGGCAGTGAGGCATGAAACTGGCAGAAAAAGGATGAGAGTGGTCTGAATGCTTTTGAAATGAGATCCCGTCATCTAATATGTGTTAGAAGCATGTTGAAAAAGTGGAGTTTTAGAAAATTCTTGCAAGACTGATGTGAACGTAACGTATATGATTAAGAAAGGTTTGCCTAGATTGTGCTCGCATTCAGAGCGAACGAAACACAAAGGAGTGTGTTGGTACCTCTCATTGTTTTTTACCTTATACCTTTGCTTCTGTTTCCTACCTACAAAATTATTTGTGTCCACCGACCTGATTCCCTACTCCTTATGTCGACTACAATGTGTGAAGTTCAGTTGAAATTCAAAAGTCATCCTATCAAAACCAAAGCTGTGTTTGGTTGCGGAGCCCGGATATTTTGGCCGTGTCGAAACAGAGCAGCTAGTTTATGGTTGAGAAAAATTAACTGTAATGAACCAGCGCAATTAAAAAAAAACGGAAGAAGAAGAAAAAACGGAAAGTTGGCATTCCAGATTTACTCTCCACTTCTACACATTGTGTGACGGTGCCTCTTGTGTCCTTCGCCAACAGAGTGTAAAGTTATTATTTAATAAGTACCAAAGATCCAATATAAGAGGCGTATCAAATATTATAGGTATTAGCAAATAATGAATAAGTTGAAAAAAAAATAATCACTATATTCCCTCAAACGAAATCCTAAAGATTCGCAGAACACATTTTTTATAAATATTCCAGAATCGGTAGAGGTACAATAATAGCTTAGACTCCTTTGTGCTGTGAGATGAAAAAAATATGTTCCTATGACAGCTGAATAGCTTCACCCCCTCAGCGAAAAGTCACAGCTGGAAAGATAGTATGAACAAACATATTATATTGATTGGCAGAAGATTGAATGGTAGAAGAAGTAGGGGAAGCCCGAGGAAGACATGGCACGACCAAGTGAATCAGATAATTGAGTGGAGCCGTGTCAAGAGTCAGAATAACAGAAGACTATGTATGAATATGAATGAGGCAAGGAGTGTGTGCCAAGACCGAGATGTTTGGCGGTCCGTCCTCTCTGCCTACCCCTGCGGGGAAACGGCGTGATAGTTAGTTAGTTAGCATAGTATTATTTTATTATTCCCTTTCCCTGGATTTTTACTTAATATTGTATAACACACATTATTGCGTACTATTTTAAGACATGTTTTGGTTACGAGGTTAAATCAAAGATATAAGACAAAACGTTCATCTCATTTTGCTGTTGTCTACAATAATTAAGGTAGCTGGGATGTTAAAACAGAAAAATAACATAGAATGCATACAAATATTATTAAGTCTTTTTGACTACCTTTTAAAAACCACATTTGAAATTATACGCTACAACAAAATGAGATGCTGTTTCTACAAAAATTAAGCATATTTTAATTTTATTTTTTTGCATGTGTTTTTAATAAATCATAAATCATTAATTTTTATGATTTATCAAAAACACATTTGCACCTCATTCCAGGATCGAATATTTTTCAGAATCCTACTGTAAGACCACTACACTAGCCGGAATTAAAACGTTGCGTTTTCAGAAATATCTAAAGCTATGTTCATTCTTCAAATTTTTTTATACTGGGAGATACTTTCTAACTTTACTTTTCTCCTTTGCAACTTCCTTTATACAGCTTTCCCCCAAAGGGACTACCATAATTCCTCGGTATCTTATTGTGTGAACTAAAAATGGAAGTGAAAATAATAATAGCAATGCATTTATACAGCGCACTTTTGTGATATATCGCATAATGTTCTAGACAACTTTCTTGCACAACGTATGTGTTTCCATCTTTATAACATCGTTAACGGACACAGCCCAAGCATTCCCTAAAATAAAATAAATACAAAAAATACCATTAATCTTACATTATTCGCGAGTATAAGAAAGCGGGGTTTGGCGCACCCGTCATTTTTTTCCAAAGCTGTGTTTTCCGATGATGTATCAATAATGCCCCGTCATTTATCATAATCGCAGCCATGACTGTCAGGAGCGCCACCTGCCGCACTGGGAGAGGGGCAAGGGGAAGGGCAGTGATGGATCGCGATAGTTGCAAGGCCCAGGAATTGTTATTGGTTTGAGCAGTCTATTTGGGTTATAAAGCGGTAATTTTGCGTGTTAAATGGTTCATTTTTGTAGGTAAATTGTACAATGGGAATGATTGTAAGCATTATATCGTTGGGGAAAGCGATATTTTGTTAAAGTTTTGTGATGTATTTGTCGCAAAAGGGTGCATTTTTGAAATATCGTTGCTGGTACCTTACACTCTTCACTTAATTACATAAAATATTACTTTTGCCATTCCACGATCGGATTTTTTTTAGATTAACTGCACACTGTGGGCCTTTAGGAAAACACTTGCCCTCAGGACATGTTCATCCTTGGGGATTCTGTGTGGAGGGTATTTTAAGGAAATAAAGGATATGAGGTTCTAGGAAGGAAAGGCAAATTCTTGTTCTTTTCTACAGAAAAGTTTCAACCGTTACGTTTTTTTTAAGGTCTTGTTCTAATTCATGTTTCGTTCATAAAAATGGTCTCTTTAATGAATAAATGGTTCAATGATAACTCAACACAGTGACAATTCAACACACGTTTAAAAAGTGATATAAAATCATTAAAAACGATGAAAAAAAACTTAAAACCTAACCTAACCAACTTAACCCAGTTAATAAAGTTTTTGTATCATCACTTTCCATGACTTTATATAACTTTTTAAAGATGTGATGATTTATCCGGTTACCGAATAAATAATATCAGTTGTTAAACAGAACGGTAATGAAATAGAGAAACGTATTTCAATCTTAAGACAGTTAATAATGTGAACGCACATTCAGCTACAAAATAAATTTAGTTTGCAAAAGTTACCACAAATTAAAATAAATTATATTTCGTAAAATAACCATTTGCTGAGATTCACTCGATCAAAGCCACAAGTATCTCGATTATCTAAAGTCAGTAATAGCTGGTAGTAGCAAGGGTGCATAGGGGTGTAGGGTTGCATGCGAGGAAGGAAGTTGATGCCTTTGTTTGCTATGCATAGCTGCATCCCCATCCCCAGTCAATAAATTGCCCCGGGTACGAAAATAGCAGACAGATTGAATTAATATTATGTTCTTCATCTCTTAGCAAAGACTTCGTAAGAAGATCAGCTAAGTAGATACTACTTTTAGCAGAAATTAACAACAAAACTGATTAACTGCATACTCGTTTTGTATAAATATTACAAGATTTAATTTACCGGCGTGATTTTATGATTTGAATAAGTATTTAAATCATGTGAGTACTGCGCAACAGTTCCAATTGTTCCCAACCGCCAGAAGCCTGTGGAAATATGGCATCCCCAAAATAAATTTGGTTATGTTGTGAGGCTGAAGGTAGTGACAGAAGGAATAGAGATGGGGATAAATAAGACAGAGAAGAATCTGCCTATTTAGATTTGGTCACCAAACACGGCCAAATCCATTTCAAGCAACGTTCTGTTTTTTAATGGTGGTCTTTCACCGGGGCGGTGCTTAAATTATCTACCATACTTGTGCCGAACAATAACAAAACAATTATTTTATAAGCAATAATTATTAGCCTGAAACACTCATCCACATTGAAAAATCTCCTGATAAAAGATACATGACGCCAACGGGACTTGAACCCGTGTCCTTTAGATTTCCGGTCGACAGCTCTGACCATTGAGCTATGGCGGCTTATCTCTTATCCGCGAAATAATTCAATATATACTAGTGTTTCATTGAACAATTACTGCAAGTTACATTTTTTTTACATTGTTGAATGAAATACTAGTATATATTGAATTATTTCGCGGATAAGAGATAAGCCGCCATAGCTCAGTGGTCAGAGCTGTCGACCGGAAATCGAAAGAACACGGGTTCAAGTCCCGTTGGCGTCATGTATCTTTTATCATGAGATTTTTCAATGTGGATGAGTGTTTCAGGCTAATAATTATTGCTTATAAAATAATTGTTACCCTTTGTGCTATGCATAAAAAATCTTGTCACATTAGTTGACCAAAAAAAATTAATAATTAATAAAATAACAGTCTGAATTCTTAAAAACTTAGTTCCAATATTGAAAATCACAATCAAAGTCAGACACTTAAATTCATAGCTTGTTTTAGTTCGTTGAATCAGAGTTAAGCAGGATTCACAGACAGAATTACACAAATTAATAAAATTAAATATTCTTGTGCAAGCCGGGATTTGACCCCAGACCTCTGTACTATTATATCGGGGATTATTAAAAATAAAAGACTGTTGACTCAGAGCTATGACGTTTATTGACTGCCCGCACACTCGTTATAATCTCCCACGTGACGCATCAGGACTGCCAACATGGCCATACATAACATCCTTTCCTCCTTTATTTTTTTTTTATTTTCAAACAATTTACAATACCAAATAAAACTTAAACATAATCACTATGACTAAATCTGACAGGGGGTTTCACCAATCTGCCAGCCCTAGTTACTACATCATTTTTCCCACTAGTGCTGGGTAAAGGCTCACTAACATTTTTATTTTCTTGACTTCCCAAGTCATACCATTTATCGGGATTTTCATAATTTGATTTTAACTTTATACAACTGTTTTTTATTTGGTTAACATGGACCTTTTTTACCTCTCCTCCATTTAAAAGAATTAAATACACCCATGAACTTAATTTTAACTTAATAGTTCCCTGAACCCATTTCATAGGACCTTTCAGATGTCTTAAGTATACCAATACCTTATCATTTTCCTCATACTCTTTCAATGCTTTTTGACTTGATTGCTTACTTTTATTAACAATATTTTCTTCTGTCAAAATATGAAGAGGTGTACGTGGCTCATACGAAAATATTTTAGCCATAGGAGACAAACCCGTGACAGAAGTAGGAGTGGAACGATAAGTATACAAACAATCTATTAGACGTTGAGCTGGTGACAAAAATTTAGAGTTTTTTGAAAACATAAATTTAATTAAAATCTTTTTGAATGTTTGAACAGATCGTTCTGCTAATCCATTTGACTCGGGATTATATGGTGGAGAAAATAATAATTTAATAGATTTTTCTTTACAAAAAATAGAAAATTCTTTACATGAAAATGGAGGACCGTTATCACAAACAATAGTTTTCGGAAAGGCAAATCTGGAAAAAACTTCACTTAATTTTGATAATAAATCCGAATATTTAGTATTTTTCATATAAAAACATTCTATCCACTTTGAATATGAATCACAAACTAATAAGTATTTGGAACCTTTTAAGTCAAAAAAATCCAAATGGACTCTTTCCCATGGACTTTCAGCAATAGGCCAATTATGACGCACGTTTTTGTTAGCTTTTTGTACCGACTGACACATTTCACATCTAGAAATAATATCTTCAATATCTTGATTCATACCTAACCACCAAACATAAGAACGAGCAAGAATTTTTGATCTGACTATACCAGGATGACCATAATGTATTAAATTTAAGACTTTAGACTTAAGAGATTCTGGTATTACAATTCTGTCACCAAATAAAAGACATTTTCCCTTGACCGACAGTAAATTTCTGAACTTGAAATATTTTTTAATTTCTGGACTTGACAAGTTTTCAATCCAACCGATTGAAACATACTTAATGACTTTACATAATATTTCATCTTTTTCAGAATGACTTTCAACTTCTGAAAATGGAATTAAGGGTGTTGACATGTATACAAAATTACATTCCTCTTCATTAAATTGTTGTTCACTTGGCAAACGTGACATTACATCAGCTTGAGGAATTTTCAGTCCGTTTTTAAAAACTAATTTATAATTGTACGCGGACAATATTATAGACCATCTTATGAGACGTGATGCAGCTAAAACGGGGACTTTATTATTTTCGGCAAACAAAGACAACAATGGAGCATGATCAGTATATATGGTAAAATGACGACCAATTAAATATTTATGAAATTTCTTGATTCCAAAAATAACAGCAAGGGCTTCCTTGTGCAATTGGCTATAATTTCTTTGAGCTGAATTTAACGTTGCAGACTCAAAAGCTATAGGAAATTCTTGATTCTTTACGACATGACTTAAGACACATCCGACACCGTATGCACTGGAGTCGACTGTAAGACACAATGGTTTTGACGGATCAAATAAAACTAACATAGTTTTATCTGACAGGAGAGACTTACTATTTATAAATGCTTTTTCGCATTCATCAGACCAACACCATTCTACATTTTTTCTTAATAAATTATGGAGTGGTTCTAGCACAGTAGGACCCATAGGAATAAAATTCCTATAAAAATTCAACATTGACAAATACGATTTTAGTTGAGTAACATTTTCTGGACACCCAGTAGACTTAATTTTCTCAACTTTCGACAAAGACGGACTTTTGCCTTGACCTGACAAAGTAAAACCTAAAAATTCAAAAGAAGACACAAAAAATTCACTTTTTGACACATTAATTTTTATATTAAACTCATTTAACTTTGACAAAACTTTTTCTAAAGTATTACAACACTCCGTTTCATCTTTACCACCTACACAAATATCATCAATGTATGCAGCACAGTTTTTTATGCCTCCCAAGACTGTATCAATGACCATTTGAAATGTGGCAGGAGCCGATGACAACCCAAAAGGTACACGATTGTACACATATAAACCATTACATGTATTAATTGTAAGTAATTCTTTACTAGAATCTGACACAGACAACTGTAAATATGCATTTGTTAAGTCTAATTTACAAAATACTTGACAACCTGAAAATTTATTTAAAATATCCTCTGGACGTGGAATAGGATATTGATCAATTCTCAATTGTGGATTGACTGTAGATTTTAAATCTGCACATAAACGTATTTTTCCATTTTGTTTTGGTACACAGACTATTGGAGAAGACCAACTACTATATTTAACTTTAGAAATGATGCCTTCGCTTTCAAGACGATCTAGCTCTTGGCATACTTCTACACGCAGTGCATAAGGGACCTCATATGCTTTGTGGAAAACAGGAGTTGAATTATTTTTTAAACTTAAATTTACCGAAAACTCTTTAATTGGTAAGTCGTTATTTGTTTTAGAAAAAGAATTTAAATATTTTTGTGACAATTTTTCGACAATGTTTGATTTATTTTTTCCACTGACAGACACGGAATTTACAGTATTATCATTACCAATATTTGACATAAAAGAATTTATAAATGTATTTTCCCAAGACGGATTCAAAACATTTATCCAATTCCTACCAAGAATAGCTTCAGACGATAGATTTTTAATAACTAATACTGGTAAATCCACGACAAAATTAGAATCATCTCTTACACTTACTTTTGCCATAAAAAATCCAAAACAATTTAAATTTTGACTATTTGCTGTAAACAAATTACCATAGAACTGACTTAATTTACAAGTTTTGAAAAATTTTATGTACATTTTGTGACTTATCAAGGTCGATGAACTCCCTGTGTCAATCATGAAGGACATTTTCCTACCGTTTACAAACAAATCAATATTAGCTGTTTCAGACACGGACATATTTAAAACATTTATATTACTCACACATTTTACATGATTAATAACAATTGATTTTGCACTAGAACAAAATTTTGACGTATGACCGTATGTATTGCACTTGTAACATTTCCAATTCCTAGACGGACATAACTCTGGTTGATGACTGATAAAACACCTCTCGCATCTTTTTCTGGGATTTCCACGTGATGGAGATGAAAGACGACTTGATGACATTGAACTCCTTTGACCTTGTTGCGGACTAGTACTCATTTGACGTGACGTTTTCGGCTTTACTTCGAAAACTCCCGATGAAAGATCTTCTTTGTGTAATATTTTAGCAGAACAACTTACTGTCTCCATATTCTTGACATTTTTTTTTGCTTTTTCGAAACTCAGCAATTCATCTTCAGACAGTAATCTTATAGTCATGGCTTCATTTTTCACACCGCACACCAATTTATCCCTCAAGGCTTCATCCAGAAATGCTCCAAAATTACATGATATTGACAGACTTTTTATTTCGGAAATGTAATCATCAATTCCCTCGTTCGACTGTTGCTGACGATTATAAAATTTATATCTTTGGGCGATCGTACATTTTTTTTCTTCATATTTATTTTGAAGTGTTGTTACAATCTCGTTATAAGTTAACTCTTCAATATTTTTTGGATGAACTGTTTCTTTTAAAATTTTATATTTTTCCGCACCAATAATTATACAAAGATAACCAATTTTCTCTTTGTCCGTAATATTAATTATTTTTAAATAAATTTGAACACGTTCTAAAAACATTCCGAAGGTTTCACAACTCGACTCGTATTGCGGCACTGGCAAAGTACTCGTAGACATGTTAAAATGATTGAAAAAAACACAGACGCAATCACTGTTTTACACTGGACTATTAAATGAATATTACTCGTTTTTACATTAAACTTTTTAGATTATCCTCGTCGCCAATTATTATATCGGGGATTATTAAAAATAAAAGACTGTTGACTCAGAGCTATGACGTTTATTGACTGCCCGCACACTCGTTATAATCTCCCACGTGACGCATCAGGACTGCCAACATGGCCATACATAACATGTACTCGGAGTCAATATCCTTATCCTTCAACCACGAAGGCCATATTTATAAATAAGTAATAATTATGTTTGATTATACGCTCAGAGCTCCCGTACATTAATTGCGAGTAGTTATCTACTCTCGCAAGTACATAATATACTTCGGAGATTCTCTATTTTCAGTTGCTCCCAGTTTGGCACTAATTGAGACAGATGAGCGTTTAAAGAAAGCATCCGTTGGAGAAAACATCATTTATCTTTTAACAAATAGATCAAGATATGAACAGTCTTCTTGCAAATCTATTTAGCGATAGAGATTGCTTATGAATAAGAGATTGATGGTGGATTAATGTTTTGTGGAAAGTTCTTGGTGGAAAGTGAAATTGATGAAATGCGAGTTGTTGAACTGAGCAATTAGATTGAGACGTTTTCTTAGTTATGGAATAAGTCCAATTTACAAAATACTACAAACTTTTAACCTTAAAGGATACAAAGTGTATAACAATTATTAATTAATTATTTTTATTCCTTTCCGAGACTATTTGTATAGTGGCAATTTTCGTGGCAGAGTCCATTTTGGGAACATGACCTCACTATTACACATTAGTAACTGTAGTTCTGCTAACAGTAGATTTTTTCTCACGCCATTGGTTGAGTCTGCAACGACTTTGAACCTTATCACGACGAGTATGTATCGCTGTTGAAATTTTTCAATTTACATATTGACAGCTCTGGAGCAGTAACTCCTGGTATAATTCACCGTAAACGCTGTGGAAAAACATATTCCATTGCAAGTGTTGATCGCCGTGTGCTTGTGCTGTGATTCGTGTTGTAACGTGACGTGTGATCAAATTTGTCTCAACATCGTCAGAGTGCAGACCCCATTCATATCCACACATCAAGATAACCAAAGCTGGTGAATAAAATATTGTATGATTCTCTGTGAATGGTGTGGGGCAGCCTCCTGTATCGGGATCAAAGGTTTTCATACGGCAGAGAGAGGACTTAATTCTTTCCTCTGACCCGTCAATGGCGTGACTTACCGCGTCACCGTGCAGTAGACCTTGCGTGCAAATGGTATTTGTCCAAAGAACCGTAACTATCTAAATGATATTTCTTTTTCAAACTACCTATATTGAAAAATTCGAATAAGTAAGTCCAAATAAACACAACAATTTTATATATGAAAAAAATAATAGTCTTTATTGAACCATTAAAACGTCCACCATCTTGAAACGGGAACGGAACGTGCTAACAAATTTTCAGACCGATGAAATGCACAACGGTCGAGTGAAAATAGGACATTGCAACGTTCAGCCACCGAGTGTCATTGCCCATATGATGCAATCTCTGTGAACTACAAATTTATATAAAACTAGTTGTACCCCGCCACACGTTTCTGTGGCTCAGCTTCTCGTTACAGATAGAGAAACAATAGCGCTTGTTGATTTTACGTCCAACAGATGGCGCTGTTTAAAAAAAGTTTTTATCTGTCGCTGGTGACAAATATATAATGTAGGTATTCATTATGCATTATAAATTCAAATTCAAAGTTGTTTCGAAAATTCGAATCGATCAGTAAAGAACTTTCTGAGAGTTAAGATTTTAAACAAACTAACATTTTCATTTTTTTAGAAAAAAAGTGTTTTCAGAAAAGTTCTAGGAGCAATTGCATGAAACGGAGCACGGAGTCTAACAAACTAACTAACTAACTAACCATCACGCCGTTTCACCGCAGGGTAGGCAGAGAGGACGGACCGCCAAACAACTCGGTCTTGGCACACACTTCTTGCCTCTTCACATTCATACATCTTCTCATACATACTCTTCTATTATTCTAACTCTTGATACCTAATTTATTTGATCGTGTCATGTCTTCCTCGGGCGTCCCTGACTTCTGCTACCATTCGCATTTGTATCATTCATTCTCCTTACACTCCTTTCTTCGCTCATTCGCTACACATGCCCAAACCATCTATACGTCCCTTTCTTAATCTTAGTCATTACTCTTACATCAGCCTTGCACTCATTGTGAATATCCACATTCCTCATACGATCAAACATGGTTTTACCACACATACGCCTCAGGGATCTCATTTCAACAGCATTCAATCTTCTTTCATCCTTTCTTTGCCAGTTCCATGCCTCACTCCATACATCAGGGTAGGTACCAGCACTCCGTTGTGGACTGCTAACTTCGCTTCTTTGGACTTAAGAAGTATATTTACGAGAGATGGGAAGGCTGACAGAGATATTGAAAGAAGGGTAAATGCAGGTAACCTCATTAATTGAGTACTGAACGCAGTTGGCGCTAACAAAAAATTGTCCACAAACTCATCCACCTGCTCCAAGTATTCCTCATTCACAACTATATTGCACACTGTTTTCGTACTCTCTCTTTCAAACACCATGGAATGGAGTCATGAACTAGCATGGAGTCTGGTGCAGTATTAATCATACTAATCATACTAATCATACAAAATTAACAACATTTAAGACATAGAAAATCTTTTTTTTGTTCAGTACAATTGCAAGCGGAGTATATAAAGAAGACCATAAAATGTGGTTTTTTTCTGTTATGGGTAACTTTTCTTTTTTTGTTTATAAAATTATGTTACGAATGCAATTTATTTAAGATGCACACATTCTGTCTGCTTATTATATTATTAGCCATCAATTCCGTTAATTTCTTAACACAAGAAGTAAATATATAATTGATTGTATTTTTGGTAAAATATAAAAATTAAAAAAGTATCTAATATTCAACTGTTGATTTCTCAAAGATTAATAAAAGAATAATTCAGGATTTACAACAAAAAAAAATGTCTTGTACTTGGCTAGGTTAAATTGGTCAATCAATTGCCTAAACGTTGCTATAAAACTTTTCGATGGATGGCTTCATACAATCGACTACTAAAGAAACTGGTGTGGGCTCAAAGCCGTGGTTCAGTCGACAATGCTCCGAAGCAGTTCGACGAAAAAACGCAGCTTACCGAGCCTACAACACATCTCGAACGCCCGAAAGCAGATCAGCATACAAAAAATCGGCAAAGGAATGCAAGAGAATCATTAATAGGTCAAAATTCGAACACGACCTGCAGATCAGCAAAAAGCTGGCTGCCTGCCCGCATGGCAGCAGAGCATTCTGATCGCTTGCAGGCTCAATAGGTCAAAATTTTTGCAAACCCAGTTTGCCACCTCTTACCAGACCTGACGGCTCACTAGCAAACACCGCCACCGAAAAGGCTAACCTATTAGGGAAAATGTTTGTGGAAAACTCGACCCTCGACGACGGGGGTGCTGTTCCGCCGTCGGTTCCTCACTGCGGCTTCTATATGAAAAAGCTGAGGATCCGGCATCGGGATGTACTCCACGTCATACAGGGGCTCGATGTTAACAAAGCTAGTGGACCTGATGGAATACCTGCCCTGGTATTGCAGAGGTGTGCTGCGGAAATAGTTCCAGTTTTGACAAAGCTCTTCAAAATGTCCCTGAAGTGTGGCACTGTGCCCTCTGGTTGGAAAAAAGCGGTAATTCACCCTATTCCCAAGAAAGGTGACCGCTCCAACCCGGCCAACTACTGCCCCATAGCGATCACATCAGTTCTGTCCAAAGTGATGGAACGTGTGATCAACGACAAACTGCTCACATACCTCGAGAAGAACAAAATTATCAACGACCGTCAATACGGATTCCGGCGGAACCGCTCGTGCGGTGATCTTCTCGCGTATGTGACGCATGTTTGGGGGCGGTGCCTGGAACGTCACGGTGAGACCCAAACGGTCGCACTAGACATATCCAAGGCCTTTGACCGGGTCTGGCACCGAGGACTTGTCAACAAATTGCCTTCTTACGGACTTCCTGCATCCCTGTGTACGTGGATTGCTGACTTTTTAAGGGATAGGTCGATTCAGGCGGTTGCTGACGGTTTCACCTCTTCCTCGCACTCCATAAATGCTGGCGTCCCACAGGGATCGGTTCTGTCTCCGACTTTGTTTTTGTTGCACATCAATGACCTTTTGACATGTGCACCGATTCATTGTTACGCGGATGACGGTACAGTCCATGATAGCTTTTTGTTTGACAAGCCCCCAAAGGGCACACAAACCTCAACGGCTCGGAGGGCTTTGAAGCAGAGAATGGACGGTTATCTCGAGAGTATTTTCTCCTGTGGTAAAAATAATCTCGTCGAATTTAATGTTTCAAAGACCCAATCCTGTCTGATTACGTCTAAAAGGGATCCAAATGATAATCTAGTCTCCTTCAACGGAAGCAATCTTCCGAACAGGCCTTCCATTGATATGCCTGTTATAACTATAAGTGACCAGCTCAGGTACGGGGGCTCCATCGAAGCCAGAGTAAAGTTGGCCTCTCAGAAGCTGGGCGTACTGTACAGGGCCCGCAGATACTTTAATAATACACAACTGCTGACCCTGTACAAATCGCAAGTGCGCACTACTGTCGAATTTGGCAGCCATCTCTGGTCTGGAGCCCCAAAATACCTGAAAAAACCCTTGACTCTGTGCAGAAACGGGCGGTCCGTTGGATAGATTCCCCAATCTTAACAAACGGACTGCAATCTTTAGAGCACAGGCGTCAGGTAGGTATGCTGTCCTTGTTCTATCGGTATTACAATGGAAGATTCTCTGAGGAACTAGCGTCATTGATCCCTTCGGCACCGGTGCGTAGTCGGGATACACGCCAAACGCGCGCCCAACATTTGTACACAGTTGACACTTGTCACATGAGAACGGGTCGCTTCTACGATTCGTTCTTAAGTTCAACAGCTCGGCTGTGGAACGAACTGCCGGCCTCTGTGTTTCCTCCCTCCTACAACATGGGACTCTTCAAGACCCATGTTAATTCCTTCCTCTCCACAAAAAGACCCTCCACACAGCATCCCCAAAGATGACATAGGCCTTGAGGGAAATTATTTTCTTCAGGGCCTCCTGTGGGGGTTAATATATTAAAAAAAAACACTTACCATTTCTAGAAGAAATAAATCAAATAAAATAGGAGAAACACATCGAGAAAATATCATACTTAGAGATTTTGGATAAAACTAATATTTCAAGAGCCTCGTAAAGAAATATCCATTTCGCATTTTAAAAAGGGTTTTGTACGTACAAAATTTCAATGTTATTAATACATTATTGGCTGTCGTAAATCAACCCCTTTCTAATAAAAAATGCGAACATCTGGCGACTGAATACGGGGAGGGGGTTATGAGAGGAAATTCGCAAGTAGTGTTTGCCGGTGCAAAGCTTTTCCATTGATTTATTCAAATATTCATCCCTTCAGAGCTCACTTCTTCGGGAAGCTGCCATAGAAACACGCTAGCCAGGGAATGCTTATTGCGCGGGAAGTTAGGTTTTGCCTGATACCTGCTGGCCACCTACTGCAGTCTGCGCTCCGGATATTGTGAAATGAATATGTCGGTAATGGGGAATAATTTGATACAGTCCATACCTCCTGGAATGCTTAAAATTGTTTGTGCCCAACAACTACCACCACGAACTGCAATGCATACAACATGGTGGAACAGACGTAGGCTCAGCGCAGCATGATACAGGACATTGTATTGCTAAACAACATCTATCTTGATATCTCAACATAAACCATGAAGGTTTCAAGAGAAATGCATGTTATTTATTTATTTATTTATTTATTTATTGTTAATGTATGTATGTTAAATCAAATATTTCCGGGCTTACGTTGAAATAACTCATCGTTGTATTTTATTTTTATTTTTGGTCAGTATTCATGTGTACGCTAAATGGACGATGTCTGTTATACACAATCCAAATAAAAAATAAATAACTATAATTGGATTGTGCGTTGTGGGTGATTTTTTTTAAATGTGAAACCGCTCTCAACCGTCTGGAGCCGGTGAGACTATAGCATCCCCTATTGGGGTATGTTGTGAGGCTGCATTTAGTGAGGATTTAAAGGAGATGGGAAGAGGAAAGTGGGAAAGTACTTGGTTATTCAAAAAAGGTCACCAAATTAAGCAACGCTTCAATTCATAATGAAGGTCTTGCACCAGAGTGATACTGAGAGTATCTTACACTCTGAAACGTGCCGCAAATAAATCATCATACTATGAAATGGGTAAATTGTGAAATAATTGCACAAAATATTAAAATAAAATTTACTTGCGCACGCCGGGATTTGAACCTGCGACATCCAGCTGTCGAGAGCCTTAGCCTTCGACCACAGAAGCTGGCATGTTATTTAAATACTTAGTAATTTATTTTTTTTACAGTAAATACTGCTTGCACGATGATTGAGACTTAAAATCATGTTTATTTAGGTACCTTAAGAAAAACCTGAAAGAAAAAAAGGAGACTTAAAATATGTTTCTACAATATTATTAATAATATCGAATGTTTTTCTTTAAAACTACATTTATTTTTTTTAAAGACAAAAATTCCCGGGTTACAAATTACCTGACAATATTTGAAAACCTCCTACTACCACCACATTAAGCGGAAAATGTTGCTTGTGTTGTGATGGAGAGCTAAGCCAGCCGAGAAATTGAACACACTCGCTTGGCTGGGACCCAAACGCGATATCAACTCAGACACTGACCGATCAAATGTTATATGTATCTATAATATTTGTACTTTCTATAACATTTGATGAAGGCACAAACGAAATTACTTGTTGAAAGACAAACACGAACTTAATAATAACTACGAATACGGATTTAAATCTATGTCTTTTAAAAAGACCAAAGTACAAATAGAAAGAATATTTATTATACTAATTTCTTTAAGTCAGTGTGTAGTTTTTTTTCTAAATAATACCAGATTTATACCACAGCATCAAAGAATGTTACGCAGCGGAAAGTGGCTGTGCAAACAAATACATAATTTTGAATAAATATTAAACCGAAAATCATCTATTTCAAGAAGTCACGCAAGATTTTCTACGATGATCATGTGTTTTGTCATAGTAATTTGTTACCAAAAGAAGCATATTTTCATGCTAGCCTGTTTCTGAATTCTTCTGAGTTCATCTGAAAGTCAGTTAAGAGGAAGCTACAAGCCAAAATTATGTATATTCTTGGTACACCTTATATTGTAGGTAAAGGCATTAAAATCGCTTGACAAACGGAGTCTAGAAACGTTCGATTTCAAGAACAAAACTGGTTTTTACTTATTTTGTAAATAATTTTATAAGAAAGCAAAAAAATTAATCAAGTGAAACTGTCACAGATAGTCTTAGCTATAATACTGTATTTTTTAAAAGTTGTTTCATTTATGCGATCATTCATTTCTATTGAAAAAATATTTTTTTTAGTAGTTTACATTTATATTTTTTTATTGAGTAATTTATTATTTTATTTGTATTCTACTCAAGCGAAACGAGAGGAAAACCTTCAATTTATTTAAAACATATTTTTTTATTATTGATAATGTAAACCAATTCGTTTTAAAGATTAATCAAATTAGTGATTTAGCATTGAGCTTCACCTTAAGCTTGGTACTTTTTGTACGGATTTTACATGAATTTGAATCCTTCAAGGCTACATTTAGATATGTCAACAGTCTTGAACACATTATTTGATAGCGCCATACATCCGATCTACTATCCGGGATACAAATCAGATCATGGTGCCATCCCTGTCTGTAGTTGTTTATGCTAAATCACAGCATTATAAAATAGGTGCTGAAATTGGGTTGGTTTCTCCTTTGTTACACGTGTCGCCACTCCACACTCCAAAAAAATCAAAACGTACAAATAAATAAATACTTTATCGTTGTTTACCCCTCACCAAATAGAAAAGAATTGCCTCTTGGGCTTCTTTTGTATTCAAGAGCATGCCGAAAAAATATATAACGTGATAATACGATAATAGGTTGAGATCGCTTTCATGTGCTGCGGGTCCTTATCTTAAATATTCGATGGCTATCTTGAAAGCGAAAGTCCCGGCCCGCCGAAAAAACTGCCGCTGAAAAACGCGGGAATTTTGAATTTGGAAAATATGTTAATATGGTAGCCATTGTTGGTGAGACCTGTCGGCACGTACGGGTCTATTACCATAAAGACTTCATAATCGTCCCGGAGGGGGCATAAAGTATGGGGTTGCTATTCGTACTCCGGCGGGAAATGAAACGAGATAGTTAAAAGAAAGATTGCAGGTTTAAAAATTATATTTGAAATTGGAAGGTTATCTTAATTTGATATTTAGTTAATGGGATGTTATGGGCAAATGTTTGATAAAAATATACGTTACCGAAGACGTAAAAAGATATTTAAATAAAAGGAATTGTTATGATACGAGTAATTTTTATTTTTGTAATATTCGAGAAGATAATTTTTTAGGCGAAGAATAAGTTAAATTGGAAAAAATAATTGAATTGAATGGAGGTGTTGTGTTTGAAGGAAATGTAATGAAAAGTACAGGGTTAAACTCAAATTATAAGAACTATTAATAAAATTTAATAATTACTATTAATAAATTAATAGAAACACTAAAAAAATATCAAATAAACGCGGTTAAATGAGAAAATTAAGTAGGAAACTAAAAATGTATAAGTAAAAGTATATATCGTTTTGGTTAGCTTGATATGATATATTACAGTTCGTTTTATTATGTAACATTTCAATCCGAGATATAAGAAAGTATTTAAATTAATGGAGAAAGATTGTGTTACGAAAAATATCGGTAATTCATGGAAAATTAATATTTTTCAAGATAAACAATTTTTTTTATACGAAAAACTTTTTTTAACTTTTGAATGTTATTTTCATCATAACTGAAGAAGAAGATAATACTTAAAATTAAAACAAAAAAACATGAAATAAAACAAGATACAGAAAATAAAAAAAGGTTACAACTAAGAAATGAACCCAGGATCTATGTGTGAGACCTAATTATTAAACGTAATATTTTTCGATCTCATACATAAAATTCAGAATTAATTATATCATCTTTGTGACCGATATCTTTTTTTTATTTTGTGTGTCTTGTTCTACTTCATTCATCAATTCATTTAGATTTTTTAGTGTAATCTTCGTATTCAATGATAAATTAATTATTGGTTGGTACATAGGCAGGTTATATTTTTGCATGGATCAAACTGAACACATACAAAGTCTCACGCAAATTAAGATCTGTAACTAATAAGACACTATTATGAAAGCATTCTCTCCGGCAATATAAATGTTTGAGTGAGTATCACAGACGAGATCTAGTATCGAGGCTTCATTAAAACCCGAGAATGTCCGACTTCCAAAAGCTGGACGTTTTGCACAAGGTTAGGTCTTTGACCCAATGCCGATTTAAAATATGCCTAAAAACTGAATTT
Source organism: Hesperophylax consimilis (assembly GCF_061612785.1). Taxonomy (NCBI): domain Eukaryota; kingdom Metazoa; phylum Arthropoda; class Insecta; order Trichoptera; family Limnephilidae; genus Hesperophylax; species Hesperophylax consimilis. Next base: position 24,731,573 of record NC_142849.1, on the reverse strand, counting down.
TTTCTCTAAGATATATCTCAAAATACTTGATTAGCCCGCTTGATTCAGTCCAGTTTAGAACAATTCGTTTGATAATCAATCCTTTTATCAACAAACCAATAAATTTAAATATACAATACACAAAACGTTCATGTGGTAGTTTTATTTTACGTGTACTTCAATAGCCTTTTTGGAAGAATTAAAGCTTTGAAGCCGAATTGCATCAGCGTGGATACATGCATATCTTTACGAAATATACCATAATTTAAATTTTTCTGACACCGCACACAATTGCCTGAATAGTTCCATTAGTATTCCCGTCTGGGGAATGTTCAAAGTTGACAGAATTGGTGGCGAGGCGAATTAAGAAATACCTGACAGTTCAGATTTCGTCACATTGTTTGGACAAGGTTCCAACTGATATTTTTTTCACAATTGACCTTTGAATGCAAAAGCATTTCTTCTGCTCATTTCTAAAAAAATTCTTTTTTTTTGTATTTTTTAATTTGTATTTTGTGTTGTTTTTTCGTAAATACTTAAATGGCGAAGTTTTAACATCAAGCTTTTAAAAAATCAATTTATCTTGCAAGGTTCTAACATCACTTAAACATTTTGTTTTTATCTGAAAGGTGCTCGTTGTTACAAGGCGCAGTGTAAGTCGTCAGGTTGGTTGGATAGGGTTCTAACTTCGCCGTGATATAAAATCTGATTTTGATGTTCAATCTTTTGTAAAGTATTTTAGTTTAACATATTTTAAAAGAAAATATTTAATTAGGACATGGCCATCTTGGAATGGAATTATGAAAAAGTAGTTAGAACCTTATGCCATGAATAATTTAGGTATGTTTGGAGTTTTCGTTCTATTTAAATATTTTCCTTTGAATTATGTTAAATTGATTGAACCTAAAAACAGAAATGGTAAAATAGATTATGAAAAATCGTCTTTGCAAACTTTAACATATCATATCACAGAAAAAATGAAGCTAGAACCCTGTCCAGCCAAAGTAATGATTTGTCACTAAACATGTCCAAAGCTCATTAAATGGTGATCTCTTACCAAATACTAAAAAAATCTGAAAATAAAACTATCCTCCTATACCTTCTACCTTAAACTCATATATAATTCCCGAAAAGGCATATCATAGCTCTTTTCATACATCAAACAAGTTTACCATGATTGGATAAATCTAAATTTAACTCATAACAGAGCCATCGCACAGTGTCCCTAATAAATTCATCAGAAAGCTGTTGCATTGTTTTCTGCCCCAGACAGGCACAGGTACTAACTAGGTGGCGCATTGTGTGCAGTCTGCAATGGTTTGCCTGTGCCAGGAGAGGGAAGAAGAAAGGGTAAGAACCTGGGCACGGAACAGAGCCCACAAAGGTATCTGTAATGATTCACTAAAGTGGCACTGCAAGTATAACGCCAGCTTTACATAAAGAACTCAAGAGAGAATTCCCCACGAGCAGGGTAACAGGGTTGTAGCAAATAACAACTAATTATTTTGGAAACAGTATTTAACTTCTGTCACAGTCAACTGAAGTATTCCCATATTTATAATTTTTTGATGTTTATTTATTTTTATTTGAAACCGTACAAGAGCTCAACTGCTCCCGACCATCTGGAGCCAGTGGAATTATGGCATACCCAGTTGGGGTATGTTGTAAGGCTGAAGGTCGTGGGGATGGTAAGAAGGTGGGGAAGAGGTAGGCAAGGAAGTACCTGGCTATTCAGATCTGAACATCAAACACAGCCAAAGCAACATTTCAAGCAACGTTTCAATTCTGGATGGTGGTCTCAAGCAGGAGCAATTCTAAGAATATCTCTCACTTCAACGCCGGGATTTGAATCCATGACCGTCGACTTGCTAGTCGAGAGCCTTACCCCTCGATCACAGAAGCCGTCAAAATTGAATTATTCTTATATTTAATGAAAAAACGCGCTTTGTAATACTCCACTTTTTTATTGAATTAATAAATGACCGCTAACCAGGTTTCGATTATCTCAAGATTGTGATGAATCAAGGTCTCTCCCGAGGTAAATGATATAAACCATCACAGTAGCGCCATCTATCGGCACAGTCGCATATGAATTACAGGGAACTGCATACAAAGGTGGGGGAGTTTCCTTTAGGGTTGCGACGAAAGATGTAGGCGTGACTTTCTGACAGGACAAAGGAAATTACAGATAGGAGGCGTGTTTAGGCTTTGATTTATATAGCATCGACCTTGGAAATATTCCCACAAAATGAATAGGTGAACGAACGGGGCTAGGATCAAGGTTAAATCACTTGACATTCTAGGGGTTCAAAACCTTTTTTGAACGCATAACTTCACTCGGACAAAGCGAGATTTGGTGGCAACAGGTCTGTTACTCGAGGTTAAAACAAGTAAGAGGGTTGCCAATTTCAGACACTTGAGAGTGTTGATTTTGGGAAAATTTCGAACATGGTTCTGCGTCATTTAGTCGGTAATAACCGTTATCGAAAGTACTTAATTTTATACGTGGCTTATGGAAGACGAAAATACATTAAAATTAATGTATAAACGTTTGGCAGAGGAATTATGACCGAGTACATACGGGTTTGTTGTGAAGGGAACTTGAGACCTCTGATTGATGTGAAACGAGTTGAGGGACGAAGAGAGAAGATAGGCGTGTGACAGAATCATTAGGGCCAACACCCATAATTGCAGAGAGGAATCGTGAAAATTCAGTAATAGTTCTTAAAATGAAACTGGCCAAAGAAATAAACAGGTTATCAAACCGATGCGATCTCGGACAGAAGGCAAGGGGTAAGCAACATGATGTGTACTGGGACATTTCAACTAGAACAAGTACCGAAAAGATCTTAGGAGGTTGGAATAATCAGTGAAGAGTGTGATTGTTATACTAAACTACGGAAAAGGAAGGTGCAATGTAAGAGACGACCTTACGAAAGGGATTTATCATACGGAGGAATGGGAATGTTTGTCAGAAGTGATCGATTCGGAAGGTAAAGGGAGGGGCGGACGTGTACACCATTTAATTCGACAAAAGGCGAATTGCGGGTTCTATTTTCACACGGAAGAAAGAAGATTGAAGGTAGGCTGTAGGATATATCCACGAAAACGGAAAGTTAAGAGAAAAATTTTGACTAGTTACGCGTAAGAGGACGTCTTAGCGCACTAAAGGAAAGGTCATCAGAACACACATCACGGACCAAATAGGAACGCGGAAAATTTAAATTAGAAAAACAGGTCAATTTTGACGGATTATAAGGCACCTGCAGGATGGGGCAAACTTCAGAATTTCACCAGTACGGGCCTGTGTTGTGAGACAGCAAATGCCCATTTTTTCTGAGAAACGCAGAAGGGTAGGTCTGATAAGTTTTAAGTCACACAGGGGATATTGGGCAAGGAAGATAAGACCGTAACCCTTCAATAAAGGTTGGATCGCAATGACAAGCGTAGTTAATTACTGTTATAAAACATCATGCGCGGGCACAAATTGGGGAGTTCGTCACAAGTCGCCGAGGACCTTTAAGGATATACGCGCCGCGCTACGAGGAGTTATCACTTTGTTGATTATCCTGGACTTAGAGATTTTCTGGTCAAAACATACAGTTCAATTCAGTGTTTGAAGAAATTAGACTCAGTGTCCTTGACGTAATAATAAATTCAGGTTGAAAAGTTTAATTGTTCTAAATGAATCGTAATTAAAATTAATAAACGCTAAAAAAATTCCTTCTCGAATAAAGTTGAACGCGATTTTATGTTTTAAATAAAGTCACGGATTATAAACGAGTTGTAATTAAAATTAATAAACGCTAAAAAAATTCCTTCTCGAATAAAGTTGAACGCGATTTTATGTTTTAAATAAAGTCACGGATTATAAACGGGTTGTAATTAAAATTAATAAACGCTAAAAATTCCTTCTCGAATAAAGTTGAACGCGATATTTATGTTTTAAATAAAGTCACGGATTATAAATGAATCGTAATTAAAATTAATAAACGCTAAATTTCTTCTCGAATAAAATAGAACGCCAGAGTTAAAATCTCTCGTTTCACTTTGATGAAGCCTCGGACTAGAAGTTAAATTTATAATTGGAAATCTATATACCTAAGTATCTTGCTAGTCGCGTGATGGTCTCGATCGAAGCCGTGTTACAACGAAATTTTTCAATAACTACTAGGTTAGGGAGGGGATATCGAAGCACATTCATTACGGCCGGTAGAGAGGGTAACACAAGCAAAATTAGGAAGATAAGGTTGAGGCTGTATCAGGTAGAGGTAAAAATTATTATGTATAAGCTCAGGGAAAATCTAGTGATATTCGCGAACACCCCCCTCAGAAATGGCAACGGTTGTGTAAAACCCAACCTGGATGTTGTTATTTAGCGGACAGGGGCTGGGTAAGTGTTTTTATTTCCAATTCAATTCAACCAAATTCCCAGATGGACTTGGAACGCGAGATGCTGATATTTGCCGACTGACAGTTACTACTAATCCACTTTAATATGTACATAAAACCAACATGTCAATTTTCAGGATTCCCCGACAATATCAATATAATTACCCTCAAGCCTTACCCCATTCCCAAATTTACCCCTCGACTAAACTTCATAGTTGGGTAATGTCTGATAGTGTCGCTGCAAATCCGTTTCTCACAAACACGGACTAGACAGAAGGATTTTTTTTCTCACGCTATTACGTGAGAGGGGTTGCCAACGTGGACGAATCAGGCCAACGGAGCGCTGGAGAACTACTCCGTCTAACGGGGCCGTGTAGAGTCAAGGGCGCGAACGTGGAATGAAAATTATGAAGCCAACTGGTAATGAACGAGAACATGGCCTGCAGTTGGGGCGTTTAGGATGAAGGCACTTTGGACGTCTGTGAAAATCCACGTGGAGGGCGGCGGCGTAATATTTTTTGGGAATAAGTCCGCAGCGCTATCACATTATTCAATGGTGTCGACCGAGAGGCTGATGTAAGCCAACTGGAACGCTCCCTTGGCGGAATTACAGCAGCTTCTTTGAGGTGAACTGTAGGTCTGACGGCACGTGGGAGTTTGAGCTTCATCAGGCAAAACCTACACGACACACTTTTTCGCGTTAGTATCATGATATGGGATGCAATTACCTTCCCCATCTAGACTCAGTAAAGTAGTTCGTCCGGAGGAATGGGCGTTGGAGCGATTTCGGAAGTGGCGTGATGACTTAATTCGCTTTCTCTTGGACGTGAATGGATCCGATAGGTCAGGGTACCTTTATGAAGTGGGTCGCCAGCTATGGGGTATAGTCTAGCCACGTCAGAGTCAGCGTTTGATTTCTGATCACCATCCACCGTTCTCGTATTTGGTCAGCGGAGGAGCCAACGTAATTTGCAAAAAAAAAACATTTCAATCACATAGTTTACCCTTCCTTTCCCCCCCCCCTCTCGTCCCTTCCCTATAAAAGATTAAGTGTCGTATAACAAAATGAATATATGTAAAACAGAATGAAGGAGACCCCGGAGCTGAGATGACGAAAACCGTCGCACTATGCATGTCAACACCATACTATACTAATTTATGCAATAACGAAACTATTTCATGTCCTCGGATTTATTAAAGGTAGGAAAGAGCTTAAAAGGAAAGGTTTACAAGCGATTACCACTGTATAAGAGTTAGGCGTACTGCAGGTGACAGGAGTAGGCTAAACACGCGGTCTTGTAAGAAAGTTTTAAATATTTCAATGGTAAGGGGATCATTCACTCTAATTTAAACGAACCAGGATTACCACAAATATATGCATTAATAGCCCGTTCATATCTCATATGAATTTCAAAACCAAAAAATACACAACGCTGAAAAAGGGGCATTATTGCGAATTAAATCTTAAGATCTTCTGCCGTATGTTCCATACGGGGGTCGAAAGACTTAGCTAGGGTTTCTTCTTAAGGTAGTCCTTTAAGGGCGCCACCAACAGCTTAGGAAAATTGAAGGGCAATGACCAGGATGTTACAACATTTTGCAGATCAGACAGGAGAAATAACCATTATTTCAATATAGGTATAAATGTAGAAGGGTGGAAACATTACAAGATTCGTCAGACAACTGTTAGTATAATAGCTCAGGTGAAGTTTGAGATAAGCTTTACCTAGTTGGCTGTCATTTATTAATTCAATAAAAAAATGGTGTATTACAAAGTGTGTTTTTTTCAATTATTATATAAAGTCACATCCCAAAGTTTCGTTCTCTTTTCAAAAAAAGTAATAACTTTTATTTATTACATTTTTTTTTCTGTTTTTATGTGCATGGCAAATAGTTTTTCTTCTTCTAATTCTAATTACTCTCCCATTGCTAAAAACTGGATTTATTTTATTTTATAATTTTATTTGTTCATACAAGATGGGGCAAAAGTAATTTCATAATGTAAAAGTGCCATATTTTTTTGCGAATTGCATCAAATGTCATTGCGATTTGACATTTATGCTGTAGACAGAAAGAGAATTAGTTGAAAACAAGCAATGAAGCAATACACACCTGAAGAACGCGGAATTATTGTTACTGTTTATTTGACCAATTTCCGATCTGTTTTCGCCGTCGTTTTCCAATTTTTATAAGTTAGAAGCCAATTCACATAATGACATTACTTTAGCCCATCTGCGTCATAAAACAACTGACCAAAAATCGGTCAGATAAGCAGCAACAATAATTCCACGTTCTATAGGTGTGTATCGATCCATCGCTTGTTTTCAACTAATTCTCTGTCAACGACATAATTGTCAAAGCACAATGACATATGACGCCATTTGTTTGTGTACCTTGTGTACCTGATAAATTTATGGACATATTTGCAAACACATTTATAATACATTTTGACAGTATTTAGTCTACTTTCATCCTTCTTCTACCAGTTTCATGCCTCACTACCATAAATCAGGGTAGGTACAAGCACTCCATTGTGGACTGCTAGCTTCGCTTCTGCGGAGATTTTTTTGTTGAACAGCATTCAGTCCTTCTTTTATTGAATTACCTTCTTTCAATATCTCTATAAACCATCTCTCTTAAACATTATTACCAAATAAATAAACTTATTCATCTGCTCCAAGTATTCATCACTCAAACCGTTAAATATTACATAATACCGATATAATACCGACAAACCTCCATGGCAAAAATTAATTTCATCATTTTCATAATTATTATCGATATGATAAAAAGTGCATCCCTGACCACCAACAACCGGCCACATCAATGCGGGGAGAGTTTTGGTGAATTTTCCAGTTTGCGCGCGCGAACCGCTTTATTGTAACCGTTGGCGGATTTATCGGACGGAAATATTACCGAGCTGCTACGTAGGTACATCGGACGAGTAGAGCAGAATACCACGTGGTGTGGTTCTGGATAGAAACTGGTACATCCTATGTGTGTGGGTGCAGCGGAATGCATTGAAAATTAAATGCTGTTCGGATGTAATTACTATTATTGAGAGAGTTCGGAAAATTTTCAAAGGGATGCTTCTGTTTTTTTTATATATACAATAATATTATTATTGGGTTTATAAAAACAGTTTATTTTTAAACAAGTTCTGCTGTGTAATTATTATTACGCGTGACAGCTGTTTCGCCCTCTAAAGGCATTATCAAACTGCCTTTAGAGGGCGAAACAGCTGTCACGCGTAATAATAATTACACAGCAGAACTTGTTTAAAAATAAACTGTTTTTATAAACCCAATAATAATATTATTGTATATATAAAAAAAAAAAAAAAAATGGAGTTCTACAAATTAAACTTAATAACAATAAAAAAAAAAAAAAAAAAAAAAAAAAAGGGATGCTTCTGATTGAGCGTAATTTCATTAATTTATGTGCTTTTGAAATGTCTGCTTATTTTAATCGATTATATAAGTAAAGTAAATTTATTTTAATAATTGTATAGCTAACCATCTTCGAAATGCAAAAAGAAAGTAAGAACTAATAAAGGAGACATACTGAACCATGGTTAATTGCCAAACTAAATACAATCAGTAAAAAACGAGCAGCATAAGATCCAATATAATACCCTATAAATCGCAAATTGTAAATACTGCTCTGCTTTCCTAACACGAATGCACTTTATTATCGATGTCCTACTTTAATTTACTAATTTGTAGCATAGGTTCGGTAAATGCCCCTTTTTTATTCATAATTAAAATCTTAGCCGATTGAATTAGATAAATGATAAGATGTTAATTAAGAGGTTTTAAACGAAATCATTTAATTAAGTTATTTGTACATCAAAGTTTACAAATGTCTAATTTATTATTAATTACATAAATTCATATATAAGTAAAATTTTATAATTTATTGCATGTTATATTTATCAAACCAAAAAATGTAGCAATATTAAATTTAATATGATTCCTAGAATCCAGCTCAAATCTATCAATTGGTGGAGACTTTAGTTTTCGGCAGCGCATTATAATATTTTATTCCTTTGTACAGTTAAACATTTTGTGTATTAACTTTTTCCTTTTTTGGTAGCCTAATTTTGTTGCACTTTCTTGAATTATATTTGTGAATGTCCTTTTTGTACAGGGTTGAGTAAAACAGACAGTGCAAGCTTGAATTTTTTTCGGTATATCATGCCGTTTTATGCATCAAGTCCTGAAAATGACATCAAAAAGGTGATAGCCCTCCGCAGCAATATATTGATGTAGGCGATTATTTTGGCACATCTCGACGGATATAGCGCCGATTCCCTCCCAAATTCGGTCCTTGAGTTCTCCCAGGAGGCCTTACAGGAAGAAGTTGCAAAAGCTCAAAGCAGGTGAGCGTGCAAGATTCAAGTGCAGCCGAAAAACCCGCTTTTTTTAGGTAGCCCCTACAAGAAGAAGTCGCAAAAGCTCAAAACAGGTGAGCGCGCAGGATTCAGGTGTAGCTGGAACGCTAATAAAGAACGTTCATTCTCAAGAAACGTGGGGACACCGCAGCTCCGGTGTTGTCCGGACCAAACGTAATGACTGAAAACGACACGACCCTCCTAACACAATGAAACCCTCCCCAGGTGTTTACCCCCACAACAGGGGTTGTACTGGCCCTACAAAATGCACCGTCTTTTGTGATGTACCCTGAATATAATTTTCTTCTAAAAGAAAAGTATTTTGGTAATAGGTTATATATTATTTTATGCATAACTATCATTGTGTTCAAGGTCAGCATTTGTTTCACTGTTATCCAATTTAGTTACTTTTGAAAATCTATTTCACCTAAGTATTATTTTCACTTTTATGGAGAATCGCAACTTATTTTGTTTACTGTCACTAAATTATTAATTTAAAAACGGAAATCGAATAAATTTATAATTAGGTAGCAAAAATTGTCAAATGAAAAATTGCACAGACGACATTTCACGTAAGTACTAATATTATACTCCCAGAATTACACGCTGATGGAATAACATATGAACGAAATTACACTAGGATAGAATTTCGCCTGCTTAAAATACATCTCAGTAACAGATTTACACACCTGAAATAAAACTAAATACAATTTATTTAGCCTACACCTATTGCTTGAAATTTTAACTTCTTTAAATAATAGTTTTTTTTTACATGTATACTGTGTAATTCAAGCAGGTGATTTGTTAGAAGGCCTACTTCTCTCCATGTGTAATGTAAACGCCGACGTGCGCAAGTAAATGTTTTCTGATCAATTTCACAAATTACTCATTTAAAAAAATATATAGTACATTTGTGCGTCAAGAACTAGATTGGAAGATACTCTCAGTATCCCCCTGGTAAAAGACCACCAACGCAACGTTTCAGAATTAAACGTTACTTCAAACGACTACTTACTTATTAGATTAGAAATACTTGCGCTACTACCCACTTGCTTTACAAATGAATTCAATAAATCTGTCAAATCTCGGTCTCCATCAATTAACCCAATTCTTTACCAATTTATAAATTATTGGCTTTCTTTTCCCAGACTTCTTTGTCTTTCACGAAATCTCGATCTAGCCTAGTTATAGCATCCCCTAGTCAAACCCGAAACCTTCCTCTCGCTTGTCTCCCTGGTCCATTCATCTTCCTGTCACCCATAGGGAAACCTTATCTCAGCAGTCGTGTTTGGCTGGACATTCTTCCTAGGAAAGATGTCCTATCCCCGCCCCTTCCCTTGTTCCTCGAGATAAATGAATGCGTTGAAATCTCCTGTCAATCAGTCTTTCATTTAATATGTCACTAACAAAAGCTTATTCTAAGTCAATAAACATCCACTGCCATACCACTGATGTGCAACTTTTTTCAATTAGTAATAATAGTTATTCGATGCGCCGATTTTTTCCAAAGAAGTAAAGTAATATAACAATAAATTATCATTACAAAGAAACTAAAGAAATGTGAGTTCATTAATAATTTTTACAGAATAAATAATCCAATATTTTTTCAATATACATTAAATGATAAAAACTTAAATTGCGTCAGTGAAATTATTGACCTAGGTATATTGTTCGATAGCAAACTTACTTTTGTGTATCATATTAATAACATTATCAATAAGGCTCTTAAGACTCTTGGATTTGTTTTGAGAGTTTCAAAAGACTTCTATAATTGAGGCACATTTATCATGTTGTACAAAACCCTTGTTAGATGCTAACTAGAGTATAACTCTACGTTATGGTCCCCCTTTTACAATATTCATTCCGATAACATTGAAAAGATTCAACATTAGTTCCTGAAGTATATAAACTATAAATTGCATATTCCTGTAGAAAACATTGATTATAACTACTTACTAGATAAATTGTCCCTATTAAAACTTTCTGAAAGAAGAATAAACACAGATTTAATAGTATTACATAAAATACTTCATTACAAAATTTACTGTCCTGAGTTACTCCAATTAATCAGCATCTACATTCCCAAAAGATCTTGCCGAAATTTACTACCCTTTTATTTTTACAACACCAGGACACTGTCTTATTAAAATTCCCCGATCCCAAGACTTCACAGTCTCGGAAATAAATATTCTGATCTGGGAGATATATTTCATCTTAAAAATAATCAATATAAATATTGTTTATTTCAATTCTCTTATATATCAAGACACAAATAGACTTCTATAATTTCCGAAATATATATATATTTTTATTTTGAATATCTATTTATGTGAGACTTCTTCTCATTTTTACTAATGTATCTTATTTTATTATATGCTTTTGTTGTAACATTTAATATTTTTCTTTTTTCGTTCTATTATGTTTCCTTTATTGTTTTAATTTTGTAGAATTTATAATAACTGTGATACTCAACTATTAAACTTTTTAGTGTGTAAAAGCCCATTAGGGCGTGTAATAAATAAATAAATTACTGAAACAGAATGTTTTTAAATACATTTTTTTAAATTAATTCTGCACGGGAAGCCCTTAGGAAATTACTTTTTACTGAAACTCTATGTTATTTTTGGAGGGTGTAAGGCAAGAAAGGACATAGGTATGAGGGGTGGGTAGGAGTCAGGGGGCCAGTTTTTCAGGAGTGGCGGACGTATGATTCTATCCCTGCGGTGCAAGGCGATGGATGGATTGAAAGAGTCCGGCTGAAGAGATCAAATTGTTTTTCCCTTAACCGGTTTCTTCCGATCTGGAACTAAACGCAGTTGCTGGGCAGACGCATCCCCCACCAGAAATCTAACCCTCTAAACCCGGCAACCTTGCTCAATCACCAAATGTTACAAACCACTTGGGGTGACATTAAGGTGCGAGCTGAACTTCCAAGCTGAATCAATACTTATGGGAAAGGAACGAAGCAACCGCAAATCGCAATTTTTTTTTAAATTTTTTTTTTTAACGTTTAATTTATTTAAATGATATGTTTCCCTAATTGCTTCCTATCCATCGAATATATTTATAATTTTTCAGTAACTATTCACAAACAAACATTAGTACCAATAAGATGGAAAATACTTTATTCTGGGAAGGACAGAAGGGCAATATAAGATGAAATGTTTTATATTTATTACTATGTGCCTAGAACAAAGTAGAGTTTAAATAATAATGAAACATGTTTCATATTTTTTTACTATCATACTCGTAGGTACATCTTTTTACTTATATCAAGTTCGTTGTATAGTATTATTAGTATTACTAGTACCCCACCACGCGTTGCTGTGGTTAAGTCTGTCTGTCAGATATATAAATAATTGCGCTTGTTGCTTTTACGTCCAGCAGATGGCGCTGATTAAAAAAGCAAGTTTTTACGTATCACATGTAACATCTATACTATAAAAGCAAACCAGTATTCGAATGCAATATTGTGTCAAAATTTCACCGCAATCGCTGAAGAACTTTCGGAGATTTAAGAATTTGAACGAGCGAAAATTTACGTTTCTATTTATATAGATGGGCTTTACATTGCATGTTTATTGCCAACTTAGATACAACATTCAAATATCTGTATTAAATTCTGATTATTTTGATGTTGTTTACTAATGATAAACGATATCATGAGAGAACACGATATAATTGTGGAGTAAAGTGCATGATCTATTTTAAAAGCGCAAACATTTTTTTCGGGCATTGAATGCCAAAAAAAAAACGGTTTATTTGTAGTGGGTACACGCACCATATTATTCAAATAAATCAGTTGAACATGGTGAAGAAATAACGATTCCTTAATGCCAATACGTTAAATATAATAATACGAAATTATAATAATAATAATTGTATGACTTGTATAGCGCCGTTTTTGTGCGAAATCACCTCAAGGGCGCTGTACAAACTTATAATACATTTCTACAGTGATCTATGTTATAACTTAACTATTTATGGAGAAAATATACAGTACAATACTTACCTGGTAGGTCACTTGAGATTAACACTTAATTAACATTATCTAATTGTTTATTGGCGAAATTTAGATACAGGATTTAGGACTTAATTGAAAACTTGAATATAACTGGACTTTCTCTTAGGAATGGTATATTTAATCTAAGGGTACGACAGCTTACAAAGGTAAGTTTTTAGTTTAGACCTGGATTCTGTTGGACTTGTTATGGATCTTACTTCCGGAGGGAGTTTATTCCAAGCCTTCGGCCCAGATACACCGAAAGCGCGATCACCAAACTTAGTATTTGGCTTGCGCTTAGGTTCTATCAGTCTGCCTACAGCTGATGATGTTGCTGATCTAAGAGTTGACTGCCTCAGACCAGTGTTTTCCGGGACGTATAGTTCAGAGAGGTAGGGTGGGGCCATTTCATCAATAATAATAATAATAATTGGATAATTTGTAGAGCGCCGTTTTTGTAAAAAATCACCTCAAGGGCGCTGTACAATTTATTTCCTAGGATCTACATTTGTTATTTAGACCAACTGTGCCAACACGAGGTTCGTCATCCGTTCAGGTATGTGTCTGCCGCCAATATAGCGCTGACATGTATCTGCTGCCAATAAAGAGCGCTGACACAACATCCTCACATAGATAACAAACCTTGGCAGCACCGCTGTGACGTTCGACGAAGACAGAAGATGGAGACTTTGCTGCAAGAATCCTAGGTAGCGAAGGAACTGTACCAGCTGCTGCAGCGAGAGAGACTACCCCGTCCACCAACAGTGCCAGCACGAGGTTCGTCATCCGTTCAGGTATGTGTCCGCTGCTAATATAGCGCTAACATGTGTCTACTGCCGATAAAGAGCGGAGTGAAGTTGCATTATTTCAAAACAAAATTCATCGAATATTAATTTTCACAATTTATGAAGAACGTTAAAAATATATGGAAGACAAAAAGTTGATTTTTATGATTCTAATCGTCAACTTCCTAAAAATGTATAATTTCCATTCATAATTATTATTGATTTAAAAAAAAAAACAATCAAAATCCGCACATTCCGAAACGATTCCAATTGGCTACAACGCGTCATTGTGACTTATGTAACTCCTATGTCTAGTAAGATGGCTGTCATACGGAAAAAAACTTACTGGTTTTAAATACTGTTAATTTATTTAAAATCAGGTCAAATTATTCGTTTTCCTGTTAAAAACGAGACTTGAGGCCTATAACGAATTATTGATAAAGTAAAGCAAGAAGAACACGTGTTCTCCAAAATCATTTTATTTTCTCATCTCGTTCATTGTATTTATTTATAGGTGTTCAGATATATTCTGAATGACCTTAGATTTTTTTAGGAAATGGTCATGCAGTCAAATTTTAAACAGTATCATGATGAAAAAACCGTACTCATTTTTCTCCGTGCACCGACGTTGACGTGACGTTAACGCCGCCAAATTAACGAACATGTCGTTTTGGCAGCAAATCAAAAATGACACATTTCAAAACGATATAGAAAATTTAATGTTCAACCTAAAAATAAAATAAAAATTCTTTCACTAGCGTAATTTTAACTTAATTATTTTCGTGGATAAAAACAACATTAAAATAATCATCAGAAAACAGATCGTTCTTTGCACGATAATGCTTTTTGAGCTACAATTAAAACCGACACTCTTATTTGCACATGTAATAAATGGATTACTCTAAAATTTTTAAACCATAGCAATTACCCTTAGAAATATTGATTTTCTTCGAGAGAACTGCGATAGAAGCATGATACTTGCTGGGAATGGATGCATTATTCTATCACAGGTAGGTACAGTATTCTGCAGCAGTATGCGCTCCGGGGAAGTTGAGATGAATAATATCAGAAATGTGGGAATATTAATTAGATTGTTAACCCTTTCACACCCGCATTATTGTTTCCACACATATAAAATATGTAATGCTTTATAATACTTCAGAAAATTATTTGAAAATTTTTGGAATTTAATTTTTTTTTTTTTTTTTAGAAATTTTTCTATGTTAATTTGGATTAACATTGGGCGTCAGAGGGTATTTTTTAAATAGTAACGTAAAATAAACATAACACAAAAGTAATACAAATAACTGTTTCATGTCAAAAATGCACATTGACAATGTAGTGATAATCTCTAAGGTACAAACAAATAACATTTTAACTAAAATTCATTCATAAATAAATAAATAATCTAGGATAATTAATCTTTAAATGCGAAGTTTACCAGTCGAAAACATGTCCATCACTACCAGTGTTAATTTGAATGAACATTGAAATTCATTTACAATATTCTGGGAAATGACTGTGATCAGTGAATTGAACTGATGTTATTATTATAGAACACATCTTAATGCGTTAAAATATTTGTAATTCAAGTAGAAAATATTGATATCTCATCTTAAATTAAGTAATCAATGACGTCAGAAATTCGATGAAACTCACAATCAGCAGATATCAAAATATTTATCGTTGTTGTAGCGGGAATAAGGATTTCAACCGAGCAGAAAAAATAGACGACACAGAAAAGGCTAAAAACTATAAGAAAACAAAAACATGGCTTTTCTAAAAAGCTACAGTTACGGTAAAAAAATTCACAAAGTTCATGTTAATTTAAATTAACACTGGGGCGAAAGGGTTAAGGGGAATATCTCAAGAATACAATCGTATTGTTGTTATATTTGCAGTTCAATTTTTTGTTGTTGTTTGTTACCAAAGTACAATACACATCAAATTACAGGTGTTCCTTTTCAAAAGTAACATATCGGATATCGCTGTTGATTTGAATTTATTTTTGTCTCATATTTCTTCCTCATATTCCATCTTACACCTTGAAAAACTTTGTTTTAAAATCGGTGGCGTCGTTAGTACAGATTTTGTGAATATAAAAAATCTGCGGACAAGGAAAAGTGTTTATTTTTTGCCATCTTGCATTACTCTAACTTATCAAATTTCGATTAGACTGACGATTAGATTGACTGCCTCCGTGTCGAAAGGTAGGAGGGGCAAGAGACTAGCAATCTGGAGGTCGCTGGTTCAAATTCTGGCGTGCGCAATTTAATATATATTTTTTTATATTTCACAATTATCTCATTTTAAATAATAAATTGTATATTTGCTCCACGTTCCAGAGTGGAAGATACTAAGAATTATGGTCTGAACTGAAATCAACATAACAATCTCCAGAAGGTGGCAATTGTGGAAAAATCACAGTTTTTACCGGCATAAATGTATGACTTGGGTTCGAAATTTGGATGCCGTTTTTTTTGAAACTATAACGCCGAACGGAATAAAATTTTGGATTTGTACTTAGAATTATGGTCTGAACTAAAATCAACATAAAAATTTCCAGAAGGTGGCAATTGTGGAAAAATCATAGTTTTAACCGGCATCAATGTAAGACTTGTGTTCGAACTTTGGATACTGTTTTCTCGTAAACTATATCACGGAACGGAATGAAACTTTTGATGTGTTCTCAGAATTATTGTCTGAACTGAAATCAACATAAAAATCTCCAAATAGTTTTATTTGAGGATACGCCAAATTTGAATAGCCAAGTACTTCTCCACCTTTCTCCTCCCCATCTCCTTCTCCTCTCCACTACCTTCAGCCTCATAACATACCCTAATTGGGGATGCCATAGTTTCACTGGC
The DNA here is from genome assembly GCF_061612785.1 of Hesperophylax consimilis. Classification (NCBI taxonomy): domain Eukaryota; kingdom Metazoa; phylum Arthropoda; class Insecta; order Trichoptera; family Limnephilidae; genus Hesperophylax; species Hesperophylax consimilis. The sequence continues at coordinate 24,715,154 of NC_142849.1, read as the reverse complement.
TCCAGACGGATGGGAGCAGTTGGGTATTATTAATTATTACGTAAGGCCTGTCGTAAGCAATACACCGTCATTTAAAATGAAACGAGTATAACTAAATTAAAATTGCGATGTTGCGGTATCATTTATTTATCATTAAGCAGATATATTATTAAAGATTTGTATACAGATAATAACGAAGACCCGTTAAAAATCACCGGAATAAAGTGCTTGAAAGGCAACTATGCTGGATATTACACCTCCAACTATTTTAATAACGATGTATAAATTTTCATTATAAAAATCTCATGAAAATGTGAAAATTATAGACCTGTGAAAAACACATGAAAATTTTTAAAAAATGCGATTAAAATCATTTTTTGTCCAACTAATGTACCTATAATAAGTAGGTCTGAATCCTTCACACAATAATTTCCAATTTCGAATATCGCACTTAATTTCAAAGCAAATCTGAATTAGTTCATTAAAGCAGAGTAACAGACATACTCACCATTGAAATTAGCGAGTATTAGTTGCGCCTACCTATTTGAATTTTGTCACACGTCAGAAAAGTATTGTGTGTACTTTCAGTTCCGCACCGCTTTACTATCGCTTACAAAACCGCTAAAATATCGCTACCTACGCGCGAATCATTATGAGTACGCGCGCCACTCCACTTATTGTCCAATTACATCAATATATCAAACTAATGCATTATCTCAAGATCGATTGAAATGCCAAATTTCACCAAATTCATTCCATTCTTAATCGATTACATACTATCGCAAACTAACAATTCCCTTCCTGTGGTGCCTAAAGTGTCACATCGAGAGAACGAAATGGTACTAATTGATTCCAATCCTGTATTGAAGCTTAATCAGCAAGCCTTACACAGCCTATCAAAATTATTTGAAATGATATAATTAAAACCATCGCAATTATTGCACATTTATATAAAAGTTTTTAAAAAAATAGTTTTTCGTTCCGAAACACATCGAATAAATAAAAATGATTGTTTTTATTGAAAACATTGTGATTTTATTTATGTACTCATGCTGCTTTAACATTTTTAATCACAGCCCCATCAAATCTACCAGCAAGTTGAATAGTTGGGTAGTAGGATAGCCAGCTCGTTTACCTCCACAAAGTCTTTTTTCATCAGGTCTCAAGTTTTCATCGGCCAATTTGTCTCCGTTTCATCTGCATCCGGTCCACGGGCCATTGGACTCCGGGCTCTGAAGCTACATCTCCCGCTAATCAAAACTTCCCCGTACAATCAGGCCCACAATGCCCATTCAAAAGTTCTCCCTTTTGGCTGAATTGAGTCCCATTCAGACGGATCCACTGCTAGGAAATTCACTCAACTATCGCAGTCAATTAACAAGTAATATTTCCAATGAACGACTTGTATCAAACTGCCGCCTTTGAACGGTGTATCGAATAGATAATTGAAACGCTTCTGAAGAGTTTATTCATTTGATTTTTTTTGGTGCTATTTAAACACTGTGAATTTTGTAATGAAAACCAATGATTATTGATGTGGGTCTGGTATTAGGTTAAAAACTGTATTGCACTGGTAATTATCTTCTTAATTAGGTATTCACATGATAATCGGGAGTTTTCATTGATTATATTATCTAGAAGGACTTACGTCCGTTTTATAGGAGGTACTAAGTTATTATGTTGCGGGAGTGAACTCCTACTGAAATTCTCGCCTTATCGGCTAGTATGGGCTGTAATCGTTACAATTCGGGTATGGCCGACAAGTTGTCTCTGTCGTAGGGTGCTACTAGTGCCGCCTTCTTCAAACTACATAAACTAAATAGCAATAACTTAAATCTATACACTCAAATGATATCTGTTGAACAGTATTGAAACAAAAACTGTTTATCAACACTACAAAAACAAATAAATAATACGAAAGTCAAAAATTAACAAATTTATGTGTAATAATGGTGTATTTTTACAAACTATCGATACTTATGAAGATTTAAAATTAGTTTTTTTTAATTTGATGAATGCTCTTTAATTTTAATATTTTCAAAAAATTGTAGTTTATTATTTATAAAAAATGGTCTAAACTTGAAAATTCTTGAGTGGTTCAAACTGGTTACAATGTTTTCATGATGTAAAAAATGCCACTTGCTGGTAAGACAGTTGTCATTGACGTTTCCAACTTGACGTCAACAACGCCATACTCACAGATAATAACAAACATTGCGTTTAGCGGAACATCAAAAGCACACATAAAGCTATATAGTAAAAGCATTCGTCTAGTTAAAAATTTAATAAAAATGCTGCTGAGCAATATTTTTTTCTTAGATATTATCAACAATAAAATAACATTAAGCCGAAAATCGATACAAATCTAAAAAGTAGCTCGTTTACTCTAACAATGACATGCGCATATTCTTTATCGATTTACATTTTATAATTTCTATTTGCAAGGTATATAATGTGTAATTAATACCTTAAGTTAGTTGACTTAATTGGTTAACAGCGTTAAGAGAGTGAGATTTTTAGAGAAGAAAGTGCTCAAAAGAGCAATTTTTTTTTTTAATTAAAAATTTCCATTTTTAAATTTTATTCACTCATGTATTCATATCATGCAATGTCAAAAAAAAACAAAATTAATCAGATTTTTATAATAATAAAAATAAATAATTATTTAATGGAGTGTTGGTAAAAAGGGAAACAATTATGTATAAGATTTGATGAAAAGAGATTGGAGAATCATTAAACTAAACATAAACTTATTTTAAACAAAAATGGCGCCATATAAATATCCAATTATTATTATTATTAAGAAATAACAAATTATTATAAGCAATCATTAGTCGCCCTAAATATTCATACAAATTGAAAATATCTCCCTAGTAAAAATCAATGCCGCCGACGGGAATTGAACCCTTCTGATATCCGGTCAGGTGTTGTGGACCACTGAGCTACGTCGGCTTATTTCCAACCCGCCAAATAATTCAATATGTACTAGTACTTCAATCAGCAATAACTGCTTATTATATGTTTTCACCTGTAAACAACCTATTTGTTTTCTTTCCTTTTCTTTTTTTATTTTTATTTTTTTTCGGATATTTTAGGCGACTAATTATTGCTTATAATATTTTTTTCCTCTGTGCTTTGTATAAAAACCTTGTCTTATAAACATTAGCTTATCATTAAAAAAAATTATTATTATTAAACTCAATTAATAATCTGCTACTCAACTGGCGGATTCCATTCGGCCATTATAGCGGCTACCTCAACGTGGAAACGCGATAATGCGGATTGAACTGCATCAGTGATCAATGCATTTGCATGGAGTGTATTGTGTGAGTTGCATAATATTGAGGAACTTCGATTGCACCTACGGTTGCAACCAACACAGCTCGGCAAATTTGCATTTCAAGAGAACACGTACTAAGAGAAACTCACCGGGCTGCTTAATCTGTGAATTCTCACTGCTAATAATGATTCCAGGTGATGGGGTCATGATTTGATGATGTTTTGGAAAGGGAGAAGTAATATTGAGGGATAGGGTGGTTAGTACTGACCTGGCATTTAAGGAAGTTAAAATTAATATTCTTTAAAAAAAAAATGATTTTGGGAGTAAGGCAATAATTAACAACCGATTTGGCGGTTCAATTGTATATTTGCGGCACGTTCCAGAGTGAAAGATACTTTCAGTATGATGAAACACCACCATTCAAAATTGTAACATTGCTTGAAATGGCTTTGGCCGTGTTTGGTGGCTGATCTAAATAGTTAGGTATATCCCCACCTTTGTTTTCCTCATCTCCTTCCCTTCCCTACTACCTTCAGCCTCAGAGCATATGACAATTTGGCATGCAATAGCCTCACTGACTCTAGACGGTTGGGAGCAGTTGGGTCTCTCGTGCAGTTTCAAAAAAAAATAATAAAAAGTAACATATTCATACTCTGAATGTTGAAATTGTATGCAGTATAGTAAAATGTATAAACAAAAAGTCATAACATTCATAAATATGTCTTTTGTTCTTTTAATTAACAACGACTTACCTACCTACCTGGTAGATTTAAGTCATAACAATAGCAAATATATATTTTGTTCTTTTAATTTACATTGACTTACCTAATTGAATAAAGTCATAGCAATAGCAAATATGTCTTTCGTTCTTTAAATTTACAACGACTTACCCACCTACCTAGTAGATTAAAGTCATAAAAATAGCAAATATGTCTTTCGTTCTTTTAATTTACAACGACTTACCTAATAGATTAAAGTCATAACAATAGCAAATATGTTTATCGTTCTTTTAATTTACACCGACTTACCTACCTTCCTAGTAGATTAAAGTCATAAGAAAAGCAAATATATCTTTTGTTCTTTTAATTTACAACGACTTACGACTTACCTAGTAGATTAAAGTCATAAAAATAGCAAATATGTCTTTTGTTCTTTTAATTTACAACGATTTACCCACCTAGTAGATTAAAGTCATAACAATAGCAAATATGTATTTTTTTTATTTTAATTTACAACGACTTACCTACTTACCTAATATATTAAAGTCATAACAATAGCAAATATGTCTTTCGTTCTTTTAATTTACAACGACTTACCCACCTACCTTGAAGATTAAAGTCATAACAATAGCAAATATGTCTTTTGTTTTTTTTTTAATTTACAGCGACTTACCCACCTACCTAGTAGATTAAAGTCATAACAATAGTAAATATGTCTTTTGTTCTTTTAATTTACAACGATTTACCTACTTACGTAATAGATTAAAGTCATAACAATAGCAAATATTTTTTTCGTTATTTTAATTTACACTGACTTACCTACCTACCTAGTAGATTAAAGTCATATAATTAACAACGACTTACCTACCTACCTAGTAGATTAAAGTCATAACAATAGCAAATATGTCTTTTGTTCTTTTAATTTACAACGACTTACCCACCTAGTAGATTAAAGTCATAACAATAGCAAATATGTCTTTTGTTATTTTAGTTAACAACGACTTACTTCCCTACCTAGTAGATTAAAAATCTAAAACATTTCACAACATGGAAAAACTGGTGATTTTAATAGAATCAATGTATTTTTACAAATTTTTGATTTTCTAATATTGGAATGCGACTGAAATCTGAGGAGTTTTTCGCATATCTGGGGACTTTTAGGCCTAATTTGGTATAATACCCCAAAAATAAATGACGTTAGCGGCTAAAGCCATTCAAGTGGAGTTTTATTTCTGATTAGTAGTCTTGCACCAAGAAGATACTGTAGGATCTTCCACATAAATTTATAAATTGTGAAATAATACAAACTAATCAATTACAATTTATTTGAACCCGTGACCTCCGGATTGCTTATCGAGAACCTTGGCCCCCGCACAAGGAGGCACAACGCATTTTATGCGAATATTAAAATTCATATAATGTGAAGTATAATGATAAATAACTAGGTAGAGGTAGGTCAGTATATTCGTAGTTAGTAAGAATTTCCCCAGGTAGAAATTATTGCTCTCCGGCAAAAATATTACTGCGATATTTTCTTTCTTTTATTCTACCCGTCATCTCAAGAAGAATCTTAACAAACGTCTCATTAAAATGTTTGAACAGGACTTACTTTATCTAACAGAAATTTCCTAGGAGGTACACCCAATCCACTAACCGACTGCGCTTTTCACACGACATCCGTACACCGAGACGGCGGAAATTTACCTGGCCGGTGTACGCCCAGCATCTGAGCACGTACCGGTATCACTGAAGTGAAGTGTAGATGACGAACAATTAGATATTATTTAAACTTAATTAATAATTGGCTGATTTCTCTATTAAAATATTGTTCGACCATGTGAATAACTTGATTTATTTATTTACAACAATTTGTAAAGTGAAGATCTAGATGTTTAGTTAAGGGTTGATTATTATTAAACTGTGGTGTTTATTTGTTAAAAAGACATTAATAAATTATTCTTTTTTAAATCTTTCTGACTTTAAAGAATTTTCATTTAGTCCTAATCTTTTCGAATTTCACTGTTGTTTTCGTGAATGAATGAATAATTTTTTTATAACAAATCTTGGAAGCGGAAATTAACCCACTTCCCGATATCCGGTCGAGCTGAAACTCTACAGACAGACTCGTTATCGAGGACAATTAATTTTATTAGTTGATGTATAAATACACGTATTTCTCTGGAAATGGGTGACATTACAGTATTTTATATACGAAATAAATGTCAGTCCGACGGAGAGTTGTCGACTCCAGTTTTTGGATAGGAAGTTTCTAAATTTTAACTTTTTTCAGAGATTTTAAAATAGATTTTTAAGGTAGATAGAAAAAAAAATTCACGGGTTGATTTTTTAAACATACTTCCAAAGTTCAATTTACTTGGAAATTTTTTAAATATTTTCTCTAATTCGAACCAAAATCGTGTGGTTGTTTTATATGGGTAGGCAAGTAATTCAAAATTATTTTTGTTTAATATTGCCGTTTCAAGCCATTTTGCGTTTTATTTCACTTATTTTGAGTTTTAATAACGGCGCAGAAAGTACCTACTTCACTTTCCAATAACGTATTTATATGCATCGTTGGAAGAAAAGTAATAATCAATTTACATAAATATGAATGTCTGTAGCGGGCGGGCGGCGTGACTTGTCACATGACGGGAGAAGAGACCGGGCAAAGCCGGGGACTTCAGCTAGTAAGTAATAAAAATCAAACATAAACAATGTGATATTTCCATGTCCACCCCGTTTATGACATCCATCAGTTTTTTTTTCGTGTTATTGATGGCAATGATAAACGTAGGGGAAACAATTTTATGTATTTTCGCGCAATGATTACACTTTTATCTGCATTTATGAACGATCCGAAAGTAAACAGGTAACAAACGTATCGTTAATATCTGCACGACAGTAAAATACCAATTTTAGTTCAATTGGCTACTTTTTACATCAAAATCTGAGTGGACCTTAACCAAGATAAAATTAATAATTCACTTTGCGGAAGACAAAATAAAAAAAATACTCAAATATATATCACAAACATTTCTAAATCACGCATTAACTGCTTACTCAAAATCATATCAAAATATGTAAAATGTGAGATTGAAATAATATAGAGAAAATACGCATTTTCGATTAAAAGTGTCAATAATATTGGGTAATTTCAATTGACGAGTATTTTGCACACTGGTTTAATCATAGTTAAGAAAAAAGTCACTGATAACTTATTTGAAAGAGTATTTTTATAGGCAGTTAAAATACAGATTCAATGTATCGATATTCAAATCCTTTTCTTTTTTAATGTAAATTTTTTTTCTCTCTTTCTTTCTTCTCTGTTTTAAAAAAAATTACAGTTTGTTACTTTTTTATTGCAATTAAATATCATGGTCACCCTACATGTTTAAAGCATTATATTGTAATGAATAGGCTGATAGGTACCATGTAGGTATCCAATTCGCAGAAACGTCAATGTAACAATATTGTTATCTTAAATTTGAATTAATTTTTTTTTAATATTTGTACTATTTTAAATCTCTTATAATCTTTGTACTATTTTTTTAATATTTTGTTAAATTCTTAACCTCAACATAGGCTTGTCCTTTTGAGGTTAAACATTTTAACTTTAAAAAAAGATACAATGTAAAGAAACGATAAATAAATAAATAAAATGGCAGTTTCTGTAGTCCCGCACAGCGTGCGGGAACTCGACCGCAATATGCTTCCCGCATTCTGTGCGGCATCCAACCGGAAAGGGTTAAGGGTGAATTTTCGCCGTTTTGGACTATTGCCTCGTAGTAAATTAAAAAAATATACGTTCCACATTTTGAAAATAAAAATTATTATTTTTCGGCATTCTAGAAAAATATACGATTTGCTACAATCAGTTGTTCATGACTTCAAAATCCAAAAAAATCTTCGTGCAAAATAGGAGAAGTCCAAAATATAAAAAGAATAAATAGTGTAATGTGTTTTTTTTTGCCATACTCATAAATAAATTTATGCCATATACCACGACACAGAATTTTTAACTCGAAAGCATTTATCGTAAATATTATATTTAATACTGATTTTAGTTCTATAAACATAATTATTTAAATAATTAATTGACTTGAATATTTTTATCCAATTCAATAAAAACTGAGTGCATGTAGCCCATTAGTCCCCACTCCATTTCATGTTCGTTTCTGCATCTAACGATCTGAACTGACGCGGCTGCAATATGTTTGCACTAGGGAAATGCAAAGCTAAGGATTTCTTCAAACGATAATTCAACGTGGAAAATAAAAGGAGAAGAAGCGGAAAACGTCTGTTCAATTGTAGAAAACGGAGATTGTTAAAATTATTAAAAATCAAATTAAAATGTGAAGGACTATAAAATAAAATAGAGTTTATTCTGTACAGCGATAGCTAGAATTCTTGTATACTTGTCCCAGCGAGAGATCTGCTTCCTTATCAACCTGTAAAAAACAGGTATTTTTACTACAATACATCATCTATTTTCATTAATACGTTGAACGCCATGTAGGTCACCGGTAACCTCATAACGAAAATCGTCATTTTTCTCACATAGCGCCATGACAGTCACCGGTGACCGCACTTAATTTTCTTGATTTTCATGTAAAATTTTGGTCAAAAAAAAAAAAAAACGTTTTGATGGTCACCAATGCCATCTGAGAATTTTTTTTTTCAAATTTAAAATGTTTCTTCATTTCCACTAAGGCGACACAAGACTCTAATGCCGCGGGTTTGCTCGAAGCTCCCATTTTAATTATTTCTGCCGAATGTTTTACTAAAATCTCAAATGTTTCTAGAGATGTAAGATATTTATATTTAAGATTAATAAAAACAAGACTTTACCATTAAAATATTTTCTGTAAAACGATTTGAAAATTTTATAAACCGTTTTTTAACTATAAAATTTGCGGTAACACAAAATTTTATTTTTTTAGATGATGAATTAGTATTTTCCCGAGGGATCCCTCTAGAAACATTTGAGAGGTTACTAATACGTTCATCAAAAATAATTCAAATAAACCCCATGGAAATATTGTTTTTCTAGGCCTTCTAGGGCAAAGTCGGTAACAGGTGCGTCCATTACGCTGAGCCGCGCGCCGAATATTGTTTTTACGCAACTTCAGTACTTACGTCGTTAAGATACCCACTTTATTTTAAAGGGTCGGGATTCGAATATTTTGGTGCACGGATGCTTCACTTAAGTCGTTTAGATTCTGGGTATATTTTAGGGTATTATCACGTCTTAATAGACGTATTTAAAAGTACTCATATTTGAACAATAATTGAACCTTCCTCTCCGGGGTATGACTAAAATGAGTGAACAACGCAATGACTAATCTAACGCCAAATCCCGATAAAACTACAAAAAAGAGCACATATTGATTTCGTCCAGTTAAAAGGAAGCAGAGTCGAATTCCATTGTCTAGTGAAGTAACTAGAGTGATAAGGAAAGATTCCATCTTTATTGAAATGCAGATTAAGAAAATAAAAATTATACTTTAAAAATACGTATAAAATTTATCAATATTCGAATAATACGCACAAATTATAAATTTTATGTTTTTAATGATCATTTAATTGTTAATATTTTGTTTTATTATAATTTTGTCTATCAAAACATTAGTAATATTTTGTATAAAACATTACTTGGTAATGTGAGCTTTACTAGGTGCTTCCCCGTGCTGAGGCTTCCATTTTACATTTTTATATACATTCAAAATATGAATATAAATAAAATGGACTTTATTGTAATAAGCTTAAATTAAACAAACTTAAGAAATAAAAATAAAATAATGAAGGCAGTAATACAAAAACTAGCTAATACATATGTAATTATTGTTACGATAGTGTATATTATGACGTTTATTTTTAATTATTTTAAAATGTTCGTAATATTTCCTTTTTTGTTCTTTAATCCAGGTCTCAATTTCGTTTGTTATTTTTTTGTGTCAATAATTAGTTTGTTGAATACTTGTATTGCCCGGAATTGTGGTGTCTTTGTAGAAAACTTGTGCTTATCGACGGAGTTTAAATGCTTTGTATTTCTAACTTTTTTTTATCAAAAATCTATTTTAACATATAACTTTGTTTGCATATTTATATGTTGAATATTTGGTTAGTGATAATAATATTTGGTTAGGTAATATTATGGATTATACATAACTACCTATTGCTAAACAAGGTTAATTAGTTCATCCGTATTATCCGTCCAAACGTTTTTGAAAACATGAAATGTTATAATACTGCCTTTTTATTTACCGAATATCATTTCATACTTTAAGCATTATTTAACAAACTTTCAGAAATAGTGCACAAATTTTGAGATGTGATTTTACATGTTGGTAGAAGTAAAAAAAAATACTCTTTTCAAAATTCAGTTGTTTTTTTTTCCATAAAAATGTTTTACCATGGAACTGGAAGAATAAGATAATCTCCGTACAAAGAATTCAACTTTTGTACCTAAAAAGTACGTTAAAATGTTTAAATTTAAACAAAAAAATACTCAAAATATCTTTAAGAATCATCTCCTTAAGTTTGTGCCCTTTATCAACGGACACCCTGTATAAATTGAGAGGTGTGTAATATAGCAAATTCAGCAATGGAACTTAATAAAAGCAATGAAATATTTCTGAAAGACACGATCGCAATGATTACGAAAAATATTTCAATTAAAAAATCTTTTTAATATTCTTAAAATAGACGCTTAGTTTTTTTTTCAAAGAATGAGAACCGCTGAATTTGTTTCTTTTTCTCCAGACGATTGCATTTTTCATAGGTGTCAATTATAAGTGTCCCTCAAACTTTACTTCGCTGGAAACCCCGGCCTTAATGATAAAGGTCCATCTCAAGGCACAAAAGAAACGTGAGGTAGAATTTAATATCCCCGTCTTGATATTATTAAGTGATTCTTTTTGTCACGCGAAAGTAACTTCTCGGTCTGGCGCCGTAATGAGGCTTTTTGTGCGGCTGAAAAGTTAATAAAGGCTCCCGTGCGGACAAGGGAGAAATTTGATGTCGGAGGAAGACGGAATTATTTCGCAGAAGTGAAGCCATTTGTGTAAATACTGTACTCAGATCAAAGCCTATTTTGTCGTGTTATATGTATGTAACTAGAGCTTTGCGAGCCCAATGTTGATTAGTGGTGTTCTCAAATATTAAACTATTCTTAGAAATCTGAGAAAATTCTTTGATGTTCCGAGAATAATAAGGAATTCTCAAATTCTCAAATATACTGTTTATTATATATTAATGAAAGAAAAGTTTTAAAATTTATAAATGAAATATTTTCTTGAATAACATTTTTTTACGGAGGCACCAAACACCGGGGGATTAGTTCTTCAAGGAGCACCCTGATACAAAAAAATGTCCTTTAGAACAACTTAGACAAAATTTGGATTAGATCACGGTAGCAAGGTCGCCTTTTAAAAAGCTTAGTTTAATAAAAAAATAAATATCATATTACGATCGATATTTGCGAGGAGAGTTGATAGCTTGGCAAGATAAAGTGTGTATTGTTTTAAAAACACATCATTTAATAGAAATATTTACAATTTGGGAGGCGGGTTTTAGTAACGCCGCCCTAGTGGACATTTATTCAATAACCAACACCCCTGCGATAGGTAACCCCAAGTGGTTTGCTAGCAGTGTCTTAGCAGGGGTGCCCGTGTTCGTGGGGTGAGGTTTGTTTAGGTCTTGGCGGCGAATTCGTTTGCCCACCTATTGTGGCGGGCATAATTGGGAAAGACTGGTTGAGGGAGACCCTTTGATCTCTCCAGCCGGGCTCTCTTGACCTATTGCCTTGCACCGCAGTGGGAGAGATGAATTTATACGTCCGTCACTCCAGTACACATTGACCCTCAGATTCCTACCCACCCCTCAAACCTTTTTGCTTCACAAAAGTTCCACTCCCGCCTTTTCCTAAAAAAACCCTTCACAAAGCATCCCCAAAGATGATCTAGAAGCTAATGTAAAAACGGTGTGTTCAATTTCGTATAGATAGATTTTTATTTGAATGAAAACTGAAATAATAATAGATAATGGTTGAACATAAATGTATTTAGATAAATATTGTATTGGTATTACAAAGAAACACCAATGCCTTGCTTTAAGTTGTTTGAATTAATTCTAATCATCGAAAATCGGCACCTAGCAAACTAGCTCCTTCGTTTGCTCGTGTATAATTATGTAGATGTGGCGTAAACATTTTTTTTTTATTGTTGATACATTATTTTACAATATTTCATATTCTAATTCAGTAATGTTGGCCTCACTGGGTAATATATAATATATAATAATACTTACATTAAAAGGAAGTTTGAAATTTACTCGTCGCATCTTGCTCTAACTATCCAATCTTTATATTTTTACTACCCTTTCCAATGCAAATAGAGTAAATCTGTATTACAATGTTTTTTATAAGAAGGTTTCTTCAATAGCAAATCTTATTAACTTAAGATGGTCCTTAGAATTTGCAGCTGTTTCATAAGAATCCACCTTAGTGTAATTCCTCTCTTGAATTATTCACATGGCGCACTATTCAAATATAAACGGTAATTGAATTGATACATTTGTGTATTATTCACCTGGGCTTGTATTACCATTAGGGTTTTTGCAATCCCATCCGAAGTGAACTTATTCATATACGTCTCTCAATACACACAGCGAGAGAATTCAAACTAACGTACTCCATACAAAGAAAGACCATGAAAGAAGAAATCTCCCTTGCGAACAGAGTGCCCAAAAAGCATTTTGTTTATTTTTTTCCCTTCAAAAGACTTCGTTCACTCAATACGCGAAAGCAATGCGAATTTGAAAAGTGAACTAAAAAAATCTGAAAGCTTCTTTTCAAAATATCCGTTCGTTTTCAGAGTTTTCAGGATTTGGGGGAGAATCTGGATGCCATAGAACCTAAATTTCAAGGCTGATGTGAATATTTTATTTTGATGAGATTGGCTCCATAGGGAGTACCTGCAGTATAGTCTATTACCTCAGAGGTCCTTATTCCGGGTAGAGCCATTGTTAGCCTTTTGACAAACGGTGATACTATTCCAAATACAGCCTTAGAAGCTTTGAAGGTTCCTGAATAGCTTACGCATAACCAAACATTGGTCGCAGCCAGGGGTGATGTAATCTCTTTTTACCTTTTTTTCAAAAAAGATCGCGCAGTAGTTTCGTAAAAATAAACGTCCCGGAGAAAATTAAATGAAGTGTTAACGATGGCACTTTCGCTGAAAATATTTAAATAGAATCGTAATACTATGTAAATAGGCTGGAAAGAACGTAAGGAAGGTGAAATTACATCGCAAAATACAGTTGATTAACAATCTCTTAGAATTTTCCAAAACAAAGAGTCTAAGAAACAAACCTTATGTTGTAATCGTAATCAGAAGTCAACATTACATTAGACAAAAGTGCCTTGTTCTATTCAAGTTTTCTCGACTTTATATAGTTTAGATCTTTTAAGAGATTGTTATTTCAGTCGGTAGGAATGTTTTACACTTTAAAGGGAAACACGAGGCTGCGCGGCGTAGGTGTAGGTATTAACTAACGCGTATTTGGTTCTTGATAATTCAATTCAACTCAACTGTTAAGCAAGTAGTTTATTTGTTTTATCTGCAAAAAACAATCAGATAATAATTTAAAATATTTTCTTCATAAATAGTTATCGTCACTCATAGTGAAAAAACAATAATGTATAACCTCTCAAAGTTAGATTAACAATAAACAAATATATGTGTGACTATTTTTTTTTATAGAGCGAAGACGGTTCACATATATTTCCCGTGAGCACTTAGGCCATAGACCCATTGTACCATCTCCCATTTTACCTCAATCCTTTAACAGTCTCCCGGTCCCTTTTATAAAGTTCACCAGAGTTTTCATTGGATATATGGCTATGTCTTTTGGTTCCACAATGTGTCTTCCCATGTCTCATCTCTCCTCGCCAACCCCCCTTGTTAAACCAATCCCCTTATATTTGACTAAAATTGATTCATAATTCTGTTGGTACACGGAGAAAAATGAGTATGGCTTTTTAATCAAGATTCTGTTAAAAATTTGACTGCATGACCAATTACCTATAAAATATTAGTCATTCAGAATATATCTGAATACGTGTTCATGCAGGTGCCCTTTTCCAAATAAATATAATGGACGATATGCGATACTCTTATTATTTGGAAGAACACGTTTTCCGACTTCCTCATAACATATTCGTGCTACTGCTGATAATTTTTTAGAAAATTCGACAAAACATTCGTTATAGTGTAGAAATAATTTCACGTAAACAAATAATTTACAAGAATTTTAATAATAATAATAAGGTGTTTATTCCGGTATGTGGGGAGGTTAATGCAGTCCCACACATTCCATATAAAGATAAAATAAAATATATAATCAAAAACAAAAAGATAGAACAGAAAGACAACGAAAAGAAAACAGAATAAATTGAAAATAAAATAGAATAAAATGATAAAATAATAGAAAGTTGAAGCCTTTAGGGAGCCGTGACAATATTAGGCGCTAGTATTTTTCTCCAGTTTTAGTCAATGCTGGAGGATGGAGTGAGGCGGGCTTCCATAGTGAGGATATTTCCAGAGCTTCTTATCCTTTCCCTCATTCCTGCCACCCTGGATCTAATAAGGGCTGCATATCCGGGAACTCGCCCCTCCGTGAACATACGGGAAGCGCTGCAGTATCTGGGGAGACAAAACATTGTGCGGAAGGCGTTGTTGTATTTTTTTTTTTTAATTCCTTTATTTTTCCCAATTTTAACATTAATTACATACAATATCATATAAATCAATGCGAATAATGGGAACCCACTAAGGCGCAGCCTGTGCGTGGGTAATATATTTAAATTATTATTTTATTGTACCTAGAAACAAACAATAATTATAATAAAAACAAGATTACATTTTGTCTAAGCGGTTTGTATAAAAAGTGTTTATAATAGTGTATAGTGAAGTTATACGTGTTTAGTGTAATATATGGTGAATATTTTATGAGAAACATAAATTGATACAAATTAAATAAAAAAAGTTTCAACTGCTGTATCGAAAAGCCATAATTTTAATTCTTTTAAATATTGAGGAAGTTTAGTAATCACTTGAATATTTTTCGGTAAAAGATTGAAAGTACGAGGTCCAATGAAACTGCAGTGTGTTTGCATTTGTTTCGTGTTCGTTTGGGGGGTATAAAATACATTATTATTTCTAATGTTGGTTCTGTTTTCATTTATTTCGAATTTATGTTTGTTTTTAAAGGTGTATTTCATAGTTTGCAAAATAAATAGTTTACGGAGACAGAATATTTTAGATTCTTTGTATAACTCATCTGTTGAAAATGTTCTTTTCCGATTATACATAACTTTGATGATATAATTTTGAATTATTTGTAAAGGTTTGATATGTGTATGAAGCGCTCCGCCCCATCCTATTATTCCGTATATGAGTGAAGATTGCACCAAAGAAAAATAAATAATTTTCAGTTTTTCAACATTGAGCACTTCTTTTAGTCTGTAAAATGTGTATGTAAGATATCTTAATTTACAGACGGTATTATTAATTTGTGACTGCCAATTTAATTTTGTATCAATAACAATACCTAAATATTTAATATTTTCAACTTTTCCGAGTTCAAAGCAAGATGAGCATATTTCTTGATTACAGTTAACGTTATGTATTCGAATTTTAAGGTTATTGGGGGGTTTATTTTTACTATTTTTAGAAAAGGTTAGGCAAAATGTTTTATTATAGTTTAAGAAGAGTCTATTACTTTTTAGCCATGGTGAGACATATGTAATACATTTTGTTGCCTTCAAAAAAGTTTCAGGCCAGGATTTTCCATTCACTATTATTACTGTATCATCATCGTAAGATACAATTTTACCAGGGATTATAACATCACCCAAATCGTTTATGTATATTAGAAAGAGAATTGGGCCAAGCACAGTTCCCTGTGGTACTCCATTTTTTATTCCTGTTTCAGTACTATAAAAATCCCCTATGTTTGTTTTTTGTTTTCTGTCTTTGAGGTAGCTAGTAAGAATTTTTAGTGTATCATTTTTTAAACCTATTTGATTCATTTTTTTTATAAGTAGATTGTGATTTACCGTATCAAAAGCTTTTCTTAAGTCTAGAAATATAGCTAAACTCTTTTAATTTTGATCAACAGATGTGTATAATTTTTTAGTCAGATCGAATATTGCATCTTCAGTGCTTAGTTTTGTTCTGAAGCCATATTGATTTTGGGACATAATTTTGTTTTGTTCTAGGTAATTCATTATTCTATTTTTGATACATTTTTCAAATATTTTTGAGAGGTTTGAGACCAAGGAAATGGGTCTGTAGTTGTCTAATATGTGCGTTTCTCCCGATTTGTGGATTGGTATTATGATAGAGGTTTTTAATTGTTCGGGAAAATTTCCCTCTTTTAAAGATATATTAAAAATATGTTGCAATGGAGTTAAAATATAATGTTTTATTTTTTTTAGTGTGTTACCTGATAAACCATCAATTTCTGTAGAATTTGTTGATTTTAGACCGTCAATGTGTTTATCAATTTCATCTGTTGTGATGGGTGAAAAATATTCTAAGGAGTTAATTGAATCGTTAGTTGAGTCTAAGTGTAAATATGAGTCTACGGGTATTGTATTATCAATTTGACCAGAAGATTCAAGTACTTGATCTACTACATTTGTAAAAAAGTTGTTAAAGTTTTCTGCAATGGCCGATTTGTCAGTTATAATATTTTCATTTATTATAATCTCATTGACATCGGTTGATACTTTTTTTTTTGTTCGTGATTTCGTTAATAATATTCCACGTTTTTTTGGTATCATTTTTTGCACTATCAATTTGTTCACAATAATACTTCTTTTTGCAATTTC
Source organism: Hesperophylax consimilis (assembly GCF_061612785.1). NCBI lineage: Eukaryota > Metazoa > Arthropoda > Insecta > Trichoptera > Limnephilidae > Hesperophylax > Hesperophylax consimilis. The sequence goes on along the minus strand of NC_142849.1, from coordinate 24,698,281 downwards.
TTATTAAACTATTTAGTAAGTTTCTATACATTAAATATTTCGTTTTCATGAAAGGCATAATTCTTGTGTTATTTTTTTGACAGGCTTTTTGATAATTTAACATCTCTTTGTATAATTTATCTCTTTGTTTAATAGAGACTATTAGTCCTACGATGATCCAAGGCTTAATTTTTTTATAATTTCTCTTGGCGATGACAATTTTATTTGTACTCTTAGAAATGTAAGCTTCTAGAGTTTTATAAAATAATTCTAATGCTGAATTTGGGTTAGCTATTGATAGTTTGTTGTCCCATTTTTCTGAAAGAAGTAAATTGTTTAATGTGATGTAATTAATTTCATTTATTTCAACAGTGTTAGAGTGTACTTTTGAATTTGTGGTTAAGATGTTGTGTCCGTAGAATGTTGGGTAGTGGTCAGTAATGTTTGTTTTTAGAGTTGAAGATGTAGTTATAACGTGTTTGTGTGTTTTGATAAATATGTGATCTAGAGTCGTGGAATTATTTAGATTTTTTCTTGTTGGTGAGTTTATGTATGATTGGTATCCTGCATGTGACAAACAATCTAAGTATTCATTTATACATTTTGTTCTTTTGTTGTTTTCATTTATGTTTATATTAATATCACCAGTTAATATTTCAAAATTAAAGTTATTTCTGTTAGTCATTTTTATAAGTGAATTAAGTTCATTATTGAATAGAGATTCATTTAAGGAAGGTGATCTATAGATAGCTAATAGATAGCTAATCTAATCTATAGATAGCTAATTAATTGCAAATAAGTGCAATTACTATGGGTAAATGTTAATTTAATTGCGTTAGCTGTTTTAAAGTCTAGAATTTCGAAGGCAGGTTTTTTAAGACAATTTTTTATAAATAAAGTGATTCCATCGTGACCAGTATGCTTACATTCGGATGAAATAGTTACATATCCTGGCAAGTCATAGGGAATTACTTCTTTCATTTGCGTTTCTGTTAAAATGACAATACTAGGAGAAAAATCAAGACTATCGAGAAGAATACAAAACTCATTAAAGTGCCTTCTTAAGCTTCTAATATTCATATTAAGAATTGAAAAGTTAACGTCCTTAAAGTGATTATTTAGTTCACTTGTGTTTTTACAAATGTAATTTTCATACAAAAAATTTTCATCAGACATTTTGATGGATATAAGTAATTTTCACATGCAATGCGGTTAAATGGTCCTTTATTCTGAAGGGATGTCATTCGGCTGCCTTATGTGGATGATTGGAGCTGTTTCATCTTTTCTCATCATAACTTTACCGTTTTTCGCCCAGATGAATTTGTAGCCAAGTCTTGAGGATTTCGCCAGAAACAGGAGGTGTTTATTTAGTTGCGTTAATTGTTCGTTTATGAAAATTTTGTTATCTTCCGGAAAATTTATATTTTTAGTGTACAAGACACCATATTTTATTTTTTGGTCGATGATTTTGTCCTTTGTTTCTTTGTTTTGGAATGATACAATTAAGGCTGGATATTTGTTTAAAGGGTTTCTGTTTCTGATACGATATATATTTGTTATTTTTGATGATTCCATTTCGCATTTTATGGTTTCCATTATATTATTGACTATTTTTGGTAAGTTTTCATTTTCTTTAAAAGGAATACCTTGTATCTCAATGTTATTTTGTTTGTGTAATTGTTCCAGTTTGTTTATTTGCTGTTTTATTTCGTTGTTTTCTGATTGCAGTTGTTTGATCAGTGTATCTTTCTTTTTATTATTTTCTTCATATTCATCAATTTTATTGCAACAAAATCCTACAGATTTCTTAAGATCTCTTAGTTCATTTTTAATTTGTTCTCTAAAAGATTTCATCAATTGTTCCGATAAATCTTCAAACTTTTTTTCCATGAATTTAAATATTTTATTTGTGTTGTAGTCATCATCAGAGTCGCTAGATGGTGTTTTTTGGTGGTTTTCTTTTGCTTGCTCATTTTAATGTATTTGATGAAATTCACTAGATGGCGTTACACTTATTAATTAACTTATTAATGTTTTTAATTATTATTTTTTTTTATTTAAAAAAAAAGTTTCTTTAACCGGGGAGCGAACTCAGCTCCTCCGCGACAATAGTAAGCGACGCTAAAGTTGCTGTACTCTACGCCACGGCCTATTTATCCGCAACCGTGATAATATTGGTACTAATATGTGATATTAGCCTGACAGTACACAGTACAGTATTCTGTTTGCGCTTAAATGTGACAAAACTTTCACTGAAGCACTACACAGATTTAAGATCACTTTAGGATACTGATCAGCGGGCGTTTTAATACAAGTACGCAATAAAAAGTTCACCACTGTTCCAAGGTTATATATTCACCAATATTTTTGGATTATTTCGGTAAATCTATTAAATATTGATTATTTAAGCAGAGCGATTTCTAGCGTGCACGCACAGTTCGAATGTAGGTACTCTATCGGTATTGGACCCGTAGTCTTTCTATACTACTCTATTTGTAGTTTGCCCATAATTCGCACGTGTACAACGTTGCGCAGAATGAAAGGAAGAGCGTCCTTTTTACTGCGGTACTGCAAAGGCGAAATCTTGTACTGAGCATGTTTGCTTTAACGCTGAAAGATCGCCTTTGTCTATCGATATCATCATCGTGATTACTGATGATTACTGGTGATTATGTGTCCAAGGTATTTAGTTCCTTCGGTCACCTTCAAGTTCACACCGTTCAAGGTAGCTGGAGGAATATTTTTTGGGCCTTGCCCATGTCTTATGACCAATAGAGCCGTTTTAGCGGGGTTATACAACATATTTGTTTCTTCAGCATACTCTTCACAGATTTTCAGAAGAATGCGCAGTCCCCTTATAGATGGTGCCATCAAGACCATATCGTCCGCATAAATGACGTTATTCAGACACTGTCCTCCGATGTGGCAGCCTACTCCTGCATTGTTTAGCCTTTCGGTGAGTTCGTCCATGTACAGATTGAACAGTATCGGTGACATGCATCCTCCCTGTCTGATGCCACTCTTTAGGAGGAAAGGTTCGGAAAAATCATCCTTCCATCTTACTAGGTTTTCCTGCTGTCTGTGCCACGAGTCGAGGATATGTATGACCTCCGATGATATGCCTCTTTCTCTGAGTTTAGCCCATAGCAGAAGGTGAAAAACCCTGTCGAAGGCCTTGCTCAGGTCTAAGAAACATGCATATGAGGTGGTCTTTTTATTCCTGTAGTATTCCAGGGTTCTTTTTACCGTAAATATAGCAGTATCGGTAGCAGTTTGTTTTTTGAATCCCATTTGGTTGTCATAGGTTTCCAGACTAGGTCCGATACTGTTTAATAATAGACGTTCGAATAATCATGCAATGGTGGTGACAATTGAGATCGGTCTATAGCTGTCTTGGAAGGTAGAGTCCAACGATTTAGATTTGAGAACAGGTGTTATTATAGGTAAGTTCTTAGATTCTCACGGCCAAAAGCATTTTTGTTGTTTGTTTTTGGGGTGTTACGCCGTGTTGCGCTAACTCCTTGTTTAGCCGACGTTTCGGACAGCGTTGGAGTGTCCATCATCAGGGCAGATGTGTGACATCTTCGAATCTACCGGATCTGCCCTGATGATGGACACTGCAACGCTGTCCGAAACGTCGGCTAAAGAAGGAGTTAGCGCAACACGGCATAGCACCCCAAAAACAAACAACAAAAAAGGTGTTATTATAGTTCTTGTCATATTAGTTGGTAAGTATCCGTTCTTCAAGATGTCGGTAAACAAACTCGCCAGCAGTAGAAAAATCGGTCCTCCAGCGTGTTTGATGTGTTCGGTACTCAGTCCGTCATGACTCGCTGATTTCCCAGTTTTCATTTGTCTCAGGGCGGTAATGACCATGTCTGCTGTGATCAATAAGCCGCTGTCTTGGTTTGTTAAACGACTCAGTGGTGGTTCGCTTGCGGGGATTGGAGAGGTCGGAGAAGAGGTGGTGAAGTGTTCTGCAAAAATGTTAGCAATTGCTTTAGTGTTCGTTTCTCCATTTATATTGCACGGAATTTTACATCGTATGTTGCAGTGTTTATTTTTCTTACTCCAAAACTGTTTAAAGTCACGGCTATGTAAAGTTCCAGCTATTTTATCCATTTAAATTTGTTCGGAGTTGTTTTGACATTTTTTAATTTTTTAAATGCTAGTTTGAACGTTGCACGCTTTAACTTTCTTTCCACCGTGATGGAGCCCTCATGGAGCCTACCATTTTCAATCCAGATCATCATAGCGCGTCTCGATTCTGCGTATTTTTGCGCGACGAAGTCCTTCCAACCACATATTTGTTTATGCCGTTGTGATCTTTGTTAACGATTGTCAAATGCTTCAATCGCAGCGTTTCGTAGTGCGTCCACTATGTGGATAAATAGTGCCTCGATGTTCGCAATTGCAGGGTTGCCAATTCTTTCGTTCGATATAAAATCTTGTTGAATATTTTGTAGAAAAACTTGTGGGGTTATATTATAACTCTGAATGTCGCGTTCATTCTTTGGATTCCAAGTTGCTCGGTCAGTTTTCATACATGTATATATTTCGGTAGTTGGTATTTCTTACGTTTGTAGGGTAAGTTCGAGAGGCCTATGGTCTTTCCAGTCCACGTCGTAATATATTTTCATGTCTAGAATCTGCTTGAAGATATTTTTTGTCACTAAGCAGTGGTCCAGCCACCTAGTGGTGTGGTGTGCGTCACTAATATATATATATGAATTTTCTGGTAACATTTCGGTGTCAGCACATATAAGATCATATTCTTGACAGAAGGATTTATGTTCTATTCCAAAAATTGAATCTGGTTTAGCATTAAAATCTCCGATAATTATGGAGTTGGTGTAATCCTTTTCGTTAATAGTTGCTTGCAAGGTGGCGAGACAGTCAACGTACTCTTCGAAGTGATCTGCTGTGCAAGTCAGCATGTACAATTAATAAATTAGCATTAATTATATTATTATACAATTAATAAATTTAATAAATTAGCAATATTTCATATCAGTATTCTCCGTGTATGCTTGGAAAAAATAACAAATTAAATATCGTTTTATAATAACGCGTATTGAGATAATTCATTTGCGATTATGGCAATAATTTTATACGGTTGACATTTGTCACATGTGAACGGGTCGTTCCTACGACTTATTCTTGAGTTTGACAACTTTGCTATGGAACGATTTTCCGGCTTCTTTCCTACGTCTGACAACATGCCCCATCCTCTCTTAAAAAATCCTCCACCCGGCATTCCCAAAGTTGACAGACATAGGCCCTGATGAGAGTTGATTTCCACAGGGCGTCCGGTATGGAGTTAATGTTATAGTTTGTTGTATGGGATATTTATTGATAGGATGTAGTAGTTCAGTTTTGCCCTGCTAATAATTATCAATCATCTGACAAGACCTCTGAGTTATCTATGTGACATGTGCTCTATGGTCCGTTCTAGAAGGGAGCTCGGGACATAATTTCGAGAAGCGTGGACCGTTAGTACCAATCGGGCAGCCAGCCGAGGACGACGCGACTTCAGATAAGATACGAGCGATCGTTCCAGTCGACAGACTTCCGGGTAACGCGATGACGGAATCAGCTAGATAAAATTAATTTGCTGGTCATCGGTTTGTACCGCTTCGAAATTTAACAACGCTTTCCTAAGTGTTGTTCGGCGCCCTACTCACGTTTAACAGATTAGATATTTAGTGTCATTACACAATGTCACACTCAAACTTTTGCTACCAATACAAATTCCATCCGTGCGTTCAAATACTTCGTATTGACACTCACCCCTGAGTTTAATCTAATTTTGTTGAAGAGAGATCTCTAGCTCTATGTGATATTGAAATAAATATAATATTGAAATTATTTTCGGTTTTATTTCATAATCGTAGCAATTCCCGATGTTGGTTTTCCGTAGTTGTTACAATGGCGGCCCAACGCAGTTCATACCTGTTACAATGGCGGCCCAACGCGGTTCATACCTGTTACAATGGCCCAAACGTGGCTTTACTGATAATTTTTAACTTTTACAAGGAAAAGTAAAATATTTCGCAATAGAAGTAAAATGTTTATTTAACTAGACAGTATTTGAAATATGTATTATTAGTTCGTAACGCGTAAACAGTGTGTGTTAGTGGCGTTAATCAAATAACAATAAACAAAACTTTGGAACAGGAAAATATGGATCAAAATTTATATTTGGCTGTTTTCTTTAGAGAAATGGTTTTACCTTTAAAACTTCAAAAGGAAAAACTCTGTCTGTAATTCACACGGCAGAGAGAAAACTTCCCGTTCAGAATAAAACTCTTCGTATTTAATTTTATTCTCCATCATAAATAAATTATTTTAAACAGGTGATGTGGGTTTCGGGAGGTCCTGCCCACATAAAAGAAAGATAGCGGGCATTATTTTATTAAAATGTGCCATTTTATGAGCGGTTGGGGTTCGAACCTTTGTCACTGGGATCCACCGGACTTACGCCTTACCACAGACTTCCGGGACCAAATACCTGAGCTTTACCTCTGACCCCAATCTGAAAGAGATGAGGGCGTGTACTTTGTTGTTTTTAACTACCTTTGTGAAAAAGTTTTTGGTGAGGAAATATAGCGTACAGTTAACGAATTACATTGGTGGGTACATAGATATCTTTAAAAAGTTTTAACGGAGGTAACGTGATCAAATCCCGGGGTGCGTAAGTAAAGTTTATTCTTTTATTATTAAAGCATATTTTATACACTGTCCTACAAAATCTGACGCTTGTGGTTAGGAGAAGACAACTTATTAATAACTTTAAAAAACATTAAAATTTAACATAATAATAGATTTAGACATAATATTTTTTAAGATTATAGAGGTAATTAAAACAATACATAAAACATTAGGAATAACAAAACAGTCAGTTTATATAAGAGGAAGTTAAAATTATATGGTGGTACTACAAAAATATGGTTTAATATTTTTTTTATATTTGTCGTATTTTTTTCTGTTCGCACATCAGCGGGTAATTGATTAGATAATTTAATTTTAATTTTATATACATAGTGATGCTGTGCTGTTGTGGTTCGTACGAGTGGTACAGTTAGTCCACCAACAGAAGTATTCAATATGCCAATATTTAGCATTGGGGTATTATTTTCATTAAAAATATCTTTGTGTAGCTGAAATAGTGCAATTTTGTTGTAAATTTTTGTAAGTGTAAGTAATTTTTGTAAATTTTATCCGGAGGTAGCGCGTCCGAATCCCGGCGTGCGTATTTGGTGTTCCTTATCTCATTCTCCTCCTCACTACCTTCAGCCTCACAATATACCCCGATTGGGAATGCCATAGTTCGCTATGCCCGGCTCTAGACTGTTGGGAGTCTGATTAATTTTTCAAATACATGTTTGTTTAAACTAGAACTTGAGAAACAAAAGGGTAGATTCCTCTTTAAATAAAACACTTTGTGGAAGTTGAAATTACACCGAATTTATTGTTGTTTTTTCCAAAGTTTATATTGCTACCGACACTCTGTGGAGATCACTCCACCAACGGAGAGCGAAATATAATTGTCACTTTGGGTTCCTTTAGCTAGAAACTATCGAAGAGAAGTGAGTTCCCTTATCAAAATTGGGACTTAAATAACATAATTTGGCTGCCTTTAAAGAAGGTGTAAACTAGCGCCATCTGTATTCAAAATCAGTTACTCTATATAAATTATAATTGGTTTGAAACTCGGAGCAAATTGGAACAATGTTTTTTTAAAGATTTTTTTAAGTTTGCAAAAAAACCTGACCCCAATAACCTAATCCCATCATTAAAGTAGAAACTGACATTTTTATGATAATTTGAGGGTTTACATAGCTTCCAAAGGAACTAAACCCATGATCCCTAATTGGCAACCCTATGCATTTGTTCACACGGCTGATGAACGTTCAATGCAATAATAAATGTTGGCAATAGTGAAATTGATCACCATTTAATTTTATTTGGTTGCTTGGAATAAAGAAGTATGAAGAAACTCTTCGTTGTAGTAAATGCTTAACAGGAAAATACCACCATCGGTCATCCCCTCCCAAACGAATAGAGGGAGACAGCATTTTATTTACCGAAAACCGGTTTTGAACGAACTTACTAAGTAACCTTTACAAAATGATTGTATTAATGAAACTTCTCCGTCAATGTCCACAAAATCATTTGATAGTAAAGGACACACAATTTTTTTTTTTAAATCTCTGATAATCTCGCGGAGTCGTCAAAATTGATCTGCATGCATTGCCAAAGTATGAATGTTGTAGCGCTTACATTGTAAATTTGTTTTCCTAAATTAATCCATAACAGACGCATTTTCAGATTGGTGCAAAATACCTTTGGCGTCAAGGCGCTTCGCGCAAGCTATGAAACTTTAGGGCCAATGTCATCCCCAGAGATGACATAGGCCCCGAGGGAAAATATTTTTCTCAGGGCTTCTTGTGTGGAGTTAATATAAAAAAACCTAACTTGATCAAATAATTAACAAGGGTTGTGTCAATATTCGCTAAAACCATTAGAATACGTATTTTACGATGAAATTCATTGAAGCAATGCGTTTACATACAAGCGTGATATAAAGTATTCCTGCATAATTTGTAAAATTATTTAATTTAATTTATTGTTCAATGAACTTTTTTATTTCCAAAACTTGAGCTGATAAGTTTTTAATCATATAATAGGTACCAGCGACAAAGTATGTATCAAAATTATTTTATTTTTATAATTTTATTTTTATTTTTCCGATTTTATGTCCGGGTTAAATCTTCCCCATAGGAAAAACTAAACCCTTCCACACACTTTTCCACAAATGGTCATCTAGTCAATCAACATTATGCAAGTGCATTATATAATCAAAATAAATACAAAACAATACAAGAACAACACGTCAACCCACCAGAGATCAAATGGGAAAATAATTCACCGACTCCAGATATTTTCATATCAGAGGGTTCGGCTCGGTAGAACTCCTAACAGGGCCTATAAATCCTACTGATCCCTCAACATAAATATTTAAAAAATCTTTCGTTATCCTACATGTATTCAAAATGACCGACTTTTGCATCTTTATGTATAAATTTTTTGATAGATCTAATACACCTACATTTTTAACGAGAGAGCTAGGTATAATGCCAGTAGCCGAAATAACGAATGGTAATATTTATATAGTCTGAGAATGAGAAATTCTTTTAATCTCATTTCCTAAATCTGTGTATTTTCTTTTTTTTTATTATTTTATTGTTTATTCTTTTTCATTAACAGTTTTTTGAATATTACAGGAATTTGGAATAGCGATATCAATGATATAAGTTAATAATTAATAATATCTCTGTATAATGTGTAAATTCTATTATGGGGTAGAATATTGAACCTTTTATCTTATTGTAATATTTACTTTAATCATTGAGGAAGATAATAGAAACTCAATTAAAATATAAAACAGACGGTACAAAACAAACATACCGGGACTTACCAGTTTAGAGAAGACCTTGGTTGGAATCCCAGTTTTTTGTGTATATCAGCTTCATATCTTCATTGAGAGTTGTTGATATAATCTTCATCATTCTTTCGTTTACATTTTTTTCAGATCTAAATTAGAATAACGATTTGAAGCTTGGGTTTATGGGTTCTTTTTTTTCTTGGGTTTGAATGGCAAATATCTGATCGCCTCTAATTTTTTTTGGTATGCATTGATTCTGAGGCAAATCTATATAAATATAAATGTTGATGTTCGTTTGTTAAAAATCTTAAATCTCCAAAAGCTCTTGACCGATAGCCTTGAAATTTTGATACAACGTTGCAAAATCAATTATTGTTTCTCTATCTGCACAGACTGACTGAGCCACAACAATGCTCGCGGGACCCAGTAAGTATTTTATAAATACTTTCAGCTTCACAAATCCCACGATTGTAAGTCAGTGGCTGAGTTGCCATCGCGTTTGTGTTCCACCCAGGCGTTGTGTGCTCAATTCCTCGCCTGGCCTCTAGTACTCCATAACAAAATAAGCAACATTTGTAATAGAAGGAGATTTTTAAATATTGTCAGGTTATTTGAAACCCGGCAATATTTGTCTTTTTTTTAATAATAAAAAAATTACAATATACCATGACTTTTACGAGTCTGCGCTATTATTTTAATGAAAATTAATTTCTGATGTACAATCTTCGTTGCTTATCCCTGCTATAAAATGGCTTGTTTTTTAGCAAATAAGTACATAATATTAAAAATTCTTCACAAAAAATGTCCAAGATCTCGATGCCTATTTCAACGCTATATTTTTTTTGTTCCATTTAAATCCTCATAAGAACGTTTGCAAATTAAAACTTCATTTCTTCAGAATTACATTTACGGAATTCTTAAATAATATGAATTAACAGAAATTCGACATCTGCTATTAAAGAATGGAGATCTACTTTGCGTGAAAGTAAAAATGTTAATCTATGGAAAATATTTCAGTCAGTACCAAAAACAATAATGAGCGGGGGATGAAAATTAAAATTGGAAAACAACATGAGATTGATTTATGATAAAATTTTGAAAATTGATAGTGATTGATCGAATTTATTAATAAGCTTACAGTACGCTCTCTGTTTAGGTCTAATACTTTGAACGCTCCCTAACAGTTGAACTTTCTTTTAATTCTGATAGTTCGAATGAGATTCGTTCTGCAATTTTGTGATAAGATATAAAATAACCGGAAAATCAAACATTCGTGTTCACCCATTGCAGCTCATAGCCGCGAAATCAGGAGAGTGGTACGATTTATTTTCTGTTTGTTTTGTGGTGCAATCTGTAGGGTGATATTAAAACTATTTATTGCAAGATTTTTACTCTAATTTGTAGGCTTAATCTATTTGTATTTACTCCAAATAAGTCTATAAGGTGCATCAACCTCGGATAAGTTCCATACATCCGCATATTGACACAACTGATTTTTGTATGGCTTTGTTCCAGCATATTAATTTGTATATTTAGTTTGGTGCAGATTACTTACACCATTAGCGTACTCTAGCTTACTTCCTATAATGCCATCGGACATTTTGAACGCTGAAGCGGCAGCCGGTCAGTTGCCGCTGACTCAGCACATTCGACACACCAATGATAGATACCTAAATAAATTATTTCCATTAATTCTACAATCCAGATTTATATTGTTTGTATTGGATTGTTCACACTTAAGTGAAAGCATCTGTAAAACCAAGAATAAATAAATAAATTTATGACGTAATGGGATTTGGACGAGCATTCTTTTCTTCAAAATTCGGTTTTCAATGGGTTAACCATGTTCATGATGTCTGTTTCAGTAGACTGATAAAATGGTACAACAAAAATGCTGAAAGATCCGCAGAATGCAACCGCCGGCGTCGGGTTTGTGGCGGTTTGAAGCCATGAATGCAATTTACCCATATTTTTTGCTCATTCGTTTTTATGCATATTTATGTACCTACTATGTGAAGCGAAGCCCAAGGGAACAGATTTATTTAGATAAAAGTTTGTTTTGCTTTTATTTTGTCAGTTATTACGTCACAAAACGTAAATGATTTTCATAAGTATAATTACGATAACATTCCATTTACAATGTGTTTTCTGAAAAAAGATCAAAAAAAATTTTGATGCAGAAAGGGAGGACGCAATTTTTTACGAATAAGATAAATAAATACGATATGAGGCCAATGGGTTAATGCGCGTGAAATTAATAAAAACGCTTATTATATGTGTATAAGTATGCAAATTATTATATATTTTAAACATGTTTCCAGTAAGTTCTGATCTATCTCTCCCTTAGCAATACATATTATAATTAATGTCTCTGTTCTCGTTTGTCTCCACGTCACATGAAATATTAATTCTATATATGTGTCTTTTATTAACCCTCATCATATTTCTACACGTAAACAATAATCATCAATAAACAATAATCTGAAACAAGTCCAAGTTGTACAAAACGCAATTGTAAAATTACTAGTCGTCCCTAATATTTTTAAACAGAGACATAATACACCGTTGCTGTTTCAGAGTGCCAAAATTTTACCTGTTAAGGCTATACTATGGCAAAAAATCATAATTCAGTATATATTTACCCCGCAGCATAAAGAAAAATTAGAACATAAATACAGTACTAGATTCACGCGCAATGACGGGTTAATAGTTCCGAAATTTAATAATAAATACGGACAGAGAACGTTTGAATACAACATACCGAAGATATTTAATTTATTACCTGACACTATAAAGCAATGTAAATCTATGAATAAGGTTAAATATATGGTGAAAAATTGGCTATCGGAAAAAAAATATTTATTTTAATATGTATGAAATATTGTATGAAAAAATTGTTAATTCTGTAGATATAAGATGTAAATTATAACTTTAAAAAATGTATTTGAAACTAACTTTAAGCACCTGTTGACAAGCCAATTCAATCGGCTTAGCAGGACTTGTTTTTTGATATTATGTATTAACTATTTATTCAATAAAAAAAAAAAAAAATAAAAAAATAAAATTTGTCAATTTGACTAACACTACTACAAGCCCTCACAAAATGCATGTGTACAGATGTGTGCAGATTATTAGACTCAAACTATTGTTTTTTTGTAAACTTTAATGACATATATTTACTTTAATTTCACGAATGGTTTATATTATCTAGTATTTGCTGAATATTATTTTGTTCTTAAGAAGTTATTTAATTTGAGTCGGCATGCTGTATACAAAGTTTTGCAGCTGTTTTTATTTTTATTTCTTGGTTGTATCGCCACACTTGAATGAATGAGTTATTTCTCTTTTTTCGATTCTTTCTTCGTAATCAACGATATTTTATCGATAGGGTTTATATCGAAGCTATTTCCAGGTCATGGGATTGTTGGAATTTGCATAGCTTGACGATATGTATATACAACTTTATGGCATTATGGGAGGGAGGCTTTTCGTGCATGCATCACCATTTGAAATACATATTTTTATTAATTTATTTATTTCGAATATAAAAACATTTGCAAAAATTTAGGCTAGTCCCGCAAAGCTGTCATATGGCAGTTTGTCTGTAGGTTCTACCAATTAAACATTCTTAATAGATGTATAAGAAAATACTTGCAGATAAATACATTTGTAGTTACATTTATGAAACATTCGAATAGATCACATAGTAATATTAGATAATTTAAATTACATCTATAAAATTTATAAAATATCTCAATATACCTGCCCAAAAACGAGATATGTAGGCATTAATAAATTCAAAGATACATGAAATTTTCGTTAATTAACCACAGCTTTATAATTTTTGGGCATAGTCTCTCGTTTTTTTTTTCAATTTATTGTTTTTATAGAATTTTTTTTAAATATTAAATTATCTAAAGTTTGTATTGATTTCTATATTTCAAAAAATAGATTTATAATCATAATTATCATTCTAATCATATACAAAAACAATTAGATAAATAAATGATAAAACACGTGTAAAAACTACATCCCAAGATAAAAAAATATGTGTATTTGTGATTGGAACTGATAATCTGCACACGTATGTACGTTTTTTTTTATAAAATCACTTTATATAAAGCATGAAAAATAAAAAAATTGTTGTTATTTTTTGTAAATTTATTAATCTTAAAGCTCCAAAATTTACAGATCAAAATTAGCGGTGATGCAAATCTGAAGAAAAATAACTAAACCAAAAGTATCATTTTAGTTTTGTATAACTTACTTATAATGGTTTAATCTCTTGTAAATCTTTAAAAAATGTTAAGAACAATAATTCTAATATATTTCTATTGTTGACATATTTAAGTACCTTGTATTCTCTGCGGACTTGGCTAAAAAGTGTGTCGTTTATAGAAAATAATACCACATACAACTGGCGCTCCACTTGCTGCAAGTTTTTTTGTCGGTAACTGAGTTGGCACGGAGAAGTAGCTTTATCGTCGTATTTGTTAGAGAGATACAGCATAAAACCCATGCAGTGTTAGTCGAAACGACTAAGATTAGTCTTCTTGGGTTAAAATAGGTATTTTTATAATATACACTTTAATTATGACAATCATGTCATTCAATAATTCAACATGTCTGTTTATTTCCGGTTAACCATTATTTCACTAAATTACTGTCCACTACAAACAGTGAGTCCACTGTATTCCCTAGGTAATTTCTAATACCACAACACAAAACAACGACCAAAAAAGCTAAAATTTGGTTCACAATCCAAATTAACGATCTTCATATTCACATCTCGGCAATTACGTCGTAACACTATACTGAGTCCTATAATAGTCCTTCGCAACCTCGAACCAAGGAAATAATGGACTGCCTTAACATAAAAAAACAAACAAAAAACTTGTAACGCATTGAGCGATGAGAAAACTTCTGGCAATATTCGAAGCTTATAGTAAGCTTTTATAGTCACGGGCTGATGTACAATGCTAAAAAGTCATCCCTGCTGATATTTAAAGCAAATACTGGTTCCACTGTCATTCCACCCATACGTCTCGGCGGGGCCAACCTGAAAATTTGCAGCGAAATCTAATATTTGAGGCATGTCATCACCGATGACCTAAATGATAAAAATACATAAAACGTCAAAGAAGAGTACTGAGTGAACGAGCTAACATGCTTGCCAGAATATTCAACAAATGCAGTCCTCCGGTGAAGAAGCAACTTTTCCAATCATATTGTATGAGCTTCTACACTAGCGAGCTATGGACGACATACACACAAGGTGTCATGAACACAGTCCGAGTACAGTACAACCACCCATACAGAGCCCTATTTGGCCTCCCCTGGTGATGCAGCGCCTCACAGATGTTCACCGAAGGAAGGGTGCATGGGTTCGCTGCTTTGATGCGCCACAGAATAGCTGGGACGAGTCATCGCTACCAGAGATCGGACAACACTCTTGTCCAGGCCGTTGCCCAGTGGCAGGGAGCGCCTCTACACCAGAGATGGAGAATTTCACTCAAGCCACCATAAAGTTCTAATCTACTCATCAATGTATTCATTTTTTATTAATTATTTTTATTTATTTCTTTATTAATTTTCTTTTTATGTATTAACTTAAATGTAAACTTTTATGGCAGGAAGAGCATTGCACACACCGCTCTGTCCAGCTGAAATAAACATTATTATTATTATTATTATATATTGTCACATGCTTTGATGGATAGTAAATTTGAATATTTTCCAGTATATTCAGAAAAAATAAGCCTGCTTACCAGGGAAGTGGTTATTCAAATAAATAAACAAAATATTTATGGTGATTTATTTTTTTGATATTATGCCGCATTACCTTACTCGTTCTTCAGTCAACGTTTCATAAAGCATTACTGTGTCAATTTCGCATCTGCCCTAATGATGGATACTGTAATGGGATCCGAATCGTTGGCTAAAAAGGAGGTACTGAAACACGGCACAGTACCCCAAGAATAACCCACAATAATACTTTTTACCGTGAAAATCTCAAATCATTTCAAACAAAATATAAATTAACCCAAAAAAATTGCGTTTAGACTGCCAAAAAAACAATTTGATGGAATTTCCTAGCAAAACAGTTTACGCAGTTGACAATAAGAGGTGTTATTTTGAATAGCCCGCTATTTCGATAGATGTTACTTTTGAGCTGTCGTTTTTTGACATTTGACAAGTAGAAACTACGCCATTAATAAAAATGGAACAACACACGCTTCAACAACGCATTGAAATTCACTTGAGTGAATCAAATGCAAATCATCTTGAGTGATGAGGCCCATTTCCACCTCGGTGGCTTCGTCAACAAGCAAAATTGTCGCATCTGGGGCTCGGAAAACCCAAGAGTTATTGTTGAAAAGCCTCTCTATCCTCATCGTGTGACTGTTTGGTGCGGTTTATGGTCCGGTGGAGTCATTGGATTTTACTTTTTCGAAAATGAGGCTGGAGCAACAGCGCTTTCGAGAGATGATTAATGATTTTTCATGGCCGGAATTGGATGGTATTGATCTGGACAACGTTTACTTTCAACAAGACGGCGCTACGTGCCACACAAGCAACGAAACCATTGATCTTTTACAATTGAATATCAAAATAACACCTCTTATTGGAAAACCCTCTGTGCCCTCTGGTTGGAAAAAAGCGGTAATTCACCCTATTCCCAAGAAAGGTGACCGCTCCAACCCGGCCAACTACCGCCCCATAGCGATCACATCAGTTCTGTCCAAAGTGATGGAACGTGTGATCAACGACAAACTGCTCACATACCTCGAGAAGAACAAAATTATCAACGACCGTCAATACGGATTCCGGCGGAACCGCTCGTGCGGTGATCTTCTCGCGTATGTGACGCATGTTTGGGGGCGGTGCCTGGAACGTCACGGTGAGACCCAAACGGTCGCACTAGACATATTCAAGGCCTTTGACCGGGTCTGGCACCGAGGACTTGTCAACAAATTGCATTCTTACGGACTTCCCGCATCCCTGTGTACGTGGATTGCTGACTTTTTAAGGGATAGGTCGATTCAGGCGGTTGCTGACGGTTTCACCTCTTCCTCGCACTCCATAAATGCTGGCGTCCCACAGGGATCGGTTCTGTCTCCGACTTTGTTTTTGTCGCACATCAATGACCTTTTGACATGTGCACCGATTCATTGTTACGCGGATGACAGTGAAGTTCATGATAGCTTTTTGTTTGACAAGCCCCCAAAGGGCACACAAACTCCAACGGCTCGGAGGGCTTTGAAGCAGAGAATGGACGGTTATCTCGAGAGTATTTCCTCCTGGGGTAAAAACAATCTCGTCGAAATTAATGTTTCAAAGACCCAATCCTGTCTGATTACGTCTAAAAGGGATCCAAATGATAATCTAGTCTCCTTCAACGGAAGCAATCTTCCGAACAGGCCTTCCATTGATATGCTTGGTGTAACTATAAGTGACCAGCTCAGGTACGGGGGCTCCATCGAAGCCAAAGTAAAGTTGGCCTCTCAGAAGCTGGGCGTACTGTACAGGGCCCGCAGATACTTTAATAGTACACAACTGCTCACCCTGTACAAATCGCAAGTGCGCCCTACTGTCGAATTTGGCAGCCATCTCTGGTCTGGAGCCCCAAAATACCTGAAAAAAACCCTTGACTCTGTGCAGAAACGGGCGGTCCGTTTGATAGATTCCCCAATCTTAACAAACGGACTGCAATCTTTAGAGCACAGGCGTCAGGTAGGTATGCTGTCCTTGTTCTATCGGTATTACAATGGAAGATGCTCTGAGGAACTAGCGTCATTGATCCCTTCGGCACCGGTGCGTAGAACGGGTCGCTTCTACGATTCGTTCTTAAGTTCAACAGCTCGGCTGTGGAACAAACTGCCGGCCTCTGTGTTTCCTCTCTCCTACAACATGGGACTCTTCAAGACCCATGTTCACTCCTTCCTCTCCACAAAAAGACCCTCCACACAGCATCCCCAAAGATGACACAGGCCCTGAGGGAAATTATTTTCTTCAGGGCCTCCTGTGTGGAGTAAATATTTAAAAAAAAAACCCTGTATAATAAATACTAAGCAAACCTATATAAATTCAATCATAATTACAACTTCTGTAAATCTGAATCTTCTGCAGTTTTTTTTATTTGACTGAGCTTTTATAAAACTGAATATTTGAATATAAGTTAAAAAACATTTTTTCAGCAATCTTTTTCCATTTAAATATTGAAGACAATATTAGTGATTTCTAAACGAAAATCTGAAACAGAAAAATCAGAAAAGGAAACGGTCACATCTGGGACTCGAACCCAGGACCCTTGTCTTTCCGTGACAGTGCTCTACCAACTGAGCTAATGGGACCCTATTCCCCTCGGTCATTTTTAACTGTATCATACTTCGAATAAGAACTACTAACATTGTCTTCATTTTTTCACCGCACATTTTTATTGGCAACTATCTTTATGTATGATCGCAAGATTCAACCCGAACTAAATGCAATCCAGACAGCGTCTTTTTAGATAAACCTATCTTATTTTTTATTTTTTATGTGCGACATCTGTTGACTTTTCTGCAAGTCTAGAATGAATATTTTAAGGTATGCCATGTGGAAAAAGTGGAAAAACACGCCTAATAATAAAAAATATGAAATCTCTTTCAAAAAATATAGAAATAAACTTAATAAACAAATATTAAACACAAAAAAGGCATACTATAATAACAAATTTAATCACTGTTTCAAGAACATTAAAAAAACATGGAATGAAATTAATACAATTTTGGGTAGGAAAAATAAATCTGGTTGCGATGAAGTCTTATCTAAATATTTCCTAAAGTCACAATCTTCTGATGCAGTGGCAGAAAATTTTGCTAACTTTTTTGATGAAGGAGTTAATAAGTTGTTACATGAATGTGATTTCCGAGCGTCTAATCACTTGCAAGAATCCCTACCGCATTCAATGTACTTACCTAGAGCTAATGCTAAGCAAATTGAATATATTATCGGAGGTATGAAAAATTCAAAGTCACCGGGCATAGATCTAATTCGTATGTTTGATTTAAAAAAACATGTCAAATTACTTAGCCCTGTTATTGCTCACTTTATCAACAAAATAATCGATACCAGCCTCATCCCCGATGAATTAAAAAATAGCATTGTAAGACCTATTTTCAAAAATGGAGATCACTCCGAAATTAACAATTACAGGCCAATTTCTATTCTCCCGGCACTAGAAAAAATTTTAGAAAAATATATTTCGATAAATTTAGATAAATATTTGAATAATTTGAATATTATAGATGAATGCCAGTACGGGTTCCAGAAAAAAAAAAGTTGTGATAAATTGCTGGAAAAATTTTCTGATTTTATAAATTCTCAACTTAATTCTAAAAAACATGTACTGGTGCTTTTTATTGACTACTCAAAAGCTTTTGACACTCTCAGCCATATACAATTAATTAAGGTTCTTGAAAACATTGGAATCCGGGGTAAACTCCTCTCATTCTTTAAAAACTACTTAACTAATAGAAAAATGAACGTAAAGATTTTAAATGATATGAGTAAAGGAAGACATATTAAATCAGGAGTACCGCAAGGATCAATTTTAGGTCCAAAATTGTACATTATATATGTTATTGTTATGTCAAAACTCTTTAAAAAGGCCTTTAGATTCATTTTTGCTGACGATACTGCACTTGTAGTATCCAATGAAAATCCTATCATAGCTATTCAACAATTGCAAAGTGACTTTAACGAGCTACTTAAATGGGCTCATGATGTTGGTTTAATTATTAATGTTAAAAAAACAAAATGTATGTATGTAAAATCACCAAGCCTGGGAATATGGAATATACCCAAAATAATTGCTCATAATTCTGAATGTATACATAGAAAAATTGAAAATATTTGCCACTGTGAAACAATTGACTTTACTAACGAATATACTTATCTGGGACTAATAGTAGACAATAAATTTAAATGGGATAAACAAGTGGCTAAAATCTGTAACCAGCTCCGATCTTTTGCAAGTAATTTTTATAAACTGAAATTTGTTTTGCCTCATTGTACTCTTAAAATAATTTATTTTTCTATGGTCGAATCCATACTCAGATATGGCATACGAACTTGGGGGCACTCAAGCAATATTTATATTAAATATATACAAAACTTACAAATTGCTATAATAAAAAAAATTGTACCACCGAATATCTACAGACAAAGAAGTAATCTAAAACTACTGTATGGTTCTGAGGGCCTACTTCCAATAAAGGGTCTTCTTTGGTACATTATTATAATGGATAATGAGAGAGATAGCAAATATAAAAAGCAACCGGTGCATAATCACACAACAAGATTCACTGAAAATAAGGGCCTCATTATTCCAAGAGTAACAAATAAGTATGGAAGCCGAACGCTTAAATATTTAATACCAGAGATTTTCAATAAATTTAATAATTTTAATAATTTTAAACCTCAGAATAATGAGAGACCCTGCCCCAAAAACACTAAGCGTTGGCTAATAAGCGACGAATCAATGTATCTCTGAACATTATTATTGATGTATTCCTGAACATCTCAACGTACCTGCCTAAATAATTTGTATATAGGTAGGTACTTTGATATATATTATTTTGTGATATTGTTTATTGTATAATTTTGTGTCATACATGTATTAAAAATTAAAAATGTTTTATATATATTATTTGTAGAACCTACAGACAAGCCGTCATGTGTGACAGCTTTGTGGGACTGCATATACCTGTATCTTTAAAAATTTATAATAAAAAAAATAAAAAAAAAAAAAAAAAAATTATTTTTCGGAATAACTTTATTGAGTAAAACCTCAAATTGTAATATTTAAATATTGAAGACAATATTAGTGATTTCTTAACTAAAATCTGAAACAGAAAAATCAGAAAAGGAAACGGTCACATCATTTTTCTGTTTCAGATTTTCGTTTAGAAATCACTAATATTGTCTTCAATATTTAAATATTACAATTTGAGGTTTTACTCAATAAAGTTATTCCGAAAAATAAATAAATCTTTTTCTATACTTTGACAATTAGGATCTTTCAATTCTACATAGCTAGTATTGGAAATGACGTTGAGATCTTTAAAGAAACGTATCTTGCTTTTTCAAAATTTACTTGGTTTTCTTACTATTGTTTATATGATCGTTTTTAAACTCTTACAGGTAGATTTTTTTAATCATTTAAACATTACAAAAATAGGTCAGTAATTTTTTTTACCATTTTATTGGCGGGTTAGAAATTGCGGGTCTTACGGCCTCCGTGATATTGTAATCTTTCTTAGCGATGGGTCGGATTCTTGGGTACACAAATTCAGCATTAAAAAGACGCCGCGACGTCCGGGTAGTAATTTAATACATGACTTGGGAGCCCCTGATGGGATCAAATTGCTCATCATCACGGGTTCGGGGATGGCAACTTGCGGCCGCGGCCTTAACAAGGGCCAAGCTTTGTAAATTTTGCTTTTTTAAAAGATTTATGTGCGTAAAACGTAAAACAAATTTTGAAAATGACAACATTTACATATTGAGTTATCTTAACAGTTTCATAACCTTAAACGCGATGAACACCCTATTTTTAAACCTAGCACATTGATTGCTAAATTGTATCTTTGGGTGACTTGAAGTCATCCTCGGTGATGCTGTGTGAAAAGTCTTTTTGAATACAGGAAAGAGTGTACCTATGTCCTGAAGAGGTCCTTGTTTTATACCACATCACAACCAAGCAGTTGAATACAAACAAAAAAGTCTTAGAGTCAAGATATTGGTAAGGGAGCGATATATTGCTAAAAATGACTTAAGTTACATTTAATGACACTTCATCACCAGTTCCTACAATATAATCATCTGCCTTCTCTTCCTCCTGGTCTATCCCAAATTCTTCCATGGGCGTCTTGTGTAGGATGTTCATTACATGATTTTATGCTGCGTCACTAGTTTTTTAGGCTAGGGCCGGTGGCTTCCAGAAAATAATTCCGGGTTATGTATTCAGCCGCACATAATAATAATAATATTTGGCTAATTTATATAGCGCCGTTTTCGTGAGTCAACAAATACTACAATGAAACACAGTTATTAGAGTTTAAGCTGGGTCCAGACATGTTCTTTTGTCCGTCCCGTACCTCCGTTTCGTACCAGCGTCGCGATCCAAAAACTCTGGACGCATCATCTTTTGTCCGTACCGTACCTCCGTTTCGTATCCGCGTCGCGATCAAAAGCCCGTATCTCCGTAACGTCGCTGCGATCATAGCGTGTTCATTTCCTCACACCATGTCGTCGACTGCGGAAGTGTTTGAGAATTTGACGATTGTTTGCGCGTCCTTCATTGTTATTCACAATAATATAACGAAAAAAAAACAAAAAAGGCGACGTTGGTGGGAGTTAGAATTGTTCAAAAACAGAGAAAGATGTCGCACGCCGCGAACACGTCCAGACTGGCGCAGACCCGTACCGTATCGCCTTTGAACGGGCCGAAAAACCGACTCGCGATGGATCGGAGCGTACCTCTATCCGTATCGAGATGCCGTACCACCGTACCGTACCGAACGGGCGTCCAAACTAGCGTTCTTGATCGCGACGCTGGTACGAAACGGAGGTACGGTACGGACAAAAGAACATGTCTGGACCGAGCTTTATACAACTTTCTTGTCAGGAAATGACTGAATTAAACTAATGAGTGATTATGACTAAGGTTTGAACAACATTTCTAATTGGAATTTACGGCTCCGAATCTAATATAGTAATTCGGTACGAGAGATCTCACATGGTGTGGTATGGTGACAAACGGAGGCTGCCAGTCATATCTTTCAGTTTCTAGCTCCTAGTGATTCCTTCGGTTTGTGCTGGGAGCATCGTATTTTCGCGACTGATACAGCTGGTGTTTTAGCGGAATCTCGTCCAGCCGATAGTGGCGTGCGGTCCGCTTGGCTTTGGATACCAGAATTGTATAAATATTTAGGCTGATTCACTATAACGTCCATTGAAAGCAGATTATGGCTCTCGATTCATCTGAAATCAACTTCTAATAATTCTTCACTGGATATTTAATCGTGTCATTTCTACTTGTTTCGTAGCAGTAAATTACCCTTTGTATTGGCTACCTTAGAGCAATTCAGAGATTGTCAAAAACAAGCTGAAACTTTCTGCGGTCGTATTGCTATTTTGTTGATTTGCCCGTGGAGAGGATGGTGTTTTCAGCGCCGTGAGGGTTTGTTAAACTTATCACCCGCAAGCGCCATGGTGATAACTTTCCGTATAATTTCCTTTCCTCGAGAGTTGGCTGTCCGGATCTCTGGTGCTGCCTTTGGTGCATGATGAACTTTGCCTACGCCGTGGGGACAAATTTCTGTTCCATTTCTTACTATGAGCGTCGGTTATCCTGATCTCTAGCCCGCATTAATAAAACTCTTTTCACAGGACTACCTTTACCCCTCGCAACGCTGCCCAACTGGGTGGCAACATAAGCGCGCTTTTGTGACGTATCACACAAAAATAAAATAAAAACTTTCAATGTATTAAAATAAGTGTGCTTTCAAACTCTAGTGTTACTATGCTGCGTATACATACGCGAGCCGAACTGCCGAGCTGAACTACGTTAAAAGTTTCACGTATGAAAGATTGTAATAGTAGGCATTGAACAAGGGAACATTCAAGATCCTAGGATTTGTTGCAGATTCGGGAACGTTGAACAATCTCACCAACAATACGGTATTATGCCATTGTTCTACCTGACAAGGCACAAGCACAGTTAAATACGGAGAAGAGAACAGTCAAGTTAGATAGAAACTTCGTTCTGTATATAAATGGTAAATGTTTGGAAATCTATGGTTAACAATATTAAATTAGTCATTGATCGAATCCGGAAGTTTTACGTTTCTGATAACGTGACGCGTAATTCACAATTAGGCGGTTTTCTGGTATTTTTTTTCAAATAAGAAAGTAAAAATTCGAAATATTTCTTTTCTATAGTTCGACAAACTTGTAGAGCTATAAAATGAACCCAGCGGATTTTGCCTCTAAAACTCCGAATGCTGCAATTTGTTTTGTAATTTTGAAAAGTAAACTAAAACCAAAACGCCAGTAATTGCAGCTAAATTTCAAAAATTTTATCATAACACTACTGTCGTTGTAAAATACCACCGCCGGGAAATAAACACAATTTTTCGCAAAAATCCGACAAAAATCGCCTAAACTGCGCATTTACCAAAAATACGGCGAATCTTTCAGTTCTGGCTAGAGTAATAATAATCATTTCAACTTTTTTTTAATAAAATTTAAAAAAAAATGCTTTTTTAATAGAACGCTTCGAGAATACTAATTTCGGTTGTTTAACTCACAGGAGTTATGATTTATTTCACGCACGAGCTTCCATAACATCCAGGTTCGATACGAAACACATTGAGGGAACCGAATATGTTCACTGCACAGGCCTTCTTCCCTGAGTTGACATTAATAACAGCACTGATCACCAATAGATGTTCATCAAACAGGCTCCATCAATGAACTGCTTTGACAGTCAGTTTTATTGTTGTAAAATGTCACACAAACTTGTATAAGTACTTGTAGGTAAAAATGGGGCGGGAAAATGCAAGTAAAATGTTAAAGGAAGATTAATAGTTGCATCAACTCAGACATTTCCGTGATTTTTCACGGATCTGCACTATTTATAAATAAATTAAAGACGAAGACTATTCTACAAAATGTAACTGAAAACGATTTATGCAACACCACAAACAAATATTGATGCTAAGCGACGCTCATACTAATACTTCAGAAATTAGTTGACACTCTTTTACGTCCATGATTGAATGAGCCAAATATTTAATTTATTTTATTTTATTCAGGAAACAAACAGTAGCGAATGAACAGTATGTACGTAATATAAAAATGTGTAAGTGCGTATGTATTATATCAATGAAATTAGTTAAATTAATTACAATATAGTTTCAGTGGCAGAGTTAATATATATTATATTTAATACAATTAATTATTTTTTAGTAATTCACGTATCAAAATGATCGGAATTATCTAAAAAAGGTGTAATTTTAAAAAAATCAACCCCTAAAAAACAAATATTTTTAACCACAATTTATTATTAGATTTTTTTCGTATTTTTTTACTGAGGATTGAACCTTCCTCCCCAGGGACTGGTTCTGCTGTGTCTTATATCTTTTTTAAAAATTAAAAAATATATTCAAATATATATTTTGGACCTTCCTTCAGAAACTGGGGTTCACAATCCTACCAACCTCGCCAAATGCTGATCGGGTGGAATAATATTTATTTTTTAGAATGCATTATCATCGACGATGAGTCTCTCTGCCGAGTTTCAGTTTGATTGTATGTCGGAAGTGGGTTAATTTCCACTTCCTATATTTACATTTCCAAATACAACAGTAAAATTCGAATTGATGGATTTAAAAGGTGTAATTTAAAAAAAGTTGCAATGCACAAGAACAACTATGGAAAACACCTGTTGAGTGATGTATTTACATATATTTATAAAAATAAAATTATACATTTTGGTCATACTTATGTAAATTGTACAGTTAAACTTATGAATAAAGGTTTCAATCCTACACTCCTATCTACATTATAAACTTAAACGTATGAATAAAGGAGCGTAGGATAATCTAAATCCTACACTCCTGTATGTACATTGTAAAGTAAAACGTATGAAAAAAGGAGTGTAGAATGTGTAAATCCCAGAAAACACATTCGAAGACATGTGCGATTATCCAGTAACTTGCGAATTTTTATTGCAAATGAGCGATGAGATTGAATTTTGGGAAAAATAAATTATAAAGACATACTGATTAAAAATTTGAACCGTGCATATTTAAACGAGATCACTGCACATCAAGTTTTTTGTTTCTTCTTAATTTCTTTCACAACATTTGCACCAATGTTTATTATTTTTACTTTTGTCTTGTTAACTTATATAATATGATTCTTTTACATACTTATTGTAATATAACTGTCAATAAATATTAAGTTTATAAATGGCGCTTGTGACAATAATTCTAAATATACAAGGTACAATATATTTTCACAGCAACAGCCCTCTTTTTAAAAAATGAATTTACGTTTGAAACCCCCTGCCCCTGAAAATACCTTTCAGAAGGTTTCTAACGTGGGTAGTTAGTTTCAGTAAACATGAAGCTCAAGGCTTCAAGGCTTCAAGGCTGGAAGGAAAGTATGATTATGTGCTACTCCGGTACAGCCGGTAGTAGGAAGTGTAACATGAACACTCTCTGATTGCTGTTTACCATATGATGTACTCTGTATAATGTACTGTATACCTACCTGCTACACTACACAGTACATTGTATAGAATAGCTAGCTGCTATATAAACATATCTTGACTGGCTGCTGAAGTACTGGGGTTTTACGGTTTAAAGATGATTTACGTAAGCAGTTGATTGGTTGAATGATTTAATTTGGAAACTTTTGATGCTGTAGTTCTGTGCAGGTTATCTAGGGGTGCCCTACGGGAGTTAATTCTAGGTGATGGTAAAGTACAAGATTTTTTCCATGGAAAAATATTATTTTTTCAATTCCAAAAATTTTTCAAATTTTTTTAAACTAAAAATGACTAAAAAATTTGGATTTTCAAAATAATGTGAGATGAAAAAAACTAACCTTTAAACTTTTACTTCAATAACAATGGCTGCCGAGTAAACAAACGATTTTAATTTTACCGAAATAGCAATTTAAATGCACTATCGACTGGACCTTATTTGACCATATCTTGGTCAATTTGCAAATGCCCGCGAGCTCACACTAGCCAAAATGTGTGCAGTTTGAAGAGATATTTTAAAACATTTATTGGAATTATTTCATAAGCTCCAGCGTGTCTTACCTCTCTTCTGACTTATTTGTTATTTACATTCCATGAACTGAAATTACTGAAATATTTTTCTTACTAATCATTGATCACGTGTTTACATATTATAAAAATTAATGTGCATTCAATGGCTTTGTTTAAGGAAGTTTATACGTCTCAATATAAAAAAATGTAATAGGAAAACATAACCGTGATGATATTCAACCTCCGACAGGAAAGGGTACCAAAAATGAAGATATTAATAAAAGGTACATGTACTCAAATTTTCACGCCACCTTATTAGAATTATAAATTCAACTGCAAACTTAAGAGTCTCAGGGATTTTAGAGTAGTGCCTTATCTAAATGATTGTAAATTACGGCGACTCGGAAGTTATTTTAATCCTTCGCACACCCATTTTTAAAAATACCATCAATCCAAGATGCGCGACTTGCATTTAATTTGAAGAAAAAACTCACTGTTGTAACTGCGCTCTTTCAAACAATAATGGCCAGCAAAATAACGCAGAGTGTGCCAACAGTACGGTGTAAAAGAATTTTGCTGAAATGTTGCCGCAATAATATATTTTTTTCAAACACAACAAACTTATTTTATGGCACCATTTTAATTCAAAATTCACTTAGTTTTAACCATTTTTTTATTGTTTAAAATAAATAAGTTTGTAAATTTTCAGGCAATATTTTGAAATTGTATATACCTACTCGATTTTTATACAAACCTTATATAACTAAGGCACAAAACTAAGTTTTTACAAAAAAATTAGTTTTGTGCCCTGGAAAACTTTGTGTAGATAGGTGGGTCTTCAGTGATTTGTTGGGATACAAACTGTTTTGTTTGTACTCATTCTTTATTCAAAGTTTATATAGCCAACAACCAGCTCTTATTTTTTACAAATCTTTATGCCCTGGAAAACTCTATGTAGATAGGAGGTCTTCGGTGATTTGTTAGGGTACACACTGTTTTGTTTGAGCAATATATTTGTTACACGTATTTCGCGTTATGTTAGCCAAAACTCTTATACTCATGGATGCCTCTAATTTGTAGTGTGTCTGGCCTGAATAGCAAATAAATGGCTTCTTTAGCCAGCGACCACGCTTAATGAAATTCGTTATTAGGATTTTTATTGCTTTCCTATCGTGAACAATTGAATTGCAAGTTCCAAATACGTTACGGTAACTATGAGAAATTATGTGAAAGCGATATCAACTTAATATATACTTAAAAATAAATTGATTTAACCTTTCCATTACCAAGCTAGGTACCCAAAATCTACTACCGTCCATGTTTATTTTTTAATATAAACTTTATAGTACTTGTATATTTTGCATTCCTACAAAACTTATAAACATTTTTGTATGTGGTAAGGAAACAAATGAACGTCGGGCGCTTTCCCGAGATTGACAGGCTGAGTGCTAAAGACTGACCACAAGGTAACGCGATGTGGTATTTATATAGTAGACATACGCACCTAGTAGTTTATTAGTCTAGAACCTCTCAGGTCGTAAGAACGTAGGCTAACGGCTTCGCTATTATTCTAGATATGTACTGCACTGATCTCGAAGATCGCGGGCGCTCAATGTATTTTCGCCGCGCATCTCGTAAGTTCCAATACGATAAGGGTTGCATTTATCGATGTTCTAGATCATTCAAGGAAGTACCAGGTGTAGTAGCTGCCGATACAAAAACACTATCTACCACAACAACCTTTTTAGTTTCATACATGTATAATTCCTACAATATATGCATTGCGCGCTAATCTCATACCACAGTAGTTTCCGTTTATATGCGTACAGTGCCTGCCTCGGGGGTTTATGCGCACCTTCTCACTTGCATGCGCTTTTACCAAAGCTGCATTATGGGGTAAGGTAACTTAACGCCCTCCAACCGCAGGCGTTTGCCGGAGGCCACAGTCGTTGATGAATGAAGAGCTTTTATTATAAATTTGCCTTCTTTAAATATAATTTAACGAAAGCCATAAAAAGAATTGCCATAATTTTTTTGAAAAAAGAAAAAAAAATTATAAAAATACATAAGAAAACAAAGTCACCCCTTCTACAAACCCAAATTACGTTTTACATCTTAACATGCCGAAGATTAAGTCTTGATAACTTCTTCTAAAAGACGATTGACCATTTTTCAAAGATGAGTTTAACCATCTGCCCACCTCTGGGAGTAAAACCCAACTTTCCCTAACCACAAAGCATATTATATAAGTTCAGAATATATTTCATCAAAAATAATCGTCTTATTGGTCGCATTTATAATACAACTTCGTCAACCGCAAGAAGTTCTTACCGATTACAGCCGTATTATTTGCCTTCCGATCAGTCTGATTATGATTCCAAATGTTTTCGTTTCATCTTTCCTAAGGGTTGCAGGGCCAATCGAAACCTACCCCAAAGGGAAGAAGAAGCCTTTCCACTATTTCATATTTATTTCAGAGGTTTCAAATTAGGACCCAAAGCTAAAGATAAACAAAAATGTTATGCTTAGACATAGCTAAATTAAAGATTTATGTCAGTAGCAGGGAGGTTTAGATTTTTACTAAGAAATACTTATTTCTGAAATGAAAATGTTTGAAAGGGTTCTCTGTGTTGTTTGTAATTGACATAAAGAAAACAAATAAGCAAATTTAATTTATACTTTATTGATATACTGTAACGGACGTACTGCTCCGGGCTCGGCCACAGCCGTCCCATTTTAAATTTGTTCTATCTAGAAGTTAAATGTTAAAGTTAAATGTATGAAAGGCAAAATTGTTGTAACCCTCTATATGTAAATTATGTAAATGTTATATGTGATCTTGGAATAAATAAAACGTCAGAGCTTGGCTAGAGGAATACGGGCAGAGAATTATAGAGTGTGAGAGCTGGTGAAATAAAATGATATACAATTCGGGCACGATTATGAGAATCGTGCCTAAACGTAGTGGGAACGCTTGGCCACGGCTCGAAGCAAGCGGCCGTGCGCCGTCAAAGCGTTACAAATGACCGGTGGTACGCCGTCATTACGTCACATGGGCACGATTCTGAGGATTGTGCCCAAACAAAGGAAAGCGGTGCTCACGTTCGACCACGGCCCGAAATTACCGGCCGAGCGGCGGTAAACGGACCGGCGGGCGCCACCATTGCGTCACAACACGGCTCTCGATTCCAAGAATCAAAGAGAAAGCGAGAGCCGTTTGAGCGTAGGGCCACCACCGGCGGCCTATAAAACGGGCACAAGCCCCTCAGAAGGGGAGATAGCCAGTAACCATCACCAGCTCTACAACTCTCTCTCTCTGCTCTGCCCTCTACTTCTGCTTCTGCTCGCCTTCTTTTACTCTGACCCCCGCCTCATCCTGGACCACGGGCCTACCCCTTCGGACCATACCCGGGATCAGCATCAAGAACAAGCGACAATCGATCGGACCAACTCTACAGCGGCTACAGAGACGGCCCGTTCTACCCCTCCACGCCACTGAAGGACGACATCTCACGCCTCCGCGGATTGGGATCACCGGCCCATTCACAGTCTTATGCATCTCACTTCTGTATAATACAATATATGAGGACAAGGTATATATTATAACCGTTATGAAAGAAAAAGCCAAAAGATAAACTAATTTATTATTATATATGTGTAGGTTTGACTTTTAAATGATGATTATTAAAAAAAATTACACGTTTATTTAAATATAAATTTAATTTGTAAAATATACGATTTATTCGATAAATTTGTCACCTTTTACAGAAATGTAATCGTTTTTTTTCTCAATAAAACATGCAGTACATTGGCTTTACAAAGGAGGCCATGAGGACAAAAAACCCCTCAGGGCCTACTTCATCTTTGGGGATGCTGTGCGGAATTTTTTAATAATTTTATTTAAGGCTAACCTCAGATATAAAGAATACTTTTCCTTTGGAAAAGCTCTCCTTTCAAGCAAACAAAAAATAACGCACAAAATTAACGCAAGAAGTAAAGCGAAAATTAAAATCATAACACCAGAAAAAAGCAATTAAAATCTGGTTTTGTTACACAATTTTCAGATTATATTTTATTCAATTTTCCTTGAAAAAAAGAAACCCTCTAATATTATTTTTTGTAAAGAACTGTGTCAAGTTTGTGGAACGTTTCTCATTTCAGGGGAGCAAACATTTTATAATTACCTTCAACTCTACCTTGACAAATAAAATCGCTTAACTCTTTATTAAAAAAAGCCCCGTCGTCCGGTCCTTCCACCGAAAGTCCCCAATGATTTGATATCTTGAGACATAATTGAATTAAATTTTCCGGGAATCCACTTTTTTGCCGGAAATCTCTTCAATTATATTTCCACAATTTCCCGGCTGTTTGGGAAGAAATTGGCCTAGCTTTGTGCTTATTGTGTTTTTTTTAATATACATTCTCCGACGACGTTTTATGTTGTAATTCTTTCTCTTGTAATAGGAACCTAAAAGAAACCAAATTAAGATAAGTGACATGTTTCCAAGTTTCTGGATAAAAAAGCGAGGGATATTCCGTGGATTTCTACTGCGTAAACTTGTTCGATTCAACTAATTCTTTGGCTTAAGAAGTGGTCCATAAATTTTGAGGAAACTGAAATTCTAAGTTTGTGAGGCTCACTCCTCCTATTCAATTCTAAGTTTGTGGGGCTTACACCAATTCAATTCTACGTTTGTGTCCTTCACTTCAGTTCAATTCTATGTTTGTGGGGCTCACTCCTCCAATTCAATTCTAAGTTTGTGGGACTCATTCCAATTCAATTCTAAATTTGTTGGGCTCAATTTTGTATTAAAATACTTTTTGAAAAAATGAAAGTATTCCCAATACCGCTTCTTTTTTGAAGAAAACGGATACAACATAATTTCTTTTATAATTGTGAGTACGAAGATACGTTCTAAAATTATAAAAAATCAACAATTTTTATTATTTTCAGTGCATAATTACAAAGATTTTCAAGAATTGGAATTTTTTTAATCAAAAGATTATTATTTTATATTAGATTCATTGAAAATGTTGAAGTTAAGAAACAAAAAAATGTTTTTTTTATTTTTTTACACAAAATTGTAAATTTTCTGTTGGATTCCCATGGTATATTGTTGTTGATTCCCTTTTATGTTCCTACCATTAAATCATGGTTCCCTATTATGTATAATAGTTGCAATTATACTACGGTTTCAGGCTACAATTCTATGTACCAACTAAACATTTTGGCAGTTCACGTTGTGATGAAAGGCTTTAAATCACAGTGAAAAAACAGATAAACCATAGCTGCAAAAAAATATACAAATTATTTATGAAAACGGACATGCTAACGACATCTGGCGGAGAAAGAATTGATTCAGTTTGCTTGCAGTAGGCGCCTGTAATAGTTGGACTTAAATCGAGGTTCCGGGATGAAAGCAGAGAGGTCGTAAAATCGTCTAAGACGAGAAAGGAACCCCCTTTCTAGGCTTAAAAATAAATATTGAAGGTTGTCGACCAATTGGATCTGGTCGAGAACGATAAAAATTTTGAATAACCAATCAGTGAACGGAGAGGCGTGCTTCAGCTACAGACAAAGGAATGAACTCTGGATCGGGCAATAAAATAGATAATTAACGACATTTCGATTCCCACAAAAATTAGAGGTAAATGCACTATAGAGTAAACATCGACGTTTCAAGGAAACGGATCCTGGGAATGTTTACAATAACTGAGACATTTATGGGGTATCGAACCATTGAAATCGAGGGCTTTGGGAGTTTTACAAGTTGTAAAGCGCACACACAAAAATGCAATGAAAAAATTATAAACGTGATAGTGTAAGAGAGGGCGGAGAAACTTAGGGAAATTACTGGCAGAATTTTCAACTGTAGTACAATTATTTATGATAGAAGGAGGGTGTCATGTTCGATAAAAATCGTACTAAAGAGAGGTGAGAGTTTTGGAAACAATGGAAATTAATCGTTATCAATTTAAGATGAAACGGACATATTGGTAAATCAATTTTGAATGAAAATCTCGCAAAAAAAATAGACATTTTAGAAAAGTGTGGCGACCGAATGGAAGGATAATACAGAGATTTTTGAGCTGCTACAAAGGTCCTAGGGACATGAAAATTGAGTATCAGAAGAAGACAGTAAAACTAAACATATAGCGATAGATTAGATTCAGGAAACGTAGGCATTTTACATGATTATTAGGTTAGATAGATATTAGAGCTACACAAGACGGCTGAAGAAGTGACATGAGATAAAAGGTTGACAGTCTCATGTGTATTTTGGGAGATAAACAATCGAAATCCGAACATGATTTTTATTTACGTTAAGGTAATAAACGATTAGAAAAACGATTAACTTTAACGTGGAGCAGATGAGGTATTTAGATAAGGCAAAAGAGATTAAAATTAACAGGTTTGAAATTAAATTAAATTTACGACCATAGTACATAAATTCAAGACGTAAACATGTGTCCAGACATATAATTTATGTAAAATCTTGTATGACAAAGATAGAGGATGGGGCGGAGATTGGGTCAGGCAATAAAAATGACAGATATCCCAGAGTCTAATTAGGTATATCTCCCATAGAAGTGTGGAAAATTATATATTAATTAATAATAGATGAAGTATGAAATTTTCCTGGAGACCACACACATCGGGAAAAGTGGAGAAAAGATAAAAGAAAGGGTAAAGAACGGAGATAAAGAATAATCCAAGTGGAGAAAAGTGATACAATTAAATTTAACCGTGAAATAAATAAATACGACTTGGAAAATAATTAGTTATAGAGTTATGAGAAATAACAAAAGAATAAAGAAGAAAATTGTGCAGGAAAACGTCGCGAATAAAAGAAAATCCAAAAAAATAAGGAAAACTCAAATCTGCGACATAAAGAGGGAAGGTACGGGTGAAAATGGAAAAGCTCGTATAGGTGACAATAAAATTAAGTAGAATTTAGACAAATCGAAATTCAAAAATGCGTAGTAAAGATCTCAGCATGGATTTAAACAATTTTCGCACGAGATGCATAAAATTGAGATCTATATATATGTTATTGAGGATGGACCTATCGCGAATTGGAAAAAAAAGGAACGCAAAATCATGAGATTTTAACTACATTTTGTATGAACGGAGGACAAAGGTAGCTTGGGCGACTAACGCGGACTTACCCGATTCGGACCCTATCGATTTAGAGTTGTGAGATAAAAATTAACCACCGCCCAGAGCCGGAAAGCAGAAGATCTTATGGAAGCACAATCGATATTAATGGCAGGGATGTTCGGATTTGCGAGTTGGTAAAAGATAGAATCGATCATCAGAGGAAATTCAGATACGTCTTTTGGAATCTGAGAAAGGTATAAAATGGCGGTGCAGACCAGTTTTCAGGGAGTCAGTCGAGAGTTTTGAAAACGGAGTTTACGTCGCATTACTACGTCTATTGGTAAAATTCTAGTGAAATAATCTAAGTGTTAAATTTTGAACAAGTCTAAGTATTAAATTTTGAACAAGTCCCTGGACTTAGGAAGTTTTGTGAAAAGTTAGAAATTTTAAATTCAGTTTAAATTCCTTTGAAAATCCTATCAGTGAAGTTTTGTTGGGTCAGTTTAATTTGGTTAAACAGTGAAAATAAATATAATTTAAACTCAGTGCTTAAAAAGTGTTTAGTGAAGTGCAAAAAAGTGACTACTGAATTAAAAATTAAATCAAAATTTAAAAATAATTATTCCATTCAAGTGAAATTAAAATTCGATTGAGAGTTTTGTCGTTCATCTAGAGTGGATGTGCTCGTGAATTGAAATTTAAAAATAGATTATAATTTAACATCAATTTGGTTAAAAAATAATAAAATAGTAATAAATATTTACGTCTTAGTTTAAAATAAACACAATCTAGACAGTTCGAAAAGAAATAACAACAAATGCTCAAACCTTTGTTCAAAAAAGTAACAGTTCGGAAAAGAAATTAATTTATTAAGAATCGAGATAATTAAAAGTCTGCGCAATTCGGAAAAAATTTTCTTATAAAAATAAATAAAAAGAAATTTAGAATCAATAAATTGATCAATTAAAATCCATCGTGCGTATAGCGACAGTGTTAAAAGTGTTTGTCGTTTTAACCGGAATTCTAAACATCAATCTACCATTTCGAAAAAAAGTATGAAACAGTTATCATTCAAAAGCCTAAACTAGAAAAGTGTTACTAAATCAACGGGTTTTCTGGATTAGGATTTCGTTCGGAAGAAAAATTAAATATCAGCTAATTTATATGATTCAAGCGAGAATAAAATATTATATAGGAATAAATAGTCAAAAAGATTTATTTTGAAATTAGTTGAAAAATACAATTAATTAGGTAGGATTTCTTCATCAAGGTTGTTGTGTACTACCCGACCGGAAATACCTTGACGGGGGTAAGTTTTCCTTTTATAAATAATTTTCAGGTCCCAGGAGACACAGAAGGGCTGTGAAGTGGAAGTATATCAATTGAATATTAAATTAAAACAACAAAACAAAGAATTACACATTAAAATATGTATATTGTGTATTTGTGTATATATATATAAATATAAAATAATATATTGTATATAAAGAATATATATATATAAGTAATGTAATTATATATATGTATTTTATTTATTAATCGAAGCATCGAAATGGTAGCGATTTTTAATACCTACCCGAGGACATATCTATATTATTGAAAAAGAAAATATGTATTTATTTATTATTCAAGACTATGTAGAATCATATATTTTATATTTATTTATTAATATATGTAATCTTATTTAACGTTTTTGACAATCGAGATATGTGTACTTATATATATATATATATATCTATTCTTCAATAAACTCTAGTAAATTTACTAAATTCGGAAAAGAAATAAATAGTTTAACTTCAATAAAGGAATTAAAAATATTTAAATTAACTATGCACAATAAACGGTAACATAACTGAATCACAAGGAGAGCGCGAGATATTTTTAAAATAAACAATCTCACATCTGGGTTAGTGGGTCAGATGAGATGTTTACATTGTTCAATTTGTTGATAAAACAAGGGATCACTGGAGAATTGGGTCAACCGCATAGTTTGGAAACGACCTTGGCCATAATTAGTTAGTCACATAGGATTTTATTAATTACCCGAAACAGCTGGAAGATGCGTGCTCTCAAAAACCTATCAATCACAAACGACAATTGAAAAATCACGGGTTAGCCAGATTTATATCGAAAAATTACATAAAACATTTGAATACCATTGATTAGATAATCGCATAGATTTTTATTAGTTACCTGAAACAGCTGGAAGCTGCGTGCTTACAAATACTTATCATTCACAATCGACAAATGAAAAATCACGGGTTAGTAAGATTTATATCGAATAATTATACGAAACATTTGAATATTATTGATTGGGTGCTCATACAGAACCCCATCAGTTGCCTGAGACATTTGAGAGTCGAGTACTCTCTAATGTGGCGACCAACTATTTGAAACAATTGGAAAATCACGGGATAGGATGAACAAAATTAATGTTGAAACCTGGAGGTAAAATTTAAAACAATACGTAGAACTCTTCGTGCGAGATCCGAGCTTGGAATGCGAGGTAGATAGCCTCGTATTGCGAGTTATAAACCTTTCCCAAACTGTATGTATACATATATTTATTCGTATGTACTGTTTACTGGAGGATGCGGACCTGCATACAGCTTGCATTTTAGGTCTTCTGGACCACTCTCGCATCTTCTCTTAAACGTGGAATGAGGATTCACGACCCGTAAGTCCACACCAACCGTGAGTATATGATTGTATATAGGACGAAACCGGTTCGCCCTAAGTAAATTGTAGTCCAAGGAGGGGTCGGAATTTGGGGGTATCGGGACTCGAGGAGAAACTTGAAGGCAATGCATGATGACGTGGAAGGCTTTTTGGGACGCGATAACTTAGGTATCAATCAAAGAGCCGTGTCAAAAGATTGTGCGAATTTCTAGTCGACTCCCGATCATCTCGTTTACTTGCAGGAGGATTTGGAGCCAAATTATGCCAGCAAATGGGCTATTCCGAGTTCGTCAAATATGCAATTAACTAATTACATTAACCTACTAAATCAATCTTTACATGTACCTTATAGCAGCAGAATCATAAAGGAGTGGCGCCAAACAGACACAAGAGTTTACCAAAATCAAATTTACTAACAATTAACCATTTGAGTTATATTTAATCACCTGTTCAAATAAACATGTGTAATATCTTTTATCAGCGTTTAACTACGACTTTGTTAGGGTGCAGGGAATCAGAATAATAACAATAGGAAAGTTAGCTCATTCAGAGAATTCATTAAAGTCTAGGTTTGCAATGGAAAGACCAATTAAATTTTGAAACTCAACACCTCGATCAGAACCAAGGGGGTTACCACAAAAATGAAGGTAATTAAAATCCTATATCATAAATCAAAAAATTACACAACGTTTGATGGAATTTAATTACAATATAAATACGGAAATATTTACGTTCAAGTTCGTAAATAACGTATTAATTAGGTAAGTACATATGTCTATAAAGATATATAGTACAAGAGAGCTTTAAGTAGCTTTCTGTAGATATCAAAGAAAAGGGTCCAATTTCATGGAGGCTTATGTGTTGTAGGGGAGGAATTTTCCATCCCTGCGAACACATATGCAAAGCCTCAGAGAAAAAAAAAATTATTAAATATCGGCCATAGCCAAGAGAGAAGAAAATTTTATATTGTTTTAAACAAATAAAAGAATGGCGAAAAGAGGCGAAATATTACAACGTTTTAACGAGTTCACTGCTTGACTTTTTTTGTTTTTCTTCATTTCTTTCGCTAACTTTGAATGAATTTTTTTTTTTTAATTTTTTTTTTATTTTTATTGTTGATACATTTTTTTTTACAATATTTCATATTTCAATTTAGTAATGTTGGCCTCACTGGGTTGTTTACCCGTGCTGGGGCCCCCATTTTATAATTTAAGAATTTATACATTTAAAAAAAATAAAAGAAAAACAACATTAAAATAAAGATAAATTTAAAATAAAAAATAAAGATTAAAAATTAAAATATAATTATAACACTAAAAGAAAAATATCAAAAGAGAATGTAAATCGGCATTTATAATGATATATGTGTTTGTGCGTGTTGCGTGTTTTATATATATTTTTTTTGTGTTGCGTGTATATGTTTTATTCTTTTATGTTATAGTATTTTGGTAATATTGTCTTTTTGTTCTTTAATCCATTTTTTTTATTTTGTGTTTGAATTTATTTTTATTTTCCTCAATTTTTGTTTCAAGTGGAAGACTGTTGAATGCTTTAATAGCGTGGTATTTATGGTGTCTTTGTCCAAAGGTAGTGTTTACC
The DNA here is from genome assembly GCF_061612785.1 of Hesperophylax consimilis. Taxonomy (NCBI): domain Eukaryota; kingdom Metazoa; phylum Arthropoda; class Insecta; order Trichoptera; family Limnephilidae; genus Hesperophylax; species Hesperophylax consimilis. The sequence continues at coordinate 24,660,643 of NC_142849.1, read as the reverse complement.
GTCGGAGTTTTTATGTTTTCTTTGTACGCTTGTCTGACCGGTCTATTAGTGATATTTTGTGTTTGTTGGGGTTTGTTTTTTTGGTCGAAAATGTAGTTTAGTAGTGTTTTAACATATAAATGGCGTATATCAAGTACGTCACAGCTTTTAAATATTTGGTCTGTGTCGGTTAGTTTATGTTTTTTGAGTATTACTTTTAATATCGTTTTCTGTGCGATTTCTATTTGAGCGATAGCTGCGTTTGTTGCTCCTCCCCAAGCAATTATTCCATATTCTATTATTGATTGGCATAGTGCATAATATATTGTTTTCAATTGTTTTATTTTATATATGTTTCTTATGTTTAGGAAAATGTGTATTGTTCTGAGGAGTCTATTTGTGATTTGTTTGATGTGATGTGTCCATCTAAGATTATGGTCAATTAGGATTCCTAGATACTTTATTTGTTCTGTTTTTTCTAGAGGGGGGCAATCGCAGATGTTGGTGTTTATGCATTCGTGTATTTTTATGGTGTTTGTATTGTTTTTTGGCTGTCCTGTGTTAGTTATGCTGTACGTTGTGAATTTTGTTTTCGATATGTTTAGTGTGAGTGTATTTGAGTCCAACCATTTTTTCACTTGTGTGATTCCTAGATTCGCTATGTTATAAACAATGTTAGAATATATATTCTTTTTATCTTTTGTCTTGTTTATTTATAAAATATTACTTTTTTTCTATTGTTTTATCTTTCTATATCATAACACTATAATTATCAATAACTATCATATATATATATATTTTTTTTTGGTATAATATTTTTTAAATTTCAGAATTATCCAGTAATTTTGGCCTCACTGGGTGGCTTACCCGTGCTGAGGTCTTCATTTATACATAAATGGCACTTGTTCCGTAAATTTTAAGTAAATAAACAATGAATTTTGGCCGCCATTCTTGAAATAGTTGATGGTGTAAAAATGGTTATTACACTTAATAAAATTATCGTTTCCGTTACTCTTATTCCAGCTACTTGTTTAATTATCAAGATATATCGTGTACAAGTTCTTATTGTCAATTTTATGAAGGGTTTGAATATTATAAATATCTTGTATTTAGGATATTTATTTATTTATCAATTTAAACGCCCTGATGGGCTTTTACACTAAACATAATTTACTGCATAATACAGTGACAACAGAAGGTTTTTGAAGTAAAACTTCTTTACGCGCGTCATGCATTTTCTAGGACCGGAGTAAAACCGACTCATGACCGTCACGAAAAACCGTGATCATTTGCTCACTGTTCACTGTCGCTCTCTCACCGTAGTCGCTTACTGAGGTGAGGGAGCCACTGACGAACGTTCTCTCTCTCTCTCTCTCTCTTCTCTCTTTTCCTCTCTCTCTAGCCAACGACGCCACGCCAGGCATCAGCTGCTTGCTTCGTGTACTGCGAGTGAAATACCTAATTGATTGTAGTTTATTCGATTTGGAACAGAGTTTTAGTGTCAAAAATGAGTAGTGACGACATAAAAGTGTAAAAGAATTGATTAATTTTAACATTCGGTTAAAAGAGAGAATGAAATGAAAAGAGAGAGAGAAGAATACTCAAAGTTTCACTTCCGTCGTGCGTAGGCTTGCCACACACTGAATTTTTTATTTTTAAAACATCAACACAAAAATTACTTTTTTTTAAGTTCACAACATATCTACAAGAAAACAACCAATTTACGCAATTGCTCTTTCAATATGCTACATAAAAATGTCAATCAGGTGTCTCTTGAACATTAATCTGTCTATCTTGGCAAACTTTTATTAAATATGTCGATATTTGAGGTGATTTTATTTCCAAGTGTGTGAAAGCGAGAAATAGATGCATGTATGTGATAGTTGGTACTAAATTTATTGTTGCAGAAGAATATATTTTGCCTATTTGCTCGAGTAGATACTCTGAAATCTATGAATTGCAGGAGTTCACAACAGTCTAGTTTGGAGTAAATTATCTTAAATTAAAAAGTTAGGTCATTTATTTTTCTTCTGTTCTGTTCTAGGGAGTGTATTTTAAGTGTATTTAGCAAGAATGTATAGTTTGAATAGTATATAGTATATGTGTAGTTTGAAGTTAATAAATCGTAAAAATTTGTGCTGCACACGTTCAATATTTTTGATATGAATCTGGTAGTATGGGGACCACTGAATTGTGTTCTAACAAGCTGCGCACTACCGACAGATACACGATTTTTATAACCTCCAACGAGTCGAAGTCTTTGATGGTTCTGATTATAAATCCCAGAGTCTTCATACCTTTGTTAGTTATTTTTTGTGTGTGATTTACAAAATTTAATCGAGTATCAAACATAACTCCAAGGTCCCGAATTTCGTTGACTTTTTCTAAGATTTCGCTTGCTATTGTATATGTGAATAATAGTGGGGTCTTTGTTCGAGAAAATGTTAATAGCTTACATTTATCAAAATTGAGGAACAAGTTGTTAGCTATACACCAATTATGTAATTTTCCGATGTTGGACTGTAAGATTAGGCAATCGCTTATATTAGATATTCTTTTGTATAATTTGATGTCATCGGCAAAAAGCAGAACTTCTGCATCGTCAAAACAATTTATGATATCATTTATAAATATAAGAAAGAGAATGGGGCCGAGTTTAATCCATTGCGGTAGGCCACTTGTTGCATAAAATAACTTAGATTTGGAATATTTAATTTCTTCTATTAAAATTCTGTTAGACAAGTAACTCGAGAACCAATCCAACAACTTGCCTCTCATTCCCAATGCATACAGTTTACTAAGCAATAATTTATAGGATACTTTGTCGAAAGCTTTTGAAAAGTCTGCACAGATACTGTCCACTCGTTTTTTTTGGAAAAAGATTCCGTAATATAGTTGCGGTAGAGTAGCAGGTTGTAGCAGTTCTTACTCCTGGGCGGCGAGTTCCTACCCGATTGGAAATAATCAGTTGGTTAATTTTCTCCTGTTGGCGCTCCTGTTTTCGAGATCACGGTGCCGAGCGTACTTCGACTGGTTTAGTTGGTGGCTGGACTCGGGAGCTTGCGCTGTGTTTTGTGCGACGCTGAACATGAGGGACTTTCTTGCAATTCACGAAAGGTCTTTTCCTTTTTAACTTATATTTTAAAATATTTAATTTAACTTTCCGATAGGGATTACTGCATTAACTTCTTGCATAGTTAATAAATACTCTGCTGGCGCCCACTCAAACATTTCTTTACAAGATACTTAGAGTTTTTTTAAATATAATGTTACCGGCTTATCAGTCATATTTTATCAAGATGGCGTTTATCGTACGTGCATTCTTGACACGCCCGGAGATAAAATTTATTAGAGTCTCATGTTCGTTTTATTGATCAAAATATATATCAATTGTTGTTTCAATAAATTAGCTTCTTGTAATAATTGAACCTTCTTTTATTTAAAACTTCCTTCACAGATTACATTTGCTACCCACATACATTTGTTGCGCGTGGTTGAGATGACTTGATTATTGTAAGGTATTATCAGATTAATGTCACAATCTTAGGATCCATCATTAATTATTCATAATAATCATTTCATCACCCGTCATTTGGCAAGAAATGTTACAAGTAGTAGCAGTTGACCTTCCAGTAACAAATCCATGTTGGTTTTTATCAATTACTTTGAGTATTGATGGATAAATTATATCGAGAACAAGGGATTCAAAAATTTTTGGAAGTGTTGATTGTATACATATAATACGGTAGTTTTTTATGTTTGTGTCATCACCTTTTTTGAAAAAAGGGGTAATGAAACTAGATTTCCAACGGGTTTGAAAATGTCCAGAAAAAAGTAAGTGGTTGAATATTGCATCGAGTGGACCTGATATTGCATGTGCGCATTGTTTGAGAAATATTGGCGGTATGTTATCTGGGCCAGCACATTTGTTAGAGTATATGGCATAAACCAAAACTCTTATTTACCAATACGAAGAATAGTATACTTATACCATTGAGTTATGTGAGTCCGTTGAACGAGGTCACTGAAAAAGGGGAACACAACCCGAACTTCTTCCATTTTCTCTCATTCGGCTTATTTCATTCGCCTTCATTCATAAATTATTCACTATTTCCAACGAATACGGTTACGGCAAACTTCTACTGATGGAACGGAGTCATTATGCAATGGGAATTGGAAACAATTGGAAAGCTCTCGTCTGGAATAAAATCAACAATTTGATTAATTTGGAAAATTTGTCAGTAAGAACATTATTAACGCTAAATCAATTAGGATTTTTTAAAGTGAAATAAATTTTGTTAGTTCTATATTATAATACGACGATCCCGAAGAACAATGTAGTGGCTTTTATTAATTTTAAGGAAAATATATATTTTAATAAAAACACAATCTTTCTCGCTCCCATTTCCAATTTGTCTCATAACGTTAAACCTATGTTTAATACGACATCATCAATCAGGATGTATATTTTTTTTTGTTAATATAATTGAAAAAATGTCTGCCTTTTCAAATAAATTATTCATTACGTTCCTAGGAATTCAGTGGGATTTTTCATTTATATGATTAACTAGCAGACGTTTGCCCGGCGTTGCTCGGCGTTGTTAATGATTTGGAGTAAATTTTTGAGGATGTGAATTCTAGAATAAACATTGACTTTTAAGTATTTTCTACAAATTGTCACGTAACAGATCTCTCAAACACATTTTAAAATACCTGCGAAATTAAAATTCAACGCAGAACGGTGCGCATGCATTACTGCGCACCAACGCCAAACCCCAACAGTTTTAGTGGCCGCCCGCCATCTTGCACTCCAACTCTAGCCTTGGTCTCGACATCACGTGCGCTCCAACTCTAGCCTTGGTCTCGACATCACGTGCGCTCCAATACTAGCCTTGGTCTCGACATCACGTGCGCTCCAATACTAGCCTTGGTCTCGACATCACGTGCGCTCCAATACTAGCCTTGGCTGCGACATCACGTGCTCTTTCAACTCACGACTTGGCCTCGTGCGTTTGGCTCCGGCCTCCTCATCATAGCCCGAGCCTAGTCCGCGCACGTTTTGCGCGTGTAGACGATTACTACCTTGGTTCCCACTCTACAATATCTGGAAGTAACACCTCGCTGGCCTAGCAACTCCTGCATTCCCGGGATATCTAATGTAAGCGTGTACCAAACCTTTGCCATTTTATGTGCCTATTTAGAAGCCTGTTAAAGACGTCTGACAGACGAAGCCAATGTGAGAAAGAGATTTGTTCAATTCAATCAGCCAGAAATAATTTATGAAGTATATTTTCTGCCCTCTTTGTGTTATACTATTGTGTGCTTGTTGACCTGTAAATACACTCATTAATCATTCCCATTTAGGTGTTTCATTTGACGAGATAGTGGAGTCTTCAATTGTTGAATATCCCCCCGTGTAAAGGTATAATCTGCCGACCCTACCTGAGCTAATAATTAGAATCCTATGATTCTACCTCTGAAGCTGAGCAGCCGGCTCCAAAACCCTACGTGGCGCCCTTTACACTGGCGCATAACGTGGGGGCTCCAAACTTTACAAAATATAATATTCTTGTATTATATTTATATATAAATCTTTCGGAATAAATTCTTTAAATAAAAGTGAAAACAGTATCAAAATCCTTTGCGTAGTTTAGAAGAACTAAACGCACAAACAGACAGATGCGGATAGCGACTTTATTTTATACTATTTAGAGATGAACAAGAAGTTGGTGAATAAAGCAGCTGGTTTTAATTCGAAGACTTCATTCTTACATAATTTTGAATGGGAGAAGAAGTCGAAGGTTCCCACTATAGAAAACAGATCGTACTAGAGGCAAACTGAATTTATTATTTTATTTTTAAAATTTAGTGTTAAGTTTTTTTATACAGGATGTCCAAAAGTAAAGTACGCTAACTTCGAGGGGGTGTGATTCTACATGATATTAGAAGTAAAAAAATAATAACTTTTTCAAAATACAAAATTTGTTTGTATGGGTTAATAAATAATTTTGTATGGAAAATAAAGATATTTATCTTTTTTACTTCTATCGTCATTTAGAATCAGCTCCCGAAGTTAGTGCACTTTACTTCGCGGACACCCTGTGTATGTACATGATACTACAGGTTGCTTTTCATGTTAAAAGGTAAAATTGGTTCAACGTGTGTGTCAGGCATTACTATTTTCCGTCAAACTACCGTCCCGCACCTACTGCTGGTTCCCTCGATCAGTTTTGAATTCAACGAATCCCATGCGATGTGTCGATAACTTGTATTTCATTCGCAAAATAATCCGATAATGTAATGTACCTAGGAGTGTTTGACTTGATGTTATAATCAAAACTTGTTAATGTATATATATATTTTTTATTTCATTAAAAACAAGAAAGAAACGAAGAAAGGGTAGGCATTCATCAATTTGTACAGGCAAAACGCAAACGCAAACGCCGCCCACCGGGAATATGCACGTCATTTTTCTAAATCGAAATTTGTCTAAAACTTGTGTTCAAACGCATGAACGTATTCGCGAACAAGGCATAGACTGAAGACCTCGAAACAAATTTGCTACTAATTTACCACTAGAGGATGATAAATTCATCTTGGCTACAGTGTAGATGACCATACATTGTCACTTAGCAGAATTTCTGCAATGACTGGTGTTTCGAAAAGTTCTACCTAGAATCTTTCAAGAAGTGCACCCGTTCCATTATCGTTGCGTACAGGGCCTTCTGGAACGTGACCCCGTATCAATGATTTCATATTGTCAGTGGCTACTCAGTATGTTACTTGAGAACTCCAACTTCATTGGGAACGTCCTTTGGACGGACGAGGCTCTTTGCAATAGAACTGGTGTGATAAACATGCATAACTTGCATGAATGGACAGAAGAAAGTCCACGCTATATAGAGGAGGTGCACCATCATGTTTAGTTCTCTGTGAACGTTTGGGCGGAAATCATCAACAATTAACAGTGACTTTTTCAAGATATTACCTGCATTGCTTGATGAACGACCTTCCTTTCCTTTTGGGAGAAGTTGATTTACGTAGAAGACTTGAAATGTGGTTTCAACAGGATAGAGCTCTACCACTTGCCGTTCGTCGATATCTAGACGAGCAATTACCTGATTGTTGGATTGGACGTGGGAGCCAATTTTAAAATAAAAAACATGTTTTGTAAATGATGGAATATTTTGGAAATTTCATTTTTGTAAATTGAATAATCCCTGAATACCGTCTGGAATAAAAATGATTATTATTTTTAATATATTACAATTATTTCTGTGTTATTTTTCGTTTCTTTCTTCAAGTTATTTTTAAAGGTTGTAGGGATCGTTTCCCGATATGATATTTTACTAAGGTAATAAGGCACGCAGTAGTTGTTTGCCCACAAAAATCAAATTATTGGGGCTGTTATTCCGCGGCTGGTTGATTTATTCGGCCAATGTATCTTGCACCGCGGTGTTGAGTTAATTGGGCCAACCAACTGAACTGGACGAATTCGTTAAGCAGGCCAAACCGTTGCCAATGGAATGTGATAGACTGCTGACGTTTTTATAAGTAGAGAAAAAGCTGGAAACTCTTGTTTTTTTAACTGATTTATTTAATCTCCTGATGATCTCCGTTGCTTGATAGTCTACTTTCAACCCCTTTGATTTTAGTAGGGTGTGGCGGCTCGCAGTAGTAGATGTATCGAACATCGTATCATGCAACTAGATTAAACTTGATGCCACTTCCTGGACACCAGCATCTGGCAAACAACTGCAAGTTCGATGACTCCTGTTTCCAAAACAAAATCATAATATTTACTCGAGTTATTTATAGTTTTACCACCTAAATTGAAGAGCTGCGCTGAAAACTGGGAAAAACAACAACATGTTTTGGAAGCTGACGTCACACGAACACCTGCCCAGCAGGCCACTGATGTTCTGGACAGCCGAGTCGGACCGCTTGCCTCTTGGCCATCTCTATCAAGACATTACAATAATCAGGCGTCTCCGTGTGCCAGCCCTTATTGGAAGCTACGTCACCTGCCACAATCACCACTGACGTCCTGGACAGTCGAGCCGGACCGCTTGCCTCTTGGCCATCTTTATCAAGACCTTACAATTATCAGGCGTCTCCGTGTGCCGGCCTTTGTAACTTCAGTTGCGTTTTTCTTGTGCGTGTCCCGTTGTACCATACAGTAGTTATATTTACCGTCAATAATTTATTACATAATAAAATTAAAACTTGAATCATTTTTGTTTGGAAGACAAATTTTAGGAATGAACTACTTACAATAAAGTACGAAATGTGTAAAACTATGGTTTTTATGTTGCATAGTAATTATTTATTTTTAATACTAATTTTTGTTAAGTGATAACTATTTTTGTTACATATTTATCTGTGTTACAGCTGTTTCCTCTTTTAACGGTTTAACCAAACTCTTTGATAAAATACATTATTATTTATATTGCTTATGTGAGTACCGCATAAGAGTCCCAACTACTCTTAATCACCTTGAGCCAGTGAGACTGTGGCATTTCCAATCAGAGTGTGTTGTGAGGCTAAGTAAAGATAATAGGGAGGGGAAGGAAATAAGAAGGGAGGAAGGTAAGAAAGTACCTGTCTATTCAGATCTGGTCACTAGATATAAAATGTATATACATTTCTGAAACGTGCAGCATATATACTACATATATTTTTGAGCTTTAAAATTTGGGAGCCACCTCTGGGCTAGAGTCAAACAGTATTTGATTAACCTATTCGATTCTGTGCAAAGAAAGGCGATCCGTCTGATTGATAATTCGTTGTTAACAGGCCGATTGCAATATTTAATCCATTGTCGGCATCCTGAGTCTGTTCTGCAGGTATTTCAATTTAGCTTGATCTAAGCAGCTATCAGTATTGATCCCCAGTACACTCGTTCACTAGTCCATAATTAATTAAAAAAAACATTTCAAATTTTATTCATCAGCTCATTTCAATGCGTTTTTAAATATAAACAGTGGGTATAACAACTATACTAGTAATAATAGAGCTTGCCTTTTAAATGTAGCTTCATTGATGCTAAATATGTCCATTTCCGAATTAATTCTGTTCAACAGCAAGATTGCTCTCCCTATTGGCATGACCATTGGCAAATTAGTCCTGCAGGCTGGGAGATTTATGCTGTGGGTGACGGAAATACTTACCAAACTTACCAAACTTACCAAATACTTAAAAGTATATTTCTCAGATAGCTTGCGAATAATGTTATGTCTCTATTTTTTATATTTCTATTATGATTTGATTTATATGTACAACCTCTCTCCATGGCTATTTATGTATTCATAAATGTTTTGTTTTGTAAATTTTTCGTTCTATATTATCTTTTGTTTTGTATAAATATTTGAATTCATATTCCTTTCTTACAAATTTAATTTACATATTCCATAGTATACTGTCTCAGTAGAGGTAAAATCACAAGGAAGAAATCCATAATTGTTTTTATTTGGCTATGTAATACTTATCTAAAAAGTGAAATAAATATAAACTGTCGATTTACCGATAATTAACAAACCAAATAAATAACCATCGGTAACATAGAATGAATGCTCTCCATGATATTCTCTCATGCTCCTATGCTCAATGCTCACATGCTTTCAGGGTTACCCCAGGGATCCGTTTTGGGTCCACTTCTCTTCATCCTTTTTACAAATAATGTCGCTTAAATAATCGAGTCATTTGATCTCTTGTCTCACTGCTACGCTGACGATCAGCAAGTTTATTTTTAATGCTCTCCAAACGAAATCAATAGTCTCAAGATCCATATAACTGAATGTCTAGAAGCAATAACTCATTGGATGTCTTCAAATAAGCTGCAGCTCAATCCATCTAAGACTGAGTTTCTCTGGGCGGCCACAAACAAACGTCAACACTTCATAGACAATTCACCTATTACTATTTCCGGCAGCGATATCATCCTAAAAACAACAGTCAAACTTCTCGATGTCAATTTAGATTCAGACTTTTCGTTTAGAAGTCAAATAAATAGGAATGTAAGCACCGGTTTTTTTCACCTAAGACAAATCAAGTCTGTCCGAAGAAACCTTCCTACAGAAGCAACAAAACTACTTATCAACTCGTACGTAGTCTCACGTCTCGATTACTGCAACGGCATTTATGCCAGCCTTCCAAAATATCAAATTGACAAACTTCAATCAGTGTTTAATGCAGCAGCACGGCTCATAACCGGGGTTTCAAAATATTCGCACATTTCAGAACACCTTCGTAACCTTCACTGGCTCAAGTGCCCTGAAAGAATCCAGTACAAACTGTGCTGGATGGTGTTTAAATCCATCAATGAAATGGCCCTACCCTACATCTCTGAACTATACGTCCCGGAAAACACTGGTCTGAGGCAGTCAACTCTTAGATCAGCAATATCATCAGCTGTAAGCAGACTGATAGGACCTAAACGAGAGCCAAATACTAAGTTTGGTGATCGCGCTTTCGGAGTATCTGGGCCGAAGGCTTGGAATAAACTCCCACCGGAACTAAGATCCACAACAGTCCAACAGAATTCAGGTCAAAACTAAAAAATTACCTTTTTAAGCTGTCATACCCTTAAATTAAATATACTATTCCTGACAGAAAGTCCGGTTTTATTCAATTTTCTAATTATTTTCTAAATCCTATATCTAAATTTGGCTAATAAACAATTAGGTAATGTTAATCTGAAGTGACCTACCAGGTAAGTATTGTTCTGTATATTATCTCCATAAATAGTTTGTAATAACATAGATCACTGTAGAAATGTATTATAAATTTGTACAGCGTCCTTGAGGTGATTTTGCACAAAAACGGCGCTATACAAGTCATCCAATTATTATTATTATAACAGTTTTCAAACCATCCACGAATCAGTCTGAAGAAATGTGTAGCAATGTGTACATCCCTTCTAACCTGTAGATGGTTAATTTCGATTATACTCAAATGAAATTGAACGATAGAGCCACGGATAGTAGCCATGTAAAAAAATATCAGGAATTTTGGCTTTATGAGAACGAGTCGTTTCTTCGATTCTTTTTTTATAAGCCGGATCGTATGTAGAATGAGCTATAGGCATCAGTTTTTCCAACTTTCCTCCTAATCCGGGCCTTTTAAAGGCCCGCCGCAATACGCTCCAAAACCGGTTGGTGACATAGTTCCCCTATTTTTACACTGTACAGACAGGGCGCTCTTGTCAAGTGTCATTGAAAAAATGAAATGACACCAATAAATCAAATTAAATTAAATTGGGCGGTTTGAACCCGCGACCTCCGGAATCATACCCAAGGATCGTAACCATTCAACCACAGAGGGACAATAGTGTTGACAAAATAATTTCACCTTAAAATCTTCGTCAAAGGGCATAATTCTACTACAATTAATATTTGTATTCGTACCATTTTTTTTAGAATTGCTGCTTTCACAGGTAGGTATAAATAAAATATATGGGGAGTGAATTAACAAAGGTAGGTAATGAAAGTAAAGTGAGGTAAATAAAACCAGTAATAAAATATCACTTTTTTTAATAACAGTTGTAATGATCTTCAAGCGAATACCACCCTTACACGTTGGTAGGTACTTAAACAACACATTGGCATAAAAAAGCAACTATCCATTCAGTTTAGAGTATGTCATCTATGTTAGCAGTCTTACCAATCATTTGATATTGCGAAACACTAAAATTTAACCCAAAACAGGATATTTACAAAACCTTTTTTTCTGAAAATCAACATCATACAACTTTCATACAAAACTGTTTATTCCCGATTTTTTTACGGACAATTTTCTTATATAGTATGTAATGAAATCACTGAGCAAAAAATACCTAGAAGTATGATAAAAACTTATAAAGAAATTTGATAACTAGCAGTTTCGTAAAAAAATTGTAAATCTTACGTTCAAAAAAATACGTGTCTAATTTTCTCTCATTTAATAAACAAAACAATTTTTTGTCTCTGAAATCACAAGATTTATAAATTGGTAACTGATTAAATACTTACCTTCTTAAGTTTAAACCATTTATTTTATGTACCTTTTTTAAATAAGGAATTATACAATCTGTCCAAAGAAATATTACATTAACACTATCTAAATGAAATATTTTTTTTTTTACTTTTTTCAGGCAGGTAAGGTAGGTACCGTAATATTCAAAACATGCGAATAAGTGAGTCCAAATAAACACAACGATTACAGTTTTTTAAAACTAATCTTTACTAAACCATTTAAACGGCTACCATCTTGAAACGGAAACGGGACGTACAAACAAATTAGCAGACATACGAAATGCATAAACATTCACTCGAAATAGGGAGTAATCGGGACATAGTTTGGGACTCGGTTTGTTTAATCAGTTAATGAAATTTAATATGAAACATAATACATACATACAAAATCATTATTATTAAGATTTACTTGCAAAACTTTACTAAATATTTTGTCATACTTTCCTTTTACATAAAAAAACACTTAACACAAACCTTTTTTACAGCTCGCAAAACTCAATAATATTTTGAAATCCCACGTTAGTTGAAAAACCCAATGAACAAAATTTATCCAAAAAATGTATAATTATTATTTTCTAAATAAGCAATGTTCTCTATTAATGTACAAAATAGTGTATTATTGTACAGCTTTTTATGTTTTGTTTATTATTAATTACACATTCTCTTAATTATTCATAATATTATAATATCAATCATTTAAATGCTCTCAACTATTTACACCATCTCAGAAAATACAAATGAAATCACTATGGTAAAAGTTAATATTATTTATAATCATCACATTTTTTTCTATTTTTAGCGATACTGTTTACAACTGTGATACAACGATTACGATGCCGATTAATCGTTACCGCGTGTATTAAGATTTTTACATCATTATCAACAACAAAAAACATATATTTCTTAAACACATTTTTGTCCATCAAACCTAAAAAATGTTCGTGGTGACAAAATAAATAATAAAGATATCAGAAATTTGCAAGACTTTTGTTTTCGTACGACCATACATAATGAGAATATAAAGAAGAATAAAAACTAACAAAGTTTTTTTTTTTAATATTACAGATTTTTATTAAAAAATGATTGAATGGTACCGAGGTTTATTTCGTACATTAACTGCTGTATATTTGTATAATGTCATCCACTTTTAGTGTAATGCGTGTGTGTGGACGAGTGCCACCAGATCTTTCTGCCGAATTTCAGCTCGAGCAGGTGGCGGGAAGTGGGTTAATTTCCACTTCCAAGATTCCACTTCATTCATTCATTCATTCAATCAAGAAAACAAAAACGTAATTTAAAAGATAAGTTTTTTTACTTTTTGTATCATAAGTCAATATTTTAATCGTAATAATTAACGATTATTACTGACAGTAATATAATCGTAATCTCAAAAGAAAATACAGTTGCATCACTAAATAAAACTACAACACATTCATATGAAACGATAAATTGATACAAGATGATAAAAAATCTTTATTTATTAAACTAATTAGGTTAGTTCCCAATTACAGAATATAATAATTATAGGTTATACAATGGTGAGATACTAAAAAAATATGTCTAATGCAAAACAAACTTAACTTATTTTACTGGGTTTATAAGTTATTTAAGTGGATTATACAAAAAAAATTGTTTGTACAAAAGTAATGAATATTTTCCCAAATACACAACTTTTCACAAAGCAAGGAACATGCTCCCACATCAGAGAGTTTAAGTAAATAATTTAGGAACAATTTAAATAGAGTCTCTAAAGCACAAAATATTATTGCTATAAGGGTAGGCAGAGAGAAATAGGACATATAAATAAACAGTTATTAACGCTTTCAAAACCTCTGCGATCACTTCATAGACCAATGTATGAAAATCTGCCGCATAATAAATTGGCTGACTTCAATTGACCGTACATTATATTTTATCAACACCCTTTCGATATCAAATGGGTGCGAACAAGATATCGTGTAGGCGTCGTTAATCTATTTGCTTCCTTTCATTCATATTTACACTATCCTTAAACAAAAGAGTTACAGTACATTATTTTAAACGTAACATCAATCTTCCACATTAGTATTATTATTTGTCAATGTAATTATGTGTATATTTAGTGAAGTCTCAACTCAACAGGCGAAAGTAGTAGATTAATATATATACAGTAACCAGAATAGTTGAATGTGGACTTGAAGTGTGTCTATAGGCAGACGAACCAAGTCCCCAGAACGTGGAACCTGAAGATCCGAAGGTGTAGTCATTTTCTGAAAAGAATTTTACATATTACTCAACATAAATAAACCCATTAGAATCAAACGTGGATTATAGTCAATCTAGATACTAGCTAAAGTTCAATTAAACTGATAAATGAACGTATAAGGACAACAAATTATTATAAGCAATAATTAGTCGCTTGAAATATTCATACAAATTGAAAATACAAATCTACTGAGTAAAAATAAATGCCGCCGACGGGAATTGAACCCGCACCTTCTTATGTTGGGTCAGGTGCTCTGAGACCACTGAGCTACGTCGGCTTATTTCCAACACGCCAAATAATTCAATATGTACTAGTACTTCAATTAAAAATTACTGCTTATTATATTTTTCACATGTAAACAACCAACTTTATTTTGTAGGAAAGGCTTTGTTAGTTTTAAATTTCCTACTAAATGGCGGTGAGACATATTATATCTAGGGGAGAGTGGGGCACAGGGGACCAGCGGGGCACAAGGGTCATTCCCGATAAAACCGAAACTAGCGGCGCCATCTTAGTTTTAATTCTTGTAAACGCTGTGCTCGGACGCCATCTTTAGTCAGGTCACAGCGAGCGGCGTGAGCAGTCGTCAATTTCGGCAAGAAAGTTAAATAATCGTTTTTCAAGGAAAGTTTCTAAAAAAAATATCCTATTAATGTTTATTTCAAGAAGAGATACTGTATCTGTATGTTGAAGTAGTATTTTTTACCTGATTTGTAATGTATTTGAGGTGTTTTCAATAGTTTTATTATATTCGAGTTCATTGTCTTTAACACGTAAAATTTCCGATAGTATAGTAAGGTAATATGGGGCATACGGGGCCAAGCTAGACGGGGCACAGAGGACCAATGGTCCTCTGTGCCCCCATTCTATGATCTATATTGTGTTTCAAATATACATTATTTTTGTGTTTGTATTTTGTTTCAGATGGTTTGTAACTATATAAAGAAGAAGGAAGAACCAAGTTGGAGCAGTTCGGATATGATAAAAGCTGTTTCGGCTGTGAATTTGAAGACGTTGTCAGTAAGAAAAGCATCGATTCAATTTGGGATTCCAAGGACGTATCTTATGCGTAAACTGAAAAGGGAAATTGGAAGTGGTCCTCGTAATGACCATTTCAAACCTGTATTCTCTAAAATCAAGAAAAAGAACTAGTCATACATATTTTGGATCTGGAAACTAGATTTTACGGCTTGACTCCGCGAGATGTTAGAAAATTGGCATTCGACCTTGCCGAAAATCTAAGCATTTCTCACAATTTTAATATGATGGATTCGGTCCATTTCGTGAAATTTTTGGAACATTTCGTTAACTACGCAAAGCCCTCTGAAAATAGGAAAGCGCTTTTAATTATTGATAACCACGCCAGTCATAGAACTCTCGAGGCGATAACTTTTGCACGTAATAATAACGTGATTATGATTTTTCACCTCCGCATACTAGCCATCGACTACAGCCTTTGGATTGCTGTTTTTATGGCCCACTGAAAAATCAGCATGCATTTCAGAAATATTTGGGAGAGCCTTTATTCGGACAGCTACACTGGAAAAGGCAATCAAAGGATTTAAAATTACAGGAATTGTCCCATATGATCCAGATATTTTTACTGAAGAAGATTATTTACCATCTAACGTAACTGAACTTCCAAACGAAGTTCCAAAAATCCTAACTTCAAATGATGTCTTTGAGCCTGCCATAACAAATGACATATTAATTGATTCGGCACTTATTGATATTGATAAAGAACCGATTGCCGATCAATTAGAAACTTCATTGATATCATCAGTTTTGGCGGTTTCAGAACCATCAACTAGTTTCCAAGATGAAACGAAAACTATCAATATGGTTCAAAGTATATTAAATCAAATATCACCAAAACCCACTTTCCAACGAAAATTCCAAGAAAGTAAACGTAAAATAAGGACACAGTATGCAGAAGAACTAACTGGATCACCTTTCAAAAATGCTAAACTTGCAGAAGAACAGGAAAAACTCAGGAAAACGCTATTAACTGCCAAAAAAAACATTAAAAAAGTTGTCGGGAAAAAATAAAATAACAAAAGTTATTTTTAATGCGACAGATGACAAAAGTGATGGTAAATCTGAAGATGAGAAAAACCCACATTGTATTTACTGCACAGAAAAATTCTTAGATTCAAAATCAAGTGAAGGATGGATTCAATGTAGAGTATGCAAGAAATGGGCTCATGATTCTTGTGCTGGATCAGAAGATGATGACAAAAATATTACATGCATAAATTGTACTTAAATTATACATTATATATATTTTTCCTTCTTATAACTCATATTTTTTATTCCTTACTTTTGACTTATAGTACATTATTAATAAAAATTTCGTTTCCTATATAAAACCTAAATATTTTTTGTGTTCTTATTATTATTTTTTAAGTTGAAAATTGTTGTGGGGCACACGGGACCACGCTTGGTCCTCTGTGCCCCAGCTGCGGGGCACAGAGGACACTTTCTCATTATGATTATTTTGTGATTTATAAAAAACTGTGTACCTAAAATTTAAAAAAAGAGTTTGCCACTTTATACTGAACCCTTTAGAGAACATAGTGTAAAAATTTTATAGCATTCATCAGAGTAATAATTATTTTATCAACGATAGAATGTTAAGCTGTCCTCTGTGCCCCACTCTCCCCTACATTTGTTGGTGAACTATTTTTGACTTTTTTGAATATTTTGACTAAAGCAATCATTGCTTATAATATTTTTGTTATCCTTTGTGCTATGCATAAGAATACATGTCTTTTAAATATTAGTTTATCATTTAAAAAACTAAGTCTAAGAACAGGTTATTTCACGGAATTTGAACAATTCATCAAATTTCAAAGAATATTTTCAATATTATTGTAAATAATATTTGATAAAATAAAATACTTTTTGTTTTAAAACCACGAGTTTTAAAGTAATAATTTGTACCCAGATGATGCTTGAGTAAAGCGAAACCGGTCGGTTCTAAAAATTATTAAAAACTAGTGGTTATAAGCAAAAATTATTTTATTTTATTGAACATTTTCAAGTTCTGTAAAAGTCTTATTCAAGTTCAGTTTTATCCAAGTACTGTAAAACAACTGGCAATTTTGAAATAACTACAGAACTTTCACGTAACTTGACTTTTAACTAGGAAATTTGATGAATTGTTCAAATTCTGTCAAATAATCCATCCTAACTTTTTGGAAAAGCTATCGAATATTCTTAGAACTATCAACAGTTGAAAACCTTGAAGAACAATAATGTTTTACTATTGCTAAAAAATCTGTTGCTCTGATTATACTATGTATTTCTTGATTTTCCAATTGCCCCTCTTATGTCTCTTACTTCCTTGGTAATATTTGTCATTTGAGTGAGCTTTCATTTAATTTTAAAATATTTATTTTTATATATTTGTTTTATTTTTTAATCTTTATTTAGTTGTATGGAAATTAATGTATCTGAGGTCTGAGTAGATGTTTGTAATTGTTGTACCTATTTGTGTATTAACGGAGATTTTATAACTGGATCATTCTCACTAAGTGAGATCGTGGGGTTTTAAATAAATAATAGTGTTCTACCTATTGCCCTCCAACCAATTAAAATTCAGAAAAAATAAAGGTTGCCCTCATTCCATCGCAACCGTGAGGTACAGATTTGCTTTAGTCAAAAACTTAGATAAGGGATTCAAATGCCTGCCAATATTCTTAGACCTATGTAAATCATTTCATACTATTATTATAAACATTGGAATAAATGGTAGTAAACGTAAATATTCGAAACTACCTGTCGGACCGCAAACAAACTCTTCAAATAAATAACTGTCTAAAAGCCCAGCTACACTACTCGCGAAATTGATTGAAGTTGACCGAATACGATAGTGTGGGCACGAACTTCACTTCGCTTCGGGCAACTTCGCTTCGCTTCGCCCGACTTCCGATTGTTGACGGTAAATGCGCCCGAGTCAAAGGACTCGAAGCATTACTCGCGAAGTTGCACGAGTGTGTGGGCACACACTTCTAACTTCGGCTAACTTCGTCGAGGACTTCGTCGAAGCGTCGAAGCGAGTAATGTAGCTGACACTTTAGCAAAGCTAAACTAAACACTTCCACTGGCCATTAGACAGAACACAAATTACGTTTTTTTTTCTTTCCTTTATTCGTAAAATATATTTGTATACAGTTTTTTACATGCTTTTCGACTACCAAGCTAGACACATGTCCGTATTACGGTAGTAAATATAAATTAGACACCAAGTATTGCATCATTAGCCAAGACAGATCAAATATCGAAATTTTCAAACCTTTTTATAAGTATTCTTATCGTATGATGTTGTATTTTTTAGTGTAATATTGTGTAGTAAACAATGAATGAATCTTTTAATATTACGTTCTACACAAATCCTACCCTCAACTCAAAATTTTCTAGCCACACTGCACTATACATCACCCTGTAGCAAATGTGTAAATAAAGATGAATAAATAAAAAAAATTACAATATTGAAATAAAAATCAGAGCAGAAAAGACACCAAACAAAATATTGTGTATTTCTAAGTATTCCAATATAAAATGCGCTTACAGGTGGGATAAATAGTAGCGGCTTGTTCTCCAACAACTGTAAATCAGTTGGAATTTTCCGTATAAGTCGCATGCTCATCTAAAATTATTAGGCAATCAGCTTTTTGTTTTTGTGTTTTCCCTTTCCTAGTATATGGATCACTCCTTTCTTTCTACAAAAAACACTCATTATTTGCTGACCCCAGAGTAGACAAAACAATCAAACATTGTTTTAAGAAATGGATTATCTGTTTTCGCAAAGAAATGTTTGAAAAATCGCTCTCCATAAGGTAGGCGACACATTACGCTTAATGCATCATGGCTTGGCATATTTCAGCATATCGCTCGCCATACACTACCAATGGGAATTTATGGTGAGCGATAAGCTGAAATAAGCAAAGCCATGAAAATATAGCGCGCTTATAGCGTGGTCTGTCACAGACTTGAATCTACTCAGTTATAAACTGTCCTTTGTGAGAGTTGTAATTTTGTTTCAGTAAGAATGAAATCCAAAAATGAATAAGCAATAATTAAATAATTTCGTGAATTTTTAAATTAGTAACTCACTCAAGATAACGACTAGCCATGTTATAATATTTAGTATTCATATGAAAATTCAATGAACAAAGAGGTACTTGAAATTGCCCATTAGGGGTGCACCATTTTTCGAACTTGCCGTATAGTTTTATAACTGGACTCAATGTAGAAATTTCAGCTCATTTAAACTTTCAAATTGAACCATTTCAATTAATTTTCATATTCTCATCCCTTTGTGTGAAATGCAGTCTTACTCGATTAAAGTACCGACCCTCTATTACAAGCGGCGTAATCCATCGAATTAATTTAATCGAAGATTTACGCTACAATCAAAAAAATCATCAAAAAATCTGAAATACAATTCTGCCACTAATAATTTTTCAATAAACATAATCATGCCTAAATGTATCCTTAGTCGCGTGGTAAGGCTCTCGACTATGAATCCACGGGTCGTAGGCTCAAAACCCGGCGGACGCAAGCGATTTTTACATAATTAATTTGTATTTTTTCACGACTTATTTATTAAAAACAATGTTTGTATTTTCTGGTGAAAGACCATTATTTAGAATTAAAACGTTGCCTGAAATGGCTGAATCTGAATAGCCAGGCACTTCCCCCACCTTCTCCGCACCCATCTACTTCCTCTCCTAACTATTTTACGCCTTTCACTATGCAGCAATTAGGGATGCCGAGTTGGAAACAATAGGGACAATAATGTGCTTAGTCAATTTTAATTATAAAATAGAACATGAAAATCAATATTATTTTTTGGTTCATTGGAATGTTATTGTTGAATACTATAAAAAAACACTGTCCAACTGTAGAACACAGGTGTTTATAATACAGAATACTAATTTTTATTTTGTGTATAGCGTTCAAAATTTTATTGTTTCACTGCAATTGTAAGGCCGCTGAGATAAATGGCTTATTTTTTTTGTTTTTTTATTGTTGTATACTTTTGACAGTTAAAAAAATGTTAATATTAAGGACGCAGTATGGAATATAGCTTAATTCTTTGTTAAATCATAATAAATTCTGTAGAAATGGGATCCACAAGGCGTGTATACAAGTGGTAAAATTGTGTACGATCGTGTGAGATATTTGCAAAGAATTCTAGGCTGATTTAAGTGTAATGAGTAAGATTAAGAAAGGTACGATAAGATGGTTTTGATAAGTACATGTTGAGCAAATGAAAAAATAAGGGAGTGTAAGGGCAATATTATATGACGCGACTATGAATGTTAGAAGTCAGGGCCGGCTCTGAGACAAACGGCGCCCTTGTCAAAACCAGTCGGCGCCTAGGTGGGTGATCGCCGTAATCAATAACATTCGGATAATTTATATCTTGTGTAGCGCTATTTTGATGAAAAATAATTTCTAGGGCGACGTGTCCGGACTGGAAGATATTCCACTGTAATTTTACGAAGAACGTAGTACGGCCACGTAACCACTTTTCAAATCCACGGCTCACTGTTTAGAAACTGCTGTGCACCGTATTTTATACTCCTCTCAGGTTCCAAAAGACGTATCTGAATTTCTTTTAATAATTAATTCTATCTCCTATCAACTCGTAAATTTGAAAATATCTGCCACTAATTTCGATTGTGCCGACATATGACCTTTTGTAACATTTCAGTCATCTGACTATGGGCGGTGGTTAGTTTTTATCTCTCGTCCCCAACTCCATAGGGTCCGAATTGAGTAAGCCTACGTTTCATAATTCAGTCACTATTGTTTCTGTCTTAGCAGGCAAGTTCATGTTCGTACTTGATTCCCTCAATCCAATCATGTTTATTAGTGTTTACCTTTATTTCATCCTTCCTATGGTTATTATGGCACTTTAAATCGTCTCCACGCTCATATGATGTGCGAAAACCCTCCCATCACTGTATTTTTATCGCATCTAGCCGAAATTATTTTCATAATGCTGTTATCTTCGTCTATATTCCAGTTCTTGCCAATCTGTCGGTCCATATGCGACCTTTCTTCCAAGACCAAATTTTCTATTTAAATTTCGCTTGGAAAACAAAGTTCAAATGTTTTCATTTATATCCTTATGCATTATCTCAGTTTAAGCGTACAGGGTAGTACTTCTAAGCATCTCAAAATCTTTATCCACCTTAATGTCATTAGACCTGAAATGAATATTATTTTTGTCCCTTTTTACCGGTTCGCCACTGTAAAGTAATTAAATATTAAGGTGTTACCTGTATTGCATCTTGTTCTCTCAAAAATAGTCATTAATTTTTGATTTATATGGAATCATTTTTATGAAATTTTTGTACTTAAGTCATCAATTCTAGCTAATGTGTCTGCCTGTCAATTTAATGTATTTGGTTTTAAATAAACAGTCCCATATGCTATGTTAAATTTAATTGCTTTCCTAATTGCTTATTACTCTAACGTAAACAAGAACCATGTTCGAATTTTGATTGTTTATATCCTAAAATACACATGAGACCGCCAACCTTTTATCTCGTCCCATTTCTTCTGTAGTCTCGTGCAACTCTAAGATCTATCTACCCTGATAATTATGTAAAATGCCTACTTTTCCTGAATTAAATCTATCGCTATATGTTTAGTATTACTGTCTTCCTTTGGTACTCTATTATCATGTCCCTAGGACCTTTGTAGTAGCTCAAAATCTCTGAATTGTTCCTTCGTTCAGTCGCTGCACTCTTTCTAAAAATTTTTCGCGAAATTTTTCTTCCAAATCGTTTTTCCAATATGTCCGCTTCATCTTAAATTGATAACGATTAGCTCCCATTGTTTCCAACACTTTCACCTTTCTTTAATACGATTTTCCTAAAATTTGGCTCTCTCCCGCTCCCATAAGCAAACGCACGACAGTTGAAAATCCTGCCAGTAATTTTCCTAAGTTTTTCCGCCCTTTCTTATACTATATTTCATTTACAAATTTTTCATTGTATTTTCGCGTGTGTTTTTTCAACATGAAAAGGCCCCAAAGCACTCGATCTCTATGGTTCGCTACCCTACGAATACATCAGTTATTCAAAACATTCCATAGGATTTTTTATACTAAAACCTTGACCCGTTTGATGTTTGTATTAAAGTGCCTTCACCTCTAATTTCTGTGGAAATAAAAGGGTCATAAATTATCTCTTTAATAGTCGGGTCCAAAGTTCATTCCTTTGTCTCTAGTTGACGCGCGCCTCTACGTTCACTGATTGGTTACTCAAAACTTTATAGTTTTTGTTTAAATCTAATTGGCTGTCAAGATTCAATGTTTATTTTCAGGCCTAAACAAGGGGAATTCTCTCTATCCTAGACGATTTTAACGACCTCTGTGTTTACGTTCTAGAATCTCGATATAAGTTCAACTATCACAGATGCCTACTGCAAACAAACCTCAATCAAATTTAATTCAACAGATGTCGCTAGGATGTTCGTTTTTATAAATAATTGATATATTTTTAATCCGTAAGGTAGGAGCTACTGTTTATCTGTTTTCACTTTTGATTGAAGCCATTCATCACAGGTTGTTTCATGTTAGGTATTATCAGCGCCTTGGCAATTTATCGCCCGCAGTGGACTGCTCGAATTGCGCCCTCACAGGGCCGTCCCTGCCCCGAAGAAGATATGGCACTGTCAAATACTTGAGTCGGGCTATGTAAAAAGTCAAAATAATATAAAAGTTCGTATGAGACGATGTATGTATGAATATTAATGAAAGTGTGTAGTGTGGGTAGTGCAGTGAGTGAAGAAGATACCAAATTAAGTGGACCTCCAACTGCAAACTATGCCGCTATTTAAGGGGGCGAAGACCGACAGGTCTCCCAGCCAAGGGGAATCGATCAATATTGGGGAACAATTAAAAATATTGTCCCTGAATATTAAGAGAACCTCTCGGTCAAAGGTTGATTTCCTACTCAAAATTAACCGTACGAAAGAAGAAAATTATTTATTTTTAATATCGGTAAGCCATTTCAAATATGTTACCAGAACTACAAATGATTATACTAACAAACAACATGAAAGCTTTTGTCGAAATCTCACAAAACACGCTGAAAAAGAGAGTGAAAAAATTCAAGACCCTCTTGAATATTTTTCTTTTATCTAGTTTCCGTTGCAGTGCTATTTATCAGGCTACTTTGAAGAAAACAATACCGCTTAAGATAAAGCAGGTCGCTATTTTCAACTGCGGATAACTTTACTAACCTGCGTTCTTCCACTCCTTCGTCTCGTAATCTCCAATGACGTTGTTTTCTGCTGAGATTTTATTCCAGTTCTTGCGGTGCTCTAAACATATTGGACAAAAAGAATCAATACAATGAATTTAGTTTTTATTTGTTTACAAATGGACTTTGACTCTCAGTATTTAATAATGCTAAAATAGATACATTAAACAATTAAATAGAGGGAGATTTCGCATCGAAAAACAAATTAAGACTTCTGATTTAAGACTAGGTACTGCATTTAATCCCCCATTACAAAATCAATTTATTTAATGCTTTCAAACATCTGCCATCATATTAACATATCGTGAACACAGTTTATGCGCATACTTTAAAAAATACGCACTCATCCATTTGTTCCAAGGGTTGACCGTAGACAACTTTCTTGTTCTTTTTTTTGCAATTTCATTGTTTAAGCAATACACACATAATAATGTCGTCTACCCTCTACATCAGCACGTACCTGAAAGACTTTAACTCGATACTTCCAAGCATATTTGGAGTAAAAATGTAGATATCGTTTTGCTTTCCAATTATTATATTTTTTTTAATTTTAAAATAAAGAAAAATACCACTGATAACACTGCCACATGCGCATCTGATTCGGATCGGATGCTGCTGGAAAGATACGGAGTGCGTATCAAGTGAAGTTCTAGGATGAATCTACCCAGGTGCAAAATAATATGTGAAATGTAAAAATAATATATTTTTTTTATATTAATTGAAAAAAAATGTCATCAATCAGCGAAACATCATCGAACAATTTTAGGGGACATGCTGATACACTCGTGATTATATATCCTACGACATGGTCTGTAACAAGTTGTGTTTCAAAGTGGAAAGAACTGAAATATATAACACAACTACAATAATAATAATAATAAATGTTTAGGTTAGGTTATGAACATTTTGGAATGGAACAATATTACTGGGAACGTTTTAACTGGGGTAAATTTTAATGGTAACATTTTGACGTTAGAAAATTTTGACATTGGAACATTTTAACTGGGGTAATTTTAGTGGAAACATTTTGAGAAGGAATATTGTCGCCAGGAACATTATTTCTATAATTATTGACTAGAACCTTACCACAAACCTGTTAGAACTCATTAGAACATAATAAATAATAGTCTATAGCAAAAAAAAATCCATTTGAAACGCTCTGCTAAAAAGTTTTTGCTAATTTGTCTGATTTTCTTAATTATCTTCTTGGATTATCATTAATTCTAATCAATGAGCAATAATCTCAGAGGACACTCCTTTTAATAACAATGTTCATTGAAATTAATAAGTTTTGACCCCCAAACCTCAAAATTCCTTAAACAGGAACTCCAAATTGTTGAAAGTCAATTAAACCTATTGTTGACATTTAGGTATCTCAATGATTGTTGATGAGCTAAAATTATATTTTTATAACATTTAATATAAACGCTGTGTCCATATTAAAAAAGCATCAACCCAATCGAAAGTGAAGATTTCTGACAGCTAGGTGATTCCAAATATCCCAAACAATTAAATTTAATATGAATCAGTTCCGCACAAACAACTTCCATGTTATCTGGCGCACGTCCAAATCATTTATGAAAATGGATATATTCCATTTATTCCGATAGAGCGGAAGAACTCCAAGTTTGCACTGGGAGGCTTTAATATTGTTGACCGTGTTAGCAAGTTGATTGAAATATTGTTCATTCCGAAAAAATGCGAACTCGTGAATTAATTGATGGAGGTTTAAGAGTGGTTTCAATTAAATTGATTGGTTGGTCAGCGATACCTATGTGGCCAAGTCATATTCTTGTTTTGAGTATAATTATATGTCTAGCATTTAATTTAAGGTATTTGGAAAAAAAAATTCCTTTGTGGCTTGCAATAATTACAATATCTCTTTTCGAAACCTCTTTATTTTAACACGCCTTAATAAATATTCAAAATTTTAATATTTTCACACATTTTTAATATTCTAACCATGAAAAAAGAGTATTTCTGAAAGCAGAGGAAAATGTGTTAAAATAAAGGCATTATTGATGTTGTTGCAAGTGAAAACGATTTTTTTTTCGAAAATTCGATTTTTTGTGTGAACATTTACATAAATACACACAAATTTCACGGTACAGTACTCTATGTACTGTAGTACTGTCAGCAGTAAAGTACTTATGTATGAAAAGGTTTATGAATGTGAATGAAGCAAGGATTGTGTGAGTTCTGTGGAGGTCAGTTGTCATACTAACTAACAAGCAGGCACACAAATAACTAACAACTAACACTAACAGGACCTCCACAGTACTCTATCTCGTCACATCCTTGCTTCATTCATATTCATAAATCGTCTTAAACATAGATACTCTTATCTTACACCGACTCGACACATAATCCGACTGTGGGAGTAGTTATCCGATTCACCATATTTGCAAACTTTTTATTCCATTCATTTCTTAATCACATATTTTTTCACTATCTTCTCTGACTGTTCACTCTCGATATTCAACCTACATATATACATAACAGTAACTTTCTTAATTTGAATTAAGCCTCCATTATTTTCGAATCTCCTAATCGATATACATATGTATTTAAAAATGATTTTTAATTAAATAAAATGTACAAATATTTTAGAAACCAGTCTAAAATAACTATGAAATAAATATAATTTTACAACTCCTCATATATTTAGAGCTGTTGTATAAACGAAAAGTTAACGAAGGTATATCCATAACGCAGAGAACTCCGTAAGTCTCAATTTACGTTTATAGCCGCTTTGTGCAAGCGAGCTAGCTACCTGCAAAGCGTTAGTCCCCCTCTCTGACTTAATTACCTAAGTCTTTATCATTAAGTCATGAAACTCTACAACTATATGGGTATATTTTATTTACGTGACTCGTGTGCCATTCCTCTTGCATACATTTGTTCTTATTGATGTGCGTTGATTAGTGTTTTTTTACTACAAACACAATATAAAGAAAGAAAAACATGAAATAATCGAATATTTCGTCAAACGTAATACTTATTGGAATAGTCAAACAGACATTTAATAACGTACCGAAAATCTCGATAAACTATGTACATAGAGACGCGTGATCGGTTAGGGTAATGAATCACTTTGTGATGAAATACTTTTTTCGAACGAAATGAAACATTTTTTAACTAGTACAGTTTCGTGGATAGTGGTATAACAAAACTGCTCTATTCAAATTTAATCTCATGATTACTCTTATTTGAAAGTTATTCTGTTTTATACTTGGCCTGAATTTATCCTGCCTGTTTAGTGACCAGATTTGAAATGCCAGGCACTCGAAATCATGAATTATGTTTTTTGTTTCTAACCATTAACATTTTTTTTCCTTGTACTAGTAATGAATAAAAACGTGGTTATCTTAAAATAATCAGCCACTTTAAAACACCCATCATCAAAACAAAATCACTACATTATGTACCCTTATTTTCATCCCTTAACCATCTTCATTCTCAAGTGCATCAAATTTGTGCTAAAGAACCCCAAAACAAGCACAAAAAGCCACCAAGTCAGCGTAATCTGCACCCTTTGAAAGGGTCCAATCCTGAGCCAAAAGATTTACTTATTTAGTTGGGCCCCAATCCTCCCTCATCCGTCTCAAGTCCTGATAGAATTATTCAAATGTAGTACAAACCTTTTTTCTTGGCCACCCCCTGGTCCGGGGGAGGGGTGGTGGGTAGAGTCACAGTGGAGGGGGCGGGGATTTCTGAGAACAAAATGGTCAGGGAATGGCGTCAGCTGATATTGACAAAGTTTACTCGATATGTCTTTCCAAGTAACGAAGATAGACGAATCGATCTTATTACGAAAGATATTTTTCAATTGAGATTATAATTATTTGTATATTGAGCATCGGCAGGGCTTTTACAAACGTAACACCTACATGTCGAACATAATAGAATAAAAAATAGGATAAGATGGATTAGTTACAAAAATAATAGTACATTCAAATAATAATAGTGCATTCAGAACTAATAATTTTTGCTTTGATGCAGGACAGAAATGTTTTGAATGATGTGAAAAGGGTCTGTAGAGATTGGCAGTTCGGTGAAAACGCGCGAAAGGTGAGTTACACTAGTTCGAATTGTGATTTTCAAAAAATAGTGGATTCGAGTAGATGTGACAATAGTGAAATATTTTTGATATTGATATTTTATTTTCAACTGTAGTGGGTATTTTAAAGAAGCTAAGGAATTTTGAACCTTGAACAGACACAATCAACTGCAACATCTTAGCTTTCGGAAAATCAGTTTGTGCGTCTCCTTAAAAACTCTAAAACAAGTGTAGGTAGGAACCTACAAGAATGACCACAACTCTTTTCAACTTGATACGTAATTTATAATGAGAATTATTCAAGAAACGGAAAAAAAATTATAATATTGTATGATATATTTGTTCCGTATTTTAATTACTATTCAAATCTCGGGCGGTAAAGTCGGGTAGGCAATTATAAATCATTTTACGGAATTTCACGAAAAAATTGTTTTATATGTTTAATTTTTTTCGTTGTGCTATGAGTACATCAATTTTATGTGTTCCATAAAAATATCTTAATGGATGCTAACAAAAAATCTATATTTTGCATAGCGAGGTTTACTTTCTAGTAATATACTGACAGCCTTACTAATAAAAAAACTTCTCAGCCGTTAAACGGTATTTTAGTTATACATTTAATGTATACGATTCAGGCTCAGATTGGATTTGGTACGAATAATCAATATATTTAACAGCGCACTGAAAGAGCTTACAATGGTGCAATCCAACGACAAAAGGTTATTTTGGGCACATTATTTTTTAATTGACTTTTAACGCGAGAATTTAATAAAATTTCTGTGAATGTGATGATTTTTAATAACGTAAATATAAAACCTAGAAATCGACGTCTATCTTATAAATGCATGCACAACAAGTGAAGTCACAATTTCCTTGCAGATCTCCGAAATAAAATTAAATGTGTTTTTTTTCGTCTATTTTTACGTTAGAAATTGATATATTACAATTTTAAAATATTAAAGTACATTTCAAATACATAGTTAGTTTTATGTATGTAGTTTATAAATTGGCATTTGTTTTTTACAACATCTTCAAAAACAAGAAATATTTCATCAGAACTTTTGTTTAAAGAATTTGAAGTCAGAAAACTAAATACATTATACTTCCACCATTTAACATTACAAATTTACAAAGATAAAGATAATATTATAAATAAAATTGCACCTTTTAAAAACAATATATTACTCTGACAAAGTATGGGGCAATTCAACTAGAAATATCATGACGTAAAATGTTTTATTTCATTACGAGAAAGTATCCGAAATATTAATAAAAATAAAGTTTTTAAAATACACGTTAAAAAACACAATGAAACTGAATATTTTGGCATATATTTATAAAAAAATAACTAACCAAATGACACATCCCACATACACACAAGTCTAGCTTTATTATGGTGGTACATCTTATGTATTGTTAGGTGAAATAATTACTTTATCTTCTGTTAATTATTTGAACATTATTTTTTTGAATAAACACTTCAACACAAAAAAATATGGCACATTTAACCCTTTAGGATTTTAAATCTTTTTACCAACAAGTCCCAACGACATGGTGAAATTCCAAGGAATTTAGGAATGCCCCTGAGGTATATAAAATGTGCAGCATATTACTTATTTTAATATTTAATATTATTTTAGAAAGAAGATTAAATTATCT
The DNA here is from genome assembly GCF_061612785.1 of Hesperophylax consimilis. Classification (NCBI taxonomy): domain Eukaryota; kingdom Metazoa; phylum Arthropoda; class Insecta; order Trichoptera; family Limnephilidae; genus Hesperophylax; species Hesperophylax consimilis. The sequence continues at coordinate 24,631,402 of NC_142849.1, read as the reverse complement.
TTGTATATGACTTGTATATGAAATAAACATTATAACTAACTAACTAACTAACCATCACGCCGTTTCCCCGCAGTGGTAGGCAGAGAGGACGGACCGCCAAACAACTCGGTCTTGGCACACACTTCTTGCCTCATTCACATTCATACATCGTCTCATACATAATGTTCTATTATTTTGACTCTTGACATGGCCCGACTCGAGTATCTGATTCACTTGATCGTGCCATGTCTTCCTCGGGAGTCCCCGACTTCTGTTACCATTCGCATTTGCATCATATATCCTCCTTACACTCCTATCTTCGCTCATTCGCTCTATATGCCCAAACCATCTAAGCGTCCCTTTCTTAATCTTACTCATTACGCTTACATCAGCCTTGCACTCTTTGCGGATTTCTACATTCCTCACACGATCAAACATGGTTTTACCACACATAAGCCTCAGGGATTTAATCTACTTTCATCCTTTCTTTGCCAGTTCCATGCCTCACTTCCATACATCAAGGTAGGTACCAGCACTCCGTTGTGGACTGCTAACTTCGCTTCTTTGGACAATTTTTTGTTAGCATTATTATTTTTGTTAGCATTATTATTTTTGTTAGCACTAACATTATTATTTCTAAAAAATAAATTTTAATATTAATCATGAAAATGTTAACTTACCGGGACATTTTGACTAGAAACGTCCATAATTTTGAAAAAACTTGATATTTATAAAACACATTCCTTTTTTGTAGGTCATTAGTAAGAATACTGTCGCTTCACTTTTTATGCCGTTTATACAATAAAAAAAATTACCTTCAACTGTCTATAAAAAACTCCCACCAATTCGAAATCATACACTTTGATAATTGTTTTGATTTTATCCGCGTAATCAATCATGCATAAATATTTGAGAAGAATAATTTTTTATCTTTCCAAATATCAACGTATTATGGAAAAAAGATGATAAAAGTACTTTTATAATGTATGCACGCCCCGATCAGATATGTCCTTCAGAGCCTCTAATAGAATATGATGTATGGGGCTAGCAATGTATGGATGCCCCGGTCAGATCTGTCCTTCAGAGCTTCTAATGGAATATTATGTATGGGGCTAGCAATGTATGGATGCCCCGGTCAGATCTGTCCTTCAGAGCCTCTAATGGAATATGATGTATGGGGCTAGCAATGTATGGACGCCCCGGTCAGATCTGTCCTTCATAGCCTCTAATGGAATATGATGTATGGGGCTAGCAATGTATGGATGCCCCGGTCAGATCTGTCCTTCAGAGCCTCTAATGGAATATGATGTATGAGGCTAGCAATGTATGGATGCCCCGGTCAGATCTATCCTTCAGAGCCCCTAATGGAATATGATGTATGGGGCTAGCAATGTATGGATGCCATGGTCAGATCTGTCCTTCAGAGCCTCTAATGGAATATGATGTATGGGGCTAGCAATTTATGGATGCCCCGGTCAGATCTGTCCTTCAAAGCCTCTAATGGAATATGATGTATGGGGCTAGCAATGTATGGATGCCCCGGTCAGATCTGTCCTTCAGAGCTTCTAATGGAATATGATGTGTTTGGCTAGTAATGTTCTTCCGAGACGTGAAGGGTTATTGACAAATTTCAAGTAAATACAACACATAATAAACCTCTTTGGCTGTATAAACAATTTATGCTATATTTCCAAGAACCATTTTATACCGGTTTCTTTTTTACGTTTCTATTAGTGAGGTTTACACAAACATGTTTGATTATTTTTATAAAATTTTAACCAAAAATTTTATTTAGTAAGACATTGTTAGCAAGACATAATTTAATAAAAAGTTTAAAAAAAATAATATTACGTTTCTATAAAATAACTCGTGTCAGTTTCAGGGAGGTAAATGATTTTTTTTTCTCTGAAAATTAAATATAATAGATACCCTTTCATGAGAATTGACGTATTATTCTGAGAACCGTATTTTATTTCGCCACGATCAAACAATCTAATACATTTTGCGATACTTCTTAGGTAATCTAATAATTTTTTGCTTGTGATGTTATAATACTGCCCACTGAACTGGCAATTTCATTAAGTGATACTACAATGCCCATCGTTTACGCAATGAGACAAACACACTTCAAACGAAGACTAGCCAATCTATACATTTTCAATACTGTTTGATGAAATGACGACGTAGAATCGATTTTTATACAATACGTAAAATTATATTGAGTTTTTTTTTAAATTTGTTAACAAATCAATGTAAGAAAAAAAAACAACAGTTCGAGAAAGAGGATGAAGTGCAACAAGCTGTGGTTTTCGAAAATAGTATTTTCTTAGAACAAATTTTATCGCAATATCAATCAACACTAACTCGTTGTTGATGGACAGTCCATGACTGTTATTAAAATAATAACATTGTTAATATTATTATAATATAATAAGTCTGTTTAAAATAGACAGGAAATCAAAAAACTGAATGATTGTAAATATAAATACCATAAAAATACGAGCATACAATATATGAGGCCCACGAGCTCAACTACAATGGTGTAAGCCAAAATACACCCTTTTAAGAGACGTACCTGACATACTTTAAATGTTGATTTCTTACCTTATTTTTAATTAAAAATATAGTTAGCATTTTGCATATCTGCGCGTCTTTTTTTTGAAATTATCATTGAAAAGGAAGATAATATTAAAAAATATAAATGAAACAGGAAACAAAACAGGACATATAAAATAAAAAGATAACTGTCTCAACTTGGAATCGAACTCAGGATCTATGTCTCATCTCTGTCTTGAGATCGGTAAAATTTTATTTTCTGTGTCTTCTTCTGTTTCGTTTAGATTCGTTAGTTTTATCTTATTATTCAATCATATATTATATTGACGCGTATAACCTTCAAAAGTTAGTTCCGACAAAAATTAAATATTCAATTGTACCGGTATAGGTATCTCATATAAATAAAAATGTGATTTTTTTAGCCGAGATATTATCTAGGTTACAGAGCAACTATTTTGAACTTTGTGATCATTCAAAAAGATAGCTGCCAAAAATATTGGACAAATTAGTTGGTTAAGATAATTTGGAACATTAGATCAATAAATATGACGTATAATTGTCCCGACAGAGATTCCGGGTTCGATTACCAGTTTAGAACGTTATATCCTTATTATCTGTTAGATTTAACTTGTTTATACAATGAGATATTTCATTCATAGGTATAACTTCTGTGCCATAAAAAGTTGGCCTTCAAAAGTTAAAAATTGTTCCGATAAAAAATGCTTTTGTATTTGTTTTTAACAAAAAATAAAATAATTCAGTAGGTAATGAACAGTTAGGGTCGGGTCCAAGGGTTTTCTAGGCAGTGTGACCCGGTAATTTCATACATTTTTTACTCCAAATAAGGTCAGGAATCACTGGCTAAAGTAAGTCAGGTACATCTCAACACCCTGCATATCAAACTAGGAAAATGGACTTGGAAAGTTTAGCATTTTGACAATGTGTTTGGATATGTAAATGTGGTTTAAGATCGTACTGTAAGCATTTATATATAAAAACACAAGTATTTAAAAAAATATGTTATCTAGTGTTTATAGATCTTAATAACTGTGCACCGTGAAAGTATGACAGAATTCATGCAGCGAAAAAGGTTACGAATAAAAACATTTTATAGTCCACTATCGTAAATTCAAATTTGTATGGCAGTTTAGTTGAAAGGGTGCGATGTGGTAATAATTCAAAGTCAACTTTTGCGACATTTTCAATAGGGTTTAAAAATAAATCACTCAAAATGTATGAACCAAATAAAATGAAAATCCTTACCATCCAATCGAATGACGCCATCCGTTTCTCCCAGGGAATTCTTCGCTACACATTTGTATGATCCAAAGTCTCTTGCGGCCACGTTTATTATCTTCAGCATCATGTAGCGGTTATACCCACTGTCCATAGAAACAGTCTGGTACTTATCACCTAAGAAAAAAAAATTAAGAATATCAATATATTTAAACCCACGATCCTCTTGGTGCTAAAAATAAAATAATAACTTTTTATAAAAGAATTTTAATCTATTTTTCTATCATATTATTATTATTCTCAGATTATCTCAAATATGCATGGTGAAACTTTAACTTTTTAATTTTAACTAGCAACTCCTGAGCGTACTTGGAAAGGTGGATGTCATTTTGCTGTCCGATTACATTTTTTTTCAATTAAAAACAGAATAAATCTATTACACCACGCCACTGATAACACTGCTACAAGGAGATTACGTGATGTGCGCTCTATCTCACACGTTACTGTGCTGCTGAAAAGAGAAGGAGTGCATATCACATGACCCGCTAGGCTTTACCCAACTACTCAGTTGCGACGTGTGATGGAATACTATGTTTTTGTTTTTAATTGATAAAAAAATCATCGGACAGTAAAATTACTTTTAAAACTACATTTTTAACTCCAAATATTCTCTGATAATAATCTCTGCTTAAAATCTTTATAATACGTGCTGTTACTCCCTGCATGAATAAAATCCTGAGAATAGCCGAAGTGAAGAATTCCTAATTCGTGACACTAACATGATATTCGGTTAAAAATATTTATTTTTTAATTTTGTGAACGAGATAAACACTGAAGTGAGAATTTTCTTACAAATTCTCAAAGCAAAAGGAATGTTTTTTCGAAATATCATCGTGTTTTGTAATTTTTTTGTATAATTGGAGTAAAAAATGGAGCAAACATGTGGTCAGCGTTTTCGACAAGATTTTCGGTATTTTTTTATTACTTAGGTATTTAAATGTTTTTATTTAAAAATAGCTATGTTTATTTGAAATTCATACACCTAAAAGATTAATTTATTTCTAAAATTGTTTTTGTTTACGAAAAACGAAAAAATTAGAAATACACAGCAATTTTAAAATAATCGTAAATCAGCAAAAATAATTTTAAAAAGCCTGTGAATAATCATAAATGTTTTGTTTTTTAATCCGATTATACCTATAAAAAACGTTAAATTACTCGTAACTATGGGTGGGAAACAGCTCAACAAAGTTATATCAAAGGAAAGTGTAATGCGAACCTGATATTATCATATCGCCTCGCTCCGTAGTCCAGTAATTTATGGATGCTGGGTATGCTTCAGTATGACATTCTAAAGCGACATCTTGCCCTAGATATGCTCCTTCCAACTGATTTGGTATTGACAGCATTGGTGGAACTGCAAGTAAAGTTATTGTAGTAGGTACTAAATCTCCTTTATTAGGTACTAATAAAAGCTGTGTTTCTTAAAATCTACTACCCATTTTAATACACATATAATGGTAACTAATATACAAGCCCATCTACGTAATTAGTAAGAAGTGTCCGGATTACAGATAATAGAAGAGATTACTTACACTGTACCATGAGCATTACTCGTTTGCTGATCGATGGAGGAACTCCATTTGAGGCGATGCACAAATATGCTCCCATGTGTAGACGAGACACTTTTGTTATGCAAAGAATTTCTCCATCCACCACATTAACTGGAAAAAAACACAATAATAATTAGTCACAGTATAAGTCTCGAGGGGTATTATGTATAAAAATTTAAAAGATAAAATGGCTATAATTGTCCTCAACTAAATTACTATCTACCAGAAATATGAGAAATTTGGATGTGTATGTTATCTACGAAAGTTATGAAGAATTGAACTAATTTTTACTTTTATCTCGTTCATTAAAAAAAAATAAGATTTTTATATAAGTTAAACCGGTTGTTACGATAGCGGCATGAAATATGATTAATTTATTTTGGCTATTCTTAGGATTTTATTAATGGATCCGTTATGCATATTTGAGGCAAACTGGAAAGGAATATTATTTCTCTTTCTAACACCACAAAATCACATATATCTGAGTTTTTTTTAAGATAATTTTTTAATAAAATATGGAAGCCCTGTCATATATAACCCTAAGACGCTGGAGGGGTTAGGACGGGTTGTTTCACAGAATTTGAACAAATCATTAAATTTCAAAGTTATTTATTAACGAGTGTCGAACGCTCTGCCTCTAGACCGCGGTTATAACGTATTCGACCAAAATATCATATAGTCAAAATATCTAAAAGTCGCAGCACGAGAGCATTTTATCACTTCAAAAAAAATTATTATTAAAAAAAATCACAAAAAGAAAATACAAATCGTTGATAAAAAAAATTAAAAGTTATAAAAATATGGGATTCGAACCCGGGTCCTGCATAACGAGTGTCGAACGCTCTGCCTCTAGACCGCGGTTATTACGTATTCGACCTATATATCATGTAGTCAAAATATCTAAAAGTCTTTTATCACTTTTAACAAAAGCATTTTATCACTTTAAAAAAATATATTATTAAAAAATCACAAAAAGAAAAAAAAAAAAAATTTAAGCGGGGATCGAACCTCGGTTTTTCCCGACGAGAGTCGCGCGCTCTGCCTCTAGACCGCGAAGCTGAGTTTGGAGAGTGACCTAAAAAAGGTATATAATATTGGCTAGGCTCCTATAGCGAAATGATCACGGTTTTTCATGACGGTCATGAGTTGGTTTTACTCCTGTCCTCGAAATTGCATAACGCGCGTAAAGAAGTTTCACTTCAAAAATACCACTTATGTGCACTAAAAATTTTCTTTACTATTTGATTGAACAAATATTTTTTTTCATTTTGGTTGGCTATTTTGGCCTCAAATCTATATTTAAGTTTTGTGTGAAAAAGGCCGCTCAACCGTTCATCTTAACAATTTTCTTATTTCTAAAATTTGTACATGATTATAGTTGTAAACCCTTGGATTTTATATGCAAAATTTATTCGCCGATCTAAAGTCATCAAGGAGATACTTTAACTATTCCCTGATTGGCGCAGTTTGTAAATTTTTTGACAGCTGGAGGCAAATGTCAATGTTATTTATGACTGTGGCAATACGGAAAGATACGGACAGTGTTACAAAGGAGGTAAACTACATACTATTTGCGCTTTTAATTTGTGCAGGTTCTATATAAATTATTGAAGTCTACATAGCATGTACCATTATCTCCATTATAGTTGATATCTTCTCCGTCTTCCCTCCTCCACATCACGTATGGATCGGGATAACCGGCCGCTTTACAGATCAGCGTCACATTGCTGGATTCCCTCACAACCAGGTCGGTAGAAGTCTTGTTGTCGATTATTGAAGGAGGTACTATTGAAATAAAGGAAATCATTAATCAATCGCAGAAAAGGAATGATTTGGTTCTTTTACTCATTCTTTAACAATGGTGAAAACAACAATATTATCTACACAAATGTGAAGAAGAGAATCCAATATATTTATAGTCCCAATGTCCCACCATAGTGGGAACAAGGATCAGCTATATGGGAAGACATATTCTGAAACTAGGAGATATCAAAATATCCAACGATTATCCTGTTGAACTTTACATATAATGGGGACCGGGCCACTGACAAAGGTAAAATTGGAGATGTACAATGATCCCATGGCCTGATTAGACATAGCTCACGGGAATTATAAACCGTCTACGTGTTATTAATAGTAATAAAAACATGCATGTAAAAAGGTAGTACATAATTATGATTTACGGTAAGCACCAGGATTTCATCAATTTTGTCGATATTTAAAGATATCCCTGACTGCAGCCCATGAGATCCGTGTTGACTATCCCCTATCCCCCTGCTGCACTTTTTTGGTGTGCAAGTACCAAAATCGGTGATCGTTATAGAATTAAATGATACTGAAAATACCTACAACTTGAAGATATCCCTGCCTGAAGCGCATGGGATCAGTGTTGACCTGACACATGTACCACCCCCTGTCCACCTGCTGCACGCTCTTGGTGTGCAAGTACCAAGAGCGGTGATCGTTATAAGATAAACTGATACTTAACATACCTACAACTTGAAGATATCCCTGCCTGGAGCGCATGGGATCAGTGTTGACCTGACACATGTACCATCCCCTGTCCCCCTCCTGCACGCTCTTGATATGTAGATACCAGGAGCGGTGATCATTATAGGATAAGCTGATGCGCGGGTTCTGGGAGATGATGTTGTGGTGAATGCTGAGAATGGTTTGTGTGTCCACTTTTACCCATGCCACCTGGTGGAAGAATTAACAAATAATCAGCAAAACGAAAACAGTTTCAGCAAGCTTCATATTTCTCACAGGTGTTTCATAAAATGTTTAACATAATATTCTTAAGTTTGGTTACATTATTGTGTGTCCTAGTAGAGGAACTTATATGAGCGTAAATCGACCGTCTTGAGTTCAATTCCTTGGCTGGCTAAGTCTTCCGTCACGACACAAGAATCGTTTTTTGCTTACTGCGGTGGTAGCAGAAGTTTTTCAAACATTGTCAGATGATTTGTAACCTGGGAATGTTTGTCTTTCTTTATAAAAATAAATCAACGTGTCAATTGCCAACAAATTACCCATCTTCATTACCGCTAGTAAATGTTCTGTTTTTTTACTGAAATTCATACAAAAGTACACAAGCGATTTCAGGGCTTTTTATTCTATTTTTTTTTTATAAATATATGGTAAAACATATTGATATATATAGCGTGAAACTATCCACCACTATAGGTAGTCGACTGATTTTTTTTTCGGATTATCTTTACTTTATTTAAGTCTTTTTCTAAATATAGAATAAGCGTAACAATTTTACATTTCATCTGTCTGTAAATTTGTTAATTACGTTCCGGTTCCGGTTCAAGATGGTGGCCGTGTTGTAAACTCCCTTTTTATTACGCCAGAGTACGAGCTGCAAGGTGAAATAAATAATAGTTTGTTATAAAAGAATTGTCATTGAGGTGGAGTCATTTCTTCGCACAAATTGTATAATTATTCATTATTAAAAAAAATAAAAGTTACGTAAAATATTTATGGTTTATAAGTAATTGAGTAGGTAAGTAGAACTGACCGCAGTAGGCGCTAACAAAAAATCGTCCAAAGAAGCGAAGTTAGCAGTCCACAATGCAGTGCTTGTACCTACCCTGATGTTTGGAAGTGGGGCATGGAAATGGCAGAGAAAGGATGAAAGTAGACTGAATGCTGTTGAAATGAGATCTTTGAGGCATATGTGTGACAAAACCATATATGATCGTGTGAGCAATGTGGAGATCCGCAAAGAGTGCAAGTCTCATGAAAGCGTAATGAATGAGATTAAAAAAAGGACGCTTAGATGGTTTGGGCAAGTAGAGCAAATGAGCGAAGAAAGGAGTGTAAGGAGAATATTTGACGCAAAAGCGAATGGTATCGGAAGACGGGGAAGATCAAAGAAGACATGGCACGATCAAGTTAATCAAATTTGGGACACGTCAAGAGTCAGAATAATAGAAGAGTATGTATGAGACGATGTATGAATGTGAATAAGAAAACCTATGAGACCGAGTTGTTTGGCGGTTCGTCTTCTCTGCCTTCCCCTGCGGGGAAAGGCGTGATGGTTAGTTAGTTAGTTAAGTAGGTAAGTATTCAAGTTCCAACATACAAATTTTATGATTTCGGAGGAAATTTTGGTTTTGATTTATTTTCTAAGAGAAAATTAGAAACATATTTTTTTGGACGTGAAGTCTACTGTTCACAGAACTACACTATTGTAATATTAAAACCCATTTCGCAAGTAAGAAAAATGTTCGGCGTCGAGACATTTTGACGCGGAACTGGAGCTCGTCCATTCGCACCGAGCAAAGACGCCTTTTTGCTCCAAACGCGCTGTCAGTTGTCAGTTTTGCATTTTAAGTATGCCCGACGCTTACGTTTTTATATGCGAGCTAAAGAAGAGTCGGGGTGGCAGCAACATGAATATATTATGTTTGATATCAGACAAATGTTTATTGCATGAATAAATAATTTACTAAGGAACACTAGTGAGATCACCAATGAATATTGCGTTCGAACAACCGCTTTAAATTTTCATGCAACTAAGATGCAAATAACATTTTTTTTAGGTACTAAAAATAGAGCTTTTCCTTTGTTAACAACGATAAACGGCTTGAAGAAATTGACTGAAAGAAATCAGAAAAAAATCTCCGTGATATCATCACCTGAAAAATAATATTGAAAATATTCTTACACGGAGAAAACTTAAGATTAAGAAATATTGTTAATTTATTAAAAATCTGGTTAAATTATTCGTTTTCCTGTTAAAAACGGGACTGGACGCCTATAACGAATGAATTGACAAATTTCACATCGAACTATCAGTAAAGCACGAATATATTATGAGTAAGTCGGAACACGTGTTCATTATATTTCTTCGGACAAGGCTACCTGCGTGAATACGTGCTCAAATTTATTATGACTGACTTATATTTCACTAGGAATTGGTCACGCAGTCACGTTTTTAACAATATCTTGACAAAAAAAAATTAAAAAAACGTTTTTCTCCTTGTATCGGTAGGTAAAAACTCGTTAAATTGATAACTGACGAATTGCTAATGTGTCAAGCAATGACTAATTATTAAATTTGAATAGTCAATAGTTAACAGTTCACCACGTTTCTTACTTCAGTCGTTCGAGCAATTAGTAAAAGCTTCACAAAAATGGCGCTGCGTTAAAAAAACTCCTTTGTGAGTGGAGCTATTGACAAGTCAATGATTTTATGAAAACTAGCGCAAAATCGTGAACAATCACTGGATGTTATAAATGTAGGATTTGTGACTGCAAAGTATTTGTAAAATTATTGCCTCAGAATCGTTGCCTTACAGTACTATTAATCTTCTTTACCATATAATTTTTTTTCATTGACAAATAAGTAATTAGAGAGGCGCACAGTATTACCTTTCAAATGAACACCATTAGTAAACTTTAAAAATCGTTATAGATTCAGAATTAAATCTATCTTAAACAGATTTTGGCATGTGTAAAATTTAAAGACAAAAAATAAAAATTTAAAATAATGAATTTTCAATAAAATAAATAATTTTATTTAACTATAAATAAATATAAATATTAAAAATTACAGATCATGGTAATATTTTGTGGACCATCAGAAACTGTAATTAAAATTAAACACCAATATAAAGTAAATTAATTCTATATCCCTTTTTACTATTCGTGTTCAACATTGGCTATTTGAAAGGGGACGAGCCTTATTTAAAGAATACATGAGTTCCTTACACTGTTTAAAAAAAAAGTTTTAACTAATTTAATTTTTTATATGGCTAAATTCAAATGTGACCGTAAATAAGTACATTTGTAGATAAGTAATATATATTATAATGATAATGATAAAATGACATAAAATAATTTAGTATAATTTTGCAATATTTTAATCTTAATTTTAATATCTTTATTTCCATTTCTTTAGAATATCTTTTTTCTCAATCAGTTTTATCTTTGTTTTTATTTCTAATTTGGTTTGTTTGATAATATGCATTTTCAAAATTATTGTTGTAACATTTCAATTTCCTTTTCTCCTTATGTTTTATTATTGTTATTCTTACATAAATCATATACGATTACCATAATACGAGCATGAGTCTAGTAGGATTGTAGAAAAAATCAGCAAAATATTGTCATTTTGAAAAATTTATAAGATTTATTATTATTTTATTTCTTTTTTTTTATTTATAAAAAAATCAGAATTAATTGTTTATCTAAAAATCTGTCTGACACACACCCTTAATGTAGGGTGCAGAAAAATAGACATTGCAGGTTTGAAGGGCCGGTACATCCCGTGTGATGGAGGTAGGAAACTAGGAGGTGTCTCATTGTATCGGGAGGGTCGTGCCGTTTTCAGTCGTTACCATTGTTTGGTCTCGACAACACCGGGGCTTTGCCGTCCGAATGTTTCTTGAAAATGGCCGTTCTTTCGTCGCCATCCAGCCAGCTTTTCGCCTGCAATTTCAACTTCTTCCTGTGATGCTACCTGAAGGAAAATGTTTTTTTTATCATCGGCCTCACACCTTGGAAGAACTCAGGGATCAAATTTGGGTGGAAATCACCGAATTATAATTATAAAATATGCGCGGCCGAAAACTTCAGAAATCACCTTCATCATATCGCTGCTGGGGGGCATCATGATTCTGATGTCATCTTCAGAACTAGATACATAAAACGGCATGTACCGAATAAATTAGAATAAACCCCATTTTTGTAAGTTGCGCCGTTTTTTAATAGCCCTTCAAAACTACACTGACTGTTCTGTTTTGCCGCATCCTGTATAAGAAAGCAAAATATCAGAAAAAGAAAAAGAGAGAGATCTGCCTGACGCATAATTCTAAGATGACAGATGAAAATAAAACAATCTGCAATGATTGCCGGTTAGCTCCCACCATAACAAAACTTGGCAAAGAATCTGAAGATGGCAGTAAAACCAACTCCACGTCGGCCATTAAATTTCATTTCCGAAAATTTGCTCACCGAACTTTTCTTAACTTCTTAATTTAATTGCTGGAATGAATATCTCTGGAAGCGTTTCACAATCTTCTTCCCATTCTAAGTGATAGTGTTAAATTGGAAAGAATGAGCGGATCTTTCTGGAGAAAGGATTCTTAAGATAATAAAAAAAATTGGTTTTATTAATTCATAAATTTTTTCCACATTCGTTGACTGAGTGTTGAGATATCCTGTTATAACTTAACCGTTTTCCATTTCATATGTCTTTTAATTTGTGGGTACGTTCCATTTCCGTTTCAACATGGTGGTCGTTTTAATGGTTCAGTAAAGATTTTTTTTCAAATATGAAATCGTCGTGTTTATTAGGACTTTTTTATTCGTATTTTTATGGTAACTAATAGCTACCTGAAGATAGTTTGAAAGAAAATTCGTCATTAAGATAGTGACAAATTGCATACTTCCTTATTTGAAATTTAAAACAGTTTATAAAAAACATATGGTTTATCATCGGATTGGTAGGTATTAAAGTACCCATCTTCTTATAAATACTATGGGAGAAAATTTTGATTTTGTTTTATCAAATAAGATAAAATTGAATATACTTTTTTTGAACGCTATGTGTGACAAAACTTCTAAAATGAGAAAATTTTCAAATTAAAGGGGTAACAAGCGTTGGACAAACGTTGCTTGAAATGACTTTAGCCGTGTTCGGTGCCTGGTTATTCCTAACCTACATCATTACCATCTGTTTCCCCTCACCCACAATATACCCAGAATGGGGAGGCCAAAAGCAACTCGCTCCATGTGTATTTACGTAATACAATATTCTCATTTCGTTTAATTTAGGGTTGCAATGTATTTTCTGATTATTTTAAATTGTAATTATAACAACAAATAACCAATGAAATTTAAGGTAAAATTTGTTCCCTGAATGTCATTTTATTCTTCTTTCGCATCCCTTACCTGTCCTTTTACCCTAAGTTATAGTTATAGTAATTTAACAATTGTTTGTATACAGATTATAATAATCGTTGCAGACATTGATGATTTATCTTTTGTTCAGACGAAGGAAAGTCTCGTACGAAGTCGGTCAATAATTCAAATTTTATTTAAATGGTCATCCGGTTTAGGAAGCACCAAATATCAAGTAAGCCTCTTTCTTTCCCAAGTACAACGCCCTTATTTTCATTCATAACACTTGCATTAATATGTTTTTCTATATTTGTATGATATCTTTGTATCCTGATGAAAACGAGATTATTCTCAAACTGGCACAAATTGAAAATGAATAATTTTTCAGTTGTTCACTAAGGAAATTCACCTTAAAATGAGTGCTATGTGCCGTTAAAGTTACAATAGATGGTTATAATTTTGAGGATAATCTGTAAGGAGACAGGACATATAAAATAATGAAGTCTTTCAAGCAGTGGCGGCTCGTGACATTTCAGTGTATTAGATTGCAAATATTAAAAAATGGCATTATTGATGTTTTCGTAGTTTAAAACATTTTTTTTCGAAAATTCGGTTTTTGGTTATTCCGTGCGCCGCACGGATTTCCTGAAAATCTTTATACAAAAAATCAAATTTTCTAAAAAAAGTTAAAAACCGTTTTCAGCTACAACAACATCAATAATGCCATATTTTGTAATGTAGCACTCTAGCACACCCAAAAGTCACAGCCGCCACTGCTTTCAAGTCTATGAACTTATAAAGAACTGAAAAAACACGACAATTATTGTTGAGAGAGCAAATACGGAATACTGGTTGGTGATTTTAATAAGCAAACGATGCGTTAGAAGGTAAAATTATTTTACTTCTAATTTGTTTTTGAAATATTATATTAAAGTTATAAATATCCGGGAATAATGCTAATTCTTCGAATTTAAAATCACGAACAATGAGAACAAACAATAAAAACGACACATTTCCTTGTTATTTTCATGTTCCGTAAATAAATATGTATCCAAGTAGGAGTATGTTCACGAAGTTCAGAAATTCATGACTTGTCGGACAAAGTTGTCCGTATTTTAAAACTGCATTGAAAAGTCGGCAACATTGTTTTATTCATATATTGCAGCTGAATAGTAATGCATTTCTTGGGAATCTCTTTGCAATGGGATTTTCCTGTTATTCAGAGTAAATATATCGAGAGTTAACCCATAAAGTTAGTATGTTTCTATTGAAGCAAACGATTGGGTCTAGTATCTTGGATTGGACTTTATCCATAAGAACAGAAGTTTGCGCTTAGCATCTTTATGGTCAATATTTCTTTATTTATTATGAAAAATAACTTCAATTTTCCGATGAAAACTTCATATATTTTATGTTGGTATTCCCTTTTTCAGTCTTTGTTGTGAGGCCAAAAATAGTGAGGAGAAAAAAGAGATGAGGAAGAGAAAGGTTGGAAAATACCTGGCTAATCAGATCTGGTCACCGAACACGACTAAAACCATTTCAAGAAACGTTTCAATTCATATACTAGGGCCATACGGAGAGTATCTTCGAGAGGTACTACACATTATTTTAACAGAACAAATTATTAAGTAACACGAATTAGTTATATTAAAATGTATGGGATTTGAACATGTGATCTCCGAATTGCTAAACGAGAGTTCTTTCTCTCGACCACGGAGGCCCTAAAAAAATACATCCAATAATTACACTAAATCAATCAAAACTACTTATTCTTACTTGTTAACTGTTACATGGGTCTCTCTCATATTATTTTCGGTAATCTATCTCCTCTTAAGTCCACTTGAATGTACTACTCGAAAGTGTACGTCTATTGTTTGAAATGGCAACAGCCATGTTTATTTGTTAACCTTACCATACTCTTCCCCATAGCCTTCCCCTCTTCACTCACTCTGTCCTTACAATAACCTTTTAAATACGCAGTAGACCCACTGGCTCCGGGCAGTTGGGATTCATGTGCGGTATTCATATAAAATAAACTAATTTATAATATTATTTCGTATTATAATGCTCTGTTTAGTGCTCTGCTTTACCAAAATCTCTACTGATACATTGTATTTTTAGTTACTTACTTACAGACCAAGAAACCCGTTTTATTTAACTACATATGGACCATTTGATTCACAGAATTTAAAAAATTAATCAAATTTAAGTTTAAATTCAAATGCCGTTAAATTTATATTCTTTACGTTCTGTAAATATTTCCACATAGACCAGTTTTTTACATTACTTGAATTATAACAGAAATCTAATATTAAAATTTGATGAATTGTTAAAATTCTGTGAAACGTTCAAATATGGTTTGAAAGGGAGATATATAAATACGAACGTTAGAGGGAGCGTTCTAATAATTAAAAACTATTATAAATGGTGAAAATATTTAATAAAACACAACTCGTTTAAAAATACAGGAAAATCTCTCCATAAATGCTTTGGTTGCATTTAAAAATACACTTAATTTTTCATCTCTATAACATATTAAATAACAGAATAAAAGGTGTTTTAAATAATTTTCGGAGCTTACTTTGTGATTTTTTTCTATCGAGTGACTTCATATCTAAGAGGGATATTATCTTAAAAAATATTTTTTTTTCGAACTTAAAGTCTTATAGAATTAACGAGAAACTTTTTACAAATCAGTAGAAATTGTGTATGCGGTGGCTTAAGTGTAACATATCAAAATGGTATGAAAAGTGAGAGTTGCGAACTGCATTTCAAAACTGCACCTACCAATAAACTTTTTCTCGTAACCTACATTTCTGTACTGTATTACTGAACTATTATATTTCCAAACTTTATTAATAAAGTTAATCGTGGTTATTACCGGTCGGCAGCTAAGTGAACTGCAAAAAGAAAGACGTCAGAGTTTCAAGACATTCTCTAGCTAAGTCCTCCATTATTGCACAAGCAACATTTCCTTTTTTTTTTTTCAAAAGGTTTTTTTATGTGTGTCGGGTTATTTGTACACTAGAAATCTGTATTTTTCTAAACTATACCTGTCAGTAAAAACTCTACATCTAATTGTAGGTATATATTTGAAATGGTTTTTTTTCGATTCAATTTTTTTCGTGAACATACTAATGAAACATAAGTTCATTCAATTAATGCAATAATCAGATGGCGATAGTAAAAAGATCAAATAAACAGCAGTAATAGTAAGATAGATACATTAAAGGGTATTGTTATAAGCCCTAGCTATGTAGTTAGAGGATAACGAATGAATCTTGTCACATAGCAATCCCGATGAATAAAAAAAAAAAATTATCGATGTGTAAGCCGGATGGATATAGAAACTTATATATAGGTTCATATTTCTGGAAAATTGAAAAATTTATTAATAAAAATCAATTATTAAAAATGTTAATATATATAATAATAATATAAAAATAAGAAAATACACAGATTTAGTAAATGAAATAAAAATAGTTTGGCATTCTCAGGCTATAAAAATATTACCATTCGTTATTTCGGCTACTGGCATTATACCTAGCTCTCTCATTAAAAATTTAGACGTATTAGATCTATCAAAAAATTTATATATAAAAATTCAAAAGTCGGTCATTTTGAATACATGTAGGATAACGAAAGATTTTTTTAAATATCTATGTTGAGGGATCAGGAGGATTCATATGCCCTGTTAGGAGTTCTACCGAGCCGAACCCTCTGATATGAAAATATCTGGAGTCGGTGAATTATTTTCCTATTTGATCTCTGGTGAGTTGACGTGTTGTTCTTGTATTGTTTTGTATTTATTTTGCTTATATAATGCACTTGCATATTGTCGATTGACTAGATGATCATTTGTGGAAAAGTGAGTGGAAGGGTTTTTTTTTCCTATGGGGAAGATTTAACCCGGACAAAAAAATCGGAAGCATAAAAAAAAAAAGTAATATTCAAAAATTTGTTAATGAAAAAATAAGAAAATACACAGATTTAGGAAATGAGATAAAAAGAATTTGGCATTCTCAGACTATAAAAATATTACCATTCGTTATTTCGGCTACTGGCATTATACCTAGCTCTTTCATTAAAAATTTAGGCGTATGATATCTATATTAGATCTATCTATAAAAATTATATATGAAAATGCAAAAATCAGTCATTTTAAATACATGTAGGATAACGAAAGATTTTTTA
This sequence comes from Hesperophylax consimilis, assembly GCF_061612785.1. NCBI lineage: Eukaryota > Metazoa > Arthropoda > Insecta > Trichoptera > Limnephilidae > Hesperophylax > Hesperophylax consimilis. Next base: position 24,613,967 of record NC_142849.1, on the reverse strand, counting down.
AATATTTATGTTGAGGGATCAGTAGGATTTATAGGCCCTATTAGGAGTTCTACCGAGCCGAACCCTCTGATATAAAAATATCCCGAGTCGGTGAATTATTTTCCCATTTGATCTCTGGTGATTTGACGTGTTATTCTTGTATTGTTTTGTATTTATTTTGCTTATAAAATGCACTTGCATAATGTTGATTGACTAGATGATCATTTGTGGAAAAGTGTGTGGAAGGGTTTAGTTTTTCATAAGGGGAAGATTTAACCCGGACATAAAATCGGAAAAGATAATTTAAAACAACTGAATGAATTATTGATCGTGACTTGTGTAAGACATAAATTTCTGTGAAGTTGCCAATCTCGGAATAGACGTATTTGACACAAAATGTTAAAAGCTCGTAAATATTTGAAAATATTAAACCCTTTAAGTTTCGAGTCGTAAAGTTATATACGACAGTTTTATTCGTGACTATTCCAGAATTTAGGTTAAAGATTCAACAAGTGAATACTTACAAGAAATTCTTATGTCCACCTTTTAAATCTACCCGATAAACATATATTCTACATAATTTCCAAGTGCGGGTCGACATATTTTATTATCCAGTCCTCTCGAATTCATATTTTTGATGGCTGAATCTGCTTGTCGTTAACGACGTGGAGATCGTTTAATAGTATCATAATATACCAACCTATTCGCTCTTTGACTAAAGGTAGTCTAGACTATAAAGCTTGCATTAGATAGCTTTATTCAGTTCAGGTATCAAAGCCATGAAAGCTGGGATTTATCTAATATTTTACTGACTTTGAATATTTTGCGACTACTTCATGTATGACTTTTTGTGATAGTTCTAATTTACAAAATGTCACCGCAATATTATATTGAAGTTAGTCTAATAATTAATGAATTTATAGGGTGCCAGTTTGTTTAAATATAAAAAAAAACAAGTCATTATTTAAATATGCCACATGATAAACCAAAAATTATAACAAAGAAAACTAAATAATATGATTTATTATTTACGAGTCGAAATACGTTGCGTCACCCTGATTTGCCTGGTCTCTAAGTGTCCGTTACGTGCTCACTGCCGCTCTGCTAGATCTCAACTGATCAGTAAGGAGCGTGCCAAACACAGCTATCATCCTAGTGTTGGTATGCATCGATACTATTACCTAGATCTTCGAATCGATATTAGTACCGGAAGTTGGGGCTTATTGTTTTAAAACCGTAACAACCTAATCACAGCCAGGTGGTTAACGTGAAAGACAGCAACCCTCATCTAGCTGGAATTATTTATTTATTTATTTTTATTTTTATTAGTAATACATGACTTACATTACACAATATTGAATATAGTACAGTTATTAATTACATAATATATGTATTTGATGTACCCCCATAAATAAGCAGGGCTTGTGTGTATGGGGGTGTTGTTATATTGGTTTATATTTGATATTATTCAGTTCAACTGTTCGGAATACTTTTTAAGGTGGCTTTTGAATTCGTTTATATTTGTATTCATGTTTCTAATTTTTTCTGGTAATGAGTTAAAAAATTTAACTCCGAGATATTCATGGTTGAACTGTCCTATTGTTTTTTTTACATTTAGGAGTAGGAAGTATGGACGTTTGTCTAAGATTTCTGTTATTTTTAAAGGGTGCAATTTTATTTTGAATATTGTTTTTATAAATTTGTAATTTTGCATGGTAGAAGTATAATGCACTTAATTTTCTGACTTTAAATTAAATTATGATCTATGTTCATCAGGGATTTAAAATATTTGAATTTTAATAAATTTTTCTCACACCCGAACAGTTATTTTAATCATTTTTTTTGATTTTCTAATACGAAATATTTAAATAAATATACTTTATTAAATAGCTATACCGTTTATTTCTATCAATTTATTTCTATTCTATCAATATTTTAGCAGTGAGCTAGTGGAGTACCAGAGTGGTAGATACTCTCAGTATCACTCTGATGAATTCTTAATCAAAACGTGGCTCAAAATGGCTGTATATATATTTAGCAAATAGATCTGGGTGGTTAGGTTCTTTCCAATCCTATTTTAATTATATTTCCACACTGTCATCAGTATACCCATACCCCAGTGATTTGGGATGCCATAGTCTTTCCGGGTTCGGGTTGTTTTTAGGTAATTTTCATATTTTGATAATATAGCTTTTTATACAAAATGTTCTGTGTTATAACATTTTATACATCATATATTATGTAGCTCCGGTGAACGACAATCACATGTAGGTAATGTAGGGTATTTTCCACAGACAAAAAAAAAACAATACAATTAATAGACGATGTAAAATGTGGGACACAACAACACTAAATTGCAACTACCCAGTCATTAATCAACAGTGGATAGCTACGAATCAAATTTAGTTGATTAATGAATGTGAAAATTGAACTCAATTCGATATGTTGTTAGTAATATATTCAGTTTTACTAATGTGCACAAATTGATTATACATCACTTTTCCGGTCGGTGGCTGAGGTGACATCGCGTTTGGGTCCCACCAGCTTCAAGCTGTTGAACTCAAGAACGAGTCGTAGAAGATGCGTAGAAGCGACCCGTGATATATGTTGAGCGCGCGTTTGGCGTTTATAGGTTGAACATTTTTCGGGTTTTCAAAATTTATAAGAAAGAATAATACTATTTACTACCGTGGAATTCAATTTTAAATAGAATAAACATATAAAAAAACTTATAAAATACTTAGATCAATTGCGACCGGTATAAGCAGTACGCATGAGCGTGATTATAAGTAACGCGTTATTCTAACCCGTTCTTATCCCCCCGTATTTCTATTATGACCAAGGTGGAATATATTTAAATCACTGTCAAAAAACGTAAACAGATGTTACTCTATGGCTGGAAGATCAAATGAGAAGAAAAAATGGCTGGAAGATCTTAATCTGGAAGAAAGGCATTGACACAATGCGAATGGTAATGGTAAATTGGATCGGTACATGTTAATGATGACTGAAAGGGAAAATCAAAATGTATAAATGAGTAATGATGGAAATTGTGTAGATATTAAGATGATTACTATAAAGTATATGGAGAAAAATAACTGATATTGATATTTTATTAAAAATCTCTTACAAAATTGCTTATTTTGGACTTTAACGAATGAATTGTCAGGTTTCCTAATAAACTCTCAGTAAAACACGAATGAGTTGTGGCGATGTCGGAACACGCATTCGTAAAAATTAGAATATTTTTGCATTTCGTCATTGTTTACTATCAGGAAAAACACAGGTGAATTAACACGTGTTCCGCTATATGTAATGAATGTTCTAAAAGTTTATTAACACATGGCATGCTATCCCATTTTAAAGACGAGTTTTTAATACGATTTCTCCGTGAAAAAAATTGTATATAATAATTTAAGGGCACCTGTTTGCAGGCCAGGGGTTTGGCTAAGCAGGATCTTGTTAAGTACTGCATCTTTCTAATTTTTAAAATAAAAATTTTAAAATCCCCTTTTGAGACTTATAAGGTCTATATTATAATGGTAACGAAAATTTAATTTAAAAAAATATATTAATCTCTTACACAGTGCAGTAATTACAAGAAAATATATTTTAAAACTAGTGTCCACTAAAATTAACCAAAGATTAGATGTAATATAAAATTTGCTAATCTTACCTTGAATGTTCTCAGGTTATCCACCACACAAGCAAGCAGAGCATCTCTGCCTACCGATACGGTGACATTTGGTATTGGTTCGGCAAAGCGAGGAAATAGAGATTCTGAAACAAGAAACACAAACAACTCAATTCAGCACAAATATCACAACTTGTTATATGTTAATTTCAAATAAACAATCATCTTTTAATACATTTTCCATCTGTTTGAGTACATATTATGTTTCAGAATGTTTTTTCGATAAACCTTTAAAATAAAATAAACTAACCAACATGCCGTTCCCCGGAGGACAAGGCATATATTATGAACTACCATACAACTATGTATTTTGCGCACGTTCCTTGCTTCATTCACATTTAAGCATCGTTTCAAATATACTCATTTGGTTAGTCTGATTCTTCAATTGACTTACATATATCAAGCATTCACTTGGTAGTACCGTGAACTTCCTAGGGTGTTCCCGACTCGAAGTTATCTGAAATCTCTTTTAAATATTTTCCAACTCAACTGGTCTTTCCCGTCTAACGATATTGTAATTCCTAATTCTGATAAACCCCGCCCACTCTAACCCCCCCTCCTTCCACTTCTTCTTTGCAATTGTAATCTATATTTCTTACTCCTGATGAGGTGAACTTCGTTCATGAAACGTGAAGAGGTTGTATATAATAAAGTGATGTAAACAAAGTAATTTGTTTTTTAATGAAATAAAGTTAAATAAGATTACATTATTTTATCTATTTCCGTTGTATTTCAATGCATATGTACGCAATAAAATGTAAAAATTATATTTGTTTATTTATTGGACAATTTGTATAGCGCCGCTTTTGTGAGATATCACCTCAGGGGCGCTATATTGTAATAATCTATTTACAATATATACTCACCCTCTTGAACTTTGCCAAATGCCAATTGGGTTGGACCGACATACGAGTTCAGAAAAATGTATATATGTGCGTGATTCCCACCGGAACTAATGGAGTGCATTGTCATCGACAACGAGTTTATCTGCCGAATTTCAGCTTGATCGGATGTCGGGAAATGGGTTAGTTTCCGCATCCAAGGATAATATTCATTCAAAACCATAAACAAACGTGAAATCAGAGAGATTTATTTTGAAAGCGGGTAAACACGTTGTGGATGATAAATTTTATATTATTACAATTTGACACATTCAACTTTGAAGTCTGTAGACTAGATAAATAAGTTTTTAAGAATACAAAAAAACTGCTAATCTGTACAGGACGAGTATTTTGTCTGGTAACCAATGACTACGTGTGACCATATCTTTATTTAGTTATTTATTATTCGATTATTAAGGAGACCGAACAAAGTATTCAAGGACAAATCGAATAAAGAAAATCATTTATTTTGAGCAGAAAGAAACAAAGAGAAAAGTTACAGAAGGTATACAAAAAAGGAAAAGAAATGTAGAGAAAAATGTTGCGGTAGGACTTTATTATTTTCTCTATTACTCGTAATATCGTCTCAAGGTGAGGGGTGAAAAAACCGGAAAAAATGATATTATTTTCGGTTTGTTCTGAAAAGATAACCTTTTAAAACTAGGCTATATTTTACTTCGCGACGAAAACATATTGACAATCCTTGAAGCGTTTTTTGACGGTGTTGAAAAATAAGATTATTTTCGTCTAGGTGATAAGCCAGATTTAGTCCAGACTAAATATAGCTGAAATATTTATTCATCATATATTTCAATTGAAGGTTGGTTTAGTGCGTTTATTTAAAACGGGCTTGGTACCATTGAATTGAGTTTATTTTAAACTTTTTTTCATAAATTTAATAAGATCGATTTATATAAGATCAAAAACAAATAATTTTTTTCAACATAATAATATTAACTAACTAACTAACCATCACGCCGTTTCCCCGCAGGGGTAGGCAGAGAGGACCGACCGCCAAACAACTCGGTCTTGGCACACACTCCTTGCCTCATTCACATTCATACATCGTCTTATACATACTCTTCTATTATTCTGACTCTTGACATGGCCAGACTCAAGTATCTGATTCACTTGGTAGTGCCATGTCTTCCTCGGGCGTCCCGGACTTCTGCTACCATTCACATTTGCATCGTATATTCCCCTTACACTCCTTTCATCGCTCATTCGTTCTACATGCCCAAACCATCTAAGCGTCCCTTTCTTGATCTTACTCGTTACGCTTACATCAGCCTTTCACTTTTTGCGTATCTCCACATTCCTCACACGATCATACTTGGTTTTACCACACATACGCCTCAGTGATCAATCAAGGATTTCAACAGCATTCAGTCTACTTTCATACTTTCTCTGCTAGTTCCATGCCCCACTTACATACATCAGGGTAGGTACCAGCACTCCATTGTGGACTGCTAACTTCGCTTCTTTGGACAATTTTATGTTAGCGCCAACTGCGTTCAGTCCTCCATTAATGGAGATACTAATAATTTAATAATAATATTGATTTACATTATATTACAAACACTCTCCTGATAAAGCTGATTATCACTCATATATTACAATTACTTGTGTATATTATTGTGTAAAGTTATAGAATGAAAAAAATTTAAGTGAAGTTATTATAAAGAGAAAATTTTCAAATCATGTTTAAAGTGAAAAGTTACAAAGTGATTTTTTATGGTGAAGGGTTACAAAGTGAAGTTGGGTGAAAAGTTATGTATGCATATTGGTTGTATGTACACATATCATTGTGTATTGTGTAAAATAAAAATGAAGAAAAAAATCTCTTGTTTGAATTACAGAGAGGAGAGAGAAAAATCGTTCAGACAAATGATTATTTTAATGAATCGACGGCTTAGCGCACACACGACAATGAGTTAAGTGCAATTTGAAAATTTTATGTAAAAGAATACTCTTATAGTATGTAAAGCAACAAAATCAATGTGAATATAACTTTTTTTGTGATGGTGCCCTTTTTTACTCATTTAAAGTACGCTCTAGCGTGTTTAAATCGCACTTTATGGAACGCGCGTTTTTTAAAATTACCATGGCAACATCAACAAATCAACAAAATGTGAAGTCTAAATGTCAATTGTGTTTTTCATTTCCATGACAACAAGATATTGTGATGTCACATCACGAATTCATTAATAGTTCTTATTTCCAAATTTTTAATAATAATATCAATATTTATGTTTTCAAAGTGTACAAATATTCGTGGATAACTGGTCTTTAAAACACTTGCTTTATTTCGAGCACTCGGCTACGCCGTCGTGCTCGAAAAATCGCGCGTGTTTTAAAGACCTGTTTATCCACTTATACTTTAATATACTATTATCTATTCTAAAATTAAATAAGTCATATAAATTTCCCACGAAACACCTATTTAGAAAAAGAGTAATCTTGATAAATGCTTTACAAAACACGTAATTTTTTGACTTAAAACTGCACTTGACTCGTGTGCGCTCTAGGCCATCGAAATAGAACATTAACTCAGTTATTCAAATTTAATTGTGATGAAATTTTTTTCGTAACAAGAACTCTTGTGGGTTACGATAAAACAGAGTTGTGTAGAATATTTCTTATATAAAAGAATTTTACCGTTAATTTGATACGTCTGCCCGGATTCAGTGGGAAAATGAAATCTCCAATTTGGAATATACTTTGAGGTAGGAAAAATCGGGTAGGAAAGGAAATGAGAAAGAGGAATGTAAGAAAGTATCCGGCTATTCAGATATGGTCACTAAACACGGCCAATGACATATGGCACTCTGGAACGTGGCACAAATATACAAGTAGATATTCGTACATTATGTATTTATTATTTATAAATTTAGTAGCGCAGATCTGTGAAAAACCGAGGGATATTATAATAAATTATAATAAGAGTGTATTAATAAATTAACAATTCAAAGAGAGATACTATCATATAGTGAGATTCAGATTTAGAACTGTCAATTTTAGACAGATTTATTTTGGTCAAAAATGTAAAAATATATATATACATTTCAAATACATACAGAATTATTATAGAAATAAAACAATTTATCGCTAGTTCCAATTATGAAAATTAAGTTCATTTAACGTAAATAATTGTATGTATTATAATAACATTGCATTAGGCGGTAATATTTTACATCACGCACATCATCACAGACAACTTTAATAAGTACCTATGTTTTAATATATGTGACATTACGAGACAAATGAAATGAGATTTATTGGGCTCGCCGAGTTTCGAACTTGCGATTTTGGGAACGAAACCAACGAGCTTTCTCTAAGAGAAATAACTGGGGCTATAATGTTGATACAATTATTAAATATATTTTTTTTTTACTAAGACGTCATTAATATAGTTTCATTATGCTCCCTAACATTTTTTCTACGAAAATATAAAACTTTTTAACTAAGAAAGCTCTTTCATTTCATAATCCCATTCATTTCTAATGTGCGTTGTGTTTGATGTGTTTTATCGTGAAGGCTGACGGAAGCCTTTACGATCTGCCGCCCGTCTTAAAGGGAGTTCCTGTCAACCGTGAGCTGTGCGCCTTGTGACCCGACGCGCGCGTCAAAAATCACAGGAAATTGGAAATTATCATTGTCGAAACCAAGGCAACAATTCATATTTCGAAAAAAAATTAAGGGAAAACTAAATTTCACAATATCTTCACGATATGTGTAGTAAAATTTTCATTAATTATTACAAAAATATTATTAGTTGAATGCAAAATGTCTTTTGCTTTCGTACTCGTTTTCACATGTGATTTATATGTATAATTTTTTTTTTTTTCAAAGAAAGTAAGACATTTTTGAGTTACGAATAACCTGACAATATTTTATAATCTCCTACTACCATCACTGAAAGTGGAAAATATTGCTTGTATTGTGATGGAGGACTTAGCCAGCCGAAGAATTGAACACGCTACGCCTGAATGGGTCCCAAAACGATGTTAACTCAACCACCGACCGGTCTCACACACATATATATATATATATATATATTTTTTTTTTTTTTTTTCATTGAAATTATAAAATAAATTATACAAATTAACAACACATTATATAACATCATTAAATTTCCCAGTTCGTAGATAAATATTGTCTTGTCTAACGGAGAAGCTAATCTATTAACTTATAAATAATAAAGGTACAATATAATTGCTTGAAAATTTTCCAGCAAGTATCTAAAACAGTGGTTCTTAACCTGGGTTTGATCGAACCCCAGGGGTTCGGTGAGTCAGTCTCGGGGGTTTGGTGGAGGTCAAGACCCCCGACTTATATTTGATAAAATCATTGAAATTCAGCAGAGCCAGGTTCAACAGCAACTCTTCAGAACAACATCGCTCTCAACGTTTTGGTGTCAACAAATAGAAACATACCCTGTTATCGCTAAGAAAGCTCTGGAGATTTTTATACCGTTTGTTACAACATATCTTTGCGAGCCATCCTTTTCGAATATGCTGAATATAAAAACGAAGAAGGAATAGACTTTGTTGTGAAAATGACATGAGAGTGGCACTTGCCAAGGTAAAGCCGCGAATTTCTGAATTGGTTTCTGAAAGGCAACAGCACAAAAGTCACACTGATTTAAAGTAAATAATAATTAATATGTTTCATGTTTTGATTTAACCATTAAAATTTAATGTTTTGATCTTTGTTTTTTATTTTTTTTTCATTTTGTACATCTATATATATACCATGTTTTGAATTTGTAAAAAACTAATTTTATTTTTCAAATTAGGAGGGGTTCGGTGAATGCGCATATGTAACTGGTGGGGTTCGGTACCTCCAAAAAGTTCAAGAACCACTGATCTAAAATATTATAAATACAGGACAAAAAAATCAATCATTGAAAATTCATAAAAAATCGCCACAGAAAGCAAAAAAATAAATTTGTAATTCATAGTACGGTAGAATGTCAATCAGTCTTATTTTAATACCAGTTTATTTTGAATATATTTTCTCACTTTCTTATCACATGAGACAAATCGTTAAATAGCTTTGGGTCCGTTTAGATACCTAGGTACATCCTCTAATGTTCTAGGTCTTACACTTCGCGTTGAGAACAGTTCGGATTCTTTAAAACAACAACGGAGTAGTAATCATGAAATAAAATTTGCTTTCCAAATGCATTTTCGAACTTGTTTGCTCATGAAATTGAAATGTATGTATCTATGCACTGAGGCTAGTTATTTTAACAAAACTGTTCTGAAGAAGGTTAGGATATAACCGAAACTGTAAATCTGTGGTTAAAAATGTAACCTGTTTAGTGTAATTATAATGTCAAGCCACAAATTGGCTTTCTTGAGCATTCCTTCTGAGCTTACTTCAAACTTCTATCTATCTTTATAAATAAAAATGTAAATGTTCATTGGTTCAAAATCTTAAATCTCCGAAAGTTCTAGACCGATTGCTTTGAAATTTTGACACAACGCCACACTTGAATACGCGTGAGTTTTTATATACCTATATTATATTGATGTCATCTGTGACATGTAAAAACATGATTTTTTAAAAACAGCAAGATCTGTTGGACGTAAAAGCAACAAGCGCTATTGTCTCCGTATATGCACAGACGGACTGAGCCATAAGAACGCGTGGCGGGGTACAGCTAGTTATTAAAAAAGGAAAGGCAAAAAATTATTAATTGAATGTAATTAATATTGTTTTATTCATTTAAATGGAGAGACAAACATTCTGGGGTTATGAATCACCTGACAATATTTGATTTTTTTCATCCTATCATCATAATAAGCAGAAAATGTTGCTTGTTTTATGATGGTGGGAAAATAAACCCATTACGCCTTTGTGGAGACCCGATGCATTTTTACGTTCAGCTACTAAACGATATTCATATTATTTCGATAAACATCGTCATATATGAGCTTAAAGCTTTTAAAATTTCTCATGTTATGATGACACGTGTTTTTTATAAACTGTACAATTAACTAACTAAACAAAACGACATTTTTTACACATGTATAATATTCAGATTAACTGCCGTACAATTCTACCATGACATACATCGTAGAATTGAAGCTTTTAAAACAATCTAATCTTTTTTTCCGACTGTTGTAACTTAGCATATCCTCACTCAATTACATTAAAAAACGTTTTTTTAAATGGATACATAGTTATTAAGGTTGTTACGTAATACAGTCTCCCTATTAAATTAAATGGGGCTTTAGTTACCCCAACTCACCCTCGCAGCTAGTCACAGCGTGTTCAACACGGACCACACACAGCGTCTTCGGTTCAACACGGGCCGCTTCCGGCCCCCCCGCCAGTCAAAAACGGACCTCGGGACCGACAACAGTGTCTCCCGCAGAGCAAAACTGCAATCGCCCGCAATGTCTGGCGCGCATAATAGACGCGATCTTGTTCTGGCTTGTAATTAGCCACGCGCTCTCACGGTTGGCAATTATCAATTCACCCGAACCTCACGTAGTTCTCACGTGTTTAAACCATCTCAATTATTGTAATCAATAGTTTGCCGCATCATTCGAAAACATGATTCTACATCCCGAGATTAACCTTTGTTCACCGGAGCCACGCTTCCGTCGAAGCACCTCGTGTCTCAACATCACCTCGACAGTACCGCCGGGCCTTTTTGGGCACGGGAAGGACCAGCTCGGCCTGATGCACCATTCCTCATCTCAAGGCGAATCGTAAGCTTCCAGTATACCCCTTTCTTGTGTTCAAACCATTTAAATTCATGTAAAATCCTCGTTTCATCCGTTCGTCAAGTTATAGAGAGAGAGAGAGAGTGGAGATCTATGTCAACCCTGTATTTCTCGAGATGATCAATATACCTTGTGCCTTTTTACCCATGTGTTATTATTGTGTGTTAGCCTTTCCAACCTCCTAACCGATGGACGAGCTGATGATCAAAGAAGCTGCTCACCCCTGATAGTACACGAGTCTCATCTGCTTACCTTTTTACTGAGCTAGCCAATACATAACCTGGTTTGATCCCTGGTTCTAACCAACACTTAGAAAGGTGTATAATTACTCGCATGAAATATCTATAAAAATTGAAAATATCTCCAGTAGTAAAAATAAATACTGCCGACGGGAATTGAATCCGCACCTTCTGATTGCCCGTCAGGTGCTCTGAATCACTAAGCTACGTCGGCTTGTTCTGCTCATAACCCTCCAAATAATTTCAATCAACAATTATTATTATTTTTTTTTTTAAATGTTTCCTGTGTTTACAAGGATATTTCAAGCAAATAACTACTTATAGTAATTTGTTATCTTTTATGCATGAAAAAAAACCTTGTTTTATAAACATTAGTATATCAATAAAAAAGTGTATAAATTAATAACATTTTTCGTTATTTAAATTTATATGTATTTAAGTTTTATAATTGAATTTTCTTTGATAATTCGCCAAAAGTCTTCATTGCTCCGTACACAAGCGACTGAATTTGGGTATTTTGGTAAGTGAAGCCTAATTCGTTAATTTATATTCGTCTTATGTGTGCGCTTGAGCTTCAGGTTTTCAATCCTTCTCAGAAATTGAAGTAAAAAAAATATTTTTGAAAAAAATAATTTGTTTTAAAATTTTATATGTATAACAAATTGTCTGCAGTATAATTCTCATAGCTCCATTTTGTGGTATAGTCTTTTACTTCACAAGTTTCTTAAAATCTCAGGACAAACAAAAATTTTGATAACTTTTCGAAAGATAGAAAATGTACGTCACGCACGTGATGAAAGCGGGTGATACAAAATACCCCAACAACATTTATTTATCAAATTTTGCCACTAAACATTTAAAAAAGCTCCATAATCCAATCTAACAGACCCTTTCAAATTTTAATTTTATAAACAGATCATTTTGCATCACTCCCTGGCTGAAAAAAAACTTTGTCTCCACATAAAAAAAAAATTAAATTCCTCCAAACATGATTTTCGTGTCATATTTTCCTTTTAAATATTCTTTTGTAAAGAAAATTCAATTTTTACACAATTTAACTTGAGAAAGATGAAAAGTGAAAATCTGAAACATGTTTAAATGAATTCTAGATTTTCATGTTTACATTCCATGCGAGGGTAGGATCTTATAATTTTAAGAAAAATCGTACTTTTTAAATAGAATAGCTAAGTCGAGAAAATATTAGGTTAACGGCGTGCTCAAGTAAATTTTATTTAATAAATTTGAGTTATTTTCAATTATTCATTTAAAATAATATATACAATAAAGTTGCGGCTCGTTCTCGTGTAAGACTACCTAAGTATCGCTCTGGTGTAAGACCACCATTCGTGAGTTGAAAAGGTTTTAGCCATTTACAGATTACTCCCGACCTTCCTCTTCCTAATCTCTTTCACCTTTTAATTACCTTCAGCCTCACAACATACCTCAATTAGGAATGCCATATTCTCATGTGCTCCAGACAGTTGGGAGCAGTTTTGTGCGATAATCACATATAAAATACAAATATAAATAATTTATTAAATGCTTAGAGGGAATAGAAGGTTATCGGTGATATGATGCTGAAGTAGATTTTTTATAAAAATTTTATTCCTAGGTAGGTACTTAATTAAACAATAGAGTTACGAATGCGATGTACCTAGAAAACATTCTAAAATTTTAGAAATACCCAAATCCTGTATTTTCAATAAATATAATAAATTTATGCCACCTTTCTCAGAATTGTTTTTATTTTAAGAGAATACCAGTTTTTCTTTTAAATTTTATAGTTCTTGATTTTCCTCTATAGGTATCTATACTTAGTTATTTTTATAAACCTTCATAAAAATTTACAAGACTTCAATAAAAACGTTATTTTTTAAATATTTTTTTCGAAATAACTATAATAATCTTTAACTATCAGACCAAGTTGTTAAGCAGAAATTCACATGTGAGAAAGTCATAAAATGGCCACTCAGCGCCCCTTCGTTTTGACGACAGTTGAAAGGTTCCCGTTAAATGCCGATTCTTAGTCCGTTTTATCTTTTGAACAAATTTTGATCAGCAGAAGAGGACAATTATCATGTTTTTAAGCTTGTCAGTGTATTACAATTTGATAGAAAGCTAAAGGAGCCTACACATTGTATTTTAGGTAGACAGGAGAGCTAATCATAACTTTAGTAAGTAACCTATACATTGTATTTTGGGTAGACAGGAGAGCTATTCACAACTTTGGTAAGGAATCTACACATTGTATTTTAGGTAGACAAGATAGCTAATCACAACTTCGGTAAGGAACCTATACATTGTATTTTGGGTAGACAGGAGAGCTATTCACAACTTTGGTAAGGAATCTACACATTTTCATCTCATCTCAATTTGGTAGGCGGGAATGGGTACCGCCGCCCTGGGAACCATTTATTGGATGACCAACACCTCTGCCACAGGTCACCCCAAGTGGTTCGCTACGTTTGGTGACTAAGCAGGGGTGCCCGGGTTCATGGGTTAAGGTTTGCCCAGGTCTTGGTGGCGGGTGCGTCGGCCCACCTTCTGCGTTGCGGGCCGGTTGGGAGATGCTGGTTGAGAGAGACCCTTTACAACCGGTTACCGCTGTCCGGGCCGCTCGATAGTACAGGGGCCCGACCCTCAGGCTCACGACTAAGGGTGGGCTGCCCCATCAGCGAGTGAAAAAACCCCGCCACTGCTGTTGTGCCGGTTGTGCCGCAGTGGGTGGGCTGGAACCAAACGCTCATCACTCCTGGACAGCCTGAACCCCAGATTCCTACCCACCCCTCATACCTTTCCTTTCCAGACCTTTTCTTTCACCTCCTACCCTTACAAAAAAAAAAAAAACTTTAAATTCATGAACATACAACACAACAATTTTAACATCATAACAGCGGCGAGTAGCAGGCGTCCCCGGTGCGGGCCAAAACTGTTGGTAAATTTTGCCAACATTCGCGGCCTGCACACAAATTTAAATTCCGTCCATCACCATCTTTTGTCCCAACGTCCCAACCTTCTTTTCCTATCCGAAACTCAGATAGCCGAGCCGCCAGACTCCTCCTATCTGGACTGCCCGGGCTTTACCCTCGCAAGCAAATTCCAACTCAAAGGAGGAGTCTGCCTCTATAGTCGAGCTGACGTCAACTGTGTACGACTATTGAGTCTGGAAAACTCCAGATTCGACGTAATGTAGGTGCGCGTCAATCTTGCCAGTACGGCAAGATTCTACGCATGTCTATACCGCTCACCGAACCATAGCGAATCAGACACTTCCGAGCTCTTCAAACATTTGAGCGATACTATTGATGATCTCTTGCCCCGCTACCCTTCGGCCGAGTTTATTGTTCTGGGGGACTTCAATGTTCATAACGAACCATGGTTGAAGTTCTCAGGCCCAACGGACTCGGCTGGCCGACAGGCGGAATCCTTTGCCATTTGCTACGGATTAGAGCAATTAGTTCAGGAGCCTACAAGGGTTCCTGATGTCTAGACTCACCGCTCCAATCTGTTAGACCTATTCTTAACTACTGTGCCACACGGTTATAAGATTGACGTCACAGCGCCTCTGGGATCATCTGACCACTGCCTAGTGACGACATCAATCCCCGTTAGCCTCAGACCAACCAATGAGAGACTGAGGAGAAAAGTGTGGCACTATAGGTCAGCAGATTGGTTCGGTATGCGGGCCCATTTTAACGCTTTTCCGTGGTCAGCTGTTTGTTTTCGGACTTCAGACCCTTTAAGATGTGCCCAGGAGATTGGTGAAGTCATCAAATCGGCGATGGATGGCTTCATACAATCGACTACTAAAGAAACTGGTGTGGGCTCAAAGCCGTGGTTCAGTCGACAATGCTCCGAAGCAGTTCGACGAAAAAACGCGGCTTACCGAGCCTACAACACATCTCGAACGCCCGAAAGCAGATCAGCATACAACAAATCGGCAAAGGAATGCAAAAGAATCATTAATAGTTCATAATTCGAACACGACCTGCAGATCAGCAAAAAGCTGGCTGCCTGCCCGCATGGCAGCAGAGCATTCTGGTTGCTTGCGGGCTCAATAGGTCGAAATTTTTGCAAACCCAGTTTGCCACCTCTTACCAGACCTGACGGCTCACTAGCAAACACCGCCACCGAAAAGGCTAACCTATTAGGGAAAATGTTTGCGGAAAACTCGACCCTCGATGACGGGGGTGCTGTTCCGCCGTCGGTTCCTCACTGCGTCTTCTATATGAAAAAGCTGAGGATCCGGCATCAGGATGTACTCCACGTCATACGGGGGCTCGATGTTAACAAAGCTAGTGGACCTGATGGAATACCTGCCCTGGTATTGCAGAGGTGTGCTGCGGAAATAGTTCCAGTTTTGACAAAGCTCTTCAAAATGTCCCTGAAGTGTGGCACTGTGCCCTCTGGTTGGAAAAAAGCGGTAATTCACCCTATTCCCAAGAAAGGTGACCGCTCCAACCCGGCCAACTACCGCCCCATAGCGATCACATCAGTTCTGTCCAAAGTGATGGAACGTGTGATCAACGACAAACTGCTCACATACCTCGAGAAGAACAAAATTATCAACGACCGTCAATACGGATTCCGGCGGAACCGCTCGTGCGGTGATCTTCTCGCGTATGTGACGCATGTTTGGGGGCGGTGCCTGGAACGTCACGGTGAAACCCAAACGGTCGCACTAGACATATCCAAGGCCTTTGACCGGGTCTGGCACCGAAGACTTGTCAACAAATTGCATTCTTACGGACTTCCCGCATCCCTGTGTACGTGGATTGCTGACTTTTTAAGGGATAGGTCGATTCAGGCGGTTGCTGACGGTTTCACCTCTTCCTCGCACTCCATAAATGCTGGCGTCCCACAGGGATCGGTTCTGTCTCCGACTTTGTTTTTGTTGCACATCAATGACCTTTTGACATGTGCACCGATTCATTGTTACGCGGATGACAGTACAGTTCATGATAGCTTTTTGTTTGATAAGCTCCCAAAGGGCACACAAACTCCAACGGCTCGGAGGGCTTTGAAGCAGAGAATGGACGGTTATCTCGAGAGAATTTCCTCCTGGGGTAAAAATAATCTCGTCGAATTTAATGTTTCAAAGACCCAATCCTGTCTGATTACGTCTAAAAGGGATCCAAATGATAATCTAGTCTCCTTCAACGGAAGCAATCTTCCGAACAGGCCTTCCATTGATATGCTTGGTGTAACTATAAGTGACCAGCTCACCAGTACCAGTACGGGGGCTCCATCGAAGCCAGAGTAAAGTTGGCCTCTCAGAAGCTGGGCTTACTGTACAGGGCCCGCAGATACTTTAATATTACACAACTGCTCACCCTGTACAAATCGCAAGTGCGCCCTACTGTCGAATTTGGTAGCCATCTCTGGTCTGGAGCCCCAAAATACCTGAAAAAAACCCTTGACTCTGTGCAGAAACGGGCAGTCCGTTTTATAGATTCCCCAATCTTAACAAACGGACTGCAATCTTTAGAGCACAGGCGTCAGGTAGGTATGCTGTCCTTGTTCTATCGGTATTACAATGGAAGATGCTCTGAGGAACTAGCGTCATTGATCCCTTCGGCACCGGTGCGTAGTCGGGATACACGCCAAACGCGCGCCCAACATTTGTACACAGTTGACACTTGTCACATGAGAACGGGTCGCTTCTACGATTCGTTCTTAAGTTCAACAGCTCGGCTGTGGAACGAACTGCCGGCCTCTGTGTTTCCTCCCTCCTACAACATGGGACTCTTCAAGACCCATGTTCACTCCTTCCTCTCCACAAAAAGACCCTCCACACAGCATTCCCAAAGATGACATAGGCCCTGGGGGAAATTATTTTCTTCAGGGCCTCCTGTGTGGAGTAAATATAAAAATAAAAAAAAATATTCACAACTTTGGTAAGGAATCTACACATTGTATTTTAGGTAGACAAGAGAGCTAATCACAACTTCGGTAAGGAACGTATACATTGTATTTTGGGTAAACAGGAGAGCTAGTCACAACTTTGGTAAGGAATCTACACATTGTATTTTAGGTAGACAAGAGAGCTAATCACAACTTTGGTAAGGAAACTATACATTGTATTTTGGGTAAACAGGAGAGCTAGTCACAACTTTGGTAAGGAATCTACACATTGTATTTTAGGTAGACAGGAGAGCTATTCACAACTTTGGTAAGGAACCTACACATTGTATTCTATTCATATATATTATTTTTATGCTATCCCAGAACTCAAATGTCAACCTTCCAAATTGTTTTCCCTTCAAATTCGCGTTGACAGTTATTATATTTTCAATTGGAGGTGAAACCCAGCACGCATTCGATTCATGACATCTGATAATGAGTACCTACCAGTTTTCGTCTATTTTGAAAGCCTCTTCAAAGGTATTTCACAAAAATGACGCATTAAAAAAAATTAAGTGTAATTTTCTTTATTTTCACTTTTTTGTATATCTTTTCTAGAGCCCAATCTTCAACCCATCTCACTACGTTGTCCAGCCAGGTGACGACGTAGTCCCTCTTGCGTGAATTAGTGTCAGATAAAACAATCTACGAGAATAAATCCTATCTTGGCTCTGTGCTTATATGTGTACATCCCTGTCTGTTTCTTTTTTTGTTTCATCTTGTTTGTTCTATTTAACCTCCCTTTTTATATTTTTGTACCGTCTTGTATATGAAACTTATAATTATGATATTTTTCTATTCATGTACTGTTTCGCATGTGAAATATATAATTTTGATATTAAAATACCAATGTTAAATTGTACCTATTAACTCCCAACTATATATTATAATCCCCTCTCGTCCTACAATGAGTTTTGTTACTCATCGTGATTGTTCTAGCAAGAAATAAAAATAATAAAAAATAAATTTAAATTTAAATATCTATTCATTTTAAATACATGTAGGATAGCGAAAGATTTTTTTAAATATTCATGTTGAAGGATCAGTAGGATTTATAGGCCCTGTTAGGAGTTCTACCGAGTCGAACCCTCTGATATGAAAATATCTGGAGTCGGTGAATTATTTTCCCATTTGATCTCTGGTGAGTTGACGTGTTGTTCTTGTATTGTTTTGTATTTATTTTGCTTATATAATGCACTTGCATAATTTTGATCGACTAGATGATCATTTGTGGAAAAGTGTGTGGAAGGGTTTAGTTTTTCCTATTGGGAAGATTTAACCCGGACATAAAATATGAAAAGAAAAACTCACACAATAAACGTCTACGCATTTGATTATGATGCGGTTAGTTCAGTTAGTTGTCTATATAATAAAATACGGTTTACGTCCACCAAAAATATCAGTCAGTATTTGCTAATTTCAAGAGACCATATCGTACTTTTCATAAGTTTTAACTAAAATATATGTAAGTAATATTGTGAATTTAATAAGCCGGATAAAAATAATTTATCAAACCACCTTACAAAAAAAATCGCAATGCCTTTTAAAACACCTAAATTAGTATGTTTGATGCCTTGCAAACTTGATAGTTTTTCGTGTCTGCTTTTAAAGCAGAATTTTCGCATGATTGATCGACTCTGTAAAATAATATGCTTTATCAACCATTCATAATAATCCATTAGTATTCAGTTGAATCTGGCCATACTGCCAGAACACGGCTCTTTGGTTCTGCGGGAGGCGTTGAATATTCATAGTTAGTAATATAATTCACCGCCAATCATTAAATTCACTGAAAGAGCCCTACGGTGGTAATGAACACAATGAAATGGGGCATATAGTTACCTGTTGTTTATCTTACACATTCAAATAAAGTAATAACTATGATGACCAGGCGAAATGGTCATTTTTCATTATTATTATTATTATTTTATTTTGTTTTAAACCACTTTATTTGAGTTATATAGGTCGACCGGTTTCTGTTAGACTCAACCTTCTTCGGTACAGTAAAAATATACACTGTAAATTCATTGTCCTGAAGAAGGTTGAGTGCAACCGAAATCAGTCGATCTATATAACTAAATAAAGTGGTTTAAAACAAAGTTTAAAAAATCGTTTATATAATGCCAAGCCGCAAACTGTTTGCTTTCTTGGATTGACCGGTCGGTGGCCGAGTTGACATAGCGTATGGATTCCACCCAGACATAGTGTGTTCAATTCCTCGGCTGGCTAAGTCCTCCATCACAACACAAGCAACATTTTTCGCTTACTGTGGTGGTAGTAGGAGATTTTAAAATATTGTCAGGTTATTCGTAACCCGGGAATGTTTATTTAAAAAAAAATATATATATATATATTATTATTGCTAAATTGATCATCAAATGCTACAAATCGGAAAATCCCAGAATTTTTCTCTAAATTCTAGATATGGTGAAATGTGTTACAAATGAAGATCTTTATTTGAACGTTCAGTATGTATTGTAATTAAAAGATGCGTGCAAAGCCATAATTTAATAAATGAATTATATTCAGTTTTGTGTTAAGCAACAAATAGTATTGTATAATATTAGAATTGAATGATTCGTTATCTCATCACCTAAAGCTTGCATATTGTTTTAACAGCTTTGTCTTGTGACATTTGAGATTTTTTTAATAAAAAATAAAGTTCTTAATAAACTTTTTTACTGTTTAAAAATATTTTTAAAAACTAAAAAAAAATATTTTGACTTCAGATTGAACCTTCCTACCGAGAAACTGAAACTTGCCAAATGCCGATCGGTTAAGACCGAAATTTATTTAGTATATTAACTACTATAATATCGTCCGATTTCAGAGAAATGCATATATGTCCGCATGTCAAAATGAATTGCCATCGACAACGAGTTTTTTTTAAAACAGTTTGTTTTGTGTCAAACTATATCTCAATAATTTTTTTTTAATTATATGTCTTTCATTCTTTCAGCCTTCAAAATTTCTGATGTAATTTAATAAAAAACGATTCGTTGGGAACGCCTTATCAGAAAATGTATTTCATGGTAACTATTTAATAGTAATAATATAATTTTCTCTCAATGCTCTTTCCAACAGGAAGTTGGCAGATTGATTGATTGCATAGCAATCTTCATCATGCAGACTGCATCTTAAAACAACTTGAATTTGATGGACGTAAATAAATAATAAGAAATCTTCCACTTCAGAGATTAATTCGCAGTACGTTTAAAAACATATTATAAGAATACATCACAACATATTGACATCAGCACCATTCTATTTACTGTAAATATCACCAGATATACCAACCTATTAATTGAAAACTTTATTTTTTTGTAGTGGTATAAATGAGTAAAACCTAAAATTGTAATATTTAATCATTGAAGACAATATTGACGACTCTCAGATGATTGTGATACAGAAAAGATTGAAAATATTCAATTGCATCTCGGAATATAACTCAGGACCTCTTTCTTTCCTTGAAAATACTCTGACCACTGAGCTAACTAACTAACCATCACGCCGTTTTCCGCAGGAGTAGGCAGAGAGGACGGACCGTCAAACAACTCGGTCTTGACAAACACTGCTTGTTTCACTACCGTTCACACATCGTCACATATATACTCTTCAATTATTTTATTTTATATTATAGAAAAAAACAGAACATGATTCACAAAGATGAAATAATATACAGGAATAAGGTACTTCATGTTGGGTACCTATGATTTGTAACCTTGCAATGTGTGCTAAGTAGTATATTTATTCCTTAATTACCAGGTGACATGTGTAGTTTATAGGTGTGTGTGTGACGTGTGTAATGTATGGGTGAGTGTTTGCGTGTGTGTGAATGTATGCGCATTGAACACTTTAAATTATTGACATGATGTCACGTTTGAATTTGGGCAGTGAATCAATGTTAGAGTTTAGACAAATATTAATTAGAGTGTGAATAGAACGGCGAATTATAATTATCGAATTATATATTATAATTCATCCTGTGGAATAGCACTGGACTCTTGACATAGCCCGACTCTAGTATCTGATTCACTTGATCGTGCCATGTCTTCTTCTGGCGTCCCCGACTACTGCTACCATTCAAATTTGCATCATATATTCTCCTTACACTCCTTTATTCGCTCATTCGCTCTACATGCCAAAACCATATAAGCCTACCTATCTTAATCTTACTCATTATGCTTACATCAGCCTTAAATTCTTCGCGGATATCCACATATTCTATCATATCCATTAACGTCATTTTAAACTGTATCACTCTTAGAATATCCAACATTATCTTCATTTTCCTAACCTTTATATTTTTATAAAACTTTTGTCATTTTCGGGACCACCATAGCCGAAACGTAAAATTCATATCAATGCCTAGCCATGATAATTTTGCAGAACCGTTTTTTTCTTCATTATAAATGGTGTATCATTAATCATATTTGTTTGATGTTTTAAATTAATTATAACAACCCCGGGTAATTAGGTTAGCGGGGGTTAATTTGTAAAGGATGTAAATCTCTTTTACGGAATAAAATGTACTCTCTAACTTATTTATGTACTACCCCAGTGGTATTTACGTGAATAGTGGAACATTTGTAATTTAGGGTTCAATTCCAGAATGTAATAATGTTCACACGAGCTTATAAACGGTTGATTATTCAGATTTGTAATGTACATACAGTTTTCTTTCCATTAGAGAAAAACAAAAATAAATAAATAAAATTTTCAGACTTTGAATAAACTAAACAGTTTTTAAATCTTACCACTAACGCAACACTTAACGTAAGGAAGGAGGAGGATGAACCCGCGATGTCTGTGTGTTAACCTGACGCTTTTACCACTCGGTCACGAACTGATTTTATATCTATTTATTAACTACTAGCTCTACCCTGTCTGTCTGTCCAGATAAAGAAACAATAGCGCGTGTTGCTTTTGCGTCCTACAAATGGCGCTGTTTAAAAAAATCATGTCTGTCCAACAGATGGCGCTGTTTTTTTAAAAAAAAGGCTTCTTTTACCTGTCACATGTGACATCTATTTAATATGGATATATAAAAACACAAGCATATTCAAATCAAGATCTTTCGGAGATTAAGGATTTTGAACAAACGAATATTTACATTTTTATTTATATAGATAGATAGATAGATGTTATGCGCCCTTGGGACTCTTAAATTTGTAACATAAAATGGAGAAAATTCTTAACACAAGGGTTACATATGGTTAACAATTAATTTTTAAAAATCAAAAATAACATTGCCACGCAACAAATTTTGTAGATTCATTTTAAACTTGTTATTTAAAATTCTTTGATATCATTTTAACAATCGGTTTTTTTTTACTATGTCGGCGAGGAATTGACGAGTTTGATTCGTATTTTTTTTTGTGAACTGTGACATTCAAATAGGTCCTTATGCCAAGTGCAGGGATTGGCAGACTTTTGAGTGAAAAAAGTCAAGTTGTCAAGGAAAAAGGATAACAAATGGAAGAGAGAGCCGTTTTATTTGGGAGGGGAGGTGGCTACAAAATTTCCTATAAAAAAAGAAAACTGTTCCTCATATCATGTTCGTGAATGAATTCTAAATAAAACAAAGAGGAATTCTAAATAAATGAAAAAAAGGATCTTAGCGGCTAAAGGACCTTTGAAACTGGTTTATGTAGATGAAGAGCTCTAAAAGAGCAAAGTTGGCAACACTGATGCTGATTGAGTCAAAGTTCATTCGGCTCCTCCTCATGGCGGCTGGTTGAGTGTAGGTGAAACTGGAGTTTATGTCTGAAGAGCCGCAAACGCCTATGCAGAAAGCCGCAGTCTGCTGACCTCTGACCTATTCGATATCGATTGGGTAATCTTATAATGACTGGACTAAATACAAAGTTTGGATTCAAGCTCACCAGTGAGTGAGTTCATGTAGCTTCTAAAATTAAAACGAAATTTCTCAAAATGTTCGAAATTCAATACTTGTGATAATTTAAAATTAATTAGTGGCGGTTTCAAATCCCGGCGTGCGCAAGTAAATTTTATTGATGAATTTATTTTACAATTTTCTCATTTAAATTAATATACCAGTATACTTGTGGCACGTTCCAGAGTGGAAGACACTCTCAGTATCGCCCTGGTGTAAGACCACCATTCATATTTGCAACGATGCTTGAAATGGTTCTAACCGTGTTTGGTGACCAGATCTCAATAGCCAGGTACTCCCCTACCTTCCTCTTTCCCATCTCCTTCCCCTCCCCACTACCTTCAGCCTCAAAACATATCCCAAGCACGGAGATGCCATATTCACACTGGCTCCAGACGGTTTGGAGGAGTTGGGACTCTTGTGTAGTATTCACATAAAAATAAATAAGTAAATATATTGGCCGTATTTTTATTTCAGTGCCTTCAGTAATAAAACCATACAGGTATTGTCTATAATAATTCTACATTTATATTTTCGAGAGTAATTATCAATGTTTATGCAAGAAATGTGCTCGCGGTAAAATATTATACGCAGTGGCGTGGTAAACGCGTGGTTTAACGGGGCAAATCGGGAAAACTGGGAAAACCTTAGGTACTATGCGAGAATGCTCAATTGCATTTTTTTTTTCTAAATTACTCGGTTTATTTATTTGAAACAGAGCTGTAAAGAGTTATTTACCAACAGATTAAAAATCTAAAATATACATATTCTAGTCCCAGAGAAAAGTTGGACGTGATGTCAACGTTCTAGCATCTTCTGTCTTTTTCGTTTTTTTACAAGATGTGTGAGAAGGAAGAGGGCGATCATCGATAACGTACGTACGAGCTCTATCTAGAAGAAAAAGATAAGTTTTTTTTATCAGATATTGTCTTTTACAAACTGCAGAATGTAACTATACAACACAAAATTTCCCAAAATTGCGCTCAAATGTGCATACAAATGTCATATTTTATTTGGTGTTAAAACCATGTTCATTAGCAGAAATCACAGAACATTTATGAAAATTAAACTTTAAAAGTGTTTAAAAATAAAATCACTTTTTTCCCATACTGGATACATTTTCATTCTGAATATGATATAATATAATAACCCCCCCCCCCCCCCTCCTTCACCTACATGCCTCGTGAGTTTAATACCGGCTGGCCAAAATCCTTCATCACGACACAAGCAATAATATTTCCCGCTTACTGTGATGAGAGTAGGAGATTTTAAAATATTTTCAGGTAATGTCCAGAAATATTTTTCTTTCTTGAGAAAATAATAACATTTTTTTATGTTAAAACAGCCCAGCCCGTGAGACTATGTGAGGAGATGATTAACAAGAAGTAATAGAGACGTTCGGGCTATTCATTTTGGTCACCAAACACGGCTAAAGTCATTTCAAGCAACATCTCGATTCTAAAAAATGGTCTTTAACCAGGTTGATATTAAGACAAGTATCTTTACCACTAAAATCCCTGAGAAAATGCGTGTCACGGTTAGAAGTTAAAACTTGCCAGGGGCACAACAGTTTATCGTTGCGCTACTGGTTATATATTCCCTGGTAACCTCTGTTAAGGAATTATGTTAGGTAAGGTTATTTATAAAGTGGTATCGTGATTATTAATTATCAGATTAATTTACATAATTAATCGTACTTGCCTGGGGTCTTAACCTTTGACATTGCGTTAATAATTACTGATTTCATACTAAATTATTACCACAGTTGTAAGTAGTGTCTCGAAACAGCTTATTCCATTTTTATTACAAAAAATAAAAATTTTAATAGAAATTTTTAGTTTCAGTCTATCTTTTCATGGGAAAATTTATGTTCAATAGTAATAAAAAAGTGTCCAGTAAAACGATTATATTTAAAAGACACCTAGTTTTTTTCTGATTTGCAGGGAATTATTAATTTATGTTTGATAACTCAAAAAGAAGCCAGCTATGCGACTATAATAATTTTATTATAAATTGTTAAGATTATAGTCGAGAATCCGATAACAAAGCCTAATTGCAACAATTGTAATGCTTGTGTCAGTTATGATATTTGGAAGTTAAAAACACACAAAAGTAATATTTTTTCTTACATTTTACATTAGGCCTATACAGAAGGCCATGAGGAAAATAATTTTCCCTATGGGCCTATATCATTTTTGGGATGCTGCGCGGAGAGTATGTTTTAAAGAAAGACAGAAGTGGGAGTTAGGGGGAAGTAAAAGGTATGAAGGTTGGGTAAGAATCTAAGGATCAGTATGTCCAGGAGTGACGGAGATATGAATAAATCCCTCCCACTGCGGCGTAAAGAGATGGGTCGAGAGGTCGAGAGGTCGAGAGACCAGTTGGAGAGGTGAAAGGGTCGATCCAAACCAGCCTTTCCCGATTTGACACGCCACGCAGCTGAAGGGCAGGCGCATCCTGAATATACCTCACCCGATGAACCTGGGCACCCCTGCTATATCACTAACCATAACGAACCACTTGAGGTGACCCATGGCAGAGGTGTTGTTTATTCAATACATGGTTCTTGGGGCGGCGGTACCCATACCCGCCTCCTAAATTGAATTTCAATATTAATTTTACTCAATTTCACTTGAATGTTCAAATTTCCAAAGAGTTTACGTATAGTTTTATTTTATGTGACACTTCACAAGGACGCCCTCGTCTATAAAGTTTAAAGGCAAAGGAGCTACGTCGTACACCAGTTTGGCCTGCGTTGTGAGGCAGGCTAAGGAAGGGGCGAAACGGAGATTTATTAATGCTGGTCTTGAAGAGACCCTGATTATAGAAAGGAAGAAAACAGATGACGTTAAATATTTCCACATACGAGCTGTCAAATGCTGCGTGTTCATTTGCAAGAAACGTAGGCCAAGTCTCGAATTATAGGGAAGGAACGAAGCAACAGCAAATGGTGCGTAGCTTCGTTTTTTTTCCCATAATTCGAGGCTTGGATTGGAAATGTATACGCGACATCACAAAATGAGTTAAAGAAGCGGTCCGTTTCATAAAGCCAACATCAACTATGAACCGGTATTCCGAGTTTCCTCGCAGGCTCCTTTAAAATACCTGTAGAACAGACTCAGCATGCCCACAATGCGTCTGTGCAAGAGAGATGGCAATCGGTCTGTTAACAATGGATTGACAATCAGACGGACCGCCCTCCTTTGGACAGGATAAAGTAGGTTTATCAAGTATTGTGTTACTCCAGCTCAGAGGTGGCTCCCGAATTCAATTTTTGGGATCACTTTAGATTTGTAAAGGGTTAGCAACTGGTGACTATTGAAGAATTTGCTAGCCTTATAAAATACAACCAGTTTCTTGGAAGCCAAATTTACTAGGGGCTTCTACAGAGCCCCGATACTTGAGCCGGTCTAATATGCTTTTTTTATTATTTTTTTACTTTTTTTTTTGTTAAATTTTTAATATTTATTTTATTTTGTAAGAAACAAACAGCTTTTACATAATATACAATGATAGATATAAATATACAAGTTAACTGAAGTCAAGCCATAGAAGTTTCTTGCCACCTACCTTACTCCAAGCATTTCGATGGAGTCTTTATTAGGAATAGTGCTTCCATGAAATTGCAACAGATCATTGAAGTCAGTCAGTATTTAAACTTTCACCAAAAAACGGAATTAGTTATGTTTTTTTTTTTTTTTATTTGAATTTTAAAAATGTTAGGTATATTGAGCCTTTTTATGAGGAAAAAATAAAAGAGTAGGGAATGAGGAAAGTATAATATAAAAAGGTTTCCACAAAGTTACTCTCTGTATTTTAGTATTTGCAAGCCAACATTTAATTTAAAAACGGTAAATAGGATATCTCGTGATATTTCAAATTAAAAGCCAACGAAATATGAAAGAAAGCCCGTACAGAAAACTGCACTATGGAAATATAAAGTAAACATGGATTCAATTAAGTTCTGGAAAAGATTATACTTTTATACTGAGTAGAGAGACTTCTTTAAAACAGAAGAGCCTTTTAAGACATATTTCTGACGTACAATCTATCCACGCAACTCAAAAAAAAAATTAAAATCCACCACACACAAAAAATGCCTTCATTCAACTATCACATTTACATGTGCCATTCAAATTGTAGCACTCTTTTTATAAGTTTTCATTCCTCCTTAAAAGATTTGCTTTTTAGGGATCATATCTTAATGCTGATCATTAAGAAGGGCATAGGCAAAGTTTTTTTCTTCAAAAAGTTCAGAGCTTCCCAAAGAATCTTTTTAGCAGCGTATTGAAAGAATTATTATTTTCTACTATAGAGCGAAAAGTACCCTTCCATTTTATGCCTAGTATTTCACTACGTCATCTTCTCCAGACCCACCTTTAATCTAGCAGTGTAAACAGGGGCCGAAGGTTATATTTCCTCATGGGGCAGTTTTTTAATGTGAGTTGGAGCTTTGACATTTCACTGCATCATTATAATTGCAGACTTGTGTTGGTTATATTTACTTTGTGAACGCAGTGCTGGGTAAAATATAACAAAATATTTGATCTAACTCAAAGAGCAGAAATGACTTTGATTATTTGTATATTTGCAAGTGTATTTTTTTTCAAATACGATCATTGATTTGGAAAATAAATTAAATCAAGAAAGGTTCTTTGTTGATTTAAAAAAATGACGCTATTAATAATCATCTCTGTGGCATCGTATTGGATCTAAATCCAGATATCAGGGGTTCAGAAACTTACATGGGTAAAAAATGTAATTAATCTTGTATGTGTAATCAATTCCTGGTGAGATTTCAAAATCTATTCTCGAGCGTTTCCAATTTGGAACAGTAATCAAAAGGAAAATTTGTATCATGCAGATGAACCTTGATTGTTATTATTATTGAGGTATGTTATTATAGCCTTCTTGTAACTGTAATTCCATGTAGTTAAACACATCCACAAACATTATAATATGGAATGGAAAACTCTTGCAATAGCTTATACGTGCCTGATAAGCCGCAATCGTCACCACGACTTGTTCAAGATACCGCATGGCAGAACAGATGTTCTAGCACAGTAAAACGTGTCAAGGTGAATGGTATTCGATGAATTTTCTGAAATAGTACATATATTTAATAACTATTTAAATAACCACAAAACTTTGTTGTATTGATACCTATCTTCCTAAAATAATGTTCAAATACGAAATCTAGTAATGTAAATCAACGAATCTGTTGTACAATATTTAAAATAAATAATATACTTATTTCATCTTGCAATAGAGAATTTGGGAGTAGCACACCTCGTTACCCAGTGGAGTAATTATGTAATTGATTGAGTTATTGGTGTATGATTAATGTAATTACCAATGCCCGATCTTACGTACCCGGCTATGCCTGTGTTTTGTCCCTTTTTGTTTGATTCGATTTAGAAAGGATTTCTGATGACTTTTTATACTTATTATACAATTAGCTGATTTATATTATCTTTCATATTTGTTTATCTGTATAATCTGTTTTTGATGTTATTTTACTGTAACATAAGAATACTTTCGAAATATTAAATCATTTCTATTCTTTTACATACAGTTTAGAATGGTAATAATCTGTAATTGTATGGGTTAGAAGAAGTATTTTGTGAACACCTCACTAGGAGAACCTGTGCTGAGGTGTTTGCATGTTTTAGGTAAAGTGTTATTATGTCTTCATAAGTAAAATCACAGCATCTTCACCCATGGCCACATACAAACCAAGTTAGTAGCAGCTAAAGTAAATTATAATATTACATAGACACAGTGTTGTAGAAGTTTAGTGAAAAGAAAAGGATACTAATTGAAGTTTACTTAATGATGCAGTTAACATGAAAAGTGAATAAAAAATACAAAATTAGATGATTATTAATGCAAATATCTAAAAACATTACCTAATAATTAATTATACAACAATAATCTATTTAGTAGAACTAATAACATTATATAAATGCTAATTGAATTGTGTTATATAATATGGTTTGGTGTGAATAGGTTTCGTACCTTTAATTTGTATCCTTTGTGTGATCTGGTTTTTTTTAGTTTGTGTATTAGCAAATTATCAGCAGGTTGTTTCATAATAAAATTTTAAAAGTTACTTTAATGAAATTTATAAAAATATTTTTTTTATGCGTGTTCATGTAGGTAATGAAACTTATTGGTATTTTAAAATTAACGATACTTCATTAGTTGTTTCTTTATGATGGAAACTACTCTAACAGCTTGGTTCACTTCTTATTAGTAGTTCTGTGAACAGTTAGTATACTCCACGTAATGTTGATAATTCCAAGCGCGTAACGCTCATGCGAAATCTGGCGGAAGAAAATGTATCATCCAACACGGCTACCATCTTGACAGGATTGACCAGACACCGAACACACTAACAAATCTACAAGCAGACAAAATGCCATGCGCTCGAGTTAAAAGAGGACTTATCTACTCTTAGTTAAATATTAATTATATTATATTCTAAATATAAATTTATATATTTTTAAAACATACATTTAGTTACAATTATAAAATTTTAGCCGACTGAATGAGGTTAATGTAAACATCTTTTTTTATAAAGTTTTTTTTTTATTATTTTTACTTATTGCTAGAGCGATTCCGATGAATTATAGGAGTCATTTGAAGACAGTATCTAAGTTTTGCTGTGATGGTTGAATACTAGTCCCAGCCAGAGGTCGTACGTGAGGTCATCGTTCTAGTATCGGTATCTAAACGGGTCAGTGGCTAAGTTGGCATCGGGTCTGGTTCCTAACCAGGCGTCGTAAGTTCAATTACTCGGCTGGCTAAATCGTCCGTCACGACATAAGCAAAATTTTACGCTCACCGTGGTGGTAGTATGAGATTTTAAAATGTTCAGGTTATTCGTAACCCAGAAAATATGTTGTTGAGAAGTAAAAGCTTCATAGATGCACGCACAGATGGCAGTGCATAGAGCTTGCGTGGAAGTCCGCAAGATGGAGCCAGTGGCCAGTAGTCGCCAGGGCCAGTGGGAAGGCTATCATAGAAACTTATTGTTTCAGATTCCAATTAGTTAGCTACTAGTTAGGCCGACTATCGAGTCACCTTTATAATACGCGGAGTATTAATAAATCCCTGATTAATCTAAAAGAACCACTTATGTATTAACTCCTTCCAAGATGAGTTGGAGACCTGTTTGTACGAACACAATACTTCTGTCTTTTTTGTGTTCATAGAAGACGTCTGAGAAGGGAGGGGACAATCTTCGATGACCTACGTACGAGCTCTCGGTAGGACAAGTATATACAAGACTCTTGCTGCTACTGGGAGAACCGTTATTAAGGTAGGTACCTATCTGATTTTCAATCGCAAATACTTTACAAATATTCCGTACGATATCGGTTGTTAAATTCTGACCAATGCGCACAATATATTAAATTATTTGTAAGTTGTTAAGATTAATTGAAAATTTACCAGTTGTCTGTAAACGAATTTACTGTAAGCTTTCTGAATATACCTGAATTGTGAGATTCGCTTTATAAATCCGTATCTGTCGTTGGTAGGGGTGTTTTCGTGTGACAAGGGTGTCGCGTACAGCAGAGGCGGGGTGTGAGAAGGTACGAAGGGTGGCATGGCAGTATAGCCTTTATTGCCCAGCTCGCCATAAACATCGCAGTTACACTCCTAATGTATGAAAAGATAATTATTTTTATACTACCCCGTAATTAATTAAATTAGGGAGAGTTTGTAGCTCTGCCTCTTCGTTTATAAACGGTTTCATAACAATTCTTGGCATTTTAATTCTGATGATTAAACGCAACCTAGTCACAATATGGTTGTGACGCATCAAGAAAGCTAAATTTCAATGTCATGTGTTAAATATTATTTATTCGCTCAATCTATCTTCCTTATTCCTTGTTTTAATATTTAGATTTACATTCAGCACAAAAATTAAATAACTGCGAACTAATTTATGCACATGTTTTTCAGGAACTTTACTTTATTGGATTATATTATTGAATGAACTTCCATAATGAAATAGACAGAAATATTTATAACATAATGCAGCCCATTGATTGAACTGTGAGAATATAATTAACTTTCCAAAGAGACTTTATACGTGCAATTACAAGATAAGAAAAAATAATATTGAAAGCTTTTCAAAAAGTTTTTGTTAAATTTTTTTTTTATTTGATTTAGGTGCAAACATAAAGTCCGTATTTTAACATAAAAAAATTAACACAGTGTAAGAAAAATAATAATATATATTATTAATAGTTGTATTAAATTTATTTATTTTTTATTTGACTGAGGATTGAACTTTCCTCCCCAGGAACAACCCAAGTCAACAACCCTAACAAATATACGATATCCTGACTGGGTGGGGCTGTCACTTATTTCGTATATTAACTGCTGTAATGTCATCCACACGAACAAATATGAGAACTGCTTTTTTGTTACGATACTGTTAAAAATGTGACTGCATGACCATTTCGTGATAAAATATGAGTTATTCATAATATATATGAAAACGTGTTCACGCAGGTGGCCTTGTCCGAATAAATATAATGGACGAGATGTTATAATATTATTACATTGAAGAACACGTGTTCCGACTTCCTCATAACATATTTGTGCTTTACTGATTGTTTGTTATGAAATTTGTCAAATTATTCATTTTTAAAAGGAAAACAAATAATTAAACCAAATTTTTAATAAATTATCAATATTTCATATTAGTAAGTTTTCTCCGTGCAATTTCATAGAAGTCAGCACATTTTATTTTTGCGAGTGTATGAGGGATTGCCACCAATGGATGGAATGCATCGTCATTGCCAACGAGTCTATTTGTCGAGTTTCAGCTCGATCGAATATCGGGAAGTGGGGTTAATTTCCACTCTAAAGTTTTGCATTCATTCATTCACGAAAACAAAAGTGAAATTCAAATAAATGTATTTAAAAAGTGATTTAATCATTAGTCTAGGCTTGGTGGGTTAGGATGGGTAAGGTTTGGTTAGGTTAGGCCAGATTATTAATAACATATATATTAATGCACAAATGCAAATATAATCAGTATTCAGAACTTTCTCATATGGCAGTAAAAACTTTAAGCCAGACTGATGGTTTTTCTGATTAAAATTTTCTTACAAAGAATACGGAGCAAATGCATGGCGTGTAGACGTTATTTTCTTTGAAAAGAATATTGTACGCTACTGATTGGATGACTTGTGTTCATACACTTTTTAACAACATGATGTGGGGGTTATATAGAATTTGAAATGAGACACGTGGAATGCACGGGCGTTCCGTGACTTTTTGGCACAGAATGAATTTCAAAATACAATTTTTTTTATATGAAATTATCCTTAATTGATTCATTTTGCTTCCATTCCTGCGCTTCCACAAATAAAATAAAAACAATACACTGTATTTAAAATCTTGTCAGTTTTGTCATAATATCATTCTGAGATTTTTGTTTAGTTTATTGATCATGTTTTCTTCTAACTAACAATTGCGTTTTAACAAAGAGAAATATCAAACCCAAATCGTTTTTTCTCTTTTTTTTCTCTTTTTTTATGAAGATGTCTACAAGCTGGCAAATTCATATTTTCAAAAATTAATAAATTTATCGGCTATGTGTAATAAAAAATTAAACATTTTCAGAAAGTGAAACGTCTGCATACTTGGGAAATAAATAATTACGTAAGTTCATAATGTGAAAGATCCATTTTTACCTTACTTCAATGTAGTTATTAGACCCAACGTTAAATAAACTATAAATATACGTCAAATATACGTTAACGTTAACGTTAAATATACGTCATACAGACATACCGTCTAGAATACATCGAAATACACTCCGCATTAAAATTGCCTAAACGATAAGGATTTACAAGTTAATCTAGTACAACGTTTTTAATAATTGAAATCACTTGGTGTTCGACGATTACAGTCAGTTAGATTTGTGAAACAAAGTGTGTAGTGACCTGTGTGGTGATTAAAAAAAAAAAGCAAAAATTATAAAAACATTTCTTAGATCGTAAACAGACTAAACACGCAGGCGCTAAGATCAAGTGTTGTCATTATATCGCCATTGGTCGTAAATGTCGTCATCTATCTCGCTATTGGCCGAAAGTGTCTGATTTTGAACTGTGCCCTACGGATTGCGGCAAACAGGCGCTAGTCTGACAGGAGTAACTTATCTACTTATCAACACTATTTTCGATCAAGTGACAGTTGCTGTAATATCCAGTGTTTATCTGTGTATAAAATAAACACAATTTGGACCAGTCAACATAAGTGAACCGACTATAACAACATTATGAAGCCGTGTACGCGTAATGCAGCCCGCAGTGGGTCTCCAATTGTAACTCCAGCAGCGTCCTCACAAACGGTACCGGCTAGTTCTCTAGCCGAAATAATGGAGAAGCTCAACAAAATCGATGTCGAGCTCACTCGCATCAAGCCCATGTGGGGAGAGATATCTGACATAAAGAAGAGCCTCGAGTTTGCTCTAGCAGCTATGTCCGATACGGAAAAAAGGGTGGAGGCGGTTGAGAAGAGACTGGAGACTGTCGAAAAGTTAGTTTCGGAGGTTGCATCCATCAAGAAGAACATGGAAATCTTCAGATACGAACTGGACGAGCGCGATCAGCTCTCCCGTGTGAAAAACCTAGAAATCAAGAACGTGCCAATGACGAAGGGAGAAAACTTACTCTGCATAGCCAAGAAAATAGGCGAACAGATTGGCTTTGAACTACAACCAGAAGATGTGGACACAGTGACGCGAGTGGCTACCAAGTCCGCCCAGGTTAAGCCGATAATCATCCGTTTTGCAAGCAAACGGAGAAAGGAGGAATTTCTTGCACTATCTAAGAAGGCCAGGAAGATCACCAGTACCGACCTGAAATATTCCGGACCAGAAGCAATAATTTATGTTAACAACCACTTAACAATCAACAATAAGATTCTGCTCTCCAAAGTTAAAAGCAAGGCACGGGAAGCAGGCTACAGATTTGTATGGGTAAAGGACTGTAAGATCTTAGTGAGAAAAAACGATAATTCACCAGCTTTTTTAGTCAGGAGGGAAGACGACCTCCAGAAAATTTCATAAGAAAATACTGCTCATTCTATTACTATTGTTTACTCTTCCCTCTCCCTCTCCCTCCACACGCCCGCTATCCTCCCTCCCCCTCCACACGCCCGCTACCCTCCCTCTCCCTCCACACACCCGCTATCCTTCCTCCCCCTCCACACGCCCGCTACCCTTCCTCTCCCTCCACACGCCCGCTACCCTCCCTCTCATGTTGCAACTGCATTACTATTATATTTATTATACTCTCACAACATTACCTTATTATATCATCATGTTCACAACTCCTGTCAACTGCAAGATGTTCTCACTTTCTGTACACATCATATTATTATGTACTTCATATTTCAAATGTCACTCGATAATTTAACTCGGAATTCTGTAATACTGATGTGCGAATGGCTCATTAAGCGTTCATTTCCAAGTGCACATGTTACTCACAATGTATTATGCTTCTATAGGATCCACTCCTTTTCGTAACGAACAATTACTTAGAGATATTACTATTATTTTATTTTCTGCAGATAATACTATATTGTACCTCACATTCTATTCACGCATTCTCTGTTATTGACACTCAACTGAAAAAGAGTCACTGCCTTTAAGTATTTTTCATCAGAACGTACGCGGTCTGAGGACTAAAACTGACACATTTCTTCGTAGTGTTACGAGCGGTGATTATGACGTTATCGGCATAACAGAGACTTGGCTTACAGATACTATTTCAGATGGTGAGCTTTTTGACTCAAGATACAACGTATTCCGACGCGACAGAAGTATCGAAGGTGTAACCATGGGTGGTGGTGTGCTCCTGGCTGTCAAAAAGGAACTCAATGCAATTTGTAATTACTCATGGTGTTCTACGGATGAGGACATATGGGTTACTCTTCGCATCCCACGTGCAACTGGATTCACTAACGTTCATCTCTGTTGTACATACCTGTCAAAAAGTTTCAACTTCAATGCTCGAATCACCGCCTTCTCGAATGATCTAGGTATTAAGCTTTTGAATCAACCAGACGGCAAGTTTCTTATCATGGGAGACTTTAACCTACCCGATATTACCTGGACTCTTCCTGTGGGTGAGGTTAACCTGATTCCTAGCAACTACACTTCTACAATAAGCTCAACATTTATCGACAATATTAATTACTGTAACCTCCACCAATATAATGGTATTCAAAATACATTAGGAAGAATTCTTGATCTCGTTCTCTGTAATTTTTTGGTACGCGTAGCTCCCGCGAACGATCCGTTGGTTCCTGAGGATGCTCATCATAAATCCATCATTATCACTGCTGAGTTCGTTGAACCCCCGGTCATAAAGGAAAACTCAATTAAACGGCCCTCATTCCACAAGGCTAATTATGATGACATAAGAGATAGCCTGGCACAAGAAGATTGGAACGCACTTAACCTTACCGATTCCGTCAATCCTGCAGTATCGCATTTTTACAATATTATTAATAATTTGATCGCTGATAAGGTTCCATTGAGGCGTACTGGTAAATATTCCTACCCCCCGTGGTATAGCTCATCATTAATAAAACTTATTCGTGAAAAGCAGAAATTTCACAGACTATATACAACCTACAAGAACCCTTCCGATTACATTACTTTTTCAAGGCTACGCACCAGACAGAAAAAAATGGCAAAAAAGTGTCACGAAGACTTTATTAATAATGCTGAAGAGAATATCGCCAAAGATCCCAAGGCATTCTGGTCATATGTTAAATCAAAAAAACTATCAGCATCTATTCCTAGCGTATTAAATCTTAAGGATGTAACAGCCGAGGGTGGACAGGCAGTCTGTGATTTATTTGCTGATTACTTTCATTCTGTCTACGAACCGGCTGACCCTCTGGGGATTTCCTGCGATGACTCTGTAGTTAAGCAGGTTTGTGCGATGGGATCAGTTTTTATCGATGCTGACCTCGTGTCCAAATATTTAAAACGGCTCGATTCTAGCAAGGGAGCTGGGCCGGATGGTATCCCACCACTGTTCATTACCGAGTGCGCAAATCATTTGTCACTCCCGCTATCAATACTGTTTAATATATCGATCAAGACTGGTACATTTCCAGATATATGGAAAAGAGCCTACATCACACCAATTCATAAATCGGGAACTAAGTGTGAAGCAGATAATTATAGACCCATTTCCAAGCTTTGCATTTTTTCAAAGGTGTTCGAAAACATAGTCTATGACCAGTTATTCCCTGTGGTAAAGAATTCGATCAACGAATTTCAGCATGGATTCTTTGCAGGTCGCTCTGTTGCTACTAATCTTATAACTTTTACAAACTTCTTGTCTGCCTCCATGGATAAACGTGTGCAAGTTGATACAATCTATACCGACTATAGCAAGGCTTTTGACAAGATCAACCACAACATTCTGCTTAGAAAACTTGCTAATCATGGTATTCATGGAGATCTCCTTCGTTGGTTATCCTCATACGTAACAAACAGATCCCAGGCTGTGACAGTGGGTGGATTTTCCTCGGTCTGGAAAATCATTACTTCCGGTGTGCCTCAGGGGTCCATTTTGGGTCCTTTGCTTTTCTCTATCTATATTAATGATATTACGACATGTTTTCACAACGCTCAAATTTTACTATTTGCTGACGATATGAAGATATACCTTCCTATAAGCTCCCCGGACTGTTCTGCGCGTTTACAAGCAGATCTTGATCGACTGACGGATTACTGTCTCAGAAATAAGCTTTTTATCAATATTTCTAAATGTTGCAAAGTCACATTCACACGTAACCGTGTGAAAATACTGCATGATTACACCATTTCTGGATCGATTTTAACAAATGAAGACTATGTGCGTGATCTCGGGGTTTTCTTGGACTCTAAACTTACCTTTGATAAACACGTTGATAACATTGTCACCAAAGCATCAAAAAGTCTAGGTTTTGTACTGAGAACATGCAAATTTTTCAAAAATACTAAGACATATCTGACTCTCTACAATTCACATGTTCGTCCTCACCTGGAGTACTGTTCACCGGTTTGGAACCCGCGCTATATTGTTTATGTTAACAGGTTAGAAAGAGTTCAGGAACGATTTCTCAAATTCCTCAATTTTAAATCATTTAACATATACAACTCTTACGACGAAATCGAGAAACATTTTCGAATCACGAAACTACTCAACAGGAGGATTGTCGCTGATCAGATGCTCTTGTATAAAATTATTAACTCTAAAGTTGACTGCCCGGAGTTGCTGAACAAAATAAATTTCCATGCGCCAATTCGATACAGCAGACAAAATACCCTTTTCTACATTGATAGATGCAATACCAATTCCAACCAAAATGAATTTATGCAAAGGACATGTAACTACTATAATAATAAATTTGCAAATATAGACACTCGTGCTGACATATTCACTGCTAGTTACTATCACTACAGAATTTCATTGTATCACATTCTAACTCATATTAACCACTGTTAAAATGATTGTACCTAATATTTTAATATTACCTGCGTGGCAACTTTTCCTCATCCCTCTCCTCCCCTTTCCCGTTCCAACCCAAGTCTATTTAAGTATAGTTAAAATCACTTTTATTTATTGCTGTTTATGGTAGGCATATTATAGGTTTATCGTTTGCAGGTTAGTTTTATGTTTCTATATATATCTGTGAACATTAATAATTGGTCTGTTTTTTGTTATTCTCTTATGTATATTATATTACTAAGACTGTTAATGTTCCTAAAATAAATAAATAAATAAATAAAAATAAATTTCAAATTCCTTAAAAATTTTTGCAAACAATCATTGTACTGTAAAAAAAAATGTGTTGAGAGAAAACTTTGCGACAACTTTTTTTGTTCAAATCCATCGATAATTATTTCGCTGTGTCAAAATTCGTAATTTCCGACATCTTTTTAAATAAATATCGCTTTTCACAAATGAACTGCGTTTTCTTATTATTCTTCATGTCTAGCAGTTAATTGAATTTAAAGTCAAAGATTACCATAAATATTAACCCCTAGTGATTGTTCACTTAAAACTATCTCACGAAAATAATATTGTAGATATTTTTAAAAAACCCTCTCAATTTCAGAGATTAAATTAAAATGTAAAAGGAGATGTTTTTAGAGAAATAAATACCATCAGATTAAAACGAAAAAGCATTCTTTATTTTTTATTATTATTTTCAATATATTAAAAAAAGTATTTATAAGTAGTATGTAGTTTCCTGTCGGTACAAAAAATACGAGAAAACTTCAAAAAATTTCTCTCGAATGTTTTTAACCAGCTACCAATAATTAATAGCTCCAGATCTGCATTGCATGACCCCTCCATGCGATATTATTTCAAAAAATATGTATGTATTATTTACACGCGTTTCTCTGCCTTTTTAACACGAGCATTTGCTCTAAAAAAAGGTGTATCACGATGTACTGTAATGTATTAAAAAGAAAACAAACTTAATATAATGTTATAATATGTAATTATAAATTTAATATTAAATAAAGTAAAAAAATTAAAATAAGATATTAAAATACTGTTAAAAGTTATTCACGGCTTTTAACAGCGAGCTAAATCCCTTCAATAAATTAAAATGTCACCAATTACTTGGTATTTTTATTTAACAATATTCCGTGCGTTGGTTCGTAGGGTGGATATTATTTCAGAAATAAAGTTTCCCCATAAAGTGTTCAGGTTCCCCATAACTCGGGTATTCTCCGCCCGCCAGTTCCCTAGTTCCCCAGTCCCCAAGTTCCCAAGTAGGGACTTATTAGCGTGCTGCAAATTAGGAGTTAGCACAAATAGCTCCATGAACCAGATCAAGAACTTTAAATACAATCAATGGTCTAACATAGAAATGAAAATTAACATCGTCATACTTACTGAAAAATAAAATTAAATATTTGGGGAAACGGGGTACACAATGATTTTATTAAAATTAATGAATTTCCAATTATTTGATTACTACCAGCGGGCATAATTACCTCGGTTTATAGATTATTTTACTATTTATTAAGGGAATAACGTATTTGGATTGTTTTCATCTATTTACAGATGCCAGGAAAGTGTCCATTGCTATTTTATTACATTCTTGGTAACATGGGACAGTTTAAAATTGTTTCATTATAACGAAATTCCACCACGTTAGTACCAAAAATAGAATTGTTTTAAAGTTCAGATGCAACCGTGTCTAAGCATTGCATTGTTCCTTGCTTGCTCAAATGTCTATTCAAAACATTCTAGACGTAATGTTTCGTTTGTATACTTTTTTCAAATCAAAATATAAAAACGTTTTAACGGGATTAATAAATTGACTGACCCTAGCGAAGTCCTGTTTTGACACGACCACTTGCATTTCATCTATCTTTAAATTTGTTTGTGTGGTCCGTGTCCGGTCAATCCTGTCAATATGGTAGCCGTGTTTGATAGTACCTTATTATTCCGTCAGAGGAAATGAGCGAACTGTCGAGTCAGAGTAATCAACATTACGCGAAGTCTACCGCACTAGTTAAAACTTACATGCGTACCCATATACCTTCGCAGTACCGAGATTTTTTTAATGTGAATACTGCACAAGAATCCCATCTGCTCGATCTGGAGCAGGTGAGACTATGGCATTGCCAATTGGGGTATATTGTGAGGCTGAAGGTAGTGGTGAATTGAAGAAGATGGGAGAAGGGAAGGTGGGGAAGTACCAATATAAGAAAAACCATGCACTTCTTCAGAACTATACGAAACTTCCTCAACTCACAATACTTGAAAACGGTTTATTTTGCACTCTGTCAATCTATTATTGAGTGTGGTATCATAGCGTGGAGAGTTGGAACCTCATCTGCATTAGACCCAATCATAAAGGCACAGAAAACTATTGTAAAAATAATTCTTAGGCTTCCTCCAATTACTGACTCGAACTTAATCTTTAATATTATGAATATGTTCGGCAGACATACGCAAAAACAATACTCACTCAACTATACACAATTATACATACATACTACGAAAAAAGTTCTAATACTCGCTGTACTCGAAGCAATAACAAAGACTTACTTCAAATTCCTGTAACGCACACTACTTTTGGTCAACGAAACTTTAGATATCTTGCGACAAGACTTTACAGCATTCTTCCTGATAAAATAAAAACATGTCATTCACAAAAAAATTTCAAAGATAGCGTAAAAATTTGGATCAAAAGTAATGATAGGGCCTTAACCGGTGCACTCATCCAAATTCCCAGTTATTGGTGCAACCTAATTATTGTATGTATTTTTATATAATTTTAGGTATATTATTAGGATTATAAACGAACTTGGTAAATGATGTATTGATATTGATGCTACCTAACGATTGAGTGTTCGTATTTTTATATAATTGTAGGTACGTTATAGTAGTATAAATAAACTTGGTAGATAGCTGCCTCAACACAAGCTAAGCCTAGTGAGGCGGGCTATGATAAACCTTAACATATAACTACATTAACATTTCTATTATTTACATTTATTTTACCTTTTATAAAATTATATACTCATCTTATTTATAATCCAATGTACACAAAACAGTCTTTCATGTATTTCTATAGTTATAGTTTGAAAATTTGTCACAATAAAGATATTATATTATTATTATTTATTATTACCTGGCTATTCATATCTGGTCACCAAACACGGCTAAAGGTATATCTAGAAACGTTTAAATTTTGAATCTTGGTCTTCCACATGAGTGATGCTGCGAGTATATGATGATAATTGCATAGTTATGTAACTGACAGCAGAATAAACATAATTAGTCATACGTTAGTCATTTTAGTATTCAACGCAAATATAGTCTAGCAGTGGCATCCATCTGGATGCTGGGTCTATTCATCCGAGTGATAACTCGATGGTTAACATGTGGATGGGCACGTGAGTTGATTGAATTAGTTGTACAGGTGGAGAATATTGCAATATTCATATTAAAGCCGGCATGTCAAGTATGGAAAATGTTTTGGAGTTAATATTGAGGAATAAAATTTGTTTAAGAACATCGATTTGTATCTACCAAGTAAGTTGTTATTATATAAATAGTAGTGTGAAGTCATTTTAACTGATTTACTGGGAAAATTCTAAGAAGATTAGAATTTTTTGCTTTGTTTATGTAAATACTGTGCAAGAGTCCCAACTGCGAATCCT
Source organism: Hesperophylax consimilis (assembly GCF_061612785.1). NCBI lineage: Eukaryota > Metazoa > Arthropoda > Insecta > Trichoptera > Limnephilidae > Hesperophylax > Hesperophylax consimilis. The sequence continues at coordinate 24,572,411 of NC_142849.1, read as the reverse complement.
TAGAGACTATTACATCCCCATTTGTGGTATTTATTTAGAATTTACGGCACAAGTGCCATTTACATACAAAGTTTTAATTTTATTTTTTTACATATACATAGTGCAGTATTAAATTTTGATGAGAAAAATTAAAGAATTAAATTTAGTTAAAACATAACAAATAAAATAACAGTAAAGAATGAAGCAATGACAATAGCCTGTTATCCTGTTATGTAGTGACCTCATTAAAATAAGTGGAGTTAAATGTGTTATTAGTGCAGTTTTATACTTTACAAGGGGAATATTAAAAGTATCTGCGATTTTAGCATAAAATTTCTCAAGTGTTTGCAATCTATTTATAACTGAGTTATATCCTGAGACTGGTATAATTGTCACAATAATACATACTAGTGGACCTTGATCTAATGGTAGGTACATGAAATTGAATCAATATTAATATGTCAGGGCTATCCAACTATCCAACTGGTATGTTGTGAGACCGAAGGAGATGGTGAGTAGAAAGGTTAAAAGTACCTGCATATTCAGATTTGTCACCAAGCATGAGATAAATCATTTTAGGCAGCAACGTTCCAATTTTGAATGGTGATCTTTGACCAGGGTGATAATGAGAGTATAGTTTACTAAATATAGTAAGTCCTATATAGATAGTTATACATGACGTCGTCGTTCTAGCATCTTATGTCTACTTCATTTTCATACTGGACATATGAGAAAGAAGATTTTTCACCTATCTCTGGGATAACTTTATCTACCGTTCTGGAACGTACCGACAATAAACCTGCTATACCTACATATATTTTTTTATAAAATAACATGTAATTCCAACAAATTTAACGCAAATCATTTAAACTGCTTGTATTTTTTGGATAAAACCCCAAGTATTTTATCTATAAAGCTACAGAAATATTATGTAGGTATGTGTTAGAATAGTAACATCTGATTTATTAAAAAGTTATTATGGTAAAAAATATTGTGTTTCCTAAAAATATCATTTGCAACATCAATAAAAAGGTAAAGAAGGGTTATATTGTAATATGAATTATGCCATTCACAACGTAAATTATTTTTAAATTTCCTTTCATGTCTAGTTAAATCCATTTCAAATCATTGCTTGAATCTCGTGTAAAATATATTTTTTTGTTATTTGTTTTTGGGGTGTTATGCCGTGTTGCGCTAACTCCTTCTTTAGCCAACGTTTCGGACAGCATTGCAATGTCCATCATCAGGGCAGATGTGTTATTTTTAAAATGTTATTTGATGATGGTGATGATGGACACTACAATGCTGTCCGAAACGTTGGCTAAAGAAGGAGTTAGCGCAACACGGCATAACACCCCGAAAACAAATAACAAAAATACTTTTGGCCGTGAAAATCTTAAATCATATTCTCCTCTTAAATGTGTCAAATATAATATTATGAGGATAAGGTACTTTTGTATTTTACTGGTATAATCCAAATTTTGTGGATTGATAGTATCTTGTTAGGAAAACTGCTGTCACGTAAATAATAAAAGTAAATAATACACTACAAATAATTTCTACATTTTAAAAATAAAACAAAAACACATTACTTTGTTTCAAAAACAGCAAATGAAAATAATATTATAATAATTAAGGTTTACCATCAGCTGTTGTGATGAGGACCAGTCCTAGAAGCAGAACCGTCGTCCCAAAGCGAACGGCACTCGTCTCCATCTCTTCAGTCATTTTATAAACTGTCAACTGTCAGATCTTATCTCAATTCAAACTTCGAAACTCGCGGCAGTACCACTGACTAACATCCTCATTCCATATCTGCTCTCTAATTCCTTATTTGAGAAAACATTGTTCAATCTCTTTGCAAATGTTGATACGACACTCTGAATTTTGATTACTTAAAACAAACATCTTAAAATACGCTGCTTCCAATTGGTGTAGTGACTAATTGGTTAAAGAGGCGATTAATTGACAATCCTCGTTTTCAAAGCAGTAATAATAAAACAAGTAAACAATAATAAATTATATAGTTGTAAAATGTTAATTTGAAATTAATTAATTGCTTAAATAGGATGTTTAATTGTTCTTATAAAGTTATTTGGGTTGATCGAATAACTTTTTTTATTTGCGTGTGTTGAGGTTTGAGCATGGTTGGTTTCAAGTCCCGACTTATTATTATTGTATCGCGCGATGTATGGGGGCAGTTTTGGTGACAATCGAAACAGCTTTCGCGTCGGGGGTTGCAGCTGGACTGGAGAGAAAAGGTTTTGTTGCAGACAATCATCCAAATAGGGGTGGGATTGTGCGCATGAGCGGCTTGACTCCTCCCCGCACGGCCTTTCACTCAGCTATAATAATAATTAAACTAAGGCTGTATCCTCAATAGGTCAGCGTTTTACGAAGGTTTTGTGTCTGCCGGCATTGTTTTGGTGAGATTTAATAGAGTTAATGAATGGTGGTCAATTGTCAATGGTTCTGCTATCCGGCGATTCTTTTGTATCGTTTCATAGTTTTACCAGACTGAAGTTGAATACCTTCAATACAACTGTGCCTAATTAGTATTGGTTTAGAATTAAAACGTTATATTTAGCAGTGCTGTTGAGGTGTTGAGTTGTAAAAAAAACTTCTTCAATAATCGCAAAATTTACTTTGTGGTGCTTTTTAATAATAACTTATTATTCACCGTTTGTAGGTTCTTTTATTTGTAATTTTCATTAGTTTATCTTGACTACAAAACCATTGGTTTCGAAAATTTATATTATTTAGAATTTAGTGGTGTATTCAAAGTGATTTATTTTCACTAAAATAAAACAGTATAAAATATTTTTCTTGACAATTTTCAATTAATTTATTCAATCTTTCCAAAACACTGTTTACTTAATACCGCAATACGCTAACCTAAGAAAGATATGGTTGGTTTTTAACGTAAAAACTTCTCTTGATGGTCTCTTAGGGAAATGAAGGAATCAAGCTGAGTCTTGAAATAAGCTAACTTGTAAGGGATAGGAAACACAGCCGAAAAATTTAGCACAATATACTGAGCAGTAAAAATGGCCCTTTCTCGTGCAGAAAATTAACTTGTTTCCCGACTGAATAACCGTACTTAAGGTTCAATATGAAACGAATAATTCATATCACCATATATATGTATATATATTTTTTAAATCGACAGGATAAAAAAATCATTCGTACCAGTGGTCTATGTTAAAAAAAGGCATTACTACATTAGATATAACTTCATAAGAATTTTGCATTCACGTTTTTGCTCAGAGCCAATAGTTTTGTTTAGGTTTCAGGGAGCTTCCGACCTAAAGTGGCCTCCTTATTGAATAGTAGAGCACATTTGCGGATCGTGTAAATATTGTTATTATTTTTTTTCCGACTGAAAAACTAAACCCTTCCACACACTTTTCCACAAATGACCATCTAGTCAATCCACATCATGCAAGTGCATTATATAAGCATAATAAATACAAAACAATACAAGAACACACTCCTCAATTCACCAGAGATCAAATGAGAAAATAATTCACCGTTCATTCATATCAGAAGGTTCGGCTCGGTAGAACTTCTAACTGGACCTTTAAATCCAACTGATCCCTGAATATAATTTTTTTTAAATCTTTCGTAATTTTATATTATGTGTTTAAAATGACTGATTTTTGCATTTTTATATTTAAAAAAAATATTATAATTGAAGTTACTGCGGTATGCCTAGTGTTCTAGATGTTAATGAAACTCTGCATTTAATAGAGCACCTGTAATTGAGTTGTTCATGTCTGGGTACACTGAGTACGTGATGCTACTTTTATTTGAGATGGTGGTGACGTCTTTATTTTTAAAACACCATCACACGGACGAAGTAAGAGACAACCTTTTTTTCTCAATTCTCTGTGTATTACAGAAAAAGCTGTATTAAGTTATTTCTAAGCCCTGTGACATGTCAATTTGCCAACTTTTTTTATATGTTTGAATACTTGTTCTTACTGGATTATGAGCAAAGTTAAGATAAATGTATGATAGTCATAACAACACCATCCCAACATGTTTAATTTCAAAGAAATCCATTATTTAACATTAACGCAAGACGTTTAATGTCAAAGACATCCATGAGTGGAAAATTCAAACGAAATCCAATTTTCTGCCTTCCTGGAAAACAAGGTATAAAACATTTTGATGTAATTTAAAGGAAATACAAGTATACGTTCAAGGTAGTACTAGAGGTAGTAGGTAGTCCTACCGACATTCCAAGGTGGAATTCCCCGATGCCACGAGGCTTCATGTTTCCCGCATATTTTATCAACGTCGGCCACATTTCCCGCGCCGAGCAAACACTAAAAAAGGATTTACAAAATCCGAGATAAATTCTAAGCTTATCTTATTGTTTGACTTTATTCAGATCATATCCCGGGCTGTAAAAAAATTCTCACGGATTCCGCACATTTTTACTGCGGCTTTTGGCAAAGCGCTGTTTACAGGGGGAGAGCGGGTAGGTACACGTAATCCTGTCGGGGCGAGTAGGTACCCAGAGGGGCAGGTTTACTTTGCCCGGGGGGAAGTTTACCCCGAGGGTGGAGTTTACCCGGTGGGGGGAGGGGTTTGTTCAGAGAGGGAATTTACCCCCTTAGAAAAAATATTGCGCCTGGAGACAAAGAAAATGGTTTATAGGCAGTCGCGGAACCAGAAAAGGTCATTACGTCACCCTTAGGAAATATCGTCGAGACACTCCCGGGCGCCTATCTAGTACCTATCCGGGTGGAACCTGCCTGCCACCTCCTTTCGCACATCCTTGTAGGATGTAGATGTCGAATCTGTCATCTGGTAGAATAATTTTTTATAGTTAGACCCCATTACAATTCAAAATCGATCTATGAACAGAAAAAAATATGGGTAATTGACTTCATGAATTATTAAAATATGATTTTCTCGTGTGGAAACTTCGTAATAATATTTCTGCTATAGTAACGGACTCGTGAAAAAAAATCTGGATTTGTAAAGCTGAAAGTATTTATTAAAAAAATATTTGACTCAATTCTCTATCATGTGGGTATCAGATGCATCGGAAAAAGTAGCCTTCAGCGGCAAAACACCAAATCTTGTGGCCGATTTACAATTGCTTATTCTTTATGTACATCTTGCAAGAATGTCGACTGAATTAAGACACCATTTGCTTGTCGACGGAAAGTATGTGAGTGAAAACACCGAATTGAAGATATTTTTTTTATGTTCAACAAATTGAAAAATGGATAAACCTACAGGGGTCAATATGCTCTTCGTCCATCTGTCCGTCGAAGTTTTCTGGAGGAATCACAATTTTTCTTATTGTTTTTTTTTTAATATTCATTTACAGAAAGTATATTAATTATTTAATCTAATTTTAAATATAAGATTTACCACCATAATTAAGCTACGCTAGTGTGTATGGGGGATGTGTCATTTTGTCCGTCATTTTTTAAGTAACATGCCAAAGCATTCAGTTTATATTTTCGTGAAGTTTAAAATCTTTAATGCTATTTATATTTCGGATACTTTCTGTAATGAATTTTACTCCAAGATATTATATTATTTAGTTGGATTACCCAATTGTTTTTTACATTTCGGAGTTGGGAGTATTGACGTTAGTCTGAGAAATCTATTATTTTAAAAAGGTGCATTAATATTTAAAATATTATCTTGTTAAATTTGTTATATTACTTGATAATTATGTCATCTTTTATCTTGGTTCAGTAGTTAAAGAATATAATGACAAATTATAGGCGAAAAAGTTGGTATATTTTATAAATGTGTAAAAACCGCGAAAGAATTACAAATCTCAACAAAAATCACTCGCAAAAACACAGCACAACCGCTTTGTTTGAGAACACGCTAACTAATAGCTTAGACAAACATCTGTCGAAGCCTCAGAGTATGTTACTCTAAGATAACAGCTGACCTCCGAACGTTGCGCGCAGGCATCACCTACTTTGAGTGACACCTGACGGACGTCTTGTAATTGTAATATCATATTGAAACACTATTGCCAGCCATTTGGTCTTTTGCTAATTATGTCCTATATACATTTTTGGTTTTTTTCGTTTTTTTATGTTGTTATCTTATGTATTATATTTTTTTTAAATAGGTCTATTTTCAGGCTTTTGACGAACAATTAATTTAAAATGTAATAACTTATACATAAAATTTATCACACTTTGTTATTTATTGATAATTTAAATACCAATCTTGAAATGCTGCGTAATATCTTGGTCCGATTCAACTTTTCTAATATTAAAAAAAAATCATAGTTCTCATCTATTTTAAAGATGCCTATAGACATCGTCATGGAGATGATGAGTTAAATACGAATTATGTTCAATTAAGTACCATAAATAAGTGCTCTAGCCGGATAAGTGTTCTTTTGGCTGGCGTTCAAATATTTTAAAAATAGTTTTTCACACTATTTAGGTACGTTTATCAAAACTTATTTTATGACAGCTAAAAATATATTACTAAAATAAACTTTAGATCGCTTGACTAAGGGACGGTACTTCACTTGCTTTTTAAGCTTGGTTTGAGATAAAGGTATTTACGTTTGTCAATAAATGGTAGTAATCATGAAAACCCAACCAAATTCATAACATTGCTGGATTAACTGAAAAAAGACTATCCTTTACTTGTTCTGAAAAGAGAATATATCTTATGAGTTTGAACTCGATTGATTCAACTGCTAGCCGGGTTTCATATGCATCTGGCTAAGAACCACCTCGTTTTTTAAAGGAAGGTATTTAGGTTCTTTAAAAACAACATCGTCTCGGCGCTTTGCCCCAGGGTGGAATTTTCCCTCATAAATACTCCTAAATATTCCAGATCGACATTCGCCTTCTCGGATTCTCAGTCAGTTATTTGGGTTACTTCCATTGGGGAACACTACTTGGTCATGATTTACAGTATTGTATCAGACGGAGTCAAATCTTTTAGTTTAAATTAAAAAAATTAAAAATACTTCATTCTAACCATTTTTATTGTTTATTTACAACCGACATGTTTCGTAATGATCACATTTACAGAGTTAACTTAAAACTAAATTACAAATATAGACCTAAAGATATAGTGGGAGAAGTTTGATGGTGGATAGGGGAGAGGGGTGCAATTTACAACGGGAACAAATATGACAGAGCGACTGAAAAATATTTTCTCTATTATAACATTCAAAATGTTGCATATAAATTATAACATTTAAAATAATGCCACAAAATAAGTTTGCTCTGTTTGACAAAGAAATCTTTTAGAATTAGCTATCTGTGTGGGTATATGTAATTCCTTCGATTACTAGTAGTTTATATTATCGCTTGAATATATTGATTACGGGAGTCTTTAATAACTGCTTGATTTGTCAAGATTACAAGAAATTTACTATCGTAGATAATTACAAATAAGTCTTACTGGACACTTATCCTATTTGTTTGAGTTTATTAAGTTATTCTGCCGTAGAAATGAAAATGGAATGGAAAATTTAGCTGCCGACCTGTGATCGGCCATATTCGGGTTCATCGGAACCATCCAAAATGGCACTACATGGCCACTTGACGATAATTTCACATTTGATTTTTTGCGAAACTACTAGGCACAAATCATAAAATAGAAACTTTCAAAAATGTGTTATGAGAATGAATATATTACGAATGAATATTCCATCAAAGAAATTTACTTACAATTGAAACACTGGTTAAAAAATAAAATTTCAAAATATTTTTATAAAAATATTATTTCGCAATAATAATGCAAAAAAAAAACCTACGAAGTCAACATGCCGCATTAAAAAACCTTTTTGTAAATCACAAATGATTTCTTATTTTTGCAAAATTGGTAACGCAAACAATAATTATTATCTGCAGAATTTTCACCCAAACTTTTAAAATAAGATATTATCGGCAAAGAATACTGCATTTTGAACCATAAAAATCGTATTTCCCGTTGTAAACCTTTTTCTTACTCAAAAGCTGACGGCGTACTTTAAAATATTAAAAATTTAGCAGCGCTTGCATAGAACATAACTTACAGAAATCCTTGACAAACAATATTCAAATTACCAACTTTTTTTCATTAAACCGAAGAATATAATAAATTTTGCTTACTACATCCGGGCGGCCATTAGGTACGTATTGGCCGATAAATCTGTCATCTGCATTTGGCGGGAGAAAAGTGCGCGAAGGAATAGTTTAAAACGCGAACGCAAGATGGCGCCACCTTATGAGATTTTTTACCCGGAGATGTAAGCGCAGGTGTTACCGGAAATAATGGACGGATGAATAAAATTGCGCACAGGGCGGCTGAACCTACCTACAATATTAAGTGTATTTTACAGGTATTTAAATACAAGCTAATGGAAATATACGAGTAAGTAACTGGCTACCTACCAGAGCCGGACTTACCATAAGTTCAAAGGGAGTAATAAAGCCAGACGTAATATAAGTACGGGACTTTAAATAGCTTATAATAGCCCTTTTAAAAATAATCGAAAATTCTACGTAAAAGAAATAGGTACCTAAACTACTTATGTACATATAATTTTATGTACTCAGCTCATCTCAGTTTTTTTGCTCAGGTATTTTTTTATTCAAAATTTTAAAAATCATTCACATTCCAAAAACTCTAGTTACATGGACGTAATAATTTTTATTTTTTTGCCTATAAAATCAGCACAGTATGTACCTCAATATAATTATAAGTAGTCAATGCACTTTACGTGAAAGACTTTGCGGTTGAAAACCGATTATTTCATGTTAATGTTTATACATTATCAGGAATTCTATTGATTTGAGATTTTCACGACCAAGAGTATTATGGTGATTCTATTCTTTTTGAAAATAAAAGTTTCATTGAAATAAAACAATGAATTTATTTTATGTAATTGACTTTGAATGTATCCATGAATATATTAAATGTATTATGACCGACCGGTTTCGCTTACCACAAGCACCCTTAGGTTACAAAAATCAAACTAAAAATATTTTCATAAATTTTGCACCCTGATGATGCTTGCGTCATAATAAATAACCGAAAACGGTAGGTTATAATTGTTCGAATAAATTCATGATTATATACAAAGTAAATATTATTATTTTATTAATATGTCAAACCACAAAGTGACTGCTTTCTACCAGAAATAAAAAAAAATAAAAAATACGTTTTGGTGAACTCCCAAGTTGTAGCTCTAATCTTACTGTTTTCTGAACTGGGTGCAAAATGTTATTAGTTCGACCCTGGTCGATGCATAATTAATTTGTAAAACCATTCACAGGTGGTGCCACCATCCCAATTGTCGAATTTATTTGGATGTAGGAGCGCCTGTGAAATCCATGGACATACATTTTTTTATGAATAAAGTTGTAGAAATATAAGAGTTAATTTACTAAACTCTGAGTAACTTTTTTACTTTTGAAGGTAAAATGCAGAAAATTTTCTTCCTCAGTTTCAACTTTTGCTCAAATAATAACTCCAAAAATAAGTTTTAAATTTGAAAAAATAGAAATAATTGTAAAATGTCAGGACATTTGAAAAAGGTGTAGTTTTATGCAGCGCCAAGGTAAACTTTTAACCATGAAAACATTTGATAAGAATGATTGTAGAACTTTCCGAAGGATATATGAATTCGTCTTTAAATTAAAGTACTGTGCATATTGAAATTAGCATAGTAAAATCTAGATAAAAATAACAATAATAACGATCCTGGAAGTACCCATAAGAACTACTTTAGTGTCGACAACTCTATCAACCTTGCCAAATGCCGATCGGTTAGGACCGCCATTTATTTTACTTATTAACTGTTCTAATGTCCGCGTATGTACATGATTGCTGCCAAAAATTGATATAATACATCATTATCGACAACGAGTCAATTTGACGAGTTTCAACTCGATCGGATACCGAGGAGATTAGTTTTGATACAATTTCAAAATACTTAATATATAAGTATGATTTATGATTTAACACGAACACAACAATACAGTCAACAAACATAACATTAACGAAATAAAAAAACACGAAATGAGACCTAACATGAAGATGAGGAAATCATCATGAAACACAAACACAACAACCTACGGTCCGTCTCGAAACAAGAACCCCTGGTGGGGCGGAGTATGGATGTAGATACTATTATACTACGTACCTATCTTACAGTCACTGTTAAAAAAAATGTAATTTAAAAATGAGATTGGTATAAACTAAGATTACAAAAACACAAATTTTAACTCAATAATCTTACAACAGATTGAAAAATTACGACTTATTTTGACATTGAAACATCCATACAAAAAACACGTAAAAAAGCAAAAATAAATTCCGTAATATATTCATTCATTCGTATCGTAATTTACAACCTACAACAGTTAAATAAATGCGAACCCATTCAAATATAGATTTATTTTTAAATTGCCTTAAATACAACGTGTCAATGTATTTGTATGTGTTGAACTCCCCTGAAATATTGCAGCGAACACCGTGCTGAGTTATAGCAGGCAGTTTTATTGCAGGTCTATTTGATGCACGGCCCGCGGCCCACAAGGGGTCTTCTTTGTTCCCTTTTTGTACCTCTTTCACCCCTCTTTTGCCTCGTTTTTCCCTGTCTGACCGCCAGGTAGGGATGTCATCTAATACCGATATGTTTACCTAAATAACAATATGCCAATCGATTTTGAGTAAACCGACTGCATAAGTCGTTCATTATATTAGTATTTCACGAAATTTTTTTTTTTTAAAACAGGATAAAAACAAGAAAAAATAATTATGGAAGGGTGGCAGAACTGTATTTGACTATTATAGCTTAAATCTTCAGTTCAATCCCATCTCGTAAAAAATTACAAGTGTTTAGTCACTAGTGTGGAAGTCCGTTATAAATATATATCAAAGGTACTAATAATCAAAAAGATAATTGTGCAATTAACTGTACTAGCTGGAAGTGGAAAAAACTCCGATATCTTTGTCATATTATGAGGAACGCAAAATACATATACGAGTTTGGGGATCTGGTGAGGAGGCACGCAACGAAAGATGATGTAAAGGTCAAAGTGTTTTATTGAGTCAAGTTGCCGTATATGAGATGACTTGAGGACCAGGGCGCTGTGATGATCCGATGTAGGGCTGGCCAGGAACGATGGCCGGGGCCAGGTCGCTTTGATGATCCCGTTGGAGTCCATAGATGAACCGTCCAAAGCCGGTTGTAAGGTCCTGCGCGGGGCGCTAGGCTGGCCGTTTGTCACTCGCGAGACTTGCAAATTGTTGGCTGACTAATGACTGACTGACTGCTCGTTGCGTCAGGCCTATTTATATAGCCCAGCCGGTGGCGGCAGTAATTACGCGAGACCGCTGGTAAACTACGGGTCACTCGCTTCAGCGAGATACACGAGTATACACTCGTATAGCAACCCAAGATTTCTCAACTGTTAATCCAAGAAAAGATGTATATATTTATTTTACATTACCGCCCCATAGAGCTTTTATAAGAAAATTGGCACTTTATTATAGTATGTTATTATTACAGGATACATGGATATATATATTAAACTTGAAGTACGCATAGCATAACTATTTAAAAATGAATATTAATACTATGATTAACATCGAATCCAAATAATAAGACATGATATCTTTACTAATTAATCTCTAAATAGTGTAAAATAAAGTCGCCATAAGGTTTTAATTATCATTAAGATAATTTCTTCCGGCTGGTTTATATATGTAATACGTGCGCGTTATATTTATAAAAAGTAGAGAAAAGTCGGTGTTTTGTTATCAAGTCGTAAAAAAATATTTTCGGGCGCTCACATTGCTAACGCTGGCTAAACCTTATGAGATGGTGACCGGATAAATCATCAAAATGATAATTCATCACATTTTTAAAAAGTTATATAAAGTCATGGAAAGTGATAAAACAAAAACTTTTTTAACTGGGTTAAGTAAGTTTGGTTAGATAAGGTTAGGTTAGGTTAAAAAAAAATTTCATCGTTTTTAATGACTTTATATCACTTTTTAAATGTGTGTTGAATAATCACTGTGTTGAGTTATCATGGAACCGTTCGTACATCACACAATCATACATTTGTTTTATTATAATGTAACATTTTTATGTAATTCATACACAACCAACTATCAGACACACTCACTTATCAACAGGATGCATGATCTAGGCAAAGGTTAGGTGGTACTATTGATATATTTATTGACACCATATTTTTTTTTTTTTTTTTTTTTTTTTTTAATAATATCAATAGCAAAATTTGTACATTATTACGTTTAAAGTATAATATAAGTATTTTTTTTGTATTTTTTTCACAGTCCTCCTCACTAGGGTTTCCTGTTCTGAGGCGGCCTGTAGTTTTTCTTAAATTTTTGTATTTAGTTTTGAATTGTCTTTACATTGTCTTCATAATGTTTGTAATTGAATTAAGCGTTATCTATACCAGCACTTTGTTTAATTCTACAAATTATAAGTAGCGTTGTAATGTAGTTTTAGTGATCTGTGTTATATGTAGTATTCTCCTTTGATAATAATTAAGCCCATTATTTTTTACTTTAAAAAAAATTAGAAAAAAATGTCTTGTATAGTATTTTATATCTTACTAGTGGGCATAACCTTATTATTTTTTAATACACAGTAACTCCATGATCTTTTTTTAAATTTTTTTATTAATTCTTAATTTATACTTTCATTTTTACATTTAATTTTAAATTTTAGTTTTGTAATTTATTTTACACAGGCATTTGTTGCTACTTATGTTAATGAATTTCGATCAAACTTAATAATAAAAAAAACATTATTTTTTGTTCCTGAAAACAAAATTTTTATATAATGGTATAATGGTACACTTATGGTATTTTTATCTAACGAATAGGCCTCTTGATGTATTTTTAAAACAGGTTTTTACTAAACACAAATATTTATTGTATGCACATGCATATTTACTTTCTTGTTATTACTACTTATTATGTACTAATAATCTTTCGTTTTTTTAGTAAACCTTGTATAGTAAAATCCTAACGGGCTTCTAAATAAATAAATCAATATTTTTTAACCGAAATTTTATAAAATTGTGGTGATAAAATAAATATTTGTGTTAGAAATCAATTAGAGAATGTTATGTACTCGTAGGCAAGGTAATGTAGGATAACTTAAAGGGAGTTAATATCTCCCGAAAATAACAATAATATTTACAGTTCCCCATTCACGTGCGACTGGTAACATTACAACCTCGCGCGCGATACCTCACGCGGAAATCATTTCATTCTCTCTCCAGTGGTCTCAACCGTCAACTAATCACGCAACCTTGGATTCTTCGGATTGGAGAACCACAGAATCATCCAGCCAACAACCCATTTAAATTGGCGATAATAACAATCCTCCAAAGTAATATACTAATATAAGAGACAAGTTTTTTTTAAAGATGAGAAGTAACAAAAGTTAATAACTAGCAAATTAGTTTCCTTTTGAAACCCACAAAATGGTTAAAACGAAATATGTATATCAATATTTTTGTTATTTGTTTTTGGGGTATTATGCCGTGTTGCGCTAACTCCTTCTTTAGCCAACGTTTCGGACAGCATTGCAGTGTCCATCATCAGGGCAGATGTCTTATTTGAGGTTGTGTTAAAATGTGAGCTTAAATATGAGGTTGTGATACCGTGTTGCCAGCTCCAACCCTCTGAGCTAACATTAACGTATCATTTTTTTTATTTAAAGTGGTTTTCTTCGTTTAGCTCTGGTGTATCCGTCAATTACCGGATACCAAGAACTATTAAGCTTAGCTCCATCGTCTCTATTGATGTTTACGGGATTTTTATGAATTTCAATGGCCTCCGTAATCAGCCGTGCTCTATAAGTTTTCGGTCTCCCCAGGATTTCAGGAACAAATCCAAAGTAATGCCCGGTGTCAATCAAATGCTCGGCAATTGCCGATTTGTCAGGGTGGCCGAGTTTACAAGCTCTGAAGTGTTCCGAAATTCTTTTGGAGATAGTCCGCTCTGTCTGGCCTACATAGACCTTGTCACATCCGGAACAGCTGAGTTTATACACTCCATCTGTTTCCAGAGGAAACTTAGTCTTTGCAGACCTCAGTAAGTCCTGTATCTTTGTTGTTGTTCCGAAGACAGTCTTGATATTTTCCTTTCTCAAAAGCTTGGCAATTTTGTCTGTCACATTGTGCACATAAGGCAGGAAGGCACAGCCTTTCGACTCTTGTTCAACTCTGTCTTCGTTTGGTGCAGATTTGGCTCTTATGATTTGCCTTGTCTGACTTGCTGGGTAGCCGTTACGCTCCAGTGCATCGGTCAGCTTCGTAAGTTCCGCTCCGATTTTATGTTCTTCGCATATTCTGGTCGCTCGGGTCACCAATGTATGGATAAGTCCTCTCTTCTGCGCTGGGTGGTGGTGCGAATCAGCGTGTAAGTACCGATTCGTATGGGTTGGTTTCCTATAAACAGTATGCCCTAGGCTACCATCGTGTTTCCGCATCACCTCCACATCTAGAAAGGGCAGGATTTTATCTTCGTTTTCCAGTTCCATTGTGAATTTAATTTTGCTGTGGAGAGAATTAAGATGGTCCAGGAATTCGTTTAGTTTCTCCGTTCCATGAGGCCAAATGGCGAAGACATCGTCGACGTAGCGCCACCATACTTTAGGGACAGCCGAAGCTGTGTCGAGTGCCACTTCTTCAAACTTCTCCATAAAAAAGTTGGCTAGTACTGGCGATAACGGACTGCCCATCGCAACTCCCTCCAATTGCTCAAATAGTTCACCCTGAAATGCAAAGTATCCCGTTTTGAGGCAGTGTTCAAAAAGTTTGCAAATGTCTTCCTCATATATCTCCCTGAGCATTGTCATGGAGTCTTCTAGAGGCACATTTGTGAAAAGTGACACGACGTCAAAGCTGACCAGAATATCTCCTTCCTCAGTCTTAACTTTCTTGAGCTTACTTATCAGATCTGTTGAATCCTTAATCCACGATTCAGTTTTACCAGTTTGCATCTGCAGTAATCTTGAGAGGTATTGGGAAAGTTTGTATGTAGGAGCGCCAATAGCGCTGACAATCGGTCTCATTGGGATTTCCTTTTTATGTATTTTTGGGAGACCATACAGGGCAGGAGTTCTAGAGGCTTTTACAAAAAGCTTAGACCAATCCTCTTTCCTGATGCTAGAAGCTTTCACTAGTTCCCTTGTCTTTATGTCAATCTTGTTGGTGGGGTTGTTTTTAATCTTCTTATAGGTGCCTGAATCGCACAAGAGGTCTTCCATCTTCTTTGTGTAGTCTGCCGTATTAATCACGACAGTGGCATTTCCTTTATCGGCTGGCAGAACCAAGATTTCCTCATTGGCGCGTAATTCTTTTAGGGCCATAAACTCTCCTTTCGTGATATTGGGGCGGGGTATTTCAGCCCTTTTCAAAATATGGCAAGTCTCTTGCCGGATGTCCTCTGCTTGGACCTCTGACATTTTGTGTACTTTCATCATTGTATGTAGTGCAGTCTCTACACCACATACGATGGATTCCACAGGTATCTTTTTGGGGGCCACAGCAAAATTCATCCCCTTTGCCAGTACAGAAGTTGCGTCTGGGCTCAACGCAAGGGTCGAAATGTTGATGACAACTTTATTTTGATCGAGTTGTTTTTGATCACCTTTTTTGTCTCGGTTGAGCCTTTCAAACTTCTGTTTCTGTCTCGCATCTGTTGACTGCTTAGATCTTACTGCTTGTTGGTAAGTCATGTTGTCAACTTTTCTCCAGTCTTCTTCGGTAAGGGTTGCACTTAGGTGCAGATGTAGAGCGAAAAGGTCCCGAGATACTCCATCCAGCTCGCCTCGCACATTGTGGATCCTCTCCCTTAATAGTGCAGCCTCCGCTCTTTGGAATACTCTATCTGCTTTCCGGGATGTGATGTGTCTTTTTATTTGGATGTGTACTGGTACAATCGATTCTTCTTTACACCTCTTGAGAAAAGCAAGGCTGCCCAAAAAATGGTTTCTTTTCTTTCTCAGATTCTCCAATCGTCGTACCAGTGTGTGAACTTCCTCCCCATAGAGGTTCGTCAAATATGATTTAAGATTTTCACGGCCAAAAGTATTTTTGTTATTTGTTTTTGGGGTATTATGCCGTGTTGCGCTAACTCCTTCTTTAGCCAACGTTTCGGACAGCATTGCAGTGTCCATCATCAGGGCAGATGTCTTATTTGAGGTTGTGTTAAAATGTGAGCTTAAATATGAGGTTGTGATACCGTGTTGCCAGCTCCAACCCTCTGAGCTAACCAGACGCAACTTCTGTACTGGCAAAGGGGATGAATTTTGCTGTGGCCCCCAAAAAGATACCTGTGGAATCCATCGTATGTGGTGTAGAGACTGCACTACATACAATGATGAAAGTACACAAAATGTCAGAGGTCCAAGCAGAGGACATCCGGCAAGAGACTTGCCATATTTTGAAAAGGGCTGAAATACCCCGCCCCAATATCACGAAAGGAGAGTTTATGGCCCTAAAAGAATTACGCGCCAATGAGGAAATCTTGGTTCTGCCAGCCGATAAAGGAAATGCCACTGTCGTGATTAATACGGCAGACTACACAAAGAAGATGGAAGACCTCTTGTGCGATTCAGGCACCTATAAGAAGATTAAAAACAACCCCACCAACAAGATTGACATAAAGACAAGGGAACTAGTGAAAGCTTCTAGCATCAGGAAAGAGGATTGGTCTAAGCTTTTTGTAAAAGCCTCTAGAACTCCTGCCCTGTATGGTCTCCCAAAAATACATAAAAAGGAAATCCCAATGAGACCGATTGTCAGCGCTATTGGCGCTCCTACATACAAACTTTCCCAATACCTCTCAAGATTACTGCAGATGCAAACTGGTAAAACTGAATCGTGGATTAAGGATTCAACAGATCTGATAAGTAAGCTCAAGAAAGTTAAGACTGAGGAAGGAGATATTCTGGTCAGCTTTGACGTCGTGTCACTTTTCACAAATGTGCCTCTAGAAGACTCCATGACAATGCTCAGGGAGATATATGAGGAAGACATTTGCAAACTTTTTGAACACTGCCTCAAAACGGGATACTTTGCATTTCAGGGTGAACTATTTGAGCAATTGGAGGGAGTTGCGATGGGCAGTCCGTTATCGCCAGTACTAGCCAACTTTTTTATGGAGAAGTTTGAAGAAGTGGCACTCGACACAGCTTCGGCTGTCCCTAAAGTATGGTGGCGCTACGTCGACGATTTCTTCGCCATTTGGCCTCATGGAACGGAGAAACTAAACGAATTCCTGGACCATCTTAATTCTCTCCACAGCAAAATTAAATTCACAATGGAACTGGAAAACGAAGATAAAATCCTGCCCTTTCTAGATGTGGAGGTGATGCGGAAACACGATGGTAGCCTAGGGCATACTGTTTATAGGAAACCAACCCATACGAATCGGTACTTACACGCTGATTCGCACCACCACCCAGCGCAGAAGAGAGGACTTATCCATACATTGGTGACCCGAGCGACCAGAATATGCGAAGAACATAAAATCGGAGCGGAACTTACGAAGCTGACCGATGCACTGGAGCGTAACGGCTACCCAGCAAGTCAGACAAGGCAAATCATAAGAGCCAAATCTGCACCAAACGAAGACAGAGTTGAACAAGAGTCGAAAGGCTGTGCCTTCCTGCCTTATGTGCACAATGTGACAGACAAAATTGCCAAGCTTTTGAGAAAGGAAAATATCAAGACTGTCTTCGGAACAACAACAAAGATACAGGACTTACTGAGGTCTGCAAAGACTAAGTTTCCTCTGGAAACAGATGGAGTGTATAAACTCAGCTGTTCCGGATGTGACAAGGTCTATGTAGGCCAGACAGAGCGGACTATCTCCAAAAGAATTTCGGAACACTTCAGAGCTTGTAAACTCGGCCACCCTGACAAATCGGCAATTGCCGAGCATTTGATTGACACCGGGCATTACTTTGGATTTGTTCCTGAAATCCTGGGGAGACCGAAAACTTATAGAGCACGGCTGATTACGGAGGCCATTGAAATTCATAAAAATCCCGTAAACATCAATAGAGACGATGGAGCTAAGCTTAATAGTTCTTGGTATCCGGTAATTGACGGATACACCAGAGCTAAACGAAGAAAACCACTTTAAATAAAAAAATGATACGTTAATGTTAGCTCAGAGGGTTGGAGCTGGCAACACGGTATCACAACCTCATATTTAAGCTCACATTTTAACACAACCTCAAATAAGACATCTGCCCTGATGATGGACACTGCAATGCTGTCCGAAACGTTGGCTAAAGAAGGAGTTAGCGCAACACGGCATAATACCCCAAAAACAAATAACAAAAATACTTTTGGCCGTGAAAATCTTAAATCATATATGTATATCAATAGTTCGCAGTGTTTGTTTGCAAGGAGATGATTTCTTGAAATTTGTGAATATTTATTTAAAATAGTTAGGATGCGACTGGTATGATTGTAGTTCAGCACAGGACTGTAGCCCGTGGGGTGAATATTATCGTAATAATATTACCCATGATAAGTCAGGACATCAAAAGATTTAAAAAAATATATTTAATCGTCTAGTTTTGTTCAGTTTTTGTATTTTTACAACTTGATGCCGTATATTGTGGTCAAAATTCCAACCCTATCTAAGATCTTCACTAGGGGTGGTGAGGATCAGTACCAGTTCATGCCCAGGGGGTGTGGGGGTGGGGGGGTGATATGATTAGAGCTGGTCCAAGCTGGTAGACCCGCAGGATGCTTTATGTTAGGGAGGGGAAGGGGATAAATCTTCAATCGTACGACATCTCAGGACTAATGTCTGAGGTTATGAAATTTAACACTCCTTTGTTTTTGCTGCAGATGGCGATTTAGCGATAAGTTAAAAAAATTAATGGGTCCTGTTAAACCCTTGTTAAAATAAATCAATTATATAAAGCTAAAGAAAAAATATTATTTATTAAAGTTCTTACGTATTCCCGATAGATTTTTTTTATTTCGTTGGAAAAAGAAAATCAAATATTTACGTGCTGTATTTTAAGCTCGGCAATCTTATAATAAGAACTTCTTCGAGAAGCGATTATTGAATCACTTATTCGCTTTGTGGCGTCATTTTATTTTCATGAAAAAATATCACTTTGTAGGCGCAAATATATTCGTATTATTTATTTATTTAGACGCCCATAGTTTAATAAAAAAAATTAAAAATAGTAAAAATAATAACTATATGAAATATACATGCAAGTAAATACATATATGCATACAATAATTATTTATGTAAAGTAAAAACTTGTTAAACAAAAAAATACATATTTGTATTAATGTGATTAAATTCTAATAATAATAATTAACATGATTATATTTTTATTCCTGCCATAATTATAAGCGGAAAATTTTGCTTGTGCAATGATGGGGGACTTAGCTAGCAGTGTTTTAATGTTGTGTATAGAACGTGATATAAACGTTGAAACGTGTAGTTTAAATACTGGAATTGAAATCTGCAATTTATTCAGTGATGTCGATATTAAAAAAATCAATGATTATTATTGTATTTTGTTTATTAAAACAACGTAGTAAAATATGCAAATATAAAAAATAAAACAAAACATGAAAGCCATAGATGATAATGTTGATTCACAAGGAATGAAAAATATAAAAGCAACAAACGTTGAATATTTGAACCGCTAAAATCTTCCTATAATAACTGTATTATTCAGATCCGAAAGAATGTAAGACATTATAACAATATCGTCAGAAGTGCCTAGAACCGGTGATTTCATGCCAACAGTGTGCCACACAAAAGAAATGAAGCGAAAAATACAATTTTCATAATATTGTGTACCGAAAACTTTTTACGAAACACGTGCTCTAAATAAAACACACTGCTAGAAATTTATCGCACGTGGACCATCCGCGGATTCCGGGAAAAAATCTACATTCCTTTGTCATCTGGGAGATTCTTTTATGTTTTGAAAAATGTAAGGAAAAGGCAAGTGCATTGTGGTTAAAAATTACCTTTTGTTTATTTAAGAAATAAATTTCTTTTTTTTAATGTAGATCAAATTTAATAATATTATTATTAAGTTCTGCAAGTATTTTTTCGTTTTTCTTATTGTTACAGCTGTTTCGGCTTTCATGGTGACAGTTTGAAATTGGCCTAGTAACAAAAAGCAAAAAAAAAACAAAAGGCATGTGAACCTTTTGTTTATCTAAGAAATTATTATTTTTTTAATGTCGATCAAATTTAATAATATTATTATTAAGTTCTGCAAGTATTTTTTCGTTTTTGTTATTGTTACAGCTGTTTCGGCTTTCAAGGTGATAGTTTGAAATTGACCTAATAACAAAAAACCAAAAAATACTTGCAGAACTTAAAAATAATATTATTTAATTTGATTTATATTAAATTTAAAAAAAAAATAGAGTTCTTCGAATAAAACACAAAAGCTATAAATAAACTATGAAATTCACAATATTTAACTTGGATTATATTATATATTGTTAACTAGTGGACTTCTTCCATCATTCACTACTGTATACCACAATGTTACTGTTATATTAAGAGTAGCTGACGTAAACCCGGCATTGCTGAGGGTTATCCTTAGGATATAGATATATGCTTTAACTGACCTTTCTGTAGATATACAATGCCGTATTACATTATTTTGTCGTATATCATAACGTTTAGCTAGCGTTAGCAATTTAGCAACCGAAAATGTTTTTTTTCATTATGAATATATTTCGTGTTGCTAGGCCTCATTTTCATGTTTGCTGAATGTTTTCTCTAATTTACTAGTATTCATGTTTGTTGAATATTGTTTGTTGTTGTGCTGGTTTTACTTTATAATTTTATGATTTCCTCATCTTGTTGTTATTTAACTAATTATTTTCATAATATTTTTTTAAATTTTGATTGGAAGGGAGTTATATAATTTAGTTGCACGGATTTTCTTGCCAAAAGAGATGTTTAATTTTTGATAGTGAAGAAGATTTGAGGCCAAATTTGTACCAATATGGTATTATTAAGGCGGTGCAAGACTCGAATAGGGGAGGTTTACGCGAGGCTCAGGTTTTCATTAATTCCGACTAATTCGTAACTATAAAATCTTTTTTTATACCCACAGATATAAGTTGTTTATATTTACGAGTATTGAAAACAGTTCATTGCCGTTAAAGTATTTTACGTAAAATTTTTGAAATGTTTTTCAAATTTAAAATTAGTGGTAAGTACTAGCTTTTATTTTTTTAGACGATGAATTAGTAACTTTCCGAGGTATTTAATTGGAATCATTTGAGATTTTAGTCATAGATGTATCAGAATTAATTCGAATAAGCCCCGCGGAGTGATTAATTAAGTCTGCTAAAGCATATTCGTCCGTAGGTCCATCCAGTACGCCGGGCTGCGCGCCGGATATTATTGTACACACCTTTTTCACTTACGTCGTTAAGATTTTCACTTTATTTTGGAATTTCAGCTAGTGCGGATTTGGCCGTAGATTCGTCGGCTTTATTTAAGGGTATTGTGTCGTCTTAACTTAAATCTGGGTTTGCTTGCATAAAACATATTCTTCCTCTATCTATCGGAGTTTGGCGTCAATAAAATCTTCACTCTAGAGAATGAAGCCCAACTGCATGACAAATAATTGCATTCAAGTCATGTTAGTTTCAATGCGTATTTTTCTACCATGTCTTCAATCAATTTTCATAAGTAATTATAAATTAATCAGTTGGTTGGTATTTTTTCAACCCTCAATGTCGAGTTCAGTTTGGCAAAGTGATATTTCAAAGGCAAGATGTACATTATTTTATTTTATTAGCGTAAACAACAGACCGAGTGTTAACCTTAAAAAATACAAGGAAATAACAAAGAATAAATAATATTAACCATCTAATAATGGTGCACAACAAACATAAAACACTACGTACGTATTTAAAAAAAACAAGAGACAGTAAAGATTAAGTCAAGTGAAGTCCAGTTTAAACAAGTGATTCAAGTAAATTCTTGCTATCGCCAAATATGTCCAAAATTTTGCCGCTCCAGTGGATACCACATAGTAAGCAATGTTCTTTATTCGGAAAGGAATATGAAAAGTTTGGGGGTTTCTTAGATGACTGTGATTGACATTGATTTTGATTGTGACCAAGTGAAAAGATTTTATATTGTTATTTATAACATATGTTATTTTGAACGTTCATTTAATGTCATTTTTGGCGTTTCTTATGTTTGATAAGCTATGTTCTCAATCCGGTTTTACGGGACAATGCCTTAATTAGTCTCTTTTCAAAGAAAACATATTTTAATGTTACAAAAATAATAGTAACTTTTAGGGTACACTGTACCTCAAGTGTATGTACGATAGTTGGATAGTTTTTGCGTCCCTATAGTCTGTTCGCAGCGGGAGTCAGTGAGGGGAACAGACTTGACAAGGAGTGTCAACTGCATTTGTCATTTGGTAAGAACAGAGTGAATAGACTATACGTGGCCTGAGTTCAAAACAAAGGCTTATAACTTAAGGTAGAAGTGTGAGTATGTTGAAATATATCAACGCCACAGGTTTCGATCTCGAAATCATTGTATCGCTTCTAGTCTTTGTTTATTTGATATCATGGAGTGCTGCATGGTTTAGTCATTTATCAAAAACATGTGCACTTTTGTTTTGTCCTGAAAATCACGATTCTTTCTGGATTTTAAAAACAATAAATTAATGTTCGTGTATGATTAAAAACTTTTTTATTCAAATTTGCCTGGTGAAGCATTTCACGAAAAAAATGTTTTTCATATATAATTTATAAAAATAGTTTTGCAAAATACCATTTAAAACTTTTATGCTTTTGTGCCCAAAGCATTTTATGTCAATTTTATCTGATTACAAAGAATATTTTCAATCAATTCATGGTAAGGAACCCATCATTTTTTTTTATTTTGTCTTTTAAGGCTTAATGCCAAATCACTTTTTTAATTCATCTTTATAACAAATTAGTGTAAATTATGAATACAAAAAAATATGCTTTAGATAAATTGAAGGTTTTTTTTATCGTTTCGTTTGAGTAGAATACAAATAAAAATATATTTTACTCAATAAAAAATATAAATGTAAACTACTAAATTTTTTTTTCAATTGAAATGTACAAACGCAAAAAGGAAACGCTTTAAAAAAATACAGTATTAAAGCTAAGATTATCTGTGACAGCTTCACTTGATTAACTTTTTTGCTTTCTTATAAAATTATTTACAAAATAAATAAAAATCAGTTTTGTGCTTGAAATCGAACGTTTCTAGACTCCGTTTGTCAAGCGATTTTAATGCCTATTACCTACAATATAAGGTATACCAAGAATATGCACATTTTTGGCTTGTAGCTTCCTCTTAAACCAATGAAACGTTTTTATGAATTTGTACATCGTGATTATATTCAATATAACATTCCAATTTGTTGTATTTCACGTGATTCAATATAATACATCATTTTATTAATCTTCATTTAATTCAATGTGATGTATCAATATATTGATTGCCATGTAATTCAATGTAACACATCAATTTATTAATCGTCATTTAGTTCATTGTAATGTTTCAATTTACTAATCGTCTTTAATTAATTAATTTGATGTAATGTATCGATTTATTAATTGTCATTTAATTCATTGTAATGCACCCACCAATTTATTACTTTAACATTTAATTCAATGTAATTTATCAATATTTTAATTGTCATTTAATTTAACGAAAAAAATATTAGGCGCATATAAATTGTACACAACCATATATATGTATTAATAATATAATAAAGAAAACATATCTTCAAAAGGACCCAATGCGCAAACGAGTTAAAAAATAGGTAAATATTCGAATTTTAAATTATATAAAATATATAGGATATTTTCACTGTTTTTTATTATTATAAAAAATAAAAATAAAATAACAACAAATAAGTTATTTTTTATGCTGACGAATACATTTTCTATAATGATTTAAAATGTGCCATTTACGATTTATCTCCAAAATTACATTTTTATTCGTGAATTAGGCGGCGTTGACGCCACGTCGAGCCACGCTGGTGACAGTCGTGTTACCAGACGTTAGTGTTTTCTGTGTCAGAATGACGTTGTAGCCAGTTGGAACCGTTTCGGAATTTTCGGTTTTAGGTCGTTTTTAAAATCAAAACAGCAAAATTTTTATTACAACGATCAGAATTGAAAAAAATAAACTTTAAATCTTCCACATTTTAACGGTATTCATAGTTTTTGAAAATACCCCATTATGATATTTGTGTTAGTAAGGCCTAAAAATTTAACATCAAAAACAAGTATACTGATGGTAAAAAAAAATTCTAAAAGTGTAGCTTGTTTTATTTACCTTTTCTGACATAAAACCTCCCCCAAGTCATATTGAAGGGAACAATTCTAGAACGCATAAACCACGTAAAATATTTTTTACCCTGTTTATATGGAAATCAGATGCGATAAACCGCAACTAAGGTCATTGATATTCCCAGTGAGGAACAGTTGTAAAAGGGAGGAATGCTACGACGAGGTTATCATTTATTTTTGATAAAAATAGTTAAAAGTACCGTTAAAGCCTTTTACCGAAATTCACCACAGAATAATCTGTTTGCCTTTAACATGGAGTACAGAATTGATTGTTTTTGTGTTTAATTCGCAGAACTCCATTCAAACTGTTTGAAAATGGCCTTGAACGTTTGAAACGCTCTGACAGTTTGAAAATTACCTTGAACGCCGAAACAGCTATCACAATAGTAAAAAAAACTGAAATACTTGCAGAACTAAATAATAACATTAATAAATTCTATTTACATATAGTACAGAAGTTGTCTATTCAGTGGCATGACAGAAGCTGGTGAAGTCATTAAGATTTTCTTAAAATAGATTAATAAAATATTAACATTTTAATTTAAAGTAAAACAATAACTTAGTAAACACCACTTTTATTTTGTATACTTAATACCAATGAAAATAGATATTATTTTTCTTTTTTTTTAATTATATTTTACACACTTTATAAATATAAGGCAAAAAAAGTCCTGATGAACTGCTTTTTAGCAGTTTGTCTAATGGGTTCTTTACATTATAAATCTTATTATATTAGTACTAGTTTAGAGTTTCATTTTTACAATTATATGTATAAAACAAAAAATTAAAAATTTTACAGAAATATAGCAAAAGAAAATTATGAAAAAACATAAATAACAATTTTAAAAGTCTTTAGAATAATATATCATTGTAAACTAATACAAATTAATTCTTTCAGTAAGCCAAGTCTTCAATGAGTTCACCAATTGTTTGTTTTAGGCACAGTTTTTTAATTTCAGCAGGTAACATGAAAAACAACTGGGAATCATATAGTTTAACGTTCTTTGTCCATATTTATTTGTATGCTTAGGTACAATAAGTCCTTCATTAAAGTTAAAATGAGTATTATGATTGTGCTCTAGCCTGTTTATATATAAGGGGATATTTATGTGCTGAAATATAATTTTGAACCACAGAATTGCTCTCACTGAAAGAATTTTGAGACTCTGATGGAATATTATGCCTTTCTTTGTGTAATTTTTTTTCAGCTAATAATTTTGCACAGATTTAACACGATCGATATTAGTTTTACAGGAAAATCCCCAAGCTGTTATTCCATACCTTATAACAGATTCAGCTAGAGATAAATAAATTGTTTGAAGTGTGTGGATTGGAACAAAAAAATTTAGTTTATACAATCTGCTTACAATTGATCTAGTCATGCACAATCATTGTTTATTTGTATATCCCACTTGAAAAAGCAATCAATATTGACACCTAAATAAACATATCTTTAACTAGTTCCATATTTTGTATATTTAACATACATTTACATTTCTAAAACATTTATATTCTTTCTCGTAATATTTGTTTGATGGAGCATTTTTCCAAGGTTATATTATTATATAAGTTATCTCTTTATTTAATTTTACATAAAACATCGGAAGGTATACAATCGTTTTTCGCATAAGGCCGGGTTTTGGATTTTTTTACTTATCACAATTGGGTTATTTTTCTACAAGTCATCAAAACAATTCTGAAATTTTGAATAAATAGTAGAACAGCCATTTTCTTCTAGATGTGATTTCCAATCATAATCCAAATATTATTGTCAATTGCGAAATAAAAAAACAGTTTTGTTCATGTTTTCTTGTTCTATAGAAATAAGTTAATCTGACAAAAGGTCGCATGTGTTTCCTTTTTTCTCTTTCGTCTCTTCAAGACTCATATTCACACCTTCACCTTCTCAAAAAGACCCTCCACCCAGAATTCCCAAAGATTACAAAAGCTCTGAGCGAAATGATATTCTTCAGGGCCTCTTGTATGGATTGAATGCAAAAAAAAGTCAAACATTTCGAAATTTCAAGGAAAATTATTTTTTCTAACACAGCAAACTTATTTTGTGGCACCATTTTAATTGAAATTAATAAAATACTTCGTTTTAACCACTTTTATTGTTTATTACATGTTTCATGAGCAACGCTCACTTCTTCAGAGTTTTTAATACAACTAACTCTATTATTTTTAATTAGTTTTATTAAAAACCCTGAAGAAGTGAGCGTTGCTCATGAAACATGTTGTTAATAAACAATGAAAATTATTTATTTCATACCCTGTATATACTATTGAGAGTTATGTTTATAGTTGAAAACAAATGAGTAAATCAGCCGCAAAAAGTTTAAAATGTCATTATTATTTCTGTATATTATTTTTAACCATATTTAATAACCTTTGATATTAAACCATTTATCTCCACGAAAATATTACCAGCAGGTTCGACTGAATAATATCAATTTCTTTGAAAATTGATTCGCAAGTCATCGACAGAAGGTACATAAAAATGGTTTCAATAAAGTCTGGGACGTTTCCCATATATTACCCCCTGCCCAAGGTTGCTTCTTAATACTACGTGATGCCGTAAATTCCTTCGAATCTCCGTGATCTCCCCAGTGATGCACGTATGTCCAGATGTCCATATATCCAGATGTTCAGATGTACAGAATTTCAGACGTCAAGATGTCCAGATGCCCAGATGTCCAGATGTTCAGATGTCCAGAATTTCAGACGTCAAGATGGCCAGATGCCCAGATGTCCAGTTGTCCATATATCCAGATGTCCAGATATCCTGATGTCCAGATGTCCAGATGCCCAAATGTACAAATGTCCAAATGTTCAGATATACAGATGTCCAGATGTTCAGATGTCCAGATGTCCAGATGCCAATATGTAAAGGTGTCCAGATGTCCAGATGTCCAGATGTCCAGATGCCCAGATGTCCATTTGTGCGTATATCCAGATGTCCAGAAATCCAGATGCCCAGATTTCCAGATGTCCAGATGTTCAGATGCCAATATGTACATGTGTCCAGATGTTCAGATGTCCAGATGTCCAGATTCCAATATGTAAAGGTGTCCAGATGTCCAGATGTCCAGATGTCCAGATGTCCAGATGCCCAGATGTCCATTTGTGCGTATATCCAGATGTCCAGAAATCCAGATGCTTAGATTTCCAGATGTTCAGATGCCAATATGTACATGTGTCCAGATGTTCAGATGTCCAGATTTCCAGATTTTCAGATGTTCATATATCCATATGTCCAGAAGTCCAAATGTACATATGTCCATATGTTCAGATATAAAGATATCCAGATGTGCAGATGTCCAGATGTTCAGATGTCCAGATGTCCAGATTTTCAGATGTTCAGATGTCCAGATGTTCAGATGTCCAGTTGACTTAACGAAGGCCGTGAGAGCAAACTGATCTTTTTTCGAAGAAGCTAGTAAGTCAACAGGAACAAAGTCCTATTATATTATATGATATATCCTGTTTGGAACTTTAGATAATAAGACTTCTGACTGATATTCAATAGCGGAATATATATCAATTTCCTTCCGATATTATGACAGCTATCCGGGTTTCGCCGGAAACAATTCAAACGATAATCGGTTTCAATAAAATGTTCCTTCTTTATTCTTGACAAGACGGTAAATGAAGTGAAAGGGATTTATTTTAAATTATTTCGTCCTACTTGGCAGCCAAAATGCCTATTCATGCATATTCACTTAACATAATCTTTTGTAAAAAATTTATATAACCTAATTTCTTATATGCATTAAACCCTAATTTGTAATTGTGTGAGAAATTAATATTATTATTATTATAATTATTAACATAGGAAAAGCTACGTTAATTTATAATTCATACATGATACATAATTTATTGATAATTATTGATTAATAAATATTATCAACTGATCGTTGCGGAGTCCTGTTTTAACTCGAATGTTGGGCATTTCATACGTCTATCGATTTGTTTTTTTACGTTCCGGTTCCGTTTCAAGATGGTGGTCTTGTTGGAAACAACTTTTTTACCCCACCAGAACTTGCATGATCGTGGTTTCTACTTCAACCTGTTCGATCGGAATAATCAATATTATGGTAGGTATCTACCAAGTTTCACATCTAGGAAGTTTGAAAAGGAATTTTCATTGAGATTGTAAAATTTCTTTTGAAAAATAGTGTAATCCCTCACATGAAATTAGTTTTAAATACATTTAACATAAAATGTATTACTTTAAGTAAGTAGGTAGGTATTTAATTACGAATATACAAATCTTATGATTTCGATTTATTTCGGTTTTGATTTATCAAATCAGAGAAAATAAGAAACATACTTTTTAACGCAAGGTCAACTACTGTTCACGGAACTACTTGTTTAAGCTAGGTAGGTATCTAACAATTAGCATGGAAACACATAACAAAAGTATTACCTTCACGAAAATTCCAACAAAATGTCTAACACCATTTTAGGTGGAAAGGAAACAATTCTTAGCAAACATAACCTAACAATACATTCAGAGCATCAAGCCTGTGACAGACCATACCATAAGCGCGCTACATCTACTCTCGTGGCTTGGCCTATTTCAGCATATCGCTTGCCATACATTCCCATTGGAATTGTATGAAATAGGCCAAGCCAATGAAAGGTCAGACACATTTTATAACACATTTTATAACACATGATACTATACTTTATATTTTTTATTATTTTCTATGAGCGGTGACTTCTGTGTTTACTTATTAATAAATAATGTTTTGATTTATATTAAGATAAAAGTCACAAAAAGTTTTTTTCAAATCGAACTGTTTTTAAATCAACTGCAAAAATTGTAAACTATAAAAATCTTTTATACAAATCAAAACCTTTTACTTTTCAAAGTCACCGCAAAACAAATACCAATGCTATTTAGCCTTTTGACCTTTACTCCATTATTCTATTCAGAAGTCGAAGTATAGACAAAGATTAAAAAAAAAAATTTAAAAATTTACAAATGTAAAAACAAATATTATGTTGAAAAATTGTTTCGCTGAAAGAAACAGTTTGTATTAGAGTCTAATACAAATTATAGGTAGATACTATCACTGTTGTGTATATGTTTTTATATTTTTAAAACAAATTGTTATTTTTTATTGTTATCACTGTTGTCATTAAGTAAAATAAGTTTTTATCTTTTTTTAATATTTTTTATGTGAAAAGTGTCCATCGACAGACTACTGAAAAGTAGTTTATTGGAACTTTTCTGTTTTTTCTGTATTTTTTTTATTATTTACTGTAATATATATTTTTGTCTTGCTTTCTTTAAATAAAATAAGAAAATAAATAAACTTATTAATAAATGATGTTTTGATTTAAATTTAGATAAAAGTGACAAATTTTTTTTTTAAATCGAACTGTTTTTAAATCAACTGCAAAAGTTGTAAACTAAAAACATCTTTTATACAAATCAAAACCATTTACTTTTCAAAGTCACCGCAAAACAAATGCCAATGTTATTCAGCCTTTCGACCTTTACTCCATTATTCTATTCAGAGGTCTAAGTATAGATAAAGATAAATGAATCAATTTGGCAAATGATTCTTTGGATTTTTTACCACTTCACTCATTCAAAGAAGATATATCTTCGGTCACGTGACAGAACATTAACGACGTTCTTACCGTGCAAATCCTGCGACGCGTCATTTTAAGACTCAATCAAAGATCTAAGCCGAGAATTGAAAATACCACCCTAACATTGATACATGATAATTTGTTTTGTTTATCCCGCACAATGATACCTGTTACAAAGGTGATTTAATTCCAGTTTCCTATATTTTATTTATCAGAAAACACACAAATTTCAATATATTAAATTTTTATTTTTAATCGAATATTTGATATCAATAATTACTTATGTAAAACTAGCTGTACCCAGCCACGCGTTACTGTGGCCCTGTCTGTATGTGCAGATGGAGAAACAAAAAAAGCGTGTGATGCCTTTGCGTTAAAAAAATGACGCTGTTTTTCAAAAAAGCATGTTCGTCTAACAGATGGCGCTGTTTTTCAAAAAATCATGTTTTTACCTGTCACACGTGACATCTATATAATATAGGTTATATACAAACACACGCGTATTTGTATGCAACGTTGTGTCAAAATTTCATAGCAATCGGTAAATAATTTTTGGAGATTTAAGATTTTGAACAAACGAACATTTACATTTTTACCTACAGGGTTTTCCAATAAGAGATGTTATTTTGATATTGAATCGTAAAAGATCGATGGTTTTGTTGCTTGTGTGGCACGTAGCGCCGTCTTGTTGAAATTAAACGCTGTCCAGATCAATACCATCCAATTCCAGCCATAAAAAATCATTAATCATTTCTCGATAGCGCAATCCATTCACCGTAACTGTTGCTCGAGCCTCATTTTCGAAAAGTAAGGTCCAATGACTCCGCCGGACCATAAACCGTACCAAACAGTCACACGTTGAGGATAGAGAGGCTTTTCAACAATAACTCTTGGGTTTTCCGAGCCCCAAATGCGACAATTTTGCTTGTTGACGAAGCCACCGAGGTGGAAATGGGCCTCATCACTCAAGATGATTTGCATTTGATTCACTCAAGTGAATTTTAATAATTTTAATGCGTTGTTGAAGCGTTTATTGTTCCATTTTTATTTAAAACGTAGTTTTTACTTGTCAAATGTCAAAAAAAAACAGCTTCCAAAGTAACATCTACTAAAATAGCGGGCTATTCAAAATAACACCTCTTATTAGAAAACCCTGTTTATAGATAGATTACCTTCTTATACCTTTGGCAGCAGTTGATTTGTTTGAGATAATTTTCGATGACCTTTTCGTAAGTTTAGGGGTCTCGGGTATAGCTTGGCGGATGTTAGTTTGTAGAAAACCCCACAAAAAATCCAATGGCGTTAAAACGCATGATCTTCGTCATCGCAACGTGAAATAATACGACCTCTGAACTTTTCACCATAATCTTCTCGTAAACTTCGATACACAGTTCGTACAGCAATGTTATTGCCGTAGAATAATAGAACAATTTTTACGCGTTAAGCGGTGATCACACGACCCATTTAGTAAATGTATTGTATCAAACCATTAACAAACTCACATTTGATGTGTTAAACACGCGCCATTAATGACAACTGTCTAATTTACAGTGTTTGCCAATACAGGAAACTTGAATTGGATCACACTTTACTCGAAAATAAATTATTAAAGTTTATGCATTCTATTAATGTTAAGTTCGTTCACGAGAAATATTATTAATTTAAAATAAAATAAAATATAATATAATACATATTAAAACCTATTTCTTATGTTAAATAAACATTGCTTCCATGGTTTGATTAGTAATATTACAATTGTTTTATGAGAACGAGAATATTCGAAGTCACCGAAGTCATCAGTTAATTTTTACCAGGTAGGCCTTTTTGCCTAATCACTACCTACTCCCTAAAATACCCTGCAATTAACATTTTAGCTGACAGATGAGTGACGTGTTGAGTTACCTGAAAATAATTAGATTTTATTTGCAGGGATGAAAAATCCCGGGATAGTCCTGAATTCGTGACAAATCTGGTCCAATTTCAAAAATAACAGTTAAGAGTTTACATCAAAGGAAGTTTAATATATTTTTTCAACTTTATCGTTTGTCTAAATTCTCACACATTCAGTTTCAATTTTAAAAATGACAAGTAAATTCAAAATAAATTTAAGTTCATTGAACCACAGACAACCGAAATCAGTAAGTCAAACCAAATATTTAGCGAGAAAAAAACGTAGTCAAAATTCGATTACAATATGAATTGCGCAATAATAAGTGTTTAGTATTGAAACAGTTTGGAATAATACCTACCACAATTTCCCATCATATACTATCAATTTCCTTTCTTAAAAACAGCCTTCCCACATTGGAAAGAAGAAGATGATTTTTTGTTGCTTTTTAAACTGTCGCGAGTCAGTACATTATTCGAATTTGTGGCAAGCAGTTGCTTTCGTTGTGTCGTCGTGTATTCACATGCTTTTTGCTCTGTTTTGCACATTATCAACTCGTTTTGGAGGAAATTTCACCCTGTGTACAGTGCCAGTTCGTCGAGAGCCATATTGCAGGGATTCATGGGAATCCAAGGTAGGCTGTTTCCATCATTCCACGTTTCCCGTGATATCCAAACCCCATTGAATGTGCTTTATATTTTAATCCTTGTTGATTTGGTTTACAGTCCATTCCATGTAATAGAATACGAATAGAATAAGATTAATTATAAATCAATTCTTAGAAAGATAAATTCGTGTATTTTTTTTATTTATCTGGTAGTTCTGGTGCACATCTATGTGAATTAAGTAATATATTTACGCCCCATTAATAATCACCATAAAATCTATAAAATTATATTAATGGCCGTGGTTACGTTTTACAAACATTTTTTTAAATATTTAATTGCACAATCATCAATGATTGGCGCAGGCTGCCAAACAGATTAATTAAGTTAATCCGGGCATAACAAGGGATTGCGTCGGACCCTGCCACAGGACTGGACTGCGGACCATCTAAATTTTCTGGTTACCCCATAAAAATAAAAGCACATCACGTGAAAGCCTATCCAATGTAAGCGCGTTACATGCAAACATTGTTTTAGCAAAAATAAACTTGGCGAAAGCCATTTCCAGCAACATTTCAATTCTGAATGGTGGTCTTACACCAGGACGAGAGTATTTTCCACTCTGAAAAGTGCCGCAAATATACTTAAACTTACTATCAGTCCTATAAAATTTACTATCCCCTCACACAAAGGGATGACCCATCAAAATTGTGTTTCCGCCGATTGAAGTATTACATTTTGATAAGAAAAGCAGGGAAAAAATAGTTTCCTCTATTGTACGTCCAATTATTCCGATTTGGCCCCCATAGTTCTAACGCCGAACGATCAGAAATTATAAAATTATTATTGTATCTGCACCGTTTATCTCGTTTTTATAGTGGAACACGTTTCTCTGAGATATCAGTATGCAATATGACCTCTAATTGTATACCTCTATGGTTCCACCAAAATCATCTAAAAAAATAATTTCCGCAGTCATTCGACTAAGAATTCTCCGTGCCTTCTTACATTTGACAATAAATTTTGCATTTTTCTTTTAATTTTATTAATCAAGGTACATTTTTAATTTCAGTTGGATCGAAGCTTTACATTTGGATTCCTTTATACATTTGACAATTCTTTGTTAATTGAGTAGTCTTTATTGTATTGCAATAAGTCTCTAAAATAAGTTGGTGATAAATGGTTAAAAACTTCGTAGAAAAAAATTAAAACGTTTATCCCTTATCCAGTACATTTGTTCAGTTCGCAATGTTTTCTGTGAATTTCAAATGCTTATAATTTATAATAATAACATATAATTTTCCGTAAAAACCAATACTGTTTTAGAAACAAGATTAAATTATCTTTCCGGTGTATGCATTTAAAATAAACAGACTATTTTTAAATGATAAAAAAATTATATCAAACGTGTAAAATATTGTCAAAAACGCTAACCATATTTTTACTCAATTTTTTTCTCCAATTATAGAAAAATTGAAAGAACTTGATATCTTTTTAAGAATTTGTAAGAAAACCGTACCTTCAATTTTATGATGTATGTACGTTCTACGTGGAGGTATAACTTAGTACGGCGTATTATGACTAGGTTTCGCCCCAAACGATTTTGCGCACCCCCTCCCCCCGCTACATCCCATAATATAGAAAATAAGATATATTTTTAAAGTTAAACCGATTGTCAAGTTAGCAGCGTAAAATATGAATTATTCAGTTTTGCTGTTTTGATAACATTATCAATGAATTCCAAATTCCAAAAAAAAATGTATTTTAACATGATAGAAAAAATACAGTGTGTGGCAAGCCTACGCACGACGGAAGTGAAACTTTTAGTATTCTTCTCTCTCTCTTTTCATTTCATATTATTATTATTCAGAATGCTGTATATTATAGTTTTAAAAAGCATAAATTTATTTATAGGCGTGTTGTTAACAAATGAACGTTTAACTAGATTCCTAATATTGACATATTTATAAGTAGCATGTGATAAAAAAAATTAAATGTCATAAAAATATGGGATTCGAACCCGGGTCCTGCATAACGAGTGTCGAACGCTCTGCCTCTAGACCGCGAGGAGAAGTATCTCGCACGACGAGAACCGCGTATACAACGTGTACTCCTATCACATAACGTCTCGTTAACGCTTTATATAGAGTCGAATCGAAGATATATCGGCAGTGTGAAGTCATATCTGTCGTTTTTCAAAATATTTCCGTATATTTGTCCGTTTTGGAAAAGATCTATCGTGTTTTAACATTCTCATACCCGTATGGAGTCTGAATTTGAAAAACATTTCTAAATTTCTTAAAACTCACTAACGGCTGTGTTTTTTACTAAAAAACTTGTCACGCACGTCTGCGAGGGTAATTAGTCGCGTTATCGGCCTTGATTAGTAATTTTAATGATTCAAAATAAAAATAATTAATCATAATACCGAGCGACTCTACCGGCTCAATTTGTAAGCTATATTTCGACCCAAATATCATATAGTCAAAATATCTAAAAGTCGCAGCACGAGAGCATTTTATCACTTTTCCTCGTATTAAAAAAAATCACAAAAAGAAAAAATATATATTTAAAGCGGGGATCGAACCTCGGTTCTTCACGACGAGAGTCGGGCGCTCTGCCTCTAGACCGCGAAGCTGAGTTTGGAGAGTGACCTAAACTAGGTATATAATATTAGCTAGGCTTCTAAAGCGAAATGATCACGGTTTTTCGTGGCGGTCATTAGTCGGTTTTACTCCGGTCCTCGAAAATGCATAACGCGCGTAAAGAAGTTTCACTTCAAAAAGGTAAAAATAATTAAATGACCCTCAAACGCTGGAGGGGTTAAAAAACCTTTGAGCATTTTCTGTATTGGTTTACATTTAATTTAATTTAAATTTCAATTCGAAAATGGTCTCATTGCTTCATTCTAGATTATTTGAAGAATTTTTAAGCTGTCTGCATTACTGAGATATACTAAAAAAATGGTATATATGTGGTGATAAAACTGTTACGTAAAATATAAAAATTGTTTTTTTTTATCGAGATTTTTCTTAATTCTTCCAAGGAAATATTGACACCTTCTAAGCCATTTTTGGCAATAAAATCGGCATTTTCTTCAATAAATATCTTTTAGTCCAGTAGAGTTACTCCAAAGTTCTTTTCTAATTAACCTTTTTCAAGTTTTCACCTTACATCAACTAATAAGTTGATGACGTTAATCGTACTTTCTTTTACCGATGTATGATCAATGGGCATATATAAATATGTCTAATTAAATTATCTTAAAATGTAAATTTGTCTTATCTTTCTCCATCTATTAAACGATGGGCAAGAAGAGCCTTCCAACAGCAGAAACAAAGTGTGTTAATTAAATTCCATGAACGAAGAAAAAATAAAATATTTCCCAGTATGGTTCTGCGTGCCTGATACAAAATGCACGAGTGCGTCACTTTTAAGCTGATTTATTTTGCGATAG
Organism: Hesperophylax consimilis; assembly: GCF_061612785.1. NCBI lineage: Eukaryota > Metazoa > Arthropoda > Insecta > Trichoptera > Limnephilidae > Hesperophylax > Hesperophylax consimilis. The sequence goes on along the minus strand of NC_142849.1, from coordinate 24,536,501 downwards.
ACTGTTCAACCAATCGCGGAACAGATGCAAATCGGCTTATGGGATGTAGCGGGGGGAGGGGGTGCGCAAAATCGTTTGGGGTGAAACCTAGTCATAATACGCCATACTACGTTATTCCTCCACGTAGAACGTGCATACATTATTTCTGTTTCAAAAATTACAAAATTTAAACATTTTAGTAATATTATAATGTATTTATTGGGAGATTTGTGAAGTTAAAAGTATTTATAAAAACAATATTTGCTTCAGGAACAATATTGCCTTTTAAAAGACGATCAGAAATTTACCTTTAGAATGATAGTGAATTCGAAAAATTACGACACCTCAAAAAAAAATTACCAAAGAAATACACATTTAAAATACAGAAGTGTTAATTGATTAAAAAAATTACCGAAGAAATGCACATTTAAAATATTAGGAAATACAGAAGTGTTAATTAATTAAATAATTTTTATACCTATTTTATCGCCCTTTTTATTTTTTCTTAATAATTTATCTGGTACATAAATTTGTATAATTTTACAATAAAGGAAACACTTTTTTTTATATAAACAGTTAAAAAGTAAAGAATAATACATTTAGCAAATTAACCAAAAAAATCCCACATGCATCTCTGAATCTTTTCCACAATTGGTTCCAATTTTGAAAATCAAAGCAAATTACTATTTCTTAGGACATTGGACCGGAGTTACGCGGACACGCTACCTTAATTTGTATTTTTAATTGTAATTTGGTTCAGGTGTATCCAAAGATATTAGAAGAACGAGATGTGCTATGAGCAGTTCATACTGCGTGGAATTGTTTTGCCCAGTGTCGCCGGTTTTGTTCACCAATACCACTGCACACCTTCGCTTACGCTAAGGTATCCGCACTAATACATAGAATAGATTTCTGTGCGTACACGTCCCGATGGTATTCAAAGTACCCTAATTAGGTAGTACTCCGCCTACGGTCCGGCGGCCAACATAGCATATCTCGTTCTTCTAATATCTTTGGGTGTATCCTTGTATTTACTTAACTTTAACCAGTGATTCCTGACATTATTTGAAGCAAAAAAATGTGACTGATATTTTTTGTAGTTTTATTTTAAATTTGAGATTCAAAACATACAAAAAATATTTCTTTCACATGTCGTCACTGGTCACTCTCCTGAATAACTATCGAACCCCCACCTGGACCCTTACTTTCCAATACCGTTTTTAATGTTTTCAGTTTAAAAAAAAATATGCATATATATATATATATATAGATATCGTCGTTCTAAAATAGTTTACCCAAATAATACAAACTAGGGATTGTGTGTAATAGTGCATAGTATGTATACACAATGATGCCCTTTGCAAATGTCACTGAGAAACAGCCTTTTGTCTAGTTAACATCTGCTTATTGTTTTAAATGAAAAGGGGGCAAGGATTGTACCTAAGCGTTCGACAAAATCATATTTAAAAATTTAAAGTTTTGATATGTATTCCTTAAAATTTCCAGCGTGTCCTTTAATAATATTAAAATTTTAATTATTTACCTTTTTCCAATTTTAATGGAATTTTCATGTATAACGTCGAATATCAAATGGGAAACATAATATGTACTAGAAATTCATTTTTGCACTGTAATAAATTAGTGAATTGTGCATTTATATTTTATATTAGAATGCGTCTCTATCTCTGTTGACTTCCTTTTATTCATTACATTTTCTTGATAAAATTCAAAATTATTTATATTATGATAAATTACTTATACTGAACTAGGCACATTTCGTATTGTCATTGTAAAGGAAGAAATACATGGGAAAGGTCGTTTTGTGTATTGAAGTAGACATTTTCGTTGATAATTTATATGGATTCGGAAAAAATGTTTTGCAATTGCTAATAACTATGTTGCGCTAATTATATTTAGTATTACTTACGTCTCTATTTGTGTCTCTTTTGTCTCTTACTTTTTTGTACTATTTGTCTTTCATGTAATTTTTATTTATTTTATATTTTGATCTTTATTTAGATGTATGAACATTAATATATTCTACGACTGAGTACCAAGTTGTTGTACCCATTTGTGTAATTACTGACTTTTTGTAACTGGATTGTTCTTAAGTAAGCGAGATCGTCTGTAAAAACCCAGTAAAAATAAATAAATCGGTAGTAGAAAGTAAAAAAAGACATGTAGGATATAATGTATACGGTTCCATGATAACTCAACACAGTGACAATTCAACACACTTAAAAGTGATATAAAGTCATTGGAAACGATGAAAAAAATATTTTTTTTTACCTAACCTAACCTAACCTACATAACCCAGTTAGTAAAGTTTTTGTTTCATCACTTTCCATGACTTCATATAACTTTTTAAAGATATAATATATACGATTCCATGATAACTCAACACAATGACAATTCAACACACTTTTAAAAAGTGATATAAAATCATTGGAAACGATGAAAAAAATATTTTTTTTACCTAACCTAACCTAACTTACATAACCCAGTTAATAAATTTTTTGTTTCATCACTTTCCATGACTTTATATAACTTTTAAATATGTGATGAATTATCATTGTGATGATTTATCCGGTTACCAATATATAAGTAAGGTTACAATACAACACGAAATAACAGAGGCGTAAATTTCACGTACCAATATTAATTACACTGCCAGAATTAGAACTTGACGCAATTAAACGAGATAATTAGACGTAGGTACTTTAATAATAATACTAATTGCATTATTAATATAGCGTCGTCTCCGTGAGAAAATCAACTCAAGGGCGATTACTTTAATTGCACATGCTGGAAGCACACTCGTAAAAAAAACCTAAATTCACCTGACTTTTGCTTTTGTTTTTTTCATATATGAAATGTATTTAAACGCTTATAAACACTATAAATTATAAACAATATTAAAAAAACGGATATTTTTTTTGTGCAAGATATTCCAGCAGGTGTAATTAAAGTAGGTGTAAAATTCTTTACATGTATTTTTCCGTCCATGTGTAATTCTAGCTGTATAATATTCTAAATTCATGCCTGTGTGATTTTGTCTCGGCACCATGATATAACACTTGTTTAACTGTCATTACATAATTCATCAAAATGATAACTCAACACATCTTTAAAAAGTTATACAAAGTCATGGAAAGTGATGAAACAAAAAGTTTATTAACTGGGTTAAGTAGGTTGGGTTAGGTTAGGTTAATTTTTTTTTCATCTTTTTTATGACTATATCACTTTTTAAAGGTGAGTTGAATTTTCACTGAGTTGAGTTATCATGGAACCACCAGTACCTACCTACAACCATACCAATTTCGGGTGTATGTCTGTCTGTCAACTCAGTTTTGTTATGAATTTAAGTGTCATTTTCAAAACTAATTGTGTTAAGAATTTACACAATAAAACTTCCTTCTTATTCTGGCGCTAGTAAAATTAGAAATAATATTTATTGATATCTTTTTAAATGTTAGTATTATAGTTGTAAGTCTCTAAATATATAAATGGATATATGTCATTAATACATTAGTTATAGGCCTTAGTCGTAAGTCAAAGTCTTAGATGTAAGTCAGTAGAAATAAGTGTCAGTCACTTGTTATTATGAATTCTAGTTGTAAGCCAACTGTAATTATTGTTTAGTAAATATATTTGTACAGCGCCCTTAGGGGGATTTTTTACGAAAACGGCGCTGTATAAATTATTCAAATATTATTATTATTACTTTGCGATAAAGTACCTACCTTTATCATAATATGTTTAACAAACAATTATTTTGATAGTCATTTTTAAAATTTGAACTGATTCTTCAAAAATTCAAATTATCCGTCTACATCGCATCTATTCGCGTTTTAAAACGTATGAAATCAAATTCAAAACGCCTGTGATATTGTGTCAACGCTTCGCACGTTGCCGAAATGGTTTTTTAGTGCGCGGAAACAATAGATTCGATTAAGCTCATGGGAGAATATGTATTGTGTGCTGTTAGTGGGATAGGGAGAATGCACACGGAATATAAAATGATGCGCTTAACCTGCAGTTTTTATGTGCTCCTAGTAGTCTATTGTTAGTCTGTATGCAGTAATAAATATTTTTTAAATTTCAATTAAATCTAGTGGAAATCGATGAAATTCAAATAAATATTTGATATTCGTTCTCAACACAATAAATATAATATATTAACAACAGACAGGTTAGTAGTCGAGTGTTCAAATGCGTAGGGTTTTCAGTGATCCACCCAGGAGTTCGATCCTACGATAGGTATTCTTTCAGTCCTCCATCACTGCACAAGCAACATCTTCTGCATAAACGATAGTGATGGAAGTAGGGCCAGTTGTGTAACAGAATGACAAAAAATCATAAAATTTTAATAAAATCACAAGGTAATTTCTATTCAAGTTCTGTTATTATATCACTATAGGCCACATACTTCACAGAACTAAATTAATAACAGAACTTGAAAATGCACTTCGATATTTGATTAATTTATAAAATTTGTTAAACAACCCGTCTTGAGACTCTTTCAATGGAAGCACTCTTCCAAATATGCCATTTATTAATGATTGGTGTAACTCTAAGGACGGGTTGTTTCACAAAATTTGAACAATTCATTAAATTACAAAGCTGATTTTCAAGTTCTGTTAAGGTTCTATTCAAATTTTGTTATATTTCAGTTTTGTGGAGCCCTGGCCAATAATGATATAATAACAATACTTGAATGGACCCTTCACAGAACTTTAAAATCAACTCTAAAATTGAATGAATGAATGGCATGTTTGGAAGAGTGCTTACGTTGTAAGAGTCTAAAGACGGGTTGTTTCACAAAATTTGATAAATTAATCAAATATCGAAGTGCATTTTCAAGTTCTAGGAAAGTTCTGTTATTAATTTAGTTCTGTGAAGCAACTGGCCTATGGTGATATAATAACAGAACTTGAATAGAACTTCCATTGATCAGCTCAGGCAAAAAGGCATCATCGATACCAGAGTCAAAGAAACGTCTAAGAAGCTGGCCATACTGTACTTTAATAGTACACATCTGCCGGCCCTACGCAAGTTCGCCTCTGGTTTGTAGTCTCAAAATACCCGAATAAACCCCTCGACGCTGTGTCATTTAATATATTCCCTGAGACGAATTACAATATTTGGTTAGGTGGGAATGCTGTCCTTGATCTACTGGCTTATCAAATGAAGATATTCCGAGGAACTAGCGTCATTGACCGGGTCTCTTTAAGACCTATGTTCACATCAAATAAAGAAATCCTTCCTCTCCTCAAGAAGATCTTTCACACAGCATCCCCAATTGAGGTATTTTGTGCAGTTAGATAGTAAAATGAGATGGGCAAGAGTAAGGTAGAGAAGTACCTGGCTATTTGGATCTGATTTAATCATGGCTTTATCATTTTAAAGCAATTCTTCTAATTCGAATTATCGTTTTCACCATGACTATACTAGCGAAACTTATCTATCGCACACGCTGCGAACATCCACCATCCGAGTAATCAACCAAAAAATGTATTAAGTACATTTTATAACCTCAGTTACGAGGCGAAACCTCCATTTGTTTGAGCCCGACGCTGGCTATAGAGCCTGTAAAGTCAGTTACATTTAGGGTGTTCCACAAGGCCCGACATGTCAACCTCTCCTCAAGGTAATAATATTCCTGCCAAGAAATGCGACGGGATGAAAAGTTGGGATATCTCTCCATTTATGTGGTGAAATTTACAGAATAAATCTGTTTCGGGTCATTTATCACGGGCCTTGACGGCGCCGCGAACCGTCGAGGCGACAAAGGAAACGTTTCATGGCGTAATGTAATGTGGTATAATTTTTTTGGTAAATAATTATCTAGAGGAAATTTGTTATATTATAAATAATGCCTTTCTCTTTTTTGTACACAATGGCGTACAATTAGGTATACAAAACATTCATAATACTAAATGCTATTTCCAAAAACCAACAGAAAAGTTACAGGTTTTGTGTGATCACATTTTTTTCGACATATTTGAGAACATACGTATATTTTTTGTTGCATCGTATATATATTTACTTTTTTGCGATATTAAGTAAACGTGGAGTTAATTTTCTCTTCCTTTCACACTAACTCTCAACAAATTATTTAAAGCACAGTCAACCCTTAGGTCAGCTTTGGCGCGCTTTCTTGCAGAACGATCCCGACAGTTCTAGAAGTTCTGGAAGGCCGTCGTGTTGTAAAAATCAGCAATTCTGGAAGAATCTGCAGTCAGCATTGATCCTGTCTACAATTATTTTGTGTATTTCTTCTATTAAATAATACACATGAGGCTTTGTTATCATCCATGTGGGCCTGTAAGACCCGCCCGTCACTAAAGGGTTAGGAGCAAATCCTGCACGGCCAGCTGGCTTAACAAACTCCTGACATATCTTACTTTTCTTTTCACTTTTAACTTGGATTAGCTGACATGACCCAAGTAAGCTTGGCCCCTGTAATAACACAGTTTCATTTTGTTTATCACTCCTTTTTCTGGTTATATTGCCTATCGGAGATTGGCTGACATCAAATATGAGTTCACGTTTTAAAAAGAGCACCAACTGATCCAACTTTAACAACTGTACTTGGGAATTCGTGAGGGAAGGAGATAGATAGCGCAGAGGAAGATTCGAATTATCTTGCTCTTCAGATTTTCTGATCCTTAAACACGGTTAATGGCGATATTGATAGTATCTATCAATCTTTAAAGTGTAAAACAACCTAGAAAAGTGTCAAGGATTTATTTTTTAATTTACCTTTTTTCTGAAGATGATCCTGAAAATTAAATTTAAATAAATCACATTTCTTGGGCACTTTTCAAGGTCGGCATTAGAATATTTTCTCTGATATCGTCGGTTCTATGACTCCGGACGAATTCTTACTGAGATTCATAAACTAAAACGATCCTGAAAGATGATTTCGTGGGCATTTTTCAATGTAAGCTATTTTTCCACTAAAAGACAACATTGGTCAAAAAACCAAAAATTTTAAAATACCCACATTTTCAAGGTTGGGTTAGGTTAGGTTAGGTTTTATTTTCTAAACTATTTTCCCTGATATCTTTGGTTCTGAAACAACGACTCGATCAACATTTTCGGATTCGCACTCGAGATTTGTGAACTGAAGACGACACTTGAAAAAATTGTAGAAGAGTATAATTTTTTTTAAATCTCATATCATGGGAACTTTTCTACCATTTTCCCTGATATCTTCGATTTTACAGCTCCGACTTGATCGATATTTTTGGATTCGTACTAATTTTTTTAAGCTGAAGATTATCTAGAAATAAAATCATCGAAAACCAAAAACTTTAAAATACCCATTTAATGGGTACTTTACGAAGTTGAGGTCGATCTATTTCCCTGATATCTTCGGTTTCATTTCTCCGACTTGATCGTCACATAGTTGATACCCACATAATTCTATTTTAAATTATTAATGTACTTACAATTTAGAATTTGAAACGTTTATTTCTTTTGTTTATATTTTTGACAGATTTCGTAATTTTCAAGTTTACTGACGGTTTTTATTCTTCTCTCTAATTTATGAAAAAAAAAATATTATATGTTTTTGTAAGGCAGTCAGTCATCCTGGGGAAAATATTTTATAAATACATTGACCTTAACAAATTTTACAATTATAATTTGCAATGATTTACTCGTATTACGAGTCTGCGCTACTTAAACATAATAATAAATGGCTATTATCATTGTATGTAAGATGAAGATACGTTTGGCTGCCTTTGTCAATCAATTAATCCTTTATCCAGGGCTTAATACATCTTAATTCGGTAGCTTGATGCAATAGTTGTGTTAGGAACCTGGAGTACCAATATCCTAGCGTGCAATTTCCGATAAATACTTAACCAAAAGCAAATATATTTACCAATCAATCTCTCTTCACCACCGTCCTCGATGCTCGGTTTCATCATCTGTAATATCCTTACAGAGAGTAAGCCTGTCGTCCCACGGGTCGGTAAGCAATTGACATAAACCGATCCTGCGCAGAAAGTTAAGTTCGCTATTGTAAGATAACAGCGCAGTCCTATGTTGAACTTTTCTGCCCAGGGTCTTGCAGCAAACGGTTTATATCGGTTGCTTACCGACCGTGGGACGACGGGCTAGGACTAGATAGTGAGATAGAGTCACATGGGGTAACCGTACGCAAATTTAACATTAGGATTTTTGTGTTAAAAGCCTTTAGATAGTTTTTTTTCCTTTTTTTGGTAATTAATAAGATTTATTATTAAGGTAATTCATACTAACACAAAAACCAAACACGGTGGTCTCAAGTCAAAAAGTTTGCATGTATGTCGAATGCGCATACTTGAGGAAGGCTTAAGGAACCTGTTATAATACCAGCCTTAGTTATAAATCTAACGCCATTAGCGTCAACCTTTTGTGCATTCATGCGTTTCTAAACTAACGCATTATTCTATAAAAATCAATTAACTAAACTCATAATCGAATTCCACACGAATCATTTTTGTGCCTAGTACTTAAATCTACGATAATTCCCACGAATGCCAGCCTAATAAATAATGAATTAAATAGTAAAAATCATGTATTAGTCTTATTTATAGATTATTCCAAGGCATTTGACACTATTGATCATAAAAAATTATTGAAAATATTAGAAATCATAGGAATAAGAGGGAAACTTCTAAAACTCTTTGAAAATTACTTGAACAACCGATGCATGAAAATAAAACTTTTGAACACCTTAAGTAAACAAAGGAAAATATCAGCAGGCGTTCCTCAAGGTTCCATATTGGGACCAATTTTATATATTATTTATGTATCTTTTATTAAGTACATTTTTAAACATGTAAAACACTTTGTATATGCGGACGATACTGCATTGGTGATTTCTCGCAGTGATTTGCAATTATGTATTGAACTATTACAAAAAGATTACATTGAACTTTTGAAATGGTCTCACGACTCTGGTTTAATTATAAATGCCAAAAAAACTAAATTGATACATATTAGATCACCCAATGCTAAGGCAAATATTATTACACCTGAAATAAAGACACACACTTCAAATTGCTTACATGTTGGTATTCCTGCAATATGTACATGTGAAAATATTGAGCTGGTCACAGAGTATGTATATTTAGGTATTATTATTGATTGTTTTTTCAAATGGGACTTACAAATAAATAAAGTATGTGAACGTCTGAGATCTATTGTTAATAGATTATATAAATTAAAATTCTATGTTCCAATACGTACACTTAGAATAATTTATTTATCACTAGCTGAATCTATTATAAGGTATGGAATCACAGCTTGGGGGCTTTCATGTAAAACAAATATAAACCATGTTCAATCAGTTCAAAATTCACTAGTTAAATTATTAGCTCATAAAAGTTTATACGAACAAAGGCATAATGTTCCATACCTTTATCAGAATCTTAAAATTTTGTCAGTAAGATCAATTCTGTGGTATAAAATTATATTTCCGCATATGAATAGCCCTATATACATAAATAGACTAGACCACACTTACAATACTCGTTTTACGTTAAATGAAGGACTAATTGTACCTAAGCATTTAAACAAATATGGACAAAGAACACTGGACTACATGATACCTAGTTGCTTAAATATGTTACCTGCTGAAATAAAAAAATGTACAAATGTAAAAACAAATATTATGTTGAAAAATTGGCTCGCTGAAAGAAATAGTTTGTATTAGAGTCTAATACAAACTATAGGTAGATACTATCACTGTTGTGTATATGTTTTTATATTTTTAAAACAAATTGTTATTTTTATTGTTATCACTGTTGTCATTAAGTAAAATAAGTTTTTATCTTTTTTAAATATTTTTTATGTGAAAAGTTGCCATCGACAAACTACTGAAAAGTAGTTTATTGGAACTTTTCTATTTTTTTCTGTATTTTTTATTTTATTATTTACTGTAATATGTATTTTTTTTTGTCTTGCTTTCTTTAAATAAAAAAAAAAAAAAAAAAAAAAAATCCGGGATACGAGATTTACTATTTCAACAGGAACAAACTGTTCCACCACGTTCACTCTTAATTACAACGAAGTACAGTCTACACGCTGTCCTTCCGTTATTATTGACATTGTCTTAATTATAATTACAAGTTAATTATTATATTTTACTTTAAATAAAGTTATTTTTATCTAAAACTTCACAAGTTATCATTATTCTACGGGAAACTTCCATAACACCTCAAGACATTGATAATCTACATCGGCAAACTGCAATTATCACTATTGCAGATACTGTCTCCTGATCTCCATACATCTAAAAACTCACCTACTTGAAGAAACATCTTGATCATTGCTCGCAGTGCAAGAGTTAATATTATTTTACTGCCTCCTCAACCGAGGGTTGTAGCAAACCTTACGGACGGTAGTGTATGTGCTCGCACTCTGCTTTAAGGTGCAAAATGATCTATTCGGATATTTCCTTACTCGAGAAATATAATTTGTTGCAAACATCGCCGCGTACCCCACGTGATTTTATATCTATTTAATCATTGATGATGTTTATTCAATAATTTCTGAGATTCCTCTACCTGAGGAAGTATGGATACTACCCGTGGCTCTATCCTACTGACTTTCTCTTGGGCATGCTCGGTATGAACCATCTACGGGTCAGAAGAGATGTGCATATTGAATCACACTTCTTCAAACTGATTCGTGGATGGTTTGAAAATCCGACTATCATGGAGAGTATTAGTCTCTATGTTCCTGATGGTTATCTCCGTCACCGACAGCATAGACTGTTTTATCTCCCGGCCTGCAGGACTAACTTGCCAATGGCCATGCCGGTGGGGATAATTTGCTGTTGAAAAGAATCAATTCGGATATCGACATATTTAGCATCGGTGAAGCTGCCTTTAAAAGGCAAGCTTTATTGATGCTGGTATAGTTGATACACCGCTTACTTATTATGTAATACCATTTTACAAATGTACTTAAAAACGAAATAAAATGTAATTTTGTAATGATTTTAAAGAAATAAACTAATTGAATTGAATTAAAAATATTATGTTGTTTAAATTATTCACTTTGATAACATTTTAATAAAGCATGTCGACTTGTTTTGTCACAACTTATATACTTTTCAATCAATGTTAATTTAACCTTAGACAACTTATACATATATATTATATTTTGTATGTACTTGTATCTCCCACGTTTATACCCTTCTCAAGGTTGAATTCATTTTATGCTTTCTGTCGTCGTTTTACTATCAAATGCCACACTTAATTGTTACATAAAAATATACAACTTTCTAATATTTGCTTATGCTTGTATACTGTGACATGGAATTATTTTTATGTTTTCTTTATGCCGTGGATATTAAATAAATAAATATTTGCGTAAAAGAGTTAACTGCCCGGAACCATAGGGACTAAAGATTCCCGATTTGAATTATGTTGTCATGTTGAAGAAATTAAGGCGAGAGAGTAAAGAGATAGAAAAGAATAAAGTTGATAAGTACTTGTTCTTAAGTTGGAACTGAGGGTCATCACACCGACTCCAAATTCCAAGACCTATCCACTCCTCGTGATTCTGCCCTGCATGAAGAGCCAAGGAAACGACGCCTTGTACCGTAACGTCAATGATACTGATCACTCCAGCCCTTTGGTGACCTTTTTGTTTCTCCTGCCAAATATTTCATTTGCTAACTACATGCATACCGCTAAATAATATGAATACACATGACAGTAATCATTTTTAATAATAATGTATCATATGTTTACAGTTATTCTACAACTAGCGGAATTTATTTACCCCCCGTTTTCAGGCTATCGGGGAGGAGATTGTAAATTTGAATAACCTCATGGCCTATGCTCCTCTTACCAATATCAGTCTTTATTGTATTAGTGTACAATTTATTATGTTTAGTGTACAATTAATGTATATTGTTTGTGTATTTCTTACGTTTTCATAAATATTGTTTCATATTAGTCCATTTTTTATTTTGTAGATTAAAAGGCGTACCTATTTTGTATTTGTAACTTTTTTTAATTATAAATAAATTGATTTCTTGTTATAGTTTTTAAGTCGGGTACACCCACATACGGTTGAATTTGAAGAATTTTTTATGACTTTATTTTGTAAATAATTTAAGTAAGTAATTTTTGTGTTTCCCCATAATTCAATACATACTGAGAATGTAACCATAAATTTCTCCAGGTTGGAGTCCTCAGTTTGGTGAGCAACGTGTAATACCTGAAAGGACGCTCTACGCAGACAATTGCCAGCCTATTGTCGATGCCCAGCTCTTTCAGAATGGGTAAATCTAATAGTGTCTGACTGTCCGTGGAATCCTAAGCATTTTTTTCTTGCCTCGCATTTCGAGGGCGAGAAACACCATTAAATCTTTTTTAGTGTATCTTATTATTATTGTTATAATCTTTTTTTACAGAAGACATGTCCACACATCACAGGGGTTTTCTAAAGCAATACATTCATAAATTATAATAAAAAGGGCCTTAGTTCAAAAAGCTCCAACAAAAATGAAGCTAATTACTTATTTAAAGTAGGTACGCCAAATATTATCGTTACTGTCTCGTTTTTCCAGGTGAAGACGGTGAAATTCTTAATTTGAAAAATATTTCAATCAACTGTTTTTAATGTTTGCTACCAAGTGTTTTTTTAGTACGTTGCATTTTCGCCGTCCAATTTAGTCGAATCAGACACGACTGATCACCGAATGAACGGAACTCTCCTGTCGATTTCTAATTATGCAAAATCAGGACGGTGAAAACTGCATCGCGCCATAAACCGTAATGGGGGTTCGCGACTGGATTATTCCGAGTATTATTTATAAAGACGCGACAAAGACAAAGAAGACGGGTTTTGTTACTTCGTAAACGGTCCTTGAGAAAACTAAGCGCGGAACAAAAAGCCAAGCGGAAATGAAGAGGTTAATCTCCCGGCTGATTGTGTTTACCGTAGACAATGGACAATGGACATCTCTTCACCTTTTTATATTTAACAAACCAGAGTCATTTTCATATTTTTAAGGCGTTAAACGACACAAAAGAAATAAATTTTTAAGTTTTACTATTCAGACTCGTTCAAACGCGTTGATTATTAAAATATCAAATATAAAATTAAACTTACTGAACGATAATTTTCTTTACATTTTTACTTTTGATGTCCTCCTCGCTAATTTGATATTTTAATACAAATCAGTCACTTTTTGGTTTGACATATTAATGAAATAAAACAATAACAATTTGTATATAGCCACGAATTTATTTAATTTATTACAACTGAACGGTTTCGCTCAACATAAGCATCATCAGGGTACAAAATTAAACAAAAATAGCATTTAAATTCCAATTTTGTAAAATATAGTAAAAAATTTTTAGGTTGGGTTTTTTTCATTCATAGATTAATTCTGAAGATTATTTAAGAACATATTTTATATTCAATACAAAATAGGTTCATAGGTTTGGTTTGCGAAGGAGTGTGGATAATCTACTAGTTTAAAAAAATACTTAACCTCAATATCCGCCTTACTGTTTTAATGGCATCCCAGGTAGGGTTTGAAATGGAAGGATCTGGGAAAGGGAAGGATGTAATAAGGACAAAGACGTTTAAGTACCTGCCTCTTCAGATCCGGTCACCGAGCATGGCTTAAGCCATTTCAAGCAACGCACAGTGCTGCTGTCCCATAAAAGGAAAGGAGCAAAATGGCTAAAAAAAATTGTTAAATAATCACAGATAACGAAGAAAAAAATTATTGGACATTATGCATTCTTCAATTGTAAAATTAAATTATTTAATTCACTCTTTCATTTTAATTTACCCACTAGCTATTACTATGTGGTTTTTTTTATTATCATAAATTATGTATATTATTATATTATGTTTATATATTTTTTTGTTTAGTTACGTGTTTTTTTGATCTTTACATTTTTAATACATTTTATATTTTTATTCATAAAACAGCTTTTTCTTAAAATATATCATTAAATGTATGTAACAAAGAAATAATTGATAAAGAAAAACAAAGTGTAAGCTCAAACACAAAACTCCGAGTGTAGCAATGGCGAAAAGATTTATTTTAATCACAATATTAAACACTCTCAAAAGTATAATTCAACTTTACGCTGATGATACTGTGATTTACTACCATTGTAAAAATCTGAAGTAACTTGAAGCTTTAATGAATAAAGATCTCGCAAAGCTGGCTAAATGGCTTCGATTAAATAAATTAAGCCTCAATGTTAAAAAAACCCATTACCTTACTTTCTGAAAAAAAGATAACATGGGTATGAATATCATTCTTGGAAATGAAAAGCTACAACATGTTCAAGTAACGAAATATTTGGGGTTACTCATAGACTCTAACCTCTCGTGGAACTCCCATGTTGAGAATGTAAAATCCAAAATTTCCCCGATAACCGGTGTACTTTATCGACTCCAAGGTGTGCTCCCCACATCTTTACTGCGTGCAACATATTATGCTATGATCCACTCCCACCTGAGTTATCTAGTTAGTATCTGGGGAACCATTACCAAAAAAAAAAGTTCCGAAATACAAGTAATTCAAAATAGAGCCGTACGTAATATATATAATCTGCCATGGGATACACATGTCAAAGATATATACTCACAGACACAAATACTTCCTTTTACAATCCTGCCAAAGAATAACATCACAACTGCCATTCTACAAATAATTCAACACTCCTCACACACCAACACTAAACCAGTCTTTAATTCTGACATACACCAGCACAAAACACGATCACAAAATCAAATACATTTATCATCATCTACTTACACGACCAAATTTGGAATTAACTCCTTACAATACATTGCACATAAACAATATAACGCATTACCTAGTAATTTAAAACTTCCGGCAACTAACAAAAAAACATTGACAAAAGCTCTTAAAAGATATTTCCTTAGCAGTTTCATTAATGAATAACACAATCTTTCTCTGGTACTCCATAATAACATCTGCGTTTATTTATTTTAATGTATTTTATTTATTTGCCTTGTCCTTTCTAATATTGTCTTTCCCGAAATGAGTTTTATAAACTCATTGGGAATAATACATTATTACTTTGTTATCATTTTGAAATGTATTATCTTGTAATAAAATAAATAAAATAAATAAAAAAAATAAAAATAATACAGTGAAAAATTTACCCATACCGTTGAATTAGCTCAGTGGTCAGAGCACTGCCCCGAGAAGACAGAGGTCCTGGGTTCAATTTCTATATGCGACCGAAACTTTTTCTGTGTTTTCCGTTTCACGTTTTCGTTTCACGTTTCCGTTTCAGGTTTTACGTTTCACGTTTTCCGTTTCACGTTTTTCGTTTTACGTTTCACGTTTTCCGTTTCATCTTTTTCGTTCAAGAAACAAGTTTTGATGCTTTAATGTAAATGAATGATCGCCTGATTGAATTTACCCCACCTTTATACTCGGGGGGAATTCATGGAATTGAGTCCCATCAGAGGATGTCAATTATTTTGAAGCACTTTTGAACCAAACGGCCAATTCTTCCGGTAAATAAAGCAATTTCACTTCCCCACAATTAATTTTTCGATCATAGCTGCTTACATAAAAAAAAATAATAATGGAAACCAATTTTTATTAAGCTTGTTAACACACATTTTTTAGTAGAAAGGAAAGTATCCAACCCTTTGTGCCGAATTGATGTGAAAATAATCAGAATAATATATGGACTGAAACTAATAAAAAAACATACACAACCGCTTTCCATTGCACAAAAATAATATTAAAAACAATTCCATTTAAACCATTTTATACAAATTCATCATAAATTCTGTTTAAAGAATTTAAAGTTTAATAAAACTAAATGCATTAAACTTAACATTAAAAATTAAAAAAAATAATAAATAGAACTGCACCATTTAAAAATAGTAAAAAACTTAAAAAATTTGTGCCCGTAAGAATAATATTTTTTCGCCAATGCCACATTACCGAGATTTTTTAAAAAATTCTTAAAAAAACATTGAGAAGAAGTCAACACCCTTCAAAAATATTGGGATACATACATAAATGTTGTCACTATGTTTGTACTTTTTAAAGAAACAATAAATAATTTTAAAAAAATTTAAACGATTTTGGTTGTCAAAACAATCCAAAAATATTCTTTCGGCTCTCTTGTAAAATTAATAAAAATTGAGATTTCAGGATTCAGTTTCGGCTCTGTTATAATTTTAAGCATTAGACATAAAGTAAGAAACACTTTATTTTATTAGAAACAATACAACAAAGAGTATAAGTAAAGTGAAGTAAAGTAAAATGTAGAAATGAGATAAACATCGTGTGAGTGGGTTAGCTTTTCCAAGTGACCTTGGTGTAGCGCTAGCACCCTCGATTTTTTGTTTGAATCGCCAGTAGCCTTATAACTCTCGGCTTAAAACTAGACGGCTTCAACCCACTCCCCTTCTCCCTTCTCCCTTCTCCCTTCTCCCTTCTCCCTTCTCCCTTCTCCCTTCTCCCTTCTCCCTTCTCCCTTCTCCCTTCTCCCTTCTCCCTTCTCCCTTCTCCCTTCTCCCTTCTCCCTTCTCCCTTCTCCCTTCTCCCTTCTCCCTTCTCCCTTCTCCCTTCTCCCTTCTTCCTTCTCCCATCTCCCTTCTCCCTTCTCCCTTCAACCTTCTCCCTACTTCCGTCTCCCTTCTCCCTTCTCCCATATCCCTTATCTAAAATGTCTTATCCCTTATGTTTTATCTATCCCATGTTTATATTTTTATCTATCTCTTTTCTATCTCATATATATTTTATCTGTAACCTTTATATATTTATATCTATATCTTAACATTCTCATATTTATCTAAAATAAATATATTTTATCTTTCCCATATATATATTTTTATCTATCTCTTATCTATCTCAAATATATTTTATCTATCCCATGTATATAGTTTTTATATATCTCTTTTCTGTCTCATATTTATCAAATATTTATATATTTTATCTATCACATGTTTTTTTTTTATCTATCTCTTATCTATCTCATATATATTTTAACTGTTACATGTATTTTTTTATTTATCTCATATCTATCTCAAATATATTTTATCAATCCCTTGTTTATATTTTTATCTATCTCAAATATATTTTATCTATCCCATGTATATATTTTTATCTATCTCTTTTTTATCTCATATTTATCTTATATTTATATATTTTATCTATCCCATGTATATATTTTGATCTATCTCTTAACTATCTCAAATACATTTTATCTATCCCATGTATATATTTTAATCTTCCTTTTATCTATCTCAAATAAATTTTCTCTTTCCCATGTTTATATTTTTATCTATCTCTTATCTATCTCAAATATATTTTATCTATCCCATGTATATATTTTTATCTATCTCTTATCTATTTCAAATATATTTTATCTATCCCATATATATATTTTTGTTAAAATTTCGATCGCACTGGCCACGCTTATTATGAATATTTTTTAGATAAAACCTTTAGATTCACCTTAATTACTGTACGACACAACTTTTTGCATTCGGGGCGGTGGAAAATATTGAAATAAAAATTTCAATTACGTAAAATTAAAATTAGCTTTCATTTAATTAAAATTAAATTGATGCGGTGCTGATTGCTAATAGTATAGATGATCTACAGTCTCTCGTGTCTAGGATGAACGAAGTATGCATGAAGAATGAGTTAATGATGAATGTAAGTAAGTCTAAAGTAATGGTGTTTGAAAGAGAGAGTACGAAAACAGTGTGCAATATAATTGTGAATGGGGAATACTTGGAGCAGGTGGATGAGTTTGTGTATTTAGGAAGTATGTTTACGAGAGATGGGAAGGCTGACAGAGATATCGAAAGAAGGGTAAATGCAGGTAATTCCGTTAATGGAGGACTAAACGCCGTAGGCGCTAACAAAAAATTGTCCAAAGAAGCGAAGTTAGCAGTCCACAACGGAGTGCTGGTACCTACCTTGATGTATGGAAGTGAGGCATGGAACTGGCAAAGAAAGGATGAAAGTAGATTAAATGCTGTTGAAATGAGATCCCTGAGGCGTATGTGTGGTAAAACCATGTTTGATCGTGTGAGGAATGTGGAGATCCGCAAAGAGTGCAAGGCTGATGTAAGCGTAATGAGTAAGATTAAGAAAGGGACGCTTAGATGGTTTGGGCATGTAGAGCGAATGAGCGAAGATAGGAGTGTAAGGAGGATATATGATGCAAATGTGAATGGTAGCAGAAGTCGGGGACGCCCGAGGAAGACATGGCACGATCAAGTGAATCAGATACTCGAGTCGGGCCATGTCAAGAGTCAGAATAATAGAAGAGTATGTATGAGACGATGTATGAATGTGAATGAGGCAAGGAGTGTGTGCCAAGACCGAGTTGTTTGGCGGTCCGTCCTCTCTGCCTACCCCTGCGGGGAAACGGCGTGATGGTTAGTTAGTTAGTTAGTTAGCTTTCGTTTTGTGAAACGAGACCGTCCATTTTCAAACTTTATTTGTTTATTGTCAAATGTCATTTTGTTTTGCTGGTATTTCTGTTACTATAGGACGAAACGAACGGCTAGAAGTAGCTAGAGACAATCGCGCGGTAGTTTTTTTTAATGTTAAAAAATTCCGTCATATTAGTATTTACCTAATATCCATGCATTGTGTGCGTTGTGATTGAAATTTATTAGCTGGATTTTATTTTTTTACGTTCAAATTTTATTTAAATTAAATATTTCTGAGATGTTGAGCGGCTACGCTAAGTTTGTAATACAAAATAAAGTGCCCCCTTTATAGCGCCTGCTCGCGTCAAGGCAAGAAAAACATCCCAGTTTTCAAGTAGTTTAGCGGCTACGCTAGGTTTGTGTAACATGGTTTGTGATTCAAAAGAAAGTTTCCCTTTAATACCGCCTGCTCGCGTCAGGGCAAGAAAAACATCCCAGTTTTCAATAAGTTTAGCGGCTACGCTAGGTTTATATCTATATATCTCAAATATATTTTATCTATCCCATGTATATATTTTTATGTATCTCTTATCTATCTCAAATATTTTTTTTTATCCCATGTATATATTTTTATCTATCTCTTATCCATCTCAAATATATTGTATCTATCTCATGTATTTTTTTTAATCTTTATCTTATCTATCTCATATTTATCTTATCTATTTTATATTTTATCTATCCCATGAATAAATTTTTATGTATCTCTTATCTATCTCAAATATATTTTATCTATCCCATGTATATATTTTTATCTATCTCATCTAAATTTAATTTGTAACATTTATATATTTATATTTATATCTTCTCTATCTCATATTTATCTAAAATAAATATATTTTATCTATCCCTTGTATATCTATTTTATCTATCTTTTATATAGATAGATAAAGATAGATAGAATATATTTGAGATAGAAAAGAGTAAGATACAAATATAAACATGGGATAGATAAAATATATTTGAGATAGATAAGAGATATCCCATGTATATATTTTTATCTAACTCTTATCTATCTTAAATATTTTTTTAACTATCCCATGTTGGTATTTTTATCTATCTCTTATCCATCTCAAATAAATTTTATTTATCCCATGTTTTTATTTTTATCTAACTCTTATCCATCTCAAATATATTCTATCTATCCTTTGTTTTTATTTTTATCTATCTCTTATGTCCCTCAAATATATTTATCTATCGAATGTATATATTTTTTATCTTTCTCTTATATATCTCATATTAATCTAATAAATTTTATCTATCTCATGTAAATCTTTATATTTATTTTATCTATCTCATGTATATCTCTAATTTATATTTTATCTATCTCTTGCACATCTCTTTTTATCGCTTCTCTTTCACATATCTATCTTTTGTTTATATTCATATCTATCTTTTATATATATTATGTATCCCATATATATTTTTATCAATCTCTTATCTATCTCACATTTTTTTATAAATCCCATGTATTAATTTTTATCTAGCTCTTATCTATCTCATATATTTTATCTCTTCTATCTCCTATGGATATTTTGTTTATATTTTTTTATCTATCTCATGTATATATCTTATCCATATCTTTTATATCTCAAATATATATTTTAACTATCTCTTTTAAAAAGGACATCTCTTTTTTATCGCTTCTCTATCTCATTATATATCTTTTGTTAATATTTTTTATCTATCTTTAAAATATATAATGTATCCCATATATATTTTTATCTATCTCTTATCCATCTCAAATTCATTTTATTTATCCCATGTATATATAATTATCTATCTCTTATCTATCTCAAATAAATTTGATGTATCCTATGTAAATATTTTTTCTTTCTCTTATCTATCTCAAATATTTTTAATCTATCCCACGTTTATATTTTTATCTATCTCATGTATATTTTATCTTACCCGTGTACATATTTTTATCAATCTCTTATCTATCTCACATTTTTTTATAAATCCCATGTATTAATTTTTATCTAGCTCTTATCTATCTCATATATTTTATCTCTTCTATCTCCTATGGATATTTTGTTTATATTTTTTTATCTATCTCATGTATATATCTTATCCATATCTTTTATATCTCAAATATATATTTTAACTATCTCTTTTAAAAAGGACATCTCTTTTTTATCGCTTCTCTATCTCATTATATATCTTTTGTTAATATTTTTTATCTATCTTTAAAATATATAATGTATCCCATATATATTTTTATCTATCTCTTATCCATCTCAAATTCATTTTATTTATCCCATGTATATATAATTATCTATCTCTTATCTATCTCAAATAAATTTGATGTATCCTATGTAAATATTTTTTCTTTCTCTTATCTATCTCAAATATTTTTAATCTATCCCACGTTTATATTTTTATCTATCTCATGTATATTTTATCTTACCCGTGTACATATTTTTATCTATCTCTTATCTATCTCATAAATATTTTATATATCCCATGTTTATATTTTTTATCTATCTCTTATCTATCTCATAATTATCAAATATTTATAAATTTTATCTATCCCATGTATATATTATGATCTATCTCTTATCTATCTCAAATATATTTTATTTATCCCATGTATATATTTTTATCTCTCTCTTATCTATCTCATATATAAAAAAACTGTAACATGTATTTTTTTTATTTATCTCTTATCGTTCTCAAATATATTTTATCTTAATCATGAATATATTTATATCTATATCTTATCTATCCCATATTTATCTTATATCATTTTATTTAATCAAACCCGTGTATTTATTTTTATCTTTCTCTTATCTTTATCAAATATATTTTATCCATCCCATTTTTATATTTTTATCTTACTCTTATCTATTTCAATTATATTTTATATATCCCATGTTGATATTTTTATCTATCTCTTATCCATCTCAAATATATTTTATCCATCCCATGTATATATTTGAATCTTTCTTTTATCTATCTCAAATTCATTTAATCTATCCCATGTTTATAAACTTATCTATCTCTTATCTATCTCAAATAAATTTGATGTATCCTATGTTAATATTTTTCTTTCTCTCATCTATCTCAAATATTTTAAATCTATCCCATGTTTATATTCTTATCTATCTTATGTATATTTTTATCTTACCCGTGTAAATATTTTTATCTATCTCTTATCTATCTCTTATCTATCTCATAAATATTTTATGTATCCCATGTATATATTTTTTATCTATCTCTTATCTATCTCATATTTATCAAATATTTATAAATTTTATCTATCCCATGTATATATTATGATCTATCTCTTATCTATATCAAATATATTTTATCTATCCCATGTATATTTTTTATCTCTCTCTAATCTTTCTCATATATAAAAAATCTGTAACATGTATTTTTTTTATTTATCTCTTATCTTTCTAAAAAATATTTTATCTATCTCATGAATATATTTATATCTATATCTTATCTATCCCATATTTTCTTATATTATTATATTTAATCAAACCCGTGTATTTATTTTTATCTTTATCAAATATATTTTATCCATCCCATGTTTTTATTTTTATCTTACTCTTATCTATTTCAAATATATTTTATCAATCCCATGTTGATATTTTTATCTATCTCTTATCCATCTCAAATATATTTTATCCATCCCATGTATTTATTTTTATCTTTATCTTATCTATCTCATATTTATCTATTTTATCTATCCCATGAATATATTTTTATGTATCTCTTATCTATCTCAAATATATTTTATTTATCTCATGTATATATTTTTATCTACCTCATCTAAATTTTATTTGTAACATTTACATAATTATATTTATTTCTTATCGATCACATATTTATCTATAATTAATATATTTTACCTATCCCATGTATATATATTTAATCTATCTCTTATATATTTTATCTATCCCATGTTTATAGTTTTTATCTATCCCTTTTCTATCTCATATTTATCTAATATTTATATATTTTATCTATTTAATGTTCTTATTTTTATCTATCTCTTATCTCTCTCATATATTTTTTTATCTGTAACATGTATTTTAACATGTGTGATAAGAGATATCCCATGTTTATATTTTTATCTAACTCTTATCTATCTTAAATTTATTTTAACTATCCCATGTTGGTATTTTTATCTATCTCTTATCCATCTCAAATATATTTTATCCATCCCATGTATTTATTTTTATCTTTATCTTATCTATCTCATATTTATCTAATATAAATACATTGTATCTATCCCATGTTTATATTTTTATCTATCTCCTATCCATCTCAAATATATTTTATCTATCCCATGTTTATATTTTTATCTATCTCTTTTCTATCTCATATATATTTTATCTGTAACATGTATATATTTATATCTATATCTTATCTTTCTCATATTTATCTTATTTAAATATATTTTATTTATCCCATGTATATATTTTTATGTATCTCAAATATATTTTTTCTATCCGATGTTTATATTTTTATCTAACTCTCATCTATCTCATATATATTTTAACTGTAACATGTATTTTTTTATTTATCTCTTATCTATCTCAAATATATTTTATCTATCCCATGTATATATTTATATCTTTATCTTTTCTATCTCATATTTATCTTATATAAATATATTTTATCTATCCAATTTTTTATATTCTAATCTATCTCTTATCTTAAGGGGGAAGTATCATAAATAGCGCTAAACATCACTTTGTATTTACCTAGTAAAAGGAATACCACTAATAATTTATCTAAAAATTCTATAGAAGTAGTTAGAAAAATGTCTTATGTTACCAGTGAATGAACTTTTTTTATCGTAAACTTTTTTATTCTATATGAAATACACATTGCAACTTTACGTAAAACTTCAAAAATGCCTTCGCTGGAAGCAGAATAGCTCCTATCAGAGAGATTTTTTTTTTAAATCCATCGGTCATCTCAAAGTAAATACGATACAGGTCATTTTAAATAAATAAAAAACACTTTAAGATATATGGATTTTTGTTGTGATTCAATTAAACTTCCCGAATATTTCAATTATTTTCCGTCATACAAAATCCTATGGATGAAATCATTGTCCATGGCTTGACCGAACACCGCTAGTCACTGTCAGTCTCGAGGTGAATTCGGAAGTGAGAGCACGCTTGTTTTGTTTATTCTCCAGTCCTCGGCCAACTTTCAAATTTCTAATAGGAATCCAGAGGAGATTGGTGCTATAGCCAAGGGGTAAGTGGAAATTAAATATTATTTATTTTGTAATATATAATTTGAAACTTGTTTTACGGTCTCAACTTTTTTTTACCTTTTTCAGGTGCCAATACGTAAATAATAAAGGGGCACATAAATGGGAAATAATAAAGGGACTCGCGCGTACAGCGCCGAAAGAGACCGCTCCACTGGAGGAAAAGAAGAATAAGGTTTGTCAAAATACATCATTCCGATGGACACGTTTTCTACAAATTTAACGGAGTAGGTGGTGGCTTGAACTCGGATCTAATTTCAAAATGCATTATTTCGGCATCAATCAATTTCTCCAGTTCTCTACCGATTTAGTTAAAAATCTGGATTAGGGAGTTTGGATGTGCACTGAACTCGGATCTAATGTCAAAATGCATAATTTCAGCATCCATCTTGGATTTCTTCAGTTCCCTACCGATTTAGTTCAAAATCGGGATTAGGGAGTTTAGATGTGCATTGAACTCGGATCTAATGTCAAAATGCATAATTTCAGCATCCATCTTGGATTTCTGCAGTTCTCTGCCGATTTAGTTCAAAATCGGGATTAGGGAGTTTGGATGTGCATTGAACTCGGATCTAACGTCAAAAAACATAATGTTGGCATCCATTTTGAATTTCTTGAGTTTTCTACTGATTTGGTTCAAAATCGGGATTAAGGAGTTTGGATGTGCATTGAACTCGGATCTAACGTCATAACTTCAGCATCCAGCTTGAATTTCTTGAGTTTTCTGCCGATTTGGTGCAAAATCTGGATTACGGAGTTTGGAGATGGACTTTGCGAGACTAGTGTGAAAATGCTTTCAACGATTCTACCGATTCCTTTCAAACTGTCGCTAAGATTGGGAACAATGTCTATCAGATCCATTGATAAATGCACTGAATTTCGTTGATGGCTAATTCCGGGTAGTAGTATTATAAATAAATTATTAAAAAAATATATATATGAGAGAGAGAGAAAATAAATATAAAATAATATATTACCGGTAACATGCATAGTAAGAATTATAGTGTATTTTATACAATGTACAAAAAACTTTTTTAATAGCCTTAACCACAAAGAAAGCCAAAGTTTTGGCACTTTTCGAGGATATTATGCTAAAAACATGAAAAAAGTATTTTTAACCAAGACATTTAGATAATTTTATATCAATTTTTATCAACTTCTTTATATCTATCTTAGACTGTGTTTTTTTCTTAGTTTATGTACTTCATTCTACTTTTTTGTATATCTAAGTTAAAATTGTAAAATATATTCTTTCCCGAGTACGAAAAAAATATTGAAATAAATTTTCAAATTAAATTCATGATTTACAAATAAACTTTTTTCCATTTCTATCGCACTAAATATATAATCAAAAAATATTTGTCGTAACTTAATTTTACGTTTTCCCTTTTTTCACACCCATTGCTTTCTGGTAATATTATATTAAAAAAAAAACAGTTATTGTCATTACACAAACCATACAATCAAATTTATGAACCAAAAATCTTTTCCAAGTCAAAACACGATTAGATTCTATGTGACTTTGAGTAAAAAACTGAGACGTCAAAAAAGGTCCAGGGCGTAAAAGATGTGACTGTATATCCATTATTTTGCTAGTATGATTTTTATTCTGTCAAGTTGTATCCATTATTTAGTAAATAAATATAAATTTTATAAAGCACGTGTATTTTTATTTCGTATTTTATCAAAACCGTGTCAATCATCCCCCTATCTACTCAAAAGACGCAGGTGTTCTAGCGGCCGACCGATTCATTTACAAGTAGCAATAATACCTAACTGTACTGAAGTCGAGATTTGATACCGTCCCCTTAACATTGCTTGTAACTACTGTCAAATTTTGCTCTTCCTTTGTTTTTCAATATTATAATAATAAAAAA
This sequence comes from Hesperophylax consimilis, assembly GCF_061612785.1. Taxonomy (NCBI): domain Eukaryota; kingdom Metazoa; phylum Arthropoda; class Insecta; order Trichoptera; family Limnephilidae; genus Hesperophylax; species Hesperophylax consimilis. The sequence continues at coordinate 24,510,920 of NC_142849.1, read as the reverse complement.
AAAACAATTTTCATATAAAATAATAATGACTACACGTTCAAGTCTACCAGTAACCTTAGTCCAGAACTACTACAAACTCTGGATAAAAAGTTCGACGACTTTAAAGTTGAATTCCTAGAAAAAACGTTTGCAGACTTTAAAAAAACTATAGTTGAAGTGATAAAAAAGGAGTACAAGGAGGAAATTGAAGAACTTAAGAAGAAAGTAACACAATTGGAAAGACAAATTGAAAACAGTGATCATTATAATCGCTCAAACATTGTTATAATAAGTGGTATTCCGGAAAACAAAACTGAAAATGTTTATGACATTCTATCTAAAATTGGTGCTACAGCTGGATGCAAAATCACCCGAAATGAAGTAGACTTCGCCAGCAGAATTTCCCCCAGAATCAGTCGTACCGTAACAAATGGAAAACCGAGGAACATTGTTGTAAAATTCACGCGCAGATATCTTAAAGATGAACTATTAGCTGCAATAAGGAAGAGAAAAGGGATGTTTGTTTCAGAATTGCAGCTTCCTGGAGTCAGTAGAATTTACATTAATGACCACTTAACCTCTAAAAACCAACATCTTCTAAAACAATGTCGAGATATAAAAATGAAAAAAAAATTCGCTACTGCTGGGTAAAAAACTCCAAAATATTCGTTCGTGTAAGTGATTCAACCCCTATAATTTTAATTGTTGATCAAGATGATGTCAACAGACTCTCCAAATTGGAGACACCTCAACCTGCCTCACAAGCGCCGGCCCCTTTAGAAAATTAACCTTACATGTCAAATATAATCTCTGGCAAGGATGGAAATATCTGAATACTGTACACAATTTGTCATTCGTTGCAATACACGAATTATCACCATTTGTTAAGTACAAAATACTACCAAATACTTATGAAATAATGTTAAGTCGTAGTAATATTATTATTTTTAGGGCTTGTTTACAATTCATTAATCATGTGAATATGTCCATAGATATACCTATCAATCTGTCAAAACTAAAGCCTCTTGGAATCATAGACAATATAATTTACCAGAAACAAACACATAATTCGGATGTTCAAAATTACCCCCAGTCACAAAATAATTATTTTATATTTATAAAATATTTTCCAGCCAATTTCACAAACATAATATATAAAATGCTTAGCAAATATTTTAAAAATGTGCGAGTTCTTCCCACAAAAACTCATAACTTCTTAAATCAGGTCCTTTTGAACAATTTTGAAATTTATCTTATTTGCGAAACTTGACTAAAGGAATTTATGCACGAAAATATTTTTTTTTGACAATATGTACGAGTATTCAGAAAAGATTGTGATTACTCTTATTTTTCTCACTCTTAGTATACTGACAGATCTTTTAGTTTATAGCAAGTACTTAACCGGTTTTTTATCTTTATATCAGCCTATTGCAATCGCTACAAATGTGTATTATTATTGTATCCATGAAAATGTAATTTTTCGGATTTTTTAACTAAGGATCCCTTTAGAATTTTTAATTTTTTTAATACTATTATACATTTTTCAATACCAACATTTCAATTATATCTCTACATATTCAATTAATCTCTTCTATGTTTTCGGAATTCGACATATTCCATTATTATTGTTTACACATATGTTTGACCTATATGCTACATTCAAATGCATGTTCTCGGTGAATTGAATATATACTATCAAAATGTTAGAGGTCTGCGAACTAAGACTCATGTATTTCTTTCCAGCGTTCTCAATGCCAATTATGACGTGATATGCTTGACTGAGACTTGGCTTCTGCCAAGTATATTTGACTCGGAATTATTTGATAACCGTTATGTAGTGTATCGTTTTGATCGCGACTATGTGCGGTTGGGACAGGCGCTCGGCGGTGGATCACTGATTGCAGTGCGCCGCGAACTGCCGACGTGCCCCTCAACTTCTCTCTCTCCTGTCCAACGCGCAGAAATAGCGGCAGCAACTCTTGTACTAGGCCTTAGTGGGCATGTTTCTAAACTACGTATATACTGTTCATACTTCGTGCAGGGCACGGAGCAGATTAAATCTTTAAGTGACTCTTTTGAATTTATATCTGCGTTGTATACAAATTTCCCCAATGATGAATTCTTTCTATTAGGAGACTTCAACATATCACATGCCCCATGGCTTCTGCCTTTGACCGCAGACGGTGCTCTATTACTTAACGGATCCTCAATCGATGCACTTACTTCAACTCTCTCTGATTTCTTAGACTTTACTGGCTTCCGTCATTTCAACAACCAACTTAATATAAACGAACGTATTCTTGACCTGGTAATCTCAAGTAACGTGTGCACGGTAAGTGCTTGCAACACTCCACTAGTGCCAGAAGATGCAAATCACCGCTCCTTAGAGTTGGCGCTGCGCATATCCCGCGAACCTTCCCTCCAAACCCCGTGCTTGCGCACGGTCCGCTCCTATCAACGCGCTGACTATGTACTGATTAATAGCGCCTTGAGAGCCGTTGACTGGACAACGACCTTAAATAGCAGTAATGTAGACTCACTCACAGCGCGTTTCTATTCCAAATTAAATAAGGTAATTGACGCACACGTACCATCCAGAACAGTTAACATAGACTCTAGATATCCTCCGTGGTACAGCTCTGCCTTAAAAAAAGTAATTAAAGAAAAACTTAAATTTCATAAAAAATACAAAATTTATAACCGTTAATCAGACTATCATACTTTCTCTCTTCTTCGAGAACGACAAAAGTGCATGCAGAAAGTATGCTATGACAATTTCATTAATATGGCCGAATCTTATATTAATACCGATCCCAAACATTTCTGAACATTTGTTAAATCTAAGCAAAAAAGCTCTGAACTACCTAACAATATGTATCTTAACTTTCAGCATGTATCGGGTGGGGAAGCTATAAGTAACTTATTCAATATACATTTCCAATCCTCCTTCGAATCCCACACCCCGTGCATCTCGTCTACCACTCGAGTATATAATCCAAACACCTCAGTACTCAATCTAAGTAATGTTAATATGGACGCTGAATTAATTTATAAATATCTTAAATCATTAGACCCTACCAAAGGCAGTGGGCCTGATGGTATACACCCAGTGTTTTTAAAGAATTGCGCTGGTGTTTTATGTTATCCGCTAAGTCAAATATTTAAAACCTCACTGTCTTCTGGCATTTTTCCGCAGCAATGGAAAAGCTCATATGTTGTACCTATATTAAAAAAAGGAGACAAGCACAATATTGAAAATTACAGACCGATCTCTAAACTAAATGTAATGGGTAAGCTTTTTGAAAAAATTGTAATATTTTTCCTTGTATACGGCCACACATTATTCCGAATCAACACGGCTTCATGACCAAAAAATCAACAGAAACTAACCTTTGTGAGTTTGTTGACACAGTCCTAGTTGCTATGGATAGCGGATATCAAATAGATGTAGTCTACACAGACTATTCCAAAGCCTTTGATAAAATCCCACACAGCATTTTAATTGAGAAAGTCAAAGCAATGGGGATACACGGTGACCTCCTTCGTTGGTTAGCCTCTTATCTCTACAATCGTACACAAGCTGTAACTGTTCAAGGGTTTTGCTCTAGTTTCGTGCCCGTAACCTCAGGAGTACCCCAGGGATCTCACCTTGCCCCCCTTTTATTTAATATTTTTATGAATGACGTTAGCAAAATTATGCGTAATTCTCAGCTATACTTATATGCTTATGACAAAAAGATAGTCAAAATCATAAAGTCTGAGATGGATTGCATAGAACTCCAGCATGACCTTGACTTTCTGGTGAATGAATATTGTTAAAAAAATCACCTTCTTTTGAATGCAGACGAATGCAGCGTCATTTCTTACTCTCAAAAGAAACACACAATATTATATCCCTACAAAATTAAAAACAAACTCTTAAACAGGGTAAATGTGATTAGAGATCTTGGAGGCCTAATGGACAGTAAGCTTCTTTTTCAATCTCATATCGAGCATATTACGTCGAAGGCATTGAAAATGCTGGGATTTATACTTAGAGTATGTTCAGTTTTCAAAAATCCACAAACATTTAAGATTCTCTACATATCTTACGTCCGAAGCCACCTAGAGTATGCATCAACAGTGTGGAACCCTCATAGTTCTACATATAAATCAAACATAGAAAGAGTTCAGAAAAAGTTTTTGAAATATGTCTCTTATCGCATGCGAAATGATGTAAACAATGTGTCCATGAACCTTAAAACTCTTGATCAACGCCGAGATATCAATGACCTTGTAATGCTATATAAGATAATCCACTATTTTATTGATAGCCCATACCTTTTACAAAATATTCATTTCAGATGTCCATTAAGAGTAACTCGATCTCCGGACACATTTTATATTCCTAAGAGCAATACTAATTATCTTGAAAACGTATTTATAAGAAGAAGCTGTAGCACCTTTAATAGATTATGCACAAATATCGATGTGTTCAATACGAGCCTCGCAGGATTCATAGCATTCCTAAGAGAGTAGCGTTCTATCGTTGCGGGAAACTTAGTAGTGTTAGTTTGTGTATAGTTTTTGTATGGGTTGAATCTGTAGTCTTTTTATTTTTATTTTTTTGGAGATTTTCCTTTTCTACTAGTTATTATTTATATTGTATTGTATTATTTATATTCATATGTTTTTCTACCTATATATAAAATGAATCTTCTGTGGAAACTTTACTGGCTTATGCAACTTGGTAAAAATGATTTGTATAAAAATATATTTGTATAACTGTTTGTTTCCCAAATAAAATAAAATAAAATAAAATAAAAAATAAAATCTATCTCAAATATATTTTATCTATCCTTTGTTTTTATTTTTATCTGTCTCTTATCTCTCTCAAATATATTTATCTATCAAAAGTATATATTTTTTATCTATCTTTTATATATCTCATATTAATCTTATATATTTTATCTATCTCATGTATATCTTTTAAATATATTTTATCTATCTCTTGCACATCTAATATTTATATATTTTATCTATCCCATGTATATATTTTTATCTATCTCTTATCTATCTCAAATATATTTTATCTTTCCCATGTGCATATTTTTTATCTATCTCTTATCTATCTCATATTTATCTAATATTTATAAATTTTATCTATCCCATGTATATATTATGATCTTTCTCTTATCTATCTCAAATATATTTTATTTTTCCCGTGTATATATTTTAATCTATCTCTTATCTATCTCAAATATATTTTATCTATCCCATGTATATCTTTTAAATATATTTTATCTATCTCTTGCACATCTAATATTTATATATTTTATCTATCCCATGTATATATTTTTTATCTACCTCTTATGTATATCTCTTATATATATTTTATCTATCTCTTGCACATCTCTTTCTTATCTGTCTCACATATATTTTATCTATCGCATATATATATATTTGTATCTCTCTCTTATCTTTCTGATATTTATCCAATATATTTTAACTATCTCATGTTTATCTCTAATATATATTTTATTTATCTCTTGTATATTGCTTAAATATTTTTAAACATTGTCTTGTATATCTCTAATGTATCCCTTTTTATCGCTTCTCTATCTCTAATCTATTTTTTGTATATATTTTTATCTTTTTCATATAAATTTAATTTATCCCATGTAAATTTATTGTTATCTTTATTTATTTATTTATTTATTGTTTGTTTGTAAATATTACATAATACAATTAATGAACTTAAAATGTCCAACTAGGCGATTGCCCGTTTTAGGACATTCCAATATGATAATGTTTTTACATGTAAAATTATAGTAAATTATAGTGTTGACTTCTGTTATTAAAAAAAATACATATGTAATTGTATATTCATATTCTAGAATACTTTCAGTTATATCACGACATATTTTACTATTGTTTAGCTGACATAATAAACTAAAGAAATATTAATAGATAAAAACAAGAAAATGAATTTGAAAATGAAACTGAATTGAAGAAATTCTGTTGGTAAAGTAATACAAATGTATATTCATAATCTAGTATACTTTCAGTTATACCACGACATTTTTTTTTTTTTTTTTTACTATTGTTTAGCTGATATAATAAACTAAAGAAATATTAAAAGATAAAACAAGGAAATGAAAAATAACAAAAAATAAAAAATGAAAGTAAAGGAGGAACTTTTCCTTTAAGGAAAAATATCACGAAGAATTGAACAATTTTCGAACTTTCTTTATGTAAAAATACAGTTCCTGTAATGCTAATATAATACCAATATAAGTTAAAATGTAAAGAAGAATGTAAAGAAAACAAAATTTACAATTTAATTACTGTTTTTTAGCATATTCTCGCATTCAGCTCTCCCCAAGACCAGAAGCCAATTGTTTACCTGCATACGCAGAATATTAGTACTCTTTGCCTTCCATGCATCAGGTATGAGATTGAGCAGTTTAGGGCCTAAGTATGAGAATTGTCTCTGTGCTAAAGATGAGGAAGTGGTGGGCGGAACTGTTGGGTTTTTTTTGCATGTCTTGTATTATGACAGTGGTTTACGGAAGCTAAGTAGTGCCTCTGTTTTTGAGTATGTAATATGATTTTCCTCATAAATAATTGTCTTACATCAAGAACACGAAACTCTGCAAACAATGAATCGCTGGGGTACCTGAAAGGTTTTTTCAGTATGACTCTTATAAGCGATTTCTGGGATTTAGCTAAGGGATCGAGTATGGTTTTAGCACAACCTCCCCAACCTTAGGAAGCATAGTCTAGTATGGAATTGCACATTGCAAAGTAAATTCGTTTCAAATCATTTAGACATAGAATATTTCTTATTGCTATAAACAGATGTGTAAGTTTCCTGACCTTTGTGGAAGTAAAGGCTATGTGTTTGTCCCATCTCAGAAATTTATCAATGATAATTCCTAGGTATCTTATATTGTCCACACATTCTAAGGTATTGCATTTACATGTAATAGTGTCGTAACAATGGTGTATTCTAATGTTAATAATTTCTTGTGGTTGACCCGCTTGAGTTGAACTGAAGCAGATGAATTTCGTTTTATCCGAGTTTAGAGTGAGGAGATTACTATCTAGCCACTGTTTAACTTTGTTTATGCCAAATTCAGCTTTAATGCAAGACTCATTCCAGGTTTTGCCTTCGAATAAAAGTACTGTATCGTCAGCAAATGTAATAATGTGGTCTGCAAATGAAGTATTACATAAGTCATTTTTGGCTCTAGTGTGCGTGTTATACTTACCTTGTAACTGCCAATAAATGTGTATAGTGTAGGTTGTGATAAAGTGAAACAGATGTAATTGATAATTTAAGTTTATTGCAAACACGTTACACTATTACACGATTTGAATATCAGAAGGATTTAGTAGGAATCAAGAAATGTCGACCGCCAAGGAAGATCAGAGAAACAGGAATGCTCGTCGGTAATGAATTGGCAGCGAGCTCTGTTTCACGTCGGGTTGCCATCCGTGAAACAGTGTTTCCGTATTAAAATATTATTTTAGGCTGGCAGACAGTTCTTGCCCCCACATACCTTCCCCCCAGTGTCAACGATACATAAAAGAAAAAATTAGGGGTTCTAGAAAAAATATATACATATCACAAAATTTGCATGACGTCGGTTACATAATATAAACAAATTCGGTGTGTGACGTCATCGCAAAATAACATAAGCCTATGCGTTCAGAAAGATATCTCTTAAATGGTGAAGTTACTTTATGAACAATACATTTATATGTTTGTGAACGCATAGTCATGAACAAATTCCTAATAATAACATTATTTGAAAGTTAAATCCTTTTTTAAAAATGTGTTGATATAATTACATGTTCGGAGCATGTACTGCATCTACGAACTGTATGTTTTTCTTGGAGCATTTACTGCATCGACAAAATTTTACATTTATAATTGGAGCATTTACTGCATCGACAAAATTTTATATTTATAATTGGAGCATTTACTGCATCGACAAAATTTTATATTTATAATTGGAGCATTTACTGCATCGACAAAATTTTATATTTATAATTGGAGCATTTACTGCATCGACAATTGTATGTTTTGTATTTATTTTCAAAACCAAAAGTTGCAAACAGAGTGCATTTAATACTTTAATGTTTGAAAACAATAAATGGTATTACAACATTTGACACAAGTGGTTATTATTTAACTTATCTAAACCTTTTTATATGGTAATGCATCTACGAACAGTGTTGTCGGAGCATATTATGAAATTAAGCATAAGTTAATTATAAAATAAAAAGTAGGAATCTATTTCCATTTGTATATATTTTTAATAATGCGTCTACACACAGTGTTCGGAGCATGAGTTGTCAATTATTGAGTTATTTTAAAGTTGATTATTCTAAATATTATTTATTACATATTTAAATAACTACAAATTTGTCTTATAATATAGGAACATGATATCAACGTATAAAGTATGTACAGAAGTGTTTCTTCAATCTTTGAACAAAAAGAAACGACTATTAATGTCTCTATATTAAAATTATTTATATCCTTGTTATGGAAAAAAAAAGGTGTAAAAAAAGAAAAAAATACATATTTAAATGTTTTTGTAAAAGTACATTTAGCAATAGCATGGCTGTGAGTACATAAATCTAAATCTTTATTTTGGAGGTTACAAGATAACTAAAAATATAACAAAAAACAACTGTCATATGTTCGTAGAATGTGTTTGTATTGATAATATTATCAAATGGCTATGTTTTCTTACGAACAAATGACAATGGTTCAATTCTGTAAAAAAATTAATAATAATACATATATGTCTCAACGACATGTTACATCAGATGCGTGATCAGTACATTTGATTTAACATGGTTAAAAGCATTTATATTTGTAACAGAGTCATCACATATAGTGGTAAGTTATTTCTAAACAAGATTTATACAGAAGTTGTCGCATATAGCGGAATGGATAATTATCCTAGAAAATATATGTACATGAGTTTGCACTATAATATGGTAAGTTAAAAGTTAGCTAGGTAACTTTGTGCGATTACATGGTATCACTTCATGGTTTTAAAGGATGAAAGTATTCACCGTAATAAGGTTTTTTATAAAATTGTAAAAAACGTGGTAATTTGCAAAGTAATTATAATATAAAGGTCAGGTTTTCATCAAGAACCTGTACACTTAAATATTATGTATGTAACATTAATTTAGAGAATATAAATGTTGGTATATGGAATTCAATCTTTAAATCGATAGCAAGAGTAGATTCTTAATCATTGTTTCTATCATGAGTTGCAGAAAATTTATATGTAAGAAAAGTTGTGTCTTTTATGCATTAGTATGTACCGTATCTTATTGGAAAATGGACTTGACGACCTGATCTTGTTGTTGTCTTTGGTTCAGGTTGGTCTGGAACAGATGTGTGATTATCGCAAGGAAGTCTTCCATTAGTTAGTTCGGCTGGCGAACATTTCAATTCCTCGCGAACAGTAGATCTCAGGCTGGTAATATAAGTGGGAGGGTTTCCATCCAGTTTTGCTCACCACTTGCCATGAAAGATGCTTTTAAACTGGTTATTGCTTGTGGGTGATACGCGGTAGTCGTGCTGAGAGATGATGTGACATATATAGAATTCTCCGGGTGCGCGCGATGGTTTGCTTTGCGGTTTGTTGGTCAAGCGCGGGTCAGTGTGTCGACGCCGGGCGCTGGTGACCGGACTCGATGATGATCAGGCACTGGGGAAGAACGTGGTTCTTCAAGTACGCCAGTGCTGATGTAAAGGCCGAAGGTACAGTGGACCTTGCAGGCGGTTGAGCGGGAGTTGTTTGGACCAGTGAGGATGTTGCGTGTCCTCGTTGTGGTTGCGATGTATGGATGAAGCGCTGGTCAGATTGCTGGAACCAGGGCGTTCAGATCCGATGTAGGCTGGCCAGGGATGATTCCCGGGACCTGGGCGCTACAATGATGTCCCGATGGAGTCCATGAGCAGAGCCGGGAATATTGTCCTTCGCGCGATGAAGATGCGCGGATTATTACTTGTGTTTCTCTCTAATTGATGACGGCTGATTGATGACTGGTTTGATTTGTTTCATCTGAAGGGGAAGCTTTAGTATTTGTAGGTAAAATACATGATGTATGTTTGCTTCCGAATGTCCTGCGCGTTGGTCTTCCATATTGTTCGACTTTTCTTGTGAAATTGTTGCAGGTTCTTGAAACGATGAAGGTATGTTTGTTTCTTCCGATGAGGTCATTTCCAATAATATGTTACGGGTATGTTTGTTTCTTCCGATGAGGTCATTTCCAATAATATGTTACGGGTATGTTTGTTTCTTCCGATGAGATCATTTCCAATAATATGTTACGTAATACGTTATGCAAGACATAAAAAATCCAAAAAAAAACTAGAGAATACTGTGTAAGAATCTATTCCATCTACCGGATATCTTAGCAAGTTATTAGCGAGTTCGCGTTTGTATTGTATTTTAGTGAAGACGCAAACCGCGTCACGTAAGTTATTGTGAAATACCGATATGCAAATATGGCGCTATTATTATATAGTGCATCAATAATTTAAATTTGTTATTACAAAATAGTATGATGTTAAATTACCTCAAAGTAAGGTTTGGCAATTATTGGACAATAACCTTAATATTACTACAATAATGTACATTTAAAACATGATCATGTAGGTATGCTGAACAATTCATTGTTTTGCGAAATGGCAATAAGAAATCGTGATATAGGTTACTTGATTGAGATATGTGGGTAGGTTGGCTTGTTCAACTGCAGGTTGTCCACGTGGATTGTTGCGTCATCTTCCTTGTCCGGGGAGTAGATGCTGCCGTTGTAGGTTGTAGTGGGTAGGTTGTAATTCATCGAAAGATTATGATGCCATGGTTAGCCACGTTGTTGACAGCCTGATTTCAGGATCGTTCTCACTGAAATTAATTTTAACACGCACTTAATTTTCGTAAAAATAGTAAAACATTTCAAGCTAGGGATTGATTGACAAAATAGGGTATTGATGGGAACTATACCACGTGTATATTTCCTTAAATTACCGGGACATTTACTAGCATTTATATTAAAAAATTGATTTGGAAGAGATATATGAATTGGATTTTACTTACTGATCTTGCCCGGGATTGCTGTTTCTCTTTTCTGATCCTTGGCCGTGACGGAATGTTGCAAAATGATTTTAAAATACTAAAGTCGGTATATTGTTCTGAGTCGGAGGGTCACCAATTTGGCTCTAGTGTGCGTGTTATACTTACCTTGTAACTGCCAATAAATGTGTATAGTGTAGGTTGTGATAAAGTGAAACAGATGTAATTGATAATTTAAGTTTATTGCAAACACGTTACACTATTACACGATTTGAATATCAGAAGGATTTAGTAGGAATCAAGAAATGTCGACCGCCAAGGAAGATCAGAGAAACAGGAATGCTCGTCGGTAATGAATTGGCAGCGAGCTCTGTTTCACGTCGGGTTGCCATCCGTGAAACAGTGTTTCCGTATTAAAATATTATTTTAGGCTGGCAGACAGTTCTTGCCCCCACACATTTATATAAACATTAAACAATATGGGACCTAGTGTACTTCCTTGCGGTACGCCATATTTAATATTGGCTGGATCACTTAGAGTACCGTTAATATCCACTCTTTGGCTCCTGTTTTCTAGGTAACTAACAAACCACTTGAAAATTTGACCCTGTATCCCAATTCGCTGTAGTTTATTCAGCAGAATTTTGTGCGAGATAGTGTCGAACGCTTTAGCTAGATCTAAAAAAAGTGCAATGCATTTATTACCTTTATCTAGATTATTAGAGATGATTTTTGTCAAATTAGCGATGGCGTTTTCAGTGCTTAAACCTTTGCGAAAGCCGAATTGTCTACTAGAAAGGATGTTGTTATTTTCGAGATAGAGGATGAGACGGTTCTTTACAATTTTCTCCATAATTTTAGAGACAGAGTTGAGCAAGGAAACAGGCCGGTAATTATGTATCAGTGATTTGTCCCCACTTTTATGCAGTAAAATGACGATTGACTGCTTTAAATGGTTAGGGAATTTCCCTGATTTAAAGTTTAGATTCGCAATGAACGCAATCGGTATGGCTATGTATACTTTAATGATTTTTAGAAGATTTGATGAAATCTTATCGGGACCACATGCTTTTGATGACTTAAGGTCGTCAATTATCTTCATGACTTCGTTAGTTGAAGTTGTGATTGAGTCTATTTTGTGACCGATCCTAGGGATAGTTAAATTGGCGAGAGCGGTTTCTGATTTCTTACACTTATCGAGAATTTTTTTCGCAAGTGTGCCACCCACAGATGAAAAGTAACTGTTTGCAAAGTTTGCCATATCTTTGGGGACTTCAGAGTTTGATGTGTTAATGTATAGCGATTTTATTTCAGAAGATTTATTGATTTTGGATTTGGTTATGTTGCGAAAGGTATCCCAAAAACGTTTTGGATTGCAGTTGTTTTCGTAAATGAGCTTTTTATAATAATTTTCTTTCGCCGATGTAATTAATTTCTTACACAAATTCCTATATTTTTTATAATAACATTGTAATACCAAATTCTCAGGATATGTTTTTGCCTTTTCATGAAGATGATTTCTTCTGTGAATCGATTTAACTAGCCCCAGGGTGATCCATGGTGTGAATTTAATTTGTTTATTAGATACGGTTATATTACTTGTGTGTTTTTATATATACTCGTGTAGTTTGATAATAAATTCTTTCATTGCTAAGTCAGTATCTGATTTATCTAGAACATTTAGCCAGTTTTCTGCGCTCAAGTCCTCAATTAACTTGTTGAAATTAGTTTTAGCAACGTATTTAATTTTCGAAGAAGTGGGAGGCTTGTTTTTAAGACAAAGAGATGTTGTATAGTGGTCTGAAATAGTTGAGTGTATAACAAAAGTGTCAATAAAGTTAATATTTTTTACATTGATGTGATCAAGACAGGATTTACTCGAGCCCTGTTCACGAGTAAAGCTGTTAATAGTCTGTGTGAAACCATTTTCCGCGAGTAGACATAGATAATCGATTGATTGACGGTGGTAGTCAGGGATAGTGTTAATGTTTAAATCTCCCATTATAATTTGCTGTTCAAATTTTTTCGCATTGTTTAAAATTGCTTGCAATAAAGAAAGGAAGGGGTCAATATTGATGAAGGAAGGAGATCTGTAAATGGCAAATATGCATATGTTATTATTCAATACTATTTTCATACAGTTTGATTGTGCTAAAGTAATTTCCTCTACATGAGCTTTAATTCTGTCCTTGATGTAGATAACAATTCCACTAGATTTGTTGAGGTTGGTTGTGGTGTGATATTCAGAGTAATTGTGGATTGATTTTACGGTGTAGTATTTATTTAACCAGCATTCGGTTAATTTTATAACATCGAAAGATGAATTAAATTGATCCAGAAAAATTGTAAAGTCATCGAGATTTGATATGCTTCTAATATTCTGGTGTATGATTTTTAGACTATATGAGTCCCAGTTATAGTTGTTTAAATTCTCCAGATCTCGAATTATATTCATATTAATGCTAATTACAGAATCATTGTAATTATCCGAAGGTAACTGAAACATAATTATGATTAAATTTACTATGATGTGTGGTGGTGAACCCGTAGTTCTTTTGCGAAAAGTCTGCAAACAAAAAGTTAAAAACGAAAGTGTAAATTACTGTGTTGTTAATCAGTGTTTTATTAATATATTGTATAGTAGATTGTGAGTTCTGATAATTCGAGTATGATGCGTATTTTACTTCGAGATGAAAGTTGATTCCACTAATTATATTAGATATAAAAGATGATGGTGTTGGTATGTTTCGTATAGAGCAATCTAAGCAGTTGATGATTATGTAGATATCTGTCATGAAGGCTGCAAATACAATAAATATGAAAACAATAAAATCAATAAAATGGCCAAATGTAAAGTATGTGCTGATTCTGTAGAGGAGTTGATGCGAAAAAAAATGCCAAAAAACAATAATTAAATACCATAACATGCGAAAAATGCAAAGAAGAACCAATACTAGGACATATTTATGTAAATTAAGATTTTTTCCAGATTTACATAGATTTGTTGGGAACATAATCTTACAAAGATTCTCGCTGCTTGTGATACGTACATATGAGTTTGATTGAAGCACAGAGAGAGAGAATAGAGAGAGTGCAATATTATGAGATAATGAGAGAACATTATATAACATGAATGATAATGTTGATACATAGTATTCCAACTTAAAATATATTTTAAACGTAAAGTGCATACTATAGTGTATAAAGCTTCTGATTGTAATTGTTAGGTGTGATAAAGGACAATAATTAAATTTAGTAACATGTGAAAAATGCAAAAGTATGATTAAAAATGTGCGAATAAAATATGTAAATAAAACAGTAGTAAAGGTTTTTGAGAAATACAAAAACATTATTTTGACCGAGCTCGAGCATTTGTAGTTAATGTAATTTCTGTAAATACAAGTGAATATAATAAAAGTTAGCCAAAATAAAAAGATTATTGAAGAAAATAAGAGCATCATATGGTGAGTAAATAGATATTACTACTCTGATTCCTACGAGAACATGCAGGAAGAATAATATTTACACAGTAAACAGATATTTTAAAGAATACTAAAACAGCGTGGTTTTTGTTGCTTAGAGGAAGAGTATGGTTAGAATTTTTAATTGTAAGATTCGCAATTTTTATAATAATTTTGATGTTACTAGGGAAAGCTACTAATGAAAGTAAGAATGAATTATTTTGATAAATATTAGGTATTATGCTTAGGGTGTGTGAAAAGTATATAGCGGTAATATTCAAATAAAAACTTGTAGTGAAAGTATTATTTATGGAGATATATACTTTTTTTTAGAGAGAGCTAAAGAAACGTGAGTTACAGTCAAAGGAGGTAAATTATAATAAAAATAGTGAATACTGATATAAACAATTTTCACACTGATTATTGTATGATTTTTATGTGAAATAAATTTATTATTATTATTAAAAGAAAGTACATATTACTTATTAGGAAACTTTGCCTGTCCAACTAGGAAAGTTTCCCGTTCCAGGACAGAATTGTGTTTACAAAATTTAAATGGGATGGAGATCTACGATAATAGGCTAGTGTGAGACGGAGAACTAGGCAATTGGGCTAAAAAGAACATTTTTTAAATTAAAATATGTATGGGAGACACTTCTAGTGTTAGGTAAGTTTTTAGATTTTCACGGCCAAATGCATTTTTGTTGTTTGTTTTTGGGGTGTTATGCCGTGTTGCGCTAACTCCTTCTTTAGCCGACGTTTCGGACAGCGTTGCATTGTCCATCATCAGGGCAGATCCAACAATTACACATCTTCGGATCTACCGGATCTGCCCTGATGATGGACACTGCAACGCTGTCCGAAACGTCGGCTAAAGAAGGAGTTAGCGCAACACGGCATAACACCCCAAAAACAAACAACAAAAATGCATTTGGCCGTGAAAATCTAAAAACTTACCTAACACTAGAAGTGTCTCCCATACATATTTTAATTTAAAAAATGTTCTTTTTAGCCCAATTGCCTAGTTCTCCGTCTCACACTAGCCTATTATCGTAGATCTCCATCCCATTTAAATTTTGTAAACACAATTCTGTCCTGGAACGGGAAACTTTCCTAGTTGGACAGGCAAAGTTTCCTAATAAGTAATATGTACTTTCTTTTAATAATAATAATAAATTTATTTCACATAAAAATCATACAATAAAATATGCGGAAACTTTGACTAGCCAACTAGGAATGGATCCTGTTTTAGGCCAGTCAAATTGACAAGTTTAGTTCATATCATAATTTAGCACTTAATATAAAACAAAACCGGTAATGTAAATAATCTGTATTTATAAATAAATAAATAAAAAATAAATAAAGTATTAGAAATTTAAGGCTCGAATAAGCAAATATTTGGATTACAAAACACTTCCACAAGTCACTTCTTATTAGTGATGCCACCAGGTCTCATTTTCGGGAACCGGGTACCCGTTTGAGGAACCGGGCGGGTACCCGGGTTTTTAAACATTTGAAAACCCCGCCGATTTCTGTAGCGTGTATTTGAATTTTGCCGCCATGTATTGGAGGATGGAACCAACGGGTGATATCTCCTTGAAAGCTTCTTGTGTCATTTTTCATTTCCGCACCCTTCTTTTCTATGTGGGTTTTAATGGTGTCGGAATACACTGGTTTGTAGCTAGGCTCCATATAGGCTACTAGCTCCCTTAAACCAGGCCACTCAACCATTTCTAATGGTAAGTGGTGCCGCGCAATCATCGAAGCAGTCAATTCAGTTATTAATTTAGGTAATTTAAAAATGTCGCTAGAAGGAAGGTATTTTTCGCTCGAATAATCGCGTAGACCACAAGGTTCTCCTCGGCCGAGTTTCGGCCGAATGACATATTCGTAAACAGGGAATTTTTATCTAAATTCTGAAATCGATTTCATTCGCGTGACCGATGAGATATTTTGCAGCATCTGGAGGATACCAACAATGTCATTTGTTAGGTACTTCTCCCCACACAAAAGTTGGCCGAACGATTTTTTTTTCCTAACAAATTTGCAATCAACTTTTGCTGTTAGTTTTGGTAATGTGGCACGTCGGATATTTTCATCCCAAAAATGACACCGGAAGTCGTCGCTTTCCAGGACTCCTCCCGGGCCGAAATCTGGATGAATGCGTTTTTTTAACTAATCTTATTTGGGGTTAAAGCCCAGTACTAATTTGGTTCATGTGGCCTATGGGATGGGATTTTTACGGTTATCGCTTGGACTATTAGCACAAAGGGCCTATGGCCTAAGTGCTCACGGGAACTATATGTAAACCGTCTCCGCTCTTTTTTTTTTTTTTTTTTTTTTTAATTTTTTTTTTATTTATTTTATAAAATACAGTATAATGTTTAAATTTACATAGTAAGAACATATTTCAATAAAAATTAACATGTTTACCTTTACAAGAGTCTAAAACTCGTGTGTAAAGGGAAAATAATAAAAACTTAACATACATATGTAAATAGAAGAAAAAAAGAATCATAAAAACATATAAAGTGAAGAGATTTTAGTTTTTTTTATATAATAATTTATAAAATAATTTAGTGAGATATCATCGTCATTCTAATTCGTTAAATTATTTATTGTAGTGAAGTTAATTTTATTTTTAAATTTATTAAAAATAAATTATCTCAATTAGCTCTATAAATAAATTATCCATCAAACTCTTAAAAATATACTTCAAGTAGCATTAATTTTTCCGCAAGATTTATATAAAACCACTAATAAGTGAACTCAAGGACATACATCAAAACATGATACTGTTATTAATAAATGACAAGATTAATTACTATCAATAATATGGCAACTGGGCAACTCGGGACAGTGGCAATTCAATATCAATTATACTACAAAAAGACATTTTCAGATCTATCCTTAACCTAAAAACATTAAAATGTGTCTACTTGCACTCTTTCAAGCAATTGCTGCATATGTGATTGTGGGATGGGGAGGTTGTGCATCTTCAATTCTCCGTCCCATGATTTTAACTCAAAAACTATTGCTAAAGATAATATTCAAATGTCACCCGTCGCACCCATCACAGCCACCTTTCAAAAAAATTATAATCCTAAACATTTTTCAATTATACATTAAGACTATTTTTATATACATATGGAAAACAATATATCATCAAATATTCAAATATATATATATATATAATGTAAATATTCATACGCGTTACTCGTCACACCAAAAATGTGTAATTTCTCAAACAAAAACGGCATTTGCCCAGCGACAATTTTCCTGTATTGCTCCCAAGATATTCAATTCACTCAATATAGATACCAGAAAATCGGAAACTGAACATCTTTATATAAAACATATTCAGAATTGGCTATTGGTAAAGGGAAGGAACTATTGCAAAGAATGTCTCGTGTCATTAAATTAAATTAACTGCTCTTTTATTCCATTATATTCATAAGTTTTCTTCTTATTTTTATATCTTTTTTTCTCTATCTTATTTCTGTATATCCTAACATCTTAAAATTGTAATCTAAAGAAATATGGCTATCATAATACGGGCATGTGCCTAGTATGGTGGCTGTAGAAAACAAAAACTGTAATCATTTCAACTTGTATGGATAAAGAAACACCAAAAAAAATATACCTCAACACCCTCTTGAAAAGTGAAAATATAAGGTCATCAAAAGTGTTGACTTTATATTATTAAATCAACGTTAGGTTAGGTTTGTAGGCCTTTTTTCATAATTCTATTTCTTTATAAATATCACCTTTCGAAAGTAATATCGAGACTTTCCTGGCATAAGAACGTAAGCGTAAAAATTGCATTTTACCAGAGGAGGTTTTTTCTAAGTACCTATCTAAGGTTGTGTATAATAAATTTATTTAAAATTAAAAACCTATGTATGTCATTAAGGATTTGATGAAAACATGATAATTGTCTCAAATGCAATTACTTTTGGCTCTTACGATGTTGTGTCATGTCCCTTCTATAGTTTTATGTCAATGTGTTGTACTCTTATGATATAATTTCCAATATTTTGTTTGGCACAGATGAATGTAGTTTTCGAAGGAAGATGAATAATAATAAGAGATTTATTTTATACATTTTAACTTCAATAAAAAGTATCACTCCTTCGTTATATTTGTGGTTATCGTGGTGTATAAATGAAAGATCTCTCGAACTCGGGTATAGCGTTTATTGATTAGTTGAAAGCTGATTTACAATCACAATATTTCACTTTATTTATGCACAAATACTATGGAATGTTCGCGAAACTAGGTCGTAGTACTCGTAGGTAGCAGCTGTTGACGATAGTAAATACTGAATACTAATAATATGCTCGCTGCGTCGGGCTTATTTATATTGTTCGGTCGGTGGCAACAGCAGGTAGTTAAATGGCAACTAAATCGAGGCCACTCGCTCGGTCTGGCCCTTTCCCGAAGTTTCGGCGGCGTGGCAATTATGCCTAGGCGGTAGACTCGAACCTTCTGGCGAGTTCTCGTAATGTGAAAGACGGCCTGTGACGTATTGTCACCTGGTAGACAAGTAGGTGCTTGTAGTAAGTAGATTGCTTTGTTTACGATGCGATTTCGACTGCATGAATTGGTTTGAAATTTTGACACAACGTTGCATTGGTATCTAATGGTTTTTTTTAGCAAGTCACAGGGAGAACTAAACTCCTTTGTCTTGCAAACTGTAGTAATGTCACCTGAAGGATTTTTTTACCTGATACACTTGGGCAAGATGAAGGGCGTTAATCCATAATTTTAACTCTTTTAAATATTGAGGAAGTAATTACTTGAATATTTTTCAATGAAACTGCAGTGTGTTTGCATTTGTTTCGTGTTCGTTTGGGGAGTATAAAATACATTTTTATTAATAATATTGATTCTGTTTTCATTTATTGCGAATTTATTTTTGTTTTTAAAGATGTATTTCATAGTTTATCTGTTGAAAATGATCTTTTCCGATTATACACAACTTTGATAATATAATTTTGAGTTAGGTATTTGTAAAGGTTTTATATATGCATGCAGTGCACCGCCCCATCTTATTATTCTGTATATGAGTAGGTATAGACGCCATTTTGTGAAAAATGTTCAGTAAAAACATGTATGTATAGGTAGAAACAATTTTTGTGACTTTTTGTATTGTTAAAATATGTACCTAACTATGTGATCGTTACAGAAGATCAAAGGTTTAGGTTTAAAATTTAGTACTTCTGTTAATCGAAACTATCACATAAAAATACTTTTGGCCGTGAAAATCTTAAATCATATTATTTATCACATAAAAAGTTCCATTCTTCTTCCTCTTGTTTGGATAGCTAAAAGTGACTAACTAACTAACTAACTAACCATCACGCCGTTTCTCCGCAGGGGTAGGCAGAGAAGACGGACCGCCAAACAACTCACTGCTCAGCCACTGCTGTTGTGCCGGTTCGTGACCGGAGGGGACCCAGCAGCAGCGTTTGGGGCGCATTGGATGCCCTCTCCAGCCGGACTCTCCCAGCCTATCGCCTAGCACCGCAGTGGGCGGGCTGGAACCAAACGCTCATCACTCCTGGACAGCCTGAACCCCATATTCCTACCCACCCCTCACACCTTTCCATTCCAGACCTTCCTTTCACTTCATACCCTTAAAAACAAAAAAAAACAAAAAAAAAAAAATTAAAATCATGAATATACATAAAAACAAACATAACATCTTTATAGCGGCGAGTAGCAGGCGTCCCCGGTGCGGGCCAAAACTGTTGGTAAATTTTGCCAACATTCGCGGCCTGCACACAAATTTAAATTCCGTCCATCACCATCTTTTGTCCCAACCTTCTTTTCCTATCCGAAACTCAGATAGCCGAGCCGCCAGACTCCTCCTATCTGGACTGCCCGGGCTTTACCCTCGCAAGCAAATTCCGACTGAAAGGAGGAGTCTGCCTCTATAGTCGAGCTGACGTCAACTGTGTGCGACTATTGAGTCTGGAAAACTCCAGATTCGACGTAATGTGGGTGCGCGTCAATCTTGCCAGTACGGCAAGATTCTACGCATGTCTATACCGCTCACCGAACCATAGCGAATCAGACACTTCCGAGCTCTTCAAACATTTGAGCGATACTATTGATGATCTCTTGCCCCGCTACCCTTCGGCCGAGTTTGTTGTTTTGGGGGACTTCAACGTTCATAACGAACCATGGTTGAAGTTCTCAGGCCCAACGGACTCGGCTGGCCGACAGGCGGAATCCTTTGCCATTTGCTACGGATTAGAGCAATTGGTTCAGGAGCCTACAAGGGTTCCTGATGTCCAGACTCACCGCTCCAATCTGTTAGACCTATTCTTAACTACTGTGCCACACGGTTATAAGATTGACGTCACAGCGCCTCTGGGATCATCTGACCACTGCCTAGTGACGACATCAATCCCCGTTAGCCTCAGACCAACCAATGAGAGGCTGAGGAGAAAAGTGTGGCACTATAGGTCAGCAGATTGGTTCGGTATGCGGGCCCATTTCAATGCTTTTCCGTGGTCAGCTGTTTGTTTTCGGACTTCGGACCCTTCAAGATGTGCCCAGGAGATTGGTGAAGTCATCAAATCGGCAATGGATGGCTTCATACAATCGACTACTAAAGAAACTGGTGTGGGCTCAAAGCCGTGGTTCAGTCGACAATGCTCCGAAGCAGTTCGACGAAAAAACGCGGCTTACCGAGCCTACAACACATCTCGAACGCCCGAAAGCAGATCAGCATACAACAAATCGGCAAAGGAATGCAAGAGAATCATCAATAGGTCAAAATTCGAACACGACCTGCAGATCAACAAAAAGCTGGCTGCCTGCCCGCATGGCAGCAGAGCATTCTGGTCGCTTGCGGGCTCAATAGGTCGAAATTTTTGCAAACCCAGTTTGCCACCTCTTACCAGACCTGACGGCTCACTAGCAAACACCGCCACCGAAAAGGCAAACCTTTTAGGGAAAATGTTTGCGGAAAACTCGACCCTCGACGACGGGGGTGCTGTTCCGCCGTCGGTTCCTCACTGCGGCTTCTATATGAAAAAGCTGAGGATCCGGCATCGGGATGTACTCCACGTCATACGGGGGCTCGATGTTAACAAAGCTAGTGGACCTGATGGAATACCTGCCCTGGTATTGCAGAGGTGTGCTGCGGAAATAGTTCCAGTTTTGACAAAGCTCTTCAAAATGTCCCTGAAGTGTGGCACTGTGCCCTCTGGTTGGAAAAAAGCGGTAATTCACCCTATTCCCAAGAAAGGTGACCGCTCCAACCCGGCCAACTACCGCCCCATAGCGATCACATCAGTTCTGTCCAAAGTGATGGAACGTGTGATCAACGACAAACTGCTCACATACCTCGAGAAGAACAAAATTATCAACGACCGTCAATACGGATTCCGGCGGAACCGCTCGTGCGGTGATCTTCTCGCGTATGTGACGCATGTTTGGGGGCGGTGCCTGGAACGTCACGGTGAGACCCAAACGGTCGCACTAGACATATCCAAGGCCTTTGACCGGGTCTGGCACCGAGGACTTGTCAACAAATTGCATTCTTACGGACTTCCCGCATCCCTGTGTACGTGGATTGCTGACTTTTTAAGGGATAGGTCGATTCAGGCGGTTGCTGACGGTTTCACCTCTTCCTCGCACTCCATAAATGCTGGCGTCCCACAGGGATCGGTTCTGTCTCCGACTTTGTTTTTGTTGCACATCAATGACCTTTTGACATGTGCACCGATTCATTGTTACGCGGATGACAGTACAGTTCATGATAGCTTTTTGTTTGACAAGCCCCCAAAGGGCACACAAACTCCAACGGCTCGGAGGGCTTTGAAGCAGAGAATGGACGGTTATCTCGAGAGTATTTCCTCCTGGGGTAAAAATAATCTCGTCGAATTTAATGTTTCAAAGACCCAATCCTGTCTGATTACGTCTAAAAGGGATCCAAATGATAATCTAGTCTCCTTCAACGGAAGCAATCTTCCGAACAGGCCTTCCATTGATATGCTTGGTGTAACTATAAGTGACCAGCTCAGGTACGGGGGCTCCATCGAAGCTAGAGTAAAGTTGGCCTCTCAGAAGCTGGGCGTACTGTACAGGGCCCGCAGATACTTTAATAGTACACAACTGCTCACCCTGTACAAATCGCAAGTGCGCCCTACTGTCGAATTTGGCAGCCATCTCTGGTCTGGAGCCCCAAAATACCTGAAAAAAACCCTTGACTCTGTGCAGAAACGGGCGGTCCGTTTGATAGATTCCCCAATCTTAACAAACGGACTGCAATCTTTAGAGCACAGGCGTCAGGTAGGTATGCTGTCCTTGTTCTATCGGTATTACAATGGAAGATGCTCTGAGGAACTAGCGTCATTGATCCCTTCGGCACCGGTGCGTAGTCGGGATACACGCCAAACGCGCGCCCAACATTTGTACACAGTTGACACTTGTCACATGAGAACGGGTCGCTTCTATGATTCGTTCTTAAGTTCAACAGCTCGGCTGTGGAACAAACTGCCGGCCTCTGTGTTTCCTCCCTCCTACAACATGGGACTCTTCAAGACCCATGTTCACTCCTTCCTCTCCACAAAAAGACCCTCCACACAGCATCCCCAAAGATGACATAGGCCCTGAGGGAAATTATTTTCTTCAGGGCCTCCTGTGTGGAGTAAATATAAAAAAAAAAAAAAAAAAAAAAAAACTCGGTCTTGGCACACACTCCTTGCCTCATTCACATTCATACATCGTCTCATACATATTCTTCTATTGTTCTGACTCTTGACATGGCCCGACTCAAGTATTTGATTCACTTGGTCGTGCCATGTCTTCCTCGGGCGTCCCCGACTTCTGCTACCATTCACATTTGCATCGTATATTCTCCTTACACTCCTTTCTTCGCTCATTCGCTCTACATGCCCAAACCATCTAAGCGTCCATAGCTAAAAGTGATTTTTTAAATTTAACTTTCCACCTTATACCTAAACTTACTTGGTGCTTATAAACTTCGCTTTGACATATATTTTGCTCTTCTTAACCCCCAGCCACCGATTTTTTTTTCAAATTTAATATAAAGAAATTCAAATTTCCGACTCAATTTATTCGAAAACTAAACTTCTAATCAAAATATAATATGATATTAATGAGTTCGGTTGCTGCATTTCATGAGATCTTTGGACGTGCGGATAGAAAATAAAAAAAATCGTCAAATTGTAGCTTCCTATTTTCCATAACAAAGTACTGTCGGGATAGGCTCGATTGGGAGTGGTTTATTTATGGGCTTGATATATTATAATAAAATTATCAATGAAATAGAATAGAACGTGCAGATTCTGAAAAGCGCCATCTAAATTTTTACACCTGAAACGATCTATGGAAATAGGTTGAAATATCGGATACATTATAAATGAAGGTAGCTTCATTATCGACGCATTTATCGACTGACATGGAGATGGCTCTGCCCTGCCGACATTGCCAAAATATTTGTTTTGGTGCTAATTTCATGGTGTCTTTCGTTACTCATATCTCCATGCTTTTGTCAACAAATAATACGAAATGTCATTATTATAGCATAATATTATGTCAAATTAAATTGATATCTAACACAAACGGATACTTAGCTAATCAAAGACATGGTGATGGTGACAGAATATCCGTCAGTGAATAGCGAGTCCTTGGTGCAACAGTATTTTTATATTTGACAGTTATATATGTAAACAAATTTCCTTTGAGTGATAAGTAATTCGTATTTCTGTCAGGAAAAGTTGTTTTGAGTTTTTTTTATGATGGCATCTGACGAGTCTGGCTGGAGAAACACAATATTAAATAGTTTACACGAAAGAAACAAACTAGAAACCGGACTCTTTACGGACATTATAGCTCTCAGTAAGTAAAACATAACCCTATTTTTTGTTTTGATTTTGTACAGGTGAATTTTTAAGCTAAATCAATCATTTTGCTCAACTATATTGATCTGTTAGACTAAAAAGATGCTATTATATCTTCGATTGTATTCTGTTAATTGTGATTTATATTTTAAAAATGTATATTGTATCGAATTATAACTTTGATAAGAGAAATTTATCTGCCTTATCAAGTGGGAGAAAGTGGAACTGTAATTTGAATCACCACTTTCCTTATAAACCCGAATTTCTTGATTTTTTAAAATTATTACATTTGACATATTGCTTTTGTACATTTTATTATAAATACCTAATCTAATAAGTTAATATATATATTTTCAATTATATAATCCTGACTCTGTCATATTAATTTATGATAATCAAAATTATCTGCCTTTTAAATTTCATGATACAATAATAATATAGATGTTATATCTTTTAATGAAACAGCTGTCAATTTGACAAGATGAAAACCTATTAATAATTATTATATTTTATCATGGGACTATGTATTTGGTTACATGTTGGCATATTAAAGCGAAACAGCTGTCAAATCCATCAGATGACCCAATACTACTTTGAATTCTAGCTCATTCATTTCAAAGATCTGTAAATATATCTCTCATTTGGTTTTATGTCGAAATATGAAAGCGAAACAGCTGTTATGTTTAATCTGACATAATCTTAAAGCAATTCACTAAATGGTTTTTCCGTTAGCCTTCCCTATGTTTTTTTTAATATATTTTTTTGAACCTTGGAAAGACATACAAAATCAAGAAACAAAGCAAAATCAGTTTGACAAGAAAGCCATTGATGATTGGCAAACTCTGATAGGTGAAGACGCAAGAAGAACATGATGAAGAAATTTATTGATGCGTCTGTAAATTTGTTTGTACATTCCATTTCCGGTTCAAGATGGTGGCCGTTTTAATGTTTGAGTAAAAATTCTTTTTTCAATAATGAAATCTTCGTGTTTATTGTACCCTGCATGATGAAATGACTGAGCGATCAAAGTGATATTCAACTTACAAACATTATGAAGACGATGTAAAGACAACATGAAACTAAAAACAAAGGTTTAAAAACTACAGGCCGCTTCAGAACAGGAAACCTTAGTGAAGAGGACTGTGAATTTAAAAAAAAATTATAACTATATTATACTTTATACCTACATCATGTACAAACTTTGTAATTAAAACTAAACAAAAAAATTAATACAAATCTTGAAAGTGGAAATTAACCCATTTCCTGACATCTGATCTAGTTGAAACTCGGAACATAGGCTTGTTTTCGATGTCAATGCATTCTATCAACTTTTGGTGGCAATCACGCTCACACATGCGGACATGTATAATAATATTAACAATATATATAAAATAATAATAACACTGTAATACTGTTAAAAACAAGGACAGCATACCTACCTGACGCCTTTGCTCTAAGAATAGCAATCCGTTTGTTGAGAGAGAGGAATCTATCAAACAGACCGCCTGTTTCTGCATAGAGTCAGGGTTTTTTTCAGGTGTTTTGGGCCTCCAGACCAGAGGCGGCTGCTAAATTCAACATTAGGGTGTACTTCTGCATAATTTGTGGTAAAACTCACAAAATCTGTTGCGATTGCTCCTGTAAAATTACTGATTTGCAGTTAGTTCTTTACATAATATTTCACATCAAACTAATGTAATTTGGAGATGCTTTTGTGAAAAAATAAATGTTAACATTTCAGATAGCCGCCTGTTTGATAGTGCGAATTCCTTACGCGGAGAGAACCTCCAGCTTTCCATACAGAATGAAAAACTACGAACATCAAATGGAGGAGTGGGCGGAGGTAACTTGAAAATATATATTCTTAATTATTGGAATTACTGCCACGATTTATTTATTTAATTTATTGTTCTTTAGTGCTATAATTAATATTGTCAAATAAAACTGCTGACAAACTGCTTTGGAAGTTTTGCGGGTGTTTATAGTGAAGAATAAATAAATTCCAGCAGGTATGGGTGCCCAATATGCCATATTAAATTATGTGTATTTATATTATATACCTTAAAAGTAAAATAAGATTAAATAATTTAAAAAGTTATACCTCAAAGTATGTATATGCAAATTATAACTAAACAAAATAAAATTTTCGTTACTAATTACTTATGATTACTAACAACTTATTCTCAATAAGGAAGTTGAGTCCATTTTTTTATTTTTTTTTCTCAATGTTAGCATTCAAACTTAAATACGAGTATTTTTTTTTTTTTTTTTAAAGTTTGTTTTCATAGTTAAATTAATTCTCAAAGTTTGAATTTTATTAAGCCCGCCAAAACGAGCGGAATCCGAGCGGTAAGAGGCGGGGTGTGGGTGTGACGTCATTCAAACTGTTAGAACCACTTCGCTTAAACATTTTGTATGGAAAAAAAATTAATTCTTCTATAAGGAATTCCAGTAATTTTTTTACCAATGTTAACCGTCTATTAGAATTGATATTATTAAAAAAAAAAAAAAAAATTGATTAAGATTTCATAGTTAAATTAATATTTTAAGTTAGAATATTTGCTTTTCCCGCCCGGTACGGTATTGCCGTCGCTATTTGTTGACGTGCCCCGCGCCATTTCAGGACCGCCGCGCAGAAAAGTAAAGACCAAAAGTAAAATAACGGTTTACAGCCCAGTTCACTGTGAGACTTTTCTGGGCGGCGCGGCGGCCTGAAGTGTATCACATGTAATGTGACATTTATAATAATAAAAACTTCTAAGCGATGCAATAAACAACATATTATTATAAAGCACTATACGAATATGTATCTTTAGAAATCCATTTCATATAATAATAACAACAAATACCTACATATATTTGACAATAGATGGGAGCTATTTTTTTCTGTCTCTATCTCTATTATTAGTTTCTCCGGGAATGCAGCTGGTTTTCAGCAGTGCCTTATTATATGGTAAACAAAAGATGAAATATTTAAAAGCCATCACCACATTATAATATATATTATAATGAGTAGAGAATAATAAGGAAGTTGAGTGAAAAATATTTATATAAAAGGTATATAAAAATATACCTGGTAAATGTCAGATGGATAGAATTCGCAATGATTATTATACTGTAAAAATGTATTATATTTATCGTAATGTACAAATGAACACAATTAATAAATTGATATACTTACTTGGAAGCTTTAACTCAATGACCGGCTGTGATTTGACACAAATAAACGTTTGGCCTATACACCTCTCTCATCTAAACCGACCATCTCTCATGTAATAGAAAGAGATGCACCATAGGTGATCCGTTGTACGTACAAGTCACGACACATGTGACGTCAGAATTCTTTCGACCAATCGTGGAGCGTATTCAGTTTAGTGCTATTGAAAGCGTTTTCAAGAACGTTTAACTAATTCTAAGAATAATAATATAGAAATATATTTACATATTTAGAATCGATATTTTTTGATCTACATGAACATATTTTTTATAAGTCAAAATATTTTTCACTCAACTTCCTTATTGGGGAGGTGTTAGTTAAATAAATTAAAATTCTTTCTCTAACTCCACTAAGGACGGGTCGTTTCGGAAAACTTGAACAATTCTTCAAATTTCAAAGTTAAGTTTCAAGTTCTGTGAAAGATTTTTTAAAGTTCTGTTTTTATTTCAGTTCTGTCAAGCAACTAGCCTATAATGATATAATAACAGAACTTGAATAGGACTTTCACAGAACCCGAAAATGAACGTTGAAATTTGATGAATTGTTCAAATTCTCCGAAACAACCCGTCTTAAGTCATCACGAATGTAACACAACCTTGAATATAGCACAACGGATGTAATATATACATGTATTGGAATAAGTTTTAAAAGAAATAATTAAAATGCAGATTAAAAATTAAGAATGAAACTATTTGTGTCGTTTGAGCAATTATTGCTCGATGAATCATTATTTTCAACTTCCCATAAATCATTCTTAGCCCCATTCAAATTGTAATGTAAGATTTCTTAAAACCCTCTTCAATAGGCGTAGAATTCCACTTCTGCTTTTATTGGGATGCAAAATTAATTTAAATGAAATTAGGTGAAAACATCGCTATATTCGGACTAACGCAGTATTTGTACAGATGAAAACATGGAAAAATTGCATCCATTCCAATTAGGCAGTAGGAAAAATAGAAAATTAATTTACATCTTGCTACAAGCATAGGCATAGCAAGTTTTTGCCAAGAATGGCTTAACCCCAGCTTTAGCTAATTTTAGTTAGGATTACCAATCAAATATCCGTGTGACATATAACCTCTTAATTTATTCATATTACAAGCTAAGTACAGTGGTACCTCGACATACGAGTTTTTCGAGATACGAGCCGGCGAGTGAGTGATTTTTTGCTTTGAGTTACGAGCGAAATTCGAGATACGAGTTCGGTTTAGCAGGTCGGCCACAAACCTCACCCTTCGAGAGTTCTGGAAGGACCACTTTAATATCGCGATTTGCCTAAAAATTATCGATCAGGCCTGGCTGGGTGTTACAACGAGGACCTTGACCTCTGCATGGAAAAAGCTGTGGCCTGAAGCTGTAGCTGAAAGGATCTATGAAGAATTGGAACCCGGTATGTCAGTAGAGGAGGAGATTGTGTCTCTGGGAAAATCCATGGATCTAGAGGTGGAAAAGAGAGACGTGAACGAACTCGTCGAGGAGCACACCCAGGAACTGACGACTGAGGAGATACAAGAGTTACAGTCACAGCAGCATATGGATGTTATGCAAGAAATTGGTTTCGAGGAGTCAGAGGAGGAGGAGGTTATTTCTACAAGTGAGATAAAGGAGATCTTAGGAATGTGGGAGAGTTTCACAGTTCGTGGAAAATAAACACCCAGAAAAAGTTGCAACAGGTCGTGCATCTGATCTTTTTGATGACACTTGCCTAACTCATTTCCGGAACATTCTGAGAGGGAGGAAGAAACAAACCTCCTTGGACATGTTTTTTTCTATACGGCCTACAGGTGAAAGCGAGAAAAATGTAGCGAAAAAGGCAAAGACCAGATCTAATTTATTTATTTATTTACATTCTCTTTTTTGTTTTTGTACAATAAATATTTGTCATTTATAAATACGTTTTTATTATTCAAAACCATGTAACAAAAATAACTGGGGTGACATTTTGGGGGTTTGAACGGATTAATGGTAGTCTAAATGTTTTGTATGGGGAAATCTGAATCGATATACGAGTAATTCAAGATACGAGCAAGGTTGCGGAACGAATTGAACTCGTATGTCGAGGTACCACTGTACTAGACATTATAAAAATTCCTTTTTTTTTTTCACCACATAATTATTGATGAAAGAAAGCCAACGTAAACATGTTTTTATTTTATTTATACCGTTAGTAACATCATACTAATTAATATAGGTACAATAGCACCATGGGCCCATGGCCCGAGCCCTCACGGGAACTATACGTTAATGTCTCCACTCTATTAAAAAAAAAACAGAGTCAGATGGCAATGATTGCTACATTTGTGATTTGTACTGAGAGGCACGGCCTTTTTCAACACTAACTCAAACTAGTCTTCCCTTGAATGCACATTGCGCATACATAATTTTTTTGTTGTGGCATACAGTCAACATATTGAATATGTCATGTGCATCATTTTGCATATTTAGCTTGACACGTTATAGTCAGTAGGGCGGTCATAGAGGCGCACGCGGCGCAGAGATTTGTAGCTGGAATTTGGTTCATATTTATGAAAGTGTAGATTAATTTATTGCAATAATACTATAAATTTTTGTATTATTTATATTTTTAAGGTAGGTTTATTTAAGTGGGATATACAGACCTCTGAGACCAGCCATCGTTGCAGAGTTGGATGCAGATTTATTTTTGCTGTTTAATTCTAGGTCTTATCTCCGGGGCCAACTCGGAGCGGATCCAGCAGCTGGAGCAGCGTCTGCTGACGCAGCAGGAAGAACTAACCAGCCTGCACCGGCGCCGGGGGGAAAATGCGCAACAGATCATCAATCTCAACACTAAGCTGCAGGAAGCGGAAAAAGCCATACAGTTCAAAGATGAAAGGTATTGTAATTGTGTTTTCGAAACGTAATGTGGTTTAGACCCCTGGGAGTTCCTGATCTCGGGATCTTTTCAAATTGGCAACATTTTGGCCAGCGTAAGCTTGCGGGTTTTGCAAATGGCCAAAATGTGACTAAATAAGCTCCAGTGGTTAGTGAAAAACCCACATTTTATTATTAATATTATTGTTTCCTCTTTTTGTGTTTCATATAAAAATAATTAATAAAAATTTCAAATTTCATTAAGCTTTTTCACTAATTGCATTTGGAACCTTTGGTTTCATAAAGGGGTACATTTTAAATATTCTGTGATTAACTTCTAGACTTAAATATAAAGTAAATATGTTTTCTCTTTCTCATACAGTTTAGATCATATTTCTAAACATGACAGTAATGGAGACACAATGATTTCTATGAGCTATTCCCAAAAGCCAACAAATTGGACACGATTGTGTCTTGTTACATCGTAATTCGAATGGCAGTGCTGCAACAATGCGGCCCCTGTTATTATGTACCTTAACATCACACACTTATCGACCGGCCACAAATATTAACAATTTTTTTTCCGTATATCTTTGGTACTATGTGTTCACTATTTTCCAAAATTTCAAAAAGTTCTGTCCTCAGCATCCTCTAATAAATATTATGCTTTTTGAAATAACACGAAATTTCATTGTAAGAGACAATCCCATTAGTTACTGAGGATTTCAACATTAAGATGAAAATTTCCGCAATATTCCCCATTTCGGGAATATTCCTCAAAAATAAATTCCCTATTCCCTGGGAATATTCCCCAAAAATAAATTCCCTGGAATTTATTTTTGGATCACTAGTCATGTCTGAAAATTTGTCACTTATCTGTCCAGGTTTCTGTTTGAGAATGCGTCATTCCATCGTCTCTACCTATTGAAAACAGCTTGATGGTTCATTAGTTATTTTGAATTATTTCGAATAGCAGAATTTTCTTAATAATTACGAAAGGGCATGATTTAAGATAAGAAAAGGTGTCTTATCAGAATCTGTCTTCTTTTTACTTATCTATTTTGTTTATTTACTTGGCGGGGTTGGTAGTTAATATGTTAATGTGAGCCAACCGTTTAAATATTTGTTGAATTTTTGATTCTTATCTTTCTTTGACATTGAGTCTTAACCACACTGTCAAACTATGTCAATTTATGATAAACAGAATATAGAATGTTGCAAAATGGAAATGCTACAATTTAAATATACTAATCACAGCGAGAGATTGTATGTGACGTCAACGTATTTAGTATTTTCTGTATAGGAATAGGACAAATGTCGATGACGTCCGTACGAGCTATTGCAGGGACTACTTTAAATAAGATAATTTAAAGTGAATGGGCTTTTAACTCATTTTAATCACAAATACCTTACACATTTATTTAAGAACAATTAAAACAAACAGTGAAAATCACAGAATATTCTGAATTCTTGACAACTTTTCAATGATATGGAATAGTGGTCTTTGACCGAGAAGATACTAAGGACGGGTTGTTTCGGAGAATTTGAACAGTTCATCAAATTTCAACGTTCATTTTCGGGTTCTGTGAAAGTCTATTTAAGTTCTTTTATTATATCATTGTAGGCTAGTTGCTTGACAAAACTGAAATAAAAACAGAACTTGAAAAAATCATTCACAGAACTTGAAAATGAACTTTGAAATTTGATGAATTGTTCAAATTCTTTGAAACAACCCGTCCTAAGAGTATCTACCACTCTGAGCATGATATTATGTAGAGTGGTTTGATGGAAAGTATTTATTTCTTATTTTCGAGCTTGTTACCATTTTGAACTGAGCTATAACAAATTATGTACATTCTTGGTCAACCCCATGAATGCATTTCCATAGCAGATATGAGTCATCTCAAAATCCGCTCCGGAATTTTATAGTAATAGAGATGCACTACTTTTATTATTTATACCTAATGCCGACCAGGTTTGCCGATGAAGCTAGTAACTTCGTCAGGGCAGTATAATACATTACGCTACGGTTTTGTAAACCTATTAAAAAAAATTAAAAATAAATATAGTGTTTATTGTTTTATGGTTGTATCTGCTTCATATGAAAAAATTTAATTCTATTTGGTCGACAAGGAAAAACTGTATCTTAATATTATTCTAATATATTATTGTCATTTTGTCACTTGCAAACATATTTATTTTATCTGTAAAAAGCATATCGCAAATTTCCATGTATAATGACGTAATTCTGATTTTCAAAAATTATCGCTTATTTTTATTGTGAAGAATGTTTATTAAGCTGGAAAATGTAATAATCTTGTATTTCTTTATTATACCTTTTGTATTTTTTTATAACATTAAAGAAAGAAAAACATTTCTCTATTTATATACATAAGTAGCTATCCTGAAGAAACTTTATTTAAATTTTTTTTTTTATTAACAATATAAAGTTTTTTTACAGGTTTTTTTTTTCGATGTCTGTCTCACTAGGATAAACTTGTGTCGAGACAGACGTAGGATAGTTATAAACAGATTGTTGGGACGTACTTGACTTACTTTGACCAGTGATTTCTGACATTATTTCAAGTAAAAAGTGTAATTTAAATTCCAGTATCCAGTAACAATTGTGAAATTTTTTTGAAAAAAAAATTTC
Source organism: Hesperophylax consimilis (assembly GCF_061612785.1). Taxonomy (NCBI): domain Eukaryota; kingdom Metazoa; phylum Arthropoda; class Insecta; order Trichoptera; family Limnephilidae; genus Hesperophylax; species Hesperophylax consimilis. Next base: position 24,477,804 of record NC_142849.1, on the reverse strand, counting down.
ACAAGTCACCACTGATAACTCAGCCGAGTAACTGCCAAAGTATCGTATTCCGTCAAGTAGCCCCTCACATCGACCCTAGCTATCCAATTCCTACTGATTTTCAATGTTTTTTGTTGAAATAAAAATAAAAATAAATAAAAAAAAACACCGGAGATCAAAATATCATTTACGTTTCTACTCTTAAAAATGTCAGCAATCATTGGTTAAAGTAAGTCAAGTACATCCCTTAAAACTCTGTATGCAATTTTTTTATAAAATACAAACACATCTGGTAAGACGGTAGAATTTGTAAAAACATAATTCTACAAAAAAACAAATAAGTTATATACTACAAAAATAATGTTAGCCGTTGTACAACGGGCCACTCCGTATTTTAGGTTGGCATTCCAAGGGTTAAACTTACAACACAACGTAACTTCCTTATATTATAAATAACTTCAATAATAATACTGGCTTCCGCCAAATAATAAAAGTCCTCAAAATTAGTTCCCCATTAAATGTATTAAAATATCTCTTACTGGTTTGTTTACATTTGATCAGATTTTAGAAAATAGCCCGACAGCTGTGTTAAATTGTGTTACATAAATTCTATTTGACCCAGTTATCTTTTATGGACTCCTAAATAGATTTTAAGTGCAATGATCTCATTCTGATACAGATTTTTATATTCTTTATTACTGGAAGCTGTATAATTTATGCAAATCTTTTTCAGATTAAAAAATGTTTATGCACATCTTTTTTGTGGTTTGTTCATTGCCGTCTGAGTTTCTTACTGTAGAATTAATCCAGCCAACATAAAATAATACAATTTCGCAAACAGGTAATGTGATAACTTTGGTGAAGAGTGTTTGTAATGAAATTTACACATCATTCTGACGTGTTATCTTAACTATAAAGCAGAAAAAATCTGTTTTTTTTTGAAGCAACAAAAATTTATGATTTTTTTATTGTTATACCATACAGTGGTCTCCCCGAAGCAAAGATATTAGAAGAACGAGATATGCTATGTTGGCCGCCGGACCGTAGCCGGAGTACTACCTAATTAGGGTACTTTGAACGGTATCGGGACGTGTACGCACAGAAATCTGTTCTATGTATTAGTGCGGATACCTTAGCGCAAGCGAAGGTGTGCAGTAGTATTGGTGAACAAAACCGGCGACACTCGGCAAAACAATTTCACTCAGTACGAACTGCGCATAGCACATCTCGTTCTTCTAATATCTTTGCCCCGGAGTCAATGAATGTGATGGTGATACATTGTAAGACTGAAGAAGCAGGGAGATATTTAGTTTTATTTTATTTTATTAATTATTGAATTAGTTTGTATTACGTATTCGTACAATACAAATTAACATGCTCAAGATTATATTTCATCTTAATAAATAAAAATTCAGTCTGCGCATGTTTACCCTCGCAAAACTCGAAAAGTAGTCGACCGATATCGCTGAAGGTTTCAAAATTTGTTCTTATTAGTGCCTGGAGTGTTTAGAGAGTGGTTTGAATCGTAGAAGAATTTTGGGACGCCCGAGAAATACTTAACGCTATATCTCTGCAATGGAATGAGGTACTGGGTCGAATTAAATTCGATGTAATGTAGTTTTTTAACAGTAAAATTGTGGTATACAGTATTGAATGGGGAAGAAGTCGAAGACACCCGAGAAAGGCCTTAGCAATAGAGAAGCAATGCGGGGTCCACTAGTTGTTTATAAAATTATAATTTTTTTTTTAAATACATTAATTCTTCAGACTTTTAGGCATCTCATCATGCATGAGTAAACATACATCATACATGAACATACATCATAAAGGAGGATAAAAACTGTTTTTTTTGCAATTGTTTTCTGTTACATAATGTAGGTATCTTATTATTTAACATATTTGTGTAATGCACATTTGTGAAAAATAGTCCACTTGTTAAAAACAATTTCATCCGAAGTATTTTGGCATTTGGTTTTTCGTAATTTTATGTATAAAAATAACACATATATAGCAATCCCTTTTTTTGGAATCCATTTTAACTTTTCACTCTTTTGATTAATTTTTGCAAGGAGAATATTAAATATTAAAATAAATATTGTTGTATCCAAAATTGTTTTTTAAGACACTCAATTTTTAAGCTATTTTTGCTAAGAAATATTCAATGGCTAAAGACCCAAAGAGCATGTAAAAGTTATTATTAGTATCTTTAAATTTGTACCGCTTTATACAATATCCCTGCTCATTGTCGATTATGTATTTATAGTAAGAATAGATAATTAAATTCACAAAATTAATTGTTAATTACAGCCTATCGCACGCGAGAGTTAGCATTTCATCCCTGGAGCTGGACGTGTCTCGCCTCCACACCAGCCTCAAGGAACTGAAGAGCTTGGAGCAGCACCTCCGGGATGAACACCAGGCCCTGCAGATCACCTGTGCTGCGTTGGAAGAAAAGCTAAGGAAGGCACAGGTAAATAATCCACTAATGCTTTTTAATTCTTCTTCAAATTCAAATTTTTGTATTTTTTTCCCGCTCTTCTCCACAAACGTTTTCCACTGACCCGTTGATATGGGTACTGCCGCCTTGGGAACCGTTTATTGGATAACCAACACTTCTACCATAAGTCGTTCGCTAGGTTTGGTGTCCACAGGGTGAAGTCTGTCCAGGTCTTGGTGGCAGATGCGTCTGCCCACCAGATGAGTGGCATATCTTATCGAGAGAGGCTGGTTGAGGAAGACCCTTTGACCTCTCCGGCCGAACTCTATACCCAACGCTTTACACCGCAGTTGAAGGGAACGTAACGAACCACTTCAATACATACTCACAAGCAGAGGGATTCATCTAGTCTGATTAGTATCTTTGCGTTAGCAATGGGGCTCACAATAATAATATTTATTCACGTATCCGTGGATAGTTCAGCGCCTTCCAAAATTCCTGCAGATTACCGGAGATTAGTGACAAAATTCTTGCATTAAATGCAGCGACAGTGAAATGTCACCAACATATTCTTCCCAACTATTAGATTAGACAGGTCGCGTGTAAACGAATGTACCGCACGTCACACAATACGTGTTGGACGTGAATGTGGACGAATGCCAAGTTTTTCGTCACTTAACTAGGATTATCCTGTGAAATAGTATAACGTATTTATACTTTATGTGTTATTGCCGTCACATGTGGGTGCAGTATTTGGATGATTTATTGAAATGTACAGTACATACACATTTACAGAGGAAACAGAATGATTTATTTATTATAATATTTGAAATTATTCAACTTGTTAATTTAATTATTTAAATGCAGGCTTGTTACACTCTTAATCTATTATATTAGGTATACTTAGTGCATTATTTTTCTTTTATTTTTTTTCTCTTTCATATTCTTTTCTACCTCTGTTTGTTAGGTATGTACTCCTTTCTTTATTTATTCTTATTGTACTTGTGCTCTTTTTATTTATTTGTAATTTTTGTATATTTTGATTACTATTAATTATCTTATATTTCTCCTATTTTTTTGCACAAGCTTTGCTCTTAAAAAGGTTATAACATGACTTATAATAACAAGAAATTGTCAATTTCTTTTTAAAAATGAAATTAACTTTAATATAGTTTAATTTAAAAACATTAAATTAAATTAACAAATTTAAATTGCTTAATTTCTCTAAAGCATTAACAGATTTGCAACTAATCTGACGTAATAATAATATTTACATTGACAAACTTTTACCAAATCCTGTATCCAAAAATACATACGAGTACGTATATCCTAGGTGAGAACTAATATCGACCTACAATTCATAATAACATGTATTAATGTTATTGTTATTTATGTTATTTTTGCTATATATATAATATGTTTTAATGTAAAGTAATAAATAAATAAAATATCGCCCAGGTTAAAGCTTATTTGCCTGGGCGATAGAGATACCAGGTTTTAATTAAAATTTGCTTGATTTGGCTTTAACTGTGTTTAGTGACCAAACCCGAACAGCCCGGTACTTAACAATCTCGCCTTCCTCATCTCATTCTCCTCCCCACCCCATTTAGCCTCCAACATATTCCGATTGAGGATGCCGTAGTCCCACTGGCTTTGAGAAATTGTAACTCTTATGTGGTATTTTACAAAGAGCAATATTCTATTAAAAACATATCCTTTTGCTTATCCCGTCTAGAGTGGAGCACCAACGCTATGAGCTCCTAAAATAGTTTCAATAATCCGTTTGGTAATCCATTAAGTGTTGACCCACCCACGATATTTTCTCCAGAACTCTTGGCAGACAACCATTTCATATTCAACTCTGTGTTTTTTAGTTGGTTGCATTCACTCGGCAGTTGCAGTCACGTTTCCGTTTTTTACCAGAATTTTTTTCGAAATTATTTTTCAAAACCTTGATATGTTATTTTTTCATTAATTAATATTTTTTAATTCAGTGAAATAAATCAATTTGAATCATGTTTGAAGTAAGTGATTGTGATCGCGTTGGAAGGATTAAGAAGAAAAAGGTATTATTTTTTGGTCATATTTTTTCTGTTAGTGTTACATTGTATACCCTAATGTGTGCCATGTTTAACGTTTATCTCAGATAAATGTTAATTAATCAAAACTAATTTCTTCCCAAACGTATTTTTCTCTTTTGTCATTCGAACTTTTACTATAAGTCCATTCAAGCATTCAGTTCACTTGATCGTACCATTAAATCTTCTTAGAAATGTGTTTTTCCCTACGTCTATTATCTATGTATATTATTTTGCTATTTTGCTCCTTTCTTCAGCCGTTCTGTCTACTTGCCCAAATCACCTAAGCGCCCATTTCTTTATCTTAGTTTATACTCTTCCTGCTTGGAAATAAGAGTTTGGAAGTATGTACTTGCCTATTCTGACCTTATTATGGTGTGTATATATCACTCTGTATTTAAACAAATATCTACTGTAAAGCAGAAAATATGTTATCTGAAGCTTCAAAACCCTCGAACAGTGATCTCTGAAATCGTATAATTGGCACATAATTTTCTGTCTGGACTTTTTAGGTCATTGAAACTATTTTCAACTTGTAACTTTTTCAAATATGAGCTATGGAGTCTTGAAGTATCCATTTAATTGTTTTAAATAATTAGACATGTTCCTTTTACGATTATTCAAAAATACAGCAGTGTTGATTGAAGCTTAAACGAAATTCGGTTATTTATTATTATTTCAATGAAATGGCTTTGGCCGTGTTTGGCGACCAGATCTGAATGAATATCCAGGTACTTCCCCATCTCCTTCCCCTCCAATTGGGGATGCCGTAGTCTCACTGACTCCATATGGAGTTGAAACACAAATTATTAAAGTAGAACATCTTTGATTAAAATTATACTTAATGTTTAAGTTTAGTAGGTATTTTGGCCTCAAATTCAAATGTAAGCAATGTTTTATTAGTATTAAAAGCCCACCCAACCGTTCCTCTAATGATGGAGAATGCAGAACTTAGATAACAGGGGATTGAACCCGGGATACTTTAGTGGGAACCCGACACCTTTGTCGTCTCAGCTACTAACCGTTGCATAATGTTTCTTTTCAGGATGAAAACCGCCAACTTGTCGAGAGACTTATCAAATACAAGGCAAAGGATGCTGACAAGATGAATGAAGATAATGAAAATTTCCTAAAGTAAGTCTGTTTCCTTTTCATTAAAATCTCTTTTTGTTTGCACTCACTTATAGAAGTATGTAGTAATTTATACTATTTTATTTAGCTTGACTACCCATGTTAATAAATAGTTTGCCTGGTATTTCAAAAGTAGATCAATATTCATTCATTATTAACAATGTATATTGACAATAAATTATTATTCTTGTCCACTGATAAATATTCCAACACATTGCTATTTCTTTAATACCTCTTTGAAATATATACATTATTTTTTTGAAGTTCATTAACTATTAAAATATAATTTGTTTTGGATTTTTAAGTTTCCATATAAAAACAATAATTATTGTTTTTTTTATATTATCTTTCAATTATATTTTAGAATTCCTCTTATAAAACTGATATATTAATTTTTCTGCCCTAACAATATACAAATTTCAGCATCAATCATTTTCATTTTATGTTTTGCGCAGTTTTTAGATAACCCAGCTTTTTATCTTTCAAATTAAAATGTATGTTATTATTTTAGTACATATTATTCAATTTTTTTCTGTGGTTTTGGATTTTTGAGTGATTTTTTTGAAAAAGTCTTTTTTGAAGATGTGTGTTTTTAAATTTTTTTTTATGATTTGTTTTTATTTGTTTCTTATTTTTGAAGTCTAATTCCGCTTTTACTGTTAGTTGTTACATACACATAAGCTATAGAAAACCACAGTTGTTTATTATTTTGCAACAAAACTTGCATAGCAGTTATAAAACTTTCCCATTAGTTTTTTTTTTTTTTTTTTACATTAAATAAAATATCTTTATAAATTGCTCCTAGTTAACAATACCATTGAATAAAATTTATGAAAATTGACAACATTTATAAATATTGTCAAATCAAAATTTTGTGAACATAGTATTGAATAAATTATTAAAAAAAAAATTAAGCACCCCTATTCAATTTTTATTTAGCTTTAGCCTTTTGATATTAGATTGGAATGTTAATTGTCATGAAATAGTTGATTTTACCTTTGGTGAAATGGTTTACTGTGCGATTAAAATTATTAGAATAGAAAAGTAAACTAGATACATAATAATAATTTAATGCAAATTATTATTTTTACAAACTTTTGCAAAATGTATTTTATTTTACATTACAAAGGGATACAAAACTGGTAATTTCGTTTTTTCTACTTTAAGCAAAATGCATTTTATGTTACACTAGCGCAGATCTGAACTCTTGACAAATTCATTGTGACACATTCTTTATTTGAATTTGATATCTGGTTGACTCCTGTAGAAAAGTAACATAACAATATTGTAGTTTCAGTAACTTAGGAGGAAATAACTAACCCCTTTCTGTGTAGTGTGTATAAATGATTGGCGGTTTTTCTTCTTTTGGTTTTGTGTGTCTAATTTCAGCAGGACAAGCAAACCAACTGCCTTTTTACTGAACACCTTCAGTAGGGTTAGTCTCGGGTAAGTTCCTGACACGACGGCCCAGTGATCATTCATGCAGTACACACGATACAAACTTTTTTACAATACATCTTCAATTTACTAGCGAATGCGACAGGGAGTTTGCATTTATTGTAGTGTGAAGTTTTGTTAGTAACGTAATTCAGTGCTTGCAGATTTCATTACGAATTTGTAATTATTATTAATGGATATAATCGGTACATTCATTACATATTTGTAATTATTATTGATGGATATAATCGGTACATTTCATTACCTATTTATAATTATTATTAATGGATATAATCGGTACATTTTGAATAATTAGATGATCTTCTGGACAGAAATTTTAATAATTATTATGGTAGAAAAATCTTGGTCCCCTCCTAAAATTGCCTATCTTTCCTCGGGTTACGTTGAAGAGGGAGACCTGTAGCACGAAAATTTAGCATGGAGATATCAGTTGTCTCCATTATTTAGTATTTGCAATGACTATTTATTAAAATGGCACAACATTTTTGTATTCAATAGTTCTATCCAGTGGTAGATACTCTTAGTATCGCCATTCATAATCGAAACATTGCTTGAAATGGCAATAGCCGTATTTGGAGATGAGATATGAAAAGCCAGGTACTTCCTCAACCATATTTTACCCCATCTCCTTCCTCTCCCAACTCACGTCAGCCTCACAAAATATCCTGATTGGGGATGCCATAGTTCCATTGGCTTCTATCAGTTTTCACATAAAAAAGAGGTTATTTCAACTGTCAGCTAGTTGAGCATAAAAACTCGTCACATCTTGCTTGTTTGCAGTTTTACGGTAGGTACATTCATTTTTAAACAGTGTGTAGTTTGACAATAAGCGTGACACCCTCCAAAGCATCTCACAAGTTGTCTGAAATAGATGTTTAAACAGTGTGTAGTTTGATAATAAGCGTGACACCTTCCAAAGCATCTCACAAGTTGTCTGAAATAGATGTTTAAACGGTGTGTAGTTTGACAATAAGCGTGACACCTTCCAAAGCATCTCACAAGTTGATGTTTTCAGACAATTGGTCCCGCTCTTCATTGCTTTTATTTTCTAAGTTTGCTTTCGCCACTGCTGATTAAAAATATACATTTACAAACTATATGCTACAAAAAAAACTTCATTTTGCAAAAATACACATTACATTGCACAAATAAACACATTTCACATTGCAACTACATTGCACTACATCTAATACTGCAGCAATGATCACTGGACTGTTAGATATTATTTTTGGCATGGTTGTATAGTTTGCTTGGGTTGCTGAAATCTTTATTTTTTGCATGTTTTGTTTTGTTTTGTTTGCTTTGCTATACAAAGCTTAAAATCTCATAATATTATATATTGTGTTACATATAATTATTATCGTGTTGGTATTATATTATGTTGTATGTACATATTGTCGCCTTTCAGGCAAAGGTCACCAATCCACTTGCGAAAATGTAGAGATATATAAATTTTGATGTTAGAGAAATAATCTTATTTGATTGATTTTATTTTTTTTCTATCATTATGCTAATAGATAAAACTTTGAAATGTTTAAAGTTAATGTAGCTTACTTTAGCTTTCCAATTTGTATTATCTAAAGAATGTTTGTTGTGGTTTGGTGACTTTTGTCTGAACGGCAACAATATTTTAGCTAAATATATACATAATAATAATATAACAGTTTTTTTTAATCCACATAATCGATATTTACGATTCTTTTCTACTCTGATTTTTGGTTTATGGCACCCTTAAATATTGCTATCCATTTCATTGACTTTTCAAACCTCCATCTGGTGGTGTTATTTCTATTCTGTGTTTTGTTATTTGGGTTTGTACATTGGTCAGGAGTTGTATGATCTGTCTAATCAGAAATGTATTGTTTCACGATTCATTTAAAACATAAACTTGAAGTATTTGATTATGTTTAATGTTTAAAATAAACAAAAAAAAATTTTTAATCTGGCCGCATCAAATGTTTTTACTAAAAGTTTTCTTATACAAGATTCTTGGCACTATATCGGCCCATTAAATTGAAATTTACTTAGTTTTTTTAAAAAAACTACTTGTCCATAAAATATCAAAACTTCTACTGTTTAGACAAGAAAAATATGAATTTTCACGTATTGTTTTTATTACATTGTTGGGAAGTAAGAGCTTCACAGATGCACTCATAGAGGGCAGTGCATAGAGCTTGTGTGGAAGTCCGCAAGATGGCAGCTAGCGGCCAGTAGTCACCAGGGCCAGTGAGAATGCTCCCAGACAAACTTACTGTTTCAGATCTCAATTAGCCAGCTTCTAGTTAGGTCTACTATCAAGTCACCATTGTAATACGCGAAGTATTAATAAATCCCTGATTTATCACAAAGAACCAATTATTTATAATCTCCTTCCACGACGAGTGGGAGAACTGTTTGTGGAAACACAACAGCTGGCGCAGCAGTAGTACTTACTTTTTTTTATTTGGTACAGGAAATACATATTGTACAATTGTATATCCTTTTAGTAATAACATAACATAGAATTTATATAGCGCAGTTTGGTGTCATTTCACTTCGACTTTCTTTTGAAACTGACTTTTGACTGTCCAACTTTTCCAAGGAATCCCCTTTTTAGGACAGTCAAATATTATATGTCTTATAACTAGGAATGATTTATTAAACATGCATAATAAACAAGGTGTCTGGGGATAAAGTGCAATACTTCTGCAGGTGATTCTACATGATAGTACAAAAAAAAAGCATTTTTTCGAAATTCCAACTTTCAATGTAGTTTTTTAGGAAAATCAAATTACCTTCTATGGGAAAAATCAATGTAATTTCAAAACACTTTTTTTTTACTTCTACCATCATGTTGAATAACCTCCTGAAGTTAGTGCACTTAACACCCAGACACCCTGTATCATTTATTTCATTATTTTTGTTTTAATGTTCTTGATAAATTTGCATGCTTCATAGATGCAATGCTCTTAAACTTTTATTCCAAGTTCTTTAATTATTTTCATTACACTATTATAAAAAAAAAAAATATTTGAAAAATATATATACATTAGGGTGTCCCAGGACATAAGGAAGAATTTTTTTTTCATGAAATTAAATATGCATACCCTCTTATTTTATTCCATTTGATTCATTTGATTATTATATGAGTTATTACTCATATAATAAATATTATTTTGATTAAACACCGGCAACCCGTGCCGACTTGATGCCAAACATATGATACAGAGTTAATATGGAAGGATTTTCAACTTTCATTTTTGTCGGATAAATAAAATTTAAAAATGCGCAAATGTTCAATTATGTAGTATTTTATATTTAAAAATGGTTTATTTTTTTTTTCATAGTTTGTTTTTTACAGTCAGGATAAATCTTCCGGTGTTCCTGAACGCATCGTAACAAAAATTGTTTTTGTTCCTCTTCGACCGTGAGATTAAGCCATGAAAATCTTGCATTAACTTAACAGTTCTTTCAGCTGTATCATTCACTACCCTCAGCGGCGACACCTTCTTTCTGACTTCTTGATACGAAGCATTATTTGACCACATCGTAGGGAATTCGTTCGTTCGAACTGGCATCTGTTTTCAGACGATCAAACAAATACTTGCTCTTGACTGAAATGAAGTCGTAAATATTTTTCTCTGAAACAAAAGTCACTAAATTATGATATGAACAAAAACCTCAAAACAAAACATAATTTAAACTTCTTAATAAACTTACCATACAATTTACCATCAAGATCTTCCTTCGATGGGATGTAACGATTGTCATGGGTTGATAAATGATTTTTTTTGATATTTCGAGCATTTTTATTTTAGTTGTTTGATCCACAGCATCGTCAAACAGCGATAAAATAGATCCTTCATCGGTCAAATACCATAACTGCTTAATGAATAGAAATAAAGCTGCCATTGAGATGTTTTCATCAATTTTTTCTTAAGCCTTCATCGATTTCAAAAAGCACAAGTCCTGGTAAGGTGCTTTAACTGCTATAATACATTGTAACCATGGCTTGACATAGGATGTTACTATGAATAGGCAAACGTCTAAAAGTGCCGCCTTATCCTTACCCGTAATTTTAAATTGTGCACAAATAAATTATATTTTCAAGGAATAAAGCGCCTTTGCCATCCATCGAGCACTTGGGGGCCAAATCTTAAATTTTCGATGTATCTCCTCCTAAAACTATCACACAGAGCTCTAAAAACTCTCAATAGTCATCTCCAAGTATTTTTGTTGTCAGTGCAGTACGGTAAAAGTCAAGCAAATCATCGATTTCTTAAGCGGTTAGGTGCAATGTGAGATTTTCTCTGTAGCACTGAATTTTATCGGGATCAACATTTTTACAGTTATCTCGAAACTTTTTGAAGAGTGGTATGTCAGGGCTTGTAGTCACTTGACTGATTTTTACTTCAAACACAGCTTTTATTACCAACTATGGCTATATTTGGTATATATTGACAGTTAAATTCACTTTCCGGATATTGTAGAACAAAACTTCAAGAACTTGTCCATTAGATGCCAATTTAAAACCCGATATTTGGTGTTTTACGACTCCTATTAAAAATATACTCTTTTTAGAAGTGCGTTAATCTAACAACATCTTGCCTGAACGAGTGATTTTCGTTTACTAACAAAATAGCAAGTTACTACAAGCTTTTTTTTATTTTTTATAAATTTAATTTAGATTAAATTTGATAATATTATTATTAAGTTCTGCAAGTGTTTTAGTTTTTTATTATTGTGACAGCTGTTTCGGCTTACAAGGCCATTTTCAAACTGTGGTTAGTCCACATTGAGACGACGTATTTATACTATTTCAAATGTAAATTTTGAAGGTGCATACATTGATTTATTACTGGTTAAACCGATGACATGATCTATTGTTGGTTAAACCAATCTATGTTTTCCCCTCAGTAAATGGTAATGAGTTCTTAATTATTTACTAATGACTTTATTGCTATGAATTATTTGGGTGCATTATACTGCTTGGGTTTTGTGAAAATACTGAGAAGTGGTGAGTAAATTATTTTCCGTACTTTATTAATTAGTGTTAAATTTGGGTCATTCGTTGCAACACTTGCAGAACTTAATAATAATATTATCAAATTTAATCTAAATTAAATTTATAAAAATTAAATTGAGTTCTACGAATTAAACACAAAAACAATAAATAAAAAAATTACTACAAGCTCATCAACACGTTTGCTCGCTAGCGTCATGTACAAGTACTGACATCTTTCGATGCAAGTCGGCACGGGTTACAGTTGTCCAAAGTAAACGAAAAAAATTTTATAAGCTTTTTGTCATTATTAAAACAAAATTAGAGGGTATGCGTTCAAAAATAACAACTTTAATTTTTTTGGGACACCCTAATATATATATATATGTATTCTCTTTCACTATTAATCTATATCATTTATTTGTTTCAAGCCTAATATAGTTGTAATCATAATCACTATTCATTTCACAAATTAATGCTTGACTATTTTATTCTTAATTAATCATTGCATCAAAATCATTATATAGAAAATATATTAATTATCATTATAAGAGTATTAACTTTATATTGTGCCTTTTATGTAATATAAATATTTTGTCAAGAGATATGATTCGAGATTTTCACTGCCAAAAGTATTATATATAATGCTTTATTTTTGGGGTATTATGCCGTTTTGCGTTACCTCATTCTTTAGCGAACGTTATGGACAGCATTATACAGTGTCCATCGTATTATACATCTGCCCCGATGTAGGACACTGTAAAGCTGTCCGTGACGTTGGCTAAAGATGAAAGTAGCACAACACTGCATAATATGTACTACAAAAAAAATCACTATAATTATGTCAATAGTTCATTCAACATTATTCATATTATGTTAGTCATTTAAATCTTAAGGTGATGCACTACTTCGTGTAATATTTTCACTATCAATAACAATCCTTACGTAGATGGCGATAAGGTTTAAATTCCCGCTTAAAACACCATCCGCCTGTTTTGATTTATGCAAGAAAAAAACATGGCCAAAAAGTGCCTTTTATTTTATTTTGTGAATGTTCAGGCATAAATATTTAATTTTTTTCGATCATTTTATAGATAACTTAATTTTCCACATTATACAATAAAATCATAACCGAAAATGGGTCCGTAAGTAGGAGATTTTGAACTTTAAAGCAGTTTTCATAGGCCTCATACTTTATTTTTTTCTGGGCTTATAAAAAGATTTATCTAAAAAATACTCGATTATTTCAAAGGCCAAGATGTATTCTACTCGCAGTATTTAATTAAAGCATCTGAAACATTTCTAGTCGACCAAATTTTCAAACCAAAAACACATGATTTTTCATTACTATGTATGGCATCGCCTTAATCTCATTTGCAGTAAAACCTTATTTATCAAGCATGAAGATTAAAATTACGCCATCCCAAAAATTTTTCAACAAATATTGAAGCCTATAATTTTTTAACATTTTTAAACTTGTTCGTCTATTTGAATTACATTTTTTTTTTCGTATTTTTTGCAAGTCTTGAAAGTGAAAATTAACCCACTTCCCGACTTCCGATTGAGTTGAAACTCGGCTGATAGACTCGTTGTCGATGACAATGCTTTCTATCAATTTTTGGTTGCAATCACGTATACACATGCTCACACGCTCGCACTTCTCTGAAATTCAATGACATAACAGCTGTTAATATACGCAATAAATGTCAGTCTTATCCCATCGGGACATGGCTCGGTTGGTTGAGTTGTAGACTCCAGTTCCTGTGTAGGAAGGTTCAATCCTCAGTCAGACCAAAATAAAAAATTGACAAAATTAAAATACACTGTAATATAGTTAAAAAAAATATTTTTTTTGTATTGATTTTTTTCCATCTATCTTCATCGTGAGATGAAATAAAATTGCACCTCCCGTACAAATATTATTGTTAAATACCCAAGTTTTCGTAATAATATTACATTTTAAACTAAATTATTTTTATTTATTTTTTTGGAATAACTTAGCGAGTAAAACCTCAAATTTTTTTCAATAGACTTTGCAGTAAAGTCAATAGATGTCGCACATTAAAATAAAAAAGTAGGTTTATCTAAAAGACGCTGTTTAGATTGCATTTAGTTAGGGTTGAATCTTGCAATCATACATACATAAAGATAGTTCCCAATGAAAATGTGCGGTGAGAAAAATGAAAGAAAATGTTGGTAGTTCTTATTCGAAGTATGATAGGGTCTCATTAGCTCAGTGGTAGAGCAGTGCCCCGGCAATGCAAGGGTCTTGGGTTCGAGTCCTAGATGCGACTGTATGCTTTTCTGTTTCAGATTTTCGTTTAGAAATCGCAAATATTGTCTTCAATAATTAAATATTATTTTTCCTTATGAAATATTTAATTTGTGTTTTAAGGACCAATACTCGATTTTTTTTTTCAAGTTTAAGTAAAACATATATCTAAAATTGGTGCAGTAATCTACTAGATTGGAGATTAATATTTTAGTAGAATTTTCATCTTTGATTCGAATGTTGTTGTGGGGAAACTTTCTCAATGAAGAATATCTTTTCTAAATGTTATACCAAGTTAAGTATAATATTAACAATTTTTGTAATGAATATAAAAATTTGAAGTAAATCTATTACTTTCCTGTAATTTACAAAAGTTAATTTTTTTTTGACGCCGTATGCAATACTTCACATCACTGTAATTGCACATTGAAGTTATTTTTGCTGTACAAAGTATTCTATGAAAATATTTATTTTGTTTCAAACTCAAAAAAAGATTAAATGGATAAAATCTGTTTTCATTTAATAATTTTATTTTGAATGCTTTATTGTTATTAGTATGCTATCTTAACTAATTTACATAAAATTGTACTAAAAATGTTTAAAAATGTTTCACCTCACATTTTTTTTTGCCTAAACAGTAAGTAAAATTACTGATAATAAAAAAAATACTAGTTTTATGAACATTACTGCCACCTCACTTTTTTGTCGCTTCATATAAAAATAATTAATGAAAAATTCACAAAGTTTCATAATTTTTTCTCAAATTGCGGTCGGAACCTTTTGGTTTCATAGAGGTGTACATTTTAATTATTCTGTTGTTAACGTCTATATTTGAATATATATTTTTGTGATTTCCCTTTTATACACCGTTTAGTTCATCTTTCTAACCATGACGGTAAGGTAGACACCATGATTGCTATGAGACCATATGAGCTGTTCCGAAAAGGGAACAAATTGACTCTATGGGTAGTTTGTTCCCAAAACCGAACAGTTAGCCTGAGGAGTTAAGGTTTATTTCAATACATAATCCAATAAGCAAGATCTTAATTCAATATAGTTTTCGCTGCTTTCTAATTGAACCATGCGACATAAGTTAGTAAAAGTAAATAAAAATAAATATTAAACTTGGCAATTTAACCACTCAGAACATTAGAACGTCAAAAGACGTAAATATGATAATAGCGGTCAAGACATTAGAACGTCTTTTCACGTAAACGCGCGAGATTTTACAAAAATCGATTTATTTCCATCACTAGTATACGGATTGCCATGATTTAAAAAACAGAGTATCGATAATGAATAACGCTACGCGTCTGTATTCAAGAATATCTATGGAATGTAGAGGTGCATCACCTGCAAGTCGATTGGATCTGTCATCTTGTTCGTTCATAATTTATTGCGTTTCTAAATAATTTATTAAAAATATTTTAGTTTGGACGGTTAATATTTTGAGGTGACTAATAGTTTTTAATTATATTTCTTCAATATATAAAGTGTTATTTCTTTATGATACTCAGAAAAAAGTACATTTTTCACAGCTTTGAAATAATGGTCAGCGATTTTTACATATTTTTGACGTTTTCAGAAAATGTATATTTAGAAACGCAAATATTTACGTATAACAATACAATAGTGAATTTCATAATCTTTCCAAAACATTTTTTAGAATGAGGCTACGTTTCCCAAAACGTGAGTTATGAAGCTTTTAACAAAACTCGTAAATATCACTATTTTCACGTTTTGACAGTTCGCAAAGGAACACAAAGTAAATAAAAGTCTTTGTCTGAGAGGTTAAAAGACAAGACTAATTTAATTATCATAAAATTGACGTGCTTGCAATTCAGAGCCATTACTATAAATGTCTAAATATCACACCTTTTGACCGCCCGCACACAATCAACAATAATGATTTTAAATTTAGAAATTCATCTTTATTTCAATATCGATATTAAGCCTAAACATCACGATGAACATTGCTCCAAACATTTGGAAAGGGGGCATCCCATCCACATTTTTGTTTGAAAACTTAATGTTTGTGTTTTCCATGGCCGACGGAAAACATTCTCCGCTCATTGGAAACGGGAAAGCAGGGGAGGAGATTATTTAATTTTTTGATGGCCACCGCGCGGTGCGGTTTGTCACGGAACATAAATCGTACAAGTTTTGAAGGTATGTGCACTGAGTGAGCACAATAATATTGAGTTTTATTAATTGTAAATAAATAATGTCGTAATGGATTATTGTTTCTATCAAGAACCCACTTTTAAGTAAAGCCTATTGTAGACGGCCCAACAAACCTCCGGAACAATTTTTGACAGCTGCTGTTTCGAGATTCTCAAGTGGTACAGCAGGCTTCTATATATATGAATCCCCAGTTATGAGAAATCGTAATGTGACACCATGGCCTTCGTGGTCTTTGACGACCTCCATGGTCGAGGGATAAGACTCTCGGCTAGCAAGCCGGAGGTCGCGGGTTTAAATCCCGTCGCCTGTAAGTAAGTTTCATTTGATTAATTTGTGTCATTTCACATTTTATTAATTTAAAATAATGTATAATTTATTTGCGGCACGTTCCAGAGTGGAAGATACTCTCAGTATCGCCCTGCTGTAAGACCACCATTCAGAATTAAAATGGCTTTGGCCGTGTTTGATGAACAGATCTGAATAGCCAGGTACTTCCCCACCTTCCTCTCCCCCATCTCCTTCCCCTCCCCCTAACCTTCAGCCTCACAACATACCCCAGTTAGGGATGCCAGTCTCATTGTATCTATACAATTGGGAGCAGTTGGAACTCTTATGCGGTATTCACATAAATAAAGCATTTCTGGTGAAATGACGTCACTTCCCCACATGGTTTTTTTTTTTTAAATATGTAGCAATTATCTTACCTGTATTTAATACTTCCATAAAAGGAACTCGAGGATACATGTGGGTAGATTAAATGCTTGCACCAGTAATAAAACTCTTATGACAAATTTAACATTTATTATATAAAATGCGGTTTCTAAACACATAGCTCTAGGAAATTAATAAATGAAGCAAGAGACTCAATATAAAAGGTTATATCTCAAGACGTGTTGAGATAGAAATCTCGATAGTTAAAAATGCAAGTCATGTCAGTTGAAAATTTAGAAAGAATAAATGATGCTATAAGAATTAAATGGGCCCCAGCTCATAATTAGATAATTCTGAACAAATTTATATATTATCAGTGTAATCCCTAAGAACCTAAAGTATATCAATCTCAATTTAAAGGGCCTCTTACGTATATTTAGGGTCCGCCAAAGTCGGCAAGTCTTTCAGAACGTCTCGTGCCACCGAGACTCGAGCCACAACTGACAGAACCAAATCCAAATGCAGCGCAGCGTCCTTCAGAGTAGTTCGCAAAAACAAGACGGCAACTTGAGAATGCTGACTGTCGGTACGGTAGGTACTTAACGAGACTGCTACAAATATAAGGCTAATAAATAAAACTAATTATTCAAAATCAGTTTCCAAGACGCGGATGAAATTACCTAAACCAAATCTGTCTTAGATTTTCAATTCCTGATATAAATAAAAGAATTTCATGGTCAAAGGTACGATCGAATCCAAGATCTGTGTTTCCTTCCTGATGCAATACTTTCTGTGATTCAGCGAAAAACTGAGAGCATGCACGTCTTCCTCGTCGGACATCTACAAAGTAATAACATAATGTCTGTGGCCACGCTCGCCGCTCCCCAATATTTCAACAAAGGGAGCACACGGAATGTGAGCGAAAAGAAAAATGTTTGAGGTTTTTTTTTTTTTTTAATAGAAAGACAAACATTCCCGGGTTACGAATAACCTGACAATATTTGAAAATCTCCTACTACCACCACAGTAAGCTGAAAATATTGCTTGTGTTGTGATGGAGGACTTAGCCGGACGAGGAATCGAACACATTACGCCTGGGTGGGACCCAAACGCGATGTCAACTCGGCCACCGACCGGTTGTGGCCGAGTCTGCTTTAGAACACACACACTTGCTCCGCTGCCTTTTTCGTACAAAACTTAAATTAGCTTTTGGGGCCAAAATATCCAAGCAAACTGAATACCTTTTTTTTTAATCAATATCAAATGTCTAATATGGATATTTTATTTATCTTTGTTTTATATTATGATATATAAGCCATTAATGAATTTAACTTAAAGATTGTAGATACAACTTTGCAAGCGTTAATTGTAATTATTAAAAAATAATCTTGGCCTACCTACTAAAAAGCATTTTTTTAGGTATAAATTTGTTTATGAAATATTTTTCTTCCAATGTAAATCACTTAAATTAAATTTACACCCATCAAAATGCTTTTTTTTATAATTTTTTTTTTTTTAATTTTATATTTCAATATTTTATGCGTTAAATAGAGCAAAATTATTTTTTCAAATAATATCATTAACTCACGAATAATTGTCATAATTGAAAAATAGAATTATTTAATTTCCTTTATTTTAGAATTTAAATCATAAATTAATAAAGTAGCACATTTCCATACTAGATATTTGCTATGCCTTTGGATTTAAAAAAAATTAATCAGTTTCATTAGGTATTTTGGTCTAAAATCCAAATTGAGTTTCGTATGAAAAACGCCACGCAGTCGTTCCTCTCAATAGTGCATATTGTCAATATAAAATAAATATGTGATGATCTTTTGGCATTGTGCTTCTTCATCATTTGTATTAAAACCATTTAAAAATTAGCTGTACTTACGTAGTATCCGAAATTCTATTGAAAAGTGTAAGTTGGATATAGTATATTAACAATATGAAAATCATCAGAATATTTTATTTGAAATAACAGTATTTAATCTAACTAAGTCCTTTGCTCCAATGGGTCGATAAGGATAATCGACGTAAAGTGAAGACCCTGTGCAGAAAAGTAAAGTTCGCTACCGTTTGCAGTGCTGCCAATGTGGGACTTTTCTGCGCAGGGTCTTCGGTTTATGTCGATTACCCTTACCGACTCAGTGGGAAGACGGGCTAAGAACACCCGCACAACTTTGACTCTGCACAAACTCACTACTTCGTTTGCATTCATGCATCGTTTAATCTTGCGTTATACCACCTCTTGACATGACCCAACCTAAGTATACAGGGCGTATCGGCACGTACACGACAAACTTTCACCAGCTATTCCTTTTTTTTTTTCAATTAAAAACAAACAAAAACATTAAAAAATCCACACTCCGTCACTGTCATTGGCATTGTTTCTCGTGTTTAACAGCTGTTATTCGCAAGTGTCTCAAAAAGCGTCCTCGCTCTTTCATACACACTAAATAATAAAAGCTAAAAATGAGACGATGGTGCCATGCCATTTCGTTGTGATCGTAAAAGCGCGCCAATGTAGGCACGTACGTACATTATTCAACGAAACTCGAATAAAATATTGCCATGGGTTTTCAAACTTTGACAAAGGATAAAACAGTGGTGACATATGGTGAAAATATGAATACTTAGTTAATTTTTTATTAAAAAAAAATGTTACCGGACAGCAAAGTGCCCATAACATTTTTTACTCTAAATGTGCTAAGGAATAGCTGGTTAAAGTTTGTCGGATACGTGCCGATGCACCCTGTATGATTCATTAACCTAACTAAAACATTTCAAAATGATTCACTACTTTCTCCATTCACCATTCAATAAATGTAATTTCGTCAGCGCAGAAGTGTCGTTACCTGAAAAAATGCAAAAATGAAGTAAGCAATCATTGGAAAGTGCTTCAAATAATTTGTTTCTTGGAATAGAGAAGGCTATGTCGACAAAACAAAGAATCCTACAAGTATTTTTCAACTTTTACTTGAACCACCTCCACTTTTTTTAAACTTTGTTAAAAATAAACTTGTTTATTTCAGCCTGACATTTTTTTAGGATGCCCCACTTCTGCGCTAACTACCTCAAATTTTTATATTCTCCTCTTATACCAATTCTTGACTCAATCACTTTTCACAAATCACTCAACCGTTAACCTTCTTTTCATTGTCATTTGGTCTTCCAGAATCCGTGGGGAGCGAATGCGCCGCGAGCTGGAAGATGCGGTGCGTGAAGCAGCGGGGGGAAGCAGCCGGGGGAGTATATGCAGCCTCGACTCGGGTGGGGGAGAGTTTCAGGGGGGACAGGGGGGGCGGGCGGGCTCCCCCTCCCGCGACTTTCCCCTCCCCCTCCCCCTTGGCCTTCCGCACGGGCCACCCATGTCCCCCTTCCACTCGGGGCAGCTCCCTAGCAAAGTGGCGCTCAAATTTGTAAGTGAATAAATATGTTGAGAAATGTATGATTTTTTTATTTACATTTTTACCCATACTGCTTGTCATTCATTTCCCATCCTTCATTATTTACTCACACGCTTGAACATTTTTTTTATTGTGACGTACTTTATGTTGTGATTGTTGTAGTTTTGATGGACTCTACATATATCCAGCAATAATCATGGAAAATTGGGATAATAATTCACGTCCAGAAACTCAAACAAGAACTGACAACAAACTGAAATACCTTTTCACCCCTGACAACATAAGTAAAGTACCTGCTCCCTTTTCAAATCTGTTAAGTACATTATACAGGTGGATGTTGATATACAACTCAAATACACACACAAGAGCTGACAACTTACATAAGGTACCTACTCTATTTGTAAACATCTATTTGGTATATTATACAAGAGGATATCTATATATAAGTGAAAACATACCCAAGAGTTGACAACATAGGTAAAATACCTCCCTTTCTGCAAATCTGCTACTTTACAGAAGCATATGCATGTAAATACATAACTCAAATACAGAAGAGCTGACAAAATATGTAAAGTAACCTACTCTTTCTGCAAGCTTTTTAATTTACAGGAGCATGTAGATACATAATTCAAATACACAAGAGCTGACTATATATGCAAAATCCCTTCTCACTCTACGGGAGAGAGTGACAATATATTAGTAAAGTTCCTTCTCACTCTTCAAATCTGCTACTCAAGAGAAGCATGTTGATACAATCCTCAAATATTCAAGAGCTGACAACATTTGAAAAGTACCTAACCTACTCTTTCTGCAAACTTGTTACTTTATAGGAGCATGTCTATACAGGGTGTTGATCATTGGCGGCTCTTGTCTTTTGGGTGAACTAGAATGCTAATATTACAAAAATTGCATTATTTATGTTGTCGTAGTCGAAAATGTCTTTTTTTTTTCTTTGTAAATTCGGTTTTTGTATGAAGATTTTCAGGAAATCCGTCATCGATTCCAAAATTCAATATTCGTTTTACTCCAAATGATGTCAAGAATCGCTGATTAAAATAAGTCAAGTATGTCTCTGTATATAATTTGAACCTCTGCCACGAATGCCTCCCTGATAACATTTACTAATTTATTTATTTATTAATTTTCGGGAAATCGACAGTTTACATTTATTTCAGTTTGTACATAAGTATTATATAGGCAAAATAAAACCAATTATGGATTTCCTCCCTGTGAGATTACATCTACTGAGACAGCATAATAAGGAATAAGTATATTAAATTTCTATGAAAGGAATATGAATTCAAAAATTTATTCAAAACAAAAGATTGTACATATAAGACGAAAAATTTACAAAACAAAACATTTATCGATACATTTATAGTCATGGAGAGAAGTTGTAGATATAAATCAAATCTACACCTACAATATTAGGTACCTTCCCCCTATACACAATTGAAAGCTCAAAACAGATTATTTAACACTAATTGCATGGATGGATCTGTTACTAGCAATGAACATAATCAAGATAAGAATAAATATTTGATAATAAACTACAGTACATATTCGTTGTTCCTATGATAATCGTGGTTCCGATTTCAATAGGTGTTCCAATAGTAATCAATGTTCCAGGTAGTAATCAATATTCAAACAATAATCGGCAGTGTGATGATAATTGATGTTCCGTCCATAATAGATGTTTTGATAGTAATCGATTTTCCAATAGTAATCGATCTTAACTATCTTGACTATCTTAAACATCTCCCGTCCCCTATTTTTCACTAATGGATAATGTGAAAAAAATCTTGGAAAAATGATACTAAATAATATTCAGTTAATATTGCTAGCTGAAAATCAAAAAACAACCAAACATATGTTTACACATTCTCCTTCAACTCTTACATACAATTAGGCCCTTCTTCCACAGGAATACGCAAGTGTCCAATACCGATGTTGTGTATTCACGTCGCAAACAACTTGCAGTGCACAGCCCATACATGTTACAAGTACACATTACAGGTACAAGTCACGAGACCTGCGTACCTCTCGAAAACTAGCTTTCATAACCTCACCACAACTGCTGTAGCTGATATTTTTGTAAATTGTTTTGAAAGCATTTTTACAAAATGTCTGATGATGAGATCATGTTTTTGCTAGACAATCATATTCATTAATTGCTCCATTATGTTTAAAGTCCCGACGAGGTGAGTTGTAATGACTTCGACCTGCTGGTCTCGGGAGACTGGCGTCGTGGAAGAATGTACAAAATGCTGGTGTATGAACCTCCACGCAGATATGTGGCGGTAGTCGCCAAGATACTTGAATCGTCGAGTACCGGATACTTGCGTATCCCTGTGAAAGAGGCCTTAAACTACACATCTGCCCTAATGATGGACACTGCAATGCTGTCCGAAACGTTGGCTAATGAAGGAGGTAGAGCAATACGGCATAATTCCCCAAAAACAAATCACAATAATACTTTTGGACGTGAAAATCTCAAATCATACCTAACATTTCACTATTACTCCCAACTACATACCTATGTACAATCTACAAACTCTTCCCTATTTCTAAAAATAGTTACGATAATCTAATTATCCATGTTTCAGGTAATTTTTATTTATTTACTATTTAAAATATCAGCAGTGATAGGTGTATGCCGCTGTAGCTCTTGCAAGAACCACGAAGAATGATAGAAGTTAGGTACGTAGTAGATTACTGAATTTGACATACAAATACCGGCGAATTATAAAACTTTACTTTGTGCTTTCAACTAGGCAAATTATAGTAGTAGTCAGATAATCGCGCGACAGATTACTGAGAGTGTACAGTATTGGGACGGGTTGTTTCGGAGAATCTGAACAATTCATCAAATTTCAACGTTCATTTTCAAGTTCTGTGAAAGATTTTTTCAAGTTCTGTTTTTATTTCAGTTTTGTCAAGCAACTAGCCTACAATGATATAAAAACAGAACTTGAATAAGTCTTTCACAGAACCCGAAAATGAACGTTGAAATTTGATGAATTATTCAAATTCTCCGAAACAACCCGTCCTTAGAGTTGAACATTTTTGAAATTGCTCAAATCTGTGTCTATTTCTTCTTTTCTAAGAAAATTTATACTTCAAAACAACTGACATATAAATCAGAGTAAGGTGAGTAATAATAACAATACATCTATATAATAGTCCCAGTGACAGGTTGTACGCGACATAATCGTTCTAGTATTTTTTAGTAGTTCTAGTCTTTTTCGTTTTCACTCAAGACTTGTAAAAAGGAAGAGGACGATCATCGATGAAGTACGTACGAGCTTTTGCTGGTACTGTTATAATAGGTAATGCAATGATTTGAAACAATGCCATCAACCTTAAAAAAATCTTTCGAATTTTTAATTTTAAAATTCCTCAATTATTTTCATGCCCTTAGAAACATAAGGAAATTATATGAACATTTCCCAAATCCACAGAAAATGTTTTGTAAGAAAGTACCATCAAGGGGTCTAGCATGATCAAATTGATAACTTAACATATATGGGATCCCAGCCAGGTCCGGCCGTGAGCTAAACAGCGGCTGGCACTTGTTACAACGTCAAGGGTGCTGTATATGGTATTAGGGCCGGCCCTTATTCCAACTTAATAGGCCCTTCATTCGAGCCGACGTGCAGCTCCCGACATGTCGAACCGCCAACCGATGTACCGTATGTAGGACTTTTAGATATCTACATATTATTACAAACCCAAGTGATATTTAAAATAACATAGTAAGTTCTTATACCAACGGAGATAATAAGATATACTTAAATGTTTCAAATCTTGTACTGTTTTATTCTTACGTGTGTTTTTTATTTGTATGGCTGGGGGGAAGGAGGGAATAAAATTTCATTGTATATGTATCTTCCCAAGCACGTTCATGCTCGATGGTTTTGGTCATTCGAACACGTCTCAATGTGTGTACCTTCTCGCGTGAAGCTTTTTTGTTCGATATCAAACGATTCAAGGACCATAATTCTTGTTCGATGTTCGACAGAAATTTACGATTTGACTGAGCGTCTTATTCAATATTGAATACACCAGCTTCGTGGTAAAGGTTTTTGGTAATTTTTTTTTTAAATGCTGGGAATAAAGTTTGAGGTTAGGGTGTGAGGAAAGTTGTTTACATGCAATGATCCCAATAGATCATGAGTTCATACTAGGTAAGAGAATCAGTTAAATATCCAGACACATTACTTCTTTGTATCTTCATAACAAGGAGGAGCACCTATTTTAGTCACCGGAGATGCAAAACAATGCATTTTAATAGTAGTTTCTTTAAAAAATTACTTTTTTTGTTCACATCATGTTTTGACATACTGAAAGTAGATTTTTTAGGATAGTTTATTTTTTATTCAAACCCAAGCTAAAACCAATTTTAGGTTCTTAGTTTGGGTTAAAAATAAAAGAGAAAAACCTAACCCAATTTTTATTTTATATTATGTTATACATCAATAATAATAGCCGCCAAGTGAACACAAATTTTTTTTTTAAATACTTTATTTTCTTCTCTGGTGACTGAAATAGGATACTCATCATTATAATTCAACTGATTCAAAGTGTTTTTAAAACAATTTAATGTCCAGTGTATCTGGATATTTACGGAGAATAATAATTTACATGGTTTTGGCTTGTGGTATTTAATAATTCTTGTGCTTTTTTCCTCAGGATGCTCATGACAGTGAAGTGAATGCTGTCAAGTTCAGCCCGACTGATAGAATAGTTGCAACGGGAGGGGCTGATAGGAAATTAAAACTCTGGGATGTCTCCAATGGTAATTATTACAATAATGTTCTTATTATTTCATTTATCAAGATCTACATCTTAGTCAATCACTGTTACAATTTGGTATTATCGGATGGGGTAATGCAAATGATAGAAACTTTTTTTTTCGATTTTTCAAAGTTCGATTTTTTATAATACTTACTATAAATACAATTTAAAAAAGGAAATACTCTTATTATAAACTCATATAATATACTCTTTTGAACACTTTATTCTCATAAACTAACTCTCTTGGGGTTAATTGAAAAAAATTATCATCAGACAGCAAAATGACATCTACTCCAAATATGTTCAGGAATTGCTGGTTAAAATCATTCAGGTACGTGCTGTTATTATTTGGACACCATGTAGGTCCAATTGAGCAATACTTTTGTACATTAAAATTTATTTTTTTTGCGTTTTAGTGGATATTTGTATATTTTATGAATATGTCTAAATATTTTGGATATTATTTGTTGAAATTTTTGTATATTCTTAGATTGTTGATATTTTCGGATATCTGTTGATACATATTTCTGGAAAGTGGAAATATTGTCTACTTTTTCAAAAATATTTTAGGCCAAACCAAATGTGCTCTGAGCCAACCAAATAGCCTTACCCCTGGTTAAACCATGCAATCTGATCTTTACTAATACCATGTGTATTTCCCCAGGTGCCTGCAAGAGTAAAGGCATGCTGGTGGGATCGAACGCGGCTGTGATGTCTGTTGACTTTGATTCCACGGGTACCCTGATCCTCGGAGCTTCAAACGACTTTGCCAGCCGGGTGTGGACAGTCTCAGATCAGCGATTAAGGGTGAGTTTTTGTAATATATAACTACAATATCACCCTACAATATCACCTGCATAATTTGTTTCATCAAAACATTGAAGTAAAAGAACAAACAAACAAACAAACCTATCCTATTCATTCATCGTGTTCTGTTTTGTCACTGTTCTTTTTTTTATCCAGTTACCGTTTTGTTATTGTGTGTAGATATATAAGGATCAAGAGATAGTTTAAAACACAGATATTAAAAATTTGTACCCTTTATTATTAAAAGACGTTGTTGGTACCTAGCATTGTTATACCTTATATCTTTCCTTTTGATTCCTGCCTACAAAATTATTGCTGTCCACCTACCTAATTCCTACCTCTCTATGCCGACTACAACATGTGTGTAGTTCAGTTGAAATTCAAAATTCATCCTGTGTTTGATTACGGAGCCCTTTGTTGACATTAACTCTTTTAGTGCCATTGTTTTTTACTCATATATCCTTAGAAATGCCAAAGGAATCTTTTGATTTTGATGTCATTTACCCTTGTCTCGAAAAAAAAAATCTCTTTTCCAAAAAAATTTCCAATTTTAATAATTTTTTCGGCGTTTTCGTAATAAAAACTTGTTCAAGGATAATAAAATACAAAGAAAATTATGGAAATATATATTGTGAACAAAAATTATAACAAAAACTGGAATATAAAAGTTAACATGTGTGCTTTCCCGCACAGACTCCATGGAGCCCCTTCCTATAGGAGGCACAAATCAAGTTGCTCCTCTTCACAGCGCTGTAATCCTTGTTGCTGCACCGGTGTTACCGCACCACAATGTCACTCCCACTATCGCTTTCTTCACAACTTGAAGAGTGTTCATTTTCACTCGAACTATTTTCGTATTCCGACATTTTGGGTTAAAAATTGTCTTTTTCTATATCCTTTTTATATTGTAATCACTAATAATATTATAATTTGAACTTAATGTACAACACGTACAAAGATAAAAAATTAACGATGCGTGCGAGCGACCTCCCCTACTGCTCGCTAAACAGCAACTGATTTCGCGAGCGCTATCGCGCTCGTGGCAAATTTGGTTAATAGAATAGACGTTGTAGTAGAATGCTGAGGTTTTTAAGATAGTTGATGTGTTGGGAATCATTTTGTTCAGCACAGATGTGCCTTTGGAAAACTGGTGAAGGGAACATTCCTCTGCAATATTTTCTGTAGTTTGTAAATGCGGTTTAGTGATGCACACATGTATAAGGAGAGTTAACCTGTGTAATTAATACGCTACTAACAATTTAGGTATTATAAAATAAAAATGAAGCTATATTTGATCCCAGCAGAGGGACGTAGTGAGCCATTGACAAATAATGTGTAACACGCTAAATTATTCCATAATTATCTTCCTTCTCAAACATTTTGCATGAAAACAAGAGACAAAAATACCAGAATGTTGAATGTTTCTGTACTGGACAAGAGTCCGCACAAGACTGTAGATTTGGGCACCGGGTCCAAACCGTGTCTTCAACCGATGGGAATGCTCCTTTACGTCCGATGATGATGATAGTGGTATATTTTATGGCAATCTGCCTTCCGCACCCGGTGCTCGGTGAATGTTGGGCACTGGGTGTGCTGTCGTCTCTGCTCGCTTCTGTCGTTTGGCGGTTTTCCTAGGCAGGGCCGGCTGGTCTTGAAGAGGTAACACCAGAAGATTTGGAGCAGAAGACTAGGCGAGGTGAGGCAGTTGGAGGGCAAGAGTCACTTGTAGAAGTAAAACACTTGTTTTGGATGGTAAAGTTGAACTGATTTTATTTTATTTTTGTCACTGCTTATATCCTATAAGGTTGACTCGCAGCCGACATTTGGCTGTCAACCGAAAAAGGGGTGGGGATTTACCCGCGCCACATATGCGTACATAAGCCACCGCAAAGCGTCGCATATTCATTCTGCCGGTGGATTAGCTGAAGGCAGACGCTTGAAATTGAGACTTTGCAAGCTCGCCTGTATTACAATTACATAGTTTTATTACATAGTAGTTATAACAATGTGTATCTTGACAACTAGATTTTTAGTTTGTCAAGATACGACAAAAAGTAAGAAATGTTTGTAAAATAAAATTGTAAAAGGGTTATGACAGTATTTTTCGCAGGTTTTATTTTGTTTTATTTTTTATTTTATTTTATTTGGGAAACAAACAGTTATACAAATATATTTTTATACAAATCATTTTTACCAAGTTGCATAAACCAGTAAAGTTTCCACAGAATATTCATTTTATATAAAGGTAGAAAAACATATGAATACAAATAATACAATACAATATAAATACTAACTAGTAGAAAAGGAACATCTCCAAAAAAATACAAATAAAAAGACTACAGATTCAACCCATACAAAAACAATACACACACTAACACTACTAAGTTTCCCACAACGATCGAACGCTACTCTCTTAGGAATGCTATGAATCCTGCGAGGCTCGTATTGAACACATCGATATTTGTGCATAATCTATTAAAGGTGCTACAGCTTCTTCTTATAAATACATTTTCAAGATAATTAGTATTGCTCTTAGGAATATAAAATGTGTCCGGAGATCGAGTTACTCTTAATGGACATCTGAAATGAATATTTTGTAAAAGGTATGGGCTATCAATAAAATAGTGGATTATCTTATATAGCATTACTAGGTCTCTGATATCTCGGCGTTGATCAAGAGTTTTAAGGTTCATAGACACATTCCCAGTAACATAGCGCTCCGAAAGAGGAAAGATTCACTATGCTACGAGGTTCCTGGATTTTTGTAGAGACAAATATGTTAATTAATTATAAAAAAAATGGTTATATTAAATCGTTAAAAAAAGGCATTTTAAATATCTCCTCAGTTGTAGCATATCGCGAATAGTTTTTATTTGACTACCGCTGAGGAGATGTACAAGTTAAAACAGGTATTATTAACATTTTATAAATTATAATTTAGTTAGTAAAATTTGTATAAAAAAAACTGAACATCGTACCGCTCGGCCGGGGTACGTGCGCGATACGGTATCGATGCTTTCCGGGGTGAGAATTTTCGGGCAATTTTGGCCGAAACGGGATATAAATGAGCAGTGGCGGGGAGTGAGGAATTTGCCAGTGGCGTGGAGTTGGCACATTTTATAAATGTAAACATATTTTTGAAAAATGGAAAAATGTGGCCAACAACGTCCGTTACAATTTCTATCTAACACTCATAGAATTTGAAGAATATACATTATTTCTTAATCATACTCTCTTATTACCTATGTCTAATCAAAATGTTTGTTTTATGAATTTTCTCTGTCAGGGATATTGTTAGATAAATGTTGCCTCGTAAAATACTCACTTGATGGCTTATACTCACTAAAGAGAGCTTTTTGACAGCTTCCACAGTTGAGAGATCCTTGGCTACGAATCTGGACTTGCGAGTTCTAATCCCGGAGTGCACAAGTGAATTTATTTAATCAATTTGTGTTGTTTCACAATTTATTAGTGTCAAATAATATATAGCATATTTACGGTATATTACAGGGTGGTAGATACTTTCAGTCTCACCCTGGTGATAGGCTACCATTCCGAATCGAAAAATTGATTGATACTTTAGCCGTGTTTGGTGACCAGATCTGAATAGCCAGGTACTTACCCATCTTCCTCACCCTCATTACCTTCAACCTCACAATATACCTGAATTTCGGATGCCATAGACTCCAGATATTTGGGACTCTTTTGCAGTACGCACATAAAAGGAAAGTGTGTCTATTGTACTCATGTTGGTTTATTGCCTATGTCCCCGGGTAAGCAGTGCAATAAGTGAAAAGTGATGTGGCAACCTTGTTCGCAATAGATGTCAGGCTTTTTATTTGTGTGTGATTATTAAAAACTTGTAAACTTCAGGGGATTTATGCATATCTTAATGTAATTTTTTTTTTGATTTAAGCCCAAATAAAATAAAATACTAGTAAATACGATTGACCCACGTAACCGTAGTTAGTAAAAAGTGTAAGTAGGTTCACACTGAATTTTTATGGAGAATTTTTAAAACTCTTGATTTTCCCTTTTTGTAAAACTTTATTACCATTCTTTATAAGATTTCTTAGACGCAATTCTGAAATAAAATCACACAAAATGGTATAGGTACGAAAATCTTCTTGAAATGATTTTTGTTTTTATCCTAATTTATGTTGTTTTATAACACATTTATTAAATAAATGCACAATTATATTAATCGGTGAACACTATTATGGGTATAAATTTGGAGTCTAATTTTCATTCATACGTTCATAGGAAACCTTCTAGGTTCCCTTCACCCTTTGGTTTCCAAGAAGGGTTCCAACGAATATTCTCCGTCTGGGTTAGCTGATCTCCTAAGCAGACGTTTAACAGATCTCCTCTTGGGTCAGATCTGCCAGAGGTGACTGATGGCCCGTGAAGCATCTGTAATTAGTTCTCCCTCTGGGTTAACTACAGAGTGTACAGAGTGGAAGATACTACCAGTATCGCCCTGGTGTAAGACCACCATTCAGAATTGAAACGTTGTTCCAAATGGCTTTAGCCGTGTTTAGTGACTAGATCTGAATAGCCAGGTACTTCCCCACCTTCCTCTTTCCCTTCCCCACTTACCTTCAGCCTCACAACATCCCCCAATTGGGGATGCCATAGTCTCACTGGCTCCAGACGGGAGCAGTTGGGACTCTTGTGAGGTATTCACTATAAAAAAAAAAACTGACTCCTAAGCAGACGGTTAACTAAGCGTATCTTGGGTCTGACCTGCCATAAGTGACTGATCTCGCGTGAAGCACAAGCTCCCTCTGGGTTAGCTGACTCCTAAGCAGACGTTTAACAGATCTCCTCTTAGGTCAGATCTGCCAGAGGTGACTGATGGCCCGTGAAGCATCTGTAATTAGTTCTCCCTCTGGGTTAACTGACTCCTAAGCAGACGGTTAACTAAGCGTATCTTGGGTCTGACCTGCCATAAGTGACTGATCTCGCGTGAAGCACAAGCTCCCTCTGGGTTAACTGACTCCTAAGCAGACATGATTTAAGATTTTCACGGCCAAAAGTATTTTAGTTCTTTGTTTTTGGGGTGCTATGCCGTGTTGCGCTAACTCCTTTTTTAACCAACGTTTCAATAACGTTACAGTGTCCATCATAAAGGCAGATGTGTAATGTCTGTGCGATACCGTGTTGCCAGCTCACTACTCTGCGAGCTAGTTTTACAGTAAAATTTAAAAAACGATGGACACTGTAACGTTGTCCGAAACGTTGGCTGAAGAAGGAGTTAGCGCAACACGGCATAACACCCCAAAATCAAATAACAAAAATGTTGAATGTTTTTTCAGCTTTGTATTTAAAATATTAATAAGACTACAATATGTATTTATTACTGATTTTGAATGTGTATTACTGTTAGGTATTGTGAATTTCGCATGTATGTTTGATGATTTGACATTTTATTTCTGCCATCTCTCATTGTTTTACGTTACTACGAGTATATTTCGTTAAAATTTTGAATATTTTTCAGTTTTATATTTTAAATATCAATAAAAAGTCTACAATATGTATTTATTACTGATTGTTAATGTGTATTACTGTTAGGTATTGTGAATTTCGCGTGTGTGACCATTTGACATTTTGTTTTGAGGAAATGATACACGAGCACTTTTTTTTAATTTTATTATTTTTTTTTTTTGAATATACAAACACATTACAATTTTTTTTTATTATTTATACCCGCTAAACTGCCAAAGCAGTTTGTCAGCAGTTATGATGATGAATAATTTACAAATGTCGATATTTCGAGGCTGATTGCGAAAAAATTAGAAATTTTTAACGAAACTGCCCAACTCAATTGAGAAATTATTTCTCGTGTTTGAGTTGGGGAGTGTTGGGAGTCATTATGGTTTATAGGTTGTAAAATTTCATTAATTGATGTAGCTAAAAATTAACAAATAGTTATAAAACTAGATGATAAATTTGATAACACAATATAATTAAGAAAATAAGAAATTTAATTACAAACTTAAATAATATAATAGTTATTAAACTTAGAAAACATAAGATATAAAAATAAAAATGTACTTATTAGGTAAGAAATAATAGAAGGAAGGTACAGAACTGGTTGTAAAGTGTTCAAAGACCGAGCTGGCAATCTTGTATGAAACTTTACATAGGTACATACTGCTTAACTCCTGAAATAAAGAATATTATCTATGAGTGTTAAGAGTGATTGTATACCTAACAAAATCAACTATTTTCGACACACACGAACTCTGTTGTTCATTTCCAAAACAATATTTTTTCTAACTAGAATTTATTTTAAAAACGTTTGCCTGAAAACAGTAAGATGGCGGTAATGTAAATCTTCGTTATAAAAGTTATGAATTTCAGTTACCAGATGGCACTATTTTTTTGTATTATTTATTTAATTAGAATGTAAACGAATATATACAAGGTAACATTTAATTTAATTGTATGTATTTTAATATTTTTACAGAAAGCCTGACATTTCTTTTTTTTATGCTTCCGATTTTGTTGTCCGGGTTAAATCTTCCCCATAGGAAAAACTAAACCCTTCCACTCACTTTTCCACAAATGATCATCTAGTCAATCAACACTATGCAAGTGCATTATATAAGCAAAATAAATACAAAACAATACAAGAATAACACTTCAACTCACAAAAGATCAAATGGGAAAATAATTCACCGACTCCAGATATTTTCATATCAGAGGGTTCGGCTCGGTAGAACTTCTAACAGGGCCTATAAATCCTACTGATCCCTCAACATAAATATTTAAAAAATCTTTTGTTATCCTACATGTATTCAAAATGACCGACTTTTGCATCTTTATATATAATTTTTTTGAAAGATCTAATACGCCTAAATTTTTAATTAGAGAGCTAGGTATAATGCCAGTAGCCGAAATAACGAATGGTAATATTTTTATAGTCTGAGAATGCCAAATTCTTTTTATTTCATTTCCTAAATCTGTGTATTTTCTTATTTTTTCAGTAACAGATTTTTGAATATTACAGAAATTTGGTATAGCGACATCAATGATATAAGTTAATTTTTTTAATTTTTTCATGTAAAACTATATCGGGTCTATTATGACTAATCGCTTATATTATTATTATTTCTTCATATATCTTTAGTCCTGATTTTCCATATTATGACATGTATGATGATGTATGTGCCAATTTCTTAATTATGTATATCTCTATTAAAAACATTTTGGCATTTGGTTTTACATAGTTTTATGCACAATAATTAACACATTAAATTCAATAGATAACAATGAATTAAATGAAATAATATAAATAAATAATTTTTTAAGTACTTAAAATTACGGTCTGAAAAAGGTCATATTTTCGATTTGATTTTAATAATTACTAAGCCTATGTTAATATAAAAAATATATAAAAAAAATTTTACTTGTTGAAAACACTATCATAATCGATTTGCTTAATAATATAATCATTATTTTAAATTAATAAAAAACTACACTCGGCCTTAACTTCATATTGTAACACACTTTTTAAATTAATGAATAGAGACAGGGTTGAGACAATTATTGCTTTGGCATCTGCGCTGTTGTGTTTTTTGTAGTTTCACCTCACATAAGAATATCGTACTTATCAAGATACGGTTTGTACTCATAAAAATGGGCGGTGCGCTAAAAATATTGCCAGTCTATCCGTACGTTAGGTCAGGTAAACCTTAAGAGGAAGCTACAATCCAAAAATGTGTATATTCTTGGTATGCCTTATATTGTCACGAATGTAAGTAATAGGCATTAAAATCGCTTGACAAACGCAGTCAAGAAATGTTCGATTTCGAGCACAAAAGTGGATTTTATTTATTTTCTAAATAATTTTATAAGAAAGCAAAAAAGTTAATCAAGGGAAACTGTCATAGATATTCTAAGCTATAGGTAATACTGTATTTTTAACCCTTTCGTCCCGGAAATAAAAAAATCACATTGGATCCGAAGCGGGGTCACTCAGTCCCCCAATTTGTTTTGCTTATTAAAAGGTGTTAATGACATAATTCGATGAAATTTGTTTTGGTTATAATTAGAGGGAAGTATATATTACATATTTCAGTAGTCATTATCAAAATCGTTTCATAAATAAAGTCATAATTAATGTTCTAATGAATTTAGACCATAACGCATATGTTTTCAAAGAAAACAGAGAAGGCGGGTACGTAGCAAGCATCGCGCCTCGTTTCCGAATCTCGACTGCCGATTGGCGATTAAGCGTCGACGTGGGTGGCTAGTTTCTTGCATAGGATGGTCTGTAAATGATGAATATATTTTTTTATTATATATTTTTTAAACAAATCTACCACTACCAAACTGGTTACGGATGTTATTGCGAATATTATAGCATATTTAGATATTAATGAAGGTATTAAATTCTTTATTCTCCTAATTTATGATTTGATATATTATATTTACATTTAGGATCAAATCGTAGTGTTTACCTTACGATAAATGATGGGTTCGTTTGAAGGTATATTACGGGCGTAAAATTGATAATTAGAAAAATATATATATAAATATTTATATATTCAGTTAAAAGTTTTTCATTTTAGGACACTTATATTTTTAACGGTGAACGCAGATGACATCAAATCAACGCGATCATCTGGGAACGCGTCCTTCTGTCAAGGTTCGAAATAAAACGGATTAAAACAGTGAAAAAACAAGATATTTTAAAACTGTTATAGTTATATTTTATTGTAACCTCAGAAATACCTGTTTTTGATGTTTTTTTCTGTGAATATCCCACAAGAGTCCCAACTGCTCCTAACCATGAATGTGATTTGTTCCGCGGCACACCAAATAAAAATGCCTTAAAAAGTAAATGTACTTTATTGATATGAATAAAGGAAATCATAATCTATATCTAATCATTTCATGAAATAAATATGAATCTCGAACCAAATTTACAACTTATGTAAAGATGCCATAATAAGCTGCGAAAATATGCAGTTAGATACCGAGATGGAAATTCCGACCCTTATTTCATTAATAAAATCAAACGACTAAATTGCAAAATTTAATATCTAACTAATCACGCCGTTTCCCCGCAGGGGTAGGCAGAGAGGACGGATCGCCAAAAAAACTCGGTCTTGGTACACACTTCTTGCCTCATTCACATTCATACATAGTCTCATACATACTCTTCTATTATTTTGACTCTTGACATGTCCCGACTCGAGTATCTGATTCACTTGATCATACCATGTCTTCCTCGAGCGTCCCCGACTTCTGGTACCATTCGCATTTGCATCATATATCCTCCTTACACTTCGATCTTCACTCATTCGCTCTACATGCCCAAACCATCTAAGCGTCCCTTTCTTAATCTTACTCATTACGCTTACATCAGCCTTGCACTCTTTACGGATCTCCACATTCCTCATTCAAATTTAATATCGTATAGAATAAATGTTTTACACCCCTTTAAGAGTATTTAAAAAACACCATTTCCAAAGTTTAAAATGTACTTACCAGTCTGAAGATGTAACAGAGAGAAACTGGTTCGGTCTCACAGATTATAATTATTTACGATAAAGTTAGGAATCATAAACTAAAACACAATTATTGCTAACACATGTTTGCGATAAACTATTTAAAACCATACTGTACTTTTTTCAAACTCCTTGTTTACACTTTCCTTCAAAATTTGTATATAAAATAAATGTCTTTGTCTGGTCCATGTGTTTTTCATGTGAGAAATAGAGACAGATATAATTTTAATCTTGTTCATAAAATTTGTGACACACACCGGATGTATTCCAGACAGGCCAACATCTTGGCCCGGCAAAAGAACATCTTAGTATAGCAAAAGGACATACGAAATATGCAGTGTAAGCGACCGGAATTTAGCCCTTTCTGTATAACTTCGAAATTAGTAGCTACAGTTAGTATTGTCCATTTATGCCGACGCCCATATTTCAACTAGTGGTCAATCATTTAAGTAATGCAAAAAGGTAAAAAGTAATGGTAGGAAAGCAAACGTGACTCAAATATTACGACACCGCCCTTTCTATTAAAATGCAACTTTTACGGTCGAGTTCGTATCTCGCGGGATCTCGCCACCTGCATAGCTCGGCGAATATTTTTAATGGAAGGGATACGAGCGGGGCAACTACAGCAATGTTACTGAGCTGAAGTGAGACGGAAGGGGGAGTAAATTTCCAGAATTTGTTGTAAATTATTTAATATCTAAAGAAATATAAATGCGATATGTTTTTTTCAAATGTAGATCGATAACTGAATAGTTTTTCTAGGATTAC
This sequence comes from Hesperophylax consimilis, assembly GCF_061612785.1. Lineage (NCBI taxonomy): Eukaryota > Metazoa > Arthropoda > Insecta > Trichoptera > Limnephilidae > Hesperophylax > Hesperophylax consimilis. The sequence goes on along the minus strand of NC_142849.1, from coordinate 24,441,330 downwards.
CTAAATTAAAGAGTATGTGGTGTAAAAAACAACTGAGATAAAACATAAAACACTCTTTTGTGTACCAGTGTTCCCCCTGTTCGGTGCGCGAGTGATGTTGTTTCCTTTACGCGTTCATACATTTCTCTTGAAAAAATATTTTTTTTGAATCTTACATTTATATTTTTTATTGATTAATTTATTTTTTTATTATAAAACGCGTAGGATTGCAAGACGTCGTTTATGCAATTAATTAAATCCGTTCGAACTTGGAGAAACAACATGTTTTGACACTTGTTTCGTAGGTAGGTATATCTTGTATTGTGGATGAAGATCTAATTAACTCTCTTTTTAATGCCAAAAATTAAATACGGATGGCCAATCAATATTTAGGTTAGTATTTCAATTAAAAAATCCCAATTTATTAATATTTTTACATAAATGTATGACTTTTGATGTTTCGGAATGTCAAATTACTTTAGTGTTGCCAGTATTAATTAATAACTTTACAATGTCGGATCGATAGGCGGAACTATCGACGATTTCGTAGCGATTTAGCTAGCACGGTCCGACTATCGATACGCCAACCGATATAGATATACGCTAGCAATACTGGCAGATCGCAAATGAATTAGCGTCAGACGGCTACGTAAAATTAAAAAAATATTAATAAATATGCAAAGTCGAATTGAAATAATAACTTTAATATACACTTGCAACCTGCATGTCCTTTTTGACACTAAAAAAGGAAATTAATTAGTTCATGAGGTCTTTAGTTATGACTAACAACTTTTGTTCCTCCAAGTTGGAACGGAATCAATTGATCGCGTTTCGATCGTTCATGGATCATGTCTACGATTTCTTTCAACTTTAGGGCTTAGTTAGTTCACCTCCATTCATTAATTAGCCACTTATTTTACATAACGGATACCATTATCAAAATAGTCAGTATATTGACAGCTTATCCGACACCTTGAAGGCTTCGCTAAAAGCAGCGGCTTTGACTGTCAGAATCATATTTTGAACGTGCTCGCGAACATTGCAAACTGACCGTGGATGGCGGATTTCCTCAATATTGTATTGACATAAGACGTTATGGATCGATATAAAATAATCGGCAATTCCGACATTCTTAAGTTATCGATTTCACTGTAGGCAATTTTGCCCAGGCACCTATAAAAATCATTTAAAGCTGAACGGGTAAACAAAAACATCGATTGGATACTGACCAAGCACGTGACACAGCTCGCAAATGACAGTGACAAATACTTTTATGATTGTGATCTATCAACTATCTGTATGAAATCCTAAGTATGAAAATAATGATCGTGTAAAGCGAAATTTTTTGGTATGCGTCCCAATATGGGGATCGGTATGAAAAAAATGGTTTCATGATAACTCAATACAGAGACAATTCAACACACTTTTAAAAAGTGATATAAAGTCATTGGAAACTATGAATTTTTTTTAACCTAACCTAACCTACATAACCCAGTTAATAATTTTTCATCACTTTCCATGACTTTATATAACTTTTTAAAGATGTGATGAATTATCATTGTGACGATTTATCCGGTTACCAAAAAAAAATATAGTGTAAAGCAGGCATAATAACCATGTTAAATCGTATTTATCGATTCCGATCATAATTTAGATTATCCACATGAAATTGCTGTTAGATTGTGTCGGGTAATTTTACTACCACGTCGATGTGTATCGACTTATCTGCTATAAGGCACCTATAAAGCCTCATTTAATGCTTCTTGCAATCAGTCATTAATCGCCCGATTAATTGTTATTATTCTCACTGCTAGTCCCTCTACTATCTCCAAAGGTCTAGCTCCCAGCCATGGAATAAAAAAGAACACAACAAATGCGATGTGGTCGTGTTTCATGATCCAAAGTCTGAACATTCTGTGTATAAATTTAAAATAAGCGATTCGCAAGTAAATTTTCATTTCGATCAAATAGAATAGCGATATGCAGTGTAAGAGACAGAGCGCGTGCTAACCCTTTACAAATCTCAAGTTCGCCTATCAATTTAATTTGGGAGCCACCTCTGGACTGGAGCCCCACAATTCTTGAAAAACCTACTAGAATCTGTCTATCGGAAGGCGGTCCGTCTGATTGACAATTCATTGTTAACAGACCGATTGCCATCTTTAATGCACAGGCGCAATGTGGGCATGGTGAGTCTGTTCTACAGGTATTAAAATGAGCCTGATCTAAGGAGCTAGCAGCATTGATCCCCGGTGCACGTACATGGTTAATGTCGGCTTCATGAACGGGCCGCTTCTTCGACTCGTTTTTGTGTATGTGGAACGAACTACCGGCGTCTGTTTTTCCACCTTCATATACTCAGGGCATCTTCAAGAGCCACATTAATAAATCCATTTATCCCTTACCTTAACCCGCATCACAATGCTGCCCAACCAGGTGGCGACATAGCTCCTCTGCCTTTACACCGTACAGACAACGGCGCCCTTGTGAGAAGTCACGTAAAAAAAGGCTAGAACCAAAATGTACTAAGTCAGTGTCGACATCAGTTTCTCATGGAAGGCTTTTCTAGTGTGAATTATATATTCAGTGCTCCCAGCCTATATTTGGATGCAGTCTGCTGCGAGTCCTGCTTTAGAATCGAGAGTCTGGCGGCGCTATCAATTTAGCGGCGGCGCACTTCAAGTTAAATCACGCTCCTTGCCAACTCCCTTTCTTAACACTCCCTGCGTTGCTACAGGGGAACAGAACAATTGGTGAAAGAGTCAAAGAATTTCGTTGAACTTTCTTTTCGTAAATTATTTCCTGCAGAAAATAAAAATAAAAACATTTGTCTGTTTCTGAATATGTTCAGGTTATTTTTATTTAATGTTCCTGCCTTCCTATCTCTGCGCATAGCTTCAGGGAAGTAAAACAATTAGTAGTCGGGTCAAAGAATTTAATCAAAATATTGATGAATCCAAATTTTTGAAGAGTTTTAATTTCAACTAAAATCAAAAAATTCTGCTGTTTTTGATCATTTTCATTTTATTTTTGATTTATTGTCATTTTACCTGTGCGCGATCTTTGTTTCTTTTTTTCCAATTAAGGGGGCCATCCGAAGTGTAATATTTTTAGTTGTGCAACATGCCCAGCATGGTCCCACTTGAGTTAGATTGATGACTCATAGATTGCTAATAATGTCGGCAACCTTTGACGTGCTCGTTTCCAATATTTCGTCTTTCTATCTTGCAAGAAGACCAGCTTATTGTCTGGTGAAAATGTTTGCTATCCAAGCGTTAATACGAATATGCATTTGTTGAACACACCTGTCCAGATGTAGTTTAAACCTCAATATTTTTTTACTAGGCTACCGGTATTCGAAATATTTTTTTATTCCATAAAAAAAACATAAAATATTATTTAAATATGAAATAATGTTTTGTTTCGAATTAAATATTTGTAACCAATTATTATTATTATACACGGTGCCCCGAAACCCTTTGTGCAAACGGGAAACTCGTTGATCTACGAGTATATCACTTTTGGAGTCGATTCTGTGATGTAACATTTTTATTTGAGGTTTTTTTTCCAGTGAATAGAGTCTGACGTTGAAATTTTTATGGAACAAATTTGAACAAAAAAAAACGGGCGCATATATTTTATATCAGCTGTTTAATATCTTTTAAAATGCGTCGAAGCGTAGAACCGACCCCAGGTATTTTTAACCCTTTGGGTACTGAAAAAAATCGAAATTCTCAAATCGACAAAAAGTTGTTTTTGAGGAATCACAATGTTAGAAAACATTTTTATAATTATATTTTTATTTTTTATTAAAGATTTTTAATTTGGTATTTTAATTCTGATTAAAATTAACTATTACAATTTATGGTTCCGCATCCCTTGCCCCCTAAGATTTATCTAACCTTATTCACAAGGCAATTCGTGATAATTAGCTACAAATTGTTTCTTCACGTGCTAAACCTTTATGGGCCTGTGCTTGGTACCTACTCTCGGTAGCCCTATCGACTATCGATGTGTGCATTCTTCCCTTGTTTCAGCGCGCACATAAACTACAGATTTCTCCGTGATATTGGCGCACGTATAGACTTCAATCGGCCCAACCGTGTATTTAAAACACCTTATTATAAAGTTTATGGTTTTCTAACTGTGGGCACAATCCGCCTCCCCTCCAATATATATTTATTTTATTTAGTACCTACAGGATATTATATACATTTGGAAAATCTTTTTACTGACCAACTAGGGGGAATTCCCGTTTTAGGACAGGCAAAATTTAGAATAATTAAAAAACATATATTGTACGGTAACCGGATAAATTATCACAATGATAATTCATCACATATTTAAAAAGTTAAATAAAATCATGGAAAGTGATGAAACAAAAACTATACTATCTCGGTTATGTAGGTTAGGTTAAAAAAAATAATTTTCATCGTTCCTAATGACTTTATATCACTTTTTAAAAGTGTGTTGAATTGTCACTGTGTTGAGCTATCATGGAACAATATTGTACAACTAAAGATTGAAGAATAGAAAAGATAAGGAGAGAAAGAATAAAAAAAATAATAAACTAGATTAAAACATAAAGTTTGTTGATGTTTGTTTACCTTACTTTGCAAATAATGATAGTTATAAAATAAGAGATACATATACCGCGCAAGAGTTCCAACTTCTCCCAACCATCTGGAGCCAGTGAGACTATGGCATCCCCAATTGGGGTATGCTGTGAGGCTGAAGGTTGTGGGGAGGGGAAGGAGATGGGGAAGAGGATGGTCGGGAAGTACCTGGCTATTCAGATCTGGGCACCAAACATGGTTAAAGTCATTTCAAGCAACGTTTCAATTCTAAATGGTGGTCTCACACCAGGGCGATACTGAGAGTATTTTCATTCTAGAACGTGCCGCAAATATAAAAGATTAAATTATGAAACAACACTATACTACAAAGCATGAGGAGTCAGCCGCGTTTTTCAAGATTTCGTCACTAGAAAGTCGTAGAAACTCCGCAGATGTACTATTATTACAAAATAGTCACCTCCGTGATAGATTGCCCAGAACAGAAACATTCATTCACCGGGCTTCCCATACTTTCAACAATTCGTACAACACTTATTTAACATTTACATTAGCATGTTAATCACCACATAGACTAGATCCATCCCATACCCCTCCCTTCCTCCATCCCATCCCATCCCATCCTCATAGGCCAATGGAACTTTTTCTCTTATATTCACTAAACAATTAAGATTCATCAGTGGAAACCTATTATTGGTTTATTTTATATTACTTATACTGCTACACTTTAAAATAAAATATTATAACTGTTGGTTTTCCAAATAAAACAAAATAAAATAAAAATAAAACAACAATAAAATTTACTTGCGCACGCCGGGATTTGAACCCGCAACCTTCGGATCGTGGTTTGAGAGCCTTACCCACCAAGGCCATGGTCGAGGTCTCTTAATAATAATGGATTAAATAGTAAAAACACGCTTTTTAAGAAATCTCTTGGCTATAAATCCTATAATTTCATGACGCCATATCTCACCGTTCAAGGGTTTTTTCCGCTTCAGACTTCACAAACATGACATCTTTATTTTTTCATTTATTTGATTATTTGTTCATTTATTTGTTCATTTATTTAGTTATTTGTTCATTTATTTAATTATTTTTTTCCGTTTATTTAAGTGTTTGTTCATTTCATTAACTTTTGTTATTCATATAATTATTCATTTATTAATGTAATTTATCGTCATATTTACAAAATCAGTAACACAAAATTAAAATTGAAACTTTAATCATACGGACTGCCCTCCTTTGCACAGAATCATGGAGGTTCATCAATCTCAGATTAACATTATTTCAGTAAACGATGTACCCCATATATGGTATTTCATCGACGTTTTATCGATCGAATCATAAATATCCTTAAAAGCAATTAATTTAACTATGGCTTTTGCGTTTAAACTATAAAATATCACCTTTTATAAGACGAATAAGGCACTAAACATATGTTTAATTGTTGTGCATGCATAATAAATCTTTATCTCATTTGCATGGATATAATTTAGATAGATTTTTCGATAAAATGTTTCAAAATATTCTTATTTCTTTTGAATGAACAGCAGTAAAAAAGCTTTGGAAGATTTAAAAGTTTTCTTGTGGGGGTGGGTGGGGGGGGGGATTTTTAAAACATATGTTATTCCATTCGTTGAAGAAGGATTGATCAATAAAAGATTCCAAGCATCGCCATTGTTTCGATTATCAACATACTTTGATTGTATCCATCACTGTATCACGTCGAACAATATGCTATCTAAGAACATTTATGTTGGTAAACACAGGTATATTTGTATATCCACTTCTATTATTAGCGAGAAAGGGACAATAAGTGTATATCATATTAGATTTTGAATATTTAAAAAGTTTTGCAGTAATGGCGATCTTTCACAAGAATCCACATAAATGTTTCGAAATAATTTGAATCTAATGTGTTTTCAGTGTTGATTATTAATAAAAATCGATCATTGCATAATGGAGCTTTTGATTATACTAGAGGTGAGGCGTATTTATCGTACCCTGTAAAAGTACCGGGTATTTTCATGCGATACTTTGTACTTGTGACAAATCTCCAACATACCTGGTTCCAAAATACTCACAAGTATTTTATACCGGGACTAAATATTTTAAATAGGTACTTTTACCAGGTATTTTTGATGGGTACTTTTTATTTTTGATCAGAAAAATGTGGGGATTTTTTTGACAGGGAATTCTGTAGGCACCCTCCCCCATGGATTTTGAAAAAAAATTATTGTGGGTAATCACATATGATACTTTTGTTTGTGGGGAAAATATTTTCACAGAAGTTCTGTAACAACCCCCCCCCCATGGATTTTAAATATTTCCTGGGGATGTATACATTTTTTGTGTGGAATTATGTTTCACATAAATTCTCTAACACCCCCCCCCCCTCCTGAATTTCGAATAATTAATGGGGGAATCAAGCTTACGTAGAAAACTTGTGGGGAATATGTGGGTAGAATTTATGTGAGTGCAGTTTAGAAATTACTTATTCTGAATCAATCCTTAGGTCGGTATTAATACTTTTGAGTATTTTGTCACCGGTATTTTTACCAGGTATTTCTTTGTACCTGTACTCATTGTACCCAGTAACGAAAAGTACTTATAGGACCCACCTCTAGATTATACCCATCATTATTCTACCAACATACTTAATACATGTATTGAAAATAGACTAACTTAACACTATGTATGTTAAATGTTCACTCTGTAAATTTACAAGTTATGCGAGATTACGAACAGCCCTGCAATAAATCAGGAACTAGTTCATAGACCGAATTAATCATAAACGGTTTTCTCATTGCGTTTAAACAGTTGCATCCGTTGGAAATATTACGCAAACGTTAGCTGCATAATCTCTCATAATAAATTATCGTAATAAATTAATTATACTAATCTGTGTTCTGGAATCTCAGAAATACGCCTCCGACACTCTATTTGAGCGAATTACCAAGATAATGGGTAATTAATGGTCCCAATAAATTGTTCTAATGAGTCTGTTATACGATTGTAATGCAATGTTTCTTGGTGGTGCATAGTTTAAGAAAATTAAAAAAATCACGTGTTATTATAATTGTAGGATTTGAGAAGCTGAAATAACAAAATGTCAATTGCTCCAGAGTGATTAAGGAAAAATCGCTTGTTATTATAATTTTAGGATTTGAGAAGCTGAAAGAACAATGCCAATTGCTCCAGAGTGACCAAGGAAAAATCGCGTGTTATTATAATTGTAGGATTTGAGAAGCTGAAAGAACAATGGCAATTGCTTCAGAGTGATCAAGGAAAAATCGCGTGTTATTATAATTGTATGATTTGAGAAGCTGAAAGAACAGTGACAATTGCTCCAGATTGATCAAGGAAAAATTATTTACATCAGTAACTCTTCAAAAACATTTTTCGTGAATATTTTTTTATTGAATATGCGTGAAAAAAATATTTTCGGGTAATGTAAGCTAATGCTGGCGAAACCTTATGAGATACATCAAAATAACTACGGTACTACGGAATTGTATATCTTAAAATGGTCTACAGAAAAATCCAAAAGGTATATGTCTATCTCCTAAGGCTATGTCTACCCCCAGCAACGCTAGATACACGTCAGCTAGCAATATATAAAATTTCAGCCTGTGTCTGTTTGTGCTTGCAAAACTCGAAAAATAGTCAACCGATATCGCTGAAAATTTTAAAGTTGGATCAACTGTGGATCGCCAATGAATTGACAAACAGTATACGTCGACTAACTACGCTTAACTGTAATTAAAGGCACGGGGCGCCTTTATCTCTGCACCGGAATGAGTTCCGGTTTAGATTAAAATTGGTGTAATGTAGTTTTGTAACAATAACATTGTGGTATACAGTAATGAATGGTGGAAGTCCGTGACACCCGAGGAAGACACTAGCACTAGCGAAGCATTGTGAGGTCCACTAGTTATTTATATAAAGGAGAGTGTCTATGTCTTGCGGGCGGGCGGATGGATTTGATTTTCATTGAAATCTACAGTTTTATTCCGAGATTGGTGAAATTTTGAAAAGCCCGGGCAACTCCGGGAGTTCAGCTAGTATATTATGAATCATTTGTAATAACAATGATAATATTTGGATGATTGTGTAGCGCCGTTTTTTGTAAAAAAAAATCACTTCTGGGGCGTTGTACAAACGTATAATGTATTTATATAATGCTCTATCTTATTACTCACCATAGACTAGACAAAATATTATAAACAAATATGGCTAACAGATTGCATCCACCGGTTCTTCGATCACTTGTACATATCTACATGTACAATGTATTTGACCAATGAACTTGTGATGCCGCGTTAAAATACATATTTTATTTATTAGTTGTATTCTGTACAGTCAGATAATATACTGGAACATATTTACATTTTACCTGTAAGTCACTGTTTATTAGAGAAATTTAGGTACAGTTGACACGCAGAAGATCATTTGGAAAACGTTTTATTACGGGCGGTTCAAGGATTTGATTAGAATTTCTCTTTTTAAATGTTTTTCTTTCTCGGTAAGAGACAGATTGAGGTGTATAATTTATTTATTTATTTATTTATTAATTTACGGACAATATGTCCATTAAAACCATAATATTGACACGAATAAGAAAACATAGATGACAGTGAATGGAGAGTACATGAATGTGAAGGGCAAAGACAATGTAAAATAGAAAATGTTCATATAGAAAATAACTACAAGTCATAGCATCAATAACGATTAAGTTGTGAAAAATTACACATTACGTATCGCTTTTTGGAAGTCATTTAGACTTACACCAAAAAATTCAATGCTCTGACTTGAGTTTACAAGTCTCGACATTCTAGACAAAGAAGAATGGTACCCATAGTTAGTTGAATGGTGATTGAGGAACAACAATTCATTATTTCGGAGTCTACGGGATGGGGTGTTGAATTGAATGAGTTGTAGCAGTTCAGGTGAGTCGGTTATACTGTTGATTATTTTAAATATGCAAATTAGATCGGAATCTTTTCTACGTTTTTCTAATGAAGATAGGTTTAAAGTCTGTTCAATTTCCTCATATGAGTAATCGCCTCTTTCAAGTCCTAACCTCCAAGCAATTCGCCGTAGGAAGCGATGTTGGACAGATTCGATGTGACTAATGTGGACAGCATAGAAAGGAGACCAAATGACACTGGCATATTCAAGGTGAGGACGAACCAACGAACAATATAGAGTTTTAAGTGTTCTTATATGTTTAAAGTCTGAGGTAATTCTATGAATGAACCCGAGTAGCTTAAGTGATTTATTTACGATGTTATTTATATGATTTCGAAAAGAGAGATTGCAATCAAGAGTGACCCCAAGGTCCTTGATGGATGTGACAGTTGATAGACAAGCACCATTTAGTTTATACTCAAACTGAATAGGTTTATTGGCTCTGTAAAAGGACAAAACTTTACATTTATCAACATTGAGTTCCAAGCAGTTTAGTTTGCACCAATCGTTAAATGAATCAATATCAAGTTGAAATAGTAAACAGTCATGAAAGGATTTAATTATCTTAAGGATCTTATTATCATCAGCAAAAAGCCAGAAGCGTGTGTGCGAAAAAACTTTAGTTAAGTCGTTAATAAAAAGGTTAAAAAGAAGCGGTGCCAAATGGGCTCCTTGGGGAACACCGGACGTTACATCAATGTTAAAGGATTCAAAGTTATTTATTTTAACTCTTTGTTTTCTGTCACTCAAGTAAGATTGAAAAAATGATAACATAGGGTTTCTAATACCTAAAGCATAAAGTTTGGCCATGAGTATTGAGTGATTTACTTTGTCAAAGGCTTTAGAGAAGTCGGTGTAAAGGACATCAGCCTGAGAGTTGTCTTCTAAAGCTTTAACAATGATGTTTGTAAAAGACAGTAAATTAGTTGTTGTAGATTTCGCTGATCTAAATCCATGCTGTTCCTCAATAAGAACATTTTTGAAAATAGGAGTGATTTTCTTTGTAATTATTGATTCAAATATTTTCGGAATATTAGATATAATTGATATTGGTCTGTAATTTCCAATATTTGATTTGTTCCCAGACTTGAAAATGGGTCGAATATACGAAATTTTCCATGAGTCTGCAAAAGTTCCAGATGATAGTGATAAGTTGTACAACATACAAATTGGGTTAGCTAAAGTATATTTACATTCTTTTAGTAAGATTTCTGGAATGCCATCAGGTCCGGAAGTTTTTTTATGAGAAAGATTATTTAAGGCTTGGTATACCTCTACAAGTGATATTTGGCAATCATTCAAGTCAATATTTTGGTCATAGTTAAGTGGAGGGATGGTGCATGACGCATCAGAATATACAGAGGAGAAATGTTTAGCAAAAAGGTTGGCGATGTCATTTCCATTAGTAGCATGAGTTTCATTAAAATACATACTTGAGGGGAGATCATTATCAGCACGTTTTTGCGCAACAAATTGCCAAAATTGTTTAGGATTTTTGAGTAGTTTTGACTCTGTATCTTCAACAAAGGATTTATAGCACTTGGCTGATTCAATTTTGGACAATTCCCTTAGCTGAGAGAATTTTTGATAAAAGTTTAAGTTTCCAGTCACTTTAAATAACTTATGGGTTTTCTTTTTTTCAATTATTAATTGTTTAAGTGTCGAGCTAAACCAATTTGGAAACTTGGGTTGACAGTATAATCCCTTAGGAATAAACAGATCAATAGCACGTGATAAACATTCATTAAATTTATATACAGCGTCATTAATATCAGAATTTAAAAATAGTGTTGACCAGTTAATCTGAGAAAGATAATTGTTAAAATTTGAATAGTCACCATCGAGAAATTTGTAGTGATATGAGACATTTGGTTTCAATGAAGCGAGTTTGAAAAAATTTGAGATGTTAATCGAGAGAGGTGGATGATATCTATCAATTGGTAATAAGGAGATATCAGCTTCACTTACTATGACATTTTGTATACTAGTGAAAATTAAATCCAGGCAAGAACCCAAACAGTTAGTGACAGCATTTACTTGAAACATATTCAAATAGGCAAAACAATTAACAATTTCAATAGCTTGTGAGGAAAGATTACTAGTTAGAGTGTTGACACCTTTATTGTCATTTAGCCACAATATTTTAGGCAAATTATAATCACCACAAATAAACAATGAACCAGCGTTTCTAGATACATGCTCAACTAAAGCAGTATGTGACTTGTAGACTTCTAACGAGGAAGACGGGGGAATGTAAACACAACCAAGTACAAGCTTTTTGGTGCCAAATAGAACACACAAGAATAATTGATCACAAACATTGTTGGATGATTCTAGAATATGGCAAGGGTATTTTTTGTTTACACATATCATCACTCCACCTCCTTTTGACTTCCCAGAAGTAGTTGAACGGTCACTGCGAAAAATATTATAATCAAACAGTCCAAGTTCAGCAGATGCGACATTATCAGAGAGCCATGTTTCGGTAAAGAATAAGAAGTCATAATGACATACATTGACGTTACAGCGAATAGTGTTTAGTTTTGTATTTAGGCCACGGACATTTTGGTAGTACGTGGAGAAAGAATTTTTCACGGAATGATTGTTTAGGTTCAACCTAAAAAATTTGTCCTAGAAAGTTCACGTCTCTCTGCAGCTTGGCGGGCGGGGCAGTCTTGAGCTCCAGTGTTGTGGGAAGCCGGTTTTCTAAAGAAAGTACAGGTGGCACATACAGGAGATTTCTCCTTTTTGGGGCAGGCATCTCGATTGTGGCCAACTTTGGCACAGTGAGGACAGGTGGGTAAGTCTGCTTGGCACTTCGACGCAATGTGACCATACAGTTGACAGTGGCCACACTTCAAACTATCTACCCAGTCTCTTACCCGGTGTAGCTGCCAGTCAATGGCAAGTTTAGTGCGAGATATCAACGAGTGGCGCACAGATGGAGGAACTCTGAAAATGTGGATGCAATTTCCTGTGCGGGGGCCAGATTTATGAGAAAAGGTCATATTCTCCTTTAAACGTTCTAAAGATAGACCTGTATCGTTGGTGGATTGATGATGGACGGCACTTATAATTTCATCAGGCGAAATATTTTGAGGAAGGTCGTGGATAGCAATGCGAGGGAGGCGGTTTGGGGCGATGGTTGCTTTTAGGCCCGCTTCAGATAGCGCTGGAGCATTTGCCAATTTTTTCGCTTCGGCTGAAGTGCTAGGGTGGATTAACACCCCACCACTTTTTAACTCACGCAACCCCGTCACTTGAATGCCCAGGGTGGCAGGATTTATGGCAGTTTTCAGTGTTTTTAGGGTAGCTTCAGAGGTGGACTGTGAATTTTCAGCTGGAAAAACTAAAACTGAAGGTCTAGCAGGGCCAGGAGGAGCATTGTTCCTTGTTATAGGTGGCAAGCGGGGAAATTGGCTACTTGACTGAGAGTGGGTAGCAGCAACCGTATTCCAGGCACCTTGTGGTCTTTGATCTACTTCCGACAATTTGTTTTCCAGGCACTTTATTTGATTGTCCTTTTCGACAAGTGTATTTTTCAGTGACTCAACCAATTTAGTGATGGTTTCCATTTTAGCCATAAGATTGTCATATTGTCTGCTGATAAGAACTCTCGAGTTTCTACTTTCTAGGTTATCATCGTCAATTTTTTTTATAATCGACAATTTAAAGGCTTCCAGTTTAGTTGACATTTCTTTTTCCATTTTCTCGACTAGCATATCAAATTGAGAAGGTACAACGGTGGTCAAGCTGGTTGACGCGGGCATTTGTCCTTTGCTTAATGCTGGTTTGGTCTTAATTCCCTTCTTTTGTTGTTTGTCCACTACTTTTTTGCTTTCAGCTCGGGTTTGTATTGGAGACTTAAGTTCTGGGCTGCTATGGCTTCGGATTATTGGTGATCTTGGCGTAGTTCCCGATTTTTTGAAGGGATCTTTAACACCTGGTGGGGTACAAGGGGGGTCAGCCATTTAGGATTTATTGTAGTTTAATATCACTTGGCAGAAGTTGTCAGCTGATGTCTGTGGTATTTGTTTATGAAGATTTATTTTGTAGCGCCTGTTGGTAGGCAATATTAATATCACTTTTACCTCTGACGCCTGTTTGCAGGCAATCTGATATGAAAATATCACTTTAGTCAGTACAAGACTAAAACTCGATGAATTAATTTATTTTAATATTGTTTATTTTTGTAGTCTGTACATAGATGGAGTTGTAGTGCACTTTAAACTTATGAGAAAAAAAGAAAAAAGTAAAAATGTTTTGGTTGGGCTGAGTATTGAACACTGCTCCTCTTGAACTGGCCAAATTTAGTCAACTGCGCTAACCACTACACTATCGCCGGTTATTAGGAACAGGGATTAATTCGTCAATATAGTCAATTGTTCATAAAAGTGATTTAAAAATATAAATTATTTATAATTTTTTTTTTTGTGTCCATTAATTTTATAATCACTTTAGAGGCACTCGACGTTGGGGTCTCGAAAGACAGACACTGAGTTTTATTGAATTCAATGAGTTTTATTGCCATAAAAAGATATTTCAGTTAAGTTATGCACTTATTATTGACAAAAGTTATCCTCTGTACACTGTCAAAATTTTTATAGCTAACTCACTTTTTTAGCATTTATCGGTAGATATCGCGAAGACAAAGATACCGGGCGATAGCCCGAGAAAAACTCTACACTTCAACACAAATTTGCTTCGATTTTACACTATTATAATGATTTTTTTTCTTAAGAAACGGGAGCAACAGAAAAAGCGACAATTTATCAAAGTTCTTGAAAGAGAAGCCTGATGTTGCTTGATGATTAATGTTAATACAATAAGATAAGTCAGATTACGATATAATATAGGACCTAACATACCTAAAAATCTTCATTGTTACTCATCATCAACCTGATTTTTTTCCGTATAATATTATTATTTTTTTATTATTGTGTTTATTTCTTGCTAGAGCAATCCCGATGAGTTACAGAACTCATTTTATGACAGGAGGAACTTACAATTCATATGTAGGAGATAGTAGGTACAATTTTACAACGGTATTTTGATATCAAATATAAGTTTCACATTCAATACAGCATAAAAATTAAAATAATGACACGTTAAGTAGAACATACAACAATAGAAAACAAGTACAGAAAGAAAAAAAAAACATGGATAAGATACAACAAGAAATGACAACACAGTTACATTTTTTCATTTTTAAATGTAGTTAAAAAATATTATTTTAAAGCATTGCTTTGCAATTTTTTATTATGGTGGATGTGTTTGTACATATCTGGAAGCGAATTATATAGTGTATAGGCAATATAGTTCAGTGATTTTAACCCATATTTTGTAGTGTGTGTTTGAGGAATGCGTTGTGGATGTCTTGATTGTAAAGTGGCTTGATGTTGGTGTGAGTTGATTTTTGGGTAATTTGTAGGATGGTGCTTGTGATTTCATATTTAGGAAGGATTGTAATTGGAAGGATACCAGAAACTGAATAGATGTCCCTAACATGAGTGTCCCTTGGAAGTTCAAACACATTTCTGAGAGCTGGGTTTTGAAGAATAATAATAATAATAATAACATGGAATTTATATAGCGCAGTTTAGTGTCATTTCACTTCAAGTGCGCTTAACTACTCGTATAACAATCTTAAAATTATTCCTACAGTGTGCCATTACCCAACACAGATCTAATATTATAACACTAAATACACTGTTTATACAAAGTGATGACAAAACTTAGAATAACAATAACAGTAGGACAGGACAAAACACGAATATTAAAACTAAAACATAACATAAAACAGGAGGCAGTTTGTGCTCAGAAATGAGAATTTTCTGAGCAGACACTTTAAAAAGGTACAATAAGGAGACAACCGAAACCAAACAATTACCGGAAGTTTTAGAATATGGCTTATTATAAAATATTGAAAAGAAGTTAAAATTTATAAATGGTAAGATTTTTTAAATAATTTTGTTTTTAAAGCTCGTTTAAATTCAGCCAAATTCTGGAGATTAGTAAGAGCTGAGGGAAGTCTATTCCAGATGAGAGGGCCTGTTACACTAAAAGAACGATCATAGTAAACAGCTCGATTTGACCTAGAAAGTTCGATTAGACGATTACTAACATCTAGATCTGCTGACCTTAGAGTAAGCTGTCTATTGCTTAAGTTTTGTCGGATACATAGTTCCGATATATATGCTGGCGCCATTCCTTGCAATGCTTTGAAGGTCATTAAGCAGATCTTAAACTCTATTCTTTCAGGGCATCGAAGCCAGTGAAGGCGATCCCTTAGAAGTGGGGTTATACGGCAATACTTAGATTCACCAAAAATCATTCTTGCCGCAGCATTAAAAACTGACTGGATTCTATTGATTTGTTTCTGAGGTAGGCCGGCATATGCACTATTGCAATAGTCCATACGTGAGACGACGAACGAATTTATGAGTGACTTTGCTCCATCAGAGGGAAGGCATCTCCTGATTGATTTTACCTGCCTTAAATGGAAAAAACCAGAACTCACCCTTTTGAAATTTGCGATTCAAGAGAAAGAATATTGTCCATAGTGAAACCTAGAAATTTTATTTCTGCAGAAGGGATTATATCCGTATCCTGAATACGGATTGGACTGAAGTCAAGGAGAGCTTGCCTTCCAGGGGAAGCTATCCACATAAATTCTGTCTTTGTGGGATTTAGTTTAAGTTTATTGACAGACATCCAACTTGAGATTGTGTTAATGAGGCTAACCACCTCGTTTTTAAGGACGTCTTTTTCGTCCGGAGAACAAAACTTGAAAATCAAACGATCATCTGCGTAGCCTTGTGATTCAAAGCCAGCTGAGTGAATTAGTCGTTCAAGACGATTCGTATAGAGAATGAAGAGAATGGGGCCTAGGACAGAACCCTGGGGAACTCCAAATTCTATGGGAGTTTCAGGTGATGTACATTTATTGAAAGTTACTGAGGCTACTCGTCCAGACAGGTACGATGTCATCCATTGGAGTGCATCACCTCGAACGCCAAATTCGGTTTCAAGCACATTTAGTAAAATACTATGATCTACTGTGTCAAATGCCGCACTCATGTCAAGAACAGATATCAAACCCAACTTACCTGCTTCCATCCCGATGATCAAGTCTGAAACAACCCGCAAAAGAACAGTTTCCGTTGAATGAAACCGTCTATAAGCGGATTGATTTTTGGCAAACAGACCAGCGGAGTTCAAGTACCCCACTAATTGTTTGGCAACGATTTTCTCAAGCAGTTTTGATAGGAATGGTAGGTTGGATATTGGCCTGTAATTATCTGTATTATCAGTATTAAGATTTTGCTTTTTTAGTATTGGAGTTATAATTGATTTTTTAAGTGATCCCGGTACAAGTGAATTTACAAGAGACTTCCGGATAATTTCGGTAATTACAGGTGCTATATCCGGGAGACATTTCTTTAAGAGCCAGGTCGGTATGGGGTCTTGAGCGCATTGCTTGTTTGGGCAAGACTTCACAGCACGTACGACATCTTCTTCAGTTACTGCTGCAAAAGTAGTGAAGTTACCAGTGAGAGTTGAACCACCTGCAGGTCAGCTATCAATTTCTTTGAGGCTTTCTTTGATTTAACGTAATAATATAATTCATTCATAACTTTTTCTATATTTTTTCATGCTGTAGTTATGTTAAAGTTAATGAAATATAAATATTTCTCTTTCTAACTAAATATATGTAACATTGTATTACACAATAATATTTTTATTATAAGCAATAGTTAGTCGCCCGAAATATCCATACAAATTGAAAATATCTCCCGATTAAAAATAAATGCCGCCGACTAAATATAATAATTTGTTATCCTTTGTGCTATGCATTAAAACCTCGTCTTTTAAGGCGATGCACTACGTCGTGCAATATTTTAAATTGAGCCGCTATCAATAACAAACCTTATGTAGATGGCGATAAGGTTTAAATTCCCCCTTAACACCACCCGCCTGTTTTGATTTATGCAAGAAAAAAAACATGGCCAAAAAGTGCCTTTTATTTTATTTTGTGGATGTTCAGGCATAAATATTTAATTTTTTTTTCGATCATTTTATAAATTAATTAATTTGCCATATTATAAAATAAAATCATAACCGAAAATGGGTTCGTAAGTTAGAGATTTTGAACTTTAAAGCAGTTTTCACTCACCTTACACATTATTTTTTTTCTGGGCTTATAAAAAGACTTAAAAACTCCAAAAAATACTTGATCATTTCAAAGGCCAAGATGTATTCTACTCGCAGTATTTAATTAAAGCATCTGAAACATTTCTAGGCGACCAAATTTTCAAACCAAAAACACATGATTTTGCATTTCTACGTATGGCATCGCCTTAACAGGAATAGAAGGTTGAATTAATGAGTACTGGTGACCTTTTATCAGAGAGGATTTTAAGTAAATAAATTTTTATTAATAATTTACTTGTCTTATAAACATAACTAAAATAAAACAATTGAAAACAATATATTTTGCACTCTGCCAAACAATAATAGAATATGGAATTATTACTTGGGGAGGAGCAACAAACTCGGCTATCAATTACACAGAAACCGCACAGAAAACGATCTTAGAGGTAAAAAAACATAGACTGACTGATACAGACCAAATATTCAACAGCTGTGACGTACTAGATATACGCCAATTATACGTTAAAACACTACTAAACTACATTTTTGACAAAAAAATAATTTTCAACATACACAAAATAACACTAACAAACCAGTTAGACAAGCGTACAAAGAAAACTTAAAAACTCCGACAGTAAATTCAAGCTTTGGACAAAGACACTACCAATACCATGCTATAAAAGCTTTCAACAGTGTAAAACTTAAAATTAAAATTGAGGAAAATAAAAATAAATTCACACTCAAAATTACAAAATGGATTAAAGAACAAAAAAGACAATATTACCAAAATGTCATAGCATAAAATAAAAATAAAACCTACACGTAACACACAAAACCAATATAAACTCACATAACTCACAAACACACAAGATTATTTTCAATGTTATTATTTTTTAATTTTAAATATATTATTATGTATTTTTAATTTTAAATGTATTATTTTCTCTTTAAATGTATTATGTAGATTATATTTTCATATTATAAAATGAAGGCCTCAGCACGGGCAAGCCACCCAGTGAGGCCTACATTACTGGAAAACTTATAATGTAAAAAATATTGTACAAAATAAAAAAAATAAAAAAACTTTATCATTATAAAAAAAATTAAGTTAACATATAAGCCCCTCGTTACTTCTTCCACAATTACCAAGATTCGAACACCACAGTACAGGTTCTCTTAGTAAGGTGTTCACAAAACACTATAATATATAAATCATTTACAGTACAGATAAAACTTACTTTTATAAAAAAGAAAGAGATTAAAAATGTAACTGTAAAATAAATTAGATATTCATTTTTATAAGAAAATTAATTACAACTCTATCTAAACCGGCTCATAACTCTATTTGATTTACAACTTCCTCGATAATTTTGAATACTATGTAACATGAATACGAGGTCTTAGAATAACAGTGGCGTAGATCTTATGCAAACTTGACACAGATGTGCCTCTGTGATCCTAAATCCCGACCAGTACCCACGTAAGATGGTTTGATTAAAACTAGAAAAAGGGCTATATCCCCTTCAGTTACTTTGTCGGCCTAATAGTAATAAAATTAACTACTTGTGTTCTGTTACATAATATTAATATTACATAATATTACTACCATGTCACATTTTGACGTGAACGATCTCACTCTGAAATCATGAAGGCTATTTAAATGAAGGGAGAATCATCTGACTTTATTATTACAACATCTCATTTATGACTTTAAGATGAAGCTACAAGCCAAAAATGTGTATATTCTAGGTATACCTTATGTCGTAGGTAATAGGCATTAAAATCGTTTGACAAACGGAGTCTAGAAACGTTCGCTTTCAAGCAAAAAACTGTTTTTTTATTTATTTTGTAAATAATTTTATAAGAAATCAAAAAAGTTAATCAAGTGAAACTGTCACAGACAATCTTAGCTATAATACTATAATTTTTAAAAGTTTTTTCCTTTATGCGTTCATACATTTCTGTTGAAAAAATATATTTTTTTGTAGTTTGCATTTATATTTATACTCAGGCGAAACGATAGGAAAATTTTCAATTTATTTAGATAATAGCATATTTTTTGGTATTCATTATGTACACCAATTCGTTATAAAGATTAATCAAAATAGTGATTTGGCATTAAGCTTCGCCTTAACCATGTGTAGTGCTTTAAATTCATAGCTAATTTGCTTTACGTCTTCAATTTGCCTTAGAAGAGTTTCTAAGAATGGTTTGCAGTTTTACGATCGACTTCATTATCTTAGGCATTCCTGTAACAAAATCAATGGAAATCAATAAATCCAAAACACTTTATTTTGCAGAACAAAACACAGTTAAAGTTTTAAATAGTCTGTGGTTAACTAGTGTTGTGGTGTACTAGATGGATTAAAAAATTATTCTGTTTTTATTTTGGTTGAATCGCGAGTCTTAATTTAAGGCGAAGCTTAATGCTAAATCACTATTTTGATTAATCTTTATAACGAATTGGTGTACATTATTATGAATACCAAAAAATATGATTCAGATGAATTGTAGCTTTTCCTATCGTTTTGCTTGAGTAGAATACAAATAAAAAAATAAATTACTCAATAAAAAATAGAAATGTATGAACGCGTAAAGGGAATAACTTTTAAAAAATACACTACTATAGCTAAGATTATCTGTGACAGTTTCAATTGATTTTATGCTTTCTTATAAAATTATTTAAAAAATAACTAAAAACCAGTTTTGTGCTTGAAATCGAACGTTTGTAGACTCGGTTTGTCAGGCGATTTTAATGCCTATTACCTACAAATTTTTATTTTTATTTGGTACAATATTTTTTTACAATTCAAAGTTTTCCAGTAATTTTGGCCTCACTGGGTGGCTTGCCCGTGCTGAGGCCTTCATTTTATAATATGAAAATATAATCTAAATACAATCTACAATATAAGATAAAATAATACATTTAATATATAATCTTGTGTGTTTGCGAGTGATGTGTGTTTATATTGGTTTTGTGTGTTACGTGTAGGTTTTATTTTTATTTTATGCTATGACATTTTGGTAATATTGTCTTTTTTGTTGTTTAATCCATTTTGTAATTTTGTGTGTGAATTTATTTTTATTTTCCTCAATTTTAATTTCAATATAAGGTATACCAAGAATATACATATGTTTGGCTTGTAGCTTCCTCTTAAACGGAATTAATTTACATCGCTACGCACCCATTATCTTTGGGCATTTTCGGGGCAAGAGGGGACTGAGGGCGGGTGTTCCAAACTAGTTCAATGATCTTTTTTAAACTTTCGATACTACAGGTGTGCACAAATACATTCTATTGTTTTCTCTTAAAAATGATTTGCACGTACGTACTACATTATTGGTTCGAATACTCAAGCTTCTTCATAATTTAACAACTTGTAATTATTATTTTAAATTGTGTAATTTCTCAAAGCTTATCCAGAATATGACAAGTAGATAGTAATATATTTTTTTTACTGAGCATAGCGAAATCCTATTTTGACTCGACCCCTTTGCATGTCGCTTATCTGTAAATTTGTTTGTGTCTTCCGTGTCCGGCTAATCACGTCCAGATATTAGATGTTTGATAGTACCTTTTTATTCCGTCAGAGCGCCTACTTATTTATTCGCTATATTTCTCATGATTATCTTGGATTTTAGTGCTGAAAAAGGGTCTGAGAATCTAGATTCTAGATGATTACAAATCGACATTCTTTATTTATTTATTTGCATAGTCTACATAAACAGTTGTACAGCAATATATTATAGAGATTACAGATGTAGAACAAATTCACTACACATAAACTAGTAGTAGTAATAACAAATAGGAGAATTATGTACATAAAATGTGTATATTGATGATTTAAAATAATACTAAAGCAGGTAATCTGTATCAAACAAACATTATTGCTTTACTTTACAAGATCTAGAAAAGGTTCATAGAAAATACAAGTAGAATTATAAAAAGGTAATTAAGGCAAGTTTACTATTTTGTGTCATGCGTCAAAAAATACTAGCTAAACTGTATGAAAGGCATGTTGAAAATTTCAACGGGCAACGCGACATGAATCGCTCTGTTGATTGACGCGTTCTGGCAGAAGTTCTCACTTCGATCAACGCGACTTGAATCGCTCTGTTGATTGACGCGTTCTGGCCGAAGTTCTCACTTCGATCAATACGATATGAATCGCTCTGTTGATTGACGCGTTCTGGCCGAAGTTCTCACTTCGATCAATGCGATATGAATCGCTCTGTTGATTGAAGCGTTTTGGCAGAAGTTCTCACTTCGATCAACGCGACATGAATCGCTCTCTTGATTGACGCGTTCTGGCAGAAGTCTCACTTTAGGAGCACAAAAAGTACCAGGGATTTCCCACGTGTATACCTACTCGTTAGGAAAATTATATATACAAGATAACCTCTTTCACGATTGGATTACGTACCTATAGTTCCAGAGATTAACCTAAAAAAATTTCTCGGAATGGATAATTCCTACCTTTGTACTTTATTCCCTTACATAAAGGCGACACCTAAATCTCTTGTGCACTCGTTCTATTTCGAGGATATGGTTCTGACTGACTGTGTATGCAGTCAAGGGCATCGCTATCTTTAGATGTTAATACAAAAAAACTTTCGCTCCCAAGCTCCAGACATTTCGATGAATTTAATTATGTGTTCGAAAAATAATTTCGTTAGTTCAAAACCTTTGGTCAATTTCACCCGAAGTAAGATAAAATTGAGCATAATTCGGCCTCACCGACACGCCCTCCACAATAAGTTTATCTCTTCGATGTTATTGATCCGATCGATATAATTGTATCGATCGCCGCCTTAACCCGATATCGATCAATCTTACTATCGACCACCTTCTGTTCGAACTACCACATATCTCATCTAACCCTGCCGTTGACGTTTTATCGGACCATTCATTTGTTACGGATGAGGAATGGCTTAGGGCGAAGCTTTTAACCCTCGAGATGTATTATACATATACGGTCATTATTTATTGTCTATGTTAAATGTTAATATGAATTCCAAACCTTCACCCATATAAATCACGAAGGGATATAATGGTTTTGTTTGCTGTCAATATTCGCGAATTTTGCAGACTTTTTGCAAGAGATAAATTTCACATATATCTTTGCTGGCTATTATTAGCGGAGCATGATCGTATAAATTAGTTTTGTTTTCGAAATCGTTGAACCCTTTATTTTAAAAGTTATAAGGCTTTTTTCATTGAAGACAATGTTAAGGACTCTCAAATGAAAAATGTGAAACAGACATGACAGAAAAAAGATTCAATCGCAGCGAAAAGTCAAAAAATGTCGCAAATAAAAATAAAAATGGATATATTTATCCCAGAAGACATCCCAAAGACATTATCTAGTTCTTTTATCTTTAGTTCGGGTAGAATCTTGTAATCTTTATGAAGATAGCAGCCAAAAAATGAAGATGTTGGTAGCTCTCAGTCGAAGTATGACGCAGTTAAAAATAACGTAGGTTGACATTGTCGAATAATCTCAGTGGGGTCTTGGGTTCATTTCCTAGATGCTACCGAATCTTTTTCTGTTTCACATTTTTCGTATAAGAGTCGTTAGTATTGACTATATTAACAATGATTAAATATAACAATTTGAGGTTTTACTCATTAAGTTACTGCACTAAAAATATAAGGCTTTGTTTTTATTTGCTTTTTGACTTGTAGATATTTTAGGCCATGGCTATTTGGTTCTAGGCAATTTTGTCGGTTCATCGAGAACGTGTCATTTGAATCGTAAGCGAAAAAATATCCACCGTCATTTAAACGGAACCCATCTCCTCTGAAATCGAGATCCTTAGAACTTGACATGTTTAATTTTCACGAATAAAAATGCAAAGTGATAAGATTTTCCAATCACACCCGAGATTTATCAATTTTATAGATTTTTTACTGTGGACCGTGCGTGTTCATTTTGAAAATAATAAAAAATAAAACGTTTCAATTTTTGATTTCCGCGATCACATATGTTACGTCCCAATTAAAATTACTTATTTCGGTTTTGATTCTGTCTGTAACTTCAATATTATTATTTTTATTGTTTATTAATTTTAAATGTGTATTTCTTTTGTTTAAATTTTGAAAAATGTCGTAATTTTTCAAATTTACCAACGGTGCTAATATCTGATTGCCTCTGAAATGGCAATGATCCTCTGGCAAAAATGTTCTTTACTTACTTCCAACTTCACAAATTCTACAATTATAAAACCCCTTGATTCTTGATGTAGTCTTAAATTAAATTCTATGTTTAAATTTATTTTTTTGAAAGGTTGATTAGGTTAGCTAAGTTCTCTCAATATTTAAAAATCGTACATATTTTTCCAATGTCAGATAATTGCTATAAAAATTCTCAAAAAATAAACATTGAAAAACCTCAATTGAAAATCGAAAGCTAATCTAAAAGCAAATGCTCTTAATTAAAACACCGACTAATAAACAAAGATTTTATAATACGGCGAACACGCTTTCGATTCGTAATCATTGAAGCGAAAATAATTTATTAATTCTCACCAAAAAAGTCTGAAAAAACGCCTGCTTTGTATTACGATAATATCAGCCTTTTTCTTCTGATGGTCTTCCAAAGACTTCAGATTACTATCTAAATAACTTAGGTTCAAGGTTGAGTAGGTATCCACATGAACACGCAGCGATTTATGTTCGTATGCAAATAAAGTATTTGGATGTTTAATTAGTTCGTGGCGTTTATTTAATTTGTTTTTAAAAATGTATTATCTGCTTCTACCTATATATTCTCTCTAGCTACTTATATATAAAGAAGAGTGTGTGTAGCGGGGTGGCGGGCGGCGTGGTTTTGTTGTACATACAAATCTACAGTTTTTTCCGAGATTGATGAAATTTTGCACACTTCACCTTCAAAACACGAGGAAGGTCACTGTAATCACAGCCACCCCCTTTTCTCACCCTTAAAGCAGAATATTTATACTTCGTTTCGAAATTTTGAGACGTTTAATATATGAGGAGAATTACTGACTGCATCTGATTTCTAAAAATTCTGCAAAAAGACCGGGCAACGCTGGGGACTGCAGCTAGTTGTAAATAAATAAATCACGGTTCAATGATAACTCAACACAGTGACAATTTTTTTAACCTAACCAACTTAACCCAGTTAATAAAGTTTTTGTTCCATCAGTTTCCATGACTTTATATAACTTTTTAAAGATGTGATGAATTATCATTGTGATGATTTATCCGGTCACCCTCAATACAATGACAATTCAACACACCTTTAAAAAGTGATACAAAATACATTAAAAGCGATGAAAAAACTCACATATTGACCTTACCTAAGTAAATCATTTCACCTAGTATTTGTTTTTGACTTTATATGACTTTTTAAAGATGTTTTGATAAGTTATCAGGTCACATTATTACCTATGATATAACACCCAACTTTTGACATGTATATTTTCTATCGTTTAAATATTTTTAAATCGGATGCATATTATTAATACAAATCCCAACATTTTCAAAGCTTTATTTGAAATAATTTCAATAAGATTTTGTTTTATGAGAAAGAGTCGGGGGTTTTCAAGAGGGTTACCATCCTATAACCGTTCTGCTGGGCACCCTATCTAAGTAATATACTACCCGCGGTTCATCTTCTAAATGTTTCAATAAAGAGTATCAGAGTTTCTTCATAGAGAGTTTCTCGTTAATAATAAATTTATTATTTCTTCTTCGTTTATTACAATAATCCACCTCCTTGCAAATTACCTGCTGATGCGATTAATTGACCTATCGTATCTTCAACTTGTATCAGCAAATTGAAATCTTCAACGGCACCTGATATTATTAATTAGGTTATCTGCAAGCTTTTGACTCGAGTCATTTTTCTTACGACGCAACGATATCAATGTTATCTGTAGATTTAATTCAAATTACGATTGGCATCCTTAACCTGTACATGGTATCTTAATTCAAGTAGAGTATATTTAAGCTAATTTAGGTTTTTTTTCTACTATTTTCTAGCCTCGCTAAGCGCCCAATGATTCGGGTAATTTTTCTCGTACATTGCGTGAAAACATAACGAACGTTTTAATCTACGCATTAGGTAGTCAATTGAATTATTTGGTTAAAATACATTTGCTGTATAATATTAGGACGAATTATTTGTTAAAGTAATTACATATAAAATCATATCATTGGGTTTTTATATATTGATAGAATATTCATAGAATTCTTAGCTTGTGTTTGGAAGAGGAGTGAACAGTACATTTTTGTAGTTTTTTATAAGTAATTCATAATATGATAGGTATTACGTGTTGTAGTAACTAACTTTATTGTAGTGAGAAAGTAAAATTAGTTACATTAGATGTTTGGTAGGTGTGACATAAGTGTAAGTAGTTAAAGTAGATACGTAATATACTTCATACAGAAAATTGGTGCTATGGGTAATTTTTTTAAAGTAATTTAAATGGAATTTTTTTTATATTTTGTGATATATATTTGTCTTTGAAAAAAATATAAAGCTCTTTTTTTAAATACAAATTATTTGCCCATGGGCTTCTACATTGGGTACTTATCAACTCCGGAAAGGCAAAATGGCGTAAGCAGCAATTTTGTTAAAATTAGTTAAATAGGTATACAGTTTTGATCAGACAAAAAATCTAATCAAAACTGTATGATTAACTCGTTTTTGACTAAATTGTCGCTTACGCTCTTTTGTCTTTCTGGCGTCGATATGGTTAATTCTTTTGCACAAAAGTTTGTAATAAACAATAATTTCACATGGTTTACAATTGGATATAAAGAGAAGAGAACAAATATACTTATGTTAACATTTTTAATGAAAGATTTGTGTATGTTTATTTTAAACATCGAATTTGTTCTTGAATGTCGAAATTATGTGTGTATCCGTTTGCTAAATTACGTAGACGAGGAATGTCAAGGTTTTTACAAAATTTGTTTGTGAACAGTGACAATGAAATATGTCGAGTAGGTACTCTTATATTAACTAGACTCAGGAGTTCGTCACTGTGGAGCTCCGAATGTACAATTTTAAAAATTATTTAAAATAATTTTTAAATAAGTCAGTATAAGAATTTATAAGAAATATAATTATAAGAAAAATAAAATTAAAAATAGCACATCGTAAAAAATGCGTTTTTTGGGTAAAAATTTTAATTTATGTACTACTAATTTGTGTTTGAAATTTAAGTTTTCGCTCATCGAAATGCTTTATTAAATCATTTTAATTTTTTGTTTTAAATTTATCATATTTTATAGTAAATAGAGCAAATTTAAAAAAAAAATCATCATCATTATCTCACAAATATGCCTCTAAAATCATGAAAATATAATTATTCAATGGCCTATATTCAATAATTTTGAACACAAAGAAATAAAGAAGCACATATCCGTACTAGATAATTACCATACCTTTGGACTAAAAAAGTAATTTGAAAATTCACTGTTCTGTTAATTTTACTATTCAGCTAGGTATACGAATTTATGGGTTTCTTAAATGCAGTTTATGTAATCTTTAGTCTAGTGCGTATATGCGCTTATCGCCCCTTTGTTATGTTGATTTAATTCCTGTCTGTGTTACCACTTATGATTGATAGTTTCGGCGTTCCTAGTCGTTACTCAAACGTTTGCTACTATTAATTTTCTCTCAACTTTAAATCTCGTTGCTCGTTATCTTCCAATTGTTTGTTCCTGTTTTATAATGTTGAATCAAACGCTTGCTTACAATTTATATATAACGTGTTTTAAACATTTTGTTTCATTTTACTTAACTTATTGTATTTAATCGTATGCTTCTATCATCTGGATCTGGATTTTTAGGCTGTTTCTGGGGATGCCGCATTGAGCTCTGCAATATGGAGTCACGCGTTCAAATCCCGGAAAATTTTATATACTTGCGAAACGTTCCAGAGTGGAAGTATCGTTCTGGTAAAAGACCACCATTCGAAATTGAATCGTCTCTTGACATGGATTTAGCCGTGTTTGTGACCAGATCTGAAAAGCCAGGTACCTCCCTATCTTCCTCTTCCTCATCTCCTTCCCTTCCCATTACCTTCAGCCTCACAACATACCCCAATTGGGAATTCCATAGACTCACTGATTCCAAGACGGTTGGGATCAGTTGATGGAGAGAACTCTTGTGCGGTATTCTCATTAAAAAAAATACTTTCACTATCGCACTGATAAAAGATCACTATTCAGAGTCGGAACTTTGCTTAAAATTGCTTTAACCGTATTTAATGACCATATCTAATCTCGTCGAATTTAATGTTTCAAAGACCCAATCCTGTCTGATTACGTCTTAAAGGGATCCAAATGATAATCTAGTCTCCTTCAACGGAAGCAATCTTCCGAACAGGCCTTCCATTGATATGCTTGGTGTAACTATAAGTGACCAGCTCAAGTACGGGGGCTCCATCGAAGCCAGAGTAAAGCTGGCCTCTCAGAAGCTGGGCGTACTGTACAGGGCCCGCAGATACTTTAATAGTACACAACTGCTGACCCTGTACAAATCGCAAGTGCGCCCTACTGTCAAATTTGGCAGCCATCTCTGGTCCGGAGCCCCAAAATACCTGAAAAAAACCCTTGACTCTGTGCAGAAACGGGCGGTCCGTTTGATAGATCCCCCAATATTAACAAATGGACTGCAATCTTTAGAGCACAGGCGTCAGGTAGGTATGCTGTCCTTGTTCTATCGGTATTACAATGGAAGATGCTCTGAGGAACTAGCGTCATTGATCCCTTCGGCACCGGTGCGTAGTCGGGATACACGCCAAACGCGCGCCCAATATTTGTACACGGTTGACATTTGTCACATGAGAACGGGTCGCTTCTACGATTCGTTCTTAGGTTCAACAGCTCGGCTGTGGAACGAACTGCCGGCCTCTGTGTTTCCTCCCTCCTACAACATGGGACTCTTCAAGACCCATGTTCACTCCTTCCTCTCCACAAAAAGACCCTCCACACAGCATCCCCAAAAATGACATAGGCCCTGAGGGAAATTATTTTCTTCAGGGCCTCCTGTGTGGAGTTAATATAAAAAATAAAATAAATAATATCTGAATATCCAGCTACCTCCTAACTTTTTTCTTTCCTTCCACACTCCCTTCAGCCGCAAAACCCTCAATTGGAAATGCCATAGTCCCGGTGACCACAGGTAGTTGAGACTCTCGTGGGATATTTACAAGATTTTTTGTATTAAATAAATCTTATCAAACGGAATGCAATCTTTGGAGCACAGGCGCCATGTAGATATGCTGTCCTTGTTCTACCTTTGGAGCACAGGCGCCAGTTAGATATGCTGTCCTTGTTGTATCTTTGGAGCACAGGCGCCAGTTAGATATGCTATCCTTGTTCTAGCTTTATTACAATGGAAGGTGTTCAGAGGAACTAGCGTCGTTGTTCCCTTCGGCACCCTTGCATAGTTGGGAAACACGCCAAACTCGCGCCCTCATGTGCACACGGTTGACAATTGTCAGATGAGAACGGGTCGCTTCTACGACTCTCTTAACATCAACTCGTATGTGAAATGTGGTATCTTCAAGACCCATGTTCACTCCTTCCTCTTCTCAAGAAGACCTAAAGATCACATAGGCCCTGAGGCAAAAAATCCTCTGGGCCTCCTGTGTGGAGTTAATGTGAATAAAAAAAAGAAATTTGTAAAACATTACGTTTTGCTGGCCACCCTTTTTTCGGATTTTTTTAAGATCTTCAACACAGTTTAGATCAACAAGAGTGTCGAACAACTTTCCCCTAAATCGATACATTCAATAACCCAACAAACTGTCCTAATTATTATTCCTTCGTTTTTGCCCCTCGTTGGCCGTTTCGGTGTATTAGCACACAATGGCCCGGTTCGCGACAGTTTAATTGCCGCCCCCTTTCGGAAAAAGCCAGCATTCTGGGAGGTTTTATTGCTGCTGCTGGAGGAATTCTCGCGATTCCCACCGACCCGATAAGACCCGAGTGTTATTCCTCGCAGACCACCCCATATTGTGTGTCCAACCAGCCACCCGAGTTTGAATAATTGGGACGCCCGAAAAACTGGCTCCGACACTCGATTACTTGAGATTCTTTAGTGGTCGTAATAAAACACTGAACTTGCAGATCTTATCACTTGATTTGTTTTGAGTACAAAATATAAGGTACACAGAAGTGTGTTATGGTCGTGTCTGGTGTGTTCTAAGGCGCAATTTTTCCTTTCTTCTGATAAAATTGATTAATAATTTTCAAAGACCTACTCTAAAATCTTTGTTTTTTTTTTTAAATTATAGTGACTATATATACGTTGTACATACAAAATATGATTAAATATATGTACAGTAAATTGTATTTCTTAGTCCTCCTCACTAGGGTGACCTGTGCTGAGGCGGACTAAAGTTTTTCATTTCTGTTTTATTAGTTTACTATATGAAACCACACAAGAGTCCCAACTGCTCCCAACCGTCTGGAGCCAGTGAGACTATGGTATTCCCAATTGGGGTATGTATTGAGGCTTAAGATGGTGGGGAGGGGAAGAGAAAGGTGCGGAAGTACCTGACTATTCAAATATGGTCACTAAACGCAGCCAAAGCCATTCAAGGAACTTTACGATTCTGAATCTTGGACCAGTATCTTCCACTCTCAGTATCGGATAAACATAACGTTAGTTATAATCTACCATTTCGTTAATTTCATTATTTTATGAAAATACACTCTTTACAATTTATGTTTTAAAATATTAAGACGAATTACTTGTTTTCGCCCTAACTTACGTAATATGAATATGAATAAATAGTTTTGTCCGTACAAAAACACAATTATTTCAATCTAATATTGTATTTGTATGCCTTTCTTAGAAGAATTGACTTTTTATATGAACCAATTTATTTATTAATTTTTATATTGCGTGTTTAAGGGCGCAAAAAAATAATTCATCTTAAAATTAGTGTTTATATAAAATAAAATATTAAAATTAACGCCATGTATGAACGCGTAGTTTATTACTTACGTTATGTTTGTCCCTAAGAGTCGTCTTTATCGTCCTGTCTAAAGCTTACGAGTCGAAAGGTCTTATGTAATTTGGCGACATCAGTTTTCTTTCCAATTCGTTTACAATACTTCTCACTTCTAGTGATTTTATTTTCAGTGGCATTCCTTTAACAAATTCAAATGAGATGGTTCTCTCTGGAACGAGGATCAAATTTACTGTTTTTTTGTTGTTTTTTTTTTTAATATTAGTTTCATTTTTCTTTCTTTCTGCCTACACAGGGTTTTGAACCAGTGACTTCTGGTTCCAAAGCAAAGATCCATAAAAATCCGTATAATTGCTTTTTTATATTTTTCAAACTAATTTTTAATGCACAACTGTCCCAATTGCTCCCAAACCTCAGACTATGTCTTCCCTAATTGGGTTATGTTGTGAGGCTGAAAATAGTGATGGGGAGATGGGGAATAGGAAAGTCGGGAAGTACTTGTTCAAATCTGATCACCAAACACGAATAAAACCATTTTAAACAATGTTTCGATTTCGGAATGTTGGTCTTTCAGCAGGACGATATCGAAAGTAGGTATATACCATTCTGATCAGTTACTACTTGATTTTTCTTCCGTAAATCGTTTCGCAGCAATTATTATGAAGTCTTCGTTTCTCGTATAAGTAAGTCTAGAAAACCCAGGACCCAAATTTCCTCTCCACCATTTTTTGAATGGACTTCTCCAAATAGTTCATCTAACTATGGACAGTTGTGCGGAGTCCTTAACAAAACCTGCTTATAAATTAATAGCAAGTTTAAATTGCAATAAATTGCTATTAATTTATAGGCACGTTTTGTTAAGGATTCCGCACTTTCAACTTTCCACCACTTCTTAAATGGACTTCTTCAAATATTTCATTTCAATCCGGACAGTCGAGAGTGCGGAATCCTCAACAAAACATCCTTATAAATTAATAGCAAGTAGATGCACTAAATTGAGGAATTTCCTATTCTCCATCGATTTCACGGATATTAAATATCTATTAAACATATCCATTGTAATAAATTTTCGAGTTACTATCTTAACAATTGATTTGTTGCAAATGAGAAACGTTTAATTGCAGGTCAGTAAACTGAAATAGTACCCTCTTTGTACAACTATTAACATTTTATTGCTATTGGTGAACAATAAGGTATTCACACAATCGAGGAATGTCTCTTTTAATGGTAGATTCATTGATAGTGAGAATGTGAATATAATTAAAATAATATAGGTAGGTACAAAATAGATAAATCTGTATAGGAAAGGTTTAATTGGTTATAGTGAAAATCATATAAATAAGTCGACGGTATGCAGTCGATCCATAACTAGCTGAGCTTAATATATTCTTTAAAGATATGTTTTCGTAGAATTCAATCACTTTGTTGTCTGACATATTGTTAAGCCAAACAAACCCTTTGTTTTAACCACTTATTTAATATATAAATTTAAAAGAATGCGTAACATTATAGATATAAAAACCAGGAAACCTGTCTACAGTGCACTATCATTCGTCGGGGTGGAACTTACAATCATCTCATAAAACCCCTGGAAATCGCCCAAAAATCAAATATATAGATTATGTATAATAAAATCAAATTTTGTCCCCCCAAATAATTGTTCCACGGGAGTTATATTTTGGACCCAAGAAAAACCTACTGCAATTTCAATTTTTTTTTATATTCGTCCTTACGATTTCACAAAAAATAATAACCGTTCTAGCCAAAGATGGCACTTGTGTATTTGCAGTACTCCATTGCAAAACCAGAGTACCCCAAAGGCATATTAATTTTATTGCCCCTAAAATTTACAACACACTGATTACAACTTTTGATGAGACATTGTTACAAAAAATCATTAACTTTTATAAAAAAACACATCAAATCTTTGCTTAAATACCCTGAAATAGATCTATTTTTTTAAAGTCAACAGTAATCTGAAGAAGTACTCAGCGGTTTTTTTGATTATACAAATAGCTTAATATTTATATACTTTTATTTGAAAAACAAATTCTCCTTTTTGAAATACAAGTACCTAGCTACCTTATTTTTTTGTATGGTTTAAAACTTCCACTGATATTGTCAAATGTAATGCTATTTTTTGTTTTCATTTCATCTATTGTTTCTACTTCTATAACTTAATTTTATATTATTTATCATCATAGAAAAAGGACACCTTCATTTTATGTTTTATTCTTAGAATTGTGATAATAAGTTTTATAATACCCACACGCAGGTTTTGCTTTGATAAACACTACATTGTAATTTTATTTCTATAACTGTTCATTATGTAAATATGTATAAAAAAATATTCACCAACCGGTTTCGCTTGGCTTAAGTTTAATAAGGGTAACAATTCAAACTGTCACCCGGGGTTTGTTTCATTTATCAGTAAAACATTTCTTTGTTTTAATATTAAATAAATAAATAAAAATATGAATTACTTGAAAATGAAGTTGTTACCTATATATATATTTAATTATATGTATTGGAGAAAAAAGGAATATTTATAATTATTGCATTTTCATCAAATTTCGTATTTTTCCGTTTTACAACCTATTTCCACAATCAATAAGTCTTGTTTAGTTTAGTCTTACAGGTAGTATGTACGATTATTGTTGATTTTATTCGTTATAATCACCCAGAGACACTGATGATTGTAATCTTCAGTCCATATTTTGATCCTTTCCCCTCAACTTCTTTTATTTATGACCATCACTACTCTTCGTCACCTACAGCAGTTCTAGATCACTCGGCGTTCCGTGGGTAATTCGGACCTATGACCCTGTTTACTTGTTTCAATTATTCCCTTCAAGTTTCCCTGCGTGCTCCCAAGATGTAACATGACTTTACCGGGCGGCGAGAGGCCTGGGGGAGGACGGGAGGTTGCCAGGCTGCCCCGGTGCGAGCCCTATTATAATGCGCCTTTCTCACAGGGCGCTGCGGTGTTTGTCGCGACCTGCGACCTATTGCGTTGGCGTTCTAAGTTCTAACGCAGATTGAGTTTATAGTCCAAAGGGTGTTTTTAGAAGACCCGAAATATTATATGAGGACAGAGATAATAAGGAACTTCAATGAAAAATATTATGTCCTCCAAAAAACACAATTATTTTTATTATATTCACCTACATGTATGGTTATTCATGCAATTATGAAATCGATTTCTTAAAATTGTTTGGAAAATAAAACCCTCCAATCCCTTTTGACGCCATTAGACTCCGATAGCAGCAACATTACGAGTAAGTCCACCTTGGATTCTTGCTGCAGTCTCCATCTTCTATCTTGGTGTCACCTGTTCCTGTAGGTACTTCATTTTACTTAACATAACTTCACTTTATTTTTGTAATACCTAAATCAACTGTAAAGTGCCCCTGATGTGATATCTCACAAAAGCGGCGCTATAAAAATTTTCCAATAAATAAATAAGAAGCGGTGAAGAGAGATTGACAACTTTTGTGGCATCCATGGATAATGCTGTCGTACCCTTAAATTAAATATACCATTCCTAAGAGAAAGTCCAGTTATATTCAATTTTCCAATTATGTCCTACATCCTGTATCTAAATTTCGCTAATAAACAATTAGATAATGTTAATAAAGTGTTAATCTCAAGTGACCTACCAGGTAAGTATTGTACTGTATATTATCTCCATAAATAGTTAAGTTTTAACATAGATCACTGTAGAAATGTATTATAAGTTTGTACAGCGCCCTTGAGGCGACTTTGCACAAAAACGGCGCTGTAAAAGTCATCCAATTATTATTATTATTATTATTATTATTATTATTAGTGGGTGGTTAAAGCATGATTAAACAATTCCCGTGGTGACGGAAACTGTTTTCAAATGGTAGATATTGTGACGTTTTTTCTTGTATGTATGTCAACCTCAATGAATGCCCTAGATTTGTAACAAATGATTCCTGCTCAATTTTCAAAGGATTTCGCATTTTTCGCTTTAAATCGGTAATTATACCATATTACTTAATTAAGCATATACATTTGAACAGCTGACTATCACAAAATGGGACGTCAGCCAGTGTAAAGTAACCTATATTAAGCTGTACTCTATTTATTATAGTTAAAATTCTCTCATTCTTATATATGTATCATCTGTTCTGGATTATTTACCAAACACTCTGTATGCAATAAGTTCTGAATATCTACCTGCGTTATATATCCAGATGAAAGACACTAATTATTTCTTCCGCGTTGTATGTCCGAGGAAAGTGATCGGAATTAATTCGCGACATTGGGTGTACAGGCGCCGTACCTGTATCTTTATTCAAATACATGCTGCTTTGTCTTATGGAATTTCAATGAAAACTCAATCATGTGGGCACTATTTGTTTTACAATGTATGTATTACGTGTACCGATGAATATATTTATATATGTGATTCATTTTACGCCCGTAGGGCTTTTACATAGGTATAAGTGGTTTAATTTTGACATATTGCATAATTTAGAAGAAATAATAAAAATAAGATTACAACAACTAAACAAAAAATAAATATAAAAAATGAAGGTACGGTTTCGTGAGTTGTTATGTGAGAGTTGATAGAGTTATGTATTTCAGGTAAAGTTTATATTACGTTTATTATTGCAATGAGTCATTTAATGATTATTGTAATGATTAATGAAATGAATATTGTGATGATGAATGGAGTTTTTTTGTTGCCAACAATATAATCAAATTAAGTATGAATCGGATTTCGAAAGTGCCGTATTATGTATACTAATCATATTTGTATCACAAATCGATCTTCGTAAGAAATTAGAATGTTTATAAAGATTATGTTTGCCAAACAATGTACATGTTTATATGTTTATAAAACTATTAGCACACACGAAGATGTGAGCTAACTTAAGATTAATAAATAAATAAAATCTCCCAGTTACTTGAATTATTTCACATTTTCACAACCTGAATTCTTGTTTTATATCCTTCCTTCTATTTATCGAGCAAACACCTTTTTCAGATAACTATTCGTACCGCCGTTATGGGGGCAGAGTCTATTTTCAGATTTGTTTATTTAATTTGTTTACATACTGTATTATCTAATAACAACGCAGTACAAAACATATAATACGAACTAATTACAGTAGAAATTAACGATGAGAATGTTAGGTACCTGAATAGAGCACAGATAGATTGCACAAAAAATATTATCAGTAAAATTATTTTTAAGAAATATTTTTTTACAGAAAGACAAACATTCTCGGGTTACGAATAACCTGACAATATTTTAAAATCTCCTAATACCACCAGAGTAAGCGGAAAATGTTGCTTTTGTGCGATGGAGGAGATTTTATTTTAATTAAATGTGTAAACGTGTTATTATGTCTTGTTGGGTCGATATTAGTTCCTAGTTTCTAGCTAGGCAGATTGCCCGTTCTAAACGAATTAAATACTCATGAATATACCAAATGAATTATTCTGAAAACATATATTGTTTTTATTAAAATTATCTGCTAAGTTTTTAGTTGATAAACATTTAACTGATATTTGACGATAGGCACAACAAAGCTGTTACAAACTTGAGCTCGAAACTACTTTATGGACTTCAAATTCTCTCCTTTCGAGAACACGAGAATTAAGTAATAAACACCGATGAATAGTATGAAATGTTCAAATCAATGAAGTCACTCTGACACAAACGTGTATTTCTAGATATTCTGTGGACCACAGGGCATTGCAGAAATCCCGCTTTCCTTGTGTACACAAAACCTTCGTTGTACTAACTATTCAAGATAATGTTTCTTTAAATGAGGTAACAAATGAGGAAGAAATGATCCTGTGTTCTGTTGAGCGTTATTTAAGGTTGTATCCGAGAGAGGTTGTGTAGCTGCCCACTGGCTTTAGAGACTTTGAATTAACCAAGCCTTCACGCATAGATTTGTTTTTAAACAAGTTTAATAAAATCAAATGATATTTGTGAATGAAGGACGGTGCTTACATTGGTACACAGAAATGGTAAATATCTATAAACCATGTCAGTTTTCAAGGAGAAATAACCAGTTCTAGTAGTTTCTGGTTATAAATTGTTTGATTTTGTATTAGCAGTTGTCAATCATACCTCTCGGAATATATGATTTTTTTGTGTGTTGATAAAACTAGTTATCTACCTTAATCCTGATTTATTTTTGGGGTACTGTCCCGTGTTGCGCCACCTCCTTCTTTAGCCAACGTTTAAGGCAGTATCTATCATCAGGGCAGATCTTTAATTGATGATGAACACTGTTACGCTGTGCGAAAGGTTGGCCAAAGAAGAAGATAAAGCAACACCACGTCGCAATATCCCAAAAATAAATCACGATTCTAGTTTTGGCTGTGAAGTCTGAAGACTAGATGTCTCCTATCTTAGTATGAAAAGGTTTATAATGTTACTTCACCCTTTGCATTCGAAAAAAACAAAAATTACTGCCTTTTGCGTGGGTACTAGACGCATTGGCGGTTCGTGTACTGTCCTCTCTGCCTACCCCTAAGGATAAACTGTGTGATGGTTAGTTATTTGGCATCTCTATGAAGATGTGACTGTTAATCCAATGTAGCCGAAAATCCAAAGCACTCTTACCTTGGAATCCAAAAAGCGTTATTTTCTAACATCTCGCGAAAGGGCGCGGTGGAATTTACATGCAAATATTCCGTTATTAATGAAATAAAACCATGATAACTTTGTTTATAACCAAGAATTTAGTTAATTTATTATAACCGACTGGTTTCATTTAACACAAGTATCATCAGAATACAAATTTTAACTGCCCGGTTTAACCTGACGCATAATAAATAAGATAAATTTCTATTTTTTTTATTATTTCATTTCATTAATATGTCATACCAGAAAGTGACTGATTTCTAACAAAAAATACCGTTTGTACCAGATTTCTACCGAGCATAACAAATTGGATAAAATACCAAGTTATTATCGTTTAAATAACTAACTAACCATCACGCCGTTTCTCCGCAGGGGTATGCAGAGAGAACGGACGTCCAAAAAACTCGGTCTTGACACACACTTCTTGCCTCATTCACATTCATACATCGTCTCATACATACTCTTCTATTATTCTGACTCTTGACATGGCCCGACTAGATTATCTGAATCACTCGATCGTGCCATGTCTTCCTCGGGCGTCCCCGACTTAGGTATTATTATTGTTTAATTTCAGACCACAAAATGACTGGTGTCAAAGGAAAAAATTCATTATTATTACTATTTATGCATCAACCCTAGTTTGACAATGATTTATTCCGCCCTGGCTATTAAAATCCAACGCACGTGTTTGCTACAACGTCATATTATGAGCATGTAATGTTTTCGATCCCCATTGAACATGACTTCCTACACTGTGGGAAAACGACTTTTCTTTTGTAGGTTATGTTCGCTGAAAGGTCAAACCGTTTCATCTACAAATAAAAATTATATTTTCTATCTGTATAGGAATCGTTACTAACAAAGTTTTTCCGTAGGAACAAAAATAATTTAATTTTAATTTAGATTTTTGACTCTACAAAATGTATCTTAATTATTGTTTTCATTTGTGTTTATTTTACGTTTCACCATAATACGTGGTTCCACAAGGCAACTGTAATAAGTTTACTGTTTAATAGCGAAAAGCCGTAAAGGAAGCCACAAGTCTTAGCACTTTTCGCAGGATAAATAAGTGCTGAATTGTGAAAAAAATTTGTGACTTGTATTCTTACCACGGTTATTTCTAGTTAATTTTGTTTCTATTTATCTTTATTTCTTAGACTATATTGTCAACAAAAAGAAAATAACTAAATTTTTATTTTTTTTAAACATTCGGTCACAAAAATTGTTCACAAGTTTCCTCTAAAATCGTGAAAAATTGTTTTCAAAGTTGCCTCTAAAATCGTGAAAAATTATTCACAGGTTGCCTCTAAAATGGTGAAAAATCACGTCATTCATGCGTGGTACTAGTTTTACACCATATCTCATGAATTTAACTAAGTCCATTTAGTTTATTTATTTGGTACCTACAGAAAAGAATTACATGTTAAAATATTATAAAAAATGTTTGACTGTCCAACTAGGAAGATTTTCCCATTGACTGTGAATATTTAATGTTATAGAATAACCAACAAACATCAAATAATGTGACGTCTTGTATTATTTTTTCACACTTAAATGTATATCTATACAAATTTTACAGCCTTATTGCTCATGGTGACATAAAAATTTAAAAAGATATGTGTATACTCGTACACATATTTTTTACATTAACTCCACATATGAAAATAATTTCCCTCAAGGACATGTCATCTTTGAGGATGCCATATAGAGGGTCTTTACGAAGAGAAGAAGATGTATACATGGGTCTTGAAGAGAACTATGTAGTATGAGGGAGGAAAAACAGAGGCCGGTAAATCGTTCCACCGCCGAGCTTTTGAACTCAAGAACGACCCGTTCTTATGTGACAAATGTCAACTGTGTACATATATTTGCAGTGACCTAGAAATTTCAGACATATAACACCAGTGCTCATTATTCAAGAAGTTTAATAGTGAAAAAAAAAAACTTGCTAAATGGTTGTTAATACAGTTTTTGATTTTATTTTCTAACATTATGTTAAAGCGTGTCTGATATGGGCTATATTTCACGTTTTATTGTGACAACTCCAACACGGAATCACGTTTGTATAATCCCGTCGCCGTATACAGAATTTGATATGGATGTTGTTGACGTATTGAAGGTATCAATAACTAAATATAATTCAATTTGGGAGGCGGTTCTGGGTTCCACCGCCCCGGGAACCATTTATGGGACCCAACCCAACCCAACCCTCATTCCTTTTACCTTCGGAGAACTTCCTCTCCTTAAAGAAGACCCTCAACACAGCATCCCAAAATATAAAAAGGCGCTGAGGGAAATTCTACTGTGTGGGGTTAGTGTCAAACAAAATAACGAATCTTTAAATTGGAAAGTAGAATAAAATATAATTAAATAAACTGTCTAGCTCTTTCTTCGACTAATTTAATTTATTGTACTAGAATTTTGTTTTTGTAATGTTATGCTCATTTAGATGTTCTTTGTGTTAAAATATATGTCCAGTTGGGCGTGAAATTCAAAATATATAATAACCGTACAAATAACAAAATAAACTCAACAACAATAAATAGGTTATCACTGAATACATCAGAACACGACTTTAGCAGTTAAGCCTTTCTACAGCCGGGTCCTCAATTCTGAGCTTGTATCGACCGAAGATAAGCAGCACTAAACACCGGTCATATTATAATGGAGATTATCGTGTTACCGTTGTCCCCGTGGGAACTTCGGTTGCAACCTTCAGCCATGTCGTGTAAGGGTTGGACTATCAACTACCAGGCACCAGGTACCAGGTTAACAGAACCGAGAAGAGGTAAAAATCTGCTAACATATGTTGCAATAACTTACTATCAAGTGTAGGTAGTTAATCAGTAATATTCAACAGTGGCGCGCTGTTGTACGAAGCAATTTTTAAGATTCCGCATTCTGAATTTCTTACGAAATGTAACATACTTTTCTTGAACAATTTAACTTTTTATACTCTTAAAATTGTATAGATGTGTTATTTTTTAAAGATAATCTCTATTCAGATTTCTAGTTGGAAAAGTAATTATACGAAATTGCCACGTTAGAAAAAAAACGCAAAATCATATTTGAAAATTAAAAAAAAACCACATCTTGTCATGTTATTAAGCATGTATGAACAAATTCAGTGTTTCTTTAAATGCTACTTAACTGAGATACTAAGAGATGTTTGTTCTATTTTAAATAAGTGAAGTTTTATTAAATCTTTGCGCGCTCCCTCTATCATTTTTATTTACATAGCTTCATTTTTAAACCATTTTAATTTTTAAAGCTTATAACAGAGCCTTAAAGTCTTTTATTAATTAATAATTAGCGATTAATTAAGAGTGCTATTTTAAAAGTCACATTAATTTTTTCACCTATATTTATTTTACCTCTTCTTAGATTACGAAGTATATTTTACGATGACACAAGAGTTAAGATTGCGAGTGGGAATTTAGGGTTATTTTAGGGTAGCAGATAATGGAGGAGGAAAATTAAAAAGGGATGGCTTTTAGTTAGATGTGCAGTAAGATATTTAGATTTGTATTATTATACTACTTCTAAAGCTGGTCTCACATATACTCTATACTCTCATGAGGTATGTAGCGAGGTGAGGAAGTGTGGGGGAAGAAAGCACGGAATATCATTTATTTTTAAGGGATCTGTCACTTTGGCAGCTGATTTAAAATTTTTTATTTTTTTTATTGTTTAACTTATAACATTGTTACATTGTACATAAAATTAGGTAATAATAGGTAATAGTGAAAAACATATGTTATTGAATTTCTACTCCAATGAAGAGTGCTAGCTCTTGAGCTTGGCGTAGGAGTTATTTGACAATTATTTCATGTTTATATCAGTAATTATCATAAATACAGTACAATAAATATAAACTTAAAAGA
This sequence comes from Hesperophylax consimilis, assembly GCF_061612785.1. Taxonomy (NCBI): domain Eukaryota; kingdom Metazoa; phylum Arthropoda; class Insecta; order Trichoptera; family Limnephilidae; genus Hesperophylax; species Hesperophylax consimilis. Next base: position 24,400,174 of record NC_142849.1, on the reverse strand, counting down.
GGATTGTGACGTTAATTTTGGTTGTAACATGAATTGAAGTTATAACATTTGATATGTGATATTAATTTTTTTTAAAGATAAATTTGACCTTCTTTTTGAATAAAATAAAATCTGGTATTTTTTTCACTTCTTCGGGAAGACTATTAAAATATCTTATGCCTTTGTAAATGTAATTATTGTGTTGAAAATAGAGGAATTTGGCTGTTAAAATTATGCCTTAAGGATGAGTTAAATTTAAGTTTTTTTTATTACAGTTTCTTTATATATTTGTAATATTGCATCTTTTTTATAGAGGTCTTCAATTTTTGGTACTTCGAAAATTTTGAACAATGATGCTGAAGAGAATGTTGTTTTTTTTTTCAAAATTACTTTTATAATTAGTTTTTGTACCACTTTTACAGAGCTTAAAATTTTTTCATATGCACCTCCCCACCCAATGATTCCATACTGAAGTAATGATTGGACTAGTGCGTAATAGACTTTTTTCAGGTTGTTTAGCTTGAGAACATTTCTTAATCTAATGAATATATAGATACATTTTCTAATGCGCTTGACAAGTTCACATATGTGTCTGTTCCATTTCATATGTTGGTCTACAATCACACCGAGGTACTTTACTTCAGTTGTTTGGTTTAGTATGGTACATGATTTATTACAAACATCTTTGTTACATTTTTTGTTGTGTATTATTATATGAATGTTGGGGTAAGTTTTGAATTTATTTATTGTGAATGGTATATAAACTTTTTTTTTGCGTTAATTGTAAGTAGATTTGTATCGAACCAGTTTTTTAGGATTTGGATGTCATTATTTGCATTTTCATTTACAATTTTCCAGTCATTACCCTTAATTATGATAATTGTATCATCTGCGTAAGATATAACTGTTCCACTGAGGTTTTGTTTAAAAATGTCGTTTACGTACATGATAAAAAGTAATGGACCCAAAACAGTACCTTGTGGTATTCCAAAATCACTTGTGAGTGGTAGACTAGATGCGTGATTAATTTTCACAACTTGTGTTCTTTGGTGAAGATAACTTTTTAGCCAACTTAATGCTGTGTCATTAAAACCCACGATCTTTAATTTTTGTATTAGTTTGACATGAGATATGCTGTCGAAGGCTTTTTGGAGATCAACAAAAATACCAACACATTTTAATGATTTGTCTAAAGCGTCTTGTATGGTACTAGATAATTTAGCAATGGCGTCTTTTGTGCTTTTGTTTTCCATGAATCCAAACTGGTTTTCGTGAATTATATTATTAATCTTTATGAACTGAGTTATTCTTTTTTTGGCAATTTTTTCAAATATTTTTGCATAATTTGATAGTAAAGAAATAGGGCGGTAATTGGTTGGTTCTTCCGGATTGCCGGTTTTAAATATTGGTATAGTTACAGATTGTTTGTACATGGATGGAAAAACTCCGCTTTGAAAACTTGTATTGATTATATGAGTTAATGGTTTTGATACTTGTGATTTTATACATTTCAGTGTTTGTATTGTGACCCCATCAAAACCAGGGGCAGAACCTCCCTCCCTCCTTAAATAACTCCCTCATTTATCTCACCCTTATTTATAAATATATATTTTTTATTTACCTTCACATATCGCTCGGCTACCAGATGAAGGCATATCATTGACCACGCCCACAAGTATAGTATATTATCTGTCTCGTTTGAGACGACTGTATCGGATTGCGCGATATGGTGGTATAGGCGATGTCCAAATACCGCACGAGAGTATATAGCTTACTCTGTTACTACAAGATATGAGAAGCTTGTATCGGTGTTCATCACTAAAAGAAAGGGTTTTTTACTTTGTGTTCAGTATAAAAATTTCATCCTGCTATCGACGTTAAATCGTAGTTTTTCTCCACCATGTTTTCCGCTTTCTCAACATTGAATATGGAATTGAACCGCTGTTTTTAGTCGGCAGAACCCTTAAGTTGCATCTATCAAAAAGTAATTTCAGAACGCCGCTGCTTCTAAGGAACCGCTGCTTCAGGACAAAGCATTCCTTTGTGGGACCGACTATATACCCGATTCATATTCATAACTCCTTATGAAGTCCACGTGTGTCACGAATGTTAATGTCGCCCGGCGAGAACCGGGACCGTTCTGGACGGTAATTCGCTACTTTGGCCTGACAGAAATTCTATCTAGGTTTAGGTTAGGTTAGGTTATTCTAGGCTGGGCCATTTACGGGTCGCGCCGCATGCGCATGTAGCCCATCACATATTTATATAATACCTAATAATATTATATCTTTATTGTGACAAATTTTCAAACTATATCTAACTATAGAAATACATGAAATACTGTTTTGTGTACATTGGTTTATAAATTAGATGAGTATATAATTTTATCAACGGAAAGTAATATATAAACAGTAGGTAGATAAATTTAAAGAATAGAAATGTTAATGTAGTTATGTGTTAAGGTTTATCATAGCCCGTCTCACTAGGCTTAGCCTGTGTTGAGGCAGCTATCTACCAAGTTTATTTATAGTACTATAACGTACCTACAATTATATAAAAATACGAACACTCAATAGATAGGTAGCATCAACATCAATACATCATTTACCAAGTTCGTTTATAGTCCTAATAATATACCTACAATTATATGAAAATACATACAATAATTAGGATGCATCAATAACTGCGAATTTGGATGAGTGCACCGGTAAAGGCCCTATTATTACTTTTGATCCAAATTTTTACGCTATCCTTGAATTTTTTTATGAATGACATATGTTTATTTTATCAGGAAGAATGTTGTAAAGTCTTGTCGCAAGATATCTAAAGTTTCGTTGACCAAAAGTAGTGTGCGTTACAGGAATTTGAAGTAAGTTTTTGTTATTGCTTCGAGTACAGCGAGTATTAGATCTTTTTTCGTAGTATGTATGTATAATTGTGTATATGTGAGTGAGTATTGTTTTTGCGTATGTCTGCCGAACATCAAACACATTCATAATATTAAAGATTAAGTTCGACTAGCAAGTGACTAGCAAGCTAACATAGTATAAAATAGTTATACGTTTATTTGGTCTTGGGTCAAAATATAAAAGGTGCAAGCATAACGAAACTATCAATAAGGAATTCCAGACAATTTTGTTATTTTATTAGGAGTTTTCACATTTTAACTAAAATACCAATGTTTTTTTAAATATTTTAGTGATGTCGATTTCATAAAAAAAATAATTTTCAAAATTATTATTTTTCTAAGCCCGACATAACGATCGAAATTTGATGGTGTACGCATGACGTCATTCGAACCTCGTTTTTCTCAGTTAAAAGTAAAGTCAATCACACCCGGGTCGGAATAAAAACAAAAAATCCAAATAATTTTGCAAGATTTTCTTTTGAAATAATTTGAAAACCATTGTGTGAGTGTGCGCAGCGCAACTTAGCTCAAAATTGTCCGAATTATTAATGTACCGACCGGCCAACCCGTGAGGTAGCGGTTTAAGTGCTGTCGGAACCCGCCGACTAATCACACGGCGTTTGAGTGCCTCACGTTCTTAATCATTTTTAAATGACGATTTATCAATTCTATATAAAATCAAACTAAAATATTCAGAATTAACATTTGTCGATCTATATGAATATACATATATTTTAAGCCATAATAGTTTTCTTCTAAACTACTTACTATTTTGAACTAGCTGTACCCTACCACGTGTTACTGTGGCTCAGTCAGTCTGTGAAGATTGAGAAACAATTGCTAGTTATACTTTTATGTCCAACAGACGGCGCTGTTGAAATTAAACTATTGAATTTGTAACTTTGAAAGACATCTATATAGGTATATAAACCACACGCGTATGCAACGTTGTGTCAAAATTTCAAGGCGATCGGTGAAGAATTTTCGGAGATTTAAGATTTTGAACAAACGAATATTAACATATTTTATTTATATGGAGATTACTGCAGTTTCGCTTATAGCATCATCAGATACAGACTTACTGGAAAGTTACAAATTGTTCTGTTCAATTTTTCCCTGTTGAATTGTTTGAAAAAAACACTGAAATCTATATAGGTATATAAACCACACGCGTATGCAACGTTGTGTCAAAATTTCAAGGCGATCGGTGAAGAATTTTCGGAGATTTAAGATTTTGAACAAACGAATATTAACATATTTTATTTATATGAAGATTACTTCAGTTTCGCTTATAGCATCATCAGATACAGACTTAATGGAAAGTTACAAATTGTTCTGTTCAATTTTTCGCTGTTGAATTGTTTGAAAAAAACACTGAAATCTATATAGGTATATAAACCACACGCGTATGCAACGTTGTGTCAAAATTTCAAGGCGATCGGTGAAGAATTTTCGGAGATTTAAGATTTTGAACAAACGAATATTAACATATTTTATTTATATGGAGATTACTGCAGTTTCGCTTATAGCATCATCAGATACAGACTTAATGGAAAGTTACAAATTATTCTCATTTATATATTAAAAGCGTTATTGACAATTACAAAGGTAAATTTATAATTCACTAAAGTAATTCAAAATAGTTTCCAATACACCATTATTTTTACATATCTAGTCACATTCAATGGCATTCAACATTGTTCGCAAATGTTTCTCAATTTTACGAAAAATATGGCTCTTTTGATGCCATAATTGAGTTAATTTAATTTTCTGAAACCCTGGTAGGTATTTCACAGCTTTCTATGTTAAAACCGATGAAATTTACAGACATAAAATGCCAAACGGTCGAGTTGAAACAGGACTTGGCTATAAAATGTCATGTTCACCAACTCGCGAACACTGACCATCGCCTTATGATAATATTCGGATAATTTGTATTGCGCCGCTTTCGTGAAAAATCACCACAAGGGCGCTCTACAAATATATAATGTATTTATAAATTACTCTATCTTATTACTAACTACAGACTAAATAAACCATTGCAATATATATTGTTTTAATATATTTTTAAAATATAGTAAGCAGTAATTGTTGATTGAAGTACTACTACATATTGAATTATTTGGCGGGTTGGAAATAAGCCGACGTGGCTCAGTTGTCCAGAGCGTCTGACCGGACACCAGAAGTCGCGGGTCCAATTCCCGTCGGCGGCATTTATTTTTACTCGGGAGATATTTTCAATTTGTATTGATATAATGGCTACTACCCGTGGCTCTATCCCACTGACTTTCTTTTGGGTATGCTCGGAATGAACTATCTACGGGTCAGGAGGGATGTGCGCATTGCTACACATTTCTTTAGACTGATTCGTGGATGGTTTGAAAACTCGGTCATCATGGAGAGCATTCATTTCTATGTTCCCGATGGTTATCTACGTCACCGACAACATAGACTATTTTATCTCCCGGCCTGCAGAACTAACTTTCCAATGGTCATGCCTGTGGGGAGAGCAATCTTGCTGTTGAACAGAATCAATTCGAATATCGACATTTTTAGCATCAATGAAGCTTCCTTTAAAAGGCAAGCTCTATATCACTGGTATAGTTGATATACACACTGTTAATATTAATCTAAGAATTCTTATAACAAAAATATTTTAAAAACGCATTGAAATTAACAATTTTGTAATGTTTTTGAAATGAATAAACAAAACTGAATTGAATTGAATTGCAGGCGACTAATTATTGATTTATGGTCATACTTACCTAGGAGGTCATTTGAGATTAACTCTACTCAAATCAATAGCCTTAATTCTGACGTCTTTTATCCACGAATTAAACAAGTTTTTATTTAATTTCCGCATTGTATTGCTATTGTCTCTTGACCAAGGGCCCTCATTATCAGTTGACATATTGGCAAATAACTATTGATTGCACATTAGCCATATATGCGCTTGTGCGGCTTGCATTGTGATGCCGGCGTGCGCATGCGTCGTGCCAGGGGGATACTAAAGGAACATTCGCATTCCACGGAAACGCGGAACCTATGAACCTTTTTGTTTTGTTCTCTCGATTGGCATTTTTTATTGTTTAAAGCTATATTCGCTAAGGAAGCTTTTTAGCGCACTCTGAGGGGATTCACACGGATGCCAAGAAGTTAACAGAACTCAGATCCCATGCATAATTCAAATTGAAATAAATGCATAGCGGTTTAATAAATTGGATTTTTACTCCCATTTAACGTTGACTTTCAGATAGGAGGTAACGACTGTGTAATAGAACATTTTTTTAAGTGAAACTTCTTTACGCGCGTCATGCATTTTCGAGGACCGGATTAAAACCGACTCATGACCGTCACGAAAAACCGTGATCATTTGGTTGTGGGGGTACGGGACCCCCACCACCGCTCACCGTTCACTGTCGCTCTCTCACCGTAGTCGCTTACTGAGGTGAGGGAGCCACTGACGAACGTTCTCTCTCTCTCTTCTCTCTTTTCCTCTTTCTCTAGCCAACGACGCCACGCCAGGCATCAGCTGCTTGCTTCGTGTACTGCGCGGTGAGTGTAATACGAGTGAAATACGTAATTGATTGTGGTTTATTCGATTTGGAACAGAGTGTTAGTGTCAAAAATGAGTAGTGACGAGATAGAAGTGAGAAAAACATTCGTGGCACAAGAGGAAATATCCCCTGAAAATCACCAAAGAAGAAGAGAGTCTGATTCACAGTGATGACATTAACGTAAGGTAAACATAACCAAGAAGAGTGAATAAATATCTCACAAAATAGTATTGTTGTTGTAATAGCATGATAGGATTGTTTTTTTGCCACTTTAGTACGAGTGAGATATTTGTGATGACATTAACGTAAGGTAAACATAACCAAGAAGATTGGATAAATATCTCACAAAATAGCATTGTTGTTGTAATAGCATGATAGGATTGTTTAACATATTGGCGAGATTATACTAACAGTGAAATATGATGTAGGGATGTCGTGCCTACAACCGAAGCATGTGTAAACAAGCGTCGACTGGGAATACTAAAAGTTTCACTTCCGTCTTGCGTAGGCTTGCCACACACTGTATTTTCTATTATTGCACTGATCCCAACTGTCTAGAGTCAGTGAGACAATGGCATCCCCAATTGTGGTGAGTTGTGAGGCTGAAGGTAGTAGGAACGGGAAGGAGATTCTGCAGAGGAAGGTGGGGAAGTACCTGGCTATTCAGATCTGGTCACCAAATACGGCTAAGCCATTTCAAACAACGTTTCAATTCTGAATGGTGTTCTTTTTCACAGCGGTGCTGATAGTATCTTCTAGTTTTATGTCTGAAGTAATTTTGTCTGCACATGTATTCAAGTTTCCGTTTTTCCCCCATCGGCTATGGAGCATATAGTTGGAATATAACGCTAATATCTCCATTAACTGTACTAAATCAGACTATTTTATTCGTTTAGTTATTAATTAGTTACTCCAAAAATAGATCGTCTTCAATTTTTCAATTTAGCGATGAAATGAAAGAATTCTTTGCAATTAATATATATATATATATGATAAAAAAAACTGAGTAATCCCTATATATATATATATATAGGGATTTATCAGTTTTTTTTACTGAGCGTCGTCAAGTCCGTTTTAACTCGACCGTTTGGCTTTCCATCTGTCTGTATATTTGTTTGTACGTTCCGTTTCCGGTTTCAAAAATCTGCTGCATCTACTTTATTATTCAATCAAGCTTTACTTTAACAAGATAACTAACCATTTTTTGGATAACCATCACTCCTTCCATAGATTACCCAAGGTTCGCTTATTTGGTGACTTAGCAGGGGTGCCCGGGTGAAAGGGCTGAGGTTTGTCTAGGTTTTGGTGGAGGATGCGTTTGCCCATCTACTGTGTGGCGGGTCGGATCGGAAGAGACTGTTTGATGGAGACCTTTTGACTTCTCTAGCCGTACTCTCTCTCGACCCTTAGCCTTGCACTGCAGTGTAATTAATAATGTTAAAAAAATGTTACATACAATATTATATTATAGTTTAATATCAAGATTTGATATATATATTAAATTGGGTTGGGGGAAAACCGAGGAATTTATTTAAAATGCATTTTCTGAAGAATTTCTATCATTCATCAAAAATCAAGCTTGAAGGGAATTACTTTCGACATTTGGTATTTTTGTCCCTTCGTTGACACGGATATCTAAAACTTGCCGTAAATAAACTACGTATTATTTTTAATTGGGAGGTGGGTACGGATACCGCCGCCCGGGAACCATTTATTAGATAACCAAAATCTCTGCTATAGGTCACCCGAAATGGTTGACTTAGCAGGGCTGCTCGGGTTCATGGGGTGAGGTTTGTCCGGGTCTTGGTGACAGTTCTATTTGCCCACCAACTGCGTGGCAGGCCGGATTATAAACTAGTTTTGAGAAACTGTAACGTATCGTTGTTGTATAGGTTATAGGATAGAATACTGGGCCCTCAATCTCCAGTATTCTAACGAGGAAAGGATCTGGTAATATATTGAATAGTCGTAGATTCTTATATACGGACGCTGTTTAATTCGGAATATAATAAACTGACAATACAAGTAACAAGTTGCCCAAAGGCCGTCTAGCGAAAGAGTGGGCTCTCTTCGCGACCCGACAATGTAACCGGAGGCGGTTGGTAGCGTTCGGTTATGTTCGGTAGAACCCGAACCTACCCGAACTTTTTAAATCACCAAATACTACAGAGACCTTATGACCTCTCCAGCAGGACTCTCAGAACATCGCCTTGCACCGCAGCGGGAGGGATGCATTCATACATCCGGCACTCCTGGACACATTGACCCCCAGATTCCTACCCAACCTTCTTACCGTTTGCTTAACAGAACTTCCTCCTCTTCCTTTCCTAAAAAGATCCCCCACACAGCATCCCCAAAGATGACATAGGCCCTCAAGGGAATTATTTTTCTCAGGACCTCCTATGTAGAGCTAATGTAAAAAAAAGAAGGAATTGTGAAACAACACAAATGAACTTAATAATAAAATTTGAACCCGTGACCTCCGGATTCATTGTCCAGAGCTTTACCTATCGACCACGGAGGCCGTCACCGATGATGACATATATTTAAAAATTATCAGTGCCGGCAATATCGTCTTACATTTTCAACAAATACAACGATTTTGTATTTGAAACAAATCTCATAACCCCATACATATTGCATGCAGTTTATTAGTAAAACAATTTGTATTCATTTCCGTTCCTTCATATATAATATTAAATTCAGATAAAACTAAGCGCGGTCCCAAGTAAGCATATCTCGAATTTTGAAACCTTCATAAGGCTACATTTCCGTAAAGCCATTTTCAGTTAAACTACCGAGCTTTAAGCATATCAAGATTTATATTGTACGTAGCACATACTTTTTGCGTGAAAGCACTAAGCATAAAGGTTTGATAAAGGAGTAATAATTTACTAGCAAGTACAAAATTAATTATCTTCTGTAATTTGCTAATAAACACTTTACAAGCAATACATAGACTAAGTATATTCTTGTCTTCCTGTTTTTCTTGTTTATCTTATCTTGAGGTTTAAATACCAACGTTAAGATCCATAACAAGTCCAACAGAATTCAGGACTAAACTAAAAACTTACCTTTTTAAGCTGTATACCCTTAAATTAAATATACCATTCCTAAGAGAAAGTCCAGTTATATTCAATTTTCCAATTATGTCCTAAATCCTGTATCTAAATTTCGCTAATAAACAATTAGATAATTTTAATTAAGTGTTTATCTTAAGTGACCTACCAAGCAAGTATTGTACCTACTGTCAGTTAATAATAACATAGATCACTGTAGAAATGTATTATAAATTTGTAGAGCGCTCTTGAGGTGATTTTGTACAAAAACGGCGCTATACAAGTCATCCAATTATTATTAATATTAACGATATCTGCTCCTATCTACGTATTCGAACGTAGAATCGATTTATGGTGGTTTATTTTTGGGGTGTTATGCCGTGTTGCGCTACCTCCCTATTTAGCCAACGTTGCGAACAACTGTACAGCCCATCATCAGGGCAGATGTGTACACTTAGATGTGACACTGTAATTCTGTCCAAAAGAATCAGGTAGCGCAACACGGCATGATATCCCAAAACAAATTAATACATATAATACTTTTGGCTGTGAAAATCTCGAATCATATCTGGTTATTCCCAATTTTAATAGATCTTTTGGACAGAAAATATAAAAAAAAAAAAATGAATGGTGCGAAACTGTATATTAAATAATAAGCCTACTTACCAAATCAAACAAAAAAGAACAGAAACTAGTTTATTTAAAACTAAAGTCAAAACATAGCTTAGAGAAACTGACTGATAATCAATTCGAAAACATTATGAAGACATCTGGATTATCAATACAATAAAGAATTACTACAGGCCGCCTCAGAACAGGAAACACTAGCGAGGAGGTCGGTAAAATATACAATGCATAAACTTACTGAATTTATAATGATCTAAAAATTTATCGAAAGTAGATTAAAAAAAAATCTGAAAGGCGCTTATAAAAAATATTATTAAATTCTTTATCCTTCTTTCCTCATATATTTTATTTCTCGTTAGGTACACTCCCAAATTCGACAAGAGCTACTGATTTCTTCCTTACTTCCTGTCGTATTCTGACTCCACGCCTCAAACACTTGTTTTGTTCCACTGTTCCCTCACTTCCTTCTGTTCTTATTACTTCAACTTCTCTCGCTTTTAGTATCATCTTTAGGTAAACTGTCCCTTTTTGTGGCCCCCGATCCTAATTCGATTAAAGCTCGTGGTCTATTTCTTATTCTCTTTCAATTTGTTTCCTATGTCGTATTTTATCACCTTAAACGCCTGTAGTTTTTGCGTTTCACTGATCGATCCTCTTTTTCCTCCTGTTCTTATTCTTTCAACTTTCCTCACTTTTAGTATCTTCTTCACCGTGAACTGTCCCCTTTTTATCGCCAAGAGCAGACGGCGGTAACGGCGCATTACGTAATTCCTTGTTCGATTGGAGTGATTAGATTTTATGAAGCAATTGTGATGCCGCGGAATCCGCCGCGGTCAACCCATTGTTTCTATGCAGATTCATGCATGCCGGGACTCTATATCGGGGTTAGAGCTATGGGAAATGTACCACAGCTTCCCGGACAGGGGTGGACCTCCATACATCTCATTTTTATTTTTTAATTGGACGCCCATTGCGCTTTGGCATATATAGATAAAAAAGTGTATAAACACCGTTAGTATTTAATAAGTAATAATAATCTTATAATCACAATAACAAACGTACATAGTTATGGATTATTCCAATTCTTCACGTATATTTGCTTTTTAATTAAAGCAATATTATTAAATTTAAATAAATTTGTCAACAGAACAAGTGTCATCTTCCCCACACGATGCAATCTATTGCGAACAAGAATAGTACATTCAATTAGTTCGAGGAGCAACTGCCTGAAATGGAGCGTGGATTTTAATCTTGTATTTATTAGCTAAGGGATAATTAATCGTACTCACTTGGTCAGGGCTGTTTATGGGGTCGACCGATTGTACTAGTGGCACTATTTCCAGCCTAGTAACGAAAATGGACATGACCAAAATTCTGTCTTGACACTCTCCTTGTTTAATTCACTTTCGTAAATTATTATCTTAAAATTATACTCACTGTTCCGTTACACCGCCCTTTGATGTGACAGCACTCAAGTATTTTCTTCGCTTGCTCGTGTCCTGTTTTACTCGACTACTTTTTTTTCACTAGCGAATCGTATATTTTCCCCACACGCGAATTAGCAATAATCTTAAATAATTACAGCAAATTTTACTTCATGATTGCTGTTCCCACTAAATTATTACACTATTATGCATTTCGCATGTTTCTAAAAGTCCGTATGCGCTTATAATATATCATAAATCAGTGCTGTTTTGATTATGAATGTTACCTCACAATAATTTAATATGGACGGTGAAGTTTTATGGTGAGATAAATGTATTATTTCTGAAGAATTCTGTAATAGCTACTAAATTTAATATTCTTTCGATTGTTACCAGATTACCGTTTTGCTTGTTTGCAATGTATTTTATTTGTTTGAGCTTTCGTCTTGAGTTGTTATTCCACTCCATGGAAACACTTTTTATAACCCGCTAATACTTTCAAGATTATGAGCTATGACTATTTTACTACTAATTCTTGGTGGAATTCTAAATATTAATAATAGTAATGTATTGACTTAGTAACCAGAGGCAGCTCTAGGGGTCCATAAGTGGAAAGTCAATCGAAAAAAATTAATATGAAATGTTAATACATATTGCTAATGCGTAATGAATATTATGAAAACGCTAATGTATGTAATTAATTTCCCGGTACCCACCTATTCTGAAGCCGGTAGTACAATATTGTTTAATTTAAGATTATTTATTTACACTTATAACTAATTAATGTTTTTTTTCTTTTAAAGATCTTTTCCTGTAAAAAGTTTTAATTTTGATTTGTATTAACTCCAAACTCAGTCAATTGTTTATCAGTAGACTTAAAATTTAACAATAAAAGCAAAAGTACCTATACGTTCATTTTATTGCACCCGCAAATGCACTGATAAAAATGATAACTTTTGTTTTTAACCTCTTTATTTTTCTCTCTTGTAACATAAACTAATTGTAACTTTATTTGAATACGTTTGTCATGATTCAATGAATCGTTAGCGATTTCTTTCTATATGATATCCACAGAATTTGACATATTAAGGTATTCCCTGCATAATATAATTTTAAGTTCAAGATGTCTATCATTTATAACACAAAAAACTTGCGACTAACATTTTTTCACATCTCCCTCTAATACCTTAATAATCTTAGTTCGTAGATATCTCTATCTCACCGCGGTCATGTCCGGAAATCCCTTGAAAATAAATTTTGTATGATACTAAGCATACGTCAGACACGATAGTGTTTACCTCCTTTGTCTGTATAGCAAATAGAAAGAAAGCTTCGGGATAAAACTAAAGTGACCCACTCTAGGTACATACAGCAGCTTCTCATTTGAACGCTAGATGGCACTGGAACTCGCTATTACCTTACGAATACGCACGAATATTAAAAATAAATTAATAATCGGGTAGTTAAATCCTTTTTTTATTAATACCATTGCAGCATATTTTGGGAGGTCTTTGACCAAAAGACCTTCGTAAACGAGCCGCCACTATTCGTAACATAGTATCTTGTTATTTTGTTTTGACGTGTTTTATATCACAAGTACATTTTGTAATTGATTTTTTTTTTGCTACCGGTTTTTACACATTCATTTCATTTGCTGGTAAATGACACGGATTAAAATATTAGCAGGTTATAAAAATGATGTAATAAATGTACATGTGAAATAAAACTCTTCAAAACAATATATCAAGTAATTGTTACATATTTAATGCCCAAAAAATACAGAAAATAGTTTATTGCTGTAATCCGGCTGGTATATTGAAATTTCTACGTATTTTAGTGTCATTTCGTGTTGAATTGCAAAAAATCAATCGCATTAACTACTTATCTTATCTAATAGTAAATATGAAAATGTTACTATTTTCTCGTAAATTCTCTTTGTAGTAAGTATTTAATGCCGTAAATAATTTTGCTGGGAGAAATTTAGATGTTTTTATCATTCAGGAATTTTATTTTATGATCAGGTCTTAAATATGTAATCGACCAGTTTTATGAGGTCGTTTTTCAAATAGTCCATCATTCATCAACTGCTCAACAAAGAGCTATTCTTTGTTTATCGTACATTGCAGAGTAAACGATACAAAGTGGATGAATTTTAACTGCATAATATTTTATGTAAAATACCTAGTTTTATTTTTTATAAAAACATATTATTGTTTTCGTCAGAAAATGCATTTTTATTACAATACCTTAAGAGTTACTCTGCTGCTTGTGGTCAGCAGGACGAATAATGTTATTAGGGTTAAACGGGGATTGAGATATTTCATGGCCATTCAGATCTAGTGATGATCGTAATGATAGCTTTTTCTTGCTTTTTTGATTTAAGGGCACATTTTTCTAATGTTTTTGGAATAATAAATTGGATAAAAAATAAAAGCAATTTTTTTTAAATTTTATCTCAAAATTACCGTAAAAATACGTCTCTGTTGCTAATGCTCTCAAATTAAAATACGTCGCTGTTTTTAGAAATTAGTGCTCTCAACTTAAAAATATTTTATTCTGGATTTCTTATTTTTCTGCATGAGCCTTTGGCATCCAGTTTTGAGCGTAGATTTACCTAACATGTCTCCAGTTTTACCCATTCGACAACGTGATATTATATTCTTAATTTACTAAAAAGTTTATCAGGAAGCCTGTTAATTCACTCGTTAAGGCCTGCAATCCCGTTTTAACTGGATTACGAATAATTTGAAGAGATTCTTAATAAATTATCAAAATTTGTTTTTCTCTTTCTTTGCAAGAGTAAAAAGACAATTCAGTATTAATCAATAATTTGAATATCTAGTCCACCCCAGACTCCCATTACCGTAATCCGCATTTTTCCTCGATTCCCCCCCAAAGCAGGAGCGCTGACTGGTGCTGGTGGACCCGAAACGTGATGGGGGGATACATTAATACGGGTAATTGATCTTAATTGATGGGCCACGAGATCTCGAAGCGTGGAATTCATTTCGTTTACAGATCAGATGCGGGAGAAGGCGGAAAGCAGCCATTTTTGGAATGACTGGAATTAATACTAACATATTTTATCGAATTTTCTTACTTTTCATAATATGTATGTAATGGCTTTAATCACTTAACCCCTCAGGTATATACAACTTTAAAATGCCATGTCATTCATTATTCCCGCTTCACATTCAACTTCAAATAGATTCACTGTTTTTTTTAATGTATCCCAAAATAGAATCTGTTTTTGAAAGCTGATGAAAAACTCTTTTACTTTTTTATATTACAATATTTTAGATATAACAAATTTGTAAGTTTAAGTCGCTTACCGATGGTTTTTGTTAGTGCAAACACTTGCACTACGGTATTCGTATGCTTACCGCCTGATTCAAGTATACGCAATCGACCTGCGTTTGATCTTTTTGATTCAACTTATTGACTTATGAACCAATGAGTTTAAATGTTTGTTTGAGATACATTAATAATCATTCTTATTAATAAACAAAAATCTACAATTTTACTTGCATATATATTTTTTTAATACCTTTATTTTTCCCAATTTTTACATTAACTACAAACAATATCATAAAAATCTATAAGAATAATGGGAACCCACTAAGGCGCAGCCTGTGCGTGGGTACAAAGAAACAAGCTGTAGGCATATAAAACAAAAATAATTTGTCTAAGCGGTTTGTATAAAAAGTGGTTACAATAGTGTATAGTGAAGTTATAGGTGTTTAGTGTAATATTAAGTGTATAGTTTGTGAGAAACATAAAGTGATACAAATTAAATAAAAGTTTCAACTGCTGTATTGAAAAGCCATAATTTTAACTTTTTGAAATATTGAGGAAGTTTAGTTATCACTCGAATATTTTTCAGTAAAAGATTGAAAGTACGAGGTTCAATGATACTGCAGTACGTTTGCATTTGTTTGGTATTCGTTTGGGGAGTATAAAATTATTATTTTGTTTTCATTTATTTCGAATTTATTTTTGTTTTTAAAGATATATTTCATAGTTTGCAAAATAAATAGTATACGGAGACAGAAATGTTTAGATTTTTTGTATAACTCATATGTTGAAAATGATCTTTTCCGATTAAACTTTGATAATGTAATTTTGAGTTATTTGTAAAGGTTTTATATGTGCATGAAGCGCACCATCCCATCCTATTACTATTTTCCGTATATGAGGGAATATTGCACCAAAGAAAAATAAATAATTTTCAGTTTATCAATATTGAGCACTTCTTTTATTCTGTAAAATTTGTACGTAAGTTATCTTAATTTACAGACGGTATTATTAATTTGTGATTGTCAATTTAATTTTTTATCAATATATTTAACCAAATATTTGATATTTTCAACTTCTCCAAGTTCAAAGCAAGATGAGCATATTTCTTTATTAAAGAAAGCATTATGTATTCTAATTTTAAGGTTATTGGGGGGTTTGTTTTTCTTATTTTTATAAAAGGTTAGGTAAAATGTTTTAGAATAGTTTAAGAAGAGTCTATTACTTTTTAGCCACGATGAGACATATGTAATACATTTTGTTGCCTTCAAAAAAGTTTCAGGCCTGGATTTTCCATTGCTGTATCATCAGCGTAAGATAGAATTTTACCAGAGATTATAACATCACATAAATCCTTTTTTATACATATATAAGAAAGAGATTTGGGCCAAGCACAGTTCCCTTTGGTTCTGCATTTTTTATTCCTGTTTCAGTACTATAAAAATTCCTAATTTTTTTTTTTTCTGAGATAGCTAGTAAGAATTTTTAGTGTATCATTTATGAAACATATTCGATTCATTTTTTTGATAAGTAGATTGTGATTTACCGTATCAAAATCTTTTCTTAAGCCTAGAAATACAGCTAAACTTTTTTTTATTTTGATCAACAGATGTGTTTAATTTTTGAGTCGGATCGAATATTGCATCTTCAGTGCTTAGTTAAGTTCTGAAGCCATATTGATTTTGGGACAGAATTTTGTTTTGTTCTAGGTAATGCATTATTCTATTTTCAAAACATTTTTCAAATATCTTTGAGAGGTTTGAGACTAAGGATATTGGTCTGTAGTTGTCTCATATGTTCGTTTCTCCCGCTTTGTGAATTGGTATTATGATGGAGATTTTTAATGGTTCGGAAAAAAATGTCCCTCTTTTAAAGATATATTAAAAATATGTAGCAATGGATTTCAAATGTAATGTTTTTTTTTGTATTTTACCTGATAAACAATCAATTCCTGTAGAATTTGTTGATTTTAGACCGTCAATGTGTTTATCAATTTCATTTGTTGTGATGGGTGAAAAATATTCTAATGAGTTAATTGAATTGTTAGTTGAGACTAAAGATGAGTTTTGAGGAGTGTAAAGATGAGTAAAGATTCCTGTACTTGGTCTACTACATTTGTATAGAAGTTGTTTGAGTTTTTTGCAATTGCCGATTTGTCAGTTATAATATCGTTAGTTATTAATATCTCATTGATATCGTAGATACTTATTTTGTTGTATATATAAAAATAATATGTAAAAATTTCGTACGGTTACCCCTCGTGGCTCTACACTGCATTTAGTTATGTTATTAATGAAGATAAAATACGAGTTGTGCCTGGCACACATCTTTTTCTGCGATTGGTTAAATAGGTACTTGTGGTATATGTGGTATATTTTAGAGAATTGTGTGAGATAATTTGTCAAGGTGACGAAGTTATGTAGTGCTGTGCTATTTCATTTATATAATTAAGCCTGTAAGTATTTTTTAATTTAGCCCCTTTTCGTAATATTCCAAACTGTCAAAAGAGCATTAGAATAGCTGCACACAGAAGGAAGGCCAAAAAATAATTTTTTTTTTTTTTTTTTTTTAGTTAGTGAATTAGTGTTAAATTTGGGTCATTCGTTCGTTTAATAAAGTACGGAAATAATTTACTCACCACTTCTCAGTATTTTCACAAAACCCAAGCAGTATAATGCACCCAAATAATTCATAGCAATAAAGTCATTAGTAAATAATTAAGAACCCATTACCATTTACTGAGGGGAAAACATAGATTGGTTTAACCAACAATAGATCATGTCATCGGTGTAACCAGTAATAAATCAATGTATGCACCTTCAAAATTTACATTTGAAATAGTATAAAAACGTCGTCTCAATGTGGACTAACCACAGTTTGGAAATGGCCTTGTAAGCCGAAACAGCTGTCACAATAATAAAAAACTAAAACACTTGCAGAACTTAATAATAATATTATCAAATTTAATCTAAATTAAATTTATAAAAAAATTAAATGGAGTTCTACGAATTAAACACAAAAACAATAAACAAAAAATACTTCTCTCTGGTTCATGGTTATGGGATGCTGTGTGGAGGTTATTTTTAAGAAATGAAGATTAGGTTCTGAAAAGGCAAAAGGTATGACAGTGGGTAGAAATCTGGGGATAAGTGTAGTCAGAAGTGACAGCCGTAGCCGAACCCATCCCTCTCACTGCTGAACAAGGCAATTGGCCGAGAGAGTCCGACTGGAGAGGTGATAGGGTTTCCCTCAACCGACCTCTCTGAATCCGGCCCGCCACGCAGTTGGTGACCTAGCGTAACATAGACATTTTCTATTTTTTAACTAACTGCAGCAAAATTTAATTGAAGAACATAATCTATTTCCAGGCATTTTCCAAAACGTCTACATTCCCCCATCCACCGCAACAGATTAACCGATTTGAGGTTAAGATCGCTATCCCGTCTCACCTCTAGCCCGGCCGCCGAGCCGCAACGTTACCACGTGGGTTTCATATGTTTGATCTATTTGAACTGTCAATACGGGACTCACGCGATTTATGTCCCACTACTGCAGCGCTGCATTACTACACCGTGGCACGATGCTTAAAATTAACAATATTAATTATCGTGAGGCTATGAGATTTCATATGAAAATGTGAAAGAGAGAGGTGAAGGTAGACTGTTTGAGATTAACCGTGATTGGTTTTAGGGATTCGCTGGTATCTTTTTTTACTAGTTTTTGTGTAACCTAAAGATTTATTCATACTACCTACTTATAAGGCGTCCGGGGTAAAGTGCACTAACTTCGGGAGGTGGTTCTACGTAAAAGTCTGAATTGCGTTTTTCTTCAGGCAATTTTTTTACCGTACAAACAATTCACTTTATTTTACGTGAAAACTTCCGTAAAATGTTGGAATTTGGTAAAAAGTTATGTATCTTTTTTTACTTGTACTATCACGTAGAATCACCTGCCGTAGTTAGTGCACTTTACTCCCGGACACCTTGTATATACAGGGTGTTGAGGAACGTATATTGCTTACTTTAACCAGTGATTCCTGACATGATTTGGTATGTAGACGGGTAGACGTAATTAACTAACTAACCATCACGCAGAAGACGGACCGCCAAACAACTCGGGCTTGGCATTCACTTCTTGCCTCATCCACATTCATACATGCTCTTCTATTATTCTGACTCTTGACATGGCCCGTCTCAAGTATCTGATTCACTTGATCGTGCCATGTCTTCCTCAGGCGTTCCCGACTTCTGCTACCATTCGCATTTGCGTCATACATTTTCTTTACACTCCGTTCTTCGCTCATTCGCTCTACATGCCCAAACCATCTAAGCGTCCCAGCCTTGCACTTTCTGTGGATCTCCACATTTTTTACACGAACATAAATGGTGACTTTAAAAATTCCTCAACATGTCGTTACTACTCACTCAGACGAATAACCGTCCTACCCCTCACATCGACCCTAGCTGACCTACTGATTTTATTTCAAGAGAAAAGAATAATAACATCAAAAATGTCACAAAATCTTTTTACTCCGAATATTGTTAGTAATCACTTGTCAAATTAAGTAAGCGTTGAAAGCCATTTTTGTATGGTAAAATAGGCCCAAATAAATAATTAATTCATTATTTAAACTATGTAGGTATTGCGAGATTTGCATAACTTCTGGTTTCTACGGTAGTTCTATCCCTTGCCTCAAGTAAGTCCATATTACGCATGTATAAACTTCTGATAAGTTCCATGCGTGTAATAATAATTTTGTTCCATATATCTGGCTTTTCCTCGGAATTAATGGTAGTTTGGTTAGTTTCTATGCTCAACCGTGGATCATTCCTTCGGGAACGAAACATATACATTTTTTTGATTGCCTTATGGAGGACACAAGTGAAAAATATTTATTCACATTGGTCAACAAACGCCGATTCTGTATATATAAGTTTTATTACATATACTTATATGTAGAATTAATAAATCGTTTAAAAATGAATAAAATAAGATCTAAAATAAAAATATATTTATTTGTTTTACACCACTTTAATTTGAATTACACTCTATCGGTTTCAGAAGCACCCTTCCTTCGTCAGGAGAATATTAAAACTGTTTTAATATTCTCCTGAGGAAGGAAGGGTTCTTACAAAACCGTTAGAGTGTAATTAAAATTAAAGTGGTCTAAAACAAATTTATATATTTTTATTGTTAATTATGGCGAGCCACAAACTTAATTTTTATTACAAATATGTAAAATACGATCTCTTCAAAGCGCGCTGCTTGGTTGGCATCACTGCATCGTTTGTTTCTAGAATCACGCCACAGATCTACGCGGGTTTAAATTCTCATATGGAAAAATGGATATGAAAATTTCTTTGTTATGTTGTCAGAAATTTATGAATCTTATCGATTCGCTTTTTTGAATGTATACCAAAAGAAATTACCTACTGGTTTTGAAAGCAGATAAATGACTCTTACAAACTGACAAATATAAAATTTCTAAATTTAAAGATAGAGGAATTTGTTTACGATCGTTTTGTCGCTTACCTATTGTTTTTTCTTGTAAGCTGTGGAAATACAACTTTATACAAAACTGAAATACATATTTAGAAAATATTTCTCTACCTACTGGGTAATTAAATTAGTGTGTCAGATGTGCATTTATAATATATTATTATTATACCGTAGGAACTGATCACCGATCAATAACTCGGGTTGCTTGTTTTACCGAGCGTTGAATTATTCGGAATTCTTCATTTTACCAGTGAAGTTACTTCACTTTATATTGATCGTGTTCAATTTGTAGACCTCCATTTTTTAAAATGTATTTAATAATATTATTGTTATTATTGAAAAAATATGCAAGATCTGCTGGGTATTTATTACTAAGCATGACAGCTGTTGCGCCTTCCGAAAGAATTTTCAATCTGTGGTTAAGCCAGAGATCTATTTATTTTATTTCTGTATCGGTGCTTATGATGATTTTTTTTTTACAATTTGCTTTTATATATCTTTTGCTCGGGGCATTGTTTCTGGTGTTCAAATACGGTGTTTGCCTTCACACCGTCCAATCCTCCGTCCTGCAAGTTTATTTTAACAAAACCTCTTCAGTGGTCCTGCCAAGTTGGTATACGGAGAAAAATGAGTACCTATTGAGAATCTCTTCAAATTATTGGTAACCCGGTTAAAAATGGAATTGCAGGCCTTGCACGAACGCGTGCGTGAACACGCTCTCATACATTTGCATTGGCCTTGATAATATATACCTAATTACGATTTGCGAAAATATGAGGATTTTTATTAAAACGTGTTCCGACATCCTGATAATATACATTTGTATCGGGAAACCTATCAATATATTCGTTAAGGGCCTGCAATCCCGTTTTTAACCGGATTACGAATAATTTTAAGATTTTCTTAGTAAATTAGCAATCCTACTAATTTTTCTTCATGTATAGGTGTAACTCGTGGTTGCATCTTATAAAAGTTTCTTCGTTGGATCTTCCTCTCAAAAATATCAAATACTTTTCATGTCACTATTTTTCCTGTGAACTCAGCGGTGCACTGGTCTGATGCTGTTTTTAGTTACATGTGACAATAAATCCATTACACGGAGAAAAATTATCTTGTTAAAAAAGTGGTTGCATGCCAATTTCTTGTTGAAATATTAGTCTTTTGGAATATACGGAGGACATGTGTTCTTTTCCTAATCAATGTCATGACGGAATGCGACAATATCAGTATGTCAATACCAATATCAATATTTGTATGAACACGTGTTCCGCCGTCCTCATAAAACATTTGCTTTTAACTGATACTTTGTTAGGAACTTTTTCAATTAATTTTTCAAAAGCCTGCAGTCTCGTTTTTAACGGTAAAAAATAATAATTCTTAATAATTTAACTGTACCTACCTATTTAATATCAATAAGTTTTCCCTTTGTACCTGCCACAAGTTTGCTGTTCGTTTTTCGACGAGTTTAAAGCGTAAAGAAAACAGCAACCTTTTAAATTTTTGCATTAGAAGTTTTGTACTAGCACTGGAGGTTGAACTTATGCATATTACGTTAATATTCATAAATATTATGGTATAGGATATAGGTTCTGCATATCTAATTATTATGCTTTTAATTTGTGATAAGGTTGTGATTTAAACTAATTACTTATTGCTTCGTTAAAGCTCATAATAACGTCCAAAATTATTTACCAAAACAGATTATCAGCCTTTGAATATTTTTCGAAGCATTCGTAGGTAGGTACTTATGCTTCTATATAGTTGGTATCTCAACCAGATCCAGTTACTTAAAAAAACTGCACTGTTGCTGACAAGATTCCATTTTGTAATGCAACTTATATACTCGTAAATATGTGAAACAATTATTAATAATAATGTTTCGTTATTTCAGAAGGTATGCGCAGGGCTAGTGTAATGCAATGCACTTCATAATTGACAAAATAAGAAAATATATAGAATAGAATTAGGTTAATAAATAAGATTTGCAAAATAGCGAAATAAATGTATTAATTGATATATTTAAAACAAGGCTGGGAGAACTAAGTTGTAATCAACTCGCAAACATTGTGAAAACAATTTAAATACAACTTGATACTCAATACAAAAATATAAACACTACTGGCGGCCTCAGAACGGGAAACTTCGGGATGATTCATGCTTACATATTCCTTAGAATGCTTTATACAAATAACTTGCTGCAATTATCACACAGTCTTAATTATGTACAAACTTTCCAATGTAAAGTAATAAAAATAAAAGTTGTTGGTAGGTAAAAAAAGTTCATTATAGAACCTAGATATTTTTTTGTATAAGGCAATTCACCCTTAAAAGAGTAACATACCGTAATTCAACTAATTAATTAATTAATTCATAATCACGTATAAACTTTCCAATAGAACATAATAAAAATAAAATTTGTTGGTAGGTAAAAAAAATCATTAAGGCGATGCCATACGTAGTAATGCAAAATCATATGTTTTTGGTTTGAAAATTTTGTCGCCTAGAAATGTTTCAGATGCTTTAATTAAATACTGCGAGTAGAATACATCTTGGCCTTTGAAATAATCGAGTATTTTTTAGATAAGTCTTTTTATAAGCCCAGAAAAAAATAGTGTAAAGGCCTATGAAAACTGCTTTAGAGTTCAAAATCTCCTACTTACGAAGCCATTTTCGGTTATGATTTTATTGTATAATTTGGCAAATTAAGTTATTTATAAAATGATCGAAAAAATTTTTAATATTTATGCCTGAACATCCACAAAATAAAATAAAAGGCACTTTTTGGCCATGTTTTTTTCTTGCATAAATCAAAACAGGCGGGTGGTGTTAAGGGGGAATTTAAACCCCATCTACGTAAGGGTTGTTATTGATAGCGGCTCAATTCAAAATATTACACGACGTAGTGCATCGCCTTAAAGAACCTATATATCTTTTTTGAATAAGACAATTCACCCTATATAGTGTTTTTTCCGACCCATTTTTTGAGGTGACCTATATGAATGCATCGAATACACTGATTTACCTTGTCCCGCTTCACTTTGTTGTCGTGTGCAAAGGAGTAAATTTCATTTATCTTTTTTTAAATCTTCACGTCAGGTCTGTGTGTTTTTAATTCATTAGCCTTTATAATTTGATTTATTATGTTATAAAAGTTTTCCTCTTTTGGTCCAAAGTTGGATTAAATTTATGTAATTTTAATGTTTCTCTGGCATGAATTTGAAGTTTATTAGGGTTTAATATCTTCAGCAAAAACGTTTGTAAACATTTTAAAATGTCTTTTTTGGGTTACTTTTATTTGAATTAGTATTATGTGTTTTGGTACAATCCCCTGCCTGGTATTCAATAATAATGACAAAGGGTTGTCATTTTGTTTAAATATCGTTTTTACTTGGGAAATATATGATTACTTTTTTTGCTTTGTGTACAATTTTACTTGTAGTAACTTTATCACTTCAGTACATTTTTTTTTTGTTTAGATATCTTTTGTTTATGAGTTTACCAAAATTATAATTTCGGATTGTTTTATTTTTTGTAAGACATTGACATATTTAATATAATTAGTTGATGGAGGATATGACACAGCAAGCTGATAAATTGTGTTGACCTGTACAATAGTCTAATAATATAATAATAATAAAAGTTTATTCCAGAATGTATGCAGGGGTAGTGCGATGCAATATATCCCATATTTTAAAATAGTATAGAGCGAATATCGCTTATTTCGGACCTAAATGCTATATTACATATCATGCGTTGTTGCAAATTTGACCAGTCTTAAGATGCCCGTAATAAGATGAAACGGGTCTAGTCATTAATTAAAAAAGAAGAATTTTTTTAAGGTGTTTTAATACATATTAAAATGGAAATTTCATCATGAATTAAAGTTTTCAAAATAGTAATAACATTATAAATATAAAAAAGTATTATACTTCAACACAGGCTTGTCCTAGTGAGGTTGAAAATTCTAACCTAAAATAATGATACATTATAAAGAAACGATAAATAAATATAGCCTTTTCCTCAGTAGATCTGAATCTGAAATACTTACCAAAAGCAACTTATCGGAGTCTTTGTCGGGGAAAATATATATATTTTTTTTTTGGTACAATATTTTTTTACATTTCATAGTTATCCAGTAATGTTGGCCTCACTGGGTGGCTTACCCGTGCTGAGACCTTAATCATTGTATGTTGATATTTACGTTTCAACTTTTTCGATAGACCATTGGATAGGTTTTAATATTGGTTAAAAATTAAAGATGGTTATTTTGTCAAAATTTGTTATTTCTTTAAAACATTAGGTATTTGTGTCTTTTTAATAAGGTATATTCAAAGAGAGAAAGGAAACAAAAGAAATTCATTATTAAACTTTATTTGATAAAATATAATGCCGACATTATTACAAAATTGTTAAGTACATCTTTCATTAATTGCACAGTTTCGAAGGCACTTTTTACCAATAGTTAATTGTAGGTATAAAAATGGATTATGGTTTTATAATTAATAAGACTTATAATTCTGCAATAAATGCGATTGTGTTATAATTTATTACCAGAGATACTTAATAAATACATCCTATAATGCTGGTCTTTGAACGACTGAAGCGATTACGAAAATTCCACACACTATTCAAGAAATTCACTGGAATTGTGTGGGAATTTCCAACAATTCGTGCTGTTTAAATATACAAAAAATCTACCTTTTATGAAATCACTTTTTGTAATCTTTTTTTTCTGAAAATCTTTTGGTAAATAAATTAGTGCAAATTTAATAAAAATCACTTCAAGTCGTTCGTCCTATGACCTCGGAGACTGGGACAAGGGAACGTTGATTTGCACTCTCTCTCATTCTTGTTTCTACTTGTTCATCCACTCTTTCATTATCACTCAAATAAATCATAATATTTGCTTTTCAATCGTCCCGACCTCCTGTACAAAAAAACATTAAATACAAATCTTAAAACTAAATAGTATTTACCTAAACTATTGATTATTTGAAATTTCTATAAGAGTATAAAAATATAAATTGTTAATATTACGTTTGACGTCAAAATACCGATATACAACATGAATAAAAGCTCTTAAAAATATGAATTATTCGCACGGCGTTAATTTATTAATATAAATATGAATTAACTAATTTTATATAAAAATAAATCGGTAAGTACTCGCTATGTAGTCCTTTTGAAGAACTACATCTTTAAAACACGTCGTCGTTCGAGTTAACCCCCAAAAGACAACAAAAAAAACTGCAAAAATATAAAAAATAAATTTTGTTATTTTTTATCTTGTGCAATTTTTATTTGCTGGGAGATTGAATTTTTTTCGATAACTCGGTCGATAAGGTTAGTATTTAGTATTATTTACTGAGCACTGTGTGCTTATTAGTTCTACACTACTATTGCGTTGCTCGTAGCCTTAACGGTATGGGCTGGTCTCCGGAGCGGTAGGACGTCCGTTCATTTGCGGTCATCAAATCCGCTGGAAAACTCCCGTTCTTGCACTTCTTATCAATATTCAAATTTTAATGTCGTTAAAAACCGTGTCATCAAATTTTTCAGCTTCGAAAACAATTTCAGAGGCTTTTTTAAAACCATGCTGTATCAAACATCTAGCTCAATATGTGATCTCTGTACTTGAATTCAGCCTACATCATTACTCAATTGATCAAAAGCGTTTCCTATTTTGTTTTGTTTACTTCGGCGATATTTTTGTATCCTTTTTCGAGTACTTTTAATTTCTCAATCACCTCTAAAAAGCTCGCGAATCAATTCTAAAATTATTTGCATTCGTCTTAAGATACTTTTAATGTTCGTTGTATACGTCTATTTTATATCCTAACTATTGCGAAAGCTACTTCTTTTACTATTACAACACACCATTTTATCTTACTAATTATTGTAAAATTTCATATATCGTCCTAATGAGCATTTCTTTAAAGTAATAACTGTTATTTTAGTTTGAAGTTAGTTTATAGTATTAAATTTAGGGGTTGGTCTTGAAAAATCTGGTTATTGTATAATGTGCGTCGCTACAGACTATGTGTTTAGAAGTGTCGATGATGTGCGCCCCGGAATCCGGTGTCGTACAGTTTGCACATGCTATCAGCGCGGCTCGCGGGTGGCTGTGGGGGCATGCCGTGCGGGAGGGCGGCTGCCTTCTCGGCGGCACGACGACGTCTCCTGGTGAGCGCCCACGCGGCAGCAGCGGCTGCTTGCGCTAGTAGGAAGGCGGCCGCGGCGAGGGCCAGCGCTCCAGCGTCCATGCACAGGCCTGTGCGGCTGCCGGACTCGACGAATACGGTCTCGCTGTCCAATCCGGTACGGTTTCCTCCGCGCTGCTTCTCGAAGCCAAACTTGTCGGTGATCTGGATAGTCTGAACTAGGAGCATGTCGTCGCGTGGGTTGGGGGCAGACCTGGAAACAAGAAACGAATTTATTGACTGTCCTTCGGCTATTAACTACTATCCTTTTTCTGAGAGGTATTTTGGTAGGTTTATCTTTAGTGGCAACGTCAAGTTTATGATTTCCTTGGTACGTTAGTATTATAGGTTACGAGCACTAGCACGACCATCATTTTGGATTTAAGTAGTTTGATTTTCCGTATTATTTTTCTAAAATATGATATTTTTAAATCACTCACCTCTTCTTACGTCCGTATGACAGAACTGAGGTTCTGAGCTCTCCTGCTCCAGAGTCCTTTCCGCACTGAACTGGTTCGCAAGTGGGCATGCAAGGGGTGACGAGGGCACGAAACTGGACAACTTCTGATGAGGGAAACTTGAAGGCATCGAAATGAGACAGGAGCATCTAAAATACAAATAAAGAAAACTTTAATATTTAACACAAGGAGTAAGTGCTTTCAATAAACCACGACAATCAATTGGCAAAATAGACATCATCTCTATTCTTCATCAGCCTTTCGGCATCCAGCTGGTCTCTAATTTTGCCAGTTCTTCGCAGTTCTCACCGAAACTAGGCATGGAGTTTTCTTTAGGTGATCAATTCATCTTTTTGCTATCCAAACACGCTGTACGATGATACATGTTTGAATTCAAACGGTCATCTGTTGATCTCAGACAATCTGTTTGTTGTATTTCGTAAGTTTAAAAATTGTGACGGTAATGCTGTGCGGTAATCAGCGGGAATCCCTTGAAATAAAGTCTTACTCTATTGTTTGGTTGTCTTTGATGTATTTAAAAGTATATTTACCTTTCCACTCTGCACTGATTTGAGGATAGGGCCCAGGATCCAATCGTCTGTGGGGCAACCGCGAGCATCGATAAGGGTGATTTCGCTCGAGTCAGATCCATCGAGGGCAACCAGTTCGCGGACGAAGATTTCGAAGGGTGAGTTGGGATCCAGAATCTCGAAACGAAGTGCCTGTGAAAAAATATTGTTATTTTAGTGCACTGTTTCAGAACAAAATAAAAATAAAAATTGGAATTTTAAATGTCAAAATGATTAAAGTTTTCATTTCCAGGTTTTCGTGGTCTAGGATGTGGTTTTTGCAATATTTATTAAGTATCCTGCCCAGCTGTCCCAGTTTAATTATTGGTATTGACGGCCCTTCAAACAATTTGTATTGCTTGCGGTTGCCTTGATCCAATATTTCAATTAGGTATGTTTATCAATCAATCAGATTTCCTAGTGCTAAAGTTGATCATTTCGACGCAGACTAGAAATCCACGAGGCGAAACAATTAATACGGTGCATGCGTCTTATTTGTGTATAAATTTTGGTGGAATATATTCTTACCAGGGGATCTCCGACCTCGGCAGATGAGACAATGTCGTTTCCTTCCCTGTCGGTGATCTTCATTGCTACGTTGGGGGAGTCTACGATGACCTCCTCTGACAGTGCGGGCTGGATGTCTCCGTGGATTCCGAGGTCTACTTCGTTGGACACAGTCTTATTGGTCAGGTCATATTGGCAGGTGACGGCAAGTCCAAGATCAGAGGATGTCACGATGGTGTCGTGGTGCTGGATGACTACGTCGTTCAAATATCTGCAAGTTGATAATCATACCATTTGTTATAGAATCGAATAAAAACAGTTCAAACATATTTAGTTTTCAAATAGATGGGGAAGAATCAATATAAACTCACTTGTATCATAGCAAAAATGCTATATTGTTATATTAAATAAATTCGGGTCCGTGAAGTGGAAGACCGTGGTGTGTGCATGAGCATAGTTCATTAGGGCAATTGTAATGGGATCATGATCCTAAGCAACGACTCAAGAAGTAAAATTTCAAATGTGACGTTTTCTCCTCGTTTTTCCGAAAGATCTCCGTTTCCAAGATAATTATTATGCTTTTTGTGGCTTACCTTCCAAGTCCGTTTTGCTTCACATTGCACTCGATATTGTTGTATCCCATATGCAGCTCGAATTCCAGGCTTGATGACACGTCCACAACGCATGAGTTGGGGCTTCCCTTTGCGTAGATCTTTCCGTCGAAGAGCTTGGAGGTCTGAATCCTGGCAACCATATCTCCGGACCGGCAGTCGATGGACACATTGTAGCAAGAAGACAGTTCATAAGTCGCTGCCTCGGGGACATCCAAGTAGGGATCCTGGAATGAAAAAATATGTTATATAAAAAGTTATTCCAAAAAAGGCCACGTCATATTTCATTCGCGTGGTTTCAGTTGACGATTTGTTAAACAAATAATCATGAACTCACCTGAATATCAGCAAGGGTTGCTCTGGAGTGATGAGAAAGCCTGCATACATTTTCGCCGGTATCTCCATGGTCGTATGAGTGGCATCTGTTTGAAAAGAAAGCGTTATTAGTATTGGAATATGTTTTTATGCCATCGAAGTTGTTTGCCTTATTATGAGTGGAATGTTGATGTATGGGAGACGGGCTGATAACATAGGCAGAAGTTAGAATAAAATAAATGGAAGTTAGAGAGGTTTAGGACATAAGAGATTTTCATGGCTTAGGAAAACCCGTCAGCGAACAGGAGTTCAAAACGCTGAAGAAGAAAAGCTGTACCGTGAGACTGAGGACAGAGAGAAATTTGTGGAAAGTTCGACAACATGCTTAGGTACAACGTGCTTTGTATATTATTAAAGGTTTATTTTACCTAAATGGCGAGTTCAGGCAAAGTTCTCTGCATTCTTCAATAGTTGATACATCCTGGTACACGGAGTCCACTGTCTTTAGAATCCTTCCGCTCATTTTCTTAAACTCGCACAGCTTTGTTGGTTCTTCAACGCAGTTGTTCTCCAAGTAGTCAGTATCTGAAAAAAAACATGTTTTATATATATTTCCGTGCTAGGCTGAAGTTATTTTTTGTTGATTTACAGAACATTTGTATATTTTATGTTTTTTTTTCTTACCTTCGTATTGCTCGAACAGTTCTCCTCCAGCCAAAGTAATTCGGTCCATGTCGGTCAAGTCGCATTCCCCAGTCTTGTTATTGTAGTTAGCAGATCTGTGAAAAAGAAAAATAAATATTTAATACCAAACCTTTAATGAAATCACTCATCTTTTCAATTAGTCCTGTAAGTTAATCTAATTTAATCCGCGTTATTTTTGGGCCCGGCAAGAATGACGCCAATTTAACCCTCAGAGATATTGAGAATAATTTTAGCGCCCTTTAGGCAGTGCAACATAATATTATTGCCCTATGTCTTATGCAAATTTATTCAAATACATAAATAGGGTTGTATCCGTGAATGATTTTATTATCAAGAGTCCAGATCAATTTATGTAGCATCCAACCAGGGCCAGTGATTATATTCGTCGTTCCTAAAATGCAGCCGAAGCGTGCTGTTATAATATAATTTATATTATCATTGCATTTTTGAACAAGCACAGGATCATGAATTTTAAATGGTTTCGTATATTTTCGCGTATCTGATCATGTCATTAATTTATTTATGGAGGAAACCAGATGGGATTCCTGATTTACTTAATTGATATTCAAATTAAAATACCTTTATAGTGCATAAAAATAAAATGAGAGTAGAGACTAAGAAAGATCAACAAACATAATAAGTAACGTAGTATGAATATCTCTTGATGATGTGTTTTGTATAGTGTGGTGTCTTTTGATTTAGAAAGGATGATTTTACACTCGTACGTTTGATGTTTTGTGTTTGAGGTTTTTGAATTGCCTTTTTGGCAGATTTTCTTTTTTTGCTTTGTGTATTGGAAGGTTTTCCTTTGTTGTTTACTGTGTGAGGTTTTTGATGGAGTTCTGGCTAGATTTTATGTGACTATTTTATTTATAAGTCAGTGACAGTAGTAGTTTAATCAGTTTGAAGGGGCGTCTATGTGTGTCGATTAAAATGCGTAGTTACGCGAGAGGTAAGAATGCTACCATACGTTCTTCCGAATGGAGATATTACAATATAATATGTATCAATGCTAGTCGTAATACCGTAAGAACAGCTCCGGGAATGCCGCCTCATATGGGCCGCAGTTTCACGATGTTTGTTTATGGTCCCGGTGAATTGCGAAGCATACCGTTGTGTGTACCTTTCGGATGCTGCATGATTAATTCTCCTATTAATTTCTGCGTTTCTCTTAGCGTATTAGCCCGGCGGTGACTCTCAGAGAGAATCTAAAATGCATTCTGCATATACGCCTATTGTTATGTCAAAACTCATAACTGTACGGGTTTGTTTAAAAATAAGACTCGTAAATTCTGTTCTCCTTTCAAAATGTAAACACAAGAGCATGCGTATGACTTCGCTACCAGAGAGCGATTCCATGTTTTCTGTTGTCTTACTTCTATGTTTCATCCGGCTAACCTTTTTACCACAATACTTGTGTAAAGACATAATTTGTTGATGTTCGAAAAATCACGCTTTAAATAATTTTTTTTTTTTTCAAATCGTGTAATCCAATAAAACCATTGCAGAAAACCACATTATGCAATGGAGTCAACAATTTTATTCACTATTATCGAGCATTCCAATCGCCACGTGATTAATAACAGAAAACAAGACGTAAAAATCTCTGAAATCCATGTAAAAGTCAAAGAAAAAAATCTGTGCCCAGGAAGAATTAGAGAACCTCGTCTTCGTTCGAAAGGGTTTCTCAGCTTTCGTACAGGTCTGTCCAGTTTTGCTCGGCGCTTTGTATCTGTTGTTTTTGTTTGAATTTGTTTGTTGGTCTGGTTGTGGAGTTTGACCGCATGCCGCAGTTGGCACCCAAAGGAATAATCAGTGTTGTAGAATGGATTTCAGTAGCCGCCGATAATGCGTTGTGAATCGGACTTGGTGGTTGGAGATACCGATCAACCGTGACAATCATAAGTTGCAGTTGCCAACGATACCATCCCGAGTCCCTATCTTCCCACACTTGATGGGGCCTCGTAGCAAAAGGGCTGGGTGATCATTTTCCACTTGGAATAAATAAGACAAATCGGATTATAGCCACCACTTTGTATTCACAGTAGTTGAATATATTGCTGGTATTTAGCATTTACGTCGGAAATAGTATATACGTGTATATATTTTCTTTGATTTAAAAAATACCGATGGTATGATCGGTAAATTGTAGGCAGCATTCCCATTGAACCTGTGGTAAACGAATAGCTCAAGGAACGTGGAATAATAATTTAAAACAGGTTCAATCAAATCATGATCGTATAGTCGTACTTTATTTACTCAATTAACATAACGGCTTTTTCAGTAAAGGGTTTCATCCATTGAGATAAAATGCTTCTGGCCACTAATTAATCTTTTAGATTGGCATTTAAAACGCAGTTAAGAGTCATCCCAAAGTTGAATGAACGGATTTTGCTCGTTTTTCTTTATTTGCAGTTGAAGATACCTATAAATAAAGAAAAATTTCTAAGCGTCCAATCGTTGGATAAAAAGCTCTCCTGAGTTGAACGCGCTGGTTATTTTTTTAAATTTATATTGAGATACAAGGTAAATCAGATTATATTTTGCTTTGGATGATGATGACTAATGATAACTTCCAGGTATTGAATTGGAAATACCAAAAGAAACGTTTTTGGGGAACCCATTAACTGGGGCTGACGTGCTTAAGTTAACGTTCGGTAGAACTTTTTCTTTTTCATAAGCCTTCTGGCATCCAGCTTTGGCCATAGGTCTCCCTCAAATGTCTCCAGTTTTGCCAATTTTCACCTTTCGAAGTCGGCAGTTCTATTCAGGTCGTCAAACCGTCTCATCTGTTTATTTTTCCCAGTAAGAACGTCTTTGCCTAGCATCGTCTCTCTTTGATGTGAAGATGAACTTGCAAAACTAAATAACTTGACCAAAATCTTGACTCAGCAGCCGGATTTCTTCCGTCAACAATTTTGATTGTAGAACGTGTTCTGGATACCACTTTTCCTCACTCAAAAAAGATTCGTCTTCGAAAAGGTTCAGAATTCAACGGTTTTAACTCAACAAAGCGCCCATTACTCAGCAAGAGCGTTAAACTATTCCCTAATGAGGTATTTTTCGAGCTAATTAAAAGACTACCACTTGTTTGGCGTTAAGGAGGACCCCAACGACCTCAAGCTACGGAAATTAATTCTTGTTGTATTGCCAATTTGGCCAAACTGCCTTCAAAAGCAATTAACACAGAATTAAAAAAAGTATTTTTTAATTTAATCAAAATGCTTCACCACCATTTCAGGCCTATTATAAAGACATTCTTCTCGACCTTATCGAATATTGTGCCCACAGAGTATCATAATAAATGCGTTCATGTAAATTACACTTCAAGTGGATGGTAAATTATTAGCAGTCTTGTTTTTTTTATATTTTATTTGATCAATGCATTTTACAAATTCCTCCATGCATATTGCAGAAGTTTACAACCCTTGTGCGCTTGACAGCTACAAATAATTTCCATTTCCAAATCTGTGGGAATCAACTTTATATTAATGGGGAAATTATGATTCAATGTTATAAAGTCATATATTTCAAACAATTTAGACTTTTAGAAACGATCCAAACAGATTGTTTACAATTTCACCTCACACATCAATTTCGTCACTCAAGTCAGTGACAATTTCCTGATTGGGGCTTAAGTCATAACTTTTTTGACTGCTGATGACTTTGACTATCTCAAATGTTTGTCAATATGATGTATCATTATTTTCAATCTAGACATCGAGATAATTGATCGTCAAATAGATAGTCGTGATGACCAAAGTACAGAGAAAGAAGGTTTCTCTATGGGAATACCGGACAACAATCTCAACTCTTCCCAATTGTCCGAAAAGGGTGGTGAAAACTGAATAACTGTGGCATCTCCAATTGAGAGCGTGTGGGGTTCATGACATGTTTCGATTCTGAATCATGGTCTTTCATCAAAGCGTCACTGAGAGTAAAGGGTCTGGATGACTGAAAGAGAAAATAATGTTGTAATTTACTGACCGAAAAATTAGCTTACTTGGCGATAAAAGAGCTTAAAGATAATCTTTTGCAAATTATTTGTACATATTTTATTCGTGCGGTTCTCCATCGCTGTGGGATTCATGTTGCCACCGCCGCGCCGGCCCGCTCGCTCGAGCCGCTTGTCCCGCTCTTCTTTATAGCCCGGGGAGCCTGCTGCCACCCCGGGCCCGAGGCGCCACGCCATTCCCCGTCGCAGCCACCATCGAAGGCCCTTATTATTTAAGGCCGCCTCTCTTGCTGTATTGCTGCGCGGTCTGGCCGCTCGCCAACACTCTGCGATTTTCGTGCTTATTATGAACTATGCTTTTACTTTATTACACCCGGTTTTCTCTATTTATCATTTTACTATTTTCTAATATTATGCTGAATGCCATCCAATGTACTGAATAAATGTAAATTTTTGCTTTCATTAAAAAAATATGCTTTGCGGAGACACTCACTATAAATCTCCTGCCCCTGTAAACGATCAATTCTTTTTTTTATTTTTTTAGAATAAATAAACTCAAATTAAAAAATGAGCTTGTAACAGTTACCTACATGATTTCTAGAATGTTGGTACCTCTTCCGGTGACTAATCACTCCTACCTGCTTATCTTCGTGTATACTCCACATGCTAAATATGATTTAAGATTTTCACGGCCAAAAGTATTTTTGTTTTTTGTTTTTGGGGTGTTATGCCGTGTTGCGCTAACTCTTTCTTTAGCCAACGTTTTTTTATTTTTTTTTATTTGGTACAATATTTTTTTTACATTTCCAAGTTTTCAAGTAATGTTGGCCTCACTGGGTGGCTTGCCCGTGCTGAGGCCTTCATTTTATAATATTAAAATATAATATAAATACAATCTACAATATAAGATAAAATAATACATTTAATATATAATCTTATGTGTTTGTGAGTGATGTTTGTTTATATTGGTTTTGTGTGTTACGTGTAGGTTTTATTTTTATTTTATGCTATAACATTTTGGTAATATTGTCTTTTTTGTTCTTTAATCCATTTTGTAATTTTGTGTGTGAATTTATTTTTATTTTCCTCAATTTTAATTTCAATTTTTAGACTGTTGAAAGCTTTTATAGCATGGTATTGGTAGTGTCTTTGTCCAAAGCTTGAATTTACTATCGGAGTTTTTTTTGTTTTCTTTGTACGCTTGTCTAACTGATCTGTTAGTGTTATTTTGTGTATGTTGAAATTTATTTTTTTGTCAAAAATGTAGTTTAGTAGTG
This sequence comes from Hesperophylax consimilis, assembly GCF_061612785.1. NCBI lineage: Eukaryota > Metazoa > Arthropoda > Insecta > Trichoptera > Limnephilidae > Hesperophylax > Hesperophylax consimilis. The sequence goes on along the minus strand of NC_142849.1, from coordinate 24,365,230 downwards.
TTTTAACGTATAATTGGCGTATATCTAGTACGTCACAGCTGTTGAATATTTGACAGCATTGCAGTGTCCGAAACGTTGGCTAAAGAAGGAGTTAGCGCAACACGGCATAACACCCTAAAAACAAATTTAAAAAAACTCCACCTGCTGACAAAATACCTTAAGTGGTGACCCCAACTAGGGTGTGCCTAAAACGGTCACAATATATTTCTACTATTTTAATCCATGATATACAATTCAAGCAATATATTTATCTTGTCTTGTCTTATTGCTTACTGTTTAGTAAAGTATTTTTAATGGAAATGACATTCTCAACTGAAAACAGTTGCATTGGTTTTAAAACTCCACATAGAAAGAGGTGTACAAATTTTTCAGAGCTAATCGTTCCAGAGTTTTTGCAATTCATACGATCAGATTGGTAATTTGTAGTCTTTTAAAAGTATTGTCTGTGTTTATTGTTTGTTGCTTCCTTTTTTTAACTTTGGTCTGCTTTACTTTTTCATGTCATTAGTTGTTTTATATGAATAAAATTATTATAAGCCACTAACGAAGAACTGGTTTCTGACAGTGTCGACAGTTTATCACCTGTAACGAACAATTTCTCACCGTCCACATTTTTCACTTTAATCGTCCTGGGATATTTCTATCCGTATCTTTGTTTCAGGTTTGGCTATCTCGGTGAATAAAACATTGTCACTTGGCTATCTAGTCAGTCCTCATCTACAGTATTTTTAGTTCGCCTGTTGAATTGAACCAGTTTTTTGCAAGGGGAATGTACATCTCGTCTATCACACTGGCTCATTGCTCATTCCATCTCGCTGGAAGTAAGGAAAGCAAGGTTGGTGCGGTGTGTTTATTCACCTGCCTGGCAAGTATTCAACCCGCACAGACTCTGTCTTCTACCCTTGCCGCAGCGTGGAGCGAATCGTTAATGACACGGGTTATTAGGGACGCCCACGCTTCGCTGCTAGATTTGCATTCAGCCTGACGGTGGTAACGTAATAGCTATCACTTGCAGCACGAACATGCTCACACATGAGCATGGATTACGTTGGAGTGCATAATGCCTTTTTTCGCGAGATGTTCTATTTATGGTAACGACGTGTTTGATCGCTGCACTGGACGTATAAAACTGGGCGTTGTTGACTTTTCCAAGTCGGGTTTGTGCGGGCTTTCGTTCACTTTTCTGCTCGTACCTATTTACGGTTTTATTTACTGGTTGCCTCCTGTACTATCATCTCGTTCCGTTCGGCTTTATAATGTTTAGGTACACTTTACACTCTTCGCCATCAACAGCTCTTAAGGGCACTTATTATTATGTGTTATACGGTAATCATGTGTTGTTCCACAGTGATTTTACACAAATTTTGCGAAGAATTGAATTTCTAAGTCTAACTTGCACTTTAAGCTTTAAGTTTATCGCTGCCCTTAAGAGTGTAAAACCAACATATATTTTGCTATTAACTAAGCATTCCATTTATACTCTTCTAAACTCTCCCTACTTCTTGGTACTTAGAAACGTATAGACGTTCATAACATGACCAAACCTAAAATGGCCACCATAATTTGTCAGAAACATATAAAATGTCGACGGGTAGAAAGTTGTTTCTAAAAAAAGTATTTCAAGTCCAAAAAATCCAACTTGTCTGCCAAAATTTGTCAAAATACGACACCGTCCCATTTTCTTCCAATATGTTCATAAAAAGCAACATGTCACTAGGCTATCATTCAATAATGATCAGTCATGAATTCTTTCATATTTACTCTTGCAGTTTATTAACTAGAATTATTATGAGTGTTCAACTCAAAATATGTCCTTAGCTTAGTTGCAATGATTAAGTACAGGTATAATGACTTAATACGCCGTCAATGGTAATCGATAAATGCATACTCTACGAACCGGAGACCCCATAAAGTCAAAGTTAATTATATTAATTGCCTTTCGAGTTGGTACGAGATAAAGGCGCTAGACTAGAGTAAGTCGCGTGGGAGTTTAAGACGGTGTAAACTTGCTCCTATAAATAATCCACTACTTTTAAATTTGTACTTGTTTTATCTGCAAGACTGATGAAGTAAGCTTTTTATGTCCAATTTCAAAAATTGTTCAATTTCAAATATATTTAAAATGCGTACCACATCACAATGCTATGCTATAGAATGCGTTTCGCTTCTGTTTTATTAAATTTGTTTTTGTCATCATATCCGATGAGATTTTTTCAAAATCCGCGGCGGAATTGTTAGGTAAACAGCTGTAATAAAAAAGATTTAGAAAGAAAGAGAATATTCCATGATTCGAGCTGAGAACATCCGTGTTCTAAATGTTGCAGACAGACTTAGTTCTGAATGCTTTCTGTCCTTTATATAGGTCCATATGGTTCTGGAAAGAACCAATATGTTCACTTTCTGGAACGCCATAATATTCTTAATAGTATTATACTTGTAATATTCCAGTTGATGGTTGACGGTTGTAGCAGTCCAAGAGGCAACGTTATGAATGTGCCCGCAATAATAATAATGAATGTGTTGTCGGACCTCAACTGACCGTATGAGCATAATAATATACTAAGTTTAACGTTTAATTGCGAATGGAACCCGCTCCAGACATTGGATTACAATGTTTGTGGTCTTGGATAAATAATGGTTTGCGGATATGTCAAAGAGAAACCAGAATCATTTCAATGTTCCGACATTGCCTCGTGATAGACCTGTCATTGACTCTACTGTAATTGAATTATCTCGAGTACTATTAAACTGGCAGGTACGAGTTCCTCATCTGACGATATGTAATTTAATTATTCGAGTTTTTTTGTTTAGTCATGGAAATAAATAAGATTTGTGCATCATCGATTGTCTGCAATCTGTTATTTTGGTACTTGTATCGAAGTGACAGGTTGAACAATAAAACTCATTTTTAATCATCCTCTGCCAGGTGAATTTGCAACTTTAACAACTTATCCATCATTCAATCCGCGTAAAATGTTGTAAAAGATTGGTGCTTAACTATTGTGTTCGTATTATTATTATTGACAAAAATGCTGGATCACCACAGATGTACGGGTCAAACAATAACTATGTAATCGTTTTAACCATTATTTGCTGGTTGAAATTTTCATTAAATATGCTAATTAATATCTGACATGGTTAGAATCTTTTGTCCATTTAATTATTGTTTTAACTGTTAGTTTTAAATTAACTTTATGATCTTGGCCCATCAGAGAAAAAAATTAGACGATAATTTTAGCTTTTTAATTTTTCTCTCCCGACTAACGTTGTAATTACGTGAATTCTAGTTAAATGTTTAAAAATATTACATTGGTTAAATCTGACGCTATTTTATTATTGGCAGAGAATTAATTATTGGTTGAATTACTGTTTTTTTTGATAAATTTCATAAAAATATTATTAAATATGTTGAAGAAAAACGTTAAATTGTAACGGTACTGTTTGAAATTATTTCTCTTTTCCTGGTAACTTCTTCCGATTACTGTTAGGAAGAGTATTTATGTTTTAAAGGTTGTCTTCCTCCGTGGAAAGCCTGTTGTAATGGCTCGTTTATACTGTCTCCTGAGTCATATAGCATACTGGCAGCATGGAAGAAGGCTTACCGGGGTCAAGTTCAAAATCTCGGCATAAAGAAGGTCAAGCCAACAAACCTTATTAAGCTCGTTCGCCTCTCAGAGCTTCGGACAAGCTCATTATTAATTTGATAAACCCACGTTGAAAATGTTTAGCGGTACCCCACAGATGTAACACAGCGTAATGCGGCATATTTCGCATAATGCGATGAGTCCTTAATATCGCGATTATTCCCATGGTATTTGTGCCTATTCTATTTACACGTTATGTGTGTAACCTTTCACGATATCAATGTCAAACTAAGCTTTGCGTGTCTCAGTAGGTTTAGCTTAATCTGCACTCCCAATGTTAGCGTTGAAAAATAGCCCTTTAAATCTGTCTGCATGTTGTCTGTGGGCGCAAACATAGCCATCTACCTAGATTAAACACTCTGAATGCCAGTGGTAAAAGCAGTGTCTTCTTCTGCTGGGTGTATCGTGATATGAGATTCACTGAAATAAGTTTTAAAGCTGCGAAGGCTTCGATTCCAGATTGTGAATACTTGGTAACTTTTACGTAAATTCCTGTTGGATGATCGAAATTACGGATAGCCGAAAATGCCTTCAAGCAGAATACTGCTGTATAGCAGTTCTGTGAACAGTAAACCTTGGGTCCAAAAAAGTATGTTTTTAAATTTCCTTTTAAATCATAATATTTTTATTTAGGTAAATACTATCTTATCAATTAATAAAGACAACGATATCATATTTGAAAAAAATATGTTTACCATAAAAACGGGCACCATCTTAAAACGGAACCGGAACATGACAAAAAAATCTTACAAAGACGATATTTAATTTGTTCGAATAAGCTCTAAAGTAGCACAGTCCTCGATCCCAGGATATAAAGGTTTTTATACCAATAATGATACTTCCAAGTAAATTGCCTGCAGAAAGATCGAAACTTCGGATAAATGAGAAAGTCTATGAAAGTTATCAGAACGGCCGTTATCAATTGTGCAGGTTTAGGGAGCCTACTTCCCATCCAGAATACACAATATAACAATTTCGCAGTTAAAGGTCAGGGGGTATCTATCTCGCTGCGCGTCGTGACCGGCCCAGCGCCTCCCAACTGTTGCCGCTCGGCATCCCCCCTCCCAATTGTCACCGTGCCCGCAGCGGCTCCGTTTGCGGACAGATATTTGTATGAACAAGTGAAATATTAAATTATGTTTGCATTGTAAGACAACCGACCGGAGCGCTTGCGATTTTACGGTCCCGACGCGAGCGCAGAAAAGCTCACACCGAGGTGTGGAATTAATTACGCAGCTCATAAAGATGAAAACAAAATTAATTACATTTGCAAGATTAATGGGTCTGCCTTTGAAATTATGCTCTTATGAAGATGCCGTGGGCAAATTCTTATGAACATTCCTACTGCACAGACACTTGACTGATGCATTTATTTTGTCTAAGGTCGTGTGGAAAAATAATGTGAATTATACTACAAGAATTATTTGGTGACCGAATAAATCATCACAATGATAATTCATCACATATTTAAAAAGTTATATAAAGTCATGGAAAGTGATGAAACAAAAACTTTATCAGCTGGGTTAAGTAGGTTAAATTAGGTTAAAACTTTTTTTTTCATCGTTTCTAATGACTTTATATCACTTTTTAAAAGTGTGTTGAATTGTCACTGTGTTGAGTTATCGTGGAACCGAATTATTTACCTTGTTATTACTTAAGGATTAGATTAATTATTGCGTATTAACGTTCCGAACAAATATAAATCGTTTTCGAATATCATTGAATATCATCGATTTAAAACCTCATACAAAACTGTTCTGTAAATTGTATTTTTATTGCATTTCTTTGTGTTTCTCGTTATTGATAAGTCCGCCACATCTATACATAGACTATTTTTGTTTATCAAAAAGTTACGTTTAATCTGAGTATATTGTATGTTAAGTACTTACGAATCCTTTATATTACTTTCCAGCGTTGTAAAGAGATATTATAATGTATAATGTAATCAATATCATGAGGCTTTTCGAGGCAGTGCAAAGAGTTACTTAACAGTAATAAAATGGTCAAATCGTTTCTGTATATTTTAGAAGTTTGCTGAACCCTTTTCAAAATCATTCCAGTTATATATCTGAACCCTACAGCCTACAAATCGTGTGCAAGTGTCAATCAAGTGAATAATATGTTTGACGGAAGCTGGCCACATTTCCCTTTCGATCCATCGGCGTGCGCAAATGCGTCCCATTTGGCTCTGTTCGAGTGCAACCGAAACCGTTCCCGGCCACGACATTCGTCTCGCTTGACGCGGGGGAGGGCGCGTCCTGTGGGGTTGTGCCTCTCCCGTCACCCCGCTAAGGAGGCAGGACCGTAAGGACGCCGTGCGGGTATTCCTGATTCATTCATCACGTGTCTGCTGCGGGCAAGCGGCACGCAGAAAGGACGTCAAGACCACGATATTATTTCCATGATGTATCACCGGCAGACCGGTGGAGCGATGGACCTATGTGCTATGTAGATTATAAATACATACGACTGCCCTTAATTAAATCTGTATTTTAATTCACGAGCCATATGCTTCTGTTTCCGATGATTTAATATGCTCCCGTTTTCTCTTCTTAATTAAGACCCAAATATGTACCATCACTTTTTAAATTGAGTCCAATCTTCAATAATTTTAACTTGTTTTCTATGTTATTAGCTGAAGGCTTAGCTTTAGGGCAGTTGTTCCACAGAATTTTAACAATTCGTAAAATCTCAAATTCCGTGAAAATGCTGTTCAAGTTCGGTTATTATTTCAGCTCTGTGAAACAACTGGCCCATAGTGGAAAAATAACAGAACTCGAATAGAACTTTTACCGAACATAAAAATGAACTCTGAAATTTGATGAATTGTTCAATTTCGGTGAAAAACTAGTCCTTAGAAATAAGAATTGCTCAATTTGAACAAAAAATATCCTCAGATTATCAGGAATCACAAAACCATTATCAGATATCGCTATTTGATTCGACTATCCCGCGGTAAGTAATGTTACCTGTATTTTTTAAAACTATGATGAAAAATTTGAACATTGTATATTGTGTGTTCAGAAGAATTTTATGCTCTTCCTTGTTCTTAGTATTCCTATCTAATTTTCATGATAAATGTGATATAGTAACAACGCTGGTGGCTGATAGTCTTAATGTATTAAAATAAAATAGAATGCAATATTGAAAGAGTCCTGTTTTTCACTACTGCCTGCAAAGAAATCCTTTTGATGAAAAGCATCTGACCAAATAAGGACACTCGATGTGTTATGAAAATATTGTTTTATGCTGTTCCTGGTTTCTGTCATATCCATCTGATCTCCGTGAATAAAATAAACGTATCTTATTTTTACCGCTGTCATAAAGAAAGCTCTGTGATGAAAAGTATCTGACCAAAATATGAATACTCGATTTATTAAAACATTATTTTTTTTATTCTGTGCGTATTTCCCGTCATGTCTATTTGATTTCTGTGAATAATGTAATGTTATTTTTGCCGCCGATAAAGAAATTATTTTACCTTACGATGAAATGCATCTGACCAAATTGCGGACACTCGATGTATTATGACAATATTGTTTTATGCTGTGCGTAGTTCCTGTCATATCTATTTGATTTCCATGAATAATATGAATACAGCAACAGTTCTGCAGGCTGCAATAATTGATCTGTTCCATCCGATCTGAAATGTCCGACCACCGCGAACTGACTATATATATATATATTTTATGTCTACTGTTGGACAAGCTTTTGTTTCTGTAGGGATGTCAACCATTTTATGTTGATCTTAAACGACTTACAAATAAGGCGTTCGGTGTTTTATGTATTAGCAATAAATCTTTGCAACGGTCTATCCTAAGTCCAATACGGTATTCTGGAAATAACCTGCAGGGTTTACGGGCTCATACGATCAATACATAACCAAGAAGTATCTAAATTATTTATTGTAGTTTTTACTTTGAGCTGTACAGTTAAACGAACTCTCGTGTTTATAAAAGCTGATAAGCTGCGGAACAAGTTAGTATACGTATTGATTCCAAAATCAAATAAAAAAAATATAATTATTACGATATACCTACTAGGTTGTAGGCATTGCCTGTTGAATGTAGCTACAATCAAATTGAACATACTCCCTGATAATGGTCACTGCAATAATATACGAAACGTTGGCTCAAAGGTGAAAAGGGTGAAGATTGAAAGTCAATTTCAATCAAAGTGATTCTATTGTCTTTAAAAATCATAAATCGTGGTAATTTGAATGAGTTCTTTTAAACAAATCCATTGTGTCATTTACACGTTCATCCTTCAGAAATTCTATGGCTTGTGGGCATATCTCATCGTGATATTCCATAGACTTTTGTTAAATTTTATGTAGTATTCTATTTTTTTTTGCTTAAATTATTCCACTAATTCAAGCAGTTTCTGTAATTCTCGTTTGGTCGTATTTTGGTCCTTTATTGCCCCTTCGCGCCTTTGATAAATTTGCTAATAGATATCCAACACTGATCTCAAAACAAAATAGAGCTATATATTGAGTAGAGTTCGTGCAACAAGAATCAAACATAATTCATGGCCCGATCTATTTGCCGTTCGGGAATAGAAATCCTATTGATTTCAATCAGTACCGAGACTCGAGGGCACCCGTAATATTCCGGTACTTAGCGCGGTTTAGTTCGACGGAATTTCTTAGATGTTTCCCAGCGGAGCATTGGTGATTTTATAATAGGTATTATTGTGGTCTCTGTTACAGAAAAAGTCTTTCTTTTCGAATTTGCTCTGTATTTTGGTAGGTTTGAATTTTGTCGAAATTGAGGATATTTGTTTCTTGAATTTAGCAGATTTTTAAAATTAGCAAATGAAATGAAATAATTCATCAAGTAGGACAATACCAAGTAATGTAGGTCCCTAAAGCTTTCAACAAACTACTATGTAAAGTAAGAAATATTAGAAAAAAATGAAAGGCTAGCCCGTAGTAGCTAAATTCTGTCATTCAGTTTTCAGTTTTTTAGTCAAATTCTTTGTCTTTAATAGTTCATCCCAAAAATCTGAACCTTTCACATCACGTGACATTTGTAAATTAGTTATAAAATATTTTGATGTTGATTTAAGTATAATTTAAAGTTATTTCTTAGCTTTAGAAAGCTCCCTTGAGGAGTCTCAAAAAAATGGCTCTGTCAAAATTAGTCTACTTATTGTATGACAGCGTTTCGTTTTCTTAACTTTTGTTGGTTTCTAAAATTCGTGTGAATGCATAAAGTTAAAATAAAAGCACCAGCTGCTTTCAAATCCTTTGTTTAAACAAATCTCAGCTCTTGCTACAAAAATACTTATTGCAGAAGCGTTTTTCTCATTGTTTTTATTTTTGCATATCTCATCCTTACTGGAGACCAAATCAAAAGCCGGCAGGAACGCCGTGGGCGAGTCGGTAACCTCTGAGTTAATGGACAAATATAATTAGAAATCATTACAGATGTACATAATAGCTTTCTGCAAGTATCGCCCTGGCACTAACCGCAGATATTATTACGGAGAAGATAGCCTGCTTTTGGTCTTGCAACGATCCGTCTTCTATACCAGCCTACCTGGGGATATGTGCTACTCTATTTCGATAATCTGCTCGTATCAATTTGTAACCTGATAGTTATTCAATTATATCTGGTTTATCTTCTGTTCCAATCAACATACGCCGCTTGATCTAATCGATTATAGAGATTTGTTCTAAAGTATCACTGCCTGCAACAATGTTCATAGTCCAATGGGCTACCTGCTTGCTGGATTTTTTTGTACTTATAGTTATACCTTTTTTTGTTATTTGATTGCAAGTCACTTATTTATGTGAAGTGTAATTTGCATCTGCAAACAGGACTGTGTTTTATTTTCGATTACGATAAACGCGATGCTTACGCTTTATTATTATTATTGTTGTTGTTGTTGGATCCTTTTTTGATTCGGTATCATTCTCAGTGAGGGTTTGCGGTGGATAAAATTTGCACGAATGATATATAGGTACAGCTGCCTCTTCTCGGGTATAATTCCTTTTCGACCGCAGGGTACCTGATTCATTATTGATGGGCTATCGCGCTTTTCGTATTTGAAATATCATACCCTTTTCAATGTTAGGAATGTCGCTTCTGGCGAATTAATTTAACAATATGTTTATGGTTAAATTTATTTTTTTATTTGGATATTGCACAATACACCCAACTGCTCCCAACCGTTTACAGCCGGTAAGATTATGGTATCCCCAATAATTGGGGTATTTTGTGAGGCAGAAGGTAGTGGATTGGGCAAGGAGATACGAAGAGAAAGGCGGAAAAGTACCTAACTATTTGAATCTGGTCACCAAACACAGCTAAAGCCATTTCGAGTAACTATTCAATTCTGAATGGCGGTCTTTCACTATCTATTAAAAGAAACACTAATCAATTAAACACAATTTACACCTTACGCACCCTGGGATATGAACCCGCAACATGATTTCGAAGATACTTTCCTTTCCAAACGATAACAATTTGTAATACTCTTTAAATTTCAATAAAGTTATTTGTGGATTATTAGCATTTTAAGACTCCTTCTTTATGTACCTGATTACTATGTTTTGGAATGTAATGATTTGTTCAAAATACCTTAAATTATTGTGAAGTTAACTGAAGAGCTATGCTCACTTTTTGTTGTGTATTTTTTCAGTTGGTTGGTAGTTACTATTTTTTTTTGTCTTTGGATATTTGTGTTCAAATCTCGCCAAATATTTCTCGTACGCCTTGTCTCAGATCGATGACGCATCACATCTCAGTGACATCTCTGTCCGCCGGTCCCGAACAGCATCTCCCGCGCACGCGCGCCGCGATCAGCGGTCACGACTGAGGGACGATTGTGTTCGCTGATTGTTCCATTCGCTTCCCATTCCGATGGCAACCGGAGACAAAGCTCAGAGGCGTAGGAAGGTCCCGGCCACGAGATGGGTGATACCACAGCCCGGGGCCCGCGGGAACCGACCCACGGAAAACCTCTGTCTTTCTGCCTAGAACACAACGCGCCAACAGGCTTTCAACACCATCAAAAGGACCCAACCAAATGCACCCTTTTCTATATTCCTCACTTAATTCCCTCACCTTCCTTATAAACGCCGCTTTACTTGCCGCCGAACCCGCAGGCTCTAGTTCAAAACTAAGCATCCGCATTGCAGGAGATGGAAAATTGTGAGTTCCTAGGGAGATATCAAACAATTCAATGAGTAACAGGTTGAAACCGTGCCTGAGTAATGATATCCGGTGGGAGCTGAAGAATTGCTCATTTTTATTCGACTTCCACCTCTGCGAGCAACATAATTTAATGCCAATATCATTACTTGGAATACCTACATGAATATAAAACGACGAGCTTAATCTGGTTGCAGGCAAACCACAAAAAATATCCAACCTGAATTATATAAATATCTGTCTAGGAGGCTTGTAATTCTACGTATTTGCGAGGTATTTGCGCGACTGTAGTTGGCGTCTATCTCCATCACATTAGTGCTGGAAGCTTACGATGTCATCATACACAAGTAATAATTACAAATGATCATGAACCTTTGCAGCTGTCACGAAATTATTTCCGTCTCTTAGAATATTTATCTGATCCATGACTCGCGGTCCCCAAGTCGAGCACATGCCAGAAGGATTAAGTGCTGAACGTATTGCCGGACGTTTTCTACGACTCGCTGGTAATCTTGATGCTTGCTCCGACTCATGCATTTATGCAATCACCCAATAAACAATCAGAACATCTTCATAACTCTATCGCTCAATATGGCATTCACGTGATTTCAATACATTCTGATCTCGATTTAGTGAATCGAGATCAGATCGATTCACTAATTTACATGTAAATGCTTTCCTTCCCATCAGGCAAATCTTGCTAACTTTATCGCTTCATTCCTTCCTCCGTGCTCAACTCTTCATGAAATATTAGACATCTTAAATAATCACCTCCGTACTCCCGCACTGATCGTACTGTTATTACCACAAGAATTTATCAGTGCAAGATCATATCTCTGATCAAAATATTTAGTCCAAATCAATAAAGCACGTAATCGACTGCTCTAGTTTTTTTTTTTAAATGCATTATTTTGACTGTCATCTCTGACTTGTATACATTTTTGAGCGTTTATTTCGCTCTTTGGTTTGAAAGAGTCTTGACATTACCGGAACACCGAGTAACAGTACAGTTTCGAAGTGAATGAGAAACGTGATCCATAAAAAAGTATTATTTTGATCCGCAACGTGCGATACTATTTAATTCAAGACACGGCCGGAAATGGTGCTCGGAATCAATGCATCCGATTATTTTGATCTGGTCACTTTTCTCTAGGTTTGTGTGTCACCTCTGCGCTGCATACTTCCACGAAAGTCCTATGGTAATTTATTTACGGCCTTTACTGTGAACCTAGCGGAGCTTGGTAGTGGTACACCAACATGTCTTTTGTGTCCATCTGGGGGGACTGGGAAGAGGCCTGCTCATTATTTGATTAATGGCACGTAATGCATTGGCACATAATGATGAAAGCTGTCTTCGTTTGTCATCAAATGATGTCCCATGATCTCACTGACCCAAAGAAGGCAATTTCTCGCCGTGTACTTTCCATAATTAGATAGAGTGGGGTTATTGTGACTCACTCACAATTTGCATCTACCTGCTTTGCGAGCCTACGGAATTTGCGTGATTTGAATAAAATACATGAAATAATTGTCGTTTTCAAAATTCCTGAAGTTTCTTCGTAGTTTTGCGGTAGATTTTCTATAATTGTTGCGAATGGCAATGACATAAAAACTAAGTAGAATCAAGAAAGGCCCTCTCTCAGTTGACCACCGTCAGTAGTTTATAATGGAACAGAATATTCTTCATACCCAGATAGACTTTACCGCATGATATGAAGCCTGCGTCGAAAATCGAAATAATTGTCTGATTGTTTCCAAAGATAATGAATGCGTCCTAGCTAACAATGCCACTGTAACCGTTCGACCACTGTCTATAAACTCCTATTGATTGTTTGCGTATTGCAATAAAATATATGACCATTGCAGTCTTTTCAATGGGAACTGCTTTCTATTATCCCGAATCTTCTTCTTTTTGTCCCGTTTCCCTTGTTTATAGGATTATCTGCTCGCGCAGGTGAATTCTCCTATCAGCGTTCCAGGGCTTGTTTATTTGATTCTTGAAAATGATGGTATTCTTCCCCGCTTTGGTTTCAACAGAAAACCAGGCTTGTTAGTTTAACTTGTTTTAATATGCCTTGGTAAAGGGCTCAACCCTGATATTTAATAAAATCATAGCATCTTCTCAGGGAGTACTTTTCCATCCTCGTGATAGCTTATTCATAGGATAACGTATATTAATAAATAAACAAATAAATACTAGCTAACTTATCTGATATAATATAGCCACCATCCACAGTTTCGAGAACCGAATAGTAAGCTCGAACTTTATAAATAAATAAATCTTTAATCGAAAATATACGTTATCCTATCTAAAGGATGGTGAAATATCCCCTTCAGTGTGTTCGGTTACTTCGTACGATTTTTAAATCGGCAATTCAATATATTAATCGTGGAAACTGTAATGCTTATCCCAGAGAGAGGTCGTACATACGACATCGACGTTTGTCCTCATCCTTCTCACACATCTTGTATGAAGATGAAACAGACTGACGTTCTTATAACGATGACGTTAAGTACTTCCTTTCTCTAGGGACTACTTTAGTTTGACTAACAGCAGGTTCAAGAAGCTCAAAGAAATGTAGTTACAAAGCCAAGGTACTAACTTACGATAATTTTTCTTGACTCTCTGTTTATCTAAATGTCGTTTAAATATATTCGTTCCATAAATCGCAACTTTTTGCTAAGCATTGAGTGGGATAAGGTACGCCAATGAATACATTAGCACATCGTTACTTTTATTGGTCACTTTGATTTGCCATGGGAACGTGTTTATATTTGCTTTCTTTTTCCTTTGTATGTTCTTCTTTATAAATATGTTATTTCCACAAGTTTCAAGAACAACAACCAATTCCCTTGGATAAGAACACTTAAACGTTTTGGATGTATAATTGTATGTTGCGCCGTGTAGGGACAGTCGGGGGCTTTTAGAATCATTTAATAGTAGCTTCGTTTAAACAAATGTAGAGTTTTGACGTGAGAACCGATAGAGGGATTAAGATTATTCGGGAAAGCGGTGACATTATATATTAAAGTTCACTATTTTTTTAACGTTATTTAGGTTTTGTGCTCTACTGATGCAAGGTCCATCTCCCTTGTTTATGTGTAGTATTTGTGAGTAGTTTGGTGTAGTGTGTTTTGTATTTGCGTTAGTACGATATTTGGAGTAGTATAATCTTTGGGGTAGTGTGGTGTTTCGGGTACTGACCTGCAGACGAACTCGTTCTCCCCCAGGCATAGGTCCAGGCACATCTGCCTCGAGGACACGGAGTGCGTGCGCTTGGCGGGCACGCGCAGACGGTGACGCTGCACACGGTCGAAGCACCACGCGCGTTCGCACGGTCGCACGCCCAGGCATGACTTCTGCGCGTAGATCGTGAACACGGGGAACTGGGACTTAGTCAGGGCGCCTGGAAAGAAGAGAGGTTAAATTAGAATAAAAATTAATCTTAACCCTTGGCATGTCAGGGGTACAATCTTAATCGCCCGCCGTATACGGCCGTATACGCCGTATACGGCTGATGCAATTTTTTAATAATTTACTGTGTTCTTGCAAAATAATATTTTTGTGAATTGTAACGTCGTACCAGAAAATGTGTTAAATATCTATCTATCCTATGTTGTTTCCCCAGAAAAGCGACTTGTATCCATTCAGAGAAAACAATATAATAGAATGAAAACATATAAAAATATTCTTGAATTTTATTATATTTTCACGCTACATGAGCGTATTTGTCATAATATGAGAATTACCTGTAAATAAATACAGTACTGACTTTTGAAATTCCGAATTTTGACATTTGACATGGAATTTTGCAACGCACTCATAGATAAAATAAACATAATTGCAAGTGACAAAACGATATGCTAGAATAATATTAGGATACATTATTTCCTTGCCAAGAAAAAAATTGTATTTTAGGTTTTTTTCCAAATAGCACTACAATGGTCAAAAATTGGTAAAAAGCTGTTAATGTGGACAAACGGCACCAAAATGGTCTATATTTTCGATTGCCATGAGCATTTTTTATGGTTCAAAATATCATAAAATTGAGGCAAGTGCGGTGAGCTATCATGAATACACGGTGGATTTGTTGGAGCACTAGGGGTTAATTAAGAAATCTTTCAATTGATCGACGTCTTAAATAATTGGTTTTCGTTTATCAGGGACAAATATTTGGTAACTTTCAGACACCTCTTCCAAAAAAGAAAAATTCGTATGCAACGTCTTATCTTCATAGTTAGAAACGATTTTATATTTGTGAATTTCCGATGTTTGTCTACTATCTGAAGCAGCAAAATCTCTCAATCGGTGAACTCTAGCATTGTGAAATCTGTACAGCTTTTTCCGCTTGAAGTTTATATGTCCACACCACTATTTGCAGTTACCTACGTTATTTCTGTGAAGAGTTGAAGAGCTTTGGAATTTCAATAAATTTATCCTATTTCTCTCGGCGTCCTGGCGTCCTGGCGTCCTGGTGTTCTGGCCTCGAGGTCTTCCTGAGGGTGTATATTTTATATTATCTACTCAATTCACTAATGGGAAGTAGTTCATTAAAGAAAAAAAAAACTACGACCGTCCAGTTGGCTGACTGCCAAACCAAAAATCCGTAAACATCTGAAATATGTTTACGGTATTTTATTATAATCAGATCTTGCCTGGAATTTTTATCGCTAACTATCAAACTCCTTCCAACATTCCGCAAGTTACCAAGACTCGTTCTATACTATCATCGTGTTGCTATCAACTGGCAGATCTGTTGAGTCAAATTTTTAGTACCACAATGACTGGCGTGGAACTGCATTTTACGGAAAACGACTTGATGTGTATCTTCTTGTCAGAAATCGCAGCATATTTATGCCATATATATTTGAACAGCATTTCGTTTTTGCATGGTCTGATATCAAAACAGGAACGACTTTCGAGTAAACTACACTTGAACCGTATTTCACGCTCGTACCGCAAACTTTTAGGATCTGAAAATTGTACTTATTTTATTGGTTACCGAAGAAATATAAGGAAGGATTTTTTGTATCCAGCTATATAATGAATACCTTTATTTCCTTTTTTCGTATTCACATCATTATATAAGAGTTAAAACAAACTTGCCATCATCAGAGAGAGGGAACAAATATTTTAACTGTAAAGTGCCTCACATAATTCATTTTATAAGTAAATCGGTTTTTACTGAAAATATAAATAACTTTTTAACTATAAATAACCAAACAGCAAATTCCTTGTAAAACTTGGCAATGCTAATCAAATGTAAATGCTTTATGTAAAAACAAATACACTAACATTAGACACGCTATGCTATTTAACACTAGACTTCTTATTTAATTAGTTTTTTGAGGTCGATGATAGATTTTACCCTTCGTAAAGATAATGACTTAATTACCATCCTTTGCTTATTAAAAGCTAATATTTTTTGCTGATTAAAGCTATGATTTTATGTTCATTGCGTAGGTGGCGAGTCTAATGCAGCGAGAAAAATTAATTGCATAAAATTATAGTAACGATTTCCTAATTATCTGCCAACTGCTTTTGAATAACGTGTATCGGTTGAAACCATTGAATTATTTGAGTATCTCGTCCATACGTAAGCGTAATGAACATGGTTAAGAAAGTAACGCTTAGATCGTTTTGGACAAGTAGAACGAATTGACGGAAAATACAGTGCCAGGAGAATTTACGACGCGCGAGCGAATTCAAATACAGTCGTGTCGTTTCAATAGTTGGTGTAACATAATAATTGTATGATATAAAGTGCAAAGACTGACATTTCTTTTCTTTGCATTCATCTATACGAAATGGCTTTATGGTTAGTCAGTTATCACCCCTGTTCCGGCAACAAACCTTAATAGAACAGATAAGATACGAATATGTTATTTTATATGGCAATAGGCATAATATGGCTTAGTGAAACTTTGATTTATAATGTGGTCTTCATTACATTAGATCGTACGACGTACGGTTTGTATGCGTCAAAATGTATGAAATTAGAAGGCTATTGGTTGATTTAATATTTTTGTATATAATTTTTCACCTTCTTCTCCACAGGTGCTACATTATGTATTAGCAGTATTGAAAGAATGTTCCCAATTCCTATAGTTGAAGACGCCATAGCATTTTTCACCTGAATGCATTTAAAAATATTGTCTCCTATTTTACCTTTCTGATCCAAAAATATCGACTGTATAATTAGACCGTGTACTGAAGTAGACATTTTAGTACACAATTTATACAGTTTCATTAAAATATCCTTCTATTGCTCAAAGAGCATTTAACAATTGTTAGGCTAATTATTCTAGTATTACTTTTGTCTCTTATACGAGTATATCTGGTTTATCTTTATATTCTTTGTCATTTTGATGAATTTAAAAAAAAAAAAAATTTTGTCTCCTTTGACCGTGTAGGTTTTTCTATTTTTATGTACCTATTTGTATAGTGACTTCTTTCTTATTAATTTCTTAATAAGTTTTTTTTTGTAACTGGATTGTTCTCACGTAAATGAGAACATCTGTAAGAACCCAGCACAATTATAAATATATGTCCATAACGACTTCAAATTTATTTTTATTTATTTATTAAGCTTCTCGATGGATCAAACAGTTGTCACGCAATAATTTATGGAAACCAGCAAAACTTGAAAATTGGTGAAAAATGTTATTCAACCGGTCAGTGGCTGAGTTGGCATTTGGGTGTGTTAGATTCCTCGGCTTGCTAAGTCCTCCATCGCAACACAAACAACATTTAAAAATAAACCACAAAAACCTTCATAAATTATCTTCACGACTTGAAACTTGAAAGTGCAATATTTATATGCAACAAGTTTTATAGATTTACTGCATTTCCGATCGTGCTCCTCGGTATTTCTTGTGCACATTTGCCCTCGATACTTCATCATTGAATTGATTATAACCCGTTGCATACGTCTTTGCGCATCCTCCGGGTGTTATAAATGCTTCATAATTCACTCCTGGATAATTTGTGTTTTAAGAGGAATACGCTTTTCTAATTGCCTTTCATGTGGCGCTGGTCAGGGTTTATTGCTCTATCGACAGCAGCCGGGTAAGGTGGTTCTGCAATACGGATATATATATATATATAGTCTAAATCACATCAAATACTACACTCAATGATAATAAAATAGCTCAGGAAAGTATTAGTTTGTCAAATAAAAATATATAATATAGAAGAACACTCGTTTGGAACCGGGTCGCATACATTAAGAGGAAGCTACAAGCCAAAAATGTGTATATTCTTGGTATACCTTATATTTTAGGTAATAGGCATTCAAATCGCTTGACAAACGGAGTCTAGAAACGTTCGATTTCAAACATAAATGTGGTTTTTATTTATTTTGTAAATAATTTTATAAGAAAGCAAAAAAGTTAATCAAGTGAAACTGTCACAGATAATCTTAGTTATAATACTGTATTTTTTTTAAGTTGTTTCTTTTATGCGTTCATACATTTCTATTGAAAAAAAATAGTTTTTAGTAGCTTACATTTATATTTTTTATTGAGTTATTTATTTTTTTATTTGTATTCTACTCAAGCGAAACGATAGGAAAACCTTCAATTTATCTAAAGCGTATTTTATGGTATTCATAATGTACACCAATTCTTTATAAAGATTAATCAAAATAGTGATTTAGCATTAAGCTTCGCCTTAACACTCCTAGATGGCGATAAGGTTTAAATTCCCGCTTACCAGCCGCCTGTTTCAAAAAACATCCCCAAAATGTGTTTTATTATATATTTAGCGAAGTTCAGGCACAAATATTAAACTGTTTTACGCTCACTTTCTAAAGAACTTACTTTGCCACATTATACAATCAAACCATAACCGATAAGGGGTTTGTAAGTAGTTTTTAGATTTAGAACTTTACGGCATTTTTTTACATGGCTGTTACTTTATTTTTTCTAGGCTTGTTAAACTAGTTTTTATTTATTGATTATTTCAAGGCCATGATGTGTTCTACTCGTTGTATTTAATTAAAACATCTAAAATATTTCAGAGTGATCAAATTTTCAATCCAAAAACATATGAATTTGTATTATTTCGCAGGGTTTCGCCCAAATTTGGAAACTGCGTGAAATTTTATATCCATCTTTGACCTAAACTAAAAAGGCTACGTGATATTATTTCGTTCCTGGCAAATTGTTTTAAGGGTTCGATAAGGTTAACTTATCATTCCATATGAAATATATATAACCTACAAAATCAAAGGTAAGGATAGTATTGTTATACTCTGCTTAGTATTATATATATATTATCTTCTCTTCTCTACCTTTCAGTTTTTTTTTCATCCCTATTTAAACATGACTACATATGGGTAATGTGTCTACTGTGCATGTCCTAAGAACTCCTGTGTTTAGATCAGGCGCAGTTTACAACACAATATTTTGAGATATCACTTTATATAAATTATCAAAAATATTAAAGTTATATAATTATTAATTTTGTATCCAATACTCAGCGCGTGATGACAATATTTTGTAACGGAGTTGATGACCTTATTTTATGTTGCTTGTATCAATAGGTATTAGGTATTTGATATCACTCACTGTATATTCCTATAAACAATCAATAAATATGGAACCATCCAATTTTTTAATTAATATTTGGAATCGTCCTTCGGAGATAACACCATTCAGATACGAAACGTTGTTATAAATATCTTTAGATGTGTTTTTATGACTAGATCATTATATCTTGGTACTTTCCAACAACCTTCTACCCTTTTTGTCACTACTTATATTTACAGTTCCTTCATAATTGGGTATGCCTAGCCAACTAGTTAAGGATTGTCGGAACTCTAAAAATACACCTCAAGCCAATTCATTGAATGTTTGTTCAAAGATGTTACATATTACGGAGGTTTTCTCTATTTACAAATGAAAATCTTGTACGGTGAAGACGTTCAAATTAATTTCGTGGATTATGGATTTTCTCAACAATTCTATTGTGAACCTTTTTGTGTTACGGTGGATACTGCACATTGGTCCAGCATCCCGTGTTCCACTCCGGTGATAAATTACCCCCTGTACCAATGAACATGTTTCCCGATGACCACACTTCTTTATCAGCGGAACATTCTGCATCATCTCAGTGACCGCGCTCACTAATTGTCGAACAACTGGCTCTCCTGTTACGTGGTTAATTAATGCCTGCCGATGGCGCACACTATACCATATGACTCTGGTAGAACAGAACAGCCACCGGGCCCCGAGCCCGCGATGTGAATTATTCATTGCATTCTATTTACTGTTCCTGTGCAGCGTTTTCTTATATCTGCTTTACTCTCTTAGCTTTGTTGGCCGACATTCTTATCATGGAATGGCTGGATTCTGTTGTTTTCTAGCTTTTTAGTTCACATTCCTTTCAACGCTTTTGTTTTTTTGCACATCATACGTTCAACTTTCATTTTTCTTCGGTTTGAAAAAGTCTTTTATTTTAATATGCTTTTTAATTTACTCGTTTATCCCTCGTTTGGAATGAGTTACATTTCCGTTTAGGACTTACTCTACTATTTTTTTGCCTTTTTAACTGATCTTTGATCTTTTTTTCAAAAATAAGTATATTTTCGGCAAGATCACAGGGTCAAAAATAATGTGTACTATCTTTGATTAAAAAAAAAATCTCAATTAATTTTTAATCAAATTAAAATACTCAATACTCGATAGAAAAAGTCGGTTCCCAAAAGTTCTTTTCAACATTTACAAGCCTTTTGGTATTGAGCAACATCAAATACCGTTTGTTTTTGTTGCGAGGTATGTCTTTGAAACTTTCACTCTCTTGTATTTTCGACTGTAATTCATGTAATTTTTTCAGTTGTTCGTTGAGATGCCTTTTAAGTATATAATTACAGGTAACTACGCTCTTATGCAATTTAATATCACGTCTTTGCGCAATGGTTTCAATTACTTGTTTTTTTAAGACCAATTAATATGTCTTCTGTAATTATGGTATCATTCCCTAAGTATACCTTATTAGTAACTTTGAACCCGTCATGTTGCTAATTGAAACTACTCATTCGTATATTTTTGAAATGATTTTCTGCTCTATTATCAAAATACATAATATATTATTATTATACTGGCATCCGGTCAGCTTAATTGGATTAGAGTAACCTTTATTTTTTTGTTGGAAGGTTAAAAAAACTCTGACAAGCTTACTTCAAACCTGCACCAACGTTAATTTGTTTGATTTTTAAGTATTGGAATTGTTAAGATATCCTAAGCTTAAAAAATATGTAAATAATCACCAAACTCTTAAAATAACCATTTTCAAAAAAAATATAGTTAGGTTAGAAGTACACATCCGTGTTGTAGTTATTGTTATTTTATGCGTTTTTTTTTAAATTTATATTGATTTTATTTATTTATTCATTTTCGGGAAATCTACAGTTTACATTTTATCAGCTTGTACATAAGTATTATATAGTAAAATAAAACCAATTATGGATTTCCTCCTTGTGACTTTACCTCTACTGAGACAGCATAATATGGAATAAGTTATTTAAATTTGTGAGAAGGGAATATGAATTAATAATACAAAACAAAAGATTATATAAAACGAAAAATTTACAAAACAATACATTTATAGCCACGGAGAGAGGTTGTAGATATAAATCAAATCATAATAGAGATATAAACAATAGAGACATAAACATTATTCTCAAACCATCAGAGAAATATTCTTTTAAGGACCTCTTGTATTTGGTAAGTTCGCAACTGAAAATATCAACCTTGGATAAAACGCTATTGTAATTATTGCATAGTCTGTTCAGGCAAGAATTCTGCTTAGAGTTCATTTTTCTTTGATCAACCCTGAACGACTGTCAAGTAAGGTTACATTTTATCGTCTGGTAAGGTTAACAGTTATTAAAATTAGTTAGTTTATATTTGAACCGTGCAGCTTGTATTGCAACAAAACATGGTTTTATTGAATGGACAGCAGTAATTCGTGTCCCAGGTTGGGCGCCACTTGCACGAGGATTATCTAGCATAATATTATGCTCTGTGGATATAGATTGTATGCACACGCGGAAGCGGCCCCGGGCGCATGCGCGGCTAATAAATGCAAATGTGCAACGGACCGCGCATAGTGCACGCTTTAATTGAATATTCTGCACTTTGTTGCACCGCCCGTGGGACCCCTACCCCCTCGCCACCCCCTATCCCGGTCTGCATACCGAACGGGTTTGTTCTGGGAGTTAAACAAATCATTCGACCTTTTAATACGTGCTTACCTAATTACTTTTGCCTACCATGTTCAGATGTTCGGCGTATTCGACTCTCCTGATTTAGGGCCGAATGCACAATACGCCGTAAACCAACCAACTAACTAACTAACCGTGCGACCTCTGAGCGAATTCCGCGTTGGAACAGATGCATGCTTTTAATTACCTTTTTCGTAGTTCAAGGAACGAACTTCAATATAAAGTTAATTCATTTCCGTTTTTAACCGTGCAACTGTAAATTTCTACTTATTTCCAACTACTAGGTACTGATTCGGTTTAAATAAGTATTTTCATTACCTTAGTTTTTATTCTTGCGATACTAATATTCTCGCCCTAATACGTGCATAATTACTTTCAAATAGACTAGATTTAGAATTTTAAATTTGATCATACCTGGTAATCAGACCATCTATTTTTCTTTCTATAATACCTACCATAGATCTTACACTTATAGATAGATCTTACAAACAAAATATTTAATTTCACGAGTGAGTATCATTTAAAATTCAAATGTTATTATTTGTTTCAAGCAATTTAGTAAACTGTGTAATTTGTAAATTCTTGTGAAATTTATCATCATTTATTAACTACAAAGCAATATTCTGATACTTTGTGTACAGTTTTTGACCAACACGGAGAAATTTGACCAATATTGAAAATTGCTAATTTATTAAGAATCTCTTCAAATTATTCATAATCCGATTAAAAACGGGATGGCAGGCACTTATCGATTGAATTAATAGGTTTACTAATAAACTTTTTATTAAAATGCGCACCAATTATCACGATGCGATGTCGGAAAATGTGTACCTACATAAAAATTATCAAGGCAGGTGAATGAACACGTGTTCCGATATAATGAGTTTATCTCAGAATCCTGTTTTAACCGGATTACCAACAATTTTAAGACACCGCATACCGCTGGTGTCATATGAAATATACACAGCTTTTTGTCTCTAGTTTCCAGATAAACGTAACTTTTCTCAGTTGAAATTTTTTTATCGTGCGCCATTTTCTGAGTTTAACATAGGTATTCACTATTTGTTTTATTTGAATTAAGACAAGTTCTGATGTCGTGTTGTTTGTTCCAGGATTTCAAATGTTCAATAAGAAAAAAAGGTGTTAACATCTCGCATGGAGCATTCCTTAAAGCCTGTTGTTCATAAAATGTGGAATTCTAATACAATTATTGTAACCTCTACTTGCTGTTATTGTACAGTTGCCCTTAACAGGAAGCTAATAGCGTGTATCGACAATCTGTGTAATAAAGTTTAATGCACTGATTCAATTAGTTAATTATTATTGCAATACGTTCGTATTTGGTCAGCGTTGTTACAAGAACAAATAGTCGCATAATGAATTTTAATGGTTTCTAACAAAGCAAAATAGAAAGACCAGTCCCTTGTATTAAATCTATTTAATTCCTCGCATAACACAGCGTGAAGCGAGAATTAAATGATTATCTAATTTATTGGATACATTTTTTTTGTTAGTTTTTACATTTTTTTTTCGGTTGATACTTTTTTCAATTTTCGTAACGATAGTTTTAATTCCCCATCTATGAAGTTTTTCCGTTTTAGTGCAGTCAATATCGTTTAGCGTTATTGATTTTAAACTAACGCAATGAAAAGTGGTATTATAGGAGACGTTTTTTTGGTTACAAATCTTTATTTTCTATGTAATTACCGCAGTAGAGTCTCAGCTGGTGGGACTATGGCATCCCCAATTTTAGGGTATTTTATGAGGTTGAAAGTGGAGGTTTTGCTATAATTAGATAATGTTAGGTTAAAACTATTTATAATTTACTAAGAATCTGTTTAAATTATTCGGTTAAAAGCGGGATAGCAGCCCCTTAACGAATGAATTGATTGGTATTCTGATAACCTTTTAGTAAAATGCTTGTTCATAATAATCCTAACATTTTCGCATATTGTCATTATAATATATATTATCAAGGCAAACGAAGGTGCATGAACACGTTTCCCAATATTATTATAAACTTACAAAAAATCGGGAAACGGCCTGCAATCCCGTTTTTGACTGAATTACCAATAATTTGAATAGATTTTTAATAAATTAGCAATATTCTCCTTGTGTTTACATTTTCCAATTTATTTATACGAAGCTGACGTAAGTGTATATATGTACATAACTATTGATATCTGGCTACCAAACACATCTAAAGCCATTTCAAGCAAGGTTTCGAGTCTCAGTTGTTGTCTCTTACCATTAGTACTACCACTATCATTAACATTTCCAATTAAATTTTGTTGTTACCATTGAGATAGTATTATGCACTTTCCCGTAATGCACCGATCATGCACATGAAATTATAATGTTGAACGTAATTTGTTTAGCATAATGAATTTATAATTATTATATGTGAGTAGGTAATGGGATTTTGAAGGCTGGGCTTTCAATCACTCATCCAACATTACTTACACAAAATATATTACTCAACAGGTTAAGTCTTACTCCACGAGTGGTTAATTCTTGATTTAGGAATTTACTTATCGCATTTAAAATGCTTGATATAGTGATTAATTATGGGTAATTATTGTTTTTTTTTCAAATTTTCATCTGATGGAAGTTCACTCTTGTGAAATGTAAGAAATCGTTTTTGAACGGTCATTAGATGAAATTTATTAGGTGTTCTTATCGTATGTAAGTATTCTTTTAAGTTTGCGACATACGACTAAACGGATTCTAAGATATTATGATGCACGTCTTTGAAGTACGTCTTACTAAAACAATAGCAGTTAAAAGTATAGAGAAATGAGCTGGAATCGCAAGTTTTACACAGTTTGGGCTTTGAATTATCCTCGTTACTATATGATATATCTCCTAAATATTTAAAGTAAGAAGAGTGTCGGGCAGGCGGGTAGCAGGTTGGCGTAGTGTCTTTGTTTTTTTATAAAAATCTACAGTTTTATTCCGACATTGATGGAATTTTGCATACTTTACCTTAAAAATAGGAGGAAGGTCCTTTCCCACCCATTAAAACAGGAATTTATTTATACACTTCTTGACGAAATTTTGCATACTTAGCGTTCAAAATAAGGGTAAAATTATTATCTACATCTGATTTCAAAAAACTCTGTGTAAAGCTCGAGTAACGCCGGGGACTTAAGCTAGCGTAATATAAAGTAAGATGCTGTATTGTTTCTGTCTTCATTTTTCGATAAGAACGGACCTCGCACGAAAGCGGATAGTAAACACTAGTTTCTTTTTTTTTATTTCATTTTATTAACGCCTAGAAGGCTTTTACATATACATGTTATGGGTTTTGTTGTTCAGTAGCATTATAAAATATTTTAATTACATAGCATAATAAATTGAGTATGAACTTACATAACAATGTGTAGGGTTATTGTTTCATATTAAAGTTTCAAAATATTCTGTGCCCTAAAGGTAATTCTCATCCTATGCCGCAAAGCTTGAATTCATTTTAATTTCCGTTCATTTGCTTGGAATAAATGAACGGAATGACGTCAGGACCCGAGACCCTTCATTGTTGCAGCGGAATTAACTTGTTCGCTAGGCCATTGAAATTTCCGTCCGGCGTTTCTGCCTTCGGGCTATATGCACTTGTATCGCATCGTCCTTCCGCTCTCCCGCTCTGTCTCCCGCTCATTCCCGCCTAATGGTCGGGCCCGCCACCTCCTGACGGATCACGACTGTGAAGGTAAAGCCCGCTATGACGTTGATTGAATCATTTTTAACTTGCAAAGCCAACATCCGAGCACCAAGGCGAATTCAGCGCACACAATTTGCCTTATACCTTTAGCTCAGCTTTTGAGATTACCCATATAATGCATTCCCTACAATCGAAGCAGTTTTGAACTAAATGAATGCTGAATTTGTATCCATCTTAAGTTTTTACTAACCATCTGTATTTCTTAAGACGATGCACTACGTCGTGTAATATTTTAAATTGAGCCGCTATCAATAACAACCCTTACGTAGATGGCGATAAGGTTTAAATTCCCACTTAACACCATCCGCCTGTTTTGATTTATGCAAGAAAAAAACATGGCCGAAATGTGCCTTTTATTTTATTTTATGGATGTTCAGGCATAAATATTTAATTTTTTTTCGATCATTTTATAAATAACTTAATTTGACACATTAAACGATAAAATCATAACCGAAAATGGGTTCGTAAGTAGGAGATTTTGAACTTTAAAGCAGTTTTCATAGGCCATTACATTATTTTTTTCTGGGCTTATAAAAAGACTTATCTAAAAAATACTCGATTATTTCAAAGGCTAAGATGTATTCTACTCGCAGTATTTAATTAAAGCATCTGAAACATTTCTAGGGAACCAAATTTTCAAACCAAAAACACATGATTTTTCATTACTACGTATGGCGTCGCCTTATATTTAAAAGCTACATTCGAAGTGATTAACGAAAGATTTTCATGTACAAAACGGCGCTATAAAAATCATCCAAATATTATTATTATTAAAGCGATGCTCCATATCGTTTAACACTTGGAATCGGGCCGCTAACAATAAAATTCATGTAGCGAGCGATAAAGTTTGATTTATGCAAGAAAAAACATCGCTAAAGGTGTGTTATTTTATTTTGCGAAGTTCAGGAACAAATATTTAAATGTTTTACGAAAATTTTCTTAACAACTTATGGTTCTTCCATTTGAGGTTATTATTGATAATAACCTCAAATGGAAGTATAAAATGTAGCTAAAAGAGTGCGCACACTGATTCACATATTTATTTCATAACGGGAAATTAAAAAAAAAAAAAAAAAAAAAAAAACATATACTACAGGCTGTGTAACTCAATCATAACCTACGGTTGCATTGGGTGGGGAGGTGCATGAAGAACAACATTAAACCCGTTATTGGAGGCACAGAAATCTATTTTACGTGTTATTATGAAGAAACCTTTCAGATATTCGAGCGACGCTCTCTTCAAGGAATTTAATGTACTAGATGTCCGACAGTGCTATATAAAAAATTGTAATCCATGTTCATAAAAATAAAAACAAAATGAAAACAGCCGAACACAAACATCAAACCAGAAGTAAGGGAAAGAATGACCTTTCCGTTCCAACAAGCAACAGAGCGGCTTATCAAAAAATATACTCATATCTCAGTCCTAAAATATATAATAAAATTAAAAATTATATATATAATTATGTACATTTTTACAATCTAATGTTAATTTACTTATTTCTCCTTTCTAATTTCTATCTTCTACTTTTTATTACAATTTTTCCAAAATTTTAGCTTCATCTATAGTATAGTACTAATTTCATATGTTTACACTAGATTTCATATTTCATACAAAGTAATTACACTCAATTGGTCACCATGAAACAGGCAGCCGCCTAGTATGGTGATTCATTATATCTACTTTATGTAAATTTCAAAACAATGTAACATGTATTAAATAAATAAATAAATAAAAATCCCCTCTCAGCTGAAACTGTGTGAATTCTCATCCTTCTGTCCAAGAGTGAAAAAATGGTTGTTGGATCTAGGCAGGACTGATTCCGAAATGATACTAAAAAATGTAATTTGAAATGACGAACGCCTCTATGTATCTTTTTTATGTATCTTTTTATGTATCTTCGTTTTAACATACTTATTTTAGCTAGTCTTAAATCCTGTATTCGTCTAGGATAACTTGAAACCTGTACATTTTACTGTCCTGAATCTTTCCTAGTTGGACAGTCAAAATCATAAAATGTAATCAATATTATAAAAAATAAATAACTAAATAAACTTAATTTAACGAAAAGGGATTAGTAAGTAGTAGATTTTGAACTTTAAATCAGTTTATATAGTCCTTATAATTTATTTTTTCTTGCTTTATAAAAAGACTTACCAAATAAAATCTCGATTATTTCACACGTACAGACCATGTACTGAGGTTGAATCTACGCTTTGCACGGTGGCCAAGCTGTCCATCTAGCTGTAAAACAGCACAACCGACGCTATTTTCGAAGTTTTGTCGTACAGATAGAAATACTGGTTCTAATGCTAAGCCTGTATTACACTTATCTCACACACCTGATTGTGCGTATCAAATTGAAAATCCACTTCGTAAAAAATAACCTGATCGGGCTTAACACACGCACCACCAAAGTACAGTTGTATTCATTTTTAATTCACCAAATAAAGAACTTGACTTGGCTTAAAAACAAATATTCATAAAGAACTTTAAACGCTGAATTTATATATATTATTATACGTAGAATAAATGAATCGTCTTTTAACCCTTCAGTACTTTCAGTTTGCAATGTTTTCTGTGAATTTCAAATGCGCTATATACATTTATTTTTTTTAATTTCGCGTAAAAACAAATACTGTTTTAGAACAAGATAAAATTTTCTCTCCGGTGTACGCATTTAAAATAGACATTTTCCAAATAATTAAATTCGAATATCAAACGTGAAAAATGTTGTCAAAAATGCTAACCACATTTTTACTTAATTTTTTACTCCAATCGTAGAAAAATTGAGAGAACTCGATATGTCGTTTTGTTTGGGAAATTTGTAAGAAAACTGTAACTTCACTTTTATCTTTTTCATAATGAAAAATAAGAAATCATTTTTAAAGTTTAACCGATTGTTACTATAACGGCGCGATATGAATTTTTCATTTTGGCTACTTTTAGGATTTTATGAATTACATTCAGTTTAAATATTTGGGGCAAACTGGAAGAATTATTATTCCTCTTTACAGCTTCAAAAAAATTATGTTTTTCCGCACGACAGAAAAAAATATAAAATTACTTTTATAAAATATGACCCTAAAACGCCCTGTGATTGGTCGGCGGGTTCTCTCACGGGTCGGCCGCCCGCGTGCGGACGATATTGTGTAAATTTGCGTACACTCGCGCACGGGTTACCATTGCTGTATACAAATTATTTCAAACGATTCAATATTTTTGGGAATCTTTTTGAATATTTAAATTGAGATTTGTTGGTTTCATACCGACACGAGTGGGATAGACCTTACTGTTATCGACAAAACCGAGATACGTATGACGTCACGCGTACTCCGCCAGAATTCAATCGTTTTGGCGGACTTTCATGCACTTTTCTTATACTACTGTATTTAAATAATGATTTTATTAAGAAGGTAATTTATTTTGATTGCTCAATCGTATAATTTATTTATACTGGAATACTGGGAGAATAGTGCAATCTTACAAATTCCATAGAGTGGATTCATGAATATTATAAGATCATCAAAAAATAAAAGTTGAGTTGTTCTCAATTATATGAGCTTTTTATAGTTATTATGCTGAGAATTGTTAAAGTGTGCAGTTTATCTGCCCATTCCCTCCCGTTTGGTCGCAGGTTGCAGTATCTTGAATTATGGCGAATGCCTACTCCGCGAGTGGTATCTGTAAGTAATTTGTATTGGAGTTTATGGTCTCTGCCACCGAACTATCGCGTATGAATCAATGTATTGAATAATAGGATGTACCTAGAACCTGGAAACACTTGCCATTTTATATCTGTGAAGATGGCGTGGGTGCCTTCAATTAGCCCAATAAGTTGTGGTAACTAGCTTATTTTATGTAACTGACTTGATTTAAGATTCCCACGGTCATTAATTGTATTAGCCAACATTTCTGACAGCTTTTAAGTCTCCATCATCAGGGTAGATGTGTAGAATATAAGTTGTTTTTTTTTGTTATTCTTGGGCATTAACAATGTAACAATTTCGCAGTTAGCAATGGTTGTCGAAACTGGTATCAAAGTAAACAAAATTTAAGTAACAAATGTGCGTTCGAAAATAAAACTCGATCAAACCAAAATGTTTTTTCTTTTAGCAGTAAGTCATGTTGCCCTTCTTCTTCCTTAGGCCAATGTTTCACACCACCTTGCAGTGTCCATCATCAAGGATAATGTGTGGACTTAAAATGGTTTTTTTGTGTGTGAACATCGACCAAATTGTTATATATCGACATGTACATTGTACACTGTGGCGGAGTAATTATCAATACTTTGTAATTTGGAGTACTTACAATGGTGACTTCTTAAAATTCCTTCCTGATACCAAGAAGTGTTAACACGCATCTATTCTGATGATAGACATATGAAGACTGTTCTAAACGTTGGATAAAGAAGTAGAAGGAAACTACTGGATCTTGGCATTGGCACACAATCCTTGCTTAATTCGCATTCATATACACCTTTCTGTTATTCTGACCCTTGACACAGCCCGACTCAATTATTTGGTTCTCTTGATCATGCCATGTCTTCCTCGGGAGTCCCCAACTTATTTTACCATTCACGTTCGCGTCATTTATTGTCCTTACACTCGTTTCTTAATATTACTCACTATGCTTACATCAATCATGAATTCTTTGTAAATCTCCACATTTCTCACAAGATCATACATGATTTTACAACACATATGTCTCAAGGATCTCATTTCTGCGGCATTCGGTCTATTTTTATCCTTTCTCTGCCAGTTCCATGCATCACACGGTAGGTCCCAGCACTCAATTGTGGATATGATTCATTCTCTAGACTTTTTTTGCTAGCGCCAACCACAACATTCTTATTCACCTGCCTCGGGTATTCGTCATTTACAACTATACAGGATGTATCGGCACGTACCCGACAAACTTTAACCAGCTATTCCTTAGCATATTTGGAGTAAAAAATCTTATGTGCACTTTGTTATCCGGTAACGTTATTTTTTAATAAAAAAATTTTTATTCATATTTTCACCACATGTCACCACTGTTTTATCCTTTGTCAAAGTTTGAAAACCCATCTGGCCATATTTTATTCGAATTCCGTTGAATAATGCACGTGTGTACCTATATTGGCGCACTTTTACAATCACAACGAAATGGCACGGCACCATTCGTCTCATTTTTAACTATTATTATTTAGTGTGTGCGAAAGAGCGAAGACGCTTTTCGACATACTTGCTTATAACAGCTGTTTAACACGAAAAGCAATGCCAACGACAGTGATGTAGTGTGGAAATTTTTAATTTTTTTGTTTTTAATTGAAAAAAAAATGCTACCGGACAGCAAAGTGCCCATAACATGTTTTACTCCAAATGTGCTAAGGAATAGCTGGTTAAAGTTTGTCGGGTTAGTGCCGATACACCCTGTATATTAGATTGCACACATATAACCTTATCACTTATAACTGTAAAATAACGGAAGCCAAATACCATACAACATCATTGGATACATGCCTTTTTATACTGACTATCCTATTTCAAAGACTTTTCGTTATTTCTCGACAAACATTTCCCATAAATATGCAATAAATGCGGATTCATTTCGTGGAATTGAATTTACGCCATGGTTCAACGTACGATCTCTAACGCAATTTACGAAGGCTTCGCCGGTCGGAGTTGCTTTATGGTCAAATATCATTTGAAATTTTGTACGAAAATGCTTTCCTGTTTCTTCACATTTTTTAACAATGTTGAACGGTAAACATTATCGAAAAAGGTAACCTCATGTTTTTGGACGCTCAACACTTTTATTATTATGTGAATGTAAAGTATTTAAGAACGCTTTCATCGGTATAATTTGTTATTGACCTCTTTCCCTATTATTTTAAGTAAATTAAATTTAATAATGCTATTTTTAAGTTCTGTAAGTATTTTAGTTTTCTAACTGTGACAGCTGTTTGATAATGGCACTAACGCCGAAACAACTGTCACGAATCTATAAAAATACTTCAATAACTTAGTAATAACATCATTAAATTCAATTTACATAAATTTTAATAAAGTTCTACGAATACAATAACAATGTTTTTCGAAGTAAGCAATTACTTTGGGGTCTGGCATTATATATTAAATGAAAAAAACATACTTTGTAATAACCACTACTGTTGAACTAATAAATCACAGCCAACCAGGTTTCGCTTACCTCAAGCTTCATCAGGGCTTATATGTAGGAACCAATCATTATTAAATACATATACACGTGTGTATATGTATATAAGAAAATAACATAATGACGGAAAGAGGTAAAGATAGAAAAGACGGAGACAGTTTATAATGGGAGGGTAAACTCCTCTTACATACCTCTTAAAATAATTTGTCTCACTCTTTCTTTCATCAATAAGGTGTCTTCTTTTTTTCTATTTTTATGTCTTTCTCTTATTGTATTATTCTCTTTTATATGTGTTTCAGTCCTGATGAAGATTGAGATAAGCGAAACCTGGTTGGCTATCTAATTCAATAAAAGTAATGTATTACGAAGTCTGTTTTTTCAGTTAATTAAAATATTGTTAATAACAATAATTTAATTTAAATATGCTCATAATTATGCCATTTAAAATTATTTACAATACAGGTCCAATTACGGCAGGATATAAATACTAGATTATTATTTTATATGGTTTACTCTTTTTGGGTTATCGTGTGAGTCCTCGATTTTCCTGATTTTTCACAATGAATTGAAATATCTTGTCTGCTGCAATTTCCAATTTGTGTTTTGTTTTCTTTTGCTAATTATTGATATATTTTATATTCTAATATGACAGTAGAAACTATTGCCATACAGAAAAGATGGTTGGAATTCGTTTCTGCGAATATAAATTCACTATTGACAAAGCTCCACCAGATTCGACAAGCAGTTATTTCCCCGCGGCTGCTCCTCTCCAGCAAAACAACTGGTACTTGATTATTCCTAACGAGTTTTCAAGCCACACGCCATAAACAATATATCCAAGATAAAATTAATTGCATTTCTATTTCCTTTCGTGTCGACACTCTCCGTTTTATCTCTCGTGCTGTATGATTGCATTTTTAAAATACTTCGTCTTCAGGCTTTGCTTCGAGTTATTAGAATTGTCTATCGGAGTGTGAATGGACTCGGATTGAACTGTCAGTCGAGAGGAACCTCTAATTGCCAATCAGGCAGGAATGACAATTAGGAGACTTGTGGTTAGAGTATATTATTTATCGTTGTATTGTTGCTTAGGCCCGGATGCCATCTGCCGTCGAAATCCACGAATGCTTTTAGATGGATCTTAGTCGATGAGTAAATATTTGACGCTTAGTGCCTGCCTCGCAAAATGTGTATTGTCCGTATTTTAAAATAACCATTAATTCACGAACACGGGTACAAGTGCGTCAATTTAGCAGCCAAGATTATGGAGTCGTGCGAGCAAATTACAAATTAAGTTTATTAGATTTTTTTCTAAGAATTAACATATATACATAACATATGTTATCATTCGAATGGTATACTTAATCTTGATCTTATTAGATATTATGTACCTACTTATTATGTATGCTTACTTTTAATTTTAGTTAGATACTTTTTCAAAAAAAAAAATTGAAATACGGAGATGACCTTCAAATTCTGGAGTTTCCATATACTCATTACACTGATATGATAATAATGACAATTACACGATAATGTTGAAATTGCTTTGTTTTTGTTAAAATCAGATTTGCGTGAGTATGTTTTTCTATCACTATACAATAACACCAAAACATGTTGGTGTTGTTATGAAGCACCTTTATACGCCTGATGATTTATTTTTTTGGAAGTTTTTGAAAAGGTATAGTAAAAAAATTGCTCGATCAGAATTTAGACAATGATGTATCTAATCTACTTTCAGTATTTTATGCTTTGATCGTGATCAATTCCAAGTATTATTTATGATGGTTTTAGAAATCTTCTGTCGCACGATAACAATAAAATGTTCCGACTAAAACACATTCGTCTGTCGTTAGTTCCTTCCCGTGCGTGCTCAGTCAGTATCCCTACAAGTGGTCTTCCCACGACCCGCTGGAGGTGTAATATTGCACGCCTCTCTGATGATGCAAATTGTTAGGCGGCAGACCAGACCAGACCAGATACCCTTCCGCGTGACGCGGCATGCCACGCAAATATGCGCATCACACCACCTCCACCTGATTGATGGCTCGTGTTACGAACAAACTCTGATTTCCAGCCTTTCGTGTATTTGATCAGGAGCGTCCAACTTGGGTGGGGTGATGGTACGGAAACCGTTATTTGTTGATTATAGATGTTACAACAGTTATTTACTCGCACGCTTACCTCAAACTCCACAGCAATGCACATAGTTTCTTATAAGGCTGGAAAATTCGATTGTAATGAGGAAACAATTTTTGTGATGGTAAGATGTTACGCCCTTAATTTTATTGCAAATTGTCAGAAAAAATATTTTTGTTGATTAATTCGCATGTTTACGTCAAACGTCCGTGAAATTGTAGACTGCTTTAATTGATGCAATTTTGAAAATATTTTTTGTAAGAAGATTTTTTCTATTTCCAATTAAATAAATGTGAATTTACAGTGATTATTTCGCACGTTTGTCTCGTATTGTACGTTGTTTTTTACCGATTTGATGAAATTTTTCACACACGCGCTAAAAATTACTGTCCGAAAACGACTCGATAAGAAAACTGTTAAAGCTTTATGGACGAAATACAGGATTTTAGGCAGGGTTAGGTTTGATAATATATCGTAATCTCCATACTAAAGTTGCGAATCTACAAAATGTAAACTTTTCAGGAGAGAAAAATAAACATTTTTTTTTTTTAATATTTTTATTTTGCTTTATGCCTTGTTCGCAAGACATTTGAGATCTACTTTATTGATGATTCATATTTTACATCATGCGAAATGTTTAAATCTACTTTTTTGTACATTTGCCATGGGTTGATTTGTAATTTAGGTACCTACCCAAATTGATAAGTTTGATGACTCCGTAACGATTTGCCACAGTGCTTTTCATCAAATAGTGATTTTTTTTTCATTTAAAGTCTTTGCAATAAAATGGCAGATTCGCAACATTACCACGGAGGTGACGATATGTAGTTTATAATTTTAAATTGGATTAAATTGAGAATGATAATCTAAAGACGATCGTCAAAGAAATAATCAAAAACTTAAAAATAGCGAATCGGTTGTTTGAAATTATCTAACGTTGTAATTGATTTTCTTAAAACTTTTCTCTGTTTACTGATTGAGGTGTTCCCATATTTAATTGTAAGTTATAATATGTACCTGTATATGTGTTCATAATTTGCATCTCCTTTTGAGCAGCATCTCTCGCCTTTGAAAGTCCCTGAGAAGAATGCATGATTGTTGCAGAAAATGATGAGTCAAGTGCCAGCGAAGATTCTGACCTTCGATCTTTAATCGGCTTATTATGAAGTACGTAATATTATTGTTTCGAACAATAATGCACGTTGTACAGTTACTTGATGTGGATGGCCAGCACTATTTCAAATTACGATATTATTTACGCTAAATAGCACACATAAATAACTAGTTACATGCACGCTTGTTTTAATGTGAATATCAAGTTTTTATTCTCCTTTCTACCTCTCTAATATGCCACGATCCTTTTCCATACTATGATAGTGATCTTTAGAATCTGATGATTTGAACTTTTTATTCCTCATTTGAAAACCGCACGCGAGTTTCAACTGCCCGAATTCGGCGGAATGCAACATCCCGAATTGGGGTATGTTATGGGGCTGAAGAGGGTGGGATGCGAAAGATTTTGAAAAAAAATCTGTATATTTAGAACTGTTCACCAAACACGGCTAAAATCATTTCAAACAACTTTTTGATTCTGAATGGTGGTCTTTCACCAGGGCGCTATTGACTTTAACTTCCACTTTGGAACGAGCCGTGGATACAACTTTTCTGCCACAGAGGTCGGATGTTTATTACCATGTTTGGTCATTCTATGATTTGAGATTTCACATCCAAAAGTACCGTGTATAGTGATTAACTTTTGGGTTTTCATGCCGTGTTTCGCTTCCTCCTTCTTTAGCTAATGTTTCGGACAGCTTTACAGTGTCCATCATCATCCCCTATACTTTATGTTATGATCATTAAAATTAAAACATATAAAAATGTCAAATGCTTAGTATTAATTGTTTTTTTTTCGAAAATGTATTAGTTTTAATTTTTTTTAGAAACTAAATAAAATTATTTTATCGGTGTACCCATTTAAAATAAACATTACTATTTCTAAATAATAATATTTTAATATTAAACGTGAAAATGTTGTCAAAAACTCTAACCAATTTTTACTTAATTTTTTACTCCAATCGTAGAAAAATTGAGAGAATCGATATTTTCGAAAACACATTCGTTTTGTTTGTGGAATTCGTAAGAAATCTGTACCTTCACTTTTATTTCGTTTATATAATAAATAATGAGAAATAATTTTTAAAGTAAACCGATTTTTACCATAGCGACGCGAAATATGAATCATTAATTTGGCTATGTTTATGATTTTATTAATGGCATCCAGTATAAATATTTGATACAATCTGGAAAGAATTATAATTTATTTTTCAAACGACAAAAAAATTACGTATATCCGCATGAAAAAAAATACTAAAACATGACATATGGAATCCCGGTCATATATGACCCTAAAACGCTGGAGGGGTTAAGTTTAGTTCAGTAACAATATCTTGCAAATTAGTATATAATAGTGCTAACATTAATGCTCCATCGAAGCTAGAGTAAAGCTGGCCTCTCAGAAGCTGGGCGTACTGTACAGGGCCCGCAGATACTTTAATAGTACACAACTGCTCACCCTGTACAAATCGCAAGTGCGCCCTACTGTCGAATTTGGCAGCCATCTCTGGTCTGGAGCCCCAAAATACCTGAAAAAAACCCTTGACTCTGTGCAGAAACGGGCGGTCCGTTTGATAGATTCCCCAATCTTAACAAACGGACTGCAATCTTTAGAGCACAGGCGTCAGGTAGGTATGCTGTCCTTGTTCTATCGGTATTACAATGGAATATGCTCTGAGGAACTAGCGTCATTGATCCCTTCGGCACCGGTGCGTAGTCGGGATACACGCCAAACGCGCGCCCAACATTTGTACACAGTTGACACTTGTCACATGAGAACGGGTCGCTTCTACGATTCGTTCTTAAGTTCAACAGCTCGGCTGTGGAACGAACTGCCGGCCTCTGTGTTTCCTCCCTCCTACAACATGGGACTCTTCAAGACCCATGTTCACTCCTTCCTCTCCACAAAAAGACCCTCCACACAGCATCCCCAAAGATGACATAGGCCCCGAGGGAAATTATTTTCTTCAGGGCCTCCTGTGTGGAGTAAATATAAAAAAAAAAAAAAAAATTATAATCTGAAGTAACAAATTTCGATTTTACCGTGCATGTTTTTGAAGATTTTCTAAATAATGGTCTTGATACAAATTGCACGAACTTGGTAAATTTATCTGTAGGTGCTGTGCATTAGGCACGATTATATACCAAGGGTAAAATCGTGAAGACACGAAGAAAGTTAACAAAAAACGATGTCCACCTACAGCATGCATACAACCACACTCTAGACAATTTCCCTTTTACATTGCTGGCAGCAGGGAACAAGGTGTAATGTTTTGCTAGGGCTGTTTATAATCTTATTTAATTGATTGTGAATTAAGGTTTCACATCATGCTAATACATTTATAGGCAACATGTAATCACTTCTACAAATTTTTTTCTACATTTTACACGTCTGCCCTAACGATGGGGAGTGAGTGCAAGGGATTATTTACTCCAAAATCAATCAACTTAACCCTTAAATGCATGATTTATTATTTTTTCTGGAAAAAAATATATTTTGTAGATATTTACATGCATATGCAAGGAAATATAAAGAATTTATTTTTTTGTAATTTTTCAATGATATTTGATAAAAAAAAAAATGTTGCAGATTTACAACACCATGTATTTAATAAAAAATAATATGAACAATTGACGTATGAAAAAAAAAATAAAAAAACTAAAAAAAATTCTCAAAACTAATAAGTGTGCCGGAAAAATACGAGTTATTACATATAAGTATTGTATTATTGTATCTACTTACCTAAGAAAATCAAAATAATTACAGCAAAACCAAACTGTAATTCTAACCTCCAACCAATTTTCGAGAATCTTCACTTTGTTAAAGAAAAAGTGACATTTGACATTCGCAAAAGAAAAAAAAGGTGAAGCCACTCGATAAAATATATTACCGTGAACTTAATAATTCTAAAACGGCATGCATTAAGTATACACCAAAGAGTTAAAGGTGGTTTGAACGGTATGTTGCAGTTTTGCAACAGTATGCATTTAAGGGTTAATTTTATTTATAGTTCTCTACCTGCAGTCTTCTATAAATATAAAGCAGATGATATATTCGTATATCTCGGCAAACATTCGAGCTCTGGAGTCATAAAATGTATACATTTATAAAAAATCAAATTTAACACATTTCACTCACGTCGTCATTTCCATCATGGGATACGGATATTTAAAATAATATTCGTATCAAATTGTCATAAAATAAAATAAAGTACCATTTTGTTTGTTGCTTAATTTTCATTTGTTTTTTTTTTTTTAACCAAGAATTTGGTGTTTGTAACTATACTGCGGATGTATAAAATTGGTAATTTATCACTGTTTCTTGCTGCTTTGATAAATGGATGCGGTTCCAGCGCATCTCACATCATAGCGTACTTCTCTGTCCATCGTAGATTTTTTGTGCCTTCAATGGCCGATAAATTGTTCGATGTCGTTGCTAATGGTCTAATCTGACCTCTGATCATCAATTACCATAACGATCGATTTCCAGGCTTTCCACATTAACTTTGTAATTAAATTTCGTTAAACTTATCTTTCTAGAACCTCGGATCAATTAATATAAGCGTGATGGATACGGCTTGCGTGATTTTTCCAACATTCTGGACTGGTCAGTTTAATTGATAATCACCATGAAGAAAATTCCGCCGTTGAAGAAAACATATTCTAAGGGAATAGTCAAGTATGGTACTTGACCCGTTATGCCTCCAATCAATCATGGACACCGCATGGACAGCAATCAAAACAGTACCTACAAAACTACAAGGGTGACCAAACGTGTGGAGCATATCTGAACTTGAATAATATGCAACGGTGCATGAAAGGGAGACGTTTGATATTTCAACTAGTATCCCAGTGTTCCCTGTAGAATTTCAAACCAACGCTCTTGCATACTGAAATGAGTCGACGCGACGTGTGCAGCTCTAAGTGCTGTGTTGTTGGTCGTGTTAAAATATATATTCGCTTCTGAATGTGATGTCAGGAAGTTGGGTATCTCTAGATTTGATCTCCATTACGTTTTCAGCTACTTTATCTAAGCTAATTTTATTTTTTACTTCTCGATTCGTGTAACTGTTTGTTATGGACGTCTGCTGACTTATTGTTATAAGTGCTTGCTTCCATAATATAATAATATTATTACTCTGAAGTTAATTTTAAGAGAAGTTAATTACAATCGCTTCTACGTTAGGTATTAATTTTATGCAGAGAAAGGTACAAAATAAAGCAATTAAAGTTTCAACGTAACATAGATACTGGTAATGGAGCTGCATTTCGTGACAGTTGAGCAAAAATTAAATAATACCAAAAAAAATCAGTGGCAGATGACATAACATTAATTAATAGCGAAACAAATTATTTTTATGAAATACTGAGACATCGTACGAGAAATGTAAATTTCATATGATTACTTATATGAAAAAAAATCAAGCATACAAAAATCTCTTAAGTTCCGGGTAAGGCAAATTGAAAATTGGCCGAAAAAATGGAAGATATTTTTAAATTAACATTTCCAAAGCAACATAACATTTTCAAAAGGAACCTAATTTATTTGTATTAAATTTCAAAAGGAATGTAACATATTTAAATTACATTTCAAAATGAACGTTACATATTTATATTACATTTCAAAAGGAACGTAACATATTTAAATTAAATTTCAAAAGGAACGTAACATATTTATATTACATTTCAAAAGGAACGTAACTTATTTATATAACATTTCAAAACGAACGTAACATATTTATATTACATTTCAAAGGGAAACGTAACGTTTCAATGCGCGAAATTCTGACGAATTGTATACTCGTTTAAGACGCGGAAACTGTCAGGACACTGTTGATTGAACCTTTTTTCACGTGTACGTTTTAGTACCAAATCACTTCGACCGGTCCTGTCCGTGACAGATTACATGCAATGTCCCGTCGTAATTGAATGGTGCCTGAGCGACCGAACTCTATGAACAGTCATTACCTGCTCGCTTGGCCCATCGAATTGCCCAGTGTTTGCTCCCCGGCAGGCCTAATCCGGCTTCGGGCCAGACAATGGGACATTACCGATCAGAATGTCACAATCGTCTTGTTAACAACCCGTGTCACGGTCGTCATCAATCATAAAGTGCTACTTTACACGGCTGCGGACTTCCACAAAGACAATTTTCTCCTGTTATACCGCCAGCCATGATTTGAGATTTTAAAAAACTGTTCGGTCCTGCTCTGACAATATTTGATTTTTTTTAGTGGTGAAAAATTCCTTCTATGTTGCTGTTCGTCTTGTCCCCTTCTGACGTCCAGTTATGGACAAAGATGTACCTCATACACGGAGAAAATGAGTACGTCTTTTTTATCACTGTATTTTTAAAAATGTGACTACATGATAATTTTCTTATAAAATATTAGTCAATCAGAATATATCTGAGCATAGGATCAACACCTGTTCCGATTTCCTCATAAAATATTCGTGCTGTACTGTTATTTGGTTATGATTTTTTTAACAGGACAACGAATAATTTGTCCAGATTTTTAATAATATATCATAGCAGTAAGTTTTCTCCATTTACGAAATCGGTAGTTTTTTTTGCATTTTATATTTTCATCGACCCGTATTTCTTATCCCTACGTAGGACACCGTCCTATGTATTGGAATTCGAAAATATTTTACATAGTATAATGATATTTGTAACTAGCGTGATTTTACTTAACCATTAAATGCGATGAATATAATTCTCGTTAGTGTAAAACTGACTTTTCATTACCACTGATCAAATTGTAATCAATATCATGGAACTTGAATTTCGAATGCAGAATCGGTGATTATGATTTTTGTCTCCAAATGGTTCAATCTTTCATCCATTTTTTGTGAATATGCGAAGGAGAGATCGTGATAGCCGAATCATTGGTGGATTATCTCAACTGGTCGTCACCAGAATATCGGTTTGTTCTACATACATTTTAACAAGTTACGGGAAACGAGCATTACATATTGACATGTTTACTTACGCGATTGTGTATGCTTAACCATACACAATCGTTGCGATACCATTATTTTCAATAATTTATCTTATTAATACTGTACATGGCATTTATACGCCGTTTTTATTTTATTGTGTAATTTTGTGTTTTGCAATATCAAAACGCCGCCATATTTTCCATTTTTGTTGACGTTGAACAAATTATAGACATAGAACAAACCATCACAAACCAATACGAAAGAAAACGGGGAGTGGCGAAATTGTTATTTATTTATTTATTAATCTTAAGTTAGCTCACATCTTCGTGTGTGCTAATCGTTTTATAAACATATAAACATGTACATTGTTTGGCAAACATAATCTTTCTTTAAATATTTCAATATTTAAAGATTTATTTTACATATTTTCTTAATTCATTTTTGAACTTATTAATATTTTCTATCACAGCAATTTCCTTCGGGATTTTGTTATAGAGTTGAACAGCCTGGTACATCAGAGATTTTTGGGTGCTTGTTAGTAGTGCTTGTTAGTAGGTATTGTTTTGTTCCGCATCTAAATATGGAACAAACCAACACAATTTTTTTGTTCATTTGGATTTGGAACAAAAATACTTGTAAAACAATTTTGAAAGTTTCCGTTTTTTACTGGATATATAAATAAAGCATTATTAGACAATAGTATTATATGAAAAAGTCCATTTCATTAAAAATGGTCAGTCGAACAAACCAATATTCGACTAGCGTGGTGTACCTGCTCGAGGCTTGGAATCTCTCGGTCACTCCGGTAAATCGATTAACCGATTCCAATGGATTGACATCGTGTCATTGTTGGTGGATTTGGTTCGGTTCCGTTGATTCCGAGACTATCGCATCCTGCTGAACATATTGTCAATTTGTCTCTGCCAACTTTTTTGTCTAAAATTTTATTTTGAGTTTTCAGGACAGTTTGTACCTACCTACTGTTTTAATTCGATCAGCATGTCCAAATTACGTTTTCTTTATTTTTGTCTACAAATTTTAGACATTTTCACTTCACCCCAGACTTAAGTTTACTTTTTGTTGGTCTTATTCACAGACGAGGTAACTTACAATTGCAATGCACGTA
Organism: Hesperophylax consimilis; assembly: GCF_061612785.1. Taxonomy (NCBI): domain Eukaryota; kingdom Metazoa; phylum Arthropoda; class Insecta; order Trichoptera; family Limnephilidae; genus Hesperophylax; species Hesperophylax consimilis. The sequence continues at coordinate 24,323,002 of NC_142849.1, read as the reverse complement.
CAATATTACCCTAGATTCAATGTCGCATTAATAGCTAAGAACTAACAAGAAATGTAAGGTTTTTTAAATTAACACAGCAGGGTTCCGAGCAATAATCCGATCAATTTAATTTCATTTTAAACCTGTCAGTTAAATTGAAATAACGACGCCATTAATTCCTACAAATTACGTTAAGGTACGTGCTTCCACTGCTGCAATGGTGAAAACTAATTTTATTTAAAAAAAAAACCTCCAGGAAGTAATTACGCGCAGCAAGAAAATCATTGAAAGACGTAATTACCGCATGTGCTCTGATAATAATTATTAGGGTTCGTTCCAGGAATTGCAATTTGATTACGCAAACATTGAACAAAAGAGTTTCTCAGTGTACTGTTCCGTAATTGAGAATAATTATCGTACGGGAACATTTTGCAACATTAATGTTGCTTACACATGGGTTGTGCGAGTTGCCACGGATGAAGGTGGTAGATAAATGGCAAAGAATACAATGCCAATGTGGCTGTAACAAGAACACCAGAAACTAGTAAAATAGATTCAAACAGAGTCCAAACACCAGGTGTCGTTATTTTTTCAAAAATGATTTGGTTGATGCAAAATTGGTGTTTAGCAATTACGAAACTAACAATGATTTTTTATTTCGTTTATTTTATTAATCTTATTAATTTAAATATGCGTGAATGAAATGAATGAATGAGATATATGTGAATGTCCTGGCAATTTTTATCTTTTCTTCTTTACTTAATCCAGACCTTTTGAAGTTATTTATAGTTGCCTTGGCACTGCATAGTGCAGTCCAGGGAGACCTTGAATCATAAAAAATATAGTGTCCACGAAGAGCTTTCAGTTTAACTTTTACGGTGACTAAACAGAACATCTTCCAATTTTTTCAAAAATGCATAATGAAATTATTTTTTTGTTAAACGTTCATCTCGGCAAAATTACGCGCTTCCATAAATATTAACATCCTGTTGTATTAAAAGGCATATTAAATTATAATGAAGTTATGAATTAACTATTTTTAAACAAGAAAAAATACAAATTTTCTTGTTCACAGGGCTGGTATTGTGAGCGACTTTTATGTTGCTGCTGTATAAAAACAATTTTAATCATCATGTTTATGACTTAACATGGGAATTATCGATATACTTTGACCGGAAGGATACAGGTTTTCCTTATAGGTTTTAACTATGTATTCAACAGCCAGCTACACTGTAGCACCTTAGCGTTTGTCCATTCGAACAAAAATTTGGCGCCCCTCATTAGATTAGAGACATCTTTTCTCAAATGGAATACAGTTTAGATATCAGCGGAGCCTGGAACTAAAACCCTGGTGATATTTTTATAAGGGTCTTGGTAACACCCAAAAGAATAAGTTGCAACAAATACGTAATAAGTCAATGACTCCTGCAGTAATTGAAAATTTTTTTTCGCCATGATTGCCTTTGCGAATTCGTGTTATTAATACGATCAATATAATAATCAATACCCGTGTGGTTATTACGTATCTAAGTCTATTTGGCTTATTTATACAAAAACTATCATTTGTATTACTTATATCAATAACACCGGTTGTTAGCTAATCTTAGGCTAATAGGCTTCGTTATGGCACAAGAATTAGTTCGTTTTTTGGCAAGTGGGTTGTTATCCAGTCTCTGGCCCTTATTAACGTAGTGATCACAATAAATTGTATAATTCCCGCCTTTTATTATGCAGCCTGAGTTTCTTGTGGCTTTTTTTCCTAAACATTACCGTTACATCACTTAGACATTTTTTTTCTGTACATAATAGAATCAAACTTTATCATCGGATGGACTAAATCTGTAAAAACTCTCGAACGGCGAACTCCATAGCTCCAAAATAAGACAAGAAAGACAATGTATGAACATTTATTCTGAGAAAACTGCTAGGCAGTATCTTTGTTATACTAAAATAAACTCCTTATCCGCGTCTGTCTGTTTGTGCGCTTAGTTCTTCTAAACAACACATCGGGTTTTCGCTATCATTCTGATAATTTTTTCCGGAAGGTTTATATATATACAATACTTGCAAATTATATTTATAGAAAGTAGACAAAAGGCAGGTAACGCCGGGTTCAAGTCTATATAATAAATCAATTTGTGTAAAATGAAGCTTATTTGTTAACTTTGTGAATGTTTGAATACAAATTTCGCTTGCAGTATACAATTGGTTATTGATCAAAAAACTCTTTTTCTTATCTTGATGCGGTGGCTTACTAAATGGTTTCCAATATTCACAAAGTGATTTTAATGAATGGATTCGTTATTTTCCTTTTGATCTTAATTTGCTCTCTTTATTTTACTATTACTTTTTTTACTGTGTCGATCAGTCAGCAAATCCGTCTTTTACTATGTGCGGCAGTGAGCATCTCGCTTTTCGTTGATTACACGGTTTACTTTATGGTAATCCGAGATGAACAGCAGCATTCTATCTGCCCCACGCCTACAGGCAGCCAAGGAAACAAGACTGCAGCATCCGTTTCTAGTTTCTACCTCATCAGATGAAATTACTAATTGCTATATTGTCCACGATCCATTATTCCATCTGTTACAGTGTCTTTCCTTTTGTATCTCTGTTGAGTCGTTATTGATTTCAACAAACTCTCGTTTAAGCATTTATTCATTTTCTCTGTGCCTCGAGATGTTTTATCTTTTGCATCGTTACTTCGTTACTGGCTTGTTTCCATTCATCTAAGTTCATGATGGATTTTGTGAATTATTATATTGTCTGTAACATTTGACTTTTCAACGGCTGGCCTACATTTTGAACAAAGAGCAATGCATTTTATGCAATAATAACCAATAATTCAAAATTTCTATTGAAACTACAATAGTCAATCATCACAAGAAAACAATAACTCCTAGTCTGTTATCCTATTTCATCTTTCATTTTAGCACTGTAGTTTTTCCACATCACTCATCTTGGGCGCAGAATTGATTGGATGCTGAACAAATAATGTTTAATAATCCTAGACAGATCTACCTAAGGACTAGTTCTTAAAATGAGGTTTTCAAGAGTTCCTACTATTGTTTCTACTGATATGACCTTATGAATAGAAACATTGCTTTTTTTACCAGCGTTTACATTCACAATTATCACCATATTCTTTTTTTAACTATCTTTTAATACGCGATAATCTTCAGGAAACGACGTTTGTTTTATTTCTATTTAATTGGTGACCACGACCTTGTAAGGATCCGCTTTTCTCGGGCCTGATGATTCCTTGTTCGGAGGAGTTCTTGATAATAATTAGTCCTTCGAGTGATGTATCGTCTGTCATTAATCCCGATATCGCTGCGGATAATCGTGTTTGATTTTGCATACTGGCTTATCGTCTATTTAAAACTGCGCGAAATTGTACAAAACAACCCGATTGATGTGAACTTCCCATGTGGGTAGACACCACCGAGAAACGTGGAGTAATTTATTTGATATCTTTGCTCCCAGTCTTTTTATGGTTCTCCCAGTAAGGCAGTGGTTTCCAGGGAAGTCTCTTTTTTATTTATTTCATGACACTTTATTCAATGCATCAAGTAGTTGCATATGGGTTGGCTTATTTCTTTGTGGTTTATATCGCTCATTGGGAAGTGGTGAAATATAATTTAACTCTTTATTTTTCCTTATCAAATCATCTCATAGTTTGTAGGATTTATGTTTTGCAAGGGGGTAATAAATAACCATGCAATTTTTGAAAGATTTTTTTTAAACTAATTTCTGCTGTCTGTGCGTCCTGCGTAATTCCGGTTCAATGATCTCGGCTTCAAAATTGAAATTAATTGTATGACGAAGCCAGACTTATAATATAATATTTTAACAGAAAATTATTTTAACTGTCATTTTCAAAATTGGAACTGATTTGTCGAGAATTCAGACTATCCTGTGATTTTTCACATATATCACAGGGGTCAGTCAAAACAAGGTTGCTAGCAAGGATGTCAAAATTGTAAGAGTATAGAACTAGTAAGTATCGCTTTTGTTATGCGTATGCACTAGATGTTACGCGTATCTACTATGTATTACGCGTTCGTTACGTAATCTCCTAGATGTATAAAAATGACAGATATCTAACCTGGTTGGTCATCAGCGTTGGAGCTGAACAGCACGCAGAGGCCAGTCTCGTAGTTGACGGCGTGGCAGGTGTCGTTTGATTGGCAGATCTCGAGGCAGTCCGTCAGCATGAGGGTGCCGGGAATGTCGTCGAGGATGTGGGCGGGGGCGGAGAACACGTACCTGGAATAGCAAACAAAGAACGTTACCGACCGGGAACACACGAACCGACTGGTAATGCACACAGTCAAACACTTAACAGTCTTACTTATAAAGATTCCCTAATTTTAAAGATTTTTTTAGACTGGCATCACTTTGTTCCAAACCTTAAAAACACTGTCATTTTTGCATTTCGCGTTTAGTTGCTAACTTCACGTTTCTTCAGATGACATTTGCGATGTCATTGACCCGGTCTTCTTTCCTTATTTGCTATGGTAATCGATATTTCAATTTGAAATATTCCTCTGATAGTATTGCCAATGGGTAATACTACTTTTTTAACATTTTCATTGCGCGACCGATCGATATTTGCCAAATCAAACAGATTTTTAACGAAGTCCACGATCTCTGTCTTAATACCATAGTGATACGAGTACGTCCCTAATCCGACGGGGGGTCGGACGGTTTAAAAATCTGCCAGCCTCTGATACTGCGGTATTATAGCCGGTATACGCAGTACCAATGCACGTGATTATGTGTAACGTTTTCTATTAACCTATTCTTATCTCTCCGTATTATATATTATGCGTAAGACGGTAATATTATAAACCACACACACAAACGATCTTGCACGTGGTGAAAATTTTATTCACTTGATGAACAACAGTGTATGTGAAAACCTACTGATTGAAAAGTAAAATAGAAACTGACATAAAATAGTTCTGGAAAGATACATAAGATATTCACATAGCTTATCCAGTCAAATAGGGTTGTTTATCTGTTATATAAACTTTAAATAATATTAATTTATCATCTAATTAGGTATAAAACGTATTTTAAACGTTCTATATATATCTCTTAATTTTGAAGATGTCGTAAAAATAAATACCATTTTAGAAACTATAAATAATTACCTTTTAGATTTTTGTATTTGAACCCATACCCGCCTCCAAATTGTAGGGGAAATTCCATCGGAGAAAAGCTTTGGGAACTTCTTCTAAATAGTCTAAACTACTGAGCTATCTTTGTCTTGACATCCCGCCTTTAATAATTGTCTTAAAATATGGCTTAAATAATTTCTTATTTAATTTTCCATCAATTCAATTCAACTTTTCGCTATCTACTCCTTTAATTTCTGCGTAGTTTAATACTATATCGGGACGTATATTTTAATATTAAGATGAAATACGCGCGAACTTCGAATACCCTGGATGTATAGAAGCAAGCAATCTTGACTTTGTTTTCTTCCTTAACGACTATTTTATTCATAAAAGAACCACTAATTACTGTTAAATTTGCTGAGATGGAAGAGGAATTAAATACTATTTACCCTAGCAATGTATAAAACACGAATAGTGTTAATTTAATGACCGACTTGCAACCCATGGGTGACGAACAATGTAATGTTTTTGCATTCTAATATGAGAACATTATTTTACTACTAAATTTCAATGCTTTGTGTTTTACTGAATTAATACTTAATGAAGATAATGTTATAGTCTTCGTGTTGCTTCCGCTGTGCTTATTTAGTATAATTTTTAAAACAAAATAATTAACACTTTCGAAAGTCTTCTGACATTCCTTGATCTACATATATACGTAATCCATCTAAGCGTTCCTTTTCTTTATCCTGTTCATTGAACTTACACCGGTATTACATTAATCATATGCCTCAAGGATCTCATTTCTACAGCAATCAGTCTGCTTTCGTTCTTCCTCGGTTCCACACCTCACTGTCATTAACTGGTAGAAGAATTTCAATGTGGACTGCTAGCCTAGCTTCGTTAATGTTGGCACATTTTCTTAAATTGAAAATTAAATGCATCTGAATTTCATCTTTCTTAATGTATTTGCATCATTGTTTATCGCATCTCTCCCTCAGTTTTATTTACTGCCTTAGTGGTGTTTTATTCCCGCACGGCAATCCTAATTAATCCTTACAGAGGTGTTAATAATGTATTTACATTCCTTCACTTCGCTGTTTATTATCACAAAGCACTAGTTTCGTGAGGAGAGGAATCTGAAAGTCACCCAATTATTGTTACAGTGAATTGAGTGAATGGAAACTGCGGACTGTCGGACTAAATTAGTTACGGGACGGCCGTCTTCTTCTGCTAAATGCTTTTCTAGACCAATTTGTGGCTTCCCACTCTTTTCCCGTGTTCGTTGTCGATATAATTGATTTTTATCTCACTTTCTTCTCTGCCTTTAACGATCTTCCCGAGGGTAAAGACGTACAAATAATATAATTTGCTCTTCTTATCTGATATTCTTTTTTCAATCATCTGAAGTCGTGTAGACCTTTACCTCTGTAAATCTTTGTTTTTCTCTCAGCCGCTTTCATAATAACTACAATGATTCATGTTTTGGCAATCTCTGTCATTGTTTTTTTTTCTACTGGTTAACTAAATTTTTTACAAAAAAGCACTTGCTGAAATCAATAGGTTAAAATATACGCGAACTGTTGATTCTTGCGACAATGCTTGACTGTTCATCCATATTTTCAGATAACGAAATATTTTTAACAGTGGAATTTCTCTCAATGCTTTATTTTTGCCCTCACTGTCTATTTACTGTTCTTCAACAACCACTATTTTTCATCAGGCTATGATCGCCCCTACATTTCTCGCAGCCCTTTTAGAAATGAGATTTCGCCTACTTCTTTGGGAATCACTGATGTAGCCTTTTTCCGGTATTTCAGAATACCCGGTTCGTTATTCTTTAACCCATGCATCAAAGTTTTAGACCCATAAATTCAAATTATTTAAACTCAATCAACGGCAAGTAGCAATTTATCTCGAGTGCAAACACTGATGATATTACTCCATCACACAGTCAGGGCTAGATGATGCGTTCACTAGATTTATTGCTCATTCTTCCCTTTCAGTGCTTTAGCAATTTCCTTTTGTTGCTTGTTTTCCCCCTAACGGATTTAGTTCCGTGAGTCCCGTCCATGTGAGAAACACGAAACATGAATCAAGTGCGCGTTCGTTAAACTTATACAAATGAACAAGATAGCCTTTCTGCAATATTTTAATCATTATGTTTATGATAATGCTATTTTTATTTTGATTTAACAGTTGACAGCGTATTTAACCTGTCAAACTTATTAGCGTTCAATTCGTTAGTTGTACATTGTGTTCGTAAACTATTTTCAATTGTTTGGTTTGTGCACTATAATTTCTAACAGTCCACAAAATAGCGCTCTTTGAAAATGTATATGTTTATATGGGTTCGAAAATGTTTAAATTCCCTTATAGCTACTAAAAGCAAACTTGATATAGCTCATTAGCTTCTACTGAATAGGTAAATAATTCACTGTTTGACGTTTTATTCTACCCTATCAATTTTCATTATAAAGCTCCTCCATAATATGCATGTATTCGCGTGTACATTATTGTTCGGTCGGTATGCAAATTTTCTGCCTGGTTTATAATGTGTTACCAGCGCGAGTAAGTAAGTCGTGTTGAAAATTGCTTCCATGGAAAAGCGACGAGTCTTTGGACAGTCCATAAATAAAGGTCGGACGCCTCTAGAAGCTTCTCTCCTGTTTTTGTGATGCCTTTAGGTTGTGGAATATGATGTAGGTGGAGATTGCGAAAAACATTTACCGTTGCAATTTCTTAAGGATTAGAAAGCTGACCTATTATAAATAATTCAATTCAACAAATCTATCGTTTCTTTTGTTATTATTTGTCTTGGCTATTTAATTCTTTATTCATTAATCCAACTTTTATCATTCGTAATCACCTAAGCCGAAGAGTTCCTCCACAACAACTGCCAAATAATGATTACATATATATAAGCAAAACAGAAAACTTACCCGGTAACTAGTTCAAACCCAATCATCTCAGGATCGCACTCATCGATAGAGTTCGCTGGAGCAGAAGGCGCTGAAAGCCCCGATGGTCCAGATGGTCCAGAAATCCCTTGGGATGCTGATGGCTCGAGTAGTCCTGCTTCTCCCAACAGTCCTTGCGCTCCTGTGATAGGTTGAGGAGGTGGACTATCCTGGTTCTTGTACGTGGAGGGAACTGACTCGGTGCTAGGTTTGTCTGCTGGAGCCTTGCTCACTACTTGAACTCCCTCCGCAGATCTCTGAGCTGCTGCATTGATGGATGGTGTGATGGTGACACACCATATCACGAAGAAAGTCACCCACGTTCTCATTGCTGATAAATCGCAGTCTCGATTCTGAAACAATCGAAGAATCAAGCATTTATAACATTGAAATGAAATTTAAATATAAAAACATGTTAAATGGATGTTGCGTTATTTCCTTAGCTGTTGGCAATCAGAACAACAAACTTTCTTCAAGCTTGGTGTGAAATAAAGAGGTTTTTTATCTTTTCGTAATAATTTGTGGTCTTTAAATTTGCGGTTAGTAAATAACGAACTGATGTTTTTTTTCTAATCGGGGTCGGAAAACTGCGGTGTGATGACCTTGCGTGCCTACCTACCACAAAAATATAAAAAACCGCCAGTGTAATTTCACTACGAGCCGATGAAAAAAAACTATTCTTCGTCGCTCGCCCTGTCCTACAGATGGTCAATAATGATGTGGTCTCGGGTAGACGTCTTAGTTAAGATTGAATGTCTCTGTATCAGACGAGGATTCCTGCTGATTCTTTCTCGTATCTCTACTTTACCTCCCTCGATGTGATAAACTCGACCCAGTCGATAACTGTTAACGTTCGGCCTTGCCGTGGGTTTAGAAGTAAAAGGGACAGGGACGCAGACAAAGTGATGCGAAACGATAATACAAATTATCTAATTTCTACGTTTGAGTTTCTTCGCCAGCTGTTTTTTCTAGCTAATTCCTTTCAAACTGCAGTAATTGAAAGCGCCTTGCTTTCATGTAATTTAAATTGATTTTATACTGGCGTTGTTGATTTTCTTTCACACAAAGGAGCATATCATTAGCGCGACAATGGCTATATTTTAGGCTCCATCAATGGTCTTTAATTCGAGCATTGTGAAGAATCACGATTTTTACCTGGTTGGCTAATGTTTTTCTACTTTTTATTTCACTCTTGATATCCGCACTGAAGTTCTTTCATTAGTTTGTTACAGTTAGATCCAGTATCAAAAGTATATATTACATATTATGTGTGTACTGATTGCGTAGGTTTCTGCTATGCCATTATTACGCAGTTTTGTAGTTCCCTTGTTAGCAAGTCATTCTGGATATCTATTGCCTCTTTCTTGCTCTCGGAATTTACATGATGGATATTAGACATTGTTGAAATTCGATTTCCTCCATTGCCCTTCATCGAGGCCCTAATGCTACAATCATTTCTCTCTGATTCGTCGAATCGGCTCCGAGTTCCGGGTGATTTCGAAACATCAATATTACTCGTAAATAGTGTAACGGTAGTACGAGATCAAGGATGCGTGATGATATGATATAGCCTTACAGAAACCGTTCGACTGTATGTAATACCTACTTAGTTCACTTCTACTATGTGAGCTTTATATAAATCTAACAGTGGATGCATGATAAACCAAGGACGGAGGATGCTTAAAAATATAGTTTTATTTATGTTTTGTTCTCCTTAATTTCATTCCTCAGATTTGGCAGTTTTCAAAATATCCTGTTAGGCTTTGTATATAATTGGAATATGCTAAACTTAACTTAACTACTGCTCTATTAGATTCATTTGAATGAGAACAGAATTATGGAACTTCTTATCAATAAAATTAATTGGCAATACCTTTATTGGGAGAGTAATTATAGAACAGGTTACCATCCGAAATAATCCCGGCATTCTGACACATCATCAACACTTAAGGTTATTAATCTTTAATGAAGAGCTTTATGTGGTTTCACAAGACACCACTAACTGCTAATTAATCATTCGGGTAGCCTATCTTGCATAAGATATAGAGTATAGGTAATTGAGGCACCACTACTACGCTGCCAATTATATCAAAATTCTAGCACATAATCGTCACAGTATGTTTTGATTTGGTGTTCCAACAGGCCCTTCTCGGAAGGGAACCTGTGCCTTGTGAAGTATTGGGCAAACAGTAGTTCCAATTGTAAAAACTTTCTGATTACGAAATATTGTGATAGAGCGTTTTTTAATGACGCGGAACCGTGAGCGTTGGATGTGAAATTTCACGCATGCATTAGTACATCATTAATAATACGTGGAGCATCTGTTTAAGGGAGCTTTACGAGCTGTTTTTTTTACTCGTTGAAAGTGTTTTCGTAACTTCCTACTTCTGTACCTGTACTATATCAAATTATCTTTTTTAATACTTTCTCAAGTGATTCTTCGAATTAAGATAACTCGAAATGAAATAATTATCTTAACTCTGTTGAAAAATTCTAACCAAAACAACAAATATCTCGTTGATACGGTTTGTTCAATGTAATTGAATAATTGCTTCCAATTTTCAATATTTATTAGATTTTTTCCTCCCTCCTCCAAATTTTCACATTCATTAAATTTCTTCCTTTTCTCACATGCTCACATCCCAAAGATGACATATTCTCTGAGGTAGCCCTGCCTCGAAAATGAAAATTGATGTGATTGCTTTACAATTATTTTAATATAGCTTCTAGAAGTTACTAATTCCCACATTAATAAAATATGTTAAAGGTTCTATTTTGGCACCAGAACGTATTTCAGAACACATACTAGAACGTAGCCACGATTCCCTGCTGATTTCAATAGGCTATACGTTTAATCAACGCACACATCGATTGATCTATCAAAAACATCGTACCTCACAAACCTCCGTAGTTCTGTACAGTTAGGTCTAACGTCACAAGATACTTCTTTTCATCTCCGCAAGAATAGGCACCCGGTTCTGACACGGAGATTCTGTGATTGCTCATTAAGTCCATCAAGTTGAGCCTCTATTGTGACCGAAAGATTCCACCCGTTTGGTTGGCTTATTCGTGCATAGTTGGAAGAACTGGTCAATTTGATGAATTAATTGGATACAACTGTGTCGATAGATATTTGTATTTTATGTTTCAACTCCTTTTGATCGGCTTCATATCAGAGATACTTTATATCCTATTTTGAACGTTTGGTTCTTAATTATGTAGTGTTATATTTGAATTAAGTAAGTGTGCAAAATATTCTAAAAATTTATTCCTTTACCTATACACTTGTATTATAGTACGAGTATTTTAAATGTTTGAAGAAACGGTGTGCAAAGTATCTCATCAAAATTAATGTCTTTGTTTTTGAAACTCTCAAATATCGTTGAAATATAATTATAACCATGTTATCGTTAATTTCCCGTTCCACATTCTGGTCACTCAAACTTGTTTCTGAATATCAATTTGATTCACAACTTACTAAATTTGGAAGTTTATGAATACTACTGCATGGTAATATTTAATAACATCAATAATTTTGCATATTATCTGTTAATTAATATTTTTTCGTTTTTTTTTCGCAGGTAAGCATCTTTCATCAAGTGACAGTCATCATCTTTACACATTTTGGACGGTATGAATTATTCATCATCAATATAATCTGTAGCTGTAACGGCTGTATTCTCTATTTATAAACCAGACTTAGAAATGGATAAATGCGGAGTACCGCAAGGTCGCATGGTTGTGCCTAAATAATGTACGTACAACATATTCGTGATGAAGCCTGTCATAACATTGCATGAACAACATTCTTCGGGATGTATTAATGCCAAAGACAATTAAGAATACACCCATGAAGACGATAACATCTTTCTTTGGTGCTTGTAAAAAGTCCATGGTACGCAGGTTAGGTCATTCTACACACTTCCTGTGATCGTAAAGCATGAAGCTATCGGGAATATGTTGTTAAAATTATGCGCAGTTATGAAACGGGTTATTTTTTTAATGTCTCGGATTTCTTGTGCCCAGGGCATACTTAAGGAATAATTACAAGTGACATTGACTGCATATCGCTGAATCAGTTGCATAATGTTATGCGTCCATTAATGTTTGAGTATGTAGTCGGTCGGCTCAGTCATGTGGTGCAGACACGAGGTAAGTATTGTGAGAAAATCGTTATTGAAACTTTCGGAGATTATATTGTACGCGTATTTTACCACTAATGAGTTGTAATAAGATTTACATTATTGAAGAAGCTGATATGCATTAATTGATTTCTTCATATTATAAAAGTCAAGTAATTGGATTAAATCCTCTGATAGCAGCATTTTAAACTATCTTTGTGAAAATATTTTCATTTCAAAGTTATACGTATTACATCTCTACAAATTTAACATTATGACTTTTTAGTACATACTTGTACTGCAATAGCGATGATATAATAATATCGATGAAATTTAGATATTATGGTGATGACATAAATTAAAAATAAATATGCTAAATAAAGAAGAATTATTACATAATCTGATGAACTTGATGAGCTATTCAACACATTCAATGGGAAAGAAGTAACAGCTAGCTACAAATAGGAAACAGGTGTAGTATTCTAACGTTTGAAGTACATGATAATCCCTTCCACTTAATAAGCCCTGATGATTTTTACCGTGGCAATTCTCATGTTTCATCTACCAATTAATCACCTGTGAAAACTCGGCGAGTGTATCTGACAATCTGACATCTTTAACGGAGTATTTTTAAATAGAAAAAAGCAATCACCACTCAAACAAACAGAAGTGGTTTTATATTTGTATAAGGGGTCTATGGAGGATTGCGCAAGTCATGGAGCTCGCAAATCCTGGCCCAATTCTATTGTTGGGGTTCGCCTTCGGAGATTGAACCCATCCTTCAAGCGTAATGATGGTAAGTTCTTCTGATCTGTAAGCACGTGTTATCTGATCGTGTTCTAAGTACTTGAGCCTACAAGTATGCTCCTGAACATCGCTGATTGGTTACATGCACTTTGCAGTTAAAATTGAATATGGTTATCGACCTGTTGCTTAGTTTCACAATTGGTTTCTTTCTTATCTTTTTAATAATACAGGATGAAAAGCTATAATAATATTAGAATATTGACGCTAAACTTTCAATATTTTATTTTCTATCTCTTTTATTCCTTATATATTGATGGTTTGCCATAAAATTAACAAATGGTCGATTCAATTTTGTTGTTTATTTTTTTCTGTAGATATTGAAGATGAAATATTATATATAGTATTTATTTGTAGATACGCATCACATGTTTATGCAAATGAAGCATTTGACTCAAATTCGTTGGCATTTAACAAATAACCATAAAACTGCAGGTTATCTAATAAATAAATAAAAAAAACCTTACGTAACACTTGTAACTCCAGGTTTTGTTTTTTTTCTCAAATTTTTAAATAAAACTACATGGTCAACAAAATACTTTGGACTTTATTGTGATAGATACGATAAGCTCTGACAGCTTCTTTAGCAGGCGGTAGGAATTTTTCTGGACCTCGACCTAAAGGTTGCTATACTTACAGACTCAATCCCTGCGTTTTCGACAGCTAAGTCCACATATGCTAGCCTCTTAAAATACTATCTATTGCCATCTATGAGTAACCTCTTAAATTACTCTCTAGGATATCACGCCCTATCTTTGAATTTGTTAATTCTGAAATTATTATAACCATTAGTTACTCGCCCGAAATATCCATACAAATTGAAAATATCTCCTCCGTAAAAATAAATGCCGCCGACGCATTTATTTTTACTCGAGAGATATTTTCAATTTGTATGGATGTTTCAGGCGAGTAATTAATGCTTATAATAATTTGTTATCCTTTGTGCTATGAAATGTGTTTTTTGCATTAAAAAAATAATTGTTAATTCTTTAATGAAATTCCACGGTAGTACCATGATTAAAATCTCTACAATGTTTCTTTGGAAAAACCTATGTTATGTATAGTAGTATTTATAGCAACCTACTTTATTTAATTACATTGTGGTATTTGGCAAGTTGCCTTTCTCCATAGGATATAAAAATTGTATACAACATCTTATTAAGTTTCTGTTATTGAGCTTTTTTTATATCACCTTAAATAAAAACTAAGAAGAAGCTAATTATTCTTATACAGGCTATCGACCAGAATCTTAATTTGATAATTACATTGATAACAATACCCTAACTGTGTCTACATACCTTCATTATTTCGCCTTTCTTGGTTCTGTTAGCTACCTCTATGCAAATCGTTATTTTTTGTTTAGAAGCTTGCAACTGTTTAAGTGCTGATGTATCTGATAAAACTCACCTGTGGCATCTGAATGGTAACTTGATCATGATAATGGTTTAACGGTGCTGTGATTTGTGTAACCTTCGATGCACCAAATTCATTTAAATATAATTCTGACCAAACATCGGATAGCAAATCAAATTTTGCATATTAATTCATGTATTCCTATGCGATCAATACATTGATTGTATAAAAATTTATTACTGACTATACGACATTTGCTTATTGATAATATCTTATTTTTCTTAACGGATCTTTACAAAGCGTGGAAACATAATTAATTATCCAAGATATTTATATTATACTATTTGCTAGCGAAAGTGAAATGGAATTCAATGAATACCTTTTTTAAACAAGTCTCGATTATTGCTAGCAATGACTTTGAATGTTGATTTATCTATTTCTACTGTGTATAATGCTTTCACATTCTCAACAATAGCTTTTTGTTTGTTCAAGGTGGGTTCTAACCACAATTAATTATTAAACCTCAACATGCAGTTCAAGCACATACTAAATACTAAAGCCCTCTCTGGCTTAAAGTTCAAGCGATATTGAAGAGTTGCACTTGGGTACATTAATATACATTTAATGGAGGCAAGAAGATGTTTTGCAAAATTACTTTAGTTGTTTAAATTGATACTGTTAGATTAGGCAGTCAATTCAGCATTACTGCCAAGTATTTCCCATGTAATCATGTAATCAAAATGCAGTAAATCCCCTTTAAAATAAATTACTCAGTTTACCAAAGTTACTTTTCATATTGCAGTTAAATTGAATGAAACCTTCATTGTAAAATCTTTCGTTAAATCCGCTCCGGCCTGTACTGTTATGGTGTTTATATTTCACCGGCAACAAATTGTTTTCTAATCGATATTTAATGGAATTTTGCTCTCTTCAATCGGCCGAGTATATCTCCTATCAGAGGGTCAGAGTTTGTATTACTTACCCACTGGTAGTATTCAATTGCTACTTGTTGTTATTGAAAAATTGCCTGCTTTTACTTTATGCGGGTGAGTGCACGAGAAAACATGTCGCTTTTTAATGTCGCTTTTGAATTGCTTCCCAAGTGAACAAGCTTAATATTAGACTCCTTTCATTAATCGGTTGTGGGATTTCTTGTTTTACTCGACTAGCATTTCTTAGAGGTTATATTTTGCACATTTTGTTCTTTTAGTTTTATCATTAGCGTTTTTAAACCTCTGTACGATTTTTCATTATCTACCTCAACATTCCAACAATTATAAATAAATAATAATAATACTTGGATGACTTGTATAGCGCCGTTTTTGTGCAAAAACACCTCAAGGGCGCTGTGTAGGTATTCATGGTCCTGCACTGATGCTTTGCATTTTTTTTCCAAATGAATTTAATTAAGCTTTTTAATCAGCTATAATTCTAGCGATTTAAAAAGGTGCGAATATTTTCAAATTCACGAGAAACACATAAAATTTTGTATTTCGTTACATTTTCGTAGTATTACGCCATACATTATGTAAGATAAACTTGAAACGTTTGCATACAATTAAAATGCTTCAGATGTGTCCAAAGCAAGATAATATCTCCTTAGCCCGCAGGCTACACGGAAATACAATGACCATTTTAATTTAAGACAATCGCATTCTGAAGTAGCTTTTTGAATTTTAATGCAGGTTCTCATTTATATCAGTTTTAATCTCTTTCTTAAAATGTAAACCGCGTTCGTTATTACAGTAATATCCCGGTGAATTCCGTTGTTTTTTTAAATTATGTAATTTATTATGAGTCAACGCAGACACCTTAGTACTCGATTAACTTTAAGGTTAACGCGTGCCCTGTTATTTAAAATAATTATATACTACCAAACTACACTAACGGACTAGTTATAATTTGTAACTTTCCGCGATAAACGGATGCTTAATGAAGCCATTATATTGAATGAAATAATCTTTTCACATCTAAAATTTTTTTAAGACGGGTGGCAATTCATCACGGTGTTAAAATTTTGCTGAACAATCAGTGTGAGAAACATATTTTTGATAATCCACGTATAAAAACTTTAATTTAGCCGTTTTACAGTGTTATTATTTTCTATGGAGCAATATAAATGAAATTTGGTTACTTCGATGCAAATGGACACGAATAAATTAATTTACTTCTTCGTGTCCTTTATTTGTGCTTTCAACTTACTTTAAAATTTGTGCAGTGGTGATTTTTTACATTCCTATCAAATTCCTATCGAAGTTTCTTCAATCATTGGTCTATACTACTTTGATTTCTCTGCACTTGATGCACTTGAATAAAACATCAGAAAATAGAAACAAACTTATTAAGGGTTTGTATTTTGAATAGATGTGCTCTACCAGAAATGAGCTAGCCTGATCAGATAGTCTAGTCTCCTTGTAATAATTTGCGGTCATCGTGCCCGGCCCGTGACAAGTGCATGCATTACCAATGCTCCTGACCACATTGAATAATGATTGCATTAAGAGTAAAACGGCTCTCCGACCTCTGCCGAAGATATGCGTCCCGGATTCTTATTGAATTCTCACACCGCGGCTTTTGGTCCTCCGATGGCATCTGTGATAGCATCTCGGAACAATGGAAGTGTTTACCATGAGTTAGTGAATATCCACCGCTCGGGGGTGACGCGGTGACCTTAGCTTAGCGGTAAACAGGTGATGGGAGGAATCGGGCCCGCTTACACACCCAGTACACACCCAGTACACACTCGGTACACTCACTGCCCGGTGCACTGTGTGTAGTGAAGAGGCACTCAATTATTATTGGGTTCTTCCGCGAACGCGAGGAACGCAGTACTACGGGTTGTCTTGCCACACGAAAACCACTTATTTACAAGAACAAAAGGATAACAATGATGAGTTATTGGCATACAAACTGCGGGTGAAGCAACATTGCCTTAACACTTGCCAAACGAACAATAGCAGAAGTCCGCGCTTGAATTAATGACCTTTCGCGCAAAGCTTTTGAAGTTAGGAAAAAGAGTGACGGGATAAATCATCACAATAATAATTCATCACATCTTTAAAAAGTTATATAAAGTCATGGAAAGTGAGCAAACAAAAACTTTATTAACTGGGTTAGTAGGTTAGGTTAAGTTAAGTTAATTTTTTTTTTCATCGTTTCTAATGACTTTATATCACTTTTTAAAAGTGTGTTGAATTGTCACTGTGTTGAGTTATCATGGAACCAGAAAAAATACCACCGTTCAAAATTTAAAGGTTTTTTATTTTGATTTTTGTTTTTATTATCAGATTTTTTCAACCTTCCTATGTCTTTATCCTCTTACTCCCCGTACTTCTTTATTGTAAATTTTAATCTATAACTTTTTGTAATTAAAATGAAACTAATATTCATTTTTATATTATTAATTTAAATAGGACTTATCGAGAACCTTGCGGAACACTTTAAAATTTGTATTTGGCGATGAAGAATTATCACTATCGATAAAATTGTTTAGAGCAAATGTATTGTAAATGTATTTAGATAGTATCGCCTTGTACGTTTCAACAGCAAGGCTGTATATGCTAAATTATATTTTTAAAGTTTAAATTACCCTGTGCAATTCATAAAAATAGCAAAGGATCTCTGAAAGCCAATCATTCGAAAATGATTTGAACATAATGTGATTTGGATTACATTTTTTTTATTCTTGCGCGGTTCATCTAAGCATCATTAATTATAATACTTACAATATGATATATGGTTAATTATTTGTGAGGATTTTTAATTGGCTTTCTTACATCTTCATAATTATAAACAAAGGATCCTATCTAAAATAATACACCTTGGGTATTCAGAAATGTAGATATCAAGCAGAGCTTTACATCTGATACGAGAGTAATAACTTTTTAGTATTATTTTTAGGACCCCTGCGTTTTTGGCACTAAACATTTTATAATCGAAATTTTAATAAATATTTCAAACCTCACTTAAATTTTGTTTATCAATATTGTGCTTCATCGCAGATAGGTTTAATTTTCTCGTTCCTATACCGCCATTCTATTCTGTCGTCTTCTCTAAAACGTCTTGCAAATGTCTTTTCAGATTTGACCTTTAAGGACCGATTTAAGCACCGATTCGACATCTGACCTTTTGATCAGCTGATAGTACTATCTGACATCGTTTACGTGCCAGTGACATCCTTTCTCGGAGCGATACACTTCCCGCAGAATTCACGAGTGATGTTTAAGAATTATTTATGTTTATTGGAAACGAAGAATACGGAGAGTCCAAAGGTTAGTCCGGAACTTGTGACCTGAATATATCACTTGCAGATTTTCTTAGCCAACAAATGTTTAACATCTGTTTCTAGCTCAAAGAGGCACATTTGACACGGCTTATCCATCAAACATTTATCATTTAATTATATTTCTCCCACGCTACTACTGGGTCAAACCCTAGAGCCCTCGTGGGTGTGAATAATATGAGAACAAATCCATCATTCGAACCATCATAAAGTAGGTTTTAATAAGCATTTATTATCGTCCTTGCTTGATCAATCCCAGTTATTGAGGTAATACTCAAGCTCCTCCACATAATTCGACAAGGAATTTAACTTTATGATTTAGCTTAGCAGTTTAAATTCGGAACATTTGAGTCAGAAATGGTTGTACCAACTTTATGACGACTCGATACTAAGTAAGTTAAATTAATTATTCAATAAGAAACTTTATCATTTGATCAAACCTATAAAGGGCCCATCCAAAGCTAAAGTATTTTATGATTAAAACCCGCAATTATTTATATAGTTGTATTATATGCAATCGTGTGCCTAGCCATAAACTATTACATTATGTGCAATCGTATTCCTAGGCGTTTGAGAATGGCTCATCGTTAACATCTCTTAAAGGAAAAATGCCAAAGGCTTTAAATACTTTTCATTAAAGTCCTGCCCATCATATAATTTTATTGTTTTATTTTAGTGTTAAACATTTAGCAAGCATGGTATAATGTTTATTACAAACGGTAACAATTCAAATAATCTCACTAAGAATTAGGCTTAATATTATACTTGTATACTTAATATAAGGTTTTCATTCATGCATGTATAACTCAGGGGCAAAATCGTTTTCACATTAAGTTCTAACGAAAGTTCTTAAATTTCTATTTTCACAAAATTATAGCCATTTTATTGATATTTTTAACATCTGACTGATGTTGTTCTTAACATATTTATCCAATAGATGAAGTGTTTGAATTTTTACGTGCCCAAACTATTTAGGCGTCCATTTTTAATCTTACCCATCAAGCTAGCATCTTTGCGAATCTTCACATTTTCACATAGTCATACATGATTTTACGTACATACGCCTCAGGTATCTCATTTCTACTGCATTCATTCTTCCACTGCCTGTCCCATGCCTCTCTGCTATACATCATGGTTAGTACTAGCACTCCATTGTGGACTGCTAGCTGCGCTTCTTTATTTTTTGTTAGCACCAATCGCGTTCATTCCTCCATTAACGAAGTTTCCTGCATTTACTCTTCCTTCAATATTATTCCTATCAGCCTTTCCATCTCTCTTTAACATACTTCCCAAATTCACAAACTAATCCACCTGCTCCAAGTATTTATAGTTCACATATATATTGCACTCTGTATTCGTACTCTCTATTTCACAACAACACTAAATCCTTGGATTCGTTATTTTATTCATAGTTCATATATAATTCGTTCATCCTAGACATCCTAGAGTGTATCTTCCAGAGTGGAAGATACTCTCAGTATCGTCCTGGTTCAAGACCACAATTCAGAATTGAAACGTAGATTTAAATGGCTTTAGCCGTGTTTGCTGAGCCAGATACTCCCCCACCTTACTCTTCCACATCTACTTCCTCTTTCCGCTACCTTAAGCCTCACAACATACCCCAATTGGGGATGCCATAGTCTCTCTGGCTTTCGACGGTTGGGAGGGACTTTTGTGTCGAGAGACTGTAGTTATCCCGTATTGTTTCAAATCAGCACCGCACCGTGAGCATACAACAAGAAATATACTTTCAGATTAGGTACTCATTTTCGCACCCAATCCTACCTCTTTTCAATTATTGCATCAAATTATCCATATAATGTATAGATTGATTAACCACCTTAACACTACGCAGCCTTGCGTAAATAAATTATTACTTACTGGAATAATGGTACTATATAGCAAAATGCGATGTACGGAGCACTTTTCCTCTCAACATCTTAAATTGTATAGTTTCATTTTGATCCATTCTCATGGAAAATATTTATCTGTACAGATATACAACAAAGGTCATCAAGAAGCATACAGAAATTGCGTGAAGTTTCAATTATAGCATTTTTTCACAATTAACGGATTCTTCACTCAAACGGACTTGATGGAGAATATTTTATTTTTAATATTGAAAGCCTTCAAGAATTTTGAAATCAAATCGAATCAAACAAGTTTCCCGGTTTGCCCCTGAATATATCCACTTATGAATTTCTCCACCATTATGGTATCACTGTTAGCTATTACCGGTTTCTTCCGTTATGCATAACACCTTGCAATAATTTATATTTTTTTTATCTTTAACAGCTATTGTCATCGTATCATTCGCACACTTAATTAAAGCACAAAGTAGTAACCGTACATATTTTTTAATACTATTCAGTCATTAGTTGATCCAAACCATCGATCTAGCGATAGTTCCGACGACTTCAAAAATTGCTTTAAACTGATCATGTGGTTTTTTTTGTTAATCCAATTTGAACATGGGCTGAGCTCAAAGAATTCCTCTTTTTTTCATTAACATTATTGTTTTCGATTAGTATAGACAACGCTTTGAGAAGTGATTATCTGCGAATTTAGAACCGGAAAGCTAAAAATTAATTTAGTTTTATCATTTCATTTTATATAACAACACCCAGCACGCAAATCCCTAATGTAATAACGGATACATTACTCTTATGTCCATGGGCGTAACGAACATCTGAGCAGCTTTTTTAAATTGGCAAGGAGTGAACATTTTACTAAAAATTTAGCGTCTTGTACGCTAAGTCCCTTACTTGCTCAAACGAATTAATGTTCACTTTTCTGAACGAATTGTTGTTTTTTTTAATCATTGTAAATTATAAAAATTCACAAAGTTCATATGTTATTCCATCGATAGTTGGTTAAGAAATGGTAGAAATTAATATAAGCCGGTTGCTAAAATAACCTGTTTATGGTCACATCAAACATTCATGACAGTCTTTCTGAATGAGTTATTCCCGTTTAGTGTTTTTTCGGGTGGTCAAACTTATATCTTATAAACTTATATATAATAACCAAGATGCTATGTTAGCATTGTTCGATGGCATACTGAGAAGCAAGCTGGAGTATGCGAGCGATGTTTGGGCACCGTACCACCAGAAGTACATTGAAATGATAGAGCAAATCCAGAAGAAATTCCTCAGGTATGTCTATATGCGGACGCATGGAACCTATCCCAGATTCATGCACCATATCGACTTACTTGAGGAAACCAATTCTGTGAGTCTGGAAACTAGGCGGAAAGCAAGCCTAGCCACTATATCTTTCAAAATTTGGAACAATTTTATTGATAGCCCATTCCTCTTGGGATGCTATGATTTATATGTACCAGACCACTACAGCCGAAGTCGATACCATGACTTATTTAGAGTACCAAAAGGCAAAACCGACGTCCTGGCAAAGCATAGCATGACGAGGGGAGTGGTGCTGTTGAACGAATTAGCAAAGAATTTGGATGTAAGTGACTGTTCTTTAAACGACCTAAAACAATTATTGAAGAGTCACTTACCCAAATGCTGATATGATGTAAAATTATACTGTTTGTAAAATTGTACTGTAACTGGAACGAATGTTCTGTTGTACAATAAAAAATTAAAAAAATAAAAATAAATATCGCTACACCACTGCTAAATTTCAAGCATTTATTTTTATTCTTTATTGTTGTTTACGATGATTGGAAAGCGTTATTATTATCCTTGGAGATAGTCATTACATGAGAACGACGTAACCATAATTTCCTGTTTAGTCAAAGGAACAATCAGCACTTTTATGTGGTAGCTGACATACTCCCAGAGGCTTTTGCCTAAACTATACCTTCGTGCAATCATCTCACGAGCATCAAATCATTGTCTGTCAATTAATTTGTCATCTTCGCCCATCTCTCTTTACTTTAATGGGCGGTCGCAAAAAGCGTACTTCCTCTCCCATGCAGCGCAGTAAGTACCCGTACATATATTTAATTAGTTTATTTCATGACCCCTGTGTCCGCGTAATAATTTCCGTAACGGTAGGCGAGCCACTTATTACCATTGCCTACCTTGTAATTGCGGTTTTGCCGCTTAAATAACGCTAAAACAAAGCGCCTAAATAATTCAGCAGTAAAACAATGCTGCTTCTCCCATGGATTAAGAAGCCATCGCGTCATCTCGATCCGTATCTCTGGAGAATTATGGGGATTTAATGCAAACCCAAGTACGTGGTTTTTGGTCAAATGTTTATTTGATTACTCACTGAGTTTTGGTACAATTGCAATGCTAATGGCTTTAATGTCTTTATTCAGTTCTCATGCCCGTAATTAATCCGATTTTTTGCTTTCTGCTTCGTTTGTCACAAGGCAAATTGATTGAGAGAGCATTAAACTATTTTTAATATGCTGGTTTCGTTTTTTTTATCGCAAAGTCCATAATTTATTTGTTAGGTGAGAAGTGGTTCATTTACGGTAAAATGAATTTGGCATCATCTTATTATCTCTTGTGATCACATTTAACGGGTTTTATATTTGATACTCGACATGACTCTGTGGCAGAGTGGAAAGATATTTTGCTCGGGTCTCAGAGGTCGCGGGTTCACTCTGCCCTAGAATGGAAAACGAACATGATTTTAAAGGCTATTGGATTGTATTGTTATCAGATCTGATTAGCAAATTCACAATTATCTCATTCCCCTTCCGTATATCATTATTTACCAACTCCAGAATTAAGACTCTTAGAAGGTGTAACGTATTTTAAAATAATAATAAATAACTTTACCATTAACGATTCTTTTTTTGTATATTTTTAGTTTATAATCATAAACTTGCGAAATTGTATCTGTTCAATTATTTTTGTTGGGCATACGCAAAAAGGCATATCGCTCTATGTTATCCAATTTATATATTCTCATGAATGCGTCATTGATATCTTCGGCACCAACATATGTATACGATTGACGTTTGTCACATGAGAACGTGTCACTTTTACGACTCGTTCTTGAGTTGAACAGCTCGGCTGTGAAACAGTTTGCTGGCCTCTGTGTTTCCTCCCTTCTGAAACACAAATCTCTTCAATACCCGTGTTCAATCCTTCCTCTCCTTAAAAAGACCCTTCACACAGCATCCTTAGTGATGACATAAGTCCTGATGTAAATTATTTTCCTTAGTGTCATTTTCACAATAGCTCCACACAGGACGTCTTGAGGAAAAAATATTCCGTCAGGGCCTATATTATCTTTGAGGATGCTGTATGGAGTGTCTTTTTATGGAAAGGAAGGAAAATAAGTTCTAGGAAGGACTAAGGTATGAGGGGTGGGTAGGAATCTAGGGTCCAATGTGTCCGGGAGTGACGGAATCCATGAATCCATTCCTCCCACTGCGGTGCAAGGCGATGGGTCGAGAGAGTCCGGCTGGAGAGGTCAAAAGGTCTCCCTCAACCAGTCACTCCCGATTCAAACGCATCCGCCGCCAAGACCTAGACAAACCTCAACCCATGAACCCGGGCACCCCTACTAAGTCACCAAACGTAGCACATCACTTGTGGTGACCTATGGCATGGGTGTTGGTCATCCGATAAATGTTTCCCGGGGCGGCGGTACCCATACCCGCCCCCCAAATTGAAATGCGTTAGTAAAAAAAATATTTTTATGTATATTATCCTCTCTCTGTTTCTTATAAACCTACGCACATAACGGAAGGAGGGTTAGTACGGAGCTCTTGGCAGCATGACCATTTATTAATTGTTGTATAATTCAACGGAATTTGAAAATAAATTATAACTCATTCGATATTGTACTGG
Organism: Hesperophylax consimilis; assembly: GCF_061612785.1. NCBI lineage: Eukaryota > Metazoa > Arthropoda > Insecta > Trichoptera > Limnephilidae > Hesperophylax > Hesperophylax consimilis. The sequence continues at coordinate 24,298,597 of NC_142849.1, read as the reverse complement.
TTATACAGGGTGTATCGGCACGTACCCGACAAACTTTAACCAGCTATTCCTTAGCATATTTGGAGTAAAAAATCTTATGTGCACTTTGCTGTCCGGTAACGTTTTTTTTTAATAAAAAAATTATTATTCATATTTTCACCACATGTCACCACTGTTTTATCCTTTGTCAAAGTTTGAAAACCCATCTGGCAAATATTTTATTCGAATTCCTTTGAATAATGCACGTGTGTACCTATATTGGCGCACACTTACAATCACAACGAAATGGCACGTCACCATTCGTCTCATTTTTAACTATTAATATTTAGTGTGTGCGAAAGAGCGAAGACGCTTTTTGACATACTTGCTTATTACAGCTGTTGAACACGAAACGCAATGCCAATGACAGTGATGTAGTGTGGAAATTTTAATTGAAAAAAAATGCTACCGGACAGCAAAGTGCCCATAACATTTTTTACTCCAAATGTGCTAAGGAACAGCTGGTTAAAGTTTGTCGGGTTAGTGCCGATACACCCTGTATTTAAAACTTGCGAAATTGTTACCCTGTCAAATGCTTAAGAAAGGTTACCGATAACTTTATCAACCATCCAAATTGTACCAGCATGCAATCTCAACGTTAGACGCAGCGATTGGTATCCGGGAGATTTGGTTGATTTATCGCTTGTTCCAGCTTCAGATTAAATGATAAAATTACAGATCGGCGCGGTCAACTTCACCCCTTTATCTAACGATTGTATGGAATCGCGATAGCCCAGCCTCCGTGTCTGTGCCGCCTCGAGTGCCAATGATTCAGATGTGGGATTGACCCCGGTGGGGGTCAATGCAAATGCCATTTGGCTCGTACCGTTTAACCTCAATATATTGTGAGGTCGATGATAGATATATATCGGTCTGTGTGACCCGCTACACGTACGAACTGTTTACCTAAAAGATAATGGTGTTTGTATGGAATTTATGACTTAAGGCCTCACAAAAGCCAATTTATATAAAGAAAATACAAGAATATAATCTGCTGTCGAAGTGGTAAAACAAAATAAAAATAAAATATTGCATCCTATTTTATTTTCTATGCTGTTGTTACAGCTAAGTAAAAAAATCTTGACTTGAGCTGTGGCATCATGAAACTTGCACAACTCAAGAGTGTTAAAAATAGAAATTTAATTCGTCAGCTCGGAGTGTAATTTCAATCATGAACTGTACAGTTTATATCCTGTATTAAATTATGTAGCAATATTCCATTTTTTTCAATATGAAAAAAATGTTTGCCATTTCTTTCAATGCAATATCCACAGAATTTGACATTTTAAATTATTCCATGTAAATTACGTCAACAAGTTCAAGATGGCTATAGTTTATCACACAAAAAACTTTTGACTGACATTTTTTCACATCTCCCTCTAATGCCTTAATAATCTTAAGTAATAGTTATCTCTATCTCACCTCGGTAATGACCGAAAACCCATTTAAAATAATGTGTGTCTGATATTAAGCGGAAATCAGACATTATAGTATTTACATCCTCTATTTGTTTATGAAAGAGAAAGAAAGGAGATGGTTTTGGAATAAAATTTAAAGTGACCCACGGTAAGTATATACAATAGCTTCTCATGTTGACGCTTGATGGCACTGGAACGAATCAAAACGTACAAATCTGCACGAATACCAAAACTAAATTAATAATCGGGTAGTTTGTTAAAACCTTTTTTATATATTAATACCATTACAGCATATTTTTGGGAGGTCATCGACCAAATGATCCTCATAGAAGAACCGCCACTGATTACAACACGAACATCTGTAAACTGTGAACCATGATACGCGCATTTTTCTTTTATCATATCTGAATTCTTTACCACAAAACCCCAATATAGTGTATTCGGATTCCGCAAACTTTATTATGATTTTATTCAGTTAACTTTATGCAGAGACCTTCATTCATTTGGTCGACAGTAGTTAGTAGCCTTATTGAGTTGAGTTCGAGCTAGTTCAATATCTGACCCGAAACACACGCGAAGCTCCGAGGTGTCTGCATTCGTCGGGCCCCATAATTCACGCTTATTACGGCATAGCTCAGTGTCATGCCGCCTAGGCAAATATCATACCCACATACTTACATAATACCTACTGCTGGCGGAAAGTGAGTCGTGCTGCTGTTATTAGGAAGATGTATGATTTAATATCACCATAGACACCTACTGCTTTAACTTTATGTCCAGAACCCATTGAATTCAATGGTTATTTTTACCAGTTCAATCCGTCTACTTCCCCCGTATTATGATGGTATTGCATAGAATTCAAAGTGAATAATTTGAATGCATTTTAACAAAAACCATTAATCTTTACCAACGAAGTAAAGGGATGGGAATCATGAACTATCTTCTTTACATTGAAACAAACACTTAGGGTGTGCTTATTTTTTAAAGTTAAATTATTATTTTAGAGCTCCATTTCTCATGATGAAATGTTGAATTGCGATTTGCTTAAAGTTGTGTTGGCCAGGAATTTCAACCTAGTACATCAGACAAATAAACAAATATTTTTCTTTATTGATAAGTTTATGCTTGTTTTTTTTTCTGGGATTGTAATATAAATAATTGTTTCTGAAGGTTTTAAAAACAGAAACGTAACTTGGAAACCTTTCTTTGACTACCAACGTTATCTTCTGCGCATTTATTATTTTTAAGCAATAATTATTTGCCTGAAACACCAATACAAATTGAAAAAATCTGACGGGATCGAACCCGCAGCCTTCATTGCCGTACAAGTGCTCTACCAATTGCGCTACGTCGGCTTATTCAATCCCGCCAATATTTTTTCAATATTTACTAGTATATTTCTTTTAACATTATTGCTTATTAGAGTTTTTCATATGTTGGCAGAGCACCTGACCAGCAATCAGAAGGCTGTGGGTTCAATTCAACGCCATTTATTTTTCTCTGAAGATTTTTTCTATTTGTAAAGGTATGTCAGGCAAATAATTAATGCTTAAAAAATTTATATTATCCATTGTGCTGTGCATAAAAACCTTGTTTCGTACACTTTAGTTTATCATTAAAAATAACAAACTAATGGTTTACAAAAGAGAAACAATGAGCTGAACAGTTTTGAATGTAAAACCTCTTGCAAAACTTGACATTAAGAAATTTGAATAATAATTTATCTTCTATCACCCCACGATGAATTATGATATAACTCTGTTAATTAACATCAATCACATTTCTTCCTCAATCTCACCGCAGCATGGATCAGATTGGCACTCGTCTTATCGGCATCTCACATCTCTGCATTCCATCAAGAAAGGACCTTATTAATGAACCGGATTGCTAACTGCAGTCGGACCTTCAACCCCGTGTCGTGGGCGGGCACACTTCAGGTCCATGCGAAGGCATCTGTCAGCAGTCTCATTAACTGAACCAAACACACTTCTGCGTCTCTGTGAACTCCAGTTATCAGTACGACCTCTTATTGAAATCTGGTTTGAAATCTAGACCGAAACGATACCGTTCGTGACCGTCTTGGAATCCAAATGACTCTTGATCTCTCGTCTCCGTACAGATTGCTTCATCAGCGAGTCTTCCACTGAGAGACAATGGCATGTTATTTTCTAAGAAGATGCTTCTGTTAATTCATTGTCTTTTATTATTCTGGCTTCTTTGTGCTTTGGGATAATCAATGCATGGAAGTGAAACCTGTAAATAACGCAGAGGAAAGTTTGTAGAATGATTTGAACGCCATCTAAAAGTGTTAATGTCAGGGATATCTTTCAACGCAAAAATAGCATAACCTGATGAGGTTTAATGTAAAAATGGAAGAATCTTTTAGATTCTATGGCAGCGTATATCATTAAGGTTTTCCACTCTCCGATATGGCCAGAATATGTCAGAAGGAAAAGAATGCGATGGAATGATATTGGAAGTTAGTAAAATAGTGGAAGAAAGTCAGAATAGTAACATAAAGTGAAGATTTATAAAGAAAGAGCTAGTGGTAATTTGACTATCCTAAAAAGACTGGTTGTGTTACCTTACTTGTATTAAGAAATGTGGGTGTACATCCGAATTGAATGAAGCACGAGGTGTTTAGTTTTTTGAGAGGAAATTCTGCGAAGGAAAAGGTTTGAGGCCTGGGTAGGAATCTAGGAATCAGTGTGTCCAGGAGTGACGGGTGAATGATCTATCCTTCCCGTTGCGGCGCAACGCGATGGGTAAAGAAAGACCAGCTGGAGAGGTCAAAGGTTCTCCCCAAACTTTTACTAATATGCATATCTGTGTATTTTTATATATCTTGATGAAGTTTGCCTATTTTTATGTTGTTCTTTAATTCCAGTTTCGCGTTCACTTGTTTGACCAATCTCTTTTGTTGCACTACCGGCACCAGTCATTGCTGCAGTGACTTGCAAATGTTTCGCAAACAATGCCTTAGGTTTTCACGTCTGTCGGCAAGGATCTGGTTGTCTTTTGGGTCATTATGCCATGTCAGCCTTCAGTACTGACTTTGAGGAATAAGTTATAGCGTCTATCATCAGGGCTGGTGATAGGCGAAACGTGCTTTGGGTCGTAGTGACAAGAACATGGCATAATAACACAAGACCACCAGAATGAAAACACGATTGTTAGCTTTCTTAGATGAGTTCTTAGATCAGAAGTCACGAATAGTTAAATAAAGCGTAGTACCTACTTACCAAAATTAAGGTGGTCTTCTTTGTAGTGCAATAATTAACCATGGTGCAGTGATTAAGATAATCAACACAGAATTTATTGTTCAGTTAATCGCCGTTGAAAGGCAGTCTTTAATATAAAACAAGTGCATGTCAAAGTCTTTTAGTTGCATTTATCGAAGTGTAAAACTACACAAAAGTAATTAAAATAAATCTATTTTACAACCGGCGAAATACCTTATATGACTTTTTTCCTGGAATCTAGTATTTTTCTTACTAAGGCTTTCAGGAAAAAAAAATTCTCCTTCAGAAAGCGTGGACAATATTAACCCGCATCCTACAACCTCCATGACGCTTATAAAGGGACTTAAAGACTCTGCATTCCGTTAATGTGGACACATTGTTGAGGAGTGTCCACTCTCCCAGTTCCCCGGGGGCACTTTGATACTGCACGACTATCGGAATAGCTGAAGAATCTTAGCATCCCTTCAACTATACAAAGAAGAAGAAGTAAATTCGTGCTTGGGATGTACGGATTCTCGTTTTTAGAATCAGGTACTCGCATGGGTGGTCGTAAGCGGTATCGCACGAGATTACAACCTGAATGCATTCGCTATCAAAAGCAGTATCATGCTTGCGCAAAGTGCAATCTGCATACGAAAGTGCAATCTTCGGGGTTAACTTTCTTGATTGCTGCCAGTCAGATGCGTCACGCTCGCTTTGGGAATTAGCACGCACGAACTTTATGTAAATACTGACGCCTTCCGAATAGTATCCCGGTCATGTATTCTCCCTTAACATTTGCGGAACCCTTTCACTGCGCGGACACGCTGCTTTTGTACGCGAAAAACCCATAAAGGGATTTGTTATGCACAAACAGCACTAAAAAAAGTTTGATGCACAGACTGCGAAAAAGGCATAAAGAGATTTGTGATGCACAAACTGCGAAAAATACATACTTTCAGAGATTGTAGTGCGCAGTTTAAAAAAAGTTTTCACCAGAAATGAAATTGGCGAGATTCTACGTGAATTAAATTATTTTAAGAGTCAATGAACTTTAAACTGTAAAGCCAACTAATTCTAGAGTTCTTTTCGAAATAATTGATAATTTGAGATTAGCAGGAGCATATACATAGATTAGTAGCGGTAGTGATAGAAGGAGTTACGGTCACCTAAAGAAGATTAAAGGTTTTTGTTTTCGAGTGAATAAAATACCGATATAAACAATACCTCTTCGATGATCACTTTGACTTCTTAGAACTATTTATTTCGTTTATATATTATAAACCATTTATCATTCAATTTCACAAAATCACTCCCAATCTGGCGGTTTTTGTTCAATCTATGTTTTAGCCAAAACAGAAAAAAATACATCATTGCATGACTGTGGAAAAACCAGTAGCTCAATAAGACGCAAGAAAAAAGGCTTTCGATTTGTTCTTACGCCTTGGTCTGTTTTTACCGGATTCCGAAACGAGCGAACTACGCGGAAAAAAACGTTAAAATTCATTCGTTGTTCTCACATTGTTTTCGATTAAACGGTAATTATCTTAACACTCCGTACCACAAGTTATTCGGAATTCGGTCAGGTATACAATAACGGTGTCTACGTAAATGATTGATTAAATTTGTTTTTGTTTCGTGTAAAGTGGTTGATCTTACAAAAAAGCAGGTAAATAATATTACCTAACCTTCAAGCTGTCGGTTCTTAAATTGTTTTTGTTGTTTCAAGTGTTCTCTGAAAGTTCCGACTAATTTATTAGCTAAAGTAACCAAACATTTCTCATTCATATTTAGGCTTGTATTACAATCAAGTTCAGTTTGAATTTTGACACTTTGAAGCACGTGCATTTGTTATTGTCTTCAATCTTAAGATGCCCGGTCCGTTCAAAATAAACAAGTGGAGGGATGTTATATTTTCTTATACGGACCACCTGCATGGCTTAGCAGTATGTTCTTTAGCTCTGTATCCAGAAGTCGAAGGTTAAAACTTCGGAGGGGGACATTTAAAGTACATTGAATCTTAATTATTATTTTTTTGATAAATTAATGTTTTTAAGACAAGATTTTATTTCTGCATAGCACAAAGGAAAATAAAGTTGGTTGTTCTCAGGTGAAAAAAATGTAACAAGCAGTAATTGTTGAATGAAACACTAGCATATATTGAATAATTTCGCGGGTAAGAGATAAGCCTCCATAGCTCAGTGGTCAGAGCTTTCGACCGGAAATCGAATGGACACGGGTTCGAGTCCCGTTGGCGTCATGTATTTTTTATCAGGAGATTTTTTCAATGCGGATGAGTGTTTCAGGCGAACAATTATTGCTTATAAAAATAATTACATTGAATCTATTTAGGATACATTTACGTCTTTATGTTTAATGATACGATTTTAACAAATATTTCATCAATTTGTATTAAACATCAAGCGTTTATCTCGGGAAATTGGTATAATTACAATAAATGTTTTTAAGTTATTTTTATTTATTTTCTTAAACACAATGTTATATTGTACATAAAGGATATCCGTGGGTTAAGTGCGCTAACTTTGGGGGTGATTCTACATGATAGTGCAAGTAAAAATATATATCTTTTTTGAAATTCCAACGCTTTAGGATAGTTTTTAGGTAAATAAAATTGATTTTTTTGTATGGGAAAATAATTATTGGAAATTATAAAAAAGTTATTTGTCTTTTTTACTTCTACCATCATGTATCACCTCCAGAAGTTAGCGCACATTACCCCCCGGACACCCTGTATAATAACAATATGTATATGTACAGTAACAATATGTATGTAAAAGCACAAAATTAGTACTGGAGTAGGGGTAAGGGTCGCCGAAGTTGTAAGATTTGTGATGTCGATAGTATACAATCTGATCGACATATTGTATTTTCGGTTACATGATTCGATCGACCGGAAATATTCATTGATTGAAGAATCACGCCAGTTGATCGACAACCGACAGTTAATTTCGGGTCAGACTGATCCCCATCGTGGGAGGTTTGGAAATAATTGCACAAATATGAAGTTCACACGATTTTATTGACCGATAATAATATTTTGTAACGGAGCATCGACTAAACATATTCAGGGCCTGTGATATTATATTAGTATCGATCGAATTATCTAGATCTAGGTAAATCGATTTAGGTGGGAAATGGCATGATTATTGGCGTGATAATATCTTAACCTAATTAAACGTAATTATGGCAATTTCGTAGCGGTCTCTCATTTACCCGTCAAATGTACTTCATATTATTTTAATTTAATAAACTAAAATAACACAACCCCCGACCACCGGATCGCTAATAATAATAATAATAATAATATCTGGATGACTTTTATAGCGCCGTTTTTGTGCAAAAACACCTCAAGGGCGCTGTACAAACTTATAATACATTTCTACAGTGTTATTACTTAACTATTTATGGAGAAAATATACAGTTCAATACTTACCTGGTAGGTCACTTGAGATTAACACTTAATTAACATTATCTAATTGTTTGTTGGCGAAATTTAGATACAGGGTTTAGGACTTAATTGAAAAATTGAATATAACTGGACTTTCTCTTGTCTTTCGCTAGTCGAGAGTCTTATCCTCCGACCACGCAGGCCGTCTTCCAATTATATTTGCCATGAAAAATCCTTGAACTTTATTTGTAAATGTAATTTTGGAATGACAAAACAGAGATATAGAATCATCTCTTGCAAATACGCAACAATATTACATCAATTTATCGATCAATCAAAGTACTTAGACGCAAAGTTTGATGAAGTCGAAATCTGTCGATCGTCCCGTGTGACCAAAATAATCTATCGGATCAACTTATATGACCTGTCTATCAACTCGTGTGACCCGCCAATCAGTTCGTGTCGTGTCGGACTCGGCGACCTGTTTGCTTCGCACGTTATCCTATTGACCGAATGCCTCCTTACCGCGTCAGTCAGTGTGTCACCCGCGGTAATCTGCAGTCTAACTCTAAAGAGATCGCAATCGTTTGCACGCGACTGAGCCAACAAATTATCTCCCATTATACTACGTTGTATTGTCATCATCTGCAATTGCTGTCTTCCTGGTGTTGAGATGTTTACATTGTTAATTCGTGTCTTTGATTTACTCGGAGTTATTCACTCATGCTATCTGGGTTATGTGTTGATTACCGAGTGGTGTAAAAAACGCCGTGTTTCATTCATGAAATGTGTTCGCTAAGTGACAACCATTTGCAGACCGTATTATAGAGATTAGATTTCCATACAAATGATGTTGCATGTATCTTTCTTGACTCCAGCACTAATTCACACATTTAACTGTCACTGTATACACTTACACCACTTTCTTTGAGCCAACCAGTTAGTTAGAATAAGCGATTATTACTTACTGAAGTCATTATTTTATTATTTAAAAATGTTGTATGGAATTTTGTTTTGCCCTGCAAAAAGAATTTTGGTGTATTGAGTTTCTTGCTATTTCCTATGCCAAAGTTTCACAAAACCTTGAACTGTCAGTATATTGTTAGTCAGTATAGTAAACTGCTTTTAATACATGCTTTATTCAAGCGTTTCCGATGACTTCACTTGTTTTCACAATTTACATTCCTGCATTTAAATTCGTTCTGTTAGTTCCGTTAGATCAGGTTTCCATTTTCCATTACACATTACAACCGTTAAATTCCCCCATTTTGCATGATTCTATTAACGTATTATCGATACCACTAGTTGAATTAAAGAAATGTGGGCAATACCGTGCCACATATTTTTTTAACACAACTCTCAATTCTACGCGGACAAAGAAAAACCAAAATGTTCCGTTTCTTTATGAATGACGTTCAAAAGCTGTTTCGTTTTTTTGATTTCTGTAAAATACTCGACAAACGTGTTTATATTAATGTAACGTGACTTTAAAATCTTATCACGGAAGCAACAAAATCAAATAAGCGATCAACAATATAACGCGTCCGAATTATTGGGCAAAAAATATTTTATGCCTGTCCACGCGTTCGTGTTATTTATTTAGCGGTTGAGTGTATTCACGTTACGGCTTTCGAGGTTTGTGATTTGCACGTAATATCAATTTTATTTTCTTTATCACCTCATCAATTCTAAATACAAATTTTGTACGTTTTAAACTCCGTCACAATTACGCACTAATCACATAAAAATTTCGTGAGGCCATAAAAATTGCCGTTTTTAGACAAAGTAGAATATCAGTACATGAATGAGCAAAGGGGGTGATTACACTATAAAAACAGCCATCAGTGGCTACAATAATAAAACTTTTATCAAATTCATTTAATATTGGTTCATTCATTAACTTTTAACATCACGGAAGGGTGGTTTCAATTGCAAGTGTGATGGTTAATGTTTTAATGTTTTCATATCTCACTTTTGACCTTTGTTTCCAAATATCTACAGAAAGATCATTTCACTCTGGATTTATGTCAAACCTTTGACACTTGAAACCGAGCATAAATAAGAGTAGCCAATGCACAAAGACACCGCACGGGAGGCAATAGGTAATAGACTGCTCTCCATTGTTTCTCCGGCCGCAGGCCGGTCTACTTTCTGCGGAGGTCAAACAAACATAACGTTTCAGATTCGTTATTCGTTGTTATGTTATGCCTAATGCTGTTTAAACTATTATTATTAGGTACTACAATACTCCTGCTTCGTTGGCAGTGTGCCACACTATTGAATTGCTTCCCACGCCCTATCAAAGACCGGGAATCAGTACCATAAAGTACCTTTGCAGTAATATACGTTCGTACATTTCATTTATAGTGCAGCTTTAACATTAAGACCAACCGCCTATATCCATGAAGCCAACTACGATTCGGATTTTTCAGATCATGGAAAGTGGTCGAGCCGGATTAGAATTAGCAGAGTGGTGACATAGGTACAATTCAGTTATCTATGATCTTTGATTTAATATTTCAATTCTAAATTATTCTTTGGTGATATTTCGTCAAAACCCATCTTCGAAATTTAACTAAAACTAGTAAACTTTATTAGTTTTTATTGTTTGGAAATTGTTTGATATTGTCGCCACCGGCTACTAGATGTCTATATAAAATATATATTTTAGATGGTTTGTGAAACATCATGTCCATATTTATTACAATAACCTGTCAATTCTTCTCTTTTTTATCAAAATGCTTATTTATCTTTAAATCCTACGTATTTTTTCTTAGGGAAACTCATTTTTGTTTAGTCCTTCTTTCAGAATCCAGTTAGGCAGCGCTTTAAGTCAAACGCGTAGATCATACGATTCTGAAACTGTTTAAAAGATACACAGGTGTTTACAATGAATTTGCTTTGATTTCATAATAACTATGTACTTCGAATACTTCCATCCGGTTCACCCACCCATGCTTAGGTCTAAGGCTACAACATAATACTTATTTATGATTTCCACGATGACCTGGCTTAGATATTCCGCACTTGCTGAATACGAGTATCCCTGCTCCGTGGAAGTCTCGCACCGTTTTAATAGCGCTGTTTGCTCAATTATTAACGAATTACGAACACCGTTGGCTCTGCCTTTAGCACTGCCTGTGCCTGCCTCACGCGGAAAGTCCGGCCAGTTTTTGCCTCACATTGACGCTTATGCCTTTGTGTGTGATACTCGTTCTACTTGGTGTTTTAAACACTACGAGTATGTTTTACTAATATAAATGGAGGTTTATCGTGAATATGTTTAATCGTTGCATTTTTCATTAATTCTATCAAAAGTTTTTTTCGGCAAAGCAATGATACTCAAGCATGTTTGAAATAATGTCTGCTTTGACGAATAATGCCTTTAGTTTAGTTTCCTATTAACTCGGTTGGCAATAGAAAATATTAGACCTTTCATTCAAATGACATCTCGTTTAAGATATATTTGACTTTCCTATACTTGTACGTTTATTTACCACTTGAATATTTACATATTTCAAATAATCTTATCTCCTTTCCTCTACCACATTTATTTTACCGCACAATATTAGGTTTTCTGTAGTTCTACCGGCTACGGCTAGTTAGGGCTATTGATGTCATCCGTCAATTATGACAATTATTGCTACCTAATAAATCGGTTACGCTCCCAATGTTACGTATATTTTTGTCAAGTAGCAGATAGGTATATAATTTTTTTAAGTCTCATCAAAATCGTTGTGTCAGATACACAGTCTGACCAGGTCACCGTAAAGCACTTACCCCAATTTGGCGACAATCTCCCAGCGATCTCCTTCTCCATTCACGAATGTACAACGTATGTATCTTCGCTTGTACTTGCCACCAGCCGCACAATGACCCGCGTGTGACTTACTGTTCGACTGAACTGTATTTATAATTTGCGTGACACATTTTTGCTACGTGTGTTTTAAATAACTTCGCGGAAACTGTTGTATTTGTACTGTACAGAATTACCACGCGACTCACGAGAGAAGTCTAATTATACGGTTATTTTTTTAAAAGGGAAACAGACTAAGATAATATTTTTTAGTTAACTGTGGTTAGTCACTTTTATACTAAGTTGGTCGATAACCTGCCTGTTGGATTTCACGCTCGGCTTGCAGTGGGTTCTTCTAAATTTAATGTCGGCCTAGAAGCCGTATTACCTATTTCTTATCTCTTCCTATCGATCTTTAATCTCGGATGTCATAAAGCATCCAATAATATTTCTTTGATTTTTTCTTATTTTTTTCTATGTACACGAGAATTGACCCCACTCTCGAATTCTCACGCGAATTTGTTTATTGCATTTCTTACATATGGTATTATCTGCAAAGCCAGTCGTGTGTTTTGAACTCGGTCTGTCCGACTACCGGTTGAACGTCTAGCCCAAACTGTCGACCACCTCTTGGCGTAGGAATTTATTATGTTAAACTTTATGGATAAGCATGATAGCCGAAACGAATTTTCTTCCACTCCTGCATTAGATAACGGCTGATATGGCTGTGGAACCGCTGCTACTCGTATTTATATTTTGTAAAATTTTCTGTCTTCAACAAGAGAAGCATCTTCTATAGTAAATTAAGCATAAAAATCAAATTAATTATTATTATCATTATCAGCAGCATTATTGTTAAGTTCATGAACTATTTCAAAGATAAAATAAATAATTCGATACGGCCGTCATTGCGAAGCACTTTGTGTAATATACGTTGGGTACTCTAATTCTTGATACTCGACAGTTTCAAGATCTTGTCATTTCAAGCACCCATCATTAGTCATTCATTCGTTACCGGAAATCTTGTGAAACTTGTTTAGCTGCAATTTCTTGGTAAAATGGAATAATGAAAACATGATCAATTCATTTGGTTTAGAAGAGCCGTTAATATTTCTCTCAAATTATGTCAAAGTATAATAAGTGCAAAAATAACACTCCTCGCTCCCTGTAAATCCAAATTAATAAGCATATATCACTGGTTTATTCGGTACGCTAGACCTTTTGTGAATATCACGGAAAACATCAGTCACACCAATTGAAGGAGGACAGAATACGTTACATTCGAATACGCGTATGTTTTTTTATAACTGTATTATATAGATGTCACCTGTGACAGATAAAAACATGCTTTTTGTGAAAACTGGCGCCATCTGTTGGACGTAAAAGCAATACGCACTATTGTTTATCTATCTGCACATACAGACTGAGCCACAGCAACGCGTTGCGTGGTACAGCCAGTATTGAATAAAATCACATATTCATTAATCATTACGGTACTTGATTGTTTTTACGGCCTCCGTGGTATAGAGGTAAGACTCTCGATTAGCAAGCCGAAGGTCGTGGGTTCAAATCCCGGCGTGCGCAAGTAAATTGTATTGGATGAATTTGTGTTATTTAACAAATTGTTTCATTAATAATAATTTATTGTATACTTGCGGCACGTTCCAGGGTGGAAGATACTCTCAGTATCGTCCTGGTGTAAAACCACCATTCAGAATTGAAACGTTGCTTGAAATGGCTTTAACCGTGTTTTGAGACCAAATCTGAATAGTTAGATACTCCCCACCTTCCTCTACCCCATCTCTATCACCTCCCAACAGCCTTACAACACTCCCCAATTGGATGCCATAGTCTCACTGGCTCCAGACGGCTGGGAGCAGTTGGGTATCTTGCTCATTTAGATGTTCTTTGTGTAAAAAAAAACATACGAAAAGCCCAGCTAAGCGTGAATTTCAAAAATAAATAGACAAATTATATTGATCTAAATGAAAAAGAATGTAATAGGCGATGCAGCAACATTTTCAAAGGGTAAATTACTGCATAAGTTACGATGATCGTTGAAGTCATATGTAACAGTACATAAGATACTTGTTGAAAAACAGAAAATATAATAAAATGAAATAGCAGCGGTTCCACAGCGATAGATACCTCACAATAACTACATTTGCGGTTTGACCCGTTCTCTAATGCAGGAATGGTAGAAAATTAGTTTCGGCTATTATGCGTATCCATGAAGTTAGCATAATAAATTCCTACACCGTGAGGTGGTCGATAGTTCGGCGGGCTAGACGTTTGACCGGTAGTTGGACAGACCGAGTTCAAAACACACGACTGGCTTTGCAGATAATACTATAAGTAAGAAATGCAATTAAAATTGAAATGCAGGGTCATTTTTCGTCTACACAGAAAAAAAACAAAAGAAAAACTCGAAAAAAAAATATTGGATGCTTTATGGCATCCGAGATTAAAGATCGATCGGAAGAGATTAAATTTAGAAGAACCTCAATTTACGGGGAATGAATTTTCTCCCAAATTTTGGATATAAACCATAGTTTTAAGCAATATTTGTACCAATCTGGAGAAGGCTTTAATAAGCCAAAACGGTAAAAAATTGTTAACTGTTAAGTTAGTCCAAAACGTTGCTTTGTACAAATTGCTTACAAAAATGTTGACTCTGGTATTACGCAGGAAAATAGAAAAAGTAGATTCTAAATAATTGAACGCTTTTGAACATACTGCTTTATGAGTTGATTTTACTTTGAATATTTTCATAGTTTAGGTTGATAACTTCGAACCCATGTTAGAAACAATAAACCTAGATGACGAACATCTATAAGCTTTTATCGAATGACCGCCTAGAAGGCAGTCATTTATTGTTCATTACTATATTAAGTACGAGTACTTAACCTTACGACTACGATGCCAATGGCGGCAATTTCCTTATGGGCATTTTGTGCTTGTGCTTGCTACCGGCTTGTTTAGAATTTGACAAAATTTACAACTGTGCTCAAGTTTCATACCATTCAATCAATATATTTGTTTATTAGTACACTACACAGATATTTTTATATAGGAAAAATAAAATAATGATTCTTACTATCCTAACTATTGTAATATAAATTCGAAAGTGTCTTTTTTCGTTTGTTTGTCCGTCTTTCACGTCGCAACCTGATTTTTGCATAGGGATAGTTGGAGGACTGGGAAGTTGCTACTCTTCACTCCCGAGGGAAATTTTGTTATTGAAGTGAAACTTCTTTACGCGCGTCATGCAATTTCGAGGACCGGAGTAAAACCGACTCATGACCGAAACGAAAATGCGGGTACCCCCACCACCGATTAAAGTTCATTTGATCTAGTCAAAGTTTTGAAGTAACATATAAATGCTTCTTAGCTCATCCCGACAACTGGCGTTGGTGGTGTAATGGTCAGCATAGTTGCCTTCCAAGCAGTTGATCCGAGTTCGATTCTCGGCCATCGCACATTATTTTTTTTGTTTTTAACGCCTTTTTCATTCAATATCTTATTTTTTAGTAGGTCAGAACATTTTTTAAAAGAAAATAATATTGCAAAATAATAAAAACACTTATCTCACTGTGATAAAACATTACTCCGCTAGAGCGCGCTTTGCGTTATTGTGTTGGATTAAAATTATTATCTAATCCGTATATTATGATAATTGTATTACATTTATTTAATTAATTTATTTATTTTGATAATATGTAATAATTTACAGAAAAAAAAATTAAAACTATCTCCCTCTGATAAAATATCCGTTCGCTAGAGCGCACTACGCGATCTTGTGTGGGATTCTATTTCTGTACATTGTACATTATTTTTAAAAATATATTATATTTTGGGTGTGATGTAGGTAACATTATAAAACATAACAAGCTCTCATATTTTCAGAACCTACATAATATAATCAATTTATGCGGCTTTGCTTACAGTTGGTGCTCAGCGTGGTTGGCTTTCAATCAGTTAAGCGAGGTTCGATTCTCGGCTGTGGCATTTTTGAAGTGAAACCTTGTTGAGGTGGGGGAGCCGCTCACGAACGTTCTCTCTCTTCTCTTCTTTCCTCTCTCTCAGACACCAGCGAACTGCGCCACGCCAAGCATCAGCTGAAACTAGAAGTTTCACTTCTGTCTTGCGTAGGCTTGACACACCCACTTTTTCTTAATTTTCTGGGAAATTTTTCCCTAATACCGCGAGAGGGAGGCCGCGGGTAAAACCTTGTATATTTAATAATTGAAAATATTTAAAATGTATGTCTTGTCAGGTCGAATTTAGTTCCTAGCAGTGGCGGCCAGCTAATATGTGCTCCCGAGCGCCGAACAACCAACAATATTTCCGACATGGCTAATCACAATACGAAACTCGGTTCGGTTATAATATCTCATTCAAAAGGTACCTACTTAGCGCGCAACTTGCAGACCGACTTGTGCCTATGTTCGTAGCAGTTCGTTTTCGATTGCGATCCAAAATTTAACTGCTTTGTCGCATATTCTGTGGAACAGTCGAAAGCGTGGGTACATACCAGTTCATACTATTCTTTGCAAATAATACCATATCATGAACGGCGTTCGGGGTTTTACCACCACATCAGAAGGAACGGTTTATTCAGTAGAAAGTTAAACTAAAACGCGTATTTTTGATGTTATTGTCGATATCGTGGTTTCAATTAACCATCTGCTATTTTCAGCGAATGTTTCGCTTCTTCGATACAAGCATTTAAGATAAAATTTGTCATTAAGATATGAATGATGGTCAGATTACTTATTATATCAGTTCATTTATTATTATATCAGTTCAGTCAGCCGTCGCCTTTGCCGGACACTGTCTGTTGAATTTAAAACTTTTCTTACTCTGCGAAAGTTTTGAAGTTGCAGGTTATATCGATCTTGTATATCAATTTTATTAATAAGGCATATCAATTGCAGGTTATACCAATATATGTTTACTTTTGTGTTTGTTCAACGCATAAATTAAGAATGAGTTTGAATGTGGAATATATTAAGAACAATAGGTCGAGTTTTGAAAACAAAGTGATAATAAAAAATGCCGGTCCACCTAAACCTGAACTGATAATAAAACAAGAATGCAAATCTGGATCGAAGAAGTTTACTCGATCATTTAACAAAACAATGTATAACAAAGCTTCTTGGCTCTGTGGATGTGATCAATTGAATAGTTTATTTTGTTTTCCGTGTTTAATTTACGATGTTGATTCAGTTTGGACAATTAGCGGTGTTACTGATTTAACTCACCTTTCTGAAAAAATCAAAAAACATAATTCTTGTCATTTACATTTGCAAAAAGTTTTAAGCTTAAAGGTTTTAGGAAAAGTTGACATCAGAATGCAATTGGATTCAGGCTACCGTGCCCAAGTTAAACACCATAATGAGCTAGTTAATAAAAATCGATACATCCTGTCCAAACTTATTGATTGCGTAAAATTTTGTGGTGCATTTGAATTAGCTATGCGTGGACATGACGAAAAAAGAGACTCGGTTAATCCCGGAGTGTATCGTGGTTTAATTGATTTTGTGGTCGAACTTGATATGGCAATGAAGCAGCATATGGAATCAGACTCTATATTCAAGGGTACTTCAAAGACAATACAAAATGAAATATTAGATGCAATTTTGGAAGTGTATCACAGCGAAGTAAAATCACAAATTTCAAAGTGTGAATTTGTAGCGATTCTAGCGGATGAAACGACTGATGTATCCACAGTTATGCAAATGGTAATGATCATTCGTTACGAACGGAATGGCGAAATCTGCGAACGGTTTTGGAAGTATTTAACACCAAAATCCCACTGTGCCGTTGGATTATCAGATTCGCTGTTTCAAGAACTTGGCATTTTAAATATATCTCCGAAGCAATTCATTGCTCAGTGCTACGACGGTGCTTCTGTAATGAGTGGGAAAATTGGCGGGGTTAAGGCCAAAATTCAAAATGTGTTTCCGTATGCGCATTACATCCACTGCTACGCCCATCAACTAAATTTAATTGTAGAAAAAAGTGTGTCCCAAAGTAAAGAAGTGAAAATGTTTTTTTCGAATTTGCACACATTCCCCAAGTTTTTTTCGCGGTCGTCGAAACGAACAGATATTTTAAATGAAATAGTGAAACGCAAAATTCCCTCAGTTTCTCAGACGAGGTGGAATTTTAATATAAGGACAATTAAAACCGTTGGTACTAATCGCGAATCCCTAATTGAGTGCATGGAGGCGATTTTGGAATCCGACAATGACAGCAATACCATCAATCAAGCTGATATGCTCTTACGCTACCTCAAAGATGAAACATTTATTTATTGGTTGAATTTTTTCCAAAAAATTATGCCGCATTGTGATATTTTATTCCGACAATTGCAGTTAAAAAACTTAGATCCCGTTATAATCCGAAATAACCTCAATTAGTTTGAAAAATCTGTTCAAAATGTACGCAATTCTACAGACAATTTTCCTGAGCCACCTACTAAACGACTAAAAACCGCCAAATCAATTATTTGTAAAGAGGTCTGCGATACAATTCTGTCCGAAATGAAACAACGCTTTGAATTCAGTAAACATCTTTCTGCAGCAACATTACTCGATTGCGAAAAATTCACCGTGTACAGGTCAAATTTCCCAGAACATGATTTCAATGTGACTCTTAAAACATATGACTTCCTAAATAAAATTCAGTTAAAAGGTGAACTCTGTGCAATTTACGCCCGCGACGATTTTTCAAAAGCTGACGGAGCTTTATCAATTTTACAACTTTTTTATAGTACTTGTTTATTAGAAGACTTTTCCGAGACTGTGAAGTTACTAAAACTTGTGTGCACCATTCCAATGACTTCAGTTGAAAGCGAAAGATGTTTCTCAACGTTAAAAAGAATAAAATCCTTTTTAAGAAACACGTTTAGCCAGGACAGACTGAACGCTCTATCAGTGTTAAGCATTGAAAAAAGGTTTATTCAGTCTATGCCTGATTTCAACACGAGAGTCATAGAGGTCTTCGCTAAACAAAAGGAGCGGAGAATAGAACTTCTTTATAAATAGGTTTGTACCTTTATTTAATTTATTTTCTGACTTAATGTTGTAATCCGGTGAACCGCCACATATTTTGACCACCGGCCGCCACTGGTTCCTAGCCAGGCTGATTGACTGTTCTGCGAAACGAAATATTCTAGTTATGTGTTGTGTAGAAATTATTCTGTAATTATTGTTTTTCTTCACGCGATCTACTAAGTGTGTTAAGTGACGTTATTTAACAATATTTCAGACTCCCCCCTACAAAATAAAAATTTCTTTCCCCCCAATTCACAAATTATGGATACCTTTCACCAATTCCAGAATTGCCAGGCTTGTCAATTCAAGCCTTGAATTTTTTGGTGTAAGTCTTAATGATTTTTGTCAGTCCATTACGCAAGTGTTGCAACCTTGTCGTGACTTAACATTATCTGCCCTATTTTTGTAAAAGCTATAACTTTTTGTTGTTGTCCTGTATTGTATCATTTCTCTTTGTATTTACTTCGTGTAAGATATAATTTCTTGTAATAGGATATAATTCGTTAATAAATTATTAAAGTGGGGATGCCATAGTCTGGCTTCGGTTAACAGGGAGCATTACAGACTCTTGTGCGGGATAAAATAAAAATGGAGAAGGCACCAGAAGAATAAGTCGTTTTTGTAAAGCACACTTAAATTGAATCGTTTAAAAATCTACGTTTTTTATTACATACTCGTATATGCCAGTATTTGAAATGAGCCTGGTTCGTTTTGTTTAAAAATGTTCTCTTAGATACATCAAACACTCATAGTTATACCAACTTTTTACCGTTGTATAATTTTTTTATAATTAACTAGAAACCTGATAATTTCTATTGTTCGCATTGCGGTAGGGGCCAGGTCATATGTCGCATATTTTTATTGCCACCGCAAACCTGCTGCTTTCCGTTTAACCCTTTGGAAGGCTGTGGGTTATTATTCACCACATTATATTTTCACCATTTGCAAACATGCTGAAGCAGCAAATACCACAAAATATCACAATTTTCAGCATGTCAATAGTCAAAAAGTGCAGGTTACTTAAAAAAAACTTTGGTGCGTCGGTTGTCAACGTTACTCTGTCAATTGCACGTGAGTTTTGTCGGTTGTCAACGTTACTCTGTCAGTTGCACCTGAGAGTTTTGTCGGTTGTCAACGTTACTCTGTCAGTTGCACCTGAGAGTTTTGTCGGTTGTCAACGTTACTCTGTCAGTTGCACCTGAGAGTTTTGTCGGTTGTCAACGTTACTCTGTCAGTTGCACGTGAGAGTTTTGTCGGTTGTCAACGTTACTCTGTCAGTTGCACGTGAGAGTTTTGTCGGTCGTCAACGTTACTCTGTCAGTTGCACGTGAGAGTTAGTTGATCTCTTAGCGGAGGTCTATTAATGTATTTTATAATAACCTTTAATCCTTTGAATGCCAAGGGGAAATTTTTTTTTTTTTTTATAGTGAATACCTCACAAGAGTCCCAACTGCTCCCGTCTGGAGCCAGTGAGACTATGGCATCCCCAATTGGGGGATGTTGTGAGGCTGAAGGTAAGTGGGGAAGGGAAAGAGGAAGGTGGGGAAGTACCTGGCTATTCAGATCTAGTCACTAAACACGGCTAAAGCCATTTGGAGCAACGTTTCAATTCTGAATGGTGGTCTTACACCAGGGCGATACTGGTAGTATCTTCCACTCTGATAATAATGGTAATATGCCAATCGCCTGACAACTTATCCTATTTTCGTATTAACTTACTTATTTTTTTGTAAATTTATGTTTTTGTAATTTTACCGTCTTACCAGATGATGTATGTATACATGTATACACATATCTTACATATTATATAGTTTTCCGGGATAGTTAGTCATATTCAAAGAAATTTTTATTTTTTCTCTTAAATATTATATAATGAAGACGAAAATATTCCTGAGTTTCATTATATTTTCCATCGAAATAAGTGTTCTTCATAATAAAAATAAGTCATTCGAGGCTTTCCTTTAGATAAATACGTTACTTTTAAGAAGCAGAATTATGACATTTTACGACGCGCTTTTTCACAAATAAAAGATTTTCTAGTGATTAAACGACAAGCTAGCTTGACGACAGCTACTACCACCACAGTAAGCTGAAAAAGTTGCTTGTGTTGTGATGGAGGACTTAGCCAGTCGAGGAATTGAACACACTACGTCTGGGTGGGACCCAAACGCGATGTCAACTCGGCCACCGACCGGTCTTTTCTTGGTACACTAGGGGTTAGAACTGTATTCAAAGAACATAGATAATTGCAACCTCTATTAGGCATTCCAAAGGGTACATGGACTGTGTTTTCTGGCTTCCTTTCCATGCCACCCAGCCTCCTCGCCCATGCAAGAGAAGATGCTCTCGAAAACTAGGCCTTTGTAAAAACAGTTATATACTTCTTGTTTCTCTTGCGTCTAGTGAGTGGCATCCTTATCATATAAGAATTACATCTCTAGTCGTGCCAAAGCCATCCTCAATAAAGCAACATTAGTAAACATTCGTGATATGAATTACGCTTTGAATTAATAACTCACTACCGACGACTAACGGAAGATATCAGAGAAGATGAGCATTCTAATTAAAAACTACCAAGGAATAATAGTAGCTACGACTGTTCACGATTAAAACGTTGAATCCGGTGAGAAGTTCATTAATATGTTAAGCCGCAATAATAAAGCCTACCCACACGATTCGATCAAATTAGTACTTAGGTACTTTTTTTACCAACACAATTATTAACTAACACGAGTTTAATCCATTATTATTCGCCTTTGTTAGTTTGACCTTTGTGTTCAAAATGTTATTATTTTTATTTGAATAGAAAACTCATCCCAATCTCCACTGGAAGCAACAGAGATAAGGATATGGCAAATAAGATTGCTATTAATACTGAAAATTTATTGTAAAATAGCTGTCCACGCGTTGTTGTGTCTGCCTATGCAAATAGAGATCAATAGCATGCGTCCAACAGATGGCGCTGTTTTTCAAAGAAAGCTTGTTTTTACCTGTCACATGTGACATCTATATTATATACGCGTAGTCGAATGCAACGCTGTGTTAAAATTTCAATTAAATCAGTGGATAACTTTCGGAGATTTAAGATTTTTAACAAACGAACATTTAC
This sequence comes from Hesperophylax consimilis, assembly GCF_061612785.1. Lineage (NCBI taxonomy): Eukaryota > Metazoa > Arthropoda > Insecta > Trichoptera > Limnephilidae > Hesperophylax > Hesperophylax consimilis. Next base: position 24,276,565 of record NC_142849.1, on the reverse strand, counting down.
ATTTTTATTTATATAGAAGATTCGGCGACAAATCGCATTTTTATTTTAATTTTATTTGTTTTGCTCCCTTATTTATTTGAAACCGAGCCGAGGGCGAAACTTACCGTTCTGCATCACTACATAAACTAACTAAATTCTTCGTGAATTTTTTTCACATTTGACAATCGCATAACTTAATAATAATATTATTTAATTTGATTAACATTTTTTTGCTCTTCCTTCCTCCTAAAACATATTGCGCAATAAAATTTCCTCATCCTTTTCTAACTCCGCTTATTCTTTTGTGTAATTATCATTTTTAAAAAAATCACGAAAAAACCTCACTTTCCGATCTCTCGCCCATCTTAGCAGATATAAAATGAAAATCATCTTTTGATAAGTAGTGTTTAGTAGTTTGACCACGGACAAGGGTCATTATATCTTCAATAGGTACAAAAAGTTACCATCAACTCTTGATGCTTCCTCTGACCCACCTTTGTCGCTTTTTACATCTCTTAATTGCCTGTGTCCTCTTTTAAAATTCGTTCCACAGTCACTTATGATATTTCGCGTGAGAATAATAATTCATATCTACATACTTATGATTTCCTTTGCATCTATCTCTCGTAACATGAAATCAACAATCCCTCAATTATTTATATTATTATTGTGTTCAGTGATTTGTCAAGTTGAATTAGCATTGGTGTCACGTTTTGAATGGGTATTTATTATTTTTCCTACCTGAGAGCACGCAGATGTGCCTGTCATTTGAATTTGTAAATGCCTCATAACGCATCGTAAGAAAACTATTCACACAAATGTGCCAACGACGCGACGCCTGGTGCAATCCTAACTGCATTTAGATTATTTGTATGCAGTTCGATGTGCGTCAGTTACATTACATTATAAAGATACTCTACTTAACGTAATACTGACAAGCTTTGAGATATTCATCAATATGTAGAGAACAAGAACTGGCACATTATTTAAATATTCTTTTTGGCCGATGGCAACCTTTAAAAGTTGGCAACACTACCTCGTGCCGTCAGCTGTTCAACGAAACCATTTTGAATTCATTCGAGATCTCGCGCGCCTCGTTGACAGTTGATAGTTATTTCTTTTTCTCTACATTTCCGATAAATTTACTGATAAAACTTTTAACTTTAAATGAACAATAAAAGTTCGATTGTTTCAATAATTGTTTTAATTTATGGAGTCAGACAATCTATGGATATTATTGCTGAAGGTAAACCGGCGATAAACACACAAATACACGCACTTCAAACAATCCATAAATATAAACGCGCATTGTATTATGATATTTAGTTGGTCACTGTGTTTTTGCTACAAAACAATGCATATTGCCGGATGAAACTAAGAAATACTTGGATATCGACGAGATAGTGGGGTCAGTGAAAAAATAATATCTCTTATTTTTCTTCTTTTTTTAATTCCCCCTGAATAAAATCCTTTTGACATAGTGCCTGGTTACTGTTTCAGTGTTTCCTACATACTTCGTTTAGCAACGCATTAGCATTGCTAAATGTGGATATTATCATTCTTAGTATTAAATAATAATGTGGGTGACAATACCCGTTTGTTTCGATGTATGTCACACTGACTGCGTCATCAAAAAAGAGGGCAACGCTCTAACGATGGTCGCATGCCGGGTCTAGCAGCAATCACCTAGATTAATAATAATAATAATAATAATAATGATTTATTGTCTTCTTTTCTTATTAACACATAGATATAATGATATCCTCACTGGGATCTCCCGTGCTGAGGATGTCATTTACATATTATAATTTAATTATAAGAAATTAATATTACAACAAAGTATAATGTAGTATATATATATTTTTTAAGTAATTTTAAAATAAGTAAGGTACTGTTTTTTGGTATAGTTCAGTTGATTCTGTTTTAGTCTGTGTTTGATTTCAGTAAATTTTCTATTTCAGATCTTCCTATGTTAAGTATCCAGCTTTTTATTTCAGATTTAAATGTTAAAGTGTTGAGGTTTTTGAGTGTGAGTGGTATTTTGTTGTAGAGTTTAATACTGTGATATAAGAAGCTTTTTTGCCCAAAAGTTGTATTAGTAATTATTTGTTGGATAAGTTTTTGATCATGAGATCTAGTGTTTCTATTGTACGTGTTTGTTGTTATTTCTTGTGTTTTGTGTTTATGAATGTAAATGAGTATAGTTTTAGAATATAGTTGTTTAATAGACATGATGTTAAGATTGGTGAAGATTTCGTTAGTGCTAGTTCTTACAGGAACTTTCAGTATAATTTTCATTATGGCTTTTTGAGATTTAATAAGTGGATTTAGTATGTTTTTATTTGCACTGCCCCATCCGATAATACCGTATTCTAACAGTGATTGGCATAGAGCCATGTAGATTTTGATTAAGTCTTTTTTAATGAGCACATTCCTGATAGTTTTGAAAAAATAACTTAGTTTTTTAATTTTATTATCTAAATAGCTAATGTGATTGGTCCATTTTAAATTTCCATCTATTTTTAGACCTAGATACGTTATGTGGTCAACATTTTCTAATGAGGGACAATTACAATGTTCATTTAAGTGATGCGGGCTATGAATTTTCAAGTTATGGTTTTCTTCAGAGTTTTTTGTATTTTTTTATTTTGAAAGTGATGAATTTGGTTTTATTAGCATTTAGTGTAAGTGAATAGTAGTCTAGCCATTTTTTAATCCTGTTTAGTGTGTCTTCTGCTTTCTTAAATGTTTCTGTCCAATTATTCCCATTTATAAGGAGAACAGTAGTTAGTAATTAGTTTAACAGTAACAGTAATTAGTTTATTGTTGGAATTTAAGCTGCTCGTTGGTATTTTGTCTTCGCTTACAAACATCAAAACAGAATGGACATCTAATAAGTTAACACCTGTTCATTAATTATTGGTACATACGAGCCATTTAACAATAATAATTCAATAAATTTAAATATTTATATCAAATATTTTGTGGGCTTCAATTTTATTGCTTTTTATTTAGTATTTGGTTATTATATATTAAAACCGTTGTTTTTTTTACTCTGAGCTGATCCTGACTGCAGTCTGTACTGTGAAGTTTGCCCCGATAATGGCCAACTTCCGATAGGAGATGACATCGGAAGAAGAATAAATTAATTTGCGTTTCATAATAATGATAACAAGTAATGTGTACGATAATTTACTGTCATCACCTAAAAATAGGCTATTTATCACCCTTGTAGTCAAGTGCCTACAAGGGCTTACAATTTATATTAATGACTCGTTTCCGTTGAATATTGATTATACGTTCCGTATGTTTTTGCTAACCCTAGCTACGGTAAGCCTCTATATTTTATTTATTAAAATTTAGATTGTTTTCCCAGCGCACATCCATTAAAAATAAGTAATTCTAGGGGCGGAAAACCTTCTAGTGTAATTATTTACACTAGATGAGTATGATACGCTGGGGCTCGGATGTAATTATAATATATATCGTAACCCGAGAAACTGAGAAATTTATTTACCAGAATTGACCTCATTATCGTGGCGAAGCTGTAATTTACAAGTAGGGGCGGTCATATGTGCGCAATTACCATGCAAATGCCCGACTGTATTCCCTATCAACTTAATAAAATCACGCGCGTATCACCGCCTTCATCACCGAGTGTGAGGCACGTTTCCCACGGTTCAAGGAAGGTACTGATTTCCAGCCAATAAGTAGGTTTTACTACTTCCAGCTTTTATTGACCCTATTGGATCATCGATTTTAAATCAGTTGAATTACCTATATACCTGGTTATTTTACAACACCATAGAACGTATGCTAATTGAATTGAAGACTGCATTCCTGCATACTGGACTCTTCAAAGACCAGTCCTCGAAGTGCAATATAAACCACGTCTGGGAACAAATCAAATCAAAGCCAGTTGGACCATTTAATACACGGTGGTGGTCAATAAGTTAAAATAATAGTAGAACACAGGCAGCAGAATGCATGAAAAACCGAAATAAAGGATCGATTGAATTCAATGATGTTCAATGAGCATTGGAAGTAAAAAATATTTTTTTTAAATACCTCATACTAGTCATATACTTGTGTTAAAAAATACAAGTAGGGACATTTTATTGAAAAATAATACGATTCATTTTAACATGTAGCAAACATATTGTACATAATTAGAATAAAATAACTTGTTTTTAATACCACTTTATTTATTATTTACTAACTAACCGGTTTTTTTTCACCCTGAACCTTCATCAGGGTTAAAAAAATCATATTGTTTTTACATAAGCCAATATGTTTAAGGTTCAGGGTAAACCGAAAAATAGTTGGTTTCATACTACAGGGTTTTCCAATAAGAGTTGTTATTTTGAATAGCCCGCTATTTCGGTAGATGTTACTTTTGAAGCTGTCATTTTTTAACATTTGACAAGTAGAAACTACGTCATTAATAAAAATGGAACGATACACGCTTCAACAACGCATTGAAATTATTAAATTTCACTTGAGTGAATCAAATGCAAATCATCTTGAGTGATGAGGCCCATTTCCACCTCGGTGGCTTCGTCAACAAGCAAAATTGTCGCATCTGGGGCTCGAAAAACCCAAGAGTTATTGTTGAAAAGCCTCTCTATCCTCAACGTGTGACTGTTTGGTACGGTTTATGGTCCGGCGGAGTCATTGGACCTTACTTTATTGAAAATGAGGCTGGAGCAACAGTTATGGTGAATGGATTGCGCTATCGAGAGATGATTAATGATTTTTTATGGCCGGAATTGGATGGTATTGATCTGGACAACGTTTACTTTCAACAAGATGGCGCTACGTGCCACACAAGCAATGAAACCATTGATCTTTTACGATTGAATATCAAAATAACACCTCTTATTGGAAAACCCTGTATATTGAAAACAAGCACAATAAAGTGGTATTAAAAACAAAGTTATTTTATTATAATAATAGTTATAACAATAACTACCACAACACGGGCATTAGCCTAGTTTGATAGTCAAAAGAAAATGTACTGCATCATCATCATCGTGTAAATATTTATTAAATAAATAAAAAATAAAAATAATAACAATGATATACGTATCTGTAATAAAACTAGTAATAAATTTTAATAATTAAAAGTAATATTTTAAAAACAAAAACAAAGCAACAAAAAAAAATATTATTTGACATATCCGTTCCATTATTTGGACAAATGTCCATTTATTGGTAGCTGATAATATTTAGGTACCTCGGTGTTGGTATACAGTAAGTTGGATAACTGAAGACTCTAAACTGGTTGTCTTCCATTGACCAAGATGTTTCAGAATACGAAATGGGTAGTTTGACCTAATTTTTTTAATGAACAAATGAAAACTTACGAATGCTCATGTAATATTAAATCTAAACTTGTATTCCTATTTCAAGTTTCACGCTTTCCCTTCCCTTTGAATCATTCTCTCTCGTCTTAAAAATCTAACCTACAAATAAGTTCATAATCTATTTGAACACAGATTAACGCACGATTTTGTCTTAATGAAATGAACCCAACATTAACTAAATCAAATAATAAAGTTTTCCTCCTGACCCGTGCCCTTTAAAGTTTATTCATGTCCACCAATGTTATGACCGGCGCCATTATGTGATCGCTGTCCTCATTAAACAGGCTCCCACGGCGCTACGCAACAAAATGCGAACACTCCAATAAGGGTACCTACTTACATTCTTATTGGGCTGTATGCAACATGCATTATAAATTGCACTTCGATGAAAACACTGCTCGAAGCAAGCAAATTGAGACCACCAAACAAAAAGTTTAAATTTATATGAAAGAGTTCATCCTGGTCTAAGACGACTAAACATAGTTTTTTTGATGAGTTGTCAAGGTACTTTACCAAGCGTTCGATACAAGAATTAACAAAAGCATGTCGTTCATAATCGCTACAAAACGTTTTAGGAATACTAAAGAGTAATATTGTTCGCCTGTTATTTAAAAATGTTTTGATTAGAATGACTCCTTCATGTTTTTTGTTGCGAAGTACGTCGTGTTCCATTTGTTGGTGTTTCGAATTTTTTTATTATTTGTCCCACCTAGGCATGTTAACTGCAATTATATTGCTCAAATTGTTTTATTGATAGGATCAATGAAGGGTGAATCTTCACCGTCATTTTTTATTGGTACCTATTTTTTTGTCCTTTAGCTTTATACAACACCATCATTGATTTATTGCCTTTTTTGTTATTTTTCAATTCTACTTTAATAAAGAAAGTACATAAATTAAACTTACCACTGCGATAAAATAATTAGTTTTTCTTCCTACTGCACACCTGAAACAAAATAATAAATTGGTTAAAAACACTTCCATTAAAATAAAACACCAAAAACTCATACATAGCAATTGTCATGTCCTGTACCAGTAAGAAGCCTAATTTTTTCTCGTATTTGTTTTCTTATTCCTGCCAAGTCGTGCCTGATTCTTTGGTTTACCCGTTGGCCCAAAGTGTAAGCTAAAATCGTGTTGCTATGCAGATCGAGTAAAGTCTAACTCCGTTACCGATCACGAACATTCGACGATCATTTTCAAATTAACCAAGCTGTTACTTGTCCAGCAATGCGACACTTTGTACTATGGGAGCATTAGAAAATGGACGACCAGGAAATCAAAAGTTACGTGAAGAATATGTAGCGGTTAATATTCTCATGCATTCCTCAACGCAGGCGCTCAGCGACCAGAATGGATAACAAGTTGATAAGAGGGAACACACAGGCCTAAAGATTCATCAGAAAATCTATATGCTTGTTAATAACAATGTTCAAAGTAATTAATATATTAATTTTAACTCGGCCCTATTTGTGTACCTTGTGGAATGCTATACCAATGAAGTGGGAATTTTAGCATTCGAATAGACAAGGTTCAGTTCAAATTGTCCGTAATACCAAGTATTTTGCACCCGTATGCAATTCGATTGCTCCAATTAAATATCCACGCCGTTTGCATGCATCACGTCAAGGAAACAACTAACTATTGTACACATTCAGTTTTATAGGATCATATTTACATACGTTTGTTACGTAATCCTACCGCTATATAGCCTTACGTTAGATAATAGCTAGGTTCTATTCCAGCGTCTATTTTACAACCCAATTGAGATCTAATGCGGTGTTTCCTTGTAAGGAAACAGAAGCTGTGATATGCACAGTTCTAATGACACAGGTATCGATAAAGTCTAGAGTTGAATAGCATATCCATTTCCATACAAAGACCGCAGCTTTTATCTGCCATTTTGGTCGCTGTGAATACGGAATCACTGTGATTAAGAAGTAGAATTAGAGAACGGTCTTTTCAGGGACATTCAATTTTGTTGGTTTTTTGCAACTACTGAACCTCAGAATACAAATATACATTCTAATCACTGAAGCGTCAAATAACATTAGCAATCATTAACTTGTATATGTAAAAAAGCGCGTAAAATAGTGTTTGCTTCGATGCCAGTTTTTTATCCCGTTAATCCCATTTCATAATGACGTAAATCTTATCAGCTGCTCTTATTCCGACTACATTAGTTCACGTTACAAGCTTTTGTACCTTCACTCAAAGGATAACGATGCTCTAAGATATAGCAACATCACAAGTCATGTTTCTTTAAACCCTTAATGTCCAGGTTAACGGCTTTCTCAGACTTAATTCGCTTGCGGCAATTTTAACGCGCAGGGGTCTATTAGGCGTGACGAGTTGTGTAATATGAACAATAACAAGGAATCGATTATCATTATCTTCGTCTTTCTCTTTTCAATATTGCCTTAACATTTACTTTATTATAATTTATAACATATGGAATTAAATGCTTTGATATTTATATATAAAGAACACAATTTGATATTTCTCTTTTATTTTGCGGTTAAAGATAAAGGTAAAATAAAATGATGCGTGGTTTTGTGGCAGTGGTGGAACATTGTTATTTTTAATGAATTTTAAAATTCAAAACTTTTTATGTACGGTGTGTATTCAGTTTTAGGTTACCTGAGCAAAATAACGACTCATTTTCTCGTCTCAAATAGTCTTTAGTTACACCTGCTGAGCACGATGCGACGCGACGCGACGGTTCGATTTTCCCCACAATTTTCTCTCTGAGTCCCTCCGAGCAACATCATCACTCTGCCTCTAATTACACAGCCAGGGACGTGTTATCCCGACATTACACCTTCTTATCGATCCCAGCGGCCATTGAATCTTCAATTACAGATGTATTGTTTAATAATGACCGCAATTTCCCCTTAAAAACACTTCGGACATTTTGTTTCCATCCACGATAACATCTACCGCTTTCCCCATCACTTTGTTCAACGACTCAACCCTTTGCGCTGTCCAATTGAAACTTTATGCTTCTCGAGAACAACCTGTAAGCTTTATTCCGCAATTATTTATTTATATTCACCGCTTGTTCTCTGTGAAACTGCTATCAAAATAGCTTATGCAATTTCACTCAGAATTACTGTAATTCTAGCGGATTTTTTTGCATGAAAAATGGAAAAATGTTGAAAGCATTTTTTATTCCCAACCTCGAGGCGTCATTATTAAAATTAAACGTCGCTCCCGGCGGTAAAATTACTTTCTGAAACAATCTCATTATTGTGTAGGTAGGTTGTACTCATAAGCTTGTGAAAAATAACTGCAAGTGCTCATTTTTAGATTAATCTCGATTGAGTGTACTTAGTTCCGTGTGTAGGTATTATAATATTACGTTGTTTCGGGTTATCAATTTTCTGTTTCGCGTCTACCGCTCGGGATCGGACTCGGAAAGGGTTCGACTAATCGGACCGATAACCATCTCCATCGTGCCAGACCGCTAAACGGCCTGAACAAAGTTTACTAATGGCCGATTGTGGATATCAATCTGGACTGAAATTATTTTAAACTGTATCTGGAAGATGCTGGGAGCTTTATCTTATTCTAAGAGGCCCTTTATTGTCTTCCATCAACATGCTCATTATCTGAGCCTTGCCTGGATGCACTATCCTTATTCTGGAATCTGGAGCTGAATCGCCAGCAATTAGAAATGTTATCGAGATGTTAGAAAAGCCAGTGACAATTTTTTACAGGAAACGTGACCAAAAATTTCACATATCTTTTTTTTAATACCACTACGTACTACTACACTATTTTAATGTTATGACTGCTTTAGATGTGTACCTACCTACTTAGTTTTCTCCTTCATAGTTAAAATTACCCTTGCTATTCCAAATTTTATCTTCTTCATTGATAGACTTCGATTTTGGTATAAGCACGTGAAGAGCCGAAGGTCCATTCGATAGTACACATTGAAAAGAAATTATTTAATGAATAATGGTAGTTGGAGCTATTTTCTTGTCTTACTTCCATTCCCAATTCCGCTTGCTCCCGTGCTAAACTCCCGTATCTCTCCCCAGTGTCCCGGCCTAACTAATGAGGTAAGACGGGACACCAACATCTCAGTAAACATGCAGAGGCAAGTGCTAGATCAAAGATACAGAACACGAATGTCCCAGCTTCCTGGACCAATATGTAAATCAAGAGTAAACACACGATACACGAGTCCTTGTAGAATCGAATGAAGAATGGAAACCTTTTAAGGTCTTTTACAAGCTATCAAATAATATTTCCGAAATCTTTCCACTTCTAGATCTTCATCAAATTTAGTCGAACCGTATTGACAAAGCTGCAGATCAAACACAACATGCGATTTAATTAAACTCCTGATATATTTATTTAACTTTTGTATGTTAAAACTGAACATGAATCCAAACTGTTTATAGTTAGTGGAACTGTGGCATCCCCAATCAGAGGAATTATGTTAAGCTGAAGGAAGTGACCGCTTAATACGCATATGCTCACCTAAAGCTATTTAGATTTTGAATGTTGATCTATCACCAGGACATTATCTACCAATCTAGATTGACGATCATAGTGAAAATGTATAGTTTTCATATTTTCATTCATAATTTAGTTTTTTTTTAAACAATCTATAACCGCACATTTTGAAACGGTTCGAATTGGCTACATCATGTAGAAAGCGCTACTGGTTGGTAAGATGGCTGTAACCAACGTTGGCCGGCGCGCCTTTTGTCGCTAATACCATATTCACAAACAAAAATTAACATGTAGGTACTTTAGGCGGCAAATCAAAAATGGCACACAAAATAAATTCATCTTCAACATGGAAAAATAATATAAAAAATTCTATCAAAATCGTATTTTTTGACAATTAAAAAACATTGAAAATACCCTATTATTTGTGTCTTCAAAACAAACCTGTAAACAAACGACATACTATTTCCCTGTCATTCTATTTGAAACCCGTCCTTGGTTGTTCATATTTGCTTATATCCTGATTTAACCGGATGTCGTATTAATATCTTGGAGTGGGAGTAGTGTGCTATTTGCTTTCAAGTTTGCTTCTGTGGTTATTCTCAACCTCCTCGCAGATGGCTAAATACCACGGTGATAAATAAACAAGCATCTGCTGCGGTGCAATAATTCGACGGTCTCGTTAGGTTCTGTCGTCACCCTCGATGTGGGAATGCGGGTATTGCCTTTTCGCATGCAAACTATAAGTTATGATTTTATAAACTGTTTGCATAGGTTTCCGCAAGGTTCTGACTGAGACGTCAATTAATTTCCAATCAGTATAAATTAGGTTAGCTATTCAACTTGTTTATTTTTAATTAAGTGAGATCACATAGTAATATAATTTTATGTAATAGCTTTTAAACGCTCTTTGACGCCACTTCGTCAACATTCTCTCTTTACTAACACCGCCACTTTGAAAACCTGTTCAGAATACATAATTTTAATGAAAAACTATAAAAAAATCTTCTCGTACCTCAGGCGACCACTAAAAAAAGTTACCTATGAGTAGATTTTATTTTACTGTGTGAAACCAGCAATCGGTATTAATGATGTCGTAAATATGAGATATATTAAATGATCAGTCATATATCAGACTGCGATTGAATTGATTTCGTTTATATTTAGATTTCAAATCTCAAAACCAAAAATTCTCAAATCATATCTATGTTTAGATGCTTTACTTTAAGTACCTTTTTTAGCGGTCAAGTCATTGTAAAACTGCTGATCTTTTAGTACTTTTGCTTGTTTTCATCCCCTAATTATGACCAATTAAACGACATGCCTGTTTTTCTCTTCTGACAGGTCCAGTTTTTCCATATCTTTTTTAATGGTCTGTTTAATAATTTTCCGTGCTTTTGGAGACTGTGCTCCCTTTAACAACCAGGTATGTATCTCATCCTGCGGTGGTCCTGCAGACCTGTAGGCCTGTGGATCTGAACCTGCCCACCATACACTGCCATATACTTCGCACCTGATACGGTCACGATCTAGTAGCTCTCAGCCTAATTTATTTATCACATACGACATTTACATTACCATCGACATTTTTAACGTAACCTACAGGCAGTTTAACAATTATCTTTTGACGTATGTCACAAAGTAGTGAAACTGACCTTTTTATGTGTTTTGCTATACTTTTTGTCCAATTTGTAATCTTCTCCATAATGTATTGGTGAATAACCGTTTTACGGAGAACATGAAAAATAAATAAATAAATAAATACTAACGTTTGTTGAAACTTTGGGTGCAAAAACTTGAATTCTGATCAAATTAAAACCAATTTTATGGAAAATAACTTTAATTGGTATTACAAGAAACAAACCATGCAAAGAACCTGCATGATTTTTCACCCCCCTGGATCTTTACCAACTATATTTCGATGTGAATTACAAATTACGTATTTATGTTTCCCTTTTACAACATTTGAATCATATGCCAATTAACAACAAAACTGAACCTTTTCACAGCCTGCATCATCTGAAATACCTAATTTCCTTAATTTAATAAAGCGCCGTCTTAACTGAGTAGACCTAATTTAGCTATATTATGATTAGTATTTTTAATCATTTTGTCTATAATCGTTAGTTATTTGTGAAGCAAGCTTGAGGTGAGATATCAAAAAGGGAGTTTAAAATATTCGCTAACATTAGTTTAAGTTTAACCAGCATCTGAGATAATCACATTGTGAGAATTGTAAATTTATTTAATTACAGACATATCTAAGAAACGATTTTAATACCTACCCAAGTAGCTTTCAAAATGCCATTATTGCCCAACAACTGTAACTTCCCACGAATCTGCATGTTCCAATTTGAATATCAAAAATTTTACATTTCCGCCCATATACGGCTCGTTCAAAATGTCTCCAAAACTTCGCTCGGGTAACGGGTCAATCGGAGCGCCCCGGGTGTTTCCGTTTCCAGTAGCAGATCATGTTGTACTGTAGAATCACACCAACAATCTCCGCAAACTATGCAAAGTACACGGGGTGATACACGATCTGTCGTACAATGGGAAGGCATGTACAAATTATTCGCGTGATCCAGTTGAGATAACGGTGGGATGTATTGTCACAGACGGTCCCCTATATCCCGCGGAGCGATTCAAACGAAGACTTGGTCTACTGGTGAGCCTCAATCCTGGAACGTTAATGGATGAAGTGTCGCGAAGTCGTGTCTTTCGTTCATTGCAATTTGTTTAATTTTCGCGAGCTTTTGTTCGGCACTGAGCTTTCTAGGATGTGTGCTACACAAAGCCTCAATGCTTACTATAGATAAGACTCGTGTTTTTTGAAGACCATTTGTTATTTTTGTATGAATTTGTAAGTATTTGGATGGGCAAAATACGCCCGAGCTTAGAAAATCTTGTTCGTTACAAATAAACCGTTTATTTTTTCGAACTTTGTTATGCATTTAACTTCTTTGGATCTTATAGTGTGCTTCATTAAGCTCCAATAGGCATGACGAGTATTTCCTAGCAGAGCTTTGTTCTTTTGGCAGCTGTCTATAGTCAGAGTTTGCTTAGAAATGCAACGAATCAAATCTCATTCGTTGAAAGTACTCATGTTTAAATCCGTTATATTTATCCTTTTAACAACTTTATATACCCTTGCGCAACAACATCCTTTGTACAATACCGACCAACGCAACTCCATGTTTGGAGCGTTCCTTCACAAACTTCCGAAGGTAGGAAATAGAAGAAGTTGTTGAACATAGTAGAAATAAGTTTGTACATAAACAATAAAGCTGTCTCTGGGATGATCCGTGTTGTTTCCTGGCTGGTTTGAATAGAAATTGCTTTACAGATACACAGAATATTGATGGTCCGACGTTTCAATCCCTTGTCGGATTATAGGAGTTTCCTTCCTTTGAGAACTAACCCGAAGCGTTTGTAAATTCAATGTCTTCATCGGTTGTACACGAGCTTTAAGTTTAATAGCGCTTGTATTCAGCTGTTCGTTGATTGGCCATTGGTCAAAACAATGGAATGGAAAATATTTTATATTCTTAAACCGACGTTCAGAGTCCTTTTCTGTTTAAATAACTTGCAACGGTATATTAAATAGCATTTTCCACACCAATCCGTTAACCCTGAACAAGATGAGTAATTAATATTTAATTGCACTTGATGGCTTCGAGGTCTAACACGTTGTGGTGTTATAGCCATCGACCAATACATCGATGGTTACACCATATTATTATTGCTTCCAATATCCTATCCATTCTGTTGTAGGCCCATAACATTACCATACAAACAAGGTTTCTCTATTGCTATTTGAAACAGAGATTTCCAAACACCATCTATTCTACGAAATGATTTGCTTTATTTGAATAAGTCTTCGTTTTACAAATGTGATAATTCTTTTACGTATGATAATAATGTATCTATAACGGTATTTTATCTAATAAATTCACTCATAATTTTTTTTATTCATTCAAATTTATACTAATCCCTCTATCATTCGTTTATTCGTTTAAGCTCTTCCGGAATTAAGCCAGCACTTTATGTTCACTGTTTAAATTGGATCATTTTAATTTTACTTCTATCTACTTTCATTTAAAAAATCTTTCAAAAATAATTATTGGATAATTTGTATAGCGCCGTTTTTGTGAAAAATTACCCCAAGAGCGCTATACAAATATTACTGTATTCGATATGTATCGTATTTATCAATAATACTAAGTGCCTATTCGCCATGAAATAAATTTATTCTTTTCAAAATTATCAAACACTATTCCATGATGTTTTTACATAATTATGATAATAATAATTTTTTTCTGATGTATATAGCGCTATTTTCGTGAATAATCACTTCAAGGGCGCTTTTATAATATGTATACAAAGAAGAGTGTCTGCGGGTAATTGTTTTTTTACGCAAATCTATAGGTTTTTTCCGAGATTGATGAAATTTTTCACACTTAACCTTTAAAATAAGATTTAGGTCAGTTTCTACACGAGATTTTGAAAAACCACACTCATCTCCTTTTTCCATCCCTTAAAATAGAATTTTGAAACTTCTTGATTAAATTTTGCACACTTGACGTTCAAAATAAGATGTTCACATCTGACTTCGAAAACCCCTGCGCAAAATCCAGGGCAACGCCTGGAACCTAAGCTAGTATGCCAAATAATAAAAACTTGCGGACTACGTAAGTACAATTAAATGCGCCATCCACAAATTTCATAACCTCACAGACATCACGACATCATAACGTCCACCGTTTGAGGGTTTTCGCTGTTTTAAAAGCTTACTGATTTATCAGCTTATTTAGCTGAATGATCATTTGGTTCTACTTCCCCTCTGCTCTATCGTGCAGGTAAATCGTTAGGTTATCCCCAGTATTTATGGCGGGGTGATTCTCAGCGGGCCACCTTATTACCTGTCTCTCGTGCATAGTTATTAGAATCGTAAAAATAATTGAACCGCCACCTTTGTTTGTACTTGGCGTCCATAACGGTCCGCATTTGCATCTCAGAGCGTGTTGTTGCGGTGTTTGTCCGCTTGTCCCTGGACACTACCAAAGTAGTATGCATAAATTTCAGTTTCTCGAGCAAGAATAATATTACGTTTCCTATCATATCTGCTGCAATATGGATTTTCGATATGAATTAATTCGACAATATTGTCAACACGTAGTTTTATATAATTTCTAAATGCTGCCGGTTTTAAAAATTGTGATGTTTGGTAAGAAGTTGGGTTTTCAAGCGATAGATGGCACCAGTCATAAAGCTTCTCCGGAGTCCGACAGATGTCGTTAGAGTGTAGCAATTGTCTGTGGGATATTATTGCCAGACAACAAGCTTCTAGAAACAGAGAATTACCAACCCTCGGGTAATGAACAGTGTAGCTAAATCCAGACTTATTTATTGTAACGTAAATAAACGCAATTATAGTAAAGAACCTTTTACTTTATTAAAGAGTTTCCAACACAGAAATCTGCAAGTAAATCAGAGATATAACAAAAATATATCTTTATATCGGAATAAAAGTCCATATTAGAATCTCGGAGCATCTTTCTACGGTGTTTGTCCACATTTCCCTGGAAACTGCAAAGTATGCATTCATAAATTTATTTTAGCTTCCCCAGCAAGAATAAGATCACGTTTCTTGTCTTATCTGCTGCAATATCGATTTCCGATGTCAATTTATTCGCCTTAATGTTATCAACGCGTATTTTTTTAAATGCTGCTGGTTTTTAAAAGATATCTGTTTATAGGACAGGATGTATCAGATTAAATCATTTCTTAATGTTGCATTACGTTATTGGCTTTCAATGACGGAAACTTTGTATTTTGTAATACGGTGAATGGACTTAAAATTAAGATTAGGTGCATCCTCTTTCGTCTCACACTTGACTGAATTTAATTTTTATGCTTCAAACTTCTTCTATCTTCCATTTTTTTTTCGTTCTAGTTAAACTTAGTTACACAACAGTTGCTGCGCTTCCTCTTCCTTCTTCAGTCAATTTTTCATTCAAACACCAAGACAAATGTGCAGAGCATAAAAATGCAGCATTTGCCGAAAAGTTGACTGTATAAGACGTACGAAGCAAAACTTTACTTAAACCCCGTCAAAGTCATAAAAACAATTGAAAGTAATTTTATTCGCTACGAGACCGGTTTGAAACCGATGGGGCAAATGCTTCTAATTGGCAGTACACGTTCATTAGCCGACTCCCCCATCATTGCACAAGCATCATTGTCCTCTCAGTGATGATGGAAGGAGAAATTAAATGTTATTCGTAACGCGGGATTTTCAATTTTGTTTTCTCGATTATTCATTCAAAAGTGAACGAATGAACTGAAATCTTAGAAGTAGAAATAACCCACTACGCGACATCCGATCGACCTAAAACTCAGCAGATAGACTCGTTGGCGATGACAATGCATTCTACCAACTGGTGGCACTCATGCACACACGCATTTTTCTAAAATTATGTGCCATTATATAAATTAAAATTTACACCAGGTTATATACGAAATAAAAGTCGGTACTATCAAATTAGAATTTTGCTTGGGTGTTGTTGACCGAATTTTGTTTAATTTTGTTCAGGTAAATGTAAATACGTCGTACAGTTAAATCGATGTTTAGATCTCTGTGAACCTTTAAACGTTAAATTGCCTATAAATACACGAACAAGCAGTCAACAGCCCGTGTCAGACCGCAAGACTTCTGTTCTTTGCCATGTAATAACGCGTATTAATAGAATAAATGGGTACACAAATCAACCGGTAAATGACGAGTACTTGTCTCTCCCAAAGAAATAATATTATCAGAAATGTCAGTCAACTGATAAATGCGTAGAATCTAATGGCTCCCAATGCCACGTGTTAAAATATGTAAAAACCATTTGATTTACTAACCGGTTTCGCTTGTGTTTCAACACTTTTTAAAAATGTATTATCATATTTTACACTTGAATGAATTTCAGCCTGTTCTACCTTATATTGCGTGATAAAATGGATTTTTTAGTCCGAACCCAAGTCTCCATATAGGGCCAGTAAGAATGAAAAATTTTCCAGAAATCCAACTTTACGCAGATTTTGTTACTGATTTCGCAAACCGTCATTGTTTTCACAATTGCAAAATTTCAGCCCATTCTACCCCATACAGCCTGATAAAATGGCTTTTTTAGTCCGAACCCAAGTCTCGAAATAGGGCCAGTAAGAATGAATTTTTTTCAAGAAATCCAACTTTTCGAAGATTTTGTTACCAATTTCGCTTGAGACCGTCATTATTTTCATGATTCCAAAATTTCAGTCCATTCTGCCCCATACAGCCTGATAAAATGGTTTTTTTAGTCCGACCCCAAGTCTCCAAACAGTGCCAGTAAGAATGAAAATTTTTCCAGAAATCCAACTTTACGCAGATTTCGTTACTGATGCTGCTAATAATTCGTGAAGGAAATGACATAGTGAGCTTTAATTCCATACAGCAAAATCTGTGCAAATTTACTGACGCCAGACATACCGTTTGAAGCGGTTGAACGGCTTCAAACTTAAACAAAGAGAATTTCTGCTTTAAGGTTACGTTAATTGAAATGATATATCGTTGTAACGGTCAGTGCGCTTATTTATGGTCGTATCAAGTGATGACGACGTGGGAGAAAGACTTGCATAGTAAAAAGGTGTTGTGGGAGATAATAAAGCATTATTTATATTTGACCGAATTTCAAGCAGCACCGTGGGTCGCAGTTAATAAGCCAAGAATAAAGCGCCCCAAAAAATATTATCTTATCTCTCCCACTAAAAAATGTAAAATACAACTGTGCAACGTTTTTTCAACGATTTAAAGAAAGGCCTCTTCAACAATCACGTATCGATCTAACCTAACCTTACCAAAACCGTACTATGAAAATGCCTAGACACTAACAGCGCCTCAGCTCCAGTAGGTATTAAAAGTAATACAAAATGTATTATAAATTGCATTTTAAAGCGATATGACACCCTTATAATGGGAGCTTTCTCTTGGTTCACATTTCAATTAAATTCCGATGAATTCGTAACTATAATGCATTTTGCTAGACCGATGCCCACGGATGTAAGTTTTTTATATTTAAAATTAATAAAAACAGTAACTTACCGTTAAAATATTTTACATCCCATGGTGTGAAAATGTTTACAAAATCGGCGGCCAGTTTTGATGTCAGTGTCCAGTTATACGAGTACTCACCACGATATATTTACAGCTTTACATATATATGTATAGTATTTTAGGGCAATGCCATACGTAGTAATGCAAAATCATGTGTTTTTGGTTTGAAAATTTGGTCGCCTAGAAATGTTTCAGATTCTTTAATTAAATACTGCGAGTAGAATACATCTTGGCCTTTGAAATTATCGAGTAATTTTTAGATAAGTCTTTTTATAAGCCCAGAAAAAAAAATAATGTATTACGCCTATGAAAACTGCTTTACAGTTCAAAATCTCCTACTTGCGAACCCATTTTCGGTTATGATTTTATTGTATAATGCGGCAAATTAAGTTATTTATAAAACGATCGAAAAAAAAAATATTTGTGACTAAACATCCACAAAATAAAATAAATGGCACTTTTTGGCCATGTTTTTTTCTTGCATAAATCAAAACAGGCGGATGGTGTTAAGCGGGAATTTAAACCTTATCGCCATCTGCGTAAGGGTTGTTATTGATAGCGGCTCAATTTAAAATATTACACGACGTAGTGCATCGCCTCAAACTCGATAATTTACGCATTCCTACTTGGTTATTCATTTGTTATTCTTTTTTATCCACTTTGTTATTATTTGACATGCCCACTTGTTTTATTGTATTATTCGACTCTGTAATTTGAGATTTGATAGGGCAAATCCAACCGCAGGTCTGTCCTTTACACCAGGGCCGCGCGTCGCATATTTTTGTACACGGCTGCTTCACTTACGTCGTTTAGATTCTGGCTTTATTTTTGGTTATTACCTGGACGGGTCCGAAGAACCGTTGGCCGGAGTCGCCATATCGGCAAAACAGAATACTTCACCAAAGACAGTGAGCGGCAGTTGCTGGCACACGTTCACGATGCCTGGCGATGCATGAAAGTGCTGGATTCTAAGTGTTTCGACTGTTCCAGGGATTTGAATAACTTTATGATGCGTGAAAACACATTTTTTCGTCTTAATTTCTGAAGTTAATTCATTTATGTAACTGCGTGACTGGTTCGAGTGCAGAACCACTGTTGTTACTGGCTGCAGTGCACTGTTTTGATAGCTAACCTCAGATAGATTTAAAAAATATTATTATTTGTTTTTTTATTCTTACAGAATTTATTTTCTGATTAATCCAAGCAACACCAGTTTTTTCTCATGTCTCTCTCTATCAATGATTTGCTGATAATATCATTAATTTATTCCGTTCGGCGCTTCGCAACCGTGACTAATTGCACCATCCACATGTCATTGCGATAGAGGAGAATCAAGTTAATTTGAGATGACTGACCCTGGTTGCCGGCACCAGCCACAAGGAGTTGTGTGATATAATGATCATTTCATCAACTTCATTCACTCTCTCGATCTCTTTTCGCTTATTATCGTCGTTGTTGATTTTAAAAACTCGGAATTTATAACATTTAATTGCGACGAGTTCACTGACACGTAATTAAGGGTCTTTATTTTATAGACATTCCATTGCGGTATGGAATTTTATTAGCAAAATACTGACGCACCATTCTTTGTACGATTTTAAATAAAAGTTACAAATGTACTAGCAACAACTCTCTGTAAGCTCTGGCGTCATGCAATTTGTACAGCTTTTCTCTCTAGAATACATTTGTTTTTAGCTCACAATGTCCATGATTTATGGAGCGTTGAAATGTCGATTAGATAATACAATACGTCATATTTTTTCATCCCCAATTTTCGGTTGCTCTTTATGAAAAAATGCATTGTTAGATCTCAAGGTATGCCCGCTAGTAATAAAGCTGGTTATTTTTTTTATAATTTATTTATTAATTTAATAACGCCCTTTTTAGAGGATTTTACATATGAGTAATAAAAATGATATATTAATGCAGTAAATATTTATTATACATAACTAAACAGCCTCAGTAACAATCTTCTGTATTTGTTAAGTGATAAATTTACTCGGTATAATTATTTTCCTTTAAAAGTATTCTGGCAATGAGGAGTACATATGGTAGTTAGTACTGGAATTTCTGCACTGAAATAAATCCCGACTTCTAGTATTACGTAGTATAGTCCGAAATCTTATCTTATCCATGCAAGCAATTCTGGACTATCATATGCATCATTTATAATTTTATATAGAAAAACTAATTCAGCGAAAATCCTTCCGTCAGACAATTTAAGCACATTAATTTCGTTGAAGGCGAAGCTTAATCTTTATAACGAATTGGTGTACATTATGAATACCAAAAATATGCTTTAGATAAATTGTAGGTTTTCCTATCGTTTCGCTTGAGTAGAATACAAATAAAAAAATAATTTACTCAATAAAAAATATAAATGTAAACTTCCAAAAAAATATATTTTTTCAATAGAAATGTTTGAACGCATAAAGGGAATAACTTTTAAAAAATACAGTATTATAGCTAAAATTATCTTTGACAGTTTCACTTGATTAACTTTTTTGCTTTCTTATAAAATTATTTACAAAATAAATAAAAACTAATTTTGTGCTTGAAATCGAACGTTTATAGACTCCGTTTGTCAAGCGATTTTAATGCCTATTATCTACGATATAAGGTTTACCAAGAATATACACATTTTTGGCTTGAAGTTTCCTCTTCAAAGATTGTTGTAGTTCAACAAAATTGAATTATAAATCATGCTTTCAATGATATCTCCTCTCTTCACTGAATTTCTCAATTATTAAAAAAAGAAAACTTTGCATATTTTCATTTGAAATTCCATGTAACGTGTTATAAGTGTATAAAAATCCATATCATCTGTTTTCGCGTTTAGTTTTTTTTTCTATTCACTTTGTGTTTAAATCCATTGCATGTTTATAAATGTTTATAATACCGCAGAATACTTACTTGATTTTATTTCGTGCAGTTTTTTTGTGTATCTCGGTCTTTATAATATTATTTATCTATGTATGTAGTTTTTACTTGTATAAATACAGACCTAATGGTTTTAAATTATTTCCGAGAGTAATCCTATGAACCCGGAGCTCCAAATTGTGAAATAGGATAAGTGCTTTGTAATTATTACTCCATAACTACAAAGTAAAATGTTGGCAACATTTCAAAGAATCTCGGTACAATATGTATTATCAAATAGACTAGCTAAAAAAATGTGTCTCAATGTAGATACTCCGGAACGGTGAACTCTCACATCATAAAATCCGCACAGCTTTTTGTGTCAAATTCTTCATGAGTTATGGAGCATCGAAATTAAAAAATCGCTCTAAAGAAAGACCGTAGTAAACATCGATGCACTATTGGTCAGTTATTTTATGTGCAGTAAAATCTATTGGTTCTCTGAGATTTTGACATTGATTGGGAATGGATTCGGAAACTTGTGTTTAGAGTACTTCTTCTTTATGTGCCGTATCAGTTCCCCCCGACTTTGGCGATCACTCTAGAAAATGTCTCTTTGTCTTGCGCTGCCCGGAATAGCTCCTCCACACTTCTAATGCCGGTCCACTCTCGTATATTTCGCAGCCAAGACATTTGTCTCCTACCAGGCCCTCTGCGACCCTCTATCTTGCCTTTCAATATTAACTGGAGCAAGTGATACTTCTCCCCTCGAAGTACATGACCCAGATATGAAATTTTCCTGATTTTTATTAATCTAAGCAGTTCTCTCTGCTCTAGCCCGCTTGAGAATTTCTGTGTTGGTGATCATGTCGGTCCATGGTTTAGAGTACTCAACAATCCAAATAACAATATCCCTGTCGATTGTGCAGGAATTGCCTTAAAAGCCGTTGGAAAAGTTACGAGGCGTGCTAAGGACGAAGGCTGTAGTTATTGATCTGTTAATGCTGGTCTTGAACAAACCCGTGTTTATTTTATTGTTTATGGCGAAATTACCACCACTACATTTACGGGATTTGCAAAGTGTTGGCATAGAAATGCAAAAAACATTACCTAGGTATATCAGCAACAATTGAGAATGTTCGACGTAATGTGTGCGTAATAACAGAAGAAGATGTAAACAATAGAATGCAATCAAGATAGTATTGCATTGTTGTTGAAGCATACTGTCAAATCGCATACTTAAATCGTAACTTTTTTTACACTTTAAACCACCTGAACAGTGTAAACAGAGACATCAGAGTAACAACTCTTCTTAACTATATTTGCCTTCGCATAAACCCTTCTAATAAGGGTTGATCTTTGGCTTAGTTAACAATAAGAAAGATCATTGTAGACATACTTTATATTTTTACAGTGGTCTTGAGGTGATTTTGCCTATAAACGGCGCAATACAAATCATCCAAATGTTATAATTATTATTTGCACTTTGGTTTTACATAATTTGTTTTCATTCTAAGCCCAGCAGCTTGAACGTTAATTTTACCACATTTCTAAATTTATTTTGTTTTTGTTCTTTGGCATTGTTTCTAAGAAAAATCTCCAAATCATGCTAGCAGTCCACAATGGAGTGCTGGTACCTACCCTGATGTATGGAAGTGAGGCATGGAACTGGCAGAGAACGGATGAACGTCGACTGAATGCTATAGAAATGAGACGTATGTGTGGTAAAACCGTGAATGATCGTGTGAGAAATGTGGAGATCCGCAATGAGTGCAAGGCTGATGTAAGGGTAATGAGTACGATAAAGTAAGAGGTGCTTAGATGTTTTGGGCATGTAGATAGAATGAGCGAAGAAAGGAAAATATATGACGCAATTGTGAATGGTAGCAGAAGTCGGAACGCCCGAGGAAGACATGTCACGATCAAGTGAATCAGATACTTGAGTTGCGCTATATCATAGTCAGAATAATTGAAGAGTATGTATGAGACAATGCATGAATGTGAATGAGGCAAGGAGTGTGTGCCAAGACCGAGTAGTTTGGCGGTCCGTCCTCTCTGCCTATCCCTGAAAGGGAAACGCCGTGATGATTAGTTAGTTAGTCTCTCGAAATCAAAAATAAATAAAAACAAATCATTTACATGTATGTAAACCATTGACTAATTACAACCATCAATGATGTTAACATATTCAGCAGAGCTGTCGCCTGATTAGCGCCTGCTTAGCGCCGTTAGCGGAACCTTGAACTTCATATTTTTTTCCACATTTTACTGTCTGAATTTCTTGAATGTGCGATTTTGACAAATCGAACAACTGAATCTCGTACATTTGCGCTTCACGTACGTTTGTTATTTAATTGTGTGGTTATTTCTAGCCACAAGGTAGAAACGACCATAGCTATAAATATAAAAGCAGGAATGCTAATTATTCCAAGCATTTGCGCTCTTTCTGCTCGGTCCCTCGAGCTGGATATTCTAATTGCCAGACCGCATGTGACGCTATCCATGGGAGAATGAATAATTACTCAAGTTCATTGCGGATGCCTCAGTCTGTGTCTATTGTCTCGAGGTTTTTACCACGGTATTACACAACTGCATGGCATCGGCCGGGCTTTACCGAACAGTTACATTGAATGCCAAGCAGTCTTCCAAGTTCCGTACGGAGTTCATTTGACCAAAAAATTACTGCCTCTTAAGAAATGTATCGTTCTGTTGTACCTATGTTTTGTTTGCATAAGTTTTTCCCTGATCTAATTTGTATTATTATAACTTTGTCTATTGATCACTTTAGTAATTAATTATTTTTCCACTGTTAAGAAGTAAGTGCACAGTGTTAATCTGATTATGTGCTGGCTTTCGTTGATATGTTTATTAGAGGTATAATATTGCAGGTAGATGCTATTATTGATTCCGGGCGTTTTAACACCTGCCCTGGTCGAGTCGTTCGGCTTTGCCTCCAGGCTTTTTAAGACTCATTCATTCTATGATGCATACTATTAATCAGATAGTACTTGCTTCGGTGCGTATTTATAGTTTCAAGCGGCTATTAAACTCGGAGAGGCTCGATTGAAACAGCTTTAAGGTTATTGCTTAATTTTAGTAAGATTTTCTGCCTAACAGGCCTGCTAGCAAAATACTAATTAAGACCATAATTACCTTTCGTGTGTTGGGTTCATTTTGAAAGTAAATCTGCGTGGAGATGTATGTAACAGAGTTAATGAACGGACGTATAGAACGCCAATTACCAACAACTCACTTTGATATCAGTGTGGAACTCATTCCATCTCCATCATTGAAGATGATGTCACTATAGAAGATAAACCCACAGCACAAGTCTAAAATTAAAGCAGCATATCAAATGAATGCTATTTTAACCGTCAGTAATGAATCACTTGTTGTAATCGCTTAATGTAACGTTTTTGTACGTGCATTTATAAGTTTTTTCTATTGCATTTAATGATCATCCATGAATGTATCGTGGATCTAATAAGTACCATAAAAATACAAAACCGAATTGTGTACATTATCAAAGCATTTATTAACTTATTCATATAGCGTGTGAGTTTTTTTATCATCTAACAGAAACCCCACTTCAGAAATCATCATGTAACCAATACCACTCCATTAGCTTTGGTACTTAGAGTCATGCATGGTTAAATCCCTAAATATAGTAGACACTTTCTGCAAAGTGGTTCAAAGCTGGTGTTACTGACACTATGGGGAGAATAATCAGATAAATCCACTTAACGATCCATTGAGGTTGAAAAGGACTGCGGTAATTTAATTGCACGCGCGTTTCATGAACCTTGGTGACAGAAACACGCTTGAGATGATGTATAACTTAATAAGTATGCTGTTTGCGTGTACGTGTCAAGTACTTACAACGAACAATGTCTATATATGCCAAAACCCTTCATCTTAAATATGTAAATTTATTCATAATAGGTGTTGCTTATGTTTTTGGGCGTGTGTTATGTTTCTTTGTTTTTGATGTACTGAACTGTCAAGTTCATACATTGATTTCAGTTTATTCCGTAATAGCTATTACCAATCTAACAACTTGGAAACTTTATTTTATTTCTGATAATACACGCCAAAAATTAGTTTCTCATCTTAGCGACTTTGAGGTGATTTTAGTAATAATATTATTATTAAATACCGAACCTTAGTATATTATTTATTTAATGTAACAATTTCAGGTAGGTTCAGGTTTCAGGTAGTGACATAATATCACTTCTTGGATTGATTTTGTTTTAAATAAAGTTTTTTTTTTGCTTTTTATGTTTGCGCTGTCGGCTGGGATTAATTAAGTACCTACTGCCAAAGTTGCCCGATAAATTATTTAATGAATTAGGTTGATCTGTCTCGCAGATAAGTTAGCTCTTTACAAGTATCGTTAAACAATGGTTTTCCACAGAAATTATGAGAACACGATTTAGTGCTCTGGTTCCCATATAAATCCGAAACGATATGAAATACTGTGTTTGGCCCAGGCAATAACTGTTCTCGTATAAAACCCCATAGCGGCTGCTCATTGTTCTACGACGAGTCCGCGATTGTCACACGTAACAATGTCTCTGAAAAATATCTTCTGAGATCTTTTCAACAATTCTTCAATGAGGAAGTTTAATAGCCATGTAACAATTAACATGCTGTTTTCGCAATTAAAAAAAAATAATATGTACTATGTTTTAACTCCGCACAGGATCATAAACTTTGGGGATGCTGTGTTGAAGGCTAGTTATATAGTGAGCCTTGGCTCAAGAAAAGATAATGTTATATATAGGAAGAATGAAATACATACACCGTCAAATCAATCAATAATGGCCTCCGTTGTCGAGGGGTAATGCTCTCGACTAACAATTCGGAGGTCGCGGGTTCAAATCCCGGCATGCGCAAGTAAATTTTATTTGTGCAACATTTCGCAACTTATTCATTTAAAATAATACATAGCCACGCATTCCAGAGTCGAAGATACTCTCAGTGTGTAAGACCATAATTTAGAATTGAAAAGTTGCATCAAATAGCTTTATCCGTGTTTGGTGACCTTATCTGAATTGCAAGGCACTCCTCACCTTCACCTTCCATATCTGCTTCCTCTCGCCTCTACCTTCAGCATCACAACATATCCCAATTGGGGATGTCATAGGCTCATTGGCTCCTGAAGGTGTGGTGTAGCTGGGGCGCTTGTGCGGTAATCGCATAAAAAAATTATATATAAATAATCGTGAAAATGATCGGTAACAGAAAATGTCGACAAACGCAACAATTTTCAGCAAAAACGTATTTTTGGTTAAGAACTTTGCACAAATCTGACAAAAAAATAACACAAGATGCCTTATTGCTTATACCGTGCTTTTAGTTGTTAATTAACAGAAAAGTTTTAATAAAATAAAAATATGTATCGTTATTGACTACCAGCATAAAAGAGGGTGACATTTAGTAGTGTTACGCCGTAAAACTAAAGTGATAGTATGCTACATTAAATGTCCGGTGAACAAGTACCGCCATACGGGGTAAAGCTATCAACTCTCGCTCGGTATAGCTAATGTAAGATGTTCCACATGATGGCCAAGTGGTGATAATCCTTCAGCTTCCCCTAAGTAGTTATTTGCATCGTACTAATTGACAAATCCTTCTTTTCCATATCGGTCTTAGATCATGGAATTATGACCGAAGAAATGCTCAATATCTCTCGCGTGTCATTTCTACTTATCTGATGGAACTGGTTTCGCGAGTTTCTTTAAGTGGTTACAAATTGTTTTTTTTGCCATTTACAGAAAAGACTTTTGTTATCAGACTAGTTTTGATTGATGTTTGGACGTTTGGTGATGGTCCTCAAACCCGCGTGTTAAATTCAATAACAGGACTCTTCACTTTTGAAGATTAAGTGAAGTAGTTTTTTTACAGTGTAGTGCGTGGAGAATGCCAAATATTGGTTGCCTGTCTTTATGAGAATTAAATTTTCCAATTATAGAATGAATAAAAACCTAGATATTGTAACTACAAAACGTTAAATTTTGTGAAATTGAAAACAAAACAACACGCTGTTTAAATAACTTCAACCTTTTTGAGATTGTGTAAACCCTTCTATATTGGACACTCGTTTATGAGACAAATACTTAGTTTCAACGGTAAAATTTATATAAACTGTTGATCATTTTCAAAAGAATCTTTCTTCATCAGAAATTTAAGACTTCAGACATTTAATTTTCCGCAAATGATCAGTGTTCCTACAGCACACCGCGTGCTACTAAGAATCGGCACCAGGATTTAATTCCGAATCGATCTTATATCACTCTAATCACCATAACTCGGGTTGGCTAATAGCTCCATGGGCTTGCATGTGAACAGTCGATATCCACGCTCCATCCCTCATTACTGGGGGTGCTGTGTGATGCGGGATGAAGGCTGTAACTCTCATACCAGACACCAATTACATAATACATTGCCCAGTTCGATGGATCGTCGTGATCCGCAGATTAATTTTTCCACCAGGTTTCTCTTTCTCGCCAGACTATCGGAAGACCATCCCATTATTTATATCCTGAGCATCCGATGTAATTATTGACTATGGGAATTCCAGAAGATCTCAATGTGGTACGGCCAATCGCTTAGAGATTGAGGAAGATTGGTGAGAAGGATTTGAAAAATTCTTTTTTGTTTCACTGGTTACACTGGTCCTGCTCTTTCTTAATCGACCAATCAAATTATTGTAAAAACACCCGACTTAATAATACTAATTTGGCATTGCGAGTTCAGATCAGTAATCCTTGATTGCATCCATCCTAAAAAATCTACCGAATGCTCGCTTGAAATTGGATAACAAGATGTCTACATTCATTTTCTGTTTTTGTATCGTGGTTTACATCGGCTGTGAAATTTTTATACTAAACACTGCTGCGCTCTTTTAATTTTACACACCTAATAAGACTAAACTATCGATAAATTTTAGATTAATTGTAATAGACTTGTTTCCAAAAGCATGTTATTTCAACTTGGCAAAACCTAGTTAACAATGTAACAAGAGTTAGTGATTTAAAACTAATTGCTTGAACTTTTATTTAACTTATAATTCAATTACCTAGTGTTTTCACATAGCTAGTTAGAGATTCTATTGACAAGTTTGCATTTATTCAAATATTTATTCAAATATTTATTCACCCGTTCAAAAAGTTGGATGACCCTTGAAAAAAACTACAATCCTGATCTATTTCATCTCTTATGAAGTCACCGAGACGTTAGTGACATAATACGAGAAGAATGGCCTTAAAAATTAGTATTATTACTCGCTTAGAATTAAATGTCGTTGACACTTCTTCTAGCCTGAATAACGGTTTCTTTAAAGACCTTGAGAATTCTGGTTTCGGCATTAGGTGATATTTTGACGCTCATTAGAATTTATTGACTTGGCGATTTTCAAGAACTATATTAAATTAGCATTATTTATTCGGTTTATTGATTTACTTACGGTTTGTGGGTAACCTCGCTCCAGGTTATAATATTTATTAGTATAGCGGTATCATCGTACTTCACATGATTGTCATCATCATCGTACAACTACCTATATACAACTATAGGTAATAATTTCAATGGAAAATAGCACATTTTTAGATGGTTGCATCATGTGTTAAATTATAAACACGGTTTTTTTTTACAGTTTACAGAAACATTCTTTCTCGTTTATATTGTTTGCAAATGTGTTACTTTCAAATAGATATTTAGATCACGATTTTTTTTCCACACCCAAAACGTTATAATATGATTGGAATATCCGAAGCATTATTATGTTGATTATTAAGTTCACCAAAGTATGATGTCAGGGTCCAATTTTTTTACCTATTTTACTTTACTTAAATTAATCCGCGTTTTTTTTCAAAGGCCCCTTTGGCATGTTAATTTACATATTAAATGTTTCTCGTCTTTTCTCCGCTGGATATTTATGATGTAATCTAAAATCTTTTCTTTCATTATTATTAATTTCTTAGCGCGATTATAGTACTATCCTAACCTCTAACACTATTTCAAAGGTTGTCAATATCAACTCATAACCCCAAATTCTTTGTAGCCGCATTTGACACTCTAACTTTTAAAAAGTTTTTTATCGCTTGGAATAACTATCACCCCATTGTGTGTGACATAATGGCGGATATCTTGTCGCTGAATCTTTGTTATATAATTGCCGCTAATAGGCGTTTACCCTCGCCTTTGTGAATCAACTAGCTGCCCCGGTACGGGAACCTGCCACTCGGCCACGTCTTGGGATCCGATAATGTCTGGTATTTAGAAATATTGGATATTTTTTATAATATCGTATTATCTAAGGTTGATATTTTCAGTTGCGAACTTACCAAATACAAGAGGTCCATAAAAGAATATTTCTCTGATGGTTTGTGAATAGCGTTTATGTCTCTACTGTTTATATCTCTATTATGATTTCAATTATATCTACAACCTCTCTCCATATAATCTTTTGTTTTCTATAAAAATTTTAATTCATATTCCTTTCTCACAAATTTAAATAACTTATTCCATATTATGCTGTCTCAGTTAAAGTCACAAGGAGGAAATCCATTATTGGTTTTATTTTACTATATAATACTTATGTACAAACTGATTAAACGTTAAGTGTCGATTTCCTGAAAATAAATAAATAAATCAAGAACTCTAAGAATTTGAGAATAAAAAATGTCAACAATAAGATACATCTTGTAATGAGATGTCTAAAAATGAACATACACACTTTAATTTAGTATTGAAAAATAATACGTCGGTAATTGAACTAGCTTTTGTAGGTGCAAGCTAGGGGGATATACGGAATTTATCTTCACTCCCCCATATTTATGTTATTGCTGCACGGAGAAAATGAGTATGGCTGATTTGTTAAAATCTTGTTAAAAACATGATAGCATTCCGTTTCTTAACAAAATATTAGTTGTTTCATAATATATCCGAACATATATTATGTTCGTTCACGCAGTCGATGTTATTACATAATGACGAATTGCGAAAAAATTAGATTTTTTAAAGACATGTTCCGACATCCTCATAAGACATTCGCGTTTTATTGATACTTTGTTAGGAAATCTGTTAATTCATTCGTAGGCCTACAGTCCCGTTTTTAACGGGAATACGAATAATTTTACCAGATTTTTAATAAATTAGCAATATTTCGTATCACAAAGTTTTCTCCGTGTGCGTATTTGCCAGATCGTGCACTGTCTCTTTTATACCTTTCTTTCTAAGAAGAGGCATCTTCTAAAACAAATAATTAGTTAGTGGCCTGATGGTTGAAATTATCGCTCCTAAATAAGTGCTCCATCACGGCATAAGCAACGTTTTCTGCTTTTAGTATGGAGAATTCAAATACCGTCAGACAATTCGGAACCCGTGAAAGTTTCTATTATCTATACGAAGATCGACGTCAGTTTGATTTATTAAATATTATATATATTATAAAAATTATTAAATATTATATTTTTAAATAAAATAAAATTATAAAAAAAATATATTTTATATGTATATTAAAATGAGGGTGATAATTATGCGTTTTTCTCTAGGAAATTCTTCAAAAGGTGTCCAGGAACATGTTTCAAACTCTCTTATCGTGGTGCTACTCTTTTTTAGTATAAATTGTTCTACAAACTGAGCCATCGTCGATATAAAAACACAACCATGTGCGACTAATTTCAAGAAAAAAAAACACACATTAGCTTCCGATTTGTTTCTTTCGCCTCGTCGTGTATTACGTCCATGTGTACATAGGCGCAAGACCGCAATCAATCAAGCTCTGTTTGCAGCAGAAGATAATGTAAGGTGGTAGCAATCATTAGCGAATATTGTGTAAACACATTGAAGACCGCTGCCTCGGCTGATCGACCCGACTCACTGTTGTTTTTGTTATCGTTTCCTCGCCTTGCTCGAAGATGGATGATTCGAATAAAGTTTTCCTTACTTGCGCTTGGATGAACTCAAATATCTGATACGCTGATACGAGTCGTAAAAAAATGTTTGCTAATCTTCATAAATGGATGTTTAATGATATATTATTATCGTTGAATGCAGATGTCAAGTGGATGTCATTTATTTTTGGTAACAGTGGGTTTCCATCATCAACGAAAAATCACCATCGAATTAATGGTATACTTAGGTACTATGAAATCGTAATAAAATTCAACCTGTGTATGTTCGCAAAACTCGAAAAGTTGTCGACCGATATCGCTGAAAGTTTCGAAATTTGTTCTTATTAGTGCCAGGAGTGTTTAGAGAGTTGTTTGAATCGGGGACGCCTGAGGAATACTTAACGCGATATCTCTGCACTGGAATGAGATACGGAGTCGAATTAAAATCGATGTAATTTAGCTTTTTAACAGTTCACTTGTGGCATTCAGTAAATGATGGATAAAGTCGGAGACGCCCGAGAAAGACATTAGCAATAGCGAACCATTGCGGGATCCAGTAGTTATTTATAATGTAATACTTATAAATTATTATTTCTTTAAATTTCCTAGGCCGACTGTTTTGTTTACAAATGATTGTTTATTTATTATTATTGTTTATTGTGTTATTTTAAGTAGGTACATAGTTATCTATGTCCTAATACAATCCTTATACACATATAATTATGGTAACACATTTAAAATGAATCAATCACATATTTTCTTAATTTAATTTTAAATGTTTTTATGTTTTCTTCTGATTTTATTTCTTCTGGTAGCTCTCCAAATATCTTCAACGCTCCGTACATCAATGACTTTTGACTCTGTGTTTTTTTCCTGAAGGGGAGTCTCAATTCATTTCTTTTCCTTGTCTCATGTGTGTGTTTGTTCTGTAGTTTATCAATTTTTCTTAGGAATTCACTAGACGTATGGCCATTGATTATCTTGTAGATTAAAAATATGGTATTAAAGTAAATAATTTGTTTAAATGACAAGATATTTAACTCCTTCAACATGTTCTTAATTTTTGTGTATCTATTTTTCTATGATGCTACCTTGACTGGGGTTGAGGGTTCTCGTCACGTGCAATTTATGATAAATATATATTATATTAGAAATTGCTTCAGCAGTAGTTCTTTCGAAGGTAACAAATTAATAAGTTACCATTCTTTTAAGATAAAAACCCGAAACTCTTTAACTTGCTTTTTACTTTAATGATGTTTCGCTTCCCATAATTATTGAAACGTGCATCTGGCATATTCTTCTGTCAGAAGGTCGGACTTTTTCCGCTTTGTAATAAAATCTTAGTAAATTGTATGATTCTAAATGTATGTATTCCTAAACTAAAAACTGTTTAAAAGTAATGAAACCCGCTAACAATTTAATTATTATTTTTGTTTAATATTATAATTTTTAATGCAATGTTCTAACTTTACGTTTTTACGTCTAAAAACTGATCTAAAAAAATTGTATTAAAAACAAAATTATTATTCAAATGTAATATTATCATTATGGTCTCCTTATTTTTTTCGTTTCGTATAAAAATTATTATCAAAAAATTCACGAAGTTTCATAATTTTTTCTCCAATTGCGGTCGTAACCTTTAGTTTCGTCGAAGTGTACATTGTAATTATTTTATGTTAAACTTCTAGATTTTAATATAAAGCGTGGTGTTGTCTCTTTCTAACACAGTTTAGGTAATTTTTCCAACCATGACACTAAAGGAGACACAACCATTTCGTTTGAGTTGTTTCCAAAAGCGAGCAAATTAGCCTATGACATCAAACAGACTCTTATTAGTAATTTATAATTTTATTGAAGGTTTTCCGGAAACATTCACCTGTGTATGCAGCGTGAGACTTTCATCAGCGTAATAATAACTGAATAATAAAATCGACTTTATTTTCTATCGACCGTGTCCATATATGTATAATATAATATTTTTATTAGCATGTCTTATATGAGTTGAAGGCATTAAGACAGGAATGATGTTAAATTCTGTGCATAATAGTTGTTGTTAACTTATTCAGACTAGCGCGAGACTAATTTAGCGGCATTATGTATATACAAAAACGTGCGTATAATTTTTTTATTAAACACTGCTGGAATTAGTGTTAAAATATTGATCAACCTCTCGGTCAATTAAAGTGATTCATTATTTGAAATCTCTTTTAGTAGTAAATACTATTTACTTGTTAAATTCTATTTTTTTGAATTACCTGACTGAACTGTCTTTCTAACCAATTTCTTCGTGGTTTTTTTTTTCCACATTTTTCAGCTGAAATTTTGAAGCCATTTAAAGGTTTTTGACAGTCAAGAAACAATCACAAACTCTGTTTGAAGAGTCGTAAATTACTAGATTTGCAGCTCCTCTGGGAAGGTCACGAAGAGAGGATGGACTTAACGAAGCTTACCAACAAATAAGCTCCCTAGAGAATATTGTAATGTAAATAATCACAACTTTTCAAGAGTTGTTTCAACGATGGATATCCAAAGTTATTATTTTTCTTTGGGTTTATAAACTTGCCCCACTGGTTGGACTTATCCTGTGATCCTAATTTGAATCAATCTAGTTCTCTTAAGTGGCTGAAAACCGGCAAGCACCGCCTTCAAAGAAGTTGAAAGGTTTTATTTTTTTACTGATCCTACATTCCGATTCAATTTAAATTTAAGAATACATTAATTTATTTGATTCACCCATAGATTTGATTGTATTCTAACCGCCTCGTATAAGATGTAGATGGTATATGCTTCACCTTTCAAGATGGACAAAAAATCACCTCCCTTCATAGCTACTGTACTGTACTACAATACGCCAGTCATCTTCTCAACATCATCGTAGTTTTTATCTTTTGATTCAAGTTGATCTGTAATCCTTCTATTGGTATCACATCGTGCCAATAAAATATATGACTGATGCATTACAAGCTTATTTACATCAAAAGCTGGAAGCATTGTATATTTTTCATCTAACGATTTATGAAGAAATCCGGAGTGATCGGTGCTGTTTTTTTACCGTTGGAAAATGTCAATTCGAAGACCTCCCTTAAACGTTTACCTTAAGTCTATGTAGATCTTTGGGATTGTCAGGACTAAAAAGTGGAATAAACCCTTGCGCTTCCTTAAAGGGAAGATTGCACAAGTAGTTCTCCGTTTATGTCAACTGTTTAACTTGCGATTTCGCTTAGTTATAACATGTCATAACCTGATAAGGCACTCACATGACATGGAACATAATGTAGTCTCGTGCGGCTGAGAACATTATGCCGCCTAACTCAAAGAATAACATTTTTATATGGTGGATTTTTCTCGCTAGTACCTGAAAGGTGGCTTCCATTCTGGAGGCTTCTTCTTGTTACTTTCCTTGGGCGATGCAATGATCATGATCATGCGTAATGATGAAAAGCTTGATATTATCTAATACCGTCAGCAACTATTGTTACGCCTGATAACTATCACCCGATCCCATTGTTCATTCTACAGTACAAACTAAAAACAGTCCTTTTGTTCTTTCTACCGCGGGCAGTTGTGTGTTTCCTATACGCCCTATACCTAATATACATTTATTGCCTTCTCACCTCCATCCAACTATCCTTATCTGCCAAGCTATTTGTTTTTCTTATTTTCTTCGAGTCATCCGCACTAGTATTTCTAGATAAAGTTATTTTAAATTGTACCTAAACATTTTAGTTTTTCCTTGATTATGCT
This sequence comes from Hesperophylax consimilis, assembly GCF_061612785.1. NCBI lineage: Eukaryota > Metazoa > Arthropoda > Insecta > Trichoptera > Limnephilidae > Hesperophylax > Hesperophylax consimilis. Next base: position 24,242,117 of record NC_142849.1, on the reverse strand, counting down.
GGCAAGAGCTGCGGGCTATAGGTAATCTGCAAGGCGAGCATTTGCAAAGTGGCTATATCTCTTAATGATGCTGATAAATCATCTAGGTTATTTTACAACCCGCTTATTAAAATGCATATATCTTAAGGCTAAGATCTCGGGGTGTTTTCTAGTACGGCCTACCACATCAATGACTTCTTCTTTTTCAGATATCATCTAACACCTTCTCCTACAATTACAGCACCTGATATCGATCTCGTGTTTCCTTTGTGCCCTTGGAACTTGGTAGAGAAGTGTATGGTATCATTCTTCGCCATATCTTATTAAAACACATAAATCGAGCTCATATTTGACAAGTGACTTGGAGCACATTTAATATTTGCGATACTGTTAGCACATACTCTATTTTATGGTCATACTATCCAATTGAAACAATAATGATTCAAGCTTTATTTTTTTCTCTCTGATCTTTATGACGTTCCTCTGTTTTTATTCCTACAATTAGTTCTCATTTTCTCATCCACACGCAAAAACCCTTCATCATTTCATGACTTTGAAATGATATAAATACTCAAAAAAAATTAATGTGTTCAAGCGTGAAAAGTTATTTGAGGCAGCCCGCTTCTGTGATGTAATTATGGTATTTATGTCTTAAATTGTGATCCCCGTAAACGAATGACTGAAAGGCTATCATTAAACTGTTACAGGTATTATGTCATAAGCATCTCAAGCAACTTTTTTTATGACTGAATCATCATAAGACATGTGGTTTTAAATTGGCGTAAAAATGGCCACGGCTATCAGCATTATTTAGTTTTCCTAAACGTTTTGTTTTTACATGGATCTATTCATTATATATTTTGGATCTCTTTTTTGTTATTGAAGGTTCGTTTACTGCACGTTCCTTATTTGTATTTTATGGTACTCTCTCATCAAAGATTAAAATCCGCAATCAGTTAATAAACCGTACTTAAAACTAATTACGTACATTAAGCTATTAATGCAATTGCTCTATGATGCAATAAGGTAGTTAACTCTATGAATCTACGATAGGCAATAAAACACCCATCTCTTTAATAGTATATTCGCCATTTTGTATTTTCTATTTGTTTTCTGCTTATTAAAAAATGACAACAATTACTAGATTTTTTTAAATTTTAAAAGATTACAATTTTGATGATTTTTGAAACTGCTATGCTAAGATTAAAATACATGCAAATTATACCAATTATTTTACATCATTCTTTTTTTTCTTTAACGCATGTTAATCGTGGTACGCGTACTTATCTGGAAATGTACCTATTTACGGTACCTACTTATCTCAAATTTAACAGCAAATAATGGTAACTTGAGATACTAATGATCTGATGGGCTTGATACTTCGGGTGAGAGGTCAGGTAAAATGTGTATGTTGGCCCACGCTTAACGTAATATAAACGTAAGTCTTCAATAAATTATTACGTTGGATTTTAAGCTCCTTTAAAATTCCGTTTATTATTTCAACATCCGAATGAAAGCTTCCGTGGGAGAGGGATTTTCTTATATACAATACACGTTCGTCAAAACATTTTAAGCATAATGTTTATCAATTTAATATAATGATATCTAATATTTTATTGGGTAATACTCGTCGTTGCTGAATTAATTCACCAATCTCACGGCGGCCAAATCCAACCGTTGATTTCGCCGTGATGATGAATCTCTTGAAAATACAGACGTTCGAAATGTTTTTACTGCGTACATGTGTATTTACTTCAATGGGAATCAAACATGAATCTCTTGATATTTGCATTCTTCGATTATTCTCAATGTTGCCCATAAAAATGATGATAAATTTTTCGAAAATACAGACTATTGAAATGCTTTTATTGCGTACATGTATGTTTACTTCAATGGGAATCAAACATGAATCCCTTGATATTTGCATTCTTTAACTTTTCTCACTGTTGCCTATAAAAAAATTCCACCTTTGGTACTGCTACCTACAAGTAATATTCGGACCATAAAATGAACTCTATCGTTAATATTGGTAACATTATGGAAGTGAGGACGTTCCCAGTTGGAGGCTTTTATTTTAACCCCGAGAACCTTTCTTGGAACTGCCTTATTTGTGGTCCATCTTGTAACGGTACCGGACACCTTACATGACCGGGTAGAAAATGTATTCCTTTAATCAAATACTTTTGGAACAAGTGAGGTTAACAAACAAGGTTTGAAATAAATTATTTATTTTCCAAGGAATATCGTTTTCCAACGACGATCTCGGAACAAAATTATTTGTTTGTGATATTATTTTATTTACGAGATTTGAATTCGAGTAGATTTTTTCTATTGAGGAGAAAAATTCGCCTTAATTAAAATTCTTATATTTTTCTCCACAACAAACCTTAACGTGTTTCTAGAATTATTAAGTTTAAGTGAGTTTTACCCAAAAAAATATATGTATTTTTGCTCTTCTCAACATTATCGAAATTGATCTCGTCGATCCTTTTGCCATGTGACTGCCGAAATGTTTAAAAATCTCACGCATCATAGCTAATCAAAACCAGAGTGTCACGATTTCACAACGTTTAGCTTATCTCTCATATTTATTTAGATTATTTGAGAACATCTCATAGATTTTCTAAAGGGTGGGTCCTGTTTCGGGACTGCCCTGCAATGTGATCGGTCAGCAAAGCCTATTAGGGTACAGCACACTGCCAAGTAACGGGAGGTTTTTATGTGGTCAATTAACTCCGCGTCGTTGCGGTGCTGGAACCTGGGAGAATATACGGGTAACATGCATCATTCTTATTATATCAACTATTTTATTTCACATTTCCTGAATTAAAATACCTCAGACCGTTGTCGATTATAAATTGTTCTGTTCCGTGAGGTTAAACTATAAATTTCGTAAAGGGCCTAAATATGATTTCTTATCATTTCGGTTGCTTTAACCATCTACCTTTGTGTTTCGCGGTTGTAACAAAATTAAATCTCAGTTTCCAATATTAGCTAGCTTATTTAATATGTTATTCATTTTTTCCGGCGCTTGTTTATTTTTAATATTAGTTATGATTGTGTTCACTTCTGCTCTGGTGATGGTCATTGCAAGGCTGTCCAAAACGTTGGAGTGATGAATCATGAGGATTCGCAAACGACCGAGTGAAACAACATAATTTTTAATATCATTACTTATAGCCATGTTATTATATTACCACGTCAAAGTTTATTGCAATGCTGGAATTTGCACAAGCTGTGATTTCTTTATTTATGCCAGTGACTTTCTTCAACCTGCATTTATAATTGCAAGGGTGTCTGCGGGTGTAAAGCATAGTTATTGAGATAAACAGTGTTTAAAGGTGCCTAATGCAGTGCTTAGTTCCTGCGAACCGCATAATACTGTTTGTTCGTTGCACCGCGGTGTGGATACTTTGCATACGGGTGTACGTGAAGGCCCTCGGCTTGTTGACAGGTCCCTTGACATGGGGTTACAATGTTATCGCCGGTAATGGACTTCTGTACTCCCTAGTATCTTTCTGACAACCACCGGCACTGTAGTGCGGAGCCGCGGCGGTAGGCTCGGCTTGTTAAGCTCGCAAGCTCATGTCAAACACTGTGCATACAAGCACACTACAGTGGTTGCTATTTAAAGCTGGTAATATTCGATTCTATTATACGTTTCTTCTGAAAGTAGTCTTTTGGAAAACCTTTTCCTAAATCTCTTTAGCATTGTGGAATTTAGAAAAGAATTATAGGACTTAATCAGTTACCTCGTTAGCGCTCAATATAAGAATACCGCAGGGATCACTATTTAGACCTTTATTAATCGAAAGTGCTCACGCTTTTACAAAACTACAACGATCTCAATCAAGCATATCTCGACTGATCAATGTGAATGGATTAAATATCATACTCATTATGTATTAACTATTTAGTCCCAAGAGTCAAGCCATTGCCTACTTACCGTTGTACTCAAACAACTTTCGTTCTAACAGTGGCGGTTTTCGGTGGCGGAGCCCCCATTAAATAAATAAATAAAATTGCTTTAAACAAAAAAAACAACCCCCCTATCGGTGAAATCTTAAAATCTACGCCTAAACAAAAATATCTTTGTGCGCCGCGATAGAGAATGTTTGATGCCACGGGACCTCCAGAGTGTCACCGAGATGTCACCGGCCGAGCTAGAGATTAGAGTAGGTATAGTTATAAAACTTTGAACGTTTTTATTTTCTTGCTTGTTCCTGCTGTTCTTCAACCGTTTGCTTTTAATGGCGTTTGTAAATCTACTAATCAGATTTTGTCTCAATTCACTAGTAATGCAATATTGTGTTACGCTTTCTCTAGTGTCGTTTCGATTTTCTACTAGAATGTAGTTATTTATTGATGTATCGCAGTTATTCTTGTAAGTTATACCTAATAGTGTGCGTGGCGAAATTTTGTTTTTTTGTGAAATTAATATTTAATGATATGGGTATACAAATATAATTATAAAAATAAAATGTATATAAACATATAATACCTTCTCTTGATATTCTGACTACATTCTTATATACGTGAGCAAAGCTTAATGTGAAAAGCACATGTTTCAGCACATGAAAAGCGCGAGCAAACTTACATGTTTCGCATAAGAATATATTTTTTCACCAGGTCACACGTCACATTTCATGTAACAGGCAAAACTTCCCGTCTGTTTTGTTTCCCCAAAATAATTCGACCTTCTTGTCTTCTTTCATTCATCATTTCGTTGTTGTTCGTTTTATTTCCCGTTTGGTTCGATTTAAAGCGCCGCAACTAACGGGAGAACAGGCCCCTAATAAGTGGTAACGAAATAAATTCGTCAGAATTTTTTTCCAATTCCGCCCAGTGCCGATACTGCACAGTGGAACGATGATTGAACAAAGTGACTAATGAGTTTTTTATGACTGTCAGTCACAGCTTTTTATACAAGTTTGTTTCTGAATAAATCGGAAGGTAAAGGGAGTTTTTTTTAACCTCAAAATCCAAATTTTAACGCGATTCGCATCATGAATCGGTCTTTATCTCAATTTTATTTTTTTATTACGGCTTTTGGTTCGACATTCTTTTAAACTGACCTTCAATTTGATTATGAATGCTTTTAGAGAATTTTATTGAAATTAATCGGTGAGGAAATCGCTTTTTTATGATCGTTATCACAATAAAAGCATTACCTTCTAATTGAAGTCGGGATGACCTAATAAGAAAGTGACAACTGTTTCGTCTCCCTTAAATCATCTTCAGATTGTGGTAATCCCACTGACAAAATATCTATCGTTTCATTCTAAGTGGGTGAAACCCATTAAAACCTATGGATGCAAGCGGCTGGAAAAACTGGCAGTGATTCAAGTATATGGGCCTGGTCATTTAAATAGTCGAAATAGCATAAGACAGGGTAGATCTACCATAGATCTATGCATGGGTTTATAGCTAGGAATGTGCGCTTCATATTGATAGATCTCTTGCTTAATTCGGTTTGACAGTTTTTGTGTTCGATTTCACTATAGAATTTAGACTATTTGTAGTATATTTTTTATATAACTAGCTATTGAAATATAAATACTGTCTCTATATAGATGTTCAATCAAATGTGACATTAACTCAGATAATCTAGGTTATTCTTCAATCTCCTTACTACAGTTCCCTCATTTGACATTGGGAGGAACGTTAGTCCACATGCGCGGTGCCCACGCAGTCCTGAGCAAACGGAATAACTGCGCAACCTGCGACTGTTATTATCCCGCAACCGGTTATGTGCTTTTGGTCATTGAGATCACAACACTACTTGATTATTCCTTTTGCTAAAGATATTATTATTATTATTATTATCGGTGCTCTTTCCTGAGCGTTTTTTGCTCTCCTTTACCGTTCGTCGATCTTGAATCTGGTAAATTGAATGAATTATTTTATTTGTTTCTTACCGTTTGCTGAAACGTGCCTTTTCCGGATTTTGAGGAGTTCTGTAAAAAATAAGAAAAATACTTAATAAAATGTTAGTTTACATGTTTTTTTTAAATTTAATTTAATAAGTGTATTGTACCTAATATCAACCGGTTTTATCATTTCGGAGTTTCAACACTATTTTAGAGATATTTATTCTTATTAAACATTTGGTAAATGTGGATATTACACATTAGGGGATATTATGGAACATTTCAATTTAGGAGGCGGGTTTGGGTACCGTCCAACCGGAAACCATTTATTGGATAACAAACACCTCTGCCATAGGTCACCCCTAGTGGTTCGCTACGTTTGGCGATTTAGCAGTGATGTCCGGGTTCATCTGGTGAGGTATGTTTAGCATGCGCCTGTCCACCAGCTGGTTGGCGTGCCAGATCGGGAGAGGCTGGTTTGGGGAGACCCTTTGACCTCTCCAACTGGTCTCTCGACCCATCACCTCGCACCGCAGTGGGAGGGATATATTCATGTATCCTTCATTCCTGGATACACTTATCCCTTGATTCCTACCCAACCCTCATACCTTTTACCTTACCAGAACTTTCTACCCTTCCTTTTCTTAAAAAGGCCCTCACAAAGTATCCCAAAAGATGGCATATTGTGTAGGTTTAATGTAAAAGAAGGTTTTGATACAGTTGCATGGATATTTCAAAACTCCACAATCCATGGTGGAAATAAGATTGCAAGCTGAAAAAATGCTTTCATCTATAAATTCTGAACAAAAAAAACTGATCAAACTGTTCCGACAGTTTTTAGTGATGAATTATCTGCTTATAATATTTCAAATTTTCTTGTTTATAATAAATATTATTTTATGAATCACTTCTTGGGTTGTTCCGTTGTTCCCCGTTATTTGACACTTATGATAATGCATTGCAAGCTGCTTCATTACAATTTGGTTGGAGGCAAGAATATACAGGGTTTTCCAATAAGAGGTGTTATTTTGAATAGCCTGCTATTTCGGTAGATGTTACTTTTGAAGCTGTCATTTTTTGATATTTGACAAGTAGAAACTACGCCATTAATAAAAATGGAACGATACACGCTTCAACAACGCATTGAAATTATTAAAATTCACTTTAGTGAATCAAATGCAAATCATCTTGAGTGATGAGGCCCATTTCCACCTCTTTGGCTTCGTCAACAAGCAAAATTGTCGCATCTGGGGCTCTGAAAACCCAAGAGTTATTGTTGAAAAGTCTCTCTATCCTCAACGTGTGACTGTTTGGTGCGGTTTATGGTCCGGCGGAGTCATTGTACCTTACTTTTTCGAAAATGAGGCTGGAGCAACAGTTACGGTGAATGGATTGCGCTATCAACAGATGATTAATGATTTTTTTATGGCCGGAATTGGATGGTATTGATCTGGACAACGTTTATTTTCAACAAGACGGCGCTGCGTGCCACACAAGCAACGAAACCATTGATCTTTTACGATTGAATATCAAAATAACACCTCTTATTGGAAAACCAGAACATATAACTAATAAAAAAATTAAAAATACATTGAAATTCAATATAACTAATAAAATATTTATCATCGGATCATCGAAACATAATCATGTCTTGTGATGTCTTTACTTTGTCGATGTGTGAAGGTACCTTATATTTGCTCGACAATACTGCGGTTTAGTAAAATCTTTCAAGCCACAAAATAAAAAGTTTTCAGGGACGATAAAACAAATATTAAAAAAAAATTCAAATCCGAAAAAATAATTAAAAAACTTTATGTTTTTATTTTTTATTTTAGTGGTTATTTTTATTGGGTTTCCAAATTTTTATATAAAATATTGCAATTTAAATTATAATTATGAGATATTTGAGGGTTTAGTTATTTCACCTTCCTACGATTTTTTCTAAAAAACCTTTAAAAAAAGCAGCTTTTTGGCAGCTTTGCTGGACTAATTTGTTCCAAACAAAACGCTGTTTTATACACCATGTATTTATAAATAAACAAACTCGAAAAAAAAGTATTAAAAATACTTTAACCAGCAAAAATCATTTTACAATGTTAACGTACTTTGAAAACAAAAAAATAACGTTCCAAAAAATTGTAGCTTGAAGGTTTTTTCCAAAACACAGTTGATATTATTATCTAAGTAGTATTATTGCATTCGTCATTCAAGCGTTCAATGATCTTGAGTGAATCATCGGAAGAGAATAAATAATATACACTGGTTTGTCGAGATGTGGAAATGCCATAATTATTGTTACGCAATGAGATTTTTATGTCACCGGTTTTATGTATTATTTTAAGATAACGATAGCATCTGGTCCCAAGCATCACCAAAATGTAGCTAAATATTATGGGAACAAATGTTATATGTATTGACTAACCATAGACAGTGAATTAATTAGTTCTGCCTCAATACGGGTTCCCCAAGGGAGGCACCTTATGTCCAACTTAAATATATCTGCTTTTATTGTCTCTTGATTACTGTACCATTTATTTTATATTTTTCTATAAAGGTTCTTATACATCTAATGTTACCTTGAATAGTATATGTATGTTTTTTTCAATGATAAATTTAAAAAAATAAAAGTTATCCACGTATTTTATTTGTAAATGTCTGAAGTTTGTAATAAAGAAATTATTGTTATTATGTTAACTGCCAATTATTATATCTTTGGCCATATTATAACACTTGGCTTTAGATAGTTGCTCCATTTGTTTCCTCCATTAGGTACTATTTTATTTGAACTGTTATTTAAGTTGTGTCGGAAGTAGTTGATTGGTAGATAGTAATTTTAGTTTTATTTCACAATCCACAAGAATAGGTACTCAATTTGTCTAATCCCACATAAAAGTTTATAATTTTAAACAGTACGAAATTGACGTACCGCCCACACATTACTGCTTTTTAGCATACTGATGCGCATATAAAAAAAATTGTCTTTTTCCATAGACATATGAATATTAGTAGACCTGCCCTAAGTGATTAAAAGCGTATTATCCCCACTCCCCATACCGGTTCCATTGGAGCCGGCTGTGCTCGCGTATGGCCTCAAGTGAAATTTGAAAACGTGACGTCATCATTCTTGTGCGAACTATGGTCGAGGCATCATCGGTTCATTTTACGAAATAACACGGCAAAATGTTGACTTGTACTATGAAAACTCGTAAAAATAGATGTGAAAAAGAGAATAAACCCAATTGTCGTATTACATTCCATATGTAAGCATTATTTTACTTTATTTTAAGCATATTCACATCGTATAATATAGATCAGTTTTAGAAACATATACTATCACATCGAGAAACGTCTGGACGCGAAACACAAAGCTGGTTGGTTGCTGGGAAGTAAATTATGAACATTTATAAAAGTGTCTTAACAATACTTAAACGAAATTTTCGACTCTGAAAATAGAACCGAATTTTTTTGCCGAATTTGGACTTCGCAAATTTATTCATAACGTGGCGAGTAATTTGCGCTCCCATGTAAAAATGTCTATTCATTCAAAAGCAGGTTTTACTTTTAAGAAGTAAATGGTGATATTATAATGCGAGATGCCTATTTACTGTCAGATTGATTTATTGACGAATCACAGTCAGCCTTACTCCCTTCGTTCTTCAACAGTTGATTTTACCCCTCGCCATTATCTTCTCGTCTATTAATTCCTATGTCTGTGTCTTTTTCTGAATAATGATGCTACGCTGAAGAAGTACCGATGTGATGCTAATATACACCCATGCTACACTAAACGTATAACGATGAGTTGTTTCACAGAATTTTAAAAATTTCAACATTGTTTTTCAAGTAATGTTATTATTTCAGTTTTTTGTAAAGCAATTGGCTCACAATAATACAATAACAGCACTTGAATATGATTTTCACAGAACTAGAAAATTAAAATTGTATTTGATGAATTGTTCAAATTCTGTGAAATAACCCGTCATACATGTTAAAAAAAATAAACAAGTGTGTAATATATTTATATTAAATATTTTTTATTGCGTTGCAATATGAAAACTGTGTACTTATTCAATACATTCAGGAGATAATAACAGTTCAATAAAATCTAACGGAATTAAACAAGATAATAATAATATATTACCTCACAACTAAACGGAATGCAAGAAGTTCCTACGCAAAGGCTTTATGCTTAAAATTCCTTGTCTTGAGAAAATTCATCTTACTAAAAAATAACCGTGTTTTGTTAATAGTCTCAGTGGACTACTGGGATTACTGCGGTTTAATTTCACTCGTCTTTACGATCTTAATTTATGTATCTCGTGTTACCAAATACCTTTTAGATTTAACTGCATTTGAAAAATTGCCATCATGCATATTTAACCTCTAAATAATTTGTTATTTGTCTGACCGGTCAATATATCACATTGTTATTATCTTATGTTTAATAGCTGCGACACTAAAGGCATAATGTTTATGAATTATTCAATAAAGTCAGCATGAAGATTTTTCATCTTTAAATAATTATGCAAGACGTTTCTCAATGTTCTGACATAATGAAAAATACACGGATTTTATCTGATGTAAACAAACATGAGAATATTCCGGTAAAATGGCTGATCTGTGCTTATTCATTACTTTGCATTTCAGTGCATTTTTAATATCTTTTAATTTTAATAATCAATTGGTGTGATGTTAGAGACAATTCATTTTCAAGTTCTGTTACTATTTCAGTTCTGTCAAGCAACTAGACAATAATGATATAATAACAGAACTTGAATAGGACTTTCACAGAACCCGATAAAGAACGTTGAAATTTGATGAATTGTTAAAATTCTCTGAAACAACACGTCCTTAGTGTAGGCTTCAATGAATGGCTGATAATATAATTTATGTCTTTTGAAATTATGTTTCCAATTATTAAACGTATCATTTTTCCTTTTCAAATCTGCCTGCTAAAAAGAGTGACTTACAACGCTGCGTTTTATTTAAATTTATGTAGTTTTTTTTAAATAAACTCGATAAAGCTCCGTCTACATACTCAATCTTTTTAAATAAACTCGATAAAGCTCCGTCTACATACTCAATCTTTTTAAATAAATTCGATAAAGCTCCGTCTACATACTCAATCTTTTAAAATAAACTCGATAAAGCCCCGTCTACATACTCAATCTTTTAAAATAAACTCGATAAAGCCCCATCTACATACTCAACCTTTTTAAATAAACTCGATAAAGCTCCGTCTACATACTCAATCTTTTTGGCACCACCTCTAATTTTGCACAAGTAAGCAAGTACCTTAAGACAGCAAAACTATAACCGCGCAAACGGCTGGCACAAACCTTAGTTTGCGCAAACTGGATTTGTCCCAAATTACACAAGTAAGCATTCAGCATTGAATGTTTTCAAGTCGATCGAACTATTAGTATTTCAGAGTAAATTGACGATTTTATGTAATATTTTCTTTTTAAATAATCCTTGCAACAATAATACGTTACATTAAAAGGCATGTTTATAATTTTTTTATTTTATTATTGGTGAGAAAGTTTCACATTTCACATATTTTTATATAATTTTCAAGGTAACATTTTCTTACCGCGCATGAATACAGAAAATGAAACAGTGCAATTAATCATTGATACCAAAAATAACACTGCAATTCGACGCATTTTTCATTTACTCAATGTTCGCTTAATTTGATTTGTGCGTTTTCTTTTGTTGCAGGTAAGCGGAACCGATAACAGTTGTAGGGAGCAGCCAGCGATTCCCGTTACTTTACGCAACAGGTTATTCGGCGCGTCCCCGTATGCGCGATGTCCGATGTCACCGGTCACCGGTCACCGTGGGATGTGAGCCGTGGGCCCACACGCGGATAGTGGTGTCACCGGACGAGGATAGGTAAATGCCTTCACCGTAACTGTGACGCAAATACTGCACCTATAAGCGGGTGTTTTGACCTACTTATATTTACGCTTTTTTTAAGCAGAAATTCAACAAAATATTATGAAACATATATACAATCAAGGAGTTGTTGTCGGTTCGACCCGATGTCCGATGTCAAATATAGCACCTTTAAGTGCATGATTGATCTATTTTTATTTTCTTAGTCTTTTTTCATGAATTTATAAAAACGTACTTTTAGCGATGTAATGTTAATGTTTTTAGTTGGTACCTTCCTAATAATAACCCTCTGCAGGATATTCACTTTAGGAGGGCCTTTTCGGGGAAAGGAAATAGTGAACCCAGGTTGTAGGACTTACATAAGTTCCACACAGGAGGCCCCGAGGAAAATAATTCCTCTCAGAGCCTATGTTATCTTTGGAGGGAATTTTAAGGAAATCAAGGAGAGGAGGTTTTGAGAAGGAAAAGCTTTTGTGGGGTGGATAGAAATCTGGGTTCAGTATTTCCAGGAGTATCAAACGTATAAATCCACTTCCACTCTGGTGCAATAATTTCAATGGTTCGAGAGTGTCTGACTGGAGAGGGGAATGGTATCCCTCAACCTCTCCCAACCGGGACCGCCACGTAATCCACATCCTTCACTCCATGAACCCGAGCACTCCTGCTAAGTCAACAAATGTAGCGAACCACTTGGGGTGACCTAAGGCAGAGGTTAATATTATAATGTATGCATATTTGTGCAAGATACTTAATTGTGTTAGATAAATATAATCTAATCAGTTAGATATAATCGTCCAAACAACTTGATAGTCACAAAATTACATACATATAATAGTCCATAAATAAGTTATTAGTTTCCAAAATACGTTCACCTAATATTTTCAATTCATAAAGCCTAAACTGATTTAGGATAGGTTGTTTCACGGAATTGGGATAATTCATCAAATTTCAAAAGTTGATTATCAAGTTCTGTGAAGGCTCTATTCAAGTCCTATTATTATACCATGATAAAAAACTGAAATAGTAACAGAACTTGAAAGTCATCATTGAAATTAGAAGAATTTTTAAATTTCTTTGAAACAACCCGTCCTTAGTGTCAGTGAAATTATTTTATAAAAGTGCAGCCGAGAGTACCAAGATAGTTTAGTTTAAATCACATGAACTTAACGTTAATTGACAATAAATTTACTGCACCACCCACAATACAATTAGAAAATTGATTTTTTAATTCCAATTTCAAACAATAACGGAATAATAATAACAAAATTCAAAATTGTGTGAATTATGTTAAAAGTGCGATAAACCGCAAGGTGTTGGAATGGTACCATTATAATTTAGCAATAATAACGGAATTACAAAATACCAGAATTCTTTAAAATTCCCTTTTGTTTGTGTACCAATCGTCGGTATCACCGTAAGGAATGACTAACATGACCTACTGACAAGCTGTCTTGCGTCCGATCACCGTATGTGCAAGTTTTTTCTGAAACCGCTTATGGTATCCGATGATTTATTTATTAACATATTTTTTATGTGACCCCCACGCAGTTATATCTTTTGACCAGACATAAGCCGGGGTCAAATTCGGTATATCAACATATATAGTACGTATTGATAAACCAACTGTACCCAGATATGTTTATGTTAATAGTATTCAAATTTGCTACCCAACTTTAACGTTTTTTATTCTAATTGAACAATAAAAAATCAACCCATAATTTATTTTACTGTTATAATATTAAAACAAAATTATATTCAAAATGATTTGACTCAGGATTGAACCTTTCTACCTAGGAAATGGAGTCGACAAATCAACCAACCTCGCTAAATGCCGATCGGGTAGGACCGACATTTATTTTGTATATTAACTGCTGTAATGTCCCTCATTTCAGAGAAATGCGTTTATGTCCGATTGTGTGTACTTGGCGCCTATAGTTTCTAGATTGCATTCTAATCGACAACGAGTCTATATGTCGAGTTTCAGCACGGTTGGAAGTCGGGAAGTGGGTTAATTTCCGCTACCAAGACTTGCATTCATTCATTACGGAAAAGTGAACTTTCAAAAAATACGTCTTGTAATATTAGTTGTCAGTTAAGTCAATACATATTCAACGCTCCATAATAGCTAATGATATAATTGACATTGCAAGCTAAAAGTTTACATTGATCTACAAATTTCAGACTGAAAAGGCTGAACATATTTCATGACGCCAGAATTCACCGCTACAGAAACATATTTTCAATTCTTGTTATTTTTTGTACGGTACTTGGACAACAAGCTACTTGAAATAAATTAGCAAGATTTTTTAATGTCATCATGCTCACAGTTTAAATAAAACGCTTTATTGAAATCTGACACTGAGGTGTTTTAATTTTGTCTGTGTGACTTCTCGATGTTATAATAACTGCCGCACAATTTCACACACATTTTAAGCAGCAAGCAATATAATTAATTCGTTCGATAAAAAAATCACATAATGTGTTGTTTTTGCTTCGTACGGCATCTCCCAATAAGGATTGCCGCTACAAAATGACAACTCACCTTTTCGGAGTTAACCGTTCTATTTATGGATACGTTTTTTGGCTTTGCCGACCGTCTCCGGAACTTCTACGAGAGCTATTTGTATTTCTTATTTTTTGGATTCCATCAATCATTACGTGGAAGATATATCATGTGGTTGTCAGTAATCGACTTCGCACTTGCGTTGCGTACTTTTTTTTACTAACAACACTTATAGGCAACAATATCAAACACATGTTTGTTTGTTTTAGCTGTACCTTTTTAATAATAGATTATTTTGAAAAGCGCTTTGGGGCGCTGTGTTCTATGTTAAATTTGTATTCTAAAAAAATTGGTAAAAAAATTATAATTTTTTTTTTAAATATTTCTAAAAACTACTTTTGATTCAACTCTTGTTAAAAAATTGATCCACTTTTAAGTAGGATTTTAATTGTTTTTCTTAAAAAATAGTAGGTTGGTAACTATCGATTAAAACGTATTAGAAAAATCAGGCTGTACCTAATTCCATCGTATAAAAATTGAGGCTTTCTAGTATCTCTCTTAATACCGTTAGGTTAGGTCAGACTTGATTATGCTATGGCGTCAATTATTTTTATTATTTACATAGTTTGTATTAATTGGCTTGTTTTAAATTGGTTGAATAATCAAGTTCATTTTATTTTAAAAACTAGTTTTAGATCGAAAGATGACTACCTGCCGCTAAATATAAACATTTTAAGCCTTCAACCAGTTATTGGCTCTCAAAGAAGCGTCACGCCCCAACGGCTTCATTAAACCAACTATTTAGGATAACGAATGTGACGTTGAATGCACCCCTTGAAGAAATGGTGGATGCCACCTACAAACATGCAAGTAATAATAGGCCATAATTCATTACGTGATAGCAGATGTAATAATATGTTGTTTGAAGGTTCGTTTAATCGTTTGGGACCCCACAGATACTAAACTTCTTAATTTATCGTTATTTATTTAATTGATTTGCTTTTATATAACTTACTAAGTAAAGATACTGTATTGGTAGAGTTTTTGTTTACAATAGCTCTTCACAGGAGACCGTTTTTTTATTTTTTTTTATTTGGTAAATATTTTTTACATTTTAAGTTTTCCAGTAATGTAGGCCTCACTGGGTGGCTTGCCCGTGCTGAGGCCTTCATTTTATAATATGAAAATATAATCTACATAATACATTAAAAGAAAAAATAATACATTTAAAATTAAAAATACATAATACCTACATAATAAAATATTTAAAATTAAAAAATAATACATTGAAAATAATCTCGTGTGTTTGTGAGTTGTTTGTGTTTATATTGGTTTTGTGTGTTACGTGTAGGTTTTTATTTTATTTTATGCAATGATATTTTGGTAATATTTTTTTTTTGTTCTTTAATCCATTTTGTAATTTTGTGTGTGAAATTATTTTTACTTTCCTCAATTTTAATTTCAAGTTTTACACTGTTGAAAGCTTTTATAGCATGGTATTGGTAGTGTCTTTGTCCAAAGCTTGAATTTACTGTCGGAGTTTATATGTTTTCTTTGTACGCTTGTCTAACTGGTCTGTTAGTGTTATTTTGTGTATGTTGAAATTTATTTTTTTTGTCAAAAATTTTCGTTTCCCACATGGCCTAGAATATCATCTCTGTGATATTTACAGACTGTGCACTGTTTTTTTTACATCAACCCTACACAGAAGTGTATGTCATCTTTTGGGATGTTGTGTGGAAGGTCTGTTTTTAAAGAAAGGAAGGAGAGAAAGTTCTGAGAAGGTAAAGGGTATGAGGGTAGAGTAGGAATCTAGGGATCATTGTGTCCAGGACTGACGGACATATTAATATATCCCTCTCACTGCGGCGTGAGGCGATTGCTCGAGAGACCAGTTGGAGGGGTGAAAGGGTCTCCCCAAACCAGTCTCTCCCGATCTGGTACGCCACGCAGCTGGTGGGCGGCAGGCGCATCTGGAACAAACCTCACCCGATGAACCCGGGTACCCCTGCTAATCAGCAAACGTAACGAACTACTCGGTGTGACCGATTGCAGAGGTGTTGGTTCTCTGGTAGTCTGTTGCCGAAATGATCAATGAAGTTTTTTCTTACATCACCTTATTTTAATTTACTTGAACAATAAATAAATAAAAACCGATAAAACGATCCCATCGTCGAGTACTTATGATTGTAATCAGAATAATAATCTCATAATGCTTTCAAGCACACTGCACATTTTCGATTTTTACAAACTTAAAGTTCCATTTTGGAAAAAAATAATTTTATTTTACCGATCATTTTTGAATCTCTGACTTTTGACTATCAATATATTATTTATTCTTGTCTTTATCTTTTTTTTTTAAACTTGACGTTATTTTTTCATATTAATTTCTTGTCCACAAGGGTGAACGTTCAGGTTCAGAACCCCCAGGTTGCATTATTTATAGTTATTGATGGCCGTTTTGAATGTATAATTAATTTGACGTCATAAACGGTAAACCTCGATTAGGTTTTACGGGTAATACATCTAATTTGTTCCATGGTCTTAGTTAAATGGTTTTCTTGCCACCCGGCGCGTTTCCCTGTTCCCATATTATTTAATAAATTAAGGTTGTTTCAAGCTAATGGTGACCTTCAACAAAACTCTTAGTCTTTATTAAAGTTTAAATATATTTTGTTTGCTTTTTCTATCGTGCTTATACGAATCTGTCACCTTTATTTTGAAAATAGTTATATTTGTCTGTAAATAGTTTAACGATTTTTTTATAATGTTATTATAAATGAATGCTGTTGTTTCTTTTGATACATCTGAACTCTAATAAACAATCAATATTTTTAAAATGCCACTAAGCCAAAAAAAGTATTTACATTTATAAAAAAATATTTAAACGCACCATAAAGTATATAAGGCCTACAGAGATATTTGATCAGGCTATTTAATTTGAACAAATAACCATTTTCGTGCAACTTTTTAGCCGAAAAAATACCCTAAAATAATGTCAGAATCTGAATAAACGACGAAGTGAAAATGAAGCCGTGCACAAAAATATGCGACGCGCGTCTCTGGTGTATTGGACAGATCGGCGGTTGAATTTTCCCTATCAAATCTCTAAAATGAAGTGGGAATCTTAACGACATAAGTGATAAGTCGTGTAAAAACAATATATGGCGCGCGGTCCGGCGTAATGGATGGACCTACGGTCGATTTTGCCCTATTAAATCGATCTTTCCGTTGGGTTTATTTTTAATTATTTCTGATGAACGTATTACTAAAATCTCAAATGTTTCCAAAGGGATCTTTCGGGAAGTTACTAATTCATCGACTAAAAAAATAAAATCTGGTGCTTACCGCTAATTTTATAGTTGAAAAACTTTTTATAAATTTTTAAACCGTTTTACATAAAAAAAAGTAATGGCAAGGTCCTGTTTTTGTTAATCTTAAATATAAATAAGATACAAACGCAGGGATCCCTCTAGAAACATTTGTGATTTTAGTAATATGTTATTAGAGTCTTATATCGTCTTAAAGATTTTTCGACATAACACAATTAAACAACTCATTTTTGTTTAAGCGAGTCAACAATTTCAGGCTTATTTTAAGGTTTCAATCATTTTTAAATTATGTCTAGTAACTTTAAATTTACTTATACTTTTTACTTTTATACTTTTTAAGAAACCTAATATGTCGCATAGTTTGTCGTTCATCTTAGATCCCATATCTATTTTAATAACCAGGAAGGAATTCTCAACAGGTTCTTCAATACATTGTAGCACATGCATACGTATTACTCCTTCACGTTTAGTTACCAATTTATTTATGACATATTTATTACGCTCTATTTCTATCGGACTTTGAATATCCCTTTCACGCTCGATACATTTCGCATTGCACGAGTCAAATTTGAGAGATATAGCGCGCCAATTATGCACATCTATTCGTTGGAAATTGAATTGTCCAATATAATTTAACTTATTGACTGCATTGAATTTATCAGTTTATTTCTACTGTTGCTGTTCACATTGTCTGTTATTTATTTAGTATCATTTACATTTCAATATCAGTAACGGCTATTATATTTGTTTATTCGATCTAGCTTTTTATGAGATAAATTATGCATAACCAGTTTTTAGGAGCGGTTTGTCAGGCTATAAAAAGTCTTGCATTTGTTTAATATTATGATAAAATTTTAGCCGCTTTTAGAGACGTATTTTATGCAAACTGACAGTTAATAATATGCATTAATTAATTTATTAGACAGATCAATCGAAAATTTATGACCTTAGTCCAAAAACATTTTGTTTCTGCCATGCAGATCGCGTTTTGTTTTATATTCAAAACTGGATGTCAAATAGACTATTAATTTTGAGAAAGCTTTTTTTTATACCTATATAAAAAATGTCTAGCATGTATTTCAAGCTCGTGTAAAGTGGATAGATTACTATTTCTGTAGTGGTCTTCTCGTTTGCTTATCTTGGGCAAAATGGCATACTTGTTTGCGTATGTATACGAGGTCTTGCAAAAGCACTGTCACCAGCGCTACTTTCGGCATTCCACCTTACAATGTGTTATCTAGTATCTGGATGGGCAGAGATCCCAGCCGCGCGGCAGGTTGGTGGCACCACTATTGGACATACTCGGGGGAGTAATCGCCAGTCCGCTATATAAACGTGTTCTCCCGTTAATACACCAGCAATACCAGTGTACAGCTACCAACTCAGCTATCAGCCATGGGGCATCATCGAACAGTCGGAACCACTTCAAATATCATTTTATTATGTTTATACCTTTGAGTATATAAACACATCTTGCATTTCGCATATTGTAACAATCCACTTTGTAATTACAATTGTCAGCTAGTGCAAATGCCCATGTAACTGGAGTTGATTACCAGTTTCTGCGTTAAAATTAAAGGCTATCTGTTTACCAATGTGCAATAATGATCATTATTATGCTAGTTCGCTTTGGTACGGTATCAAAATAATGACGCAGCCATATTGAGACTCAACACAGTGTATTACATTAAGATTGTTGTCCCTCCATTATGCTTTAATATGTAATTATTATTGCAAGTATTTTGTGCTCCCACTCATTGATCGACATTATTTTAATGTCCTTAAGAAGGTACTATCTTGTTTAATGGAGTCATCTTTATTAATGAGATATTTATAAAGTAAATCAGCCTAATACCTTTATGCAATTTGTTAGTTAAGCTATCAAAGGTTATCTTGTAAAATATCTGCGCTGATGTCAATTTAAAATATCTGAATCTAAATTTATTGGGAATTGTGAAGGGGTTTTTTTGATGACTTCCTTTTGTCGTTGTTTTGATTTTTTTATCATTGAAATCTATTTTTTTATGTTGAATGAAGTTATTATTTCAAATTGTGAATAATTTTTCGATTGTATTATTTGTAGCCATTAGGAATAGTGCAATACTTTTTGTATTAAGGCTTGTCGGTGTCTATGGAGTCTATTGACTATCGAGCACCGTAGAAACCGCTAATTTCACACGATACGCTCCATTAGCTAGTAGACCCTGCCTAGGAATGTATTTTTTCTCCCATTATTATGTCATTTCACAGAATTTCTGAAGCAAATTATAGCGTTTTGTTCAAAACGGCGTGTTCCACCGTTGACCAACGGTTTTTCGATAAATTGGGATTTATAAAACCACATATTTTAAATAATATTATTTTTTTGCATTCTTCACACGTTGAGGCCGTGAGGAAAATAATTCCTCTCAGGGCCTATATTATTGTTGGGGATGCTGTGTGGTGGGTATTTTAAAAAAAGGAAGGAAATTCTGGGAAGGTTAAAATTATGAGGGGTGGGTAGGAATCTGAAGGTCAGTATGTCCAGCAATGATGAATGTATGAAACCAACCAAAGTTCCGAGAGAGTCCTGCTGGAGAGGTCAAAAGATCTCCCTCAACTATTCTCTCCCGATCCGCCCTGTCACGCAATTGATGGGCAGACTCATCCGCCGCCAAGACCACCCCTGCTAAGTCACCAAACGTAGCGGGACCTATGGCAGGGGCGTTGGTGATCCAATCAATGGTTGCCGGTGCGGCGGTAACCAAACCCGCCACTGATATTGTAACGGAAAAAAAATAATCGTAATTATTACCTAAGCCCAGGAAAGTTCAGTTTTAACTCGACCGTTTTGAATTTTGTCCGTCTGTAATTTTGTTTGCACGTTTCATTTCTACAAATACCTACATAATCACAAATCTTATATTTTAATCGAGACATTTCGCTATCCATATGTCTTCCCTCACCTTTGAGCCATTACGTCATTTACGTCATCAACGTTATTTAGATGCACCTGGTGTTTAAATGAGCTCTGCCAATAAATCCATCCATTAACCCTCGTTTTATTGTTTATTTATGTTATTCACTCCCTCTTACAGAGTTCTTCATTATTTTACGACTCTCAATAAACTGTTCACTGTATATCAGCGGTACGCAAAATAAACTTGGCATAAAACTTCTGCTTTTTGCAATAATCAAAGAAAATCTCGTTTAATTTTGATGATCACTAAGCTTTTATTGATTACTTTAGTCCCGTTACGTGTCGCATTACCGTTATGCTCTGACAGATATTTTAATTAAGGGCCCATATCCAGGAGACGAGATCGGCTGGATTATAGCTTTTAGTTCTATCTTCCTATTTTTATAGTTTCACGGTGTTATCCATTCGACTTATTGCTCATATTTGAGATGCTTGGAGTACCTAAGTATCTCAGACCGACTCCAATATCGGGGCTCCAGAATTGGGGGGTCTTGTATAATAGGGCTAGCACATTCTTCAATGGTGACCAGCTGCTAACCCTGTAAAAATCTCAAGTTCGTTCAACAATTGAATTTAGGAACCACCTCTTCAAAATACTTGATAAACCTACTTGATTCTCTTCAAAGGGGGGCGGTCTGTCTGATTGACAATCCGTTGTTAACAGACCGATTACCATATCTTATGCACAGACCCAATGTAGGCATTCTGAGTCTGTTCTGCAGATATTTCAATGAAACTTGCTCTGAGGAGCTTGCAGCATTGATCCCCTGTGCACCGGTGCATGTGTGCGAAAATGGACGGACACCCGTTCACAGTTGGTGTTGGCTTCATAAAAACGGGTCGTTTCTTCGACTAATTTTTGTGTTAAGTCTACTCGTATGTGGAACGTCCTACCGGCATCTGTTTTCCTCCTTCATATAATAAATCCCTTCCTACAGCCCTTACCTTAACCCATGTAATTTAAAGTATGAAAAAACATGTAATTCGATTATGGTAAGGATTTTTGAGATGACGATAAAAAGTAGCTTAAAGTTGATTCTGCTTACTCATTAGTTTTTTTTATTTGTATTTGCCGTTCTATCTTGTTATTTTTTTTTCCGTGACTACATAAAGTTGTTTATCATAACCCAAAGTCGTAGATACATAAATACAGCTTTTCCTTGTTCAGTTCTGTAGCTCCTAGTGCGCAGTGTGGAGAAAAGAGTTAATTAATGGTGACGGGTAATTTATCGATGGTGGTTTCAGTATTACCTCATGTTGTGGAGTTCGCAAAAAAGAATAAGTTCGCCGACCTCATGAAGAGACACGGAAGCATCCGTAAGAGGTTTCGAATGCGAACGTGGCTACCTTCCAATTCAATCTCCTCCATTCACTCGTTCTCCATCACGAATTCTAATCTTCCTCTGTTGTCTCCTGTTTCATCTCGTCTCGTGTCACGCTTTCCTTGTCCAGCCTACAATGGCAGCGTGATTGTCGTTTGATTTCCATTTTACCACCTTACTGGAATTCCGCGCATGAAAAACTTAATTGGACAGATTCGTGAAACCGGTCCGGTGTCCGATTTTCGTCACAAAACTGTGGATGACATAATAGGACACGTTCTCCAGTACATCACATCGGCTCTTTCGCTTTATTACATTTATTTCCTGGCAAATTAACGATTCCACGGTCGCTACGTGGGGGGTCAAAAGCCCGCTAGTCCAGAAACCGAACTGTCGACTTACAGCCTTCGAATTAGTCTTTTTTGTTCCTGTTTTTTGCTGCCAAACTTTTGAATTGACAATCGTTCAATCTCATTTTTCTTAATGTACAACGGTAGTTGAGTAATTCTTAAATTGATTTCCCGTAAGAAGCTTGGAGCAGCACACATTATGGACGCAGAGGAAATGTTTCCAAATAAAATGCTCTCACGTCTTCGTAGCTGTCCTGATTAGTTCCAGGCGGCCATTATTCGTTTTCAAGGCCATTCTAACGTTTTCCGAATCCGCTCAATTAGACATGATACCAACAGCTAATCTTCCCCGTAGATTCAATCGTTATAATACGAGTATAATGTGTACCCGGTAATTTTCAGCAGTGGTCAAATCATTAGTGTAATTACATGAACGCTGTACTGGGTCCCATTGTTTACAATCTAGAAACTACCTTCAAAGGCCGCTGGCCGAGGTTTAAACCAAATCCCGATCATTCCGCATGCCCAATCATTTGTATCGAATAATAAAATGAATTGATAGTCGCTCGTTAAAACCCATTTACTTTTTGTCAGCTTTATCAAAAATTATGACAAATAAAGAAAGTTAATTATTCCTCGAAAATAACGAATTTCCGCGTTATAGGAGTTATTTTTATAACTGTAATAGATTGTTTAACGAATTCTACATAAAAGAGACTAACGCTTCTTGCTAACTTGTCATATTTCCGCGTTTCCTCGTTATTATATCAAACATATTTGAATCTTTAGAGCACAGAAGTCAGGTGTGAATGCAGCTCTTATTTTACCGGTATTTAAATGGGAGATGTTTCCAAGAACTAGTGACATTGATCCCTGCAGCACCCGTGCATAGTAAACATGCCAAACGCGCGCCATCTGTCACATGAGAACAGTCATTTCCACGACACGGTTCAACAGCTCGGCTGTGCAACGATTTTCCGGTCTCTGCGTTTCATCCCTCCTACAACATGCATCTCTTCAAGACCCGTGTTCACTCCTTCCTCTCCTAAAAAAATCCCGCACAACATCACCAAAATGGGCCCTGTGGGAAATGTAAAAATATTACCACCTCTCACGAAACGCATTTACCCTTCAATGTATTCAAGAATTCACTCTTAACCGTGAGCTAAATTTTCAAAAAACCTGTTAGATATGTACGTACGAGGGCTGTCTTAAAAAAATCCTATTAGTTTTCTCATAGATCAACAATCTGACTGTTCCATCGGAGTTACCGAAAACACCTCCAGCGCGTATGATTTTTCCCTCGAAGCTCGGTGGTGTACCGTTATCGCCTACCAGAATAGATTCGGCGTTTTTTTGCGGTGTGTTTTTCAGAGACCTTGAGACCGATGTAAGTGCTAATGAATATTTATCAAACAATCGTGATATCATAATTACCGTAAGAGTATTTTCCTCGACTAAATTCTTGAATTTAGATGAGTTCGTCACTGCCAGGAGGTTGACGTATCATTATGCTAATGTGATACGGGCGTATTTGCGCTGGGCTTCTTGTGACTCAACTCTGCACACATTAAATAAATTATTTAATAATTAACTGTCCACACAGTTCCAATCCTAGGAACCACATCCATATGATATAATTTCATGCCTGTAGTTCTGTTCTGTGTTTTCGAAAACCTCCGCGCAGACTCGTTAAAAATCACGAGATACTGTAATTATTGCAGGATTTGTGTAACTGAAAGCATTTATAAAATATTAACGTTAAGATCATTCGCCTTTCAAAAAAAAATATTGATAATTTTATTTATAATATATTTAAATTGACAAATTGGAGTAATTAAAATTGAAAACTGCCACAAATTAAAAAAAGGAAACATGGTTTCAAACATCAATTATCAATTAATTATATAAATTTAAACAATTTTCTGATTATATGTACATAGGTACTCTATCGCTTGTTTGAATTATTCTTATCACAATCAGTTCCAATTTTGAAATGACTTAAATTCCAAGCAAATTTGAATTCATTTCACCAGATTTCACGATGGAATAACTAACGCACCGAAAACAGAAATTATTATTTTGATATTTATCAGTGGTTTGACTTTTGTTATTATTATAAACCTATGATACCAATATCATAACTTTATAATTAGATTTAGAAAGGGTCGATAATATAATACAGCATTAAAAATATTTTTGTGTTGGTTAGCTTAACGTCAAGAATATCATATTATATTACAAAGGTTTATAAATTTTGCTGTGTTATTTTTTTCTGTTACTATTTCTATCGCAGTCTCTCTTGCAAAGCTTCTATTTTGTTTTATTTGATATTTTCTACACCGACATTCGTATTGTCACTTGTCGCATTTCTGTGTTGCAGTTGCAATCAATCCGATGGATTTAATCGTCTTCCTTATAGGGCATTAGTCTTTACTTCATTATTATTCCGCTCACGTGCTTTCCAACGTGTCATCTCCAACACTATCCCTCTTCGTTTCCCTTTCTCTAGCAACTTTACTATATTAAATACGTGCATTTACTTTAATCGTAATTTATTCCATACCGTCGCCGCCGCCATCGCCAAATGGAAGGACAATTCGTACCCCTGGACTACCGCCTACTGCCAATAGCGTGGGTGAAATATTTTTCTATTGAATATAACCCGAGTTTTAAATGGCCGTTGGAAATTTATATACCTACATTCGTGTCATGTTGAAGAAACCTGGACAGAATAAAATATGAGATTGCTATTAAATTTAACCAAGGACTTTTGCCTTACTCGATTATTTATTATTGGTTTTACTGATTTTTTGTACCCTCAGGGATCTTGTCGTACGTCTTATAATCTTATGTTTGTTATTATAAAAACGTGTTACGGACTGACGTTCTTTACAATTATGATTAAATTTTCTTTTTAATCGTCGCTTTGTTTATCTGTTCGTATCACAAAGAATCATTTTTAATACAAATTCCTTCTATAGGCCTCTTCCTGTCCATCCAGTACTTTCTCTTTTGAGTCTGGGTGTGCTATTTAAGCCCCGCAACTTTTGATATCATCGTATCACCTCTACTGTGATTCTCATTTTGACTTATTTTCTTGTAGATGCCAATTAAACACAAATTAATCAAGAATCTTTTTACCATTTAAGTATTGCCATTATTTTAGCTATGTCTGTGACGTGGGAATGATTTCCAAACCATTTATCTTATAATAATTATAATAAAAACTCATATCTCATTGAATTTTTTAGTACTCTCTTGTGTTTCCTATACGTGTTCTAAGGCTTCTATTTACCAGGCGCCACTATTTTTTGTTCTTCTCCTGGCCGATGCCATTACAGATGTTAAATCCTCAGATTTAATCCGTGATGCTTCGTGTAATTTAAAGTCCATCAATGATAACCATTTTCTACATCTATCACAAGTCATTGATCTCAATCTGACTGTAGCTTGTTCATCATGTAACCAAATCAAAATCTGTAAAAAATACCTTTTAGGAACTGGTTTCGTTCTTTGTTTTGCTGCATTCATGTTTTGATATATCGTATCTACAGATCATTCTGTAATCAAAACCTCTCATTTAACAGTTTTTTTTTATAACAGTAAACAACGGGTCAAAGTTCTTATAGCCCAATTGACATTTTTCACAACCACCTATTATAATAACATAATACCAGAGAAAGAGTTTGCATCATAACATTCACTCAGTAAGATTGATCTCTGTTAGATATCACACATGCATCGTGAAATATTTACACCTGTTCGCCGTTCTAACTATCAAATAGAGCAAGGCAGATTGTCTACAACGGCGCACTGATACCAACCCTGAGTATGGAAGTGAAATTTTTTAGACATATAGAGAGGGTAGATGGAAGATGAGTTTGTGGACGGACAAGTGAATAATATAATGATTTCGATCATTTCTAGAGACGAAGTATTGGTATGAATGAACCAAGGAGTGTATGCCAAAATAGAGTTACGCAGCGTTCCATCATCACTACCCACCATTTAGGGAAATAGCGTAATGGTCAGTTGGTTCGTTATTTACCCACCATTCTAATTGATCAGATCATCTTACATAATCAATCTGAAAAATCCGGTGGCAATACTGGTTACGCTCCGAATAATTCGCATTTAATACTGTTCGGTGCATTTGAATAATAAGTCTTCTTCTAGAACTGGACATCGTGACTGGGTTTTTGAGGTCGCCGGGAGATTGAGACTCTGCGGTGAGTATTTCCGTCTCTGCAGAATTATAATTCGGAGACTTTGCCGGATGACTAACTGTTGTTAATCTGGCTTATCCCAGACAATGCAGCGGCGGCACAGATTAACAGTGGATTTGTAGCGTGCGTTGTAGTTGTCTTTTTGCGATACGCGTTGAGCCATATTTCACGGGTCAGGCCATTTTAACAGAGAATTCGATTGATATTGGCTTACATTTTTTATCGTTACAACGGTTTTCGGACATCTCGGTATTTTCTTCTTTAAAATAAGTTTTACAAACTCTTTCTATTCATCCAAACAATAATTCTGTTCATGCAACGTGATCCAATTAAGTTTTCTTTTCAATATTAAATACGTCTTACGTGTCTTTTATTATGCCATTTTTAAAGATCCGAATTTATCTTTTTTTACGGCTGCATCCACGCTCACGTGTTTGTAAAGAATTTTCTGTATTTCGCGGCTGAAAAAAGGTGTGAATATTCTGTCTAAATCTAGTGATACTTCAATTTAGACCACTGGCTCTTTACAATTGTAAAATAAGCTTACGAGCATTCATTATTTCAAGAGTCTAACATTGAAATGCCTCCCGTTCAATGAAAGGCTAAAATCATGGAACTGCAGTTCTTGACTCATATTACTGTGTATCTAGACTAAGTCTAACACTTAGCGTTCCCATCATACGGGAGAAGTAATGGAAGTATATTTATGTTCATTAAAAATTGGTCATAAATCAGTCATCGTGTATTTCCTATTTTTTTCTTCCTCCCTCTTGAGATCTTCAACCAGAAATAGTCGTATACATTCCTTCCCGATCTCACTCAGCCCGGCTCATTTCCTACTTAGTATTCAATGCTAAGGGAAGATTCATTACAAACGCCCATCGATCGCCTTGAGTACCTCTATCGATCCGCTGTGGCTTTACAAAAAGGTATTTGCATTTTACACCGACATTGCCATAGTCACCAAACGTTCCATTCATTGCATCCTGAATTAGGGTAGTCACATTGCTTGGCAAATTGATATTTGCAGCTTTGTATGTTTATGTTAGTGTGACATTGAATAGTATTCATTATTGTTTTATTGTGACCTTCTCTAAATCTCTAACTGTGCAACTATCTTGAAATCAATACTACATCACTCTTTTCATTGTGTTTGAAAACTTTTTGCTGTGAATAACATGTTTTGTATAACATATTCCCACGGTGCATTCTTTTCAGATTCATAAGTTTTCTTAGTATATATTTTATCTCATATTTTACTATTAACTATCAATATATTTTACTTTATATGATTCTTGTTTAATCAGTTGAGTTTGTTGTTCATTCTGATAATACGATTATTGTCTTTTGCTAATTGTCCATAATCCAATAAATTCCTTTGCCTGTAAGAACTTATTTCCCATCACATTCCTGCAGCCCGTCTGCAATAGTTTAAGCTATCAGTATAATTCTTTGTATATTTTATTGAATGATGTTATGAGCGTTCTCAATATTTGATCACATTTATTTTTAATTTAATTGATATTACTACTGTTGTTCATTTTTATCCTAATGAGTAGACCATGTGTACCGATTTAGCTTGTAAAGTTGATTACTTCTCGTTTTATAGTATTGGTTCTCTTCAATCTTTGAAGATGAAAGGTAGGATCTTTCACGGCATCCCGTTCGTAGACACCACTTGTCAGTTTACTCGAACATGTCATCTCCCACACGCCAGCCAAGACAAGCACTGCTCGTAGCTGGCAGAATGCAAATTAGTTTGCAGTGCAAGGGAAGTGCAGCACTTATCCACTATACAGATTGTTTTTCTCACACCGTTAATAAAGTGCTCGGGAAAACATTTAAACATTTTAGTTCAATGTTTTCCCATCTTCTTCGAGGGGTCTGTACATAGGTTCGTGCACCTTTGTTTAAAGCGAATAACGTTATTTATAGCTGCTTCTACAGTCCGTGTTGTTTTCAATTGCCCTGATTTTCGATGTTTTATAGTTGGTGGGATTATTTTTTGCTGCCTGGAGCCAGTGGAGATATGGCATTTCCATTTGGGAAATATTGTGAAGCTGATGAAAGCAAATGTTGTGAAATAGAAGTGGAAGGTGGAGTTACAAAATTGTTGGATATTTGGATCTGACCACAAAAGACTCTGAATTTGTATTTACAGTATCTTCCACGCTGGAACAAACTACAAAAGTTCTGTGTATTTTATTTTTCTGAAAATCCGAAGCCTAAAGAGTCGCCATGACTTTCAATATACTTTTCGTTTCCTTTGAAATGGGCTAATGTTTTATTCCATCGTTGTATAATGAGTTAACTTCAGCAGTCGTGATACTAATCATCTTCCTAACTTTTTAACAGATCTTCTTCCAATGAGGTAACATCACCGCTTTTTAATCTATTAATGCCTTCTTATCTCCCAGCTTAGATGGTTCTTATGCAATATTACAGTCTGGCCGGTGAGACCAGTGCTCCTTCCCCGCCTCCCGTAACCTGTGATGTATGTAATATATGCAGTACCGTTGCGCAAGAACTAAGTAGGTACGCATGTGCAATGTGCATGCCGGCGCATCTATGGGGCAATTCGTTCCGCAAGTTTGGTTTGGCTATCACCCAAGAGCGGATTGCTTCCTGGACTTGACCAATAAATAGGCGAACACGTGGAGCGTTACTTCCGGAAGGGAATACATGCCGCCTTTTTTCGTTTCAGATCTGAGCAAAGTTCTCGCGGACTATAATCACCGGTGGAATTCAAAGATCCATCGATGTTTTTTATTGTAGTATTTCTCCCGTTTAATTGCAAGAAATTAGTAACGAACACACTCACCGTCCCCTCAATTATGTTTTTTGTTACTACTAATTAATTCCATGGAAGAGTCCCAATTACTGGGAGTCTGCGGAATGATGGTTTTCCCAATTAGAGTAATATTGAGTTTCTGAAGAAACTCAGGAAAAACGAATGGAGACGATGTTTAGACATCGACTGACAATTCATTTCTGGTTACTACATTTAACCAAACCATTTCAAAGCCGTTCACTTATAAATTGTTATGTAATCTCTACAGCGATTATGAGAGTATTTTGAACTCTGGTTTAACTCCGGCGGTAGGTTGATTTGACGAAATGCCAAACAACTCAATTTTGGCAAACACTCTTTGTTGCATCAACATTCATACATCGTCTTACACATACTCTTCTATTTCACTGACTCTTGACATAACCCGACTAGAGTATCTGATTAATTTCATCGTGGTATCTCTTCCTGAAGCGTCTCCGGCTTCTTCTCTTATTCGCTTGCATGTCATATTCTGGCTCATCGTTCTCCAATCAATCCAATCAACTTGTCCAAAATATGAAACCTCTCTTTTTTAAATTATTAAGCTTACATCATCCTTGTATTATTTTTGAATCTCCATATTTATTTTACATTTGTACATGCTCTAACCATACACACGTTTTATAATATATCATTTTTTCTACATTAAGTCTCCCCTGTGATATTAACTATTTGGTAAGCCACGGTAGTTCCACTTACATTAACGTATGTGAAGTATCTGAGGTTGTTGCTCCCGTCGAGAAATTCGTAGGTCAGGTTCGCATTCACTCGAACAAATTAACTCATGTTTCGTTTTCATTGTATGGCTTCCTTTCGTGCATTGCACTACTACTTGTTTCATTAATATTTATGGTTGTTTAATATTGTAATATTATGGTCGCTGGAATCTCCACGGTTCACTTTGCGTTCCTCGGGTCACGTAATTGATAGATCATAATGTTATTGCTGCATTGTCAGCACGATTGTCAGTATGTCAAACACAACACAATAAAGCAATACGTCAACCAATTCGATATCCAACGTCATTATTGTATGCTTACACCGATGTTTCCCAAAGTTAGTGTTCGTGGCCGTAAGGGCAACAGGGAATTTTAGAAGATGAAAAAATCTGATCACTTTAAATATTTAAATCTTTGACTGGTCAAATTATTAATAATGCATCTTTGCGAGAAACCTATAATCCGTTTTTTGTATGTTCTACGTGCTTTATATCTCAAGTAACCGTACAAAAGTTATATTACAACCACCAATCCCGACAGTTTTAAGAAATGTGCTTTCCACGAATTGTGTTTATATTTGTGTGTTTAGTATTGCTTTTAAAAAAATGTATTTGAAGGTGTTCTCCTCGTAGCCCTCCCATAGAACTTTAGCTAACATCGGGACAATCTTTACTCTGCAGGCTGCAGTTTGAATCAATTCAAAATTAAATATTTTATTAGTAAACAAAAAACGATAAAACAAATATTATTGGAAAATTGGCGGTGTGTCAAATAAGTTTGTTTAACTCTGGTTTACACAATCGAACCCATAAATATTGTTTCACGTCACGTATTTATCAAGGCATAGCGGACATTTCCAGGCTGCAGTTTGTTCGTGTTCCGCGCTCGCTACTTTTGTGGGCCGTCCGATGGGTATCTTTCGCATAGTGTCTCGGATATTTGCATTGTTCACAGTTTATTTCGCAGAAGTGGACAATTTGCATGTTACTGTGTCAACGGAGCGATCTGACCGTTTGCGATGCAATTGACTCCGTTTCTGGTTCACAGCCTGATTATGCAGATTATCTGCTTTCTGATTACCTCCTCCGCTATTGGTTGCATCTTGCTTCTTCTATCTGCCTTCTTTCTCCTACTGCTTACTACTTACAACCCAGTGGGTGGAGTGCTACCCAATACCCACAAGAATTGTGTGGAGGGTTCTCTCTATGGAGAGTTCTCACTCAATGAAGTGATTGCACGAGGAAAGAGCCACGATATACGCAAATAATGAGTGAGAATAGTATTTAGTAAAATAACTGCATAAATGCATACTAACATTAACACGATCTCTGAACACTAACAAGAAAGTTGTGACAAAAATGAAAATCATGTGAAATGAAAATGCATCACAAAAAGAACCATGCTATCACAGATAGAAATACTACTGAGCGGATTAGTTTGCTGGCGTTTTAAACATAAATAACTGCCGCTTTGGATGGGTGAGATCCGCCTGGTATTGAAAAACTGTAGTTATTTAAAGAAGACGTATGTCCAAAGCAGCGCGTTTGAAGAAACATACCACCAATGGTCCAATAATGTATAATATCCTATCAAAATTATAGTCTTAGTTATTAATCTTAAATCTCCTTTGTTATCCCTAAAAGGTACAGTAAATCTTTACTTATCTTAAACATTCTTTTTATTCTTAATATACAAATTTATTTCAATTGTTTTAATTTAATTCAATTCATGTGGTTACAGCGGCGGGAGGCATTTTTATTGGTTTTTATCATCTTAATTAAAATCGTGTAATTCTATCTAACGAACCCTTTCTTCACGAGACAGTTAATATATCAATTAGACTCTCCTTGTATGGTTATTATTTGATTTATTATCGATAGTCGATCTGCATCCCAAAACCATTCCTATAAATTGGAATGTCCCCCACAGTCGCCGACTTTACTACGGTTTGCCTTATTTATTGTTAGTTTTGTTTTTGAGATGGCGATTTAACGGTTGTCGTGCCGCTTGTCGGCATCGATCACCTGGTTCCCAGAGTGCGACAACATTATTCCTTAATAACTTTACCTACCTTGGATCATTTCATCTCAGTGGACATTCAAATTTATCTCAAAATCGTGATCTTAAATTTTGCAGGAGCAAATTGTGAAGTCATCTCTCCTTATATCAATTTACATTTCACACGGTTTGGTACCATGTACCATGAAATGTGTTTCGGCAAGCCAATAAAATAATCAATTTCATCGTATCTTTAAATCAATTTTAACGTTTTCTCAGTTGTGCTTTTTGCAAACTGGCAAATTATAAACACGCCATGAAAATAATCATGTTTTAAGCATAGTTTATTGTCGCACAGGTATGTTTTACCCATTAGGTTCATGGTAAGACTCGTCGTACTCGAGCAATCCAATTATTTAAAACTTTGTGTGTTCTTACTTACAATTATTGTACATAGCATTTCGTAGGAAGATACAAAAGAGCCTCATAAGAGTATTTCACTTCGCATAATACCACCTTCTGCCAATTAACATATACTCGAGCAGCAACACAGAGTGACTCTGCGAAAAGCAATTTGCCGATCGTAATAGACTAGGCATCGGATACTACAAACTTTTGTAGTTAAACTTCTTATTTGTTTTAATCACTATCCAATCATTTGGTCTATTAGGTAGCTTCCTTCGGTATCGGTGTAATTTCCTTGTATACCAATTCCACTCGCCTACCCTTCTTTAATCAATTACTATTGAAATGTTGAAAAGCACTCGTGCATCGGGAACAGCTGGCCGGTGAGTATTATTGCTTAGTTGAACTATCAAATGATTTAAATCAACGGAAATAATTTCTTCTTCTGAAGCAATCATCGATTAAGTGAAGTTAAATACTCGAGATAAACGATAATTGGTTTCTCCGGTTTCTTTACTTGCACGCCTAACAACCAGAGCTAATAATTAATATAAACACTCCTTGGGACTTTATCAGCCAATGCGCACTCGCTTAGAACAAACATTGTTTTTACCACCATACTACAATAAGTAATTTGCATCTTCACCTTTTTGGTTTCGTATCTCTAATTTTATAATTGCTTATGCTGGGATTGCTTTGTAGTAATATTCCTATAGATTTCTGTTCCGGATCGATTCGTTTCATTTTACTTCTTATTTGCATCGAGTTACATGAACATTAAAATAAATCGACGGCAAATTGATTAATTCTTGGTCCAAATCTATCGATTCGCACGTCAGACAACGAAATTTTATTCTCTATCAAAAGATAAATGTCTGATGCTTTTTGCCATCAGTTGTAACGAATTACTAATAGATTATAAAATTACCTTTTCTGCTTTTTTTAACACCCATTTTGAAAATCAATGATTTCGTAAGATATTTTATATACCTCTGGCACCTTTCAGAATATTATAAGGTATGTATAAAATTTTGTTGCTAACATACTAGTAAACTACCTACGAAGTTGTTGTTGCAATATATGTGTATTGTGATTTTAACTAAATAATCTTTTTATGTTAGTTCTGAATTTGAAATTAATTTTGGTGTTTTACGAGCTCGATGGTCATGAATGTAAAATTATTGCGAGATTGACTATTCCCGACTAAGAATACCAGAGGATATAATTTTTGTATTTAAAATCTGACGCGTATCGCTGGTTCATTATTCATTATCTTCAACACATGTTACTTAATACGGTGTAATTTGACTTAAAAGCCCCCTTACGCTTTTTACTACATTTGTTTTATTTCTTCGTGTCATTTGATTGATTTAACTGCTAATTTCGATGTGTACCAACTTACTTTGATAAGAATTACGATTAAAATCTATTTTTTCCCACATTTGTGTAATTTCTTTGTTACTTTCTATGATCACTTTTTGATCCCAATCGCAATTCTCGAAAAAAGCTTTGGACTGGTGAGTTCTGAAGTCATTAAACTAATACAAGTTTTTAAATATTCATATTCATTTGGCGTGATGTCAAAAAAAGAGGAGTGTTTTTTTTTTAGTTTTAAAAACGGGGTTCAGAAATTCCAAAGAGAAGCCGGACTGTATCTAATACCTTATTTTAAATTCCGTTTGTTCAATTTTTTTATTATTGTCTTTTTATATGTTCCTGTATTGTCTGTTCACAATCATGCGTATGCTTTTATTTCGTCTAGGTACTTCTCAGTTCGACTTAGCAAGGTTCAATTATCTCCTTGCTTATCGTGTTCAATTCACATTGAAAGCTTTTACTAAGCAACATTGGTAACATTGTTAGCGTTCCTTGCCAAAGGGCCGAGGCATCGAATCCGATCATTGGCAGTCTCCTAAACGCGCCCGGGGTGACTTATGCTTTATTTGATTTGTGATTGCGTTACTGTGATCGTGCTAACCATCATTCACCTTCGGCCGTACTTCTTCCTTGGTCGATACGACTGCTCTGAGCATTACTATTCCCACTTAGTCTGAAGACATATCATTTACTGTTCTAGTAACATTGAAATGGTTCGCGTTCCAACCAGGTTCATTTTTCACTAAATATCTTCTGACACATCAATGTGTGCTCGCTGGATTTACAGCCAAGAAAGACGCAAAAGCATCTTATTCTCGGTTCTAACGGAGGAAAGACATTACATTTCTAATCGATGCATAAACAATGGAAAAGGGCAAATCACACGCCCAGGATATACGGTGGAATATATGGCTTAATGTAGTAACAATACAACTATTTCAAAATCATTTTCGCAATGAGTACTTGATTTCTTTACTATGGCGTTCCTCAAAGTTTTCAATGAAGTCCTTTTATGATGTTAAATAATCTAAAAATTTTTTTTTCATTTATTTATTTGTATTAAAAAAATCACAAAGAGGATTGCTAATTCGACTGGAGTTCAGCTCGTTGCTTTCCAGCTCTCCTTGTATCTGCTCTAACCACTAATCTATCGTACTATTTTTTTTTGTTTGATTTTCGTTACGAGACGTTTTGTTATAAGTTTTTGTTATAAGACGCATTTAACCCACCCAAAGATCTCCACCTATCTTGTATTTATGAAGGTGGGTGGTAAAAACGCCGTATATATTGGAGGAATATGAAAGGTTTCAAATCTGACGCGATAGCTCAGAACTAATAACCCCTTTCTCAGTTGTTTTCTGATGCTTGTAAATTAATGCATATTATCGAAATAGTTTCAGTGATAAATAAATTAATGAATTCTTTACCATGGCATACCACAAGGATTCCAAAACAGACCTTTTACGTTCAGCCACTGAATTTATTTTCTCGGATTTAACATCAATAGCATGAGTAATGTACCAAACCGATACATGTATCCATTAATACATCAAATGTTCCTTCATTTCTTACCGGTTGCACCTTGCATTTTGCATCAGTATACCTGTTTGAACCGCAACTGAATGCAGCTGTTATCCAGACTGAAGTAGTTGGTATGCAGCCAGCCAGCGGATCCTATAGACTAAGATGAATCTTGCGGTATCATGTTATACTTAACGCCATAACAATTAGCATCCACCCCGCGGCTAGCTGCAGCTTTACAGTGTACGCTGTACATGTCGCTAAACTGTCCCCATAATAATGGAACTTTAAAGTATCAATTACAATTAGTATCAAGATACTTAAAAAATTAATATAAAATTAATATAAAAGTATCAAGATACAACAATAATACCGCTGTACAGAAACACGCTGTGAATTTCGTTCCTGTTTAAAATCAAACAAGTAAATATTCTAAACGTATTTGACAAAAAATAGTGCACTAATATATGCGGAATTGCAGTAGCAGTGTAGTAAAGAAGTGTCAAGCTGTACTAGTACATCTGTAATAACCTAAATCCGAATTTTTGAAAAAAAAGTTTGCTTTCAAAACATTTGATAAACAGCGATTTACTCGGTAATAGGCCAGTGTTGAACTCAGTTTGTGTGTGTGTGTGTGTACGTGCTACGACGTTCGACCGCCGACCAACATCGTCCACGCAGGGCCGCTAAACCTTTTACCGCTCTACATTTCGAAGCAGTACCATGGACACCAGTGACACCTTTTCTTTCATCTCTGCGGCAAACCAAATTATAAATTCCTTACAAAATACTATAATGGACCCAAGCAATAAGTTTACAAAAGAACAAATGGGGAAATTGTCACCAAAACTCACAGAACTGCTAGGGAATATAAGCCTTGTTGCTACCAAAATGGGCTTTCTGGAGAATAATCAACCTGCTGATATAAAAAAACAAAAAAATATAAAAAACAAGTACAGTATCTTAATTACTCCAAAAAATAAAGATACATCAACAGAAATACAAAATAAAATTCAAAGGCACTTTAAAACCAGCCAATTAGGAATATGCATTGAAGGCATTAAAAAAATCTCCCAAAATCGAATTGTAATCGATTGTGTTAATAAAGAAGACGCTAAAAAACTACAAACTTTAATTACTAAAGATCTACATGATATTGACTGCAAAGAATTAACAAAGAAAAAACCAACAATGATATTCAAGGGAATTTTCAACGACTTTATCAAAGAAGATTTTACTGACGATATCTTGAACAAAAATGAGGATATCAAAATTGTAACGCAAGAAACAGAAAAAAATTCTATTTTTAACATAAAAGCAATAATTAAAAACAAATACAATGACACCGCTAACTACATAGTAGAAGTAGACAGCACAACCAGGAAGATTCTATTAAATAAAGAAAAAATAAACATTGGCTACCAGCGAGTTACGGTTGGCGACGCCTGCCCAGTAATACAATGCTACTTCTGTCTACGTTACGGACATACATCAAGAAACTGCAACCAGAAAGAGAAAAACAATTCGCCTTCCTGCTCGCACTGTGGAGCTGCTCACTTGTTCAAAGAATGTGCCTCAACAAATCAACCGAGGTGTGTAAACTGCACTTTTCAAAATGAGAGATTTCAACTGTCATTTCCTACCAATCATAAT
The DNA here is from genome assembly GCF_061612785.1 of Hesperophylax consimilis. NCBI lineage: Eukaryota > Metazoa > Arthropoda > Insecta > Trichoptera > Limnephilidae > Hesperophylax > Hesperophylax consimilis. Next base: position 24,205,172 of record NC_142849.1, on the reverse strand, counting down.
GCGAATGATAAAACCAACTGTTTATATTATAAAAAAATGCTGGCATTCGCACAACAGAAAATTGAATACTAATTTGGATTCAAGGTATATTTTTCATAGTAACTCATGTTTATTGTCAATATATTATGCATGTACCTGCACTTTCAAAATTTTAAAAACTAACAAAATTAATAATGCTATGACATATTCTTTAAAAAAACATGATGTTCCCTATCAATCTCCAGTATATAAAACAAGTATACCTACTATTAAAACTGAAAATTCTAAGAAATATTCAAAAATGATACTAAAAATTAAAAAAAAAATGTCCATAATCAAACGAACTGTCAATATTACAAAAAAATACTTGCTCTCACGGAACAAAAACTGGAATATTGTTATAAATTTTAAAGATGTCTATAAAAATATTTCATATCTATTCTCAATGTCTTACAAATACGCATGTACTTTTGAATATCCACAAGCTATAAAAAATAATAATAATATAGTCTATACATTAAAAAACCGACAAATCTTTCATCATTCTACATACTTTAAAGTCAGGATATATGTATTTAAAACCAAAAAATTTAAATCATTCTCTATATATAAGATAAAAAACCTAAATATTTTCTTCATGATAACACATCTCTACTTACTACACTTTTATGTTTATTTTTACAATTCATTACATCTACGTTCTACATTTGTATATTCCTACCAGAAAATAGAAAATACAATAACAATCCACAACTGCATTTATCGAATGCTAGTAAATTACAGAATACTAAAGTCTAATTATAGATATATTAATTTGTCAAAATTATTATTATATACATTACTAATCCATATATCATGCTGCCAATATTCTATATGCAATAAATCTCTACACTATATGTTCACTTGTACTATTGATATATTCTTACAAACGCTTTTTTTTATTGTAATTATTATAAAAAGAAGAACGAATCAAATTTATTATTTCTGTCAATTAAACAAACACTCACTATGTCTCCGAGTATTATCTAAACATAAAATAAATCTTATAGAAAAAATCAAAACCTACAATTTTAGATATGAACTGAAATCGAGCAAGAATAGTGTTATACTAATTATGAGCATTATTACTTATTCATTTACTCGTAGAATTTTATATACATATTTTATCACACCTAAATAAATACAATGGAAAATTTTAACTTAAGCGAAATTGATAAAAATCTAAATATAGAAGAATACGTATGTGAAGCAGCCAGTGAATGCAATAAGATCTATGACAATATAATAAATAGACTAACAATCTTGCACCTAAACATTAGAAGTATAAATAAAAACATGGATGAACTTTTGGTATCCCTAAATACATTATGTTCACAGCCAGATTTCATAATACTATCCGAGGCGCACATACATGCAAACATAAATATACCAATCATCCCAAACTACAAAAATTACAATACAAATTATCAGATTAATAAAAATAGTGGAATTGTAGTATACGCTAAAGAAAAATTTACTGATATCAATATTACCGAAATACACATATGCAAAGCAAACTGTTTGTCATTAAATTTTGTTTTAAATAATATGCCATTCAATATAATCGCAATATATCGAACACACAGTTCTGATGTACCTTTATTTATAGAAGAATTAAAAAAAATACTATGTAACAAAAACCATCTAAATTGTATCGTAATAGGTGATTTAAATATTAATATTGGTCCTAATAACCACTGTAAAAATAAATTAGATTATATAAATGCTATGAATGAAATGAACTTTATATCATGTGTAAATAATTTCACAAGAGAATTTGCAAACCAATCGCCATCATGCCTGGACCACATATGGAGCAATATTAAACACACAGAAAAAATTAAATCTATTATATGGAAAAATGATATAACAGATCACCATACAAATATTTTTATTTATGATTTCAATAAAAACTTAGGATTAAATGACTCTAGAAAAAATATTAACATAATTTCCAAATTGAACAATGTAAAATTAAACAATAAATTAAGTAACGAATCTTGGTCCTCAATACTAAATTGCCAAAACCCAGACATGTGCGCAAACTTCTTTGAAGAAACTTTAAATGCTCATATCGCAGACTGTACAACCTTTATAAATAATCAACCAAGTTCTAAATTAAGGCAAATCAAACCATGGATTACGCAAGGATTACTCATATCTATCCGGAAAAAAGAAAAACTTTTCATAGACACAAAAAAAAACCCTACCAGTAGCCAAGTAAAAAACGAATACAAAATATTCCGGAACAAACTCATTAAAATTATCAAAGACACAAAAGAAAAATATTACAGGGAGAAAATAATCCTCACAAAAGAAAACCCTAAAAAAACATGGAACACTATAAATGAAATAATGAATAAAAATAATAAAAATAAGTCTACAATAAATGTCATAAACAATAATGGAACTAACATAAATGCTATCCGTGAACCAAAAATGTGCGCAAATATTTTCAACAAATTTTTCGCTACCGTCGGTCAAAAACTTGCATATAAAATTGACCAAAATTATCAACCTGATGACATACATGAAGATAAAATAACAAATAGCAATCTTTCAAATTTTAAACCGACTTCAGAAAAAAATATTGAAAACATAATACAATCACTTAAAAATGGTAGTGCGCCAGGATACGACGGTATAACTACAGAAATCTTGAAAAAATACTGCAATTTTCTAACCAAACCGATTACGCATATAATTAATGTAAGTACTAAATACGGAATATTCCCGTCTAACTACAAAAAAGCCATTATAATCCCAGTATATAAATCCGGAGATCCAAAAGAAGTAAACAATTACCGCCCAATATCCTTATTATCCAACATTGCAAAAATACACGAAAAAGTAATAAAAAAACAAATTACTGATTATACAGATAACCAAAAAAGTATTAACCCTAGTCAATACGGTTTTAGAGATAAACTTAGCACACAAGACGCAATTGCAGAATTAACTAAGATTATTTACAAAACATTAGATAGAGGCAAAAAATGCTTAAGTATATTCATTGACCTCAGTAAAGCTTTTGATAGTGTCTCACATTCAAAATTAATTAATAAAGTAAATAATATAGGAATTACTGGCAAAGCTAAAACATGGTTAAAAAGTTATCTCTATCAAAGAACTCAACAGGTTAAAGTAAACAACGAATTAAGTGAAATAGAAAATATAGATTTTGGAATTCCACAAGGAACTGTTTTGGGACCTTTACTTTTTATATTATATGTTAATGAACTTTTTCAACTCCCAATCATTGGAAACATCATATCTTACGCAGATGATACAGTTATAACTATTGAAGGAAATTCATGGAATGAGGTCGTAGTATCAGCTAATAATGCAATAAATATCGTTAAACTATGGTTTGACGAAAATTTATTGACACTGAATGTCGAAAAAACCCATTTTATACCTTATAGCCTAACAGGGAATAACTCAAATGTAAATCTAAACATAAAAATTCACGAAAGAAATTGCCTCCTTAAATTCGCACCCTGTAATTCAAACTGTATAAACATTAGTAGTAAAAAAGAAATAAAATATCTTGGAATAATTATTGATAATAACATTAAATGGAAAAGTCAAATAAATTCCACAGTAGACAGAATGAGAAAACTAATCTATATATTTTTTAGACTAAGAAATATTGTATCATTAAAAATACTAAAAGATATTTATTATGCATTGGCGCACTCTGTCCTACAATATGGAATCGTGGCTTGGGGGGGTGCATATAAATCATCCCTACTCCCACTGGAAACTATTCAAAAAATACTAATAAAAATCATCTTAAAAAAGCCATATTACTACCCAACTATAAATGTTTTTCAAGATTTCCCGGTTCCCCCACTTACAAAAATTTATGACAAAATTGCACTTCTACAAATACATAAAGATTTCTTTAGTCAAAATAATTTACCACAATTGAATATTAGCAAAAGAATAATATCTGTTGGAGGACTAACCGTGCCACTAGCACGAACCACAACAGCACAACATCACTATATATTCAAGGGTGTAAAATTATTTAATAAATTACCCCTTGATATACGATCGGAAGAAAACTACGAAAAATATAAAAAAAAAATTAAATTAAAATACTCTTGTACCACCTCATAACTTTACTTATTGTTTAGAAATATGTTTTTTCCTTTTAAATTCTTTGAATCATTTATTAACTAACCTATATTTTTATTACTTTTATTGTTATTTTTTGTGTTATTTTTTGTTTTATTACTAATATTTTTTGTTTAATTTAAACAAATGTAAAAATATTTTTGTTGTCCTCTCCTAAACACAAGCAGCTGCTTTATTAGGAGAGTGATTGATATATTTTTGTTTATATTGTTAAAAAAATTGTAACCTTGTTTATATGTTTCAATAAAAAAAAAAAATAAAAAAAAAAAAATAAAATAAAAAAAAATTCTTCGCTTAATTGCCAAGGAGTAATTGTCAGGATACGAAATCAAGTAATTAGCTCTAAACGTACATATAACATGGGATTTCCGTCTGCAATGATATGCCTTATTTGTACTTCAACATGTCCATTATTTATTAATGGGACGAATATTTGAAATTGTAAAAAAAATATCTGCAACCTAATGAAGTGTAAATACCAATTGCATCTTTGGATATGATTTAAGATTCTCACGGTCAATGTTGTTAGACTTTTGAGTAAACCGTGCTGTCCTCCTTGTCAAACGTTTCGAATTCCTTTACAGTTTCCACTTCGCGGTCAAGTTACTCAAAAATAACGCCCTGTCCGAAACGTTGGATCATGAAGTATCAGAAAATGCAACGCAGTTCAATACCCCAAAAATCAATCTAAATTATTGAATTTATTTTTATTTTCTTTACCTTTTTCACTGCAAGAATTCAGCGTGCATTCGATAAGAGATCAGGGATCATATTTTGCTGCATAATAATTCCCTTGTTTTTCTTGAACAAGCGAGGGTTCTTATTAAGACCGATTTGAAGTTCACGAAAATGGGAAGTTCTTAACCCTTTTGCAAATTAATAGCCCCTCCCTCCCTGCCTTTCCTTATGATTACATGTTATAGATCACGTACGTTCGTTTTTGAAAAACACGGATCCTTTTCTGCAACCGCAATTATTAAAAATATCTCATAAATGGAGATGGAAAGTATTCTGCGTAAATGCAAATTATTGACGCTGAGGGTGCAACAACCTCTCTGCGCTGTTAAGTAATTTAAAAATAAACAGAGCACATCTTTCCTGGCTGCATATAAAATATTTTCGTTTTCAATGTTGTATGGTTCGCTTAGCAGACAGCGCACGTGTTTTTTCTCACCTGGCAGAAGTTGTATGTATATATGAAGGCAAATTTCGTAAGATGATATTGGCTAGTTGGGCTGCCAGATCAAGAACCTGTTGCCGATTGAAGAGTACGAAAGGGCTAGAATGCCCAACTGTCGTTGATTAGCTTAGCTAGATCAAAAGCTAACTACCCGAGGTTGGATGTGTAAATGTGAGAAAAGCATTGAAATGCCTCTTCAACATTCTCATCTCCTTTTTAACGCTCATAAAGTACATGGGTTGATCGCTTCAGCCGCGAATCATGATTTTCGACGCCCTTTCCAATCTATCTTAATGATGCGATACGATCTGTTCTTGTGCAAAAGTGGCGCTATCTCTGAATTGAAATTACACGGGTTTGCCTCTAAATACCTTCCGTGCGGAATGTTTATCATGATATAAAGCCAGAATGTCACCGTGACGGGATATCCGAAGCACATAGTGGGTCGCTGGTCGCGGTCGTGACGGACTAAACTAACGGCTAATGATTTGTAAATTAGCATTACCGCAGTTAAGTACTGTGTTTAGTGTGGTTCCACACATCACGATTGGGTTGATTCTCGTGTACCTGTGTGCTTTTTGGCCGGGCATAAATATTTACCCGTATTTCCCCGTGCGCATTATTGCTATTCAATTAGAGTCATTACATATTCTACAGGTTTGGTGGAAACTAGATTAGCTCGACATATCCATTTCATTAAGTTTGAACTTGTTTAACTGCATGCAGCAATATCTTAGGGCAACTCTCCTCTCGTTGCGATGTATTGAGTCTCGCTGAATCGAACTGCGATGCTAATTATTCCTATTTATGTACATTTTATTGCTTTTAAGCAATGTGCGCTATTTTACGATAGATACGATGGATTGCAGGCGTAACCCGGCGTAGCAACAACACTTCTATATTTATTTTAAAAATAATCAAATAGTTAATATAAAATACTGTATATTTGCACAAGTGGTTTCAAATTAAATTTTAATTAATTCAGAAATTAAACATTTTCGTTGCTCTTAGGTTACTTATGTAAATAGCCATTACTCTATCTAACCTTTCTTTTTTCCATCTCGTACATCCCTCACTCACTTTCTTTAACCTCAAAGTGTTCCCAATTTTATTAATTTTTAATTCTTAAAAAATACATTATTAAATATGTCCTGTAGTTGCTGAAAGTTATCTTGAATTTCCGTAATTGCCGCGTTATTTTTATGGTCTGCGGTTTATTGAAAGCTTTGTGTGTCTTAGAATAATGTCTAAGCATGACTAGGTAGTCCTCTTGGTGTATCCATTCGCGAATCTGCTCACATTCCTGTGGCCCCAGTCTCCAGTCCCTAGCGGGGCACGGGCACGGGCACGGGCACGGGCCGGCGCGCCACCTGATGCCGTGCGCTGATGCACTGCCCTCAGCAATTACCCCACGGATGGCCGATGTCGGAAGTGCTGGCCAGTTCACGGTCTGGCACCAAACAATGGCCGTTTCCGTCAACAATCTCTGGGGGGAATCTTCAGCGGTCGCTTCGGGTAACGCCATGACCTGAGCCAATAAACAAACCCGACCAAGAACCATCGGATCGGATACAGAGCTTAGGACGAACTAAACCGAGCACTAAACGCAGGTACTATTGACTAACCCTGTCAAAGATGCGATGTTGTCCCTCTTGGAAACATCGCGAGACTTTGTCACAATAATTTGTCTCTAATTATTATGCAGCAAGAATTAATCTGTTGAACAATCTGTTGGGCATTCTAGATTCCTATGAATTCTTGCAAAGGTTTCGTCTACTTTATCTGTGTTTATTATGTATGACCAGTCGCATCTCTATTTCTATCCCTCCATTTGTTTGTACAAGAATAATAATTCAAAACCTGGTGATTGTATCAGCGTCATAAATAAATGTGCTCTCATTACGTTTAGTTCATACACTGTGCCATTTGCTAGTTATCTCTCGCATTTCAGAGCACTACACTCGACCCCAACATCTCTATCTTCAACAATAATAGTCCGACACTCGGGTATTAAATTTTGTTCTTCCAATAAAGGATTGTTTACTTTTGCTAACAACGAGGGTTTCCGATCTCCATTTAGATACTCCTTACACTGTGATTATACCTGCGTAATTTCCTATATATTTATCCGCTTCCCTTACATTTCATTTATTGTAAGCGAGAACTGCAGCTCAATAACCCGAGGGAAACTACATCTTGGAAGAGTGCTGTTTATTAAAAATTTGTTGGACTCTTTTTTCTAAGTATTCTTGCTAGATAGGTACATGGAACCTAGAGGATATTTCGACGGCTCTAAACATGGATTGTCCCCTGCGGGCATTGGTTCTGTGGTCCGTGTACCGTATCACACTATTCCCATCTGATATTATACCTACATGTTACTTGTTTGTTTTTTTTTTAGTGTAATAATTTGAAGAGTTCATCGTGAGAACAGAAATATTTTGCCAGGTAATAGCGGCGCTTGCAAGCTTCATATAATTTGTTTTAATGGCGATATTTGACTATCTTTGTTTCTATTTGCGTTTGAACGCTCCGTAATGAACGCGATCCTAATAGTGATAAAGTATTAATATGACCAGTAAACATTGTTTTTGCTCATTTAGCAGACCTCTAGGCTTGTTTTTTCCACTACCTAATTTGTGTCTCGAATGAATTATGACAGTGTTGATATCAGGTAAATAAAAAGCAGTGTCAGTAATTACGTCCACAAAAAATATTGCTAAATATTCTTCAGCGTTTTATCCACGTAAATAATAGCAAACACCGTGATTTAAATTCATAATTTTCCTAATAAGACTCATTCTCTCAAAATCATTTACAAAAAAACGTGTTTAACTTTCTTTGCTCAAATCTTGCTGAAGTTTTTTTTCTTTTTCTAAAATAACAGTTATGTTTCACTTAAAGACCTCCGAGTTCGGTGAATTATGTTCAATACCCAACGTTCGTGTGGCTATGTTGGTTCAATAACTACCCTAAATGTGTTTTATGTTAATTTTCAATTCGTTCTATATATTTCATCCCGATAATCTCCAAGAAACATCTTTAAAAGTACACCTAGCTGTATTAAAACTTACTACATATATATATATGGCTTTGGGGAATCAACTGTTTTTGTCTTAATATGATACTGTATTTAACATAAGTGATTCGTGAATCAACTGTTGTTGTCTTAATATGATATTTTATTTAACATAAGTGGTTCGTGATGATTTGTACTTAATTATCTCCTTTGAATATCTCATTTATAGTGTAACTGAGTTAGGTTGAATCATTTTTTTTCTTGCTTTGCAGTGTGCTATTTATTTAACGCTATTTGTGGTTGAGAATCTATTGGCAGCTATATTCTATTATCGAGATGCTGTCTCCAGAATGTAACTTTAACTTCGCTTGCTTCTTGGAATGGAATACTTCAGTTATATTACGTGACTCTATAGGGGAAGCACTTGACCGCAAGAACAAGTGTCCTTGAGAAGCCCTTTGCTCTCCGCAAATATTTCTATTTCTTGAAGAGCAACTTTAGATTTGTTACTCTTTCCTTGAAATATCCATAAATTTCTGCATTTACCATTAAATTTATCCAATAAGGCTATGAAAATGCTAGACTTTTTCTTAAGAGCGGCAAAAGACTAAAAATCATTTTATACGATCTAGAAAATAGTTATCCTGTTCCCCAATAAGGGGCCAATTATAACGCATGTCCATTAACTATCTCAATCATTCTTCTCTTCAAAAGAATTCAAGAAAAACTCTTATTTACTACTGTACCGTAATTGATTTAATACCTACTATAGTTTGAAATTATTGCTTCTCTAATCATTGATGGCCATTTATCTGTAAAATGGTCTTATCGATACTTCTTATTTTCGCGTAGACTTACAGAAATAAATTTAACGATATATTTGAAACAATCATATTTACTTACAATAAAATTTTCACCATTTCTACTGTGAATTTATTAACGTAATTTTCAATAAATTATATTCTCTAAATCTACAATTTTGTTTAGTTTTTTTGCTTATTTGGACTTCTAAGCATTGTTATTTTATTTGTATTTTTTATTTAACTGTTCTACTGCTCAAACAATTTATCTTCATAATTTGTCTTCCTTTCCTTTTGATTTTTGATTAATTTTAAGCCCTCGCTTTTCCCTGCGGGAGATCGGCGTTGGCCAAATGAAACAATTACTATACATATAACATTGATAGCAATATAACATGCTTATTGCATGATCAGTGATCAGGTCCATATAAAATGTGTGAAATAATGATGCGTTATAAGAATAACGGTTCTTCAGCATGCGAAGTAAATCAAATCATTGATATATTCAGTTTGAACTCTAAGTTAAAATATTTTTTACTCTTCTTATTCCCGTTACCTACGTATGATTTTTTCTCTTCCATGAGCAAGAATTCTTCAACAAGCTAGCATTGGTCTTCAAAAAACTCAATTGGGAAGCTTGATTTTTGTTTAAATTTTCTTCTGATCTGACCAGAGCATGTAACGAGCTGTTAGATAATAATTAAAAAATAATAATAATTTCGGTGGTGTATTTCTCTGTCTACGTGCAACTCGTGTTTAATGAACTTTATATAGCTCTGCGATTTGCTTTGGTTTTTTAAATTTGCATTGATTGTCGGAACGATTCAGACAAGCGATATACGAGGTACCAAAGATATTAATTTATTTTAATTCTATATTTGAAATGTTTATTTATTTTCCTTAAATTTACTTTTTGGAAAGCAATGATCATGAGGCTTATATTCTTTTTATAAATGCTATTAGCTTTATGAATCTGTCAATTATAATGTACCGTGATTTTTTATGGGTCTGCGCCAGTATATAATATAATAAAGTACATATTCAGGACGAAGATCATTATGGTCTTTCAGACACTGCAAGGTGGTTATCTACACCACTGCTCTGGATCCATAATACCACATGTCGCCATACGATCAAGAAGAACAAGACGTTACACGCGAAACCTTTCGTTTTCTCGTCGGTTTAAGTTACGACAATACGTTGTTGGTTACGATACAGTCCGCTGAAACCTTGTCTCAACGTAACCGGAGACGCATCCGACGTCCTCCGAAGCGTAAAGCCGCTGCGCCGTGGACGATGACACTTGACAAACTAACTTACTGATTTATTTACTCATAGTAGTGAGTCGTGTTTACCAGCACGCGATCTGCGGAGGATTGCTTTCGGTTTTGTCACCAACCACGCGTTGGTGTCTCTTTGTGGTGCGTCGCGGTTTGTAGCTTTTATTGACTGGAGAATGAAAACTAGCTTTTTCTATTACTTCCACATTTAACAACTCTAATAATAGTTAACTCAATAAATTAAGTGGTGTTTTGCCTGTTTATTACTGGGTAATTACTAAAGCTATTCAAACAAAATTTCATTGTTGAATGGTTACTGAATGTCACCATTGTTTTTGATAATATATATAGTAGTCATATCTTGAAACAAATGTATAATTTTATATTTCAATATATTGATATTTGATATTAACTTAGAAATCTTAAAGATTTCTCTTTAGCAGTATGTCGGTTTAGCGAACGTGCAAGGAAAATGTTCAAATTCCTTTCTTGTCAAAAATTTTTTTTCGTATAATTTTATGTTGATTATTTATAAATGCACATTTCCTTAAACCTGTCTTCTACCTGCCACAAAATTAAGTTTTTTTTTAGATAATGCTTGCCACGGGGTAAGTAATTATTTCTTTGAGGGACAAATTTTACCTTGCGGCATTTTTGGGCCACACGCGTTCCTTAATATTTCCAATCTTTGGTGTTTCTGACTGATTTTTTGTAAATACCGATCATTTTCTTCGTACTTTATAATTTACTCGCGTACCAGCACATTTCTGTGTGTATTATTAATTCCTACACTAAACGCATATCTTCGTGAAGAAGACATTTTAAAAGACTTACATCATTAAAAAATAAGTATTTCCTACGCACACAATATGTTTAATACTTTAAGTACTTTGAGCCGGTTTTCTTTACGTTTTGGCTCCATAAAATTGTGTAAACACTATCAGCATCTATGCATTCCTACCATCTAAAGTCGCCAGCGTAATAATAGTTCCCAACCATCGGCAATTTAAAGATTCTCTTGACTGTGCTTGATCTATTAAAATTTCACCACGATGTTGTGATGTCAGATATTATTAACACATGCACGCACCTCGAAGTACTTATTGCTCTTGAAGAAACAAGTGTACCTCTTATTACGTACGCCCCGAGGCGGAGTGAAGGTTTTGAACCTAGAGGTGCGTTTAAGTTTTATTGCTCGCTGTTAAAAGTCCAAAAAATGGATGATACATTTTATGTATGACGTAAAATACTGTCGTTTTATTCTGCTGCGCTGAAGGTATGATTAAGCCATTCAGCGTAATTACAATTATTTGGTTTGAATTAAAAATCTGTGGAAATCGAAAAGCGCACAAGACTCTTCTTTTACTCTGTTTGTCACAATCTATTGAAAAATGTTGTGTTGATGGTTTGGAAATATCAGTTTATTATAATCTAGTTACTTAACATTTTAGTATTTTAAAGCAAACTATTTAGTTTGGATCGAAGTGCGAATATATTTTAGTGGATTTTATTTTAATTATATTAGAAAACAAAGCAGGTGTCAACATACTCCCTTGTGGTACGCCTGATAATTCACGCCGACAAGTTATCAGTTACCAATGCGATATTTCTTTTCACAGTCAAATTGAAACCCAATTTTCAATACACTCGATTATGTATTTCTTCAAACCTTATTACACCCGAGCATCGTATAGATAAATAATAATATATATGTTGTGTTACAAAATACTTGTTGGTAATAATACAGACTATCATTCGCCATTGCATCACCTTGCACTGGTTCCTATTTAACGGTCGTGTCAATCATATCACTTGAATGTTCCAATGTGTTGAGTTAAATAGATTGTTAACGTTTTATGATGGGTAATTTCGTAGATTTCGTAATCATTTAAAAAAATGGTTTCTTGCTTTTGTATTTTCCAATGACGCCACAGCGTCCGGTGTGTTCTTGGTCAGCCTTTGCCTGTCGTAAATATGTAGATACATTTATGCTTAGGTACCACTCGTAGGATATTATGAAGCTTTAAATCATTCGTCATTAACACCGAAGTATTTTCTAATTTGATGTTTAATGCGTGCATGAAAAAGCAATGTTACTAATAGTCTCGCATAGCAATCATCGATGGCGCACTTGCGCAATCCGTTGTAAAATAAGTTCATATAATGCAGTTACAATATAGCTTTATATATGCCTAAATTTAACAAAAATAGCTTATAAATAAAAACTAAATATACCGGCTCTAATAGTATTGGAGTGCGCAATACGGAATCGCTTCTACTACATACCTAGACACACACTTTACTACAGTCTACACATCTGCCCTGATGGTTGATATAGTAACGTTGTACAAAACGTTGACTAAAGAGAGAGGAAGCGCAACACGGCAAAGTAGTCCAAAAAAAATCACGATAAAAATACCTTGTTTAAAACAATTTCATTTATTCGTGTTTCGGAAAAGTTTATCCTTATAGGTAGGGTGTCACGAACCCCATATTATTAATGGAAGAGCAGAAATTAATATAAATTGGATCATCAGTATTAATGCATCGATATACGAGCATTCCTCATCAAATATCAAAGTAATCGACGATATGGGATTACCAGGAGAGCATGAGCTTGGGAGAGATATTTCTCATAGTGTGACTGCAAAGTGCAGTGCGCGAGCTATGGGTAGGCAAGAGTGATTGTTCCCTGTGGGGCATATAATTCATCACGCCATATCTGGTGCCGCCTGACACGCGAACACCAGCCACCAACAATGGGTCCATTGAGATTCACCGACATCGCCAGATTCTGAGATGAACTCTTGAAATACCTCACAGTGATGCGAGCAGCCACGAGGCTAATAATCATCTTCAAATAATTAACTTTTGCGATTGAAATTATTGTAGCTTGATTGATGGGATCGCACGTATTATCTATTTGCTGGGATTTCATAATACTACTTGGCAAGTGTGCTGTTCTGAAAGGGCTTAAGTTTAATAAAGCGGCGGAACCTTCATTCTTCATCCTTTGAGATGTCATGAGTTTGTTCAGTTTTGTTCTTGTAAATTGAATGCCGACGTTTTTTTATGGAACTCTAGCGTGCAAATTATTGCATATAATATTCTAGAAATTGCTTGCATCATGACTGATGCTGTAAAATATACTCGCTTGTTATAATACCACTAGCGCAGATCCATCAAAATTCTCAATTCTAAAATATTCAATTATGATAATTTTATTTTCAAACACAATATTATATATATTATTATTCATACAATCATTTTCAATTTTTTAAATGAAACTTAAATTCAAAACAAATTTGAGTTCATTGAACATGGACAATTGAAATTTGTATCTTTGATTGTTACTTTGCTGGATTTATTAAATATTATTTTAAGAATCCGAATGGGAAACAATGTTGGTTTGGAAAGATTTTAGTTTAATAAAATGGGTTCTCAATCGTTCCTAACTAACAACCATTTCGTTGATTCTCGTGTATGAGTTTGTCCGTGTAAAATTAAAACGGGACTTTTTATGGAATCTATAACTTGTTGCCTAAGAAACGCACGCAAATTCATCTTGCTCCGACCTCTTGCAGTCTACATCAAAGCAGAGCCATTTGAAAGGTTCTATGGGCTGGTCAGATCTGGCTCTATTTTGCCTTGGTTAATAGTTTATTATGCATCTTGTAGCAGTCCCTTTCCTATATTCCGTATGATGTATCGTCCCACTATCCAGTAACTCGCTGACCATACTATTACAAGTTCTGAATGCAGAATGTCCTCCTAATGGTATGTGACCATTGAATTTACCTAACTACGGCCTGCAGGGTGGTCGGGTGATATATTTAATAAGGTTCTCGCTGTTACAGTATTGTTAACCGTTGCCTAGGGGGAAGTCGGTGACTTTCTGGAAAGTACCCAACATTTTCCCATTATTGAAGCCATGTGTTGTGCACAAACGCTATTGTGATTTTTTCAAATGATTTGATCGCGCTGTACAGTAAAAATGATTATCTTATGTAAACTGTTATCTTATACCGTAATCTTTTGATCCAGACCACTTGGCACCTAACCATACCTAGGAAATTAACCTGTAGCATTGCATTCACATCGCTTTATTGAGTTAGTATTCAATATTTTATTTATTCATCGCCTGATTGTCTGTTAAATTAAGCTTAGGTTCATTTCTAGATCCCTTTTAAATCGTTTAAAATACTTTGTAACCAGTTCGTTGTTTAATGCCATTGAAATGTGGTCATTTAAACAAATGAGTTGTAATACAATTTATGTCCTAGTGAGAAACGAGAATTTCAGAATGACCGTAAAGCCATAATTCTTAGTACCGACACATGCGGGATATTGCGCCAGGAACATTTGGAGTGACAAAGAATAGTTGGAAACTGATTGGAAATACTATATTGAAATTCATTCACGTTGGCGAATAAGCAGGAATAGGTTTTACGATGTACTGCAAAATGATGTATCGGGTTTAAATGTTTCAGAAAACATTCCAAGATATTTTATTATCCAAAGTAGATAACATATAATTTGAAAAGTAACTTCTTCAAAAGTTTATTAGAGTCTGGCGTATATTGGATTGGTGTCGAATTACCTCGTAATCCTAAAATACATTACGGTATACGGCCTTTCGGCCTACTTTTGCAGTAGATTAATAGATATTACTGTTTTGGTTGCAACCGTTTACAAACAGTGATCATTTTTCGCTTTAATCGACCTAAAGCTTGTATTGTCTGCGTAATCGAGTATTTTGTTTATTATTTAGAAATTCCCGTGAAAAAACAGCAAATGATAAATACATAACAGAACAGGTTAAAACCCAAACCTTCCCATTATTTTTTTTCGATTAAAATATAATTTGGCGTCACTTGAAATCTCACACTTGGGAAAAACTATATTATTTTTTATTGTTTTTGGATCGTTACATTATAATTGTTTGCGTGCGAATTTTTTTGTTAAAATTTTCGTTTTCTTATTTCACTATTCATAGTGTCAAAAACGTTATTTAAAAATCGGCATTAACAATACACGAATGTTTCAAGGGACAATACGTCTTTCGCTCACCTTGCAAAGCATACCGGACCGTTTGTGTTCTGATTGCTTTTTTTATCAGCGATAAAAAAAGCGAAACGCTCAATAGCAATATGTGTAAAAAAAACAGTAATTGCCATCTATAAAAACAGCTTGTTAAATAACTATGTTTAATGTTATTAATTCTGCTATTGTTGTTATGTCATAGTGCAAGGTGGGGTAAAAGTAATGTCATAATGTGAATGTGCCATAATTTTTTCAAATGGCGTCAAATGTCATTGTGCTTTGACATTTATGTTAAGACATGTAGAAAATTAGTTGACAACAAGCAATGGAGCGATACACACCTGGAGAAAACGGAATTATTGTTACTGCTTATTGAACCAATTTCCAGTCTGTTGCAGCGTAAATGTTGTCGTCGTCCTGCACCATGTGCGTGAACAACTGAGCATTTGGCTGAGCGTCTCGCGCAAACCTTCAAATAAACTTTCTGTGAAAACAGAGCCCTTTTTTTATTCTTACAAAACGGGAGCCATTTCACATTATGACATTATTTTTGCTCCCCGCGTTACAAGAGACCGGAAATTAGTGAAATAAGCAGCAAAAATAATTCCCCGTTCTTCAGGTGTGTATCGCTCTATTGTTTGTAGTCAACGAATTCACTATCTGTCCACAGCATAAATGTCAAAGCACAATGACATTTGGACGCCATTTGAAAAAATGATGACACATTCACATTATGACATTACTTTTGCACCAACTTATACTTGTATCAAGTTTTATCAGTTAACTGTTTTATTTTTTATTCAATTTAATTTCCGACGTTTTCGTTTCATATCGAGGATAAAATAATATAAGATGGTCGGTCATCTTTACAAAAAGAAAACTAAATGAACAGTAAATAAAACAAGCTTTTCATTGACACCTTTATCAAAAATATGTTTCTCAAAGTTTAGAAAGATTTTTAATCTTTAATTAGAATTTTAACCAATTTTTGGAAAATAACTTTATTGTGAAGATAATGTTAAGAGGAACGCCTGCGTGGCCTTTTTTACACAATGCTTAAATTTGGATTTTATACCAAAATGCCCAACCAAACTGATTTAGAAGATTTAGCAAATATCTAGTATTGATATGTGCTATTTTATTTATTTCTGTTTTAAAATACAAAAATTTGAATTATGAAATAATTCAAATTTGCATGATTTTTTAGGCAACTTTGGCATTTTTTCGCTAATTGCAATAATAAAAAATATAATCTTGCCTCACCTACTGTCTCGATGTAATGAAAAATAAGATAAAACCCTTCTAAAAAAAGCGTTGTTTTGGATCTAAATTTTAATTTATATACAACAAATTTGTGTTCCCACATAAATGAGTCGTTTGTAATTTTTATTTACGTAACCGAAATGCTTTTTCAATGATGCATATTTTTTTTATTTCATATTTCATCGTATTCGTATAGTAAATAGAGCAAAATTATATTTTTAAATAATTATCTTTTAAATGAAAAATTTAATTTCTTAATGGCCTGCATTTTATAATTTAAAACACAAATGCGTTCTAGATATTTGCTATACCTTTTGTTTAAAAAAATATAGTTTTGTTGGGTATTTTAACATCAAATCCAAATTTTAATTTTATTTTAAAAAAGTCAGAGCAGCCGTTCCCCTTAATATTTAAGACTTCTGTCAATTTTCGAAAATCGGTTTTTACTAAAAATGTATGAAATGCAAACTTCAAGCAATAGGCTTTACGTTAAGGCGAAGCTTAATGCCAAATCACTATTTTGATTAATCTTTATAACGAATTGGTGTACATTAAGAATACCAAAAAACATGCTTTAGATAAATTGAAGGTTTTCCTATCGCTTCGCTTGTGTAGAATACAATTAAAATAATAAATTACTCAATAAAAAATATAAATGCAAACTAGTAAAAAAAATATTTTCTCAATAGAAATGTATGAACGCATAAAGGAAACAACTTTAAAAAAATACAGTATTATAGCTAAGATTTTCTGTGACAGTTTCACTTGATTAACTTTTTTGCTTTCTTACAAAATTATTTACAAAATAAATAAAAACCAGTTTTGTGCTTGAAATCGAACGGTACTGGACTCCGTTTGTCAAGCGATTTAAATTCCTATTATCTACTATATAAGATATACCAAGAATTTACACATTTTTGGCTTGTAGCTTCCTCTTAACCACTTTTTTATTTCCTGCTGCCTTACAGTTTCTTTATGCAGGTAGCATACGGTTACCTCAGAAGGAATATCTCCTCATGTTAGTAATTTGTATTGTTATTGTTATTAGAGAAACTCTGATTTATCGTTTGTTGAATAGCTGTTCACCTTTAGGTTCAGAAGGTTGTTGAAGACTGGTATATATACTGAATACTCTCACGGGGCAGGTGTAATGTTACTCCTGATTTATTTATATGTAAATATTCTCACTTACGGTAAGTCCTCCTCTACCATCTCAGATCGCAGAGATAAAATGTTTTCTTGTGGTGTTGATATCTCTGTACAGATCCAGATATTGTGTAGGGGATCTTTAACCGACGTCACCGTCTCTGTATATTTTATTTTCTGTCTATTTACGACCTTGCCAGCAATGCTTTATATCTTTTCCGCGCCACAAGTCTGGTTGATTGAATTGAGTCGTCTTGTACTTGTTATATCACCGCAGCGGTTTGGTCGTGAACTCCTCTTCACCTCCACATAAATCATTATGATATTAAATGGATTTTGCTATCTTCATAACAACTTATTATAAACCTTGTAGGCGATCTTTACTCACAAAATTGGACTAAGTAAAATGACTTTTTAACTTCTGAACACTTTTGTTTTTAATATTTAATCATTTATTTGTGATGTGATCTGGTTTTTTATTAAATGCAACTATTTTTAGATCTCAACTGCATGACCACCATGAGCTTTCAAATGTATATTTAACTTGCTAAATAATTATCTATATACTCCACATAATTTATTTTAGTTATTAATTAATACTTATTTGTTCATTTGAATTTTTAAATATCTAACGAATTATAATTTACATAGGTACTATTGAATTATATCTTACCTAACTTACTCATTATGTGGTTCTTACTAGTTATCTTGAATTTAATGATTTTCGGCAGTGCATCATAAATTTTTTTCAGCACTTATACATTATACCTATTTATAACATTATTTCAATAATTATCGTTATATTAAATTTTTAATCATAATTAATTATTTTAGAGAGTGTAGGGAAAAATAAAATATAGAAGGAGCAACTTGCAAAATTAAAACTACTCTAAGTAATTGAAGGTTTTTTTCCTGGAATTCTTGCACAGTTTTTAAAAGTCTAGTTTATTTTACATTGGCTCCACACAGGAGGTCTTGACGAAAATAATTCCGCTCAGGGTATACGTCATCTTTGGGGATGCTGTGTGGATGGTATTCTTAGGAAAATAAGGATGGGACGTTCTGGGAAAGAAAAAGGTTCGAAGGGTAAGTAAAAATCTGGGATCAGTGTGTCCAGAAGGGACGGACGTATGATTCCATCCCTACCACTGCGGTGCTAGGCGATGTTCTGAGAGAGTCCTGTTGGAGAGGCCAAAAGGTCTCCCACAACCAGTCTCTCCCGATCCGGCCTGTAACGCAATTGGTGGACAGACGCATCCGCCGCCAATACCCGAATATACATCGCATGCACCCGGTCATCCCTGCTAAGTCACCAAACGTAGCGAACCACTTGGATTGATCTACGGCAGTGATGTTGGTTATCCAATAAATGGTTCACGGGGCGGTGCACATACCCGCCTCTCAAATTGATAATAAAAATAGCTAGAAATATTTTAACGAAAAGTTTGAATTTATTTGTTATTATTAAGGAGCTAGTCAAAATGACCAAAGGCGACGGTCAACCCTTCATAGACGACGCTCTGTGCACTGTGCTGCGCAGACGCGGCGAGTCTGGCGTGATTTTCTCCCCATATAAATCAGGCCGCGCCGTGTATTCATGACCTTTGTATGAGCCTTATTGTTTTCGCCATGCCATTATTCACCCCGGTACCTTGCCCGCAGTGTTCGGTCCGATGGCTATTCATCTTCGGGACGTTCGCTCCATATTCACCTTAACATCTCTCTATGGCTCGTTTTCTTTTTCACATCTTGAACTTTGCCTCCTACAGGCTTACTTGTCTACATTCTTAATCGTTATTGTATATTTAATATATTTTAAAAGGCCCACAAACTGCTAGGTCTTCTAATTAAATTTGATAACAAATAACGGCGTGCTATAATTTTTACCAGGCGAGATTTTTTCATGGCCAATTTTGGTCTGCTTGCTTAGAATGCAACAAGTTCTTCGAAAAACATATCATTAAATTCCTTCATGAAATACATTCAAATGGTATCCATTGAACTAACTTCAGAGTCTGAAGCTGTAATTTAAACGCAAAAATTATATTGGAAGTATCTTAGTGTAGTTATTAAGCGATCTATAAAAGTATGCTTTCTTGTAGAAATAATGTATCATTAAAATATTCCTTTCGATGAAGTATTCAAACTGGAAAAGGAAAATCAAAAATTTGCTGTATTCTTAATGATCTTCCACTAACTCCTCATTGTAACATTCCTGTAAGATCTTTAAATAGTATCCATTTCCAGTTACCATTTAAATATTCTGAAGCTGTAGTTAAATGCGAAATTCTAGGTAACTAAGTAAATGGTTTTGAGAGATCATCAAAAACACACATAAAATTGTATTTCGCATTAACATGTATCTCCTGTCTCTATCTCATATACTCCTACATGAGGTATGGGCCATGTTGTGTCGCATTATTATTCCTGTGTTGTAAGAGTGAAATGGTAAATTGCTGCAGATCTAGTCTCCTCGAATATATAGCAAGTCGCCCCCGTACTTTCTAAGTAGGCGCCGAACGCCATGCAGCATATCAATGGGAGTACCACAGGGATCGCATTCCAGTCCTATACTATATCCCACTATTTAGTCAAGATGAAATCTTTAATACTTGTAAATCTATTTTTTTTCTTCAATTAAATACTAAATTCTTTCATTTTATGAAGCGATTTTATCGTTTAATGTTCTACAATCAACACTTATAGTAAATAAACCATCGAAAGATTTGATCAAAGTATCCAATATTTTGTCCGGCAGGTTTGTATTGAATATCGGAATTCATAGTCGCACGCGAGGCTTTAAACCGACTTTTCTACTAAACCACGTCTCGGGACGCACTATCTATTCAGTAATCTCTCTCACGAACCATTACAAACAATATCGTGATATTGGATTATCAATATTCTTGCCCTTTCTCTGCGATTATTTTCAATATGAAAATACAACTCTTGCAGTTAATTAAATGAATCTGCATCTGGTTTTAAACTGAATAAGGATGTATCAACCAGTTTACATAAATCTTTTTTTTTCTTCTTTTAAATAATAAACTTAATTAAAATCACATACCGGTACGTTTTCCGGAGCCGTGTTTGTCGTCGTAGCAATTTTTTTTTTAAATTTCTCTTACCTGAAACAATAAAAAACACACGTTAAGACACACGTTATACAAATTCTTATTACAATTTAACATAAAAAGTTACTCTATTTCAAGTTCATCGCTCTTCAATAATTAATTACCACATTTATTTATAAACTGGATTGTTGACAATCTTCGCTGGTACTCGGTTGTATAAGCTTTGTGCTCGATTAACCGCACTACCTTCCACAATTGCATCACTTCACCTTATTCTGTCAAGAAATTCCTCTCTCTTTCTGTCGGAATCATTTGCACCACAGCATCTCTGGTTAATCGCGGAGGCAGCCGAGACCCTGCTGTCTATTTCTAGTCTTATTCTCACTTGACCACTTTTTCTCTTATCCTTCTTCTGATGTCCTCTTATACCCCCGCCATAGCATTGATTGGTCTAGTCTGGAAGTTATTCAATTCCAACTACCTGGTCATCCTTACTTTCATTCCTTCTAGTTTTCTTGTCATCCTAAATAAGCTCTCTACGCATTTACGACAAAAAATATGTTTTTAAGTCATCAATATATATTTTTTTTTATTTCATCAACTAGTTTTGTAATCTTTTTTACTAAACGGAAATGAAATTTTACGCCACATAAATATTCTTGATATCCTCGATAAATTATGTTAGATTTTGGTAAAATATTAAATTCTTTTCAATATTCCTCGCTTGTCTATTTGTGTTTGTTTTTTGTGGCGGTCTTAAAGCAAGCAAAGGCATCGTATTTCTTTTAATTACTGGCCGTTTGGCAGTAATTGTGAGAAACTGAATAATATTTCTATTACTTTACGAGCCACCGCTTATGGTTGAGTTTGGGAATGGAACCGGCGTTTCCAGGATCAATGACACCGCCGATTAACACTGGCAATATATTCCGCGAGGTCGTCCCATAATAATGAACCCGCATATCCTGCCGTGTTGATCGATCCCTGGTATAGGAACGTATAGAAATCTCGCGTATTGGAACCCATTCTTCGGCTCACCGCGACGCCAATTGGATATTATTTTATGTTTTACGGCCCCGCCTAATTGATTCGTATAAAAGTGATCGACGCCATATATATCAATCTTTTTATCAGTTCAATATCCGCCCGTTAAGCTTTTCACATGTGACTAAAAGGTGATTTAGTCTGCTTTTAAATTGGATATCGGCTATTATTAATAATTACATTTCCATTACTTTGAAAAAGTTTATTACTTTATATTTTTATAGGAGATTTCTTATCCTCAAGTTCATAATTTTTCGCAGCTCCTCTATATTGTCAACCGTTTTTGGAACGTTTTGGGGAAGGTTATGGTAGTGATTTGTTGGTCTTGAAGAGGAATGAAATGCAAGGGGAAACACAAATACTGACAGCTTGTGTTCATCATGCGAACTATTTTGCAAAAAAAGGTATCATGCTGCCGACATCAACTGTAAACGGGTGTTCCGCTCTTGTTCGTCGTTTTTCTCGATGGCGCACAACGCTAGCAGTAATTGCACTACCTGTAAAACAAACTTTGCATGCCTGTATTTCTTCATATGGCTCGGTAATACAATAAACTTAACCCTGTGAACATTTCAAAATATTTAAATAATTCAACAGATATTTTTAAATGTTACTTTGGTACAAGTGTTATATTATTTGTAAAGTTGTGGAAAAGTGCGCTTGCAACAAGTAAATGGCAACGGAAGCTATACCTGCACTCACAACTTCAATGGCACGATCTGAATCTATGTAATCCGTTATTAGCATCAATAGTTTCGATGAGATTTTGCTATCCATTACGAATGATCCCATTAAGGTGTGGAATGAGATAATAAACGTTTTGCAATAATTGATTACCCAACGCACTATCTTGCATAATAAATCTGCATACTTTTACTATCCTTGTGTTCTGTCGGGAATACGCTGCAAATTATAATGACGTATAATTTTACCACGTTACAAACAAAAAATCTCTGGCGGCTTGTGTGCAATTTAGTTTTCCCTTTGAATTCGCGTATCTAATTGAATATAATCGCTTGTGATGCTGTGTCATCTCGATGTAATGTTTGACGGGAGATGCTTCGAGGGAAAAACTGGATTTATCTTAAAGTACATAATATCCACCTTGCTGCTTGACGTAATCGCTAAAATATCTCGAAGGAAGAATCTTTTGATTCAGATTATTTGCCCTTTAGTTTCATCGTCCTTTGGATGCGTTGATTTGATGATACTCCTGTCATTAGATTTCTAAATAATTGCGTTTATTTTTGACCTTATATTATTTTTAACCATTAAATATTTTTTAAAGTGTCCATAGTTATATCGAGCCTTAGGTTAAAGTACCTAAATGCGATTGTTTTGAAACTTATAAGATTATAAGAAAAAAAATCTTTTTAAGTTTTTCATAAATTTCTCGATTAATATTCAATTCAAAGTGATGATTTTTCTTACGAAGCACTGCCTTAGGAATGGAAATTAGGGTCTAGTATAAAAGCTATACCACTTATTCTCACCAAATTCTTTGTTTACCAGTTGCTGCTTTATTGTTAGAAACCTTTCTTGATTTTTTTGGTATTCACCGTGCGATATATTCCTACGGTCAATGCAATAATATATTATTAAGTACGAAATAATATAAGTCTTCGGTTAAAGTTAGCGGAACGGCTTCTGGGTAGTGGATACCTAATTTGTTATTATTTATAACGTGAGGTTTATAGTTTTATAACCGTACTTTTTTGTGATCAGCGGACGTGCTCAGATCTAAAAGAAGTGACCAGAAAAAGGGACTAAAGATTCTGCGCCATTATACGTTGTTAAAGTCAATATCCCATCATAAAAATAAACCTCGGTCATACGTGTAATGTATAACTAATGAAATATTCTCGCCTTCTGAGCCATACAGGTATTTATACTGCATTTGTGGTTCTTTATAACCTCACTCACGCCAGACGATGTTTTCAGAAATTAACGTTCCTATCCCAAACACTCCTAGGTGTGTTTTAAAACATATATTGCACCTTTAGACGGTAAAACTAAACCGCAGCAAAGCTTGAAAAGCCGACTAAAATTCCAGAAACAAAACGGTATTTTTCAAACTGGAACAATCCCAAACTAACTGATGTGTACCTCTCATGCTTGTGGCTTTCTATTTTATTGCATATTATCACTTGGTACAACTTGGTTGAGAACGAATTCATTTTTAATAACGTGTCCATTTTATGACGTTATGATCATATTTGATGCACCGCTTAAAGAAAAAATATACCATCAACGATTTGTAAAAAAGTTGTTAACAAGAATTTAACCGATATCGTTTGTAGAATATCAGTAATCAAGAAGCCAGGTGTATTCAAATTTTAATAACTATAATTAAATAAATGCTGCTAGGAACAAGTAGCACAAGTGAAGACTAAATTTATTTCTAAAATCGTGTCCATATTGACAAATTTAAAAAAAAAAATACAAATTTGCTATTAATGCACCGCTAGAAGAATAAATATACTTGCGCTGATATCTAAGAAAGTTTTTACCAAGAACTAAACTGATGTCATCAAAAGAATGTCGATAATCTAGATTCTAGACGACAGTTAAAACGTTTTAAAAGGAAAATTGCACAAGTACTTGTAGTAGCATACGTAAGGATCAGTAAGTCCCCGCTTCGGGAAATTCTTCCAATGCCACTGAACCCGCCTCGCATAGGGGCTGCAGTCTACAGTAGTCTATCTTTAGGACAGAGGGTCGAGCATGGATAGCACTATCTTCAGGATGGAGCCGAGGTATGGATAGCACGTATCAGAAATTCCCTGCAAGGCTTGACACGGGTGCCAAGTATGCAGTTCCCTACAGAAAAGATATGGTTCACTATCTGATCTGAATAATTGCACGACCATACAGTTCCCAGTCACATCGCCTGTTATCACAGTCCATGCTCGTAGTTGATGCTAAGAATAGTGAACTTTATCCCTTTCAATTAAGTGAGAACCTTTTCTAAGGGAAAATTAAAGGGCATCTACACGCTTTTAGAAGGAATACAATTATCTATAATAAACCGGCCATTCTCTTGGAATTATGGTCCCATGCAAAATTATCTGCAGGTTTAGATTAGTCCAGAATGTAGCGCTTTAATTTTTCGGTATGGCGATTCGATTTAAAGTTGCTTGCAACTGCTTTGAATTTTGTTTTCCGTCATCCTCTGCGATATCTTTTTATTAACTCTTTTCAATTCTTTTCAAAACGACTCCAACTATCACATCTGTCTGCATGAGAAAATACAAACTATAATAATTAGAAAACGCAAGAGAAGAAAGGATATTGCCGCTATTGAGATTTGAAATCGAGACTATCTGCTTTTCCTGCTGCTGTTCTAATCATCGAGTTACCCATTTCCTTTCAAACTCTCCGTGTTCTTACATGGTATACACATGATGTTTTTAAACACCATTATAATTCAGCAGAAACATATTTCTTTAACTATTCTTGAGTTGTCTTTCTAGGCATCTTTTTCGTAATAAATTGAACTGCAAAGTTTTACACACAGCAAATCAGTCAGTCATACTCGATCGCTCGTGCTACAAATACTGCGGTGGTAGGTCCGCTACAATTTCGTAACGGCCTGGATTCCACCTTGACTTGCGGCTCTTCTATCACTCTTCTCTACCTTCTGCGACGGTCATTGAACGCTTCTGGCTTGCAGTGGGCAGAAAGTGTAAAGAATTTGGGATGTTTACATTCCGCTCTATGCAATATGTAATTATTATT
This sequence comes from Hesperophylax consimilis, assembly GCF_061612785.1. Taxonomy (NCBI): domain Eukaryota; kingdom Metazoa; phylum Arthropoda; class Insecta; order Trichoptera; family Limnephilidae; genus Hesperophylax; species Hesperophylax consimilis. The sequence continues at coordinate 24,179,424 of NC_142849.1, read as the reverse complement.
ACAATCGCAAATCTAAAATGCTACCTGTACGTCTTAGTCTCGCGCCAAAATCACTGGGATTACTTCGTGTTTAAAAAGAATCCGATCCACATAATTTGTGATGTTTTTTTTAAGAAGGTAACCTATTGAAGTTAGTACAGCGAAATTCCACTGTCTGTTAAATACATTGTTCGAACTAGAGTGAACTTTGAATATCATTTAAAACTTATATTTATTATAAACTACCTATCCTTCTTGCGTTAAATGCCTACCATTTACGTATGCATTACTTAAATGCCATATAATTAAAGAGAGACTTTATGAAACTGGTATTTACGTATTCATTGATATTGCAAGTTTTTAAAATGTTCACATTCGTGGGAAGTTAAATATTGTAGAAACTCAGATTGTCCATAATCAGAATTTGCACAATAGTTATTGCATGTGGGTAAATATCTATTTTATTAAATCTAAACTGTTTTTTACTGCATTTAATAATATCAAGAAGGACTTTACTCTTGGTTAAACTTCAGATTACAATCTGCTCACTTTGTAATAGTTCTCTAGCAATTGTCAGCGACATGAAATAAATCCGTTGTAGTAAATGAGTCCAGAAAGCTGTTCGTTTCTTAGTCTGTTGTATATGTAGATCCCCTAGGGCCTGGTCCCTTATCCCCGCTATCGGTAAGAGTGTAGAGTGTATAGAGAGTAGAGTATGTTCCGTCCGTGTACCTGTCCACTGCGACGTCTCCGCCGCCGATGGTATTGTTAGATTTGCAACGATTTAACAATCGGCGCCAAGACTTAAAACTCTGCCTAACCTGTTATTCAATTAAGTCGCATATTGTGGTGTGAGCTTACTCTAACCGGCCTATCGCAATCTCTGCCGAGTTTAAACGTCTTGTTGATATTGGTTGCTCTAACGAGAGGAAATAACATGCTACCTAATATATTATATAACATTTGTTTCTACATTGAATTATATCGCGTGTCTTATAATTACTTCCGTTTTCTAGCGCACGCAGTGCTATTGATTTATATTACTTTAATCAACTGATGTAAGCGTAAGTATTTATAATTAATACTAAATTCCTGCTCGTTAATGCAATATTTCTATCTGGATTATTGGAGTTTTGTAGTTTGTTGTTAACGCACCAGCGCAGCGCAGCCGTTCAGTTGATTAGTGCAAGTGCTGTTTATGTAAGCTGGCTGGCGCTGTGCTGGCCAGATAGGCGTGAACCATATTGTCCGAATGCTTGTTAGCGATAGGTTAGATTTGCGGTCAGGTCTCCGCTGTAACGAGAGCGTGTGCGTTGCGTAGCGCATTCCATCTAAGGACATGTTTGTTGTCCCGATAAAGTTAATTAAACAAACATCTCCCAGATCTAGTGCCACCTAGAAGCGGGAGCAGGGTTGCAGGAGCAACGAGGAGGCGATAACACTGGCTGTACCGGGGTAATCTCGCACGGAAAGTAATGCATCCTGGCAGTGTGTGTGTTGTGGCTCGGAGTCCGACATCATTGTCGATGGTATCAGGCCAGCAGAATGTACTGCTGGTGCAGGAGATAGCCGCGGTGTAACCGGCGCTAGGTCACGGGGGTTATGAGAATCGTTAGATCGGAATATCTACCTCCGCCTTCGGATGTTCTCCCAGGAGTTAGGGATATGCAATTGCCTCATTGCTCAAATTTGTACATTTGTTTTATTTTGTACTCGCTTTCTCTGCAGTCGTGAACTCGTTCGGCGCAATTGTTGCTAACCATTCCGTGGGAATTCCCATTCATCGTCTCTCGAAATTGACGTTTTATTTTCATTTATCATTCTCCTAACGTCATAACCTAACTTTGTAAACGATTATTTCCAAGATTATGATAATACCGTTCCGAAACTAGATATTGATTCCGTTAGGCTAACTTCACCCTTATATCGCTGAAATAATGCATTACATATCATTCAAATTGATACTTAGAAATATTAATCCTTTACTGACTTTGTTACTAGAACTAGATGCAGAGGAAATGAAGGTCGTTAATAATAGTAATTCCGCGCGGGCTGCCGTTAGCGTTGATTTCATACAATACAATTCTACAGATTACAGATCACCTTCTTATCGATTAACTTTATTATTTATTGGTTTTCGCGGTTGTCTTCTTACTACACAATATCTGAAATGAAATCTCTCGTTCCACTAATAAATCGTTCTTAATTATTTTCTTTCGAATTCTACACAATAATCTCAATGACTGTGAAAGTAACGATTATATGCTTTCAGTGTTTTGTATGGATTGGGTTTCTATTACTATTAATTCCAAACAATTATTGCTGTCTTATTGTGATATTATTGTACATTTGAATAAAATGTATGCCCATAATTATATCACATATTTAAAATTAAATATTAAAAATAGTGTATTTGAGGCACTTTCTAAAGTGATGCCTACTCTTAATATCACCCTGGTGAAACGCTACCATTCAAAATCTAAGCTTTGCTTGAAAATGCTTTATCCGTGCTTAGTGACCCGTTATAAATATCGAAGTGCTTTCCAACACTCCGCTTCCCTATCTGAAAATTTTCCCAACTCTCTCAGGCTCTCAACATGCATCATCATTTGCCTCCAGTCAAAATAACAAGTGACTTAATGATTACTTGATTGGAAAGCCTGAATACACTATTATAGTCACAATATTGATTTCATGAACTTTATGTGGCCTTTTTAACTGCTTAATTATTTATTTGCCAGTTGGGAGCGGCTCACGTGCGTTGTTCGGCCTTTCTGGAGGCATTTTTTTGGGAAAGCAATGGTTTGTACGTCTCCGGGCAGTTAGGACTCTTGTGCGGTATTCATACATTTCATGCTCTAAACAAGTGGTACAAGCGGGAAACTGGTAAATCTTCATCACATTTGGAATCGATTTTGTGGTAACTTTTTGGGTTAGAACTTTCGTTTTTGAGTAACTTCGAGTTCTAGTTTGGAGTTTTTAAAGTTAAATTTGAATAAAAACGGTCATTTTATATTAAATTGCCTCGAAGCGTAGACCCGGCTTCAAAAATGTTTTTTAAACCCTTTGGTTGCTGAAAACTGGGAAAAGTTAAAAATGATAATTAAATAAATACTGAAATTAAAAAACAAAAGTGTTTATTTGGGTTCTCTGAGTGATACAGTTTCACCCGTTTCTGTACACCGTGTATACATACCTACATTCAACGAATTTGTTGTTACGCTAATTCCTCCTTCATTCTCAACGTTTCGGACGCCTTTTTCCATTAAGGCAGTGTGTAAAGAGACAGTGAAAAGGGAAGCACATGGAAAAATGTAAGTTTTACGTTCTATTTGATCACTCGCCCCGACGCACGCGTAGATAAATTTTATTTAAGTGGTGAAGTCAAAAGTGCGTATAACTTGATTACGGTGTTCGTTCAGCTATCGGCGCCGTAATTTACGTACAATCTAATAAAACCGATTTGAAAACGGTACAGGGCTCGGTCGGCGCATGCTCTCGCCCGGCACAGGCAAGTCCCGTTCTCGTATGCAAGCAAGCAAGTGCATCATACGAAACATCGCCGGTCATCGCTGCATAACACCGTTAATCAGAGCCAGTTATATTGATTCCAATTTAAAGCGTGCCAATGCAATGGCATCCACCAGTCAGTGCGCCCAGACTGCGGATATATGCAATGGAGAAAACGCTTATATTCTCTCAAATTAGAGACACCCACAAGTCCAAGCATTCCGTGGTGAATATAAGAAGTATAAGTAAAAACCAAGATGAAATTTAATTTGTTTCTTCTGTAGATATTTACTGTTGAATCTTATGTACTTAATATCTAAATATGTATATGTTAATTATCATGATTATTTATTTATAATATTTTGCTTATCCACTCGAACGATTAGTGTCATGTCTATACATTTACCTTATTATTTATTTAATACCATTCCTCAAAAATATTGATATGAAATTATATGTAACTGCTTGCTGCGGTTAAAGCTAATGAATCCACCTAGAATTCGCCGTTTATCATATATTTTTAAATATGGCACGATCGCTCAACACATTTTTGTAAACTTGGCATAATATGCCGAAAATCGCTCCCACAGCTCAGCTTATGTAAGAGCTGTTTGATGACTTGCAAAAAATACATTAAACGAATTGGGTCGTATTAAATATTTATATCGTATATTCGTAAATTTTCAACTCTTAAGAGGAACAACTGCACGGCCTTTTTCATGCAAAATTTTAATTTGGTTTTGAGGCCAATTCAAGGTTGCCTATAAAATTGTGAAAAATTGATTTCTTTATTTATAATTTATAACACAATTTAAAAGAGGTGCATCTATCAGTACTAGATATTTTTATAGCTTTTGATTTTTAAAAAATATATAATTCAGTTTGGCCAAGTATTTTTCAAGATTCTGAAAAAGATTAAAACTCTGGCGAAGCCGGGTAATAACTAGATGGGTGCTTGTAGTATATGATACGATTATATTTTATAGTTAATGAGAATTCATGTCAAGAGAAATCTCTTTGATAACCATTGAAAACTTTCGATAGAATCACTGCGTAAATGTCAAATTCGAGGGAAGTTCATTTAAAGCCTTTGACAAGAAGTTTAACGACTTGGCAATATTCATTTTCACTAACTCGTAACTGTGTCAAAAACTGCAATGCGTCCACGTACCTGATTCTGAATGGAAAGTGTCATTTGAGGGCGTACCAGCTTAGTAATGCTCATAAATATGTAATTTGCTTCGTTGCGCGTTGGCGACACTGAATCGTAATTCCGCTTACCGGGTTTATTCGATTGTTTGCATTTTTTCTTCCACTAACCGAGAAGTGCTCATTGGGCTGCAGTTGATTTGAATTGATAAGCATGTCCAATCGACGCGAAAAATCGCTTAGGTAATTTTGTTTTGACTTGAGGTGCGATCATAATCACAATTTGATCAACCGTGCTCAGATTCGATACGAATTTGGCTGTCAAATATTTGAAATTAACATGAAGTTCACGCACTATTGATGTTTTAACTTTGTTATTCTTTGAACCTGTCTTTAATTTTAGACTGATTTTATTGTATGCGATGAGTATATTTCTTTATTTAAAAAATGCAACTCTTCCATGGAAACGTTAGCTTGTTTTCGTTTTTTTTTCTTTATTCATTATTGAACATTTACAATAATTTTATGTTTTCTCGGTCAGAAAACTAGGCAAAGCCCGCATTATGGTGTCCGAGAATTGTTACCTAAGTAAAAAAATATAAATCATCATAAATTGCAAAATGAAAAAACAAACAAGACAATTTGATACATATCTAGATACAAAAGAAATAAACAAGTGAGAAAAATTCAGTTTTTGAGTTTTTGTTGCTTAAAGTTTTCGATAATTGGGTTACTATCCGGCTTCGCTCTTGACTTCTTGGGTATTAATTTAATCACCCTTATGTTATTTTTTGTAAAATAGATATTTTGTTTTATAGATAATTCATCTAATGCTGTACGATACAATGCAATCACTTACTTATAAGGAGGATTTTTTAAATACTTAACCGAACTAGATTTTGTAAAATCTTTCATTGAAAGATACTTTCACATTTGATTGTTAAGCCTTTATCTGTATGGACCAAAGATATTAGAAGAACGAGATGTGCTATGCGCAGTTCGTACTGAGTGGAATTGTTTTGCCGAGTGTCGCCGGTTTTGTTCACCAATACTACTGCACACCTTCGCTTACGCTAAGGCATCGCTAAGGTATCCGCACTAATACATAGAACAGATTTCTGTGCGTACACGTCCCGATACCGTTCAAAGTACCCTAATTAGGTAGTACTCCGGCTACGGTCCGGCGGCCAACATAGCATATCTCGTTCTTCTAATATCTTTGGTATGGACGATGTATTTATTTCGCTTCACAAGCGTACAGTAAATTAAATTTTAATTACATTCTATTGAATGTTTTTCTTTAGCACTGATAATTCGACACATAGCATACAATGTATATCATTCATGGGGCGGGCCGTGAAGTATAGATATATAAATATACCCATGTATATTTTATAGGTACATGCATACAGCTTGAATGCTTTTATTGCAATGTGGCTCAAATTGCTGCCTTGCATAAAAGCCTGCGCGTTTATAGAAATACCTGCACCACATAAATCAACAAACTTCTCCATTAAAACTTCAATCAATCGGGATCCCCTTCTTATCTACTCTTCACAGGGCGGGTACAAAGTCACTCGCTGCACATTATGCACTCCGGCCAGGATAATATTTCAATAAAACATTAATTAAAAGTGCATAGGATCTTATTTACCACATTAAGCCCAAGATAGGCTATAAATATTATTCACTCAATTGGATTTTATAAAAGAAACACAAATCATGATACCAGATTTTAAAGGTGGAAATCCGTGTACCATGGAAAAACAGGCAGTTAAGATTTTTCGCAATTTTAAATTGTCCGAAAAGAGTTGATTTAAAGAAAATTGAGACTCTAAAATGATCTACTAGCAATGTCCTATCCGAAATCTAGGAAATCTAGGGTTTTTGGTGAGGTTTTAATATTACAATGAAGCGAATATTTGGCGGGTACGAATATCTTAACATAACATTTAGACAAGTAAAACGGAATTTGCCAAATGTTAAAATACCAGTATCTAAATCAAAACCAACATTTACGAAATACTTGGTGAGAGTAGTTAATGTTTGTAGTTTCAAATATAAACAAATAAATTTTAAAAATAAGTTCTAAAAATTCACCAAATTTTCAACATTTTTTTAATTTTTCCAAATTGCACTTGAGGAAAAACAAAACTATGGAGTCTCTCAAAATGATGTCGAAACCACAATCTATCAATTGAAGAGTATTTGGTTCAAAATCATGGACAAATAAATAATTTCAATCTAAAAATCCACATTTCCAAATTTAACCGCCCAAGAGAAAATAATTAACATTTTAACGAATACATTGGAGATTCCTGTAATAAAATCAGCAATCACGGAATACCCTATCAGATTCAGACTTATTTTGGTGCATGTGTATCGTAAATATCATTGTGAATGATTAAACAATGTGTGAATATTGAAAGGCAATTCACAGGTTCGCTTCCATTACCCCGTAAAGGGATTTCGCTAAACCATCGTACAGTTTATAGTTTTCACATAATAAAATTTATCAGATACAAGCTGGCAATACGAAGTTTTATTGAGCCGGGAATGTAATGAAGTGAGATTGTTTATTGCACCCGGTACGTCTGATAGTATTTCACCCATTGGCTCTCACCCTCCTGCGTAATGCGCATGCGCGGGCCCCTGACACCTTCCCGGAGAATATCGGCGGAATTTATTGGACACTCAAAGGATCCTGGTGTTAATGGCGGCCTGGACACAAACGTAGCCATTTATTGCAAGTGGACTGGAAGCATGGCGTTTGGCTTGGTAGCACGCGTCGATACTGAGATATGGTCCTGCCGCTGAGAGCTTTGCTGTAGCCTCTCTTTCTGTTTCAAACGTCACTTATGGGAATGAGGTAGAGGTTATAACGGAGCCATCAGTGATGTTTGTATCCGCAGTTCTGCATTTGTTTTATCATCCGCCGTCCTTTCATTTAAAATATGTTTTATTGTATTATTTATATTAATATAGGTATTTTGGATTTTTTCTCTACTTAATTTTGGTTTTTTGATAAAATTGACGAATCTGTCTAGAACGTTTTAGAGTGATGATATTTTAGAGTTGAAATCGAGTTAGTAATGATCGACGAAAAATATAATTGAATTATATAATAAAAATAAAAATTCTTTTAAATGTGAAACACATGAATGTATTAAATTTACGAAATTACTTACATAAAAATGCTTCGTGTTTTGTTACACAGATTATGCGAAAGAGAATTTATCAAAAATTCTTGTTCAAATACATTATTTAGTCTACGTCTTGACATTCAACTGACTTCGCTGAATCAATGACCCTATTCTCAAAAAATTTAAACCTTCTCCTTTTTTGTGCCCGTAACTCAGTCGGTATGACTACTTAACGAAGCCCCGGACCCAATTAGAGAGTATCGTAATTTATGAACAAAAGAAATGTCTGCAATTTAATGGTCCTAAAATTGCGCGTAGCGCACCAAAAAATCACGGCAAACTCGCATCTAACAAAGCATCCCAAACTGGATGTTTTCAAGTCCCGAATGTTGAGTGGTCTGGCGTTTTTACCTCTTGGGACAGTCCCAAGAATGATGGTAATGCAGTCACCCTGTTCTGCGATTCTTTTGGTAAGACGCCGCCATCCTTGAACAGAACGCAGAAGCTTTCCTGGACTAAATTTATTCTGAAAGCTCAGCTATTAAACCTGATATACTCGCCACTGAAAGCTAGCCTATAAATTATTGGGAGCAAAGTGCGGCGCGGGCAGGTACCGCAGAAATGCATCCTGAATACCATCATTTATAAGTTCACTTGTTCAATTAAATTTTATTGTACTTATGTAGCATAGAAGCCGTTTCAATAATATTGGATACTCCAGTTTCTTCGCATATCTCCGCTGTATTAATATGGCTTAGTTAATTATCAAGCGTCTCCTGCTGACACTAATTGAATTAATGGTATTTTGCATTAAAGTTTTATCTTGCTTTTCGAATGAGTTAATGCTTAATGCTTTCAATTAAAACCCACTTGCTCTATTCCACTTATTCCTATCAGTTTTACCTTCAATCTTACCTGCAACTAATAGCTTAATACGTTGTCCAATGAACGCTTAAACTTTATTAAACTAAAGCTTTCTGTGTTTGTATTTAACATAATAATTTACTAGAAATTGTTGTACATGTAAGTTGAAGTTGCCATTCTGTTTGCCTAGTCAATATTAATTCCTATCTACTTCATATCTTTAGAGACCGTTGACGTATTTCTATTAATTTTAATAAATATAACCTAATGCTCAAACGAGGAAATTTGTAAATATTTGTTTATTCCATAAATTGTATGGCTTGTTACTGAGGTGTTTGACCGAAGAATTTTTTGGTTCGTAAAAAGATCTAAAAGATCAAAATCAACACATCGAATGCATTATTATTTATGGGTTTTTAATACTGTTGCACCCTTCTTGTAATATTTAATATGCTCTGGATTTTCGCTGATACATGCCGTCGTTATTTATTTCTTTAACAGCGAGGATGGCGTGCAATTAGAGCAGTTTATTTATCAAAGCGTCCCCGCGCAGGTATTTTATGCACGTGCAAAACGACCTGACGAGTGGTCATTGAATCGCAATTTTTTTAAATACAAGGAAAATCTTGCTTCATCGGCGTTTTGTGGCAATTTCGACCGTTTTTTATCCTTACATTAAAATTGATGTGCGTGTATTTTCTTATAACTTTAACGTTTCTTATGCTTGCGTTAAAATTGATGGTACCCTCCTGATATTTGTTCTAATTGATGAAAAATGTTTGTTCTTTAAGGTTTTTTTAAACAAATTAACACATATTTAAATAGTATTTTTGGGCTCTTTATTCGATCTATCTATTAGTTTTTTTTAATTTTAATTTAAACAAGTAAATTATTCAAAAACGGTCCTTGTCCATTTCACCGAATGAAAAATGCCCTTTTTATTTACAAAACTTTGTGCGAATAGTTACGGATCAATGTTTTAAAAAAAAAATTTTTTCAGTTCCATTTAATATTTTAAAATATCCCAAACTTATCTCTTAAATTTTCTTGTTTCCAATTTTAGAGCGATTCTATTGTATTGAATGTTCCTTTTTTATGTATAAGTTTCTGTGTAACCTTTTGGTTCTAACATTATATTTATATACATTTTTTATATTCTTTACTTAATTTTGTTTAGTTTTTTAAGTAAATATAAATTATATTTGAGTTATTTAGTATTTATAACAATAACTTTAATAATAATAAATTTATAATTGTAACAACAAATAATTATGTATTGTCATAAATTTAACTTGTTATTTATTTTAATTATTCACAAACCAACACCATGATTCGCTTATGTTTTGAGCAACTTCTAAATTTAACTAAGCTTCTTTTATTTTGGTATATTATGGAATAAAGATAAATTAGTACTTTTAATTTTTCGTCTAATAAGGTTAAAACCGGCTAACCCTGCTAAAAATAGTTATTTGGTATATTGCATAGTGTTAAGAATTTATTTTATGCATTGCAGTTTTTTTTTTAAATTGTTTTATACTTATACTTCGCCAAGTATTTACTGTGGCTAACCTGGGCGTACAAAGACGGACACTCTTTGTAACTACATATTTCCCCTTACAATTGCGCATTTCATAAATCAGTTCGCTCCCCCTATACTACGTCAATCCGTGGCTAAGATATTCCTCCGTTGTTAGGTTTGTATTGTGTGTGTTGTTAAGAAACATCGTCAAACGTGAATTTTCCGACCATCAAATATGTAAATAGCCATTACAACAATACAATAAGCCCGTACAGTGATGTAATATTATGTACTGCGATTTTACGTGCTTGTAGTTAATAGGCGCAGTGTTGCTTGTTATTGGCGGGAAAGGAAAGCCGTTCATGTATTATGGGCTTTTTGTTGCGCTCTTCGTTGCATTAATTCTTTTCAAAAAGTTACGTTATATATTTATTTCTTGCCTTGTACAATCATTTGAACATTTTATTTTGGTATTTTCATTTTTATCTGATTGTGGAATTTCTATAAAAAAATATATTAATATTATAATTTCAATGTATAAAAAAAGATTTTTCCACTTATTTATAAATGAGTACTATAATGTTACAATGGTTTTTTAACATGCTTAATTTTTTATCGCAAATGTTATTTTTTTATGCGTTTTATTTCTTAGCCTTGAAAACGCGGTAAATATATTGTGAGCATTTAAGAGAATTGTGGTTTCACCTTACATGATTCCTTAATATCTAAAAGAAGTGTAATTTCCTTAAAATACATACCGTTATCACAGCAACTGCACTTTTGTAAACAATCTGCTCCCACAAAATTTACAAAATGTAAATTGTCCTTCGATGGAGTTTGAAAAAAATATCTGACCGTTCTATACCGAATTCAGTAAACAATTCACGGCTTTTCTTCCACTAGCTAGATTTCCACAAGAGGGGATGAAATGCCTGCAGGGAGACCGTGAGAGCTACTTTCAAGAGAAATGTGAACAACCTTCGCGTACCACTGCCGTCGCGACACTGAACTTGAACGTTCCCCGTTGGTCGGTTATAACATAGTGTGCAACCTTAACCTTGCAGCCGCAAGAGGAAGAGATACTCCGAAGGACGGCCGATGGTTCCCGAGCGAGACAGCGCTACAGGTGAGGCTGGCCCATCCCGCGCGAAAGAAAGAAACACCTGCCGAGCCGAAGACCTCCGCCGATCGGGGAACCAAGAGAGTTGAGAACCTCCGCTAGTAATTTACCTTCTAGTAGCAAGGTGGTTTTGAGTTCGTTCGCTTCGCGATGACCCATTTGAAAGCTTTCGTCTACCTTTCTTTTTGCTGTTGTTTGGCATACTGCTTTTCCACTTGGTGTTCTTGCTCTATCTCTTCTGCGGTGCATTATAGTTCTCTTACTTGTGTCTTCATAGCAAAGGCGTTTCTTTTGCTCTCCGTTGGTTCAAGTTCATGGTTTTGCAGTGGGTGTTTTCGCTCGGCTGTTCCGCATTGCTGGCTGTTATGTTCGCGTGCTTTCATAGGAGGTGATTCGGTGCATTATAGTTCTTCGACTTGTGTGTTCATAGCAAAGGCGTTTCTATTTCTCTATGTCGCAATCATGTTCATGTCTTTGCTGTCGGTGTTTCTGCTCATTGGTTTAGCATTGCAGCCAGTTCTGGTCGCGTGCACTCATACGAGCAGATTCGCGTGTGGAAGCAGTGACACTCCGTTTGTTCCTAGCCGAGTATGGGCTAAGCGAGCCGTTGAACTTGGTTGCGTAATAGACGCGGTGGATGATTAATTCGATTTATATTAATCGCACTCGTGCGGGTAGATTTCTCATCGCAATGGCAGGCGTTGGAGTATCTAGTCTTTCCTGGTAATCCCTGCCACGAACCCTTCGATTATCTGAACGCAGGAAATGTACTGCCAACACCAAATGGATTACTCCATGTCCGTCACATGTGAACCTTTAATCATAATAATGATTATTATTCATAACTTGAACTTGTAAGTTAATGGTGATATTGCTAATGGACGGAAATGCTTGCTTTATACATCGCAATAAGACGGGAAGCTTTTATGATAATATTGATTATTTTTCTGTTTCCTCACCAACTATCATAATTTTTGTTAGTTAAATAAACGTTATATTGGTTTATTTCGCAGCTTCTCGTCTCATAATTCAAAACGCCATCTCACTCTCCATAAAAAAAACCAATTACATGAGAATATTATCTATTCGGAATGTCTGTCTGTTTGCTGTGTAATATTACTCTGACACCTTCAAACATACCGTAACGAAATTCATTACGTTTTCTTATATCAAAGATCAGGTTGTGTCTATGCTCCTGTTTGTATAAGTGGATTATTTTCTCACATCTCCATACTATTTCGAGTAAATTCTCAACGTAGAAGTATTTACACCCAAACAATGACTCATGTGTTTCAATTTCAAGAATAAATAAAGAATAAATAACTCTAAATAAAGTATGATTTAATTCTATTCCTTACATTTTATTCTACGTAGACGTCACATTATAGGTATGTCAATATAACCTCGTATTTAATATAATATAATACTAACGTGCACGTTCTGATAATTTATACTTATGGAACTATATCAAGGTTCCTATCCTATCATCATTAATACATAAATTTTGTGACATATATCAAAAAAAAATGTCTTTTAAAACCTTACTCCAATCGCCATTTTTTACACATCTTTTGTTTGAGTTCATGTTTTGCGAAGGATATTGATCTAATAGAGAGACTACCGAGATGATTTACTAAAATACCAAGAGCTTTGATAGACTCAATGAACTAAGATTACCAACGTTTAAAGAAAGAAGAGAAAGGGGTGACTTGATTGAGACATTCAAAATTTTATCTGGACATTATAGTTGCCCTAACATCCAAGAAATCTTCAGCACCAACAATAAAATTATCAAAGTACCTTTTCCATCTAATCCTAGAAATCACTTCATTGCAAATAGAGTAGTGGACGCACGGAACAAACTTCCACAACATGTCATTGAATCTACAAATATAAACTTATTTAAAGCGCGATTGGATTCTTATTCGGAGAGAAGAATGGATTATCTTATTCTAAAATTTAAAACAGCTCAATTTCTGTTAAATTGAGTTGATTAATTACTGTTGACAAACTGCTTAATTGCGGTTTAACGGTATTGTACTTTGAAGAACGATGAAAATAAAAAATAAATATAAAAATTGTTGTCAAAAACTAAACAAAAACAAATAAATCAGATACAAGAGCATCAGCAAAATGCTGCCTGCTCAATGAATAACAATGATAATGTAATGTTGGATGGATCTATCCTAAAAAACGTTTATAAAATGAAGACTTCTTAAAAATATACATATATGTATTTTTTTTCACTTATAGCAAACACTTTGTTAACTTTATTAACTTCAGGGTTATTTTATTTTAATTATTATAATTATGTATTGTATAATTGGTATTACACCACAATAAAGTGGTATTCAAACAAAGTTATTTTATTTTTATTATTATATATTTTTTTACCGAAAGTAATTTTAGTTATCAAATTCACTACGACACTATATACTGATATTTGTATGCTAAAACACGAATATTAAAATTAAATTTAACAGTCAACATTTCTAAAAATTATATTTTTTTAAGAACCGTTGGAAAGTTTTTGAAACCTTGCTCATCTCACATATATCTTCTCTTAATTTTTTTTTTATTATTTTGTGTCGTTTCAAAGTCTGTCAAGTGTGCATTAATTGATTCCTGAGATACGAGATCAAAGCGCAGTTTGTTGCTCAATTTATGAAATAAAGAGCTGGTGAGATTCGCACCCAAGATTTGCAGGATGGGTAGATAAATGAGCAGCTCCCTAGCAGCCTCAGTTTGCGGGAACCCTACTTCACATTGTCTTCCATTTGACGTGTGAAGCGGTTTCGTGGCATCTTACTGATGTAATCTTTTCCTACCATTGTCTCAGGTTAACTTCTCTCACACATGACTCTCGGGTGATAATCTAGTGAAGTCTCCCATATAGCCTGCTACCTCTCCACTAATTGTTGTAGCGAATTCCCATTATGCAATAATTACTGAGCGACTCGCGGGCTCTTGAGGGTTGGAAGAAAGTGCTTGTACGTGGATTCAAAGATAACACAGAAATGTGTAGCTCTGCCTCGAATTACAGAAATACAAAGGAAGTTGGACAACGTCACCCGAAGCCTGTGAAACATAGTTTTATTGCCTTCAGCATTTTTCAAGTATTTAACGTAAGTCTTAGAGTGTCCACTTTCCCATGGCTACACTACACATTTTGAAGACCCTCACAAATTACTTGTCATAGTTGATGCCCGATTATTTTTAACTGTACAGTTGTGAAAAAACCCAATTCGGTTAACTTCAGAGTAAAATGATCATGAGTAGCGTGACGACTTGAAAACATATCTCATATTCGCACGGAGATTTTATTAATACGTTGCAGCATGCAAGCTTTCGTAGTATGATTTGACGTGATAGGTACTTGAGATTGGTATAGCACGGAACAGGCATGCCTATTAGGATTAACTTATTAGATATTCCAGATTCGCAACTACAAGAACCAACGAGCGTGAATATAAATGCTCGCGGGTCTGAAGAGTGTTAGGAGTTAGGACTACCGACCTAGGAGTTGAAATGATCATTATTTGGATTATTCATTCCATGACTTTCTCGCACGTTTTCATATCGACTATGTTTTGATTCAACAATTATTTTTTGTTAATTCACTTGTACCCGATTTATCTCTGATATTATTTAGGTATTCTATCCAAACGTTTATACATGTAATACGTGGTTCTTGTGAAGCATTTATCTTGCATTATTACCTATATACCTACTAATGCCTTCCGGTTAAACTCTTAACACCTTGTAAGATTTCATATTTCTGCTGGCAGATTAGTCCTTCACCCCGTTGACCGTTCATTTCTTCTTTCTTTTCCAATTTTTCACGGTTGATATATATTTTTTTTACTTTCCCTTTTTCAGTTTACTACCAAGTTACCGTCGATCTTTTCGCTACAATCTTTTGCATATAATCTCTTCTTCTATTCGTTCCGCTATTCATTTAAACTCTTCATTTATATCCTTGTTACGTAGCAATCAATCTGCCTTAACCATTTCGAGCTATAAATTAAGACCGATACCCGATCCTTGCTGAACGCGTTAAACTTCGTAATCGATTCTAATCGATTTCATTTCTGCATTTACCTCATTATTAACATCGTTTCCCGCATTCACTATTCTCCTCCGCATTGCTAACACCCTTTACTTACGTTATTAACTCTTCCGCACATGCTACCACATCATAGCTGTCTTAGACTAGAAGAAATTGCTTCTGAAAAATCTCTTACGCACTCGTAAAAAATTCCGAAATTAAAAATTTAAGATTGCAACAACAATGAACAATATTTTTTTATTTAAAGCATAAAGTTCTTCTACCGTTTCTGTCGTGTCTTTTTTCTTAACAAACTATGTAGTTGGGTTTTGTTTATAATATTTTATAACAGTCGTTAGCAGTAAGACTAATTCCTAATTCAATTAAATACATTCTTGCACATCGTGGCTTTTCCTGTCCATTAGACCAGAAATAGAATCGACCACGGCCCCCCGATCATGCTAAGTAATCGTGAAGCTCCGGCGCATAATGGCATTAAGTGAGCATTTTTTCTGACAGTTTGATAAACGCACCAGCGACACTTGCCGTGGAGAATCTACCTGAATCATCCACAAATGTAATCACGGGATTCAATAAATTTTTGACGGTCGGGAGAGGAAAAAGTGTGAAGGTCCGTTAGCGGGCACAAAGGCGATATCTCGTGGTCTGATCGCTGGAACCACAGACATAGGAATTAATAGACGAGAAGATAAAGGCGAGGGGTAAAATCAACTGTTGAAGAACGAAGGGAGTGAAGATGACTGTGATTCGTCAATAAATCAATCTGACAGTAAATAGGCATCTCGCATTATAATATCACCATTTACTTCTTAAAAGTAAAATCTGCTTTGAATGAATAGACATTTTTACATGGGAGCGCAAATTACTCGCCACGTTATGAACAAATTTGCGAAGTCCAAATTCGGCAAAGTAAATTTCTTCTGTTTGCAGAGTCGTAGTTAGTTTCAGAGTATTTAGTTAAGACCCTTTTACGAATGTTCATAATTTACTTACCCCAGTAAACAGCGACAAGCACACTTGACAACGGCTATATTATTACTCTAAGCAACGGCCACATTCGAACAATGATCTAGGGTTGTCACAACCGCTTTTTTTCCTATTAATAATAAAATAATGTAATTATCACTTTTAATTAAAATTAATTTACGCGAATTATTTCAAACATTATTTCATCACAATAATACGTAGCATTTACATTATTATTTGCTCCTTGTTTTTGTAGACACTCTCAGTATCGCCCCAACTACTTGAAATGGCTTTAGGCGTGTTCAGTGACCAGATTTACATAGCTAGGTACTTCTCACCACCACATAGCCAGGTGTGGGGTATTATTTGGGAGTATTTTGTCGATGAAGGTGCTTTTTATTTATTTTTTGGGTATAATATTTGCATAAACATTTTTTTAGGTACATTTAAGCATCATAATATGTCTGCAAGAAATTAGTAAAACAGTATTATATACACCGACATAATAACAGTATTCTAAGACTATGCATAATATTATTAAAAAATATACGAGTTATACATATAAATTATGTATACAGGGTGTATCGGCACGTACCCGACAAACTTTAACCAGCTATTCCTTAGCATATTTGGAGTAAAAAATCTTATGTGCACTTTGCTGTCCGGTAACGTTTTTTTTTAATAAAAAATTTATTATTCATATTTTCACCACATGTCACCACTGTTTTATCCTTTGATAAAGTTTGAAAACCCATCTGGCAAATATTTTATTCGAATTCCGTTGAATAATGCACGTGTGTACCTATATTGGCGCACGTTTACAGTCACAACGAAATAGCACGGCACCATTCGTCTCATTTTTAACTATTATTATTTAGTGTGTGCGAAAGAGCGAAGACGCTTTTTGACACACTTGCTTATAACAGCTGTTTAACACGAAACGCAATGCCAATGACAGTGATGTAGTGTGGAAATTTTAAATTTTTTTGTTTTTAATTGAAAAAAAAATGCTACCGGACAGCAAAGTGCCCATAACATTTTTTACTCCAAATGTGCTAAGGAATAGCTGGTTAAAGTTTGTCGGGTTAGTGCCGATACACCCTGTATATAAATATATACGGACAATGGAAGAAATCAAAAGAAAAAGACAAAAGGGTTAATAATTAAAGTATATTTGTGAGAACAGCATCCAATAAACAACTTACAGGGGTTTAAATAATGTACTAAAATAAAAGCACAGTTTAAGAGAAAACAACATGTACAATAGTTATATTATCGATGCTAGATAAATAATAACAGCTGAATAAAAATATATTTTAAAGATGAACCAACATAGAAAGAAGGTATTAATCTGTTGACTGTGATGACGCCCGTGTCCGTGAGAAAAATTACAAATCATAGATATGAAGGTCTCCGTAGTCGAGGGGTAACGCTCTCAACTAGCAAGCGGGAAGTTTCGGGTTCGAAACCCAGCGTGCAAATAAAATTTTTATTTGATTAATTTGAATTATTTCACGATTTACTAATTTAAAATAATTTAAAGGATGTTTGCGGCACGTTCTAAAGTGGAAGATAATATATTCCAACGCCGTCAAAGAAGCTGCGTTTATCAAATAAAAAATATTTCCTAAAGAAATATTTAGCGCAAGCGATTCTGGCCGTATTATTCATACAGTTCCTTTGTAAACACGGGTTAAAATTGATTTTAAAAAAATCTTCGATTTTAGTTTGGAGGACTCCGGAGTCCCTCCCACAGTTGATAGGTTAATAATTGAATATGATCGAAAACAACGTAATACCATAGACATATGAATATTAGTAGACCTGCCCTAAGTGATTAAAAGCGTATTATCCCCACTCCCCATACCGGTTCCATTGGAGCCGGCTGGGCTCGCGTATGGCCTCAAGTGAAATTTGAAAACGTGACGTCATCATTCTTGTGCGAACTATGGTCGAGGCATCATCGGTTCATTTTACGAAATAACACGGCAAAATGTTGACTTGTGATATGAAAACTTGTAAAAATAGATGTGAAAAAGAGAATAAACCCAATTGTCGTATTACATTCCATAAGTAAGCATTATTTTACTTTATTTTAAGCTTATTCACACCGTATTATATGGATCAGTTTTAGAAACACATACTATCACATCACAATGTAGCGATTCTCAAGTGTGCTCATCGTTGTTTACTGGGGTAAGTAAATTATGAAACATTTGTAAAAGTCTCTTAACTAAATACTCTGAAACTAACTACGACTCTGCAAACAGAAGAAATTTACTTTGCCGAATTTGGACTTCGCAAATTAGTTCATAACGTGGCGAGTAATTTGCGCTCCCATATAAAAATGTCTATTCATTCAAAAGCAGATTTTACTTTTAAGAACTAAATGGTGATATTATAATGCGAGATGCCTATTTACTGTCAGATTGATTTATTGACGAATCACAGTCAGCTTAACCCCCTTCGTTCTTCAACAGTTGATTTTACCCCTCGCTATTATCTTCTCGTCTATTAATTCCTATGTATGTGCGTAATACGACAATTAAAACAGAACATACATTGTCTAGTGAGGCGGGTAACTTACTAACATTAACTAAATATAATTCAATAAACGCCCGGGTTGCCGGCAATTAAATTAATTAATATATATTTTTTATATAGAATAGGTGCTGAAATTTCCAATTTTATGTCCGGGTTAAATCTTCCCCATAGGAAAAACTAAACCCTTTCACACACTTTTCCACAAATTATCATCTAGTCAATCAACATTATGCAAGTGCATTATATAAGCAATATAAATACAAAACAATACAAGAACAACACGTCAACTCACCAGAGATCAAATGGGAAAATAATTCACCGACTCCAGATATTTTCATATCAGAGGGATCGGCTCGGTAGAACTCTATTATTTGTTATTATTTCTAATACACCTATGTGTAAATGGTAAATTAATCTTTTACACAGATGACATCTGCACAGTTTCGCAAATGAATATACCAAAGATAACATAACAAGTAAAGATTTCGATGCATAAAACCACAATTTTCAATATCATTTCAAATAATTATTTTTGGTAACCTATTGTTTATTACTAAACCTTGTGTAAAAATGTAAACAACACGTACCCGTGATATGTATAAAATAAAATTAATAAAATATTAAGTAAATGAATAAAGCAATTTCAGTTCCCAGAAAATAAAATCGCTTTCGTATAAACTTGTCTTTTCGACTTCCCTGAATTAGACATCAATTTTGAAAAATAATGTAGTCTAACATCGGTATATTTGTCAGCAATAGCTCTTATAAGGTCGTGAATGTGATTTTCGGTAGGAAATTGATCGAATTGATGACTGTACAATGAATGAAATAGGTTTGTAGCTAGAAATGCCTTTAAAATTTTACCTACCATCCAAGATTTTTTAAACTTTGGTGAAATAACGGTTCCTCCACTTTGTGCCAGAAGTTTTTTTAAGAGGACTTCTGTTTTCCAACAAACATCAATTACATCCTTTGAAGGATAAAGTAATCCACCTTTATCTTTAATTACTATCAATCTATGTTCAGGGTATATTTCATTGGAAAACAGAGCGTTAATGCACTGATTGCAGCGTAGTTTTTTTCCTAAGTGTCGAACGATAAACCCTGAAATGTATGTCACAACAATGAGGTTCAATTGAACCGTAACTAAGTCTTGGCTTAAATAATTATCTATTTCGTCAAAATAACATATGCTATCGTCATTGTCGCTACAATTTTCAAAATATGTACCAGATGTAATATTTATTCTTTCTACTGCCGATGAACAGTTTAAAACTGAAATTTGTTCAAACGGAATATAATTGCCTGTTGTTGTTTGTTTTAGTTCCATATGAACTAGCGATTTTTTATATATAGACATAAATTGCCGAGCTGTTGGGTTATTGTTAAATCCTCCAGCCGATCTAACGTTGCAAAAAAATAATTCTAAATGGTCTTGTGAGCATTTATACAAAGGTATGTATTTTAATAGTTGCCTCTCTTCTATTAAGGTATTGTACAACCGTTTTGTGCTTTCTATACAAATACAAAAACCGAGGAAACCTGTTTTTCGATTCGTATTTATAATATTTTTGTTGTTTGCTGCAATGCGTATATTTTTTAAGTAATATATGGCTTTATTCAAAAAAATTATATTTGTATTGTAATTTTCAGCATTTATCGGCTTTTTAAAACCAAATTGATGCAAATTACGCGAATTTAAAATATCAAATAAATCATTTATCAGTCTTAAAAAGAATACGGTTCCTTCTACACCATCAAATTCTTTTAGTTTTAAATCGTTTCTACAAAATTCTAGAGCATTAGCACAGCTATTGCTAAATAATTGTGAGGCCAAATTAACCTTCATTTTGTTGTTATGGAAATCAATATGAATTGGCCTTAATTTATTTGCGACGTGGAGTTTTTCACGCACCTGAATCTCATTCAATTTACAAAGGTAATTCCAATTTATTTCATTTCCTTTACTATCAATCAATATCTTTTTGGCTTCGAATGCATTACGTACTAGCTTCAGCATGTGACAAGCGTCAAGAAAAATAGCCACTTCCTTTTTCGTAACCGGATGAATGAAGGATGGTTTCAAGTTATTACTCTCTAATGAACAACCGAGTATCTTAGCCATAGAAATATTTGAGGGACAACCATCGAACGTCATGGACACAATATCAATACCCACTTTGTCAGCTTCCTCTAAACACTCAAGCACGAGGTCAGCTCTTTGCCGACCAGATACGCCATCCACAAGAAAGTAACCAACGGGTACTTTCCAATTGGCGTTTATAGCAACAATCATGAAAACGAGTGCCTCTTTTGCAACGGACTGACCATGATGGAGTTTGTCTCCGCCAAATCCAAAGTCTACGTAGCCATGATGATTATTTCCATCCCACTCCACAAGTTGCCTTATGGCCATCTCGTCTATGACCAAATTGCAAACAAGTTTATATCCTGTAGTCGACGCTTTTAACTCCAAAGCACGAAAAGACTCTTTTGTAAAACCAGGTCGTCCATCAATCACTTGAAGCCATTTACACAATGTTCGTGGGGCAGGAAGGCAAAAATCAAAATATTCTCTAACGTACTGATAAGCTTTGGGAGAATAATAGTTAAGGGTAAAAGCAAATACTCTAAGTGATGCGGAATATTTTCTAGGTAACTTAAGCTTTTGGTTTTTTGTTTCTACTCTTTTAACGAGCTCAAAACATTTAGAATTAGCTAAAATATCGCCATGTGAGGTTTGATTTGATTTACATTTTTCCAGTTTGCAAGTAAGTTGCGAGATTTTACGTTTATAAACAACGTTAATTTTTTTCAATTTTCTAATTAGTAACTTACTTTCTAATAATAAGTTTTCCATTTTTTTGCAATTGACTTCAATTGCTTTATTTTTTTGAGTGGTTTTTGATATTATAAGTGGTTCTTCCATAAAGACGGGTTGGGGCTCCTGAATCTGCGGAATAGAGACATAATATTATATTTTTAGGTATAAAACATTAAATCGGTTACTAGGTGATCCGCGCACTACATTATAATACAATATGTTTTTGAAGTCATCAAAGGTCAATAATCAATTGGTACTCACAATGCTTTCTGGAATAGGAGTGGGTAACATACAACTGACGAGCACACATGACTGTGCAGTAGGGTGGAGTGACGTTGTATGGGACTTTTTTTTTTAAAGATGCCAGTACTGTAATAGCAAAAAAAAGTTGCCTTTATATAACACCTCTTTCGTCTAAAAAAATCAACTCGATCGAAACATTCCTTTATTCAACAACCAGCACATTTATATTTAGAAAAAAATTGTATGAAAAAAGTCGCTGAAAACTCTGCCAAGTATTATAAACAAGCGATATTCATGGCAAAAATACAATTTTATTAGGGTTTTTATAGCTAATAAGGTGCATAACACATCTGAAAATAAAAATAAAATTACCATAGTTTCAAGGCGGGGTCTATTTTTGGTTTTTTGAAGAGGATTATTGATTTTTATTGTTTTTTTCGTGTTTTTTGAGAAACATGTTTTTTTATTAAATAAAATACGTTAACAAAGAGAATTTTTTTAAACGTTATCGAAGTTTTATAATATTTATCGTGTTTTGAAATGAGATTTGGTGTGAAATTCAGGCATTATATGCCTAGATTTTATTGTCGCCCGAATGAATCCATCTCTTGCTTCAGGCCCAACTGTAGACAACGATGCCTGGGTAACTAATTTGATGCACCTCTCGACTGCTTGAGTGTGGCAGGGAAATCTGGGAAATTCAATACTGTCCTTTTCTTCACCGAAATTATTTATCATCTATCGACTAGGCCATCATTACTGATTTCGGATAGTATCGGTGGCGGTGTAACTTCGCATTCCTGCCAGTTGATAATATCGTAATATTTACTTGCTGAAAAGTTTATTGTTGGAATAATAAAGTCTCTAACAACAGATGGACTCGGACATCTATCTCGCGCATTTAATATTCGTCTCAAACCCAATTCTCTTACAATAAGGTTGTCATCCATTATCATGGAAAGTAGCAGATTTTCCGGGTGGCAAAAATAGGCGTTTCTTTGAATTGCTGGATTAATTATATCTCGTAGATCGGTTCTCAAATATCGGGTGAGTTTTATTATAGTCATGTAATGCCCCATCTTTACACGACGGGTGCCTCTTTATCTCAAACCATGTCGGAGCATATGCTTTAACAACATATTCAGCAAGAATGTTTAGGTTCACTGAAGGGTTAGTTGTTCCTATATTACAAGTATTTTTGGTCCGTGCTCAAATTTTTCAATTCCTCTGCGTTGAGTTTGTGCATCTCAAAGTGTATTGGTGAATAATTTATAACGGTGTTTTCAGAGCTGCTTGAAAGAAGTTTTCCAATAGGTCCTGAAAACCCTTTAGGTCCTGTTGTAGCACCATCTACGTGTTGAAACAAGTGGCGAAGGAGAAGTTCGTTTGCATGCAGCTGACAGATAAACCATTGTAACGGATGACCTAATTCCAATTCCATGAATCTAATAGTTCCATTTCTTTTGCCTGTATTGACAGCAGTCCCATCACATCCAATCGCTGATAAATCATTCAAATTAAAACCGTTCACTTTTAAATGGTGTAACATGCTCTTTGCGATGTTTTTGCCAGTTCCTGATGATGGTGTAACATGTCCAATTGAGACCCCGGCTCAGATAAAAATGGAATAATGTTCTTCTGAAATCGTTCTCCGATGATATCTATCCCCTATTTTTTCCCGAGACAGTGTTTTATCCTTCCTTCCATCGAAATATAGACCTCGAATTTTTGTTGACTCCGACGACATCTGCCATGTTTTTATTAAAGAAGTGCGACACGTTTGTCTAGCTCGTCTGAGTTTGCTCCTATCAATCACCATTTTAGAGTCGTCTTCGGTTACTATGCCAAAATCTTGTAATGTAGCACTTGCAACAGCTGATGCCGACCTGTCTGACAAACCATACTGATCGCAGATTCTGGCCAAAGTGGGGAGTTTTAACATCATACGGGAATTTTCTGGGGGTTGCGAAGAATGTGAAGAAAATGATTGGTTTTCATCAAAAAAGGGTTGACGTGGTTTTGTCGCTGATGCTGTAGATGAGCTGACCTTCGAAGCAAGTTCAGATAAACGAGCTTGCATCCTCATTTTCCGATGTAATTTTTTGTTGTGTCGGTGTCTATTGCTCCCAGCATCATTTTTCTCGAGGATCTTTGGTCTTCAAGGAATGCTTGTTCTTTGGTGGGTACCTTGCGCGTCTTTTCGCAGGAACACATATTCAGATTGTTACATTTGCATGAAGCAATATCGAAAAGTTTATTCATTTTGATTTTATAAGAATTTAACTTAACATAATAATGCACACTTTTGTTGGCCAATTTTTAAGTTTTAAGTATTCGTTATAATGATCTTGGATCAGTTTCATCACTCGATTGTGTGAAACAATGGGAATAGAAGCGCGCTTCCAAATTCCTTCAACAATTGCAGATATAACACTTTTTATTTCGAATACTGACGGTTTTTTTGTAGAGTTAAGATTACGCTCATATCGTAAGAACAAATAATGTTTAATCACTTCTGAGACAGTAGGTAACACTTGAGGGTTCATTTCAGTTGGTGCCCCGAATATTGGACATAAAATTTTGCTTTTCGTGTAATTTGCATTCATTTTTACAACAATTATATGTGTTAAAATTTAATCGGACAAGGATTCTAACACGTCTACGGTCAGCGGTAGCCGAAACGAAACTAGATGCAAGTCGTATCTAGTTTCTGCGACGAAACAATAGGAGCGAAATTATCCCCCCCACCTCCACAGCGCTCACAAACTCACTAGTTTAAGAGCAATTTATGCAGTGTTTTTTTTTTTATAAAACATGTAATGTTCAATAAGGTAAATTCGATTGAAAGTAATGGATATTATTTTATATTTTTGAGACTGTACTCAGATTTTGGAAAAAAAAGGCTAAATTTACGTTTTTTACGTTACGAAATCGCTAGGTTGTTGAATGAAGACATAAGTTTAGATTTTTTTAAGTATTTTTACGAGAATATGAATGACATGAAGCATCTTTTGGCAGCTATTACAATACCGAGATTTGATTTTTGCAATGTCACTCCACCCTACTGTGCAGCTGCAGCTACGGCCTCGATCTCCGTGAAGCACATAGTCATAGGTTCTGGTTCGCATTCCTTTTCGTAACGAGAAAAAGTTGACAATATTAGGTATATAGTCATTATTTTATTTCAAAAATGTACATATTTATTACAAATTTGTGACATGCACTATCTATAAAATATTTATTTAAATAATGATTAAATATAAGAATGAACTCACGACATGTGTGCTGTGTAGAGCAGGTGAGCAAGAAACGAGAGAAAAATCAGAATTCTCTTGTGGGTTCATCCAATAAGTATTGTTGGCCCTTTCATCAGCTAGAGAAAGACATACATATGATTTCTCAGAGAAGTTGTCGCTTAATTTCTGAAATGGATAGATAGTAAAATTAAAATAATTATATGTAATGAATAACTACAAAAAATAATTATTAGTCATTAAAGAATTAATATACTAACGATAATTCTTTCTGTAACAGGTGACAAAGAGACCGATGGGATCGCACCTACACGTAGCACACGTGTGCCATGTTTGTTTATTATAAAATCTGTCTCTTTGAAATGTTCTGAGCAGATACGAAGGTTACGAACACTTGTCTGCTCACTTTTACCGGATGAAAGCCGCCACATTGTCTTCAAGTCTTCTTTTTTGGGAAATCTTTAAGAAAATATATAACATTTCACTTTTAAGAAGATAATAGAAAAGGAAAACAACTAAAAAAACAAATGAAATTATACACAAACAGCTTTTACCAGCGATTCTTAAGAGTATTTGTAGTAAAAATTTGGACATCATTTTGCCGTCCGATAACACTTTTTCAATTAAAAACAAAAAACATGTTTTTCTATCACACATCGCCACTCGGTATAACCTAGCGCATTACGTGATATGCACTCCTTCTCGTTCCAGCAGTACCATACATACGAAACAACGCGCGTACCTAACACGTGGTCCGTTGCGACGTGTGATAGTATGATCCAAAGATAATATATGATCGGTGGCGACGTACGATAGAAAAATATAATATTTTTAATTTTAATAGATAAAAATATCATCGGCCAGCAAAATGACACATACATTTTTCATTCCAAACATGCTCACTGTATCTACATTTTACTTCCAAACATACCAATTTTTCAAAATTGGTAACCAATCATTTTATCCTATATTAAGTGTTGTTAATGAATTGTGTAAAATTATTATTATTAATAACTATTAGTAATAACGCCATTAAAGTGGAATAAATTTAAAAATGATTGGTTTATTATCCTTTATTAATACGACGGAGTTCCAACAAGAAATAACACATGAAAAAATAGACGTTCCAAATGATACTATTATACAGGGTGTATCGGCAAGTACCCGACAAACTTTAACCAGCTATTTATTGCTCAGCACATTTGGAGTAAAAAATATTATGGGCGCTTTGCTGTCCGGTAACATTTTTTTTCCATTAAAAACAAAAAATAAATAAAAAATCCACACTCCGTCACTGTCATTTGCCTTGTTTCTCGCGTTCAACAGCTGTTATTAGCAAGTGCGTCAAAAAGTGTCCTCGCTCTTTCGTACACACTAAATAATAAAAGTTAAAAATGAGACGAATGGTGCTGTGCCATTTCGTTGTGATTGTAAAAGCGCGCCAACGTAGGTACATAGTACATTATTCAACGAAACTCGAACAAAATATTGCCAGACGGGTTTTCAAACTTAGACAAAGGATAAAACATTGGTGACATGTGGTGAAAATATGAATAGTAAATTTTTTATTAAAAAAAAAATGTTACCGGACAGCAAAGTGCCCATAACATTTTTTACTCCATATGTGCTAAGGAATAGCTGGTTAAAGTTTGTCGGGTACGTGCCGATACAACCTTTATATATTTATATATATCTACTATACTATTATATATTTTATATTATTTAAAATATATAGTTAGCAACTGCTTGTATCAACCAAGAAAACTTTTCAAATTATTTATAAAGAGCAATAATTAAGTAAAAGTCAATACACTAGACAAAACAAGAATCGCATTTAATAAATCTGCCTATTTCTGACTGTCCTAAAACAGGTTTATCTCCTAGTTGGACAGCCAAAGATCACTGTAATATGTAATGTTTTTTTTTTAAATTAATAAAAAAAAAATATATATATATATATATATACATATTTTATCAAAGCGCAAAAGGCGAAGGCACATCCCTGATTCTTGTGGACACGGCTTTGTTGTTCGCGTCCATCGCGTGATAGTATATGTTTCTAAAACTGATCTATATTATACGATGTGATAAGCTTAAAACAAATTAAAATAATGCTTACCTATGGAATGTAATACGACAATTGGGTTTATTCTCTTTTTCACTTCTATTTTTACAAGTTTTCATAGCGCAACCGACCATTTTGCCGCGTTATTTCGTAAAACGAACTCGACCGTAGCTCGACGCTAGTTCGAACAAGAATGATGACGTCACATTCTTTTGATTCATTGGAAGCCATACGCGAGCCCAGCCGGCTCAATGGAACCGGTATGGGGAGTGGGGATAATACGCTTTTAATCACTTAGGGCAGGTCTACTAATATTCATATGTCTATGGCTGGAACTGTTCTGACTATTGCGGACCCCCACGTCAAGAAATTATATCAATCGATGTCCGTTACGTTCATGACGAGACATATTCATAAAAAAATATGGAGTGGCCTGCACAGAGCTTCTTCAAATTCAGCCTATGTTTGTTGGATACGCTGGTACAGTTCTATAATCTGTCTAAACCGGTACGTTGATATTGACGATATTATGACTCTTTTTTGTTGGTTCCTCGTTTGGAGGCCTATACAGTACTACAGAAATTTTTTTAGATGTGTGGTGTTGGTTAATAATAAGTGTTTTATTATCTTTTTTTTGCATCAAATAGATATAATGATGTCCTTACTGGGATCTCTCGTGCTGGGGATTTCATTAACATATTATTAAAATTTAGTAGTATGCATAATATTAAGTTATTATAAATAGTGTTTTTTTCTGAAATATATTATTTTTTTTTGTTAAGTTGAGTGGTTTTAGTTTCAGTCTGTATTCGGTGTCAGTATATTATTAGTTGTTATTTCTTGTGTATGCTGAGAGAATAATTTTCTAGCAGTTAATCGACCGAGTAGGTAAAACGTTAAAATATGGTTACATAGATAAGTTGTTTTAAGCATCATCAAGGTATCTTATAATTGTAGGATTTGTGAAGCTCAATATTTATTAAAAAAATATTTACATCAGGGTCATTGCCTTTCAAAAACAAACATTGTAAATTTTAGAGGTGATCACAAATTTACTGTTTGAATGAACATTGTTAGTGAACTTGAAAAATTACTATGCATGTCAAATTTTAAACACACGAAATAAATACATAATATTGAAACAGAAAATTATTTTCTGTTCCAAAATTAGAAATTTTCACGGGTCTGCGCTGGGTATTTTATAAATAAACTAAACATCAACAAATGAAACTGTCCACGGGAACAAAATACCAGGAGCACAGAAATATTATTGAGTATTTCCGTTTACTTATTATTATAAATATGTATTGCCCAGTATTGCCCAATGTATTGCCCAGTAACAATGGGTGTTACAAATTACATGACGAGGAACAGATTTTTTTTTATTTCTCGTTAGGTTAAGGGTCTGCGCTTGTAATAATACTTAATTTGTATTTTGCAACGTTATTTCTACATCAGAAGGAAATCTAAAAATTATTTTTGATACTTACTTTTGTCCTGACGAAGTGAAGAGTTCTTTGAAATCGGCGGTTTTATGTTCGTGATTAGCGGTTTTATCAAAGTTTATTATAAACCGTTTCGTTTTTCTTTGACCCGCTGAAGTCCCTGGCGTTGCCCGGGCTTTACACAGTATTATATATGTAAATATTATGTACACAATGACCTTTCTGTTGTTTTGAAGACCAAGTGTGCAAAATTTCATCAATTTCTGAATGAAACTAGATTTGCATTATTATCAAATCCAAGCATCCCGTCCGCCACAGACTTCACACAAATATAGTATAGGTTAATCTTAATTTAAATTTACTTCCAAAAGTTTTGATAATTTAACGTCGTTTCTTGTAATTTGCACTTCCTGTTCTTGTCTTTCTGGTATCTTGACTACAATCATTTTTCTTGTTTTGTGTATCGATGTGGAAAAAGCGTCTGCTATCAGTTTTTTTCCGATTCGATTGTATTCCAAATCATTTCAGTAAATTTCATTTTTAATGGCGCCAAATCTGACTCGATTCGTTTGGTTTTTAAAAAGGTTCTATTAACATATATACCTCTTTTATATTCCATTGATGCCTTAATTCGTTTATAATCTGTAGAGCAGGATTTAATCTGAAATATGATTTGTCATAGATGAAAACATGTCCGATAATGCTATCTGATGTGAAATTAGTAAAGTTTTTGCAGGCACGACTAGATCAATGAATGTATTTTTTATATTAATTTTCGAGACAGTCTCACGCTTGGTCTTCGAGGGTAATGGTCGCTACTGAAAGCTCATCGATTCTGTCATGACATAAACTTGATTTTAAATGTCAGTTGATCGTTAGAGAGGAAATATCTTTGATTGTGATTTATTTAGACCCAGTTTGCATGGCAACAATATTGTACGAGAAATGAACTTATTTTTAAAACTGTTTTATCATTAGCTGTCAGATGATAATCGCCTTTTCAGTAAGTATATCACGTGTTTATAAATTTTACTTTAGTATTCCCAGAGAGAGGTCTTACACGTGTCATCAACGATCGTCTTCTTCCTTCTAACACGTCTCACATTAAAATCAAAAAGACAGAAGATACTAGACATCACGTACGGTCTCTCTCTAGGACTACTATCTATACCTACACTTGCTCAAGATTTCATCGCATTTTAAGTGCTTTTTCCGTATCGAATAATAAAAATAATGTGAGAGGACAATACAGAGTCTTAGTTTACTTGATTAAATTAAAATGTTAATTTTATTAATTAAACAATTATACCAAGTCAATGGACATCTTCAATTTATGTTTAAACAAATATAAAATGTTGTTAATGAAGCAATTCAGTTAAGAACAATAAATATAGTATATTTCTTAATATTCTCATGTAAAGGCCCCGTAAAAGGGAGTTAATAAATAAATTAACTGTTAAATGGATCAATATTTCAGTTCTTCGTAGCCCGCTATGAAAATGACCTCACAAACTGGAAAAACGTGCATTTAGCTAAAAAAAATAAAACAGAGAAGCTGTGAAAACTTCATAGTGCCAGAGTTCATCATTAATCCTCTACAGAAAGCAGATTTCTGCTGTATGGATAAGTTCAACAAGTTAAGGCATAGTTGCTTAATTTTTTTTTCTATTTCAATCAGTTCCAACTATGCCCAATTTAATGCCACAAATTTCCTCAAGAAACCAAACAAGAAAAATAATGTAACGTGCAGCTTATTGCTGCAGTCGGCTTTCGTCAATCGACGGTAATTCCTCAATCATATTAGTACCCAATAATCATTGAAACTAGCCAAGGAATGCAGCCATGAACCATAGGAGACTGCCTCGGTGGGTACACGAATTATCTGCTTTAAAAGTTAAGTACCAACATAATTAATCTATGTGGTCTAATGAATCGTGCCTATTGTTTCTATTTATAAGTAATTGTTGTGTATTGTACTTTGTCTAGGTAGAACAATTAAAAATAAATTATTGACTTGACTTGACTTGACCACCGGTTCTCGGGACATTCTGTAATAAAATTCCAACCGAAAATATATTGTTTTCTTAACCTTTCTAGGTTTTACTTATTTTTAAAATGAAATTCTCGTTACAAACAGTTGCCGTTATCTCTAAAGTGAGTTTTTGCAGTTACCTCCAATTAAAAAGATAAGAAAATGAGAACACTTAAAACTTGCTAAAAAATCCACCCGTTCCTTTTGATACCGCCCGAGAGATTGGTAAGCGTTCAAAAAGAAGAAGAAGATGGTTTAAAAAAGAGAATTTTATAGGGAGCGCGCTAACGGGTGAACAAGTGTTGAAGTGGGGGTGGAGGCATATAACTAGGGATTAGTGAAGATTGGTTTGAGGATATAGTACGGACGGTAAAAGAGAACATGTCTAAGAACTGTAAGATAATTTTTTTTGTTCTCTTCAATCTTCAAAAATAACACATATTTCTTAAGAGCTTAAAAACTTACCGTCTTACTTATAAAGATTCCCTAATAAAATTTGTTTGACTGGCACCACCAATCTTAAAAAACACAGTGATTTTTTCATTTCGCGTTTAGTTGCTAACTTCACTTTCTTCATGTGACATTTGCGATGTTGTTGACCTGATCTGCTTTGAATTGCTTCGAAATTGGGCCAATTTGATTATGCGTACAACAAAAGGAATTTAGAATAAGGATAGGAGATGCTCCCGATACATTTCATAGTCACGTTGTCATTCATAATCTTACGTTTTATTTCTGCTTGATATTTCTTAATATTATTGCTAAGAATGTCTGTATTGTAAAATCTTGCGTTTTCACAATACAGACATTCTTAGCAATAATCTTAAATCTAATTTTAGGTAAGGGGTAGAGGAAAGGGAATTTAGAATAAGGATAGGAGATGCTCCCGATACATTTCATAGTCACGTTATAATTCATAATCTTATGCTTTATTTCTTCTTGATATTTCTTAAGATTATTGCTAAGAATGTCTGTATTGTGAAATTTTGCGTTATATTGCGCACATATTCGAGGAATTGGGGATTTTTTTCTAGTGTTGGTTCTACATGTGGGAAAATTAAATAAATTAGTTTTGTCGTATTGATCATGTATTATTTAGCCTTAAGGCCCCGTCGTAAGCGTTCAAAGATGGTTTGAAAGGGAGATATGTAAATAAGAATGTTAGAGGGAGGGCGCTAATATTAAAAAAACGAAAATAATTAAGAAAATTGTGAAAATATTTAATAAAACACGACTCGTTTGAAATATAGCAAAAATCTCTCGACAAATGCTTTAGTTGCATTTAAAGATACACTGTGATTTTTGTCATGCCTATAACATTTTAAATAACAGAACAAATAAATTTTAATAATTTTCTGAGCTGACTTTGTGATTTTTTTCTATCGAGAGAATTTCATATAATTAACGTTTCGGCATAAAAAATGTATAGATATTATCTTAAATAATAAAAAAAAAATCTGGAACTTAAAGAGTTAATGAGAAACTTGTTATAAATCGGTAGAAATTGGATATTAGGAACGGTGCGCGGCCTTTTTCATACAAAACTTAAATTTCGATTTCAGGCTATAATACCCAAGCAAACCGAAAAATTATTTTTTTTAACCAAAGCTTTAAAAAATTTCTAGTCTGGATATGTGTTTTTTCTTTATTTTTTTAATGTTGAATTACCAATAAAAAAATTGCGTGATTTTAGAGACAACTTTGGATTTTTTTTGCGAGTTTTTCTACTTACCAAACAAATAATCTTACCCTACTTGCAGAGTCAAAAAAAAATAAAAATAAATTAAAAAATTGTTTTGTTTTGGGTATAAATTTTAATTTACATCCAACAAATTTGTGTTCTAGCGTAAGTCGGTCGTTGGCTATTTGAATTTAAGACCATGAAAATGTTTTTTTAAATCATCTTTAATATTTATTTTATATTTCATCGTATTGGTAGAATAAACAGAGCAAAACTATTTTAAGAAATAATCATCATAAACTCACTAAATAAACATAAACGCCAAATTGTTTCTAAAATCTTGAAAAATGCAATTTTTGAAGAGCCTATATTTTATAATTTATAACACAAACAGATAAATTAGCACATATACGTTCTATATATTTGCTATCCCTTAAGATTAAAAAAAAAACATTTTCAATTTTTTTGGATATTTTGTTTTGTATGAAAAGGGCCGCGCAGCCGTTAAAGTATCGCCAAATTTAATTGTAAGTGTTACTACGAGTATGTCGCTAATCCTGGTTAAGTTGTTTGACTAAATTCATTTAGATCCTGGGAATATATTCCATAATTATGGAAAAGACCATATAAGATGAGGTATTTTTCCTTTTTTTATATCCCCGATTGAACTAAAAATGAAATAACGATTAACCTCAAAATGTTTAAGTTCCTCCTACTTGCATAATCATCAGCATTAATTTTATTCAAGTGATTACTGCAAAAGAGTCTTTTCTTGCCTGTACAATGATGGAGGATAGGATTTTACCCGCGACGCCTGGTTGGGAACCCGACGCATTTGTTTACTCAGCTTCTAATCGGTTAATCTAACTCTATGAAAGCATATGTGGGCTGAAGCAGTAGAACGTTCGATTTATGATTGCAAAGTATGATTAAATTTTTGTTGTTTTTATTTTGTAGAAGTACATTATATATTTTAATTATTATCAGACCCTTAAAATAGCACGATTAGCAAAATTTAAAAAAAAATAGACACTGCAAAAAATCACACCCCGAACAACTTCAAGGCAACTATGCTGATCATTACTCCACCAACTATTTTAAGAAACTCCATTATATGTACTGAAAATATCGTAAAAAATTAATGGGGTATTTTTTTAAATTTTAGAATGTTACGTGTGCACAACAGTACCGTTACGTTCATACCACCGGCATTATATTATTCTTAAGTATTATCACTGAAAAATGTAGATGAAGTTAAAAAAGTAGGCGTTCGGCACATAGAGTAGTAAAATGATTTTTTTTATTTTTTATAATAACTCTTGGTGTAATGTAATTTGGCTGCTTTAATAACGAGTTCAGATATTAGTAGGTATTACCTTGACTATCATTTAATAAATTTCGAGCGGTGTCTCAACCAACCAAAGACACCAAAAGCATAGTTTAAGGCACTGTACTCAGGGCAGGTGGCTTTGAGCCAAATAGCGCTAGTAAAACCTCAAGGGCTCTGTATTTGATTTTATGTAATTATCAGTGCCATGGCTCCTTGGCGCCTTGGCAAGTCGACCCCTTAGCGGACTGCTCCAATTGGGCCTGCACAGGACCGGCCCTGCTGTATAGTTCCTTGAGGATCCAAAGTGCGGCATTACCACAAAGCTCGTGACTGAGAGATTCTAACGAGACGGAAAATTAGTTCTGAATTCACAACCAGACACCTTTTCAATTCATAATGCTCAAGCACAAGAAAAAATATATAATTTATATTATTGAACATCCGGTGTTGTCTGAAGACTTTACAGATTATAAATAAAATCATTCTGAATGTTCTTTATATTTTCCCAGCATTTAACGAAAGCTCTCATTTCACGATTAAGCGCTCCTTTGCTTCTTCTCATCAAAGCTCTATTTTTTAATATCATTGTAGTTATCTTCCCAAACACTGACTTCCGTTTGCTTGAAACCATTTAATTGGCAGCGGAACATCTTAATCGTTAGCTCGCCTTTTTTGATAGCTGTGCTAAACATTGTCTACATCAGTGTTCTATTTATTTTTGTAATACACATCTTTATAAAACTACCATTTTCTTTAAACCTAAAAATAATTTTTAAATATTGTGTAAGTTTTACTTGCCGTAAACCTAAACTTCCCTTTGCTTAAACATCTTGATAACTAACCTATCTCTTTAAAGATTGTGTTAATATTGTTTTAATCAATTGTTCTATTATTGTAATCAGAGGCGGCTCTAAGGATCCAGTAGTGGTAGGTCATTTGAAAAAAAATGTGTGACTAATCTTTATTTTATATTGTGAAAAAAGTCCATATATTATTATCTATATTTTGACCGGTCGGTGGCCGAGTTGACATCGCGTTTGGGTCCCACCCAGGCGTAGTGTGTTCAACTCCTCGGCTGGCTAAGTCCTCCATCACAACACAAGCAACATTTTCAGCTTACTGTGGTGGTAGTAGGAGATTTTCAAATATTGTCAGGTTACTCGTAACCCGGGAATGTTTGTCTTTCTTTTTAAAAGAAAAAAAAAATTGTTAATATAGTAAATTGGAAATTAATACACAATCCATGTATGTACTTACGGCAAATTATTTTTAAGATATTAGGTTTTAATTTAGTTTTGCACAACATTAAAGTAAATAAAATAAGAGTTTGATTCTATTTGACAGTGATCTTTTACGTTTTTTGTTTTTGTTTTCATAACAACATAAATAATTATTCTAAACCTTTTCCGAACTATCCAATTGAAAAACAACCATTGTTCTACACAATACAAGCGTGTAAAATGAAAAACCGACATGTGTTTATGTCACCATCTCTGTAAAACATATAATATTCATCGTGTTCTCTCCCTCACGGTCATGACCTAAGCGTCCCTAAGCTTTCTTCGGTACCTAATTTTTACTTCGACAAAAATTATAGTGCCATCTCGTTTATTCTATGGCGCGCATAGGGACAGAAGATGCGAAAGTGGACATTCTCGAATCGTATGGACTTGTGAATGAAAGCTTCTAGCTTCTATTAGAGACAACAGATGTCACTCCTAGTCACTAGCCGCCGCCGCTTGCAGCTTTGCTGTTTCGCAGTACATTTTAAATAAATTAAGAATAAGACCAGTTGTTTTGATGCACATAATTGAATATTATTATTGTTGTCTTATAATTTTGGGGGGTCAAACACCAATTGACCTAAGGGAAGAACCGCCACTGATTGTAATTATTATCTACACACATCTACAACTTCCCTTTGCTCGAAACAACTTTATTGCTACAACTTTAACGTTGTTGCCACTGACTCGCCTCCTTTAATAATTATTGTGTTAACATTTTCTACATCTAAATCAGTATTCTATTTAAAAATGTTTTCTTATCTGTATTAAGTACTTCACATTCCGTTTGCTTCAATCCATTTAATTAATCGGAAAACATTTCTGTCATTAGAGCCTCATTCCACAAGAAAGATAAAGGTCCCTTTAGATTGTTAACAAAGTTAATCGATTTATTTTTATTATCTCCATCTTACCTTTATTTTAAAGCATTTAATTACTAACACAACGTCAATAACACCGTTTAGTAAATAATGTTTATCAAATTCCTTCGCTAAGATTTCGAAGCGAGGAAAGCAGTAAGCAACATCCAAAGGAGTTATCGTTATATTAAAATTCAAATGAAATACTAACTTTTCTTGGATCGCTTAGTCACGTGAATTTATTGGGATGTTTCGGCTAACGCCTTCTTTTGTCGGTCGGACAAAGAAGACAGAATAACACTACTTGTAGTCCATTTATCAATCCCACATATGAGCGGCCCCTGCATTGTTTAATTAATTATATGTTCTTCGTAAATCCTTTGCTACCCTGTCCCAATAAACAAAATTATTCATATTAGTATTATTTATCGCTTACCACCTTTAATAACTGATATTTTAAGTTATAACCCGTTTTTGAAAGGGTTCGTAGTCTGTGTTATTTGATTTAACGCCCATTTAAGGTTTAAGTGGGGTATTGCTTTTTTCGTGTTGTTGATTGCTGTGTCAATGGGGTGAAGGTGACATTTTGGCTATTGAAGGAGTTTGTTTTTAAATAATTCCTCTCGACCACCTACTCAGTAACCTTAGCTGATTTCATTATCCTCTGTGTGACAAGTCAAATACCCCGTCTCAGGTATTTTATTTTATGTTGTTTGTAAAATAAAAGTATCATTTATGATTTGAGATTTTCACGGCCAAAAGTATTATAGTGATTTGTTTTTGGGGTATTATGCCGTGTTGCTCTACCTCCTTCATTAGCCAATGTTTCGTTAATAGAGACGATGGAGTTAAGCTCAGTAGTTCTTGGTATCCGGTAATTGGCGGCTACACCAGAACTAAACACAAAACTATTTTGAAATTATATGTTAATGTCAGCCCTTAGATGGTTGTAGCTGGCAACACGGTATCGCATCTTCATACATAAGCACACACTTCACCAGGTTTTTTTATCCAGTTAAGAATTTTTCCTCATAAAACTCATTAATGTAATATAAAATCAGTCAAGTAAATACAACCATCAGATGGTGATAGTAATAAGGCCAAATGAGCCGTAGTACTAGTCAGCTAGAAACATGAAAGGGTATTGTTATAAGCCCTAGCTAGTTAGAGGATTACGAAAGAATCGATAAAATCAAAAAAAAAAAAAAACAACCGTAGATTACACATCTGCCCTGATAATGGACACTGCAATGCTTGTCCGAAACATCAGCTAAAGAAGAAGGTAGCACGGCATAATACCGCAAAACAAATTAAATTACTACTATTAAACATTTTATCTAAAAAACTATTATCACTATTAAATAAAGGCTATCAAATAAAGGATATTGTAGTCAAACATTCGTCAATAAGTTTCACTGGTCAAATTGTACCGTAAAGTATAAAGCTATATGGATGCCGCTAAATCTAACGATGACGCTTCGCAATTTTCACATCGTTTTCTGTTTGAAATTTCTTGGTAAACCTCTCAAGATTTGCAAAGACATTACTAGCCACAAACTGTTTATTTCTTTTTTTTGCATTTACGCACAATTAGGCTCACGGCCTATCTTAGGGAATGCTGTGTTGTGGGTCTTTTTTAAAGAATGGAAGTTCTGGGAATGTAAAAGGTATGAGGGTTGGGTAGGAATCTAGGGATCGGTGTGTGTTTATCCCTCCCACTGCGGCGCAAGGCATTGGGTCGAAAGAAGACAAAGCGTCCAAACCAGCACCTCCCACTCAGCTGGTGGGTAGGCTCATCCTGAACACACCTCATAAGTATTATAATATTTTTTTCTATAATGCGGAGATATATTATTTTTTGTCGTTGTAAAGACAAATAATAATTCTTCTCGATTTGTCTCAAATAGTTATGCATGATTCCGTGGATAAATCCCTAAAAAATGTATCATCACAATTTTGAAAGTTATATAAATTTATCTTGTTCCTAGAAGATCATTTATTTTTAAGATAACTCCAGAAATAAGAAATGTGTGCGTACCACATTTAAAATACCTCCGAAGCATTCCAAAATTTCACCGTGTCGGTGGTAAAAATATTTTAAAAGCCTGAAGGGTTAACGTAACGTTAAAAAAGTTTCAACGACGTTTCCATTATGAATTTTGACCTCTGAAATGTGTGATAGATAAAAATGCATTTAAAAAATATTTTTAATGTACGTCTCATAAATGCACGTACTTGTTCTTAAATGCGCCAGAAAAACATTCATTTCCAGCGATCATAATATTTCAAATTATTCGGTTAGATTTGAACTATGTAACTCGCATAGATATTAACTTCTCTGTTATCCAAACCCGTGAGTTATCTGATATAATTTTAGTTACCATCAATGTCCCTACAAGCAAATATGTATTTCATAATTTTCAATGAAATATAACAGGATATCACATTTCATGTTTCTTAATACTGTACAAGCAGATGCGATCAAATAAACCAACAAGTCATTCAACGGCTTCTGCGAATATGGCTCCTGGCTACCACTTCTCGCTGTCAGAAGTTCATTCTTTGCTGTAAACCCGTTGCGTTTGCAACACAGTCAGTACGATGACTATTAAAATTTGACATCTCTGACACTTCCTGGTTTAAAAAACAACGGCTTGGCTGAATAGTTGAATGAAGTATCCGTGTCTATGATCCTTGCAATTTAGGTGTCAAAAGCGATCCTTTAGGTAACCCTGCAGCCGCTTGGTAGCAAGTTGATTTCTTTGCTTGCGGTGGGATCGTGTATAATCAGTAGATCTCGCTGCGCTCCGGATGCTGTTTATGGATTAAAGCGATCTTATGCTGTTTCGCTCTATGCTCTATGCATTGTAATTGCTGCTTCCTGTCTGCCGCCGGCAGGCAAAAGTCAGGCTACTGCTGTCTGTGGCCGAATCCTTGAACTGTAGTTACTAGGCCACCGTAAAAGATATCTTGCTTCCTTCCAATATTCTCATTAATTATTAACAGTTTACCGTACTTTGGTAATCTTATCATTTTCCACCTCGTTACTTTGTCAATAATTGTTATTACTTCAACCACCAACTACTTTTTCATCAATACTGCCTTTAAGTTTTAACAGATTGGGTTTGTCATTTCCTCGAATCTGTTGTTCTTTTAAAATCAGAATTTACAATGTTATCTTTTAAAACAAATACCCACCGGATACAAAAGCACTACCGAATTTATTTTTTACAGTTGTTTTTTTTATATATTGCTTTATTGTGCAAATATTTTAATACTAACTGTACCCCGATTATCAGTGCAGATAGAGAAACCTTAGCTCGTGATGCTTTTACGTTCAACAGATGACGCTGTTTTAAAAAAACATGTTTTTATCTGTCACAGGTTTATTTTAACAAACTAACATTTACATTTTTATTCATATATAGATGTTGATTTCAGGTGTCTCGCATTTTGAATAATTTTCAAATATCGTGATTTGATTCATTTTTCTAAAAAACCAAACCTTTTTATCACATTTTAAATGGGTATATTGCTACCAATTGTCTACAAATAACAATCACGTGTATTGTGCAAATATTGTTATTTCCAGACGACCATGTCTCAAATGTACTTAATATTTTTATTGCTTATTATCAAGACTGGTCAACGCTACCACACTCGTGACAAAATTTGACCAATTTTCTGCCTTATTCAGTGCGACTTTGTATTTATTGCCATAGACTGGTGAACAGTTGGTTTATTTGCCGGACGATCGCCCATAAAATTCCTCTTGCTAAAAGCTTTTAACAGTTAGCGGAACCTTATTCCGCTTGCGGCATTATGTGACTCTGAAACTAATTACATTGTCATATTTGGTTCGCTCGTCCAGCATCCCAAGCCAAATACACCACAAGTAACAAAAATGTTTCTGAACCATTTCTTTATTTTTCTAAAGTAATAATTGTGTTTGCACAGATATTCACCTAGTTCTGTTGTACAGGGTACGCTAAAACAGACAGTGCAAAACCAGACTGTGCAGCTCTGAAGGGCCATTAAAAAAAAACGGCACCACTTACAGAAATGGGGCTTATTTGATTTTATTCGGTACATCTAATTAAGTCTTGGATATGACATCAGAAAGATGATGACCACCAGCAGCGATTCTGAAGTTTTCGGCCGCATTTTGGCACATCTCAACTGGTATAGCGATGATTTCTTCCCGAATTCCATCCTTGAGTTCTTCCAAGGTGTGAGGCCGATATTTAAAAACATTTCTCTTCGGGTAGCCTCACAGGAAAAAGTTGCAAATTGCAGCCGTAAGGCCCGCTGTGTGGCGACGAAAAAATAACAATTTTCAAAAAAACGTGCGGACGTCGAAGCCCCGGGGTTGTCCGGACTAAACGTAACGACTGAAAACGGCACGACCCTCCGACACAATGAGACCCCTCCCAGGTTCCCACCCCCACCACACGGGATGTACCGGCCATTAAAAACTTCACGGTCTGTTTTGCTGCACCCTGTATATATGGAATGGAATGATATTAAATTATGGAGTTATGTTACATTACGAAAATAAAAACGCTCGTATAATATCTCTTACGCAGCTCTTAAAGAGTTACCAACATTGTTAAAGCGGGTAATTAAAGATTTTTAAATAGTTTTATGACAATAATGTTTCAAGTTGAGGGGATGCGATATTATTACTCTCTCATGTGAGCTTACTTATTACGCCTTTGTATTATTCTTAAATCACACCTTCAAACAAACGTTTTTTATTGTTTAGTGTTCTTTGTAGTCAACTTTTTCTTTAATATAATTGCTTCGCATTGGTATCTTCTATTCTTTGAAGAACCTGAAACCAAATTCTTAATAACATTCCTGTGATTTTAATTAGAGTTATCAATATAATTTTGTAGATTTTTTTTGCAATTAGTAAAGAAACATGTTCTTCTTTCTTCTAGACGTCGGTATATAATGGGATACGGTTTTTATTTTATTTTTTTAAATCTCGTACTTCTGGATTTAAAGGTGACCGTTTTCTTTTAATTTATTTCATTTTCTGTCTTCGCTTAACGTAACAGTTTTCGCACGTTGCTCTATTTACTGAAAATTGTTTCCGTAAACTTGTCATTATTTAGACTAAACGCGTCTTGCGTTCACTACCCGAGCTGAAATATTGACAGCTGCAACAGTGATAAAGTTATTATTTCCTATTTAACGGTCTTTTGACTGCGGCCTACGTGAAGCCATACACATTCAAGTGAAATTAGAATGATTTAGCTATTATGTGCCTATAGACCAGCGCATACTGCTATTGCTAGCCTAAGCCTGGCTTATGGAGTCGGCTAGTTGGCTCTGGTGAACTTGGCTTGGCTTGTTGCACTCGGCTCAGAGGGACAATGCAGTCGGCTGCGCTAATTGCTTATTACCCTCCCGTGTTCCTAATCAATCAACGCCACTGCACTCGTTGCATTCTAGATTAACAAGGTGACCATGCGCTGTAAAATAGATTAATAACTCTTTAAAAATGATTATGTACAATTTTATTGCTTTCCAAAGTGGCTAGCCCGGTGTGGGGAAAGCTTCTAGTTTGAATTCCACCTTCAAGACGTCTTATAAAATCTAAATATATTATCCAATGTTCACAAGCACCTTAAATTATCTCTAGAACAATCAGTATAAAGAAAAATAGCATAAAGAAAAATTAGAACATAAATACAGTACTAAATTCACGCGCAATGACGGGTTAATAGTTTCGAAATTTA
Source organism: Hesperophylax consimilis (assembly GCF_061612785.1). Classification (NCBI taxonomy): domain Eukaryota; kingdom Metazoa; phylum Arthropoda; class Insecta; order Trichoptera; family Limnephilidae; genus Hesperophylax; species Hesperophylax consimilis. The sequence continues at coordinate 24,137,797 of NC_142849.1, read as the reverse complement.
ATAATAAATACGGACAGAGAACATTTGAATACAACATACCGAAGATATTTAATGTATTACCTGACACTATAAAGCAATGTAAGTCTATGAATAAGGTTAAATATATGGTGAAAAATTGGCTATCGGAAAAAAAATATTTACTTTAATATGTATGAAAAATTGTATGAAAAAAATGTTGATTCTGTAGATATAAGATGTAAATTATAACTTATAAAAGTGTATATGTAACTAAACTTTAAGCACCTGTTGACAAGCCAATTCAATTGGCTTAGCAGGACTTGTTTGTTGATATGTAGGTACTAACTATTTATTCAATAAAAAAAATAAAAAAAGTAAAATGGTAAAATATTTTTTCTGGATTCTTTTTAGTACTGAACATAATTCAATTCATTTTGAACTAATTATTTTATGGTATCAGATATTTTTTCATTCAGGTTTCTTTGCTTTCGTTGAATTAGACGTTTATCATCTATTTCCATCCAAAATTATGATGCAAATGCGAATGGTAGCAGAAGTCGGGGACTCCCGAGGAAGACATGGCACGATAAAGTGAATCAGATACTCGAATCGGGCTATGTCAAGAGTATGAGAATATATATAGAGTATGTATGAATGTGAATGATGCAAGAAGTGTGTGTCAAGACCGAGTTGTTTGGCGGTCCGTCCTCTCTGCCTACCCCTGCGGGGAAATGGCGTGATGGTAAGTTAGTTTGTTCTTGCATTTTTTTTAGTAAGGAATTCAAACATTTATTTTTTTGTATGATTTTTGTTTCGCTTGGTAAGTTATTATAAAAATACGAATTCAGGTGACATTTTTTTAAATTGGAACTGATTTTGTCAATAATTGTGTAAATTACTTACCTGTATATAATATACCACTGAGAATCTGATGTGTCAATTCAAATTATCCCGTGATTCTTCACGGTATGCTCTATTATCTACTAAAATCAACTGTGGAAAGCCTTGCTTAAGATCAGTACCTACCTGATTCGAATATTTTTTCGTTACACATATTTTTTGTTCATAAATGTATTTTCAATATCGTATTACTCTTTTAAATAACTAAACATACGCATACTTACAAATCACTTCTGTCACAACTGACAGTAATTTACTCAGTAGAATTCATCACGTGTTACATTCTCCTTATCTCCTGCAATCATGGTCACACCGCACACCTCTCAGTTGGTACAGTGCTCACTCAGTCTCCATTTTATCTCTTTCGCTGCGTCACCTCATTCTGCATAGTTAATTTCCCCGGAGCTGTTAATTAGACAGACCCTCAAGTGTCCCACAAGGAATGCGCTCAAGGGCCTACCCAGGATTAAATTGTAACTGACTGTAAGGACAAATAGACACTAAACCCTGCGTGACTTCGGCGTTATACCTTACATGGGCTCTAGGTGTTTCATTATTGATTTATTTAGATCTTTTATTGATCATACATTATTGTTTGTGAAAATCACTGGAAACCATTGTTGTCTAGTGATTAAATATATTAATTTTGGTTATATGTGCGAGATTTTAAATATTACTGCGTAAAATTATTCACGTTCAATTCATCGAATGAACTTTTAATTTTTGACAAAATTGGAACTGATGTTATAAATAAAAGTAAAAATAAATTTCCACGGCCAAGAATAGAACCTCGGTCAACTACTTGAATGTCAAACCTATGCTGACCATTTTCCCACCATCTATTTTATTAACGACGGTATTAATTCTTTTCATGTGGGTACTAGAATTTTACAATTATAGGACATCATCATAAGTACAAATAACCGAAATTATATCAAACATGGTAATTTCGGTTATCAGTGATGATGTGTGTGATGTGAAATATTACTTCATAATGTAATACGTTAAAATTTTCACCTTCAATGAACTTTTAATTTTGAAAATTAAAAACGATTATGGAACCAAGCGATATTTTTTAGTACCAGCATTATTTTATTTTAATAAGAATTCTGTTTCAAGTTTGAAATGTGTATTTCTTTTGTTTAAATTTTCGTTAGATCGAAATCTGAAACACAAACGATTTTAAATTTTACTAACGGTGTTTATTCTAAAGTTATTTCTGATCGTCTCTATAATTATTTTTTGATAAGGCAAATATTTTGTAAGTTTCACCTTCACAATTCTTACATTTTTATTAATATATCCAGTGATTTTTAACGGGTTTGCGTTACTATTCAATAAATTTTATATTTATACCTAAACATTCAAACATTTTTTGATCCCTTAATACCACTTTGTCATAGTCAAATTTCGTGTAATTTTATACATCTGCCGTGACATATCGATTTGATTCGTATTTCAGCGCTGTCTCTCTGACCCAAATTTATTTCATTGACACAAACACATTTTTGATGATGTATTAGCTATCTAACTTTTCTTGATCTTTCATTCACGGTAGCAAGATCACATTCAAAATCCAAATAAAAAACAACTATTGTGTCTTTCTTGATACGAGGTTTTCCGGGTGTATTTTTTCTAATTCTCGTTAAAGTTTTTGTGGGTGCTCGTCTATTAAAGCTATACAACTTATCCTTAGACATATTTCTCATTTAGAAACTTTAAAAAAATAATACTTTATAATTCTTTCGTGGTGAAGTGGAGTACACATTTTTTCTTTGAATCCAGAAGGTTTATTGTAGGTACGTCTACGTACCTACGTCTCTCACTGTACCGCAAAATTATATTAATATTTTCTTTTCATTCATTGATATTTTCATTCATTCATATTAATATTTTCTTTTCATTCATTGTATGGATACTGACTTGTCTGTGTTACGTGGGACTTAACTAAACTGGCTTCACCGTTGTGGAGAGGAACACAATTTGTTGTTGTTATAATTATTTAAAATATTTTTTATTTCAAAATATTTACCTGTACCTTCTATGATTTCTTTTTCATATCATTGCCAGCAACCCTGAAGCTTATTGAACTGTAGTAATCAAATATACTAGTAGACCGGCAATGCTTCGCTATTGCTAATATCTTTTTCAGGCGTCTTCGACTTCTTCCACAATTCACTACCATACCACAATGTTACTGTTAAAAAACTACATTATCTCTTTCTGATGCTAGAACAGATATTGCGTTAAATATTCCTCGGGTGTCCCCGACTTCTTCTTTCTACTATCCAATCATCTCTAAACGCTCCTGACACTAATAAGAACACACTTTAAAAATTTTAGCTATATTTTTCTACTACTTTTCGAATTTTGCAAGCATGAACACTGGCTGAACCTGTTCTGAAATACTTTGTTAAGTACATGAGGGCTTCATTCGTATACAGGGTGTAACAACACGTATCTGAAAAACTTTAACCAGCTACAACACATTTTGTGTAAAAAATATAGCTGACCTATGATTTTTTTTCGATTAAAACAATAAAATATCTATGAAGCCTCGTCACTAATCATACTGCTACACTGTCTCATCTGATATGCTGCTTGGAATGAGACGGAGTAGGCTATATCCTATAGTGGCAGAAATTAATGCGTGGCAGTAATGGAAAAAAAAAAATTTATTCATTTTTTTACTGAAAAAAAAATTTCGGACAGAAAAATGACATCTCCGTTTGATTCTGCAAATATGCTCAGGAATAGCTGATTAAAATCCTAAAAAAATAGCTTGAAAACAAAAACAAACAACAAAGTATTTTAATTATATGTAATCAAAATGACGCCACAAAGTAATTTTGCATTTATTGAAGAAGCAATATTTTGGTATGGAATTTCGTTGAACATACGTTACGATTTTACCACCCCAGTCAGGAGCACTCCTGTCTCTGTGAAACCATTACACCGGAGGCACTGTTTTGTTAGGACTTGGAACACGTACTCTGATAATTGGAAAAGATTGTAGTTTAATCGACCAGTATACACGGCAACCTAATGGGCCAATATTGGAATTAAGGATAGGTAGGAATAAATGAATAAATTGATCGTTGATTTTTGTTTCTCACCTCTCCCATTCTTCTTGCTTCGAGTTTCTGATTTTTTTGCCATTTTCTTGCCTCCTCTGTATCTTTTCTTGCCCGTTATTATATAAATGCAATATTTTTGGTTCTAGTTTCGTTTTACCTAAATATAAATTATATTGAGAAAAAAAATATCTGTGCTTATAAAAACTTTTCCTGGAGGATTTACAATATGTTTATATCTTTGGGACGGTAGATTTAGGAGATACAATATTTAAACCCATAAAAATACAGACTATGTTTTGAAGGTTTCTGAAAACTTATTTTCCAAAAAAATTGGAGAGACGATAAATGATATTAATATATAAAAATAGATTATTTTTGTACAATTATTTGGTAATGTTTTAAAATACGGGCATCAATCATCATCTACTTTTTGTTTTTTCAATTCTCTTTTCATCTTACCTACTTCATTAAGTTCACATCAGGTAGTATATTTTGTCTGTATATATGATCTACTTTGACTCCTATTAACCTAATATACAATACTGGTTCCATGTGTGGAACCACCTCCTTGAGAGTCTCAAGGAGAATACTGTGTTTTTACTTACGACAGATAACACTTTGCAAAGCATGCGTACACCTCAGCAATGTTCTCCTAGTGAGCTGTTCACACTACTACTAACCAATTTACATACAGTAACTGATTATTAACATTTTCCCTATTACTGGAGAATAGAAATAAATAAATATTTTAACTCTGATAAGTTGTTTCACAGAATTTAAAAAATTCAGTCTAAATTGAAGTTCTGTTTATGGTCTCTTATTATTTCACCGTGGGACGGTTGCTTCACAGTACTTGGATGATAACAGAACCTTAATTAAGCTCTAACAGAACTTGAACTCTAATTTTGATATTTGAGGAACTGTTCAAATTCGGTGAAACAACCTTAAGCCTACTCCTAAGCCTATTCTTCGTAGTTCAAAATATATAACGGAGAATATTAGACGGCGTATGAATGTGAATGAAGCATGTTCTCGGCCTACCTCTGCGGGAGTCATGATTAGTTAGTCTACATTTAAAAATATTTTTCTCTTCAAATTTCTATCTTAAAACCTGGTCGAAAAACTGTATTGTCAAAACTTAAAAAAACTCAAATTATTAAAATGCCTAAGGTAATATTACCATTAGAGTAGATATTTGAAATCTAAAATTTTACTTTAAATGTGTTTTCAGTATACATTATTATAGTAATTATATAATGTATAATTCTCGCTTACGAGTGACGTTCATTCATCGTTTGCCTCAAAATATATTGAAGTTACCTACAAGCAATCACGTAATTTTATTTTTATTTTTGAACGTGATGCGCGGGACGGAATCCTCAGTCCCTAATATCCGTTTTTAACGAAACCTATTGCTATGTTGTTTGCCTGTATGATGGCGCCGCATAAATCTACTTCAAATAATAACTTCTTGGAAAATTTACGTCTGTTTTGAATTATTGGTTTCCTTTGAATTACTTCGAGTTACTCGATAAATATAGATAAAAAATTATGTGTATAACCTGAACTATTGAAGAATCATATAGATATACTTCGAATATTTATAATCAAAGATATTAGAAGAACGAGATGTGCTATGAGCAGTTCATACTGTGTGGAATTGTTTTGTCCAGTGTCGCCGGTTTTGTTCACCAATACTACTGCACACCTTCGCTTAGGCTAAGGTATCCGCACTAATACATAGAACTGATTTCTGTGCGTACACGTCCCGATAGTATTCAAAGTACCCTAACTAGGTAGTACTCCGCCTACGGTCCGGCGGCCAACATAGCATATCTCGTTCTTCTAATATCTTTGTTTATAATAGAATTGAATTTTTAAGTATTAACCCTGTGTCATGTATATATTATATCATTCATTGTGTTCAAAAATAGTATATTTATATTCCTTTCGAAACGCAGCAGAAAAAATATAAGCGCTAAGAAAATGAAGATACTATTGATAGCTCTCATTCGAAGTATGATAAAGTTAAAAGAGAATTGATATATGTCCAAATTGTATCAGTGGCAAGGTATAGGTCTTGGGTTCATTTCTTAGATGCGACTAAAACTTTTTCCGTCTTTTGTCGTTGTCAATTATTTTTATTTGACAACTCGTGCGCCAGAGTGCTCTGGTGGAATAAAAATGTACTATTAAACACGGCTACCACTTTGACCGGATTTATTGGACCCGAAACACGTAAACAAATTTATAGACAGACGATATAGTTGTCGAGATGAAACAGGACTTCGCTACGCTCAGTCAATTAAAGTTTCTGTTCAAGTTCCATTATTATTGATCAGCTTTCTGATATATTATCCATCTTAAATATTTCTAAATGCGGCAGATCTCTTTGTCGTCAGCCCATCAGTTGCGGGCTAGATCTGTAATTATTAGCGTTTTTCTTCTCGTAAATAGAGATGTAGCATCGATACTTCTTCTGATGCCCTCTCCCATCAGAGTTTTCTTTCATCAGGGCATTCTTAATATCCCTTAATACTGCAGCCCGGAATATCACAAAACTGCGCTTGTTGTACCAATCTTCTTCCCCATCTTCCATCAATCTTCCTCTGGATTATCAGTTACGAAATCTTAATGTTGGCATCCTTTAATAAGTAATTAATTGATTTTTTCATCTGCTGCGTAAAAATTATAAATACATCAAGAGTGTAATATTTTATCAATTACCCATTAACCAACGTTCGCTTAGGAGTAAAATGAGTTTAATAAAACCACACATAATATTGTATTCTTATTGAATGCATTAATGATTACAATTTGATTATTTTGTATCACTTATTGTACGTATTTAGCAATAAGTTATATGTGTTACTTCGCTGTTGGCAACTGTCTACTTTTCAGTCTCTTATTAATTGTTAGTGTGAGGCTGCTCGATCTTGTTATCTGCTAACCTTGTTTTTTCACGTTATTACATTGTAAAGCGATACATAGTAATATTTATTTTATTTAAGTGTTTTTCCAATGGCTATGAAGTAATTTTAGTGTGAGGCTGCTCGATCTTGTTATCTGCTAACCTTGTTTTTTCACGTTATTACATTGTAAAGCGATACATAGTAATATTTATTTTGTTTAAGTGTTTTTCCAATGGCTATGAAGTTATTTTTGTAATATACATCAATCTGCGTAACGCAATTTTACACCTCTAAGTATGGGTGCTTGCGAAAGGTACAAACGAAATTATGATATACGCCGGACTGTAAATCAAGATGTCATCAGTCCGTATCCGGCTCGAAGGAGCAGTGTTTGAAAAAGGACGAACTAAATTTGGAGAAATTTCTAACAATTCCTTCAGTAAAGGGTTTTCTTTCCAACTTTGTTGATTTCAGTTTTGACGTTTGTCCAAGTCGCTTTCTGCATAATTTTATAATTTCGCGGATACCCTTCATAATTTTTTTTCGAAGAAACCCTTTTTTAGTCTGTGTCTTGAGCGTTTAGACAACAAAATCTTAAACAAACTGTCTCAGTGATTAGAGTTTCTAGATAGATTTGAATCAATATTTTGTGTTCTCGACCGGCGTACCAGCTCTATTTTTTCAAATTAATTCATTTTTATCCATTATTTTGTTAAAAATGTGAGTTATTACAAATTAATACAAAAAAAATCTCGACAGCGTCAAAGTAAGTTTTTTTTTAATATTACGATGCCCAAAGTTCTAAATTATTAGTTTTTATGAATAGTATGTAACCGTACAACATATTGATGCTGGTTTTTCACACCCCTGTAGGTCTTGTACTTGTTGTGTACGTAAGTATGTTGTAATGACAATGCAATGATGAATATATTACCCCCAACAGCCCCGATTATTGGAGTCGCCTATAAATCACAGTTATACAACATTACAATACACAATATATACATTCACGTGTTTGTATTTAAACCAGAATGGATTGTGCTGAGAACTGGTAACAGTGCGAGTTATTCTCGCCTCTGTACAATGTTTTTGTACAGAGAATGTCTTATTCATGAATTATTACTATGTTTTAGAACATCCATTTGTGCGGAAGAGGACGACGGACGATACATAATACTGCTGGGGCTGATTCTAGAAGGCCAACATTTCTATATTTATATCAGCTTTTAATATTGATAACTTACCTGGTTGGCAATTTTCAATTTGTTTATTTGTTTGATTGTTTTATTTTGATGACTATTAAACATCAGATACCGTATCAATGTATATGTTAGGCGACCACTGATAGCAGCAATCTGAACTTCTTTCTGATATCTTTAATAGTCTTCAGACTCTTCATTTGCAGGCTGATCAATTTCTTGAGCTATTCATCTGCCTTCTACTTCGTCTTATGTGTGTGCCTCTCCCGTTTTTTTTTTCCTTTTTCTTCTCCTTCGTATCATCTGCAAAACATTTTAGCCTTTCCTCTACCATCCAATAACGTTTTGCATTGTCTTCGTGTGGCTCCAGATATCTTTACCTCCCATTTTAAGTATTGTATACATATTACTTTGAACTTTTTTGACCGTAGGTACATACTAAAACTTCTGATCAAAGAAACTATTTTTATCAGGCACCACTTATGTTTAATATTCTTCCAAAACATATTAAGTCTACCAATTCCTTGGTCAAATTTAAAAAAATTAGTTAAGAAGTTTGTATCGACAGACGATTGTCTTAATTTTTTTATTTAAGATTTTATATTAATAAGTCCCATTTACTAAAAACTGAATGTCACCCTAGCTGTCTTGGGTATAACTATTAATAAGGTACAAATATTGCTACAATGTACTGTCAAATTACCCATCTGGTAACTCATTTAATACATTTGTTTGTGTTTGAATGTAGTATTACTTTATGTTTGTGATTACTCTATGTTTGCTTCAAATGTAAATTGTTAACCTCGATACAGGCTTAGTCCTAGTGAGGTTGATTTTTATGAGAAAAAACATAATCTATGTATAGTGAGATGCTATATATATAAATCGATATATGTATTTATAATTGATTTCGTCAGGTATGTTTTTAAAATCAGTATTCATTTAACTAAGTTTTATAATTAGAATAAAATTACTTAAATTATTTTTATGCAATAATTATTAGACTGAAACACCTATATAAATTGAAAAAATCGACGCAAATTGAAATAATTGAAAAGGCCGACGAAGCGTAATTGATAGAGCACGGGTTCAATTCACGAGGAAGATTTTTCAACTTATGTAGGTTTTATCATAATATCAGGCTAATAACTATTGCTTAAAATAATATTTTACATAAAAAAAAACTCGTGTCTTAAAGATTACTTTATCATTAAAAATAAAATTACTTAGTTTGAATACCACATTATTTGAGTAAAATATATAAAACAACTGGTTTCGATTCGATCTGAAACTTCGTCAAGGTTTAATAAAACATAATAAATTAATTACAGATTTACAGGTAACATATAAGAGGGAGAGAAAACTTCCACATCAGTGCCAAAACAGTGTAGGTTCTCGAAATTTACATCATGTAATTGAGAAAATCTTTTTTTTTCATAAATCTTCGGGTACATATGCTTTGAATATGGCTAATATACGATAAAACTACGTCTTAATAACCTAGAAGTTCTTGAAAGTAATATGCCTTAAAAATAAATAAAACCAATTCATTAAAGAAACAAATAGATTTATCAAATATCGCCATTTTAAACGTATTCCCCTTCCCTGCACCCACTTTTAACCCCTCTTTCTTAAACACCTCCCCCTCGCCCCCCACCAAAGTACATATGCTTTCTCCCTATTCTTTGTTACCTGTACACTATAACTCTGTAATTAGTTTAATATATTTTATAAAATCTTGATGAAGGTTCAAATCGAATCGAATCCGATTGGTTTATGCATTTTACTCGAGTAAAGTGGTATTCAAAAGTTATTTTATTACATTACTAGCAAAAGCTTACCCGGCGTTGCCCGAGTACTTTTCTCTACTTTCTTTCAATATAATGTGCATGTACTATAAGAATAGAATATATTCTCTAAATCTAAATGATACAGTGTTTTCCAATAAGAGGTGTTATTTTGATATTCAATCGTAAAAGATCAATGGTTTCGTTGCTTGTGTGGCACGTAGCACCGTCTTGTTGAAAGTAAACGTTATCGAGATCAATACCATCCAATTCCGGCTATAAAAAAACATTAATCATCTCTCGATAGCAATCCATTCACCGTAACTGTTGCTCCAGCCTCATTTTCGAAAAAGTAAGTTCCAATGACTCCGCCGGACCATAAACCGCACCAAACAGTCACACGTTGAGGATACAGAGGCTTTTCAACAATAACTCTTGGGTTTTCCGAGCCCCAGATGCGACATTTTGCTTGTTGACGAAGCCACCGAGGTGGAAATGGGCCTCATCACTCAAGATGATTTGCATTTGATTCACTCAAGTGAATTTTAATAATTTCAATGCGTTGTTGAAGCGTGTATCGTTACATTTTTATTAATGGCGTAGTTTCTACTTGTCAAATGTCAAAAAATGACAGCTTCAAAAGTAACATCTACCGAAATAGCGGGCTATTCAAAATAACACCTCTTATTGGAAAACCCTGTATATAAAACCCTATCAAAATCTTTTGCGTAGTTTACAAGAACTAAGCGCACAAACAGACAAACGCGGATAGCGATTTTTTTTATACTGAGACGTATATCCTCAAAGTGACATGTTTGCTACATGTGAAAAAAAATCAATAAGTTTCATTGAATTTCGTTGATTTTTGAACCCTTCAATCATTGAACTTAGTAAAGTCCTTACCGCTCGGAGCACTTTTAGTAGTAGTTTTTCTGCAGTAACTAAATCTGCAACAAGAGGTTTTGTGAAAAGTGCCTAGAACATATTAACTTGTAACTTACATAGAACACTATTATTTATCCAGTGATGTAAAGTTCCCGGAAAGTTCATGAATACGGGCCCTTTGCACGGCGTTAAACAGAAGGTTCAAACAATGTTAGCATGTGCATACATAGATACTCGTATATTATGTTATATAATGTGGAATACACCGCACTCCGCAACTCTTAATTTACATAGAAAGGTATTATTTGAGATTTTCACGGCCAAAAGTATTAAAGTGATTTGTTTTTGGGGTATTATGCCGTGTTTCGCTACCTCCTTCTTTAGCCAACGTTTCGGACAGCATCAGGGCAGATGTGTAATTGAACTTGCAGATTACACATCTGCCCTGATGATGGACATTGCAATGCTGTCCGAAACGTTGGCTAAAGAAGGAGGTAGCGCAACACGCCATAATACCCCAAAAACAAATCACTACTTAGAGGAATGTTCAAATATGCTTAAAAGTGTACAGATAAGTTTTTAGAGAATTCGAGCTTTGTATTTTTTCTTTCGTAGCGATTTACTTTTTTTGCTTTCAATAACTATCCTTACTCATCTATACTCAAATATACACAATTTCTACGAAAAAATTTCAAATACACGATGTACTCGAAGCAACAACAAAAACTTACTACAAATACCGATAACACATACTACGTTTGGTCAACGAAACTTTAAATACTTTGCGACAAGACTCTACAACATTCTTCCAGACAACATAAAACAATGTGATTCACAAAAAAATTTCAAAGATAATGTAAAAATTTGGATCAAAAATAAGAATAGGGCCTTCACCGGTGCATTCACTCAAATTTGCAGTTATTGAAGTCAACACATTATTGAGCAAATACTTCTTAATACAAGTATACGTATGTTCAAAGGTATTAGGAACTAACACCAAAAATTCTGCCTCAACACAGGCTAGCCTAGTGAGGCGGTATTTGAGAAACCTCAACTCTACTTTTATTTTCTTTTTACCTTCACAATATTATATTTGTATTAATAGTTCTTCATTTTTGTAAATTTTATAACCTTAAATATAAAAGTTACAAATCAATGTTCACCATAATATATATGTATAGTTGTAATGTGTAAACTTTCCTAAATAAAGAAATTATTATTATTATTATCAATGGGTAATTTCTCATACTGCAAATCCTGGACTTTCCACTTGGTATTGGTTCATTTTGGTGATCGTTAACTATGTTATATGTAGATGTTATAATTATTATCATGAAATCTATTTATGTAAGGCAAGCACTAATTAATATTACATGGTACTTTTTATTTACTGTTATTAATTACTTATTATTCAATGCATTTCCTACAATTATAACAAACCTGTCAACGTTGTTTTGTAGTTTTTTTCAGTTTAGTTCCGGCAACCCGGGCGTTTTTTTAAATTTTTTTATTTTTTATTATTATACAAGGTTTTCTTTACCCGTCTCACTAAACAAATTCATCAAAGACAAGATCATTTTTATACAATATGTTTTTTATTATCAATATATTTTAAAATACAAAATAGAAAACGCAAAACGCCACCTCCATGTACTAAATAAATTCAATATTACGGACATTGAAAGGAATGTCAACCAATGTGCTACTCTAGCGCCTTCGGCAGCCAGCGTTTTGATTTTGCCAATAGTTTACTGTAGTTCGACATATTTTTAAAACTTGAATATGCATCGCCTGTCTGGAATCCCAAATACACTTACTATGTCAATAATATTTATTTTATTTTATTTTATTTATTTATTTTATTTATTTGGGAAAATCAACAGATTATTTACATATATAAGAATAAACTAAATAATATAGATAAAATCCAATAACAGATTTTCACTTAAAATTATAATAATAATAAAAAATATTAAAACAAGAAACTAAGGGTTCTGTACCCGTGGCCTGAGAAATTTACAAAAAATTCAAAATTGTAAATAATAAATAAAAAATAATAACAGATCTAGGAACACAAATAATATACTAATAACCAGCTAAATTTCAAAAATTTAAATTTAACTGATATACTAATAACCAACTAAAATTCAAAACAAAATGTATTGTAAAATTTCAACACAGCAGCAATCAATAACACTACACAATAGCAATAATAACAATATAATAAATGTATACCTACAACTAAATTGAACACATGAGTATAAATTGGAAGGTAAGTAACTGGAAAGGATTCAAAGCAATAACATGATAACTTCAAGTAGAATATTTAAAATTATTTAATGTTAGTTATTACATATCTTTTAAAGGTTCCTAAATTACTTGAGAATATGTCCATATCATTAAAATTCTTATTAAATATACTACAGGCTCTGAATATAAACGCATTTTGTCTTATATTAGTAGAACATTTATGGAGATGAAAAAGTGATTTTTCTCTAGTTCTAACGCTCGGAACTCTAAAATTAATTTCAGACAGAAGGGGAGAACAATCAATAAAGCCATTGATAATTTTATGGAGATATATTATATCTGCGGAGTCTCTTCTAGTTTTTAATGGCTTAAGTCCATAAAGGTCCATCGAGCTGTTTACGTCAAGGTTTGAATTTAGTTTGAAATTTAAATGATGGACAAATTTTCTTTGGATGGCTTCAATGCGATTTATGTAAATATTATATTGAGGATTCCATATGGGAGAAGCGAATTCAAGATGACTGCGAACATAAGAAAAATACAATATTTTAAGTGTTATGATATTATTAAATTCTTTTCCAATACGGAATAAGAATCCTAGCATTCTAAGGGCTTTCTTAACAATCATATCAATATGAGCCTCAAATGTAAGTTTACTGTCAAGTATAACACCTAGATCACGAATTTGTGTAACTTTTTTGAGTAGTTGGCCAGCTATATGATAATTATGGTCAAACTTAATTTTATTTCTAGTGAAGGTAATTACATAACATTTAGAAGTGTTCATGTTGAGACGATTGCGGATACAATAATCATTAAGCCTATACAGATCTTCTTGTAGTTTAAAGCAGTCAATTATAGAATTAATAGGCAGGAATATTTTCATATCATCAGCGAAAAGTAGAACATTTGCATAATTAAAGCATTTTAGAATGTCGTTGATGAAAATTGTAAACAGTAACGGTCCCAGGTGAGATCCTTGGGGCACACCTGAGGGTATATTTACAATCTCAGAGATGAAGCCATTTATTGTTACTCCCTGAGTGCGCCCATTAAGATAGGAGACTAACCATCTATATAAATCCCCATGAATTCCCAAAGCTAGTAATTTGGACAAAAGAAGACTGTGGTCAATTTTATCAAACGCTTTTGAGAAGTCTGTATAGATTACGTCAACTTGGATTTGATCATCCATTGATTTAGTAATATTTTCAATGAAAATGGCAAGATTAGATACAACCGATCTTTTTTTCATAAAGCCATGTTGGTTCACGAGTATTACAGACTCGATGCAGTTATATAGTTGTTCATGAACAATTTTTTCAAAAATTTTACTAAAGATTGGTAATTTAGATATCGGTCGATAGTTCTGGACATCATTTTTAGCCCCAGACTTAAAAACAGGTGTGATGAGAGCACTCTTCCAACGATCAGGAAAGATACCTTCTTTCAATGAGGATTGAAAGAGCAATAATAGGGGCTTCGAGATTACCTTGCTACACATTTTGATAAAGAAAGCCGGAATTTTATCACTACCCGCACCCAGTGAGCTAGAAATAGTATCGATTATTTTTTCTATTTTTTGTTTTGAAACTGATACCGAGGAGATATTAACTTGATTGTCAAAATGATAGTTGGTAGAGTGTACATCGGAAATAGTGTTGTAATTAAAGGTGGAGACGAAATGCTGTGAGAACAGGTTACATATTGCGAAAGGATTTTCAGCAGTCACTTCGCCCAGTTTCATAACATGAGGCAAACCAGAATTATTTCTTTTTCCTTTAACATAAGACCAAAAGTTTTTAGGGTCACGAGATATATTAAGTTCAGCGTTTGTTATAAATTGTTTAAGACATTCTCTAGACAATTTCTTTTGCCTTGATCTAAGGATACAGAATTCATGGTAGTCTAAAGGATTGGACCACCTTTTCCACATTTTAAACACTTTATATTTTTCCTTAGTCAGTTTTATTAGGGCTGGACTAAACCAATAGGGATAAGAATTATTAATATGAACTTCCTTTGACGGGACGTTTAATCGAATGATTTCATATAAAATTGTATAAAAGCGGTCAATAGCAGTATTGGTTGATAGGTTTAAAAATTCTGCATCCCAATCAATACTACTAAGGACGTTATTTATTGTTTCATAGTTAGCTTTCCTAAAAAGATTGATTGTTCGTTTGTTGTCCACCATAGGAGTTTCCAGAGATATGTTAATGTCAACAAGAATGCTTTTATGATGTTTACATTCAGGGATGAGATACTGGTCAGTATTTGATACAATTACAGGGATCGAGCTAAAAACAAGGTCTAGGTATGTATGATTATTATTTGGAAAGGTGCAGTACTGTGATAGATCAGTAAATGAAAGGGTGTCAGATAGTTTGGAAATAATTTCAGATTTAGAGCCATTCGTAATATGCATACTATTACCATTACTTAAAGACCAGTTAATTTGAGGTAAGTTGAAATCACCCGATATGACAAAATGATCATCGTGATGTAGTCCTCGAAGTTCACATAATTTATCCATGAATTCATTTATATTTTGTGAGTGATTGACTCCTGGAGGTATGTAAACACAGCATAAATGAATTTTTATGAAATTATTAATCTTAACAGTCACCCAGATGTCTTCAGCATTCGTGTTAAAATCCTTACGTTCATGAGCTATGAGGTGCTTCTTCAACGCAATCATTACTCCACCTCCTCTTTTTTGCTCATTGCGATCGCGCCTAAATACCAGGTAACGGTTGTCAAATAGCTCTTCACTAGCAATACTGTCTACAAGCCAAGTTTCAGTTATCATAATAATATCATAGTTGTTATTGGTAACATTAAGATAAAATCTATCAGTCTTAGAACGCAGTCCAGTCACATTTTGATAATATACATTCAACATTTTAGTACATTTAGTTGATAATATATATAAAATATAAGATTGATAAAATAGTTGTAAGCATGTTCTAGTAAATTATAAATATTAGAGTGGTGTTGTAGTAACGCAAGCAGAGTAATTGTAGGATAATTTGGATTAAAGTTGGTAGTTTTAAAAGAGTTAGTTGTTAATATTATACAAATAAAGAAAAACCAGTACAAAGGATGATATTTTAAAGTAGGAAAAAAGATAAGGTAGATAGGAAAAATAAATTGATAATAGCTTATAGTCACACGAGACGATGCTAAATCTAAGAAGATTATCAGCAAAAAACCTGAGTCACGTCAGATTCCAATGTCACCTGAATAATGGGACTAGTTTCATTTTTGCGTATAAAAATTTTTCCGTATTTGATCCATCTGAATTTAAAGTTTTTATCCTTGCTTAAGTCTCTCACTGTCTTGAAGAGCGCACGGGTTGCAGCAGTCAGATGCTCGTTGACATAAATTCTGGAGTCCCCGGGAAGCTTCAAATCACTTGAGTTAAGACTGCCTTTCTTCCTTATAGCAGCAAGAAAGTTATCTCTACTGCGGCTGGCTGTGAACTTTACTACAATTGGACGAGTAAATTTAGGATTTTCTCTGGGTAATTCCTTGACCCTTGTACGAGAGATTCCATCAATATCATTTGGGAGAACATCAACACCTGCCTTGGCTCCTAGCAATTTTATGATATCTATTAAATTTTCATTTCTTTTTTCCGGTATGCCAATAATTTCCACGTTATTTTTTAATGAGGTTTGCTCAAGACGGTTTAATTTGGACAATACCAGATTATAATTAGTTTGAAGTTCATTGTTTTTGACTTCGAGGCTATTAATTTTGGAGTGACACTCTCTTAGCGCATCATTCATTGTTTTTAATTGCATGAACACTTTATTAATTTCATTCTTTAATTTCGTCCTTAAACAAAATTAGTAAATTACCAAAGTCTGGCTCTGAACCAGCCTCAGCAGCGGGGCTCTCTACGGCAACATTACGTTTTGACATAGAGCGCATACAAAATAAATTCATTAAGTACCTAGGTTATAAATACAACAATAATTATATCTGCACTCTCCAATCCCTGAAATCCAGGCGAACGGTAGCTGACATGACATTTCTCCATAAAATAATACACAACGAAATAGACTGCTCAGAACTTCTATCCCAAATAAATTTTAACACCCCATCTAAAAGAACTCGACACACCAACCTTTTTTACACAACTAGTAATAATACAAACGCTGCAGCCAATTCCCCTATTTCTCGCATCCTTCCAACATTCAACTCAATTCAAACAAGGACAAATACCGATATATTTTTTGATTCTCTCCCTCTATTTAAGAAAAACTTTTTTAGCACTCTGAATTCGCCCACATAACACACACAACCACACACAGACACACATGCACACGTACACACACACACAAACACTCACACACACCTCTCTCCTTCCCCAGCACACTAATTTAACTTGACTTAAAAATGCAACTTAACCGTAAAATGTATAATATACCTCATATGCAAATATGTCAGCGACATGTCATTGGTACCAATTATTTTACTAACTTTTATAATTTTGTAACTATTGTCATCTATGTAATTATGTACTGTTTGTTTCTGCAATAAACAAAAATAAAATAAAATAAAATATTATTAATGTTATAGGGTATTTGCCTGAAGTTACTAATTCTAAGGTTGTAGTATTTTCCTGAGAGTGACAATCCTCCATAAATAATCTTTTAGAATTTTCACACCCTTTTCCAGAGTGGGAGATACTTTCAGCATTGCCCTGGAAAAATATCACCATTTAGGATCTAAAATTTAACTGAAATAGGTTTAGCCATGTTTGGTGACCAAATCTGAATACCTCTGATTCCCTTCCTCACTCCATTCAGGCTCATACTTATGTGTAAAAAATATTATGGCTTAAAAAACATATACCCGTACAGATCAACAAACGCTGATTCTGAATATATAAGTTTTATCGTTCGAAGAATTAATAAATCATCATTTAAAAGCGAATAAAATCCTAAGAGACTTAAACGCTCTGTGATTGGTCGGCGGTTTCTGGCGTGCATTCGAATGCGAACAATTTTGCGCAAATACTGCGGCAAACAAATTATTTGAAAAGAATTCACCTATTTTGAAAATCTAGCCAAATAATTTTATTGTGATTTGTTGATTTCGTACCGACCCGAATGGGATTAACCTGTTTCGACAAAACCGAGGTACAAATCACTCCACGCCGTACGTGCCAGATTTCGATCGTTTTGGCGGGCTTTGAAAAAAGCAAACATCGAAAATTAACTGTGAAATCGACATTTGTAAAAAAATACTGGTTTTATTTAAGTTGGAAGGTCGCACTTATTTTTTTATGTTTCGATTTCATATATAATTGTTTATTCGAAAACGAAACATGTCTCGAGTATGCACATCACTAAAAAAACTTATCCTAGGATTACATCAAGTTAATCTTATTTAACACATGCATTCAGTTTTTTACAATGCTCAACTCAAATAACACGTATTTGAGATAAATCACGCTCAAGCCCGTACAGATTACCATTAGAGTTTTCCTGTGAGAGGATGTTCTTCCTAGTAGTTTTATTATTTATGTTTAAAGTAGACTTTAAGTCATAATATTACGTTATAAATTATGTATTGCTACCCATTTATATGGTAATGGATTAAATAATTAAATTGCTCATATCCTTCATTTAGTTATAGGCAATAATTCTTCAATATAAGGCTTTCAAATTATTTAAATTAATTTATATGTGTTTTTTGAATGGATGGTCAATTTAAGGATCGTTAAACTTAACCTCGTAATGTTTTTTTACCCTCGTAATGTTAGGCTTTTAAATGGCTCATAATACAAATATGCAATCATTTCAACAATAACTGATCACAACACTGACGTTAAAATGTTACTTCCTTGGAACATAACAAAGCGTTGTAATAAAAATGATCGTAGTACCTTCGTGTAGACTGTAAATAGGTAAAACGCTTCAAGTCACATAATGGAAACTATATAGGAGACGATAATAACGAATATTTACGGTTTTTTATGTATTAGTAAATTTTTGTTATATGCATAGGTACATATATTTATATAATTCAAAAATAATAAAACGATCCTTCGCTTCATGCGGCAAAAAAAAAGAAACAAAACAAACATGATACGGATTCGTAAAACTAATTAAAAAATTTTCGTTGCACGTTTTTATATTTAAAAAAATAATAATAATAATGGGAATGGAATAATTTCTGGAATTCTTCCATGAACATATGTGCACTAACTATTGGAAAAAAAATACTGACAAACACGGGGGATCACACAAACTGGCCATTAAGATCTCTCCTACGCGCCAAGTGCGCCAACTTCGAAACGAAAAAATCCCCCGACCTCGGTACCCCTTCTAACCTTACTTTCTGGATGGCCCTCGTATATAAACAACAGAAAAAATAGTGATTTGTTTTTGGGGTATTATGCCGTGTTGCGCTACCTCCTTCTTTAGCCAACGTTTCGGACAGCATTACAGTGTCGTAAACAGACATAAAAGTGAGGCATGGAACTTGCAGAGAAAGGATGAAAGTAGATTGCATGCTGTTGAAATGAGATCCCTGAGGCGTATGTGTGTTAAAACCATGTATGATGATCGTGTGAGGAATGTAGAGATTCGCAAAGAGTGCACGGCTGATGTAAGCGTAATGAGTAAGATTAAGAAAGGGAAGCTTAGATGGTTTGGGCATGTAGAGCGAATGAGAGAAAAGAGGAGTGATAGGATATATGATGCAAATGCGAATGGTAGCAGAAGTCTGGGACGCCCGAGGAAGACATGGCACGATCAAGTGAATCAGATATTTTTTCTTATAAGTTTTAGCAAAGCTATCAGTAACATTTATATCCAGAGAGATTATTTTTTATTATTTCACATACATACAAAACAGCGGATATATTTTGTTGTTTGTAATGCTTTGTCTGCCAATTCACTTTCTCAGATGTCTTCTTTAAAAACTAGTATTTACCTTATTTTAAAACTTTTACATATATTTCATGCTTTAGTTTCTTGTATTGCATCTCTACAGTTACTCTTTTAAAATAACTTAAATTTATATTTGATATTCTATCTCCACTTAAACCATGGAAATAAGATACAAATACTTATACCCACACTCAGGCTGCGCCTCTGTGGGTTTTTTTTTAATTATGTACATTTATTACAATATTTTTTAATTTTTCGGAATAACTTAATTGAGTAAAACCTCAAATTGTAATATTTAAATATTGAAGACAATATTAATGATTTTTAAACGAAAATCTGAAACAGAAAAATCAGAAAAGGAAACTGTCACATCTGGGACACGAACCCAGGACCCTTGTCTTTCCGGGACAATGCTCTACCAACTGCGCTAATGGGACCCTATCCTACTCGGTCACTTTTAACTGTATCATACTTCGAATAAGAACTACCAACATTGTCTTCATTTTTTCACCGCACATTTTTATTGGCAACTATCTTTATGTATGATCGCAAGATTCAACCCGAACTAAATGCAATCCAGACAGCGTCTTTTTAGATAAACCTATCTTATTTTTTATTTTTAATGTGCGACATCTGTTGACTTTTCTGCAAGTCTAGAATGAATATTAATTTTTCGGAATAACTTAATTGAGTAAAACCTCAAATTGTAATATTTAAATATTGAAGACAATATTAGTGATTTTTAAACGAAAATCTGAAACAGAAAAATCAGAAAAGGAAACGGTCACATCTGGTCCCAGATGTGACCGTTTCCTTTTCTGATTTTTCTGTTTCAGATTTTCGTTTAAAAATCACTAATATTGTCTTCAATATTTAAACAATATTTTTTATACATTTTTCAATATTTTATGTAACTATCCACGTATGTATAAAAAAAATTCAATAATAAATAAATAATTTTAAAAAAGATACTCGAGTCGGGTCATGTCAAGAGTCAGAATAAGAGAGTATGTATGAGACAATGTATGAATGTGTATGAGGCAAGAAGTTTGTGCCAATACCGAGTTGTTTGGCGGTCCGTCCTCTCTGCCTACCCTTCGAGAAAACGTCGTGATGGTTAGTTCGTCAGTTCAGAAAAGGTCTCCTCTAGGACTCGAACACAGAATCTCTAGTCTAGTCGGAACTAGAGGTTACATGTCCATGTTGCCATCGTAACCGTTTTATTTTCTTTGTCTTTACAAAAAATACTCCAGAACCTGACAGTATTTTGGCCACTCGACCGCAAACCTGTCAAACAGATATTTTGGCATTGTGTGTCGATAAATTACATAATCTTGAAAACAATCTTTGCATTTTACCTGATGAAATCACAACAAACTATTGGTTTTGCTGTCAAGCAAACAATTAATAATCAATATAATATAATCTTGATTCAGTAGACAGCGATAACTTGACGATTACAATTTCTGCTATTTCACCATTCTCACCAATCCATCATTGATTAGCCGATTAAAATTTTGTTTATCATTTTGTTAATAAACAGAGGAATTTACGTCCGTATTATCATTAGACGGATTATTAAATACAATGTATCTGCTATACCCGAGTATATTCATCTGAATTGAAAGTTCTCCCAGTTAGAGTATTGTAAACAAAATTCCTGCACGCTAAGATTGTGCAATACAATAATGGTGTGCTATCAAACTAGACATCTTTAATTGCAATCCATATGAAAAGTATAATAGATAACTGCATTGTACACATATGATATTTTTCTAGCAAAGCGCTGTGCAAATCCATCAAATTGTTTAAAAAATGTTATGTTAACTGTTAATTAACGTTTATGTAAACTGTTAATTAACTTTTATGTAAACTGTTAAATAACTTTTATGTAAACTGTTAAATTGTTAAATACCTCTATTTCATTTTCAATTTCGTTTTAGTGAATAAATGAATGAACGCAAATCTTTGTAGTAGAAATTAACCCACTTCCTGACTCTGATAGACTATTTGTTAATGACAAAGTATTCTTTTCATCAAATTTTTTTGGCAATCATGCGTACACACTCGGAGATTTACGCTGACTTTCTTTGATATTGTATCATATTACAGCACTTAATATACGAAATAAATGCCAGTCCTACCCAATCAGGATTTTGCTCAGTTATTAGCACGGCTGACTCCAGTCCCTGGGGATAAAGGTTCAATCCTCAGTCAAGCCAGATATTTTTTGTCGTAAAAAAATTTTTGTGTTTACCGTTGGATTTTTTTTTAAAAGGTAGTACGTGATTGTGGCTCACGAATTACGGAAAAAAATTTCACTGTCCCCTCAGTAAGGTTTCATGTTCTGTGGGCGGCATGTAGTTTTTATTTTATTATTTTGGTATTAATTATCTAGATGTCTTGACATCTTCTTTATAATGTCTGCAAACATATAATCGCTCTGTTCTATCAGCAACTTTTTGGCTTTCGTTTTTTTTATCTTTGTTTTCTTTTCGTTTATATATATTCTGTGTATTTTTGTTGATGTTGTGACATTATATTATATTTTCGTATCGTGAAAGTTAATATTCGTCTGTCCAAAAAATGTTGAAAAAAATTTGAAATATCCAGTTTATTTTGGCTCAGTTAAAATATTGAGTATTTAGTTGGGCAATGGAGTTTTCAGATGTGTTATTTTTAGTTGAAATAATTTTTTTTTTACATTGTTACTTGAAAGTTTTTAAACATATCGTCTGTCGGAGTCCCAACCTTCTCATTAAAACAAATTTTTAACGTTATTCATCTTAAATGATTTTTGTTTGGTTTTCCACAGTTGTACCGCGGTCGTTTTATGTATCTCGCCTAATGGATCTAAAAATTTCAAAAATATCTTTGGTTTCACCTTTTCGAAAATTTTTAATGCTCTATTCCTTGTTTTAAATATAATTCTTTTAGGTTTTTTGTACAGCTAATGTATTAAAACCGAGAGTTTCTGCTCTCTATGTATTGGTCTGAAAAGCATTGCTCTATCTCTTATAACGGGCTACTTGAGAAATTGCGGCTTGTTCCTTTCCGCCTTTGGGCAAAGCGTGACGCTTTTGACAGTCTTTAACCGAGATCTTTTCGAAGGTACGTTTCTGGTTTAGCTCCTTTTACATTGCGGTAAATAATTCGGGACTTAGGATCACAGAGGCCTAGCTACAAAAAATGGTATTTTGAGTTAAGCTTGGCTTCGGTAATGCCATAATCATATTTATTAGTGGCATGAATCTCCATCTCGTACATACATATGTTTAAGAGATATTTTTGGATACACCAGTTGGGCATACAATTGGGCAAATTAGCATTCCAATTTTTATTTTCGTTTATCTACAAACTATGTTTTGAGATAGGCCCCTGTGATCCTAATCCCCCGAATTGCACCTTAAAACTGTATCTACCGGTTAAATTAAATTAAAGCGTATTCGAATAACGAATATCCTCGTTTTAGAATTTTAAGAATAAATATTTAATCTAAGCTTTTTATGGAATTATTTCCCCATGTTCAACATTTCATACGTTTTTGTTCTTATCTCCATTGCATTTACTGTCCGGCGGTCGGTGGCTGTTTTGAAAATTGCTTCGAGTCCCACCCAGTGTTCAATTGCTCAACTGACCAAGCCCGCCATCATTGCGCAAGCAACCTCCCCTGCGTTGATGGTATTGATCATCCAGGTTATGAATTAGGAATTGTACCGAATCTTGTCTCATGCTACATCAAGTGATACTAATGCTTACGTTTTATCCAAACTCACTTCCAAAAAATCAATAACATATTAATGAAAGCCACCAATATTTTTTATTATTTAATTTTTGTATGCACCCATGATATAATAAAAAAAACCGAATTAATCATAAGCTGTATACTTTTTCCTTTTTCTTTTTTTATTGTCATATTATAATTTACAAATGAATTATTTGTGTTTTATCCTGTGAATACTACACAAGAGTCTTTTCTGAAGCCAATTGAGCTAAAGTTTCCCCAATTAGGGTATTTTCTGTACCTGAAGCTAGTGGAGAAAGGAAAAAAATGACGATGAAGAGTCCACAGTAAACTCATCAAAATGAAAATGCCTTTGGGTGTTCTCATTTCGTTTTCGATCTCTAGGGGGGCTAATCTGTTTTATTCGTAAATTTATGTAATACTTGCGTCATTTATTGATTTAATCATCTGCCTAATATCAGTGATTGAGATTGTGATAAGGCAATCAATAATGTTTATATGCTATTATTAGACGATACACAATTTTGCTCTAATACCAAATCTTTATCGAAAGAATAAAATCTTGCTTTGTGGTGATTGATATTTTTCCGTAGACATTTTCTGACTGAATATTATTTGAATTTAAAAATAATGTTTTGTTTTTTTTTTATCTGTATGATAAGGAAGGGAGCTTGGTTTTAGCGCGCACAGCACTAAGGAAGATTTCAGAACATGTGCCGTGGAATTAGATGGAAAAAAGGAGTCAATGACATCCCAATTAGACAAATGTGGTTGACGGTTGTGGTTTGAGTGGTTACGATCCTCGACTACGAATCCGAAAGTCACTGGTTCAAAAATCCGTGTTATTTTAATTTGATTAATGTTATTTCACAATTTATTCATTTAAAATAATGTACATAGTATATTTGCCGAACCTTCCAGAGTGGTAGATACTTTTAGAATCGATCTCGTGAAAGACAACTGTATAAAAACGAAACTTTGCTTGAAATGGTTTTAGCCATTTTTGGTGACCAGATCTGAACAGCCAGGTACTTCCCACCTTCCTCTTACCCATGTCCTTCCCCTCCCCTCTACCTTCAGCCTCACATCATACCCTAATTGGGAATGATATAGTTTCGCTGCACAGACAGTTTTTCAGACAATTGGGATCAGTTGGAATTCTTGTGCAGTTCTCACATAAAAAAGGGAATGCCATAAACCTACTGGCTCTGGGCAGTCTGGGACTCCTGTGCGTTGTGCTCGGGGCATTGATGTATTTAGTCTATGGCTCGGGGCCATCATTTTTATACAAATTGCCTGCCAGCCGAGGCCGACTAGAGTACAGGCTGGGTGCCATCAACAACTACGGTTTGTAAATGGCGGCGATTTTTGTTGAAATTCGTTTTAACTGCTGATTTGTGTGTTATTTTACTGCATACATGTTAATTAGACAGAGGAAGTAGAATGAAATTTACTTAGCGACGGCACTGACTTCTTGATTTGGCTGTCGCGCGCCCAGACCTGTTCTTCCTGCGAGCTATCATCTCCGAGTCGCATCTTCATAGTACTTCCGCATAGCGAAACGAACGGCTAAAAATAATAATAGCGATGTGCGCTAATTTGTGGCAGGAAGAGACCACCAGGAACGAGACGGGCCAACTTCATGAGGCCGGGTCTCGGCAAGACCGGGACGAGGGAGCAGGATTCGCAGAACACATCAGGGTAATGGGGCTGGCGTGCTGGTGTAATAGCATGCTAACTAAGTGCTAATAGTCGTTATTAGGGGGAAAGTTGTAGTTGCTGCAGATCGGTAGATCAATTCTGTGATAAGGTGGAGTACACAACTGTCTTCAGAAAGAAGAACGAAGAGCAATACGATAATAGAATAGAGAAGAACAGAAGAAATGCCATAAGGATGTGTTTCGTAATCCAAAAGTCTTGAGAATTTTATTTGCGGAACTGTGTTTCGCCATTATTGTGAAATTCAAATGTGATGGCAATGGTTCCATGATAACTCAACACAGTGACTATTCAACACGGTAACCGGATAAATCGTCACAATGATAATTCATCACATCTTTAAAAAGTTATATAAGGTCATGAAACAAAAACTTTATTTACTGGGTTATGTAGGTTAGGTTAGGTTAGGTTACGATAAAAAAAATTTCATCGTTTCTACTGACTTTATATCACTTTTTAAAAGTGTGTTGAATTGTCACTGTGTTGAGTTATCATGGAACCATTCAACACACATTTAAAAAGTGATATAAAGTAATTAAAAACGATTAAAGAAAAAAAAATTAAACCTAACCTAACCTACTTAACCCAGTTAATAAAGTTTCATCACTTTCCATGACTTTATATAACTTTTTAAAGATGTGATGAATTATCATATTGATTATTTATCCGGTCACCGATGGCAATATACGATATCATATTTAATTTATGATAAGAGCTAATTAATTAGTCAAAATTTCCGCGCAATTGTTCTTCTAATGATTGTTAAGGAAAGCTGTGTTTGTTCCTCCGGTATTTCAATGACACCAACTAACGTATAAAATTTTAGGGCCAAAGCAAAAAGGATGTACAAAACCTAAAATGAGGCAATCCTTTATATTTTATATGTATTAAGATGGGTCGTTGCCAAGCTGAAACATAAATAGTAGTAATTCTTTGAACAATAGACTTCGCCTCCAAAAATATGTTTAAAAATTCTAAAACCAAATTTCCTCTGAAATCATACGACTTGTAAATGGGTACTTACATACCTACCTTAATACTAAGCATAAATATTTTTTATTAAAACAAGGAATTATACCGTCCAAAGAAATGACAATTCTTTTTTCAAACTTTCTTCAGTAGGATAGGTACCATAATATTGCTCATGGTGGGATCTAAGCTCATGCGAACTCTGGCGGGATAAAAATGTAGTATCCAACACGGCCACCATCTTTAACCAGAAACGGAACACGCAAACAAATTTACGGAGAGATGAAAGTCAAACGGCTGAGTTCACTCATTTTTATTTTTTATTTTGTCAATTGCAGTTTATTTACACCCAGCTCCAGATGAGACAAACTTGGAGAATATTTACTGGAAAAACATTTAAATGACATTGTTTGGATTCTTAAATCGAAGACGGTATGTTTAATTATAAAAAGAAAACACCACGGTTCTGGATTCCACGCACGGAATCGAACTTAATGGAGGCATTCGCAGTCAATGCGAGCCTCCTGCACGTGTCGATCAGATATTCTGATGTCAACTCGATGACTCACAATACTTTGTATCGACCATGGACTAAAGTAGATCACCGGTCGATTTTATTCGATTGAACTAAAAACTTGGTCGACTTTGTTGAAGGAGGTATGTCATTTATCCATTATTTTGACTCTATTATTATCACAATTTTTATTTTTAAATTTGTACTTTTAAAATATTAGAATTTTACATTATACAGTGTTTTCCAATAAGAGGTGTTATTTTGAATAGCCCGCTATTTCGGTAGATGTTACTTTTAAAGCTGTCATTTTTTGACATTTGACAAGTAGAAACTACGCCATTAATAAAAATGAAACGATACACGCTTCAACAACGCATTGAAATTATTAAATTTCACTTGAGTGAATCAAATGCAAATTATTTTGAGTGATGAGGCCCATTTCCACCTCGGTGGCTTCGTCAACAAGCAAAATGTCGCATCTGGGGCTCGGAGTTATTGTTGAAAAGCCTCTCTATCCTCAACGTGTGACTGTTTGGTGCGGTTTATGGTCCGGCGGAGTCATTGGACCTTACTTTTTCGAAAATGAGGCTGGAGCAACAGTTACGGTGAATGGATTGCGCTATCGAGAGATGATTAATGATTCTTTATGGCCGGAATTGAATGGTATTGATCTGGACAACGTTTACTTCCAACAAGACGGCGCTACTTGCCACACAAGCAACGAAACCATTGATCTTTTACGATTGAATATCAAAAAACACCTCTTATTGGAAAATCCTGTATTAGGCGTTACGGAAAGTAATTCCCTCGGGGCCTTTGTCATCTTTGGGGATGTTGTTGTTACTGTACTTTGTGCATATATCCAATATCCATGTATTCATTATTTGGCCTAATATTTTAGTATATCAAATATACCATAATAAATAAATTAAAGTCTTGCTGGAGAGGTCAAAAGGTCTCCCCCAACCAGTCTCTTCCGATTCGGCCTGCCACGCAGTTGGTGGGCATACTCATCCGCCGCCAAGACAAGGTGAAGCCTCACTCCATGAACACGGGCACCCCTGCTAAGTCACCAACGTAGGGAACCTCTCGGGGTGACTTGATGGTTCGATTAATAAATGGTTCCCAGGCAGCGGTACCCATACCCGCCCCTTGAATTGTTTTATATCTATATGTATGATAAGTGTGTATTTAACTTTCGGCTTACTGATGCTCTGTTACACAGCTCTTTTTCACACATAATTTCTGGGTTAGCGCTACTTTTGATTTTTTCTTACATCGTCAGTTCCGTTATGAGCTGTAGCGCTCTAAAATACCAATTAAGCTGTTTGAAAATGAGGAAATGCGCCGCGTTGTTTGTTCCAGATATTTCATATTTTAAATCAAAAAGAATTCGAAAATTTTTGTTGAATTATCAGACTAAGTTAGATCTACGACCTCTCTTGTCAAGGGGTAAGGCTCTCGACTAGCAAGCCGAAGGTTGCGGGTTCAAATCCCGACGTGTTCGACAAATTATTCATTTAAAATAATATATAGTATCCTTTCAGCATGTTTTAGAGTAGAAGATATTTTCAGTATCGCCCCGGTGTAAGACCACCATTCAGAAATGAAACGTTGCTTGAAATGGCTTAATACGTGTTTGGCGACCAGATCTGAATAGCTTGGTTCTCCCTCATCTTCCTCTTCCCCATCTCCCTTCCCTCTCCACTACCTACAGCCTCGCAACATACCCCTTTAGGGATGCCATAGTCTCACTGGCTCCAGACGGTTGGGAGCAATTGGGACTGTTGTGCGGTATTCACATAAAAAAATATAACTAAAATTATAATAAAAAATGGTTATAGATATGTATGGGCATTCAAAACAAGTAACACAACCCCGATGTTTAAACAAATGCTGTACATTTTCACATGTGTGAAAAAGTTGTCTGCTTTGTAGTTTAAATTAATTTATGAATAACAAAGTTAGATATCTGTCACAACTTTTAACTGTATCACCTGACATGAATCTCCTATAGAATGTCTTTAATACTTGAAGAAAAGTAATAAATTTCAATCATCAGAATGAAATACACATATTCCAATTCTTTATATTTGGAAAAACCCGAATAGCCTACATCAATTTAATGAACCGTTACAATTCTCACAAAAGACCATACAAGCGGAACATATTTTTTGCATTATTGTGACAACTTTTCAGTTAATAGAACTTCAAGCTCAGCTAAACTTATGGATCAGTATTTTTTCTATTCATAAATCTTTCTTACATTTCTGCGAGGCAATTTTAACAATCAACATCACAACATCGAAGCATGCATAATAAAGTTTACCAAATTATCAACTAACTATCCATGACGCCGTTTCTCCACAATTTCTTTGTATTGGCACTCACTACATACTTCATGCACATTGTCTCATACATTCTCTTCTGTTTGTCACTCAAGTATTTGATTCACTTGATCGTGCCATGTCTTCCTTATGTGTCCCTGACTTTCTACCATTCACTTCCGTGTGATATATATGTTTTTTTATTATTTACATTTATGAAGGTACGACATTTTTGACATTTTTAACGTTTGGGAAGATATGGGCACGAAAAGCTGTAAGGTTATTAATTTATCTACTATTTTAGATCGTCATTTCAATAGCACCATTACTCTTGTCTTGCTATGCTGTGATAGAACTTCCGTTCTTCCGTGTGGTACCTAGATAATTCGTGGTGACGACTATTATATTAAAATTAAGTATTGCAAGATTTGCATAATGTCTGGTTTCGAGGGTAAATCTATTAATTGACGTCTAGTAAGTCCTGGACCAGTCCATGGACCTCGGACAAGTTACGCTTACACATAAACGCAAATACGATTTTTCTGGATTTGTTTCAGAATTTTTATGTATTTAGATTGGTGCGGAGTTCATACACCACTATCTTTCTCCAGCTTGCTTATTCGCCCTATATTCCTTACCTCGATGCATCTGTTCAATAAAATTATGGATTTATCAATATGTTCGAAACCGCGACCTAGCTCAATGTTAGTTACGGACGCTTTTGCAAATATAGTAAGATGAATAGTTTTCAGTATCCATACATCATTAATTTTACTCGGGTCGAGAGAACACTGTTACCGTTCTGCCATACAAAATACTAATAATACTTAAACTTCTCACAGAATTCTTGTAAGTACCTACATTCCGTACAATGTGGTGGCTTTGACCCATAGTAAATGCTAAATACTTGTTTTCTGAATATACAGGGTGTTGAGGGACATATCTGTGATTTCTGGGCTTATTTGGAGTAAAAATTTAGGTTACGTTTGGGTCTCCGGTGACTTTTCTTAAAAGTATTTATTGGAAATATTTTTTCTTCATATGAAGCGGTTACTTTGTGATGTGACATTATAATTTAAAATTAAACAATAACTTTGTAAACATCACTAATAGGTAAATACTTAATGCTTACCGGGTTTCGCTAAAACCGTAGCTTCATCAGGGCTGTATTATACGATATATATTAGTGATGTTTACAAAGTTATTGTTTAATTTTAAAGGAAATATTTTTGTTTTGTATTTGCATAAAATTATCCCAGACCTAGATTCCATTTTCAAAATACATACTATATTGCATTACATACCATTAAAACAGGCCACAAATTAATTTACCTTGCTAAGTCTATAATATTATGCTATAAAAACTATTTCAATGCATTTATAGCAATGTATTTCTCCAAATTACGGATTGCGCGGAGAATATTTTCACATTATGTTCGATTTTATGTAAATTCCCTGTATTTCAAAGCAGATGAAATACACTTTTCGATGTTAGTATTACAAATCAAAATTATACACAATTAACATTATACCCAGTTAACATTATGCACAGTTAACATTATACACAATTAATATTATTCACAATTAACATTATACACCATTAACATTATACACAATTAACATTATACACAATTAACATTATACACAATTAACACTATACACAATTAACATTATGCACAAATAACATTGTACACAATTAACATTATATACAATTAACATTATATACAATTAACATTATACACATTTAACACTAAACACAATTAACATTATACACAATAAATTTTTTTTTTATATCGCTTTTCGATGATTTTTATCGTGTAAACGGTAATTACTACACTACACGATTGGGAGCAGTTGGGACTCTTGTACGGTATTCAAATTTAAAAAAATAATAATATATATAATATAATATAATAAATATAATATAATATATATATATATTTTTGTGTGTATGTGTGTGTTTATATGCGTATTTCAAATGGCAAATGTTGTTTCATAGTATTATTTAAAATAATTCCTTAGCTTCAATGGTAAACTTTTGTATGCAAATACAGAGCGTGGTGTTCTCTCTCTCTAACACTGTTAAATTCTATATCACAAGATAATACAAATTAAGATAGCATGACTTTTATGAGTCCGTGGTAGGCTGGTAGAAATATCTTCCAAAAAAAATCTACGAGTGTTCTCGTTCGAAATCTACATCTGTGAGAAATATCCCAAATTGCTCTGGGGGTAAAATATTTACACGTGTTTTTGCGAAGCGTTTTATTGAAATAGAATGCTTTGGCAAAGATACATTTATCATTAAAAAATTAAAGTATCCCCGTTTTCCACTATTCTCTTGAGAATAGAAGACTAATTTTGCTCTTTGCTCCTCATTGTGTAAGACTAAGTAATTCACGTGGTAGCAGCTTTAGGTGCTTCGATTCGTATCACTCGCGCTACTAACTAAACTATGGGACCGCTGGTTAACTTCAAAACTGCTTGGGTTTCGTGTCATTCGAACCATTATAACTGTTACTGTAAGACTTCGCTGTATATTACAATACAGCCTTACAGTCTTGTGTGTGAAATTCCGTACACAGATTGTATCGAATTCTTCGCGCCGAATTCTGGGAATATGCATTAATCGGCTAAACACATAGTTTGGTAATTCACGGTTTCTGTTCAATTTACAAAGTTCGCGTCGGAATTAAATATATTTCTTTTGTTACTTTAATAATATGTTGTTAGTATTTTATGTGCACTTAAGATTTTCTCAAAGAAATGCATAAATACTTGTAAAAACAGTTCGTTGAATAAAATATAAAATGAGTAAGTATTGTAGTTAAAAAACTAAGTTAGTCAGAAGGGTGAAAGGTGTAGGATTAGAAAATAATCCATAAAATATAAATATAAATATATTTTTATATATAAATTGGAATATTTTAATAATGATTATGAAAAAAATCTTACCACAAACATTTTTACTCAAATCGTCGAAATTTTTCATATAATACGAAATTAAATAAAAACATTTATATAGAAAATAAATTTATCTAGGTTCTTAAATGGTATAAATCATCTTCAAAAATATATAGGACAGTTAAAATACCTTGAAAACATTCCGAAATTCGATGAGAAATTATCATTATTTACGTCTTATACAACATATAAACAACCCTCTTTGGCTGTATAAACAATGTTTATCTTTTTATGAACTAATTTAAATATCAGTTTCTCTTTTACGTTTCTTTTAGTAAGGATTTTACATTCACCGTTGAGGAACTGCAGTCCATTTTTGTTTATCAAAAACAACAACAAAAAAAATGTATATTTTTCTTTATTTTTAGTTAGTTTTGATAGTTAAAATAATTATTAGAGTTATAATTTTCAAATGTCCACTAAAACGCCCGTTACGTCACAAGGAGCTTTCTTTTTTAACTCAGTTGGGTCAACTCCTTACTAAACTGAGACGGACTCATAATATAGTTGTTATATTATAGTATATGTAATAAAATTTATATATTCGAAATCGGCGTTTGTTGACCTATATAAAAAATATAACTAACTAAACCATCACGCCGTTTCCCCGCAGGGGTAGGTAGAGAAGACGGACCGCCAAACAACTCGGTCTTGGCACACACTCCTTGCCTCAGTCACATTCATACATCGTCTTATACATACTCTTCTATTATTCTGACTCCTAACATGGCCCGACTCAAGTATCGGATTCACTTGGTCGTGCCATGTCTTCCTCGGGCGTCCCCGACTTCTGCCACCATTCACATTTGCATCGTATATTCTCCTTACATTAATTTCTTCGCTCATTCGCTCTACATGCCCAAACCATCTAAGCGTCCCTTTCTTGATCTTACTCATCAAACTTACATCAGCCTTGCACTCTTTAAGGATCTCCACATTTCTCACACTATCATATATGGTTTTACCACACATACACCTCAGGGATCTCATTTCTGCAGCATTCAGTCTTCTTCCAACCTTTCTCTGCCAGTTCCATTCCTCACTTCCTTACACGAGGGTAGGTACCAGCACTCTATTGTGGACTGCTAACATTGCTTCTTTGGACAATTGTTTGTTAGCGCCAACTGCGTTCAGTCCTCTATTAATGGAGTTATCTGCATTTACCCTTCTTTCAATATCTTTGTCAGCCTTACCATCTCTCGTAAACATACTTCTTAAATACACAAACTCATTCACCTGTTCCAAGTATTCCTCATTCACAACTATATTGACCTTGGAGTCTACGTAGATAGTAAACTTATATTTAATACGCACATTTCTTCAATCACTGCTAGATCTTACAAAATGTTAGGTTTCATACTGCGTCTGAGTAAATTATTTAAAAATCCACGTACGCTAGTAATGCTTTATTCCTCACTAGTCAGAAGTACACTGGAATATGCATCGCCTGTCTGGAATCCCAAATACACTTACTATGTCAATAATATGGAGCGCATACAAAATAAATTTATTAAGTACCTAGGTTATAAATACAACAATAATTATATCTGCACTCTCCAATCCCTGAAATCCAGGCGAACGGTAGCTGACATGACATTTCTCCATAAAATAATACATAACGAAATAGACTGCTCAGAACTTCTATCCCAAATAAATTTTAACACCCCATCTAAAAGAACTCGACACACCAACCTTTTTTACACGACTAGTAATAATACAAACGCTGCAGCCAATTCCCCTATTTCTCGCATCCTTCAAACATTCAACTCAATTCAAACAAGCACAAGTACCGATATATTTTTTGATTCTCTCCCTCTATTTAAGAAAAACTTTTTTAGCACACTAAATTCGCCAACATAACACATACAACCACACACAGACACACACGCACACGTACACACACACAAACACTCACACACACCTCTCTCCTTCCCCAGCACACTAATTAACTTAAGAGTGGGTTATAGGGCATAATGGTGATTTGCTGGAAAACGGCTCCCTAAAACGGCTTAATACTACCTTTCGTATGTCATTCTCAGACTTCATATTTTTTTATACCAATTAATGGACTATTATTTTTCAGTCTGCCTATTTTTTTTTGTAGTTGTTGTAGGCATTCGACTATAAAAAATAAAAACATTGATACACCATACAACCCACTTTTAAAACTTCGATCCATGATTATCGCATTAAAAACGCTTTTACACAATATTTTTAATTTAAAATATGTATATAATACACACATCTGTAGAAGTACGGCCTCTTATTATCGTTATGATATCTGTGGATATTAACAATTAAATAAATACTTCATCTTGCACCAAATTTTCAAGACATTTCACAGTATTTTACTTATTACGGGTGAGAAGCCCCCGTGAACGGTACTGAAGCTATCGCTCCCTGTTTCACGGCGTATATATTTCGAAAATGCCATCAAAATGTTTCATTAATGGGTCTAAAAGTAGAATACCGACTCACTTGAAGCATTGCAATAATTTAAAGAAGCTACGAAAACAGTAAGTACTCACAAATTCTCTTTTTTCATATAAATTTGTCGCATTGTATATTTTCAAGTGTCAAATTCTTTGAAACGTGTAATATCCAACATTTAATATGCGTTCCGTTTCCTAACGGTTAGCACTAACGTCATGTTGTTTACTGGCGGCATCTTTATGCAAGTGTGTGTGAGAGAATTCATTGTCTTTACGCGCTCTGACTAAGTGGGAGATAGAACGTTTTTTCATAGGGCACGTTTGGTAATTGAACCAAAAATTACCATCTCACGCCGAATCATTTTTAGTTCATATCACCTTTCCGCGTATAAACACGTAACCATTCACACATTGTCAAATCAAAGATATTCTATCTATGTGTTGTGTTGTACAGTTTCAAATAATTATATTATTTTTCTCTTTGTAGATCAACACATGATTTATCCATAGCAGCCGGAAAAAATACTCCAAACAAGGTATGCTTCGAGCAACAAATTAATTTGAGTGCGTTGGAGTCACGGGGGGGGGGGGGGGGGGGGGGTTCTGGACTTTTTCATCATAATATATTTTTTTTTTTGCTTTTTTATTTAGGAAAAAATACAGCAAAAACACCAACATACGATAGAACCAAATGAGTCTACTGTAAATATTGCACACAAAGGACCAAACTTGGAAGATTTAGACCACGAGGATATTCTTATTGGTTCATCAGCCACTACTGTCGAAAAGGTACTTATATACTTCAAATATCTCGCATTTACTATTCGTCACCTCATTTGGATAGGGTTCTAACTTCATTTAACTTGTTCTGAGATATGAGGTGTCAAAGTTTGAAAAGACGATTTCTCATAGCCTATTTACCTATATTTAGAGATGGCAAAATTTAGCATTAATTTTCAGATTTTGTTAGCATTAGCAATTGGAAATTTAGGGTTTTATAGCATTTTGAGGCATAATTTAGCGTTTTGTAGCAAAATAGAAAAAAATGTATTTCGTGAATGTTTTTAGCGCATATTTTAAGTATTTTTGGTAAAATATATGTTTAACCTTCATTTGCAAGTACATATTTCCATGTGAAAGATTATAAATAATTATTTTTAATATTAAATTAATAAGGAAGGAAACTCTAAGTACGGGTCGAACACAAACACAACAAATGCAGATTGCGATTAACATCAATAGGCGTAATTTATTTCGCAAAAAATGGGTAATGTCAAAAAGCTATTTTAACCTACAGTATAAAAATATTAAATATTTACACATAAAATAGTAACAAAGTTATAAAAAATCGTAGGAAAGGCTTCCAAAAATTAAATAAAGTAGGCATAATACTTTTCCCTGCACATTCACATGAAACTACCTTCCTTATGCATTTTTCTCAATTATTCTTTAGTTGTACAGGACTAAATATTACTGTATCAGCTTCTCCAATTTGTATGGTTCTTTGACTTACAAAATACGCTATATTCTCGGAAAGCGTTTAAATTCAGCGTACAGTATAAATTAAAAATATTAAATATTTACACATAAAATAGTAACAAAATTGTAAAAAGAGGTAGGACAGGCTTCCAAAAATGAAATAAAGTAGGCATATTTGAAATACAGGTAAATACATGCAACAATGGATGTGGCACTTTACTGATTGAATGATAGCATTGCGCACGTTTCAATAGTGGGCTCCTTCATTCTCGTACGCCTGTCAGTCAATACCCGGTATTTTCGGGAAATTCGCGCCTATTTCGCTAAATAGAATAATTTAGCTGAAATACGGCCAAAATCACGTTTTTCGCGTTAATTCGCGAAATAGAAATCACTGGAAACACTTTCAAATGCCTTGAAACGCAAAGAAAACTTATAAATGCCCTATTTTCGAACCATAAATAT
This sequence comes from Hesperophylax consimilis, assembly GCF_061612785.1. Lineage (NCBI taxonomy): Eukaryota > Metazoa > Arthropoda > Insecta > Trichoptera > Limnephilidae > Hesperophylax > Hesperophylax consimilis. The sequence goes on along the minus strand of NC_142849.1, from coordinate 24,101,304 downwards.
TTTTTCGCGTTTTTTTTTGCCATCTCTACCTATATTCCTGATATATCGGAACACTTGTTACATGCACCTGCTTTAGCCCTCATGAAGTATATTGTCGAAAGGCGAGAATTTTTATGATTTCTATGACGCGTGTTCCCAACATCGTAATAATAGGTTTGTATTTTACTAAAATTTTATTTTATGTTCAGGACCAAAAAGACAGCAATTTTTTGGGGAAAAAACCTGTGACCAATGACCAAGGATGGAGCTGTGAAGAATCAGAGCAAGAGCTTGTTATTGAAAAGGCGATAGAAGAAAGCGATGATATTTGCATAGAAGGGCGGAGAGTAGTACAATTTGATTATTTTTTTAAACAACTCCAATGTATTAGTCAACATGATTCCCTTTTTAACTGCAATTTAAAGCATTTACGATTTACCTCAGAAAATAGAAATGGTTTGAACTCTACTTTTAATTTAAAATGTGTGTTATGTGGTAAACATTTTAAACTTAAAACGTCCGAAAGCATACAAGAAGGCATTGGCATCAACGAATCTTTTGTGTCGGGAATAATGAGCATAGGATCGGGTTATTCGGGCATGGAAGAAATATGTGCTACCCTTGAAGTTCCGTCCTTATCTATTGCTGGATATGGAAAATGCCATAAGAAGGTTTGTGAATGGTGGGAGAAAACCAAATTTACCAGTATGGCTGCGGCAGCCGATGAAGAAAAAAAACTGGCTATTCAAAGCGGCGATGTTGATGAAAACGGGACGCCAATGATCACTGTAGTAGCTGATGCATGTTGGTCTAAACGATCTTATAAAACCAACTACTCCGCCCTCTCAGGAGCTGCTACGATAATCGGTTACCGCACAAAAAAAATTATTTACATGGCAGTTAAAAATAAGTACTGTACGAACTGCGCAAGAGCTATAAATTTGAAAATTCCTGTGCCCGAGCACACATGCTTCAAAAATTATGTTGGTTCTTCAAGCGGAATGGAAGCTGAAGCAATTTTAGACGGATTTCAACAATCGATAAGTATGTACGGTCTTATATATTCAACCCTCATTGCCGATGGAGACTCCAGCACTTATGCCAGAATCAGAAGTAGTCACCCATATCCCAATATTACAGTACAGAAAATAGAATGCTCTAACCACTTAATTCGAAACTACAGCAATCAAATTGAAAAAATTACGAAAGATACCGGCTTTCCTTTGGAATTTAGAAAAATTGTTTCAACCAACAAACTTCGTCTTAGGAAGGCGGTAGTTGGAGCTGCAAATTACAGGATGCAATCAAATAGTACATTAGACCAAAAAATTATCGATTTAAGGAAAGATTTATTAAATGGACCCAAACATGTTTTCGGTGAACATAAAGATTGTTTACTGTACTTCTGCAAATTTAAAATTGATCCAAATAAAACATTAGACCACAATCACGTTCCAAAGTTACAAAACAATATTATATTTTCAAAAATTATGGAAGCTAATTCTCGTCTTGTCAACAATGCCCGGAGTCTAGTACATTGTTTAGACAGTAATATTGTTGAGAGTTTCAATGGAGTTATTGCAAAATTTATTGGTGGAAAACGAATTAATTATTCTTTAAAACAGTCATATATGGGTCGTTGTGCAGCTGCAGTAGTTTCTTTCAATTCCAAGCGACCGTATTATTCTTTACATAAGCAGATTTTCAACAGGAGCCCTAGTAATTTTTTGAAACGATTAGAATTGAAAAGAAAAAAAAGAAGAGTGGCTTCTAAAACAAACGATAAAAGATCTTTACGAAAAAAACAAGGGAGACATTTACTTACAAAATCAGGAGCACCTGATATCCATTATGGCGAATTGTGCGAAAAAATGGATATGGAACATGATGCATATGAATGTGCTAAGGCAGAATTCTTAAAGCTACTCGACATTTCAAAAAGTGAAAAGAAGGCAGTTGAAAGACGAACTGTCTTGCAGTCTGATAGCGGGGAGTGGCTGCAACGCAGAAGAAACATGTTAACAGCTTCTTTATTTGGTAATATCTGTAAACGAAGTCAAACCATCAGTTGTGCTAATTTAGTTAAATCAATATTATACGGCCGCTCTCTAGATAATATAAAATCTGTGCAATATGGTAGAGACCATGAGCAAGTTGCAAAAAGGCAACTTTGCATTCAAGAAAATATTGTGGTCGATGACTGTGGCTTATTTATTGATGAAATTTTCCCATTCTTAGGAGCCACTCCAGATGGTTTGGTAAATGATAGTACAATATTAGAAATTAAATGTCCGATTTCTGCTAGTGGGATGCTATTTGAAGAAGCAATAGCAAAAAAAAAAATTACGTTCTGGAAGGAAGATAAAAACAAAAAAAAAATTTTTACAAATACAAATCACAACTGGTATTATCAAGTACAGGGTCAACTTCACATTTCCAATAAGTCTGTATGTATTTTTGCCGTCTGGTTGGGTGAAGCAATTCCATTAAAGATAGAAATAATAAAACGAGATGACAAATTTTGGGGAGAAAAGATGGAAAGCAGATTAAGTACTTTCTTTATGGATTGTTTATTACCAGAAATCATAGATCCTAGATTTAAAAGATCAATGCCCATTCGTGACCCACAGTATATTATATCCGCGTTGGAGAAAAAACGAAAAGCAGCGACACAAATTCGAACAGAAAAACTTAAAAAATGCAAGAAAAATCTGTTACGTGTTATTGAAACTAATGTAAATATTGTTCAAATTTTAGATTCTGATACGATTTTAGATAACTTCCTGAAGAGCTCACTCTGAAGAACCCTTCCTTGAAGTTCCTTTTATGTAATGTATTAAACATATACACAGGGTGTTGAGGGACGTACTTGAGTTACTTTAACCAGTAAATCCTGATATTATTTGCAGTAAAAACTGTAAATGAATTTACGGTCACCGGTGACATTTTTGATGTTCGATGTGACATTTCCGGTGACATTTTGAAAAAGTCACAGGAGAACAAAATTTTATTTACATTTTTTCTCTAAATAATGTCAGGAATCACTGGTTAAAGTAAGTCAAGTACGTCCCTTAACATCCTGTGTATATTAAAATAAACCTTTGTTCCACCGCAGGGGAAGCTTATGGCGCAGACTACGCCAGTCGAAGAATACCATCATCACTGCCATGGTTGCCTGGATGGAGTCCCCCCTGATGGCCTTCAAACGAAACAGGAGCCTGTCAAATATCCCCCATGAACATTTATTAACATATACTATATTTTTTGTTTCTTTTCTGTTCCATTCTATGTATGAATGCATTGTTATTTTGTCAATATTTGTACTATTTTTGTACATTCTGGAATAAACTCTCATTATTATATTTGTTTTATTAAAATAAAGAGTGAGTGTCGCTGCAGTTTTGTCATGGTTTTCTGCGGCCTTGCACGACAGCTACTGCCATGGTTAAAAAATATTGTTGTTTAGTTGTACTAAATAACACAAAAAAATTAAAAAATAAAAAATATAAAAAAAAACTTTATTTTATTTCTCGAGGTCAATATATAAGAAGAATAATACAAGATTGCCATTACGGAGAATCAAGCAAAGCAACACTTTAACATTACAAATACAGTAACAATAAAATGTATAACATGATAACATTAAATAACATGTAAAATTTATTGATAATAATTTAATGGATTACTTGAACCATGAGATCCCAAACACCGTTTACAATGGAATAGCGCTCACTCCTACCCACACTTCAGTCCCTAACGAAACGCGACCACGAAAGGAACCAAGCAACCGCTAACGGTGCAAAACGCCGCTTACGGTTGCTTTCCTCCTTTCACATAATATCGCGAACTTAAAAACCTATTGTCAGCTCTTCAAACCTAATATGATTTACAATAACAAGCAAATGATGAAACATTTGTAAAAAAGATCATACTAAATACTCTACCCAAATTGTAAGTTCCATAAACAAGCCACATTTTGTTATTGGTTTGTTTTTTTACTTGAATATCTATATGTCTCTTCATAACTCACGTATAATGTTGAATATTGTACATCGGTGAAGGCATCCTTACTGCCACCTAGCGATGTAATAATAAACATATTTTGGTAGTTTCGGAAATCTGCCTTGCCTATTATATGCCTTTAACTTAAAAATGTAACTTAACCGTAAATGTATAATATACCTCCTATGTATATATGACAGCGACATGTCATTGGTACAAATTATTATACTAACTTTTATAACTTTGTAACTATTGTCATCTATGTAATTATGTACTGTTTGTTTCTGCAATAAACAAAAATAAAAATAAAATAAAATATTGCACACTGTTTTGGTACTCTCTCTTGAATAAATATTTTAGCCATAATATTTTTCACTGCTGTTCCTTATTGTGTAAAAATTACTCCACTTTATTAGTAAGGCTGTGTGTATTTAGAGTATTTAAAAATAAAGAAAAATGGTCATTAATGTCATTTTAATTTTCTCTTATGCGAGCGACGAATGTATATATATTCTACCGTAAACTGTTCCGATGTAATGAATGAAAACTTGTTCCGATGTAATGAAAAGCTATAGGTAATGATAAAATGGTCATATGTGAGCTACGAAAGTATATATTCTTCTGTAACTTGTTCTGATGTAATGAATGACAACTTTTTCAGATGTAATGAAAAGTTATAAATAATGAAAAACGCTAATTTATTTGCTCATGTGCGAGCTACGAATATATGCCAAGTTATGAGGTTACACTAAATCAAACAACCAATAATCTATAATTATTGATTGTGTAATGTTGACTTGACTCTGTAATCGAAATACTTGACCTAGGCATAATATTTGATCACATAACTTCTATCACTAACAGGGCTATGAAAATGTTAGGTTTTATAGTAAGAATTTCCAAGGATTTTAAAAATATCAACACATTAACAATTCTGTTCACATCTCTCGTTAGAAGTATTCTAAAATACAACTCTACAATTTGGTCACCTGTCTTTAATAATCACATTAATACCATTGAAAGAGTCCAACGCAAATTTTTTAGGTGTATTAATTTTCGGCTTGGAATTCTTTTAGAAACAATAGATTATGATTTCTTATTACATTCATTGAAATTGCTTAAGTTAAGTGATAGAAGAAAAATTTTTGATCTTATATTTTTATAGAAAATTATAAATTATCAGTTGGATAGCCCTGACATATTAATGTTGATTCAATTCCATGTACCTACCATTAGATCAAGGTCCTCTTGTATGTATTATTGTGGCAATCATACAACAGTCTCAGGATATAACTCAGTTGTAAATAGATTGCACACACTTGGGAACTTTTATGCTAAAATCGCAGATTCTTTTAATATTCCCCTTGTAAAGTATAAAGCTGAACTAATAACACATTTTAACGCCACTTATTTTAATTAGGTAACTAAATAACAGTCTATTGTCATTGCTTCTTTCTTTACTGTTATTTTATTTGTTATGTTTTCTCATCAAAATTTAATACTATGTAAAAAAATAAAATAAACACTTTGTATGTAAATGGCACTTGTGCCGTAAATTCTAAATAAATAAATATATATTCTTCTGTGATTTGTTCCGATGTAATGAATGACAACTTGTTCCGATGTAATGAAAATCTATAGGTAATAAAATTTAATATAACCTTCATTTATTTTACTGTGATCATTGGAAAGAAAAATGATTATATTACAGTATTTATGTGCGTTCATAAGCGCCTATATTTTGTAATATGTGTTTATTAGCAGTTTAATTACTTTTCTCCGTCATCTCGAGTATTAATTATTGTCATGATTTATCTTCATTCACGAACCTTCCCATCCTTCGCTTTATACTCCATACTTATCACACACCTCGCTGATTTTACGACCTTGCCAATGGCCTTATAAAGCCGCAGGTCAGTGTCCTTTCTGTGGCGTCCTATAAATGGGATACTCTGCAAGACAGCACTAAATAATAATAGTATTATGTAGCATTTTGCACCATTAAACGTAAAGACAGTGAAAAAATCTTTCAAAATTGGGCGGGGTTCAAATAACCCAATATGTATATTTTCTTTTTTACACTTCGCCTGCATAGAGAAAAATGAGTATTGCTTATTAAGAATCTAAGAAATAAATACTAATTAATCCAAATGAAACATGAAACAGAACAAGTTATAATAATTTTCATTACGTTTTTTAGGTTTTAATGAGTGATTTTAGGATATTGTCATTTTCTTCCCCCATCTGATAATACCGTATTCTAAGAGCGATTTGCAAAGAGCCATATAGATCTATATTAAGGACGGGTTGTTTCAAGAAATTTGAACAATTCATCAAATTTCACAGTTAATTTTCATGTTCAGTAAAAGTTCCATTCCAATTCTATTATTATTTCAGTTCTGTGAAGCATCTCGCCCGTAATTATATAATAACAGAATGTCAATAGGACTTTCACAGAACTTTAAAATCGACGTTGAAATTTGATGAATTGTTCAAATTCTGCGAAACAACCCGTCCTAACCCTTTTTTACTGAAGACATTCCTGATTGTTTTTTAGAAAAAACTTCGTTTTTTTAATATTTAATGTGTAAATAGTTAATATTATATTCTCAGTCCATTTTAAATATTGATCAATTTTTACACCTAGAAAAGTAACATGGTCAACGTTTACCAATGAGGGACAATTATTAAAATGGCCATTTAAGTGATGCAAGCTATGAATTTTTAAGTACCTACTCTGTTTATTCTAGTATTTTGTTTATTTATATAATTATCTATCTACTTTTATTTTTCGTCTAAATTTTATGATGTGCAAATCTATTATTGGTTGACTGTTCGTTATTGTCTTAGTGAGAATCACTACGAACTAACTAGGCTTTTTTTTCAACCGTTGAAAATCTTCCTTTTGACATCAGTCACCATTATTAAGACTTGAATTAGCATTACCTCTACCTTGTTTAGAAAAAAAAACTGTGGTTTATTAATGTTTGCTCATTCCAAGTTTTATTTTGTTCACAGCATACCCTCACCGGGCATAGCGGCAAGGTGATGGCCGCCAAGTTCCTAGGGGAGCCCTCGAAAGTTATCACAGGAAGCCACGACAGGACCCTTAAGATCTGGGACCTTAGAAGTAGAGCCTGTGAGTATCAACTTCATTCAACATTTCATTGTGTTTAACATTCTAATATACCTATAGAATATCTTAAAAGTCTTTATCCATTGGAGGGCTGACAGGCCAACACATGACGATTTAGAAAAAAATCGTTAGTTTTCGAAAAAGTGGCCCTTTATGAATTTTGTGAAAATTGACATCTTAGATCAGTTTTTCGAATACCACAGCTACAAAATTCCGTATTCCAAGATTCTGATTTTATTGCGTTACCCCAAATCAGATAGATTATAGATAACAGCCAAAAGAAAACTAAAATTATCTTTCCTTTGGAAAAATAGCATTTTACCAGAGTTTCATGTATTTTTATTGTTATTAACTAAGTTCCACTCATTACTGGAAAAAAAATTAACCACGATGACCTCGCAAGTTCAGGCAAATTTTTTCGCTTTTGGGAACAACTCATATTAGGCCAGTGCAATTAGCGCCAAAAAGGGGGTCGCGATCGAAGTAATTCCGGTAGTCCCAATTTTTTTATATGTTATATAAACTGATCCCCTGATGTAAAATCTGAGTTTCCGACCTTTGCGCACCTGTGCTCTCGCCGCCATTTTGAAAAAAACTGGCCGAAATCGGGCCAAAATCTAGTTTTTCCCAAATATCTCATTTCCAATGCAAATTTTGGCTAAAATATCTTAACAAGTATAATAGAACATAAAATAACCTACAACTTTTGTTAAAACAAATTTCTTCTATCTCTAATAAGTACCGAGGTAGAAAGTCGTAAAGGTGCGTATATTTTTGAAAAAACAAGTTTTTTGCGCGACTAGTTTTGGTTTTTTATAAATACCTCGTTTCCAGTGGAATTTCATGAAAATTTTATTGGTACCAATTATGTAGAACATAAAATTTCAAAAAAGGCTGTGCAGTTTATATGTTTATATAGTTTTTTTTACAGATATAAAGAATAAACAAATCTAGGTAGGTACGCACAGAAAATCTATCACAGTTTATTATCACGTTATTAGATTTTTGTTTGCATTTTTAAATACATACATCTATAAATTTACTAGAGGGCACTTCGGTATGGGGGGGGCTACCCCCCACCCTTCTACTCCTCCCCTCCGGTTCCCTTCAGTTGCCGCGTGTCACGTCTTGAGCCTATATTATAGTATTATTATATATTATAGTATAGTATAGCCTAGTCTATATTTTATTCATCATTCAACCCTCTACCAAATAATAAAGAACTGGGAAGCAGTAAAATACACGTAATTGATGGAGGATATTTACTGCACAAAGTTGTATGGGGTCGTTCTCAACCTTTTTCAGTAATTTTCCAGCAATATGTCAGGTATGTACAAAATCATTATGGATCCAATGCAGTAGTGGTATTCGATGAATACCCAGATTCTATGGAAAAGAAAAGCACTAAAGGGGTGGAAACAGCACGGCGTGCTAGAGTTACAACTTCTGCTGAAGTTTTGTTTTTTGAAAGCATGCACCCACAAGGGCCACAGGAAAAGTCTCGTTTTATTTCCCTACTCAGAACCTCATTTGCACGATCCCACATAACGACAGTACAAGCTGAAGAGGATGCTGACGTTCTCATAGTGAACACAGCAAATTCGTTGTCATCTCAACATGATGTAGTCATAATCGTTGGTCAGGATATTGACCTGCTGGTACTCCTCACAGCTTTCTCACCTCCCAACGTATATTACCAAAAAGTTGGAAAAGGTAAATCACCTAACGCGTTTTACTCGAACAAATGTTTTAAACACATTGAAATAGTTGAAAACATTTTTATTCCTTCATGCCATAAGTGGTTGCGATACAACTGAAGCTCCGTTCGGTCAAGGCAAACACAAATTTTGTAATATTCTTCTCAAGAACCACTCAGTGAATGAACTTGTTAGTGTATTTCAAGACCCAAAAACAAAGACAGAAACAATCACTTTGGCTGCCGAACAACTATTTGCACTTTTGTATGGCTGCAACGAGAAATCGAATTTGGAAAATTTAATGTACATCATTTTTGTCAAAGGAGTAAAAAAGAACAAATTCAATTTATCCAGGCTACCACCCACCAAAGATGCAGTCCAGCAACACGCTTCAAGAACATACTTGCAAGTGCAGACTTGGCTTGGTAACGATAAAGATCCGACTGAATGGGGGTGGAAAAAGGATGCTGTTGGGTTACTTACTCCAGTAACAATGTTGAAGGAAGCTGCACCTCAGGCCTTTCTGAACTTCATATCATGTCAATGCAAAAAAGGTTGCGATGGAAAGTGCACCTGCAGAAAGTCGGGTTTGAAATGTTCCCTACTCTGCATTCATTGCAATGGCAACTCCTGCGAGAATGCTGTAGAAGACTTCGTTGATGACGATGACGAGGAATATGATGACCCAGTCGCCACAAATTTGGGTGATAAGACAGATGAAGAAGCTATTCAGGGCCAGAAGTAAGAAACTATAGTCAAGGGCTCGTACTTCTGTCTAAACTGATCTAGCATTAATTTTATTTTTTGTTATGTTGACAACTTAACTAATAAAGAAAAGAATGTCAATAAATGTTAATTTTACGAAAATACCAATTTTTTATCTTTTTTATGTACCTTATCGTCTTAATTGTATTAATAATCTTAAATGTATGTTGTGATTACGTTGATAGACATGTCAGACCAAGCTGCGAGCACAAATGTAGTGGCTTGGCCTATTTTAGTGGTCTTCCCAATGGGAATGTATGGCGACCGATATGCTGAAATAGTCTATCTACTATATTTATAGCTAGGTCTGACACAGGCATGACGATTGTTGTCAACGTATATGTTCTTAGAACAATAATTGTTAAAGAAAAATAAAATCAAGGAATGCCAAGTTTAAAACACCTAACCTCTGTTTCAATTTTTGGCCTGGTTTTGGTGGATTAGAGTTTGGATACGTAATAGAGATAAAAAATATAAATTATATACCTATTTCTTATTATTATTATCAATAAATTTTTCACAAAATTGTACTGGAAACGAGGTATTTATAAAAAACCAAACCTAGTCGCGCAAAAAACTTGTTTTTCAAAAATATACGCACTTTTACGACTTTCTACCTCTGTACCTATTAGAGATAGAAGAAATTTGTTTGTACGAAAGTTGTAGGTTATTTTATGTTCTATTATACTTGTTAAGATACTTTAGCCGAAATTTGCATTGGAAATGAGATATTTGGGAAAAACTAGATTTTGGCCCGATTTCGGCCAGTTTTTTCAAAATGGCGGCGAGAGCACAGGTGCGCCAAGGTCGGAAACTCAGATTTTACATCAGGGGATCAGTTTATATAATATATAAAAAAAATTGGGACTATCGGAATTACTTCGATCGCGAATCGCTAATTGCACTGGCCTATATGGTCTCCTAGAAATCTTTGTGTCTTCCTTACTGTTATTGTTAGAAATATGATCTAAACGTTGTTAGAAAGAGAAAATATCACGCTTTTATATTAAAACCAAGAAATTTACCACAAAACTATCAAAATGTGCACTTTTATGAAACAGAAATAACTGACCGCAATTTGAAAATAACTTATGAAACTTCGTGAATTTTTAATTAATTATTTTTATATGAAACGACAAAAAAGTGAGGTGACCAAAACGTTTATAATTGTTTCTTCGTTGTATCTTTTTTTACGTTAGAATTTTTAACCTCACTATGACAAGCCTGTGTTGTGGTTAATGATTTTACAAAATAATAAAAATAACACAAATTTTATATATTAAGAGAGCAATATTGTTAAACTAACGTTTCTACGAATTGGGTACCTACATGGTACCTATTAATCCAGGTCCAGACAATTCATTACAGTAATACATAATACATTTGTCTAATAAAATAATCGTGTGTTTTATGTTTTTTTTTGCTATCAGTAATTTTAGTTTTAAAAAAACAAAGTGATCTTTTTTTGTTTATGCTTTCATTCAAAAAAATTATATTTCAAGAAATATGTGTTAATTTCTATAATAAAATATGAGAGCATATTTCATCACCTTTCAAAAACAGTTTTTAGTTTTCAGATACGTTCAGAAATATTCCATTTATTTGGATTTTATGGCAAAGTGGAAATACTCCGACCGTCTGACAGAATGTGGCAGAGGCCTGAAGAGTTTAGAAAAATTAACCGATGAATAGAAAATACAGCAAATAACAGCGAGAACCTATAATGGACCAATCTTGGATTTCTTTGTAAATATTCACAAACTGTTTGTCATCAAGGCGTCTCTCGTCTTATTTTTTATACATTTATTTAGCTCACGTTGAAAATAACGTGGCTAATTTCTTCAGAAAATTACGAAATATTTTGTCAACTAGGAATTTAAATAGAGTATACTATGCTTTATGCCACTCTAAATTGTAATATAGAATAATAGGATGGGGCTCAGCAGCATCAAAACACGTTAAACAACTGAAGGTAACTCAGGATCGCATCATAAAGACCACAATAAAAGTTCCCATAAGGACGTCAAAAACAGAAATTTTCAAACAATTCGACGTTCCAAATATACAAAAAATCTAATCCAAAAACATTCTAGTACATCACCTCAAAAATGATTTACAGGCAAACACCTTACATACTCATAAAACCAGAGCCAAACAAACAGAGATACTAAATATACCAAAGTGTAACTCTACATTTGGACAAAGAAGCTCTGCATTTTTAGCAGTAAACGTATATAACAAACTCCCGCTTAGTATCAAACAATTCAAAACAAAAAATAACTACATCAAGGACATTAAATCTTTGCTTAAGGAACTGCCGGATAAAGAACTTACTAGCAAACTTAAAACATCGTCGTAGAAGTTTATGGAAAACCTTACCCAAAACATGAAGTCGAATCATAGAAGTCGCTGAAAACTTCCAAAACCTAGTCCCCCTCAACAAAGGATCTCCTAGTGAGGAGGACTACGAATATAATTAAAATCTATTATAAATATAAATCGAAATATACATATTCTTGTAAACAAATATATTTCCATTAAATAAATAAAAATTCAAAACTTTTTTAGAAGTTACGTAGGTCTAGAAATTTCAGATAGAAAAAGCTGTACAAGTTTTGTGATGCCAGAATTCATCGTTTGATTGTTTATGCTGCTTCATATATTTACGGTTCGAACATTAAATGAACCTCGTCATGGTTAGGTATTTTATTGTGTCATTGTTTTTTACTTTGAAGAACGCACCGTTGTGTCCGAAACAGTAAATATTTCTGGCAACTCCCCCCCCCCATGGTTACAAATTTTATAGATATTTATTAATCGTCAATTAACATTTTCGCTAATTGACTAACCGGTAAAGCACTTTAATTGGTTGTCTGCACGCTTCACAATCGATGATTTATTGTTTACCAATTATAACTGCTGAACCCGTTGATTTGTTTACTGACATTCAAATCAAGTAAGTTTGCAGTTATTTGACTTTTTGATTCTCCAGTTATTTGACTTATTTAATGATAATTAACGACATACCAGCACGCACCAATTAATCATTTTACTTCTCAACTTTTATCATGCCTAATTCCGTTTTTGGAGAGAAAAAATTACATCGTTCATGGTAATTTGTTAAACTTTTCCCATATGTATTTAATTTCCCACGTGTATCAGGTTGATTCAAGAAGAATTCGTGACGCCTCGTTTGGATATTGAACAAACAAATTATCATTAAAGGGTATTAACAATGGGAGGAAGTTGCGGCTACTTATGAACATTAGAGATTACATTTTTTTGAGCTTGTCAAACTAAATACTTTTCTTGTCAGATTTAACACGTGATGAGCTGTTATTCCTAGTAGGTACTTACCTAATATATTATGGTTGAAAAACCATCACTATTATGACAGCTTATTTTGTTTTGTATTTTTAAAATATTTTTATTCAGACATACACAGTACATTATTTATTTATTTATTTATTTATTATTCATTCACGCCCTATCGGGCTTTTACAGAGTATATTGACAGTTTATGTATGTAAGTGTAACATAATACATGGATAATAGCATAACTAAATACAAAAAATATATAAATCAAATGCTTTTACTAAGATTAACGTAAAATCCAAATAAAATAATATTGTAAATAAAGAAAACTTTCAAGTGTAAACTAAGTATGTACATTGTATATTCATATATGCATTTAATTATTCATGTTTGTTGCAAAACCAGTTAGACTGAAAACAGTAAAATAATTTACTCGTCAGGTAAATACAAAATAACTATATATAATATACTGATATTTATTATAAAACAAATGTTTAAAAAAAGAAGAAAAATAATGTTTGTTTTATCTATAGAAAAAAAACTAATAAGTAATGGCAAAATACCAACGCCGTAATTAATATCGAATTTAAATAGTGGTAAAGTAAATCAAAGTATAATATACATATCAAGTATGACCGTACATGCATACAGTAATTAATATCCGTCCAAAAAAATAAATAACAAATAAACTAAGGAGTATGTGAGTTAAACGTTGGAAGGAATAGAGACAAGACTTTTCTTTTAAAGCTAATAAATAATACAAGTTAATAACTAGCAAATAGGTCTGAAATTAGTTGCCTTTTGAAACTCACAAAATAATAATTAATTGATACAGATTATAAGTTATATATACATGATTAAAGTACCTATTACGTCGGTCCATCCAATATCAGTAATTTCGCCTCTTTTAATTTAATTGTAAGTTTGTAATTGTAATTGACTGTTGTAAAAATGAATAAAAAATTAATAGTCATAAAATGATAAATTAGTTTTGTATGTTGGCAAGGAATCATGAAAAAGGTGTAGTAATTTTTTGTAGTGGCTATGTGTTGTGATAGCGAGTTATTTGCTGCATTAGTGTTGGTGACTTCTAAGCTTATAGCGGCGTGGACACAGATGGATTTGGCTTCCTCCGCAAATGTTGTTGAAAACCTTCAGCCCTCAGTCCTTCCCGTCCTGCTCCAACCCTCTTCAAATTCACAATTCATTATCCTCTTCCTTGGTCTGCCTTTGGGGCGTTTCGAATGGTCATAATTTTTGGCAGATCATCATCTGGCAGATCATCATCTATAAAATCTTACGATGGTCTCATTATCTATTCGCGATGTGCGTTAATTTTTACTCTACACAGACCTGTGAAATTCATGAGATATTCATTGAGGCGCTATTGTGTTCTAATATCTCATCGAAACGTGTTCCACTATTATCACGCCTGTGGCAGTTTGCAGGGACCGAATTCGGTAGTTTCCGGTCATTCGGCTTAAGGGCGTTGAATGTCAAACTGAACTAATTGGAGTTTAAAAAAATGGAACCAATTTTTCGCTTCGTGTCTCAATGGGGATAGTCTGAATTCCCGACAAATCAGTTCCAATTTTTAAAAAGGCATTAAAAATAATTTTCTGTTAGAAATATTATATTCTTGGTATCGCTTATCTGGATTCTCCAAACACACTTATAAATTGTTAAATTATGCTTAAATTCAAGGCGATCATTCTAGAGTTCATTGAACCGAAGTTACAGTCAGGGACACAAGGGAAATTAATAATTGCATAAGCTCATCATTCTTCACTATCGTCATCATCGGTAGGTAGGTACTACAAATACTTGATTAGTTCCAGTGGCGGCTCTTTACTTTTGGGTGTACTAGAGTACTAATACTACAAAAATGGCATTATTGATGTTGTTGTAGATGAAAACTGAAATTTCCTGAAAATTTTCATATTAAAATTCTTATTTTCGAAAAAAAATCATTTTCAGCTACAACAATGCCATTTTTTGCAATATTAGCACTCTAGTACACCAAAAAGTCACGAGCCGCCACTGAATTAGTTCTTGTCTCCTCTGGGAAACCTTTCCACTCCTGCTGGTCTCCTGCTCTACCTGAAGTCCGCTTACCTCTACTACATCCATCCATCTAAATATAGGTCTCCTAAAACTCCGTCGTCTTGCTGGCTTATTACAGAGAACCCTCTTCAGTAGTGGCCTTTTTCACGTCCTTGCTGCATGCCCTGCCCAGCGGAACCGTCCAATTTTATAAACCTTTCTATCGGCAGATCTTTAAAAACAATTGGTATTATACATAGCTTGTTTTTGGTTTGGTTGAGTAGGGTCGAGTTATTTGATAAATTACGGTAGTTAAAGGTTATTGAAGTTAAAATTAATTTTGAGGATGAGTGACCTGCAATCCAATGTTCTTTCTATCAGCTTTAGTTATTATATTGGCATTCTGGTTTAGATTTTCTTATTGGTTGCCCCTTTGCAGATATCTGAACAAAACAATCTTAAATCTTCCGATGCCTGTCATCAGCTCCCGTGTAGAGTTGGCCCGATTTAAAACTTGGGCATTGGATGTGAAAAAATCCCATTTTTTGTTGTGTTAATGTTTGTAGTCTGCTCTATTCCTTATTTTTAACTAGCTGACATGTACCTGGCGTTGCTGTGGGTTATCCTAGGGAGATAGATATATACCATCACGGACTTTTGTGTGGGCCTTTTTAAGATATACAATTCCGTAGTATATTATTGTTGATGTATCTCACAAGGTTTAGCCAGCGTTACCAATGTAAGCGCCAGAAAATATTATTTTTACGTCTTGATAACAAAACATCGACTTTTCTCTACTTTCTATAAATATAATACGCATGTTTTATACATATAAAGAAGGAAGAAATTCTCTAAATGATAGTGAAAACCCTTTCAAAATCAGTTGCGTAGTTTAGAAGAACTAAACGCACAAACAGACCGACACGAACAGCGACTTTAATTTATACTATTTAGAGAAATACATCTTAAATTAAACTGTTTAGTGGTGGAAGTTTTTTGGAAAGAAAGACTTATATATATAATAAAAACACATAAATTTGTTTTTGACCACGATAGTTTTATTTTCACTCTACCGGTTTCGGAAGATCCCTTCCTTCGTCAGGAGAATATTTAAAACTGTTTTAAATACTCTCCTGACGAAGGAAGGGATCTTCCGAAACCGGTAGAGTGAAAATAAAACTATCGTGGTCAAAAACAAATTTATGTGTTTTTATTATAAATTATGATGAGCCACAAAGTGAATGCTTTTTACAATTACGAAAGACTTATACTTTGACCTTCTTATATTGATATGTTCGTATTCTCAGTTGAAGACGATTTGTGAACCCAATTTCAAAATACATCTTTTTGAGTGATTTATTTTTTATGTATTATGACGTGTTGCGCTACTTCCTTCTTTAGCCAAAGTTTCAGACGAATACACCAAAAATAAATCACTGTGAAACTTATTTTTGGGGTATTATGCCGTGTTGCGCTACCTCCTTCTTTAGCCAACGTTTCCGAAGAATACACCAAACATAAATCACTGTAATACTTATTTTTTGGGGTACTATGCCGCGTTGCGCTACCTCCTTCTTTAGCCAACATTTCAGACGAATACACTAAAAATAAATCACTTAATACTTCTGACCATGAAAATCTCAAATCAATTCACATCCATTTGAATTAGTATTTGTTTCTTGAATAAATGAATGAAATGAAATCAAGTGGAAATTAACCCCCTTCCCGACATCCGATCGAGCTGAAACTCGGCAGATAAACTCATTGTCGATGACAATACATACATTTTTCTGAAATTGCATAACATTATAATTAAAAATTTACAGCAGTTAATATACGAAATAAATTTAGGTACTATCCTATTAGAATTTTGCTTAGGTGTTAGCGTTGTTGGTTCTAGTCCCTGGGGATGATGGTTCAATCCTGAGTCAAACCTAAAAAAAAAACTTAAGTTGGCTCAAGAAACGGCGCAACTAGGTCGAAAATTTAAAATAGATATTAGGTATTTTATAGATTTGTCTCACATTTTGTTTTATAGTATTACAAATTATTAGTCCGAACAGACTTGTTTTCTCATTCCTCATTTATGTACCATAACTTATTCTCGTTTCGCAGGCATAGAAACTAAGTTCGCCGGATCCAGTTGCAACGACCTGGTAACTTCCGACGGTTCCGGTTCCACCATCATATCCGGTCACTTTGATAAGAGCATCCGGTTCTGGGACATCCGGTCTGACGCCACGGCCAATCAAATCATGCTGCAGGGGAAGGTCACGTCACTGGATTTGTCTAGAGGTGAGTTAAGGAATTATTTTAAAGATTATTAAATCAGGGAAGTACAAGGTGCAGTAAAACAGACTGTTCAGTTTTGAAGGGCCGATACATCCCGTGTAGGGGGATAGGAACCTGGGAGGAATCTAATTGTGTCGAGAGGGTCGTGCCGTTTTCAGTCGTTAAACATGGTTTGGTCCGGACAACCACTGCAATAACATTATAAGTCTTTAGCTGGCAACAACACACATTATTTCGGCAAATCTTTTTTATTTTATATTTTCTGTATTTTTATCGAGGATATTCTTTCTTGATATTTTGAGAAAACCATTTTTGCGAATTAAATTTATGGAGCATTTTTTGTGGGGTTACAGAACTAGTATAATTAAAAAAATGGTATGTCATATTTTATTAAATTAAGAATTGGACGATCGATAGACCGACTTTCATTGATTTTATTTGACTAATTAGATTTTATTTTCAGATTGCAACTACCTGCTAGCGTGTGTAAGAGATGACACTATAAAACTGTTGGATCTTCGGATGAACGCGATCATTGGATCGTTCAGGTATAGTTATACTATGCAGTATTCCCACTAAACCCTTCAAGATAAATAATATCTTGTTTAGAAATATCAAACAACTGAATCTTTTAACATTCCGATCTGTTTATTTGAACCCAGAGTATCGAAGATTGTGATCAAACCGGTCGATGCAGAATGGCTTTAATTATTATAATATGATAGATGGGAACCCAAAATACGTATTTAGCCCGAGGATATCTACATTATCTGCTACGCCCTTTCTGCAGTGAACCTCAAATTCGCGGTACAACAACTTTAAGGCGACATACGACTCTAATAACGGGGGTTTGCCCGACGCTCAAATTTAATTATTTCTGATGAACGTATTACTAAAATCTCAAATGTATCTAGAGGGATCCCTATGGATGCATCTTATTAATATTTAAGACTAATAAAAACATTCAAATTAAAATATTTTATGTAAAACGGTTTGAAAATTTTATTAAATATTTTTCAACTTTAAAATTAGCGGAGAGCACCAGATTTTTTTTCTAGGCGATGAATTAGTAACTTCCCGAGAGATTCTTCTAGAAACATTTGAGATTTTAGTAATACGTTCATTAGAAATGATTAAAATAAACCTCACGGAAATATATATTTTCTAGGCCATCTAGTGCAAAGTCGACGGTAGGTCCGTCCATTAGGCCGGGCCGCGCGCCGTATATTGTTTTACACGACTTCATCACTTATGTCTTTAAGGTTCCCACTTTATTTAAAGAGATTTGATTCATGGCGCTTCGCTTAACCTCGTTAAGATTCTGGCTTCATTTTAGGCGTCTCGTCTTAACAGTTGGCACTGAAAGATGTAGATATTGTTTACTAAATGGGTTTTCCAATAAGAGGTGTTATTTTGATATTCGATCGTAAAAGATCAATGCTTTCGTTGCTTGTGTGGCACGTAGCGCCGTCTTGTTGAAAGTAAACATTGTCCAGATCAATACCATCCAATTCCGGCCATAAAAAATCATTAATCATCTCTCGATAGCACAATCGAATCACCGTAACTGTTGCTCCAGCCTCATTTTCGAAAAAGTAAGTTCCAATGACTCCGCCGGACCATAAAACGCACCAAACAGTCACACGTTGAGGATAGAGAGGTTTTTCAACAATAACTCTTGGGTTTTCCGAGCCCCAGATGCGACATTTTGCTTGTTGACGAAGCCACCGAGGTGGAAATGGGCCTCATCACTCAAGATGATTTGCATTTGATTCACTCAAGTGAATTTTAATAATTTCAATGCGTTTTTGAAGCGTCTATCGTTCCATTTTTATTAATGGCGTAGTTTCTACTTGTCAAATGTTAAAAAATAACAGCTTCAAAAGTAACATCTACCGAAATAGCGGGCTATTCAAAATAACACCTCTTATTGGAAAACCCTGTAGATAGCTTTAATCACATAACTTGGCATCCTTGGCACACTTATCCAAATTACACATAAACTAGTCGACAAAATTAGTCCCTAAAATTCCCACTTTATTCTAGAGATTTGATAGGGAAAATTCAACTTCAGGTCTGTCCAATACACCAGGGCCCCGCGTCGCTATTTCTTGTGCATGGCTGCTTCACTTACTAGTCTGGCTTTATTTTAGGGTATTGTCTCTTACTGGTTTAATGTGTATGTTGCTTGTCAAGACAAGGCAACTTTTTTCTCTTTTTTTTATTCCTAGAATTTCTTATATCCCAAACGTTTGAACTTTTTGTACAAGCGTTTACACCATAGGTATTCAAATTAATAGACCAGTCAATCAGGGAAAGGGGGAGGCGATGTTACCGTCCCCCTTTCTGTGATTTGTCAATACATGAATCTGACCCTATTTAGCCAACTCGCATTGTAATATCACCATTTGGTCCTCAAAGATATAATCTGCTTATGAATTACTAGGCCTTCATGAGCAGATTATAATTTTCGCGCCTACAATGGCGCGAAAATTGCTGTCTGCATAAAAAACTTAACTGCGAATCCCAAATCGTGTATACAAAAGTTCGGGATTGTTTCCGTGTAATATTTTGTTACACTATTTAGTTAGACACTTTTATAAATGTGTTTATTTTACCCATTGCAAAACCTTTGCCTAACTTGAGCGAACTTTACTTTTCTGGTCTGGTTATTTCAATGTGTGCTCTCGGTGGCCAGTGT
Organism: Hesperophylax consimilis; assembly: GCF_061612785.1. Lineage (NCBI taxonomy): Eukaryota > Metazoa > Arthropoda > Insecta > Trichoptera > Limnephilidae > Hesperophylax > Hesperophylax consimilis. Next base: position 24,081,374 of record NC_142849.1, on the reverse strand, counting down.
ACGACTTCGTAGTTTATCATTCTAGAACCCTCCAGGTGCCCGAAATATGGTCACGTGGTTTGTAGCTCATGAGATGATACCCAGGTTTCATGTTAGGGCAAGTCTATTAATTTGAATGTCTTTGTTTTTTTTTGTTTGTTACCGGCGTTATTGAGCCCAGTTATCGTGTAGTGCCGCGCAGTGCAAAACATGGTAACAGCTGATAAAGTGAGGTGTTTCATTCGAGGCACTCCATAATAGATGATCGTGTACCGGCTGTTTGCCGCTTTTCAATTGCTTGTATAATTGGCCGGACGACATGTCATGTTTTAGATGGGTGCTTATTCTGTACATCTGCGGTGACGGACTATTGTGAAAAAATGTCACCATCTTTGGAAACTTATTACTGTACACCTATAAAAAGTCTACTGCGGATAGACTTTCTGCGACCATTGTCGCCTGTATATAGGGCGGCCTTCTAACCTTAGAAGTAAGATGTAACTATCAGCGCCTTTAGCGCAATTCAATTTTGCAAACAATGGGTTATTGCCACAAACATCGGATACTGTTTAAAATGTGTAGAAGATTTAAAGTTTATTTTTCTGATTATGTATGACTATCGTACAAAAAATAAACAATTTTAAATTGTCATTCATAATTGTTGATTTCAAAAACGATCTAAAATCACACATTCCGAAACGGTTCCAACTAGCTACAACGTCATTATGAGATAGAAAACTTCAATGTCTGGTAGGACGGCTGTCACCAACGTCGCTCATAGCCCAGTCAATGAAGGTTTTGTGTCGGAACTAATTCCCCGGAAGCTGAATTTTTCACAGATGTTAGAAGACCTTTAGACATGTATTTTTACAAAAGTCCCCGACTTTCCCCCTTGTGCTTCCTTCCCCACCCCCTCTTGAATATATTTTTCAAGGCCTTTCGGAATACGCTAATATCTCCTTAATGGTTTTATTAAATCAAATTATTTATTTTTTATTTAGTTTTTAATTAGTTATTCTAAAAAATTGTATTCTTTCATTTTTGCGAGAAAAGCTATACAATCTCTACAATTTATTAGTAAAGGAAAAATATCAGTTTTTAAAATAGTATTTCAGAATATATTTGCACATAACTTTTTTCTGAGCCCGTTAACGAAAAAAAATAAATCAACAAAACTTGTAGACAATATTTCTAGCTATAAAATAATGTATATAATAATGGGTTTTAATTTATAATAAGGCACGTAGGCTGTTAATAAGGAGCACGGCGCGCGGCGGCTCGACCGCGCGGCGGTTCGCGGCGCAGCGAGAAGTTACAAAAACCTAAGGAAAGTAATGATTAATTCATGTGTTTGCTTTATTTTTATAACAAATTCATCTAACGTTGAAGAGTTTTATTGTTATTTACGTTTGATAGTTCGGAGGGGAGGGGGGGGGAATATAAATATTTTCCCTTGCCCAATGAAGCGTTTTCATTATCCACTAACCGCCGTGCCCCGGTCTGGCTAAACAGTCATATTATGTTGTATATTTGTTTGTAACTCATTATTTAAATGAAGTTATGTGAAATAAGCCAAAAATACCTACGACAGCATGGGACTACCCTTTCACCACATTAAAATGTTGCAGACCTTATGTTATGGCGAAGTTCTAAAAAATCTTTTGTGGTAATTCTCACTTTTTTATTATGTGCACCTATCAACAATAAAATACCGAAACAACAAATCACTTAAAATAGAGCATAGATCTAAAATGGTTTACTTTCAAACAAGCTTCTTAAAATATACCTTAAAAATATTATAATGACAAAACGGTTTGTAAATTATATTATATATAAATATTATCTATGACAAAATTAGGCAAATATTCAAATAATTTTCTAGTCAAGAGAGTCTTCCATTTCTTCATCATACTGGGGTGTGTTCAGACCATTGGTTCAGATACGATAATCAGTTACGGTTGTAGCACATGGCAGAGCAGGTAAATCCAGATTTTCTGCAGCCACAGTAATTTCCACATCCAGACTTGCAGGAACAGGACACCAGAGAAAGAAGGTCATCAGGAGAAAAAGGTTTCAAAAATTTCTTCTTTCCACCATTTTCATTTACAGTTTCATACCTCCATCCCCAGTTTATAGGGTTTAGTTTGTTTCCTAACCAAAACTGTACTTGCAAATAAACTCTCAACAAATGTTGATGACACGATTCTGAAGTCGGTGGTAGTTTTGTCAAGTCAAATTTAGATTTAAAAGCTGATTTTGTCGTTAGTCTGGTAAACTTATAGTATCGAGCTTCGTTTCAATTAGAGTAGCTACCAAGACCATACATGGCGAGAGCGAATTTTTTCCCATTTTGCAAAAAGTTCTCTTCAGTTGCATCTTTTTCCAGAAATGCTTCGCTGCGCGTTTTGCTTCGGGATTGTTTTTCATCATATCAACAGCTTTTATCTTTCCTAACCCATATAAAGATGGGGTCGTATCACAGCCCGTAATGGCATGGGTAAATAGCATATGTTTTCGAATATCTTTAAGTAACATTATAGGCTTCTCTATGATGTAGAAAGTTCTTGAAGGGGCCTTTCCACCAACATCTTTACAGAAAAAAATAGATTTTTCTTCAGTAGCAAGACTTACAAGTAATACCAAAAGATCACTATCCGTGCCAACAACAATCACTTGTGAGAAGATGTTTAGTTGTTCGATGCCGGTACGTACAATGTCAATATCGGCATCACCTGCGGCCGTGACAGTTTTCAAACCAGATTCACTAAATTCATGACACAGTGCTTCAATAATTATTTTTTGTTATTATTCTTATTAGATAAGAAAGCTTCCGTCTTAGTCAAACAACGTATAGTGAAGTTTAATGCAATATCGCACGATGAGTTGTTAGCCGACCTACGTATTTGCTCTTCATATTTTACAGTTGGTTCTTCAGGGTATCCATCGAAAACGACAATAGAATGTTTGCCAAATTTAGTATGGACGAAACGTGAGTATGATTTAATGATGTCTCCGTAAGTTGTTTCAGTTTGCCAAACAACAGAGTATAGGAGGTATCCCCCATCGATGACTATTGCAGCATTTTCCAAATCAACTTCATCAAGAATACTTTCGCTAAATACTTTCGCCATACATGATTTTGTTCCTTTACGAAGGGAGACTTCATAAAAAATAGAAGGGGTCTTGAAGCCAATTCATATCCTAAGTAGGTCTAAAGCTTGCTAGGACTATCAATAATGCACAGTATTCTGTTAAATAGCTGTTGGGGGTTTACTGCAACTTGTCTCGTCCGAACTGTTGCGGATTTGAATCTTGCTGGGTAGTCACCATGTCTTTCCTTTTCAGTCGTATATCTCCAAAATTACATCCTTTCATTTTTTGCATTGCTGCCAGGCCCACCTCATAGGCGTTATCACAATTGACACTATTATCTGAAACAAACCCTGAAGATAAAGGACATCAGCTCCCCTGAGAGCTTGGTGAACGGGCTGTGGTGTCTTAGCCATGATGTATATTTTCCTATATCTAGCTCATCCCTTTTCTTCCGTGATTCGCGCAGCTCAACATGCTGTTCAGTCAAATGAAATTCTAAACCGATGAATTCTTCAATGCTCTCTTACACTTTCACGCAGTAAGTGGTTCCAAGTTTCCACTTTGACAAAGCGCTGTCAGTGATTCCGCGCCCAAGTGTCAAACCTCCTACTGACTTCATTGGTCGCATGAGACACTGCTCGATGATCATGTCCGTCCACGTACCGGACCAATATCTGTCGCTTCTTCTTATTGTAAAGCACCCATTTTCAGTGAATAGTTAATATTCTTCTTTAGTTATTCTTGATTCGAGTTGCAACATACTTTGAACATACATATGTGCTGATTTTTTGTATGGTAAATGTCCTGCCGGTGGAAAAATTGAAGCCTATCAACAATAGTATTTAAGTGCATTTTCCGATTCCCGGACAAATATAAATCTAAGCATGAGGTCGATTCAATGTAGAAGGTAAAGCCACAACTTGGCAGTCCTAATCGAAGATTCCTTAATCCTGTCTTCACTTGCTTCAGTATATGGAATCGTCTCTTTTAGATTGTCATAATTATTAACCTCCTCCATATCTTTTTTCCACGTAACTAAATCTTGATACATATTTTCTATTTGTCTTAATTTCCCATCAATATCTCGGTATTCTTTTCTCATTACGTGGACAAGAGACGCTGCTGTTAAAGTGTAGGCTCTGTTTGCCCGAGAATATTCATGTTCCTGGAGCATGTGGGTTACTGTTGAGGACGCGTAAACTGATTCCCATAAATTTCCCACATACCTTTATTTAAATAATAAGTTACAAACAAACAAACAACATAATATGACTGTTTAGCCAGACCGGGGCACGGCGGTTAGTGGATAATGAAAGCGCTTCATTGGACAGGGGAAAATATTTATATTCCCCCCCTCCCATCCGAACTATCAAACGTAAATAACAATAAAACTCTTCAACGTTAGATGAATTTGTTATAAAAATAAAGCAAACACACGAATTAATCATTACTTTCCTTAGGTTTTTGTAACTTCTCGCTGCGCCGCGAACCGCTGCGCGGTCGAGCCGCCGCGCGCCGTGCTCCTTATTAACAGCCTACGTGCCTTATTATAAATTAAAACCCATTATTATATACATTATTTTATAGCTAGAAATATTGTCTACAAGTTTTGTTGATTTATTTTTTTTCGTTAACGGGCTCAGAAAAAAGTTATGTGCAAATATATTCTGAAATACTATTTTAAAAACTGATATTTTTCCTTTACTAATAAATTGTAGAGATTGTATAGCTTTTCTCGCAAAAATGAAAGAATACAATTTTTTAGAATAACTAATTAAAAACTAAATAAAAAATAAATAATTTGATTTAATAAAACCATTAAGGAGATATTAGCGTATTCCGAAAGGCCTTGAAAAATATATTCAAGAGGGGGTGGGGAAGGAAGCACAAGGGGGAAAGTCGGGGACTTTTGTAAAAATACATGTCTAAAGGTCTTCTAACATCTGTGAAAAATTCAGCTTCCGGGGAATTAGTTCCGACATTGGGTCTTTTTTTCCCTTCATTGACTGGGCTAGCCCAGTCAATGAAGGTTTTGTGTCGGAACTAATTCCCCGGAAGCTGAATTTTTCACAGATGTTAGAAGACCTTTAGACATGTATTTTTACAAAAGTCCCCGACTTTCCCCCTTGTGCTTCCTTCCCCACCCCCTCTTGAATATATTTTTCAAGGCCTTTCGGAATACGCTAATATCTCCTTAATGGTTTTATTAAATCAAATTATTTATTTTTTATTTAGTTTTTAATTAGTTATTCTAAAAAATTGTATTCTTTCATTTTTGCGAGAAAAGCTATACAATCTCTACAATTTATTAGTAAAGGAAAAATATCAGTTTTTAAAATAGTATTTCAGAATATATTTGCACATAACTTTTTTCTGAGCCCGTTAACGAAAAAAAATAAATCAACAAAACTTGTAGACAATATTTCTAGCTATAAAATAATGTATATAATAATGGGTTTTAATTTATAATAAGGCACGTAGGCTGTTAATAAGGAGCACGGCGCGCGGCGGCTCGACCGCGCGGCGGTTCGCGGCGCAGCGAGAAGTTACAAAAACCTAAGGAAAGTAATGATTAATTCATGTGTTTGCTTTATTTTTATAACAAATTCATCTAACGTTGAAGAGTTTTATTGTTATTTACGTTTGATAGTTCGGAGGGGAGGGGGGGGGAATATAAATATTTTCCCTTGCCCAATGAAGCGTTTTCATTATCCACTAACCGCCGTGCCCCGGTCTGGCTAAACAGTCATATTATGTTGTATATTTGTTTGTAACTCATTATTTAAATGAAGTTATGTGAAATAAGCCAAAAATACCTACGACAGCATGGGACTACCCTTTCACCACATTAAAATGTTGCAGACCTTATGTTATGGCGAAGTTCTAAAAAATCTTTTGTGGTAATTCTCACTTTTTTATTATGTGCACCTATCAACAATAAAATACCGAAACAACAAATCACTTAAAATAGAGCATAGATCTAAAATGGTTTACTTTCAAACAAGCTTCTTAAAATATACCTTAAAAATATTATAATGACAAAACGGTTTGTAAATTATATTATATATAAATATTATCTATGACAAAATTAGGCAAATATTCAAATAATTTTCTAGTCAAGAGAGTCTTCCATTTCTTCATCATACTGGGGTGTGTTCAGACCATTGGTTCAGATACGATAATCAGTTACGGTTGTAGCACATGGCAGAGCAGGTAAATCCAGATTTTCTGCAGCCACAGTAATTTCCACATCCAGACTTGCAGGAACAGGACACCAGAGAAAGAAGGTCATCAGGAGAAAAAGGTTTCAAAAATTTCTTCTTTCCACCATTTTCATTTACAGTTTCATACCTCCATCCCCAGTTTATAGGGTTTAGTTTGTTTCCTAACCAAAACTGTACTTGCAAATAAACTCTCAACAAATGTTGATGACACGATTCTGAAGTCGGTGGTAGTTTTGTCAAGTCAAATTTAGATTTAAAAGCTGATTTTGTCGTTAGTCTGGTAAACTTATAGTATCGAGCTTCGTTTCAATTAGAGTAGCTACCAAGACCATACATGGCGAGAGCGAATTTTTTCCCATTTTGCAAAAAGTTCTCTTCAGTTGCATCTTTTTCCAGAAATGCTTCGCTGCGCGTTTTGCTTCGGGATTGTTTTTCATCATATCAACAGCTTTTATCTTTCCTAACCCATATAAAGATGGGGTCGTATCACAGCCCGTAATGGCATGGGTAAATAGCATATGTTTTCGAATATCTTTAAGTAACATTATAGGCTTCTCTATGATGTAGAAAGTTCTTGAAGGGGCCTTTCCACCAACATCTTTACAGAAAAAAATAGATTTTTCTTCAGTAGCAAGACTTACAAGTAATACCAAAAGATCACTATCCGTGCCAACAACAATCACTTGTGAGAAGATGTTTAGTTGTTCGATGCCGGTACGTACAATGTCAATATCGGCATCACCTGCGGCCGTGACAGTTTTCAAACCAGATTCACTAAATTCATGACACAGTGCTTCAATAATTATTTTTTGTTATTATTCTTATTAGATAAGAAAGCTTCCGTCTTAGTCAAACAACGTATAGTGAAGTTTAATGCAATATCGCACGATGAGTTGTTAGCCGACCTACGTATTTGCTCTTCATATTTTACAGTTGGTTCTTCAGGGTATCCATCGAAAACGACAATAGAATGTTTGCCAAATTTAGTATGGACGAAACGTGAGTATGATTTAATGATGTCTCCGTAAGTTGTTTCAGTTTGCCAAACAACAGAGTATAGGAGGTATCCCCCATCGATGACTATTGCAGCATTTTCCAAATCAACTTCATCAAGAATACTTTCGCTAAATACTTTCGCCATACATGATTTTGTTCCTTTACGAAGGGAGACTTCATAAAAAATAGAAGGGGTCTTGAAGCCAATTCATATCCTAAGTAGGTCTAAAGCTTGCTAGGACTATCAATAATGCACAGTATTCTGTTAAATAGCTGTTGGGGGTTTACTGCAACTTGTCTCGTCCGAACTGTTGCGGATTTGAATCTTGCTGGGTAGTCACCATGTCTTTCCTTTTCAGTCGTATATCTCCAAAATTACATCCTTTCATTTTTTGCATTGCTGCCAGGCCCACCTCATAGGCGTTATCACAATTGACACTATTATCTGAAACAAACCCTGAAGATAAAGGACATCAGCTCCCCTGAGAGCTTGGTGAACGGGCTGTGGTGTCTTAGCCATGATGTATATTTTCCTATATCTAGCTCATCCCTTTTCTTCCGTGATTCGCGCAGCTCAACATGCTGTTCAGTCAAATGAAATTCTAAACCGATGAATTCTTCAATGCTCTCTTACACTTTCACGCAGTAAGTGGTTCCAAGTTTCCACTTTGACAAAGCGCTGTCAGTGATTCCGCGCCCAAGTGTCAAACCTCCTACTGACTTCATTGGTCGCATGAGACACTGCTCGATGATCATGTCCGTCCACGTACCGGACCAATATCTGTCGCTTCTTCTTATTGTAAAGCACCCATTTTCAGTGAATAGTTAATATTCTTCTTTAGTTATTCTTGATTCGAGTTGCAACATACTTTGAACATACATATGTGCTGATTTTTTGTATGGTAAATGTCCTGCCGGTGGAAAAATTGAAGCCTATCAACAATAGTATTTAAGTGCATTTTCCGATTCCCGGACAAATATAAATCTAAGCATGAGGTCGATTCAATGTAGAAGGTAAAGCCACAACTTGGCAGTCCTAATCGAAGATTCCTTAATCCTGTCTTCACTTGCTTCAGTATATGGAATCGTCTCTTTTAGATTGTCATAATTATTAACCTCCTCCATATCTTTTTTCCACGTAACTAAATCTTGATACATATTTTCTATTTGTCTTAATTTCCCATCAATATCTCGGTATTCTTTTCTCATTACGTGGACAAGAGACGCTGCTGTTAAAGTGTAGGCTCTGTTTGCCCGAGAATATTCATGTTCCTGGAGCATGTGGGTTACTGTTGAGGACGCGTAAACTGATTCCCATAAATTTCCCACATACCTTTATTTAAATAATAAGTTACAAACAAACAAACAACATAATATGACTGTTTAGCCAGACCGGGGCACGGCGGTTAGTGGATAATGAAAGCGCTTCATTGGACAGGGGAAAATATTTATATTCCCCCCCTCCCATCCGAACTATCAAACGTAAATAACAATAAAACTCTTCAACGTTAGATGAATTTGTTATAAAAATAAAGCAAACACACGAATTAATCATTACTTTCCTTAGGTTTATGTAACTTCTCGCTGCGCCGCGAACCGCTGCGCGGTCGAGCCGCCGCGCGCCGTGCTCCTTATTAACAGCCTACGTGCCTTATTATAAATTAAAACCCATTATTATATACATTATTTTATAGCTAGAAATATTGTCTACAAGTTTTGTTGATTTATTTTTTTTCGTTAACGGGCTCAGAAAAAAGTTATGTGCAAATATATTCTGAAATACTATTTTAAAAACTGATATTTTTCCTTTACTAATAAATTGTAGAGATTGTATAGCTTTTCTCGCAAAAATGAAAGAATACAATTTTTTAGAATAACTAATTAAAAACTAAATAAAAAATAAATAATTTGATTTAATAAAACCATTAAGGAGATATTAGCGTATTCCGAAAGGCCTTGAAAAATATATTCAAGAGGGGGTGGGGAAGGAAGCACAAGGGGGAAAGTCGGGGACTTTTGTAAAAATACATGTCTAAAGGTCTTCTAACATCTGTGAAAAATTCAGCTTCCGGGGAATTAGTTCCGACATTGGGTCTTTTTTTCCCTTCATTGACTGGGCTATCAGCGTGACGTCAATATCGCGGAATTCACGAATAACAACGAATACGCTATGCAGAAAATCAAAATGGCACATTTTAAATAGTTATAGAAAATGTGTTCGTCAACATAAAAATATCTTCATTAACGTCATTTTTTTCGAGAAATTTAAAAGTAGTTAAGCTTCCGCCTTCCCAATCTCTACCGATTTATAACAAGTTTCCTTTTAACTCTTTAAGTTTTTAAATTCTAAAAAAAAATATGTTATTTTGAAGATAATATGTATACATTTGTTATGCCGAAACGTTAATTATTTAAAATTCCCAAAGTAAAATCCAAAAATTATTAAAAACTCGTTTTGTTCTATTTATTTAATATGTTATACGCATGAAAAAATTCACAGAGTATCTTTAAGTGCAACTAACGGATTTATCGAAAGCTTTTTCAAACAAAAGGCGATGCACTATGTAATATTTTAAATCGAGCCGCTATCAATAACACCCCTTACGTAGATGGCGATAAGGTTTAAATTTCCGCCTAACACCATCCGCCTGTTTTGATTTTGCAAGAAAAAAACATGGCCAAAAAGTGCCTTTTATTTTATTTTGTGGATGTTCAGGCATAAATATGTAATTTTTTTCCGATCATTTTATAAATAACTTAATTTGCCACATTATACAATTAAATCATAATCGAAAATGGGTTCATAAGTAGGAGATTTTGAACTTTAAAGCAGTTTTCATAGACCTTATACATTATTTTTTTCTAGGCTTATAAAAAGACTTATCTAAAAACTACTCGATTATTTCAAAGGTAAAGATGTATTCTACTCGCAGTATTTAAATAAAGCATCTGAAACATTTCTAGGCGACCAAATTTTTAAACCAAAAACACATGATTTTGAATTACTACGTAGTGCATCGCCTTAATTGTTATCGTTTTTTAAAATTGAAGTTTTGAAAGAATTGAATTAAAGGGAGCGCGTTCCCTCTAACATTTCTATTTACATATCTCCCTTTTGAACACTTACTACAGGGTTTTAAAATACAATTTCGAGCTCCTCTGTTCTCTATTATCTAAAAATTCTTATATATGGTACCTAACTATTTCCCAATATAATTTAACTGAAATCATTTTTATAGTCTGTTATACTAATGCTGTGTGCCGATTTGCGGCGGAAATTTATTCAGTATATCAAACGTTCATTCTTGATTTTGCACCAATTTTATTTAATTTATCGTATGACAGATTAATTATCCAATTAAGATTTCTTTTTTTATTTTAACCCTTCAGGTCTCTGCCCATCCTCTGTCATATTGTCTGTTATGTTTCTTCCATGATAACTCAACACAGTGACAATTCAACACACTTTTAAAAAGTCATATAAAGTCATTAGAAACGATGAAAAAAAAATTAAACCTAACTTAATCTAACCTAACCTAACCTACTTAACCCAGTTAATAAAGTTTTTGTTTCATCACTTTCCATGACTTTATATAACTTTTTAAAGATGTGATGAATTATCATTTTGATGAGTTATCCGGTCTCCGTTTCTTAACGACTCTCATATGGCGGGGGAATTTGTGTGTATTTCGGTGTTGCAATAAAATCCAAATAAATTGAACATTTCTGAACGTATCCAAAAATTGAAAACTGGTTTTGAAGGGTGAAGAAATACGCTTCCAAATTGTATTATTTGAAGTAAATATATTAAAAATTTTAATGCAAACAATAAAGTTTTAAAAATGGCTTATCTTACTTATATAAAATTGAATTAAAATAACTGATGACGAAAAAAAATACATATTTTAATAGTCAAATGTAGTATAAACATTATTGTCACAAAGTTTCATATATTTATCACAAATTGCGGTCGGAACCTTGGGTTTTATATAGGTGTTTATTTTAATTATTCTGTTTTTAGCTTCTATGTTTAAATTTGTAGCGTTGCGTTTTTTCTTTCTAAAACTGTCTGGATCATATTTTTCACCATGATAGTAAGGGAAATACAACGATTTCCATTAGACTATACAGGGTGTATCGGCACGTACCTGACAAACTTTACCCAGCTATTCCTTAGCACAATTGGAGTAAAAAATGTTATGGGCACTTTGCTGTCCGGTAACATTTTTTTTAATAAAAAATTTACTATTCATATTTTCACCACATGTCACCAATGTTTTATCCTTTGTCAAAGTTTGAAAACCCATCTGGCAATATTTTGTTCGAGTTTCGTTGAATAATGTACGTACATACCTACGTTGGCGCGCTTTTACAATCACAACGAAATGGCACGGCACCATTCCTCTCATTTTTAACTATTATTATTTAGTGTGTACGAAAGAGCGAGGACCCTTTTTGACATACTTTGCTAATAACAGCTGTTGAACACGAGAAACAATGCAAATGACAGTGACGGAGTGTGGATTTTTTTATTTATTTTTTGTTTTAAATGGAAAAAAAATGTTACCGGACAGCAAAGCGCCCATAACATTTTTTACTCCAAATGTGCTGAGGAATAGCTGGTTAAAGTTTGTCGGGTACTAATAGACTCTACGGGTACTAGCTGTTTGTTCGCTATACCGAACCAGTTTGACTGAAGGGTTTATATTCCTTACATTTGTGAAGATAGGTATACAAAAAAGGTTTTTTAAAGATAATATGTTCTGTTTCAGAAATTTCATTCAATGGCAAGATTCCTATGATTCATCTGTTCTGCCGTGCGGTATCATGTCGTGGTGACGACTACTGCCGAAGTTTTCAGGCAGGTCTCAAGGGCTAAAATAATGATCGTTTAAAATATTTGATTTTTTTTTTTAGTAATGACGCCTTTAAGGTTGGGTGCGATTGGGCGCGCGCCGCATTCAGCCCCGATGGTCGACACATCGCGGCGGGCGGGGCCGATGGCAGCGTCTTCCTCTGGACAGTCAGCTCTGTCAAGCTGGACTCCATCCTCAAGGGGGAGCACTCGTGAGTCATCTTCTTCTTTTATTTATTTTTTATAAACCGCACAAGAGTCCTAACTGCTCACAACCGTCTGCAGCCAGTGAGACTATGGCATCCCCAATTGGGGTATGTTATGCGACTGAAGGTATTGGGGAGGGGAAGGAGATGAGGAAGAGGAAGGAGTGGGGTACCTGGCTATTCTGATCTGGTCGCCAAACCAGAGGGATACTTAAATTATATTCCACTCTGGAACATGCTGAAAGTATACTATTTATTATTTTAAATGAGTAAATTATGTAATAACACTAATTCATCAAAAAAAAATGGTTGCGCACACTGGCATTTGAATCTCTGGAAGATATTCTCAGTATCGCCCTGGTGTAAGACCACCATTCAGAATTTAATTTAATTGCTTGAAATGCCTTTGGTCGTGTTCGGTGCCCAGGTCTGAATAGCCAGGTACTTCCCCACTTTCCTCTATCCCACCTCCCATCTACCTTCAGCCTTACAGCATACGCCAATCGGGAATGTTGTGGTTAAAGGTCATCGCTAGTGTGGCTACAGATTTTCTGCTTCTCAATCGAATGCTTATTTCACTAACCTTGCTTGTTCATTGGATGGAAACTGAATATTGTTTTTGTTGCAGAACTGCTGTAACGTCCGTAGGGTGGCATCCCCACGGTTCGTCCCTCATCAGTGTGGATCGCTCCAAGCGCGCAGTTCTTTGGGGGGACCAGTGTATATGAATGAGTCTGGTTAGATTATTTTTGTGTTACTTAAAATGCTTTTTTTCAAGTATATGTTTTAAGCACTGAATAGGCGTACAAAAAAATCATGCCCATACCTGATTGCAACCTGAGTTGCAATGTGAAGTTTTTGTTTTTAAATAAAAATTCACAATTTAAATTAAATTGAACAAGAAACATATTAGCGATGCAACAAGATACTTTTCTCTTCGTTCAGAAATGTATACTATTTTACAAGTGTTGTACATACCATCATATATTGATAAAAAAAAATTTCACACATGTCCAATCCATAAGCCAATTCTTCAAATGAGTTGTATAAATCTTAAGATGTAAAATAACCAATCTGTGAGAAATATGTAGTTAGGATGCAGGCGAATTCGCAAGTTATTATTTTATAAAATTATCTTTTATTTACTGTCTGTATCTATGTTTTCTCCTTAAATAATTTTAAAAAAACACTTCTTGTAAAATCTGAATTATTGTACATACAATTTTTTTATGAATAATTAAAAATAAAAATAATTATTGTGATTTTCAAAGTTAGAATCGTTGACTCACATAAAACAAATGATTGTTTTCTATTTTCAAAACTTCCATAAAATTTGCTTTGTTTTTATCTTATTTGCATATTTATTCATATGGCAAATTAGAATTTTTTTTTAAATACACGTTTTTCTTCTTTTTTTCAGATATATTAACGCGTCTGCCTTGCAGTCTCTCCATAAGAAGATAATATTAGCCTGTTAATTAATTAAATCATAACAAAAATGTTTTTTCATATACATTATTTATGTACCTATATAACATTGATATTGCGAGATACAAATATAATTATATTAAGCTATTATTAGGATTATGAACTTGAGCAATGAAATATCGAACATCACATTCACTATATTAAATATTATTAATATTTTTATGATCAGCAGCTGTCCATGGTACATTGATTATATTTATTGAATGTTTCTAATTCTATTGGCAAATCTTTTGATTGAGATGTTTTTTTTATCTATTTTTAATTCATGCTGAAGAAAGAGCAAATACACATTGTGTTTAATACTAAATACTTTGTTTTTCTTTTCAAATTGTTTGCTACCTTATTTATTTAGTAGAATATGTCTTTTTGTGAATACCCTGTAGGAGCCCACTGCTCAGAGCAGTGGCGGATCTTCACAGGGGGACGGTAGGAACAGATATTCCCAAAACCTGCTAAACAAAAACAATCCAAGCGTTGTCTATACCAAAATGAATTAATGTTATAAACATAAAAGCAATTTTCAGAAATATAGTATAACAATTTATTCCAGATCATTTTCAAATGATAGGTCCTCTCCACGCCGCGTTTTGACGCTTACTAACTAGAACTAGCGACCAGTGCACAAAACCTTGCAGGACGGAGAAAAGCCGAAATGTCCCCTCAGGCATTTGGGTACATTCTTTGTGTTTCTTTCTCGATCAAAAGCAATCCTCTTAACCGCGCATGCACACTTGTATGTGAATTTCAAATACCGTGTGGACAGTCCATTGAATCCCCTAGTGCCAAAATAATACTGAATCGATTTTTTATTTCAAGAAAATTCGGGCGGGAATCTCACTCATTCAAATTAAGTTTTACCATAATCTTACACGATATTGTGTTATTTTTATTATACTATGTTATAAATTGGTATATACCTACGGAAATTTTAATTTATTTTGTGTTCAGACATCTGATTATGTGTAATTTTTGTTTGAAAAGTTTTATACTATATTCTCGGTGAGATTTCAGTATACTAGATGATATAAAAAATGTCAGTCCTCACCATCATAGAAGTGCTGGAGCCGCCACTGGCTTCATGGGCAAAAGGACTAAGCCACTCCCAATAAGAATAAAAACCAAAATCCTGGCGATAAAGTTTAGAATAGCTCAAAGGAATTTTTATATGGATATCCTTATGACTATTAATTAACAAAATTGGCTGTACATTATACTGAACACAGAACGCGATCATACTTCATATTTTGAACGAGACCGTTCTGTTTTTAGGGACCCTCTCCCGTTGGCCCAAAGAAAAGCGTTGGGATCCGGAAATGTCCCATTTTCAGAAAGCCCGCCACTCCCAACGCTAAGTTTGAAACCCTAAGTTTGAAAAATTCGACATTATTAGACACCACTGTTGATAATATGAAGAAACCTAACCAAAATAAGAAATCGGTAGAAATTTCAACTTTGACTAGATGGCTTTGGGTCAATTTAAATTTGTGACAGACCCGAGAATCCTTCTTGCCATAAAGAGTAAAATATTATTACTATATAAGGAACTTACTTACAATGTAAAATATATTGAACAAAACTGAGATTTTATGAGATGAACTTCAGAACCATTGAGATATGAATTGTTGATGTAAGCCTTAGGGAACTTTTAACCAACAAATTAGAGATAAATCAATGTTTTTTGATGGAGAAAGGGAAATAAAATGGCAAAGACTCAACAAGGAACCGTGTAAGATGGTGCCCAAAACTCAACTGAGACCAAACAAACCCAACTGAGATTGAAGAAAGAAGGCCTAAAAAAATATGACATCAAAGCCACAATTTAATGTATTAAAATGACAGACCGTATAATGAAAATATTTTGTGAACAATTTGTTAGTTTTATATTGAATATTGGATTGATAAAATCACCAAAATTATAAGATAAAATTGCTGCAGGTTGTTATTTGATATTTCTGGCAATGTCATGACTTTTTCACTTGTCACTGATAAATGATAGTGATTAGATGAATATCAGTGTCAATATAATTGACAGTCATCTTAGTTATTGTGATAGGTAGCAATTTTGTATGATTAAAATCTTATACAGGGTAGTCGTATTTATCTTAGTGCAGTGACGTTGCAAGAAATATTAATTACATTTTTTTAAATAATTGTGCTAACATTTTTGTGTGTTTTTTTTAAGGACAGTGTATTATGTACAAATTACAACACATTGGATAAATGAATAATCCAATCATGAATTTGGTAGACTAAACTTGACATCATAAAGACAACAAAGTGTTTAACCCTTTATAGGACAACTTTTTTTTTTAACTATACGCCCTTAATGGTTTTATTTATGCATTCTATATTCATTTTGATGAACAGAAAAAAACTTTTTTTTTTTTTTACTTAGTCTTTTTGAAATTTTCGATTTTCCATGGTCTTTTTTCTGACCGGTGTCCATTTACTCAAAAAAAAAATATGTTCTAAAATTTTTGTTTTCATCACAAAAAGACAGATTGGTAAGAAAAAATGTACTTTTATTTATTTGCGTTACAGGAGAATAACTGCTTTGATAATTTTATAGAGAAACTGACCAGGACGCGATTTTTGTAAATTTACTCAACATGTGCGAACTTCTGGGCGGTTGGTTCGATTCAAGACCTCTGTGTGTTACCTCAGAATGATTACAACCCATAAGGGCGATCATAACGTGTAAACATAAATAAATTTAGACCTTAATGTTTCAGGTCTCAAAACTATCCGTTTTTAGCTTATGACCTATAAAGGGAAGGTTATATGCGATGTTTCTTATAATCTATCGACGATACAATATTGTATCCCTTTTTAAAAACAATTTAGTTTTTACACGGACAAAACTATTTATTCATATTTATATTGCGAAACACGGGTGCAAACCAATAATTTGTCTTAATATTGTAAAGCATATCGTGCAAAAAGCATATTTTAATAAAATAATTAAACTCACACCATATATTAACACGTAGATTATAACGAACGTCGCGTTTAATCTTAAGTTAACTATGCGGTCTATTCTTGAGATATTTATACAACAGATCATCATAATTCTTGCCCAATGGTTTGAATGCTTGGCATTTCAAACATTCATTTCGCAAAAAATGTCATTATCTTATTCAAATCGTGAAGGAGCGACAAATACAACATTACTAACTAATAACAAGGAGAAAGATTGGTGGAAAGTTATAAAAGAAGTCACTAGGGAGGGTCACTACACCCCCTAGCTTCGAAGCCTAAATTAGTAATTATTGTTCCGGGCTGCAGTCTACAGGGTGAAGATAAGACGGATGATAGCCAATTTCCGATAGGAGAGGCCACTAGAAGAAGAAGTTAAGATTACTATTATTGTTATCGTAAGATCAATATTTTTTATATATCAAAAAAAATTACATGAGCAGATTAGAAATCTTTAGTAATATTTGTTTCACCTACTGCACTGTCTAATCTCTGATAAAAATTGCTTAAAATGTGATTTTTTTGCCAAGTAATTGTAGTTGTTTACGAGTGTCACATCTTTTCAATCAAGATGCTAGTGGAGTTCCTTCTCCTGCTCAGCGGTCTGCTGGGATCATTCTACCTGTATTTCACCGCCAATGATAACTACTGGAAGAAGCGAGGGATCCCATTCATCAAGCCAGACTTCTTATTTGGAAACTTCAAGGATGCTTTCTTGGGGAGAAGACACTTTGGACTTATGTATTCCGATCTCTACAAGTAAGTTAACATCAATTAGCCCAGATTTTTCTCAAAAATTCAATTGTAACATTGTCTCAAATGGCATCATTCAGTGCTACATATTATGTTTTTTTGACAGTTAAAAAGTTTCCAAAATACCGATTCTAAGGATGGTTTGTTATTACATATATCATTATTGACCAGTTGTATCACTAAAGTGAAATAATGACAGAACTTCAATAGAACTTTCACGGAACTTGAAAATCATCTTTGAAATTTGATGAATTGTTCAAATTCTGTGAATCTACCCGTACTAAGTCCTTTTCAGCTTTTGAACGAATTGTGATTAGCAGAAGAGGATATTTGGCAGATTATCTATTTTTGTGTTGCTTGTTTATTATTTTGTGTTACCTTTATTACATTACCACTTCCAATATTCCTTTCATTTATTCATAAATTCCAGAAAACAAAATCAAAATTCAAATGATGTATTTTAAAATATGTTCTTTTCTCTGTAGTAAGTTCACCACGTCACCACTTGTGGGCATCATGAAGAGTAAAGATCCAGTTCTTCTCGCCAGGGACCCAGAAATAGCGAGGCAGATTTTGGTCACAGATTTCCGATGCTTCACCGATAATGACTTTACGGTAGGTTCATTCATTTATTAGCAACATGCGATAATTATTTATACAACTCTCTCTATGTTATATTTACGCTCACTGAATTAGACGATGGTTACATTACAAAAAATTATTCAATTGATAACAATCAATATAACTAGATAACAATCATTAGTAGATAATGATCTTACAGTTTAGCATAACAAAGATAAGAAATTAAACTCTCATCACGAATAAATTTTATCAATAAATAATGTTCTAAAATTCCAAATATTACTTGTTCATAATATTTTGTGTTCAGTAAATGCCTTCGAAGTGTAGAATTTCTGATTTCACCTTAATGATCAGTTATATTTAACTTTAGTTGTGTTAAGGTGTTCCATTTACCAAATGGTACTTTCTTTAGACTGACCTTATTTAACCTTTGAAATTCCTATATTCCGTTGCCTAATACCTCTAGATGCAGGCCGGGTACCAGCAAAGGTGTCGCAGGGTCTATGCGCGTGAGAAGCGCAGGTCAGTGGCCAGGGTGCTGATGCAAACCCGAGGAGTCCATGATAAACCGTAGCCTCTTTTTAAGGTTCAAGCAAAGCCGGGCGTAGTAGAGTAGGTCCGTAGTCTGTAGTGGAAGGCACGACGCGGATTGGCAGCGAGCAGTCGCAGGGCTCGCAGGTTAGTCACTGTTGAAACTGCTGATTAATGACAATGTTCGTTTGTTCAAAATCTTAAATCTCCGAAAGTTCTTTACCCATTTGCTTTCAAGTTTTGACAGGAAAAACATTCATTTTTGAAAAAACATCTCTATCCGTTGGAAGTAAAAGCAACAAATAGAGACTGAGCCACAGTTACGAGTGGCGGGGTACAACTAGAATCTATATAAATAAAAATGTTAATGTTCGTTTGTTCAAAATCTTAAATCTCCGAAAGTTCTTAATCGATTGCTTTGAAATTTTGACACAATGTTGCATTTAAATACATGTCTGTTTTTATATATCTATATTATATAGACGTGACCAGTGACAGGTAAAAACATGTTTTTTTTTAAACCAGCGCCATCTGTTGGATGTTAGCAAAACGCGCTATTGTTTCTCTATCTGCACAGACAGACTCAGCCACAGTAACGCGTTACGGAGTACAGCTAGTTAATAATAAAATTGAGATAATTCGTACAGCACCGTTTTGTGGAAAATCACTTTTGAGGGTGCTGAGTTAACACTTTAAGTACGACAATTATGTACTCACAATTATTTATCAAAAATCACTAATCAATAATTTCCCATTTCAGGTAAATCTGGAGCGAGACCCAATGTGGGGCACCAACCCCTTCTCCAATAAGGGCGAGGTGTGGAAGGCTCTCAGGGCGAGGTGGACTCCGCACGTGACCCCGGGCAGGATCAAGCAGTCTTACGTCAGCATGGCAAACCGCGCAGAGGTCATGGTGGCTCACATCAACAAGAGGGTCAAGGCCAATCCTAATACGGAGTTCTTGGCTAGAGATGTAAGTTTTTTTTAACCTCTATAGCAATTTCGGGAGATATTTCTCCCAGACGTCAAACACCCTTGTCTTTTTGGGGGCTATTTCTCCCAGTCTGTTACGGACTCATAAAATTCATGCTATCTCATGTTTTACGGTGGGAAATATGATTTAAACAGTCTTAGAAATAGAGATCTCCACGCTTTCATTTTGCATACAAAAGTTTACCATAGACATTCCACAAATTTTTTTAATAGTTTTGTGAAACAATATTTAAATATGAAACAAAAAAAAGTGAATTCGGTATAACTTTTATAACACCTTAGTCTAATTAAATATTTTTTTTAGTTTTGTGTTAAGTGCTAATTACATTTTCAGAATAAAATTCACCAGTAAGCGACTTTAAAAACTTTTTCTTTACTTGCAAGCAATATGTTAGCATTTTTAACTGTGTAAATATGTCGGATTATAATACTAAATTCTGAAAGAGTCTTAGAAACCTACATATATCCCAAATATTTCTCCATTAGCGAACTTTGCTGTTCTGCTCAGGGTCCAGATATTTTAATTTGTGCTCTTCGGCATTCGACGTTCAACTAATATTGTAGATTATCCAAAGATTTTCGAACACTCATGGTGCCAAAAAATGGTCACGTGGTTTGTCTCCAGCTTGCCCAAACGATACCCGGATTTCATGTTAGGGCAAGTCTATCTCTTCTGACGTCAGGTCTTGTTAATTTATTTTTTGCTGTGGCAACAATCGAGCTTACTTTCTCCAGACTCAAAGCCAAATTATTAGACTTTTATGCTACAGAGACTGATATATAGGTAGATGATTAATTTTTGCAATCTGAGGCCCGATTTTCCAATCGGCTCGCAATCACTGTAGAAAGTACATACATTGGTCAACGTTCTTACCCTCATCGAAGGTACGCACTTAGACGCCAGACTTATCTTCGACGGCTGTCAAAATCTAGTCCATTGTATCTTAACCTAAGATCGTTTTTCGCACGCCCTTCGAAGAACGAGCATCGTTTATTTTTATAATATCTTTTAAGGTCCCATTTAATGGCTGTAGAGCAATCTGAAGCAGCTGCTTTGAGACCAACAAGAACATTCCGCAAGAGGCTCCATTCTTTCGCTAATTTGACAGACGAAAACTTCTTCAGGAATTTTAGGTTTAACAAAGCCTTAGTATGTCAGCTGGTAGTCATTGTGTCTCCGTTCTTCAGCTTTAAATGTCGAAACTAAGGAGAGCAAAAAAATTATGCGGAGACATTTCAAACTATCACCATAAAAACGTCATGATCATCAGAAACATAGACAATATTCACTGAGCCAACAATTTAATCATCTCTTCAACCCTTCTACATTCAAGAATAAATGAATCATTCGACAAATTTAATCAGACGACCCCTTAAATTTTTGCGTTGATGGTGCTTGACAAATAACTCTTGATCGCTAATGGAGAATCGAGCACCTGGTCTATGTAGATGTACATTGTACTTCTACCTTCTAAACGTTACAACATAGATTTTTTATACTAATAGTCGTATAATGTAATTTTATTTCTTTTTTACAGCTGATTGCGTCGTTTTTAACGGACTCCATCGCTCTGGGAACATTTGGAGTAAATATAGATTCATATGCCGATCCTCAAAATCCCTTCAAGGTTATCTCTAACTCCATTTTCGTATCAGATTTTTGGGCTGGTCTACTTACCACCACATTTGTGGTAGCCCCTTGGTTGGCCAAGTATTTCAGGTAAAAAAAAAGTGCACACTTCATCCCCTGCTATTAAACCACATTTCAAAAAATTATCAAATGTGAACAATATTTTAACTACTATATACTATAGAGATTAGTTAACTTAGATACTTAACTTCTTGATCACTGATGCTAAAGTTTCGTCGTGCACCAGCTGATTCTGTATTCGTAATAACTTACTTGTTTTTATGCAAAATTATGGTTTTGTAAATTGTACCGTCGTACCAGATAACATGTTTATATGTTTATAAAAATACTGGGTTTTCCAATAAGAGGTGTTATTTTGATATTCAATCGTAATAGATCAATGGTTTCGTTGCTTGTGTGGCACGTAGCGCCGTCTTGTTGAAAGTAAACGTTGTCCAGATCAATACCATCCAATTCCGGCCATAAAAAATCATTAACCATCTCTCGATAGCACAATCCATTCACCTGTTGCTACAGCCTCATTTTCGAAAAGTAAGGTCCAATGACTCCGCCGGACCATAAACCGCACCAAACAGTCACATGTTGAGGATAGAGAGGCTTTTCAACAATAACTCTTGGGTTTTCCGAGCCCCAGATGCGACAATTTTGCTTGTTGACGAAGCCACCGAGGTGGAAATGGGCCTCATCACTCAAGATGATTTGCATTTGATTCACTCAAGTGAATTTTAATAATTTCAATGCGTTTGTTGAAGCGTATATCGTTCCATTTTTATTAATGGCGTAGTTTCTACTTGTCAAATGTCAAAAAATGACAGCTTCAAAAGTAACATCTACCGAAATAGCGGGCTATTCAAAATAACACCTCTTATTGGAAAACCCTGTAGTATATAATCTACTATAATTAGTTTTCCAGACTAGCTAGTTATGTCAAGAGAGATGATTTTTCAATAGTATCCTTGGCTAACAAGGGGTTGAATGTTCTGTATGTTGTTTTTTTAAATGTTGAATTTTTTTCCAGATTCGTGTCGCAAGAAATTGTTGACTTGTCATTCAGTGCTGCCAGGGATATCATGAAGTGTCAAAAAGAGACTGGATTGCCCAAGAATGACATGTACACTGCTTTAACCAATTACAGTATCGCAGATGGACATGCTAGTTAGTTTTAATCGATATTTTGAATAAATGATTATTTTACTTATTTCGCAGTACTTTTCCATACTTATATGACATATTTTTAGCCTTCAGTGAACTGGATTTGGCAGGAAGAATATTTGGAATGCTCTTGGATGCTTCTGAAACTACAAGTGGGCCCGTGTCTTTCGGACTCTTTGAAGTAAGTTAACGATTTATATAAATTCTTATTTATTAACATTATTAGCCTCCTTATCAATTAACAATTTACAAATTCAACTACATCCGTAGTTGATACTTATCTCTAGATCGATTTATGTCAGTTGATTAACACGTGTTAGTAATTGATATAAGTTACTTATTTGATTCCTACTTTTTGTTACATGTTTTTTGAAACCATAAAGTGTTTTTTTTATTTATACTACATAATATTTTTATTATTATGCAGGTTGCTTGCAATCCCGATGTACAAACAAGACTGCAGGCAGAATTAGATGATGCCGCAGCAGCTAATGGAGGAGAACTGAACTATGATATCATCAATCAACTTCCCTATCTGGATATGGTGTTACAAGGTTAGCTTGCCTCGTTGAAATTGATTTAATGTTGAATAATCACTATTGATTATTTCTTTAGCGTTGTTTTCATGAGAAAATGACCTTAAGGGCTCTTTACAACTTAATTTATTTCACCTGTAACTTATTACTTAGACTTACACCTAGGAGTTGATTTATTACTAATGACTTATAAATAAAACTTAGAGCTAGCAACTAACTACTGAAACTTAACTATCAATGATAAACTTTTTCAATTCTGCTGCATGCTTAATGCGCAAAAAAAAATATGAATAGCACTTGGTTTCAACTTAAATACTACAAAAAATTACTATTTATGTGTTGGGAGATAGTAAAAGATCCATTAAAGTTCAATTTTTTCTCAATCAAAGTTAAGTTCTCAGGTTAGGAAATATGCATAAATTATTAAAATAACCCAAACTAATCTCTAAAAACCGGTTCCATGATAACTCAACACCGTGACTATTCAACACATCTTTAAAAAGTGATATAAAGTCATTAAAAACGAGGAAAAAAAAATTTAAACCTAACCTAACCTAACCTACCCCAGTTAATAAATTTGTTGTTTCATCACTTTCCATGACTTTATATAACTTTTTAAAGATGTGATGAATTATCATTTTGATGATTTATCCGGTTACCCTAAAAACCTATTCAGTGCATATACGACTTAAAGCTCATACTTAAATACATAGGTGTAAACAGCCGACAAGAATGTTCAATAAATAAAAATAATTTTTTGTTAAGGCCAACGTGAAGATAATGCCATACTTGACAAAGTATCATTTAGATGTTTGTGTTTAACAAACCCAGTAGAAGTAATATCCAAAGGCAAAATGAATGTATAAGGTCGACACTGCAGTTGCAGTGCTTCGTGACGTGCGTGGGCACAATTCTTCGACACTGCAATTGCAGGGCTCCGACTCCTAAGGGTTAAAGAGCCTTTGCATGCTGCAGAATTCCTCAAGTTTGCCTTAGTAACTTACATCTAAGACTTATAACTAGTGATTTACAACTAAGGCTTAGAACTAGTGACTAAGAAGAAATTTGTAGAGAACCCAAAATAATCTCTATTTTAATGGATTCAAGATTTTTAATCAATTACCGACAGATGTTAAAGAAGCCTTGCTGCTTTTCGTGGGTTATGCCTAAATACTATAAAGATTAAGTTTTAGATGTATTGTAAAGTGTCCTTAACCTCTTAAGGACCACGCCCGAGTATACTCGGCGGCTATTATGTGCTAGAATTCGGAATTCATACTAAAGAAAAAAAATTATTATTTTTTCACACTATGCACCACAACATCAATATTCAGTCCCATTTTGGGCCCGAAATGGCTTTTATATGAGGATATATATTTTGAGTACTTAAATAAAATTCATTGATAAAAAAAAAAGTGTTTTTTTTTTAATTTTTAATTTTTAAATGATTACTGAAGGGGTTAATGGAATAGAAATAAGTTGTTAAAAGGTGTATACTAGATAAAAAAAATGTAACTTTTTTATAACTAGATAAAAACACACAAAAAAAAACCTATACATATTTATGACCAAGTGGGTCTTAATACATAATACTGCAATATGACCTAAAATTACTGCATAAAACTATTAATTAATAATAATTGACTTAATGAATAGGGAATTCTCTTCACACCAAAAAATCACTTATTATTAATTATTCACATGTAGAAACACTTCAGACACAAGAATACATAGTTTTTATAATTTTCAAAAATCATTTATTAAAGTTATAATGACTTTAAAAACAGGCGCGAACGAAATATTTCAATTTAGCTAAAAACGCCCGGTGATTGATCAAGCGTTCAAGGGCGAACGATGACGTCACTGTTGACCGGCCCGAGTAGATCCTGCAAACCGATGGCGGCGGCAACGGCAAAGGTGTGACGTAGCGGTCAAAATGGCGCATGACCGTTTTCAGAGCCGAAATAGCACGCAATTTTTAAAACAACTACAAAAAATTGAAAATGCATTAAAAAAAAAAGAAAAAAAAGAGGCACATAATAAAATAATTATCTTTATTGAAATAAATTATTTACAAAATGCACGAGAATTCCCTATTATGTAGATAAAATACAATTTATTCTTTTCCAGAGATCCTTCGCAACTATCCACCATTGATCCACCTTAGCCGCGTGTGCACCCAGCCCATAACCCTGAAGAAAGGTGACACCCAGGTCAAGGTCCATATTGGAATGACCGTGGCAGTTCCGGTCCTGGCTATCCACATGGACCCCCAATACTATCCCGATCCCTACAAGTTTGACCCCGAACGGTTCGCGCCCGGCATGGCTGAAACACGCCCAAAGAGCACCTATATGCCGTTTGGTGATGGACCTAGAACTTGTATAGGTAAAATAACATTATACATATTATTTGTTTATACACGGTGTCCGGAAACTCGTAGTACAAGCGGGAAACTGGAGAATCTACACCACATGGGGAACCCAAATAAACATAAAGTTTTTTAATTTGAGCATTTAACAAAAAAAAAAAAAAAAACCAAAAAAATATATTTTTCGGCTATTTTAGGGTTAAAGTTTTTTCTGGTGTTTAGGGTTGAACAACAGACATTTTAACCCTGCAGAGCAGAAATATTTTATGATTACAACGGATTAAATGAAGGGTGATTTCAAAATAATGCTTCAAATCCGAGTTTCTTCATTTTTTTTTACTTTCAAATAGTTTTAATTAGTTGGGTACTTTGATCTTCAGTAATAATTTATAAGAATTTGATTTTAAAAAAAAATAAAATCAACTTCTAACTCGATTTACTCGATAACGAAAGCTCAAATCAAAAAAAAATATATACTACAAAATCGACTCCAAATGTGATGTAGATTCACCAGTTTCCCGCTTGTACTACGAGTTTCCGGACACCCTGTATACAGTGTACGAACAGTACAAACGGGAAACTGGTGAACAGTTTTAGTGCTTTGCTTACTTTGCAAGTATATATGTAAATTTCTACAGTTTTTAGATATAAATTTTGGTAAATAAAAATGCAAGAACTTGGTCAAATATCAACAAATTTTAATGATTCTTTTTGAAATTAAATAAGTAAAAAATGAAATGTTATGCTTCTAACAAAAAAACGGCAAATTTACAATTAGAAAAATTATTAAAACAATTATAATTATTTCGCTTCACAAACGTGTTTTACCGTGCAAAGTTCATGTAGTCCATCTTACAGCGAATGCATATGAGGTTGGATCGTCTTATCTCATTGGAATACCTTTTCCTTTAAGAAAAATGGTGGCTCGTCTTGTTATCCCCGTTTCCAGTAAGACGGCAAAGAATGCTTTTATTTCATTTACAGTAGTTAGTGTCCACTTTTTGGCCTGTAAATGCGATTTGTTTCTGTTGGTTTCTTTGACAATACGTTCAAGAAGTAACGAAGTGAAAAATAAATTGAAATTGGATTTTTGTTTTGCATCAAAAGAATGAGAATATCCAGGTTATCACTCTAAAATCATTAGTAGATGAAGTCCAATTCAGTGAATACATGGAGAAAGAAGTTTTATTTCTGTAGCTTCTTCTTCTTCTTCTTCAATGGCGCTACAGCCCATTTCGAGCCTTGGCCTCCTTTAACATGAGCCTCCACCGCCCTCTGTCCTCGGCCGTCGTCTTCCAATCTGCAACATGGAGTAGTCCTCTGGCATCTTTCCTGACATCGTCCTCCCATCTCAGCCTAGGTCTGCCCGCCTTTCGTTTGCCTCCCGGGTGTCCTGTTAAAACCTTCTTTGGTACACGTGTGCTTGGCATTCGGTGCACATGTCCGGCCCATCTTAGTCTTTGGAGCCGTAAATGAGTAAAGAGTCTGGGAGCTTGGTAGATGTCATATAGCTCCTTATTGTGGCGGATTCTCCATGCCTCTCCCTCTCGCACCGCTCCTAAGATTCTTCGAAGTACCTTTCTTTCGAAGGTGTCCAGCCGTTCCGCAGACTTTGCTGTCAGTGTTCCCGCCTCACATCCATAGGCCAAGACCGTTCTAATAATTGTTTTGTACAGGGTTATTTTGGTTTTCCTATGGACGTTTCGGGATTTGAACACTGGCAGCAACGCGAAGTAAGTGTTGTTAGCGGCTGTGATGCGCTTTCTTACTTCTACTGGGTCTTCGTTGTCCTGCGTTATGATGGAGCCCAGGTAGGCAAACTCTTCGACCACTTCAAAGTTATAGGAGTTTTTAAAATTCACTTTATCTTTTATTCTGCGGTGTGGGGTTCTGGTTTGCATCATGATTTTAGTTTTGTTCTCGTTGATTTGCAAGCCCACCTCTCTTGCTGCAGTCTCCAAAGGGTCAAACACCTCTCTTACAGCCTGTAAGGATCTTCCGACAATGTTAAGGTCGTCTGCATATCCAACTATTTGATTGCTTTTGTAGCAAATGTTTGAGTCGGTAGCAATCATTGTCTTCCTCACGACGTGCTCCAGAACAATATTGAAAAGAGTGGGAGCTAAGCCATCACCTTGTTTCAGCCCCTGGGAGACGTTAAAATCCTCCGTTGTTTCACCTCCTATCCTTACTCGACATCGTGAACCAACCATCGTTGCTTTTACAAGCTTGACTATTTTGGGCGGTATACCAAAATTTAGGAGTATTTCATATATTTTCTCCCTATCTATACTGTCATATGCCTGTTTGAAGTCAACAAATAGTTGATATATGTCTATATCGAATTCCCAGCATTTTGTCAGGATTTGTCGAGTAGTAAAGAGTTGATCAGTGGTGGATCTCCCCCTCCTAAAACCTGCCTGATACTCTCCCAGCAAGTTCTCTGAATGACGTTCTAGTCTTTCTTTCAAAATCGTTGTGAAGATTTTATACGCTGTACAAAGTAGCGATATTCCTCTGTGATTTTCACATTTCAATTTGTCTCCCTTTTTATGTATGGGGCATATTATACTAGTTTGCCACTCTTCTGGTACTCTTTCTCGGCGGTCCATATTTTTACAATAAGATTGTGTAGCAGGTTTTTCAGATGTTCGTTTCCATATTTATAGAGCTCTGCCGGGATATTGTCTCCTCCCGGTGTTTTATTGTTTTTCAATTTATTTAGGGCAGCCCTTACTTCTGCCACCGATGGCGCTCTAGTCGTTTCATCATTATTTAGCTCATCCGGAATGTGAGTTGGTTCGACTGTCAGGTTGTTATTGGGATTCAAGAGCTGTTGGAAGTATTCTTTCCACCTAGTCTTAATCTTTTCTTATTTCTGTAGCTATAATACATAAATTGCCAAAAAATAAATAGAAGAGTAACTCAGGATAGTTTTGACATGCATTACAATGTATGAAAATATGATGTAACTAAAATTAAACCAACTGCTAACAGAAGATTAATTTGTTGGTAAGATTCCATTGGAAAGCGATTTCAATATATGTATTTATATATTTATTTTTTGCAGGTATGAAGCTAGGCACGGTAGAGGCAAAGGTTGTGTTAGCATTCCTAGTAAAGAATTTCGTAATTCGTCCTGTGGGAGACCGCTACGCGAGGCCCATTCCAATAGACCCAAACGTGTTTGTCATGAGGCCTGCGCAGGAGTTGACCGTGACCTTCAGTCCGAGGAATCAAGGAGAGACCTATTCATAAATAAAAATTGTAAAAACTGTTTTTTTCTTTCCGTTTTTGTTGTTGTTATTTTACTTCTGTTCTTCCTACACGTTTTCTGTAACACAATCACTCTACAATTAGAAAAAATGTAATGACATTTTGAAAGAAGTCAAAATTACAGAACTCATTACTGTATATAAAGCGGTAAATATCTTCCAAGAAATACCGACCAATATAAAGAAAGAGGAACATTCGATTAAATTCAAGAAAGAAGAAACTAAATTTAATATAAATATTTTGTAAGACTGTAGTTTTTAACTTTGTTTTTTTTATTTTTATTATGTTGTGTTTATATTAGTACGTAAGTAACCATTGTACGTTTTAAGTTTATAAAATATAAAAAATTTAAAAATCAATAATTGTATGTGATTTGAGATTTTCACCATCAAAAGAATTATCATCGTAATTTATTGTTGGGGTATTATTGGTAATCGTCGTAAGGCCAGTATTCATGTTAACTAATTGTACTGAAATACGGCCCATGAGACGATTGACAGGCGCAACACGGTAAAGCTTCTACATACATAAACACATACTTCAACACAATCTACACATCTGCCTGATGCTGGACTCTCTAATGCTGTCTGAAACTTTGGCTAAAGAAGGAAGATTTGCAACACGGCATAATACCCAAAAAATAATTTACGATAAATAAATATTTGTATTTTGGGAGAGGGATAGATAAGGAGGGATCTGGGAAGAGAGGCAGAAAGAGAACCGTGAAGGAGTTCGAGATTTGGAATCAGGTAGGGTGACAGAAAGAGAACCATGAAGTAGAATAGAATGACAGGGAAGGTAACTGAAATAAGGACAGGGAAAATAAACTGTAAAGGGAATCATGTTGTGAACTGAATCGGGAACTTATAGACTGAGAGACAAGAAGGAAACCATAAAGAAGTACTGGTATGGAAACTGATACATGGTTCATAACCCTGAACAACTCCGGGAACACTTCAGCTTGTATGTAAATATTTCTTGAATTATTCTGACTACTTCTTGTTCCTTCCCTGTAAGCTCAATAAAAAAGAAAATGCTCCCCCCCCCCCCAACTTGGAAACTGACGATGCCCCTGGTCCGATTGTTGATATGATGAAAGATGACATTGTTTCCCTATCATATTTAAAAAAATCCTATTGAATCTCAAAAGAGAAATGCAAGTTTTGAGGTTACATCTCAATTGCGCTTTTATATTGAACATTTTAATAAAAAAATTCTATTTATATCAGCGAAATGAGATTGTCAAGTGAAATTCCTAAATTCACACTTGTCAAAAAACTGCCACAAGATCATCCCAAAACTAAAATCGGTGGATGTTTCTTCTGACTTTTGATATCGCCCATATATATTTACCATTTACATATCGCCATAATGCCCTAATCTTCTAATGCGCCTGCTCCCTGAACAAGGAAGATTGTACCGGCGCGGGTGATTTGAATCGAGTTGAATGGAAAATCATTCTTACCAAAGATAAAGAAATAAATTTACTGAACATGTTTCTAGAAATGTCTCTAGATAAGAATGCTGATTTTTTACAAACGAATTTTCGGTTATGTAACGTGTTTGTTCGCAACACAGCGAGGACTCAAACCTATAAATGACAAGTCTGCTCCCACATGAGAGGCAAGCTCGTTGAAATGACAATGATGCTTTCCGCAGGCAGAGAGTTAGACAATATATTAGTTTTAAACGCCCAAACTACACACGCATATTGTTGCGTAACCAAGTTATTTGACTCTTATCATTATACATATAATATACTTTTTAACAAAAACCCAACTCTGATAAAATAATGATTGTTTACTTTTACCTTGAACCTACTGACCTCTCAGTCCCACTGCGTAGATTTAGTACTTATTTAGTACTAGTGATTCATTTTTATCCAGTGAAGGGGGATTTTTTTTATGAACACTTTACATCAATCCCAATTGTCTGGAGCGCTGGGATGTCTCAATCGGGATGCGCTGTGAGCAGCATTGCCATATCGAGCCCTCTGTCCTGACAAAATCTAAAATTTCCCAAAACAAACCTACAAAAATGACCCGATTCAAACCTGCACAATGCAGCAATGCTGTTTACCATAGATTCACCACTCATACCTTTTACCTACCGTTAACATTTAGCGCGGCCGTGCTAACCATGAGTCATTGATGTATGTGTATATAAGTCCCCAGATCTCGGTGATTTTGAATGACAAAGGGAGAAAGGGAGTTTTTTTCTAAAAGAAGTAAGATATCTGGAGGGTATTGAAGGTGAAATTTTGTGTAATCATGCATTTTGATCAGACGTGGATACTCCCGCGCGCCAGGGATAGTCTCAGGAGGTCATGCACGGTCGATCGATAAAGCCCTATATGTCTTTGGGAATATGGTAAGGAGACGAATGAAACAGGTTGTGAGGTCATAGCGTTAATTGAGTCAGTGTAGTTTCACGATGACTCCGGAACGATGCTCACGCAGTTCCCTGTTGCGAATTCCCTGTTTCGAAGATCGACATCGCGTTGGTGGATGTAGTCAGCGACGAATATCAGGACAAAGTCAGGTCGAAGATCAACACCAGATGAAGTGGA
This sequence comes from Hesperophylax consimilis, assembly GCF_061612785.1. Classification (NCBI taxonomy): domain Eukaryota; kingdom Metazoa; phylum Arthropoda; class Insecta; order Trichoptera; family Limnephilidae; genus Hesperophylax; species Hesperophylax consimilis. The sequence continues at coordinate 24,050,143 of NC_142849.1, read as the reverse complement.
GATAAATGGTGGTAGAGTGGTCAATGGCGATGAAGTCGGTGGCTAGACACCGCGTTGGTGGAGACCGGACGTGTACTCCAGTGTGAAGTATGATGGTGGCAAGGGAATATTTCACAAGGCCAAGGCGCTGTTCTTATCTCGAGTCAATGATAATTTTTGGGCTCTCCTTTATGGTCGTGCAACGCTGGGCGTATTAGGTCTGTGGCCCATGGCGGAGCGGTGAGGTAAGAAGGTGATGTTTCACTAATAAGTTCTAATGCGATGCGGGTTGCATGTATCAACGTTCCCGAACCTTCTAGTAGCTACCGCTACATGTCAATACGATATTGATTTAATTCGTCACCTATGATCTGTTAGCAATATTTGTGAGTACGGTCAACAATTGATAAAAATGTTCCGACTGCCCTTAGACAAATTTTAGCGCGGCCTCCATAATATTAGATAGGCTTCGGTTAAATGTCAAATACATGCATATTTTTAAATAATATTGTTCGTTATTAAAAATTACTGGCTTATTACCGAACGGATTTGAACTAACGAAGCTCTTAGAATTGTAAGAAGACGTTTTCGCTGTGAGTTATCTAATTCGTTTGGGCCAATAACGCTACACATGGCTTGGAGAAACGAAAGTTGTTCATATAACATGTTGTGAATAAATACCTCATTAACTAATTTACTCCCTTTTTAGTGTTAAAAAGTAAATACCATATTTCGGAATATCATTTTATAGGCAGCGTATATCGATTTATTATTTATTTACTGCATTATCAATATCGATATAGCTATCGACGGCGCGACCGTGCTCGGAAAATCGCTGTTAAATAATCAGTAGTTACGCCTATCGAACCGATTTTCTAAAGTTATCGAATTCATTTTACACAAATGTGAAATAACACAGATATTTTTTATTTATTTATTACCGCATACCGGGTTTTCGAACCCTTGAACTCTAGATTCTCAAAACTTCGACCCTACAATGTCTAAAAAAATAAACTGAGTAGATACGCAATACGCATGTCAGCAAAATCGGCGTGGCAATGATTTTAATGACGTAGTAATAATCGAATTATAGGTTATTTAAGTAATCTACAAATTGTTAAAACTCTTTCGTACGATTTATTTAGTCGATCTTTTTAGAATTCGTTAGTTAGGAAAGATTATAATTCATTGAAATTAGATCTCGTATAGTTTCGAATTCGAAAGCTCCATAAATAGTTTTTACAAGAAATATGCTAATAAGCTTTAAAAAATTTAACATAATCTCTGATTGAAAACAATCCGTATCATCTCAGATGATTATTGTGCTTCTACTCTGTCTGATGTGGAATATCGAATCTCCCCAAAATAGTCGCATTTTAAATATTTTATGCCTAGCTGTGGGATTTCCATCTTTCTCACTTTTAGGCCCTTCAGCTTCTTACAAGCTACGTGACTGTGACGCAACCAGAAGTAGCCTACCGATATGATACTCTTTAAAGTTGGTTTCCGTACACAGAGCTACCCGAACCATACTATAATTAACTACATACCGTCCATACCGAGTCAAAATAACACACAGTAAAAGTAATCGTTAATTTCAAATAATTAATGTCGCGAAACAGTGACAGTGAAATTGACATATAAGTATGCTAAATGAAGCTCTTGTTATTGGGCATTGGCCAATAGCATCGCCATCTTTCCTACACCAACCATACAGCTTGCGTGGCTTTGCTTGGCTTGCTTGCTCACAGGAAAACCAAAATGCGCTTGCTCATTGTAATATTTCTGCTGAACAAACAATCTACTGCCAAGAGTTCGAGTAAAAGAATTGCTCGATCTCTCAGCAGCAAGATCGAGCAAGATAATCTAAAAATCATAACAAAGTCCAAAAACAAAAAATATTGCACCTGAAGACATTTAACCCAGTAGAAGATTTTTTTTTAATTTTCGTCTTACGTAGATTTCAAACTTGAGAAAATAAAAAAGAAAATACTTGAAAATATTGATAAAATAATGTTGGATTTTCAAAAGACAACCGAATTTATTTGTCAAAAATATGATATAATTACTCGCTTAGACTCAATGAATGATGTTAGGAGAAGTTCAGAGCTTAAAAAATGATTTGGCAAATAAAGGTAACATTATTAAGCATCTGAAAATTAGACTGGCTTGCTTAGAACAGTCTAGCCTAGGTAGGTCAACAAGTAATGGACAGCATTTATTTTTAGGTCAAGAGTGTTTGATTCCGTTTCTTAGGTAAGTAAGTTCTCAGTGCACAGAACCTAGCTTTTTAACATTGGAACATTCCGGCATTTCGGTAGGTATATGTATATTGTATTCCTTGAATTTCTTTCTCGATCCTGTGTAATCCGCAAAGCCGCGCGGCGCGCGTGCTTAATAATAAATATATATAAAGTGGGTACAGGATATAATATTAGTACATAAAGAATATATTTACATTACAAAATATATTTATGTTCGCAATCTCACCATGAAGAAACTGGTTCTTGTGCTTGGTGAGAGAGTTACACTAATTATAAGAAAAATATAATCATTATGCTATAAGTATATATAGGTATGATAGGAACAATATATGTATAAAGAGACAAAATCTAAATACAGTGGAGATGAGTATAGACTGATAATAAATATCAATGAATACCAATGAAGGGAAAAACAGGATTTGTTGATTTCATATAACTCTAACACCAACCAAATCCTCTCGTGACGAAAAATATTAATGGAAATATTGCGTCTTTAGTATTTATTTTGAGTTTGTTATCATTTGATTGGGTACATGACCTTTCCATAAACATTTTTGCTTGAAATTTTAAATACCTAATATGTTTGAGTACCTAGTCAAATTTCATAAAAAATGTCGGTCCCCACCATTGAAGAAGTCGAGCCGCCACTGCCTAGTTCGTGAGAGAATTTATGACATGGGTAATAATCTTGTTATGATGCGATAAAGGTAACAAATTACAACTGACAATACATCTAGAATGCTGATAAATCCAGTCAATTCGTCTAACAACAGCCAGTGCTTGACCGGGACGTTATATGAGCACTGCTTTGCGAATCTACTCCACTGTAAAATTAATATCAGCCATAAAAATTTGTTAAACTGAAGTAATTTCATTCACAATTGTTTTATTTATTTAACATCTTCCCATTCAAGATGTTAGTGGAGTTTATTTTAATTATTTGCGGCCTGCTTGGGTGTGTGTATTTCTATTTCACCGCCAATGATAATTACTGGAAGAAACGAAAGATCCCATTTATTAAGCCAGACTTCTTGTTTGGTAACTTTAAAGATGCATTCTTGGGGCGAAAGCATTTTGGACTTATATTTGCCGATCTCTACAAGTAAGTTACCCAAATATTGTAATTTGGATTAAAAATACATATTTTTTTATCGATGAACAAATAAAAGCATTACCAATTTTCCAGTAATGTCAAAAATTCTTCAAAAGCGTGACACAGTTAGAGCCGATATTTCAGTTGATTTCTGAGCTCGGCTTGAGAGATATTTACGTCCGGACTCCGTAACATTCCCGAATCCGACTCGTAACATTCCCGAAAACACTGAAATACCGGCCCTTACAATAACAATGTTTTTACGAAGATGCCTTACGTAAACATTATAATATTTTACAAATAAAGAATAAATTATTATACTTTGCATATTATTTACAATGTTATCAAAACCTGTCAATACATTTCGGAAAATGTATAAATAAGTGGATATTTACCAAACAAAAATAAAATGCCAAATGGTTGAGTAAAAATAAAACAATGAATGCTAAATGTCAAGAAAACATTGTTCATTTGTTACTTTCTTAATCTCTAAATGGTATGAAATAAAGTCGCTATCCGCGCCTTGTGCGCTTAGTTCTTCTAAACTACGCAACGGATTTTGATAGAGTTTTCAACATCATTCAGAGAATTTCTTCCGGAAGGTTTATATTATATAATACATGCATATTATATTTATGGAGAGTAGATAAAAGACGATGTTTTGTAATCAAGTCGTAAAAATATTTTCGGGCGCTTACATTGCTAACCTTATGAGATACATGATAACCTCCAGTAACGCCACTACACGTCAGGTAGTAAGAATAACAATACAAGATATGAACTTCTAAACATGATGAAAACAAATTTTATACAGTTCTAATGTAAAGTTACCATTTTTCATGTGGTTCGTTGAAAAAATTGTGAAATTGAACTCATGGCGAGTTGCAAAGTAATTTGATACCTATATGTACCTACGATCAGTACAAAAATATATTGTTTATTTAAGAAATTTTATACAGTTCTATATGTTGATCAATAGATAATCTCATTATAAAAAATATATATGTACATTATTGTCAAAACACTGATACATAATTTTTTAAAGTCCATACAATACAAAAACACATATTTATCACCTCTGAACACAATTGTCAATTCTGTATTAATCTGTACTTTATTTATCAATGCTATCGATTATTTTCTAATCATCCAACTATATTATAAACTTATAAACTACCCTTCCCATTTTTTCTACCTTACAACTCCTGTGGTGATCTGTCTTTTTATTACTATCTGGCTGTTATTTACTTTACCGGTTTTGTTTTATATTAAGTGCTAAATTATAATATAAACTAAACTTGTCAATTTGACTGGCCTAAAACAGGATCCATTCCTAGTTGGCTAGTCAAAGTTTCCGCATGTTTTATTGTATGATTTTCATGTGAAATAAATTTATTTTATTATTGTTTCATTAATATTTGGTGTTTGAGTGGAGAATCTGTGTTAAAATTTAATCTTTATGGACTCGACTAGGATGAACAAAACAATAATTTGCTATTTAAGTAAAGTTTGTAAGTGGTGTATCTAGTCGATATAATAGAATAATATGGGTGGTTATTTCAATGCCCTTGACCTGAGTTGCAAGGGGACTGATAATAATACCTAATACACAAGTAGTGGGTATTCTTTCAAGAGAAACTCGGTTATAAAATAATGTATTTACACCATTGATGGTTGTTATATCTCTGCTTACTAGCAGATTTAGTGTGTTGGGAACTCTTGTGAAGAAGTAAAAGGTTCTTTACTATAATTTCGTGTATTTACGTTACAATAAATATAAGACTGGATTTTACTACACTGTTCATTACTCGAGGGTTGGTAATTCTCTGTTTCTGGAAGCTTGAAGTCTGACAAGGATACCCCACAGGCAATTGCTACACTCTAGCGACATCTGTTGGACTCTGGAGTAAGCTTTCTGACTGGTGCCATCTATCTCTTGAATATCCAACTTTTTACCATACATCACAATGGTATAATTAATCAATGATTTCTACACATTAATATACTTGGTGGATGGGTATGCACTATGTTTCATGTTTATATTAAGGAGGGGAAGTTCTGGGAAGGAATAACGTAATGATGTGGATATGAATCTAGGGATCGGTGTATCCAGGAGTGACGGACCAATGATCTATCCCTCCCGCTGCGGTGCAAGGCGATATGTCAAGAGAGACCATTTGGAGAGGTCAAGAGGTCTCAGGGTGGGCAGGCGCATCCTGAACACATCTCACCCGATGAACCCAGGAGCCCCTGATTAATCACAAAACATAGTTATCCAATAAATGGTTCCGGGGGCGGCGGTAACCAAACCCGCCTCCCAAATGAGTACCTAGTACAAATAACGGATTTAGTTGTTGGGTCAGAAGACTAACACGCCACCTACGAATGTGTAGTATGAAGCATGCTCTTATTCACAAATTATTACTGTACCTTCTTATGGCAAAATCACTGGGCTACGACTTTCATGTGCCCTTCTCAGATTCCATACAAAAACAGGAAGGCGACAATTGCATCATATTGTGAGTGAGGAGACCTTGATACCCTATAAGTGAGAAAATACCTAGGTACATTTTAAGTGAGGCACAATTGCAAATGAGATGATTGACGTACGATTATAATTATTTTTAATACCCTCGTACACGCCATCACTAACATGCATTTCATTTCTGCACAGTGGGAATCACTGTTAGATGATAATATAGTCGAGAACACCCACCACTTTCCCGAACCATTTTAACGATCAGATGGTTTCCACGTCAAGACAGTACTTTTGTTTTTTTTTTAAATTAAGCTACTATTAAATGATTGTCCCTAGATGGCACAACACACATTTATACATACTAAAAACGTTTAAGTGTTCTCATCTAAGGCAACATCTTCTTGCTGTTGAAGCTAGTGGAGAGACAACATTTATAAAGAGGAACACATGTGTGTTAGAAAGGAGAAACAAATTCAAATACGTTCCCATGGCAGCAACAACACAAAAACAGCATCAGCTTCAGACGCATCACAGGCAGTTCTGACAAAAGTCAGTGAGCACTGGGACGGGAAGGTGGTCTTTTGAACCCTTCACACCGTCCCCAGCAGCACAGTGGCCAGACGTGATCCCAATGAAGATAGTGAGGTAGTGGTGAAGAGACTTCTGAAGAACCCTGAGGACTAAGTAATTCACCCCAACCGACAGGACCTCGAGAGAACTGGAGATCAGGGTTCTTCACTTGAAATGAAATAAAATAAAACTCCACTATTGAAACGTTTTTTTTAATGCTTCCGATTTTGTTGTCCGGGCTAAATCTTCCCCATAGGAAAAACTAAACCCTTCCACTCACTTTTCCACAAATGATCAGCTAGTCAATCAACACTATGCAAGTGCATTATATAAGTAAAATAAATACAAAACAATACAAGAACAACAACACGTCAACTCACCAGAGATCAAATGGGAAAAAAAATTCACCGACTCCAGATATTTTCATATCAGAGGGTTCGGCTCGGTAGAACTTCTAACAGCGCTTATAAATCCTACTGATCCCTCAACATAAATATTTAAAAAATCTTTCGTTATCCTACATGTATTCAAAATGACCGACTTTTGCATCTTTATATATAAATTTTTTGATAGATCTAATACGCCTAAATTTTTAATGAGAGAGCTAGGTATAATGCCAGTAACCGAAATAACGAATGGTAATATTTTTATAGTCTGAGAATGCCAAATTCTTTTTATTTCGTTTCCTAAATCTGTGTATTTTCTTATTTTTTCATTTACAGATTTTTGAATGTATGTATTGTAATGTTTTCCCCGTTCTCGGTATCCAGGGTTATCGACTTTGCTAACACAAGAGTCCCTATTAGGCAAGCCAAATTACAAATTTCGTTCCCTTCGCTTTTGTCGCTTTGGTAAGATAGGACAGCCTACGGAAAATTCGTATACTTCGTCCCCGCCAAACTTATGAAAAATGAAAATCTCACTTCATAGAATAGGAATGCCAGACAGATGAATTCTCCCGGCGGCTAGCTGTAACCCGCTGCGTTATCCCGATTCAAAATGAATGAAAAGAGTGATGTTTGAATAAGTTATATTTAATTAAATATATTTTATGAATTCCGTATAGAATAAGTTGAATTCCCAAGGAGGATACGACAACTCATTTTCAAATAACAGGCATTGAAGCATTTAATTTACCGTTCTATCCGTTACTATAAAAACACTGCATAAATACAATGGTTTGTGTTCTATAAATTTTGGCGCTAAATATAACTACTGGAGAATTATTAAATCATTTTTAAATTGCATAAAATAGTCTAACTCATAAACAATGTCTATCGTTGGATGATCTAAAGCGGTTTCAGGGTAACCGTTCTTCGTCCCTTTTTTAATGGCCAAGACCCGGTCTCGTAATTTACGGCCTCCTTCGCTAACGGGTCCCTATAGTGCTCAAGTTAAATACCCTTACTTCAAAATACAATTGGATTATTTGGTTTACATTAAGGAAATAAGTGTTAATAATTAGATTATAATAGACTTACCGATACATCTTAGTGTCAACAATCCAAATAATTATAAAAAAACAAACACAGTCACATGCAGAAAAACTCATGCTGTTAGAAAACCGCACCTTCTACACTAAATGATTTTAGCCGTGTTCGCGTCCCGACGATTAATTCTTGTTGACGCGCTTCCTAGTTTTTACTAACTCGACTTATCTTAAAACGCTGACCGATCCTGATTATTCCTGACCGTCTCCCAGACCTTGAAACTCCGACCCCCTTGACTGTATTTCCCGCCTCCCAACGTTTTCAAACTGACTATCTTGAACCGCTTTTTCTAACCACCGACTATCGACTTCCTTCTTCCGTTCTTCAACGCTAACTGTCTAGAACCGCTTTTTCTAACCACGACTATCGACTTCCTCCTTCCGATCTTCAACGCTAACTGTCTTGAACCGCTTTTTCTAACCACGACTATCGACTTCCTCCTTCCGATCTTCAACGCTAACTGTCTTGAACCGCTTTTTCTAACCACGACTATCGACTTCCTCCTTCCGATCTTCAACGCTAACTGTCTTGACCGTCTCCCCGCGCTTTCAAATCCAGACTCCCCCTCCCCAAACCAACCCCCCAAATCACCATATGCGATTTCTAATTTATGTTCTTTTGAATTCTGAATGCTTTTTGTTTTCAAAAGACAGAAATGCACTAAAGGAACACATCAATTATGGCCCTAGAACCTGTCACATTAATTTTAAATCGTTTCAAAACCAATAAATTGTTACTTCTCCAGTAGAATGTCTAATTCTTCGTTCAAAGGATGAAACTTGACTACCCCCAGTCCAGTGGCGTGTTGGCCCACCAGCATTTTAGCTCGGCTTACTATTATCAACCACCATCACGGAGGTCTCTGCCGATACAGTGCATGTTCCTTTTTTTTTTTCTCTACCCTAATAAATCTAAACACTTGTTTTAAAATCAGTTGTCCAACATCTGGTAATCTCCTATGTCGTGAGACCAACTGAAAATTTCTTTCCCACCATAATAAATCAACAATAAAAAAAATTTATCCCAGGGCGAGTCCATCACAGCTCCCTTCTGGAAAAATAATAGTGGGAGTAGATACGGAGATAAGCTATTGTCAGCTATTATTGTTCCATCAACTTAGCAGCAGAACACGTTTGAACTCGCCAATAATACTTTTTTTTTTTTCCAAACCTTCCTAGGTTTCACTTGCTCCCCACTGCCCTGTTCTTGTTGCTAAAATTGTTAAAATTCCTAATCCCTTTTACTTTTTATTTTATTTATTTTTTTATATATATTTATCTTTTTTTCTACGAAAGATTTCCCAATCCGCCCCTGTCTCACTTGACGTTCTTATTTTTTTTTTTTTTCTTGGCCGCACGCTATCAGTTAAACCTCTGGTAGGTCCGTTATGGGGCCCTTTTGTTAACTTTTTGTGTGTTCCTGCCGTTGTTAATTGTTTTATGACTGAGCATACAGTAACCGAGATCTTGAGAGTTATTTCGCATTTTTAAGCGTTGGGTAATTTGTTTAGATTTTTTTTAATTCATGTGAATAGGACTCCTTCTATATGAACAATCTATTAGTGTACCTATATGTTTTGCGGTAATTCAGTTCCGTCTAATTTGAGTGGATAATCTCTTTACCAATTTAATTGATAAATTATTTCTCGTAAAACCGTGTGCCTTATTTCCTATTCCTCCTTACAGGATGCCTGATAATAATAATTATTATTATTGAATAATTTATATAGCGCCGTTTTCGTGAAAAGCTAACTCAAGGAACCTAATATTGTAGTAGCTACTAATATTTTGATAAGAGTTTTGTTGAACAACTATGTCGTATTATAGGAAAAAGAAGTGTGGAGGGGGAGGGGAAGGGAAAAGGGGTAAACTATACAAATGAAATCTCTTTCAAACTACGCTGTCTTACATTAGCCAAACAATAACGGTGAATGGTGATCAGAACTCAAACATTGACCTCAGCGTGTCTTAGGCTATACTCTAATAGCTGGCGACCCACTTCTCAAAGGTACCGTGACCTACCAGAACCCACCACGCCTGAAGGAAAACGAATTGAGACTTCCCAACACTTCCAGATACTGTTCCAGCGTATTCACTTCTGTGAACCTACTTTACTGTCTCTAAATGGGGAAAGTAATTGCATCCCATATCACGATGCTTACGCGAAAATGTGTCATGTAAGTTTCGTCTGATGAAGCCCTCCTTCCACGTGCTGTCAGACCTACACTTCACCTCTTAGAATCTGTTGTAATTAAGCCAAGATTGCGTTGGCTTACATCAGGTTCCAGGTCGACGCCATTGGAGTATTTGATAGAACTTTAACGGGTTTATTCCTACGGAATATCGCGCGAACATCTCTTCCACATAACCTTGCAGGAACCTCGCAGGTCACCTTCAGCTAGACGCCTCCAACAGCGAATTACGCTCTTTTCATCCCAGAGTCACTCATGCCTTCTCACCCTGTCTGTCATTCCCTTTTTCATTGCATAAAACCGCGAAAGAGTGAAGCTTTCAGTATGCCGCGCTGATCCGCTCAGTTCACGCTGGCGTCTTCGTCCACGCGATAGCGCAGGAAAAAAAAACCATTTCTGCTTGCTAATATTTGTGTGATATTATTACAGCGAAACTATCTAATTCTCCAATTATGAAGTTTAATCGTTGGTCGAAAATCGGGACAGGGAAAGGTTTAGTAATGTTGATGACACTACCGAGGTAATTAATGTTGATTCGATGGGGAGTCTGAAAAGTATCAGGGAAACCCTAGGTATAAATATGTTTATATGTATACATATTTTTTTTTTTCACGAACCCTTTATTCATAATACGCAACTTTTATTGTTCACTGAATTTTTTCTAACATTTCAAGATAATATAAATCTGTTCCGTCGACCCACTTATAAATGGTCAAGTTCATAATAAGTGACGTAATAAGCTATTATTTGGTTTTGTCCCCCCCGGGAAGAGGCTCCGGTCTAGTAGTACAATACATCTTTGTTTAGATTTTACAACCGCCTTAACTTTCTCACCGTACGTATTATTGACTTTAAAATGTTTTGTTTAAATTGCACTCTCCCTTCAAAGTTGAACTTCAAAAAAAAACTGTTATCATAAGTGATTTTTTTTGTTGTCCCTGGTTTTCTACCCCCAAAGTAACACGGGCATGTGCCTAGCATGGCGGTCGAAAAAAATCCTAAATGCATGTACTAAATAATTTCAATGAATAAAGAAACATAAAAAAAAGTTTTATCTGTTAATTCAGTCCTTATCGGAGGTTGGACATCAGCCTCTAGAATGAACTGGGTTTGTGTCTACTACTTGAAGAAACTATTTTCTCCCTCCACAATGTAATACCTTTAATCGCTATGTCTTATCGGAGGTTGGATGACAATACAAAATTTTGTTTTACAATTTTATTTAAAATTTAAATAATCTAATTTATTCCCTACTGATAAATTCACGGATACTTTTATTACGGATATTTAGCATTTAAAGCAAATAAACTAATGCGCTGGTGTTTGGTCTACTACTGAAGGAACTATTTTCTCCCTCCACAATGTAACACCTTTAATAACTATGTCTTATCGGAGGTTGGATGACAATACAAAATTTTGTTTTACAATTTTATTTAAAATTTAAATAATCTAATTTATTCCCTACTGATAAATTCACGTATAGCTCAACTATTATTGTAGAAATTCACTACCTTCCGCAGTTTTGTATTTAAAATACTGAACTGTTAGCCCTGGCTTTTTTATATATTTTTTTCCCATTGTCTTGAACCAAACAGAATGTAAAACATTTTAATACCTCACCTCCTGGTCACGGCACCACTGTAATGTTTTCCCCGTTCTCGGTATCCAGGGTTATCGACTTTGCTAACACAAGAGTCCCTATTAGGCAAGCCAAATTACAAATTTCGTTCCCTTCGCTTTTGTCGCTTTGGTAAGATAGGACAGCCTACGGAAAATTCGTATACTTCGTCCCCGCCAAACTTATGAAAAATGAAAATCTCACTTCATAGAATAGGAATGCCAGACAGATGAATTCTCCCGGCGGCTAGCTGTAACCCGCTGCGTTATCCCGATTCAAAATGAATGAAAAGAGTGATGTTTGAATAAGTTATATTTAATTAAATATATTTTATGAATTCCGTATAGAATAAGTTGAATTCCCAAGGAGGATACGACAACTCATTTTCAAATAACAGGCATTGAAGCATTTAATTTACCGTTCTATCCGTTACTATAAAAACACTGCATAAATACAATGGTTTGTGTTCTATAAATTTTGGCGCTAAATATAACTACTGGAGAATTATTAAATCATTTTTAAATTGCATAAAATAGTCTAACTCATAAACAATGTCTATTGTTGGATGATCTAAAGCGGTTTCAGGGTAACCGTTCTTCGTCCCTTTTTTAATGGCCAAGACCCGGTCTCGTAATTTACGGCCTCCTTCGCTAACGGGTCCCTATAGTGCTCAAGTTAAATACCCTTACTTCAAAATACAATTGGATTATTTGGTTTACATTAAGGAAATAAGTGTTAATAATTAGATTATAATAGACTTACCGATACATCTTAGTGTCAACAATCCAAATAATTATAAAAAAACAAACACAGTCACATGCAGAAAAACTCATGCTGTTAGAAAACCGCACCTTCTACACTAAATGATTTTAGCCGTGTTCGCGTCCCGACGATTAATTCTTGTTGACGCGCTTCCTAGTTTTTACTAACTCGACTTATCTTAAAACGCTGACCGATCCTGATTATTCCTGACCGTCTCCCAGACCTTGAAACTCCGACCCCCTTGACTGTATTTCCCGCCTCCCAACGTTTTCAAACTGACTATCTTGAACCGCTTTTTCTAACCACCGACTATCGACTTCCTTCTTCCGTTCTTCAACGCTAACTGTCTAGAACCGCTTTTTCTAACCACGACTATCGACTTCCTCCTTCCGATCTTCAACGCTAACTGTCTTGAACCGCTTTTTCTAACCACGACTATCGACTTCCTCCTTCCGATCTTCAACGCTAACTGTCTTGAACCGCTTTTTCTAACCACGACTATCGACTTCCTCCTTCCGATCTTCAACGCTAACTGTCTTGACCGTCTCCCCGCGCTTTCAAATCCAGACTCCCCCTCCCCAAACCAACCCCCCAAATCACCATATGCGATTTCTAATTTATGTTCTTTTGAATTCTGAATGCTTTTTGTTTTCAAAAGACAGAAATGCACTAAAGGAACACATCAATTATGGCCCTAGAACCTGTCACATTAATTTTAAATCGTTTCAAAACCAATAAATTGTTACTTCTCCAGTAGAATGTCTAATTCTTCGTTCAAAGGATGAAACTTGACTACCCCCAGTCCAGTGGCGTGTTGGCCCACCAGCATTTTAGCTCGGCTTACTATTATCAACCACCATCACGGAGGTCTCTGCCGATACAGTGCATGTTCCTTTTTTTTTTCTCTACCCTAATAAATCTAAACACTTGTTTTAAAATCAGTTGTCCAACATCTGGTAATCTCCTATGTCGTGAGACCAACTGAAAATTTCTTTCCCACCATAATAAATCAACAATAAAAAAAATTTATCCCAGGGCGAGTCCATCACAGTATTTTTATTGTTGTTATTATTATTAAGGGAACTTTTTCTTTCACTGCTACCGCTACGTCAGGGGTGGCGCAGTGAACAGTGCAGGAAACTAAGCGCTTACAAAAGAGAGAAAATAAAGGCACCACCTGTGCCAGGCACGGAAAAAGGGCTATTCCATCCTCTTACGGCGAGGCTGTAACAGTACACACGAAGAAGCAGTATAATTCTAGCCAGTAAGATAAATCAGTAAAAATATTTAAAAGATTCCAGTATCATTCCTAGAAGAACACAGAACACAAATGAAAGCAAAGAAGTTCATAAAGTTAGAAGTTAAGAAGTTTTTAGATAAGTGATAAGTTCCTCAGTGGCACTCACAAGAAGTATATACTCTGTAGTATATTACCTGATGAATATTAAATATTATAATGGTAATTAATTAATATAAAGTGTTTTCTCTTCAGTAAATTCAATGGATCACCCTTTGCTGGCGTCATGATGAGTATGGAACCAATTCTTATGATCAGGGACCCAGAAATAGCAAGAACAGTAATGGTCACAGAGTTCAGATGTTTCACCGATAACGATTTTACGGTATGTGGACATTTTATTGATTATTTCCTATTCGTAATACATAATTCCAGAAGTTGTAGAATTGTATTGGCTTGGTGGCCTGCTATCTTTTTGTTAAGGTTTGTTTTACCAAGTTCATTACGATATTCATTTAACACTATTCATGGTGACCATGTCCTTCATAAAAGTGATAAGCAATAATATATTAGTTTTATTTTTTATTTATAAATACATGATATTTGACGTAGACATTTACAGATAATATATATTATTAAATCACCACACAACAGGCGGCTGCCTGTTTCATGATGTCCAATGGAATAAATTTATTTTGTATGAAGTCAAGCGTAAACATATGAATTAAATATATAAATGTGACGAAAATTGGAAGACTTAAATAGAAAGTGTATTACATGAGTATTAGATTACATGCATATATATACACATCGCATTCGCACACATACAAATATGCGTGTACACACACATCCATATATCCAAACACATATATACATATATGTATACATCCATACAGAGATGTGCAAAATGGGTACCCAAAACCATTTGAAATGCAAAATGGAAATGGGTCAAAACTTTTCCATTTGAAAATGCAAAATGCAAAATGGTTTTTAGAAAAGCATTTCAAATGCAAAATACCTATTTTCAAAATGCATTGAAAATGCAAAATGGTTTCTCAGGTCAAACAATTAAAATAATTATAGAATTTTTAAACAATTTTGTCATTTAATAATGGACATCAATGTAGAACAAACATATTACATGATGGTAAATCCAAAAACACCACGACTACAGATTATGAAACCACAAAAAATTTGCGCGGGACTAATGTTGCCAATGTAAAAACATAGAAACTGCTATCTAACATTTAATATTATAGCGTCATGGCCCCATGTTCAGTATTTGAATCAGTATTTTTTGTAATGGTATCACTCAATTGCCAGGGCTCCTACCAGGGAGCAACTTGACAAATGTAAATTATCTCTCATAGCGAGGTTGAGGACCGACTGATATTTGGAGCTTAAGAAAAAAAGATGAGTGGAGATAGTAGGAAGAATGTTGCAAAAAAGCAATTAAAATGGAAAATGCATTGAGAAAAGCATTTAAAATGCAAAATGCAAAATGGTTTTTAGAAAAGCATTTAAAATGCAAAATGCAAAATACCCATTTTGCATTTTCATTTGAAATGGATTTATTTGAAATAAAGCACATCTCTGCATCCATACATGCATACGCAAGAAAAAAAAGCAAAAAGTGTGGTTTCTTTAAATGTTTTACCATGATTTTCTAAAGAATTTAATTTGCCACACTATGCAAAAAACCATAAGATTATTACAAAGGCCAAGATGTGTTCTACTTACAGTATTCATATTTATAATTATTTCTAAGCGATCAAAATTTTCAAACCAAAAACACATGATTTTACATTATTTCGTAGTTCTCTTCAATTGTCACGAAAATGATTTGGTCTCCTCACCCCCGGATCGCCATTCCTTGCAAACTTGCTGCAAGTGCATTTTACTGGAAAAGGCAACAATAATATTTGAGTTATGCTCGATGTTTACAATCTCTTTTATCATTTTGCATTACATAAACATATATGAGTGTTACTGGTAGGGCAAAATGAATATTAAGAGAGAGACGATCGCTCCGAAATGTACGGGGAACTTAATTCTCCCCTCTTCGGGCAATAAATGATTTTTACCTTCAGGTACTTATATGCAGACTAAAATCTGTGAAATTTGTTTATTTATGATCAAAGTAGGGAAAACCAAGTACGCACAATGCATAATAGGCATTATTATTTTATCAGCTTACAGCATTTGTGATTCATATGCCTTGCAAATTTAAAAAAAATCTTTAATTCGACTCTGTATCTCATTACGATGCAGAGATATTGCGTTAAGTATTCCTCGGGCGTCCCCGACTTGTTCTACCATTTAAATATTTCAAAACACTCCTGGCACTAATAACAAAAAAAAATTGAAATTTTCAGCGATATCTTATCGATATATTTCAGTCGACTGCTATTCGAGTTTTGCGAGCATAAAAATACGCAGGTTGAATTTTTATGTATTATGATTAGAAACCAATTAGAATTTAACTCAACCATTTGAAATGCATTTTATAATATTAGATGTTGTCCTGCCACAGACCGCCTTCTGTGGAGGGAAGTTAAAAAATTTTGAAAAAATTTTTTTTTTTAGATTTTGACAACATTGCAACTTATTGGGTCTAATAAAACTATCCTATATTTCAAGCTGAAACCAACCATACACATTTACAAAATTTTGTTAAAATCTGTTGATTTTTTATGGTGACCGGATAAATCATCAAAGTGATAATTCATCACATGGAAAGTGATGAAACTTTATTAACTGGGTTAAGTAGGTTAGGTTAGGTTAGGTTTAAATTTATTTTTTTTCATTCTCTAATGACTTTATATCACTTTTTAAAAGTGTGTTGAATTGTCACTGTGTTGAGTTATCATGCAACCATTTTTTATATACATATTAAGATAATCAATTCACTTCAAACATGAATATAAAACTGATTCAAAAACCGAAACAAGTATTTAAATAATATTTGTAATACTTTCCAAGTAGGTAGTATTTATTAATTATATACTATCTGGTACTCGGCGTTGCTCTGGGTTATGAATGGTTTGGATTAAAGCTTTGAGACTGTGAATTCCAGTGAACCTGAAAACTGGGACTGTTTTTAAGGAGAAATAACATAAGTTTTTTGTTTCAACTGATGGTGCCATGTCTTCCTCGGGCGTCCCTGACTTCCACCATTCACTACTGATTATTATTGTTCACTATTCCACATTCTTACTATTAAAAAACTATATTATATCGACTTGTATTCAACTCCGTATTTAATTCCAGTGCAGAAATAATGCTTTAAGTCTTACACAGTCTCAAGTCTCACATTGTTACTATTAAAAAACTTTCTTATATCGATGTTTATTCGAATCAGTAACTCATTCCAGTGCAGAAATAACGCATTAAGTCTTCCTAGGGCATCCCCTACTTTTTCTACCATACAAACCACTCCGCAAACATTCTTGAAACTAATAAGAGCAAACTTTGTTTGTTTTTATAATTTTCCTAATTGGTCCAGTAGTTTTTGAGTTTATGGAGGATAAACAAAGCAACATTCATTTGTATACATATATACAGGGTGTATCGGCATGTACCCGACAAACTTTAACCAGCTATTCCTTAGCACATTTGGAGTAAAAAATGTTATGGGCACTTTGCTGTCCAGTAACATTTTTTTTTAATAAAAAATTTACTATTCATATTTTCACCACATGTCACCACTGTTTTATCCTTTGTCAAAGTTTGAAAACCCACCTGGCAATATTTTATTCGAGTTTCGTTGAATAATATACGTACGTACCTACATTAGCGCGCTTTTACGATCACAACGAAATGTCATGGCACCATTCGTCTCATTTTTAGCTATTATTATTTAGTGTGTATGAAAGAGCGAACACGCTTTTTGACACACTTGCTAATACAGCTGTTAAACACGAGAAACAATGCAAATGACAGTGACGGAGTGTGGATTTTTTTATAATTTTTTGTTTTTAATTGAAAAAAAAATGCTACCGGACAGCAAAGTGCTCATGGCATTTTTTACTCCAAATGTGCTAAGGAATAGCTGGTTAAAGTTTGTCGGGTACGTGCCGATACACCTTGTATAAACCTTCCGGAAGTGACTGTAAAAACTCTATCAAAATCCGTTGCGTAGTTTAGAAGATCTAAGCGCACAGACAGACGCGGATAATAACTTTGTTTTATACTATTTAGATATTAAAAGTCAAATAAAAGCTTAAAAAGGGCGTTAGTAAAAAATGATAATAAATAATCAAATCTATAACTGCGCCAAGCAATATTTTGACTGTGAATATCTTAACGTAACTTCCTCTTTAATGAATAAATAGTCAACATTCTATAGCGCCGTTGACTATTAGAATCACCGCAAGGGCTTTTCACATTTTGTCGTTGTTGCCTGAATAACAGCCTGGGTATTCTAAAAAGTAGTTTCACAATGTTTTTTTTTTTTTTGAAATAACCCACTGATAAAATAAATTCCGGTAAAATATAATACCTACGCCAAAATATTGAAATAACACTTAATTTCAACTTAATTACTGTAAGAAATTTGACTACAACTACATGTTGCAGGTGAACCGCGAAAAGAATCCAATGTGGGGTTCGAACCCGTTCACGAACAAGGGAGAGGTGTGGAAAGCCATCCGAGCACGGTGGACACCCCACATGACACCGGGGAGGGTCAAGCAGGCCTACTCCAGCATGGAGAACCGAGCGAGTGTCATGGTGGACTACATAAAGAGGAAAGTCGAAGCGGACCCTAAGGCGGAATTCTATGCTAGAGATGTAACAACTTTTTTTTATGTACACAGTGTCACCAGTTGTACTCGCAGTGAAAACTCGTAGTATACAAGTGAAACTGGTGAATCTACATCACACAAAGAACCCAAAAAAATCATTTTTTCTACTAGAGCATTTTGATTTTTTTCAGGTTAAAAAAACTTTTGGAACCAGGTTATCCGCACCTTAAAAGATATTAAATATCTGATAATTACCTCCAGTGACCGATTTTTTAAAAAACCTGAAGTAAAAATTCCAACTTCGGACTCCGTTTACTCGAAAACGAAAGCTCTAATCAAAAAATTTATACATAACACTAAATCGTCTCCAAATGTATGTAGATTCTACAAGTTTCCCGCTTTGAGTACGAGTTTCTGAACACCATGTATTTATAAGGAAAGTGGCAAGTAAGATCTGTTTGCACCCTCAATCTTACTTGCACCAACTCTAATTTTCACAAGTAAGCATGTACGTTAAGATGGCAAAACAGTATACCCCGCAAACGGCTTGCCCAAATGTCAATTTGCTCTAATTTTCACAAGTAAGCATACACATTAAGACGACATAACTGTATAATGCGCAAATGATTGTGCCTTTTGCACACTGTTTGCGTATACAAATACTGTCGTATGGACGTCACACAGTGTAGTCTTTTTAGCGAAAAATTTGGCTCATGCAAGTCGCTGCATGTGGACGGACCTTTACAGACAGACAGACATTTTGGGTACTTCATAATTTTTTTACTGTTCGGAGAGGATTTACAATACTTTCAGAATTCAAGCTGCTTCAGACGTTTTTTTGGGTTCTCTATGTGATGGAGATATTTTAGATTATGAGAAATGATTTGGGTTCTCTATGTGATGGAGATATTAGATTATGAGAAATGATTTGGGTTCTCTATGTGATGTAGATATTAGATTATGAGAAATGATTTGGGTTCTCTATGTGATGTAGATATTAGATTATGAGAAATGATTTGGGTTCTCTATGTGATGAAGATATTAGATTATGAGAAATGATTTGGGTTCTCTATGTGATGTAGATATTGGATTATGAGAAATGATTTGGGTTCTCTATGTGATGTAGATATTAGATTATGAGAAATTATTAAGTAGGTAGGTACATAATATGATTATTATATTATAAATATCTATTTTTTCTCCTTTACAGATGATTGCTTCATTTCTAACAGATTCCATAGCACTGGGAACATTTGGAATTGAGGTAAATTCGTATGAAACCCCACAAAATTCCTTCAAGCGCATTGCAAACATTGTTTTAGAATCTGATTACTGGGCCAATATAATTCCCACACTGTTTCTAGTAGTTCCTTGGCTGGACAAAATAATAAGGTAAATTTCAATGGTTATTAGCTAAGTAAATAATTCCAGTCATGTGAATCTTTCAACAAACAAATACAAAATTTAAATTTCAAATAAAAAGCACAGGGAAAACAAAAATAGAAAATATACTGACGTCAAATACAAACTGAAACAAAACCACTCAACCGCACTAAAAAACACCATGTAATATATTTATTATTATTTCAGAAAGAACTCTACATAATTAACTCTTATTATTCATACCACTAAATTTTAATAATATTTAAATTGAATCCTCAGCATGGGAGACCCTCAGTTGTACTCTCAGTATCATTCTGACTGGAAATGTTGCTGGAGATAGCTTTAAGCGCGTTTGGTGACCAGATCTGAACAGGAACATCTCAACCTTCATCTTTCTCTTCTCCACTCCCTTCAGCATCAACATTCCCATTAAAAGCCCTAATTATACTTAAGAAAGATAAAATTTTTGCAGATTTGAATCACAAGAAGTAATTGACTTGGCATTCAGTGCCGCTAGAGGCATAATGAAGTGTCAAAAAGAGACTGGACTGCCCAAAAATGAGATGTACACAGCTTTAAACAATTATAGTGTAGCTGACAGGAAAGCTGGTTTGTCTGAATCAATATTTTTCAAATCAAATGGGTTTTTGTAACTCACAAACTATAATTTTTTTTTTTTTCACGCTTGTATGTCAAAATTTCAGGTTTTAGTGAACTGGATTTGGCAACAAGGATATTTGGTTTGCTTTTGGATGGAGCCGAAACTACAAGCGGGCCCGTATCATCAGCAATATTTGAAGTGAGGACTCATAAAAATTCATTTATATAATATAGGCACTTACTTACCGTAATTACCAATGCTTACATATGCATTAATATAAGTTTTAAATACCGTTCCATACAAGCTCTTCCTCTCCTGTAGCAATGCTCAAACTAGACTTATTTTTTGATTTCCACAATACTAAACCTTCAATCGATCTTAAATTTGTTTCAACAACTTTGCTTCCCGCCCTATAATCTATGTATCAAAACTGTTATTTACAGACTTGGTGGATACCAATAATTAGAACGCGTGTCGAATATAATGTTTATTAACAATTTAGTACGGATTGACTACTTCTATCTTCTGAGCTGTCGGTTGGGTAAAGAGAGCGAGCAGATGCATCCGTCATCTTTTATACCTCTATCAGTCATCTCGCTCTTACACATTCAAAAAACAGGCGTACCACCTAAAACCTTTCTTACATCTTGTTTTCTTACAAAAACAATTTAATTTTGTGTAGTACCTACCTACCTTTTTTACTTAGTGCCACACAGGAGGAGGAAATTAATTTCCCTCAGTCCTGTGTCATTTTTGGGGCGGGTCTTTTTGAGGAGAGGAAGGAAAAAAAGGGGATTGAAGAGACCTATGTTGCATGAGGGAGGAAATGCAGAGGCCGGCAAATCGTTCCACAGCTGAGCTGTTAAACTCAAGAACAAGTCATAGAAACGACCATGTGATAAACGTCAACCGTGTACAAATGTTGGGTGCGCGTTTGGCGTGTTTACGGCTATGCACCGGTGCCAAAGGGATTAATTACGGTGGTTCTTAGGAGTATCTTCCATTCAAATACCAGTAGAACAAGGACAGCATTCCAACGTGACGCCTGCGTTCTCAAGATTGCAATCCGTTTGTTAAGACAAAACGGAACACTTTTAAATACTTATCTTAAAATCTGAAGGTCAGTGTGTCCAGGAGTGATGGTCGAATGAATCCATCCCACCCAATACGGTGCAAGGCGATATGTTGAGAGTCCAGCTGGAGAGTTTAGATAGCCTCTCCTGACCGCGCTCATCCACCCCACCACCCAATTGGTGGGAAGACGCATCCGCCGTCAAACAATACCTGGGCAAACCTTACCCCATAAACCAGGGCACCTCCACTAAGTGATCAAACGTAGCGAGCCACTTGGGGTGATCTATGGCGGAGGTGTTAGTTATGAAATACATATGTAATATATTATAGACAACTAAATTTGAATTGGGTACTAATCTTACGTAGTTAGCTTGCAATCCAGATATTCAAACAAGGCTACAGGCAGAACTAGACGAAGCAGCTGCAGAAAACGGTGGACGACTTAATTATGAAATTATTGACCAACTGCCTTATCTGGATATGGTATTATCAGGTAAGTAGTATTTTTTTAATAAGAAATCCACCTTTGATCAAGAGGTTCCCTCAATATTCAGGGACAATATTTTTAATTGTTCCCCAATATTTTTTGACTCCCCTTGGCCGGGAGACCTATCGGTCTTCGGCCCCTTAAATAGCGGCATAGTTTGTAGTTGGAGGCCCACTTAATTTGGTATCCGCTTCACTCACTGCACTACCTGCACGCGCGGTAACAATAACGTGCCGGTGGCATCGCGAACATCGCGGCGGACACAACCGTTGCGTGCGGTAGTTGGCGCTGAAAGGCGCTGCAAAAAAGCGCAATACCTCTACACGAAGATGTCGTCTCCCACCCGGCATGCCGCTTGAAGTCCCGAAAGCCCTTCTGGGCGGAAGGAGAGAGGCTCCTCCGACTACCTCTCACCCCAGAAGATAGGTGGAAACTTGAGTGGTAAACGGCCAACGTGGGAAATGCCCATCTCATACAGGACCCCACCGAGAGACAGCCTGGGTTCTCACTGCCTCGCAAAACCTGGTCCGCCATCAATAGGTTAAGGTGCTCCCATAGCCGCTGTGCCCACATGATGCACAGATGGGGCCTTAAAGAGTCGGGGATGTGTGAATGTGGTGCGGTGCAGACTACCGAACATGTGGTCAACGAATGCCCGCTCCATTCATTCCCCGGCGGGATTGATGAGGTTCACATGGCGACGCCTGAGGCCCTAAAATGGCTCGCAGATCTAGATGTCCCCCTCTGACCCCCCACCATACGAAAGAAGAAGAAGGTAAGAAGTTCTTAGTCCAGTCTTCTTACTATTTACACATCATTATGTAGGTATCTACATTATAATTGCATTGTATTATTAACCCTAAAGCCTCAGACATTTTGCAATGTACTACTCTTGCCTCCAAAATCTCCCAAATTGCCCAAGGGGTGACAACCGATTTGCCCAGTAGTTTATCTACAGTTTTAAAAAACATGTGGAACAACAAGGGATTGAACAATAAGCTCGTCTTAACGAAAGGACGGTAGGAAGGTCGAGACTTTCCACGCGATGGCTTCAGCTAGTACCTGGGCTGGCCGGCCATCTGTAGACACCTAACATTTGCACTATAGTGAATTAGTTTCTATGCATATTTTATACACCTATTGGTGCTTTCCACTCCCAAATGTATCTACTTAGATAGCAGAGACCTGTTAATAGTCCAAATATTTCCAGAAACCTTGCGCCACTACCCGCCATTAATCCACATCACCCGTGTCTGCACCGAACCCATAACCCTGAAGAAGGGCAATGCCCAAGTCAACGTTCCTGTGGGCATGACTTTGGCTATCCCGGTTCTGGCCATACACATGGATCCCCAATACTATCCGGATCCACACAAGTTCAACCCGGAACATTTCGCCCCCGGTATGGTGGAAACCCGACCTAAGATCACTTTTATGCCGTTTGGTGGTGGACCGAGAACTTGTATAGGTAAGTATATCTTATATATACGTATTTATTTATCTATAAGATGTGGATAAACTGTCTTAACCCGTAAATGCATGATTTATTTATTTTTCTGGAAAAAAATATATTTTGTAGATATTTACATGCATATGCAAGGAAATATAAAGAATTTATTTTTTTTGTAATTTTTTAATGATATTTGATAAAAAAAAAATTGTTGCAGGTTTACAACATGTATTTATGTATTATATATGTATTTAATAAAAATTAATATGAATAATTTACGTATGAAAAAAAATAAAAAACCTAAAAAAATTTCTCAAAACTAATAAGTGTACTGGAAAAATACGAGTTATTACATATAAGTATTGTATTATTGTATCTACTTACCTAAGAAAATCAAAATAATAACAGCAAAACAAAATTGTAATTCTAACATCCAACCAATTTTCGAGAATCTTCACTTTGTTAAAGAAAAAGTGACATTTGACATTTGCGAAAGAAAAAAAAGGTGATGCCACTCGATAAAATATATTACCGTGAACTTGATAATTCTAAAACGGCATGCATTAAGTATACACCAAAGAGTTAAAGGTGGTTTGAACGGTATGTTGCAGTTTTGCAACAGTATGCATTTAAGGGTTAATGCAAGAGTATGGGTTAAGAGCCACATTTGTCTCTTTTGTATTTTAAAGGAAAGACAAACATTAGGGCTCTTGTTGACAGCAACGGTTAACTGTCCGTTTTTTCCAATGGACCGGTGCCCGTTGCTCAGTGTTGTACAAGTTAAGTATGAATGTTTGTTCATGCACCAGACAACCACCCATTGACAGTATCCGCACCGGCTGCTCACCTGTCGTCCCTCGGTGGAAAGTCGCCCGGGCCGATGCAGTGAACATCGCTAGCCGAAGGTGTTAACGACACCGGACAAATATTTCATTTTATAGCTCAATTTGAAATGAAATATGGATCAGTATATTGAAATGGTTAGTGGAAAATAGACCAGCACTATGGGACAAAACCAGAGTTATAGAAATAAGCAGCTTAAATTTACAGCATGAAAGGAAATCTGCTCGATTTTCCATGAAAATTTTGAGATATTATCTGTTAAATAAATTAAATTGAATTTTCTTTCTAGTAGACATGGGGAATATGTATTCTCACTCGCTTCTCATTTCAAACTGACAAGTCCGTAGACTCCCGATGTCTATGTTGTGTGAACTAATAGTGAACAAGGACACCCATTTCACACAGGCCCGTTTGAGGGTTCCAGCGTTTGAGGGTCATATATGACCGGGCGTCCATATTTTATAAAAGTATTTTTATCTTTTTTTCTATCAAGCGAACATACATAACTTTTTTGACGTTAGAAAGAAAAATAATCATTCTTTCCCGTTTGCCTCAAATATTTATACTGGAATCCATGAATAAAATCATAAAAACAGCCAAAAGAATAATTCAAATTTAATGTAAAGGTACAGTTTTCTTACGAATTCCCCAAACAAACTAATGTGTTTTCGAAATATTGAGTTCTCAACATTTTTCTATGATTGGAGTAAAAATATAAGTAAAAATGTGGTTACGTTTTTGACAACGCTTTTCACGTTTGATATTAAAATTTTACTGTTTAAAAATAGTTATGTTTATTTTAAATGCATACTCCAGAAAGATAATTTTATCTGGTTTCTAAAAGTGTATTTGTTTTTACGGAAAATTAAAAAATAAGTAGCGCATTTGAAATACACAGAAAACATTGCAAACTGAACAAATGTGATGAATGTACTGAAGTGTTAATCAAATTAACTACAGTGGAGAGACCCAACCAAATTCCCAAAAATGCTCGACTGATTTCTTTATTCTTGTTCCTCTCTTTACAATGCTAACTGTTCCTTCATTTAAGTCAAGGAAATTCCCCACCAATGTCCTTGCACAGCGAGACTTGAAGGGTGATACAAATATGTCTTTCTCTCAACAACCGCCCTCAGACTGTGAGAAGTATTATGGGCCAGAAACATTTGCACTTTGTCATGAAATGACAAGACTCTATTTTCCATGTCCATGGAAGTATTGGAAATCTATCTTCAGCTAGCTTCACAGCTGTCATTATTTGACAAGTAAGAACTTTAATTTCCCTTATTTTTCCAGGAAAGAGGCTTGGCACCGTTGAGGCAAAAGTTGCTCTAGCAAATGTAGTCAAGAACTTTGTGATAAGGCCTGTAGGAGACCGCTATGCGAGGCCCATTCCAGTGGACCCCAATGTGTTCGTCATGAGGCCATTGCAGGAATTGATGGTGACCTTCAGTCTGAGGACACAAGGAGACGCTTATTCAAAAATATAATAACTAATCTATGAAGTTTTATTTTTCTTTGGATCTTCCCACTCCTTCGGTATGTAGGTACTGTTTCTGATTTTTCTTCCAAAATACTACAGTTCTGTCAGATACACCCCTCTTAACTTTAATATACTGGTAAAAACAACAAAAAAACTCGGAAATATGTCAGATTATACCAAGGAACATAACTAAACTTAGGCCGTTCGTACATAGATACTTATAAGTGACTCGAGTTTTGTGCGCACAGCATAAGTACCGCTAGAGAGATCCGCCATACTAATTTGCTAGTTTTCATGCACGACTACGGGTTTTGCCAATAGCCAGTGCCAGTTGCTTGGGCACGCTACTGGCAGTGCTGGTATCTACTACTTGTTTGACAGAAATAGGTCCAAACATGATGTGAATATTAAATTTATTTAGGAGGTGGGAAAACATCAATGTTTATATAACTATTTACCAGAATATGTAAGAAAGGATTTTGCTTGTAAAGATAAAGAAGAACAATATTATTGCCTCAAGTTCAGTATAATTCAGGTAGTGTCGTTTACAGAAACCAGCTTTAAAGAGTAGCATATCAGTAAGCTAATTTTGGATGCATTAAAGTTACGTACCTTGTAAGCATCTATGTGTACCGAGGGACTTACGCTTAGTTGAACAATGTATACTGCTAGTGTCCCTACGATTGGCATAAGAAATAATAATGAGTTCATTTATCAGTTCCTTATTCTTTCATTCCTTATTCAATAATTTTTTATCAGATTTGAAACAAAATGATTTCAAGAAGATTTTCAAGGAAATTAGATATTGATAAATTATTAACCCAATCGCTGCCATTTACGCGTATCGGCGTACGAACGATCCGTGCCACAACTGCCATCTACGCCGTATCACGTAAATCGCCAGTATGAATGTTTCGAAGATGATATTTCTAAGTTCTAACAGTAGATGGGGCTAAATATTATTTTGTAAAATATTATGAACTGTTTCTTTGCGACATCTCTGGTAAAATATGATAATTTTAATTGTTTATACTACGAAAAACAACATCCAAAAAAGGTCAACAGATTTCTTGACGCAGTCGTTTGAATCTCCCGCCATCGCAGCGTCGTGTGTGTGGATATCACGTGGTTCTTATTACGTTCTCTGTGGTGTGGTTCTAAAAGTTTTTTTAATATTCGGCGGAAATGTGGACTTGAGTTTTTTATTCCCGAATTGAGAATTTAGTTTGCGTATTTTTTTTTAATTTAGTTCGATATTTCTTTTCGTGTGTACTTTTATAAAATCATTTTTGAAACTTTATTTTTAATATCCCTAAATATGTCAAGACGCGATCTCAATGAAGAAGAGATAAGAGAATTCGTCCTCGATATTGACTCTGAAATTGAGGAAAGTGATGATGACTCAGATATTATAACGCAACTTAGTGACAATGAAGATGAGCCTATGGAGACTGAAGTTACCCAAAGAACTTCGTCAGGAAATTGGACTGTGAATTCCGGAAATTTTAAACCAATCATCCATCAATTTAATGATTTTCCATCTGGAATAATCGCGACCCCATTATTATCAGAAAATTCCCCGGAAATAAATTTTTTTGAACACTTTCTAAATACAAATATAATGGCCGAAATTGTCAAGGAGACAAACAAATATTATCAAGCGACTATTAGAAATAAAGTTATTTCTGAACATTCACGGCTTCGCAGGTGGAAAGATACATCAGTTAATGAACTCTACATATTTATTGCAGTGACAATGCTAATGACCAGAAATAAGCACCACACGATAGAAGAGCACTGGTCAAAAGATCCCCTTCTGACAAGTAATATATTTGGCAAGACGATGGCAAGAAATCGTTACCAGATATTGCTGAGTATGCTGCATATGTCAGACCCTGATTCTCAAATTGCTGGTGACAAATTAAATAAAATTAAACTTCTGGTCAATCACACTCGAAAAATGTTCAAAGAAACAATGGTGCCATACGAAAATCTTTGCATTGACGAGAGTATTATAGAGTTCAAAGGACGTCTTAAGTTTAAACAATATATTCCATCCAAACGCCATCGGTTTGGAATAAAAATGTTTATTTTGTGCGACTCGAAGACAGGTTATATTTTAGATATAATTATTTACTGTGGAGATGGGACGGATGTCACTGACAATCAATGTCTTGGGGCTTCAGGAGCTGTTGTCACCACAATGTTAAATGACTACCTCGGTAAAGGCCACAAATTATATGTAGATAATTGGTACACTAGTCCAATATTATTTAAATTTTTGCATGACCACCAAACTAACGCATGTGGAACGGTGCGAAAAAACCGTAAAAACATGCCAAAATTCAACAAATTGAAGAAAGGGGAAATTACTTCTCAGTATTCCGATTCACTGATGGCATTAAAATGGCACGACAAAAGAGAAATTCACATGTTAACGACGCTTCATGATGATAAAGTTTCTCCAACTGGGAAAATAAATTTTAGAACTGGAGAAGTAGTTTCGAAGCCAAATTGTATTCAAGATTATAATAAAAACATGGGCTTAGTAGATAAAGCGGATATAACTAGTGTAAATTCGCTTAGAAAATCAATTAAGTGGTACAAAAAAGTTTTCTTTCATTTAATCGATTTATTTTTACTGAATTCGTACATTATGCACAAAACCGTTACTTCCAAAAACATTACTTTTCCTGATTTCCAATTATATGTGATAAGACAATTATTAGAAAAATATCATACTACATCGCACCCTGAAGTTGGTCCATGTACGTCACAAGATGTGCCATTACGGTTATCTGCCAAAATGCTAGTAAAACATATGCCGATACCTATACCCGCAAAGGAAAAAACCCAAAAACCTTATAAAAACTGTTATGTTTGTTCTAACACTAAACTTAGACCAAAAACAAGAAAAGCGACGAAGTACATGTGTGGCGAATGTAACGTACCGTTATGTGTTTGGCCATGCTCAACAATATTCCACGAGAAAAAAGAATATTAATTTTAAATCTTAAAAACATTGTGTAAATAAAATGTAGTACAATTTAGTGCAATATCAAATATAAAATGTGAAAAAAGTTGGAGAATCGTTGCCGACTCGATACAATCCATAATGACATGTGAGTTTTTATCTTATATCTCTTTGTTTATTTGTGTTAGTGAGTCAGCACTATGGCGGTTCACCGCACTCAATTATTCTGTCGGTGTTTATTATTTATGTCGAAAATACATAACGGGACACACTCGAGGATTCAAATATCTTATCAAGTATGTACCAAAGATATCAGTAATGAGCATCTAGTATAAACAAAGCCCTCAATGGCAATGGGAATGCCGTAAAGATTAATTTAATTGAGAACTTAAAAAAGGCTGAAATAGCTTGGCGTGTGATAGTTGACAGAGTATATTGCTTGGGCAGGCATTGGGTTAAGGACTTGCTCTTTGACCAAGAGTTTAAAAACAATATTTAAGATACTTGAATCTTCGACTTGCAAACCCAATCTGGAATTTTTCGGAAATCTGTATGTTACGTTTAGAAAAAAAACTCTCGACTGTAAAAATAATTTTATGCTACATATTAATAAAATTATCCATTATTCTATTGATAATCAACGAAAAATATTAATAATTTATTTATTTGGCAGAAATTTCCAGAGCGGGTTTCGCAAGTCGACTACTCACTTAGCACCACTTGCTAGTAATTGTCTATGTACGACCGGTCAGTGGCTGAGTTGATATCGCATCTGGGTTCAACCCGCGAATAGTGAGTTAAATTCCTCGGCTGGCTAAGCCTCCATCATGACAGAAGCAACAATTTTCCGATTACCGTAATGGTAGAAGGAAATTTTCAAATGTTGTCAGGTTATTCTTAACCTGGGAATCCTTGTCTTTCTTTTAAAAAAATAAATGTAATGCATAACAATAAATGGGCACAATTTAAACTGTCTTTTTCATCAATTTTACAACATTAGTCTTCCAACAGATAATTTGTGTTCAGAGGAAACAGTAAACTTTATTCTTGCTTTTAGTTTCCCCCGTCTCATAAATAATGCAGGCAATGAATCGAAAACAATAAATTATAAGTGTTTATTACATAAACTCATATAATCAGAATTAAATGCAAATAAATAACAAAAGCAAAACTACAAACTATAGAAAACCTAAACCAATTAATAACATTCTCGATAGTAAATAGTTAACAATAAAGAACACGAATTTCACATTGTGAATTGCCAATCCATCGTCGGTCGCCCAAACTCTTTATAAAATATCGCCTTGTATGTTGAAAAACTGACAACTTCACTTTGATAGCTTCCTTTATACATATCATACATCTTTTTGAAAGTATATTCAGGCGGGAATGGACAACCTACTTTAGTATCCATCCAGTTGGGAGAAGTAGATGTAATAATGCTGCTTATGTGATGTATTACTTCAATTCTTGATTCGTGAGAGATTCTGTTGTGTCCTCCGATGGCGATGCCCCTTTGATCTGCAAGTCCTTGACCATCTCTAACCTTGGTCAAGACAGTATTGACTCTGCTCGGAGAAATCTGCAGCGTTTTAACAAAGAATTCTTTACAAACTTTTATGTTGTCAAATGTGTAAATCCTTGTGTATGTTCTTTCTTGTTTCTGCTTGTTCTTGGTGTAACATCGCTTTTTGTTTATCTCTTCCACTCTTTCGAGAAGAAATAGATTTTGTGCACTGTACGATCCTAAATTGTGAAATTGTTCGAACAGCATTGACTGTACATCTACGGTTATATTCTCCGCACACTTGTTATTACAGTGACAGTCAAATTCTTTGAAGATCTTTGGAAGAACTTTCTCATTTTTTGTGTTAAGATATTCGGTGTTCGAATATTTATTATTTTTCCTTTCTTCTCTAGTTTGTACTCCTAGTTTCTTACCTTTCACTTTCCTTTTAAGTTTCAAAACTTTAACCTCTTGAATGGAGGGTGGTTCTATTTTCACTTCAAAAAATACCTCAGGTGGTGGAATAATATTTTCATGACATTGAGGTGTTTGTAACATTCCAGGTTCACTTGGACATTTGGACTCATTTGATTTCTTGAGATTAGTTTCACTGACAAATACATCATGAAATTGTTTGCTGGGTTTGGGATCCTTTGATTTCTGGACATTTGTTTCATCGATGGACACATTATGAAATTGTGTGCTAGGTATATTTTTGATATCATCATAATAATCGCAGCTAGAAAAACTTTGATGTTCAAATGAAGAAAAATTTGGCATTGATTTTTTGTCTGGGATAATATTTTTTATGACAGTGGGTTTTCGTTCATCATTAAAACTTTGTAAGCAACCGCTTGGTTTTGGTTCACAATTGAAACTTTGTAAACAATCGCCAGGTTTTAGATGTTTAGGTTTCGGTTCATCGTTGAAGCTATGCAAAAAATTGCCAGGTTTTATTTCAACATTGAAACTTTGTAAACAATCGCCAGGTTTAAGATTTTTAGATTTTGGTTCATCGTTGAAGCTATTTAAAAAATTGCCAGGTTTTATTTCAACGTTGAAAGTTTGTAAACAATTGCCAGGTTTTAGATGTTTAGGTTTTGGTTCATTATTGAAACTTTGCAAAATATTGATAGGTTTCAGATGTTTTGGTTCATCATTGAAGCTTTGCAAAAAATCTCCAGATTTTAAATGTTTATAATACATAGCTTTATAAGTTGAAAAACTGACGATTCCTGGGGTTAGTTTATCTTTTTTATACATATCATACATGCTTTTAATGGTAGTTCTTTCAGGTTGCAGTGCTTTCCTTTTTGGCCGTTTACTTGGCAATCCTTTAGTCTTTAAAACATATTTAATGTGATTTATGACTTCGGTAACGAGTTCACTAGAAGTTCTGTTATGTCCTCCATTAGCAATTCCTCTTCTGTCGATTAATCCATCACCATTTCGGACTTTATTCAAAACAGTTGAAACTCTTCCTGGTGAAATTTTGAAGGTTTTAACAAACATTTCTTTACAAACACGAACATCTTTAATATGGTAAATTCTTGAAAACGTCCTTTGTGTTTTGGATTCCTTATTACGAGTGTAACACCTTTTCTTGAAATTTTCTTCTACCCTTTCAAGAAGATACAAATTTTGATTGCTGTAAGTTCCCAAACTGTGGAACATCTCAAATTCTTGTAACCGTTCAGCAGCCGGGATATTTTCTGGGCATTTAAGTTTGCAATTGCAGTTGAAATCTTCAAATACTTTGGGAAGGACTTGTTGGTCTTTACTGTTGATGTATGAGATGTTTGAATATTTGTTGTCTCGCTTTTCTTCTCGGCTTTGGTCATGTTTTCGCTTTCTTCCTGTTTTGGCATTCTGCTTTCCTATATCGACGTTTCTTTTTCTTCTTCCTTTTTTGATTCCCACATTTGTATAATTAATTAAATTTGTTATAGGATTTTGATGGTTTAAAGTTTTTAGTTCATTCATAGTATTGTCAATTGTGGTCAGTCAAGTATTATTTATGAAATGTAACTAGCATGGCTTGAGTTATCTGAAATCAAAGAAAAATAAATAATTAAAATCATTAATAGAAAAAAGTATATTTGTAATTAGTGTCTTAATGTTAGCATTATAATTTGACAAAAGAAATTAAATAAGGTTCTTTAATTAGGTCAAAATTACTCTCGGTGAAGGTTTAATGAATACCCGGTAATGTTGCCTGGAAATAGTCCCAAGCGTACCATCGGTCAACCGACTACGCAGCGCTGACGAGCTGGATCGATGGTTCTCGCACGCAGCGCATAGCAAACCATGTGGCACTACAGCTCTTCATTCATTCACCTACATGTTACCGCAAGTGACCGAAGTACGCGTGCCACTATTTCCAGCCTTCGAGCAATAGTTTCGCTACGCTGGAACAGGTTGCTTCTTCAGACTTCCTATGGCTTCTGATTTGTTGAAACAGAAGCCATTGAAATTCTCACTCCTCTAAGGATTGTTGAGCGTGCTGGCTTGAATTTTATACACAAGCAACAGATCATCACGTCGCAATTAGAGATGCAACGGATAGCATATCTAATGTATTGGTCAAATACCCGATATTAAGTCAAATATTCTACCCAAATTAAGAATCCGCCACCAACTTGTGTGATAAGTGATAAGTAAAAATAAATAAAAAAATTAAAACTGTATTTCATACTACAAAATTGATGGCCTGATTCCTAAAAATAAAATCACATTCATGATGTATTTTGTTAATAATATTAATTATTACACTATGTGAAAATGACATTACTTTTATTTTGTATAGACCCCTTCTTATCATTTTGTTTACTATTCAGCTTCGGCCAAATATAAGCTATTTTTAAAAACAGTTTTGGCCCCATCGCTTAAACTTTAGACAGAAAGGTGACCAGGTGTGAAATAAATTTTAATAATTTAATCCAACTTTATAATAAAGTTTGAAACAATATTGTTACTGAATTGCATTTAATTGCAATTTAATCAGGCCTCCAAAAAGTTGGGCGTCTTGTACAGGGCTAGGAGATTCTTCAACAGTGACCAGCTGCTGACCCTGTACAAGTCTCAAGTCCGCCCAACTATTGAATTTGGGAGCCACCTTTGGGCTGGTGCCCCAAAATACTTGATAAACCTGCTTGAGTCTGTGCAAAGGAGAGCGATCCGTCTGATTGACAATCCGTTGTTAACAGACCGATTGCCTTCTCTGATGCATAGACGCAATGTAGGCATGCTGTGTCTGTTCTACAGGTATTTCAATGGAGCCTGCTCCAAGGAGCTAGCAGCATTGATTCCTGATGCACCGGTGCACGTGCGCGAAACTCGACGGACACGAACTGAACACCCGTTCACGGTTGACGTTGGCTTCATGAGAACGGGACGTTTTTACGACTCGTTTTTGTGTAAGTCGGCTCGTATGTGGAACGAGCTACCGGCATCTGTTTTTCCTCCCTCCTATAATCCGAGCCTCTTCAAGGCCCGCATTAACAAATCCCTTCCTACAGCCCCTACCTTACTCCGCCTCACAACGCCGCCCAACCGGGTGGTGACATAGTTCCCCTGTCTGTGCACTGCACAGGCAGGGACACTCTTGTGAGGTGTCACATAAAAAAAAAAAAAAAAAATTAAAAAAAAAATACAATTTATTAATAATTCAAAGATAATATCTTCATTTGCTTTTTTAAATTCATTGATTTGATAAGGAATAGCCCAGCTACATTGGTTGGCAATGTAAATACTACATTAGGGTGAGGTATCAATTACCGGCAAAACATAAATTAATAATATGTATCCTTCTACTTTTGATAATGTCTTGGTACGAGCTAACCCCAATAATGGCTGATTTCTATACCAGACTATCTATCTATTTATATATTTCTTTACCAGATCGTGGGACAGCAGGCTTGGCTGTTCATTTATTACATATTGATAAAAAAAATTAAATGTAATATACCCCTTACTAATAAATGTGTTTTAAATTTTACATAACGGATACACAACCATTTAACTTACATTGATTACAACATTGATAACAATGCTCTTGAGACATTAACACAAATCAAAGACTTAGGCATCACTTTTCAATCAAATCTTTCATTTGTTAACCACATAACAGACATCTTTGTTAAGGGCTTAAAAATGTTGGGATTTTTAACTAGGCTTACCAGAAATTTTAACAATATAAAGTGTATTAAATTGTTATATTTTGCCTATGTAAGATGTCAACTTGAGTACAATTCTGGAAGCCAAATTTTAATATACACGTACAAGCTGTTGTAAGAATACAAAACAAATTCTTACGTTATATCAATTTTAAAATGGGTATTCCAGCAATTATGTTGAACTACAACAATCTGTTAAATTATATGAAATGCTCAAATTGTCAGACAGAAGAATTTTCACTGACTTGGTATTTGTATATAAAATTCCAAATGATTTAGTTGATGGTCCGGTATTGCTAGAATTGATAAGCTTTCAGATTCCACAGCGTAATACTAAGTCAGGATTTATTTCAGTGCAGAAATTCTGGGACTAACTACCGTAGGAGAAAGGAAACAGGGAAGGGAATCTTTTTACGAAAAATGATTATCACATGGGACAAAAAAACTTTAGAAAAAAAAAACGTTTTTAGCAAATGGGACTTATATAAAATCTTAGAAGACAACTTGAATTTCAAAACTTTTGTCTGGAACAAATTAAGCTCGTTATGAGAGGAAAACTTTTGTCTGGAACAAATTAAGCTCGTTATGAGAGGAAAACTTTTGTCTGGAACAAATTAAGCTCGTTATGAGAGGAAAACTTTTGTCTGGAACAAATTAAGCTCGTTATGAGAGGAAAACTTTTGTCTGGAACAAATTAAGCTCATTATGAGAGGAAAACTTTTCGGAAACAAAAGAAAAACATTTTAATTGGTACGCTCGGGAATTTTCAGATTGACAGAAATTTAAGGAGATTTTAAAATATTTTCAGGTTATTTTTAACCAAACATATTTTTTCAATATAAATATTTGGAGGTGTGAAGCTAATATAAAGAGAAATAAAATAATATAAAGTGAAAATTTATTTGTTTAGTGAACCACTTGGGGTGACCTATACTAATAAAAATTAGTTAGTCCCAGAAGTTACTCTTTGCCCAGAATCCTAATGGAGCGAAACAATTATATCAAGTCAGTGGACATTTACCAGCTTCAATTTATCTTTAAGCAAATATAAAATGTTGTTAATGAAGCAATTCAGTTGTATACAATAAATAATGTATATTTCTTAATATTCTCACGTAAAAGCCTCGAAAATCAATTTATAATAAATAAATAAATTGATGGTTGTTTTTCAGTTGTGTAAAATATTAAACTATTTTATTAGTAAGACCCTGAAACTATAAGCTGTTTATAAGTATTCACTACGATGATATACTATTTTATATTTAAATAGAATTGGATGACAATAGGGGACACGGGATAAACCTTAAATCAAATAGGTGACATACCCACCTACATAATTATGCATTTATTACAAATAATATTATTCACAGTGTACCTAGTACAAGCGGCAAAATGGTAAATCTACTCTACTTTGGAGTTCATTATGTGGTATGACTTTGTATTTTTTTCAAAAAATACTGGGTTAATATAAACTATTTAATGTATTTTAAAATGCATAGAAGCGTAGACCGGGTTCCAAAAGTTTTTTGGGTTCACGTGTGATGTGATGTAAATTCACCAGTTTCCCACTCTACCCTGCAATGTGGAGTTCAATAGAAAAATAAAAGAAGAAATAAATTTGTGGCAGGAAATGCAGATGAATAATTAACTTGGGAGAGGATAAAGAAGTGCTGAAATGTACGCAATCTTAGGGAAAGAAATAAATTCAATTGGATGAAATATTATACAAGATGGGGCAAAAGTAATCGCCCTATTGGAAAACGCTATAACTTTTGCAAAAGGAGCCAAATGTCAATTCGGTTTTGACATTTGTGAAGTAAACAAACGCAGAATACAAATCGACAAGACATGAATCGATTATAGATTAAATAAACAAATTTCACAAGCAGTACCAAAGTTTATCATAAAAAAAAAGTTTTAATATTCTCCTAACGAAGGAAGGGTGCTTCCGAAACCAGTAGAGTGCAATTAAAATTAAAGTGGTCTAAAACAAATTTATCTTTTATTGTAAAAAAAAAGGTTGTTTTTTTTTTTCAACCTAAATATAGAGATACTAACCTAATGTATCCTCGACAGAATGCATGTTCATTTAACGAAAGTTCTGGAACTAAAGGTTCCATTAAGAATGGATAATAAGTATAATGGTAATAACTATAGGCATCTCAACCAGAGTACCTTTACAGTAAACTTTTCAACCATTACAGTACTTTCATACATACATGTGTTACATGCATAGACCTTGTTTTAAACGTGTTATTTTTAGACTTTTGAAAAGAAAATGAAAAAATTTTGAAATAAATGTATAACATTTTTGAATATTCAAATTCAACGATTGTATAGGAACTTTTCTCGTTAATAAAAATAATTAGGTGGAAGCATGACAGAAGGCTGTTTCATGGGGTCAGTTGACTAGGACATCACTGTATAATGTGCACCAATACACAATACTATGTTTAAATTATCTTAGTCATTGCGGGATTTTTTTTTTGACATTAGCTCCACACAGGAGGCCCTAGTGAAAATTAATTATCTCAGGGCCTCTGTTATCTTTGGGGATGCTCTGAAGAGGTTTTTTAAGAAAAGGAAGGAGAGGAAGATCTGGGAAGGAAAAAGGTAGGAGGGACAGGTTGGAATCCGGGAGTCAGTGTGTCCATGAGTGACGGATGTTTAAATTCATCCCTCCCGCTGCGGCGCACGGCGATGGTTCGAGAGAGTCCTGCTGGAGAAGTAAAAAGATCTCTCTTAACTAGTCTCTCCAAATCGTGCACGCCACAGTAGGTGGGCAGACGCATCAGCTGCCAAGACCTAGACAATCCTTATTCCATGAGCCCGGGCACCCCTGATAAGTCACCAAACGCAGTGAACTACTTGGGATGACCTATGGTAGAAGTGTTGGTTATCCAATTAATGGTCTATACATGTACGTTAAGTAAGTTTACGTAAGTTTTCCAGGAGATTCAGATCCAAATCCGATAAAGGAATATTTACTTACACGCAGTTTGGAGATGGCCTCAGAATTTGTAGGTAATATTTCTCATGTATCGCATTCACTCTTGGTTATCATGCATTTCCATTATAGTTCAGTTCTATAAAATAATAAATAATTGGCCTTACTGTTAATCGAAAAAACCGAGGTACGTATGACGTCAAACGTATCACGTCAGATTTTGATCGTTTTGGTGGGCTTTAAAAATGCAAACTTTAAAAATTATTTTGATAAACTTGTCGAATACCGCCTCACTCTTAAAACGCAAAAAATTATAAATAGCACTTAGGGAATAAATTCAGTTTAGGGGAGTCACTCGAATAACCGAAATGGAACTTGATTTAGACTAATTTAGGGCTGGGGAATCCGAATCTGTAAATAAGAATTAGGTGGGGGTCGGCACTATTAACTGAGTTATAGGGTCTTGAAATTTCGTACGCGACACAGAAACCATGTTTTATATATTAAATTCGGTTAAAGATTCAAACTCGAATAACCGAAATTGAACTTGATTTAGACTAATTTAGGGCTGGGGAATCCGAATCTGAAAGAATTAGGTGGGGGTCGGCACTATTAACTGAGTTATAGGGTCTTGAAGTTTCGTACGCGACACTTTGAAAACATGTTTTATATATTATTTCAACTATGAATTAAAACAATCAAATTAACAACTATTTTATACTTTTGACATTTCAGCAGTGCCAACCAAAAAATAAAAAGTGTTGCCATATAATAATAATATCAATGCATGGAAAATTCTGAAAATTAAATATCATTTGCCAGATTTGTAGTTTATTACTTAAAATCTTGTAAATATTAAATTTATATATATATATAACCTAACCTAACTGTGATTTTCTATAACAAAAAAAATGACCCTTTAATAACGCCCACTCGCGTCCCCTTTAGAGTTTTATCCCAGTTTTCAAGTAGTTTGTGGGCTACGCTAGGTTTGTATAGACTGGTTTGTGATTTAATTCTAATACCTTTTTCCCATGTTCTTCTGCCTACTCTAACCCAAACTAAAAACCTAACCTATTTTGTAAAAAAATATTATTATTATATGGCAACACTTTTCTTTTTTTGGTTGGCACTACTGAAATTTCAAAAGTATTAAATAGTTATTAATTTGATTTTCTTAATTCAGTAAAAACACAAGATAACAGCAGAAAAACATACCTTATAAATCGGAAAAACCTTCTTCGTCCGTTGTGTCCTTATCAGACTCTCAACTTTGCAAGTTTTTAAAAACATATATCGAGCTTGATTACCAGGTACATGAGCTTTGATTCTACTAGATGACGTCATGGAAGATTTGGCTGCCCGCCAAGAGGACTCAGCGGCATTTGTGTGGGCTCCAGAATCAGGGTCCTTGAAATTTTCAGAATGATTCACTGTCTGGTGCGTGTAGCCTAAGTCCGACAGACAGTCATATGCCTTCCAACAGTCACTGATAATCAGTGTACCCTTTTCAATCCATTTCTCGATTAAGGGCACCAAAGTTTCAGAGCTCCGAGACTCGACGGCTACCATAAACACGCGGCCGGAGCCACGTTCGTAGCCGCCGAAGACCCATTGTCCTTCAACATAATGGCTACGATGATACTTTCTCTTACCAAACTTGGATTCGTCAATTTCAACGACCTTACCCGGGCCGCCGATCTTTTCTAAGCGACCAAAGTGAGCATCGAGTACAACTTCCCGGCATAAAGAGGCCCAATCAACCAACGCTTCTTGCGCCAATTCCAACTGTAAGCCAGAAAGCCGTAACGACGCACCTTGCACCCAAAAATTGACGAATCCAAGAATTTTCCATATAGGCAAATGAGAACGAGCAAAGAACGTACCGGTTCGAAACGCTACTCTTTTGTTGCACCGCTCAGCCTTCTTCTTGCCCCGCGCTAACTTGCTATTACAAGCCCATCGGAACTAAAAAAAACCTTTCTTTAACACACTTCATAAACAATCGAATGTCCGCAGACACAAAAATTCAAAACAATCAAAAATCCCTCACCGATCTTCTTCCAACCTCAACTTCATCGCTTTCCCACAATCTGGACAATTATAACTACCATCCGCAGGAATTAGGCCCCACTCGACTAACTTAGCCAACATTTTGCTTTTGTTGTCACAAATCTTCAAAATTTTGAATAAATTCATGGTTATTTATACTTTGTGTTAAAAATATATTTTGGAATTCAATGGTGTCGTCACACAAAACAATACAAAAAAAATATTGTGCCAGAAACAATAGAAAACTTTTTTACCTCGATTACTAATTAAAAATAAATTGCTAATAAAATTACCTAGCCAGATGTTAAGAATGGATACAGTACTTACCTATTGACAAATTCAGTTCATGAATAAAATTACGTAAATAATTAAGTAAATTAAATATGTAACCTTACCTAACTTTGTTTTAATGATAATTAAAAAAAAATAATAATTTATAAAATATATTTTAATTTAAATATACTATATAAAAATCAAAGTATTTAAACATATAATTTTTTTTTTTGGTAAAATTTCAATTTAATGTAAAAAAACTTTCCTAAAAATCTTGTTGAAATGTTATTAAATTTTCAGAATGTTAGCATAATTTTTTTTATTTGGGTAATATTTTTTGTTTAACATTAAAATTAAATTTTTTAAGTTAAAAATAACAAGTAAAAAACTTGCCTACAAATCTGGTAAATGATATTTAATTTTAAGAATTTTCCATGCATTCAATTAATAACATTGATATTATTATTGTAGGGCAACACTTTTTATTTTTTGGTTGGCACTGCTGAAATGTCAAAAATATAAAATAGTTGTTAATTTGATTCTTTTTAATTCATAGTTGATAAATAAAACATGGTTTCTATGTATCGCGTACGAAATTTCAAGACCCTATAACTCAGTTAATAGTGCCGACCCCCACCTAATTATACAGATTCGGATTCCTCAGCCCTAAATTAGTCTAAATCAAGTTCAATTTCGGTTATTCGAGTGACTCCCCTAAGGGCCCGTTCCCACTTCCGTTTTCAAATCGGAGGCAGGTCCCGTTTTAAAAACAGATGGCCAATGGCCCTGTTCACACTACCGTTTTAAAAACGGATCCGTTTTAAAAACGGACCATACTCTACGAAAAAAAATAATTGTCGATTCAACAAAAACATGTTATTTGCTCATTCTTCAGTAATGGTGCACAATGGACGACGATGAAGCTCTTGTTGTCATGTTGTACT
The DNA here is from genome assembly GCF_061612785.1 of Hesperophylax consimilis. Lineage (NCBI taxonomy): Eukaryota > Metazoa > Arthropoda > Insecta > Trichoptera > Limnephilidae > Hesperophylax > Hesperophylax consimilis. The sequence continues at coordinate 24,009,522 of NC_142849.1, read as the reverse complement.
TATTAAAAAGAAGGAAAAAAGTGAAAAGAAAATTTTGAGTACACCCAATCATAGCCGAATGATTTTCTGTAGGAATTTTCCAAGTGTTAATTGGTGAGTTGAGAAGTGATGAACTAAAGTTCTTTAATTATTTTAGAATAATAATGATTGGATTATTTATATAGCGCCGTTTTCACCATGAAAAATCACCTCAAGGGCGCTTAATGGCTTAAGAGAATGTCTATCACTTCCTTTAACCATCTACTGGAATGAGTTTCAGAGAGCTTAACATATCAAAATACAAAATTGAGAAAGTGCATTTGTCCTGAAGAAAGGCTATCGATATTTTAAAGTAAGAAAACAATAAACACTCAAATATTTTTTATTATATGTTTATTTAACTAATACGCTCTTCCGTGCATCTCATTAAGCGCTTGTTATATGCCAGCGGATTTTCTCAAACTGTCAAAATCTCTTCATTTTTTTGTCGCTAGAGGGCGGTAGTTGTACATTAATGAACTTGTCAAAATACAACGTCAAATGTGCGTCATGATCATGTCCCGCATCATCACGTACGCAATTGGAAATCGGAAATATTAAGTAAAACAAACAGCTTAGTAAAAAGGTATGACTTATTTGCAGAACCTACTATTTTGGTAAAGCATTTACTTTGACATTTTTTATAAATGTTTATCATTCACTTGCTGTTGTTAAATCTAATTAGATTTGAACGGCTTTTGGCTTTACGAATCGCATTTCAGAAACATTTCCTATACAAAGAAAGGTTGTTTTGCACGGTATTCGGAAACTCGTGGTATAAACGGTATAACTTGTGAATGAATCTACCTTTCATTTAAAGTCAATTTTGGGTTATGATATTTTTTATTTGAGCTTTCGTTTTCGAGAAAATCGAAGGCGGATTTATTTGGTAGATTTATAAATTTTATATTTGATAGAATATCTATACATATTAATAATATTGACCTCGAAAAATAAAAGAAAGTTTTTTTTAAATTTATATATTTGTTAAATTATTCAGTGTTAACTAAACAATAATCTGTTTTAACCATGGCAGTATCGTGCAAGGCATACTAGTACTGTATCAAAATATAACTAGCCGTTGGAAATAATAGTTATATTCATTTAACGACCAACGCTATTGAAAAAAATTACGTCAATGGGTTGAAATATAATACCTAAATACAAATATTATTCAACGAATCCACGATTCGACCTATTGTTTAAGATGTATTGACGCGTAATAAATATATGAAATGGTGAATCATTTAAATTTACTGAATTTAAAGTTACTGTTCTTTATACAAATAGAACGGCGACATATGCAATAGGCGATTATTGTAGCGCCCTTCGTGGCAGCAGGACGCGTCCTAACGCTTCCTCCAACCGCTTTGTGTTTTTTTAGTATTTTCAAGGGAAATGAGGCAACATCCCTTTGAAATTATTTTTAAAATCAATCCATCAACATTTGAACTTAAATAAAAATAAACTTAATAATTATTAGAACTTTATAATATGTGATTTGAGTGCAGTGTTTTAAAGTGAATATTCTGAAATTTGCTCAAAAATATTGGACTTTCGAAACGAACGGCGACCGGTAAATGCACTCCAGATGTTTTCAACAAAATTCTCGGAAACTGGGCAAGCTTGGACACTGGCAAGTTTTTTACTAAGCCCAGGGTAAGTTATTACCCAACCGTCGCTTTTTATTGCGGACAGAATGCACCACTTCAACAATTACCAGGAACAGGATTACATGGAGATAAATGATGGACTTGCCAAACGTCACAGCGGTGCTACCAGGGTCTCTTATCTATGTGAGGTGTCAGCGCTTTATTAGCAGCAGATACATACCTGGACGCTGTTGTTGGACGCGGTGGACTCTCTTACTGCAGAAGCTGGTCCAGTTCCTTCACCACTTAGGATTCTTGCTGCAGAGTCTCCATCTTCTATCTTCGTAGAACGTCACAGCGGTGCTGCCAAGGTCTGGTATCTGTGAGAGGATAGTGTGTCAGCGCTTTATTAGCAGCAGACACATACCTGGACGGATGACGAACCTCGTGCTGGCACTGTTGGTGGACGCGGTGGACTCTTTCGCTGCAGCAGCTGGACCAGTTTCTTCACCACCTGGGATTCTTGCTGCAGAGTCTCCATCTTCTATCTTCGTGTCACCTGTTCCTTTACTTCATTTTACTTAACTTAACTTCACTCTATTTTTGTAATATTTATATTTTCTGTAATACCTGCATCAACTGTAAAGCGCCCCTGAGGTGATATCTCACAAAAGCGGCGCTATACAAATTATCCAATAATAAATAAATAAATAAATATGCGCCTCACAATTTTTGCCGCATTTGGGTGTTTAAAATGTTACCTGGCTATTATAGACTTAGAGGCCTTGTGTTTTCTCGGTAGGGAAAAAAATGTTTCCTATAAAACCCTTATTATTTGGAACTTTACAACACAATACGTAGATAGAATATCTTTGATTTGACAAATTGTGAATGGTTACGTGTGTATACGCAGAAAGGTGATATAATCGTAAATTTACTTATAAAGTTTTTTTTGTCTGTTTAATCTAAAGATAAAAAAACGGTAATAAACTTGTTTACTCCTTATGTGAATACGCCTTACCATGTAAGGTCGGAATAGTGAAAAACTTGACATGTTATCACTTAAAATTGACGATTTTACCAAACTAAAAATGATTTGGCGTGAGATGGTAATTTTTGGTTTGATTACCAAACGCGCTCACAACTGAGTCAGAGCGACAATGAATTCTCACACACACTTGCATAAAAGGCACGCAAATCAACATCGTGACGTTCGTGCTAACCGTTAGGAAAAGGTACGCACAACGCACATTGAATATTGCATTTTATTCGTTTCAAAGAATATGACAGTTCAAAAAATACAATGTGACAAATTTACGTGAAAAAAGAGTATTTGTGAGTACTTAGCGTTTTTGTAGCTTCCTAAAATTATTGCAATGCTTTAAGTGAGTCGGTATTCTACTTTTAGACCCAGAAATGAAACATTTTGATGGCATTTTAGAAATATATACGCCGTAAAACAAGGAGCGTATAGTCCCACTACCGCTCTCGGGGGCTTCTCACCCGTAATAAGTAAAACATTGTAAATGTGTTGAAAATTTGGTGCAAGATGAAGTATTTATTTAATTGTTAATATCCACAGATATCATAACGATAATAAGAGGCCGTACTTCTACAGATGTGTGTATTATATACATATTTTAAATTAAAAATATAGTGTAAAGCCGTTATTAACGCGATAATCATACATCCAAGTTTTAAAAGTGGGTTGTATGGTGTATCAATGTTTTTATTTTTTATAGTCGAATGCCTACAACAACTATAAAAAAAAATAGGCAGACTGAAAAATAATAGTCCATTAATTGGTATTAAAAAATATGAAGTCTGAGAATGACATACGAAAGGTAGTATTAAGCCGTTTTAGGGAGCCGTTTTCCAGCAAATCACCATTATGCCCTATAACCCACTCTTAAAGCTTTAAAATTTAAAAAAAGTAAACTTAAAAAAATAAAAATAAAAATTTTGATGTACAAAAGTTGTGTACACCAAGTGTTTTGTTTTTATTTATTTAAAGATAAAATATTACCATACTCTTTCTTCGACCAGTGGTATTAAATTTTCGGGATTTATTTCCTTATCCATTATTGTAGTTTTGATTTATTTACTTAACAAAATAACCAAATACAAGCACGCAGCGTGCCTGCTTCCTTGCGACAGGGAGCGGGCGGGGAGGGGTCGGGGTTTGGCGGGGACTCTGCCGGAACGACTGGACGACAAGTGTGAACAGCTCCATACACCACTATGAGCGAGCGTGTTCCGACACGATTTGAAAACGGACGCGCTGCGTAGGCGAGCCATCCGACAAAAAATGTCGGATCCGTTTTCAAATCGTGTCGGACAAGTGTGAACAGCTCCATACATCCACTACAGCCACTAGGGCATCCGTTTTTAAAACGGGACCCGCCTCCGATTTGAAAACGGAAGTGGGAACGGGCCCTAAACCGAATTTTACCCGCACTTAGTTTTAACTTAATTACTACAAGAAACGACTATTTATGTCAGGGGATATGGTAAAAGGTGCTTTTTTTCTCAATCAAATTTATGTTTGAAGGCTGGGAAATACGCATAAATTATTAAAATAACCCAAACTAACAACCAAAAAACCTTATTTACTTAAACCACCGACTTAAATAGTTGTCTCCGTTGGATATTTAAGTTGAAATCAATTGTTGTTTATTGAAGAGACTACATGATGCGGAATTTAGTAAACATGCCCAAAATAGGTTTTTAGGGACTAGTTTGGGTTATTTTAATAATTTGTGCGCATTTCCTAACCTTCAAACTTAACTTTGACAATGTACCACTAGTACTTGTACCATCTCCATCCCGTAGTTATTCGTTGTAGTAATTAAGTTTAAATAAAGTGCTATTTATATATATTTTGCGTATTAAGCATGCAGCGGACAAGTTTATAAAAAAAACGGATATTAGTTAAGGTGAACAATTATTTTTTTTAAATTAAAAATTTGCTGGTAATCTTTATTATTACGAACATTTGTTTATTTCAAATGCGATTTTAGGTAAATAGCAACAGAATGAATAAAACAAAGAATACTTGCCTATTTCTACACTGCAGAGAAAGTATGATCATAAATAAATCACTCACGGTATGATGATTGACGAGATACATTATTTTCCTTTTATCTCAAAATCCAGTAAATGCTTCTGCTTCAAACAAAAAATTCATATTTAAATTCGTAATACAGCTTAACCAAACATTTAAAGCTTATTTTCAGATATTTTCCGGCTATTCGCTAGAATAAAACAAGAAATCAAACTTGACGATAGCCCGACAAAAGAATCAAGAAATAACAATATGGAGGAGACGTGACCTACTCCCAGGATTGCCAATGCATGTGTTCTAAAATACCCACATTAGACGTTCAAATTCCCCACCAGTTCCTTTAATAATAATATTTGGCTAATTTATATAGCCATAAAATCCCCTCAAGGGCGCTGTACAAATATATTTATTTAATAGTTTATACTAGAACTAACGACTTAAAACTAGTGACTTACCTCTAAGACTTATATCTAGTGACTTACGATTAAGTCCTTTAATTACTGTCTTACGACTAAGACCTATAGTTACTATCTTAATGAAATATATATATTTACATATTTGGAAACTTACTTCACACTCCAAAATGATGCGAATTCTATTGAAATTAGCATTTTTTTATTATCTGGTTATTTTAGGATTTTCTCTTTCTTTTGGGTTTAAAAATGTATACTTCTTTTAAATTTATTACGAAGTTAACGAAATTATGGTACATTCTCACAATTTTTGTAAATATATTTTTTTAAATGGTTGGATATCAAGAAATGCCCAGAATGCCGGCATTTTCCCTACAAAAAAGTTCTCCCGCAAAATACCCAATTCTCGATAAATCTTAGAAATTCCCTGCAATTTGAGGAATTCTCCACCAATTTGGCAACCCTGCCTGCTCTGCTGTCAAACTAAGTCATAGACAATAAAAAGTCAAAAGGACTTTCGTCTCGTCTATGCCACGAAATTAGAAGACGAATGTTAATATTTAATCGGCGCCATAATTTAAAATATTATATTAGTGAAAAATCTTTCCCATTATTTTGTAGATATAAAATGAGTAATTATAGACTTTATTTTGGATATAAATATTATTTATTTGTTATTTACTGGTGGAGTATACTTCTAACACTAAAATAAATAAAAAATGTTTTGGCATTTTATTCTTCATGACAAAAATATTAATATCACATTACTACTTGTTACCCTTTATTTTATTTTTAAAAAACATGATGTAGTAATCCAATCGCGTTTTTCATCAAAATCTCATGTTTTTTAAATTTTCTTGCTGTGTTTAAGATGAAACATGTTTATCCTATTTTGTGTAGAATATTATAAAACTATTTTATATTTGAAGTGTTGTAATATATACTTATTCGTACACAAACAAGAACAGACGTACAATAATGTCTGTGTAGTCGAGGACGTCGCTTCTTTAGATATTTTAAACATCTAGTCTACCGACTGCAATGTTAACCTTTTCAATGCAAGCAAAAACATAATACAGGATAAACTCGGTATTATCGTGACTCGTAACAACGCCAACAGATAACATAGTATTAAAATAAAAGAGGATGTAGATACCCGAGCTAATAATATCTTACGAGCTAATGATGTCATTAATGAATAGAAAATGTGTTAAATACTGAGTCTTTTGAGTAACTAGAAATGTAAAGTCAGGTGCACTCGACTTTTTATTCTCCACCTTTCCCTCCCCCTCCTTGCTGTTATTTTTAACAACCATGAAGTTATTGCAACCTAGGCAACAACAAGTCTGATTTTAAATATTATTGTATCACTGCATTCATTAAGATAATGGGGATAAAAAAACACGATTTAGATCAATGATTATATTTTTTCACGACAATAACTTAAAATGTAATTTGTGAGATGCCTCATGGACCATTACATTATTAGGGCAAGGTTTAAAATTCAATATAAAATAAATCCTAATAATACAAGCATATTGCCTGCTTTGTTTAGTGTGACATTTATTTGTAACTTGCTATTGAGAATCACACCAATATTGCGCATATTTTAGCTGGGACAAATTATGATTTTTTTCATTTCTTGAGAACATGACGGGGTAACACTTTGAACCATTTAAAATAACTGATTATTCTGACAGTAATTTTTATAATCATTTAGGTTATTTATGGGTTTCTTCAATTTGGCATCCTGGCCAATAATTCTATTTGGAATTATTACTGTCATATTATATTATTATCTTTTATTATTAAAAATATATTTTTTCTTATCTTTTATAGTTGTACTATACCTTTACAGTAATTCTACATTTAAAACCGATTTACCTTTATATCTTTAAACTTTATATATGTATGTTAATGGCACATGTTGTGGCGTTAACATTTAAATAAACACACTCACAATGAGTTAAAACACACTCAATTTGGCTATAATTCAGTGTATTATGTGAAGTACGGTGCTTATACTGCATTGTTTTAATCCTAAAAGATTACCTAACCTCTTTTAAATCTTTTTAAATGTTTGAGCACAATGTAAATGGTATAATTTTGCATTATTATCGTCAGTTTTTCGCGAGCAATAAAAAATTTAAAAGTAGTAACGTAGCTATAAAAAAATGTTTCCAGCCACTGGCCGCCTCTGATTGGGTAGAATTTTTCGCCTTGTGCGCAGCCGCCATCAGAATGGAAGAATCAGTAATCAGCTGAGCGCTGGTCGTTTGTGGAAGGAGAAATCCTCTAAACATGTTCACTGTCATACCTAGATCGTTTTTGTAAGTATTTAAACCAATATCCATAATTTGATGAATTAAAAAAGCCATGTTTAATACCCAACCAGCGAGCTGTGCATCTTTTTTAACCCCCGGAAGTGTTGTGTAAATATGTCAGCAGTGCCAAGAGCAATAGTGTGTGGTTTTTCTATTCGAGTTCGCTGGAAATAGCTTTCGACGATCGATATTATTATATGTTCCGTATGTTTTGATAATCTTGACCTCGATATGATGGGTGAGTTTGTTTTCTAATTTACCTTAAAATTTGAATGATACGGTGAGATTTTATTGGACAACAGGGCTTGCCGGTGTAATTTTGCTGTGATGTAATATTGGTAATAGTTCGCAAAACTGACTGACAGTAAATAAATATACCTACTTGCGTTTGTTTCTTGGATAAGTAATGTGTCATCTAAATGAAATGATAAGGTATCGTTACCGGAGTATCTTGTCAGATTCTTACGTCAAATACGTATGTGACCGTTCTTTTCGGGCTGCCAATTTTTGCTAGGGTGCGTTCGCCAAAATATTACATCTTTTGTTACGGCTTCGTAATGTATTACAATATAGATCTGAAATGCCATCAAATATATTCACACGTTCGTAAGCGTCATACAATATGTCATGTTTTATTATTAGTTTAAAATAATTTAATGCTATATGCAAATTAAAATGTCATCGTATCGTTTAATCTGCAAATTTAAATGTCTATTGAAAACACGAAATGATACTCGCAAATTTACGATGATGCGCCTACTGGGCTGACGAATTGATTTGGATCCGTTGGTGATATTAGATGCCATTTCCTGCAGATGGAATTGGTCACCGAGGCAGATAGACAACCAAATTGTCCCTGAATTATTAAATAGGCGTATAAGGTCAAAATCGAGACCTTCCATTGCCTATATTGTGCTATTACGCCTCCTACGGCCTCTGGCTTGTATTATTATAAGAATCTAGAATCTAATGTCTAAAATCTAGTAATCTAGAATCCAATGATTAGAATCTAGTGATATAGAATCTAGTAATGCAGAATCTAATGTCTAAAAATCTAGTAATCTAGAATCTATTGTCTAAAATCTAGTAATATAAAATCTAATAATGTAGAATCTAGTAATCTAGAATCTGGTTATCTAGTAGCCTAGTTATCTAGTTACCTAGTAATATAGAATCTAGTTAACTATAATATCTCGATGTCTAGAATCTAGTTATCTATAATATCTCGATGTCCAGAATCTAGTTGGTAATATTGAATCTAGTTATCAAGTTATCTAGTAACCTTGTTATCCAGTAACCTAGTTTTATATCGTCGTTGCACATCAAATAATATAAGCTATGTGACTATTTGACAAAAATGAGTTAAATATATATTTTTTTTGCATTTCTTCTCCACCTTCTACTATTTGAGCCATATGATAATAACAAATATTTAAGGAGATAGAAACCGAGCCATGTGTCAAGCAATCAAAATTTCTCGATATATTTAATACGAGGCTCATACCGTGCCTAAGGTCATAAGGATCATATTCTACATCGAAACTATCTTGAATTTACTAGAGAGTGGATCCCACAAACTGATTTGGATGTTTTTTTCTCTTGAATTCTGATATTGAAGTTGGTCAGGAGATGTAATGATAATCAGAAACGGGGGTTTTGGGGAAAGGGTATATCAGTTATAAAAAAACATTGCGGAAAATATGAACAAAGCCAATTGCCGCAAAAGTCTGTAGTGTGAGTAAGTGTAAAGATTTAGAGTAAGATTTATATTCACACTTATTACCCAAGGTGGCACAGAAACTTTTTTTTGTTGTAAGAAAATAACGGAAGAGGATCGACTGCACAAATTTAACAGTTTTTGGGAAATTGAAAACTTAGTCGGAGAAAAATGCATATCTCGTGGGCTTTGTAGTACAAGATGTGAAAGTATCACGAAACAGAATAAAGGACATGATTATTTTAATTTAATTTATTTATCAAACAGTGGTACATTTAAGCATAAACAGTAATTATTCATATGTTCTAGACCAATAAAGTTCCATTTAGTTTATTTATTGATTTAGTATAAAATAAATATAAAAAAAATAAACGTGATGAATTACAAAAGGAATAAAACATTTAAGACAGTTAGTATTAATACAGTTTTCGCATGATTATACTAAAACAACAAAATAAATGATAATAATATTTGGATGATTTGTATAGCGCCGTTTTTGTGCAAAATCACCTCAAGGGCGCTGTACAAATATATAATACATTTCTACAATGCTATGTTATAGCTAACTATATATGGATATAATATACAGTACGATACTTACCTGGTAGGTCACTTAAGATTAACACTTAATTAACATTAACTAATTGTTTATTACAGAAATGTATATACAGGATTTAGGACATTTATTTATTTATTATTAAACGCCATAAAAGGCTTTTACAATAATGTGATACATGAGATTATAAGTACACAGTGGTACATAGGCGAATATTAGTATTACATTTAAGAACACAACAATATGTATACAAAACGACATTGAATGTGATACAGCTGAAGTTTTCTTAAGGCATAGAATGCTACAATTATAGAAAGCACTTCATTTAAACAGGATAAAATATACAGAAAAGGTGACTTGCCAACAGATATAATCTAGTAAAATATTATAATAGCGCAAATAGTAGTGAGTTTATTGTTACAAATCAAATTTATCTCCACTTGGCCACTATGGCCGGCGGGTATGGCAAAGTAGCTTCAACAATTCAAATATATAAAATACATAATTGTAAAATTGGATATAATTTGACTTTCTCTCGGGAATTTAATTTAAGGGTTATTACAGCTTTAAATGAACTACGATGATAGTTTTATTTCACAAAATAAAATATTAAATTATCAGGTTAGTAAGCTGCATTTAATATGTTTTCAAGTAATATTTAAAAATGTGTACATCTCTAGAGGCATTGTGAGTTTTACAAATACGTCCTATTAAAGAGTTTTGCGCATATTTGGCTTTACAGTGTGGTGTTTTAAATAAGTCGTTCGATTTGGTGTTGTGTTCAGGGCAACGAAATGCTTGTATGTATGTATGTTTACTGATCACTTTGAGCCTCAAAAAAACAAACACAATGACAGTGAAAATGCTCTCCCAAACACTGCAAATAAAAGAATTACCAAGCAAACTAAAACTGTGGAGAATATAAAAAGGGGCGAAAAAATAGGCGATATTTCGAATCGTCTTTTTAACTTACTTAAAACACTCTTCAAAGTCCTCAACATTTGGTGCACTGAAAACTAATATAATCTTAATCTTGTTGTCTATAATCTAGTAATATAGAATCTATTTATCTACAATATCTCGTTATCTAGAATGTAGTCATATTTAATTTGGATGTCCTTGAGTAATATCGAATCTAGTTATCTAGAATCTAGTAACCTAGAATCTAATAAGAAAGTATGTTATTATTTTCGTTTGCTGTTAATGGGTTGTCACAGGGTATGTGCAATAATAGTTTTCTAGTCAATTATTTTGCCACGTCTCGTGAGCTAGAGTGGTAAGATTGAAAAATACCACATTATTGATATTTTTGTAGCTGAAAATATGTTTTTTTTTCCAAAATTTCAATTTTTTAGTTGAAAATGTTTAGTTCGAACTGAAAAATCTTCGTACAAAATTTGTACAAATTGAAGTTTTGAAAAAAAAGTATATTAAGTTACAACGATATCAATAATACTGTATTTTTCAATCTTACCACTCTAGCTCACTGATAAATACCTATAATCGAAAATGGTGTTAAGTCACCGATATTCAGAAGCCATACATTATTACACGAAGGTCAATTTAGTAATGATTTTTGGCCTCAATAATTTGGGAATCCAAATAGTGGGCGAATAATTTCGTGAGGTCATCAGAAAACGAGTGTTTTTTTAAGGCTTAATTCGTTGTTTCCTACAGAGGAAACCTTACGCTTCATCCCTGAAAACTGTGATCAATGTTATGAACAAAATAACTTAACTCAGAGGAAATATAGGAATAAGATCTCAGACCAAAGATATCTAGTATCTGGCCCGGTATATCTGTAATTTTTAGTAAGATGTCACTGGGCTTATCTTGCCAGAGCACCTATCTGAGAGCAACTTGATGGAGGTAAATATCTCTCTTAGCGAGCATAAATTTAACTAAAATATCACGCCAATAAGGATTAAAAATACTAACAGTGACCTTATTCCGAATTTAACATAAAATTTACCAAGAAAATCGTAAATCGATGGTACAATCGCGAAACCATCGTACGATTCTGTCGATCACAAGTGGTGCGATGGGCTGGCCATGAGGAAAGAATGCCAGATGACAAGATATTGAAAATAATGAGCAAGTAGATGTCCTGATGGAAGTAACTCAGAGGAAGGACGATAAAAAAGACTATATAAGATTGCAGCAGGATGGGAATGCTTAATGACTAAGGATCGGAGCCAGTGACGAACGTTATTTTGAGGAATATGATAAGATAAAGCAGAGTGGTCAATAGCGGCTCTGCTCTGGTTCAATACTATGCTGCTAACCAAGTCCTCAATCACTACACAAGCAACATTTCCCGCTAATAACGATCAAAGGAAGAATAATTCAAATATTATTAGGCTATTCGTAACCTGGGAACGTTCGTCCCTCTTTTTACGTGAAAACGTCTTTAAAATCGATGCCGGGTGTGGGAGGCAATAGCGCCCAAATGTGCGACAGTTTTGTCAGAGTAATTTAAAACTTTGATAACTCGGCTAAAAGTTGACGTACAGCCGCCATCTTAGTTTCGTTCTTAGCTCAATGTCCCAAAAACGTGCGCGTTCAAAGTAAACCCATTAATTTCGACTTTCCGGATTCGACACGTGTCTATAACCGGGATCATATCTCGGAGACATTTTGAAAAGGATTGTATATATTACAACTCATCCTGAGTTCTGAGTGTGTATCTCAAAAACTCTAAAAGATAAGAGGCTGTCAATTTGAAAAAGAAACCTCAGAACTACAGAAGTCAAGTTCGCCAAGTTGCTCTCTGGCAAGATAAGCTGAATGATATACCATTACTAAAATTACTGATATACCAGCCCCTGTGTCTTCGAAATAATAAGAATCGTGTTAACAGTCAAAAATAGCGCTAATTAGCACACGATGCTTATTTTTGTAAGTCATTTGTATTTAAAATATGCGAAATTCCTGCTTCCCAATAATACTCGTCAATATTATGTTGGGTAAAAGAGACATACTAGCCATTCAGGTGCCTAAGCCTGACCAGAAATTGGACTGTCTCCAATATGCACTGAGCGAATGAGTATGTACACATAATACATACTATATTTATGTAATGTAAATAAAGCATTGCGTGGTCATTGTACGATGTTTCAAAAATACACTCGACATTTCGACCATTGGCCTGGATGAGTGAAGATTATGATGAGATGTATGAATAGTTTATAAAATAACCACTCATTGAATTGATGAAATAACACGTGTTTTTTTTTAATCTCGTTGAATGTTATTTTTCCGCTGTTAATTTATACGTAAACAACTTGTTTTCATGTTTTTGTAGTATTTTTTTGATTATCCGTTTTATACTCGATTTGAGCGTAGAGTGGTACAGGATGTGTCAAAAATCACTGATTTAATATCAGTATTGCTTTTATACCCAAACCGACGATTATTTAGGAAATATTATTTTAGTTTTCATTTCGTTGATTGTTGACGATCCCTTTAAATAATAATTAATCATTAATCATCAATTTATTGACCTGTCCGATTGTTATCTTTAACGAGTGATTGTTTTTGTTCTGCGTATATTTATCGCGATTTTATGATTTGAACACATCATAACAAACTTATCGTAAATTGCATTTACGTATATAGATAAATTAGATTACTATTAGATTACTCCTAACAGAAACAAAGTGTATCCAGTACGGTATTCATAGTTTTACCTAAAGTTCTATTATAATATTTTTTACACTTTACAATTTATAATTGCTGTACGAAGGGATTTATTAATTCGGTTCTTGAAGGGGCCCGGATTAAATAAAGGTGGAAAAACAGATGCCGGTTGATCGTCCCACACACGAGCCGTCTTACACAAAAACGAGTCTTCTATGTATTGTGAAAAATATACATTTGTAAAGTACATTCCTTTCCCATGGAATAATTGGTTAGGGCGGAATACACGACAGTCACATAAAATCCCTGGAAAATTTTCAAACATCAATTATCAAGATTATGTATAATACAGGGTTTTCCAATAAGAGGTGTTATTTTGATATTCAATCGTAAAAGATCAATGGTTTCGTTGCTTGTGTGGCACGTAGCGCCGTCTTGTTGAAAGTAAACGTTGTCCAGATCAATACCATCCAATTCCGGCCATAAAAAATCATTAATCATCTCTCGATAGCGCAATCCATTCACCGTAACTGTTGCTCCAGCCTGATTTTCGAAAAAGTAAGGTCCAATGACTCCGCCGGACCATAAACCGCACCAAACAGTCACACGTTGATGATAGAGAGGCTTTTCAACAATAACCCTTGGGTTTTCCGAGCCCCAGATGCGACAATTTTGCCTGTTGACGAAGCCACTGAGGTGGAAATGGGCCTCATCACTCAAGATGATTTGCATTTGATTCACTCGAGTGAATTTTAATAATTTAAATGCGTTGTTGAAGCGTGTATCGTTCCATTTTTATTAATGGCGTAGTTTCTACTTGTCAAATGTCAAAAAATGACAGCTTCAAAAGTAACACCTACCGAAATAGCGGGCTATTCAAAATAACACCTCTTATTGGAAAACCCTGTACAATCAAAACTTACCCCTCCAAAAAAACCTTCAAAGAAAGTGATATTTTGCACCTAAGACAAACCTATAGCATTCGAAGTATTCTGTTTATTAACACGTGTCCAAAAAATTTCACAAAAAAATAAAACTAATCAACTACATGGCGCTTGTGTGTATGCAGCACATTACCACATTTCAAAACCGATTAGTCCAAAAGGGTGACCGGATAACTCATCAAAATGACAATTCAACATACCTATAAAAGTGTTAAAGGTTAAATAGGTACATATGTAAGTATTTAATCTTATTTTTGTTCCATCACTTTTAATGACTTTATATCACCTTTTAAAGGTGTGTTGAATTGTCGTGTTGAGGAGTTATCATGAAACTGTCGAAAAGGTATATTAATTTTAATGCCTCTAAAACGTACAATTCACTACTTGAAACCATTGAAGAGACCGTATTGCGTCAAAACATCAACTCTTAATAAAATATATCAATTCTTGACTAAAACTCACCGAAATAAATGTTTTTTTCTCAGTCATCATCATCAATATACTACCCGCCTCAGAAGAGAAATCTTCTAGTGAGGCGGGTTACTTACTTGTTTGTATATGATTATGTTATTGCAATAACCGCCCGGGTTGCCGGCAGTTAAATTATTATTAATTAACTAATATGGTACATTTTTACTTCTAGACAGAATTTTTTTTTTATCTAGATTTTATATCGCTTATAACCCCGTTTCATATCATTTTTCCTAGAAAGCTAAGACTTGTGTGATCTTAATATATATAAATCACGTGTCACTGTGGTCGTACACGCTAATCTCCGAAACCGCCCAACCGATTTCAATGAAATTTTGTGAATGTTTATGGTTGGTTCCAGCTTGAAATATAGGATAGGTGGCGCTGTTACATAAACGGCGGTCTGTGGCAGGATAACTTCTTAAATTCTAACTGGTTTTAATCTCAATATATAAAAAAAATCAGCCTGCGTATGTTTGTGCTCGTAAAACTCGGAAAGTAGTCGATAGATATCGCTGAAAATTTCATAAAAATAAATATGTATTTTAAGGTTATGTTCGTAACACCCTACCGCAGTGTTTCTCAACCTTTTTGAAATCATGGAACACTTTTGATTGGAAGAAAGATTATTAGAAAAATCTGCATATTTTTTATGTGAATATCGCACAAGAGTCTCAACTGTTCCCAACTGTCAGAAGCAAGTGGAACTACGGCATTCTCAATTGGGGTACTTTGTGAGGCTGAAGGTGGCCGGTAGGGGAAGGAGATGGGGAGAGGAAGGTCGAGAAGTAAGTCATCAAACACGGCTAAAGCCATTTCAATTCTGAATGGTGGTGTTATACCAGGGCAAGACTGAACGTATCTTCCCGCTCTGGAACGTGCCGCAAATGTACTATTTATTGTTTTAAATGAATAAGTTGTGAATTAACGCAAATTAATCAAATAATATTTACTTTCTTATAACGGAATTTAAACCCTCTTCCTCCGGGTTGCTAGTCGTGAGCCTTACCCCTCGACCAAGCAAATTTAGAAAAACATATTATCATTTTGCGAAACCTGTATGTTATATTTTCATTTAATGTATATTTATATAAATTTTCCCTTTTGACAAAACCAAATGTTCATGTTCGTTCTCCCAGTTTCACGTAACACGGAACACCTGTAAAAGATTCGCGGAACACTTGAAACAAATTCCCGGAGTATTAATGTCGCACGGAACACATGTTCAGAACATCTGTCCTACAGAATGAAGTTACTTCGATGCCCGATATTTTATGCTAGAACCATTAGACATTTATTAGATGACCCAAATTTCAGATAATATTCGCATTTTAAACGCGCCGAAAATAATTTCTGTAATTATTTCGACCGGTTTTCGCAGTGAGTGTATAATTATGCAACTTCAAATTACATGTTATGTTACGTTCAATGACCAGTCTTGCCAAATGAAATTATTGGCCCATCCCACATATTATATTTTGTAATTTATAACATATAATATTGTTGTTTGAATCTTTTGCCAAAAATAAGTTGGAAACAGTTTGCTTGATGAGTACACCGATATAAGTATGTTGTGGAAATTTACGTGTACCCGAATTAAGGTAATTTTTCCCTTACTTCGGGTGAAGTTGCTCTTATAATAATAATAATATTTGGCTAATTTATATAGCGCCGTTTTCGTGAGATATCACCTCAAGGGCGCTGTACACATATATTTCTTAAATACTAGATCTATTGACTTAAAACTAGTGACTTACGTTTGAGACTTATTTCTAGTGACTTACGACTAAGGCCTATAACTACTATCTTAATAAAATATATATTAACATATATTTAGAAACTTATATGTATATCAACTTTGCCAAGCCACGAATTATAGGAAAGGCATGAAGCAACCGGCAACGGCGCGAAATACCGCTTGCGGTTGCTTCTTTCCTTTCTCGTGGCTCGGTTCGCGGTAAATTTATCTTGTTTATCCGCAGCTTAACCTTTTCAAATAATAATTTTTTCAATGAAATATATGAACGCATAAAGGAAACAACTTTAAAAAAATACAGTATAGCTAATATTATCTGTGACAGTTTCACTTGATTAACTTTTTTGCTTTCGTATAAAATTATTTACAAAATAAATAAAAACCAGTTTTGTGCTTGAAATCGAACGTTTCTAGACTCCGTTTGACAAGCGATTTTAATGCCTATTACTTACAATATAAGGTATACCAAGAAAATACACATTTTTGGCTTGTAGCTTCCTCTTAAGGTGATTCAGTGCCCTTGAGGTAATTTTTCACAAAAACGTCGCTATAAAAGTAATTCAATTACTAGCCAAAGAGTTTTTCTTTGTAATCGCAATAACTGCAGTGGCGTATATTATAAAATATATAATTATAATTCTTAATGTTATAAAATCAGCACAATTTGTTTTTAATAAATCGTAAATAAAATATTATCATGTATTTTCAAAATAAATTTAACGACTAACCATTGAGTGATTTATTTTAATAGTCCACAATAATTGCCAAGTATTTCACTCCTATATCTCTACTATACATTATACATTTGAATAAATTAGAATAATTGTTGGTATATTCTATTAAATACTCTCGAACGGTGAACTCTGCCTGACTGATATTTGAATACATTTTCTGTATATTTTATTTTTATATTTATTACTCAAGGGTTTGTAATAAAAAAACAATGGTTGTTAAAAATAAAACAATTATAGTAAAAAAAATATTATCTAAAGTTTTCTAAAATTGTATTTTTGACGTTAAAAAAATTGTTTAGGTATTTTTGTTTAACATGAACTCCCCACAGTGGGCCCTGAAAAAAACAATTTCTCTCAGGGCCTATGTCATCTTTGGGGATGCTTTGTGGAGGCTCTATTTGAGAAGAGGACGGAGTCAACGTGGGGTTTGAGTGACTTCACGTTGTAGGAGAGATGTAGTAAAATGTGTTAAAACTCAGGCATTGTCGGGTAGTAACAACTGGTTGTAAAATCTACCATGTACCATGCTAAGCATAAGAGTATAAGTCAAAACAACTTTTGAGGAGTGCGATTTCAGATGTAGGTATAAACTGTGATTACGGTTATTGGGCGACTAAGTAACAAATGCCTATTTTTTATTGAAATATGTTTTTGAGATTTCTTGAATTTTAATACGCCGTGTGGGTCTCAGAGACTGAAAAAATTAAAGAATCTAAAATTATTTTTTTGACTTATACTCTGTATGCCTAACACGATAGATATATTATTTGCAATGTTAGAACGTGAACCCTGCTTTTATTAATGCCTAGCGAATGTAGTCCATATAATTTATTATTATGTAAACACATTTCTAATTTAGTCAAAAAATATGCTTCGTCACTTGACTGAATATTGTGAAGAAAAATTCTTATTTTTTACGTAGGTAACTAGACAGAATATTTAATTTTGTGTCTAGAACGGTGATTCCATACGGGTGGTGGCGGTGGCCTCGAGGGCAAATGGTGGGCGGTGAAGGGCTGAAATGGGGGTCAAAAGAATGAAAAAAAAGTGTAATCAGTAAGTCGTAGGCACAACAAAAAATCGTTGAATAATCCGTGCGATGCACGGACAAACTGAAATTTCCTGAAAATTTCGAACAAAAATAAAAAATCGTTTTCAGCTTCAACAACATCAATAATGTCATTTTTGTAATATTAGCACTCCAGTACCTACACCCAAAAGTCACGAGCCGCATGTACGGTGTCCATATAAAAAATATCAATTGTAATCCTTTTGGATAGAATCTCTTATGACACCCAGTACTTTATAATGATTGTTTACCCGGTTTTATAGCCAAACGTGTTCATGTTCCACGGACTTTGAGGAAACGTTAATAATGGCATTGAAATGTGTGAATTGTTCCAGTTCCTGAATACCTACGCACCTGCTTGTTTGGAAAACTCATGAAGCATTTCCTTGTCAATTGTATTGCCTGTTGCCATCTGAGCCTAAATTGATTACGTAAGCAATAAACTATTATCAAGTTCAATGAAACATATTATGGTTTTTAATATATATTTATGTTGACTTAAAAATACACCGCATAATCAAGAACCTTATTGACTGCTTCTTTCTGCAAATTGATATAAACTCTATCGCAAATTATTGGGCAAAACAAACTGTTTGTTTCAGTACACCGAAATGCAATTGTCGTCTCATAAATACATAACAATCGACACATATTAGAAACACTAGATCTCAGGGTCAAAAACATATCCAACAAGCAACTAAAAATCAAAATTTGGGCAAAAAAGCTTTCTATACTTACCAAACTCTACAGCAAAATCCCACTCTCATTCAAAAAGCACAAAAATAATTTAACATTACTCAAATAAAAAGCTGGATACTAAACGTATGGAGATTAGAAATACTGACGTCAAATACAGACTGAAACCGAAACCACTCAACTGGCATAAAAAACACAATGTAATATATTTATAATTACTTCATATTATTCATACTACTAAATTTTGATAATATGTAAATGAAATCCTCAGCACGGAAGATCCCAGTGAGGATATCATTATCTATATTTGTCACAAAAAGGAATTCGATAAAACATTTATTATTTATTTATTTATTCATTTTCGGGAAATCAACAGTTTACATTTAATCAGTTTGTACATAAATATTATATAGTAAAATAAAACCAATTATGGATTTCCTCCTTGTGACTTTACCTCTACTGAGACAGCATATGGAATAAGTAAATTAAATTTGTGAGAAAGGAATATGAATTAAAAAAATTATACAAATCAAAAGATTATATAAAACGAAAAATTTACAAAACAATACATTTATAGCCATGGAGAGAGGTTTTAGATATAAATCGAATCATAATAGAGATATAAACAATAGAGACATAAACATTATTCACAAACCATCAGAGAAATGTTCTTTTATGGACCTCTTGTATTTGGTAAGTTCGCAACTGAAAATATCAACCTTGGATAATACGCTATTGTAATTATTGCATAGTCATAGGAAAGGAAAATTCTGCTTAGAGTTCGTTTTGTTTTGATCATCCCTGAAAAGGACACAAGAGCGTGTTGAACGCGCAGGTACATTGAATGGAATCTTGTTTAGCAACTCTGGGCATTAAATATTATTGTTGACTATTTTATACAGGAATAGTGCATCCTTATGATGCCTCCGTACACTCAGTGAATCAATTTTAAAGTATGAAGCTGCCTCTGCATAATTATTAAATCTTACAAATGATATCATACACAAGAGCGAAACAACCTACATCATGTTTGAACAGTGGCGGTTCGTGGTTTTTTTAACAGGGGGTTCAGAAATTCAAGAAAAGATAAACATATCTAATTAAAATTTACTTACTGTTGTCCTACGTCAAATAGTCGAATACGGCAGCAGTCACACAACTTAAATAAAGTTAGTGGGAGGGGTACCTACATATTATTGTTTTTAAATCACTTTACCTAGACACAATTATTAGATAATGAGAAAAGTTTTATAGGAATTAAATTGTTTAATGTTTTTATAGCACTCAATGTAGGTACGTTGCTAATTATTATTGTTTTTTAGAGAAGAATAATTTCGTAGAATATATAATAGATATTTTAAAACATCAAAAAAACAAATAAAGGTGGCACGAAATAAATTTAAAAATAGGTAGTAGATTTACAAATGCCATAAGCAAACGGTTGGAGAAATGCAGAAACAAGAAAACAAAAATATGTACAAAAATGACTACAAAGTTAAATACCATAATATAACATAAAAAAATAACACTTAACTTGCATCCCTATGGTTCAAAGGTTAAACGTCGGCCGCGAAGTTCTCGGGTTTCTTCGGTTACATTCGTCAATGTTCGGAGGTCACGTGATATCACAACGCGTGTTCGGCGCACACAATTTGTCTTATTTTTGCAAAGAAAGACCAAATTTTGTATATATCACCGTCATAGGGTCTGTACCGGCTAAGATTATTTTGTATGGAGAGTTTGGCGCGGATTTTAACTCGCACAAATTTGGAATAGGCATCGTATTTTTCGGTGGCGCGGGTTTTGAAGGCGAAATTTTAATAGCGTGCTATCTATAATGTGCTTATATTATTATAAAACAAGGATGTTTTATTTTCTCATATTTTTAATGGGGGTTCGCCGCACAAACGCACTTTAGAGAAAACCGCCACTGTGTTTGAATATACTTAAAAAAATTCATTGCCTGGCTCCATTGATATATCCTAGATATGCATGTTTTACAAATTCGGTTAGTAATTCGGCCTACCAATAGGTTATTTCATTAGCAAACTCCATATCTGATTCCGTTGGCTCGCTTCGAAAGCATAATATCTTGAGAGACAAATTTGGTCCTTACAGACCAACAAAAGGTAAAAAGCAATGGTTCTTTCGATCTTTTTTGACTGCGAAATAACGCATTTTATTTTTGATGAATGTTTTCGTAACTCAATTTTAAGAACCAATACATTTGGTTTCGGTGTCATTTTAACATCCAAACGCCATGTCTAGACTTTGTTGGTCGATGCCTGGTTCAGATAAAAGGTTATTTCACCATCATGTAAATAGTTCATGCAGAAAAGCATGTAATCTGGGCTTTGACAGTCGCAATTGTCAGTCATTCCAAAACCCGCTAACTTTAGACTATTTTGTTTACACTGGTACTTTAGTGTATTAGCGTCGAACTGTACAATTGGCACTGTATGAATCATCTTACCTTTTGAACATTGATTCATAAAAAAATCTTACGTCTCTTGTATTTTTGCACCTCCATGGAACGGTGTCCATATTTACATCCATCTAATTTTATTCTAGGTATGACTAACCACTATTCTCTAGAAACGCATAGACATTTAATAGGTACTATTTAGAGATTTTTCAAAAATAAAATTTATTAAAACTCGGACATTGTCGGGTAGTAACAACTGGTTGTAAAATCTACCATGCTAAGCATAAGAGTATAGGTAAAAAAATGTAGGTATGACTAACTAACCACCATTCTCTAGAAACGCGTAGATATTTTATTCTGGGTATGACTAACTAACCACCATTCTCTATAAACGCGTAGATATTTTATTCTAGGTATGACTAACTAACCACCTTTCTCTAGAAACGCGTAGATATTTTATTCTATGTATGACTAACTAACCACCATTCTCTAGAAACGCGCAGATATTTTGCTTAGTTAAAATATAATCAAACAAAAAAATAATCAACGCCACGTTACAAGTAAGATTATGGCACAAATCAACATATTGCCGGAGTCTCACACTTTGGGACATCGCCACAACTTGTTGTATTGTCGTATCGAGTGAGTCGTTCAAATCTGAATCTGAATTTTCCCATTTATTCGACGTATTCTTCGAAACCTGCAGTGGGTTTAAAAGGTTTTTGGGGCTACATGCTAAATGCATCAACGGTACGTTTACAACCAATTAGTTAATGTGGAATGTTGTAATATTATTTATTTATTTATTTTATAAGAAACAAACAGCTTTTATATAATATGCAGTGATAGATATAAATATACAAGTTAATTGTAGTCAAGCCACAGAAGTTTCTTATGTTAAAGTGCATTAGAAATGAAGTTTTATGTACTAATAAAGCATAATACATATAATATAGATAACACCGGTTATAATTATAATCGTTACTATAAAGTTATCAATTAACCTATTTATCTAAACGCTCCGGACAAGTTGTGACGTCACCGAAACCCACACCACTAACTATGACAGTGAATATGATGAATGATTAGAACTGATGTGAAAACACTCGATCAGCGGCGTAGCTGTAGCATTCGCATGGGGGTTCGACACCGTATTGATAAAGGAGATGGTGCAAAGAATATTGTTGTATTTTCCAGGAATGTAATTTTAATCTACGAGTACTATTGTGTTTTTTCTTACGCAATACTGATGCCGGTGGGGGGTTTGAACCCTCTAACCCCCCCCACCTTATTTGCGTTATTGCCCCACTACTTACCTCTACCTCTACCTTATCGCTTTGAATTACAAGGTGGTATAAACAATGGTTTAAAAGATTCTAACTTACGTGTTAACTTAACTATGAAAATTGAAAACATACTCTTTTCTTTTATTTACAAGTCAAGATAATTTCAGTGTATGCCCGGTGTCAAACAATACAATTTACAAAGTTTTGTGGAAAAAGGTTCAGCTCCCCTGACCGTTACGTAATTTTTGTTCGTTCTTTTCCCATACTTCGAGGCTCGGCTCACAAATGTATACGCAGCACAAGAGGGCGCGGATTGTCGTGTGATCTTTTCCGCGATTACGTTACAATGACGCTTTAACTTTCGAAAATAAACATTTGATTTTTTTTGTGAAGGTATTCTAGAAAAAATCGCTTTGTAATTATTTTCCTACCCGTTGCACTTTTACACAGAGATTATGAAAATTACACTTCGTTTCAACAGTGCTATAAGAAAAATCTACTTACAGACACGAAATTGATAAAATATTGCAACCAAAACAGTCTGATTGAAGTGAGACAACCTGTGTATTATAAACAGAGATGTGCAAAATGGGTACCCAAAACCATTTGAAATGCAAAATGGAAATGGGTCAAAACTTTTCCATTTGAAAATGCAAAATGGTTTTTAGAAAAGCATTTCAAATGCAAAATGCAAAATACCTATTTTCAAAATGCATTGAAAATACAAAATGGTTTCTCAGGTTAAACAATTAAAATAATTATAGAATTTTTAAACAATTTGTCATTTAATAATGGACATCAATGTAGAACAAACGTATTACATGATGGTAAATCCAAAAACACCACGACTACAGATTATGAAACCACAAAAAATTTGCGCGGGACTAATGTTGCCATCGTAAAAACATAGAAACTGCTATCTAACATTTAATATTACAGCGTCATGGACCCATGTTCAGTACCTATTTGAATCAGTATTTTTGTAATGGTATCACTCAATTGCCAGCTACCAGGGAGCAACTTGACAAATGTAAATTATCTCTCATAAGCGAGGTTGAGGACCGACTGATATTTGGGGCTTATGAAAAAAAGATGTGTGGAGATAGTAGGAAGAATGTTGCAAAAAAGCATTTAAAATGGAAAATGCATTGAGAAAAGCATTTAAAATGCAAAATGGTTTTTAGAAAAGCATTTAAAATGCAAAATGGAAAATACCCATTTTGCATTTTGCATTTCCATTTGAAATGGATTTATTTGAAATAAATCATATCTCTGATTATAAATATAATCAAAACAAATTATCTTGGCTTTAGGTAATTCTTATAGTATTAGGAAATCACACAGCACACATCCTAACTAGTGTAACAGGTATTAGATTATAATTCATTATAATGTAAACGGAATAAAACAAATGAATATATGGATAATGTATTCCCCGGTGAGGAAAACATGATAAAATATAATTATGTCAATTCAAATCACACTTGTATTAGATAAATAGCTGAAGTGCCCGGCGTTGCCCGGGCTTTACGCAGTTTTTCGAAATGTCATTTAGACAATGACCGTCCACTTGTTTTGTAGGTCAAGTGGGCAAAATTTCATCAATGTGGAATAAACTGTTGATTTGTATAAATATTAAATCAACGACGCCCATCCGCCACAAACACACATACACTCTTCTTTATATTAATACATAGATACGAGATTGAAATGGCCATTGACGTACACTTCATACATTTGATATCGTCTACATAATTTATCTTTCACCGTTTAAGTGTTTTATCTTTTTATTTATAAATCAATATCAATTTTATTTCTGCTTGAAAATTTCTTGGAAAGTTCAGTATTTCAAATCGAGTAATTTTAAGAGGTGAAAACATCGATTTTTCAGCCGTGATATCAGGATTTTTTTTTCTGTATTAAGAGGAAAACCACATTTTTTGGAAATTATATTATGACAACATACTATGGAGGGAAATTTCAGTATTTTACTATATTATGAGGAAAAGTTTACTATATTATGAGGAAAAGAAAACAAAAATATTACAGCTCTGCTCCAATGTTTCACCTTTGCACAAACATTCGGTTCAATGTTTGTGGTAATATTATCGCTGGAGACCCGGCTTTAGACTTCATTATTTAAGCCGGATCCATAATAACTCAACACAATGACAATTCAAAATTTTAAAGTATTATTTTAAATTTTAAAGTAAGTACTATTTAAAAGTATTATAAAGTCTTTCAAAGCGATGAAAAACCTAACCTATAAAAGTAACCTATTTAACCTAGTTTTTGTTTCATCACTGTTTACAACTTTATACGGGGTGTCCAAGGGTAAGTGCGCTAACTTCGGAGGGTGATTCTACACGATAGTACAAGTAAAAAAGAAGTATAACTTTTTTCGAAACTCCAAAGTTTTAATGTACTTTTGAGGTAAAAAACTTGAATTGGTTGTATGGGAAAATAAATATTCTTCTATGGAAAAATATTTTTGTATGGGTACAAAAAAATTGGAATTTCGAAAAAAGTTATTTATCTTTTTTACTCCTACCATAATGTAGAATCACCTCCCGAAGTTAACGAACTTTACCCCAGGACACTCTGTATAACTTTTTAACTGTATTTTACCCACATTAGAGAGTAAAGTGTAGTGCAAATAGTGTAATTTATAGAAGTGAAAGAAAACTGATGTCTCCAATTTAATAAAATATTTCAACTCTTAGGCTCCAGGCAGGCAAACAAAATTGTTAAGTCTGTTCAAGAAATTGATAATCTGAATAGTAAGGGATTTCCCTCACCTTCCTCTTCCCCATCTCTTTCTCCTCCCAACTACTTTCAGTCTCACAACATACTTCGATTGGGGATTCCATAGTCTTACTGGCTTCAGATGGTTGGTGGCAGTTGGGACTCTTGTGCAGTATTCACAAGAAGGAAGAATATCAATATTTTAAAATGTTTGACCAATTTCACCAGAGAAGTAAGATAAAACCGACCTTATTTTGGGAACACAGATACGCCCATAACTCACTTCTCGGTGTTGTTATTGTTTGAGCCTAGCCTCTTGGGATGGAGTTCAATTTAAAATATTTTTACACTTGAAAATAATTTCAGATAAGAATTTTTTGAGATATTTTCATAAAGCTTATAATTTGATTTATTGTTTTTATCTTATGATGATGATAAGCTGGTATAAATGAATAAGTCAATAATTATTGTGGTGGAATGTTATAAATCACTTTAATTGTTTTTTTTTGACAGTTTGACACTTTTCTCTAATGTTGTTATTTTGAAGGTCAAATTGTTATGTTTTTTCAAGGCCGATAAGAAGTATTAGATAAGATAAACAAAATAGTTATCTTAACCCATTCTTGACGAAGGAACATATGGAATTCGAAAGAGTATAGGCACTCAATCAATCACATCATGCCTAATGTTAAAAAAGTGGCGCCAAATACAGTTTTATATAGTCTACATGCTTGTAGACTATATAAAATATCTTGGTTGCTTTCAGTTCGTTTGTGTATGCCGACACGAACAGACGTGTATTTATGGTGTTTGTAAAAGGTAAACAGAAAGAATCATTATTGTATCCAATTGAGTACTGTGTATTGAAGATTTTACATTTGGTTCCATATGGTTTTTTCGGCAGGTCTCACTATGCATGAAATGGAATTTATCACAGATTTCATTGTTAATTTCGTATTTGACTGTTCAAACAAAAACAATCGGATACGAATTTGAATGATGATTAGTTAGTGGGTGTGCATTTCTCTGAAGCAGATGTCAGCTGATGAATATGACTTGGGAATAATTGCCGATATTTCTCGAACGCAATTTTTTTTAATTCTGAAAAGTTTTCGTTTTCTATCTCCAAAAGCAACCACCCTGTGAAATTTTAGCACAAAATTCGGAAAAAAGTAGTTCGTCACGAGTGGGTTAAAAAAACATTATAGTAAGAAGTATAATTTCTGCAGACACATGTAGATATTTTTGGGTCACAGCAATACCAAATTTACATTTTCAAATCTTGTTTTTTATTTACCTTGTGGTGCCTCCCCTAGCAGAATTTTTCAGCAAAATAGAGAGTTCCTTGAGATATGATTTGTTTTCCGGAGCCAGTGAGATTATTAAATGCCCAATTTGGGGTAGGTATGTTGCGAGGCTGAAGGAATTGAGAAAATGAAGGAACTGGGAAAGAGGAAGGTTGGGAAGTGCCTGGCTATTCAAATCTGCTCACTAAACACATTTAATGCCACTTCAAAAAATGTTTCTATTCTGAATGCTGGTCTTTCGCCAGGGCGATACTGAGAGTCATTTTTTATTGATAGATTTCTTTGGCACTATTTGGTCGTTTTTTATTCAAAAGATTTTTTGGCACCATTGCTTGTTATTGTCCGTTTATAATTAAAAAAAAAAATTTAAAAAAAAATTACCTTTCAGATGATTTTTGACATTGAAATTTTGCACTCAGTGTTGAAATAATATCTCTCTATAGATAGTCTTGCACATTTCGTTAGGTTGGGTTAGGCTATTATGTTGTTTAGCATAAACAATAAAACACATGGGTACCTACATAATATTATTTTTATTAATCTCTTTTTGTTATTTTGTGTAGGGTTCGAGGGCCTAGCGGGGCCCTTGCCCTGGTGCCCTGGGCTGGCCCTGCCTGCTCCGTCAGGCCCCACGCGCCTCTGGCCCCTGCCCAGGTCTCCCGAGCCTACCATGAGGTCACGGGGGACATTATCTGCCCCTCCATGGTGATGGGCATCGACCATCTGAGAGACCCCCGACTTAACAAGGTCAGTAGGACAGATTCTCACTTTGAAATGTTCCTAATATTTTCTAATGAAGGGTGAACTTTAAATTATTTATAAATTGCTCATTCTTACATAGATGGCGCTAATTTGATTATTTTAGGAAAAAACACTTTTTGCCGGATATGTTTCAAAATATTAAGATGAATTGTTTGTTTGGGCTTGTGCAATGTGTTATGCTACGTATTCATCCGCGAGCCGAACTGAACCACAACTTATGGGAAAGAAACGAAGCAACCGTAAATGGCGCGAAACGCCGCTTGCAGTTGATTTGTTCCTTTCCCGTAATTCATGGTACGGTTCGCGTTTCAGTTCGCAAATGTATACGTACCTTAAGGTCAAGTGTGCAAAATTTTATCAATCTCGGAATAAAACTAGATTTGTTTAAAAAAAACAAACCAACAGACACACTTCTTTATGTATATATACAGATAGATTGGCTTGGTTCTTTATCCCTCATTGCTTCACCTTCATGACTATAGGGTCTGGCCTTCACGCTGGAGGAGAGGCAGGCGCTGGGCATCCACGGGCTGCAGCCGGCTCGTTTCAAGACACAAGAGGAACAGCTGGAGATCTGTCGGATATCACTGGAGCGCTACCAGGACGACCTCAACAAGTATCTCTACCTAGTTGAACTACAGGTAAATAAAATTTGACTACACAATATATATACCTGTAGTTTAACCGCTTGTGCACCGGAATGGCTTATCGGCAACATGAAATTTTATCCGTTGAGGGATGTTGTACTGTGAAAAGTGCTGCTAGCATGCTAAAATATATATTTTATTCGCTTGAAATGAAATAATACATTCTGATATTATTCTATCCTGACGTTTTATTTTTTTTATTTTCGTACAGTGTTTTACATTTCATAGTACAATCCAGTAATGTTGGCCTCACTGGGGGCTTACCCGTGCTGAGGCCTCCATATGGTATATTAATAATAATATATATTTTGTCCTGCCAACATATTTATTTTCTCTCTGAACAAGTTCACGGCCATTAAGGAAGCATCATTGACCTTGCAACGGTCTTCTATGTCATATTATTATATTTCTTTATATTTTTTGCGAAGGACACTTATTTAGCTTTATGTAAGTATAATAAAACCTTGAAAATTTCTTTATTTAGCTTTGGCATCTAGTTTTTGCATCGTCATTCTAGTTCGTTTTTGTCCAATAGACCATTTTTAGCGAAATTGAGTTACGTATGCAGTTGTTCTCAGAAATCATTTATTTATACGATACAAGTGAAAAAAAAATTTACAAATATTTTTAATGTGTTTTCAGGACGCAAGTCCACCAAAATTAAACAACATTCAGAGCGTGTTTATCCAACACTTTGTCCTACGTAATTTTAAACATTTTTAAATAATAATTTCTATCACTAAATCATTTTAGTAAGCTTAGAATGCGCTAATTTCGTTGTATATTCGTTTTTCGTAAAAAAAACTTTGAAGCGCTATTTCTCCAGATTTACGTTTTGGTCTGTTGGATAAAAACCAACTAGAGCGACGATATGAAAAGCTATTTGTTTGAAAATATATAACAAAATATCTGAGAAGATAGTACAATTTATAAAAACATAATTTTTTTACTACTACAAATTTTTCGAAAACTTAAATTTTTTTTTATGGTTTACTGAGTATTCTACCCAGGAACTAAAGTCGACAACCTTACCGACCTCGCTAATTGCCGGTCGTGTTAGGTCTGACATTTATTTCGTATTTTGACTGATGTAATATCATCCGATAATGCGGTAATTCGAGACATGCGTTTATGTCCGTGTGTTTGTGTATGTGATTGCCACTAAAAGTTGATAGAATGCATTGTCATTGACAACGAGTCTATCCTTCGAGTTTCAGATCGTGTCGGGAAGTGGGTTAATTTCCGCTTCCAAGATTTGCATTCATTTCCAAAAAACGAAAGTGAAATTTAAAAACAAGTAAGTTATGACGAAAATAGTGTCAGCCGGGGAACGGTCAGAGATTGGCATTTCCTTGGCACTAAGGAGTACTAGATCAAGGGAGCATGGCATTCCAAGGGTTAATAGTTCCATGAAAAAACAAAAGTGACGTGCAATTTTTTTGCTCTCTAACTTGTACAACTTTATACTTTTTTTTTACCACTTATTTTTTACTTTCTTCGAACGTTAAGAATAGATAAGATTGTAATTTAATCTGATTCTGATCAAATTAAAAGATGTCTCGAAACCTTGAAACCTCGAGACCTCTGGCGTGGAGTTAATCAGTAAAAAAGAATCATGTTTCCGATAACCTGATATTCGCAATTCTATCCCCTACGCCCGCTTTGTAATATTAAGTGTGTTGGTATTTAATATACAAGTATTTTCCACATTTCTCACAAGCCTTAAGCAAGTACTTAAGTAAAGCTAGGAATCTTATCTTAATGTGTGAATTATGCATACAATCGACAAACAACTCTTAGATTAGGCAAATACAATATAAAAGCAGTTGTTTTTACGACATATTATTTTCATGTATAATTTGCCCATTGTATTAAATTAAAGACCAATTTATTTATCTGACTGGCCAAAAATTTTGTATAATAGTCGCAAGGTATGTAATGCCAACCTTGCAAATGGCAAATGAAAATCGTTGGAGCGTAATAAATTCACGTTAACAATGTCGGCGTAATAGGCTAAATGACATTTGCAAATTAATTTATTATGTCAGAGTTTATACAACTTTGACAACACCTTGACTGTTGATTATTCAACAGTTGGTGGTAAATATTTTAAATAAAAGTGGTAGATGCTCCCAGTAACGCCCTGGTGAAACCACCATTTAGAATCGAAACGTTGATAGTGACTGGTTCTGAATACCAGTTACTTCGCAATCTTCCGCTTTTCCATTTCCTTCTCCCCCTAATTCTTCAGCGAATTTTAAATTGGGGATGCCATAGTGTCACTGGCTCTGGGCAGTAATTACTTACAAGAAACAAAAATTTGAATTAATAATATTTTAACCCTAGATAACTAATCGCTCGTCGAGGCGATGACGCGCTAATCGGCGAAATTCAAAATCACCTACTTTCCCCCCTCTCCCCGACCTTGACTCTTTCATTACCTTCCTAATTTGAGTAAACAGTGCAGCACGTGATGCGATTGCGGCCACACACATACTAGGACGTGCCCTATGACCATCTCGTCGTCCGCTAGACGAAAGTTTAGTTATAACAACAATTGTATTGTTAAGGTACGTACATTCATATATTCTTATATTTATTGTTAATGTTGGCCAATCTTCTACAATAGAAGCTTCGGTTCCATCTACGTCAAACGTGCGTAAAATTTTCTACCTGTGTCCATCCAAGGCTCGGAGGAAGACCAAACACCGTTGCACCAGATGTAGAAAGGCTATTTGTGGTCCACATAATGTTAACATGTGTGGTCACTGTGTAGACTGATATTTTGATATTAATTTGTTCATTATAAACCTTACTTTTGTGCCATGTAACAAGTTCCTATCTTAATTAAATATTTTTGATTTATTTCTAGTGTTTTATTGCGTAGTCCACTCGACGAAAGTGTAGTTACAATGAAACAATGAAAACAGTTTAGTTATCTAGGGTTAAGAACAGCTTGACTTTGGCTGTGAGGAAGCGTTATGTAATCTGCTTATTAGATGATTTTGGGGTGGATCCTATTAAAAAACTATTAATAAAAAGTTGGGTCATTTCAGATTACTGCTGCTTGTTATATTATCTGTTACATGAGTGTGTCATATTTCAAAATTATCAAATAATACATACTACATAATATATACTATGTCATTCTCTTTACTACTCTCTATAAATGAATTTGATAATGAAAATATTATGGCTTTGACCATATTGCAAATAGATGTGGAATGTCCTTGAAAAATTAACATTTTTATGTACTTGCCTAGCTCATAATGTAATGTTTTGTAAAATGTAGCAGGCAATGTTTGTGTGCTGTATTTACGAACTGGACATTTTTATGAATGGCTAAAACAGAATATTATTGACTGTCGAATTAAGAACTGTGCAATTTGTTTTGTTTCTTGTTTTAATTGTTACCTACTAATTATTTGAGTTTGTAGATTTTTCACTGCGATAATTTTAAAATAAAAGTGTTTGTCAACTTAAATTAACTAACCTAACTTATTTACGATTTCATATCACAATTCTATATAACTTAATCTGACTGATGTTTGAATATCAATATTTTCACCTTCTTATCCTCAACGCATTGGGCCAACGTTGGCGCCAACCCGCCAAAGTGTGAACGATGTTGGTGGTTGGCATCAAGATCCTTTGATTTGTGCATGAAAACTGACATTAATTAATAGTTACGGCCAAAGTTGGCGGCCAACGCGTGTAACGGACAAGTGGTCCTGTACACGTTGGGCCAACGTGTACTAGGGGCATTATATAATATGAATTTAGTTTTCGATTCAATGCATTTACAAAGAAAATTATTGCTAAACCAATATAAAAGTCAAAATATGTCATTATATTATTTTTGACAGTCTTACGGTCTACGGATTGTCGAAAATTACAGACATTTTCTTATTCTTAGATTTTCTGCATCTTGTAAATGCAAATCTACTAAATTTTTATTCATAAGAAATCTTTCAAAAACAGTTTTAATTTCAATCGCTATAAATACTTTTAGTAAAGCTACATAACTCAATAGCTTATTATTTAATCCTAAGCCATCAATTACATTATATAGGGAATTTGACATTTGCTTGCTGATAAAGTCAAAACTCAAGTAGGTATATGTACATCGCTACTACACAATGCCAAATACCGGTCATTATCTCTTTTGACTTAATTACCCATGTTGCCTGTGACATTAATTAAATAATTTAATGTGACATTGTCAAATGTCAGGGGTAGTCAACCAGCTCAACACAAGGCCAATTAATATTTTTAAAAGTAGAATGTAGTTATATAATAACTATTGATTAATACATTTTTTATACTTTTAACTATTCCTTTTGGGTAAACAACATTTTTGTACATATTTAGTTTTTAAGCTACGATTTTGACGGAAATGTTATGTTGTGTGTTTTGTTTTTATACAACGAAACTGGCTTTTTTGTGAAATAGGTGTGTCTTTTGTATGATGCTGATAGACTGATTGGTTTTATTTTATTCAGCGGTTATTGTAGGAAGAGGAAAAACTACTCCATCTGGTTCATAGAAACATACCTTTATTGGTTATAATTCTGACATTAAAATAATTTATTTTAATCCTAAAACTTTATTATTGTTGTTTCTTTCGTTATTTTCCGTGTTTGAAAAACTGTAGAATAAAGTACCTGTGTAAGAACTTCTGGGTAGATGTATATTAGTAGTCGCCAAGATACTTGAATCGTAGAGTATCAGATACTTGTATTTCCCCGTGGACTAGCGATGAGTCGTTTATAAACTAGCGGCATTTTTGAGCTAGTTCTTTTTAAAGAGCTCTATAACTATACCAATAAAACAAACCATTCCATAGGTCAATTGAACGATTACTCTTTTTTATCAGGAGATATTTTAGAAAAATAGCACTAATAAAATTATCCAAGTGTTAATTGTTATTACATACCAGACGTGAACGGCGTCTTACATCTGGACTTGAACATTTTTTTTTTTTAAAAAAGAAAGACAAACATTCCCGGGTTACGAATAACCTGACAATATTTGAAAATCTCCTACTACCACCACAGTAAGCTGAAAATGTTGCTTGTGTTGTGATGGAGGACTTAGCCAGCCGAGGAATTGAACACACTACGCCTGGGTGGGACCTAAACGCGATGTCAACTCGGCCACCGACCGGTCCAACATTTGTACCTACATCTACTAACTACTCAGTATCTTATTTTTCTGATGGCTCATATGCTCTGAGCTCACGGCTCTCGTCCAATTGAGCCGTAATTCAATTGAGTCGTACGCATAGGACAATTCGGCGAGTAACCGATTTTAAAATTTTTCCCTTTGGTTTTCAGGACAGAAATGAGAGATTATTCTTCCGCCTGATCTCGGAGAACATAGAGCGGATGCTGCCCATTGTGTATACGCCCACAGTTGGTTTGGCCTGCCAAAAGTTCGGCCTGATCTACAGAAGACCCCGAGGACTATTCATCACCATCAACGATAAGGGACATGTGTACAATGTACTGAAGAATTGGTAATAAATCTTCATTATTATGAATCAATAATCATAACTAACTATCATACTGTTTCTTCGTGGGGAAACGCAGAGGAGATTGACCGCCACACATTACATAATTATAAAGTTACTTTAACTCTTTTTTATATTAACCCCGACCCGCGTTGCTGTGGCTTAGTCTGTCTGTGTAGATAGTGAAACAATACCGCTTGTTGCTTTTACGTCAAACAGATGGCACTGTTTTTCACAAAAAGCACCTCTATATAATATAGGTATAAAAAAACTATTTGAATGCAAAATTGTATCATAATTTCAAAGCAATCATTGAAAAACTTTCGAAGATTTAAGATTTTGAACAAACATTTTTATTTATATAGATTAATAAAATATTAATTAATGGTATATTAGGAAAATATTTTCCATCAGGGATGCTTTATAGAGGGTCTTTTAAAGGGAAGGTCTTGTAAGGGAAGTGAAATCTGGGAAGGAAAAAGTATGAGGGGGGGTTGGAATCTGGAGTCAGTATGTCCAAGATGACGTATGAATCCATGACTCACACTACGCTGCAAGGCGTTGGGTGGAGAGAGTCTGGCTGGAGAAGTCAAAGGGACTCCCTCAACCAGCCTCTCTCAATCTGGTCCACCACGCAGTTGGTGGGCAGAAGCATCCGCCGCCAAGACCTGAACAAACCTCACCCCAAGAACCTGGGTTCCCCTGCTTGACCACCAAAAGTAGTGAATCACTTGGGTGACCTATGGCATAGGTAATGGTTATCCAATGAATGATTTTCGGGATCGGTGGTACCCATACCCGCCTCCCAAGTTACCCTTTCATTAGCCTGTCATGCTTTCGGAATCTCCACATCCGTTTGTAATTCATGGTTTTACCACACTCGCCTCAGGGATCTTTTATACAGAATTCAATCTACTTCCATCCTTCATCTACCAGTTCCATTCCCACTGTCATACATCAGGGTTGGCAATCCAGCACTCCATTGCGGACTGCTAGCCTTGCT
This sequence comes from Hesperophylax consimilis, assembly GCF_061612785.1. NCBI lineage: Eukaryota > Metazoa > Arthropoda > Insecta > Trichoptera > Limnephilidae > Hesperophylax > Hesperophylax consimilis. The sequence goes on along the minus strand of NC_142849.1, from coordinate 23,974,842 downwards.
TTTTATCAGTCAGTAATTATCAATAATTCATTTGTTTAAAAACTCTAATCATTACAAGGAAAAGTTTTGGATTTTCCCATGAAGGCTGTAAGGAAAGCTGTCATTACATACACGTCATTGATGGAAAATACTTTTTTTTTTAGATTACCTACAAGGAAAAAAAATTGTTTTAAAAAAGATACAAATACATTGTTTGAAACAAATAAATATATAATTTTTTTACATTGTTCACACTTAACATTGCTTACGTAGCACACAATAATGTGATCTAACTTAAGATTAATAAATTAATATGTAAATATGTATTTTCTCATTGAATACACTTGCATCTGTATACCTCAAGTCCTTCTAAGTATTTAAAATGTCATAATAAATAATATTATGTCTCATAGTTGCTTATATAATTGCACACATGTAATGAATCGCCAATGAATACTGGACATAATAGGTTCTTCTAGCTACAATATTAACACGGTGACTTCATTGCGTACAGTCGTAATATTATGTACCTACCTATATATATATATATATATTTTAATGACACATCATTTTTATTTGTGTGCAGGATTTTTAATTACTATTGAATGTTTTTGAATGATTAGGCCCGAGCCAGATGTCCGGGCTATTGTGGTCACCGACGGGGAGAGGGTGTTGGGCCTGGGAGACCTGGGCGCCTGTGGCATGGGCATTCCCGTGGGCAAGCTGTCCCTCTACACAGCGCTGGCCAGCATCAAGCCGCACCAGTGTCTACCTGTCACCCTGGACGTGGGCACCAACAACGAGGTAACTTGTAATTGTCGAGTTATTTAACCCCTCCGACATTTCGCGAACTTGAAGCTAAGATGTCTTAACCGAAATGTCAATTTCACGAAAACGTTGTCTTATTACCGCCTCACAATCAAAGCTCTATAAATGAAACATTACTGAACGGAGCCGAATAGTAAAAACTGTTTTAGAAAGGTTACAAAATAGGCTTTCAAATTGTTGTATCATAAATAAATATTAACATTTGTAAATATTTAAATTTAGAATGGAAACATGAAAAATAGGTTAAAAATGACTCACGTCATGTTTTTAGGTGAAAATGGTACTAAAATCACAGATTATGTAAACAAAAATATTTATTCTATTGTATATATGTGTAATAAACACTTTTATCACCTCATTTTTTTATCATTTAATATAAAAATATTTTATAAAAATTTAATATGTGAAGCGCGCGGCGCTACCGGCAGACATTTTGCGCGGATAAAAATTTTGTGTCAATTATGCGACTGTCAGCAGATTCCTGTTTTGTATTTCCATAGACAACTTGGTAGTGATGTGTAGCTTGATCTATAATCGACCTTTTAGTTTTTGTTTGAGGGATGTAACTAAAATAATAACGGAGTAAGAACGATTTCTATGGAGAGACACGCGTTGACGTGTAAACACGCTTATTGTACTTGACTGCTGTCGTATTTTTAACGCATATATCTGCTTACGTTGCTGAGGGGTTAAAAATGTTTTGAGTGGGCAAGCCGGAAGTCAAAATACTAATGATGATGTATTTTTTTCAATTAATTATCAAACCCCGCCAGTGCCAAAATAGGTCAAAATGATACCCGAATTTGGCTTTAGAGCAGGTCTATTTATTCTGACGTCAGTGCATTGGATGATTTCTCCCGTAACCTTCAGAACTATGATTAAGTGACGCCTTTATTATGTTGATAGAACTCAATTAATATTTTTTTTTTTTCAGAATCTCTTAGAAGACCCGCTCTACATTGGCCTGAGACAGAGGCGAACAACCGGCGAAGAGTACGATGAGTTTGTGGACGAATTCATGAGAGGCGTAGTTAAGCGATATGGACAGAACACTTTGATTCAGGTGAGTGTTTACCAAAATAAGAAGTATTCAAATTGGTTCTTTAAACGTGCAATCTACCGAAATATTCACACCATAGCGTACAATTTACCAGAATATTCACACTGTTGCTAGTATCTACCAGGACATTCACAACATAGTATGTAATCTACCAGGACATTCACAATATAGCATGTAATCTACAAGGACATTCACAATATAGCATGTAATCTACAAGGACTTCACACCATAGTATGTAATCTACCAGGACATTCACACCATAGTATGTAATCTACCAGGACATTCACAATATAGCATGTAATCTGCAAGGACTTCACACCATAGTATGTAATCTACCAGGACATTCACAATATAGCATGTAATCTACAAGGACTTCACACCATAGTATGTAATCTACCAGGACATTCACAATATAGCATGTAATCTACAAGGACATTCACACTATAGCATGTAATCTAACAGGACTTCACACCACATATAGTGTGCAAATTACATGGACATCCACACTATATCATGCAATTTACCTGGACATCACAATATAGAGTGCAACTTATCTGGACATTTACGCTAGTATACAATTAACCTGGACATCACACTATAGCGTGCAATATACCTGAACATTCACACTATTGTGTGCAATTTACCTGAACATTCACACTATAGTGTGCAATTCACCAAGCAATTCACACTATCATGTAATTTACCAGTATATTCCCACTATAGCTTACAATTAACCAATACATGCACACTATAGCATACAATTTACCAGGACATTTAGTCAAGGAGGCGATAAACATTGGTTTGTAAATAACTACTTAAGATTTTTTTTGATTGGTTGGTTCCAGTTTGAGGACTTTGCCCAGCACAACGCGTTCCGCCTACTGGACAAGTTCCGCCACAAGTACTGCACCTTCAACGACGACATCCAGGGCACGGCCGCCGTCGTGGTGGCCGGCCTCATGGCCAGCGTGCGCATCACCAAGAGGAAGATCAGCGAGAACATCTACCTGTTCCTCGGGGCCGGAGGGGTAACTATCACATATTACTACTGTACTCGAGCAGACCTGTGAAAAATCATGGTATATTATAATTGTAGGATTTGTGAAGCTGGAAGTATTTATAAAAAAATATTTGTCTTAGGATCATTGATAAATTTACCTTTCGAATGTTAGTAAACTTGAAAAATTACGACATGTGTCAAACATACAAAAGAAATACATTAATTAACAAAATAAGCCTTTCAAAAGAAGAAATTTTACTTAAAAATAAAAAAAAACCTTGAAAAATTACAACATCTGCTAAACATTTGAACAAAAGAAATACGCGTTTTATATAAAGGATTATTAGTTAATAAAATAATATTAGTACATAATTTATCACTTGTCTGATATGATTTATACTTATCAGTTCCAATTTTATAAAAATAAGCGGGATATATAATTTGGATTTTATTCAAAAGCGGGAATACTCCGACCTTCTGATAGAATATGGCTGAGGCCTAAGGAGTTAATGTATATTCACGATCGTGTTGTTTCATTCATACTCGATTGTCTCTTTCTTACATTTAGACACACATTCTCTCGTTATTAACTGTTTCATGTATGTTTCCAGGCCGCCACTGGAATAGCAAACCTGACCTGCGCCGCCATGCAGGCCGAGGGTCTGTCGGTGCAGCAGGCGAGGGACAGGATTTACATGGCTGATATAGGCGGGCTGCTGTGCCCCTCACGCCCCGGCGGTCTGCCTGGAGGCCCGGCCGACGTCTTCTCCAAGGACCAAGCGCCCGAGAAGAGCCTAGAAAAGCTGGTGGAGAGGATAAAGCCCAGCTGTCTTATTGGTGAGGAGTAATTAATTTTACTGCGGCAACACTTTGTAACTAACTAACCATCGCGCTGTTTCACTTTCAAATATCGTCTCATACACCCTCTTCTGTTATTCCGAAACTTTGTAAAATAAATATGCAATTTTAGACTAAGTAAGTACAATCCAACTGTAATCCACTGAAAATTATTATTGAATTAACCACTCGGAACATTAGAACGTCAAAAGACGTAAATATGATAATAGCGGTCAAGACATTAGTACGTCTTTTCACGTAAACGTGCGAGATTTTACAAAAATCGATTTATTTCCATCACTAGTATACGGATTGCCATGATTTAAAAAACAGAGTATCGATAATGAATAACGCTACGCGTCTGCATTCAAAAATATCTATGGAATTTAGAGGTACATTATCTGAGTCGATTGAATCTGTCATCTTGTTCGTTCATAATTTATTGCGTTTTTAAATAATTTATTAAAAATGTTTTAGTTTGGACGGTTAATATTTTGAGGTGACTAATAGTTTTTAATTATATTTCTTCAATATATAAAGTGTTATTTCTTTATGATACTCAGAAAAAAGTACATTTTTCACAGCTTTGAAATAATGGTCAGCGATTTTTACATATTTTTGACGTTTTCAGAAAATGTATATTTAGAAACGCAAATATTTACGTATAATAAAACAATACGATAGTGAATTTCATAATCTTTCCAAAACATTTTTTAGAATGAGGCTACGTTTCCCAAAACGTGAGTTATGAAGCTTTTAACAAAACTCGTGAATAACACAAAAATTTTCGCGTTTTGACAGTTCGCAAAGGAACACAAAGTAAATAAAAGTCCTTTTCTGAGAGGTTAACATTTATTCTGCACGTAAAAGAAATAACCAATAAAGCTTTAAAAATGCTTTGTTTTATACGCAGAACTGTAAGTGACTTCAAGTCACTAGAATGTTTGTAAACACTGTACCTCATTTTGTAAAGTACATTCCAATAATATAGATAGGGTACAGCACAAATTACTTACATTTATTAATTTTATGCTGAACATTCCAATTTAAAATATTAATTATATCATTCTGATGAAAAACAATAATATCTGACTACACTCTCCGATAGGCGGATTATCTCTGACCTTGTTCTATTAAATAAAATTATTAATGACGGTATTGACAACCCTGAAATACCGACCAGAAACGCAAGACAAAATGCTACCCTTTTCTGTGGCAATTTCAAAACAAACTATCAGGCTCACGCACACCTATAAATAGACTGCATTATGTTGGTAATGGATTTGGGAATGTAGTCGACGTATTTAACTCTTGACAGGCCAAGATGCCAAACAAAACGTCTGTAACCAAGTGGTCTTCCGATGACCCCATGCATTTTTCTGTCTTGAGGGAACTTTAAACCATAGAAATCCCAATTATTAATGGTAACTTATGTATTTGCGCAGAAATATGTAAAATACTACAATGATACATCAAGTATTTAAGCTAATAAAATACTACAATGATACATCAAGTATTTAAGCTAATATAAGGAGGATAGTAATTTTGGGTACTACCTACTCCCCCACTTGGCTATGGGATAGTTAAAGATTCCATATTAGAGATTAAACGAATCGTTGTTCGAATCTGTTTGCTTTTCAGAACAGCTTGTATCGTCTCATAGAAATCATTGTCTCCCTTACCGTCATAGTTAGAAATGAAAACTAAACGGCATATGAAAGAGAAAACACCACGCTTTATATTCAAATATCGAAATTAGCTACAGAATAACTGCAATCTAAGAAAAATTTATGAAATTTTGTGAATTTTTTATTAATTATTATACGAAATAACAAAGAAGTAAGGTGACTGTAATGTTTATAATACATTTGTCTGATAAAATGTGTTTTTGTATTGTTATTTATTATTATATGTTATTTTAGTTCAGTGTTTAGACGAAACAACGTAAGGTTAGCCACTTTTAAAACTTTTTGTGTTTGATTTCAAAATATTAATATTTAAAAACATGTATGCTTATTTTTAATAATAAAACTTGAAAGTGTATTTCATCATCTTTCAAAAACAGTTTTTAGTTTTCGGATACATTCAGAAAAATCCCGTTAATATGGATTTTAGTGATGAGAGCAAATAAACACAAATTCTCCGACTTTCTGACAGCATCTTTAAGATGTATACAACGGTCAATATGTCAGAGGCCGGAAGGTTAATTTCATGTAAAAGCCCACTAAAGCGTAAATAAATAAATAAATTATCATCTCTAAAAGTGTGACCTGTACTGATTTGAAAGAAAACTGATGTCGCCATTTTGCATATGACCTTTCATATTGTAAGCCCCGGACAGGTCATTGAAATTGATTATCTCTTCAAGAAAAAATTTCACTCGAGGTAACGGAAACTTGTCTAACTTATGTTTTTTTTTCATATATGAAAATATTGAGCACCCACTTAACCTTTCCTCATCTGTGGTGTGTATTTACTACACATTGCTTCTAATAACTTTAATAACTCTATAAATATAATAAATTCTGGGTTCAGATTTTAGGTATTCCTCCGTCATACATTTATGCACTGCATTAAAAAATAATATATTACATAGTTTTCAAATTCAATTAAAAATCACAGTTTTTTGTTAAAAATCGGGAACAAATACACCAATACAATCAACCGTGTGATACTAAATACGCGAAGAGTGTGCGAGGAAATGACACGCTATTGATGTCCCGCTTTAATTCGCTATGCGGGAACATGAGACATCCACACTTCTGCAGTTGTAGTTTTTGATTTAGACCATCGATACGACCGCACAGCTGTGTTTGTGCCAGCCGCCAGCCGCGCCGCTAGCCAGTTGGCCGCGAACCATCGTTAGATGTGGACCCCTCGCACGTTTCTTTAGCATCTGCCGATGGTTTTTTCATGTTTTCAGCAATTAAATTACAATTATTATCACTTTTGATATAAAATATAATAAACATAATCGATTAGCTATGAATATTCATATTTTTCCGATATTAAATCGCTTATTTTGAGATGTGTATTGACTACACAGCACCGTAACGCGTGTATTTTTTCAGCACAGTAAGGGAAAGGTTAAAAACTCTAAAATTTAAACCTTTTAAAACAGATTTTTTGATGTATGTAATTCCAGTAGGTAGGTGTAATCCTTCTCACCATGTGTAATTCCTTCCGTATGTAATTCTAAGTGTTAATATTGGCGAGTGAAATTTCGTCCTGACGCCAAATAAAATATGATGAATTAATTGTTTCATTTAACTGTTTATTACCTGATTGTCCCATCTCTTTTACCAAGGTAACAATAAGATAACCAGTTTTTACCAATTCCTATGGTTTTAAATGGTAAGTTTATTTATTGTTATTTATTGTATTCAGGAGCATCTGCCTGTGCTGGGGCCTTCACTCCGGAGGTGCTGCAGAACATGTCTGTTATCAATGATCGACCCATCATCTTTGCCCTGTCCAACCCAACGGACAAGGCAGAATGCACAGCTGAAGCTGCTTACACACACACACAGGTTAGCAATTTATTATTCTCCAATGTATCTAATATTAAAATCAAAATTTCTACAATGCTACGCTATTACCAAAACATCACTAGTACATTTAGTATCTGGATTTGCCCAAGTTTTAACTCTCCTGGTTAACCTTTTGATACATAATTATCAACATAGAGAATGAGGGTATGTATCACTAATTGAATACCTGGTAAGTAAGATATTAAAAACAACTTGAAACATGAAATGTGTAATACAATTCACTTTTCTATCTTAATTTTAAAAAATATCAGAAATTATTTGTTGTAATTAGGAACTGCCACTAAGTATTTTTTGTACCTAATTCCTTTATTTTATTAACTTTGATTGCTTTGGAGCAATTTTTCTGAAAAGTGGTCATTGAGTTGTCCCTTCAGGTTAATTTTTTGGCTTTTGGGAACAACTCATGATCTCACAGGGATCGTTGGATCTTTACTGTTGTGGTGAGAAATATGATCTGAACAGTTTTAGAAAGGGAAAACACCACGCTTTATATTCAAATCAGAAGTTAAACACAGTAGAATTAATATGTGCACCTTTAAGAGATCGAAGGTTCAGACTGCAATTCGAAAAAATCCGAGACTTGGGGAATTTTTTACTAATTATTCTTACATGAAATGACAAAAAAGGGAGGTGACATTAACACTTATAGTATATTCGTCTAATAAAATAAGTGCGTGATATATGTATATTTTATCGTTATCAGTAATATTAGTTACAATACATTTTCATTTATAATTTTAACATTGAACATGTTTATTTCTAATAATAAAATTTGAAAACATATTTTATCACCTTATATGAATAGTTTTCAGTTTTCGGATATGTTCAAAATTCCATTTATTTGGATTTTTATTGCAAAGTGGAAATACTCGGACCTTTTGACAGAATACGCCTGAGGTCTCAGGTCTGAGGAGCTACTAGATATTTACACTGTGAATTCACTTCTTTCATGTGTGCAATGAATTCATATTAGTGTTTCTGACAGTATGTCGTATCAGCTTTGATTAGCTAAATTTCATGCATTAAAATATCGACTGTTTCATCCACAGCTACAGATATTTGTGTAATTTATAATGTATTGTGACCTTAGGGGCGCTGCGTGTTCTCATCAGGCTCCCCGTTCCCCAACGTGACGGTGCACGGCAAGACCTTCCACCCGGGGCAGGGCAACAATGCCTACATCTTCCCCGGCATAGCGCTGGGAGTCATCACCACCGCCACCCACCACATCCCCGAGGGCATGTTCCTCAGGGCCGCACAGGTAACAACACAATCCTTGTTATGTAAGCAATAAGCAGGAGCTTCCACCCAGAACAGGGCAACAATGCCTACAACTTCCCAGGCATCACGCTGGGTGTTATCACCACTGCCACCTGCCACATCCCCGAGGGTATGTTCCTGAGGGCCGCACAGATAACAACACAATCCTTGTTATGTAAGCAATAAGCAGGAGCTTCCACCCAGAACAGGGCAACAACGCCTACAACTTCCCCGGTATAGCGCTGGGCGTTATCACTACCGCCACCCACCACATCCCCGAGGGTATGTTCCTGAGGGCCGCACAGGTAACAACATAATCCTTAATAATATAAGCATGGGACAGGGCAACATCGCCTACAACTTCCCTGGCATCGCGCTGGGTGTTATCACCACTGCCACCTGCCACATCCCCGAGGGTATGTTCCTGAGGGCCGCACAGATAACAACACAATCCTTGTTATGTAAGCAATAAGCAGGAGCTTCCACCCAGAACAGGGCAACAACGCCTACAACTTCCCCGGTATAGCGCTGGGCGTTATCACTACCGCCACCCACCACATCCCCGAGGGTATGTTCCTGAGGGCCACACAGGTAACAACATAATCCTTAATAATATAAGCATGGGACAGGGCAACATCGCCTACAACTTCCCTGGCATCGCGCTGGGTGTTATCACCACTGCCACCTGCCACATCCCCGAGGGTATGTTCCTGAGGGCCGCACAGATAACAACACAATCCTTGTTATGTAAGCAATAAGCAGGAGCTTCCACCCAGAACAGGGCAACAACGCCTACAACTTCCCTGGCATCGCGCTGGGTGTTATCACCACTGCCACCTGCCACATCCCCGAGGGTATGTTCCTGAGGGCCGCACAGATAACAACACAATCCTTGTTATGTAAGCAATAAGCAGGAGCTTCTACCCAGAACAGGGCAACAACGCCTACAACTTCCCCGGTATAGCGCTGGGCGTTATCACTACCGCCACCCACCACATCCCCGAGGGTATGTTCCTGAGGGCCGCACAGGTAACAACATAATCCTTAATAATATAAGCATGGGACAGGGCAACATCGCCTACAACTTCCCTGGCATCGCGCTGGGTGTTATCACCACTGCCACCTGCCACATCCCCGAGGGTATGTTCCTGAGGGCCGCACAGATAACAACACAATCCTTGTTATGTAAGCAATAAGCAGGAGCTTCCACCCAGAACAGGGCAACAACGCCTACAACTTCCCTGGCATCGCGCTGGGTGTTATCACCACTGCCACCTGCCACATCCCCGAGGGTATGTTCCTGAGGGCCGCACAAATAACAACACAATCCTTGTTATGTAAGCAATAAGCAGGAGCTTCTACCCAGAACAGGGCAACAACGCCTACAACTTTCCCGGTATAGCGCTGGGCGTTATCACTACCGCCACCCACCACATCCCCGAGGGTATGTTCCTGAGGGCCGCACAGGTAACAACATAATCCTTAATAATATAAGCATGGGACAGGGCAACATCGCCTACAACTTCCCTGGCATCGCGCTGGGTGTTATCACCACTGCCACCTGCCACATCCCCGAGGGTATGTTCCTGAGGGCCGCACAGATAACAACACAATCCTTGTTATGTAAGCAATAAGCAGGAGCTTCCACCCAGAACAGGGCAACAACGCCTACAACTTCCCTGGCATCGCGCTGGGTGTTATCACCACTGCCACCTGCCACATCCCCGAGGGTATGTTCCTGAGGGCCGCACAGATAACAACACAATCCTTGTTATGTAAGCAATAAGCAGGAGCTTCTACCCAGAACAGGGCAACAACGCCTACAACTTTCCCGGTATAGCGCTGGGCGTTATCACTACCGCCACCCACCACATCCCCGAGGGTATGTTCCTGAGGGCCGCACAGGTAACAACATAATCCTTAATAATATAAGCATGGGACAGGGCAACATCGCCTACAACTTCCCTGGCATCGCGCTGGGTGTTATCACCACTGCCACCTGCCACATCCCCGAGGGTATGTTCCTGAGGGCCGCACAGATAACAACACAATCCTTGTTATGTAAGCAATAAGCAGGAGCTTCCACCCAGAACAGGGCAACAACGCCTACAACTTCCCAGGCATCACGCTGGGTGTTATCACTATCCACCTGCCGCATTCCCGAGAAGAAAGGCCGCACACAGAAATTCCAGAATGTAAATTTTTACAAATATTACAAAATATCGGTAACAGATCATTCAATTCATCTTTAAAAAGTGATGAAACTAAAACTTGTTTAAATAGGTTACGTTTACAGGATAGTTTTGATGACTTTATATGTATAACTTTTTAAAGGTGTGTTGATTTATCACAGAACCCAAAATTTCATATTTCAAATAAAAAATTTTACATTCAAAATTTCGAAATTCGAAATATTAAAATTTGAATGTGTGATTTTTCCTAAATAGAATCATAGTACATAATATAGAATGCTAGTAATAGTAGTTAGGATGAGCTAACGCGAGAGAGTCATCACACTGACTATTGTGTGACAATATTTTCACAATGTGATGCAATAAAGTTTGTTGCTTTTTTTTATTTTAGACGTTGGCTAACTTTGTGGCAGAAGAGGATCTCGAAACTGGATCCATCTATCCTCCACTCAAATCAATCCGAGAAGTTTCCATGGCTATTGCAATTGAGTGTGCGAAGATGGCCTACGAAGAAGGTAAAACCATCGCCAAATTACATCTCACGTTGCTAAATAGATTTCATTCTAATTGGCGATATTTCATCCGTCACACACATTTTTCTGTTTTAGATGTCCTTTTTCTTTGATTATTGGTGTGTAGGTTACTTCAGAATTTTTGAAATTTAGGTGCATTATTACTATTTGATCTAAGCCTGATGGCTTGCAATTAATTTATGGGAACACAAATTACTTAGTACAGTAGAACCTCGTTAATTCGAAATCCAGCGGATATCAAAAATCAAATTTCGAATTAACGAATTCCCACGTAATTCGAAATTTTATGAAAAAAAAAAAAAAAATACGCCGAAAATCGATTTTCTCGGCCGCCTCTTCAAATCCGGGTGGTATTTTAGTTGTAAATTCGTATTAATACCAATTATTTCTTTATTTTTGCGGTCGATTACCGTAGCGGCCGGCCCTGTAAATTCAGATATTCGCAATAAATTCGTAAAAATGCTATATATTTACGCGTAAATCGAGATTTTGCTGCCGATTTCGGTCGCGCCCTACCCTTTAAATTGAGATATTCGTAAAAATACGATATATTTCCGCGTAAATCGAGATTTCGCGGTAATTTTCTGTCGCGGCCGGCCCTTTATTTCAAATATCTGAATTTGAATTCGTAAAAATACGATATATTTCCGCGTAAAACGAGGATTCGCGGCCGTATTCCGTCGCGGCCGGCTCTTCAAATTCAGATATTCGAAATAAATTCATAAAAATGGTATATATTTACGCGTAAATCGAGATTTTGCTGCCGATTTCGGTCGCGCCCTACCCTTTAAATTGAGATATTCGTAAAAATACGATATATTTCCGCGTAAATCGAGATTTCGCGGTAATTTTCTGTCGCGGCCGGCCCTTTATTTCAAATATCTGAATTTGAATTCGTAAAAATACGATACATTTCCGCGTAAAACGAGAATTCGCGGCCGTATTCCGTCGCGGCCGGCTCTTCAAATTCAGATATTCGAAATAAATTCGTAAAAATATGATATATTTCCGCGTAAATCGAATTTTGTCGGCAGTTTTTCGTCGCGGCCGGCCTTTAAGTTCAGATATTTGAAGTAAATTCGTAAAAATATGTCATATTTCGGCATGGATCGAAAATTTTCGGCCGATTTCCGTCGCGCCGTATTTTTTCAACGCGGATATTCGAAGTAAAGTTAGTAAAAATACGATATATTTACGCGTAAATCGAAATTACGCGGCCGAGTTTCGTCGCGGCCGACCCTTTAAATGCAGATATTTGGCGTAAACTCGTAAAACTACGACATATATCCGCGTAAAATGTATTTTCTCGGCCCTTTAAACTCGGATATTCGAATTAATTTGAAAAAATACGACATTCCAGTGTAAATCGATTCAGATTTACAAAATAATAATACTAATTAGGACGATGTATAACCACGTAAAAATACATTTTTCGGCGTTTTACCGCCACGCCTGACTTTTAGATTCAGATTTACGAAATATTATGATTTATTTTCGCAAAAATCAAATTTTTTCGAATTACACGAACAAATTTTCGTGCGCGGACAAAAATAAATTTCGAATTACGAATTAACGAATTTCGAATTAAAAAAAAATTTGTATGAAAAAATTTTTCAGCGGAATTTTTTTTTGCGAAAATTTCGAATTACGCGTTTTTTCGAATTATCGGGGTTCGAATTAACGGGGTTCTACTGTACTAAGGTAATAATTGATCTAAAAACAATTTTATTTGTTTGTTTTGCTTTGAAATAAGCAACCAACAATTTTGATTTTGGTACAGGATAAATCTTTTTGCATTTTATACATATTTCGAAAATTTTTATTTTACAAAAAGAATCTATCTTTTGTGCATAGATTGTTTGATTTCAAATTGCGTCCAATTTTCAAAGGTCAACTTTTAGTTTTACAGGTATTTTTCTTACCTTTGTCAAAATCTTTTGGCAAATCCGAAAAATTATTTATGCAGTAGAACCCCATTAATTCAAATCCTGATAATTCGTTAAAACGAAATTCGAAATTTTCGAAAAAAAAAAATTACTGAAAATTCGATTACTGTGAAATATATCGTATTTTGACGAATTTACATCAAATGTGACCATTGGTATCAAAACTGGTCAACTCCACTTTAGGTGAATTTTCAGGAAACACCAAAACAAGTGCTGGATTTGACTATTTTTCATACCACAGCCGCTTTTTAAACCGGTTTCTCTTACAAAATATGCGGATATGACTGCTTTTGAAAAATAAGAACTGTTCTTTTATTAATAATGAACACAGTTCAATACTTAGTTTATTTTTTTTTAATTTTGGATCTGACCAGTTTTGATACCAAACAACTCAAATATCTGAATTTCAAGGCCCGGCCACGACGGTAATCTAAATTTAAATTTACGCGGAAATATATCGTATTTTCAAGAATTAATTTCTGGCCGCAACTGAAATCAGCCGCTGAATTTCAATTTATGCGTAAATATGTAGTATTTTTGCAAATTTAATAGAATATCTGAGTTCAAATGGCCAGCCGCGATCGAAATTATCAGCGAAGTTTCAATTTATGCAGAAATATATCATATTTTTATGAATTAACTTTGAACATCTGAGTTTAAAGGGCCGGCTGCGACAGAAATAGGCCGCGATATTTTGAATTCTGCAGAAAGATGTCTTATTTTTATGAATTTACTTTGAATAATAACTGAACTCGATGGACCGACCCCCGAGGTAATCGGCTGCGAAATTTTGATTTGTACAGAAATAAGTAGTTTTACTAATTTATTCCAAAGATACTACCCGAATTTAAAGGGACCTCCGAGGACTCACTTTAAAAAAAAAAATTCGTTAAATTAAAATTACATAGGAATTTGTTAATTCGAAATTTGTTATTTGATGTCCCGTGGATTTCGAATTATCAGGGTTCTACTGTTTATTTTTGTGAAAGATCATTATATCATTTTCAATGTAGAAACAGATATTTATCACAAATGCAATTAACACAGTACCTGAGTATTGTTTTGCATTAGCTTTTTCTACATCACAATATTAATTTATTCTAAATGGCTCAACACTCAAATTCATTTACATTTTTACTCTCTTACATTAAGTGTTTTGGAAAGATCAGTTTGTTGTGTTTTCCCCTTGTTCCAATTTGATTATTGTATTTCTTTATATTGTGAATGCATCTGGTAATGTTGGTTCCATCCTGTTGCAACGTTTTTTCCCAAAACAACCAAACTGCTTGCTCTGTCAGTCGGTGAAACCCTGTTCATTCCTACCCTGCGAGACTAAAGTTGGTAAACAAACAAACCATTGATGATGCCTATAAGCAACCCTCGTAACAAAACTATAATACATATAATCATTTCTTTAACACGATTTTGATACAACACGGTCAACAAAGTGTAATGATAATATCGGTTCTTATTAGAATCCTCGATTTTTGGGTTATTATGCCATGTTGCGGTTCATTCTTCTTCAGCTTCTTGGTACCCGGTACTTGACGGCTACACCAAAATTAATCGCCGAAAACCACATTAGTTTAGCCAATTATTATAGCGAAATACCGGCCCCAAAAGGATTAACGCCTGCAATACTGTATTACTTCCACATACATAAATACACACTTCACAATAATCTATACATATGCCCTGATGACGGTCACTGTAACGCTGTCTGTAACGTTGACCAAAGAAAGAGGAAGCGCAACACGGTGTAATAATCTAAAAATTATCACGATAATACTTTTTGGCCTTGAAAATCTCAAATGATAATGTGTTTTTGTTTTTTGACATCCCAGAGTGATTTTCATTCAATTGAACCTACATCCCATTTTTTTTACGTACTATATTGTTGTATGGTATTTAAAAAAAAGTTGTTTTTACTTTGTCTATGGAAAATACGTGAAAAAACAGAATAACATATTATAGGTCATTTTTTCATATTTGATTGTTTAAGTAAGTTTGGTTTTTTATTTTAAATTTTGTTACCCCGTGGAACCATATTATTCACGTATCTATTAAATAAGATGAATGGTTCTTTCATTCACACGTTCATTTAAGAAAACAAAAGTGAAATTAAAATAGATGTCTTTCAGATGACTGTTCAGATTTGGCAATAATTGTACCGTGCTACAATAATCTTTTTGCAATTTAGGCTTATGGTATTAGAATTAGGTTTCGCCGAGTTTGTATAGCTGGCAATAAAACACATATTCGACAGTCTTTTAAGTTCGGAATACGCTGGGTTTTCGCCATCTATGGTTTGTTTGTTCGTTCGTCTGTTCCATTATACATGTATTTTAACCCCCGAACCGCGCCCGCTCCGTATCAGGCCTGGCCTCGGTGTACCCTGACCCAAAGGACTACGAGCGCTTCATCAAGACGCAGCTGTACAACACCAACTACGAGAGGTCGCTGCCCATCACTTACACATGGCCCGAGGACAACCCGGAGCACTACAGCGTAAGGCCGCTGCCCGCCTCCCTAAGGGAGGACGGCAAGCAGCAGCGGGCGCCCATCGTCTTCAACAAACACTAATTCGCTGACTAAGGTGCTTTTTTAAGGCATCGCCATTGAAACACCTAAACAACCTGCTTAAGTTCTTTTTGAGGCACCTAAACAACCTACTTAAGTTCTTTTTAAAGGACCTAAACAACCTGCTAAAGTTCTTTTCGAGGCACCTAAATAACCTGCTTAAGTTTTTTTTGAAGAACCTAAAAAACCTGCTAAAGTTCATTATGAAGAATGTCTTGAAACACCTGAGCAATCTGGTCAAGTTTGTTTTGAACAATGTATTTGAATACCTGGGCAACCAACTGGTTCAGTTTGCTTTGAAGGATGTATAGAAATATCGGAGCGACCTGCTTAATTTGTTTTGAATGATGTATTTAAATACCTGGGCAAACAAATGGTTGTGTTTGTTTTGAAGGATGTATAGAAATATCGGAGCGACCTGCTTAATTTGTTTTGAATGATGTATTTAAATACCTGGGCAAACAAATGGTTGTGTTTGTTTTGAAGGATGTATAGAAATATCGGAGCGACCTGCTTAAGTTCGTTTTGAATGATGTATTTAAATACCTGAGCAACCAACTGGTTATGTTTGTTTTGAAGGATGTATAGAAATATCGGAGCGACCTGCTTAAGTTTGTTTTGAATGATGTATTTAAATACCTGGGCAACCAACTGGTTATGTTTGTTTTGAAGGATGTATAGAAATATCGGAGCGACCTGCTTAAGTTTGTTTTGAATGATGTATTAAAATACCTGGGCAAACAAATGGTTGTGTTTGTTTTGAAGGATGTATAGAAATATCGGAGCGACCTGCTTAAGTTCATTTTGAATGATGTATTTAAATACCTGGGCAACCAACTGGTTGTGTTTGTTTTGAAGGATGTATAGAAATATCGGAGCGACCTGCTTAAGTTTGTTTTGAATGATGTATTGAAATACGTGGGCAACCAGATAGCTAAGTTTGTTTTGAAGGATGTATAGAAATATCAGAGCAACCTGCTTATGTTTGTTTTGAAGGATGTCTTGAAACACCTGAGCACCCTGCTTATATATATTTCTGAGAACGTCTTGAAGCACCTAAAGGCTTATGTTCATTTTGAATGAAGGTTTAAAATACCTAAGCATCCTGCTTGTTCTTTTGAAAAAGTGTCTTTAAACAACATGCATCTTGCAATTATTAATAAGAAAATATGAGCATGTCTAGAAAGTTCTAATATGTGATTAATAACTTTAATTATTTTTGATTTGCTTAATTTTCTTTCTTTATTGTTAAATATAACTTGTTGGGGAGAATTTTTACAAAATCTGGGTTGTTATACATATATAATACCAGTAGGGGTGTGTAGTCTACAGTGGTTCTTGACACATACAATGTGCATATCTTATTCAAACAACAACTGAAATAAGTTCCGCTAATTTCACTCTGGAAATGGTACCCACATCACGAGGCCTGTAAACCTAATCATGAAAATAGGTGCATAATGTAAGTTGTATAGAGTGTTTCAATTGGTTGATGTACAATTCAAAATTGCACTGGCAATCTAAAAGCACCGTTATTTCATTATTTATAGAAGATGCTATTGTAAATAAAGTTTTGTATACGGGAAAACATTTGGGTACCTATCGAAAAAAAAAATTGATATTTCAAAGCTATTTTACGGTTCGAAGACTTAATGTTTTTCTGTATTAAATATTTTATTTTTAAGGGCACAAACTCTATCTAGCTTGTAAACTAGTCAACTGTCTTTTCTTCTGTAAAAATAACACTTTTGCACTCAAAAATATATCCTTGAAATTTTACCGTTTCTTACTACTTCATACCTACATGTTTTTGATATTTTTTTTCAACGGTGCACTAATATTACTATAGGCACTTTATTTTAAACCTTAGGGCCAGTTGTTTGACTAAGCATTACTTTTGACATTGTCACAGATAGACAATCAACACCATTTAGATTTTTTTCATTTGAATGGTCCCCGTTAACCATCCATTCTCAGCCCAACAGATTTGACAAATTTTTTGTTGGGTATCTGATCAGATGTTGACAGTGTTCAAGCATAATAAGGCATCATAAAAAAATAACCAAACACTAATGGTTCGAAAATCAGGAGTTAATGGGGACCCTTCCTTTGTCAGAAAATTCAAAATGACGCTAGTTGTCGATTTGTGACGATGTCGAATGTGACTGTCGGTCAAACAACTGGCTCTTAGCAATTTAATTTTTTTTAAATCATATGGGAACCTTACTTACTGCGTGACTAACCATAAATCTTTTATGATTTCTAGATTTGTTTTTGTTGTTTGATTGGAATTTTTTGGTAAAAATTTTTTTAACCTAATTTTTGCAACCAAAAAAATCTCCAATGATAAAACTATACTAATCATTCTATTGTAGAATATTTAAATAATTTTCTTTCTTTTCAGTAGGTACTTCTTGAATTAATTGTTTTGTTTTTTTTTTTAGGTTGGTTTACATTATGTTTTCTTCCATTTGTTTGTTGTTGTGTTTTTCCCCACGCTTTTGAATGTTTCAGCTTTGTCTGTTTGCATGTTAATTTCTGGTTTAAAAAATGTTTTTATATTAACACATTGAGAAATTAGTTAAACCACACATTTTGTGACACTTTATTTTGATTGGCCTATTCTTTTTACGCCATTGGTTTTCTGTTCTCAATGTGTTAATATTTAATTTGTGAAATCTGGATTTCATAGTGAATGTGGTATTACTTGCATGTTATTTTTATAAGTAACACCTTATCCAT
Source organism: Hesperophylax consimilis (assembly GCF_061612785.1). Taxonomy (NCBI): domain Eukaryota; kingdom Metazoa; phylum Arthropoda; class Insecta; order Trichoptera; family Limnephilidae; genus Hesperophylax; species Hesperophylax consimilis. The sequence goes on along the minus strand of NC_142849.1, from coordinate 23,956,334 downwards.
ATGTTATGTTTGTCGATGTAATAAACCAATTTTTGTTAACTAATATGTTTTGTTAAGTATAGTAACAATATAAAGCCATTCTTCTGTTCAGAAGAAATTAATTATTGAAACAATATTAATAATATTCAAGCAATATGAATTACTAATCTGGTTAGATTATACTAATACTGTCCCGAAAAAGTTAGGATATAACCAAAACTAGTTGACACAATGGTGGTTAAAAACTAAGTAAATTTACATTTAATTATAATTTCAGCGGGTCTAGCACGATCAAATTGATAACTTAACAATATCTAATTGATGGACTTAACTTCCGACGATTTTATATCAATATACCAAGCATGGTTGCGCCGTCGATACTCTAACCGATATTGACATGAAATATGTCTATGAATTGTAGAAATGTCTAAACTTCAAATGGCTACATAAATGTTAAAAATACTAATAAAATGATTATGTCGAATTGTAATATTTTCTTCAATATACTTTGGAAGTCCTCATGTACTTTTTTACACTAAAAAGGAAATTAATTCGTTAATGAGGTCTTTAATTATAACTTTCAATTTTTTTTTCTCCGAACCGGAACAGAAGCAATTGAACACATCTTCGTTGAATTAATTAAGTTTATGGATCGTGTATACGAATTCTTTCAATTCTAAGAGCTTCGTTAGTTCACCTCCATTCATTAATAAGCCAGCTATTTTGCATAATGAACGACATTATCCAAAAAGTTGGGTATATTCGTATATATCGGACACCTTGGAGGCCCCGCTAAAAGCAGAGGCTTTTGTCTACCGACTGTCTGAATCATATTCTGACTGTGCTTGCAAATATGCTAACTGACTATAGATTACGGATTTCGTCATTATCGTATTGATGAGCTTTATCGATCTACCGTGCTAGATACCTAGACCACAACGTGATTGCTTTCTTCAGTAATTTAATAAGTTCATTTTTATTAAAAAACATCTTATAACTAACCAAAATGTCATGATTTTCCTGTTTTTTTATACTTTGACTAAATCTCCTGTGCTCAAATAGGTCTAGCCTCCGTTTACCCACAACCGGAGGAATTGAAGGAGTTCATCGAGACCCACTTGTACAACGCGGACTATGAGAGCTCACTTCCCAATACTTGGAGTTGGAAGCCCGAGGAGAACTTCAACATTAGACCTATTCAACCCGTTAGCAAGAATGTCTAATTGTAATGTTTCAATTGTTACGATTCACCCTGTCCATTATACCCGGTTACATTACTTATTATAGTTCAATTATAATATTCACAATGTAACAATAATTATGTATCATTTTATTACGTTGATTCTGGTCATCATCTATGTATATTCAGTTAGAATTAGACAGATGTTAGTTCTAATTTATCAATTATAACCCTCTTTATATATGTAATCAGTTAGCCAAAAGTATAAACATATAATGAATCAATTATGTATTATGTCACCCTGTCCCATTTTATAATGAATTGTACAAGGTGGTGTAAAATACAACTTCTTTTGCGGATTTGTTGGTTACTCCCAAATCGTCATTGAATATCGCTGAATAAAAGAGTTTTTGAATGTACAGAATGTATTATTTTTGCACCACCCCGTATAATTTTAATATTTTAATGGTAACAAACAAACACTAATTAATCCCATTAAAACACCAAATTTAAGAATAAAATTCATTCCTTTTTGTTATTGGACATTCAATAACCCATTAAGATCGTTAGTTTGACAATAATAATATTGTTTAAAAAAAGTTATAACGAATAATATAATTTATTTGATGTTGACTTTCTTATCGACCTTTATTTATTTTACGATTTTACTAATCTTGCCAAATAATTATCATTATCGCATGTTTGGTCATTTCATAGAACTACCTTTTATAGTAATTTATTTACCATTTAATCAATAAGTTTAACTTTGATAGCATTATGAATGTATTTTGATGGTTGTATCCATTATTTACTGTATTTTTAAGCCTAAGTTTTAGTAGACATCTTTAAGATCGAAGTAAATACATGAAAGTCAAATTCTTGTGATATGAATTTATTATTACATATTTGTTTGACAAATTTCATAAATTTGGACTATGTTTAAAACATACACTTACGTTTGAAAAATTTTATTGTTAACATTGCCAAACATGAAAATGAGTAACAATAGTTTACTTTACTTTAAATTCATTTAATTTAGAAGTATTGGAAATTTCATGTTGTAAATTTCAATTTAATTCAGAAGTATTCGAAATTTCATGTTGTAAATTTCAATTTAAATAGGAAATTTCACATTTAATTCAGAAGTATTGGAAATTTCATGTTGCAATTTTCAATTTAAATAGGAAATTTGACATTTAACTCAGAAGTATTGGAAATTTCATGTTGTAAATTTCAATTTAATTCAGAAGTATTGGAAATTTCATGTTGTAAATTTAAATTTAATTCGGAAGTATTGTAAATTTCATGTAGTAAATTTCAATTTAAATAGGAAATTTGACATTGTACTTTTTATTTCCCACTTAAGGCGAAGCACTACATAGTAATGCAAAATCGTGTGTTTTTTGTTTGAAAATTTGATCACTTTGAAATATTTTGGACGCTTTAATTAAATACTGCGAGTAGAACACATCTTGGTCTTTGAAATTTGGTGATGTTTTTTCTTGAAGAAATCAAAATAGGTGGCTGGCGTTAAGCGGGAATTTAAACCTTATTGCCATCTACATAAGGAGTGTTGTTGTTAGCGGCCCGATTCCAAATGTTACATGACGTGGTGCATCGCCTTAAATGAAATAAAAAAGTTTGCTTCTATAATATAAACTGAACAAAAGCCTCGAAAGAATTAATTGAAAAGATTTATAGATATTTTACAAATGAACTAAATCAATTTTTAAGAATATCAGAATTTTATTGAATATTGTGTTTGGTTAGCTGAATATATTTTAATGAATGTGATATTGCCACAAGGGATGTGTGTTGAGTCGAGGTTATTGTAAAAGTATTATTAAGGCCTGATTTAGGTATTCTTTTGCTTGTTATTTATATTGTTTTATTCAATTAACTATTGTCCTTACAACATTACTTCAGCTAAACTTTCAAACAATCAGAAATTTAGTATTTTCAGTATTTATTTTTAAAAAACAACATTTGATACTCACCTATAATTTCAACTTTATTGGTGATAATTTCGTTTTTTTATGTAATATATTTTTTATTTAATTTTCAAAAATAAAATACAAGGTGTTCTGAATTTTCAATTCATTGCTTCTAAATAAACAAATGTCTTTTTTAAATTTAATTATTTCTTGTAGCTAATTATTTTTCTTCTCCATACTTTACTTTCTCTGTACCGTCTTCAGTGCTCCATTATGAAGTCAACTGGACTTTTTGTGTTTCTGGTTGAATTGTATAAAAATAAAATAATTCTATGTTGACTTCACTTAAATGAGTAGATTTTAATGAATAGTTTGCGAACACACTTGGTTTTGCTTGAATCTAAGCCTGTCTGTCACTTCTATTGAACCAAATAGATAATTACTGTGCACCAATTTAACTGCGTTCAAAAATAATGGGGTATAATAGTTTTGATCATGCGTTGAATGATAAATAACTATCAATTAACTAACATTTTTGAACGCCGCTTAAATTGGTGCACAGTAATTATCTATTTTGTTCAATAGAAGTGACTAATATATAATAGTTTTGATCATTTGTTGAATGATAAATAACTAGCAATTATCCAACTCTTAGTAAATTCAGTATTATAATAATTATGATTTAAATTTGAGTGAATGGAGAATTTGTATGAATTTAGGATGGGATCCACGAAGTCTCTTCGGGAAGGAAACAATTTAATTCCATACATTTATTTTGTTGTTGCGTGTGAGAATATTGTAGTCAAATTGACATAAAAAATTGTTAAAAGACGTTAAAACCATTAATTAATACATAAACACACTATTTTTAAACACAGTGTGATAATAAAATAATCTTTTTTTTTAGAAATTTTTTGTTTTTTTTAAAAATGATTTTTCGAGAGTTCGATGTTACAAAATTTGCCATTACGTAATTTTTGTCACCTTGAAGGAATTTTGTCTCTTTTAATGAATACATATCTTATCAACGTATACGTCAAATATAATAGCTTTTTGTTTGCATTTTAGAATATTTTTTCAGTATTATTTATTTCATGTTAATTTGGCCTGTATTAATTTGAATTTTTCTTGTATTATCTTGAACCTAGTATTTTATTTAATTTTATTTTACCAAAAATATTTTTTTTTCTCTTCATCAAACCAAAGCATCTACCAATCAAAAGTGCTGTACTGAAAGTACCATTCAAATGAAATTAGTATTATGACATTTTGTAGTCTACTTGCATTGTTAGTAAAATGTTACTAAATACCTACTTTTATTATAGGCATCCTTCAGATAGTCAGTTGTGTGCACTTTTCTGTTATAATGTGATGTCATTGTTATATTGATGGGTTTACAGTAATAAAAAAACAGTTGTTCCTATTTTGTATGATTAATTAATGCCACACCATTAAAACCTTATCCTTACTGTTCTAGAAAATCCTTTGAGCTCAGGTGATGTGTACTCAGTGTTCAGGGTAGACATCACAGACATTTAAATTGATAGACCAGGCAATTAGGGTAAGAGAAATCAACCAAGTGCACGGAGTGTGGGAGGTGGCATGACCGTCCACCTTTCTATCATTTGTCAATAAATTAATCTGACATAGTATATTCAATCTTCGAAAAAAAAATCTGCTTTTGAATTACTAGTCCTTTTTACAATGATGTGCAAATTGCTTGCTGATAAAAAACTTAACTACAAATCTCAAATCGGACAAACAAAAGTTCGGTATAGTTTCTATTTATTTTTATTTATTTTATTTAGACACTTTTACAAATGTGTTATAATTTCCTACCTCACTCATTTTTAGCGTTGTTACGCCAGGTGGTTCATTTAAAAATGAACATTCAGATCCTGCATAGAAAAGTCCCACAATGCGCTGAAAACCTTTGCCTTACTTTACTTTTCTGCGCAGGATCTGGTTATTTCAATGTGCGCTCTTCCGCGGTCAATGTACAACTGATGCCAAAAATATGGTCACATGGTTTGCCTCCAGCCGTCAAAATGATACCCGGATTTCATGTTAGAGCAAATCTATCAATTTGGAAGTCTATGGTACACACTTAGAATTTTGTCATTTTGGAGTTGGATAAAAATGAATAGTTTACATTTATTACTTAGTAAATCATTTTAATATTATATATTAAAATATTAATAACATTGGTCACGCATAAATTGCATGACACGTCCATTACAGTCGATAGATTGCCGGCTACTATTGGCAACCGCGCATCGTGATACGGAGCGAAATCCCGTAATCCCTCACTCACTAACGCACCACTCGGCGAGTTATCAACGCACATAGACATACATATATATCAACAAATTTTTTACAGATTTTCCGACAAAACATTTTTTCTGATGAATTCGATAAATACAAATATATTTTATCCTATACAAAAAAATATGAACTCTGTTTAATGTATTCGCAGAGATATTGAAATAATTATAGAAATGTCAGATCAGTTGGCAGCACAGACAAGAAGGATTAATATTAAATTTACTTCTTAGATATCGCAGGAATTATTTGTGGAAATAAAAAAAATTCAGAACATGAATTTTAACGATGTTTTTATTTATGAAAACTTTTTGTATGAAAAAAACAGACTTATCTCCATACAAAAGGTTTTTTCACATAAAAAAAGATATATATATATACATGACCATAGAAAACCATCTGCGAACCTGCATTTGTAACATATCATTTCCTAACCTTTTTCCCTAACCAACTCCCTTTTCTCCCTTTCCAGGCATAGCCACATCGGGGTATGTCAAGGACAATGCGGAAGAGCAAATAAAATCTCACATATCGTCCCACCAGTACGACGCTTCCTATGTAGCATCAATTCCCCAATCCTATCCGTATCCTGAACCTAAAGAAATCTACGTCTTAAAAGAAGTTCAACTGGAGGAGGCACCCATTCAGTAAATATACCGTTTATTCTAATACATACTCTTTTAGTGAAATACAAAGTTTACCATTCTGATTATGTACGGAATATAAATGTATATCATACGGGAGTTACAGCCGGGTGATTTGTGTATATTTCGATACACTACTTTCAGAGTGCAACAAGTCCTTATTCGGCAGAATTGAAAATTTTGGTAAAAAAAAAAGGAATACGTTTTGATGGTCGCCGATGCCATCTGAGTATTTTTTTTTCAAATTTAAAATGGTAATGTTTCTTCATTTCCACAATGGCGTTCAACGTGTTAATACCCCTTACCATGTAAGGTAGGAACAGTGAAAAACTTGACTTGTTTTCACTTAAAACGTCCGATTTTACCAAACCAACAAATGATCTGGCGTGAGATGGTAATTTTTGATTTAATTACCAAACGTGCCCTATGAAAAAACGTTCACTCTCCCACTTAGTCAGAGCGCGTAAAGACAATGAATTCTCTCACACACACTTGCATAAAGATGCCGCTAGTAAACAACATGACGTTAGTGCTAACCGTTAGGAAAAGGAACGCATATTAAATGTTGTATTTTACGCCTTTTAAAACATATGACACTTGAAAAAATACAATACGTCAAATTTACATGAAAAAAGAGAATTTGTGAGTACTTACTGTTTTTGTAGCTTCCTTAGATTATTGCAATTCTTTAAGTGAGTCGGTATTCTACTTTTAGACCCATTAATGAAACATTTTGATGGCATTTTCGAAATATATACGCCGTAAAACAGGGAGCCTATAGTTTCACCGCCATCACCGGGGGCTTCCATCCCGGAATAAGTAAAAAACTGTGAAATGTGTTGAAAATTTGGTGCAAGATGAAGTATTTATTTAATTGTTAATATCCACAGATAGCATAACGATAATAAGAGGCCGTACTTCTACAGATGTGTGTATTATATACATATTTTAAATTAAAAATATTGTGTAAAGCCGTTATTAACGCGATAATCATAGATCCAAGTTTTAAAAGTGGGTTGTATGGTGTATCAATGTTTTTATTTTTTATGGTAATAATAGTCCATTAATTGGTAACAAAGAATATGAAGTCTGAGAATGACATACGAAAGGTAGTATTAAGCCGTTTTAGAGAGCCGTTTTCCAGCAAATCACCATTCTGCCCTATAACCCACTCTTAAGAAGTAATTCGAATACGTAAATTTTTCAGTTTCAAAGAGTACCAAGATATAAATTTACAGCATTAGCTGTGTGTTCCATAAAATATATTTTTTAACTTGCTCCATCGAGATGATGCACTTTGTATTGTAAACATTTAATTAATGATTACATTCTGAGAAGGAATAATACAATAATTACTGAATTCCAGAATTTCAAGCTAATTCGTCTTAATTATTGCCAATGTCACATGTCTTGAAACAGTGATTTCTGAGTTATAACTCTGGACTAGTGTATCGATTTTTACTTTCAATGTGAAAAGGCCATTATTCAGGGTGTCCGGGGGTAAAGTGCACTAACTTCGGGAGGTGATTCTACATGATGGTAGAAGTAAAAATACAAAAAACTTTTTTTCCCATACTAAAATATTTTTCCATAGAAGAATATTTATTTGCCCATACAAAAAATTCAACATTTTTACCTTAAAACTATCTTCAAATGTTGGAATTTCGAAAAAAGTTATCTACCCCTCAAATTAGTGCACTTTACCCCCGGACACCCGGTATTCCCCACCTTTTTTTAAATGACCTATCTAGTCATTGGAGGGGCCCATCACTTTCCCAAGGACTGTATAAGGAAACTGATTGTTTACCTCCTTCGCAGTACACACCAATTTGTTAGATGCTCATATTAAAACTGATTGTTTACCTCCTTCGCAGTACACACCAATTTGTTACATGCTCATATTAAATTATTATGAATGACTCTAGACCAGTGTTTCCCAGCCTTCTTTATGCCATGCCCCACCGTAGTCTTTTTAAAAGTCAGATGCCCCACTGAAATGTTGTTTAATTAAACAGCAGGTAAATTTTCAAATCATATTGTAATATGTTTGTAAACATATTAACCCCTAATGAAATTAAATAAAACCTATTCTAATAGATATACTATAACTGAAATTATTACAAAACACAAATTAAATGTAATTAAGTAGAATAAAACACAATTGAGAATCAAAATTTAGTAGGTACAACCACACACATAATATCACGCCTAATTCATTATTAAATTCAGTTACACTTGCTACAAAGAAATTTTATGTCCGGATCTAATCTAATCCAATCGATTTCGTTTTTTAGTGAGTAAATCGCTTATGGCGCTAAAACCACATTCCACCAAATAAGATGAGGGAAAGGGTAATAATAATTTTCTGGCATGCAAAGTAATATTAGAATATTTTGTGTTAGTTTCTTTGCAAATCCGTGATATTATTCCTTTTATATTAAATAAATTTGTAATTGAATCATCATTTTACATTTATGAAAGTTCCTCTTGATACAGTTGTTCATTTGAAATATCTACTAGCATTGGTTGTGTCAACCAAGCTGGAAAATTTATTTCCTTTAAATCAGCAGATGGTCGAAAATAACAAGTTCAGCACTATCAGTGACTTCAAATTTTTGGGCCCAGTACCAATACAGCATCTTCAGCTACATCCTGCACAGTTTCTGTGTTTTTAGATAATTATTGAAATTGTAACGGGTTTCATTCAATTTTAAGTACAATTTGGCGTATATTTCAATTTTGTACATCTCAGGCATTTTTTTGTACGACCGATGAGTATTCCCCTTTATATGTGGAATGCCTACGTATCTCAATTCGGAAGCGTGGTGCCCCACCTCTGAGGTGTTATGCCCCACCGGTGGGGCGTACGCCCCACCATGGGAATCACTGCTCTAGACCCTCCAGTGTCCCTGCATACAGTGTCTGGTCGAACATATACATATATATATATATATATATATATATATATATACACTCAATAACAAATATACAGTACATAAAAAATAAACACAATTTTAAATAATTTATCCTCATAATTGCCGGATTTAAACTAAACAAAAATATCTCTATATAGTCAGACGAATTGTACACAATCGAACACAGACGACAGGTGAGGTAAGAATTGTTTCTGTTTTTCCAGTACACGTTTTTAATGAAAGGTGCCTCGAGAAACTAGCACCAATAATCTCTCTAATAACTGCCCATAGTCAGGAGATTAGCACCTGTAAACGGATGACGTTTGCCACACGAGAATTGATAATGCTAATAACAGTTCGACTCTTGTCAGCTTTTGTGTTTTTGTCTTCTATACCACGTTCAGGGTATCTACCACGGTCGATCGATAAAGGAATTATCGATAATTTCGAAACCTTGTCATCGTTCCTGAGCACGACTGGAGATCGCTAACGTACAAACGACAGTACCCGTTGAATGAATTTAGATCACTTAGTTGTTGTGAAGTGTTCTTTGGCGAACTGCAATTAAGCTCGGAAACGATGACAAGTAACCTACAAATATCGATAAAACCATTATCGTTCGACCGTGCTAGCTACCCAGTGCTTAATTTCCTTAAAAGTAACATCTGTACAAAATACTTGAAATTTCGTTGCCCCTTAGGTTTATCTGCGAAGAGTCAATCGAATTTCAGATAACTATTTTTTAAAGTACCTATATTATCTTTTTTGTTGTTTGTTTTTGGGGTGTTATGCCGTGTTGCGCTAACTCCTTCTTTAGCCGACGTTTCGGACATCGTTGCAGTGTCCATCATCAGGGCAGATCCTGTAGATCCGAAGATCTACCAGGATCTACCGGATCTGCCCTGATGATGGACACTGCAACGATGTCCGAAACGTCGGCTAAAGAAGGAGTAAGCGCAACACGGCATAACACCCCAAAAACAAACAACAAAAATGCTTTTGGCCGTGAAAATCTAAAAACTTACCTACCTATATTATCATTTATCGTGGAATTCTTAGGTGGAACACACAAATGTTATATTATTCGTTACAATTTACTTATACAACTATTTGCAAAATCTCGTTATGTAGAAACTGATAATGTTTTTTTCCGTTTAATTTAGAAAAGACTGATTTTGTTTGAAGACTCCATGCTTAACCAAGAAGGTGGTACCAATATGGGCAAGAAGTTATTGAGATTTTATTTATTATTATGTACTTAATTTAAGAACCTGTAATGAAATATAATAATGCTATTTTAGTGTTTTCAAAATTAATCTCTGTATTGAATAATGTTTTTTTAATGAACCTAATTTTGTTTTTTTACTAGACTTTTTTATTTTTATTTTACATGGCAGCAGGATAGCATTTCAAACCTGTAGTTTATGTTATATTTGTATTTGAATAATATTTAAATCCATACCACATTACACATAAAAAAGTATATTTTATGTAATTAAAAAAAGTATCTTTTAATAAATATTTATTATTTTTTCATACATACATTATGATAAAAAGTATTTAATACTTATTTAAAAAATATATAAAAAACACAAAATTGTAAAATAATATGTTAAGTATGTAAATATTAATTTTTGGAAATTTGCACTGTGTAATATCATTGTAAATGTTTTTCTATGAAAATTATGTTGTCTGTAAAAAGTCAACAATTACGATATTGTTGTGGATTTTAAATAAATTATAAATTTTAATACAGACAAAAAAATCGGTCCTTATAAAAGTGAACGATTTATACTTATGAACGTTTTCTTAGTCTAGAGAAAATTCTATTTCGTTCAAAATTGATTTAAAAAATTTACCTTTTGATCTAACGAATTTTTGTTTTGTCAATGACTAGATTTGTTTTGTTTTCTAAACAAATTTTAAGTAGTATAGCAAAAACAGTAAAAAAACATAAAAATAAAAAAAAATTTAAATAAAAAAAAATAAACTAGCAAAACTAATTAAGGCGATTATTCACACAATCTGTTGATCGCAACCGAAGATATAAATGACAAAAAATAAATAATATTATTAAAAAAATGTTCAAGTACAAAAAGCCGCCAAAAAGTTAATTAATGTATGAAAAGACAACTGTAAAAAATATTAAATATATAGTTATTAATTATTACTTTAAATAGGAACTAAGTAAAATATATATTAAAATATTTATTTGAATGAATCCTAAAGATTTTTCATATCATTTTACCTACCAGGTAATACTCTGCAATAGTATATGTAGCAATCTTAGCATGAAATGTGTTTAGTAAAAATAAAACGCATCTAAGTACTTGCAAATAAGGATTAATTTGATACTCATTCAAATCAAAATTATCTTATATTACTGTTACAAAATATTAATGTATGAATATTTACCATTTAATTGCCTTATTTTACTGTACTATTGGAGGATACTTATTCTATAATTTGCATGTCGCAATTAAGGTTTAAATTTGACACTGATTTAAATTATAATTACATTTGTTTGCAGCTTTAAAACATGTCGCATTGAAATGCGTTTAAGATTAGCAGTTTAGTGCCCTGTTGCATGATACCATCGGAGGGACATTGCAAGAACAGGTGACGCATTCGTCTTGTCCCACAACGGAGTCTCCGATGTCCATTGTTTCATTTCCGTATTTGCATTTCATATCCGGGTTGGCGCTCTTGGTACTAGCTGTGGGCTCGATCTTGTCATCCTTTTCAACTGAAAATATGTAAATTGTTATGTGCGCAACAAGGTTTTCGGTCTGTGATATCAACATGTCCATTGTGGGCGAGATTGGTCAGAATTGTCGAGATATACCGAGCATAGTAAATAGAGAAGCATTTTTTTTAGATTACACCTTTATAACTCCTTCCAGAGAAGATGGGGCTAGTGTTGAGTTTGTGTTATAATGTATCAAAAATATTAAATTAATAAAAGAACAAAACAACAGTGGACCATACACGGAGCCTTGTGGTATTCTGTTTTTTGCATATTAATATTGTACTTCATCGGTTTGGTTGAAAAACGGAATTATGCAGTCAAAAAGTCTCATAATATACATAAACCTGATATTTTTGTGTACTCAGCAGTATGGATGTTGTTAACACTGAAAGCATGGTTTTTACGTGTGTAACTAAAATTGATCAATAACATCTAATTTACTTACGGCACTTCCAATCAATAGGGCAGCATTCCCTAGATTCCAGATAAACTGGAGCACATCTGGATCTGATCTCATCAGACCTGTACAGTTCCAAGCCACAGTTGATGGTTTGACACCAGGTTCCGTTGAGGGTACCATCAAACTCCTTAGTGCAAATGCATTCCTTGCAGGTCTTGTCTGGGTAGAACCTCTCGCCTTCCTTGTACTCCTTCGACTCCCATGTGCAGGTGCTTAGTGCTTTGATTTCAACGTCATCTGTACAGAAATAAAACTATTGATGAAATTATCTGAACCGATAAAGCTTTCTCGGATATTGGAGAAATTATTTCATAGAGCGTGTATCCACGACAGAGAATAGATAAGCTGACGATTTAAAGTTTCAAAGAGAACTGTCTACATCGGATGGGTAAGAGTCAAACAGAGAGAAAAGAGCAAAACAGGTGGCTGTGCATAGAGCGTGTATCCACGACAGAGAATAGATAAGCTGACGATTTAAAGTTTCAAAGAGAACTGTCTACATCGGATGGGTAAGAGTCAAACAGAGAGAAAAGAGCAAAACAGGTGGCTGTGTTAAGCGGGAATATCAACCTTATCGCCATCTACATAATGAATGTTATTGTTAGTGGCCCGATTCCAAACACGACGTGGTGCATCGATTAACAATGTTCCATTAAAAAAGCATACGAACGATAAATGTAAGGGTAGATTTTTTTTTTAAAGAACTTAATTCCCGGGTTCCGAATGTCCTGACAATACTTGAAAATCTCCTACTACGACGACAGTAAGCGGAAAATGTCGCTTGTGTTGTATGAAGGTCTTTCCCAGCCAAGGAATTGAACACACGACCCCTGGGTGGGACCCAAACGCGATGTCAACTCAGCGACCGACCGGTCATTTCCATGTTTCCGTGTTTTCTTTAGTAAAGCTGTTTATGTTTATTGAAGTTTCTTGTAGGTATAAAAAATACATGATATAAGGTTCACAAGATTCGGTAAAACTGGACACTTAAAGAAAGCTGATACCCAAGCTTGACGTCAGAATACCAATGTAGAGGATGAAAAAGATTTCATTAAATAAAATATTTTTATATGATGGGATATTAGAAACTAAGAGGATAAGTGCAAATAAATATGCGATTTTTCCTTACCACACACTTCGTTCTCGCTGCAGCAACTGTCCATTTTATATTGTTTTATGCAGTCAGATTTCTTTCCATCTTCAGAACCAAAGTTTTCTGGACATTCTACTGATGCACACGAGAAAGCACTCCTGGAATATACCAAAAAATCAAACAAATTGATTAATTAATCTAAACCACATAAAGGCAAAAGATAAGTTTTGCCAACCAATTCTGTAAGGGAAAAGATCGAATGTAGCAAGAAATGCGTCATCTGGTGTCCGGTAATTCAATTACGAGAACACATAATTTTTACTTTGTTTCAAACATGAATCTGATTAGCCGAGTATTGTGTTTTTACTTACTTTTCGTCATAGCTTTCAATACAGGAACATTCAACGGAGCATTTGTGATCGTTGACACTTTTTTCAATAGTTTGTCTCAGCTCATACTCCTTGCTCCTGAAAAATCAATAAAACAGAAATGATTTTATCTGGCAATTTAGGTAAGAAATGATAGGTACACTTTGGGGAGAAAGTGGCATCAAAACCACCAAACTGGAATCCCATTAAAGATTTTTTTCACTGCCATATTGTTTTCCTTGTATTATTTTGTTTAATATTGACATCTTGTTGTGCACATGTCTAGTGTGCTCGAAGTACATTTCAATTTTCCTTTATTGGCATCGTGTTGTGGACGTATCTAGTGTGCTCAAAGTACAGGTCAATTTACGAAAATATCCATTTACCGATTGTCTTTCTCAAACAGATAACCAGTCTCATTGTCCTGTCTGTGGAAAAAGATGGGCAAAGGGTAGAAAGGTCACGTAAAACACGTCATCAGTTTTATTTCAAATCAGGATAGATGACCAAAGGAGACTTCAGACTCTCTTCAAAGGACGTTCAGTTTATAAGAAGAATCAGACCCCGAACGGTCCAATAATCAATAATCTAATCAAATAAAGAACACTCAAATCAGCAGTAACAACCAATATCAACAATAATCGCCGCCGTTTGCAAACTTTACCGTCGTTGCTCGATGGCACTGACTTGATCACATGACACTTCAAAACCCTTCACGCGCCCAGGCATGTTGTCTAGTCGGCCTTCGAGAGGAAAATAATTATTTTTGCCATGTCTGCAAAAGTTCACAAATTCGGTTTCTTTTAAGTTGGCATTTGAAGTAGTTAAAGTTAGTAGAGTTGACTTACTTGTAGTAGCATTTCTTGGGGTTTGTGGCCTGCCTGGTGAAGGGGCAATCGTACCTCTCCACGCACCTCTGGTTCTTCTTGGAAAATATGGGTTTGCAGCCCAGCTCCGTGTAGTGGGCCAGTCCCATGTCACACTTCTGTTCCGCCATAGTCAAGGGTTTCTCGGTGGCTGCAAGAAGAATACCTTGTTATTAAAGTCTTCTCTTGAAAAGGGGGAGTGAATTTTAGGTGAAAGACCTTGCGGAAATAGAATAACAACGTAAGACGACACAAGACGAATAACGGGAGGTTTCAAATTAAAATTTGACCTCTCATCCCATTTGAATTTCGCCTCGATTGGATAAATATTTGGATCACGAAATACGTCCACGAGGCGTTTCTTTTGTTTTTTTATTCTATAGCTATGCTGTCTTACTCATAATACATAATACGCATGGATAAGAACGGGTTAGTAGAAAAAGTTACTCATAATCACGCGTATGCGTACTGCATACACCCGCGGTAATACGACAGTATTAGTAGTTAACAGATTTTTAAACCACCCGATTTAACAATCTGAATCATCGATCGGTCGCGCAATAAAAGGTAAACAAGCAGTAATACCCAATTGCAACACTATCATAGGAATATTTTTAATCGAAATATCGATTTAAAAAAGCAAATATGGAATGAATTACCAAATTGGCTGGATTTTGGATCAATTCAAAAAGACCGGGTCAATGACAGCACAAATGCCATCTGAGGAAACGCGAGGTTAGCAACAAAACGCTAAATGTGAAAATGACCGTATTTTTGAGGTTTGGAACAAAGTGGTGCAAGTCTAAAAAAATCTTGCATGAATATTATTATGAGTAAAGTTTTTAACCCGAGAAGTATCCGGCCCTCTTCACTGGATAGCTATACCAACTCTGCAGCGGCGTATTAGGGAATCTTTATAATTAAGACTGTGAAAGTATTAGTTAGGTATACGTTTGTTATGTGCCCTTGGAAAATAGAGCTTTAAAAACAAAACAAAACATATTTTAAAGTTTGAAAATACCTTGAATGTTAGAAAAGTTAAATATTTGCCAAGCACTAGGTACCTACGCATTAAAGTTAATTTGATTCCATTTTAAATATAAAAAATACTTTCTTTTTCTTTCTCTGAGTTATTGCAGATATAATTTTTAAGCGCGTATTATTATATGGATAAGATAGATAGATATAATGTTTTGATGAGAGGAAATAAAACTCAAACTTAATCACAATTAAAAGTATTTTTATTAACATTAAAATAAGGCATTGACTTTAAAACTTATCTAAAGTGAAGGATGAATCTGATGCATTTCGACAAGGCTCGAATTCACTTAAAAGCAGCCATTCAGTAACGCAGCCGATTTCTCTTTTTAGTTAGCAACGTTACAACAGCACTAAATCCACGTTCACACAAATACGACAATGGGAATGATAACAGAAATCGTAGTCACTCTTGAATTTAATTTGTATGTCTACGTTTGTTGTCAGTTCTATAAGTTGTTCTGAACTGCTGTGTCTTACTTAATTGAAAAACTAACTAACAAAGTTGCGAATAACCAGTTGAGTTATAAGGGAGTAAAACAAACTATTATTATTTAATTTTTCAAAATGAACAAACACATTGTGACTTGACATTTTAAATAAATGATACGAAAATACACTTTATTGATATATTTTATTGTCTACCGGTTTTGGTACCTCCGTACCATCATCAGGACTGTTATAAAAAATATGGTATTAAATACAGAAGTTCACATATTATGAAAAAAGAAAGAGACAGTATACTAGAGTGGGACAGTGCGTCAGTTGTGGGAGAGAGGTAATAATAATAATAAGAAGTAATGGGGAACATACATAGAATTGGGCGGACGGTTAAATTTAATTGGTTATTAGCATAGACATATGAATATTAGTAGACCTGCCCTAAGTGATTAAAAGCGTATTATCCCCACTCCCCATACCGGTTCCATTGGAGCCGGCTGTGCTCGCGTATGGCCTCAAGTGAAATTTGAAAACGTGACGTCATCATTCTTGTTCGAACTAGCGTCGAGCTATGGTCGAGGCATTTTATGAAATAACACGGCAAAATGTTCACTTGTGATATGAAAACTTGTAAAAATAGATGTGAAAAAGAGAATAAACCCAATTGTCGTATTACATTCCATATATAAGCATTATTTTACTTTATTTTAAGCATATTCATATCGTATAATATGGATCAGTTGTAGAAACATATACTATCACATCGAGAAACGTCTGGACGCGAAACACAAAGCTGGTTGGTTGCTGGGAAGTAAATTATGAACATTTATAAAAGTGTCTTAACTAAATACTTAAACGAAATATTCGACTCTGAAAATAGAAGAATTTTTTTGCCGAATTTGGAATTCGCAAATTTGTTCATAACGTGGCGAGTAATTTGCGCTCTCATGTAAAAATGTTTATTCATTCAAAAGCAGATTTTACTTTTAAGAACTAAATGGTGATATTATAATGCGAGATGCCTATTTACTGTCAGATTGATTTATTGACGAATCACAGTCAGCTTTACCCCCTTCGTTCTTCAACAGTTGATTTTACCCCTCGCCATTATCTTCTCGTTTATTAATTCCTATGTCTGTGGTTATTAGTTATTAATGATTTCAACCTTTGAATTTACCGATTTTTTTCCAAAGCTTCTAAATTATTTTGTCTTAAACTTATTCCATTTTTGTTTAGGACTTTAATTCCTGGATCACGGTTAAAAGTATGATCTTTATTAATTAAATGTTCCGCGAACTCTGACAAACCTGAACTAGTTAAGCATCTTAAGTGTTCTTTTGTTCTAATTTCTACATTACGCGATGTTTGTCCAATATAGAAGGCTGGACAATCATTACGACTAATTTTATAAATGCCCGAGTGGCTTAAAATATCCTCTTTGTCTTTAGCGATTATTAATTTTTTTCCTAAGTTAAAAGGTACCTTTTAGGTCCCTACCTATTATGTTTTTTTTCATCATATTTTTATTTGTCGTTTTTCTTATTTCTCTCTTGTATAACATGTAACATGGCAGACTGGGATTGCACTACCCTCCTAGTCCTGCTGGATTAAGAACATAAACAAATTATAATAATTCAGCTAGATTCCGTTGGATATAGATTTATAGATAGACTAGATTTTCTTTGAGCTTTATACCGCCCCCTGAAAGCCACTAGCGCCCACAAGGGGGCGTTATCGCTTACTTTGATAAAGATTATTCTGGAATGTGATAGGTGTTTAAATGTCAAGTTTACCGAGGGTCGAAACTATGGCAAGGAAGGTCAGTGAGGGATTACCTCGCACAAGGCCAGACAGCTCTGCTGTAGCCTGAATACCTGAAGCTTTGTCACGTGCGCTGGACTGACTGAACACAAGATAAGGTAGGCTAAAGAGCTTATAGATTTCCTAACATACATAATAGGTATATAATATGGAGACATGAATACTGAAGCCATACGTTACATGGATAATGATGTTACTTCCTAGACAATGCTGATTGAACACAGATAACTTTGGTATGATATAACCATGTAGAGCAGAATATCTCTTTTTTAAAGCAATAGAATGTGCACAGTTTATGCTGTCTGAAATTTCTAGGCGATCTGATCGGCGCTTGCAAGCTCGCTGTATCATTTTATCACGGGTTATGAAACTTTGAATTTCTAATTGTCTTACGAAATATAAAGTTCGCATTTTTAGCTTGTCATTCCTGTTGGAAACTACGAAGATTTATTTCCCATTATTTCTGGCTTTCACCATTCGAGGGTGTTCTTGGCCATCATTTAAAATTATGGAGAAATGAAAGGTGAATTTAGATATTAATTTAATTTAAATAGGCAAATTTCAAAATTATAATGAAAATTGGAGTCGAGTTCAGACTTAGAAGAGATGAGATGTTGAATGGAGGGGAGGCAATTTTAGATAAGGCTTGATAGAAGAGAGGATATTTGTTTAGAGAGGGACAACCAAAAAATATGTGATCTAAAGTTCCCATTTCTAGACCACAGAATGTACAATCTGGGGAGTCAACGACGTGAATTTTAAAAAGGTGGGAAGGAACGGAACAATGTCCGATCCTCATTCGAATGTGTGAAGAAGTTTATTTTTTGGAAAAATGGGGGAATTGCTGAAATCACGGTTTTGATGGGATTTTCCTTTGTATTGAGGCATAGCAGGCTCCCTTGGATTGACTAGCAATGTTCCAATACTCTGCCCAAACATTGCGGGATCTATCTTTGATGATGGAAAAAATGCGAGATAAGGGAATGTCGTTTACGAGGGTAACAACGGGGTTGGACGCTCCTTGTTTTGCCAAGGCATCCGCAATATCATTACCCATGATACCAACATGTCCAGGAATCCAAATCAGAGTTACAGTTTTACCAGAGCTATGAATGGAGGCTATCATCACTCGAAAACGGCATACAAAGTGATCATAGGATGAAGAAGAGAACTAGGAAGCTTTAAATAATCAGAATGTATTAACATTCAGTAAACATTGATGTATTAATCAGTATGTATTGGAAATTTAGGGTCGATGTGAGGAGTTGTACGGTTACTCAGTTGAGTTACCAGTGACGTCAATAAAAAATCAAAAATCTCACCGGAGACGTATATTTTAATTACGTTTTTTACTTCAAATTATGTCATTTTATAGGAATCACTGGTTAAAGTAAGTCATGTACGTCCCTTGACCCCCTTTATAAAATTGTCATTTTTCACTTATTTCAAAATACTCTAGTGTTAGACATGTTTATGGAAACGTGTTTTTTCTTCATTAATTTTCTACGCAGTTTTTGCACAAGTCCAAAGAGAATAATAAAGTTTAATTCTTTTGTCTGTCACCCGAGAGAATTTGACACAATTTCTAGGAATTAATTTAATATTATGTGCATACGTAATTGTATCAGTTATGAAATCAAATCTAATGCGTAGAAACACAATGCACTTGCTCCAGGGCCGATTTCAACAACATACAACAAAAATAATATTTTCGATTTGAAAATTAAAAAATATATTATTTATATTTTATTATAACACATTAATTATCCATATTTTGCAAATCGAATTTTCCTTCTCTATTTCTTTCTTTCGAAATAATAATAAAAATATGAATACTTTACAAGAAGTTTCTACCTCAATAAATTTCAGTACAATTTTGTGGAGGATGAAGTTTTATAATTTACAAGTTTCTCTACAGAAAAATGATGTGTTTAATTTCCTTTTCCAAATCTATTACATGTAAGTGTTTTATTTCAATCGGTTTTAAAATATAATTTCATGCATTATTTTTTTTCTTTTCGCTTCACACGTATATAGCTGTTAGCTGTGGCATACACTAATATGTACTTCGTCAAACGACTCGCAATAACTTTCTTCAAAATAGCTACATACGTTTACGTATGAAGCAAATAGTCAAAATGTAAGAAATTATTTGTGACCGATAATATTAGGGTAGACTGGGTACGATTGAAACAAGTTATGATTGAAACATCTCAACTTACTCGAAAACTATAATACCTAAGAGTGTGACGCAACAATCGAATCTCCGTCAGATCTGTTACATCTGTAGGTACCTATCACCAGTAGCCCTCCAGCCGGCGAGTGATACAGTCGTGCACAGGAGACATTATTGGATTTCGCGCTAAAAAGTAAGTAGTTACGAAATTTTTGTTTACGTTATAACTCATTTTACTCTCGCAGCTCGACGAAACTTTTTATCCCATTCTCTTCTTTATCTATTTTAGAGTATTTGTAATGCATTTGCGCGGCGTTTATGTCTATTTAAAGGGCTTATTTTAGACCTTAAAGTAGAAAATGCAGCGTGGGGATGTTTGAAACAACTCGTGTGGGGATGATTGCAACGTTTCAATCATGACCATGTTTCAACCGTCCACACGGAGAGAAAATTAAATAGTTATAATGAAAATTGATCAGAAATTGAAATCATTCTGTCTTCAGTAATCTTGAATACGGATGATGAAGTCGATCTCATTCGACCGTAGACAACCTCACTTAACCATATAATAATTATATATAAAGTTCATGTTCAGCGTTAATAGTATACATTGTCAATATTAGGACAAAAAGTTGACAACAGAGAAAAAAAATACATACGAACAGTAGGTAATATTTAAAGATTAGAGATTTATAATTATAAATCGAGTTTTCACACAGCCCGCCTCAATAGGCTAGCCTGTGTTGAGGCAGTCATTTTATAAGTTAATTTGAAATACATACGAACATACCTACACTTGTAAGGTTTATTCACTTAATACGATGGTTTCATTAATAATGTCGTATTTTGTCGGTAAAGGCCCTATCATTACTTTTATTCCAATTGTTTACGATATCCAACCTCATCGTGATGGGTAGGTACCTACTCTTGCAATTGTTTTCATTCAGTATTTCTGACGAGGATTTTTTTTTTAATTTTTCAGATGCCTAGAAAACGAATAAACGTCACAGACCGAAATACTAGAGACATGTTTTCATATCAGCAAGCATATGAAGAAACATTATCTGGAAGATCGTTGAGAAAGGCTGCAGCGATGTTTAATTTGGACCACGTCTCATTGGGAAGGTACAAAAAAAAGAGAGAAAGTGCACCAATAGATACATCTGTTGATTCCATAACCATGGGATACAATTCGGCGAAGAAAGTATTTTCCCCATCTCAAGAAACTGAGATTGCAAATTATGCAATAAAAACGGCAGACATTTATTTTGGACTGTCTAGAAAGGATTTAAGAAAACTGGCATTTGATTTGACCACACGGTACAACCTGACAAGGCCAAATTCATGGGACACAAATAGCATGGCCGGAATAGAATGGCTACGAGGATTTTTAGACCGCAATCCACAATTATCTGTAAAGTGTGCCCAAGCCACGAGTTTGGCACGAGCGACAAGTTTTAATCGACATAATGTTGATGAATTTTTCAAAAATTTAGCGAACGTTTTGGATAGATATAAATTTGAAGCAAAGGACATCTACAACGTAGATGAGACCGGTGTCACAACTGTTCAAAAACCAAATCGGATTGTAGCCAGAAGAGGAACTCGGCAAGTAGGTGCGGTAACGTCGGCCGAACGAGGAACTCTCGTAACTGTTACTGTAGCAGCAAACGCAATTGGCAACTCAATTCCGCCGATGTTTACATTCCCACGTATCAAATATCAAAGCCATTTCTTAAAAGATGGTCCGATTGGTAGTATCGGTACCGCGAACAAATCTGGATGGATGCAAGAAGAAGATTTTACCATATTTCTAAATCATTTTCAAAGGCACACCAATTCGTCTTTAGATCATAAAGTTCTTTTATTACTTGATAATCATTCATCGCATGTTTCTATAAATTGTATTAATTACTGTTATGCCAATGGTATAGTCATGCTCTCCTTTCCCCCGCATTGCAGTCACAAATTACAGCCATTGGATCGATCAGTGTTCGGACCATTTAAAAAAGCGGTGAATACAGCTTGTGATGGGTGGCTGAGAACAAATCCAGGAAAACCAATGACTATCTATGATATCCCAAGCATAGTGGCGACTGCTTTACCCCGGGCAATAACCCAAACTAACATTCAATCTGGGTTTAGATGTTCTGGAATTCATCCGTATAACAGAGACATATTCAGTGATTTAGATTTTGAACCCTCGTACGTCACGGACAGACCAAATCTAAATGTTTTAAGTAGTGCCGAAAGTGACCCAGTGGTAGTTCAAAACTCAGAGATTTCACGGCCACTTGAAACAGCTGTTCCACCTACTTTAATCTCAGTGATTTCGCAGCCAATTTCTGTAGGAATTGAAACAGTTGTTTCGTCCACTCAGAGAGGCTCGGTGACTCCAGAACCAAATGTTAGTACTGAATCAATAACATTTGTTACGTGTTCATTGAGAGGTTTGGTCAGTTTAACAAATAATACGCTGCCTTTACCTACAGCTTCTGATCCTCTTGAGATTAACACGATTTATTAACACGACCGAGTCTCTGATATCATCGTCACAAAATTATGTACATGAATTACCAGTCGATTTTATTTCCGAAAGCAATTATTGCAACTTGTCCGTGCCTTCAACAAGTAAAATGTTCATACCAGAAAGCGTGCGACCATTCCCAAAAGCGCTACCCAGGAAAACAACTACCAGAGGTTTGAAGAAGAGGAAATCCACTATTTACACAAACACTCCGGAAAAAGAATATATACGAACAGAAACCAAAGAAAATGAAAGAAAAAAAGGTGCTAACATGATAAAAAAGAACATGAAGAATACAGAGAGGAAGAAAAAGAATACTGAAACAACAGAAATATATCGAAATAACGCTTCGAGATCAGATAAACATACTTTATGTTTAGTATGTGGTGAAGACTATAATTCTAGTAAGTCCGGTGAAATTTGGGTCCAGTGTATGATTTGTGAACTTTGGGCTCATGAAAAGTGCACCAAACAAGAATTACAGTACACTTGTCATAATTGTGAATCTGACTAATTATTGATGGTGTGCCTTGTAATATGGACGGATAATTTTATAAATATATTTAATTGCGTAAGAGTAAGGAGTTTACCTAATATTTGATTACTCATCGTTTTATTAATGTTAATTTTTATAATGTACCTTAAGAAGTAGGTAGGTACCCCTTTGTTTTAGTGCCATTCTTTACACATAGGTGTTTTATTCGTATCATTCAAGTGTTCACTGAATTTTTTTGTAGGTAATAAGTCACAAGTAATTATAATGATACAGTACCAGATACTTACCTACTGATTGTTTACTTGTAATAGATACTATTTACTTATTTATGACCATTTTAATTTTTTTTCTTTTGTTGGCTAAGCCCTTTGTTTTAGTATCGTTCTTTACAGAAAGACGTTTTATTCGTATCATTTAAGTGTTTACTTACCTTTTTGTAATTGATAAGGGGTTTAAAAAAAGGGGTTTAATGTTACTTCCAGTGTTAAGTACCTGCCTACAATTTTTTTTCTTCTTTAAATAGATACCTAATATATACTTATTTATTAGATATTTATGGCCCCTTAACCGATTATTTAGAGTTTTGTTAGTTCTAGAATATTGCGATACTTTGTAATAATATGATCTCACATCACAAACCACAGATACAATTATTTTCTATTTTTGATTTCTTAATTGTTGAATTTTACATGGAGAAAATTCTGTCGAGTCAGAGGTAAAATCAACATTGTTATGATTGAAACAGTGTGATGATTGAAACAAGCACTTTTGTATGAAAGCAAAAAACTTATTTTTAATACCGTTCTATTCTGTTCCAGGAAAATATCGCTGGAAAACTATGTTGTTATGCCAAATGCTTATAGTTAGTTAACTAAGAGCACTAAAACACAAATAATAAATAATATATTTAAAGTTGTTTTATTTCAAGACATTTATGTTTCTAGTTTTTAAAATACTTGTGATATGTTTAATCACTATTCATGATCTCATTGAGTACTGTTTTTATAGTGAAAATGTTTAATATTTATTAAAATTACTCCAATTATTCCAAAGATATTTAGAGTGTTTCAATTATCCCCACATACTGTTTCAATCGTCCACACTATGGGGATAATTGAAACAGATTTCCCCATCGTCTTTAAGTGGTTATTGTAGCTTACCTGTACGAGTTGTGGCCATCCAATAAATTTAATTTGATAACTAGATAGATCATAGATCATCTAGTATAAACATCTTATCCATAAATACAAAAGAAATATTACTACACCTAGTTAAGGTAAAAGTGTTTCAACCATACCCGGTCTACCCTACATTCGTTTTGCTTTTTTCTAAATGCGCTCGTAAAAATTGCTTGGTGCTTGGAATCATTTCGGTATTTCAAACGGAAATAATAAAAATAATATCATTAAAGGGAATTGCTTAAATATTTATTTTCTAGTTGGGAGCGGCTTGGTGCGTTGTGCGGCCTAATCTGGACGTAGCCATTCGATAACCAGCAAAAAATATGCCAACAGTCGATTATTTATAACAATAACAACATACAAGGTAAAGCGATTTCACAAGGCGTCTTTCTGTCTTGAGCGAAAAATGTCTCCGCTCAGAAAATTGTGTTCCATTTTTATTTTTGAACGAAGTCCATTATTCGTTTTTTTCTATGATTATTCCATTAACAACATTCCCACAAGGTAATTTAATTGAACTGGAATAGGTGGTAGGTATAATTAATGTGAATTATGTACTGCCTGTATAATGTATGTAATTAAAAGACTTGTCAAAATTCGAACATTATGTGACGAAAAAAGCTAGAAAAATACTTTTTCCCTAGATTTTTAAAAAATATATATTTTACATAGATTTTGATAATACCCGTAATATTCAAGGTACGAAAAAAAACCCTAGAAATATGTCTAACATTCACAAAAGATTCAATGGAAAAATTTTCAAATAATGCTAATTTTATTTTTTGTAAAAATAAATTTTCAATTAATGGTAATTTTAGTTTTTGGAAAAATAAAATTTCAAATAATGTTAATTTTATTTTTTGGAAAAATAAATTATCAAATAATGTTAATTTTATTTTTTGGAAAAACATACACGATTAGAAAGTTTATGTGTTAATTGTAAGTTTGACATAAAATTAATATATAATTTTATTTTAAACACGTTTGAACAAATATTGCCCGAATTCCTTGACCGGCTCTATGACGCGAGCGGCTCACTCGAGTAACATGAACATGATTCGATTAACATAACATTATTTTCATACATGGTCAAATCCAAAAACTATGAACTCAAATACGGAACTAGGGTCATATTTGGCATTTGTGAATGAATCGTTAATATTATTTATTTAGTGCTTTTAATGGTAATGCTTTGCTGCTTATAATACTTAGTGCCATTTTTAGTAAAATATCACCTCGAGAGCGTTATTAGTTTTTAAGATACAATAGTTGTTATTAAACTTTTAGTTCATGTAACATTATTTCTCTTAGTTCATATTAGTAGTACACAATGTTATGTACATAAACGACTTACGACCAGGAGAGTAGTATATTTGTGAAGACGCCGGAAGGCGAAACATGTCGCCGAATGCGGCTAACATCGTCGAAAAATAGGAACCTAGATAAAAAGGAATGTACATAAAATAGAAACCTAGATAAAAAGGAAGCTAGATAAAAAGTTATTTTCAATCAAAAATTTATCCTGACATTGGTGTCGAAACATGTCAATTTTGACTAAATAGTGCTGTATATAAAGATAGTTTTTTTCTTTATATGACACCACAAAGTGAATTTGTAATTATTGAAGTAGTAAATTATTATATTAGCGACGCAATGATCCCTATTTCGATTACGATAATGATAACGTTAGAAAATTGCACTTACGATTAAGTTTACGACAACCTTGTCAAATAATACCTTAACAATTTTAATGCTATAAGGTTTCCGGTTACGTTAGCGATTGAAATATTTTTTAAATAATTTTAAAAGAGATCTGTTCTTTGTTGTTCGCAAAAAAACTCAATAAATGCCTTAACTATTCTATGATTACGTCTAAAAGGGATCCAAATGATAATCTAGTCTCCTTCAACGGAAGCAATCTTCCGAACAGGCCTTCCATTGATATGCTTGGTGTAACTATAAGTGACCAGCTCAGGTACGGGGGCTCCATCGAAGCTAGAGTAAAGTTGGCCTCTCAGAAGCTGGGCGTACTGTACAGGGCCCGCAGATACTTTAATAGTACACAACTGCTCACCCTGTACAAATCGCAAGTGCGCCCTACTGTCGAATTTGGCAGCCATCTCTGGTCTGGAGCCCCAAAATACCTGAAAAAAACCCTTGACTCTGTGCAGAAACGGGCGGTCCGTTTGATAGATTCCCCAATCTTAACAAACGGACTGCAATCTTTAGAGCACAGGCGTCAGGTAGGTATGCTGTCCTTGTTCTATCGGTATTACAATGGAAGATGCTCTGAGGAACTAGCGTCATTGATCCCTTCGGCACCGGTGCGTAGTCGGGATACACGCCAAACGCGCGCCCAACATTTGTACACAGTTGACACTTGTCACATTTAGGGCCTCCTGTGTGGAGTAAATATAAAAAAAAAAAAAAATGTTATACTTCATAAGACGAAAGATTAAATCGAATCAACTTTGTGTTTCTATCGCATAGAAAGTCTGTTTTCACTAATCTATGTATATATCATATATAGAATCTATGAATCTATGAGGTGGGATCTCAGCTTTTTCCTGCCTGAGAAAATTCTACATTTTTGTTATCAAAATTTTAAGTAAAATTCAAATAAAAAATGATTGCAGTGGGTTTTGAAAACGATTACAGTATCTTTACTAGTTCCAGAGACAGGTGGTACGTGATGTCATAGTTATGGTATCTTCTATCTTTTACGTTTTCATATTAGAGATACATAATAAAGTTTTCATAATAATGTTTTCATAATAATGTTTTCATAATAATGTTTTCATAATAATGTTTTCATTCTTTTGAGACGGAAGAAAAAGGACGATCGTCGATGACGTACATACGAGCACTCTCTGGGACTACTATGCTTATTATTCAATTTACCGATGGAATTTCAACATTTATAACAGTTACACGCAAACATTTACAAAGAGATTCTTGCTTGTATAGTAGTGTACAGTATCGTAAGACCAGTGCGGAGTATGAGGGCGTTACATATAGTTTGAACCACTAAAAGAGTGCACAAATACATTCAAAAGTGCGCTCTTTAAATTTATTTCCCAAAAAAAAATACAGAAGTAAAGAAAAATGAAAAACACAATAATATTATTATGTTGGTAAATATTTTTCACCATTATGGAGAGTTTTCTGAAGGCCATGATATCTCATCTTCAATTGAATTGTTCAATCATCCATACACCATACTCCATTAAATTAAAACTTTATTTGTTTTTTATGTTTATTTTTAAACATTTATTCGCTCTTGAGATGTCATTGTTTTTTACGAATAGTTTCTAAAACGATTTCTGCTTATTCGGGTCAACGATAAGTTATACGTAAACATTACCTTGATATTTAAACGTGATTAATTGTGAGATTCGCATGATTACACATTACAGTAGAGATATTTCTTTATTTACTGAATGTAAGTATTTGTGTAAGAAAAGGTTAAATAAATACCCACATAACTGTGGTTACAGCTTATAACACTTACGCCTAAGAGACTATATATTTATTTAACCCCCCGGGCCTCTGGGATATTCTGTCAGAAGGTCAGAGTATTTCCGCTTTGCAATTAAATACAAATAAATGGAATATTTCTGATCGGATCTGAAAACTAAAATCTATTTTTGAAAGATGATGTAATCGATTTCAAATTTTATTATTAGAAATAAATATTTAATTTTTGAAATATTAAAATTTTAACTTAAAAAAGTATAAAAATGGATCATCTTCCTTTTTTTAACAAAAATTAAAACACCTACACACATTTTGGTTTAAAAATGTATTATAAAAGTTATAACCACCTTAATTTTTGTCGTTTCATATGAAAATAATTTTCATAAAAGATAAACAAATTTTCGTAAATATTTTATTTTAAATTCAGGTTTGTTTTCTCTTTCTGATAATTGTTAAGATCGGTTCAATGGTAAATCAACAATTCAACACACATTTAAAAAGTGATATAAAGTCATTAGAAACGAAGATATTTTTTGTAAAACCTAACCTAACCGAACCTACTTAACCCAGTTAATAAAGTTTTTTTTCATCACTTTACATGACTTAATATAACTTTTTAAAGATGTGATGAATTATCATTTTGATTATTTATCCGGTCACCGTTAAGACCATATTTCTTACCACGACAGTAAGGGAGGCAACGATTTCTATGGCAACGATAACTATATGAGCCGTTCCCAAAAGCGAACAAATTATCCCGAGGTAGGCTTATAAGCATATAAGGTAAGTATTTCTAGTTATAATATATAGGTTTTTCGCAAAAAATGATAAACATATTCTGGCGAACAGGTTAAATAGGTCGAAGTCGTATAATGTGAATAATATTGGTAGACAATTGGTAAATCATGTCAATTCAAGGCCGCAGTGGCGGTTTTCTCTAAAGTGCGTTTGTGCGGCGAACCCCCATTAAAAAGATGAGATAATAAAACATCCTTGTTTTATAATAATATAAGCACATTATAGATAGCACGCTATTAAAATTTCGCCTTCAAAACCCGCGCCACCGAAAAATACGATACCCATTCCAAATTTGTGCGAGTTGAAATCCGCGCCAAACTCTTCATACAAAATAATCTTAGCCGGTACAGACCCTATGACGGTGATATATACAAAATTTGGTCTTTCTTTGCAAAAATAAGACAAATTGTGTGCGCCGAACACGCGTTATGATACCACGTGACCTCCGAACATTGACGAATGTAACCGAAGAAACCCGAGAACTTCGCGGCCGACGTTTAACCTTTGAACCATAGGGATGCAAGATAAGTGTTATTTTTTTATGTTATATTATGGTATTTAACTTTGTAGTCATTTTTGTACATATTTTGTTTTCTTGTTTCTGCATTTCTCCAACCGTTTGCTTATGGCATTTGTAAATCTACTACCTATTTTTAAATTTATTTCGTGCCACCTTTATTTGTTTTTTTTTTATGTTTTAAAATATCTATTATATATTCTACGAAATTATTCTTCTCTAAAAAACAATAATAATTAGCAATATACCTACATTGAGTGCTATAAAAACATTAAACAATTTAATTCCTATAAAACTTTTCTCATTATCTAATAATTGTGTCTAGGTAAAGTGATTTAAAAACAATAATATGTAGTTACCCCTCCCACTAACTTTATTTAAGTTGTGTGACTGCTACCGTATTCGACTATTTGACGAAGGACAACAGTAAGTAAATTTTAATTAGATTTGTTTATCTTCTCTTGAATTTCTGAACCCCCTGTTAAAAAGACCACGAACCGCCACTGTTCAAGGGTGATAATAAATCATTGATGTACTAACTTTAATACTTATATATAAATAATAATATATCAGACAATCGACGAAAAATTATCGAATTTTCAAAAATTAAAAAAGTTCTTCCAATTTCAAACAATTTATACGTTCTTTTTATCACTTATTCAAAAGAGAAACTCTATCTGAAATGGCTTCAGCTATTGTTAGAAGTAATTTAAAAACTAGGATCTCGAGTTTCATACATTTCATCACCGTTCCAATAATATAACTCAATATGAAGGGTGTCATAGGTCACATTTAGTCCCACTGGGTCCCGACACATGTTCCTGACCTTTATTATGCAAAATATTCTATTTGGTAAACAGACTAAACCATATTCTAGCTGTCTTGCAAAACCTCATACTGTCCCATTCAACATTTTACTCTCGTGAAAAAACGTGCCAAAACATGTGCAAATATTAACACTTTTACTGGTTGTGTAAATAAATAGAGATTTGTCCACTTATTTGCAAGGTAAGCCAGAATAACCTACATACATAACCAAATCTGATAAGAATACAAAAGATAATAAGAATAAATAAATTGATACGACAGATTACAATCAGGAGTTACATATCATGGATGGACCAATTACCTTGTTACAGAGTAAATTCATTACATGTCATGGATGGGCCAATTACCTTGTGACAGAGTAAATTCGTTACATGTCATGGATGGGCCAATTACCTTGTTACAGAGTAAATTCGTTACATGTCATGGATGGGCCAATTACCTTGTTACAGAGTAAATTCGTTACATGTCATGGATGGGCCAATTACCTTGTTACAGACTAAATTCATAACGAAAAATACTTGTTTTTATCGAGGCTAATAATCTGTCATAGAAATATTGAATATCTTCATTAGATGATGTTTCGTAATTAGATTGAAAATGTTTTTTTTAACTAATAAATTATTGGATAGATCACATTGACCCAATTCTAAAAACAATCTTATTTATTTCTTGTTTTTTTGTTCATTTATATTACGTAACTTTTTTACTTTTAAATTAATCAAACACCAGTACTTATATTCAAAATATATGTTACCAAACAAATTAAATATTGTGTTAAGTTTAATGATTGGAAACAAATCGAACAATGCATTTATTTTACGATTGTTTGCTTAAATTGCGGCTAGATTAAAATAACACTTAATTATTGGAGAAATATCCGAGCCTCTTAAATAATGTAAGGTAACATGATTATTGTAAGAACAAAACACAAAAAATTACAGAAATAATAATTCATTATAAAATATATTTTTATATTAAAAAATCTAAATAATAAAAAATAAAAAAAAAACAATATTCTATTTATACGTAAGAGTCCAAACAACTACTAACGATTGTAAATAATACTGTTAAGTATATCATTCTGATTGCAATTTTATCGGTAGTTAATAAATCAATTGTTATCGTGTATTTATAATGACATTTAATTTAATCAAGACTGTAATACTTAAAAAAAAAACCTACATATACTGCTGGAACCGCCAGTGTCTACAAACATGTTTTATTTCAGAAAAATTTAATCAATTCATCAACCGGTATATACATAATATTTATAAATCAAATTAATATTATAATAGTATTTTTGCTTAGAAAATCGCATTGTCTTTAAAAATGTTTGTGTATAAAATTATTTAGGAAAACCCTGTTTATGATGTACTAATTTACCTATGTAACAATATTATGCACAAATATAATGATGCACAATATTAATAATTATTTATATCACGTGTCTTTAATTAATTAAATAGTATAAAATAAAGTCGCTATCCGCAAACGTCTGTTTGTGCGCTTAGTTCTTCTAAACTACTCAAAGGATGTTGATAGGGTTTTACTATCATTTAGAGAATTTATTTCGGAAGGTTTATTTATAATAAATGTTTATTATACATACAAAAAGTAGGGAAAAGTCAGTGTTTTGTAAACAAGTCGTGAAAAAAAAATATTTTCGGGCGCACATTGAGATGCATCAAAATAACTTGCTAAGGAATTGTATATCTTGAAAAGGCCTACAGAAAATTCCGCTATGATATATGTCTATAATATAAACTATAATATAAACTGACTCACCGCTTGCAAATGTAAATCCCAATATACAGATCATCAACACACTTGGTAGAGCCATGATTACCGATTGTAATTTAAAACAGAATAGTTATAAACCGATTCACTCTGACTGTATTACCAACGTAGAGAGGCACAGATTCGACGTATCACCGTAGCAAGTCTTTTGTTACTACTGCCGGTCTAGGCACGTCCATTCGTTTATATACAGACGTGTTGATTGTGGCTGAAGTTAAAATATCGCATTTTCGCCTTGGGATACCATGCGAAATCATCGCTGACCGAAAATTATTATCAGCATACAGGTACAGGATCTAGAGTTATGAAGGTACCGCTTTGTTTACGTATGATTTGTTGTAACCATAAATCTATCACATTTCATAGATAAAGTAATGCTAGATGTGGAAATGGTAAAACGCAATTACAGAACAGAAATAACCATTTTGGCATTAATAGGTTTATTTTATTTATTTATTTAAATGCCATAAAATACATACATCGGATTATAAGCATACAGTGGTACACAGTAGAATATTAGTAATAAATTTCAGAACAAGTTATGTATACACAAAAATATGATTGCAAGTGATACAGTTGTTAATAGAAGTGCAGTGAGACAATACATAATTAAAAGAAATATCTACTAGTGTAGAAATAGTTGAATGAATAAAGGTTTGTATAAGACCTGACATAAATCGAGGTATGAGGTGTTAATGATAATAGATAGTAATTAATATAAAATAAATTCTAATAAGGTATAGAATGTTATAATAACAGGGAATATTTTATTTGAAAAAAGGCGATGCACTACGTTGTGTAATATTTTAAATTGAGCCGCTATCAATAACAACCCTTACGTAGATGGCGATAAGGTTTAAATTCCCGTTTAACACCATCCGCCTGTTTTGATTTATGCAAGAAAAAAACATGGACATAAAGTGCCTTTTATTTTATTTTGTGGATGTTCAGGCATAAATATTTAATTTTTTTCGATCCTTTTATAAATAACTTAATTTGCCACATTATGCAATAAAATCATAACCGAAAATGGGTTCGTAAGTAGGAGATTTTGAACTTTAAAGCAGTTTTCATAGGCCTTATACATTATTTTTTTCTGAGCTTATAAAAAGACTTATCTAAAAAAAACTCGATTATTTTAAAGACCAATATGTATTCTACTCCCAGTATTTAATTAAAGCATCTGAAACATTTCTAGGCGACCAAATTTACAAACCAAAAACACATGATTTTGCATTACTACGTATGGCATCGCCTTGATATGTATAAAAAAAGTTACTTGTTAACATGTATAATCTAGCAAAATATTATATTACAGTAATTAGTAGTGAGTTTATAGTTACCTTCAAAATTAATTCTACTTGGAATAGCTGGGCTAGTATCGCAATTTGGCTTTAATAATTCAGGGCTGTCATCGATTTAATGATACTTTGGGAAAAGAAATAATAATTTTAATAAAATAATACATATGATAGCCAATACTATAAGATATCTGGAGTACATAGTTTAGATGTAGTAAAATCTGATATAGGACCCGCGCAGAAGAATTTTATCATGCCTAACATTGATTATTGTGATTGAGGTATGTTATTATGGCCTTCTTATAACTATATTCCGTGCAGTTGAATACATCTACTACTTCTGAGAAAACATTGCCAACTGCATGCAATCTAGATATAAGGGAATATGATTTAAGATTTTCACGGCTAAAAGTATTTTTGTTATTTGTTTTTGGGGTGTTATGCCGTGTTGCGCTATCTCCTTCTTTAGCCAACGTTTCAGACAGCATTGCAGTGTCCATCATCAGATGTTGTCCGAAACGTTGGCTAAAGAAGGAGTTAGCGCAACACGGCATAACACCCCAAAAACAAATAGCAAAAATAGGTATAAGGGAGTATCTAAATGACCAGTCCTGAAATTGTAATTATTTCATATAATGTTACATATAAGATAATAATAATTAAGCTAGGCTTGTGTGTTTGGGGGATGTGTTATTATATTTGTTATTTCTTTAATCCATGTTAAAG
Organism: Hesperophylax consimilis; assembly: GCF_061612785.1. Classification (NCBI taxonomy): domain Eukaryota; kingdom Metazoa; phylum Arthropoda; class Insecta; order Trichoptera; family Limnephilidae; genus Hesperophylax; species Hesperophylax consimilis. Next base: position 23,922,700 of record NC_142849.1, on the reverse strand, counting down.
TATTCAGTTTATATTTTCGGACTCTGTGGCCGAAGGGGAAGGCTCTCAACTAGCAAGCTGGAGGTCGCGGGTTCAAATCCCGGCGTGCACAAGTAAATTTTATTTGTTTAATTTGTATTATTTCACAATTTACTCATTTAAAATAATATATAGTATATTTGCAGCATGTTCCAGAGTGGAATATACTCAGTATCGCCGTGGTGTAAGACCACCATTGAGAATTGACACGTTGCTTGAAATGACTTTCGCCGTGTTTGGTGATCAAATATGAATAGCCATCTCATTTCCCTACCCACTACCTTCAGACTCACAACATACCACAATCGGAGATGCCATAGTCTCACTGGTTCCAGACGCTTGGGAGCAGTTAGGGCTCTGAAATGAAAAAAAAACATGTTTTTAAAAATAAATTTAAAATCTTTATTGTTGTTTATGTTTTTGATTCTTTTTGGTAATGTATTAAAAAACTCTACTCCAATTTATTTATAGTTGAATTGCCCCGTTGTTTTTTCGCATTTAGAAGTTGGGAGAATTGATGATTTGCAGAGTTTTCTATTATTTTTATAGGTTGCAGTTTTATTTAAAATATTATCTATGTAACTTGGTAATGTTGCAAGGTAGAAGTATAATTAACTCATTTTCTTATAAGTTCCATCCCATCCTACAATGCTATATTGTATTATTGATTGGCGGAAGGCAAAGTGTGCCATTCTGAGTAAATCTTTATTTCGAATATGTCTTAGGCACCTAAAGATGTATGTTAGTTTTCTCATTCTGTCTTGAGTATATTTATGTGTGTGGACCGTTTTAGGCTCTTTTCACAAACTGTGGATAACGTTAAAAATGTGCGGAATATTAAAATATTATTTTTTATGATTCTGATGATGAGTAATTTTAATATTTATATTCATAATTATTGATTTGAAAAACGATCTAAAACGCACATTCCGAAACGGTTCCAAGTGGCTACGAGAAAAGACGTTGGCTGGTGTGACGTCAACAACGCCATATTCGCGAACAAAAACGAACGTGTTGTTTTGGCGCCAAATCTCAATTTAAATCGTTATAAATAATATATTCGTCGACACAAAATAAAATAAAAAATCTTTAATTATCATAACCTTTTTCGAGAAAAAAAAACATTATATCAGGCTGCATCGGGGGAGGGGTGCAGATATAAATTCCATTAAGTGCTCAGTTTGAACATCTCTTTCAAAAAATTTTGAACAGGTAAGTTTTTAGATTTTCACGGCTAAAAGCATTTTTGTTGTTTGTTTTTGGGGTGTTATGCCGTGTTGCGCTAACTCCTTCTTAGCTTTCTTTAAAGAAGGAGTTAGCGCAACACGGCATAACACCCCAAAAACAAACAACAAAAATTTTGAACAATATATATGCACCTTATTCCAGAAAAGTATAATGGCTTGGAATCCAGAAAGAAACGTTGAGTTTGTACGCATCGGGAAGGGGAAGGATGTATACATTACAATAATCGTAATGTCTTAGTTCCACTGGTTCCAAGCTGTCTATCAATCTCTATTATCACACGATAAAACTAAAATAAGCGACAAAAAAGAGATAAACGTCTTGACATCCGGATGAAAATGCATTTGGCAAAGGTTAATATCTTTCCCGAAGGGAATCCTAACCTTGACCTTGCGGACGATATGTGTATGTAGGATGTAAGTGCCTTTATGCCACTGGGCTTAGCTGTGAGGTCAAATGCGTACTCGACTGTATACTGAAAAACACTTGAATCAAGCACTTCGCAAGTGTAATTCTCAGACCGTAGATACCCAATATGGTATTTCACCATAAAAATGTTTTTTCTTTATTAATGTTTAAAACCTGCTAAACTACTTTTGTAGTTTATCAGCAGGTACATGTTTTATACATAATTTTATACATAACACTGTAGATTTTAAATATTTTCAAACCGTATGTAATATGTATTCAATATAATTAACAATAATAATGCTTTGTTAACAGTTAGATCAATAGGTTAAATAAACAGTGTGGTATAAATGTGTATACAATAATGGAAGTTATTTTTGAACATCCAGAAATGTCAAGTAATACGATTTTACGAAGTTCATTACAATATTTTAAATGATTATCCATTAAATAATATTGAATTAATACCAGTGTCAAACATTTGTAACTTGGTTGTAATATTCGATGAAAATTTGACATTCATTTCATACGTTAACGATATAATCAATAGGGCTTTAAAGATGCTCGGCTTCCTTTGCAGAACTTCAACTGATTTAAGTCCTCGGATTAGTATGAGAACCCTCTATATTTCATTAGTTAGAAGTCAAGTAGAATATAAATCATTTTTTGTCCCCTTTGTATAAAGTTCAAATTTCTTAGGTACGTAAATTTTAAGCTCAGAATTCCATTTGATTACGTTAATTATATCAGTTTGATGAATCAATTGCATCTAATAACGCTGTCTGACAAGAGAATTATGTCAGACCTGATTGTGTTACACAGAGTCATTAACAACTTAATTGACAGCCCTGCCATCGTTCCCACTATTAAATTCTATGTGCCTACTAGGAACACAAGACAAAATGTAACACTATCCTGCAATGCATACACAACCAACGATCAGACACACTCACTAACCAATAAGATGCATGATCTGGGTATTGATATATTTACTGAATCCATTTATAGATTTAATTAATCTATACCAGCACATTGTTGAATCCTAAAAATTATAGTAGCGTTGGTAATATAGTTTTAGTAATTTGTATTATATGAAGTATTGTTCTAGTTTCTATATTATTTTACTTTACTGTTACATGTTTCGATAATATTGTTTTGATATTCAGTTAATCAGTTTAACGTTATTTCATGCATTAAAAACGTTGTGTATAATTTTCGTTAGCTCATTAGGTATATTCTGTACTTCGAATCCATGTCAAACCAAATAAAATCCTTCTCCACTCCACTATCTTTAGTCTCACAACATGCCCCAATTGGGGCTGTTGATGGTTGAAAGCAGTTGGGACTCTTGTGCGATATGTATTCACATAAAAAAATACTTCTACTTGTTTGTTTCTCTTTATTTCTCATTTCTGAGAGAATTTTTTTTTTAAATAATTAACTTTTTAATTGATTACGCATCGAACTTTGGAGAAAAAGCGGAAATGGCGTTGCACTAAGTTAGATAAAAACACAATAAGAAATAATTACGCTACAGGCACATCTCCATTGCCGTACGGAGTTCTTTTGTAAATTAAAAATTGGAGATACGCATTACAAATTTTACACTTTTTTAGCGCCATGGAGAATCAATTTTATATCATTGTTCATCCCAATGAAGGTATCTATTTATGACCCACATATCATTTTGCTGTAAATTGTAAAGCCGCTTACGGTAAAACAACTTTCCTGAAATTTATGTTTAATTCGTCGGTTCGTCACTGTGTTTCACAATAATATTGCTTTTACAGAAATAAAAATAACCTGAAAACTTTAAAAATATATAATTTGTGTACTATAATGAATTATATAAAAAAACAGTCTTTATTTTACAATATTAACGAACATGATAAAATGCCATGACAAAAATATATTGGGGACATTTTTTTTAATCCTATCAATTTTTTTTTAATCCCCAGTAAATTGCTCTCGTTAAGGCGAAGCTTAATGATATATCACCATTTTGATTAATTTTTATAACGAATTGGTGTACCTACATTATGAATACCAAAAAATATATTTTAGATAAATTGAAGGTTTTCCTATCGTTTCGCTTGAGTAGAATACAAATAAAAAAATACAGTGTGTGGCAAGCCTACGCACGACGGAAGTGAAACTTTTAGTATTCTTCTCTCTCTCTTTTCATTTCATTCTCTCTTTTTTTCTGTCTATTGACATATTTATAAGTAGCATGTGATAAAAAAAATTAAAAGTTATAAAAATATGGGATTCGAACCCGGGTCTTGCATAACGAGTGTCGAACGCTCTGCCTCTAGACCGCGAGGAGAGGTATCTCGCGCGACGAGAACCGCGTATACAACGTGTACTCCTCAATTGACTTGTCCCGCGCAAATTTTCGTTTTCAAACACGGCAAATGAATAATATCACATAACGTCTCGTTAACGCTTTATATAGGGTCGAATCGAAGATATATCGGCAGTGTGAAGTTATATCTGTCGTTTTTCAAAATATTTCCGTATATTTGTCCGTTTTGGAAAAGATCTATCGTGTTTTAACAGTCTCATACCCTATGGAGTCTGAATTTGAAAAGCATTTCTAAATTTAGAAAAACTCACTTACGGCTGTGTTTTTTACTAAAAAAAATTGTCACGCACGTCTGCGAGGGTAATTAGTCGCGTTATCGGCCTTGATTAGTAATTTTAATGATTCAAAATAAAAATAATTAATCAAAATACCGAGCGACTCTACCGGCTCGATTTGTAAGCTATATTTCGACCAAAATATCATATAGGTACCGACCGTTACTTCTAGCCAATTACTCGAGTGAACACCTGCCGGTCTAGAGTCTCACTAAATGGATTTAGACATTTCGGGAGACTCTCGGTTAAAATTAACAAATTTATGTAATTTTTTACTACATTATTACAAATCGTTGATAAAAAAATTAAAAGTTATAAAAATATGGGATTCGAACCCGGGTCCTGCATAGCGAGTGTCGAACGCTCTGCCTATAGACCGCGGTTATTACGTACTCGACCAAAATATCATATAGTCAAAATATCTAAAAGTCGCAGCACGAGAGCATTTTATCACTTTTCCTCGTATTAAAAAAATCACAAAAAGAAAAAAAAATAGTTTAAGCGGGGATCGAATCTCGGTTCTTCACGACGAGAGTTGGGCGCTCTGCCTCTAGACCGCGAAGCTGAATTCGGAGGGTGACCTAAACTAGGTATATAATATTAGCTAGGCTCCTATAGCGAAATGATCACGGTTTTTCGTGACGGTCATGAGTCGGTTTTACTCCGGTCCTCGAAATTGCATGACGCGCGTAAAGAAGTTTCACCTCAAAAATAAATTACTCAATAAAAAATATAAATGTAAACTACTAAAAAATATTTTTTTTCAATAGAAATGTATGAACGCGTAAAGAAAACTACTTAAATACAGTATTATTGCTAAGATTATTTGTGACAGTTTCATTTGATTAACTTTTTTGCATTCTTATAAAATTATTTACAAAATAAATAAAAACCAGTTTTATGCCTGAAATCGAACGTTTCTAGACTCCGTTTGTCAAGCGATTTTAATGACTTTACCTACAATATAAGGTATACCAAGAATGGTGACCGGATAAATCATCACAATTATAATTCATCACATTTTTAAAAAGTTATGGAAAGTGATGAAACAAAAACTTTATTAACTGGGTTAGGTAGGTTAGGTTAGGTTAAAAAAAAATGCATCGTTTCTAATGACTTGGTATCACTTTTTAAAAGTGTGTTGAATTGTCACTGTATTGAGTTATCACGGAGAATATACACATTTTTGCTAGCGCTACTCGTAGAATAATGTATAATAACATATACTTTATTTTGCTGTTCATTAACGCTTCTCGTAGAATAACGTTTGATGACATATTCGTTATTCTACTGTTCTTACTTCTTGTAGAATAACGTATTATAACATACTCATTATTCTACACGTAGCACTAATGAATAGCTAATTGAGAGGTGTGAAATAGTCCCTTTACGTTAAACTTTCTTTGATTTTTAAAACATTTAAACCTTCGGTAAAGTCAAGGTTCTCAAAATGCTCAACAACATAGGGACATACTTGACTTACTTAACCAATGATTCCTGGCATTATTTGGAGTGAATAATGTTGGTTAAATTTTGGTTTCCGGTGACATTTTTCATGTTTTTATTTATTTTTCCAACAAAAATATTTAAAAAATTAACAGGAATATATTACATGGTATTTTTAATGGCCGATGTGAGGGGTTGGGTGGTTATTAACTAGCTGAGAGTAACGTGTGGAAGTTTTTTAGAAAAAAAATTGAAAATAAAATATTTAAAAAAAAACATCAACAAAGTCTTCGGAGACCAAAATTTCCATTTCTTACTCCAAATAATGTCAGGAATCAATGGTTAAAGTAAGACAAGTACGTCCCTTAACACCCAAACATAAAAAAAGTCAAATTTTTCAACATTTTTTACTTCAAATAATGTCAGGATCACTGGTTAAAAAAGTCAAGTAATAATATATACGTAGATAAGATAGAAAATCTCTCTGGCGTTATGAAATCCGCACCACAAGTTCTGTTAGTAAATAGGTAAGCATCTCATTTTAATATTTTCACTTGGAACATCATTTCCACAGCTAAGTATGGAACTTTTAAATAACCAATCATTTGAAAACCGAACGCAAGATGCCAATTTGTGTGTTCAATAAAAAAAAATATTGTTTATGTATGTTATCGACCGAAAGTTCGGAAGCCTCTGACTATACAATTTATATAAATCTGTTTATGTATGTTATCGACCGAAAGTTGGGAAACATCTGACTATACAATTTATATAAATCTGTTTATGTATGTTATCGACCGAAAGTTGGGAAGCATCTGACTATACAATTTATATAAATCTGTTTATGTATGTTATCGACCGAAAGTTGGGAAGCATCTGACTATACAATTTATATAAATCTGTTTATGTATGTTATCGACCGAAAGTTGGGAAACATCTGACTATACAATTTATATAAATCTGTTTATGTATGTTATCGACCGAAAGTTGGGAAACATCTGACTATACAATTTATATAAATCTGTTTATGTATGTTATCGACCGAAAGTTGGGAAGCATCTGACTATACAATTTATATAAATCTGTTTATGTATGTTATCGACCGAAAGTTGGGAAGCCTTTGACTAAGTAATTTATATAAATCTGTTTATGTATGTTATCGACCGAAAGTTGGGAAGCCTTTGACTAAGTAATTTATATAAATCTGTTTATGTATGTTATGGACCGAAAGTTGGGAAGCCTCTGACTAAGCAATTTATATAAATCTGTATCAAGGCCAGTACCTAATTACTTTTACTGCGCTTTATTTCCATTTCCAACGATTTTCAATTTCGTTTTTGTCCTTACGCAAAATTTATTTCAGTTCGGTGTTATCTATTTTTTGTTATAATTCTCTCAGTTATTCTTTGTTTATTTTACTTCCAAAATATTTCATAATGATATCTTTGACAGTTTGATAATGCCTTCAGAGGGCGAAACAACTGTCACGCGTAATAATAATTACACAGCAGAATTTGTTTAAAAATAAACGGTTTTTATAAACCCAATAACAATATTATTGAATATATAAAAAATTAAAATTAAAATGGAGTTCTACAAATAAAAACTTGATAACAATAAATAGTATATATTTTTTTTAATCTCCTTATGTTTTGTAACCAGATTTTTATTTGAGATTTAAATGTTATAATATTGTTGTGAGTTTTGAATAAGAGTGCGACTTTGAGAGTTAAGTACCAAAGTACAGGAAGCTTCTTTCGCGAAAATTTTTAGTTGCTCGTTGGATTTGTTTTTGATCATGAGATCTAGTGTTTCTAATATTCGCGTTAGTTGTTATTTTTTGGGTTGTTTAATTGACATGATATGATGTAATCGATTGTTGAATTTTTCGTCAGTGCTATTTCTAACAGGGACTTACAGATTAATTTTCATTATGGCTTTTTATTAGTGATTTTAGGATATACCGTATTACGATAATACCGTATTCGAACAGTGATTGGCTAAGAGCCATGTAGATCTTGATTCAGTCTTTTTTACTGAGGAAATTCCTGATTGCTTGCAGGAAATTACTTTTTGTAATTAATAAATGTATAAATCTTGTCCTGGTAACCAAACCATGATGGTTTTCGGAATTTTGTTAAAATTGTTATAAGATTCTCGAAGAGAATTTTATATATACAGGTAGGTAATTTGTTAAAAAAAACTCTTTGATGGTGGGCTATATTATTAATTTTACATACCCACATTAATCACGCCTCTATTTATTCTGCATTGATAAGTTTGTACATCTGTATGTATAAGGCGGGCCACAGATAGCTGCGCACGACTACGTTTCACACGTGGCTTTAGTTAGCATCGTTCACTATGAGCTGCCTTACATATCCACACATAGCGGGCCACGTGCACGCTGCGCACGGCTGCTTGGGTATGTGACAGAGGCATACGCGTGGGCTGCAGCGGATACGCGAAGCTTGCGGGGCCCTGGCGGCCACCCCGGCTACGGCAGGCACGTTTTTCCCCCACACACCGCTCCCGCCTTGATTGCTGGCATGAAACTGTGCGTTTTCGTGGCGTAGCTCAGCTAGCAGTATGTGTCAATTGTGGCCGTGGACAGCTGTACGTGGCCCGCTTTACTCGTGTATAAACGAAAAACATTCGAATATCTTGATAGAAGCTGAAGTGTACCCGGTGTTACACGGGATTGAGAATGATCTGGAGTAATGTTTTGAGGTTGTGAATTCTAGGATAAACATCGACTCTCCTCTCTTTAAATGATAGTGAAAACCCTATCAAAAACCGTTGCCTAGCATAGAAGTATTAAGCACACACGCAGATAGACGCGGATCGCGATTTTATTTTATACTATTTAGAGATATAAAAATTCACCCTGCGTATATTTACGCTCGTAAAAGTCGAAAAGTAGTCGACCGATATCGCTGAAAATTTCAACGTTTGGTCTTATTAGTTCCAGTAGTGTTTAGAGAGTCATTTGAATGGTTGTTTTAGAAGAAGTCGGTGACGCCTATAGGGAGGCCCGAGGAATACTTAAGGCCATATCTCTGCACCAGAATAAGATATGGAGTTGAATTAAATTACTGTAATGTAGTTTTTTAACAGCAACATTGTGTTGTACAAAGATAAATACATTAGCAATAGCGAATCATTGCGGGTCCACTAGAATAATGTATTATTAATATATGTAACACTACAATGCCACACAGTTCAATGCATTAATTACGTCACGCGCGCACATAAAAAATTAATGTATTTATCCGAGTGCAATTTATTTTCAAGTGTCATTATTATTATTAGATTATTATGATGGCATTGTCACCTGCCTTCCGCCATTTTGCAGACACGGACTTAATATTTCTGTCGGTTTTTTAACAACATTTAATAACTACCCCGAAAAGCGTAAAAATCACTTGAACAGTTATTAAGGCCCCAGTACACATTCGGCCAATGCGTGCGGCGAATGCGACCGGCAGATTTTCGTGATACCGTTCACACATTCGCATGTTCATTCGGCGTTGGTCGCTAGATGAAGATGGACGTTAGGGCGACTGCGGCCGCTGCGATATACTTGTACAGCGCTTTCAAATTTTTTTTACTTTTGCACCAGAGAAGAGTGATTAAAAAAAGATGGCGCAAAAGAAGATGGTGGATGCTGAGTATTCATCGAAACAGAACAAGGTAAATCAAATTTTGTTTTAATTGTTAGTATCCTATTTTGAATGTGTGTACTTCTAGAGTATTCTGCCACCCCTTTGTGAAAATATAGGCGTGACGGTATTTATTTTTTGAAGTGAAACTTCTTTAGGCGCGTAATGAATTTTCGGGGACGGAGTAAAACCGAGTCAGGATCGACACGAAAATGCGGGTACCCCCACCACCGCTCACCGTTCACTGTCCCTCTCTCACCATATGCGCTTGTTGAGGTGGGGGAGCCGCTCACGAACGTTCTCTCCCGACACGGGACAACAATCGATGCAGTTTTTGCACGATTCATTAAGGATTTAAGTGCTCATGTATATATCTCGCACTTTAGTTACCATAACCCAATTATCACGACATTAGGAAATGATATTCATGAAATTGACAATGAAAATGGCACATGATTGGTAAATTGTCATTGTAATTTCTTTGTAATTTTTAATTGTAATATTGTTATTTATGTAATATTGTATACTTGTGAATAAATTGAAAATTTTTGGAACTATACATTAATCGAACGTCATTCATCTATAAGAAAATATTAGAAAAAGCAAATCCATGCTTCGTCGTTGAATTATTTAACCTCTAATTTTCAAACTAACCTAAGAGAGAAAATAGAGATGATGAAATGAAAATAGAGAGAGAGGAATACTAGAAGTTTCACTTCTGTCTTGCGTAGGCTTGACACACCCACTTTTTTTTATTATATAGAATTTTAAAAAAAAATTTTTTTAGGGAGACCATGAACAACCAACTTGCCGAGCTTCTAGCAGAGCCATCTGGAGAGTTTGAAAACTTCGTACGATTGTCACCTACTGACTTTGAATACCTCGTACAAAAAAATTCCCCGATCGTTTCAAAACAGGACACAAAATGGAGGGAAGCTATACCAGTAAAAATACGGCTAGCAGTGACTTTAAGATTCCTAGCTACCGGGGACAGTTACAGAAGTCTGCACTATCTGTTTAAAATGTCAAGCCCAGCCATCTCACGCATAGTGATTGAAGTCTGTTTAGCACTCAATGAAGTGTTAAAAGATATGATTAAGGTAGGTAAAAAAAAAGTTTTATTTTTAATCAATTATTTATTTCAAGATAATACTTAGCTTATTTGTGTTGACAAATATTTGACTCAAATAGGTTTCAATTAATTTGTTTTTTTTATGCATCTCTATATGCTCGATAAAGAATATTTTGTGATGGAGTTGCGTCAGTTTCTGAAGAATTGTACCCTTCGCACGTGTAACTGTGATCATCAGTCATAGTATGTTGAGAGACTTCTGGTATACTTATTACAACAGGAGATTCTTGCTGTTCTTGTGACGGTGGATGGGTTGGGTTGGGTGAAGATTGTGACGTGTATATTTGTGCTGGGGCTAAAACTTCATTGGAAATTATTTGAACTCGTCGAGGTAGAAGTTGATTAGGAACATAATATGTAGATGGTGGTGTACTTGCTGAAAATGGTCTGTTTTGAGGGGAAGAAGGCGGAGGAGGCGAGCATGACCATTCAGATCGGTATAAATTTTGAGAAGATGGTGGACGAATGACATATGAATTTTGAGAAGAGGGCGGACGAATGAAGTATGAATTTTTAGGAATCATTTGTGATTTTCGACGTCTGTTTAACAACATGTTATCTATATCTAACATGATTTCTTCTCTTTCAATCTCTGTATATTTCCTCAGTTTTGTTTGCAAGAAGTTTTCCATATAATTCGCATGGATCATCTTCTCGTGTTGAAGAATCTTTACTAAGGACTTGATTTAAAGTGTTGAAAGCATTTGACATCTCTCTGCTAGCCTCTGCTAATTCTGGCGGATTTTTGCAACGTCGCTTTGTAGCTGGAACTTTTCCTGGATTACTGTTACTCCCAGCTACGGAGTTGTTTCCTTGACTATCATCTTGTTCATCTAGTGTATCTTCTACAGAATATGTCGATGATGAGGCCTGTAAAAAAATAGCTTGTTAAAAACATGTTGAAATTTTTTTAATAAATTTTTTAACTCGTTAAAAACTTTTTTTTCAGATGCCTGAAACTGCAGACGAATGGGTTAACAAGTCAGAAGGATTTACTTTCCCCCATTGCCTTGGGGCTATAGATGGCAAACACATAACTATACAATCACCGGCAAAGAGTGCGTCTGACTATATTAACTATAAAGGCAGCTTCAGCATTGTTCTACTAGCTCTAGTTGATAGTAATTATTGTTTTTTGTTTGCCGATGTAGGATGTAAAGGTCGGATAAGTGATGGCGGCGTATTTAATCAGAGTGTTTTATGTCAAAAACTATCTTCTGGCACTATAAATTTACCACCTCCGAGCCCACTTCCGGATGGCGACAATGATATTCCGTTCGTATTTTTAGGAGATGGAGCACTTGCGCTTAGTAGCCACATAATGAAACCTTTTGCAGGCCACCATGCCCAAGGATCCCCGGAAAGAATATTTAATCAGCAATTGTCTCATTCTCGTGTAAAAGTAGAAAATACTTTCGGCATCCTATCCAACAGGTTTCGAATTTTTAAAAAAGCTATAGCTCTGGAAACCCCTTTACGAGCCTCTATTATTTCAATGTCTTGTCTACTTTTACATAACTTCTTGAGATACAGTAGTTCATCTCGGAATATTTATACACCCCCAGGTTCATTTGATACTTTCATTAACGGAGAACTTGTACGACCAGGTTCATGGAGAAATGAAAATAGAGATAGTGCTTTGTTGCCATTACAAAATGTGCCACGTAGACCTACCCAAACAGCAACCCAGATACGGTTGGATTTTATGAATTATTTTTGTAGAAACAGTATAGAAAATAATTAAAATTTGTCAAAATAAATATGTTGTTTTACTTACACTGTTACCCTCTGTGTTAATAATGCTGGAACATTCATAAACGTCATTTAAAAAATTGTCCATTGCTTCATAAAACGGCCAAATTGGGTTGTAATATTCCTCTTCACCCATGCCGGATTTAATGGACTGGATTTTCTTCCTACGATGAATTCTGTACGTTGCCATTAACGACTCCTTCTTTTTTTTTAATTCACTTACAGGGATATTCATACTGTCTGCAATTCTACTCCAAGCATCATTAACCTGAAATAAAAAAAGTAGTTAGGAACTACTAGCTCTAGTTGATAGTAAAAACGAAAAAAGTAGCTAGGAACGGTATACCTATAGACAAATTAATATCGCAACTAAACATGTATTATTTTATGTAGTGAGGCAAGTTACTTACTCTGTTTTTATTTTTGTGTTGCTGGTGTTTGGGGTTCCATATAATGGATTCATTATGATAATAATCAATGAACCTAAACAGTTCTTCGTTACTCCATGGCGCCATATTCGCGACACGACACTACAGTCTACTAAATATACCAAACCACACACGTCCACTCCGGCCGACGCGCAACTATGAACTGAACACTGAACGTTCGGCCAATGTGTGAACGCTCTTTGCCGCTCGCGCCAAATTCCTTTGATTCGTGCACGAAAAACCGACACTCATCGGCTCGCCGGCGAGCGTTGGCCGCAAACGCGAAATTCACACAAAATGGCCCAGTACACATTCGGCCAACGCGTTGGCCGCACGCGTTGGCCGAATGTGTACTGGGGCCTTTACAGTAACATAAGATAACATAACATAGCATAGCATAGCATAGCATAGCATAGCATAGCATAGCATAGCATAGCATAGCATAGCATAGCATAGCATAGCATAGCATAGCATAGCATAGCATAGCAATGCATAGCATAGCATAGCATAGCATAGCATAGCATAGCATAGCATAGCATAGCATAGCATAGCATAGCATAGCATAGCATAGCATAGCATAGCATAGCATAGCATAGCATAGCATAGCATAGCATAGCATAGCATAGCATAGCATAGCATAGCATAGCATAGCATAGCATAGCATAGCATAGCATAGCATAGCATAGCATAGCATAGCATAGCATAGCATAGCATAGCATAGCATAGCATAACATAGCATAACATAGCATAACATAACATAACATAACATAACATAACATAACATAACATAACATAACATAACATAACATAACATAACATAACATAACATAACATAACATAACATAACATAACATAACATAACATAACATAACATAACATAACATAACATAACATAACATAACATAACATAACATAACATAACATAACACAACATAACATAACATAACATTACATTACATAATATAAAATAATGATTAGACTATTTTAAACAGTTACTTCATAATTTGTACTATAGTCTTACATTTTCTCTAACGACAAATATAACATTCAGGAAGGAAATAATTGTATTTTTTATAATAATCGATATTTTATTTCATGGCTAAGGGGCAGCAGTCTTACGTGACGCGTGACAGCTTAGTACTAAAACTTCAAAGTCGAAAGCACTACAATTAACTTTTTTTTGTCTGCCACTTTGAGATTACTGCAGCGTGTCTATTGTCTATACAGGTTATCCGGGGGTAAAGTGCGCTAACTTCGAGAGGTGATTCTACAAGATGGTAAAGTAAAAAAGATTTTAGAAATTCTAATTTTTATTTTCCCGTACAACTTTTTTTCTATCGACGAATAATTATTTTCCCAAACGTTGGAATTTTACAATCAACGAAGCGTTTCTAGCTTCCGATTGTGTTTCATGTTTTTTTATAATACAGTGCCTACACTTCCTACAAACAAACGCGTATTATGCGCGGAACTTAATATCGGTGTTCTGTCAAAATGGTGCGTTGGTTGGCAAATTTTCGCAAAATTATTATTTACTTAAATAATATTAAATATCAATATTTTTCAAAATCGTAAATCGCAAAAAGTTGTTGTTTATTGTCATTAACTTGAATCAAATGCTTTTTTAAATGTGTACTAAAAACGGTAGTTGTAGGTATAGTTTTACCCGAACAACTGTCATTCTTATTATGCCTAAATTGAACAAGTTATTATTCATTATCTCCTTCCTGTTCTGTGTTTTATCAATATATACTCACCCTATCTCTGTGAATGACATAATCACCTAAAAATAATGACCTAAATGTAACTGTTGTTAGTATCACTTAAATCGCCAGTATTTTTAAACTTCAAGGACTATATATTGTTCGTATAACTGTTTTAATTTTACCGCCAAAGATTTTTTAACGTTTAAAAATTAGTTTTTTTTTATCTTCAACGTTATCACAAGACGACATAATAATATTTTTCTGTTAGGTACTTCATGTACAAGAATAAACAACGAAATTTGCCTCTGTCAACTTCAATGTTATTACTGAAACAATGTATTGTGGGGCTATGAGTGTATACTTCATACATTTATGTTTTTTATTGAACGTGCACCACGGACATAATAGCATTATCACGCAGTGGCGTGCCATAGAATATCGAATTGGTAACTTATGTATTTATTTAGAATTAAAAATAAAATTGCCACTAACATACACGATAGTTATTGACAGTATTAGTACAACATAGAAAGAAGAATGAAAAGAAAACTTATAAGATTATATTCGTAAAGAAAAAAGAATTTTCATTAGTACAAACTTGTTAAAAAAATGAAGAAGAAACAACAACATGCACTAAAATATGCACTGCTAAAATGTTTAATCAGTACAGCCTTACAACATCGATAGAGACATATTAAAAACATCAACTAACATAGCATAAGAGTTACCATCAGTAATTGAAACGGTATAACAATTGTCACAATAATACATACTGCGGAACCTTGTTTTGATGGTAGGAATATAAAAACGAAGCATCATTAGTATATCAGGGCCATCCAACTGATAATTTACAATTATGCACAGAAATAAAATAAAAATCATATTCATAAATTCCTTAAAGAGTAAGGTGTCAGAAACTCACTGAGAACCAGTAGAAAAAAACAAGATGCTCTCATCTTTGTGGATGGCTGGAAAAGAAGAAGAATTTCTCCGATGTGTTTAAAAACATACGCGTATTCGAATTCAACGTTGTCAATATTTCAAAACAATTGGTGAAGAGCTTTCGGAGACTTAAGATTTTTGAACAAACGAACATTTACGTTTTAATTGTATTTTTTTTTGTTAATCGAGAGAATTTTGATAAAGCGAGACTATCCGAGACAAAGGCGATAATATTGGGAGGGGAAGGAGATGGGAAGAGGAAGGTTGGAAATTACCTGGGTATTCAGAAGCAACGTTTCAATTCTGAATGGTGCTCTAACACCAGGCCGATACTGAGAGCATCTACTGCAACTATTCTGGAACCTGCCGCAAGTATTTCGAATGTGTACACGTAACTTTTCGGTTGTGTATACGTAACATTAAAAAAAATGGTAAAAAATAATTTCTTATTTTATGCCGCTGTTCTTAAAGTAGTTAGTCTTAAGGCGGTGTAATGGGCAGCAAAGTTGCCTTTAAAGCAGTTGATCGGTGTTCGATTCTCGGTCGTGGCATTTAAAAAATAAATATAACCAAAGCTTTGTTTATAACCAAGAAATTTGTTCAATTTATTACGATCGACCGTACCTTGATGATGCTTGTGTTAAGCGAAACCGGTCGGTATTTAAAAAATTCATGGTTCGTTCATGCATGATATAGGAAATGATTATTATTAGTGTTTTCTTATCTTATTCTTCTGCGTATAGTGGAAGAGTATTTTGAGGAAGTCAAAGTAGGAGGCTGATGCTGCATGGGGAAATTGGCGGAGTGTACATGCTTCTACGGTGCGACTTGTAGTTTGTATTTTTCCACATTTCAGATTTATTTGGTCCCCATTTATTATTTTTTAAATCTATAAGCACGCCAATGCGCTTTATTTCTGCGTTTATTATTGTAATGCTTCTAGAAACTCACCAATCATTTATTTGGTCACGGAAAATAATATCAAGTAATGAAGGACATTAGAATTGTTTGGAAGAGCATTCGTTGTCATTGTTACGTTAATTATAGTTATTATAACCATAATACACTGCTTCCGAAATGTTGTGGTAAATTTTTAAGTTTTTTTAATGCATTTCAGGCTTATAACGTCTATGAGAACTGAATTGCCTTATTTCTGATGTTTTCTTTCGGTCCTCCCAAAGCTGGAATTTTAACAACATTTTAACATTTTTTTACAGAATTTAGTCGGGCCAACCATAATTGAAAAGCATTAAATAAAAATTTTAAAGGATGTCAAGTTACCAAATCGCAAGGGTTAACCTTTTGTTACCTTACGTAGATATATTTGAAAACAAATAGATTTCAAAAAGTTTTCCTCCCTATCCATAGCGAATAAAATTTTGTGGTTTTCGTTTTCCAATTGTTGGCATTCTGGCTTTGAGTTATTTCTTTCATTGGATTTTAGCTACCAGTTCGTTCAGGATGTAGCCAAGTTTTCACATATAAGACCTCACTAATAAACGTTTTTTTTTTAATTTTCCACAACTGCATTAATGTAGGGTTGTGTAAAATTTGAAACACATTTATAAGGGGTTAGCGTATAGTATATTTTTCTCGACTTCCATAGAATTTCATTTTTTTAAAATTTATTTTAGGTTTTGAAGTATTATTTTTATTGTTAAAATTTTTATGCAATTTAGAAAAAAAAATTAATGTTACATTATTTTTAATATGGTAAATGATTTGTCATTTTAAAGAAAACAAGCCCTTAAGACTTGATGTTTTTAAATAAAAGGAGCAATTATTACTTCTGAAGTATTGAAAAAAAAAACCTGCTGTTTTAATTCAGGTCTGAAAGGGTTAATGCAGAATAAAATTTTTATAACAAACTAAAGAATAACATGATTAATGTCATCAGCTTTTCAACAACGAATCCAATCGCCTAACAATGCGAATATAATTATTGTGGTGTTTGCTGCCATCTCTCGTAACTTTCCCGAGGCTTATTACATTACAAATACGGTTCGAAGGACCAATTATTTGATTGAAGTTCGCATCATTCTCTACCACACGTGAATTGTACCTATGAACATTGATTTTCAGTTCTAGAAAAGAAAAACAGTTGTGATGGTAAAAGTAATTTCTTACTTTCGCAATCTTTGTGATATTATTTCCGAGTAAAGTAAATGTTTTGCCACGGTATAAAAGATTTCATATTGGAATAATATTTTATGAATGTTCTCAGAATTAATTGATATACACTTGAATCTTGAATCCACTTCTAAAATCTGCTTATGTTTGCGGTTAATTCTAGGAATTTTGAATGGTGTTTTATTATTAAATTTAATGATTGTTTGTTTTGTCACGAATTATGATAATTTGTCAACGCAAGGTAAAAAATAATATGAACAGGTTATGTGGAAAATTTCTACACGGTGTCCGGAAAAAAAAAGGAAACTGGTAAGTCTACGTCACATTTGGCTCGTGAATTTTGTGTGTACTAGAGTGCTAATATGAGAAAAATGGAATTATTGTTGTTGTAGCTGAAAACAATTTTTTGTTTTTACGAAAATTCGATTTTTCGTATGAAGTTTTAATAGAATTAGATTGCCGCATACGAAAAAACAGAATTGCTTAATGTATTTAAGATTAAAGATGTATGATGATTGTGTTTAAAAAAAATGTTGTGCTTACTTCAAAAATACAATTTTACAAATAACAAAATGTACCCATGTATATATTAGTTCATATACGTAATATGTTATATGAACTAACTCAATACAGAATAGAAAATATTAAAAAAAAACCCTCCCCTACCGGAGGGGAGATATCTTAGTTGTTTTTACATCACATACTCAATAGTTTAGGTAATCCAAAAAAAAAACAATTTGATGATTAATCTGAATTTAAAAAAAAAATCCGGTATTTTTGAGAAATGTTTTGTATCCAATTATAACGAAATTGTTGAGTTGTGTTTTTTTTAACATACACTTCACACAGGAGGTATCTTTAAGGTATAATTTTTTTTAAATCTCACACGATCATACATGGTTTTACCACACATGAGCCTCAGGGATTGTGATGGTTTGAACACTTACATAAATAAACGAGACGAACGTACTCCAAAATTTTTTTTTATTTAGACTAACAACATAAAATACATTACAGGCAGGCCCTTAAGTAAACACGTTCCCACGGGAAGGAATGCCGGGAGAGAAGATTGCAGGACCAAGACAGTTGGGGTTTGAATTTGGATATGAAGAGAGCTCCGAGAAATCAATTAAAATCAGTGATGATGATGTGAAATTACGCTTAGTTTATTCAGACGGTGTAAAAAATTATTGTTAATATTAAATTAAAGTGAAATATAATTGAACCGGTGAAGTGAAAGTGGTTGGACTCAGTGAGGATAGAGATAATAATAATAACAATAATAATAATTGGATAATTTGTAGAGCGCCGTTTTGTGAAAAATCACCTCAAGGGCGCTAAGAGTTGTGCGATCGCGATTACATTATAAAATGTGTTAATTTAAACGTGATTTCGTAAATAGTTCAAACTAAATTACTTGTCTTAAAAACATAGAAATAATAATAATAATTATAATAATAATTGCGTTTTAAAAATAAAGTGAACGTATTTAGCAGCAGGAAGTGTTTTCCATATCGGTTAATCGAGCTAGGGAGGAATTAATAGTTAACCAAATGGCGTACTATCCACAGAGACCGTAAACCAAAGAATCAAACAAATTATTAAATAAGAGTTTATGTAACTCTGAGATAAATCATAAAACTGCGGGTTCGAATCCTGACAGAGGTATTAGGGAGGTACAATTTTATTTACAGAATTATTTAATTACCCTTTTATAGGCATAGGGAGAGGACCAAAAATTGAACAAATTGCAAGGACTTCGCTAAAAGGAGGAAGGAATGCCGAGAGAGAGAGAGAGAGAAGATAAACTAAACTGATTTAGCTATTTAGTGTGTAATCAAGTAAACTTCCTTCCGGGATTGGGAGGTGACTAACAGGGTGAGTCTTTTTATATTATTTATTAAATTCCAGAAAACCCTTTAAAAGACGGATGCAATCGAAGAACAGGAACCAAGTTGCCAACACCTGCCGCCCAAATAATGTTTCATTAAAGGAATGCGTCGGACAGATTATCTATCAGCTGTAAGAGGGAGACGGGCCAATGATCTTTTCATATGTAGGCCGAGGCGCGGAGTACAGTCAGTTGAAAGGGAAATTTTGCTAGCGTATGACCGCCCGAATAGAAAACGATCGGATGCAACCAAACAGAACAAAAATGAAAACTTATCATCTGTTATTTGACTTTCTGATTTACAAATTGGGATACACAAGAACAAATCTAGAGTCAAAAGGGGGAGATGTTAATCTCTGAAATAAAACTACCAACCGAACAACTTTTCTCAACAGGTCCCTTTCGAGAGGTAGGCAGCCTCATAAAATTAAATGCCAAAATCAAACCAATTATCCGTTTATACCTACCTGAGAGGATAGGTATTCAATAGAAGATACCCATACCTAATACACGAGGGAGCTAGTAACCTCATAAAATAATTACTGGAACCAAATATTAAAATACAGACAGTCCTCATCCTAAATTTGGCATTTCGAGTAAACCTTACATATATCTCACATGATAATTGGCTGAATGGGTAAGCACACAACTTATCGATAGAAGCTGACTTAATGTCCACAAGATCGTCGTGTGTTATCTGTGTTATTGACCTAGAAAGGGATGTAAGTTTCCGACGACGTGGAATTTACAGCGTTTTCTCGAGGTGGCATGTAACTTGAGATCTTACGTGTCACATTTTCGCGACTAGATTCGTGACAAGGGATGGCATGATTTTCCCCTTCTACATTCAGTAAAGTAGATTTTCCTGGAGGTGTAATGTGGTTGGGGCATTTCTGAAATTGGTGAGAAGACCTGGTTTTCTTTATTCTGGCGTGAAGGTTGCCAATTTGGAACAAGGGGAGGCCAAGCGAAAGCCCGTCAGACCCGGCCGGTTCGGATATCCAGACACGCAGATATCGATTGCCTTGTTCTAATTATCATCCATCAGATTTGTTTGGTAAAGCGGAGAAGCCAACTTAGCTTGAACAAATTCATTTCCGTTCCTCTCCTTTCCCTCCCAAAATATATACATGGATGGCGCCGACAACTAACACCATAAATTTATCGTATGTATATCACATAAATAAAATCTAACACTTTATCATACTCACATTACCCTACGACAGGTAGAATCACGTAGCTAGTTGGAGAGCAGGCGAGACAGAAAATAAGGTTTATAAAATGGCTTTAAAACACAGCGGTAATGGATTCAACTCACTCTATCTCAAAAGAACCGAGGGATACCACACATATACATAGATAACCAGGTTTCTATACCGAGAAACAAAAAACCAACACAACGTTCGGTGAGACCTTTTTATACTGAACCGTCACGTGAAATAATTACGTTCAAGGTCGTAAAACACGTAGACAAACTAGGATGCACACACTTGAAGGGGTGTGTAATAAAGATAAGAGCAAAGGCTAGTAAAGGCGGCAGGGAGGATATTCCTACCCCGGATATATACATAATCATAGCCTTATGGAAAAGTTACCTATGGGACTAAAAGAAAATTTATCGTAGAAAGAAGTGAAGGAAAAGTTTGAAAAGTGCAGATCATTACAGGATCTCATTTCTACATCATTCAGTTTACTTACATCCTTTCTCTGCCAGATCCATGCCTCACTTCTATACATCAGGGTAGGTAGGTACCAGCACTCCATTGTGGACTGCTAGTTTTGCTTCTTTGGATAATATTTTGTTAGCACCAACTGCGTTCAATCCTCCACAAATGTAGTTACTTGAATTTACCCTTCTTTCAATATCTCTGCCAGCCTTTCAATCACTAGTAAACATACTTAATAACTATATACACACCAAAATACACAAACTCATCCACCTGCTCCAAGTATTCCTCATTCACAACTATATTGCACACTATTTTCGAACTCTCTCTCTTTCAAACACCATGACTTTTGACGTACTCACATTAATCATTAACTCATTCTTCATACATACTTAGTTCATCCTAGACACGAGAGACTGTATATCTTCCATACTGCAATCAGCATCGCATCATCAGCATACAACAAGAAACACACTTTCAGCTTTAAAGAGACTAAATATGAAAGGAGAACTAAATTATATAAATTATATCACTCCGCGATAAATGGGGGACCGTAGTGACCCCCAGTGATTTTTACCTTCACGTACGTAAAGTTTAACCAAAACGATGAGGTATGTTTGCGATGCATATAAGTAGATACTTCTGATGGAAGCTTGAAATAATAATAATATACACATATCTGTTAAAACATTTATGTATTGGAGGTACACGAGGGGTAAGTGGTTAGTCGACAGAACGTGGCAATAACTTATTTACTCTTATTTTTTGCTATTTATATGATGTAATAATGATATTCATTATAGATAAATATCCACATTGATTAGTTCGCCTTAGAAACAACAGAAATATCTTGCTGAAGAAACATTGCAAATATATTAAAAACAATGCGTGATCAGTACATAAGATATTAATTAGGTTTTAAAAATTGTTTTAGTAATAACTGCACATGAACAAGAATAACGTGATTTTCAAAATATAAATATTACTACCATACCTCGTTCTTAGGTACCTATTATTATTTATTGCCTTCATTTAAAACGACATTATGTTTTCAGATAGATGAAAATGTGTTATCTTAGTGTTAACTTAATGCTTTCAGCAACGATTTCTGTAGCTCAGAGTGAGATAATTGAAAAATATTAAACTTTACCAAATATTTTTGGTTAAATATATATTCAATATGTGCCATAATTGAATCTAAATCTAACAATCATTACTGTCGTTTTTCGCGTCGTTTGCGGTTGCCACGTTCCTTTCCCATAATTCATGGCTCGGTTTGCGTTTTGGTTCTCAAATACATACGCAGCATTAAATGACATAAGATAAAAAAATTATCCATTATTTCATTTCGCTTAATGGCACTAGATACAATATTTAAAATAACATGCCCGTAAGTAGCATCACACCTTAAAATACATAAGACAAATGTCACTAAATGATATTAGAATTTTTTTATTAAAGCTAAATGTAGCTTAGACTAGTCGCTCAAGTTCGTTTTTGTCCAACAGACCAATGCATAAATCGGAAGAAATAGGGCTTCAAAGTTTTTTTTACGAAAAACGCATATTATATAATGAAATCAGCTTGGCTCACTAAAATGATTTAAAGTAATATAAATTATTATTTTTGAATAAAATTCGTTCCAATTGTTTAAAATTACGCAGAAAACACGTTTTTAATTTGGATTAAGGACACAGTGTTAGATAAACACGCTCGAAATGTTGTTTAATTTTGGTGGAATTAAGACAAACAGCGTCTTGAAAACACATTAAATTTTTTTCACTTGAATCTTATAAATAAATGCTTTCGGAGAACAACTGCATACTTAACTCAATTTCTCCAAAAATGGTCTGTTGGACAAAAACAGTTGGTTGTCCCTTTCTACACAAAAATCCCCTCTTCTATCAAGTCTTATCTGATATTGCCCCACTCCGTCCAACATATCATCTTTTCTAAGCCTAAACTCGACTCCAATCTACAATAAAATAATTATGAAGTTTGTCAACTTAAATTCAATTAATATAATATAAATGCTCCTTCCTGCTTCCATAATTTCAAATGATGGCCTAGAACACCCTTGAAGGTCAAAAACCAGAAACGTTTAAAAAAAACTAAATTTTTCATTTTTCACCTGATTTTCTGGTATAAAATAAAAGTATTGACGTCGGGCAACTTTTACATGTTTACACGTAATTATTACTTTTTAGTTAGATCTAAAATATCGGTATGAAAAGGTAATTTTAAAATGTAGTTAATATTCTAATAGATAGGTTTAAAATATTGGCAGAAATGAATTATTGCTTGATTTCTTTTATATGCTGGTGGTGATGTTGCTCGGCAACTAAACTTAAGCCGTTTTGCCGTTCGACGGGCTTTTCAACGGTTTCAAGAGACTGGTGGCTTCATCCGGAGGTGTGGATCAGGGCGACGATGCTGCACATAAGATTTTGCAATTGGAGTGAAATGTGGAAATGAGTGAAGTGAGGAAATAGAACAAGACACAGTAAAATAAAACGTAATGGTCACAATTAGGAATCAAACCCAAGATCGCTGTCTTACCGGGACAACGCCTCAACCGTTTCTGCCTTTGGGACCTAATTATCTTCAATATTATCTTCAACTAATTTTTTCCGATATTTTTCGCTATCTTTTTAAAAGATTACTTTTTATTTTATTTTATTTGGAAAACCAACAGTTATAATAATTACAAAGTATGGTGTATTAAGTGTTAATTATTTAACCAATAATAGGTTTTCACTGAAGTAAGTGAAAGGACACTGATGGAAGTTAAACTGATCGTTCTAACGAATTAATTTGTAACCTAGATATTGTCTCGGATAAATATATCCGGTTTTTATTTATATGGGACACCTACTGACTATATAATATTCTGTTTTAATAGATTTTTTTCTTTCAATTACTTTTGAAAGTAATATATCATAATACATAATTGTTAAAACTTTGTAATCATTCAAAAAGAGAGCACTCAAAAATATGGGAAAAATTTTGTTGAAGAAAACAGTTCATTTTTCTGAATTTTATATACTCACGAGATCGAGAAAAATGATATAAAATAATTAGGTATTAATGGCCCAGTTGGTTGAGGCGTTGTTCCACTAATACAGAGATCCTATTTTCGATTCCCAGTTGATCATTATCTTTTTATTTTTCTGTGTCTTGTTCTGTTTCATATTTTGTTTAGATTGGTTAGTATTATTTTAACAGCGCTAAGAATATCCACTTGGATTGGCCACTCAATTTGAAAAAAAATCGGTATGGTTGATGCCCACTGTCACAACTTACCGGATGAAAATGGAACGTTCTGGTAAGTAGATTTTTGTCTGATTTCCTTCTTATCCTTTACGTATATGCTATCAAATTAAACTGCAATTGTGTTTTGCAGGACCTAAATTACTTACGAGTACATGATTGCTAAGGTAAGTTCGTTTTTGGTATGGATTTTAAAATGCTTTTGTGATTCGTTTAATTTGTACTAAATTTGATTGCTCAAATGTCAAACGCATTTCCTGATTGCGTGCGTGCTAGCAAAAATCGAGTAGTCACGCATAATGTTGACCTTTTTGTGTCAATTTAGAAAGTTTTAAAGTGTTCATGCCCTACGGTTGACTTTGGATTCAATGGAACCCTGATACTTGAGCCATACTGAAATACTCACTCTAATAATCTCTCGAAAGAGGTCAAATCCCATCCTGGGATGCAGCGCCTCGATGATGATTTATTTCCCAAAAAACAAGTTTTTGCTTGTCGTTCTGCCATTGGGAACACAAACTTGTACAAATGTTTAGTTTTATCAATTCTTTCTCTGTTTACATCCAGATGCAATTGCAGCTCTGAAGACATGTAAATGGGGGTAAATGGATATAAGTAAGGCAAATTTTTTATCCACCGGGAACCTGGAAGAACTGCATTTGCAACAAGGAATTCGATAGCATCCTTAAAGCCCGCACTGCATAGAAACTCACCGTGGAATTGGGCTCTGCGGATCCAACCCTGCCTTCAAGAATTGCGACCCAATATATTCTGACGAGAGTCAGTGCTTTAGAATGGAAATGCCGAATGCTGATCTTGGGCACCCACCACTTTCCTATTTAAGGACTAGATGGGTCCCTTCAGCGTAGGGGTGGGAAAACTGCGGTTCTGAGGCCTTTTGGTGCGGCCCGCAAGCATTTTTCAAAGCAAAAATTACAACCAGAACACAAGAACGATTTTTTTTTCACGGTATTTCAGATACATTTTAAAGTAATTAAAATATATATAAAACCATCTTATTGTTTAATTAAAGAAATTTGGGTTAAAATAAAAATGGCCGAAACGACAATAAACCTGTTGACGACATATATAACAGAACGAGAACAACAAGTACAGATTAGCAAACAAAAGAGTAAACTATTGCCATTAAACTATGGCGTCCCCCAAGGAAGCGTACTGGGACCGATTCTATTTATTATCTATATAAATGATATCACTAACCTTAACAGTAAAGGAAACATAACCAGTTTCGCTGATGATACCGTTATATTATTTCAAGAATAAAACTGGACGGAAACATTTTATGTGTCTGAACAGGAGCTTAGAATACTTCACATGGCTGAAAATTAACTCACTTACCCATAACATAAGCAAAAGAAAATATATAACATTTTAAATTAACTCAAGGAGCCAACCAGTAAAATCACTCAAACTAAAATTACACGAATGCGTAATGTCAAATAAATAATGTGTAATGTCAATGCCCAATTATAGAAAAATCACAAATCATAAAATATCTCGGGATAGTAATTGATGAAAATCTTAGATTGGACCCACATATCAAATGTATCACGGAAAAACTTACGAAGCTTACAAATTTCTTAAAAAATCTAAGAAATATTTTAAATAAAAAGGACATGAAAAAAATCTATAACGCTTTGTCATTTTCGTATTGAATATATAATTACTGGATAGAGATCTGCTGTATCTAAGTATATACATAACCTGAACACAATTCAAAAAGGAATCAAAAATAACATATTGAAAGTACCCACCTTCGATTGAAATTTTCAATAGTTTTGATATACCAAATGTATAACAAATATATGCTAAAATATACCATTGAAACTATTCAAATATCATGAATCCTCTACAATACCGCGTATTCATCACACTAGGTCAAATCGCAATGACATGAAAAATATTCCAGGTCTTTATGACAGACGAATGTGGTTTTATACCACATTCGGACAAAGAAATTATATTTATTTTGCAACGAAACTCCACAAAATTCTTCCTCCTGATATAAAGCGAATAGAAAATTTGAATGATTACTATTCAAGAATAAAAATTTGGCTTTGAAGAGATTGATAAAAAACTCTGAAAAAACATTAAAAAGACATATAAAACTAATAAAGTGAATAACTTTAGTCCGCCTCAGCACAGGTCACCCTAGTGAAGAGGACTAAGAAATTCAATTTACTATACATATATTTAATATCATATACTTGTATGTACAATGTTTAAATAGTCATTATAAAAAAAAATTGAAAACGGTGCAAACCTTTGATGTGTTCTGAGTGCAATTACAATTTATACTGGTGGCTAGTGGTCTCGTATCCCCAAGTTAAAACCAGTCTTGTATTCAGGAAGGAAAGATAAATTTTCAGTTGTTGATTAATTTGCTGAACCATTTTCGTGTTTCAAGTTGAAAGCTGGGGACGCGCACACTGATTAAGACAAAACCAGGTTGTGTTCAGAATGTAACTATAATTCCTGTTGCAGATTAATCAGCTGATGAATCATGAAGTAAACCATTTTCATGTTTCGAGTTTTGTTAAAAAAATTGAGTTGTATACGATTTTCTGCAAAATTCTGAGTAAAACCATTTGCTTGTTCCTCTTATAACCATTATTTAAACTCATGGAGTCTTTATGCAGAATCATTCTTGACTTAAAACCAGTCTCTTGTTGTGAATGTCCAACATAAAATTCGAGATGCAGACTCACCTGCTGATGAAATTCAAGGGAAACCATTCTCGCGTTACTTGTGCAGTTATACATTTGTAATTGAAGACTCATTTGTGAACATGACGTTTGATCAAGCATTTTTCCATTTTTTGTTCCAAGAGTTCTTGTAAGGTGTGATTAGGGTTGCCAGATGGTCCAGATAAAAAAACCGAACATTTTTTTATCAAAAGATCCCCCTTTGATTTTTTTTTGGTACAATTTGTCGAAAATCAAAGTGTCCTTTGATAATCATAAACCCCTTTGATTTTGACCGAAACAAACAGAAAATTACCGAAAATTTCTGAGAGTGAACACAATGAAACACTTAGTAAACATTAAAACTTATATTTATTATTACTATTGGGAAGCAAAAAATAACTTTTAACAAATTTGGCAATGTATGCTACTGCTTTAAATAATCGTGTATTTCCTGAAATTGTATCTTTAAATTTAGTGCAATTGACATTTAAATTGAAGAAAACACATAATTTCATTTTTAAGGTATTAACACCTAGTCAATTTCTTTCGTCAGTTCATACATTACCCTTTACACTAAAAACTCTTTCTACGAAGGCATTGGAGACGGGAACATATTGTACCATTTTCAACAGGTTTGAGCAAGTCTTGCTACCACCCGCCAGAATCGTTCATGGTGTGGGTTAATGGAAATTAACTAAATATTAATAGCTTCCTGGTCTTTTGCCTAGTTTTCACATGACAAAAACAAACGAACCCTTGTTGTGCCATTATATTTGCCAAGTTATTCCTTTCTTTTTAGACCCTGCAGCAAATGCAACCCTGAATACATGTACATGTACATGTACAATGTACGTTTGAATATGATTTAAGATTTTCACGGCCAAAAGTATTTTTGTTATTTGTTTTTGGGGTGTTATGCCGTGTTGCGCTAACTCCTTCTTTAGCCAACGTTTCGTTTCTAGAAGACTCCATGACAATGCTCAGGGAGATATATGAGGAAGACATTTGCAAACTTTTTGAACACTGCCTCAAAACGGGATATTTTGCGTTTCAGGGTGAACTATTTGAGCAATTGGAGGGAGTTGCGATGGGCAGTCCGTTATCGCCAGTACTAGCCAACTTTTTTATGGAGAAGTTTGAAGAAGTGGCACTCGACACAGCTTTGGCTGTCCCTAAAGTATGGTAGCGCTACGTCGACGATGTCTTCGCTATTTGGCCTCATGGAACGGAGAAACTGAACGAATTCCTGGACCATCTTAATTCTCTCCACAGCAAAATTAAATTCACAATGGAACTGGAAAACGAAGATAAAATCCTGCCTTTTCTAGATGTGGAGGTGATGCGTAAACACGATGGTAGCCTAGGGCATACTGTATATAGGAAACCAACCCATACGAATCGGTACTTACACGCTGATTCGCACCACCACCCAGCGCAGAAGAGAGGACTTATCCATACATTGGTGACCCGAGCGACCAGAATATGTGAAGAACATAAAATCGGAGCGGAACTTACGAAGCTGACCGATGCACTGGAGCGTAACGGTTACCCAGCAAGTCAGACAAGGCAAATCATAAGAGCCAAATCTGCACCAAACGAAGACAGAATTGAACAAGAGTCGAAAGGCTGTGCCTTCCTGCCTTATGTGCACAATGTGACAGACAGAATTGCCAGGCTATTGAGAAAGGAAAATATCAAGACTGTCTTCGGAACAACAACAAAGATACAGGACTTACTGAGGTCTGCTAAGACTAAGTTTCCTCTGGAAACAGATGGGGTATATAAACTCAGCTGTTCCGGATGTGACAAAGTCTATATAGGCCAGACAGAGCGGACTATCTCCAAAAGGATTTCAGAACACTTCAGAGCTTGTAAACTCGGCCACCCTGACAAATCGGCAATTGCCGAGCATTTGATTGACACCGGGCATTACTTTGGATTTGTTCCTGAAATCCTGGGGAGACCCAAAACTTATAGAGCACGGCTGATTACGGAAGCCATTGAAATTCATAAAAATCCCGTAAACATTAATAGAGACGATGGAGCTAAGCTTAATAGTTCTTGGTATCCGGTAATTGACGGCTACACCAGAGCTAAACGAAGAAAAACCACTCTAAATAAAAAATGATACTTTAATGTTAGCTCAGAGGGTTGGAGCTGGCAACACGGTATCACAACCTCATACTTAAGCTCACATTTTAACACAACCTCAAATAACACATCTGCCCTGATGATGGACACTGCAATGCTGTCCGAAACGTTGGCTAAAGAAGGAGTTAGCGCAACACGGCATAACACCCCAAAAACAAATAACAAAAATGTACGTTTGAGTCTAAAGACTATAAAGAATGTCAGAGAAGTCAGAAATGTCAGATCCATTAGGATCCTGCAAGTAGTACTTTTGCAACTGCGAGGAGATTGACTGTGAATTGAACTTCGGAGCCCCAACCCCGCCATCGATAAATGTGGCCTGATTTATAACAAAGGACAGATTTGTTATCCCAACTATTGGAAATATAGTAATTGTTAAAATTTTAAATTAACGAGTAGACAAATAATATTTGACACTGGAACAGTATTTGAGGCTACTAGCGAATTAGTGGTCTAACGCTGAATTCGTAAAACGGATAAGAACTCAACTGCTCCTGTTACAACCCGCCTTTGATCAGCTGTGTTAGAAAAGCAATCTGCAAATAAGGAATGTGTAAAGCCATAGTATATTTGAAAAGTGATTAACAGAACTACAAACTTTTAAAAAACAACTACAAACAACAATTTTTGTTAAGTACACTTTAAAAATTTACACAAATAGAAAACTTTTATAATACAAAGAGCTAGTTTAAAATCATTTAATATATACAGGATTCTTCGACAATTTTTAATAGTGTATTGCTCTGGAGATCAACTGAAACTTGGATCTTGCCAGTTGTCTTGCTGATAATGCCTTCCTAACCCCAATACATTCACTTACTTTGTTCCTGCTTATAAATATGTCTTTCAATAAAACTGTTTGTACTAAATTACCCTTTCGTCTTACACACCTCTTCAGCAGGTGAAGGTATGCCAATGTTTCTTAAAAACGTTACAGAGACCTACTTCCTAAAACCCAAAGTAGGTATCCTACATAGATAAAATCACCGAGCAAACGTTTTTCACCGATACGAGAACATTGAAAGTACCTACATTAAAATTTATTATTGTTATTGTTACTAGAAATTGAAAAATTATAAGCGTGACTCAAAATCCCACCGATAAAATTAACTGTTACTAAGCGTGACGCAGATACATAATATAGTGCCTTTTCACTTTCTTGACATTGCAAACTGGTGTTTGGTCTTAACCAGTAAATATTATTCCTTTGGTTGAAAACGACGTATGTTTACATGACGGTAAACATGTGTTATCACCGTGTTGTTACATTTGGGCTTTTGGTAACGATTTCTGTGGTTTTAGGTAAGAAGAGTGTGAAATATGTTCATTTAATTAATATATTCATGTTGTTTGAATAAATTTGGATTGATTTTAGATTAAACGAATATTAATGCTTTACCTGTCTCTAAATGAAATGAACAAACATTTGTTTAAGTTTCGTGTCGCTAAGTTGCATTAAATCAAAAAAAAAATTCTGTATAAAAGTTCATTCAATTCAATTCATCAATAAAAATATAACAACATTAGTAAATTTGTGCAAGACAAATTATTAATAATCTATTCAAGATGATTTTTAATATAATATAACCCCGCATGGTTTACATTGATACACAGTGTAAATAATCAAATTTACAGCTTTGTTGGTTAGAGGAATATAGATTAATTAAGTGCAATATCATTATAATTTGACGACCACCATTCAGAATTGAAAAGTTTCTTGCAATGGCTTTGGCCGTGTTAGGTGGCCAGATCTGAATAGCCAGGTACTTCCCTTCCCCATCACCTTCCCCTCACCTATACCTTCAGTTTCACAACACACCCCGATTGGGGATGCCATAGTCTCACTGACTCCAGACTTTTGGGAGCAGTTGCGATTCTCGGTTTTACATAAAAAAAATGCTTAGTTAGGTACTTGAAGGTTAAAATGAGTATTTTTTGCAGGAGCCTATCAGAAATGTATATATGAAACGGGTCCGCCTTTCAGACATTATACTGAGCTTGGATGTAAACCACTATACAAAGGACACTGCATTGAAAAATACAATTGCCCTTTCATCGAGAAACCTCCCAGTACTGATAAATGCTATTTGAAGTAAGATAACCTAATTTTGATCTTTGGTTGATTTTTGAGTAGTTGAAGGACTTTTCTTCTTCCTCTTTCTTGATCCAACGTTTCAGAAAGCCTTGAAGGGTCATAGAAATTTTAAAAATTGTTATTTGTTGTTTATATGATACTGTATAATACTTTAATATACACACGCCTTGTTGTTGACCATAGACTTAATTTTCAATACTGCCAAAGGTCTCTTTCTCTCACAAGACGTCACTAGGTTGTTTTCGATGGAGTCACAGTTGCTATGCGTATATGGCGTACATGCACAAATGGGGCATAAATGAATCCGAATTTTGTGAATGTGGACAAATACAACGTCTGCTAAATCAAGTGATTACTGAAGCTTTTACAATGCTGAATAATTTCAGCCTTCCACTACCTGCATCAAATCTCATCCACTACACGAAAATGGTTTTTTAACTAATGTGGAAATTATTAATTATCACTTGGTGCTCAAAGTTGGGTACAAAGAAGTATTGGCTGTTGTCCCGCGTCGTCTTTAGTGTTGCTTATGCTTATGATTATCAAAAGCTAATCGATCCCTAGGCAAAACCCGATGGGGTCGCGCCTTGACACTAGTACTTTACTACAAATTAAAAGAAATTACCTTATTGGAGTTGGTATCAGTTGATCCATTTATCGGTGAGGATTTCAAAATTGCCGATAAACCGAAAACACTCGGAAGTACACATTTTTTAATGTTTTTTCTTGTTACAGTGGTCATGTTTTCAATATAAACGATGAAGTTTCAAGCAACCTAACAACAAACAACTGTATGACAGCATGCTACTGCGATGAGATGAGTGAAGGAAAGTAAGTGGATTTTTCAAGTCGAAACTTTTTACATATTTAAAGAAAATGTTCGGTGTTGGTCAAACTAAATCGGGGTTTCGTTTTGCAGGGCTGGTTTTATATGTGCTCAAATCGACTGCATGGAGTTCTTCGTTACCCCAGAACCAGAAAAGAAAAACTGTATTCGACAATACAAACTAGAAAGCTGCTGTTATGAATATGAAGTTTGTGGTTTGTATTTTTAAATGGCTTTTGTTATTTTTGCTCATTGAATATTATATTGTATGTGCATGTATCTATACATTGACTGGGCTGGTAATGTATAGAGGCTTAATTCGTTGATATGTGGTTTACTTGAGGGTCTCAAAGTTGCCTGAGACTATTTAAATTTTAACCTCATTTTCAGTTTTCAGATTAAATAATTCTTTTGGTCCTGTACTGAGGCTTGAAGGTTTGACTGCATCATAGTTAAATTTAAAAAAAATCCCAAATTTTTTAGATTGGTTTACTAAATGATGGGATAGAATAAGAATAATTATAAAAAAGATTCGTTGTTTCGTACCATGGTGTTGAAAGCTATTCTGACCATTATTACATAATGAAAACACCATTGAGAATTGATTACAGCTGAAGATTCATCAAAACATTTTTCACTCTTTAGACCCAGAAGCAATTGCTGCCCTGAAGACATGCACATGGGAGTCGAAAGACTATAAGGAAGGCCAGAGATTTGAACCGACAGGAACCTGCAAGCATTGCGTTTGCACTAAGGATTTCGATTGCACCATTAAGTCGCCTTATTGTGAGGAGATCCGTTGTGGAATTGGACTCTGGGGCACCAATCCTGCCTTCGATAAATGTGGCCCAATTTATTACGAAGGACGGAATTGCTGTCCGATCGATTGGAAATGTGGTTAGTTTTTGAAATTTCCATTTGAGTCAATTTTAGTGACTGTAATTGAGGCCACTATCAAAATAGTGGTTTTATACTAAATTTGTACATAAATGCCATTGAAAATTTGTCACATTTTTAACTACGACAAAATTATCTTTATAACTACATTTGGATACTAAGTTGTTATCAAACTTGTTTGTTACATAGATGTCTTTATAGTGTTATGAAATAAAATAAGTTTAGGCATTTTTGACATGGTTTGGAACACTACTGAATGGCAAAGGCGTATTGTAGATGCTTTTATTTTTACTTGTAAACGGAAGTAAAACCGCAGGTGTCCATTAAATCGATAACTCGGTTTCTCAAGATGTGAAGGTTAGAATATTCTTACCCTAGTGGCTTCAATTCAGGTTTTGCGTCGGGTTGGATTAGCGTGAGCAAACCTCTAAATTTGTATTTTTTTTGTGATTTTTCAGCTTCCTCTACCGATAAGATTACCAGTAAACCAGGAGGATACCATGGAAAAGCAGGGCCGAAATGTCATTATGGAGATAAATTGCTGAACGTTGGCGACACCGTTCAGGGGGACGATAATTGCGTCAGCTGCACCTGCGATATCCCGCCTTTGATCAGCTGTGTCAGAAAAGCCAACTGCTAATAAGGAATATGAAATGTCAATACTTATTATAGTCGAAAAGGTTTACTAATAACACCACTGTAATAACACCAACTTAAAAATGTTTGTTTGTATTTCGAAAATAAATCTTGGCTTGTTATATTTGACAACATTTTTACAAATAGCTGAATTAAAATTATATAATATTAGCAAAATGCGTCGGCTGTGTTAATCTGTATTTGGTTCTTGCCTGTCACCAAATATGAAAAATACAATTACATATACAGTGCTTGATACCAACCCTTAGCTGTCTCGCTGGCTCTGTAAGTGTAGGTAATCGAAAAACATCGAAGACCCTGCGCTGAAAAATAAAGTTCGCTACGGTATTGCGGCAGATTCATTATGGTGCACAATGATTCCGATTTTGCCGATCCTTACCCTTACCGACTCAGTAGAAAGATGGGCTTAAACTTTCACTAACTTTGTTCTTTCCGTTTGAAATTTTGATGATCAAAATTTTCGCATTGCAATAAGGTTTCATCTTGCACACTTCCAGTAGGTGAGGTTAGGTCCCTCCATATTATGTTGAAAGGCTGTCTTCCCAATACTTTCCATGCAGGGTGAGGAAACATGAAATGCTCTGTTGCACTACGTTCGTTACAAGTACTACCTACGTCAAAATCGTCTATGATAACCGATTATCATTATTATTTTTGACACTTTGTATGGCAGTGTCTCTGTGGTTAATGAACTCTAAAACTTGTATTTTCTTTGAATTTAAGTGTCATTTTCAAAAGTGGAACTTATTGTGGAAACAATTCAGACTAGCCATAAAATAGTAACAAAAATTATTTTAGTTTACAATGCATCAATATGCATTAATAATTCTGCATTTGAAAGCGTCCATCTTTAGTTTAAATTTTGTGTTCATTCGAAATAAAATTTCTGGTCATATCTTAAATAAAAATATTGGTTTTTAAAGCACAGTTATATCAGTGTATTCGGGCCCTCTCATCTAAGGATCATCCTTTTTGAGAGGACAAACCTGAGCTGCATTAATAATTAAAAAAAGGATAAAGACCTACTCAGTCACAAAATTACCTTTGACCATTGTGATTGAATTTGAATTTGGGAGGCGGGTTTTGTACCGCCGCCCCGGGAACCATTTATTGGGTAACTAACACCTCTGCCATAGGTCAGCCCAAGTGGTTCCCCATCTTTGGTGATTTAGCAGGAGTGCTGGGGTTCATCGGGTGAGGTGTATTCAGGATACGACTGCCCACCAGCGGCGTGAAGTGCCAGATCAGGAGAGGCTGGTTTGGGGAGACTCTTTGACATCTCCAACTGGACTCTCGACCAATCTTGCGCCTCAGAGAGTGGGATATACATATATCCGTCACTCCTGGAAACACTAATAATTAGATTTCCACCCAACCCTCAAACCTTTTACCTTCCCAGAACTTCCTATCCTACCTTTCCTTAAAAAATTCCCTTTACACGGCGTCCCGAAAGATGACATCTCCTCTGTGGAGTTAATGTTAATTAAAAAAATGTATGCAGCTACTTTAAAGAAGAAAAAAATCATCCCTAATCGATTCCCGCCGTGATAGGCGGACCGGATCGCAGCGACCAGTTGGGGTTTGTAAACGCAAATAGAAACGGGGTGAAGTCGTCAAAGGGGCTCATTCTATGATGGAAACACTCGAATACACTATTATAGTCAAACGAAATTTTATGCACTTTATTTTCTGTCCTCCGAGGTCAACTTTTAGCCGAGGGAACAAAAAATTTCATGGGGGTTAGATCTGATGAGGGTGGTCAAGCAGTTCAAACCGCAATTCGTGGATTTTCGCCATAACAACCGCTGATAGGTGAGACGGCGCATTGTCTTGGTGAAAAAACATTCAGCTTGTCAAGTAATATCCCGTAATATGTTTCTGTAATAGTATTTCACTTTTCAAGATAATCTATTAGGGTTACTCCACGACTATCCTAGAAAACAGACAGTCTTTGCGTTGTTTGGAGCCGATTCTTCTTTCGCAGTATCATGGCTGTGTTTTAGTTTCTGGGGTATAATGATGTATCCAAGTTTCATCTACACTAATTAACTGGCGCCAAAACTTGGATTATTGTGCCTAAACTGCGCCAACAGAGCTTTGCAAACGTTCATCTGAACCATGTTTTTGGTCCAAAGTGCGCGGTCAGCTTTCTCATCCCTAAATTCTTAATCATAAATTTTAATAATGTGACAAACACGTTCTTTAGATATGCTCATAGGCTCTGCTATTTCTCTAACCTTAATTTTCTAGCACCATTTGATGGACGTTAGCAATGTTATCGTCAATGGTTGCAGTTTTTGGCCGTCCTAAACGTTCATCATCTCCCGAGCTGATACGACCAAGTTTATATTCAGCTGCCCAAAATTTATCTGTGGTAAATTATGTTACAGAGCAGGGGGGTATGCATCCGGTCGAAAATTGGAATCCTAGAAAATTAACAGTAATCTCCATGGCTTGTGACGTCATATTGTTGCCTAACTATATTTACCAATGAAAAACTGACTGTGTTGAATATTTATGGTTGTTTGATACGTTGATCTAGAACTATGCCGTTGTCGTATAGTTTGGACAGATTTTAATATATTGTTTATCTAATATTAGCGAGATGTCCGTCAATTTGTGGCTCTCATTTCTCAATCGGAAGCAAAAGGCCGAGTGGTTCGTTATGAAATTACGCGTTGCCAAAACTTAATCCTGACCGCAGAGATGAATCTAATTTATATTTCAGAGAGTTCCGTGTTCCTGACAGGAATGTGTGTATTGTGAGGCCGGACTAGATCATGATTATTAGAATTCCATCGTTCTACCGCTCGATCACTCCATCAATGATTTGACCTGTATCTATAATGTATTGTCTTGCTAAATAAATAAATGATTAACATATAACCGAGTTTTTCATTTCCCTGTCGTGAGGTTATTTCGACCAAACATTTTTATTTTTAAAATATTTTAGGTTGACAAGTAGGCTCGTAGGTGTATTGCCTTTCAATAACAAATATCTGACAGCTTGACAGCTCGATGACACCTCGATCCTCGATTTTGTCCATTTTCTCAAAAAGATTCGCATCGATTCACTAAAACGACTATCATACAACAACTGCACCTCCAAAATGGTTGAAATCGGCTGAAATTTTAGTAAGATTTTTACTAAGCATTGCCAATTCCCCTACTTTTATTGAAAAATGCTGCCATTTTCATGGTGAGGTCCAAAACTTTATATATATATAGTTATTGATTTATTATCTATGTATGGAACAATGCAAATTATAAACCAGCATATGAACCGTTTACACACGTAAGTACATTACAGGTATCGGCCATCTCTAATGGGTTCCTAGTTTGAGAGTGTTTCGGTGTAGCGAACGAAAAAGAAACCCTATTTTGCCTAAGAAATTGTGCAATTCTGTGTCCAGAGCCAAAGATTCACAAAACTGTTGACCTCGAAAGAGGATGTTACAAAAAATTATCCTAAGATATCAGCAATTAAAATCATTCATATAGACGTTTGCACTATTGGGAGAATAAATTGCAATAATTATTTTATTTACAAAAGCCATTCAAAAGATGTACGTACGGTTATTACGCTAGATTTGGTTGTGAACCAGTGTGCAACTTGCACTTATTGAGAAATGGAAGTAATTTTAAGTAGGAATATTTGCCGAATTATTTCTCTCTTTTAAGACCCCGTATCATTTGCAGCCCTGAATACATGTGAAATTTACGTTTGAGTTCAAATTCTATAAAAAAGGTGACAGAATTCATGAATGTCAGATCCATCAGGAACCTGCAAGTAATGCCTTTGCAACTGCAAGGCAATTAACTGTGGAATTAAACTCCGGAGCCCCAATCCTGCCATCGATAGATGTGTCCCAATTTAAAAAGAGGGACAGAATTGCTATTCCATCGATTTGAAACATGTTAAGTTGTTATAATTTTAATTTTAGATAAATAAAATTCTACACTGGGGCAGTAATTGGTGCTACTATCGAAATAGTGGTCTAAACAAGAATTCGCACAACGGAGAAGACGTCAGTCCTTTACTAAGCCTTTGATCAGCTGTGTTAGAAAAGCAATCTGTATTCAAGGATGGTGTAGTGCCGATATTTTTTAGTATGGTTGGAAAGTGTTTAACACAACTTTAAATTGTGTAGTGGTATGAAAATCAACTGGAACTTGGATCTTACAGGTTGCCTTGCCGATTATGCCTTCACTAACCACAATACATTCATCTTTTTCTTTAAAATTTTCTGCATTATGTGGCTTAAAAACTTTACAGAGACCACCTTTCTAAAACCCAAAGCAGGTACCAACATAGATCAAAGCACAGAGCAAACATTTTTCACTGATACGAGAACGTTGAAAGTGAATGCATTAAATTATATATTCATTAAAATTTATTATTTTTACGCCTACTAAAAATTGTAAAAAGCATGTCTCAAATAAGAAACGTGACTCAAAATCCCACCGATAAAACGAACCGTAACGACGCGCGTCGCAGGTACATAATATATTAAGTGCCTCCTCTATATTCTTGGCATTGCAATCTGGTGTTCGGTCTAGCCAGTAAATATTATTCCTTTGGTTGAAAACATCGTATGACGGTGAACATGTATTATCACTGTGTAGTTACATTTGGGCTTTTGACAACGATTTCTGTGGTTTTGGGTAAGAAGAGTGTGAACATGTTCATTTAATTAATATATTTAAGTTGTTTTTTAAGTTTTTTTAGGGATGTTAGAATAAACGAATATTAATGCTTTACTTGTCTCTAAATGAAATGAACAAACATTTGTTTATGTTTCGTGTCGGTAAGTTGCATTAAATCAAAAGTTTTTCTGCATAAAAGTTCACAAATTCAGCATTTTCAAATCAATAAAAATAGTTACATGCAGCACAAATTAATAATAATCTATTGAAGGTGATTTTTAATATAATTTACCACCGCATTGCTTACATTGATACAGTGTAAAGATTCAAATTTACAGCTTAGTTAGTAAGCGGAATATAGATTAAATAAGTGCAATATAAAAGTGGTCAAAGGGTAAGGCTCTCCACTAGCAAGCTGGAGGTCGTGGATTCAAATCCCAGCGTCTGCAAGTAAATTTTATTCGATTATTTTTATGTTATTTCACAATATATTAATTTTAAATAATATACAATATATTTGCGGCATGTTCCGGAGTGGTAGATACTCTCTGTATCGTCCTGCTGTAAGACGACCATTCAGAATTGAAACGTTGCTTGCAATGGCTTTGGCCGTGTTAGGTGGCCAGATCTGAATAGCCAGGTACTTCCCTTCCCCATCACCTTCCCCTCATCTATACCTTCAGCTTCACAACAAACCCCGATTGGGGATGCGATAGTCTCACTGACTCTAGACTGTTGGGAGCAGTTGCGATTCTCGGTTTTAGATAAAAATAAAAAGCTTAATTAGGTACTTGAAGGTTAAAATGAGTATTTTTTGCAGGAGCCTATCAGAAATGTATACATAAAACGGGTCCGCCTTTCAGACATTATACTGAGCTTGGATGTAAACCACTATACAAAGGACACTGTATTGAAAAATACAATTGCCCTTTCATCAAGAAACCTCCCAGACTTGATAAATGCTATTTTAGGTAAGATAAGTAAGCCAACGTTTCGTAAAGCCTTGTAGGGTCATAGAAAATTTTTAAAATTGTTATTTGTTGTTTATATGATACTGTATAATACTTTAGTATACAGACGCCTTGTTGTTGACCATAGACCTAATTTTCAAAACTGCCAGAGGTCTCTTTCTCTCACAAGACGTCACTAGGTTGTTTTCGATGGAGTCACAGTCGCTATGCGTATATGGCGTGCATGCACAAATGGGGCATAAATGAATCCGAATTTGGTGAATGTGGAAAAATACAACGTCTGCTAAATCAAGTAATTACTGAAGCTTTTACAATGCTGAATAACTTCAGCCTTCCACTACCTTCATCAAATCTCATCCACGACACGAAAATGGTTTTCTAACTAATGGGGAAATTATTAATTACTGCTTAGTGCTCAAAGTCGGGTACCAAGAAGTGTTGGCTGTTGTCCCGCGTCGTCCTTAGTGTTGCTTATGCTTATGATTATCAAAAGATTATCGATCCCTAGGCAAGCCCCGATAGTCTCGCACCTTTAGGCTAGTACCTTTAGGCTCCAAATTAAAAGAAATTACCTAACTGGAGTTGGTATCAATTGATCTATTTATCATTTAAGCTTTCAAAAATGCCGATGAAATTCAACATACACATTCCCAAGTATACATTTTTTAAATGTTTTTTTCTTATTACAGTGGTCGTGTTTTCAATAAACGCGATGAAGTCCCTAGCAACCTGACAACAAACAACTGTTTGATAGCATGCCACTGCGATGAAATGAGTGAAGGAAGGTAACTGGAATTTTTGAAAAGACTAAACTTTTTACATATTTCAAGAAAATATTCAGTGTTGGTCAAACTAATACGGGGTTTCGTTTTGCAGGGCTGGTTTTAGCTGTGCTCAAATCGAATGCATGGAGTTCTTCGTTACCCCAGAACCAGAAAAGAAACACTGTATTCGACAATACAAACTAGAAAGCTGCTGTTATGAAGATGAAGTTTGTGGTTTGTATTTTTAAATTGTTTTATTTTTATTTTTGCTCATTGAATATTATAATGTAGCTCCGTCTTCTTTCGACGTGTATATTGACTGGGCTGTTAATGTATAGAGGCTTATTTCGTTGAGATGTGGTTTACTCGAGGATCTCAAAGTTGCCTGAGACTATTTAAATTTTAACCTCATTTTCAATAGTTCTGTTGGTCCTGTACTGGGGCTTGAAGGTGTGACTGCATCGTGGTTAAATTTGAAATAAAATAATCCCTACTTTTTTAGATTGGTTTACTAAATGATGGGATGGAATAGGAATAATTATAAAAAAGGATTCGTTATATCATTCCATGGTGTTGAAAGTGTTTTATGTAATCTTTGGGTCTTTATATTGAACACTTATTACTGTCTAATTAGTTTGTTTAGACTTGATATACAGGAGACATTTTAGAGATGCGAGCTTGCTGGCTGACAATACACACACTGTTTTACAATAGACGACAATAATAATAGTGATGGCATTAACATCATTAATATAGTGATGTGACATCCCTCTTCTTAATTTATACAATAAAATAAAACTTAAAATTCAAAAATTTCTTACATCACAATACCTATCCGGTTGTTTGACGACTCTTCCATATCTTGTAATATATGGATTGTAAATATTATTTTTTCCCACCTGTCCCACATCTCCAGCTTTCTCCTCTTCATGTACTGGATCAGATCGCATGGAAAGATGGTCATTATGAATAGCAGTATTGTATCTGAGTCTTAAGTGTATTCTATTTCGTCTATACCTATTTCCATAACAATCTTCTATAATATATAAGACCTATTGCATTTTAATTTATCTTTAACTACAGCTGGTAACCAATCAGTTTTGGGATTTGTTTTTAAAGTATACTTGATTCCCAGTGTTTAATGTAGACAAAGGTTTTACATTGACATTAAAAAATTTGGAATTTTGTATATTATTTTTTTCTACACCCTTTTTGTAATCTGAGAATCTGACAATCTTAGGTTTTAATTTGATCTGAGTTAAAGGAATATTCATTCTTAAAGTTCTAGACATTAATTGAGTAGGTGACGGTAGATTGGCTTTTGATGTGTTCCTATAATGTAACAGATAAATAAGGATCTGTATTTGTTTCTTTGGACTTTTTTACAATATTTTTTACAATTTTTACAGAACTCTCTGCCTGACCATTAGATTGTGAATTATATGGACTTGTAACTACGTGTTCTATATCCTAATCATATAAAAATGATTTAAATTCAATAGATTGAAATGGTGGTCCACCATCTGATACAAATGTCATAAGTATACCATGACGCGAAAAAATAGATTTTAAGTGTATTATTATATTTTTGGATTTGGAATCCTTATTCAATAAAGCAATCTCTATTGATAATAGTCTGTTACATTGAGATAAGTTACATTATTAAAATACATTAAATCAATACCGACTTGTTGCCATGGAAACTTATTTATTTCATAATTTATTAATAGTTCTTTCTGATAACATACTTTAAATTTATTACATAGTTAACATTGTTCAATTATTTTTTTTATATTTACAGTCAAATTAGGCCAATATAAAATATCTCTAGCTAATCTTAGATATTTATTTATTCCTTGATGTCCTTCGTGAATTTTATTTAACATTTCTTTTCGCATAGATTGTGGTACTATTAGTTTATTACCGTTAAAAATAAAATACTTAATGACATTAATTTCGTCTTGAAAGTTATAATATGATTTTAACATACCGTGAACTTTATCTTTGCTATTTGGCCAACCTTCATAATAATTTTTTTTTAATATTTGCATAGCTTCATCCAATGCCATAGCATTACTTAATTTTTTACGATATTCTTCACTGATAACTAAGTTCATATAGACTGAATTGACATGAAAATATAGATCAGATTCATAATCGGGTATATAATGATCTTTCAAAGCGGCTCTAGACAAATTATCCGAAATATACATTTCTTTACCTGGGACATGTGTAACATTTAAACCATAAGATTGGAGTGCTAACATCATACGTTTCAATTTAGCTGGTACATCATGCAGAGGTTTTTTAAATAAATATACTAAAGGTTTGTGATCAGTCTGCACTATCACTCTGTTACCGTTAACATATTAACGAAACTTATTACATCCAAATTGTATAGCAAATAATTATTTTTCAATTTGTACATAATTTTCCTGCAACTGTGTCATTGTTTTAGAACTATATGCAATTGGACGATTATTTTGCAAAATAACTGCACCAATAGCTGATTTTGATGCATAATCATTTAATTTGGAACTTTGGAACTGGAGGATCAACGCATGGGACAGCATCTTGGCGAAGCTTGAGATGAAAGACAGGTGGTAGACATCCTAGACCCTGAAATATGTCATTAAATTCAGTTAATATAGTGTGTAATGTTTCCATCCTTCTACATTTATACCTACGTTAAAATAATGATTATTTCTCCTGTCTGATCTGCAAAATGTTGTAACATCCTGGTCATTGTCCTTCGATTTTCCTAAGCTGTTGGTGGCGCCCTTTAAAAGGACTACCTTAAGAGGAAACCCTAGCTAAGCCTTTCGATCCCCGTATGGAACATACGGCAAAAGATCTTAAGATTTAATTCGCAATAATGCCCCTTTTTCAGCGTTGTGTTTCTTTTTTGGTTTTGAAATTCATATGAGATATGAACGGGCTATTAATGCATATATTTGTGGTAATCCTGGTTCGTTTAAATTAGAGTGAATGATCCCCTTACCATTGAAATTTTTTTAAACTTTCTTATAAGACCGCGTGTTTTGCCTACTTCTGTCCCCTGCAGTACGCCTAACTCTAATACAGTGGTAATCGCTTGCAATTTTTTCCTTCCTGACCCTAAATAAATCCGAGAACATGAAATAGTTTCGTTATTGCACAAATTAGTATAGTACAGTATTGACATGCATAGAGCGTCGGCTTTCGGTATCTCAGCTCCGGGGTCGCCTCTATCTATTTTAACATATATTTATTTTGTTACTCGACACTTAATCTTTTATAGGGAAGGGACGAGAGGGGGGGGGGGGGGGGGGGAGAAAGGGTAAACTATATGATTATTTTTTT
Source organism: Hesperophylax consimilis (assembly GCF_061612785.1). NCBI lineage: Eukaryota > Metazoa > Arthropoda > Insecta > Trichoptera > Limnephilidae > Hesperophylax > Hesperophylax consimilis. The sequence continues at coordinate 23,879,305 of NC_142849.1, read as the reverse complement.
TCAAATTACGTTGGCTCCTCCACTGACCAAATACGAGAACGGTGGATGGTGATCAGAAATCAAACGCTGACTCCGTCGTGGCTAGACTATACCCCATAGCTGGCAACCCATTTCCACGTCCAAGTGAAAGCGAATTAAGTCATCACGCCATTTCCGAAATCGCTCCAACGCCCTTTCCTCTGGACGAACTACTTTACTGAGTCTAGATAGGGAAGGTAATTGCATCCCATATCATGATACTAACGCGAAAAGTGTGTCGTGTAGGTTTTGCCTGATGAAGCTCAATCTCCCACGTGCCGTCAGACCTACAGTTCACCTCAAAGAAGCTGCTGTAATTCCGCCAAGGGAGCGTTCCAGTTGGCTTACATCAGCTTCCCGGTCGACACCATTGGATAATGTGATAGCGCTGCGGACTTATTCCCACGTATCTCACGCCGTCGCCCTCCCACGTGGATTTTCACAGACGTCCAAAGTGCCTTCAGACTATACGCCCCAACTGCTGACCATGTTCCCGTTCATTACCAATTGGCATCACTATTTCCATTCCACTTTCGCGCCCAATAACTCTACACGGCCCCGTCAGAGGGAGTAGCCCCCCCAGCGCTCCGTTGGTCCGATCCGCCCACGTTGGCAACCCCTCTCACGTGATAGCGTGAGAAAAAAATCCTTCTCTCTAGTCCGTATTTGTGAGATACGGATTTGCAGCGACACTATCAGAAATTACCCAACTATGAAGTTTAGTCTAGGGGTAAATTTGGGAATGGGGTAAGGCTTGAGGGTAATAATATTGATCTTGTCGGGGAATCCTGAAAATTGACATGTTGGTTTTATGTACATATTAAAGTGGATTAGTAGTAGCTTTCAGTCGGCAGATATCAGCACCGCGCGTTCCAAGTTAATCTGGGAATTTGGTTGTATTGAATTGGAAATAAAAAACACTTACCAAGCCCCTACCCGCTAAATGCAACATCCAGGTGGGATTTTACACAACCGTTGCCATTTAGAACGGGGTGTTCGCAAATATCACTAGACTTACCCTAAGTTTATACCTAATATTTTATCTTCTCCTGAGATATCCCCAACCTTATTTTCCTAATTTTGATTGTGTTACCCTCGTTATTTGCCGTAATGAATGTACTTTGATCTTCCCTCCCTAACTTAGTAATTATTGAAGTAATTTTGTTGTAACACGGCTTCGATCGAGCCTAACACGCGATACCAAGACACTTAGGTATATAGATTTCCAATTATAAATTTAACTTTAGTCTGAGACTTCATCAAAGTGAAGCGAGAGATTTTAACTCTTGCGTTCTATTTTATTCGAGAAGAAATTTTGGGTTTATTATTTTTTTGATTGTTATTTTTGTTTATGATCCGTGACTTTATTTAAATCCATAAAAATCGCGTTCAACTTTATTCGAGAAGGAATTTTAGGGTTTATTAATTTTATTAATCAATCGCGTTCAATTTTATTCGAGAAGGAAATTTTAGCGTTTATTAATTTTAATTACTGAATTTAAACCAATTAAACTTTTCAACCTGAATTTATTATTACGTCAAGGACACTGAGTCTAATTTTTTCAAACACTGAATTGAACTGTATGTTTTGACCAGAAAATTTCCAGAATAAATTACCAAGTGATAATTCCTCGTAGCGCGGCGCGTATACTTCCTTAAAAAAAGGTCCTCGGCGACTTGTGACGAACTATCCCATTTGTGTCCCCGCACGACGTTTTATAACAGTAATTAATTACGTTTGTCATTGCAATCCCACCTTTATAGAAGCGCTACGGCCCCATCTTTCTCGCCCAATATCCTCTGTGTCACTCAAAACTTATCAGGTCTATACTTCTGCGTTTCTCAGAAAAAATGGGCATTTGCCGTTTCACAACACAGGCCCGTACTGGTGAAATTCTCAAGTTCGCCTCATCTGCTAGGTGCCTTCTAATCCGTCAGAATTGACCTGTTTTTCTAATTTAAATTTTTTTCGCGTTCCTATTTGGTCCGTGATGTGTGTTCTGATGACCTTTCCTTTAGTGCGCTAAGACATCCTCTTACGCGTAACTAGTCAAAATTTTCCTCTTAACTTTCCGTTTTCGTGGATATTTCCTACAGCCTACCTTCAGTCTTCTTTCTTCCGTGTGAAAATAGAACTCGCAACTCGCCTTTTGTCGAATTAAATGGTGTACACGTCCGTCCCTCCCTTTACCTTCCGAATCGATCACTTCTGACAACCATTCCCATTCCTCCGTATGATAAATCCCTTGCGTAAGGTCGTCTCTTACATTGCACATTTATTCACCTTTCTTTTCCGTGGTTTAGTATAACTATCACACTTTTCACCGATTATTCCAACCTCCTAAGGCCTTTTCGGTACTCGTTCTAGTTGAAATGTCCCAGTACACATCATGTCGCTTACCTTTTGCCTTCCGTCCGAGACCGCATTGGTTTGATAACCTGTTTATTTCTTCGGCCAGTTTTCTTCCAAGAATTATTACTGGATTTTCACGATTCCTCTCTGCAATTATGGGTGTTGGCCCTAATGATTCTGCCACACGCCTATCTTTTGTCTTTGTCTCTCCTCTCACCTCACATTAATCAGAGGTTTCAAGTCCCCTTCATAACAAACCCGTATGTACTTGGTCATAATTCCTCTGCTAATCGCTTATCTATTAATTTTAATGTATTTTCGTCTTCCATAAGCCACGTGTAAAATTTAGTACTTTCGATAACGATTATCACCGTCTAAATGATGCAAAACCATGTTCGATTTTTTTTCCAAAATCAACATTTTCGAGTGCCAGAAATCGACAACCTTTTTACTTCTTTTAACCTCGAGTAACAGACCTGTTGTCACCAAATCTCGCTTCGTCCGAGTGATGCTACGCCTCAAAAAAAGGTTTTGAACCCCTAAAATGTCAAGTGATTCATCCTTGAATCTAACTCCGTTCGTTCACCTATTCATTTGGTGGGAATATTTCCAAGGTCGATGCTATATAAATCAAAGCCTAAACACGCCTCCTATCTGTAATTTCCTTTGTCTTGTCAGAAAGTCGCGCCCCCCTTTTTTTATGCGACCATGATTGGGCAATCCAACCCTTTCGTCGTAACCCTAAAGGTAACCTCCCACCTTCGTATGCAGTTCCCTGTAATTCATAGGTGTCTGTGCCGATAGATGGCTCTACTATGACGGTTTATATCATTTACCTCGGGAGAGACCTTGGTCCATCACAAGTGTTACAACTAGATTGAACATTAAAAACTTTTTTTTAAATACAAAGCTTTACAATAGTTGGAAGACCTAAAACTGATTGACATTCTATATTTGTGACAAAAAAAATTATTTGTTACATCTCCATTAATTTGACATACAAGATCACATGGACCAAAAATTGGTATTTTATTACCTCCAAAACCAGACACATTTACATAACCCCTTTGTAAAATAGAATTTAGTAAATTTAACTTTTTAAAGTTTGATAATGACACGACATTTATGTCAGCTCCTGTATCCAAAAGACAATCTAAAATTTTATTATTAATAATTATATCTAAGTGCCATGCTTGACTTGAATAATTGTTATTATTAATGTTTCTTATTGTTCCAACGTAATGACCTTCAGAGCAATAAGCACTCTCATCGTCAGGTTTTGATGCTTGTAAATTTAAATTTCTGACATTTTGAAACAAAATTTAGCAAAGTGACCAAAATAATTACATGACCTGCATTTGACATTGACGGCTGGACATTTATATTTGTGTTGCTTACCACATCTTCCACAGAGTATATGCCCACTTGATGTTGACGGTGATGATGGCTGAGACGGTGACCCGTGACGATTGAACTGACGACTTGACGATGAATTGACGACTTGACGACCATAATGACTTGATCCTCTTGGACTTGACCCTCTTTGACTTGACTTAGACCTCACTTGACTTTGACTTGACGAATGAATGTTGACATTTTGACTATGATAAGGTGACCTTGACTGTCTTGATGCACTTTTGTGCTGACTAATTTGAAGGATATTTTCTGGATTTGTTAGATGTGCAATTTCTTCTTGTAAAAAATGAATTTCTGATCATTGTTAGATTCTTACGTGGTTCAAAATAAGAATCAAATTTTTCTTTCACTTGTTTTAATGTCACCACTTCAATATTCATGTTAAATGTTTTGAATATTTCCATATCTTTCGATCCAATTGAATGTAGTAAAATTGCAAATTTTCTTTTTTCTGGAGCTTCTTCCAGACCTGATGGCAGTATGTATATTTCCAGGGATCACAACCAATTCTTCCACTATTCATAATTGTTCATGCTATCTGTTATCACTAAATTAGAAAATGCATGATCATGCTGCATTTGCAGATTTGACGAATCCTTCGACATCTTATTATATTTTTATCAAATTATATTGTATTATTAAGAATCATTTCTGATCTTCTGATCCCACTTCTGACACCATGTTTCATGTGATCTTTGGGTCTTTATATTGAACACTTATTACTGTTTAAATAGTTTATTTAGACTTGATATACAGGAGACATTTTAGAGATGCGAGCTTGCTGGCTGACAATACACATACTCTTTTACAATAGACGACAATAATGATAGTGATGGCATAGTGATGTGACAGAAAGATATTCTTACCATTTTTACATAGTGAAAACAAAAAAAACCCTCTCACACCATTGAGAATTGATTAAAGCTGAAGACTCATCAAAATATTTTTCACTCTTTAGACCCAGAAACTATTGCTGCCCTGAAGAAATGCACATGGGAGTCGAAAGACTATAAGGAAGGCCAGAGATTTGAACCGACAGGAACCTGCAAGCATTGCGTTTGCACTAAGGATTTCGACGGCACCATTAACACCCGTATTCAGAGTCGATCCTTTAGTTCAAGAAACCTTCCTTTCCTTTAAAAAACACCGTTTTATATTCAGAGACACGCCTAAAGTCGGTGTGACGTCACTTAGTAAGGAAGCTACCTTTCTCAAGATTTCAAAAAATTTTGTATTCAGAGACGTCACTATGGAAGTCTCTACGACACTGCGCACGCGCATACTTGCTTACTTTGACTTTTAGCTGTCAAAACTCGAGGTTGGTGGGTAGGGTACCTTTGCCTTGCTAAGTCGGTGATTTGTTCCCAGTTGTTGCGGTTGTTGCTGTTGAAAACATAAAACAATGGAGATGCAGATTATGGAAATGGAGATCATGGAAATGGATAACGAGTTTTTGGATTACATCGTTGATCCATACAATACACGTGACGACGTTGGCACGGACAATATGGGCAGCGTGCGGCGTTATTTACGCGATTTTGAAAATCCCGTGGAGTTTTACAGTGACCGGCAATTTAAGGATCGTTATCGGTTGGAGAAAACAACTGTAATGCATATATTAATTCCTCTATTATTTCCGAATTACGCTTTAGTTAATAATAGAGGCTTGCCCATACCTCCTGTTATTCAGGTAGCTATCGCGCTGCGATTCTACGCTACTGGTAATTATCAGGTAAATGCGTCTTTTTTACTAGATATCTATTGTCAAATTATGTTCTACTTTTGTGAAACGAAAATATTACATTTTGTGATGCTGAAACTTGTTATTTACATTATGTCTGTACTGATTTGAAATCGACAAAGAATGAAAGAATGCATATATTATTTAATGAAAACATGATGTCAACCTAAAATTAACCAGATGCCCTTAGATGTACAAAATATCTAGATGGAGTGTTCATCTTGTATTATTTTCAATGTTCATTAACTACCTACATATTTTTATATGATTCCAGATTGTTGCGGGAGATCTACACAAACTGAGCCAACCAACCTCCAGCAGAGTAGTGCAAAAGATTTCCTCCAGATTGGCGCAACGGATAACTGAATTTATTCATTTTCCTCAACGGCCCCAGGACTACGCTGAAAATCGGAAACTCTTCTATTCAAGAGCCCAATTTCCAGGAGTCGTCGGATGTATTGACTGTACACACATTGCCATCAAGAGCCCAAGCCGAACAATAGGGGAATCTTTTCGCAACAGGAAAGGATGGTTCTCCTTGAATGTGCAAGCTGTGTCAGGTCCACGTTTGGAATTTTTGGACATAGTTGCCAGGTGGCCTGGTTCTACCCACGATTCCAGGATATTTCAAAACAGCGCGTGCCGCCTAAAGTTTGAGGAGAAAAGGATTACAGGCATTCTTCTCGGGGACAGCGGATATGGCCAGACAAATTATATGTTCACACCAGTATTAAATCCTGCAAATGAAGGGCAAGAAAAATATAATAAGGCGCAAATTTCCACACGGAATGTAGTCGAAAGATTATTTGGTGTATGGAAGAGGAGATTTCCTTGTCTGAGGAGGAAATTAGAAAATAAACTAAGTAATACTACAAACATTATCGTTGCGTGTGCCATTTTGCATAATTTATGTATATCGTCAAACGACCAGCATTTTGGGCGGTTTGAGGGTATAAATATACCTGTCAATTCGGTGGTGCAGTCTGCTTCAGGCAGAACGATAAGAGATGCATTTATCCAAAGACATTTTACGTGATGTGTAATGAACTGTGAAAGGACACCATATATGTAATGAATAGTGACGTCAGTAATTGTGCCGTGTAATGAACTGTGAAAGGACACCATATATAATGTATAGTAATTGTGCTGTGTATTGAACTGTGAAAGGACACCATATCTAATGTTATGACTAATGAAGTCATATTTTTTAATGCATAGTAATTGTGCTGTGTAATGTCATGCTGTGAAAGGACACCTTATCTAATGTAATGAGTAGTGAAGTCATATTTTTTATAATATGTTATAATTATGCTGTGTATTGAATTACGAAAGAGCACAAGGGTTTATCTTAAATATATACCTATGAATGTATTAATAATGTCCATTATCAAAAAAATTGAAACAGAATGGAAAATAAATAAAACATTTATTGGAGATTAATATATTTTTTATTCATATTTATTTATTGGCGAGCTCTTTTTCCAATTCTGCCTTCGCTCTTCTTATTTGTAGTTCTATAAGTTCGTTCTGCAGACGAGCTCCTTTCGACTGCTCCCGAGCAGTCTCGATCTGCTCCCGGGCAATCTGCTGGGCAGTCTCCCTCTGCTCCCGGGCAGTCTCGATCTGCTCCCGGGCAATCTCCTGGGCAGTCTCCCTCTGCTTCCGGGCAGTCTCCTTCTGCTCCCGGGCAGTCTCTCTCTGCTCCCGGGCAGTCTCCATCCTTACTACGTGCATTTCTTCATCGTACTTTGTTAGATTGGTGCTTCTGAGGCAACGCACTTGGCCCTCGTCCCGAACCACCTGCCCACTAGATGGTATCAAGTCTGAAACAACACAAAATTACAAGCTGATTAGTGAAACAACACAAAATTGCAAGCTGATTAGTCATCAATGTAAATAACAGGTTTATTTGTGTAAATAACACTCTGTGCCCCATGACATAGTGCACAGTCGGGAAACACGCCAAACACGCGCCCAACATATTTATTTATTTACACAGTAAAGTAAGTAAGTGTAAAGTAAATATAAAGTGCAAACTATAAATTACAAGTAAAAATTAAAATTTAAAGTAAGAAAAAAAACAGTAAAAATGTAGAAATATAAATTATCTCTAAAAGGTACCCACAAAGATTTAAATATAAAAAGTAAGAAATCCTGGATTATGTCATCCGATTTGATAAATTTTTCAAGTACCTATGATTTCTAGTACATTAAATAGTTTTGGAGTGCAGTACTGGTAGGCATATTATGTTTACATGATGTATTATCGTGGTACCTACTAGCAAACAAATTAAGTTTAATGCATCTTTTGTATGAGGCCAGATTACCGACGAAGTGATCGATATTAGCATATTCATTGCATGTACACGGATGACATTTGTCATCAACAGCTCGGCTGTGGAACGATTTGCTGGCCTCTGTTTTTCCTCCCTCCTACAACATTGGTCTCTTCAAGACCCATTTTCACTCCTTCCTCAAAAACATTCCCCACACAGCATCTTCAACAGGGCCCCTCTTTCTTTATGGTGGAAAACGAGAGGTTAAAGTAAAGCTCTCCGAACTCCGAGCATTATTTGAACCTTTGTACGAAAATGCAAGTAATCACAGCAAATAGAGAGGTAAATATAGTCACCTTTCTTGGCTATAATGCGACGTGTCTTCGTCTTGAGCTGGGGCGTTGAACTTTCCTCCGGTGTTTTTGTTATATCTGAAAATTAAAAACACTTTTGCAATATTTCTATCTCGAAAATTATTTAAGATTTAGCATGACAACTGATAAAATTATGTAATAAGTTCCTACAAAGAAATGCGAACACTACCATCTAACAACAAATCACATTTTGAATTGATAAGAATCAATTATATTATCAAAAATTGACTTACCAAACACCGGCACTTCCGTCGACTGGTCAGTCCATGGCATGCTGAATAAAGCAGACGTGCTGGTGCTGGGCACAGCGGTATCTGAAACTTAAACAATACTTTATAAGAAATAAGGTCAAAGTTAAATAAACAAGTAGCCAAAATATTTCACATAACTTTCTTAAACTAACCGCGATCGCTGTCGTTGCTAAAGCTCAGTTCAACGTTGGTGGCCAAGTCCAGCACGCTGTCAACGGGATGATGCTCATCAGAGACAGTTGGCGACAGCCTGCCCCCTCCCGTCTTCATCCTGCTCCTCTTTTCCTCGCAGAGCTCCATCTTCCTTTTTGACTTAATGTTGTCCCAGCATTTCTTAAGCTGCGCTTGGGTCCGCTAAGAAGGAATTCAATAATACAGTATTATAATAGTATTACGGAATCGGAACAATAGAAGAGTATGTATATGAATGAAAAAAGAGTATCCCTGTGGGGAAACGGCGTGATGGCTAGTTAGTATTTCAATTACAAAAGATACAAACCTTTTGATTGCCGGCGATTGAGTTGAAATCATCTGTCAACTTGGCCCACGCATTTTTCTTCTCGCCAAGTTGCAGATGATTAGTCGAAATGCTGGCAACGGCAGGATATGTGTTTATTAAATCTAATAAACATTGCCTTTCACTCGGCGTGATTATAATACGAGAATTCATTGTTTAAAAAGGAAACTTTCGAGACACTCAACTGAAGATGTAACAGAGACTTTTGACAGGCCGATGTTATTTACTTATTTACGACAGACGCTTGAACTAAATCCATAGACAACAGCATAGATAAACACACAGATTGTCCCAAAACGGGGCATGTTGTTTCCGTAGAAGCAGGACATCGACAAGTTTCGGATGACGTCACACCTTTCTTTCGGCGTAGACAAAAGGTCTCTACCTGAGGAAAGGAAGCTCAAAGTGTGGACTCTGTATAGAAGCGTTAAAGGTAAGGACGGTTCTTACCTTTGCTTAGGTAAGGCTGACACTTGACTTAGACAACTTTAAGGATCGACTCTGAATACGGGTGTAAGTCGCCTTATTGCGAGGATATCCGTTGTGGAATTGGACTCCGGGGCTCCAATCCTGCCTTCGATAAATGTGGCCCAATTTATTACGAAGGATGGAATTGCTGTCCGATCGCTTGGAAATGTGGTTAGTTTTTTAAATTTCCATTTGAGTCAATTTTAGCGACTGTAATTAAGGCCACTACCAAAATAGTGGTTTAATACTAAATTTGTACATAAATGCCATTGAAAATTTGTCATATTTTCACCTACTCCATTAATTATCGTTATAACAGAGTGGAAGATACTACCAGTATCGCCCTGGTGTAAGACCACCATTCAGAATTGAAACGTTGCTCCAAAATGGCTTTAGCCGTGTTTAGTGACTAGATCTGAATAGCCAGGTACCTCCCCACCTTCCTCTTTCCCTTCCCCACTTACCTTCAGCCTCACAACATCCCCCAATTGGGGATGCCATAGTCTCACTGGCTCCAGACGGGAGCAGTTGAGACTCTTGTGAGGTATTCACTATAAAAAAAAATTTAAAAAAAAAAACTACATTTGGATCCTATGTTGTTATCAAAGTTGTTTGTTACATAGATGTCTTTATAGTGTTATGAAATATAATAAGTTTAGGCATTTTTCACATGGTTTGGAACACTACTGAATGGCAAAGGCGTATTGTAGGGCTTTTATTTTTACTTGTAAGCAGAAGTAAAACCGCAGGTGTCGATTAAATCGATAAATCGGTTTCTCAAAATGTGAAAGTTAGAATATTCTTACCCTAGTGGCTTCAATTCAGGTTTTGCGTCTGGTTGGATTAGCGTGAGCAAACCTCTAAATTTGTATTTTTTTTGTGATTTTTCAGCTTCCTCTACCGATAAGATTACCAGTAAACTAGGAGGGTACCATGGAAAAGCAGGGCCGAAATGCCACTATGGAGATAAATTGCTGAACGTTGGCGACACCATTCAGGGGGACGATAATTGCGTCAGCTGCTCCTGCGATATCCCGCCTTTGATCAGCTGTGTCAGAAAAGCCAACTGCTAATAATGAATGTGAAATGTTAATACTTATTATAGTCAAAGGTTTACTAATAACACCACTTATACAAAATACCAACTTAAAGATGTTTGTTTGGATTTCGAAAATAAATATTGCAGAGATTTACAAGAAAATAATAAAAATTATATTTCACAACATTTTTACAAATAGCTGAATTAAAATTATATAATATTTAAAAATTGCGTCGGCTATATTCAATTGCGAATTGACCCGAAAATAAATCTGTATTTGGTTGTTACCTGTCACCAAATATGACACATTAATAAACATCGAAGACCCTGCGCTGAAAAGTAGAGTTCACTACGGTATTGCGGCGGATTCTTTGTGGTGCACACTGACTTTTTTTGTCGATTCCTTACCGACTCAGTAGAACAATGGGCTTAAACTTTCACTATTTTTTTTCTTTCCGTTTGAAATTTTAATGATCAAAATTTTCGCATTACAATAAGGTTTCATCTTGCATACTTCTAGTAGGTGACGTTAGATCCCTCTGTATCATGTTGAGAGGCTGTCTTCCCATACAGGGTGAGAAAACCTTAATAATGATAATAATATATTTTTTTTAAATTGAAAAATTGCAAAATTGTAGATGGGGACGAGAGTATATTTAGAAATTTCCAAATTACTAGTATGAAAAGGGATTAGGTTTATAAGTATTTAGGATACCCACAATCAAATAGATTAGACCATAGTATTATTAAAAATGATATTAGGATTAAATTTCAAACTAGGATCAGGAAAATTTTAAAATGCAATCTATCTGCTAAAAATTTTGTAAAAGCAATAAATACTTGGGCAATACCTCTATTAACGTACTCATTTGGCATAATTAAATGGTCTAATACAGATTTAGAAAACTTAGAAAGATTAATTAGAACTACGCTAACAAAGTTTAATTGCCATCATCCAAATTCAGCTATAGAACGAGTTAATTTACCTAGAAATTTAGGAGGTAGAGGTATAGTCAAAATAACTTCTTTGAAACATAATCAGGTAGAAATGCTAAGAACTTTTTTCCATAGGAAAGCTCATAGCTCAGAAATGCACAAAATAATTTGCAAGGCAGATAGAAATATTACACCTTTAAATTTATACGATGAGAATGCCAACATTTTTATAAATCCCAACCAGGAATTATTAGATTCCTGGTAAAATAAAATTTTACACGCAAAACACTTCAATTATCTTAACCAAACGTATGTTGACAAATTTTCGTCAAACAAATGGTTGAGTATTGGAGAGTTGAGCGCAGAAATAGAAGGATTTATGCTTGCCATTCAGGATAGAGTCATTAATACTAAAAATTATAGAAAGCATATTATAATCAAAGATACAAATCAAATAGATGATTTGTGTAGAAAATGTTTGGCTTTTCCAGAAACTATAGAACATATTATATCGGGATGTTCTATATTAGCACCGTCCGAGTATACATTTAGGCACAATCAAGTTTTAAAAATAATTCACCAAAATTTGGTAATTAAACATAATTTGATTGACTGCCGTAATATAGTACCATATTATGAATACAAACCAAATTCATTTTTAGAAAACGAATTTTATAAAATATATTATGATAAAACTATACTAACAGACTGAACGATTAGTCATAATAGACCCGATATAGTTTTACATGACAAAATTACAAAAATAACTTATATCATTGATTGCAACAATAACATTTGGCTGTCATCAGTTGTTTTGTTTTGCTGTATCTAAAATTAATTTTTTACCATTCTATTTTGTTTTCTGGCCAAAAAAAAAGTGTAGTGTGTTGTGCCTTGAGGTTTCTTCTCCCTTCTGATCTTCCAGGAGTCACTTTTTGCTGCTGATTTCCAGATATTTATAAACTTTTTTACTTCTGTCATTTTTCATACTATTATTGTAGTTGTTTACTGTTGTGAATAATGGAGGAAGATTTCCCTCTCCGGACCCCCCAGATGGGGAAAATGTAGAAATTTCTGACAGTGATTCTGTCATTTTGACTTCTACCAAAAAAAGGAAATTTACTCCTTCTTCCCCAATAAAACTTGACTCGCCTTCGACTTCACAGTCCCCACCAGCACTTTCTCAACTTCCTCCAACAAACTTTTATTCTCCTCATTCCCGTGGCCCATTCATAGTATACGCCCAAAAAACTGAGCAAGGAAAAACCATCCACCCTCTTGAATTTGGCAAATTCCTATCAAATAGCAAAAATCTTTCAATCAAGCCTGGAAGTGTAAAAGCCGAGGGTCGCTTCCGAATCTCCGTCAAATTCCTCTCAGGGTCAGCTGCCAACAGTTTCATCAAAAATATCTTCATTTCATCTAATTCAAAGTTTCAGGCATATATCCCTACTTTCAATGTCACTCGCATGGGCTTGGTCAGAGGATCTCGACCGATCTGTCCATCGAAGAAATTCTGTCTTCACTTTCGACCCCCAACACATTGGCAATCCCATAAAAGCCAGGAGGCTAAATTACAAGGACTCCTCTGAGGGTATAATTTCCTGAAAGCCCTCCCAATCTGTCGTTATCACCTTTGAAGGTCAATCTCTTCCCTCCCATATATATTTATTCTTCAACTCATTACCAGTTGAAATGTATACTTATCCCACCACTCAATGTTTCAATTGCTGCCGTTTGGTCATACCAAAGCTGCATGCAGATCTCAACCCAGATGTTTTAAATGTGGAGAAAACCACGCAGCTGACCAATGTCCTTCTTCCTCCTCACCTATATGTTTTAACTGCTCAGGCTCACATACAGCTATCAACATATCTTGCCCAGAACAATCTCGCCAAAAAAATATTAAAATTTCTATGGCCTCTCAGAACTTGTCTTTTCTGCAGGCTTCTAAGCTATTCCCGCCTGTCAAAAAATCATTTGCTGAAGCTTTATCCAGCAACTCCTCATCCAACCCTCTTCCCTCCACTGCAACAACTTCTTCTCGTTCAACTAAATTCACATACAAAAACGCTATCTCTAAACCGGCTCCTGGATACGATCAGCAACAACACAACTCACTGCTCTTAAATCCCAATGGTTCATCTCTTTCAAATGCCACAAATGGGTGTGCAAATAATTATAATCCGTCCTCAATGAACTCTCTTAAACTTTCTGAAAAACTCTCCCAAGACAATTCTTCATTTATCCAAACTCTTATTATGCTTCTAATTGACCTTATTTCTTCTCAAACTAATCTACCGTCCAACGCTGCTACTATTATTTCCACATTAAAATCACTTATTCAAAATGATTCTTCAGGATGTCAGAATACTTCAGTGGAATAGCCGAAGTGCTATTTCTAACAAATTTGATCTCCTTAACCTATTAAATTCTAACATTATTTCTTAGGCTGCTATCTCGGAGACTTGGTTTACTACATCCACCCACTTTAATGTGGGAGGGTATTCCTGTCTCCGCGACGACCGCCCGGAAGGTTCAGGCAGCGGTGCTGCCCTTTTTATTAAAAAAATCTATATCATTTTCCCCAATAAATAATATCAAACCCCCCAATGCTGACTTCCAAATGGTTGGAGCTAAAATAAAGGACACATCCTTTATTTCAGTCTGTCTTCCCCCAACAACCCACTTCAATAAACAAACTTGGTTGCAAATGGTAAGTCAACTAAGCCCTCTTTTCTTTATATTAGGCGATTTTAATGCCCATTCCCCCGTCTGGGGTTCTGCTTTCTCCGACCGAGATGGTCGAAGTGTGATGGATTTCCTAGATCAATCCAACCTTTTCCTTTTGAATGACGGATCTCCTACTAGGATCTTATGCCCCAGCACAAACCCCAGTGCAGTGGATCTATCAATATGTTCTACTAGTCTGGCTTCTCTCTCCTCGTGGGTGGTATCCCCCGACCCTTGCTCCAGTGATCATTTCCCGATCACCATTACTTATCAAACTTCTTTCCAATCAGACAAGTCTCATATTTCGACAAAAATTAAAACGAAACACACCAAATGGGATGAATTTAACTCTCATATTTTCCGTCAAAGATGATTATAATAACTTCAAATCAATGCTCATAACTGCAATAAATAAATCAAATCCTCCCCCTAAAACAAAATCTCTCAAAAAACTCCCTCCAACTCCCTGGTGGGATGAGGAATGTTCCAAAGTAGTAAGAATTTGGAAAGCTAAATCTCTTTCCTATCGTTACAATATTACTATGGAGAACTATCTTATACAAAAACGCTGAATCCAATGCCAAAAGGGTATTGAGGTCAAAAAAAAGATCCGGGTAGTACAAATTCTGCAGTTCAGTATCTCCGAACACTCCAATTTCGGAAGTTTGGTCTATGATCCGAAGAAATAAATCCTCCTTCAGTTCACCATCTCCTCGAGCGTCTCATTCTAAATGGATCGATGAATTTTTGGACAAAATTGCCCCCCTTCTGTACCTAATTTAAATGAAATAACGCCCATCTATAATACTCCTATGTCTAATCATTGGCTAGACTCTCCGTTCACCTTAATTGAGCTAAAAAATTGTTTATCAACAGTCAAGGACTCATCTCCAGGCAGAGATGGTATACCTTACAGCATAATCAAAAATAGTAATGATAATGTTCTAAACCACTTCTTAAGCATCTTAAATAAAATCTTCCAGACTGGTATAATGCCTGATGACTGGAGTTGTCAAATAATCATCCCTATTTTAAAAACAAACAAATCACCAAATTCTGGATCCAACTACAGGCCAATCGCTCTTTCATTCACCTTCAGTAAACTTTATGAAAAATTAATTAAAAACCGATTAGAATTTTTTGTCGAGAGTAAATAGCTTCTCTCTCCATCTCAATTTGGATTTAGGAAAAAAAAATCCACTCAAGATAACCTTGCCATCATCAGTACTGATATTAATTTATCAATTTCTAAACAGGAAGTTTGTCTTGCCGTCTTTATAGATATAGAAGGCGCCTTTGACAATGTTTTTAAAACAATCTTGAAAAAAAAACTTCTAGGCCTTGGCCTTCCCCCCATGTTTGTCCAATCTATTATTAATCTATTTCTAGATAGAAAATTTTTATTGAACTTCCAGATATTTTTCCTCAAAGTAGGTCTATTTGGAAGGGTTTACCACAAGGCGATGTATTGTCCCCCTTACTGTATAATATATACACATATGATATGCATGTTGCTATTCCCCCACAAGTAAAAGTTATTGAGTTCGCAGATGACATAGCTTTCTTCTTATCATCCAAAATCATCCCTCTCGCCGTCAAATATCTTTACGAAGCCATGAATGCCCTTTGCACATGGCTCATGTTAAATGGTCTAGAACTTTCAATCCAAAAGACTCAGTGTGTCACCATCTCAAACCGCCATAAAAGCCCCCCCGTTCAAATTTTATTTAAAAATTCTCCAATCCCCTATGCTTCTGAAGTAAAATTTTTGGGAGTAACATTTGATAGGAAACTTAAATGGTCTTCAATGACATTATTTCATCTAAATGGCCCAACTTTTCTCTTTTATTTACTGATGGATCCAAATCTCCCGACTCTCCTAACTGTTGTATAGGTATTAACGTTTACCACAATAATTCTAATGACAGAATATTTCATTCAATTTCAAATCAATTTTCAATATTTTCAGCCGAGTGTATTGCAATAATAGAATCTCTCAAATATATAATCAAAAATAATTTTGAACATTCCCTCGTTCTCTCTGACTCTCTCAGTTCCCTCCAAAAACTTAAATCCAGTCCTCTTCTTCATCCTGATGATCACTTTGTATGCCTTATTCGAGAGATGATAGCCTCCATTCAAAGCTCTGGTAAAACTGTAACTCTGATTTGGATTCCTGGACATGTTGGTATCACGGGTAATGATATTGCGGATGCCTTGGCAAAACAAGGAGCGTCCAACCCTGTTGTTACCCTCGTAAACCACATTCCCCTATCTGACATTTTTTCCATCAAAGATAGATCCCGCAATGTTTGGTCGGAGTATTGGCACATTGCTAGTCAATCCAAGGGAGCCTGCTATGCCTCAATACAAAAGACTATTCCATCAAAACCGTGGTTTCAGCAATTCCCTCATTTTTCCAAAAAAGAAATTTCTTCACTCATTCGAATGAGGATCGGACATTGTTCCGTTCCTTCCCATCTTTTTAAAATTCACGTCCTTGACACTCCCCAGATTTTACATTCTGTGGTCTAGAAGTGGGAACTTTAGATCACATATTTTTTGGTTGTCCCTCTCTAAACAAATATCCTCTCTTCTATCAAGCCTTATCTAAAATTGCCTCCCCTCCATTCAACATCTCATCTCTTCTAAGTCTGAACTCGAATCCAATTTTCATTATAATTTTGAAATTCGCCTATATAAAATAAATATTTAAATTCACCTTTCATTTCTCAATAATTTTAAATGATGGCCAAGAACACCCTTGAAGGGTGAAAGCCATCAATAATAAGAAAAAAAACTTATATCATTGATGTCGCTATTCCAAATTCCTGTAACATTCAAAAATCTGTTAATGAAAAAATAAGAAAATATACAGATTTAGGAAACGAAATAAAAAGAATTTGGCATTCTCAGACTATAAAATTTTACCATTCGTTATTTCGGCTACTGGCATTATACCTAGCTCTCTCATTAAAAATTTAGGCGTATTAGATCTGTCAAAAAAATTATATATAAAGATGAAAAAGTCGGTCATTTTGAATACATGTAGGATAACGAA
Organism: Hesperophylax consimilis; assembly: GCF_061612785.1. Taxonomy (NCBI): domain Eukaryota; kingdom Metazoa; phylum Arthropoda; class Insecta; order Trichoptera; family Limnephilidae; genus Hesperophylax; species Hesperophylax consimilis. The sequence continues at coordinate 23,862,122 of NC_142849.1, read as the reverse complement.
AGATTTTTTAAATATTTATGTTGAGGGATCAGTAGGATTTATAGGCCCTGTTAGAAGTTCTACCGAGCCGACCCCTCTGATATGAAAATATCTGGAGTCGGTGAATTTTTTTTCCCATTTGATCTCTGGTGAGTTGACGTGTTGTTGTTCTTGTATTGTTTTGTATTTATTTTACTTATATAATGCACTTGCATAGTGTTGATTGACTAGCTGATCATTTGTGGAAAAGTGAGTGGAAGGGTTTAGTTTTTCCTATGGGGAAGATTTAACCCGGACAACAAAATCGGAAGCATAAAAAATTCCAGGATGTGGGGAGGTTAGTGCAATCCCACACGTCCCATATATAAATACATATTTTTGGTAAAATAGGTATGTAAAAATGAAAAAAATATATGAAGAAGAATAAATTAACAACAGAGTACGACTATGCAGGGCATGGTCTTGAGTGGCTTTGGGCCCAGCGCTCACTCAGGAGTGGCGTTTGGTGTTGGTAGGCTGCGGTCACCAACGTGTTGGCGGAGGCCATTAGCCGCATCCTGGCTCCAGTGACCCGGTGTCTCATCAGGCCGGCAAATCCATTTAGTCCTAATTCCGTGAACATTGTCGATGCGCTGCTGTATCTTCGGTAACCAAATATGATTCTACAGGCGTCATTATATTGAATTCGGAGTCGTTCCATCGAGCAAGTTCGGTAGTGACACCAAGTCTCACACGTATACAGGCTAGTGCAGAATGCGTTGAACAGTATTTTTTAACGATATTGCTGCATTTGCAAAATCTGCGGGCAATCATATTAGACACTATGCTTAGGCTTCTCTTTTGTCGTTTCATATCGCCATCGTCCGATAGGTCTTGATTAATAATGTGCCCCAAGTATTTTACGTTCGAACGTGTATTTATTCTTGCCTCGTTAAGGTATACGGGGAGCATCTTACTTGAATCTGGATTTTTTCCGTCGTGGAACGCAATCAATTCCGCCTTCTTCGGGTTATACATCATATTATGCTGTTTTACACATTCTTCACAAATGTTTAGAAGTAGTCATAATCTCTTGATCGACGGAGTTAGGAAAATCATGTCGTCCGTGTAGCTTATATGGTTTATACATAAATTGTTAACACGACAACCCGCTCCTATGTCCAGGCGACTTGAAAACTCGTCCATGTATACATTAAACAGGATAGGGGACATACACCCTCCTTGCCTTACTCCTGACCGCAAATATGTCGGCTGGGAGTATGTACTTGCCCACCGTACAACATTGTCCTGCTGGGAGTGCCATCGGGATAGTGTTTAATTATATGGTAGGTATATTCCTTGCTTTCAATTTATCTCATAATGTTTTATGACAGACCCTGACAAAGGCTTTACTTAGGTCTAAGAAGCACCATTTGCTTTGCAGTGTATATTGCCATATTAGTGGATAATTTACATTTATGGTTATCCTTAGACATTAATTTATCATGTATCTCATTAAATATTACCCTTTCAAATAATCTTGCAGTTATAGTTGCTAAGGATATTGGCCGGTAATTGCTGGAGTTATATCAGGCTGTCCCGATTTCAGGATTGGAGTTATAATTGGTTTCGTCATTGCGCCCGGTAGACGATTGTGTTTAAGGATTGCGTTGACAAGTATGTTTAGTAGTTTGGATATGTATCTACCTCCATATTTTATATAAATTCTCTGTTTCACTGCGTTTGATACAAGTACCTACCTACGTTAAAATAGTCTATATGATAACCGATTATCATTACTATTTTTGATACTTAGTTTGGCAGTGTCTCTTTGGTTAATGAACTCTAGAACTTATATTTTCTTTGAATTTAAGTGTCATTTTCAAAAGTGGAACTTATTGTGGAAAAAAATTCAGACAAGCCATAAAATAATTATATAAATTATTTTAGTTTTCAATGCATCGATATGCATTAATAATTTTGCATTTGAAATGTGTCCATCTTTTGTTTAAATTTTGTGTTCATTCGAATTGTGTTTTTTTGAAAGACAACGATATTGAAGTAAATATTTGTTTTAAATAACTTTATTATAATAGTGTATTCGGGCCCTCTCATCTAAGGATCAGCCTTTTTGAGAGGACAAACCTGAGCTGCATTAATAGTTAAAAAAAGGAAAAAGACTTAAACTCGGTCACAAAATTAGCTTATGTATTCTTTGACGTATGTGATTGAATTTGAATTTGGGAGGTGGGTTTGGGTACCGCCGCCCCGGGAACCATTTATTGGGTAACTAACACCTCTGCCACAGGTCAGCCCAAGTGGTTCCCCATCTTTGGTGATTTAGCAGGAGTTCTGGAGTTCATCGGGTGAGGTGTATTCAGGATACGACTGCCCACCAGCTGCGTGAAGTGCCAGATCAGAAGAGCCTGGTTTGGGGAGACTCTTTGACATCTCCAACTGGACTCTCGACGAATCTTGCGCCTCAGAGAGTAGGATATATTCAAAGATCCGTCACTCCTGGACACACTAATAATTAGATTTCCATCCAACCCTCAAACCTTTTACCTCCCCAGAACTTCTTATCCTTCCTTTCCTTAAAAAAATCCCATCACACGACATCCCGAAAGATGACATATACCCTGAGAGAAATTATTTTCCTCAAGGCCTCCTGTGTGGAGTTAATTTTAATACAAAAAATGTATGCAGCTACTTTAAAGAAAAAAATCACCCCTTAGCGATGCCCGCCGTGATAGGCGGCCCGAATCACAGCGATCAGCTGGGGGTTGTAGACGCTAGTAGAAACGGGGTGATGTCGTCGAAGGGGCTAATCCTATTATGAAAAGGCTCGAATACACTATTATAGTCAAAAGACATTTTATTATTATTTTCTCATTTCGACAGCTTTATTTAATTATTAGTGTACACGTTTGGAGCGGTTCGGTGCGTTGCGAAAGCGTTGCGACGCCTGACACATCGCGAAGACATAGCCTGGTGAAAAAACAAGTCTTCTTCATCCGAAAAAAAAGATTCTTAAATCATGAGTTAAATTTACTAATATTATAACTAACCTGCGTCGTTTACAAGCTAACTAATCTTGCACTAAAATTACTTCGTTAATTCGGTGGAAATTGGAAGAGCCGTTGAACAGTTGCTGTGTCACGAGATAACGACTAATGTTATTATCTAACAGCGTGACTTCTTGTGACGATTTGAACTTTCCCAAGTTTTCACACCCGGAAAAAAAACCCACCCTGGAAAAAAGAAAATTACTAACACAATAAGAAATACAGAGGAAAACAGGATACCAGCGACATCTAACGAAAATTATCGGATTAACTACAGAAAACTGCAATGAGAAAAAGGGCGTATTTTATGGGAGAGACAAGCAGACACAGCGAACAATCAAAGATAGGTACGCTTGAACAAAGGAATGATTTATTATCAAAATTGTCTCACTTGTTGGAGAGCTTTATATTGCAATGTACTTTACCATTAACAATAGAAACTCTTTGTCCTGTGAGGTATCAAGAACGTCCGGTTATAAACTCCATAAATGCAATGAAAGGTCCGAAAAATCAGTTTTAGGGAATAAATGACAGTATCTGATGGCAGGTGAATCGAAATAGAAAAGATGTACGGGTATCAATGTCAAAATACATAATCTTAAACACTGCAAGATCGGACAAATGAGGAAACGATATGCATTTGGAATCAAACGAACATTCTGCGAAACCAGTAGACACAAATTGTCTTGTGCTGGCCGCGAACCTGGAAATACTACGGAGGACTGGAGAATAAAGAGAAAAGAAGGATAATTGAGAATGAAACGTTTAAACTACCATGATATAGTGGTTCACAACGAAGCTACCAACCCCTGAGACAGTCATTGAACCCGAACAAAGAGAATAACGAAGAAAAACCATAAAATTTTATCGTGTACAGAACACGAAAAAGTCGTATAAGGGTATAAAAGAAAACATTTGAACTGTGTTTTCCAAAGTGTAATTTAAATAAAAAGCGATGTTTTGGAAGAAAGGACGCATACAGACAGATTGGAAAGCATTAGAATAACAGTACTATGAAATTAATTTGAGAGAGATACAACAAAAATACAGTAAAGGGAAGATTTTCACACATCATATCAGAATGAAAACGTATTTAAGAAACATAATCACCGGAGGAAAATAGGAAAAACGAAGATAAACACGAAAAAACATGATTGAATTAAGAGAACCCAGTGCGAACATACTTGCATACCTGCTAAGACAAGAACAATAGTGATTGAATTATGAAACACAATCCCAAAAAGAGCAAAAATTAGTGGGAAAATTCTTAAAAGACAAAAGAAATAAATAAGAAACGTTGAATATGAAATGTGAGAGGAAAAAAGTGATGGGCTGGTAATATCCCACAGAAAACAAACGAAATCAAACACAGTTTGCACACAGAAAAACACATTTAACCTTACGACGAACTCTATGAAAATAATTAAAGGATACTGGTCTGGCCCTGGAATCTAGAAAACAAGGGAGCACAAATTCAGGGTGTGAACCAATTACGACTTTGTCACCTGAGTAAGTGACATGATGTGATTACCCGAAACTAACGACAGATATGTTAGAGTTTACGATTTGATTGATGACCATATTGTGTGCAGGATGAAATTGACTTCAGTCTTTGTTTAAAAATAATAGTTAAAAAAGATGATAGTAAAAATAGTATCTCTTTGTTACAGTAATAGTTAAAAAAATGATAATGATGATTTTATTTCTTTTGTGAGCACTAAGCAATAGTTAAAATAAAAATAAAGAATTCAGCGAATAAAATTTAGAATAATAAAAATAAATACTATATCTTTGTCTTAAAATAATGACTCGGAAAAATAACAATTTATTTATTTATCGTTTCTTTACATTGTATCTTTTTTTTAAGTTATAATTTTTAACCTCACTAGGACAAGCCTGTGTTGAGGTTAATAATTTTACAAAATATTAATAAAATAGTACAAAGATTATAAGAGATTTAAAATAGTACAAATATTTAAAAAAATAATTCAAATATTAAGATAACAATATTGTTACATTGACGTTTTGCGAATTGGATACCTACATGGTACTTATCAGCCTATTCATTTTCAATCATTAGAATAATCATTTTCATTTGTTTCAAAATAAAAAAAGGAGTAATAATAAAACGATTTGTGTCTATTTTGTCTAAATAATAATAGTAAATACTTTATTTGAGGTATTTTCCGGAAAAAATAATAATAATAATTTCAGTCCTTACGTCAGCTGGAATAATTACGAAAGATTAAATCAATACTTTATAGTCACGATCAAATTGAAAAGAAAGCAGTCACGAATAAATTTAGTTATACTAGATTGTAAACGGCAAGTAGAAAATCAACTGGAACTTGGATCTTGCCAGTTGCCTTGCCGATAATGCCTTCACTAACCACAATACATTCACAAAATTTGTTCTTGCTTTTCAATATTTTCTTCCGATAAAACAGTTTGTATTAAATTACCCTTTCGTCTTACACACCTCTTCACCAGGTATAAGTAGGCCCCTCCGCATTATATTTCTTAAAAACATTATAGAGACTACCTTCCTAAAACCCAAAGAGGTATCAGACATAGATCAAATCAACGAGCAAACATTTTTACTGATACGAGAACATTGATAGTACCTAAATTAAATTCAATATTCATTAAAATTTATTAATTTTATGGTTACAAAGAATTGAAAACTTGTAAAAAGCATGTCTCAAATAAGAAACGTGACTCAAAATCCCACCGATAAAACGAACCGTAACGACGCGCGTCGCAGGTACATAATATATTAAGTGCCTTCTTGACTTGCTTGGCATTGCAAACTGGTGTTTGGTCTAGCCAGTAAATATTATTCCTTTGGTTGAAAACGTTGTATGTTTACATGACGGTGAACATGTGTTTTTACCGCGTTTTTACGTTTGTGCTTTTGGCAATGATTTCTGCGGTTTTGGGTAAGAAGATTGCGAAACATGCTCATTTAATTAATATATTAATGTTGTTTGTATAAATTTGGATGGATGTTGGATTAAACGAATATTAATGCTTTACTTGTCTCTTAATAAAATGAACAAACATTTGTTTGGGTTTCGTCTAGCTGAGTTGCATTAAATCAACAAAATTTTCTGCATAAAAGTTCACAAATTCAGCAATAATTTTAATAATTTTAATAATTTAATAATCTATTCAGGGTATTTTTTACTTTGATTTACCCCCGCATTTTCAAATACACACCTACTTAGTTAGTAGGCGGAATATATATTTAAGTGCTATATCATTATAATTTGACGGCCTACATGGTCAAGGTGTAAGGCTCTCGACTAGCAATCTGGAGGTCACGGGTTTTAATCCCGGCGTCCGCAATAAATATTGTTTGATTAATTTGTGTTATTTCTCAATATACTAATTTTAAATAATATTTGCGGTACGTTCCAGAGTGGAAGATACTCTCCGTACGGCCCTGGTATAAGACCACCATTCAGAATTGAAACGCTTGAAATGGCTTTGGCCGTGTTAGGTGACGAGGTCTGACTAGCCAGGTACTTCCTTACTCCATTACCTTCCCCTGTCCACTACCTTCAGCCACATAACACACCCAAATTAGGTATGCCATAGTGACTCCAGACGGTTGGGAGCAATTGGAACTCTTATGCGGTTTCGCATGACATTGAAATGTTTAAGTAGGTACTTGAAGGTTAAAATGAGTATTTTTTGCAGGAGCCGATCAGAAATGTATTCGTAAAACGGGTACGCCTTTCAGACATTATACTGAGCTTGGATGTAAACCTGTCTACAAAGGGCATTGTATTCAAAAATACGATTGCCCTTTCATCAAGAATCCTCCCAGTCCTGATAAATGCTATTTGAAGTAAGATAACCTTATTTTTACCGTAGGTGGATTTGTGAGTGGTTGCAGGACTGTTCTATTTCCTCTTTCTTGAGCCAACGCTCTGGAAGTCTTGAAGGGTCATAGAAACTTTGTAAATTATTATTTGTTTTATATATGATACTGTATTATAGATTATTCTACAAACGCCTTGTTGTAGACCGTAGACTCAATCCTGCCAGAGGCCTCTCTCTCTCTCTCAGGAGACGTCACTAGGTCATTTTTAATGCAGTCATAGTCGCTTTGAATATATGGCATGCATGCACGAATGTGGACAAATACAATATGTGCTAAATCAATTGCCAGCTGAGTAACCTAATTATCTTACTACCCCCTTCAAATCTCATCCATTACACAAAAAATCTTTTTTTAACTAAAGCTAAGATTACTGGTCACCGCTTAGTGCTCAAAGTCGGGTACCAAGAAGTGTTGGCTGTTGTCCCACGTCGTCCTTATTGTGAGTTACTATATTGCTTATCAAAATTCGCGATTCAAAATTGCCGATGAAACCAAAACATTCGGAAGTATATTTTTTTACTGTTTTTTCTTATTACAGTGGTCATGTTTTCAATATACGCGATGAAGTCCCAACCAACCTCACAACAAACAACTGCTTGGTAGGATGCTTCTGCGATGAGAGTAGTGAAGGAAAGTAAGTGGATTTTTCCAAGTCGAAAATTTTTACCTATTAAAAAAAAAAATTGTGTTGGTCAAACTAAGTCGGGGTTTCGTTTTCCAGGGCTGGTTTTATATGTGCTCAAATCGACTGCATGGAGTTCTTCATGTCTCCAGATCCCGAAAAGATAAACTGTATTCGACAATACAAACTAAAAAGCTGCTGTTATGAAGATGAAGTTTGTGGTTTGTATTTTTAAGTGGCAATTTTTGATCAATGAATATTATGTTGTAGCTCCGTCTTCTTTATTCTTGTAAATTAAATGTGCTGTTAATGTATGGAGGCTTAATTTGTTGAGATGTGGTTTACTTGAGGGTCTCAAATTTGCCTGAGAATATTTAAATTTTAACATCATTTTCAGTTTTTAGATTCAGTAGTTCTTTTGTTCCTGTACCAGAGCTTAAATGTGTGACTGTATGATGGTTATATTTAAGAAACAATAATCCCAACTATTTATAAAACTGTAAAGATATGGTAAGTAATTGATGGGATAGAATAGGAATAATTGTAATAAAAGGATTCGCTGTTTCGTTGCACGGTGTTGAAAGCTGTTTTTACCAATTTCACATGGCAAAAACCAAAAAGACCCTCTCATACCACTGAAAATTGAATATAGCTGAGGATTCATCAAAAATATTTTCCACTCTTTAGACCCAGAAGCAATTGCTGCCTTGAAGACATGCACATGGGAGTCAAAAGACTATAAAGAAGGCCAGAGATTTGATCCAGGATCCTGCAAGCGATGCGTTTGCACTAAGGATTTCGACGGCACCATTAAGTCACCTTATTGCGAGGAGATTGGCTGTGGAATTGGACTCTGGGGCCCCAATCCTGCCTTCGATAAATGTGGCCCAGTTTATTTCGAAGGACAGAATTGCTGTCCAATCGATTGGAAATGTGGTAAGTTGTTGAAATTTCCACATTAGTTAAGTAAAATTCGACTTCGACAGTAATTAAGGCCACTAACAAAATAGCAGTTCAACCCAAAATAAAACCATTTTTTTGTCATATATTCAACAACCACAAAATTATTTATCCTATTTGATTATTAAACTTGTTGGTTACATAGATGTCTTTAGAGTGTTATGAAAAACTTTTAGTAATAAGGTTATGCGTTTTTCACGTGGTTGGAACACTGCTAAATGGCAAAGGAGTATTATGGACGCCCTCTTTTTTACTTATAAACATTTGGTAAAACGAAGGTGTCGATTAGATCGGTTTCTCAAGATGTGAAGGATAGAGCATTCTTACGCTAGTGGCTTCAATTTAGGTTTGGTTTCGGGTTGGATTAGCGTAAGCAACCTCGAAATTTTGTATTGTTTTTTTTGTAATTTTTCAGCTTCCTCCACCGATAAGATTACCACTAAACCAGGAGGGTGCCACGGAAAAACAGGGCCAAAATGTCATTATGGAGATAAATTGCTGAACATTGGTGACACCGTTCAGGGGGACGATGATTGCGTCAGCTGCTCCTGCGATATTCCGCCTTTGATCAGCTGTGTCAGAAAAGCCATCTGCCAATAAAGAATGTGAAATGTCAATACGTATTATACGCAAAAAATATGGCTGCAGTGTTTAATAACACCAATAATAAAATAAAAATCCAACTCAAAGATGTTTGTGTCGTTTTCAAATACAATTCTTACCTTGTTTACACAATTAAAAATATTTTTACGTAAATAAAGTACATTTAAATCATATAATATTAACCGAATGCGTTGGCTGTATTCAATTGCGAATTGACCTGGAAATAAATCTGGAACTTGGTTCTTGCTAATATGACGCCTTGCCAAAAATACGATTACCTATACAGTACTTGCAACTAACCTTTAGCACGTTGTCCCACTGGCTTGGTATGCGCAGGTAATCGATAAAAAATGAAGACCCTGGGCTGAAAAGTAGAGTTGCAGCGGATTCGCTGTGGTGCACAAGGACTTTGGTTTTTGCCGATTCCTTACCTTTACCGACTCAGTAGAACGATGGGCTTAAACTTTCTCTAACTTTGTTCTTTCCGTTTGAAATTTTAATGACCCAGTATTTTGCATTACAATAAGGTTTCATTTTGCACACTTCCAGTAGGTGAGGTTGAGGTCCCTCTATATTATGCTGTGAGGCTGTCTTCCCATCCAGGGTGAGGAAACCTGAAATGTTCCGTTGCACTGCGTTCGTTAAAAGTACCTATCTACGATAAAATAGTCTTTATGATAACCGATTATTATTATTATTTTTAATACAAAATTTTGCAGTATCTCTGTGGTTAGTGAACTCAAGAACTTGTATTTTCTTTGATTTTAAGTGTCAATTTCAGTATTGGAACATAATGTGGAAATAATTCAGACAAGCCATAAAATAGCTAGAAAATTATTTAAGTTTACTAAATTAATTTATTATTCTGCATTTGAAATGTTTTTACTGTTGTTTGAATGAAATTTCTTCAAATTAATAAAATTACTTAAGCAAATTAAAATTCATTTGAAATTAAATATCTGTTCGTATCTTAAATTAAAATATTGAATTTTGAAAGGCATCTTGAAGTAAATATTTATTTTTAATTACTTTATTATATTAGTGTATTCGGGCCCTCTCATCAGCCTTTTGACGACTTCACTGGTCTCTCGACCAATCGCCTTGCGCCAGAGAAGGAGGGATATATTCATACATCCGTCACTCCTGGACACTAAACTGGACTCTAAACACAGCTTCCCCAAAGATGACATAGGCCCTGAGGGCCTCAAGGCAGCCTGGGTGGAGCTATGTAAAAAAACGTATGCAGCTACTTTAACCCTTAGGATACGACCAACTACAATAGCAGTTCAGTGAAATCATGACTACTTACAGGTGCACTGCAATATGCATATAGAAAGCTAGGTTTTTGAAGTTTTGAACGCATTTCAATATTGTCCTTGAATTATGTTGCTTAACTTATGCGAAAAGATTGAAAGTAATTACAGACATACTAATGGATACTGATTATTTTTAGTGGTACAGTTGTTTGAAGATAATGGTTGTAAGCATATCTTAAATAAGAAACGTGACTCAATATCCCAGCGATAAAACGAATTGTAAGGACACACGACATAGATATATAATATATTTTAACGACACACGACGTGGATATATATTATATTTTGAGCCCTGTTCACTTGCTTGGCATTGCAAACTTGTGTTTGGTCTAACTATCCCTTTGGTTGAAAATGTCGTAAGTTCAAATGAAGGCAAACATATGTCATCACTGTGTGGTTACATCTGTGCTTCATTGAACAATCTGACTGTCCCTTCATCAAAAATCCTCCCGGTCTCGATAAATGCTATTTCAAATAAGAAAATTTTAATTATTGGTGACAATATTAGCGATTTCTAAACGAAAATCTGAAACAGAAAAATCAGAAAAGGATACGGTCACATCTAGGACTCAAACCCAGGACCCTTGTCTTGCCGGGACACCGCTCTACCAACTGAGCTAATGGGACCCTATCCCCCTCGGTCACTTTTAACTGTATCATACTTCGAATAAGAACTACCAATATTGTCTTCATTTTTTCACCGCACATTTTTATTGGCAACTATCTTTATGTATGATCGCAAGATTCAACCCGAACTAAATGCAATCTAGACAGCGTCTTTTTAGATAAACCTATATTATTATTTTTATTTTTAATGTGCGACATCTATTGACTTTTCTGCAAGTCTAGAATGAATATTTATTTATCCTGGGTTCGAGTCCTAGATGTGACCGTATCCTTTTCTGATTTTTCGCAAATATTGTCACCAATAATTAAATATTACAATTTGAGGTTTTACTCAATAAAGTTATTCCGAAAAATAAGGAAAATTTTAGTGTAATATATTTCCCTTTTGTATGTTTACTTTTTTCTAAGTCAAAAAAATGTAATTTCGACACTGGGATGGTGGGATAGTAGTCAATAAACTGTGATTAACACAGCGTATTTTCTAAAAGGTGAACAACGAAGACTGGACAACCTTTCACGCCCTTATATACGCACATTTTTGTCTCTCTTTCATGCTCTCTCTCGCACACAAGACGTCAGTCGCGTGTTCTTTATATTTCATATATTTTTAGTGACTGACCAAAGATTCGGTTTAGGCCAGTTCCGGTTGCGGTTCTGGTTTCGGACAAAAAAATTATCCGAAAATTTGGTTCAACCTAAACCTGCTTTTGTTACGTAATAACTTAAATATTATTATTATTAAAAAAATGTCGAAGACCAAAGTGCAAAGATTTTCAAAATTATTTATTTTATATACAATTATAAATTAACGTTTAACATTTAAAAATAAATAGTTCTTTTAATGCTATTGTCTAATAATACTATTAAAAACTATTTCACATTCGTATTTTTGTAATTCGTATTTAAAGTACCTGTAGCATACGTATAAAACTGATACATAACAACTAATCAAAGAGCGCCAAAAGTAAACTGTGTGGCAACCATTTTAAAAATGACCCCACATGGCGTACGTCACAAATATGGAGATGAACTTAACAACCCAACTCTGTTTAAATTCCTTGTACAAGCGTTCAAACTCGTAAGCGAAACCACGGAAAATTTGTTGTCAGAGGTGTTGTAATATGGACATAAAGCCAAAAAGAAAAATCACTTACAGAAAATTTTATGTGCTGAATAAGGACTGAATCAGGAAAGAATTGATAAATAACACAAAATGATTTTAATTTATTTTATTTGTGTTTTTGAATTCTATACAGGTCCTATAGAACCAAAAACCTTTACATTTTTACTATTGTGCATAGGTTTTTTTTAATTTAACATAGTATTTATATAGAATGGTATATAATTATTGAAGAAAGCAATCACTTTGTGACTTAACATCATTTAATTTACTTTGGTTTTATGCCCAGTCGGGCTTGTGCATGCATTTTAAAACAGAATATATCTAGCAAGCTATCGAAAATTATACAAAATAATTAAAACTGAAGAATATAAAATAATATTAGTAAAACATTTAACAGAAACATAAAAATTATAGTGACTAGAACAACACTACGTATCATTTAATAATTATACTACTATCATTCAATTAAAAGTTATTTTGTCTTCAACCACTTTGTAAGAATTAAGACATTGTGTCAACTAGTCTTGGTCAGCTAGTTTCTCAACCTTCTTCGAGATAGCATTATTGAAAACTAACCTAAGTACTAAACGACTTTACATGAAATATAATGTAAGATTAACATAAAGAGAGAGAAAAATCATAAAATTTTGCGTGTTCACAAGCGAGCTGAACCACGACTTATGGAAAAGAAACTAAGCAACCCAATATGTTGTCGTTCCTTTCCAATAATTCGAAATTCGGCTCGTTTTCCGGTTCGCAAATGAATAGGCAGCAATGATGAGGACAGAGCTTCAGATAGCGTATGGGTAAGGGATAAGGGGGGTTGGAGATTACATGATTACAATATATACTTATTTATTTATTTACGCCCGTTAAATAGGATTTTACGTATTATTTACGGCATTCACGCACATCGGTTGTTGCAATTCTGGTAGAGGAATAACCGGCTTTTCGATTACAAAAGAAGTTTCAGCAGGATCGAGAACCAGTCCTGTTTGAGAAGAAACAATGACGGTATCTCTATTCACAGGACCTGTGGCCATGGAGGACAGTGACTGTCCGATATCAGCCCGAAAACAACGACATTATCAATTAAAACCTGATCAATCCAAAATAAACAAAATAATTACCGGAAAAACACGTCGGAGGCCACTTGCAGTTAGATAAATATGTTTGACGTGAAAATTATTAGAGCAAATGCGGTTTCCTGCTGAGGGTACCCAGTTATTGTCACATAATTGAATCCGGATTGTTTCTAACCATTTCTATATTTTTTTCCGGATTGTGGGGAAACCTAAGCAAAAATACGCATAAAATTCAATAAATTGAATTTTATGTGTATTTATGTGTATTGAATTCATTAAATGACGCAAATTTATTTCTATCAATTCTTCTGCAAAAAATCGAAAAGGCGAAGCAGATATTACCCGAAAGGCAATGACGACTTAATACAACTCTGATTAGCAAAATGCACGGGCCAAATAAATCACACACACTTGTGTGTGTGAGTTGTCGCGCGTGTCAATGCGTGTCAACGCTAGATGACTAATACATCAATAATTATCACGCATTGGTTGCGTGATATTTGAATGCTCACTACGTGACAATAATTAACATGAATCACCCTATTGGTGGATTCACTTGTGGGTGTGTTATTCATGTGACTTTAGGAATTTTACCGTCATTTAATGAATCTCTTTGAATTTTTCACATTTGTTAATACGCTGCCTTCAAGATATCTGTAAGGTACTTATATTTTTTTGTATTCAGATAGCTGATCATTTTGTTAAATTAAGTCCGCGGTAGGTACAACCTAAAATATTTGGAACTGGGTTATTTTTGTGATTGAAAAAATGAACTTGCCCAGCATAGCTGACAAGCAAAATATTTTAACTCTAGACCAACAAAAGGTAAAAAGCAATGCACAGTGCCTATTTCCCATTGCGACACAATGCGTGGGCTTTTTCATAAATGTGCACGTGAACCAAACCAAAATTGTGTTGGGGTTATTTTTAATGAATATGCCATGTCTAGTCTATTTTAGTCGATGGCCTAGCATCATGATAATAATCTCAAAATAAAGCTTTATTTTAATTTGAGTTAAACATAACTTTCAAAAAGTTTATTTAAAAAAAAATAGTTAAATTAACGCCATCTACGAACGCGTAAATTATAACGTACGTAACGTTTACCCGCAAGCTCTGTGGGCTACAGATTATTTGTTTGTTTGTTTTGAACAAGTAATATAATAGCACAGCATAAACTGGAACCAACGATAAATGTTCCAACACGAGTCACACAAAACACGAAAAGTTGTATAGATCATTTAATGATCAAAACAAAACTAAAAACCAAAACCGTAATACTTGAAAGCACTATCACAGACCACTACATGAATATGATAGCAATAGACACCGAAAACACAAAACCCAACCAACATAAAATATTCACAAAAAAATAATTAACTACTCGAACTTGAAAGAAAAACTCAAAAAAATAGACTGGAGTACAATATACCAAATAGAGAACGTGGAAGAGGCCTGGGATAAATTTAATAACATGTTCGCACAAGAAATAAATAATAACACTATTATAAAACAAGTAAAACTCACACACAAAGCAAAAAAAAATAAACTATGGATAACACAGGGAATATTAAACTGTATTCGTAAACGAGACAAAATTCACAAACAAATTAAAAAATACACCCTACGACGTGGAACAACTTAACTACTATAAAAGATATAGAAACATCTGCACGAAAATTATTAGAGTGGCTAAAGAATTGTACTACAGAGAAAAACTTAAAAAAGAAAAAAATAACCCAAAGGAAATATGGAAAATATTAAAAGTAGTTACATACACACAAAAATACAAACAAAAAATACTATTGAAAATCTAAATATTAACTCAAAAAAATAGATGTCAATACAAATACAGAAACTATAGCAAATCATGTGAATAACTTCTTCGCAAATATAGGAAAAGTTTTAGCAAACCACAAATTGCATAACACAAACACACTACCACAAACAAATAGATCAAATATCAATAAAAACCCGACACAACACAGATTTACAATAAAAACTTCCTCGGAAGAGGAAATTGACAAAATAATAAACACATTGAAAAACCGAATTGCTCCTGGATTAGATGAGATAACAACGAATTGCATTAAGATATTAAAAAATGAAATTTTAAAACCTATAACACACTTAATCAACCTTAGTATAACACACTCCTGATTTCCTAGTACTCTTAAAAAAGGACTAGTGATCCCCATTTATAAATCCGGAGACAAAATGGAAATAACTAACTATAGACCAATCACTCTGTTAAACTCGCTTTCAAAGATTTTCGAAAGAGTATTAAAAAAACAAATTATAAAATACCTAGAAGAAAACAAATTAATCTCGGATAACTAATATGGATTTAGAGACAAAATAGGCACAAAAGAAGCTTTGGCATGTACATTCTGGAGGAGGCCCACCACTTCCCCGCCCTGTTTTAGGTACTGATGGTACCCCTTCAGAGCTCTCGCAAGGACGCTAATTTTTTTGAAATAACGAGTCTACATTTAAAATTTCAAAACAAGACCTTCAAAATGTCCATGCATACAATGTTATTCGCAGTATGCAAGTGCTGCGTATTAGTAACCTGTTGGTAAAATCTACTCTATTTGGTTAGTTTAACAGGTCATATGTACAAGGTATCAACAATAACTGGTAAAAATAATAATTTACAGCCACCTGCAAAAATGAAAAATTATGAGACAAAAGAAAATGGTGAAATGTACACCTCATTTTTTGTGAGGGGGTGTCCTCACCCGCTCCCAGGCAGTCCTAGGGAGAGAAAGCAGGGCATTGGATAGGTTTCACGAGGATCAGGTTCCGCGCCTCTAAGCCAGGAAACCGGTTGTGCCTCGACGAAAGATGTAAGTTGGGGTTGGGAAGATCCCAAAGACCATGAGGAGAAAGCGTCGGAGAACCTGGAGGCAGGGCGGAAGGTCACCAATTAACGATCAGCCCATCCTCAGTCCCGTTCCTGGCCTCAGGAGAGGCACTGATGGCAGGCGACGGCACCAATACCTCATCGCAAAATGGTCGTCCAAGATGGGTATGCACGGACGAGGTCTTATGCCACCCCAGAGTTGGGGTACACCGGAAAGAACAAAAAAAGAAATCAGTTCGGTTCTGCTACCAGCAAGCACTTTACTCTGTAAAAACAACAATAAAAAACACAATAAAAGAAGAAAATTGCGAACTAGATTTATACTGTCGCATTATTTACAGGTCATCCTCGAATTGGCATGTACAATAGATTATATACATAGCAACTTAGATCAAGGGTACAAATGCATAGCGATATATCTAAATTTAGCTAAAGCCTTTGACTCAATCTGCAACAATTTACTTTTTAAAAAATTAGAAAAAATGGGTATCAACGGCAAGGAACTTCAACTATTAAAAAGTTATATGAGTAACAGAACACAACAAGTCAAAATTAACAACCATACTAGTAAACCACTGCTGATTACATATGGAGTTCCACGAGGAAGCATACTAGGGCCCGTTCTTTTTACTATTTACATAAATGAACTTTGCAGCATGAAAATAGACGGTGAAATAGTTAGCTATGCTGATGACACAGTTTTACTCTTCAAATCTAAGGATTGGAATAATGTATAAAACATAGCGAATTTGGGAATCTCGCAAAAGAAAACATGGCTAGACTCAAACATACTTACACTTAACATATCAAAGACAAAATTCACAACATACAATATAAATAGCACGGGACAGCCAAAAAACAACACAAACACCATAAAAATACACGAATGTTTAAACACCAACATCTGCCATTGCCCTCCTTTAGAAAAAACAGAACAAATAACAAATTGGTATCTAGGAATCGTAATTGACCATAACCTTTGATGGATACTCACATCAAACAAATCACAAATAAACTTCTCGAAACAATACACATTTTCCTAAACATAAGAAACATATATAAAATAAAACAATTGAAAACAATATATTTTGCACTTTGCCAATCAATAATAGAATATGGAATTATTGCTTGGGGAGGAGCAACAAACTCGGCTATCAATTACATAGAAACTGCACAGAAAAACGATCTTAAAGGTAATACTAAAAAAGCATAGACTGACTGATACAGACCAAATATTCAACAGCTGTGACGTACTAGATATACGCTAATTATACGTTAAAACACTACTAAACTACATTTTTGACAAAAAAAAATAAATTTCAACATACACAAAATAACACTAACAGACCAGTTAGACAAGCGTACAAAGAAAACATAAAAACTCCGACAGTAAATTCAAGCTTTGGACAAAGACACTACCAATACCATGCAATAAAAGCTTTCAACAGTTTAAAACTTGAAATTAAAATTGAGTAAAGTAAAAATAAATTCACACACAAAATTACAAAATGGATTAAAGAACAAAAAAGACAATATTACCAAAATTTCATAGCATAAAATAAAAATAAAACCTACACGTAACACACAAAACCAATATAAACACACATCACTCAAAAACACACAAGATTATTTTCAATGTACTATTTTTTTTAATTTTAAATATATTATTATGTATCGTATTTTTGATTTTAAATGTATAATTTTTCTCATTAAATGTATTATGTAGTTTATATTTCATATTATAAAATGAAGGCCTCAGCACGGGCAAGCCACCCAGTGAGGCCTACATTACTGGAAAACTTGAATTGTAAAAAATATTGTATCTAATAAAAAAATAAAATATTATAGGTATTGCAAATCGCAACCAGAGTTGATGCAAAAGATCACAACAAGAGTAGGTATGTATGGTAGAATGTGATTGGGACATGAGAAGTAGAAAGTAAGCAAATAAATACTTGAACATTGATGGGAAGGCTCGGTATTCAGGAAATCGGATCGGCTCAGCACTTTGTGTGAGCTTTGTGTGGACGGAACCAATGAAGCACGTGTGTGTGTGTGTTCCGAGACAGAGTCTTGAGGCAGTCCATCTGACTACCCCTGCAGTAAAACGGCTTGTTGGTTTATTAGTTAATTAGCAACCAGAATGGACGCGAACACGGCACACGGAGAAAAATGAGTATCGGTGATTTATTAAAATGCTGTTAAAAATGGGACAGCATGCCATTTCCTAATAAAAATTTAGAGCCGAATATATCGAAACACGTGTTAACGCACCTGGGGTTACCATGTTAATATAAAATGACGAGATGCGAAAAAAAAAGATTTTTATGAACACGTGTTCCGACCCGCGTTAATACATTATTTTGGTATTAAAAGTTTAATATGAAACCTATCATATATTCGTTTAGGGCCCGGCCTGCAGAAAAGTTTTCGAATGAATATATATGTATTTTTTTAACAGCCATCAAATCCGATCAAGGATATTATTCACCTGTGGCAGGTGAATAATATTCTTGGTGACGTTTGAAAAGGAGATCTTAGTCGAAGGGTGCATATGCATCAATACACACGATCGTACACTAGTTTGTGTTAAAGTTAAGTTCAATTTTAATTACGCGATATAAACGCAATCCCAAGGATGCTTAACACTAAATATTAATTTTAAAGAACGCAAAAATTATAGGAATATTTTAAAAATGTTAACACTATTATTTAATCATTGAAAAAGAAGAATACATTAGAAATATAAAAAATAACACAGTTAACCTCATATAGTGACACGGAGAGCACACTCAATTTTACGCTTAACACAATTTAATATTTTACAGTATTTTTAAACAGTGAAACTAACAATTTAACGAGTCATTGAGAGACTGCAAGTTTAAGGAAGTCGGAGAGCAAACCTGCTGGTTCCTAAATTCATAACTGAGTGAGCATTGTCAATATAATTAAAAGTCAAAACATTAAATATTATTGTCACCCAAACTACTACCGCCCGGCTGGGTCCCTAGTATCTACTTCAAATCACTCCACCTTAAATACAGGCTAACCCATCCTCCATTTTTCAAAAAAAAAAAAAAAAAAAATTAATTTAATAAAATGGATTCCCAAGGATTCATCAATCTGGCGAAAAACGCGGTTGAGGCCCTCACTGAATTAATAATTGACCCAACAAGCAAATTAAACAAAGATCAAATTGCAAAAATGGTACCAAAAACTAATGCTATTCTCGGAACCATTGCTCAAATGGCTGCCAAAATGACAGCACTCGAGGGTGAGCTGTCAGCTTTTAAAGCATTATCCAATAAACCTAACTCATTAGTATCTACTTGTTAAGCAGCCGACGAACTCGAAGAAAGAAAAAAAAGAGCAAATAATCTAATAATCATAAATATTCCTGAAAGCTCTAAGCTCAACCAAATAGAAAAAATACAAGATGACAAAATACAAATTACAAATATCTTGAATAAGATTGATAGTAACATTGAAATTAACTCTATCAACACTTTACGCCTTGGAGCAGTGAGGCCAGATAAACCTAGGCCCGTTAAGGTTATTCTAAAGAACTCCACTGAAGCAATAAATATCCTCAGGAGAAAGAACTTTTATCTGACCAACTCCACTGTTAAAATCTTTTCCGACCAAACACCGAACCAACGAAAATTCTTGTCGGACCTCCGCCAAGAATTGGAAACTCGGATAAAGGGAGGAGAAGTTGGGTTAACAATAATATATATGAATAACAAGCCCACAATAATAAGGTCAACTTCAAAAAACTCAAACACATCATCGGATACGGCCAAAATATCCGAGGCTGCCGTACCAAACTCATAGAGCTACAAACTACTCTTCCACTACTCCAACACATTGAAGTTTTTCTTCTTACCGAAACTTGGCTTGATCCTGATATTCACACCGAGGAACTTGGATTTTCATCTTACAACACCTACCGCCTTGACAGAAATCCAGCCACTAGTACTAAAACCAGAGGAGGAGGAGTTCTTATATCCGTTACAAAATTACTGCCATCCACTCGATTAATTTGTAAACATCTGGACGTGGAACAGGTATTCGTTTTACTAAAAACTAAATCAGGCAAAATTCTACTGGGATGTGTCTACATTCCTCCTGGATCCAATATCACAGTCTACAGAAACCACATAGATGACCTCGAAACCTTTAAAAATAAATACCCTGATGCCAGAACAATTTTATTTGGTGACTATAATACCCCTTGCATTGATTGGATGAATAAGGACTCTTATAACAACTTAAGCCTACCAGAAAATGCCCGCGAAATAATAGATATGACGAACTTACTCTCTCTACATCAAGTCAATCAAGTCTACAATACCAATAATCGGCTGCTGGATTTAGTATTCTGCGGTGATACCTCAGTCCATATTGCTAAATCAGTTGACGAGCTTCTCCCCCTAGACTGCCACCACCCCGCCCTAAGCATAACCATCACTACTAATAACTCACCAGATGACACAACTGTTCTTCCTAACCTAACTTATAATTTCTCCAAAGCTGACTATTCTAACATGAATCAATATCTTGCAAATGAAGACTGGTCATTTCTTCACCATAATAATACTATTAACTATAATCTTGAATTATTTTACAAAATTATTAATAAGGCCATTGAAAGCTTTGTACCACTTTCACACTTCAAGGAAGCAAAGTTTCCAAAATGGTTCAGTGGCGAGCTAATTAACCTAGTTATCTGTAAAAAAAATTGCACACAAAAACTTTAAAGAATCGAACTCTCTTATCGACTACAAGATATTTCACAACTATAGAACTCAATGTAAAAAACTATCAAGAAATTCATATTTCAATTATATAAATGGAATCGAAAACTCTATACCTTCTAATATACAAAACTTTTTCACTCACGTTAACTCTCTTAGAAAAAACAAACAAGGTTTACCCCTTTCAATGCACTTCAAAGAAAAGAGTAGTACTGACATGAATGTAAAAGTTAACTATTTGGCTGATTATTTTATAAGCGTCTATGACGAAGATATCCCAGTCAATTATATACCACCTTCGTCGCTTAACGAGAGCATACATATCCCTGCCATACACATCAACATAAACGACGTTATAAGTAAAATCAAATCCTTAGACAAAAACAAAAAGGCTGGACCTGATAATGTACATCCCAATATCCTGATAAATTGCATTACTTCACTGGCTGAGCCGATTTTTCTATTGTTTAATCAATCCCTTGACACAGGGTGCTTCCCTGATATTTGGAAACGTTGTTATCTAACTCCTATATTTAAAAAGGGTAATAAGAGTGATGTTACTAACTATAGACCAATATGTAAGCTATCTGTAATTCCTAAACTTTTTGAAAAACTATTACTTGATAAAATTTCACCATGTATTAACCATCTCATTGTCCCGAATCAACACGGATTTTTGTCAGGTAGATCAACTCTGACAAATCTCTCGTTATATGAAAACTATATATCAAACGCATTAACTAACAGAACTCAAGTCGATTCCATATATACGGACTTTATCAAGGCCTTTGACAAAGTATGCCATAAAATTCTCCTAATCAAACTACGTAAGCTCGGTATTGACGGAAAACTTTTAGAATGGTTTGCTAGCTATCTCACTAATAGAGTTTTACTTGTAAAAATCAATTTGTTCATTTCCAATCAATTTATAGCTACCAGTGGTGTACCACAGGGGTCTCATTTAGGCCCAATATTATTTTTACTGTTCATAAATGATATTGTAAATATATTAGATGAACATATTAATACGTTACTTTTCGCAGATGATTTGAAAATATTTAAAATAATCAAAAGCGCTGAAGATTGTATCTGTCTACAAAATAATTTGAACAGGTTAATTAATTGGTGTTCTCTTAACAAACTTCATCTGAACATAAATAAATGTTATTCAATTAAATTTTACAGAATAAATCAACCAATTATTCATTCATATAAACTCAATAACTCAATCCTTACCTCTGTTGAAGAAATTAATGACCTGGGGATAACTTTCGACTCTAAATTAAACTTTATATCGCATATAAATAATATTAATAATAAAGGAATGAAAATGCTAGGCTTCATTCTTCGAAATTCCAAAGGTTTCAAGAATATTTCAACATTAAAATTTTTGTATACATCCCTGGTTCGTAGTCAAGTCGAATATAACTCCTCGATCTGGTTCCCCCACTACAAATTACATTCAGATTCAATCGAAAAAATTCAACATAAATTCCTAAGACACATTAATTTTAAACTCGGTATTCCCATTGAAAATATAAATTATAATTACTTGATGAAAAATCTAAATTTATTAAAACTCTCAGATCGAAGAATTATATCCGACTTAATATTTATGTTCAAAATTGTAAATGGTAGTATAGACAGTCACTCATTGAATTTCATATACCCACGAGAGCTACTCGTTCTAAAATTTTGTTTAAATGCAACAATATCAGGACTGAGTATTCCAAACACTCGCTTGTACCTAGGTTGCATGAAGTTAGTAATAGATACGCAGATGTGGCAGATCTATTTAACTGCACGCAAGGTAGGTACAAGAGGGCTATGCTATCAAATATTTTCAATCAATATTAATTAAATCTAATTCTACCTTATTTGCACTATAGAAACTTATGTACTTGTATCTCTTGTTTACTTACTCTCTAATGTCATTTCACATTCAAATGCCACATATATTTGTAATTCTTTTTTTAAAATATTTCTACGATTTTAACTGTGACATGTTATCATTGTTTATGGTATATTTATACCGTTGATATTAAATAAATTAGTTAATCTCAGTAGCTCAGTGGTAGAGTGTTGTCTCGGTAAGACAGAGGTCTTGGGATCGATTCTCAGTTCTGATCATTACATTTTTTTTCTTTTACATTTCTGTTTCATGTTTCGTTTAAATACACACCTTCTTCAATCATTAAAAAAATAAGATTTCTCTGTTTTAAGCAATTGAAAATTGGGACGGGAATTGAAATATAGTATACAGTAATTGTTGATTGAAGTATGTAATGATACAGCTTTTGATGACGACTAACTGTCCTGGTGACGTGGACCATTTGTCATGAATCGACCTTCGGAGCTGTTTATCTAAGCCTCTCGACTAATCTACTAATTAACTGAGCCTACCCATTGCTGTTAATGGGAAATAACCCTTCGTGGGTTTAAAGCTCCTAACTTTTTTTTTTGAAATGTAAGTTGGTTCTAACTCCTATTGCCTAAGCATCCACGAGTCCCTATGATTTTTTCACATAGTAAACAAGAACTTCGTGGCTTTATCGTACAATAATCTTTCATCTAACGTTGTGTATTTTTTGATTTAAGATATGGAAAGGTTAATTTAATTCGTTGGTGTGGTAACCTATGTTCTTTTAGAAGGAGATTGAATGGAACTTGGCTGTTGAAAGACTCAAAAACATTTAAACCAAATCTAAATTCAACTAATCTTTCTATTATTTTTTAATTCCGATCCTAGACATGAATTCTAACTATTTCCTCTGCCGTAGTGAACGGTGTGTACATGACCTATTATAAACACAAAATAAAGCAATATTAAATTTGACATAAATTCAATTATTAGTAATGGTAAGTGATAGTGATTTTGTACGAAGACGAACTCGGAAAACATATTGCTGCAAAAATTTGGCACCTCCTCCTGCAATGTAACCGGGTGATCCAAGGTCGAATAAGATCTTCACACCGTAGTCAGGTGCCTCTAGTGATCGGTACTTGCTAGGCTTTCCATTTATCCCCAGATCCGCAACCCTCTACTGCTACGATCGAACCTCCCCAGGGTCCAGTACACTCCAAATTCCATCACCTCCGGATCTACGACTACTGAAGCGAACCGGTTTCATCTTCTGATCAATCATATACTCACAGTTGTTGTGATATGTGGTTTCGTAGGCCAGACATCACCTCCAAGCAGGCACTGTAAAATGGTTGCTTTAACCGAGGGTTTTACATTGCCCAGTTGAACAGTACATAAGAAGATATATATGTAAACATACGTTATTTTATAATCTGCAATGTATTACTTTAGATAATACATCCCAGACCAGGGAGTGCTGAGATATGGGACTGACACCACCCATAGTCGGGTTACCCCGTTTAGATACATTCTAATATTAATTCTAAAATATACAATATACATAATAAACATCCGTTTGGTTTTGGTTGATAGTTTTATTATAAAGCTATCATCTCATGGTTGATTGATACTGGGAACCTAAATATGTACTTTTTTGGTACACACCTCATTGTTTTTTGAAATTTAGTTTGATAGAATTGTGTTGAGAAACCTGCCCTAATTGGTCCCGATGTTTTTTGTTTATAGAGTTCAGCTGGAATGCAGTTTGTTTATTTAAGGGGACCGTGACCTAGTTAAGTCTTATAAATTCTTTGTGGGTTATATATTTGTTATCAGGGACGTAATATTTACTATCAGCTGATAGTTTAGAAAGACCATTCGTTCGTTATTGTTTTGAATTGTCATAGTACATATAGGTAAATAAGGTTTACCTTATTTCGAAAAGGATATTTAGAAGTAAATATTTGTGTTAAGTTTTGATTGGAAGGAACTTGTAAATGATAACACATCAGAAACTTTAAAAGGACTCTTGACTTTTATTTGCTCTATTCCCAATTACATTGTGAATATCAGGAGATCCAAACTACCCAAGACAGACCAAGGAGGTTGTCTTTACTTATTAAAAGCGTTAGCGAAAAAGAAGAAGGTACAATGAAAATCAAATCTTTTATAATCTACTTGGGAGTTTGCACCTACCGACATCTATGTATAATTTTTACAACTAATTATCTTGGTTACATACAATTCAATTTTATCTACTTGGAGAGGTGTGAGTCCTAGATAAAAACTGCACTATTCAATTTTAAACAATTTGTGTTTGACACAAATGTGATAATAGGTATTTGAAGTAGGTAGTTGTGCTTGACACGAGTGTGATAATAAGTATTTATTTATGATGGACCATTGTGAAAAGGTATTAGAGATATTACTAAGTTCATGAAAGTTTCACCTAATTTGGGTATAGGTATTTGTTTTTGACACGAATGTGGAAATAGGTACTCGTGATATATACATCTTTATATGTGAAGTGGTAGAAAGTTATACCATGTAATAGGTATCATATGTACCTAATTCTTGGGATGGATCTAGTTTGCTGAAATTTTCGCAACCAGAGACTGGACCGGTTTCATACAAATATTATAAGACTTGTTAAATATTATATTATTATTACTTGTTAAATATTATATTATTGACTTGTTGAATTCTCCCTTTTCGTCTTTCTGGAACGCAGCCTTTTAGATTTTTGTAATTTTTTTATATTTTGTTTTTTTTTTACTCACCTACTCTGATTTTTCGTGCAAATAATCCATTCGGGTAAACAACGAATTTTGCGATCAAAGTTCCAAATCCTACCTACTTTAGAATGTAGCCTAATTAATTTTTAATCGCGACCACCCATTTTTTCCAATTTGACCGCGGCTTTAAAGTATTGATTTAATTTTCGTAAATGTTGGTTGACGTAAGGACTGAGATTATTTTCCGGAAGATATCGCAAACAAAGATAAATTATTTAATATTATTATTTAGACAAAATTTAAACTAGTCGTATTATTATTACTCCTTTTATTTTGAAACAAAGGAGAATGATTATTGTTATTTTTTTTTCCAAATCATTATTTTAAGACAAAGAGATAAAATTTATTTTATTTTTAAACTTAAACTTTAAAGTATCCGATGAGTTCTTTATTTTTAATTTTTACTATTGTTTTTAAGCAAAGAGATAATATTTACTTTTATTATTTTAACTTTTAAAGTACTCGCTGAATTTTCTTCGCACTTATTTTAAGTGAACAATAAAACCACAAAGCGATTAAATTAAATCAAATCCAATCATTGTTATTATTTTTCGAACTATCTAAATTTTTTTAAAACAAAGGTATAAGTATTTATTATTATTCCCTTTTCGAACTGTTTAATTTATTTTTTTTTCCTTTAAACTAAGATGTAAGTATTTACTATTAATATTTTTAAACAAAATTGGTACTAAATTATAATCTATTTTTAAGTATCAATTCGCAATCACGTTCACTTTAGATTTCCGATGAAACACTTAAAGTGAATTCAAATGTTTTTCACTTTGAATGAAATAATTATTTAAAATTTAAATAATTCACCACTCACTTAACACTTAAATAGGAATCCACTGAACTTAAACTCTATTTTATTAACACCGATTAATTCATTTAAAACTGACGTATTAAAATTTATACTGATGAAATTTTTTCAAAGAGATTTATTTTACCACTGAATTTACACTTCTAACTTTTATAGAAAACCACTGAATTTAAGCTCTATTTTATTTTCACTGGTTAATTAAATTAAAGACTGACTTATTAAAATTACACTGGTGGGATTTTTCAAAGAGATTTTAACACTGAATTTAATATTTTTTTTAAATTTTAATTTTTAAAAAAAAGACAAACATTCTCCGGTTACGAATAACCCAACAATGTTTGAAAATCTCCTACTACCACCACAGAAAGCCGAAAATGTTGCTTGTGTTGTGATGGAGGACTTAGCCAGCCGAGGAATCGAACACGCGACGCTCGGGTGAGACCCAAGCGCTATGACCACTCAACCACTGACCGGTCACTTGTAGAAAATCCACAAAATTTCCTAAGTCCAGAGACTTGTTTTAATTACAAGACCCGATGTAACCTCGCGTTTTCTGCACCTTCTTTTTGGATTCGTCAAAACTCTCGAAAAACTATCGACAAACTATCCTGAAATGAGCCCTGCACTTGTTTTTATACTGTTTTCAATACCAAAATGGCTCAAGTCGATCGCACCCTTCAGACAACTTGATCACCAATCAACTCGTAAATTTGAACATATCTGCTACTAGTTTCGGATATTTAAATCTTGTCACTTATTTGGACGACATAGTCGAAATCCGACAACGCCCTAAATTTCTTGTCCTTGTTTTTGTAGTTGCAGGGCTGGATCAGTATCCTTTAATTATTTTCATAGAGTTCGTCGTAAGGTTAAATGTGTTTTTCTAGCTGTGCTTAGTTTCGTTTATTTTCTGGGAATATTACCAGTCCGTTACAGCATCTCCCATGCACATTTCATATTCAACGTTTCTTATCTATTTCTTTATTCCTTAAAGAATTTTATCACTAATTTTTGTTCTTTTCGGGATTGTGTTTCATAATTCAATTACTATTGTTCTTGTTTTAGCAGGTAAGTTTATGTTCGCACTGGATTCCCTCAATCCAATCATGTTTGTTGGTGTTTATGTTCATTTTCTATCTTCCTCTGGTTACTATGTTTCTTTAAATTCGTTTCCATGCTCATATGATGTGTGAAAACCTTCCCAATATAGTATTTTTGTTGTATCTATCTGAAATCAATTTCATAGTACTGTTATTCTCGTGTATATTCAAGTTCTTGCCAATCTGTCAGTCTGCATGCGTTCTTTCTTCCAAAACTAAGCTTTATATTTAAATTTCACTTGGAAAACAGAGCTTAAATGTTTTCATTTATACCCTTATGCGAAATTTGTGTACTCATTGTTAAAATTCAATATCCTGTGTGTTTCAATATCATTTCTCTCAGTTTTCTTATCGTGTTCTTTTCTTCTTTTTCATTCATTAAATTTTTATTTTAAGTTTTTCTAAATCTTTAAAGCACTTTTCCCGGCTTCATTTTCTAATCTGACTCTGTAAAAGGGCAGTGCTCTTTCCACGTTTTCTAAATACGCCCAAATTTTATCTCTCTCTCCCGTAATAAGCAATTAAAATATAGTTTATTACCTTATTTGTTTACCGATCTCTCATGTACTCTGATATATTATTGTATTTTGGTGTCTGTAATTAATTTTAATGTATTATCGATAATCTAAACAGTCGTATAGATGATATGTAATTTTAATTGCCCTATTCCTCTTAATCGTCTTCATAACGACCGTGGGTTGAATTGTTTATTTCAATGTAAATATACATATTTATGAATCAAGCCATTGTATTCACGGTCTCCGATCCACAACTTTTGGCCCCTTGCCTGATAATAGTCTAGGACGAACTTCTCAAATTTGCATATCGATTGTGCGTGTTTCTTATTTATCTGTAAGTGTAATTTCCCCACATCATCCCAAACTCCAAATAAATCACTTTGTTTTGTTTTGTTTTCACCTCCCAACACAGTTTTTTCAGGCTCTCCTGAGTCTATTTCACTCTCACGCGTCAATTTCACTTATTAATTAGTCTCTTGCTCTTCCCAGATAACAGTCTATGATACTTTATTCGATTTTAAATTACAATCAATCCTTTTTTGTCATTTTTATCAATCTCTCCTCGTTCCTTACACCGCAAGTTTTCGATCAATGGAGTCTTCATGTGAATTTATTTAGATTTTCGTATTAATCTCGATAATTACATCCCACAAAAACGCCCCTTTTTCTAATTACAGTTTCCTGTAGTTAGTCCAATAGTATTCGCTAGGTGTCTCTAGTGTAATGATTTCTACGTAATTGAGGTTTAGCTTTTCTATAATACATTTTATTTTGGGGAAAGTCTATTTCATCACAAGTACTAGTACATATTGAATTATTTAACGTGTTGGAAATAACCCGACGTAGCTCAGTGGTCTCAGAGCACCCGATCGAACATCAGAAGGTGCGGGTTCAATTCCCGTCGGCAACATTTATTTTTACTCCGGAGATATTTTAAATTTGTTTGGATATTTCAAGCGACTAATTGCTTATAATAATTTGTTATCCTTTGTGTTATGCATAAAAACCATGTCTTATAAAGATTAGTTTATCATTAAAAAAATAATAAGATTTCTCTAATAAGAAAAATTTCCCCGGTATAAAAGTTTTGTTGTTAATTTCTAAAATTATGTAAGGCTTATAAAATCTTCACGAAATTGAGAATGTTAAAAATGTGCCGTAATATGTGGTGGATAATCTTCTTAAAATATTCGTAATATTTTGAAATAACACTGATATTGAAACATTACGTTAAATCAATTAAGATATTCTTTTAAATGTTAAAATATCTATAAACTTAAATTTTTGTATTTATTTAATAAAAATGTGTGTTTTTTTCCTTGTTTTTTATATAAAATGTTTATTTATTTAAAGTCAATCAAATTAAAAACTTAGTTTATTATTACATGTTATATTGAACCAAACAAATAATATAAAATACAACATCATTGTTGATGTTTGCCATCATTAAGGTCAGGCTAAGGCGACGGTTTCATGATAACTCAACACAGTGACAATTCAACACACTTTTTAAAAGTGATATTAAGTCATTAGAAACGATCAAAAAAAAATTAAACCTTACCTAACCTACTTAACCCAGTTAATAAAGTTTTAGTTTCATCACTTTCCATGACTTTATATAATTTTTTAAAGATGTGATGAATTATCATTTTGAATAATTACACAGCAGAACTTGTTTAAAAATAAACTGTTTTTATAAATCTAATAATAATATTATTGAATATATAAAAAATTTAAATTAAAATGGAGTTCTACAAATTAAACTTAATAACAATAAATGATTTATCCGGTCACCGTGAAAACTATGTCAAAATCCGTTGAGTAGTTTAGCAAAACTAAGCGCACAAACAGACGGAAATAAAATAATTTATAATGACGAAATGCGAAAATATTAGGACTTTTGTGAACACGTGTTCTGAAATTCGTATTTTACTAAAAGATTTTCAGGAAACCTATCAATTCATTCTTTCAGGGCCTGAAATTTACTTTGAAGATCTTCCGTGACATGGCCCTTGGTTAATTATACTATTTAAATCCAATTAAAACTATTTACCAAACTAACAACAAGCAATTTTAAAATGTTAAATGATAAACTCTGATTTGTTTGTAGAGTGTTTTGATGACACATTTAATTCTATAAAATGTCCAGTGTTGGATATTATTATCAGTTTGTACTGTGAACCCTGTTTTCTAAACGGTATAGGGAATTTTATACTTCTTCAGCCAGGCTTATTATTTTCAAAGAGGTGATGCACTTTGAAATATTATGCCAGTGGAGTCTTAAGGTTATCGCAAATTGTAAACTATCTATTAACGTCGATTACTGATTATCCTAAGCAGAAATCATGATATTCATACTCAAAATGAAACGTACAAAATATATATCATGTATCAGCGTAAACACCCACCGGTGCCGATCTTACCATACATTCCAATGCAACGTAGAATATAAATGAAATAAAACGGAGAAGTAAGTACTCATTGAAGAAATGGAAAGACAACACAAAATTCAAATCATGCCAAAATGAACCTAATCTGGCCATAAAAACAATGGTATTGCATGGAAGGGTAAATCTTGTGCAAGGTGAAATATCATATTTTTCCTATTATGAAAACATTCTGAACCATACAATGCCAAGAAAGTCATTCACACTAAGTAATGAATAAATTTTTATGAGAAGAGAGCAGAGACAGAAATAAATAGAATAAAACTGGAACGATACCGCAAGGCGATGATTTTGTGGACGTCCAAGGTGGCAGCAGCGGCAAAAGAGAAGCGAAACAACCTGTGCTCACGAAAGCTAGAAACCATGAGAGGTCTACCCGCCTGCACCTCTGGGGTTCGGCGGCTTAGCCCCGCCTCCCCGATAATGGTCATACCCACTTTAAATGCAGCCACGGGGTTACCAAATGAGAGAATTTAAATATACAAAGTACTTGATTTTAAGAAAATATTGCGGGGTTGAATATTTTAACTGTAAGAAAGTTCATTTCATAACACTACTTAAAATCAGGGTTTTTGCAGAGTTATTGCTCAAAATTGGGAATGGGCAGCTGATTTCAAGTGTAGACAATGAGATTCTCATAATTTAATGTTTTAGTGTCCAATTTATTTACGTGTGGCCAAATGTACGATCTTTTTAATGGAGCATTAATTTAATCAGAACGTGTACCTCTCGTCACAACCGATAAGATTTGACACAGTCAAACCTGAGAAAAAAATTGTACATCTACCCTTAGGTGGTTTTTCGCTGTGCACATCGCGCATTGTTCTGTCTAATGGTTCTACGGAAGTCTTTTTCGACATAGTAGCTTCGTCCCAAACTATTAAGAGGAATATGAAAGCAGTAAATATTTTTGTTCTTTCAACTTCTGAGGTAAAGGTAAAACTACCCTTTCCGCCGGAAGTGTTGATAATAATATTTTTTTAAAACAAAGGCAAACATTCCCGGATTACAAATGTCATGATGGAGGACTTAGCCAGCCGAAGAATTGAACTCACGACGCCATCTCTAGGTTTGTAATATTGCATCCGAGAATCGGGCAGCGGTTTATTATTACTTGCAGCTTCTTAAAAAAATACCCCATTTCCACAATACTTCTACCTGAAGCCTTCGTAAAAATCGTAAAGTTGGTGGACTTTGATGATCATCATCACATTCCATGGGAAAGAGAGCTATTCCATTCGCTATATTATAATATTCTGTCTCCTGGAAATTTTTCTTATCTGAAGCCATGTACACATTAAATCTATCTGCCTCCCATACATTTTGTTCATTATTGTGGCTGTGATATTTCTACAAATAAGAAATCTATTAAGTAGTGTTATGAAATGAACTTTCTTACAGTTAAAACATTCAACCCCGCAATATTTTCTTAAAATCAAGTACTTTGTATATTTAAATTCTTTCATTTGGTAACCCCGTGGCTGCGTTTAAAGTGGGTATGACTATTACCGGGGAGGCGGGACTAAGCCGCCGAATCCCCAGAGGGGCAGGCGGGTAGACCTCTCATGGTTTCTAGCTTTCGTGAGCACATGTTGTTTCGCTTCTCCGCTTGGAAATCGAGATTTGCTTTTCAAAACAGTGTTTTGAAAGGGTTTGCCACCAAAAATTAAGTACTTGTATATTTCGAATCATTATTTGCCGCTGCTGCCACCTTGGACATCTACAAAATCATCGCCCTGCGGTATCGTTCCAGTTTTATTCTATTTATTTCTGTTTCTGCTCTCTTCTCATAAATTTAACATCATTTTTCATTCTTTAAACCGTCCACAGAGATTTAAGCTTTTCCTACGCATAGATTCAAGTGTTGTAATATAGTTCTTCTGGCATTTTGTAGCACTATAAATAGATTGTTTTATTTACAAAAAACCCCTATGTTCTATCAACCTATAGGAGGCGGCTGTTCTCTCTCCATACAAACGAACTGAAGACACGGAACCTGCTTGAGCTAGCCGGTAGTCGTGAATATTGTATATTTGATTTCCCTCCGCGGTTCGAGTCCATGGAAGGGGGTCATTTGAGTGAAAACCCATTAAATAAAAGTATACAAGAAAGAATCTTATGTGTACGGGGCTAGTTAAATGAACCTTATACACGGTATCCCAAAAATTCGTAGTACAAGCGGGAAATCGGAAAATTAATAAACGTCACACAGAGAACTAAAAAAAATATCTCTAATGCTACGTATAAATCCGCGAGCCGAACTGCTGAACTGAACCTCAACTTATAGGAAAGAAACGAAGCAACCGCAAATGGCGCGAAACGCCGCTTGCAGTTGATTCGTTCCTTTCCCATAATTCGTGGTACGGTTCGCGTTTTGGTTCATTAATGTATACGTACCCTAATAGGTACCGAGATAAAGACGCAAAAATCCAAATAAGTTAATTGCACAACCAGGTGGTTTCTTGTGAATTCCAGTGCATTTTTATGAAAAATTCACTGAATTAGTTTCGTAGAGCAGTAATTTTTTATGTTTTTTTTACCAAGGTTGAACTTATGAACAGGACAGACTTTTGGACAGGCAAAAGCATAAAATGGAATCAATATTATACATTTTTTTTTAAAATTAGGTTGAAAATTGAAACGGAAATAGGTATGTATGTATGTAGTGTTTTAAGCTTGGCATTTCTGGAATCAATTTTTTATTTATATCTTGAAATTCGTAGTGCGGGCGCAATAACAATATATAAACAAATGTGGCCGGCAAAATTCAACTAATTAAATAACTAGTCATTAAAAACTAAAAAAAATCGTAAATTGGATTACACACCTACTGTACTGCTTTAACGCGAGTCCACATTTCCTGAGAATATTTTTTAGTTTTTTTAGATTGCTTACATTTGGATATTTCTTTTTGTTTTTACTCCCCATCCTCAATTATGGACAAATAAAAACTTATTATTAGTCATTATAAATACAAACCGAAAGCATTTAGAAATAAATCATTCATTCAGGTAAATATGAAAGTAGAATAAAATTTATAAGTACAAAATTTAACTGTAAAAAAATGAAGTTTTTTTTTTGTCATTAATACATTTGTTTTTTTTTTAAATATATATATTAATTTATATAGATTTTACTAAGGATTAAAATTTTCCTCCCCAGGGACTGGAGTCAATCACGCTAACAACTGAGCCAAATTCCAATATGGTAGGATCGACATTTATTGCGTATATTAACTGTTGTAATATCATTCAATTTCAGATAAATGCTTATATGTCCACTTCTGTGCCACCTAAATGAATTATCATCGACAACGAGTCTATCTACGAGTTTAGTTCGATTGGATGTCGGGCAGTGGGTTAATTTCCACTTCCAAGAATCCACTTCATTCATTGCCACTCTCCGCCTCCGCGGGCTTCCTTAGTAATACTAGAATTCAATACAATGTTTCAGTCAAAGAAGTAAGCGCCAAAGTGGTTTTTATTTATTGTGTGAATAATTTAATAATAATGGATAAAAGTTAATCAAGTGAAATAGTAGCAAATAAAGTAAGCCATAAAACAGTATTTTTTTAAAGTTGTTTTTTATACGAGTTCATAGTAAACTCGTGAAAAGAAAACAATTAAGAAGTTTACGCTTATATTTTTCATGAAAGTCAAGCGATACAAAAAGCTTCAATTTATCCATAGAATATTTTTGGTATTTATAACCTATACCGATTCGTAGTAAGGATTAATCTAAATAGTGGTTTCACTTATAGCTGAACCCTAATGAGCAGTCGCGAATGAATTCTTCAGTATTGCTGTGTAACTGATACTGTCAGTATCATCAGTAGCGATTTTTAGCGGGAGTTTGAATATCGCGTGTGCGGTTCGGCCTCTTTCAGAAAGTGTAACCGCAATTTCCGATGATGCGATGGCTAATGCAATTTTACCACTAGATCTTACTTTGGCTAAAGGGAAAATCAAGGAAAAAAAAAATTTCTTGGTTCCCATCGATCGATGTTAATAACGCATGGTGTACTTTTTTTGGTCGATATTCATCTTCTGCTACAACTTGTAACAGTTTCGATTTATTAGAGGACGTTTCTCTTGTGTATTCGGCACTGGTGAAATCCGAGTTGGTTATATCAACTGGCATCGGCAGTCCAAAATCCTTAATTGATTTGCCAGAAAGTAATTCTACTAGTTTTCCTACTTTCTTTAATTAAAATAACGCTTCGTCAAAGATGTTTTGATCATATTGAACGTTATCTGATATTAACTCTCGCTGTCGCCGAATCAAAATGTCTTCAGCAATATTTTCTTTAAATTTATTCCATAGAATACAGAGTCGGTCACTTGACAAAATGTTTAAAGCGAGTTAAGACTTCAAAAAAATATCAGTTATGGATGTTTCCAAGCGTCGTTTAAGAGTTGACGCCCTTCATGTGGGCGGAGATAGAGACCGAAACATTTCATTTACGCACCGCGCCGACTTAAATATCGCACAGTGTGACATGGTTTGATTTCACACGGACAAGTTTCATAAGTTTAAATTTCAAATGATAATAATAACTATCATTATTGCTGGCATTATTTAATGAATTGCATAATTTGCATGGTGTTTTGAAATCCGTGGTATCTACGTTCAGTATATAATCATCTGCAGCATGTAAGAGATCACAAATAATCATAAATCACAAATCCTTTTTTGTTGTTATTTTTTTTTACTAGCGCAATACCGATGGTTCAAAAACTCATTGTAGTATGGTAGGAACTTACAATACATAGGTGGAAGTTAATAGGTACAAGTTCTTGATCTTCGGTGATGCCCGCCCAGACCTTCACCGTCCAATGCCTTGTTTTTCTTTTGAAGTGGAAAAAATATAATTAATTGACTTGAATCAAATTGAATAAGCTCAGGAATCGCTGGAAGTTTATCGAGTGCGTATATTGTAGCAGTTATTTCCTGCCCGCTACAGAGTCATAGCAACAATCAGTTCCATCTCTGATTTACAGCTGCTTTACCACATGGCAACTCCGCCACAACGAGAGACGGGCTTGCGGTCAGCACGGCCACCTCGACGCGTCAGTATTCTACAGGTGGCGGTACCGGAGCGTTGTGACAGGGAAGACACTAGCCACCTCATGGGCCGACACGACATATTACGAGTTTTGATGACGACGCAGATTAGCTATTTTTGCCTTGGTCATCCATCGTTCTACACATAAAATATTAGCTTTGCCGATGGCACTGCTTGGCGCCCTTTATTACCATTTATCAGGTTAGTTAAATTTTAAATGTCACCATCCTTTTGTCACTCTCAATGTGACTTTAAATTTCCAATCGTGCATTCAAACCTTCGGTTGATGCACACGCCTGAGATATTTGCTATTGATTAAAGAGTTCTTATGTTATTTAAAAGATGTAGAAATAAATGTTGTATTTTGGAATCAGTTCCTCCTTTCTTTTATTTACTACACTATGTTACCACATCACCTCATGATCTTTCTATAATAACGCCCTACGTAGTAATTTTGGCTACAATATATGTACAGAGTGGGGCACAAGTAATCACCCGATGTTCTTTTGCTGTAATTTTTTTTAATGATAAACTTTGTACTGCTTGTGAAATTTGTTTAATTAATCCATTAGAATTTATTTCATCAAGTCGAGAAAATGGTATCGGCCAAGTGGCCGCCGCCAGAGTTGATGACCGTACGGACCCGTTTTATGGCATTTTTCAACACTCTTGCCAGAACTCCAGGCGACAGGTTCTCGCATTCCTGGCGAATATTCTCCTTAAGGGCTTCAAGAGACTAAGGTTTATTGACGTAAACCCGCGACTTCAAAAAACCCCATAAAAAGAAGTCTGGAATGGTTTAATCGGGTGATCTGTATATAATTATTGTTTTATTGACAAAAGTATCCAATTTATAAAATTTTGTACCGGTCACTTTGTGTAATATCTTATTCTTGTGCAGACCGGTGTGAATGCTTGACAAATTAGTTCCAATTTCGCAATTTAAACTAAAGATTTTTTTGTTATAATATTATATTAGGTATAGACAGGTAGATATTTTATAGCATTTCTGAATTCTTCGCAATCAGTTTCAATTTTTCAGTACCCAAAAATTTGCGTGACTTACAGCCAAATAACGAAATTTATATATAAAAAGAAAATATGTACATTATTTATAATAATCAAATTTAAATACTTTTTCATGAACAAAACGTTATAAGTTATCATATTTTTTACACGTGACAATTACAAATAACAATCACACATAAGAGGGGAAAATTTTAATTAAAAAATATATTTAAGGTAATATTTAACTATTAAAATAAAGAAACTCAAGAGTTAAAAAAAATTATACAAAATAAACTGTTTTCATATTTTTTTATCAATGTCCAAATTTCTCTGAAACGTGACCACTGTGCACATTCAAAATACAAATTATTTCTAAGAAATAATGTATTCTTTTATGTTGGTGAAACATACAAAAAACCTTTACTTATTTGTGGAAGAAGTCAAATTATAAAAAAACAGAAAATTTCACTAAAAGATTTAATCGATTGATTAAATATAAACATACGTAAAAGAAATCACTAGACAGTCGGGCCGGGAGTTACACGACCTTTCCGGCTGAATCTGTAGCCGTGACTGAATTAGAAATAACGGTGTAAGTACTTGAGGACGAATACAGTTACGTGCGCCCCAGGGTATTGAAGAAACGTACGGCGGGAGTTTGCTTTAGAGGGACAGAAATTGGATATTTTCGAGTGGTATATTTTAATTAATTCTTATGAATACATTAACAAAACATTTTTTTTTTCTAGAGGGATTCCTCGGGAAGTTACTAATACAAAAATAAAATCTGGTGCTTCCCGCTCATCTTATAGTTGAAAAACGTTTTATAAAATTTTGCAAACCGTTTTACATAAGATATTTATTGGTAAGGCCATATTTTTAATAATCTTAAATATAAATAACTTACATCCCTGAAAATCCTTACAGAACATTTAAGATTTTAGTAATACGTACATCAGAAATAATTAAAATGTGAGCGTCGAGTTAAATCCCCGTTATCAGGGTATTGTGTCACCTTAAGATAAAGACAAACAAATACCGCAATGACATAGCTGAACTGCAGATAGCAACATCTGATAATGTGTTAAAAGAAGGATGTTAAGCGAAGCGCGACGCAGATACATAATATTTTAAGTGCCTTTTTCACTTGCTTGGCATTGCAAACTGGTGTTTGGTCTAGCCAGAAAATATTATACCTTTAGTTGAAAACGTCGTATGTTTTCATGACGGTGAACATGTGTTATCATTGTCCTATTAATTTTGTGATTTTGGCGACGATATCTGTGGTTTTGGGTAAGAAGAGTGTCAAACATGCTCATTTAATTAATTTATTAGAGGGATGTTCGATTAAACGAATAATAATGCTTTACTTGTCTCTAAATGAAATGAGCAAATATTTGTTTAGGTTTCGTGTTGCTAAGTTGCGCCAAATCAAAAGTTTATCTCCATAAAAATTCATAAATTCAGCACGTTCAAATCAATAAAAATAATAACATTAGTACATTTGTGCAGCACAAATTATTAATAAGCTATTCAGGGTATTTTTTTTACTTTGGTTTACCCCCGCATTTTCAGATACACATTAGATTTGTGCAGCACAAATTATTAATAATCTATGCAGTGTGGATTTTACAATAATTTACCCCCGCATTATTTACTTTGTTAAAAAGTGAAATTTACAGATTAGTTATTAAACGGAATATAAATCAATAATTGCAATATCATTGTAATTTGATGGCCTCCGCGGTTAAGGGGTAAGGCTCTCGACTAAATTTTATTTGATTAATTTGTGTTATTTCATCATTTACTCTTTTATATATAGTGTATTTTAGGCACGTTCAACGAGTGGAAGATACTCCAGGAGACCAGATCTAAACAGCCAGGTACTTCCCTTCCCTATCACCTTCCCCTCCCCGCAACCTTCAGCCTCACAACACACCCCGATTGGGGATGCCACAG
This sequence comes from Hesperophylax consimilis, assembly GCF_061612785.1. Taxonomy (NCBI): domain Eukaryota; kingdom Metazoa; phylum Arthropoda; class Insecta; order Trichoptera; family Limnephilidae; genus Hesperophylax; species Hesperophylax consimilis. Next base: position 23,823,675 of record NC_142849.1, on the reverse strand, counting down.
TCTCACTGACTCCAAACTGTTGGGAGCAGTTGTTTATAAAAATAAAATGCTTATTTAGGTACTTGAAGGTTAAAATGAGTATTCTTGCAGGAGCCGATCAGAAATGTATACATGAAACGGGTCCGATTTTCAGACTTTATACTGAGCTTGGATGTAAACCAATTTACAAAGGACATTGTATTAAAAAATACGATTGCCCTTTCATCAAGAATCCTCCCAGTCCTGATAAATGCTATCTGAAGTAAGATTACCTTATTTTGACCTTTGGTTGATTTTTGAGTAGTTGCAGGGCTGTTCTACTTCCTTTTTCTCAAGCCAACGTTTAGGAAAGCCTTGAAGGGTCATAGAAACTTTGAAAAATAATTATTTGTTGTATATATGATACTGTATAATACTTTAATATACAGATACCTTGTTGTAGACCATACACCCAATTTTAAAATTGCTCTCTCTCTCTCTCTCTCTCTCATAATACGTCACTAGGTTTTTTGAATTTTGTGAATGTGAACAAATACGTCGTGTGCTAAATCAAGTGATTACTGAAGCTTTTAAAACGATGAATAACTCCATCAAATCTCATCCACTACACGAAAAATGATTTTCTAACTAATGGGGAAATTACTAATTACCGCTTAGTACTCAAAGTCGGGTGCCAAGAAGTGTTGGATGTTGTCCCGCGTCGTCCTTAGTGTTGCTTATGCTTATTATCATCAAAAGCTTATTGACGTAAGTACTTTAGGCTCCAAATTAAAAGAAATTACCTAACTGGAGTTGATATCATTTGATCTATTTATCATTGAGGCTTTCAAAATTGCCGATGAAACGAATACATTCGGAAGTATACACTTTTTTAATGTTTGTTCTTATTACAGTGGTCGTGTTTTTAATGCAAGCGATGAAGTTCCTAGCAACCTCACAACAGACAACTGTGCGGTAAGCTGCCTCTGTTACACGTGGGAAGGAAAGTAAGGGGATTTTTGAAAAAAATTTACTTATTTAAAAAATAATGTTGTTGGTCAAACTAAAATGGGATTTCGATTTGCAGGGCTAATTTGATGTGTACTCAAATCGACTGCTTTCGGCGATACGTTTCCGGATATCCCGATAACTGTATTCTACAATACAAACTAGAGAGCTGCTGTTATGAAAATGAAATTTGTGGTTTGTATTTATTTTTAATTTTATTAATAATTTTTATTATTTTTAAATTATTATATTGTAGGTCCGTCTTCTTTCGACATGTATACTGACTAGGCTGTTAATGTATAGAGGCTTACCTTGTTGAGATGTAGTTTACTTGAGGGCCTAAAAGTTGCCTGATACTTTTTAAATTTTAACCTCATTTTCAGTTTTCAACTTTTAAAGATTGAGTTACTAAATGATGGGATAGAATAGGAATAATTATAAAAAAAGAATCCGTTGTTTCGTTCCATGGTGTTGAAAGCTATTCATTTTTACGTAATAAAAACAAAAAAGACTCTCTCATACCATTGAGAATTGAATACAGTTGAAGATTCATCAAAACATTTTTCACTCTTTAGACCCAGAAGCAATTGCTGCCCTGAAGACATGCACATGGGAGTCGAAAGACTATAAAGAAGGCCAGAGATTTTATCCATCAGGATCCTGCAAGCGATGCGTTTGCACTAAGGATTTTGACGGCACCATTAAGTCACCTTATTGCGAGGAGATTGGCTGTGGAATTGGACTCTATGGCTCCAATCCTGCCTTCGATAAATGTGGCACAGTTTATTACGAAGGACAGAATTGCTGTCCGTACGATTGGAAATGTGGTAAGTAGTATTTCCATATAAGTCAACTAAAATTTGACTTTGATAGTAATTGAGGCCACTAACAAAATAGTAGTTTAACCCAAATTTTTATTTATTTTTTATTATATTTTCAACTACGATAAAATTATCTTTATAACTGCATTTGGATCCTTTGTTGTTATCAAATTTGTTTGTTACTTAATATATGTCTTTATAGTTTTATGAAATATAATAAGTTTAGGCGTTTTTCACATGGAGAGTATTCTTACCCTAGTGTTTTCAATGTAGGTATTGTGTCGGGTTATATAAGCGTGAGCAAACCTCAAAATTAGTATTGTTTTTTTTGTGATTTTTCAGCTTCCTCTACAGATAAGATTACCAGTAAACCGGGAGGTAACAGCAGAAAAGCAGGGCCAAAATGCAATTATGGAGATAATTTGCTGAACATTGGCGACACCGTTCAAGGGGACGATAATTGCGTCAGCTGCTCCTGCGATATCCCGCCTTTGATCAGCTGTGTCAGAAAAGCCAACTGCTAATAAGCAATGTGAAATTTCAATACATGTTACAGTCAAAAAATATGACTGCACTGTTTAATAAAACCAATGATTAAAAAAATACCAACACAAAGAAGTTTGTTTGGTTTTAAAATACAATTCTCACCTTGTTTACACATTAAATAACATTTTCATATAGAACTGCATTTAAATCATATAATATTAAAGGAATGCGTCGGCTGTATTGAATTGCGAATTGACGTGGAAATAAATCTGGATCTTTGATCTTGCCAGTCACCAAATATGACGCCTTGCCAAAAATACAATTACCCATACAGTACTTGCAACTAACCCTTAGCACGTTGTCCCACCGGCTCGGTAAGCGCATGGAATCGACAAAAATCGAAGACCCTGCGCTGAAAAGTAGAGTTCACTACGGTATTGCAGCGCATTCATTGTGGTGCACAGGGAATTTACTTTTTGTAGGTTCCTTAACAATTGAAACAATTCAGACAAGCCATATAATAGCTAGAAAATTATTTAAGTTTACTAAATTAATTTATAATTTATTTTACTGCTGTTTAAATGAAATTTCTTCGAATTAATTAAATTACTTGAGTAAATTAAAATTAAATTTCTGTTCGTATCTGTAGTATCATGGAGATTCACATCAGGAACTTGGATTCAGGGTTGGTCTTCAATAACGTAAGGCAGGTTAAGTATTTACAGAGATCGTTTATTATACTGTTATCTGTGAGCCTACAGAATACGGAATGAACAACAGACTACCGCTGAGGCGCTCCCCGCGGTCCGTAGGTAGGTACAGAGTACCACAATCTCCCCCACTTAAGAGGAGAACTCCTACCAGGCTTACAACTCACCCGATCCTGTTTACAACATAAATTTTATAGATATCATATATATCAGAATAATAATAATAATACATTATCAAAAGGATGTTACATATAAAAATGTACATATAAAAATCAAACACAAACAATTTACGTATCACAAAAACTAATAATAAAAACCATATTAAAAAAACCCTATTCATATTCGTCCGAACTTTTATTCAAACAATTTAAGGTCAGAAAATTAAGTGCATTATACTTCTACCATGCAACATTACAAATTTATAAAAACAATATTCAAAATAAAATTGCACCCTTTAAAAATAACAGAAATCTTAGACAAACGTCCATACTTCCTACTCCTAAATGTAAAAAAACAATAGGACAGTTCAACCATGAATATCTCGGAGTTAAATTTTTTAACTCATTACCAGAAAAAATTAGAAACATGAATACAAATATAAACGAATTCAAAAGCCACCTTAAAAAGTATTCCGAACAGTTGAACTGAATCATATCAAATATAAACCAATATAACAACACCCCCATACACACAAGCCCTGCTTATTTATGGGGGTACATCAAATACATATATTATGTAATTAATAACTGTACTATATTCAATATTGTGTAATGTAAATCATGTATCTTTTTTTTACTAATAAAAAAAAAAAAAAAAAAAAGTTACACTTTAGGTTTTTCTTTGACGCATCCTTCCAGTCCAAGGAGACTGCCACGGTGGTTCCTGGAACAAAGGAGAAGACCCATTAGACCCTTTCCGAAAATAATGGGAAAGGTCTAGGTCTGATACTCTCATATCAGAGCCTAGATCGTCACTAAACACTCTTACACGCTCTTTGGAATTCCACCTTACACTCATTGGTGTCAGTTGATCCTGATGTCTTTTCCAAATTTGCCCTGTGTCTTTTATATAAATTAAGTAGGTATTAAATCCAATTCTTTTCTTAATGATACCTACCACCCAACCTTTTTTTCCTCTATAATCCTTTGTCATCACCTTTTCCCCCACCACATATATATTCATATTTCTTTTCTTAGATTTATAACTCTTTTTCTGATTTTCTCTACTAACTAATATTTTACTCTTTACTTTATCCGACATACACCTCTCCCCCCTCCTTTCCGCAATCGCTGGAGAAATGAAATCAAACACGGACCTTAACCGTCGTCCTAACATAGCCACCGCTGGCTCTACACCAGTCGTGATATTTGGGGTATTCCTATAATCAATTAGGAATTTGGTTAACCTATCATCGAAGTCTCTCGGTAACCCACCATTATGTAAAATCTTTTTTAAAAAAATTTTACACGTTTTAACTCCATTTTCAGCTAACCTATTACTTTGCGGATGATTCACAGGAGAAGTGATGTGCTGGATTTTTCTATCTTTACAAAAACGCTTAAATTCTTCTGAACAGAAAACAGACCCGTTATCCGATACAATAGTTTCTACAGTACCAAATTGAGAAAACATCGTCTTTAATTCCCTTAAAGTATTATCCGTATTAGCTTGTTTTAAATTAATGCATTCTATCCACATGGTACTTGCATCTACTATAATCAAAAAATTGGAATTAGCCATCGGACCAAAAAAATCAAAATGTATTCTTGTCCACGGCTTTTCCTCAATCGGCCAATGTTGTAAAGGTGTTTTTGGTGGATTCGCCTGATTTTCCAGACACTCTTTACATGATCTAACTAAATTTTCTATATCTTTGCCCATTTTTGGCCACCAGAAATACCTTCTTGCTAACCCTTTAGTTTTAGCTATACCTAAATGTGAACGATGTAACATATTTAACAAATCCCCTCTCATAGCATTTGGAATGAAGGCTTTATGTCCCCAAAAAATACAATCTTCTACTAAAGACAACTCATCTCTAATTTTCCAAAAAGCCCATAACTCACTATCTTTTGGAATTTCCCTTGGCCAAACCTGCCGTAAATATTGTTTTACCAATGATGATACGTCATCTTTAATAGTGGTTTCCTTTAAATTATCAACATTTAATGGAAACTGAGAGTTATCACAAACATAAAATAACAACTCTTTTTCAACATCCTGAAAATTAATAGAACTCAGCTTCTCAATATATAAATCCTCCGATTTATTTGTCTCTTCTATTGGTTATCTTGATAAAAAATCTGAACAATTTTTTTCTGATGCTACGTATTCAATTTCATAGTTAAACCCCGCCAAAATTAAACTGTAACGTTGCAATCTATTTGCACTCAACACATGAATGCCCTTCTTTTCTGACAAAATTCATACTAAAGTTTAATTGTCGCATTCTAATTTGAATTTCCTACCGTATAAATATACAAAGAATTTTTTTAATGCAAACACTATCGCTGTTGCTTCTAAATCTAAAATGCTATATTTACTTTCTGTGTCTGTCAATTTCCTTGATGCAAACGCTATAGGTCTACTACTACCATTTGAATAAGTATGTAAAATTGTCGCACCCAATCCCTCTAAGGATGCATCCGTTACCAATTTTACTGGAATACGTGGATCAAAATGTACTAACACCAATCAGAAGAAATTTCTTTTTTAAGTTCTAAAACTGCATTTTCACAGTCCTTTGACCAAATCCACTCCGAATCTTTTTTTAATAATTTATATAGAGGTCCTAACAAACTAGATATATTCTGAATAAAATTTCTATAATAGTTAACTAAACCTAAGAAACTTCTCAACTGGTTAATATTACAATGACTACTAGACTCCATTATTGCTTTAACTTTACTTTTCGATGGTCTAAAACCTTCCTTTGAAATAAAGTACCCCAAGTATTCAATACTTGTTTTGAAAAATTCTCATTTTTCTTCATTTACCGTGAGACTAATTACCCTCCATGCTTATCCTAGAAAATGGTCACCCTCCCGGCCGAAGGAATAGGGACTGTCAAATAACAAATGCGCCTGCAAAATTGCTGAAATTTTTGTGAGTTCCTAACTAAGCACGCCCAAACAAATTCTTTAACATTCAAATTCACAACATCTTCATGAATCTACTAGTTGCAATACATATCGTTCCTTAAAAACAAAATAAATCAATACCTTAAAAATAAGTCAAATTTATTTCTAAGCTATCGATTTATTATGGATGTAAGGAACGATACGAATTGCAAAAAGTAGATTCAAGTCCATTATATTACCGGCTTTCTCGAATGGGAATCTCGTTTGAGAGTGTTTCGGTGTGGCGAACGAAAACGTCCCCATTTGTTTCCCAATAAATTGTGCAATTCTGTGTCCAGAACCAAAAGATTCATAAAACTCTTGACCTCGAAAGACGATGTTTTAACAAAGTATCCTAAGATATCAACAATTAAAATCTTTAATAGAGACGTTTTCACTACTGGGAGCATAAATTGCATTGGTTATTTTATTTACAGGAGCCAGATGTAAGTAATTTGGGTATAACGCTCGACTTGGTTGTGAACCAGTGTAGAAGGGTCGCTGTATTGAAAAACACCATTGCACATCACACCTTAATAAAAATTCCCCCAATGCCTGTGTATCGAACATCATATCATACAACTAGATTAAGTTGTTGCCACCCACTGTGTCAATAACTTGAAGTAAACACCTTGATGACCCCCTTTTTCCCAATCATAATATTTACCAGTTGAAAAATGCATCAATCTGTTACCAGGCGGCAAAAAAGACTAAAACTGTTCGATAACCCTATTTTCTAAAACGAAATTAAAATATTTACAAAGCCAGTCGCCGGGTGAAATATTATTCGCACCTAAAAACACCTGCGTCTGGAACGGTAAACAAGTTGTGGTGATGATATTGACGTCACAAGAACGCCTGTAAAAGAAATTATAAATAGCAAAAAAAAACACAATATTGGGCATTCAAGTTTCAAAAATTACCACGAGTGGGCGGAACACCTCCAGTTACAACGCAATCTGTTAATTACAATTAAAAATTATAAAATCCTGAGTGTCAACTGAAATATGTAGTCGCTTTTGTTCCTCCATCACAGCACAATCATTTTAAAGATTACAACTATGTGCAACGAGCTGTTTACGGCCGGCACTCTATCAGCTGAGCCAGACGCATCTGTCATCATTACATTACATTAATGGGGCGTCTCCGTGTGCCGGCTCTTATAATCAAATGACCATGCCGCCGCTGAATTCCTGCGACTGAACTGCCCACTACCGACTGAACCGGCCACAGATGCTGACAACCTAAAGGCTGACGAATACCTGCTGGCTACCGACTGAACTGCCCACTGCCACTGATCACCTAGAGGCTGGCCAATCCCTGCTGAATTGATGCTGACAACCTAGAGGCTGACGAATACCTGCTGGCTACCGACTGAATTAGCCATTGGTGCTGACAACCTAGAGGCCAGCCAATTCTTCCTGGCTACCAACTAAATAAGCCATTGATGCCGAAAACCTAGAAGCTGGCCAATTCTTCCTGGCTACCGACTGAATTAGCATGCTGACAACCTAGAGGCCGGCCAATTCTTCATGGCTACAAACTGAATAAGCCATTGATGCTGAAAAACTAGAGGCCGGCCAATTCTTCCTGGCCACCGACTGAACCAGCACTGATGCTGACAACCTAGAGGCTGGCAAATTCTTCCTGGCTACTGACTGAATTAGCCATTGATGCTGAAAACCTAGAGGCTGGCCGATTCCTGTTGGCTATCAATTGAACTGGCCACTGCTGCAGCAGTCGCCTATGCCATTTGCTGTATTGTATGGCGCGATAATGCACAATGTGCTCCAATCTGAAAGCTGTAAAAAATAGGAAGTACCTATAAGCTACACCCCTTTGTACGTTCTGTATACCAGTACAATACTTGTAATTAAAATGTGAATTTTGATTTGAATCGTCTTACTTTTATGATGGTTTGGATAGAACACCTCACGGTGTTTTACTTAAATCATTACCCAGGCTGAGGGCTGATGTGTGCCGGTGCTTATTATTAACAGTATTTTCTTGTGCAGGCAAACACGTCCTGTACAGCCTGACTTATTCCAGTTTTACTACAGCTACATAGGCCAGATTTTTTGGCAAATGTTTTGTGTGAGAGAATACTGCTATAGTAACGATGATTTGGGAAACAATTAATATTTTCAAATAAACAAAAAAAGAATTAATTTTAAGTATAGGGATATTTTCCAAATTATTATTTTTTCTTTTAAGACTCTGCAGCAATTGCAGCTCTGAATACATGTGAAATGTGCGTTTGAGTTCAAATACTGTAAATAAGGTCAGAGAAATCAGGAAAGTCAGATCCATCAGGTTGTCTTGAGATTGACTGTGAAATTGGACTCTGTGATGGACCAAGGTATCAGGGATTATCAGAGGAATTGAATTGCCCAGTCGGATTACAGGGAGAAAGAAGGAGGTACGACTTTTGACAGGAAAAAGGAATCTTAAGAGGGGGGTGGAGTTAAGCATTGATTCATATGACATCGACCATGAAAATATTCCCACCGAATATTTAGGTGAACGCACTAGCTAGAGCCACTCAAAATCAAGGTTGATTAACTTGACGTTTTTGAGGAATTCACAACCCTTTTTAAACGCCGAGCGCTGGATGGTACGATGCGAGACAGGGTTGCAACAGATCTGTTACTCGATAAAAAGGTTTCCGATTTCTTTAAAATTCAAGTGGAAATATTTAACAGAATTTTATTCTAAAGTACCCACAAGACTTTACATGGTTAGTATAGGAATAAGAAAATCCATTAAAATTAATGGCCAGAGATAAAATAAATTTATAGATTTTTTGTTAACATTTTCAAGTGATGTTTGGCACATTATTTATTTATTTATTTAATATCAACGATATAAATATACCATAAACAATGATAAAATGTCACAGTTAAAATCGTAGAAATATTTTAAAAAAAGAATTACAAATATATGTGGCATTTGATTGTGAAATGACATTGGAGAGTAAGTAAGTAAACAAGAGATACAAGTACATAAGTTTCTATAGTGCAAATAAGGTAGAATTAGATTAAATTAATATTGATTGAAAAGATTTGATAGCATAGCCCTCTTGTACCTACCTTGCGTGCAGTTAAATAGATCTGCCACATCTGCGTATCAATTACTAACTTCATGCAACCTAGGTACAAGCGAGTGTTTGGAATACTCAGTCCTGATATTGTTGCATTTAAACAAAATTTTAGAACGAGTAGCTCTCGTGAGTATATTAAATTCAATGAGGTTAATTAAATCAGGACTTTCTATACTACCATTTACAATTTTAAACATAAATATTAAGTCGGATATAATTCTTCGATCTGAGAGTTTTAATAAATTTAGATTTTTCATCAAGTAATTATAGTTTATATTTTCAATGGGAATACCGAGTTTAAAATTAATGTGTCTTAGGAATTTATGTTGAATTTTTTTGATTGAATCTGAATATAATTTGTAGTGGGGGGACCAGATCGAGGAGTTATATTCGACTTGACTACGAACCAGGGATGTATACAAAATTTTTAATTTTGAAATATTCTTGAAACCTCTGGAATTTCGAAGAATGAAGCCTAGCATTTTCATTCCTTTATTATTAATATTATTTATATGCGATATAAAGTTTAATTTAGAGTCAAAATTTATCCCCAGGTCATTAATTTCTTCGACAGAGGTAAGGATTGAGTTATTGAGTTTATATGAATGAATAATTGGTTGATTTATTCAGTAAAATATTATTGAATAACACTTATTTATGTTCAGATGAAGTTTGTTAAGAGAAAACCAATTAATTAACCTTTTTCAAATTATTTTGTAGACAGATACAATCTTCAGCGCTTTTGATTATTCTAAATATTTTTAAATCATCTGCGAAAAGTAGCGCATTAATATTATAATTTATTTATGTCTTTTCGTGAATGAAAGAGACAAAACAAATTGACAGCCCCGAATAAAGTGCCCCGAGTGCCCTCCTCTAGAAAAAACAGAACAAATAAAGTATCTAGGAATCGTAATTGACCATAACCTTAGATGGATACCTCACATCAAACAAATCACAAATAAACTTCTCAAAACAATACACATCTTCCTAAACATAAGAAACATATATAAAATAAAACAATTGAAAACAATATATTTTGCACTCTGCCAATCAATAATAGAATATGGAATTATTTCTTGGGGAGGAGCAACGAACTCGGCTATCAATTACATAGAAACTGCACAGAAAACGATCTTAAAGGTAATACTAAAAAAACATAGACTGACTGATACAGACCAAATATTCAACAGCTGTGACGTACTAGATATACGCCAATTATACGTTAAAACACTACTAAACTACATTTTTGACAAAAAAAATAAATTTCAACATGCACAAAATAACACTAACAGACCAGTTAGACAAGCGTACAAAGAAAACATAAAAACTCCAACAGTAAATTCAAGCTTTGGACAAAGACACTACCAATACCATGCCATAAAAGCTTTCAACAGTGTAAAAATTGAAATTAAAATTGAGGAAAATAAAAATAAATTCACACACAAAATTACAAAATGGATTAAAGAACAAAAAAGACAATATTACCAAAATGTCATAGCATAAAATAAAAATAAACCTACACGTAACACACAAAACCAATATAAACACACATCACTCACAAACACACAAGATTATATATTAAATGTATTATTTTATCTTATATTGTAGATTGTATTTAGATTATATTTTCATATAATAAAATGAAGGCTTCAGCATAGGCAAGCCACCCAGTGAGGCCAACATTACTGGAAAACTTTGAAATGTAAAAAAATATTGTACCAAATAAAAAAAAAATAAAAAAAAAAATAGATGGAAAAAATCACGCCCAAAAGAAGGAGCGTACTAGAAAATTTGGCAATAAAATTACGAACAATCAGGAAAAAAATCAGAAAATGGAGACAAAAAAATCGGAAGAGTGATCGGTTCAAGTAGAAAAGGGAGGGGGAGGTGAGTCATAAGAGGCAAATTGAAGATGATCAAAGCTAGGCTCGCGAAAGCGTTACAAACAAAGCGTATCACATCATAAACAACTGTAGTCGGTTGGGGATACTGCTGTCTAGGCCTGGACCAATCTACTCCTTTTGTGATTGTAGGACAATATATGAAAGGGAGTGTTTTGATGGAAACGGATGATAAGACGTAGGTAGCGACGAAATTGAAATAATAATCGACATTAGCGGTAATGCTTGCAGACCCCCAGGTCTACGTTAGATTGTGATCTAAGTCGAGGATGGTTGCAGTGGGCATTTCTCGGGTTGGACTGGTTAGTACAAAGAGACATTCGTCTATCAGGGTAGCTAACGACGTCATTAAAGCAATTTTGCGGACACAATAAAATTATTAAATAAAAAGTCCGGAATTCACACTTCAAAAAACAGCGTTCACTAAAACATTATATTGAAAGCGCCCTATGGGAATCGGAACTCGCTTTTCCAGTCCGCGCCTGGATTATTTCATCGAATGATTTTGAGGTGTGAACCTTTTGAAATTGATTAATGGGAAAATACAGTTATAAATAGTTCGGATTTAGAAAACATGGGAAGAGTTTTTTGTCAATTTTTGGTGAGTAAGTTGCAGAGTAAGTTCGTCGCGATATTTTAAACAAAAAGTGCTCAAATTAATTTAAACAGTTTTGGAAAGTTTTCGCCAGTTTTGAGAAGCGAATTCGCAGAGTAAATACGTCGCGGTATTTTAAACAATTAAATTCAGAATCGGGAGAGTTGGAACCCAGTGTCATATACCTCAAGATAAAAATCTCAAATCAAAGTAGTAAAGTGTTCGATTTAAATTTAAAGAGTTTTAACAGTTTCGCGGAGTTTTGATCAGAACGTGTAATTACGACGCGTGTTGTCGAGCATGAATTGTTGTTTAATAAAAGACAGTCCCGCAGGTTTTTTGATTTTGACAAAGTCACGGGTTAAGAATAAAATTATAATTAAAAATAATAAAACCTAAAATTTTTTTCTCGGGCAGAATAAAAACGCAATTGTTATGATTTTAATAAAGTCTCGGATTATAAATAATTTTTTAATTGAAAATTAATATACCTAAAGGTCTTCTTGAACTGTATAAGAACGCAATTAATAGGCTCGATCACAGCTGCGCATTATAAGTAAATTTATGATTAACAAAATAATATCCCTAAAGTCTTCTTAACACAATAAAAAACATAGCCTTTAGATTTCAATAATTGCTAGTTTAGGTAGGGGTGTTGATTTTACAATTATGGGGTTAACTCTAGAAGAATTCAAATATAGATAGTAGAAAATGGAAAATTCGAAGTACATTCATCATGGAGAGTAGTGTGGGTAAGACAACCACATTAGGAAAATGTAGATATCTCGGATTACGATATAAAATTTTAGGTTACCATCTCAGGATAAATCTAATAGTAATCACGGAACGCTCCACCCAAGAGCAATGGTTGTGTGATTCCCAACAGGATTTTGCTATTAGCGGGTAGGAGCTGGATAAGTCATTTCCAATTGAGGTGTTCCAGTTTAACCTAGAACGAGCGATGCTGACATTTGTTGACTAACAATTACCATTAATTCGTTTTAATATTTATATACAACCAACATGTTAATTTTTCAGGATTCCCCAACAAGTCCGATATTACCTCGGTAGTGTAATTCGCAAACCTTCACCTTATTCCCGACTTTGAACCTCGATTAAACTTCATAGTTGGTTGATGTCAGATAGTGACGCTGTAACACCGTATCCCACAAATACGGGCCAATCAGAAGGATTTTTTTTCTCACGCTATTACTCACTAATTGCCATCGTGGACGGAGCGGACTAACGGGATGTTGAAAACTATTCCCTCTGACGGGACCATGTTGAGTGAGGGGCGTGAGAGGGGAATGAAAAATTGTGACGCCGCCTTGTAATGAACGGGAGCATGGTCCGCTGTTGGGGCGTCTAGGGTGAAGATACCTTAGGGTGTCTGTGAAATCCACGTGGAGGGGGCGACGACGTGATATCACGTGAGAATAAGTCCGCAGCGCTATTACATTATTCAATGGTGTCGACCTGGAAGCTGATGTAAGCCAACTGGAACGCTCCTTTGGCGGAATTACAACAGCTTCTTTGAGGTGGAGTGTAGGTCTGACTTCATCATACGAAACCTACATGACACACTTTCCGCGTTAGCATCATGATATGGGATGCAATTACCTTCCCCATCTAGATCCAGTACAGTAGATCTCCGGAGGTATGGGCGTTGGAGCGATTTTGGAAATGGCGTGATGACTTAATTCGTTTTCTCTCGGACGTGAGCGAATCCGCATAGGGCAGGGTACCATTATGAAATGGGTTGCCAGCTTTGGGTGTTTAGTATTGAAAAAGTTTTTTTTGCATTACCTACCACTTTTCCTACTATCCATCTCCTTCCCTAAAAACAGCCCTACCCACATTGGACATTATGAACATTTATGTTGCATTAATTGTCGCAAATACCAGTCGAATTCGTGTCGTACAACAGGAAGGTGCCACCTTAGTTTCGTCGTCATTCACATGCACATACCAAAATTCATTCGTTTCTCGTTCATCTCGCTGTGGAGGAAAATTCACCCAGTGCAAGTGCATCGAGAGCCCGCATTGCCCGGATTCATGGGAGTTCAGGTAGGCTGTTTCCTTCTTTCCACTTATTCCCGTGATATTCAGAACCAATTGAACGAGTTCCTAACTATCGTTTTTTAATTGGTTTACAGTTCACTTAATGTGTAATAGAACACGTAACAATGGGGGATAGTCCAGACACGTCGGAGTCAATGTTTGATTTCTGATCACCATTTACCGTTATTGTATTGGTTAGTGGAGGAGCCAGCGTAGTTTGAAAAAGATTTCATTCATATAGTTTACCCCTTCTCTTTCCTCCTCTTCTCCTCCCCCCCTCTCATTCCTTCCCTTTAATAAGATTAAGTGTCGAGTAACAAAACTAATATATATTAGAACAGATGGAGGCCACCCCGGAGCTGAGATGGCAGGTAATTCCCCGAAACCCGACACCATATGCATGTCGGTACTATAATATACTAATTTGTGCAATAACGAAACTATTTCATGTCCTCGGATTTATTTTAGGTCGGAAAGATTAAAACATACAAGTGACGACTACTGTATAAGAGTTAGGCGTACTGTAGGGGACGAGAGTAGGTTAAGCGCATGGTTTTATAAGAAAAGTTTTAAAAATTTCAATGGTGAAGAGATCACTCACTCTAATTTAAACGAAACTGGATTACCACAAAAATATGCATTAATAGCTCATTTATATAGGGGAAGTCCTCTTCATATGAATTTCAAAACAAAAAAGATAACAAAACGCTGAAAAAGAGCATTATTGCGAAAATAACTCTTAAGATCTTGTTACTGTATACTCCATACAGGGATCGAGAGGCTTATCTAGGGTTTCCTTTTAAGGTATGCCTTCTAAAGGTCGCCACCACTAGCTTAGGAAAACCGAAGGACAATGGCCAGGATGTTACAACATTTTACAAATCAGACAGAAGAAATCATCATTAATTTTACGTAAGTAGAAAGATAAGATCATCACAACTCCGGAGCCCCAATCATACCATCGATAAATGTATACTAATTTCTAACGAGGGACAGAATTGCTATTCCATCTATTGGAAATATGGTAAGTTGTTAAAATTTTAATTTTAGATAAATAAAGTTCGACGCTGGGACAGCAATTGGGGCTACTAGCGAAATAGTGGTCTAAGCCAGAATTTGTACAATGGAGAAGACGTGCTAGAAAAGCAATTAGCCAGCAAAGAACTAGATTATAATGATTTAATATGAACAGAATTCTTCGACAATACTTAACTGTGCAGTGTTCTGAAAATCAACTGGAACTTGGATCTTGCCAGCTTCCTTGCTGATAATGCCTTCACCAACAACAACACATTCACAAACCTTTTTCTTTGTTTAAAATTTGTCTTTCAATAAAAATATTTATATTAAATTACCCTTTCGTCTTACACATCTCTTCATCATGGTCAGTTTTCAGATTCAATAGTTCTTTTGGTCCTGTACTGATGCTTGGATGTGTGACAACATTGTGGTTAAATTTTTAAAAAATAACCAAAATTCTTTCTAAAACTGTTTAAGATTGGGTTAATAATTGTTGGGATAGAATAGGAATAGTTATAAAAAGGATTCGTTGTTTCGTTCCATGTTGTTAAAAGCTATTCTCGCCTTTTTTACATAGTAAAAACAAACCATTAAGAATAGAATATAGCTAAAATTTTGAAAAATATTTTTCACTCTTTAGACCCAGAAGCAATCGCTGCACTAAAGACATGCACATGGGAGTCAAAAGACTATAAAGATGGCCAGAGATTTGATCCGTCAGGATCCTGCAAGAAATGCGTTTGCACTAAGATTTCGATGGCACCATTACGTCGCCTTATTGCGAAGAGATTAGCTGTGGAATTGGATTCTGGCGTCCCAATACTGCCTTAAATAATTGTGGCCCAATTTATTACGATGGACAAAATAGCTGTCCTATCGATTGGAAATGTGGTAAGTTGTTGAAATTTTCATTTTGGTCTAATAAAATTTGACTGCTACAGTAATTGAGGCCCCTAGCAAAATAGTGGTTTTACCCTAAATTTATTGCCAAAATGCCCCAAAGCCCTAACATGCCCTGACATGCCACTACGATAAAATTACCATTTTAATTATTTTAGATCCTACGTTGTTATCAAAACATGTTTTTAAATAGATTCATGAAAAATTGTGAGTCTCAAGTTTAAGCGTTTTTTACTACTGAACACTACTGAACGGCAAAGTTATATTGATGGCGCCTTCTTTTTTACTCGTTGAAATGAGGGTTAACAGAAGGTAAAATGCAGGTGGCTGGTGGCTTCAATACTGATTTTGCGTCGGGTTGGATCAGCGTGAGACAGAATTCCATTATGAAGATAAATTGCTGAACATTGGCGACACCGTTCAAGGGAGCGATAATTGCGTCAACTGCTCGTGCGATATCCCGCCTTTGATCAGCTGTGTCAGAAAAGCCATCTGCCAATAAGGAATGTGAAATGTCAATACATATTATAGACAGAAAAATGGCCGAGCATTGGCATTAGTATTTACTAATAACACCGTTAATACAAAATACCAACTTAAAGATGTTTGTTTGGATTTAAAAAATAAATTTTGCCTGGCTTATATATTTGATAACATTTTTACAAAGAGCCGGATTTAATTCATATAGTATTAATCGAAAGCGTCGGCTGTATTCAATTGCGAAATGCCCTGAGAATCAACATTAGCGTATCATATAGATCAACAAATGCTGATTCTGAATATAACAGTTTTATTATGTATTAGTTTACGTGGAAATAATAAATCGTCATGTAAAACGATTAAAACCGTAAGAGATATAAACTTCCTGTAATTAATCCTGTTAAATATTTAAATTGGGATATGTTGATTTCACGCAGACCCTAGTAGTAACCAACAAAACCGAGGTAGGTGCGTATGACGTCAGATTTCTATAATTTTGGCGGGCTTTGAAAATTACAAAATTTGAAAATTATTACCATGAAATCGACATTTGTAAAAAAAACTTATATTTTAGTTAGAAGTTAAATTTTCATTTTTTTTAATTTTGACTGAAATTCCTTATTACAATATTTGCTACTAACCCTAAGCCCGTCGTCCCACTGGCTCGGAAAGAGCCGTGGAAAAAGCAGATGTAGAAAAGTAAAGTTGACTACGGGTTTTCAGCGCAGCTGTTGAGGGACTTTTCTGCGCAGCTTCTTCGGTTTTTGTCTATCCTTACCCTTACCGAGCCAGTGCGCTGTGAGACGACAGGCTTTTGATGTGGAACAATTTTGGCGCGTCGACTAAAAACCGACTCTGAAAAGCGTGGCAAGATTGGACGACGCTCTTGCATTGAAACGGGACGATGTTTCGGTCAGCGTCGTGAATCGTCATCTCTTTCCCCCCGGCCGCCAAAACTCTGTGCGGTATATTTTCTTAAATTCTCACAATCTGCAATGGATCTATTCGAAATGATGATACATTTTTGAATTTCAATTTGTTTTGTAGTGAATATTTTAATAATTATAAATGAATTATTTTATTAAGAAAAAAAATAAAGACTTGTTTACTTTCATTTTAATTTCCTTCATAAAAATCAATGTTGATGTTTACTGTCTGTCAGGCGTCCCGTGGTTTATATTTATTATTTATTTTAATTTCTCTGCAGTTCAATGATTTCTTAATAAAACTTGAATTTACTTTAAATGTATTTGACATTTTCAAAAGTAACCGATTGTGGATTGATTGATTGGTTGATGATTGTGAAATTATTTAATTTTAATTAATTAATCTGTTTAAATTTGAAATGTGTACATCTTTTGCCTATTTTCATGTTTATCACCGGTGTTCATTCGACACCAAATTTCTGGTCGTCGAATTGAAATATTGGTTTTTTGAAAGGCATTGATCTTGACGTATATCCAAATATCCAGTGATTTTTATGGGTTCGCTCTAGAAAGTAGTAACATGAATTGGAGATTGTTTACAAATGAACAAATAAGAAAAGTAATAAATTATATTGATATAATACGTAGTTATCTAAAAATAAAACTCATATAGCCGATGAGGCATATGATTTTCTTGGTCGATATTGCAAACGCATGTGCCTCCCCAGTTACTATAATTGCTTTGATTGAAAAAGACGTATGTTTTCTCAAAGATGAACAATATGAACATTTGTCATCACGGTGTTGCCTTTTTGCTTTTAGCTATGGTTTTTGTGGTTTGGGGTGAGATGCACGCACAATAGTGTATTCATATAATTGTGTTTTTTTTAAGTTCCAAAGTTTTACGTTATGTACATGTTACAAGTTGCATAATCTATTTTCAAAGTAAGACGTAACACAAATATCCACTTGACACAAAGTAGCAATTTGAGTTTGAATGCCGATAATAATAATATTTTGATGATTTGTATAGCGCCGTTTTTGTGCAAAATCAGCTCAAGGGCGCTACTAATATAAAAAAATATTCTATCCAAGGTTTTACGTTGGGTACATGTTATGACAAGACCATTAATCATGGTGAAGCACAGTTTTGTATAAATTTGGCCCTAAGAATTAAATTAAATACTTGAACACACGAATTAAGCATGTGACAGACGCGCTCTATATTAATTAAGCCATGATGCGTATAGCGTAATGTGTCGCCTACTTAGAGTTTTGATGGAATTAAAAATTGTTTAAAAATCTAATTCTGATATTTATAGCAATTTTTATTTATTTGCAGAATCAGCAATAAATAAATAAATAATTTCATTCACAGGATCGAACCAGACATGTTTACGTAAAGTGGGTCCACCTTACAGGCATTACACTGAACTTGGCTGTAAACCAGTATTCAAGGGAAGATGCATTGAACAATTTGATTGCCCCTTCATCAAAAACCCACCTGGTCTCGATAAATGCTATTTCAAGTAAGAAATTTTTAGTTTATTTCCCTTTTGTATAGTTACCTTTATCTTAAGATATTACTTTGACACTGAGATGGTGGAATAATAGTCAATAAACTGTGATTACCACTTTTTATCTCGGATGACAGGTGAACAACGAAGACTGGACAACCTTACACGCTCTTATATACGCACATTGTTATCTCTATTTCATGCTGTCTCTTGCATACAGTCGCGTGTTCTTTATGTTTTATATTTTTTTAGTGACTGACCTAAGATTCGGTTTCGGCCAGTACCGGTCGCGGTTCTGGTTTCGGACAAAAAAATATCCGAAAATTTGGTTCAGCCTAAACCTGTTTTTGTTACGTGTTTAATGATTCTAGTTTCTTAAATGCGTAAGAAGAATGGATTCTAACTGATTTGTAACGTAGAGTAGCCTCCTGGTCCCAGCCGCCATTGTAGTGGATCTCCCCTATATAAAAACGGGGAGTATTCTGTCTCTTCTGTACTTGTAGCGATATACGCCGTGTAATTTTTCAAGGCCGATCTTCGCGTTTAGGTTTCTACGCGTTTAAGCGTTCTAGCCTTACGCTTCTCGCGGTACGTCAACCCTTCAATCTTATCGAATTAATATGTCATGTTGTGTCATTTTTTGTTTCGACAGTGATTAATTCATTGAAGGATCTATTTTGTGGTTGTAGTAACTTTGGTTCTTTTGGATTAAGATGTGTTACATTCTGTATGGTTTTTAAATAAGACAATGACCGATTACCTCAAATTTAAGTACCTTTTCCCTACCTTGTTTGCTCGCCAAAACGTTTCTGGTTACTGCAGTCGAAGAAGCGCTAATACAATGGGACAATTAAATACAAGTACATAAAATTCTCTCTAGATTAATTCAATTTAAGATGCACACGATTCTATTTTAATGATTTGACTATAGATTATTAATTTTGTGAGTTATTTCTACGAGTAGGTTTTTTAGGAATGGCTAGAGATAAAACATGTGTTGCTTTCGGTTGGTCTCCATCCGTATCCCATCCGTCAACGTGATCAGCTCTAGATTAGTCAATCAAGTTTACGGTCCAACCCCAAACTCCTCCAGAAATTAATTGAATATCGCTCAGCGACAGGTAAATAATGACATGTTTTGCCTCCTGCCGGAGGGTGGAGAAGGTAGGGTTCCTTTCAATTCTGAGTTGTAGGTCCTTTGTGGTAAATGATTATGATGATGTTGATGATTGATTAAGATTCATTTTACACCGTTAGGTACACGGAACTGCTCCGGTTCGATGGGTATGATAGCCTGATATCAGGAACCATCCGAGGTACGTGGGTGGCGCGAGGTTCTAGGTCGCGTCAACCTCACCCAAATCAATGATGAGAAAAGCTATGCCAGCATGCCGAAAGTAAGGAGTCCACTCCACTTACCTCGTACATTAACATATTATACCGAAGTGGTTTGCAGTCGGCAACGTCAGGAGTTCGGAAGTCCCGTGAACACCCCTCTGGTTTTCGCTTGTAAGAATAAGTTAGATCCAGCTTCGGTTTTGTTCGCCTTCGCCTCTGCAGTCACGTTACTCCAAATAGCTCCTGGCTCCAGTCTACACAGTTTCTCGTTCCAGTAGAGGTAATGACACATGTATATTATATGTGCAATACAGAACATACTTCAGTTTTTCGTCCGTAGTCACAATACTACAATATTGTGGGTGGATATTTCCTGGATGTGACAGGAAGGTCGTCGGAAAATCTTCGAAATAACTTCATATTCGTCACGATCCCTTCGTTTTGCCAACGAAAAAATCTCCTCCATGTCAGCAAAGGATAGTATAGCCATTATTCGCTTTGTCCCGGCGTCTACTACGCTAACTCGAGTAGGAAAGCCCATTGGCAACCTTCGTTTCCTTCGATTGGAACTCCGTGAAAACGTCCTCTCACCGGCTTAAAATACTCGGAACAGGGGTCTACCCAGGATAATCATCTTAGGCTGCTCCTCCAACACCTTCGACAGAAACCAATGCTTTAACGGGATATATCAACCATGCTAACACTAAAAGTTCCAATTAGGAAAGCCGGTCAACCGATATTTTTTCTACCTTTAACTATCTTCGTTATCCCGTTAATACTGCGTTATCCCGATTTTAACATGAATGAAAATCATATGTCGACAGGGAACCCCCTGTAATGAATTAAATACACCGCAGCCTTCACAAAGTTCGTAAAATGAAGTCTGAAGTAGATATTAGTAGTACGTAGGTATCAGAGATGTGCAAAATGGGTACCCAAAACCATTTGAAACGCAAAATGGAAATGGGTCAAAAATTTTCCATTTGAAAATGCAAAATGCAAAATGGTTTTTAGAAAAGCATTTTAAATGCAAAATGCAAAATACCTATTTTCAAAATGCAAAATGGTTTCTCAGGTCAAACAATTAAAAAAATTATAGAATTTTTAAACAATTTTGTCATTTAACCCTCCGTCAGGCACTCCTATGGGCGAACCGAAATCGGGCGCACACGGCCTGAGAGGCCACCAATATATTTTTAGCCCCCACCTTCCACTATATTAATTCTAATACAAAATACTTATCGGGTAGTCTTTACTAGGATCTATAGAAAGGAATTAAACCAAATATAACACAAAATAACCAGTTTATTAAACATTACCAACCATAAACTAAAATAAACAATTTTCCAAAAACAGTGTTCAAAATAATTAACAAATTAAAAGTTTTAAAGTAATAAAAATTTAAAGGTGAGGTAGGTAGATACGGACGATGAGGTTCCCAAATCAGCAGCCGAAAAACAAGTTTGGTACAGCGCGTTTACGTGGAGTAAACAGATCGGTTGATGAAAACCTAAACATTCGTAATTCGTCATCCTCCTAAATCCTGATTCAAACACCCATATTCCACACTTTTGCCTTTTTTGAGGTGTTGTAGGGGATGTGTTTTATTGGAAGCGAGTTTGCAACTGAATCGGCATTCCACTTGTATTCAGACTTCGCCGCGCTAGTTGTCCGATGTCGCTCTCATCGCCTAAATCTTCAACCAAAGCTGGATCTTCAGAAGCATCATCATCGAGAAGAAACGTCACCATATCATCAGCATCATTGCGTTGAGAGAGATCATCTTTTCTAGCCATTTCGGCAGAAACATATGTATATAAAATGCCTAAAACTGAAATTATAATTCAATCGGGCGCACTCTGCCTGAAAGGCCAGGGTCCAATACAGAACTTATTTCTCAAGATACTGATAAACTTTATACAGAACAGGCATAATTGAGTATAATGAACAACTGCAAATAAAAATATCCTGAAAAAAGTCACCTTCAAAATTGTGATGCAATCGGGCGCAGGCGGCCTGTGAAGCTGAGTGTAAGGTGTAAGTGAGCTGCGTAAAGACCGACGACTGACTGAAGACGGGCGCCGTGTAAGGTTCCTAAAGTTAGGCGAGTAAAATGAGGGAAGGGCGGGACATCAATGTAGAACAAACATATTACATGATGGTAAATCCAAAAACACCACGACTACAGATTATGAAACCGCAAAAAATTTGCGCTGGACTAATGTTGCCAACGTAAAAACATAGAAACTGCTATCTAACATTTAATATTACAGTGTCATGGCCATGTTCAGTATTTGAATCAGTAGTTTTTGTAATGGTATCACTCAATTGACAAATGTAAATTATCTCTCATAGCGAGGTTGAGGACTGACTGATATTTGGCGCTTATGAAAAAAAGATGAGCGGAGATAGTAGGAAGAATGTTGCAAAAAAGCATTTAAAATGGAAAATGCATTGAGAAAAGCATTTAAAATGCAAAATGCAAAATACCCATTTTGCATTTTGCATTTCCATTTGAAATGGATTTATTTGAAATAAAGCACATCTCTGGTAGGTATCTGTACGTAGCTCTAATAATTGAAATAATGGTGTACTTGAAGTACATGGTTAAGTGACAATAGTGATTGAATAAGTGTGGTAATACCAAATATATTGAATGTTCAAGGCAATTACGAGAATATATTTTTTTAAATAACAAATGTCAAAGTATATTATTATTATTATTTGTTATATCCCTATCATTCCGCGTATAGGTATTTGAATGTTGTTTCGAATCACCCGCACGCCGGCGGCGCCGATTTCCTAAAATCATTCGTTAATATTATTCTAGACATCGCATAAATACATTGGGTTATACTTTATGAATTCCGTATATCTAGACGTTAAATATAACTACTAAAGATTAACCCGCAAGCCGATGTCTAAACTCATATAAATAAAGGCCGTCTTAGGTACAACTAATTCCTTTTGTTTAATAATCTAATAATGGGTCTAAAATAAATATTTCAGTTTGCATCTAACGAACGCCACCTGTAACCTTTTGTTTTTGAAATGGTCAAGTACCCGGTCGGCTTCGGCACAATCTATAATTTATGACTCCTTATTGTAAAACGGTCCGGACTACATCCTTACATATTTTCACAAATTCTTCTGTTCAAGATTTTAATGTAATTATTACCTCTCAGAAGTATTGAATGTATTTTACTTTATTCAACCTATTTTTTATCCCCGAGATAAGTGATTTTATTCAATTTAACTACCCTAACTTCAAAATACAATTTAATTATTTTGTTTACCTCATATTGGAACGCAGTTACCGCTTCTGAGAAATTCACATAAAATAAAGGTTAATACTTAGATTATAATATAACTTACCAATTCAACATTGCAGTGCATTCCAAATAATTATACAAACCAAACACACTCACATGCAGTAAGATACTCCTGCTGTTAAAAAAATCACGGTTTCTACACTAATTGATTTTAACCGCGTTCGTTGTTTTCTTTTAAATTCAAAGTAATTATTTGAAGTCCCGATTCGACTTTGACTTTCGCGACAGTGTTCCGACGATGAGTTCTTTGTTTCCGCGTCTCCCAACTTTGACTGGCCTTGACTATATTAAAACGCTGACTGATCCTGATTATCGTTGACCGTCTTCGAACCTTGACTCTACTTGAATGCCCTTGACCGTCTCCCCGCGTTTCCTAACCTTCACTGTCCTGACTGTACTTAACCGTGTTACAATGCTCTCTTCCCCTGACTGTCTTACCATACTCTCTAACCTTGACTGTCTTTTAACTCTCCCTAAAGGCCCGAACAAACCGCCGCGATCAAAGCGCGTCCGCGATCCCGTGCACGGTGGCGATCAGATGTTGTGTATGAACTTGTAGCAACGTGTTCACATCGAAGCGTTCTCTGATTGGCCGCGGCGTCCTGTGCAGCGTCTGGACGCGGCGATCGCTCGCGTCCACGATCAGTTGCTGCTTGCAGGATCTGCACGCTGCACGCAATGTAATTATCTCTGAGTTTGTAGTATTTCTCATGATGTCGGATACAAATACAGAGAGAATGATCAACGAAATTAGCATCTGCCGATGGTTTTTTTATGTTTTCAGCAATTAAATTACAATTATTATCACTTTTGATATAAAATATAATAAACATAATCGATTAGCTATGAATATTCATATTTTTCCGATATTAAATCGCTTATTTTGAGATGTGTATTGACTACACAGCACCGGAACGCGTGTATTTTTTTAGCACAGTTCTATGATTATATTTTGTACAAAAGAAGTTGTAATTATTATATATGTGTTCGATTAATTTGTTTTATGTAATTTTAAACCGTGAAAGTGTAAAAGTGTAAAGTGTAAAAAGTGTTAAGAATTTTATCCCCATTAATCTGATATTTAAAATATTGAAATAGAAAGAAACTCTTGTAATTAAAATTCATTAAAAATAGTTTATTCAAATATACATAAATTCTAACAAAATTGCATTATGGGTTTCATTTTATCCTACCAACCCGTCGAAATTATTTATCTTACCAAACCGTCTTTTAAGTAAATTTACACTTTTCAGGGGCTTTTTCACCATCTTCCCAATAGCTTATCTACCCTAATAACAAATATTATTAAAATTAAAATAAAATACTTGCAGTGGTTAAAAAAATCGGCCAACTTATCCAATATATAGCCACTATACATAGGTTCGATTACCGAATTGTAAACTCCAACTTAATAAATAAATAAACCGTAAATCGTAAATCGAAAATATTCGTTATTAGGGTAGATAAGCTACTATCTTCATCATCTGCAATAGCCGCTTGAAGTAATAATTCTTCTTCAGATTCGTCTCCAAACATGATTATGATTATTTAAATGGTTCCCGCTCCGAGCTATACCTACCACACAACCGACACGAACGTACGAGTGCCACGGACGCCAGCTGATCGCTAGTTGATCGCTAGTTTGGTGTGAACGGTTCTGCACGCACACAGGACGCTCACCGTGCACGCCATCGCGGACGCAAAATGATCGCGGCGGTTTGGCCTTGCCTTAACTTCGACTCCATTCATCTCCCCCATCCGTCCACCAAATCACCCCGCCCCTTTCATTTATCAATAATTTAATTTATGTTTTGGAATTCCGAAAATTTTTTATATTCAAGGACAGAATCGCATTAAAAAAACGCATATATTATAAGCTCTAGGATCCATCACATTAAATTCGATCATTCCAAAACCAATAAATTGTTGAGCTGTCAGCCTCTTTGTTCCGAAGATTGAAACTTGACCCCCTAAGCCCAGTGGCGTGTCTGTCTGCCAACATTTTAGCTAGGATGTATTAAATATTTATGATTTAATAGTTTTATTTTTTAAATCTTTGTGCGAGAAATTATTTTAATTAATCAACTTCCAAACTCATCCTGTTAAAATGTGATTTATCTCACTATTCATAATTATAATTCGTCTAAATCCTTTACAAAATTACGTAACTATATTTCGGGGCGCATTTCCTACGTAATAAGTCACTCAGTGACATCGTTTAGCGGAGTTTAATAGTTTTTTATTGACTTTGTTAGGGGTTTTTCTCCTGTCCGCCCCAGCCGGCCAAATTTATTGCGACTGCACTGAACAAAATCTGAGAATTTTCAAACCTAACACGGAGGTCTCTGATAATCGTAGTGCGTCTTCATAAATTCAAGCAACTGTTTTAGAATAGACATCTGAAGATGTCACAATTTCGTGAGATTATACCTAAAGCTTCTTCCTCATGATAGTAATTCAATCTGTTGGGTGTTGCCTGCCTAATGTGAACTTTCACCGACCCCTCTGATTTTTTTTTAATTTTTTTTTTATGTGACACCTCACAAGAGCGTCCCTGCCTGTGCAGTGTACAAACAGGGGAACTATGTCACCACCCGGTTGGGCGGCGTTGTGAGGAGGAATAAGGTAGGGGCTGTAGGAAGGTATTTGTTAATGCGGGCCTTGAAGAGGCTCGGATTATAGGAGGGAGGAAAAACAGATGCCGGTAGCTCGTTCCACATACAAGCCGACTTACACAAAAACGAGTCGTAAAAACGGCCCGTTCTCATGAAGCCAACGTCAACCGTGAACGGGTGTTCAGCTCGTGTCCGTCGAGTTTCACGCGCGTGCACCGGTGCATCAGGAATCAATGCTGCTAGCTCCTTGGAGCAGGCTCCATTGAAATACCTGTAGAACAGACACAGCATGCCTACATTGCGTCTATGCATTAGAGAAGGCAATCGGTCTGTTAACAACGGATTGTCAATCAGACGGATCGCTCTCCTTTGCACAGATTCAAGCAGGTTTATTAGGTATTTTGGGGCACCAGCCCAAAGGTGGCTCCCAAATTCAATAGTTGGGCGGACTTGAGACTTTTACAGGGTCAGCAGCTGGTCACTGTTGAAGAATCTCCTAGCCCTGTACAAGACGCCCAACTTCTTGGAGGCCTGGTTTACTCGGGCTTCTATGGATCCCCGATACTTGAGCTGGTCTGATATAGTAACTCCAAGCATTTCAATGGAGTCTTCATTGGGGAGAGTGCTCCCATCAGATTGCACCAGACAGTCATTGATCTCCCTCTTTGCCGAAATCAGACACGCTTGGGTTTTTGTGTCGTTAAAACTGACCAAGTTGGCCTTACCCCAGGCACGAACCATCTCAAGGTGGTGGTCAATTTTTTGCTTCAAAATTCCCGAGCTGTTTTTGCGGACATTGGGTGGTGACAACGGATTGGTTGCATTTTATCCTTTGGCGTAGGTAGATAAAAAAAACGATCACGCCCCTGAACTCTCCATTTACCTAGTACCTTATCTAGATGTCACCTCTGATCACGTTTTGATTGGGGAAACCAGAATTCATTAATTCCTACAATAAATGGAAAAAAATTATCCCAAGGCAAGTTCATCACACGTGCCACGTGTTACGTTACGTTAAATATTATTGTAAAAGAAGCTATTACAAAAAAAATGTCGAAGAGCAAAGAGCAAAGATTTTTAATATTATTTATTTTTAATTAAAATAAGAATTATTTAAAAAATAAATAGCTATTTTAATGCTATTGTCTAATAATACTATTAAAAACTAGACTGATATATTCACTGTGATACTTGGTAGTTTTATCATCTTTCGTATTTTTGTAATTCCTATTTAAAGTACCAGTAGCAAACGTATAAAATAGATACATAACAACAAACCAAAGAGTACCAAAAGTAAACCAATTCATCCAAACTAAATTGATGTATTTTATTAATGAGAAACGGCTGCGCGGAATTTTGATACAAAACTTCAATTTGGATTTGAGGACAAAATACCCAACAAACTAAAATTATTTTTTTAATCCGAAGGTATAGCTAATATCTACTTCGGAAGTATGCTACTTTATTTATTATTTAACAAACTAGATAATTATTTATTTAATCAAAAGGTGTAGAAAGTACGGACATGTGATACTTTATTTATTTGTGTTTTAAATATATGCCATTGAGATTTCAATTTTTCATGATTTTAGACGCAACTTTGGCAATTACTTGTGAGTTAATGATACATTATACTACAGAAATATGATGCAATGTATATATCTACTCGATCTTTGTATTTAAAACAAAATTACAGGATACAGTTGGTAAACATTTCAGTTATTTCTAAAAGTAATCGCCTTCCCGTTCTATGCAGCTTGTGAGCCGTGGCACAAGTTTTTTGATACCCTCAAAGAATTATCCCCCATGTTCTTCTTCCAGTTCAGGAACTCTTGTTTCACCTTCTCGTCGGTTGAAAAAAAAATTTCGATCATGTGAGTCTTCAGAGAGGTGAAAAGATGAAAGTCTGAATGCGCAGGGGAGGGGGGTATACGGGGTGGTTCGAAATGACCCAACCGAATGAGTACAAAAACGCCTAGGTAGCGTGGGCCGTGTGCAAATCGTGTTATAATCGGAGCTCATAAAATCTTTACATTTCAATTCAAACAGTTATCAATCAGTCAAGGAACTCATGCAGTTCTATCTTTTATAAGCATAAACTTTTTAATATAAGTGTGTTTGTTGGAAGTGACTTGCCAGGTAAGTATGTTTTGGTATCTTTTCTAAATAACAAATGTAGATCCTAGGAAATAAATTGTACAGCGCCCTTGAGGTGATTTTTCACAAAAACGGCGCTCTTCAAATTATTATTATTATTATTATTATGAGAACTTCGACCCGATTCGCTTTGTACTGCTCTGTCAGATGTTTTGGGACCCATCTGGCGCACAAATTACGGATCTGGGAGCCTAGTTTATACTGCTCTGTCAGATGTTTTGGGACCCATCTGGCGCACAAATTACGGATTCGCTTTGTACTGCTCTGTCAAATGTTTTGGGACCCATCTGGCGCACAAATTACGGATCTGGGAGCCTAGTTTATACTGCTCTGTCAGATGTTTTGGGACCGATCTGGCGCACAAATTACGGATTCGCTTTGTACTGCTCTGTCAAATGTTTTGGGACCCATCTGGCGCACAAATTACGGATTCGCTTTGTACTACTCTGTCAAATGTTTTGGGACCCATCTGGCGCACAAATTACGGATCTTGGAGCCTAGTTTATACTGCTTTGTTAGATGTTTTGGGACCCATCTGGCGCACAAATTACGGATTCGCTTTGTACTGCTCTGTCAGATGTTTTGGGACCCATCTGGCGCACAAATTACAGATCTGGGAGCCTAGTTTATATCTTTCAAAACGTCCGTGCCGGCAGTTTAGCAACGTCAAAAATCTGTATTAAATCTTCCCTTACGGTGTTAAAAATATCCTCATACACCGGTGCTGTACACTTCAAAAACATAAATTTATTTCCGAGGAATATCTAAAATTAACATCAAGAAACATATATTATATATTTACCCTTAGTAATTTTTTTGTTGTAAAAATATGTTAACAATACAGACTATGCATATTTTTTTTTAATAAATAATATATTTTTCAAATATATGAACTCTGTGTTTTGTACATTTACAGGAGATAAGAGATATTTTAGTAATTTGAGACGATTTTAAGTCAGTTGACAGCATCGGCAAGGCATGGTTAAATCACGAACATACTGGTTTGTTAACCTGAAAGATACAAAATAGCCCCCCTGGAGAGTTTTGGAAACATCGCAGAAATTTCATCCACCGTCAATCGGCGGTCTTCACGAACAGTTTTCTAATTTTTTAGACCAACTCGTCGGTCAAAATGGAAGGTCTTCTACACCTCTTATCGTCTTGAGCATTCGTTCTTCTTTTATTGAACTCACGACAAAACATAAAAAGTTCGTTCGGTTCATAACACCTTCTTTTATTTGTGTGGAAAAATAGATATACTTCTATGGAGAAAATGTTTTGTGTGGGATAAAAAACATATCGGGTAATTGAAAATTACAAATTGAAAGATACAAAATAGCCCCCCTGGAGAGTTTTGGAAACATAGCAGAAATTTCATCCACCGTTAATCGGCGGTCTTCATGAACAGTTTTCTAATTTTTTACACCAACTCGTCGGTCAAAATGGAAGGTCTTCTACACCTCTTATCGTCTTGAGCATTCGTTCTTCTTTTATGGTTCATAACACCTTCTTTTATTTGTGTGGAAAAATAGATATACTTCCATGGAGAAAATGTTTTGTGTGGGATAAAAAACATATCGGGTAATTGAAAATTATCATCACTGTCGCTATCTTGTTAGTATATTCTAGAGAATCGTAACGTTTTTTTTAATCGAATAAAATACCAAAGTAAACAAAACAAATTCTTGCCTCATTCTCCGCGCACTGCGCTTGCCGCGCAGTGCGCGGAGTCCGTCCGGAAAGTTTAAGCAGTGTGAGGTACGCCGCATCTTTTTCTTGACCAACGTTTTGGAAAGGTTTGTAGTGCTCATCACCAGGGGATCTAGAAAGTTGTTTATTCCCATGGCCGTGCTAATTGGTTTATAGATGCCCTTCAAAGCTGGTTGCAAAAAAAATAATGATTGATTCGTGGATTTGGGGGTGTGGGAAGGTTTACAGGAAGTAACAACATATCTTTTGACCGTGATCTTTGCCTGCAACATGCAACTCAACAGAATTTTCGAAAACTCACTAAGCAACGGTGGAGAAAGATTTTGAACGAAAGTGTGATAATAATTATTATGAATAAATATATTTTTTAAATCTTTTTCTAGGGGCCGAAATTACAACGATAGCGATTATATACGGGAAGATCCCAGCACTCTATGCTTGACTTCATGCTTTTGTCAGAGCAGTGGAGACGGTACGAATCGGCAAAGGTAAGCGGACTTTCAGTTTGGCTACTGTGGTGAAATAATGATGTTCTACGTTCGTTTTGTAATACAATTAAGGGTTTTGTTTTGCAGGGCCAATTTTTTCTGCGTAATGACCAACTGTCTGGAATACTTCGTTGATCCGGAACCCGAAAAGAAAGATTGCTTTTTGCAGTACTCACTAGATAGTTGCTGTTCTAATAAAAATGATGTTTGTGGTATGGTTTTTTTGATTGCTGTTTCCTAATTTAAATAAAAATAATGATTAAATTACAGAAAATTTAACAAAAAAACGGTCACAACTAGGAATCAAATCCACGGTCTCTTGTCTTTTTCAATTTTTTATCAGAATTATTTTCTTAAATGATATTTAACATTGACTGGTATATCCTTTAAAAAAGTTAAAGAAAGTTTTTTCCTAAAAATGAAACTGATTGTTTTCGTTACTTTGTTGCTGCCTTTTACTAATTATAATATTTGTAATTAATTACTTTTGAAAAAACTCAAATTAATTAAATCAAATTTACTTGCGCACGCCGTTATTTTCCCTTATAACTAAACTACCTAATCGTTATACTATTAAGAATTAAAAATCCATAAATATTGACATTATTTTCTCTAGGTGCGAAAGCATTTGCAGCCCTGAAGACATGTACATGGGGGTCCGAGAACACTACGGAAGGGAGGAGATTCTGGCCATCAGGAAGCTGCCAACGGTGCCTTTGCACTAAGGACTTCGATGGCACTCTTAGGGCACCTTACTGCGAGGATCTTTTTTGTGGAATTGGTCTTCCTGAACGATTTACTAGAACAGGAAATAATCTGGCCCTCGACAAATGTGGTCCAATCTACAACGGCAACAACTGCTGCCCTGTGGATTGGCAATGTGGCAAGTTATTTAAATGAATACATCATTTGTTTATAGAATATGTCCAAAAAAGGCTGTTTTTTATGTGAAACCGTACAAGTATCCTATGGCATATCCAATTGGAGTACTTTGTAGATAGCGGAGAGGGGGGAGAAGATTGGGAAGAGGTAGGTGGGGAAATACCTGGCTATTCAGATCTGGTCACCAAACACAGCCAAAACCATTTCTGGGAATACCTTCCACTCAATGCCGCAAATATGCCATATATTATTTTAAATGAGTAATCTGTGAAATAACATAAAATAATCAAAAGAAATTACTTGCGCACACCGGTATTTGAACCCACAAAGTAAGAGTTTGGCCGTATATGCAAAAAGCAAATTTATTCTTGTTAGTTTTTATTAGATTTTTGAAAGCTTTTTAACTATTCAAATTTACTGTAATAACTATTAAAAAAACGCCGAAATAAATAATATATTGTGAGTTAAAAATATGAATATACAAGCATCATATTTGCCGTCATCAAAAATCACCAAAGCACAAATTTGAAACCTAAAACATGTTACATAAACTTTAAAACCGTATTTTAATGTTTATCTAACGAAAAGATCAAAGTTTTACCTACTCGTATAATAACAGATTTTAAAACCCTAAAATTAAATTATTTCCTTTCCAATCAAATTCAGATATCTCTAAACTCGTAGGTTGGTGGTTTTGCCTGAACACCGACGATTTTTCTCTCTTTTTAACTCCATCATTTGCAATAGAATGAAGATGTTTTTATCAGGATAATTATTCCATTTGACAATATTGTTATAATATTGGTTGTACTAAGAACATGCCCCTACCTCCTTTATCAGTCGTTTTGCGTTACTGGCCTTCAAAATAGATCATAAAACTATTATTGTTATGGATTTTTCAGCATCCGCAACCGATAATATCACCAGGAAACCAGGAAAGAACTGCAATACAGGGCCAAAATGCCATTATGGAGACAAGCTACTGAACATTGGCGACACCGTTCAGGGAGGTAATAAATGTATCAGCTGTTCCTGCGATATGCCGCCTCTCATCAGCTGTGTTACAAAAGCAAACTGCACTCAATGATTGAGAAATGCCAACGTCTTCAAATTACAACTGCAGAAAGAAAAATATCACAGTTAATAAACATCTTGTCCTAACCCTAGTTTTAATATTATGAAGAAACTGTTTTAAGGAATAAAATGTTATTTATGTACTATTATTGTTGTTTGTCTTTCGTGTTGTAAGGGTTATAGCTTAAGAACAAGGTCAACCTGGGACCTCGTCAATAAAGATTTTATTTTTTCGGTTCATGAAGGTTTACCAAAGCATTTTTTAAACGTATTTTGAGGGGTAATGAAATAATTGCATTAGATAGAAGATATAACTTTGCAAGTGAATATAGAAATTTAAGTGACAACTCTTCGCAAATACATTCAACTGGACAGGTGCTTTGCTGGAATTGGAATGGATAGAACTCTGCAAGGGAATACAAGAATTTAAGTGACGACTATTTTGCAAATGTATTTCAACTGGATAGGTATTTTGCTGGAATTGGATTGGATAGAACTTTGGAAGGGAATAAAGGAATTTAAGTGACGACTATTTTGCAAATGTATTTCAACTGGATAGGTATTTTGCTGGAATTGGATTGGATAGAACTTTGGAAGGGAATATAGGAATTTAAGTGACGACTATTTTGCAAATGTATTTCAACTGGATAGGTATCTTGCTGGAATTGGATTGGATAGAACTTTGGAAGGGAATATAGGAATTTAAGTGACGACTATTTTGCAAATGTATTTCAACTGGATAAGTATTTTGCTGGAATTGGATTGGATAGAACTTTGGAAGGGAATATAGGAATTTAAGTGACGACTATTTTGCAAATGTATTTCAACTGGATAGGTATTTTGCTGGAATTGGATTGGATAGAACTTTGGAAGGGAATATAGGAATTTAAGTGACGACTATTTTGCAAATGTATTTCAACTGGATAGGTATCTTGCTGGAATTGGATTGGATAGAACTTTGGAAGGGAATATAGGAATTTAAGTGACGACTATTTTGCAAATGTATTTCAACTGGATAGGTATTTTGCTGGAATTGAATTGGATAGAACTTTGGAAGGGAATATAGGAATTTAAGTGAAGACTATTTTGCAAATATATTCTAATATATTCAACTGGATAGGTGTTTTGCGAGAATATGCTGGAATTGCATTGGGTAGAACTTTGCAAGGGAAAACGGAAATTTAAGTGGGAACTGAACCTAAGTGGGAACAAGAGAATTCTGGAATGCAAATGGATAGTATATTGGAAGTGAGAGTTTCTATTGTAGAGATACTGTAATTGAAGTCTAGAGAGATTAGAAATCCGATACTGAAATTGAAATGGATACAAAATTATCAAACCCTCACAGCAGAACCTTAACATTGACCGGTTAAGAAAAAGGGGAAAACTAAATGCATACTAGGTAATCTTTCCTAACATTAATTTTTGTGTTAAATATCGCTTTGTTTATAAGAATACAATACTTGGCAATATAGCTGCAAATCAACACGAAAACTTCATATGTAAATTTGTAGCAAAATATGACAATCCACGTCCATTTGACAAAATAATCTACACAGTCAAAATAAGTATCTTTTAACGAGTTTCGTAACAGTTTTCCGACATACCAGCATAATATTATAATTCGTATTCCAGTTTTATGTTTAATAATTTAACCTGCAGATAGTCATAATGAAACCCATCTGGGTCCAAATGGAGGCCAACACCTTGACTAAATCCATAATGCAAATAAATAATTTCATTTAATACCCGTGCAAGGTGATCAGATAACGTTATTTTGTGCAATTTATAAAAAATATTTAGTTTCATATTACTGGGAATGGGACTTTAACTATAAAAATGTCGACCGTTGACTGCTAGTTCAGAAGTTAGTAAAATCGACATCAAATAGGAAACATTATGAGTAGTGTTAAAAACATTGACTGGCATTTTTTTTCTTATTTGGTATATATACGGTTGAAAAATATTTGCTTAATTTGGATAACTAACAAGAATTGTGATTTTTTCCAACCACTTCCTAGTACAAACCGGAAGGCTCGTAAGGACTTTGAAAGAAGAATGTGTGATTGAAATTCCATCATCAAGGGACAAAATACTTAAAGCAAGGAAAATATCACTAGTATCTTGATGAAGCCACCGACCGGAAAAATTAGAACCATACTTTTTTTTGGACGCGAGGTCTACGGTTAATAGAATTTTTTAAATTTAACCATGTACTAGAGCTGCTATGCCAAATGAAGAAAAATAAATTTTGCTAATTTATTAAGATCTCTTACTATAAACTTATATATATTGGAACACGTGTTCATCACCTGCATTTGTCTTGATAATATATAATGACGAAATGCGGAAAATTTTAAATTCGAAATTTCTAAGGAACACGAGTTCCGATATCATGATAATACATTCGTATTTTAATAAAAGTTTATCAGAAAACCTATTGATTTATTCTTCAAGGGCCTGCAATTCTTTTTTAACCAGATTATGAATAATTTGAAGAGATTATTAATAAAA
This sequence comes from Hesperophylax consimilis, assembly GCF_061612785.1. NCBI lineage: Eukaryota > Metazoa > Arthropoda > Insecta > Trichoptera > Limnephilidae > Hesperophylax > Hesperophylax consimilis. Next base: position 23,788,960 of record NC_142849.1, on the reverse strand, counting down.
TAGAAATACTCACTTTTCTCTGTATACGCCTTTTGGAATCGGTTCTCTGTGGAATTTTAGGAAGCAAAGGCCACCAAAATTCTGGATTAATAGAACAGGTTTCTCAAAAACATTTCATTCCTCTCTTTTCTGATAATAAAAATCAAAATTTTCCGGTTCGTAAAACCTCGTCGTAAGAACAGACAAGTATATCGACCATTTCTAATTAGACCAGATCATATTTGAATTTGGCTAAAATATGCAAAAACCCTTCAGTACTTTCATCACATTTGTTCAACTTGAAATTTTTATACATATTTTAAATACGCTATATACATCTCATATTTTGAATTTCCGTAAAAACAAATGTTTTAGAAATAACTGCATGCATATGTCGGAAAGATAACTTTATCTTTCCGACATTTGCATTAAAAATACATATTACTATTTCTAAATAATACAATTTTAATATAAAACAAAATGTTGTCAAAAACGCTAAGCACAGTTTTTTTTTTAATTTTTACTCCAATCATAGAAAAATTGAGAGAAACACGTTCGTTTTGTTTGGGAATTTTTTTAAAAAACAGTAGGTACGTTCAGTTTATCTCGTTCATATAATAAAAAATAATAAATAATTTTAAAAGTTAAGATAAATTAAAATAAAGTTACGATAGCGGTTCGAAATATGAATTATTCATTTTGGCTATTTTTATGATTTTATTAATGGATTTCAGTGCAAATATTTGAGGCAAAATAGAAAGAGTTGTTATTGCTCTTTGTAACGTTAAAAAAATTATGTATTTCCGCAATACAAAAATTATATAAAATTACTTTTATAAAATATGAACCTAAAACTCTGGAGGACGAAACATTCTCAAATATGCATATTATAATCTGATTTCCAATTATTAGTATTCAATACATAAAGCTGATGCCATGGGTGTGGCCGGCTTGCTAACGCATAATAAAATATATATGTTTGTTAATTGATGCTGAATTATGTAGGTAATATTCATCAATCTAAAAATAATCTCTAGAGGTGAACATACTGATAAAGGCTAATAATAATGTTTTCCGCTGATGGTATGATAATGTATTATGTTACATTGAGTTAAGCTGCTGCCACACGCAAAGCTCACATCAAAAGTTAATGTACAGCGCATCATCTTTTCTACCGACACACGACGCTATCAAATATTTCTTCCTATGGTAGGAGAGGGGGTCAGTTGAATTCGAGAGCGGCCGAGGAACATAATTTCATCTGTCAAAGTGACAACTTTACTTACTGACAGCTTGAGCACGTTTTCGAAATGGATGATACTTGTCGCCTATTGCTGGATCTGTTGGACAGCTCATCCTCAGATGGTGATGCCGCCAAATATATAATTATAAATGCTATTTATAAACTTTTTAGATTTTAAACAATCTGCGCGTAAATAGCGCATTTTCACATAACCTGACATAACCTCTCCGTCGAATCAGGAAATTCGCAGTTCGCACGCCGATCGACGAAAGCGACATATAATAAATTATTGTAAAATAAGCTCACGTCGATTTCCAAAAATGTCGAAGGCAAAGGCGGCAAGGACCAACACCAGGGCAGGGAACGAGAAGAGAGCACGAGAGCTGACGAGAGCAAACCAGATTACCCAGGAAAACAATTGAAAACAATCAACAAACGAACAAACTAGAAGCTTCTCTATGTAGGTATCAGGCCGTCCAACTTTATCAAAAAACCGAATGATATTACCATATAAACATACTGAGTTAAAAATATGATTAATTTTGAAAGGGCGAAAATTTGTTTACTTCAAATTCAAATATTGATTATATTTATATTTTAAATATATGTTAAGTATGTGTGCCAAATAAAGTTTTTTTTATGTTTCTAAATTTACTAGCACACATGACGATATGAGCTAACATAATAAATAAGAAATGCATTATTAGGCTGCTTATGTCATGGCTGTCAAAGGGAACACGGAACTTAGTTGGTAGCTCCGTAATTAAAATGACCCCCTCTCCTTTTTACGGCGGAGAGGGGGACGCATAACTTTTCAAATATCGCGTCGGGAGCGGTTACGTAAAATAAATTCGGTTAGCGAAGTTCAGAACCACACTTAATAGCGCGTTATCTTTTTACGTGTGTCGGGTCTGTATGGGATTGTATGGCGAGCGCTATTGTGCTTTAAATTATCTGTTGATGTGAGCTTTGCGTGTGGCAGCAGTTTTATAGTCTGTATTTATACAATCGATTGAAGTAACCAAACATAGAGATCACCAGAACAAAGAATGTAAAGTGAGGCCTTTTTCTTGCCAAATTTGGGTACGGTAGTAATGTAGTTCACTGATCTTCTGAGAAGTAGGTACCTAGCCAAGAACGTGAAAAACATACACAATTCAAACAATTGGTTCGATAAGGTTACGATGTCAACGGCTTTGGCCCATCAAAATAAATTAGATAAATGTTGGCAGGTAGGTGTACCTTTCCACATTTTATGAATTATTTGAAGATATTAAAGAATTTCAAGATTTTCAAGAATTTTAAGATATTCAAGAGTTTCAATATATTTACGTATTTCATGATTATCAAGAATTTTAAAATAATAAAGAATTTCAAGTTTATCAAGAATTAAAAGAAATTCAAGAATTTCAAGATATTCAAGAATTTCAAGATGTTCATGAATTTCAAGATGTTCATGAATTTCAATAATTTCAAGATATTCGAGAATTTCAAGGTATTAAAGAATTTAAAGATTTTCAAGAATTTCAAGCTATTCAAGAATTTCAAGATATTCCAGAATTTCAAGGTATTCAAGAAATTCAAGATGTTCAAGAATTTCAAGAATTTCCAGATTATCAAGAATGTCAAGATTATCAAGAATCAACATATGTAATTCATAGAACAATTTCAACAAATACATGATTGCATTCACATATTCACAAATTCACAAATTTTATACTTACGAAAGAAAAGAAAAACCCTCGAGGAATCCAAATTAGTAATTCGGATAACCTTACTTTAAAGGCCCATCAAATTTAAACAATACAATAAGTGACGGCCGGCATAGTCCAGTGGTGACGCATTGGACTGCCATTCCGAAGGTCGCGGGTTCGAACCCGGCGTGCGCAAATAAATTTTATTTTATTAATTTGTGTTATTTCATAATTAATTAATTAAAATAATATATAGTATATTTGCGGCACGTTTCAGAGTGGAAGATACTACCAGTATCGCCCTGGTGTAAGACCACCATTCAGAATTGAAACGTTGCTCCAAATGGCTTTAGCCGTGTTTAGTGACTAGATCTGAATAGCCAGGTACTTCCCCACCTTCCTCTTTCCCTTCCCCACTTACCTTCAGCCTCACAACATCCCCCAATTGGGGACGCCATAGTCTCACTGGCTCCAGACGGGAGCAGTTGGGACTCTTGTGAGGTATTCACTATAAAAAAAAATATATAAAAAAGTGGGGAAACTTTAAAGGGAAATTAATAACCAGTAATATTTAATCGGCAATAAAAATAAAAGCAACTTAATCTTCACTGTAAATACGTTTATGGAAAAAAATTAAATAGAATAAAAGACATAAATTTGTTTTAGACCACTTTAACAATGGTGTTGAAAGTACTGAAGGGTTAAACAGCGCCATATATTGGACAAACACGTTTTTTTCGAAAAACAGCGCCATCTGTTGGATATAAAATCAACACGAGCTATTGTTTCTCTATCTGCACAGACAGATTGAGCCAAAGTTATGCGAGACGAGGTACAGTTAGTATAAAATTTATAAAATCTTAATTTTCGTTCATTCTAAATCCAAAAATCTCCGAAAGTTCTTCATCGATTGCTTTGATTTTGAAACAAGGTAACATTCGAATACGCGTATGTTTTTATATACCTATATTATATATATATATCACCTGTGGCAGGTACAAACGCGGGAAACAGCTAGTTCCAAACATTATTGTGATGTATGGTAATAAAGTAGAGTACTTAAGCGATAGATGGCGCTAATCATAAAGCTTACTCCAGAGTCCGACAGATATCGCTAGAGTGTAACAATTACTTGTGAGATGAGATTGACAGGGAACAAACTTCTCGAACCAGATAATTACCAACCCTCGGGTAATGAACAGTGTAGCTAAATCCAGACCTATTATTTGTAACGTAATTAAACACAATTATAAGTAGAACCTTTTACTTTTTACAAAGAGTTCCCAACACTTAAATCTTCAAAGTAAGATATAACAATTATAAACAAAAAATAAATCTAGTAATATTTTAATCCGGTTCTGTATCTAGAGTGAAATCTAAATATCCCACGATGTGACATTTCACTGGCTGCATTCAAATCACTATTGGACTTTTTGGCAGAGGTCCGATCAAGGTTTCATTTTGGCCAAAGATTAACGAATCAAAATCGAAGGCCATTGTCTTTTGGAGCATATCACGAATAAATGAGATCGATTTGCAATTTTTTACTAATGATAATATATTGTAAGGACGGTCTTTAGGGTTCGAAGGTCGTAGTTTCAACTACTTAGCGTGAAAAATCAGTGAATATTATAATTGTAGGATTGATGAAGATGTAAGTATAAAATATTTGACTCTGAATCATTGCTTGTCATAAACAAATATTGTCAATAATATCTTTATAGTATAATTATATTTTTCTGTTGACAAATAGAAATTTACCTTTGAATGGCCACCATTAGTAATGTTGAAAAATCGCCACATCACTCCAAAAATTTCACATCTCAAATATAGAATTTTTCATTATTAAAACAAATTCTCCTAAGGCTAATTTTTTCGCTTTTGGTTTCGTTGAAATTGTTGTAATTCCCTACTGGTTTGGTGATAAATATTATTTAAACGATATTAGAAAAAAATATTCCACGCTTTATGTTCAAATCTAGAAGTTATAGAATAATTTAAACTATTTGAAACCAAAGATTCCGACTGCAATTTGAGAAAAAAAAATTTAATTTAGTGATGTTTTATTAATTTTTTTTTTTATATTTAACGACAAACAAATGAGGTGACGGTAATGTTTATTATACATTTGTCTAATAATATGTGATCATTTATTTTATTTTAGAGTTTAGATTAAAAACATACAGTGAGTGATTTTTAAAACCTTTTATGTTAGCATTCAAAATTTAAATATTCCAAAAATGATTTTTTTCCAGAAATAAAATCTGAAAAACTATCTCATCACCTTTTAAAAGCAGTTTTTAGTTTTCGGATACGTTTAGAAATATTTAATTTTCATAATTCGTGGTTAGGCTCGCGCTTTCGTCTTGTTTATACGCAACACATAAATCACGTCGACATAAAATATATTATATCATCCCTCACATAAACAACATCAAATATGGTTTACTCTATAACTCACCGGTGTTGATGTCCAATATAACAAAAAAAAATAGAAAGTATATACATATAGGTAATACAATGTTGAAAGTATATACAATGGAATAAACAACATTTAAATTGATTAGTTTTAAGGTGAAATATATCTCACAGATCCGAATACTTATTTCCGAGACTGTGAAGTCTTATGTAGATATTCAGGTACCGTTTGGCTCAGGACCGCCATTGCATCCACTTCACGGAATAAAAATACAAAATTATACATTCCAAACGTACTGAAATATAACCTTATTCCCATCTTTTTGGCTCGCTTACAATTCGACTTTTTACGGAGCATACTTACCTTTTTAGTACCTACCTACCTACTTACTTTAGTGACGCTCTGAAAACTGCAATGCTGCGGAGATAATATATTATTTCTATGTAAACTCTTCATCTACGCACACTCTTCATCTATGCAAACACGTAGGCATGTCGAATTTATTACAAGTTGTTTATATTCGACGTCACCCTAGGTGGCTCAGGTCAAGGTCAATACAAGTTTCGCTTTATGGCAATGAACCGATTGACCTAATATTGGGAGTTGTCCTTGGCTAGGAATTGACCTAGTTTGGTGTCACTGCTTGTCTAAATCTTTTGAAATTGTTGGCTAATCTGACATAATATTAAAATTCATCATTCTCATTTCAAAGAAAATTAAATATACTTTTATTTTGGGAACCGTCGGTTTTTATTTGAATGCCTGTGGTAAATGGCAACCCCAATAATTGGGGTATGTTGTGAATCAAAAATGTTTGGGGAAGATAAGGAGATTAGGAAGAGAAATGCTGGATTAAAATCATTTCATCTTACATACCTAAACATATTAATATTGTAATCGTCGTTAGAATTGATAAGGTTGTATTTGTATTACAATAACTCCTTGGTTTAAAGATGGCATTATGGACTGTACATTAATCATCTTACATCCTGATGAACGACTTACGTGTTATGACCGCATTGCCACCACAACATTTTATCATTATTATACAAAAGAATTCGAGAAAGACTAGACAGGAAAGATTGTGTAACACATTTTCAATAAGAAACACGATAAAAAGAGGTGTGTGTGTTGATTCATTCTAGGTGCGTTTTTAGTTTTTCGTTTCGTAATCATGACAATAATAAGTTTAGAGATGTAAGCTACTGACATCTATGATAACTAATTGAAACTAGAATCATTCAAATTTCGAATCCTAGGGACGGATAGAAAACTAGCGATGCTCTTGGACAGAAAATCTCAACTATAAACTTCCTATCATGATAGTCACCATAACGTAACTTCTGCTCAAAACAAAGCGTTATTCTAATTTGAGTTATATTTTCCTACTGTAAAATTCAAAGCTATGGGTAAACATAACTTGCACAAAGTTTATTAAAAAAATAATAACTAAATTAGCGACCAGAGGGGACGCGAACACGGCACACGGAGACAAATTAGTATTGCTGATTTATTAAAATCCTGTTAAAAACGGGACAGTTTGCCGTTTCTTAATAAAAATTAAGTACTTTCCGAATTTATTGGAACACGTGTTCATGCACCTGGGTTTGCCATGTTGTATAATGACGAAATTCGAAAAAAGAAAGATTTTTATGAACACGTGTTCCGACCGGCGTTAATACATTCCTTTTGTACTAAAACTTTAATATGAAACCTTTAATATATTCTTTTAGGGCCTGGCCTGAAGTCCCGTTTTTAACAGGTTACTAATAATTTAAAGAAAATTTTAATAAATCAGTAAGGTTTCTCCGTGCGGTTAAAAACGGGATTGTGGGCCCTTAACGAATGATTTAATAGATTTCCTGATAAACTATAAGTAAAATGCAAATAAATTAGCACAATATATGAAAACGTTTTTTAGCCGGATTCTTAATAAATCTTAAATAAATTAGCAATACTAATTTTTCTCCGTGAAATTTTCATCAGAAAGAAGCATTGCTTACATACTGCATTAAACTTGTCGAATTAAAAAAAAGAATAAAGCACTGAAATTAAAAAATAAAACATTTTAAGAATTGGAAAGCATTTCGTACGAATTTTTTTTTAACAGCTACTCAAATTCGATTAACGAATATGATTCACTTGTGGCAGGTATTACTCGGTGACGTTTCAAAAGGATATCTCAGTCGGAAGGGTATTCATATGCATCAATACACACAATCCTAATTTGTGTTGAGAAGTTCAACTCTAATTACGCGGTATATACGCAATCCCAAGGATTCGTAACTCTAAATATTAATTTTACTGATCGTGAAAAAAAAAAATTATTTGAATATTTTTTAAATATTGTCATTATATGACATACTGTTATTTAATCATTGATGAAGAAGAATACATTAATTAATCTCAGTATCTCAGTGGTAGAGTGTTGTCCCGGTAAGACGGGGGTCTTGGGTTCGATCCCCAGTTGTGACCATTAAATTTTTTTTCTTTGACTTTTCTGTTTCATGTTTCTATTAGATACCTTCTTCAATTATTAAAAAAAAAGAATTCAGAAAAATTTCCCTGGTATTATAAGTTTTGTTATTAATTTGTAAAATTCGTAAAGTCTTATAAAATCTTCACGAAAATGAAAATTTTAGAAATGTGCCGTATGTGTGGATAAAATAATCTTCTTAAAATAATAAAATAACACTGTTTTTAAATCAATGAAGATAAAAAAAAAATATGTGGAAAATTCACTAAGCTCATTTTTTAATTTCATTTAATTTATGTAAATTTTTGCATTTTATAAAAAATAATTGTGTTTTAAGAATATTTTCTTAATTTTTATTAAAAATATTTTTTTATTTAAAGTAATTCAAAGTTAAAACTATGTTTAACTTTTTAAATTTTATTATTACGTGCTACGTGAAATCGAACAAATAATATAAAATATAAGATCATTGTTGATGTTTGCTATTACTAAGGTCAGGCTAAGGCGACATATCCATAACATATTGTTCCAATTTTAACTTTTTAAATATTATTATTACGTGCTACGTTAAATAAAACAAATAATATAAAATATAAGTTCATTGTTGATGTTTGCTATTACTAAGGTCAGGCTAAGGTGACATTTCCATTACATATTGTTCCAATTTTAACTTTTTAAATTTTATTATTACGTGCTACGTTAAATCAAACATATAATATAAAATATAAGTTCATTGTTGATGTTTGCTATTACTAAGGTCAGGCTAGGGCGACATATCCATGACATATTGTTCCAATTTTAAATGTTTTCGGTCCAAATTATTCAATGACTTTAAAAAAATACATCTCCCTCCATGTTATTAATATTGCGACATGTTTTGCATAAAAGGTTGGTAACATCAGAGCTGAATCTGGAGATTTAATTTATACTTATAATTTCATATTTTATTACCCAAGAAGCTAACGTGTACCCGGCGGCGTTGCCCGGCTTTTCCTTCTGGAAGAAATTCTCTAAATGATAGTGAAAACCCTGTCAAAATCCGTTGCGTAGCTTAGAAGAACTGAGCGCACAAACAGACAAAATTAGTGACTTGATTTAATAATATTTAGAGACATCACAGACATAGGAATTAATAGACGAGAAGATAATGGCGAGGGGTAAAATCAACTGTTGAAGAACGAAGGGGGTTAAGCTGACTGTGATTCGTCAATAAATCAATCTGACAGTAAATATGCATCTCGCATTATAATATCACCATTTAGTTCTTAAAAGTAAAATCTGCTTTTGAATGAATAGACAATATAGACATTTTTACATGGGAGCGCAAATTACTCGCCACGTTATGAACTAATTTAAGAAGTCCAAATCCGGCAGTAAATTTCTTCTGTTTGCAGAGTCGTAGTTAGTTTCAGAGTATTTAGTTAAGACGCTTTTACAAATGTTTCATAATTTACTTACCCAAGTAAACAACGATGAGCACACTTGAGAATCGCTACATTGTGATGTGATAGTATATGTTTCTAAAACTGATCCATATAATACGGTGTGAATAAGCTTAAAATAAAGTAAAATAATGCTTACTTATGGAATGTAATACGACAATTGGGTTTATTCTCTTTTTCACATCTATTTTTACAAGTTTTCATATCACAAGTCAACATTTTGCCGTGTTATTTCGTAAAATGAACCGATGATGCCTCGACCATAGTTCGCACAAGAATGATGACGTCACGTTTTCAAATTTCACTTGAGGCCATACGCGAGCCCAGCCGGCTCCAATGGAACCGGTATGGGGAGTGGGGATAATACGCTTTTAATCACTTAGGGCAGGTCTACTAATATTCATATGTCTATGAGAGACATTTAAAAAACACCATTACATTCAACCGGTAAATTAGCTTCAGGTCGCGCAATTAGAGTTGACCGGAACAACAACTCTGTGTATTGGTGCAACACAAAATGAATATTGCTAATTTATTAAGGATGGATTGTTTCATAGAATTTGAATAATTCTTCAAATTTCAAAGTTGATTTTCAAGTTCTGTGAAAGATTTTTTCAAGTAATGTTATTATTTCAGTTCTCTCGAGCAACTAGCCTATAATGATAAAATAACAGAACTTGAATAGAACTTTCACAGAACTCGAAAATAATGTTAAAATTTGACGAATTGTTCAAATTCTCCGAAACAACCCGTCCTTAGAATCTCAAATTTTTGGTAACCTGGTTAAAAACGGGATTGCAGGCTATTTCCTGATAAACTTTTAGTAATTTTCTAATATATCGGACCACGTGTTAATGCACCTGCTTTGATAATATATAATGACGAAATGCGGAAATATTAGGATTTTTGTGAACACGTGTTCCGACATCGTGATAATATATTCGTAGTTTACTAAAAGTTTATCAGGAAACCTATTAATTCATTCGTCAAGGGCCTGAAATTCCATTTTTAACCGGATTGCGAATAATTTGAAGAGATTATTAATTTAAATATTGAAGACAATATAAGTGATTTCTAAACGAAAATCTGAAACAGAAAAGTCTAGAATGAATATTTATTTTTCGGAATAACTTTATTCCGAAAAATAAATATTCATTCTAAACTTGCAGAAAAGTCAATAGATGTCGCACATTAAAAATAAAAAATAAGATAGGTTTATCTAAAAAGACGCTGTATGGATTGCATTTAGTTCGGGTTGAATCTTGCGATCATACATAAAGATAGTTGCCAATAAAAATGTGCGGTGAAAAAAATGAAGACAATGTTAGAAGTTCTTATTCGAAGTATGATACAGTTAAAAGTGACCGAGGGGAATAGGGTCCCATTAGCTCAGTCGGTAGAGCACTGTCCCGGAAAGACAAGGGTCCTGGGTTCGAGTCCCAGATGTGACCGTTTCCTTTTCTGATTTTTCTGTCTCAGATTTTCGTTTAGAAATCACTAATATTGTCTTCAATATTTAAATATTACAATTTGAGGTTTTACTCAATAAAGTTATTCCGAAAAATAAAGATTATTAATTATTTAGCTATACTCATTTTTCGCCGCGTATACGTATTGTAAAATGATGTCCTTGCAAAACGTCGATGAGAAACAAAATGTTTAGCTTATGCTTATCGTTTTTAGCGAAAAGGGGATAGCAACTCAAGTTACCTACAAGTAGAAATTTCCAGCAGTCAATAAAGGGTAAAAGGTTGTGCATGTCCCAAGAAAATAATTTGGAACACAAAATACAGGGTTTTATTTCGGTAGATGTTACATTTGAAGCTGTCATTTTTTGACATTTGACAAGTAGAAACTACGTCATTAGTAAAAATGGAACGATTCACGCTTCAACAACGCATTGAAATTATTAAAATTCACTTGAGTGAATCAAATGCAAATTATTTTGAGTGATCAGGCCCATTTCCACCTCGGTGGCTTCATCAACAAGCAAAATTGTCGCATTTGGGGCTCGGAAAAATCAAGAGTTATTGTTGAAAAGCCTTTATATCCTCAACGTGTGACTGTTTGGTGCGGTTTATGGTCCGGCGGAGTCATTGGACCTTACTTTTTCAAAAATGAGGCTGGAGCAACAGTTACGGTGAATGGATTGCGCTATCGAGAGATGATTAATGATTTTTTACTACCGAAATTGGATGGTATTGATCTGGACAACGTTTACTTTCAACAATACGGCGCTACATGCCACACAAACAACGAAACCATTGATCTTTTACGATTGAATATCAAAATAACACCTCTTATTGGAAAACCCTGTTTATTCCTTCTTTTCTTCAGGGTATGCCAAGATTTATATCCCTTGTGAACGGTACACTCCGGCTATAGGTAAGGTTAGGTTCAAATATTTTTAGGTGCCCTTCTTTTTCCTTAGAATATTCAAAGCTTTATAGCTTCTATGCATTGCATACTCCGGTTATAGGTTAGGTTAGATTTTCGCATATTGTCAGGAGTGACTCTTAACCTGCACATGACTCCATTATAAGCGTTAAAAAAGAAGAAGAAGATCATATGAAATGGAGATGTTTAAATACAATTAAAAGAGGGAGCGAGCTAATACTAAACGATTATAATTAATAGATAAGTAAGTAAGTAAATAAGTAGGTAAGCTAAAATATTTAATAAAACAAGACTTGTTTAAAATAAAAAAAATTCTCGATAGAAAAATTAGTAGCATTTAAAGAAACGCTGAATTTTTTCATACATATAACTTAATAAAAAACCAGAACCAAATGGTTTTTTAATAATTTTCGGAGCACACTTTGCGATTTCTTTCTATCGAGGGATAAATAATTACTATTAGTTCGAATAAAATTGCATTTTAAATTATTTTTGGCCGACTAACCTAACCTAACCTAACCTAACCTAACCTAACCCAACCTGGCCAATTGCCGATCGTGTAAGAACGAAATTTGTTTCGTATATTCATCCTATTTCAGAGAAATGTATATATATATATATATATATGTCCGCTTGTTTACCTATGTGATTGACAACAAAAGTTGAAAGAATACATTGCCAATGAAAACAAGTCTATTTGCAGCGTTTCAACTCGATCGTATGTCGAGAAGTGGGTTAACTTCCGCTTCCAAGATTTGAATTCATTCAATTCCGAAAAGTGAAATTCAAATACGTGAATTAAAAGAAAAAAACGTATATATTCAAGGGAAGTATGTATGGTATATACATTATGTTGGTAAAAATTGTGTGTGGGGTCACCAAAGGTTACACAAAGCGTGTATATTGAATTACTTCAGATTAGGTTAGGTTGAATCATTTTTAAATGCACTTTGGGATCCACTCCTGACTTAACCGAATGCACAAAGCTTGTACCTATAACTCCACCTGACGCACTTTCGTGGGCGAGACGAAAAAAAGAAAGTACAAAACGAAAATTGCGTCATTTCACATCCCATCACCGATCGCAGAGGTCTTACTCGGTTTTGTTATACAACAATTCAATTCAACTCCATTATAATTCATTCCAACTCCATTAAAAATTGGAAGTAGACGTGAGTCAATACAAATCCGGTGGCTGCGGCGGGTTCGATTACAAATCAAAATCATTCATTCTGATTAATGTTTGTGATACGCAGTGAACTCGTGTAATGCACCCTGTGATTGCGAGCCGCGAATTTTGTTTTGTGTTTAGTTAAATAAGTTGTTACAAAGTTAAAAATGGATCGCAGAGCCGTGTTGGTGAGTTGATTATTTTTATTTTTGAATGTTTTGTAAGGTTTTAAGGCAAAGCTTAACGTGAAATTTCTATTTTAGATTAATCTTTATTGCAAATCGGTTAAAATTATGAGTACCAAAATTATGCTTTGAATAAATGGATAATTTTCCCATCGTTTCGCTTGAGTAGAAATACAAGAAACTTGTTAATTACTTTTAAAAAACTATAAACGTAAATTACTAATAAATATATATTTGATTAGAAACTTGTGGACCCCGCAGTGCGTCGCTATTGCTAATCCATTTCTTGGGCGTCACCGACTTTTTCCACTATTCACTATGTTACTGTTACAAATCTACATCACATCGACCTAAATTAGTATTTCATTCCGGTGCAAAGATATGGCGTTAAGTATTCCTCAGGCTTCCCCGACTTTTTATATCATTCAAACCACTGTCCAAACACTCCTGGTAATAATAAGAACAATCTTTGAAATTTTTCAGCGATATCGGTCGACTACTTTTAGAGTTTTGCGAATGCAAACATACGCAGTCTTAATTTGTATAATATATTAAGAAGAAGGTGTATGAACGCATTTATTAAAACACTTAAAAAAATACAGGGTTTTCCAATAAGAGGTGTTATTTTAAATAGCCCATTATTTCCGTAGATGTTACTTTTAAAGCTGTCATTTTTTAACATTTGACATGTAGAAACTACGCCATTAATAAAAATGGAACGATACACGCATCAACAACGCATTCTAAGTTATTAAAATTCGCTTGAGTGAATCAAATGCAAATCATCTTGAGTGATGAGGCCCATTTCCACCTCGGTGGTTTCGTCAACAAACAAAATTGTCGCATCTGGGGCTCGGAAAACCCAAGAATTATTGTTAAAAAGCCTTTTTATCCTCAACGTGTGACTGTTTGGTGCGGTTTATGGTCCGGCGGAGTCATTGGACCTTACTTTTTCTAAAATGAGGCTGGAGCAACAGTTACCGTGAATGGATTGCGCTATAGAGGGATGATCAATGATTTTTTTTATGGCTGAAATTAGATGGTATTGATTTGGACAATGTTTGCTTTTAACAAGATGGCGTTACGTGCCACACAAACAACGAAACCATTGATCTTTTACGATTGAATATCAAAATAACACCTCTTATTGGAAAACCCTGTACATAATTATGGCTAAAATTATCTGTAACCCTTTCCCCATACGTGTGCCTATTACCTATATTCGTGGCGATAAAAGGCGCACTAAGAATGTACACATTTTTGGCTTGTTGCTTCCTCATTACGTTATTATTTAGCTTAATGTAACTGAATCGAAACAATGTACTGTGACAATGAATACTTCCATGCCTTAAAATAAAACTATTAGGGCAGTACCTACCTAGTTACGATTTAAAAAAATTATATATTTTATATAAGCAAGCATTCCCTGATTTTTTTTCAATGGTAATTTTGATACATCTATCGACGTTCCTTACGACAAATACTACTAACGACCAATTTTAGGTAGCAGCGTTTTAATAAGTTTTATAATTGATCAAGTTTAAATGGCGCCGTTACGTGATTTTATCAAGTTAACTCTTGGAGCGCCGACGCAAACTTTCGCCGTCCATCGTGAAAAATTGTTTGTTTTTTGCAAAATAGTTAATAGTTAGCTTAGTTTAATAATTGATTATTAAAAAATATATTGAAAAAAAGTATCTACTACGAGTAGTTTCTCCAGAATAACTCGGAAAAAACGTTTTTAATCATTTTGCTTCCCTATCCACATAAGGAAAATATGTATTTAAGGAATATTTAAATTGGTTATTCTGTGTTGTAGAATTTTCTAAATTACTTCTTACTTTACTATACTTCTCTATTTTCTAGAGTACTTTTAACCTTCTTATTCTCACATCCTTTCCTGTCTCACTCCCTTAGCCATATTCCTAGAGTATCCGTCCGGTAGTTGGGACTCCAGTTAATCCACACATAGAATGCTTTTTAAATTTAAATTTTACGTTCAGTCAGGAATTATGAAATAATTGCTTTTTCCTTAGAATTTCAGGCAGTACATCAACACATATAAAATAGTCCTTGACTTAATGTAACTCAGTTACGACCACACAACAAATCCTGCCAATTAACACAATATTACGCTGTGTTTAATTGCAAAACTTGTGCGTGAACTTTAGTTAGGTAAACATTGATATTTTCATTGAGTGTATGAAATATTGAATCTTCATAACTCCGTGTAACTTGGGAATAATAAATAATAAAATGTTTGATTAAAAAGTTTTGACACAGCGTAAATTAGATATTATATTTTTGTTACCAAATAAGCGTGAGACTTTTCTTATTGTATAGCTTATTATATATTCATGATAAGATTTCCTCTCTAGATCTTTTAACTATAAAGCAGATAACCTGTTTGTTTGTTTCTCAAGATCCACAAACTCTCAAACGGCGAACTAATGATATTCGCATAGACTTTTTCATAGTGCCTACAAAGCCGACCGGTCTTTTGGTTTTGACCGGTCGGTGGCCGAATTGACATCGCGCTTGGGTCTCACTCGGGCGTAGTGTGTTCAATTCCTCGGCTGGCTAAGTCCTCCATCACAACACAAGCAGCATTTTCAGCTTACTGTGGTGGTAGTAGGAGATTTTCAAATATTGTCAGGTTATTCGTAACCCGGGAATGCTTGTCTTTCTTTAAAAAAAAAAAAGGTCAATGCAAAATCAACTTGAAATGTTATTAACATCGAACACTTTGGAGTTTTCTGTAACCGGATAAATCATCGAAATGATAATTCACCACATCTTTAAAAAGTTATATAAAGTCATGGAAAGTGATGAAAAAAATAATTTATTAACTGGGTTATGTAGGTTAGGTTGGGTTAAAAAAAAATCATCGTTTCTAATGACTTTATATCACTTTTTAAAAGTGTGTTGAATTGTCACTGTGTTGAATTGTCCGTTGAACCGTTGTGAGGCTGAAGATAGGGGAGAGATGAAGGAGATGGGGAAGAGGAGGGTGAGTAAGTACCTGGCCATTTCGTCATTGTATATCATCAGGACAAATGCAGGTGCATGAACATGTGTTCGATATATTACGTATTTACTAAAAGTTTATCAGGGAACCGCCTGCAATCCCGTTGTTAACCGGATTAACAATAATTTGAAGAGATTTTTAATAGATTCGCAATAATCATTTTTCTGCGTGTACTCCAGAACGTGCCGCAAATGTGAAATATATTATTTTTAATGAATTAATTATGTAACATCACAAATTAATCAAATAAATTTTACTTATGAAGTCTAGAGTCCTACCCATCTACCAAGGAAGCCGAAAAATCGGAGGCCGTTAATAATAAAATGTCAAATTGTAATACAATCTTAGCAAGGTCACAAATATCAAAAAATACTTAATATGAGCGCATATTCATTAAAAAAATCCATATCAAATTGCAGTGCACATAAAATAAATGGAATCGAATCGGATACCTTCGATCTGACAACAAAATTTCAACTTTTTTGAATAATAAAAAATAACCATATCAGTATTGCCATGACGCCTCAAAGACCTTAACACCATTTAATTCAGATCTGTGTAGGTACCAACTCATATAACATGTAATTCTACTGCCCACTTTTTCCTCGAAATAGTTTATGGTTTATTTACTAATTTTATTTTACAAATTACTAATTAATTATACTTACATACAATATTTTCTCTTGCTGAAAGTGGCTCCTACAATACTTATATACTACATTTTATCTTGCTGAAAGTGGCTCCTACAATACTTATATACTACATTTTATCTTGCTGAAAGTGGCTCCTACAATACTTATATGCTACATTTTATCTGGCTGAAAGTGGCTCCTACAATACTTATATACTATATTTTATCTTGCTGAAAGTGACTCCTACAATACTTATATACTACATTTTATCTTGCTGAAAGTGGATCCTACAACACTTATTTACTATATTTTGTCTTGCTAAAGTTGCTCCTACAATACATCTTGAACCTACCAATTGGTACAAACTTTAAATTTTTGGAAGTATTGTATAGTAAACTCTTTTGAATATTCGCTTTGTTGTTTTTTGGAAGAGTGATTTCATTGCACGTCTTTGTGTTATCTCTGTGAATGTTCTTGTACTGAATTGAATATTATTTGAATACAAGTTGTGTATTATTTCATGCATAAATATCATCGCGTTCAAGGTCATTAGTAATTAGCCTATAAAGTCTATAGTTAGAAACAACAGAATTACTAACCAGCGCACACCCGTGAAAAATCACGGGATGTTATAATTGTAGGATTGATGTTAACTAAAAATCGTAGAATATCGATAGACCCACGAAAAATCATGAAAACCGAATTTACTGTCAAGATTAATCCTAATAAATTTAAACAAATGAAATACAGAATTAATATGGAATTAACTATTAAATTAATTTTCTCGTACAAAAATATATTATATTATTGTAGGTTGGTACTTTAAGTAGGTACCTGCTAAAAAAGTAGATTGGTACAAAATAAATATGTACAAAAGAAATCAGCTGAAGAAATATTGTAAGTAGGTTAGATTGGGTACTTTGTCAACTTATCGCTTTATTACAATCAGTTTCATTTCTGAAATTCAAAGCAAATCTGAGTTTTAGAATTCATTGAAACAGAGTTACAGACAGACACGTATTTGATGACGTGTAGTTACTGTAGATGGATAGTTAGGTAACCATGCACTAATAGTAAACTTTTCAGACCGTGTGCATATATATGTTTTTTTTAAAGTAATTTTAGTTTAGTTATAAAATTTTACATTTTATATCTAGTGAACATCTATTATAAAACAACTTTAAAATATTCTATTACCTAGGTACTAATATTTGGACTTCACAACATTGAGACATAACCTATAAAAGACTTCAAGAATTTTGGCTTCCTTAACATTTTGAAAACTTTATAATAAATATTGTTTTGTGTTGCCGATAAATTTGTCTTAGGAAGCCTAAAATCGTTCCAGCTTCTCGTAGGATAGCCATAGAGTCTACTATTAATACTTACACTTTTTAACGCATAATCTGGTAACATTTTATTCTTTAACTTATTTACAAATACTAGATTAGTATAGATCAAACGTTTTCACACAATTAGAATATTGAGTTAAAAACAATTTTTAGGTCACAATCTAGAGCGAATAAATATTAACCATTTTCATTTTCCAATTGCTGGTATAAATAGCTTGGCACCCTATTTTTTTAATTCAATTTCTGCTACTAGTTGAAGCGATAGACATTTTCACATTTTGAAAGACGATTTTTGTGTTTGTACTGGACTGAATTTTTTTTATTTCTTCATTGTTAATTTTTTTTAAATTAAAAAAAATCATAGATTTTTGGTATACATCGTAGGATTTGTAATTTTATGTGAAACACGCCCTCTGAGACCTAATGTTCTTTCAAACAAAAGTATCAATACTTACTGATACTAAATTATTGTAAAAAATATATATTCAATTAACTCTACCAATTGTCACCATGTATCAATTATGTTCTACCACATCTAGTTTTAATTCCCTCTGTGACCTAATGTTCTTTCAAACAAAAGTATCAATACTTACTCATACTAAATTATTGTAAAAAATATATATATATTTTTTTTATTTTTTATTATTTTAATATAGATCATAGTTACATTAAATCATACATATTTTGCAATATATCATATTTAGGTACATAGTTGGTCATGTATACCTTATCAGAAAAGAGGAGCTCTTGTGCCTGATAAGGGAGCCACGATTCTTACTTAGATTCAATGTTATGTGTAAAATATAAATATATATATATATATATATATATTCAATTAACTCTACCAATTGTCACCATGTATCAATTATACTCTACCACAGCCAGTTTTAGCCCTCTGAGACCTAATGTTCTTTCAAACAAAAGTATCAATACTCACTTTTACTAAATTATTGTAAAAAATATATATTCAATTAACTCTACCAATTGTCACCATGTATCAATTATGTTCTACCACAGCCAGTTTTAATTCAGGTATGAAAGGGTTAAGCTCACTGAATTAGTAATTAGCCAAATTATTAACATCACAACTAATAATCCAGCAACAGAACAAGTATTATAAGAACGAAACTATAAAGTGCGTCTCGGAGACGTCACGCTGTCTTGGCCAATACACAATGGCGAGGATTTTCCCACATTATTCATGTCGTGTCGGAAACAAACCTTTCAAAATAACGCCATTTGGTATTTCTTAAGACACACTTTGAATTCTAAATAGCTGATCGATACTGGGTGTCAATTCTACTGCATCGTCGATAAAGAAATAGTTTAAAATTAAATTTGTTCTTACAGCTGTGTGAATCAGGGACGAACCATTCATTTTAAGCTATTTTTTCATGGAGAAAACTTGCTGATAAGAAATATTGTTAATTTATTAAAAATCTGGTTAAATCATCAATTTTCCTGTTAAAAACGGGACTGGAGGCCTATAACGAATGATTTGTCAAATTTCATAAACTATCTATATAATACCAATATGTTATGAGGAAGTCGGAACATGTGTACAATACAAAATACAAAATTTGACGGCCGGCATAGTCCAGTGGTAACGCATTGGACTGCCATTCCGAAGGTCGCGGGTTCGAACCCGGCGTGCGCAAATAAATTTTATTTGATTAATTTGTGTTATTTCACAATTAATTAATTAAAATAATATATAGTATATTTGCGGTACGTTCCAGAGTGGAAGATACTACCAGTATCGCCCTGGTGTAAGACCACCATTCAGAATTGAAACGTTGCTCCAAATGGCTTTAGCCGTGTTTAGTGACTAGATCTGAATAGCCAGGTACTTCCCCACCTTCCTCTTTCCCTTCCCCACTTACCTTCAGCCTCACAACATCTCCCAATTGGGGATGCCATAGTCTCACTGGCTCCAGACGGGAGCAGTTGGGACTCTTGTGAGGTATTCACTATAAAAAAAATAAAAAAAACTGTGTTCTTAAAAATAATAAAATTTTCGCATATTGTCCATTATATTTATACAGACAAGGTAACGTGTTTAGATATATTCTGAATGACACGTATTTTAATGGTCATGCAGTCACATTTTTAACAGTATCTTGATTAAAAAGAGCCTTTCTCATTTTTCTCATTTAAAAGATGACACCACCTAAATGAACTAACTATCTAACTAACCATCACGCCGTTTCCCCGCACGGGTAGGCAGAGAGGACGGACCGCCAGATAACTCGGTCTTGGCACACACTCCTTACCTTATTCACATTCATGCACCGTCTCATTCGTACTCTTCTATTATTCTTCCTCTTGACATGGCCCGACTCAAGTATCTGATTCACTTAATCGTGCCATGTCTTCCTCCGGCGTCCCCGACTTTTGCCACCATTCTCCTTACACTCCTTTCTTCGCTCATTCGCTCTACATGCCCAAACCATCTAAGCGTCCCTTTCTTTATCTTACGCATTACGCTTATATCTCTTGCACTTTTTGCGGATCTCCAAATTTCTCACACGATCATGGTTTTACCACACATACGACTCAGGGATCTCATTTCTACAGCATTCAGTCTACTTTCATCCTTCCTCTGTCAGTTCCATGCCTCAGGATAGGTACCATCACTCCATTGTGGACAGCTAGCTTCGCTTTTTTGGACATTTTTTTTTGGCGCCAACCTCGTTCAGTCCTCCAATGTCTCTATCAGCCTTCCCATCTCTCGTAAACATACATCCTAAATACACAAACTCATCCATCTGCTCCAAGTATTCCGCATTCATAACTATATTGAACAATGTTTTCATACTCTCTCTTGCAAACACCATGACTTGAGACTTACTTACATTCATCATTATCTCATTCATCATACATACTTCGTTCATCCTAATCTGTGGATTATAATTAACATAAGGCACTACCAAGTGAAGTCAATACTCGTAGTTGGAATAACAGAAGAGTATGAAAAGATGTATCTATGTCAATTAACAGACAAAAAAAACACTTTATAATTAATATATTATTTTTAATTAATAAATTCAAAATAGTTAGTAAGAACCGCATGAAGCAATATAAAATGTAAAAGTGTGCAAGTTATAATTTGTGAACATAACTGTAAAAAAAAAAAATATATTTTACACTAATGTTTATTATTTACTTCTCTAAATTATAATGTTAGTAATTTTTTTTTTCAATTAACAGCTTAAATTTCTTAGTAGAATTAGGTTTCTGGTCCTTATGAACAGTTTATAGCTATATGTATTAATTGACTAATAACAAAGGGAGCAGTGCACTTGGGTATTACTCACGTTGTACATTTCAGTAACTGTGTAATAATTCATGTCAGACGAACGCAATATTTATTGCAAATGTTTTGTCGATTTGTAAGTGTTCCGCATTGGAAGTTCCTCTCGTAAATGGAATGAGAGGATGAATCAATATTACGTAATTAATGTTAAGTGGGGAAATAACTAGATTAAAGAATTTACAAACTTATTTTACGGCTTATCCATAGACAACCAAATCAATAGACTTGCAATAACTTGAAATCTAGGTATCACCAGGAGGGTTCAAGAATGCTTTGAATAAACTATAAATCAGTCGTACATTTACCACGGAAGAGCGCACATTGAAATAACCAGACCCTGCGCAGAAAAGTAAAGATCGCTATAGTAAGACAAATGTCTGCGTAGTCTATTGTGGGACTTTTCTTTGCAGGATCTGGATATTCGTTTTTAAACGAACCGACTAGCGTTCCGACGCTGAAATTGAGTGAGATGGGTAAATCATAACAATTTTTTAAAAGTATATAACTTAATAGTGCAACAAAATATTACATTTTTGAAACTAGCTCGAACTTTTATTTATCAGATTTGGGATTTGCTGTTAGTTTTTTTACGCAACCGAAAATTCCTACCATTCTAAAAAGGTCTAAAAAATCGTAAAATTTTATTTTCGAGGACCAAATGGTGATATTACAGCACAAGTTGTCTGCATACTGTCAGATTAATTTACTAACAAATCATAGAATGGTGATACTACAGTACAAGTTGTCTGCATACTGTCAGATTAATTTACTAACAAATTACAGAATTGTGATACTACAGTGCAAGTTGTCTGAATACTGTTAGATTAATTTACTAACAAATCACAGAATTGTGATAGGTACTACAGTGCAAGTTGTCTGCCCACTGTCAAATTAATTTACTAGCAAATCACATAATGGTGATACTACAGTGCAAGTTGTCTGCATACTGTCAGATTAATTTACTAACAAATCACATAATGGTGATACTACAGTGCAAGTTGTCTGCATACTGTCAGATTAATTTACTAACAAATCACATAATGGTGATACTACAGTGCAAGTTGTCTGCATACTGTCAGATTAATTGACTAACAAATCACATAATGGTGATACTACAGTGCAAGTTGTCTGCATACTGTCAGATTAATTTACTAACAAATCACAGAATGGTGATACTACAGTGCAAGTAGTCTGCATATTGTCAGATTAATTTACTAACAAATCACAGAATGCTGATACCACAGTGCAAGTTGTCTGCATACTGTCAGATTAATTTACTAACAAATCATAGAAAGAGGGACGGTTGCTTCGTTTCCCGCGCAACTAGTAACTTTTTTTTCTCTTTCCCGCTTAGCCGATCTATTAATTTTAATACCTATGGCGTTATCGAAGAAAATCCTTTTGTTGTACGATTATTGATTGCGTTATAATGTTTATGAGCAAAATTTTTAATTAAAATCAGTATCGTTGCATTACTAGTTATAATCTTAAACAGCTTGCAATAGACTACACTGTCAATATTGTAACTAATCATTAGCAATGTACTTACATATAATAATTGCACTATTTCGTCAACTGTAGCGTTCTCCTTTAGCGGCGTGATGGACTCATTTTCAGATTTGCAATATTCAAATTAGTTACTTTGTTGATATGTGTATGACGTCTTGTTTGTACGTGCTTATTTCGATTATTTATTAACATTTTACAAGAAAGTCAATTCGATCACATTTTTTTTCCAAATATCTAACTACAGGGTTTTCCAATAAGAGGTGTTATTTTGAATAACCCGCTATTTCAATAGATGTTACTTTTGAAGCTATCATTTTTTTATATTTGACAAGTACAAACTACGCCATTAATAAAAATGGAACAATACACGCTTCAACAACGCACTGAAATCATTAAAATTCACTTGAGTGAATCAAATTCAAATCATCTTGAGTGATGAGGCCAATTTCCACTTCGGTGGCTTCGTCAACAAGCAAAATTGTCGCATCTGGGGCTTGGAAACGCCATGATTTTTTATTGAAAAGCCTCTCTATCCTCAACGTGTGACTGTTTGGTGCGGTTTATGGTCCGGCGGAGTCATTGGACCTTACTTTTTTGAAAATGAGGCTGGAGCAACAGTTACGGTGAATGGATTGCGCTATCGAGAGATGATTAACGATTTTTTTATGGCCGAAATTGAATGGTATTGATCTAGACAATGTTTACATTTATCAAGTAACGAAACCATTGATCTTTTACGATTGAATATCAAAATAACACCTCTCATTGGAAAATCCTGTAGGTACATTAAAAAGGGGCCGCGGTACTCAAACCCGCCTCTCAAATTGAAATAAATAAATATTTTACTAAATCAATAGTTCCGTCCACACGACATTCGCACAACGCACTGAGCCTCTCCCAACTATCAAGTAAGTTAATAAATACTTGAACATTGATAGGAAGGCCTGAACACACTGTTATAGTCACAATTGATTGTATACACATATATTGCCGTTTCGACTACTAAATTATTTATTCGCTAAATGGGAGCAGTTCAGTTCGCTAACTAGGCATTGTTTGGACCGTACCAAATGAATTAGAAAACTTTGTTACCTCAAGTTATTGAAAAAAAAGTAAATTAAACTTCTCCCATTAACTTTTGAACTTATCATTGAAGTAAAAACGTGAAAGTTAGCTAAGGTAAAAAAAGTGTTACATTAGTAACATACCGTTACATGACAAATGATGTAGGTAATAATATTACGTATTTTGTACCTTGGTCAGTTGTTAACTTTCATAAAATTTGGTAAGGATCTCAGGTTTCGTCCTTAACCAAGCATTCAAAACATTTCGCACGCCTGAAATATGTATGGTGACTGAATTTAAAATACTGCCAAGAATCGCTTTCTAAGTTTATACTGACATCTTATTAATTATTATCTTTGTAATGGATTTGTGTAATGGATGAGTATTGTTTTCGGTGAAGTCATTATGACATGAGATTGTTGAATTAATTGTTGCACAGTAATGCACAGCACGAATGACGATTAACTTAAAAGTAATGTATCCTTATTTATTGTTGCAACAACTGTTGTATGGATCAACTACTCGGTATTACACCATGGATGCATTATATTATAATTAAGTCATAATTTCCGAATCACTGGTGGCTGGTGAGTTTTATCGCGTTTCTTCGAGTTTTATTAAAATTCCACTTTTCAATGCAATTCTTCACTGTTGCTTAAAACTAAAACAGTGGATAATTTTTAGAATTTTATTGAACCATAAAAATAAGTAGGTGATTGGAACCTATAGGCTAATGAATACTTAAATTATTGCCTTCTGAAATTTTTAAAAACACAGGAGGCCCCAAGGAAAATAATTTCCCTAGGAACTAGTGCCACCGCCACTAGTTTCTCGGATCATCTTTCATTGAAATACCGGTATAACAAAGAAAGCATTCCTACTTAAGAGGAAGCTACTAGCCAAAAATGTGTATATTCTTGGTATACCTTATATTGTAGGTAATGGGCATTAAAATCGCTTGACAAACGGAGTCTAGAAACGTTCGATTTCAAGCACAAAACTGTTTTTTATTTATTTTGCAAATAATTTTATAACAAAGCAAAAAGTTAATCAAATGAAACTGTCACAGATAATCTTAGATATAATACTGTATTTTATTGTAAGTTGTTTCCTTTAAGCGTTCATACATTTGTATTGAAAAAATATATTTTTTAGTGGTTTACATTTATATTTTTTATTGATTAATTTATTTTTTATTTGTATTTTACTCAAACGAAACCATAGGAAAACCTTCAATTTATTTAAACGCATATTTTTGGTATTCATAATGTACACCAATTCGTTATTAATATTAATCAAAATAGTGATTTAGCATTAAGATTCGCCTTAACGCCTGTTCTCTAAAGATTACAATTCGTTTGTTAAGTTAGGAGAATCTATCAAACGGTCTGCCCATTTCTACACATTTGAGCGAGAAAAACATAATAATGTCAAGTAAATAATGTCATAAAATATTACTTTTGTATTTTTCAGGTTACCCTCCTTTTCATTCTCCAATCATCATGTCTCGCCGCCCGAGCGCGCCCCTGTCGTAGCCTTAGCAAGGGGGCCCCCCAGGGGCGCACCTTCGGCCTGCTGCTCGGGCAGTGGGGCCAGAACGCACCAGGCTGGGGCAACGCCGGTGCCTGGGGGCAGGACGCGGATTGCACCCCCTCTACCGCCGACGTGCCCAAACCATCGCCGGGAGAGGATTATGTCGATCCTGTTTATAGCGAGGAGGTTGATGGTATGAAAGCACACTTATTAAATTATAACTTTGTGTTTTTTTATAGGCTGCAAGCTTAATTGGCAAAATTTTTAATATTTGCGGAATTAAAAATAATTATATCCCTGTATAAAATGGTGGAAATAAGGTTTTTTAATGTGATTTAAGATTTTCACGGCCAAAAGTATTTTTGATATTTTGTTATCATCAGGGCACATTTGACCTGATGATGGACACTGTAAAGTTGTCCGAAACGTTGGCTAAAGAAGAAGTTAGCGCAACACGGCATAACACCCCAAAAACAAATAACAAAAAAAAAACAAAAAAAGGTTTTTTAATATTAATATATAAAAATCACGTGTCAACGTATTCCTTCTCGCTAATCTCCGAAACAGCCTAACCGATTTTAATGAATTTTTTTAATGTGTATGGTTGGTTTTAGTTTAAAATATAGGATAGTTTTTTGGACTCGGTAGGTGGCGCTGTTATTGCTACAAAAAAAAACAAAATTATTGATCTTTTTTCAAATTTCTCATCCAAAAATGCATACAACCACAAATTTTAACTTCCCTACATGGAAGGTGGTCTGTGGCAGGACAACGTCTGTCCAGCCCACTTGTATTACTATGAAGAAGCATTGTTTATTTTGCATCATATTACAAATCTTGATTATTTTGTCAATAAAGTTACATTTTATAGTTTGATGGTTTCAGCAAATTTAAAAAAAAATAGTTTCAAAGTCTTTACAAATCATCCAAAACACATGGATTTTTTTGCAATATTTTATATTTTATGTGAAAAATGCTGAACGATTTCAATCCACAAAATGTTCTTTATTTGAAATTTTGGTTTGAGTGTCTAAAGTAAGTGAAAATATTCAAATTTTTCAAATTGGGAGTTGGGTGATTTCTGCATAACACGGTCCAAATAGTAATGGTATAAACGAATTTGACAATGTAAAAATATATTAATTTTCTCACATGTGGAAAATCAGATAAGAATTTTAAATTTTGTATATTTGCTTCTTATCGTGTGAAATATTCTCTCAAAATCGTCCTGGTGATGGAATAATAACTAAAAATCAAAAAGTTGTTGCATTAAATAGTTTAAGCTGTATTTAGTGACCAAATCAATTTTATATATTCTATCAACTTTTAGTGGCAATCAAACATACACATGCATTCGTCAGAAAATGAAAGTTTGTAGAGTTTCAAGCAAAAAAGGCATTTGAAAATAGATGTATTATAATTTTTTTAAACTTTGTTTTTTCGGGTTGATTCTTTTTTATCTGTACACAGAATTCTGTAACAAAAGCCATTATAACGATATAAATCATGGATTTTTATGGGATAATCTGCGATTACCAATAATTACGATGCATCGAATCACATTTATCGCCAATATATAATATTATAGTCACTGATTGACTTTCTTCGTGTAGCGATGCGTTAATTATAAATACGTTTACTACCTGCTTAAAAATAAATGATCAAAATGTTTTTTCATCAGACTTTGTACTGAATTTTACCTTCTCTTGCATGTCGTCATCTTCACTTTCGATTTGTTAATTATCTCTTCTTCTGCGCCTTTTTTTCTCTGTATGTTTTCTTACCTTGATCGACTGTCAAGGTGATGGGCGCATTACGATTTACTATACACCAGACCAGTAACAGAATAAAGAAATATGTACATTGTGAAACAACCTTGCTTTGCAGATGGATAATTCTGTACTGGCTTTAGTTCGTCATATTATTACATTCAATAACACAAGTCATTAGATTGACAAAGGATTACGAAAGCTGCAATGGTGTGTTTGTAATAAAAAAATCAAGTGTGATCAATTTTTGTGTCCATATAAAGTGAAGTGACAAATGAAAGGATTGTATTAACAATGAATGAAAACCCGAATGAAGCGTTATTAGTGATAATTTTCACCGCAAGGAAAGTAGTTTATGTCATTGTAAAATGTTTTATGAAAAGCGATGCATGGGGAATACAATGAATTGAATATGATTAGGTGGTGATGGCAAGAACTTATTCAACGACGGCCTCAATGGTCGAAAGATTACGATCCTTGGCCAGTAATCCGGAGGTCATGGGTGAATGGGATTAATTTTTACTATTTAACAATTCATTCATAAAAAAGATAATGTATTGCGGCACGTTCCAGAACGGTAGATACTTTCAGTATCGTCCTGTTGAAAGATAAGATCATTCAGAATATAAACGTTCCTTTAAATGACTTTAGCTGTGATTGGTGACCAGACCTGAAAAGCTAGATACTTCCCCACATTCCTCTTCCTATATCCTTCGACTATCCACTGCCTTCAGCCTCACAAAATACCCAAATTATTAGGGGTGCCACACTCTCAGACCGTTGGGAGTCGTGCGGTAGGTACCTACTCACATAATTACTTTTTAAACTCGTGATTTTGAGAGGTCATTCATGAAAGGGCCAGGAAAAAATATTAAAGTACCAAAATTTCTCAAATTCTCTTACTATTATCAATTTATAGAGGTCGTCTCAGTTTTTAAAACTTATGAGGTTTTTATATTAATAAAATAATATTTTTTATGCGCTCTTGTTTCGTATATTCTCATCATTTTAGACTCTGTACATTATCTGACCTAGAAGCTACATACAAAATATAATTATATGACGGTACTTTTCAAATATATTAATTTATTTAGGCGCTCATTCAGCTATTACGTACACAGAAAGAAAAAGAATAATTACCATACAATTAGTGCGAGCTGCAACTACATGAAATGGAACATGGAATTCTCCTCATTTTTGTTTTTAAGGATGTGCTGAGTGTTTATTAACACGGGTCAGATGTTTCGCCTTTAGGAGGCCATCCTATTTACACTTTTCATGTTCTTTATCCTTGCTAGAGGACAGATTTCCAATAACCCGCCCATTAAACAATAACCTTCGAATAATGGATATCGTCGAATCATATTAATCTAGACCAAACAAAGGATTGTTTTTGTTTGTCAATGTTATAAAAAAATATTCATGGAAACATAAGATATACATCAGAAACCTTGGTCTATAAGCATCAAAATGAACTCAATAATTCTAATTTATGTGACACAATAATGTTTTTTAAAACTGTCTCTGAAAAATCCGAGGATCTTTAGAAGGTCACTGCTGTTTTCCAAAACACCTCATTCTATGAGGTCAAGTCAAGTTCTGTCGAATTAATTAAATCTATCCACAAAAATTATTTCATTATTTTTCTGCCATCGTTCTAAAAAGGCTTGTGAATTCTAGCATTACTGACATGTATTTTTTTAAATTTCGACTGATAAGACTAATAATGTATTTTATTCAAATAATACCAAATTAATGCAAACACACGTCAGTTTATTGGTCCTTGCACGTTTAATGTTCTACCAAAAAACATACAAATGACTATTAAAATATATACCATGCAAAAAAATTAAAATTATGGGTGAATGATTTAGATGTTAAATCAGTATTCCTATAAATTCTTTGCAAATTTTCATGTTTCATTTTTTCCACGCTATTGTCGTGACTTTAAAATTTACATTATAACTTGCTTGATGTTGTATTTTTTATTTAAATCTGTTTCTATTCTTATTTAATAAGTATTTCTTTCTTATATAACCCACACACAGACAGTGCCTTAGGTTCCCTTTAATTGCCTTTGTTTCTTTTCTAAAAATGTATGCACTTGCGATGTAAAATTATTGGGATAAAATATAGAAAAATGTATTTTATTAAACTTTAGCAAACTTTCCATAAAGATTTGTCAATAGCTTATTAACTACCGTCTACTTTATTTGAATATTTGAAAATGTTCCATAAAGATTTGTGAATACCTTAATAATTACCGTCTACTTTATTTGAATATTTGAAAACGTTCCAAAAATACTTGTGAATTCATTCAATCAGCAATACATGAATCTTCTTTATTTGAATTTAGGCAAAAGTTCCATATGTACTTATGAATTCATACATTATTCAGCATTATCTGCTTCTTCTGTCTTATTTATTTGAATTTAAGAAAGCATTCCATAAAAACTTGTGAATTCATTAAGTACGAGCTACACGTGCACACAGGTACTTAATTTGAATTAAATTCGTGGCGATGCTTAATAATAATGACGTGAGTGAAGTAGGTATTTATAAGATATAAGTAACAACATCTTTCACCGTCCACATTCTCTCTATAAACCAAACGAAACATGTCATACCTTTTTTATTAAACAATCACACATAACAACGTACAGCGGGTACCTAACTAAAGTGTCGTATTTTACAAATTCGGCACAAGTTTATGTCATTACATTATTATGCAATTTGTATTATCGAATCGATAGTCATCAATCTATCTGGGTCATGCGGGTGATGGCTCCCACACAACTGGTTTGAGTCCAAATTATCCAACAGACTGGCACGGATAAGCTAATAGGCATACACCGACGCATCACCTAATTGGACAGTGCGACAAACTACTCTCTTTCCTTGCGTTCACTTTCCTTGAAAGTCCACGGTCCGGCTCGGAGGACCAAAGTTTATTATTTGCATAATGTAATAACTTCTTGCTTATTATATTTTGTGTGGTTGTAATACTATTATAATATTATTTGAATTATAAATAATTTGACAGAATCTAGGTAATATTTATTAGAAAAGTTAGATTTTAAAATATGGTCAATCGGCTGACAGTTCCTTTGTTACCTTTCTTTCTAGCTCTCTAGCTCTATGCTCCGGACAGAACAAAGTAATTAAATAAATTTATTGTTGAAGAAAGAGTTTTTATATTTTAATATTTTTGATTAGTTTCACCGAACACGAAAATATAAAACTTTGGAAACACATACACGTCCACAACATACTTTTTTAGTCATTGTAATTAATCAGATTCCTACCTAATTATCATTAATAAACATTATGTAATTCACGGTTAGAGAGTTGATCTTCAATTTTCGACTCTTTTGTAAAAAAATGTTAAACTCGCAGAGCGGATCAATTAGAAATAATTCACACGTTAAATTGTTTATTGCGTAACTACGGTTTCTTCTTCGATCATTATGTCATTTTTTATGTTTTTTTTTTGCTGTTGTTAGGTATTATTTGTAATGGTTGTGCCTAGGTACCTACCTCTCAAATAATTACCCTCATATTTCGGCTTGTTGGGCTTTCTCTTTAGTTTATCCAACGTCGTAATTTACATTTAAATGATACATATTGCATGGTCCTACCGCTGAGGAACCCATCGTGAACATTTTTATTCACATATGCGTCGTCATGAGAAATATGTGTGGTTACAACCGAACATATAACGGAATTTAAAGAGTTGGAGAAAAAAAACTTGTGCGCCTTTTTTTTGACAGATGAACGAATGATAACAAATTATTATAAGCATTAATTACTCGCCTGAAATATCCGTACAAATTGAAAATATCTCCCGAGTAAAAATAAATGCCGCCGACGGGAATTGAACCCGCAACTTCTGATGTCCGGTCAGGTGCTTTGGACCACTGAGCTACGTCATCTTTTTCCCAACCCGCCAAATAATTCAATATGTTCAAGTACTTCAATCGACAATCACTGCTTATTATATTTTTGTTTTCACCTGTAAACAACCAAATTTATTTTTGTAGGAAAGGCTTTGTTAGTGCTGAATTTGTTGGTGAAATATTTTGACTTGTCAAATATTGTGTTTTTTTAATAATAAATTAATGTTTATAAGACAAGGTTTTTATGATAACAAATTATTATAAGCATTAATTTCTCGCCTGAAATATCGATACAAATTGAAATTATCTCCCGAACGAATATTTCAAAGCTCTACAGATCTGGTCGAAATTACCTTGTGAGAAAAATAAAATGTCCTGGATATTCCATACAGAAAAGATTGAATAAATTCCATGACTTCAGAGCCAACCGTATGCATGATCGTGCTACATAATCTAATTTTTTATAATGATATAGATAATAATTGGCAGATATTTTTCTTAAATTACTCGAATGACATAATATCCACAAAGCATTATTCTAACCTCCAAACAACATTTAAACTTTTCTACACTCTATTGTTTACTTGTCGCTTTCCCGCCTAAACTACGCTTTCCCTCTAATAATACATAACTCACTTTTAAATCGAACAAATTCCAATTTTTATAAAAACATAAACAATATGTAGGTACCGTACCTACCGCAAATTCCACCCTTCTAGAGTATAAAACAGATTTTCGCTTCATATTTAAGATTATTTATTACTATTATTATCCATTTAATCTACCTATTTTTCTTTTACTAGATTATCAAGATAGCGAACGTCCGCCAAACCGACCCCGCCCCACCCCTTCTTCGGGTTCCAACAACAATAACTTCGGGGGCATATTCAACTGGATTCAAAACGGCATTATAACCCAGGACAAGTGGCCTCAAAAGCCAAACCAGCCCCCCAGACCCCCACAGAGCGAGAGCTTCAACGGGTCTCCGAGCAACTGGTTCTCTGGGTGGTTTAATCAAGGTTCTTACCCCACCAGGCCTCCGAGGCCTCAAAGACCTCCTCCCCCGTGGAACGGCAACCGCCCCGGTGACAGTAAGAAACATTCTTATCGACATTAAAGCCCGAAATAGGTAAACAAATCAAATACCTCGCCTGGTGAGCTTACTAAATGGTAGCCTAACATACAGTGTCGGATTCAGCACAAGGCAGAGTAGATTATTTGCCTATGGCGCTCTTTTTAATACCCCCGCAAGAACAAATTTAAAAAAAATACAATAAATCTTTCAGAAAATATTTATTATTTAGACACACTATCATTAACAAAGTATTACTTCGTTTAAACTAAAATACTGTAATAACAAAGTATTAAAATACCAGAACTGGAAGATAATGCATTTAAATAGCAATTTCGTTCAAATTTGTGGGAATAATTTTCCGTCTAGTTTGCGGCCATGTTGAATGTTCATGGAACATTCAACATGGCCGATCTACTATCAATGTGACATTTGACGGTAGGTACATTGCCAACTAGAACGAAAAGCTGAAAATAATTCAAATAATGGATTGTTTGCTATTTGAATACATTATTTTTCTTTTCCGGACATTGTAATTGTATTTCTTACAATAATTAAGTTGAAACGAAGTATTGTTTTTGGTAATTATACGTATTGAGAGTGTGTCTAAATAGTAAATGTTAACGAATCTTTATTTATGTTCCCAGCAGCTTAACAAAAATATATCAACTTACGGTACAATTATTATTCAGTATAATCTAGCTGTCCCTAAATTACGTACAAGTTAAGTACAAGTACAACATAAGTACAAGTTAAGATATGACTCCCATTAATTTTTAAAGATAATAAAGTTTAGAAATAGATTGTTTAATTAAATACTTGATTTGAACTTTATCGGTATTGGATATGAACGGGGACCGAACCTGTTGAAAGTTTCCTGGGAAACATTTAATCAAAATACATTTAAAGTTGAATTGACAAAAAATTAGCCTGTAGCATATTTAAGTTTAGACTTACTGAATTCGATACATCGTTTGTGTGAAATCAATATTATTAAAATCCCTGTAATATTTTCCATAATGTTATCAGAATACGAAATAGTTTTAGAGGGGGCCCAGCTGCTTAATCCGGCACTGCTAATATAGTACCTACCTGTCTAATTATTTGATCCCGACTTCTGCCTGAGGTAGGATCTAACTAAGCTTCGCTTTTTTAGCTGTTAGTGTAACAATATTGTAAGAATCTTAACTGCATGATAGAATTAGTACCATTTTCATTGACTATTACAATTCATACACGATTCTAATGAGAACTAATTTAAATCTAGGTAACCTAAACAACTTTGAGCAACGGCTCTGGAATCGAACCACATAAAGAGGGTTGTTAAAAATAGCGATTATGACCTCGTACATCAGTATTTTTTGTAATGGTATCCCTTGCCAGG
This sequence comes from Hesperophylax consimilis, assembly GCF_061612785.1. NCBI lineage: Eukaryota > Metazoa > Arthropoda > Insecta > Trichoptera > Limnephilidae > Hesperophylax > Hesperophylax consimilis. The sequence goes on along the minus strand of NC_142849.1, from coordinate 23,755,398 downwards.
AGCAACCTGTCAGAAGTAAATTATATCTCTCATAACGAGGATAAGGACTGACTGATATACAGGGCCTATATGTACTTTCCCCATAATTAGTAACCCACTTTTGTTTACATAATCATGGTTCTATTTTTTCGACCATAATATTATTATTGTTTACCTAAAACTTGGAATGATAAATTGATACACAATGTTTTTTTTCAGCATATAATTTATAATGAGTGATAGGTACTAATAAGATTATCATGTGAATTATTATTTTACTTAAGATTTGAATCGAAGATATAAAATAGATTATTTTTCGTATTTCAGACAGCATAAAACCCGTATATGAACACATCGACGAGGAGCAGCCGAATGAGTCCTGGAAGCCCGGCGGGGCCGTCGGGGGCCCCAACAATGATATTATCGGAGTCCAACAAGATCTCAGCAACTGGTCAAAACCCCCCACGCCGCGCCCCACAAGGCCCTCTGTGCCGGGATACCCCAATGAGGAGAGAAATAGAGACACTGGGGTCCTGGGTTCTTTTATAGATATGCTGTTCAAAAGTCGGTGAAAAAGAGTTTATAAATGTGAAAAACTCCGTGAAATGTTCTATTCTTAAGCAATGTTGCTCAATGCGGAAATACAGACTTTTTATTAGTGTTTACCATACTTAAAACTTAAGCAACTTTTTTTTAAAGTTTCTTATTCATTTTTTGTTTATTTCATACATTTTATTTATTTAGTTGTCTAGCCACGCCAGCAATTTTGGACATATTATGAAAAAATTGACAAACGTTTTTAGCGATCCCTCGTCATAATGTGTCAAATTTATAAAACCTAAAAATATGGGATAAATGGCGAAATCTAGATGGTTTTAAACCGCAGTAAGCAGTTCATATGTTTCCATATTAATATTTTGAGGAATGATATTAAGCCCCCGCATTCCCGATTTGTACCGATTTACAACAAGTTTCTAATTTTTAAGTTTTAAAAAATATATTTTACTTTTGAAGATAATATTTGTACATTTGTCATGCCGAAACATTAATTATTTGAAATTCCCTCGATAGAAAAAAAATCACAAAGTAAGCTCCGAAAATTATTTAAAAAAATTGTTCTGTTATTTAATATGTTACACGTATGAAAATCAGTGTATCTTTAAATTAAACTGAAGAATTTGTCGAGAGATTTTTTTCTCTACTTCTTAATTGTTTTCGTTTTTTTTAATATTAGCGCACTCCCTTTAACATTCTTATTTACATATCTCCTTTCAAACCATCTTTGAACGCTTACTACGGGGCCTTAATTCAATAATATGGTAAATGTATACATGCATATACAACCAATCGCTCGAGTGGCTAGCATCAAATGTATCCTAATCAATTATCAACACAAATAACCCACTCACTTTATCAATAAAACTATCTACGGACGACCGGCGTGAAAACGTTAAAACATCGTATAATCTTCCGAATATAAAGTGTTTTTTAATAGTCTCTCATTGCATAATGTATTTTGAATATTCCTGTAGTTAGGTATTATGATTTGTTGAAAACTTATTTAATATTTATTTTTTTGTTTAAAGTGGTTTTGTGTTTATATACACCTGACAAAAGTGATCAAATATTAATTATACTAATGGTAATGACATAACCTATGATGAAATATTTTCAAATAGGTGGGTAAGCCGAACATTTTTTTCGTCTATGTATTAATTTGTCGGGTCCTATAAAAATAACCTTCATAAAATAATTTAAAAATATAATGTTACAAAAATATAGTTTAATCATGATTACGATAAAAAAAATGCATTTTGTTTTTATTTAGTATTAAACTTTTACTCTTTTATAATGTTCTTGTCGATTTGAAACAAGTTGAATAACAAGCTGACATGAATATTGCGAAGCAAAACGCTATTTCTAACATTTCAGACTCAACATACCCCGATATTCCCAAAGATGAGATTTTTCAAGGTCGATCATTGAATTTTCAGTGTTTGCATCTCTAAAATTGGCTTTTCGATATGTACATTTCTCATCACTATCAAAAACAGATGTTATCACAGAAAAACTGAGAAATTGGAGAAATGTCATGCGGAGTTTCGGAAGTCGGCAAAATTTAAAAAAAAATTGATAAGGGACATTTCTCGCAAAAGAATATAAACATAAGTGATTTAGCCGGTGTTGAAATTTAGTATCATGCAAAAACATGCATTGAAAGATGTGTTATTGTCGGCGAATTAAATTGTGAAAATAGTAATCCTTATTTTTTTAAATTGCACAAGATTTATGGAGATGTCGAATACTGTGGATTCACGTAATGTGGATATAAATGATCCTAGATTTAGAATCAGACCTGTACAGCAAATGACAGCAGCATGCAGCGGTGCTATGTTAACCTCACTTTTTAGTAAGTTTTCATACATTTTCCACTATAAAATTAAACATAAATCATTGCAAATACTCAGTCCACAGTTCTTCTGCATAATTAGTATTTTTTCAAGGTTATATTATTGTTTTCAGTGACTCCTTTAGACGTAATAAAAATAAGATTGCAAACGCAGCAAAAAGCTATGTTATCGAATAAATGCTACATATATTGCAATGGCCTGATGGATCACCTGTGTCCTTGTGGTCCTGGTATAACTCCTCTGCAAGGGAAAGTCCGATACAAAGGCACATTCGTAAGTATTTCTTTTATTGATTACTTTGAAAGCTCACAGTAAAAACAAGCTTATAAATATTACAATCTTACTGTCAGCAAGCCATTGTTAGTCGGTTATAGAGCTGATTGTAGATCTAGAAGTTGCTGGTTTGAATGTCATTTAAAAAAAACATGGTAGCCATTTACACTGTTTATTTGCTGTTTCATTTACAACATTATTAACATTCTTCTGTTTTGTATCTTCACAGATTGAAAAAGAGTAAAGATTTATTATAAAAATACCTACAACGATAACCTTCTGAGGGGGATTAAACATCCAAGGCACACACGATACATGCTCTTATTCTTACTATATTATTTTTAATATTCCAGTTTAAGAAATTCGCCTCTTACACAAATTTCATATAACTCATAATAATATACTGTATTCAGCGGCGTAGCTACCTAGGGGCTACGCGGGGCAGTGCCCCGGGGCCCTCAAGCTCAGGGGGCCCTCGAATCCTTACCAGAAATCTCGATCGAACTGAACTTTTGGAAATTTCTCCCATTTTCAAAATAAATATGACAGGTGGCAACTTGCAACCCCACTTTAATCATGTCAACTCAGTTGAGAGAAATTCAAAAGTTATGCCTAGGGAATTCCCCTAAATTCAGGAAACAGCATCAAACGTTGGTATTTACTGTCAAAATTCACTGGCGAATCGGACACCACTCTAAAAAAACTAAATCCGACTAGATGGTCCAGTAGGGTCAATACGATATCTGCAATAAAACTTCGTTATTTTGATATTATCAAAGCGTTATCAGAAATAGTTCTAAAGAGTCCTAATAAAGATGAGCGTAGTGAAGCAGAGAGTATTAAAACAAAAATGCTACATTTCGAGTTCGTGTTGCTTTGCGAATTCATGCACAGTGTATTGAACGACATCAATTATGCATCCAAAACTTTACAAAAATGCGACATCAATTTGGGCGAGGCGAGTAAAGTTTTAGCAGAGACCAAAGCAAAGTTGCAAATTTATAGAAATGATTTAGAATTATTCAAGTGCAAAGCCAGTGAAACTGCAAGAAAATATGGTATTGATACCCATTTTCAAGAAAAAAAGAAAAAGTTTAAAACATTTTGATGAATTAGCTGCTGATCACCGATTTCCAAACCGTGAAAAAATATTTAAAATTGATATTTTCAATAATGTACTAGACACAGTAATATCTCAATTAGATGCACGTTTTATTGGTATGAGTGCAGTCTGTCATATATTCGATTTTCTAACACCAACATTTTTATTACATGTTGATGAAGCAACTTTATTACAAAAGTGTGACGAATTCCAAAGAAAATATTCAGATATAATAAGGCCCTAGTTTTTCACTTCAATTTATTAATATTTACCATCTAGTTTTACCTCAACTAACTCAAGCATGGACCGTTCACCAATTATGTAAGGAAATAATGAGCAAATATGGAGTGAGAGAATGCGACCTAACGGAAGTATTTACAGCAATGTTATTATTCTTTACAATTCCTGTCACTTCTGCAGCAGCTGAAAGGTCATTTAGCAAATTAAAAATAATAAAAAATTGTTTAAGAAATAAGATTGGCCAAACACATTTATCGCTAATAGCAATTGAAAACAAACCCGCATCAAGCCTGGATTTAAACGAAGTCATTGATACTTTTGCGAAAACTAAAGCTCGGAAAAAATTGTAAATATAATTGTTATTTTGTCAGTTGGTAGGCCCGACCTTTATATAATAAACCCTTGAATCTTCTCTATTTCGTTTTATTAGCCAAACCTACACCAAGTATTAATTGTAATTTATGTTGTTACTGTTTAATATTTTTATTACCTGCCCTGCAGTCTGCAGTGCCCAAAAAAGAGCTTAAGTAGCTTAGCATTTTTAAAGTGTTTGTATATTTCATATTTTTAACCTAATCAGTTTACATAGCAGTGGGGCCCCATTTTTTAATTTGCCCCAGGGCCCTTGGTTACCTAGCTACGCCACTGACTGTATTGTATTATAACTAGTTCAGTTAGTAGCTGAGTTGACAAATGTATTGATTCCCTCCCAGGCGTTCCGAGTTCGGCTAAGTTCTTTGCAACATTTTCTGCTGGTGATGAAAGTAAGACGTTTTCAAATATTGTCAGGTTATTCGTAACCGGTAATGTTTGTCTTCTACACTGTTTTTTTCTTGTTGAATCGGTGACTTGTCTTATATTTTAATAGTTAAATAAATAATTTGAAGCTCACAATGGAAATGATGTTGCAATGTGGAAATAGTACTCTCCAAATTCATGACATAAAAGCTGTATAAATTGCATGATAATATGTCATCAGAGCTCACCGTCTAGTTTTTAGTGTGACACAATAAGAAATTTTCACCAAATTACGAAAGAAATAATAATTAAATCCGTTGAAAACATCAATTTGAAACATGTCTGAAATATGCATCCTTAGAAAAGCATTGCTTATAATTTATGTATTTAATCAATTTGCAACATTATGCTTTAGTAACCAGACACCTGAAATGTTTTCTGTACTGATTAACAGTATTATTGGGACAATGTTGACTCAAGGTGCAAATGATATTTTTGCTCCCGTTAATTATTGGAAGAATATTAACTGAAGGTGCAAATGATATTTTTACTTTTGTTAATTGTTGGGCCAGTATTAACTCAGGGTACAAATGATTTAATAGAGATATTTTTAATCCGGTTAATTATTGGGACATTGTTAACTCAATTTGCAAATATTTATGAGGATATTTTTACTCCTGTTTATTATTGTGACATTGTTAACTCAAGGTGCAAATATTTTGTGGTGATATATTTACTCCCGTTAATTATTGGGACATTGTTAATTCAAAGTGTAAATCTTTTATGATGATATATTTACTCCTGCTTATTATTGGGATATTTTTAACTCAAGATGCAAATATTTTATGGTGATATTTTTTCTCCCGTTAATTATTGGGACATTGTTAATTCAATGTTTAAATCTTTTATGATATTGTTAACTCTAGGTACAAATATTTTATATGATGATGTTTTCTCTCCTGTTTATGATTGGGATATTGAGAACTCAAGGTGTTAATATGTTACTATGATATGTTTACTCCTGTTTATTATTGGGACACTGTTAATTCAAGGTGTAAATTTTTTGTTAATGATATTTTTTCTCCCGTTAATTATTGGGACAAAATTAACTCAATGTTCAAATGATATTTTTACTCCCGTTCTGAAGAAGGTCAAAATTATGGACATACCCCATTCTTCATGCCTCTCTTAACCTAGCCCATCCCAACAAGTATGTCTGTCAATTGGATCAATAAAATAGAAGAGGAATGCTATTGGGTTAGGTTTGGTTAAGTGGGGCAAGCACAATTTGATTGTGAGTATGTCGATGCAGTCATGCAAATTTTATGTTGTGTACTTAAAACAGTCAAGTGACAGCTTTTAAATTTTTTCCCAGGATGCTATGGTAAAGATAACCCGAACGGAAGGCCTACCAACGCTGTGGTCGGGCCTGAGCCCCACACTATTCCTCGCCCTGCCCAGCACCGTGATGTACTTTGTATTCTATGAACAGATGCGCGTTAGGTTAAAAGATCGATATACGGAACGGACAGGAGATCGTAAGTATACTTTCTACCTATATATCTTTGTTGCGCTTGCAAGACCGGATACAGGGGAAGCAAAAACTTTACAGTTTTTTATTCAAATGCGTCAACAAACATCATTTGGATGAGTAATGTACAATTACAGTAAAACTTATGCACTTAGCCGAAATTCTTGATTTTTTAATAAATTATTAGTGTATAAAATGTTTTGCTGTTTAATATTTTTTATTGTTTGGTATCAATCATCTTTGATCATCACATACGTGAATGAATATTTGTGCACAAAAGCCCAGCAGCAGAGCGTACGCTCTCTGATTCCACACTAGTTGGTGGTACTGTCATCAAGAAGATTCTAACTGAAGGTATCTTAAGAGGCATCTCTTTCTTCAAAATCGATTCCAGGTTTTGAAGTTTCCGAGCTTGAGATGCGGTTCTATCCTCTCTTCCTAACGTCAAATTCAGTTTCTCGTTCATTGACAAAGATTGACCACCGCTTGTTTATCCAAACAACATGTTTTTGTTGTAAATTTAGTATACTGTTGTCATTCCCGTAAATCCAGCACATGCAAATCCCTTCAAATTCACAGAATCCAACATAGCTGAAATCCAGCGGGATTGCAGAATTGCAAAATACCCTTCATTAACCTTGTGTGTGTCGCCGTTACCAATAGGCACAATATTCTTGAACTTGTATTATATTCTCCGTAAGTGTTTTTCACAATAAAAAATAAAGAAAACCCTGAAGAAAATACACAATCTACATGAACTGCGCTTTGAAGAACAATGCAGTATTAACTTTATTATTATTTTTAAATGACTGCTCTTTACAAAATGAAAAGCAAGAACTCTTACCTCCTTGATTATTTTTTAGTCAATCCAATAAGATTTGTTTTAGTTATGAACAAGAAGCTTTGAACATTTTTACAAAGCAAAAACTGAAAAAACCAAAATATGCATATCGGCCACAGCGGCATTCAACAAGTACAAATTTTCCGTGGCCGATAGGCACTTCCTGCAAACAAAGAGTTAATTCCTTTTTTCTTTTTCAGAAAATCAACCCATGTTTATTCCCCTTATATCTGGAGCTGTGGCCAGAACAATGGCAGTGACGGTAGTCTCCCCTATTGAACTTGTAAGGACCAAAATGCAGTCACAAAAGAAGACCTTTAGTGGTAAGTTTTCTTTACCTTACCAGCTTGCAAAGTTTTGATTTAGTCAGTGCCTGTTAGTAGATGAGTTGACAAATGCGTTGGGTTCCGCATATAATGATATAAAATTATGTTATTTCGGCTACTGGCATTATACGTAGCTCTCTCATTCAAAATTTAGGCGTATTAGATCTGTCAAAGAATTTATATATAAAAATGCAAAAAGCAGTCATTTTAAATACATGTAGTAACATTGTCCCAATATGTAATACTGTTAATCAGTACAGAAAACATTTCAGGTGTCTGGTTAGTAAAACGTAACGTTGCAAATTGACTAAATATGTACATAAATTATTAGCAATTTATATATAAAAATGCAAAAGCAGTCTTTTTAAATACATGTAGGATTACGAAACATTTTTTAAATATTTATATTGAGGGATCAATAGGATTTATAGGTCCAGTTAGAAGTTCTACTGAGCCGAACCCTCTGATATGAAAATATCTGGAGTCGGTGAATTATTTTCCCATTTGATCTCTGGTGGGTTGACATGTTGTTCTTGTATTGTTTTGTATTTATTATGCTTATATAATGCACTTGCATAATGTGGATTGACTAGATGATCATATGTAGAAAAGTGTGTGGGAGGGTTCAGTTTTTCCTGTGTGGAAGATTTAACCCGGATATAAAGTAGGAAAAAAAGCACTAATTACTCTACGCAGTACATTTTCATTAATAGTTTAAATATGATTGTTAAAATTAATTATGTCTTTAAATATCAACCATTGTTGAAAAATAAAGAGTATAAGAGTATTTCATCTGCTTTCAAAAACTGTATTTCATTTCGAAAAACATTAAAAAATGGCAAATTTATCTGGAATCGAATTTAATACGTAAATATTCCCGCGCTTTCCACATTTTGATAGTTTGCATACATTGTTAAATACAGAAGGCTCTAGGGGTTAAAATAACTCTAAACACTTAGTACTAATACTTAGAACACAAGTAGTCTTCTTCTTCTTTCGTATGGTGGGTGGGTCAGAGGGGGACATCTAGGTCTGCGAGCCAGTCTAGGGCCTCAGGCGTCGCCATGTGGACCTCATCAATCCCGCCGGGGAATGAATGGAGCGGGCATTCGTTGACCACATGTACGGTGGTCTGCACCGCACCACATTCACACATCGCCGACTCTTTAAGGCCCCATCTGTGCATCATGTGGGCACAGCGGCTATGGGAGCACCTTAACCTATTGATGGCAGACCAGGTTTTGCGAGGCAATGAGAACCCAGGCTGTCTCTCGGTGGGGTCCTGTATGAGATGGACAAGTGTGCCAACTGCCACACGCAACGGTTGTGTCCGCCGCGTTGTTCACGATGCCATGTATGGCGATGGAACGTTATTGTTACCGCGCGTGTAGGTAGTGCTGGGAGTGAAGCGGATACCAAATTAAGTGGGCCTCCAACTACAAAACTATGCCGCTATTTAAGGGGGCGAAGACCGACAGGTCTCCCGGCCAAGGGGAATCGATAAATATCGGGGAACAATTAAAAATATTGTCCCTGAAATTGATTGAACCTCTCGATAAAAGGTGGATTTCCTATTAAAAATACTCACTGACAGAAACATCGATATTTTGCTACTCCAGGAGACACATATCGTAGAAAACGACAAGTTGTCTAAAAAAAGTACTTTCATAAATTGTATGTCATAATCTTTCCACATCGGTGTTATTCAAACTCGGGTAGTAACATGTTTTTAATTTGTATGAGAAACATGGCCATTTATTTTTGTTGTTGATCATTATTATCTTATCAACTTAGATTTTGTTCCGTTTTCATAATTCTCTCTTTAATAATATCTTTTAGTGAGCTATTAACCTCTGTTTTCTTATCTTGTTGACATGTTACAATATGTAATTTATTATTTTGCACTCAAAATAATAAATCAATCACGAAAAATTATAATCTTCCGCTATAATCTCTTTTTAATATGTTTGTTATATAATTTATTGTTTATTTTGTTTAACAGAAACTCGCTCATCTGTTAAAGAATTGATAAAGGTTCGGGGAATTAAAGGACTATGGAGGGGACTAGGACCAACACTAATGAGAGATGTACCATTCTCTGGTAATATTTCCCTTAGATTCATTAATTATTGTTATTTATGTGAACAATGCACAAGAGTATCAACCGCTCTCACCTCTCAGAAGACAGTGGGACTGTTGCATCGCCAATTGGAGTTTGTCGTGAGGCTGAAGGTATTGCAGAAGAAAAGGAGATGTGGAAAGGAAGGTTGGGAAATATTGGGCTATTTGAATCTGGTCATCAAACAAGATTAAAACCATTTCAAGGAACTTTTCGATGCGGAATAGAGGTCTTTCACCAGGGCGATACTAAAAGTATCTACCACGCTTTTATTCACAACTTTTGACTTATTCTTCAACACATTGTTGTCAATTAACAGTGCACTTTTTGTTTTGTCTGTCGTGTATTTAAAAAAAAATTTAAGCATTTTTACACACTTTTATTTTTAATTAATTGTATTTTTTAATTTGCAGGTGTATACTGGACGAATTTCGAGACTATAAAAAAGAAATATGGACAACCAAATCCCAGCGATAACACATTTGCGTTTAATTTTGCCGCTGGTGGCATTTCTGGTTGCGTAAGTGTCGTTTTCTTTTATAACTTGTCTGATTTTTTCATTCCACAATAATAATTGGAAAATGCGTAAAGTAAAGAAGAACATTAGAACTGCATTCTATATAGATTCAAATGTAAAGCAATGTCGCCACTGAGTTAGTACCTTTTGGTTATATCCTATTTAGTATGCCCTCTGTCCCTCTTACACTCGCCTGACTTCATATATCACCGTCCTTTTTAAATTTCATAATGATTATGAAGAGTTCTGCCTATGAAATCTAAGCGAAGAATGGTCTGACTTTTGTATCACGAAACATACCCACATAGCATTTCTCGTTCTTCTTTTTTCTGTGGGTAAAATGTATGGGTGTATGGTATGTATTCGAAATTAATGAGTGTACTTTTTTCGTCTACGTTATATAGTAAATGTTTTTGTTTTTAGCTTGCAGCAATCTTCACCTTACCTTTTGATGTTGTCAAAACTCATCAACAAATTGAATTAGGAGAACGGGAAATATATTCAAGTAAGTAACGCTTTTCTTACATTCATATCAGTTTTTGTTTTGTTTACAGATTTTTCTCAATATAAAATTTCAACATGTATTTCTTCATTGGAAAAGTACATGTCCGGGTATCGAGAGTCCCAATTTCAAATCATAGCTTTTTATATTGGTTGAATTTCAGGGTGTTATGACATGTTGAGCTATTTAAAATGTACTAGGATGCTTCTGCTCTGATGCTGGAGACTGGAAGTGTGCCTGTGATGTTGGATCTCTTGTCAAAGTGGAAATATCCCGCTGAAAAACACATTGATGTAGCCAAGTGTTTAGGAAACTAGCATTTTTATTTAAGATTTATATGTGAAATATATTTTTCTTTCTTTAGAATGTATGTAAAACATTTAAGTATGAAATGTAGCTTTTTTCTGTATCCCCGCATTCATAGTTTATTGCAATAGGACTCCTCAAAAACGATACTTAGAGATTTCACTGTACTTTAATATTATTTTCAGTGGACCACAAATTCAAACCCAAAGGTCTGATAGAAATGTTGCTGAACATATTCAAAAACCACGGCTTCCGGGGCCTCTTCACCGGCCTGACTCCTCGCATCTTCAAGGTGGCCCCCGCCTGCGCCATTATGATCGCCTCCTTCGAGTACGGCAAGTTCTTCTTCCAGGACTATAACATGAAGAAGTACTTGGAGAAACAACCAAAGTAAACAAATATCAATTATCCGCTTCGTTGCATGTGCTTGCCTCAGTCAGTGACTTGTGTTTCTTTGCTTGATCAAACTAAAAATTAGGTATCTTTTAAACCATCCAAAGTAAAGAAATACATATCTATTATCCTCTTCATTGCATGTGCCTGTTGCAATCTTTGTCATGTTTCTTTTTGCTTGATCAATTTATTGAAGATACTCCTTGAGAACCTGCCAATGTAAGGACATGTCAATTATCCGATTCATTGCATGTGCCAGCTGCAATCTTTGATCTGTGTTACTTTGACAAATTTTTAATCTTTTGGTGCTTGTGTAGATATTTGATTATACAAAATTAAAGTACACTTGCCCTTCTACAACAGGAATATGCAAGTATCCGATACTTATGTTGTGTGCTTACGTCGCAAACAACTTGTCGCGCTCGGTCCATACATATCACTGCTGGAATCACAAGAAGCGCATCACCACCATTCATTGTTGAATTCTCGAAACGTCAAAATTAGAATTCTATAATCTCACTCACAACCAAATAGTTGCTGTAGCTGTCTGTTTATATCCTGTCATTCTTTGTTGACTATTTTGTTTTTAGCATTGATATAAAACAAAAGCATTGTTACAAAATGTCTTGACACAAGTGATGCCATGTATGAAGTCTTGACTAGGCAAGTGGCGATGATATCGCCCGGCCGTTCGCGGTAGACTGGCATCACCGACGAGTTTACAAAATGTCGGCAATGTTTGTCTGTGTATGAACCTCCGCGCAGATGAATAGCGGTAGTCGCCAAATCCTTGAATCGTCGAGTATTGAATACTTACTTATCTTTGTGGACGAAGGGCCTAAATCCTGTTTTTATGTGAGGAATGCGTTACATAGTTACCGTGTAAATAAATACAGTAAATTAAATATAGGAGGTAGGTTCCGCTGTATAAAAATCATTTGAGGATGTCAAAAAATAAAACATATCGCCCTGTGGTTCACAAATCACCCCCATATAACAGTACGACAATGAATCAACAAAATTTCATTGTGAAATGACAATAATTTGCCGTTTTCAGAATATTTTTGAAAATTTTGGCCGCTGTAAGAAATATATCAGATTTCTTAATTTCTCTAATATTGCGCATCGTTTTTTCATGTTGGGGATTTTTGTTGTCTAAATTTTATTTATTTGTTATAAAAATGTTTTCATCAAACCAAGTGTTGTCAATATGTATGTCGTTATTTTATATTATAATTATGTTCAATGTTAACAAAAAATGTTGTTCAACTTTGCCATAGTTTATGTTGCCTATGAAATAAAGATACATATATACACACATACCTATAAATTGTAGATAAACCTTTGTTATTGTATTTCTGTAACATTTTATAAAAGTGGGTTAAATGTGTTTTCTATTCAGAGGTATAAAGTTTTCAGGCATGTATTAATTTTCCTCACTAAAGTCATTTTTCATTACAAAGAAAAGCTTTTCAAGAAAATGTAACATTATATTTAATTTTATCGATTATTATGTTTTTATTCTAACTCCACAGAAATATTGGCATTACAAATTGTTTCAATATAAGTGTAAAATATTTTTTCATGCATTATTGCCTTTTCCATGCTTTATACATACTCCAAATAATAATTTAAAAATTAAATAGTCACTTTCTACGAACCACTAATTTATTGTTTATTTATGTATTTCATATAGTTGTCAGAAAAAATGGTTGTTTTATTTCATGAAAAACGCATGTACATATAATGTCTGCAAAATGACTGCTTTCTGAGATTTTTTTGCTTTTTTAATATTTATAAATAACAATATTCCACCTTAGTTAAAATTATGATTGCACCTTTTAAAAAAAAACATGAAATACATATTGTATAAAATCTCATTACAACATTAATCATTTCCAATTCATATACAAATCTTACCAATTGAAATACATTTTTATTACAGAATTCCACGATACAACTTAGCCTATGGAAATTAGCTGCTTCAACATAAATATTTATGATTACATAGTTATAAGTGGATATTATAAGAAATTTAAAACATAATTTTGATGATGCTAGCTTGGATGCTGCAAATGAGTTTATTTACTTACACATTCATTAATTTTGTTTATCATGAAGAATTGACAAATTCGCAAACATTAATATGTTGCAATAAAATATATTGTAAATTACTTTGACTAGAAAGTGAAATGGTTTGTTGATAATTACATCATTCAGGTTAGCCATGTTTTCAAATCAGATTAAAGTATGCAAAAGGTAATTTTCTTCTTTTTTTTTCACTTTGTATTAAGATGATATTTACATTTATGTATTATAATCAGTACATAAAGGTTAAAAAGCAGTGCACACTTCAACAAAAATTTAAAACCAAATAGTTTTATCTGAGTGTTCAGATTAACCGCAGCATTCTAGCATATGGTTTATTGTTGTTTAGTGTATGTATGTGCCACAATATTAACATAAGTGTTTCATTAAATTTGTTCATTTGTTCAACAACTATACAATATACACAAAATAAAGCAAATAATTGTCTTTCGTAAAAGGTTTTTTCAAACAAAGGTCTCGTTGTCCGTAGTGTCGCTTGGCACATCGTCTGCAATAGAACTAACATCCGATATGATGAAGAATATCGATTCTCTTTAGGGTGTATTTCTTTCGGTTCCATGATTTTTCATCAAAATGAAAATTCAACACACCTCCAAAAAGTGATATAGAGTCATGAAAACTGATGAAAAAAAGTAGGTTTAATAGTTACCTATCTAACATATTTAACCTAGTTTTTATTTCATCACTTTTCATGACTTAACGTTAATAGTTACCTATGTAACCTATTTAACCTAGTTTTTATTTCATCACTTTATATCACTTTTTGGAGGTGTGTTGAATTGTCGTTTTGATGACATACCCGTCACAACTTATTTTAAAATGATAAACAATAAATACAGTTATTAAGACAAGCGCCAACCACAATATGCCGCACTCAAATGTAACACGCGCTCTCCCGAGGACCGACAAACGCGCTTTAAAGCATGCTGCGCCGCATCGCAATTTTCGTCAGTCATTTTGCAGCGCGATATTACTGAATAGCACTCTAATGGTTAATGTCTAATTTGAATCGACACCTGTATAGTCATAGGATACCCTTGGTTTAAGGTAAAAGGATGCCATTGCTAGGTATAATAATTATCCTAAATGAAAATTTCCATTAGGTGTAATAAAATGTTTTATGCTTTGGAAAGCATAAATGTAGTTGTATATACATAATAATTATTAGTCTCGTTGTCAGCAAATCAATTTAAATATGTATGAATTTTTTCCTCATTTTCTGTACATTAATTGTTTCATCCTTGTTCAGTTGGTACAAGTAATTGTTTTAGGCATTTAATTATTTGGTGGAGTTAGAATCCTCAGATGGTCGATGGGAAGTCTAATTGATGGGAAAAACTCTGTGATGTTGTTCATAAGTTATTTGATGAAGTTTCAAAAAGATGGATTCTTGGCTTGTGGCATACTAATAAAATATTTTAACTCAATCAGTACTATTTTTTTTTCCTATTATTTATGTCCTGTTTTTTAAATTTATTGAAAACTGCCTCGGTGAAAATAATGTATTAGTTATCAGACTAAACCCAATTTACAATGGTTTGAAAAGTTCACAACATGATAATTATTTATTTATTTACACCCCTGGGCTTTTAAATAAAACATGTCTTAATAAATTACACTAGTGCATTCAAATTAACATAATAATAGTTCAATTCCCAGCTATATGAATGGGATATGCATTTCAATTTATCCATTTTGGCAGTGTAGCAAACAATAGAATATAAAAAATAAGATGGGAATAAAAATGAAAATAATACTCGCAGGTACAACAAAGAAAAGAGAAGAGAGAAAAAATATTGATATATGCCTACAGTAAATAACTAACAACCTTAACCCCTTATACCCCAGCCTGACATGGTCTCATAAAAGTTTTGCTATCTCATTTTGTATTACGGTGAAAAAAATAATTTAAACAGTGTTATAAAGAGAAAAAAAAATCATCATAAACTCTCTTAAAATAAAAAAAAATCAGACAATTAATAAGAAAGATAAATTAGACAAAATAACATTACATAGATCTTCAAAAGACAAAAGTTAATATTTTTATAGGGACACCTATAGCATTTTATGTAGTAGCCAAAAAAATAGACACATTTTTTGTTTTTTTCATTTAATTAAATTTTAGGGGTCGCTACTAGAGGTGGGCGTTTTGGTTTCTTTAAGCCCTGAGGTTTTTTTTCCCTCCGGGCCTTCTGTGTGGAGAAAATGTTTAAAAAAATTGGGATGGCATACATACCACATGGACTTTTGTACCGTATTCATATTTATAAAAAAAAATTTGTTACTAATGGACAATTGCACGGTTTGACTTGCCAGCGTAAAAATCACATTTTGCCGACTGGAATTTTTAGAAATGAACAAAGTTAAAGATGCAATGAGTTATTTATCTTTAAGTGCGTTTTCAAAGTAGATTCAGTGCCGGTCCTGTGCGGGCGCAATTGGAGCAGTTTACATCTGGCTCCAAGGCGCCAAGGAGCCAAGGCGCTGATAATACTTAACACGTAACACAGAGCCCTTAAGGTTTTTACTAATAAGAATAACAAGAACATTTTAATATGGAAGAACATCAGTCAAATTAGTTGATATTTCACAATATTGAATGAACCAGATACGAAACAAACAGGAGTAAAAATGAATTTAAACAATATTATTTCAACTCACTTCTGTTTTATCATTTTTGGCGGTTAGTTCAAATTTTTGCTTTTTCGAGGAATTTTGTTAACACTGCAAGATTAAGTATTCAATCAATGTCATTCTCAATAAGTAACCAAAGTCAATTATGAAAATAATAATTATTAAATTATAACACACAAAAATCTTCGTTGTAAGACAAATCGGTTTTGCTAGATTCGTGCTTAGTGGTCAAAATCTGAAGATATGAAAAAAATAACAGTAAACATTATTATTTTTTATTCTTATTATATCTCGATCCCCGTGAAAATTAAGGTAAAATGTATCTCCCAAACTCAAAAAAGTTGGGAACCCTTCTACTGAAATATAATTTTTAAATTTATCGGTGAACGGTTGCGGCGAAAGCGTTAACATCAAAGCGAGAAGGCATTTAAACAATCGTTTCTTTGCATCGGTTTACAGGCAGCCAATCATGAACGGGTGGAAGCATTTCGGCAACGGTTTACGTTGCGCCAATCGCGGACGGGATCGAGAAAGCATTTAATAAATAAGCGTTTCTTTGCATCGGTTTACTTGCGGCCAATCGCGGGCAAGTGGAAGCGTTTCTTTGAATGGTTTACGGGCGGCCAACAGAGTAAGGGCGGATAACTGGTGTTTGTTTACATTGGTGATGTGTACGGGCGGATAAGCGTTTCTTTGCAATCGTATTGTGCTCTATTGTAATCATTTCTTATTGCAGGTCTAGTTACACTTTTTTTTTGTTACGGTTATCCCAATATCCACAAAACTGTTGCAACCGTTTTTATCTTAAACGCTTACAAAAAAACTCACCTCTAGTCGCTACCATTCATCAAAGTTTAAAAAATATGCACCGTTTAACCAATGATTGCAACTCTTCAGACGAAACATGTCACTGCATGCAACATAATAAGCTATGGATAGGTCAAGCACACCCCTCTCCCAACCCTCCTCAGTATTGTTAACAATAGTAAATTAATTTAAACATGTTTGTATCGCAACTAGAATCTTTTAGGAATAACATACTTTTTGTGCCATATAAATGGCATCTACTAGTGAAAGTGTTATTAAAACTCAAAAAATGACAGACATATATGGCTTATTGGACACCTTACACAAACTTTATCTTAATCAAGATCAAGTCTGTTACAGAAGTTATGAGTTTGTTTTTGTTATAAAACTATAGTGAGGAAAAACAATAACCATTTTGCAACTTCTATTGCGTGTAATGTTCTGCAAATATGAGAATTATGAATTATGTTTTTGGGGTGTTATGCCGTGTTGCGCTAACTCCTTCTTTAGCCAACGTTTCGGATAGCATTGCAGTGTCCATCATCAGGGCAGATGTGTTATTTGAGGTTATGGTGAAATGTGAGTTTATGTATGAAGCTGTGATACCGTGTTGCCAGCTCCAACCCTCTGAGCTGACATTAAAGTACAATATTTAGCATATCAAAAATATTTGTCAAGGTTTGCAAATTTTTAAATAAAAATTTTTATACAATGAAAAAAAAGAGAAAGGGACAGCAACTTTTATAATACCTTTGTCTAATTAAATATGTTTTTTAGTTTTGTGTAAAGTAATAATTACAGGTCGAAAACAATTAGTAAGCGACTTTATAACTTTTTCTTTGTTTACGTTCAAAGTTTTAATATTTTCAATTGTATACTTTGATTTGTAATACTAAAATCGGAAGAATCTTTCATACGCTTTCAAGAACAGTACTTTATTTTAAAATATGTTCAAAAACAGCGAATTTATCTGGAATCAAATGTAATGCGTGTAGCGGCAAGCGGCTACTAGCATTATTCATAGTTCATCGAACACTCGAGATCTTGAGCAGCGCGGATTACATCTTGTACCTATGAGTACGTACTAGAACGTAGTATGCAGGTAGCCAGAACATTTCCAGCTGTGGTTAACGTGGGGCCGTATATAAGTGCGCCCGTATCAATACTGAGTCGCTAGCCGAACAACGTATTGTTACACGTTCCGCGAGCCCATCGTGTTCACATCACCAGCCGACCAGTTCTACCTCTAGGTCAGGAGTACCTGGAAGACCCAGTGCTGAATATCTTCCACTAGTCCGGTCTCCACCAACGCGGTGTAGAGCTACCGATTTCATAGCTACAACCACTCCACCACGGTTCATCTTAGCTTCATATGGTGTTGACCATCGATCTGGAGGATTCGCCGTCGACTACATCCACCGACAACGGTGTCGATCTTCAGCCTGGGGAATTTGCCTCCGATCACGTCCTCTTCAGTGTCGAGCATCAGTCATTCTTACCTTACCATCACCAAATGCACAAATATTTTGTGCAGAATCTGTATTCTGGCAGTTCTCATAAGAGAAATTCATTTAAAATGTCAGAGGCTTTAGGGCTTAAAAGAAAAAGTAAGTACATGGTAAAATGAAACATAAAAAATATGTTGCAAATTATACGTAATACTAGTGAAATAAAATAAATTTCTGATTTAAATTTTAGCAAGGAATAAATGAAAATATCAATGGATCTGAATTTATTTCCAAGTCTATGGAAGCCTTTAAACTGGGTAATGATTGAAGTAGTTTATTTTGAAGAATAAACAAAGAACATTTCTGGAAATATTCGGAACATTATTATTTTATTATTACATTTGTTGAGTCATTAATTATTTTGTATAAAAGTACCAAATCGCTCATGGTTCTTCTGCAAGATAAGTAGGTTAAGTCAAGTAATTTCATTAAATTAACATAATTAATTTGTGTTGAACTTTCTCAATTTTTATGAAGTAATGTACTTTTATTCCTCAATACAAACCACCAGAACTTCATCCCACTTAGTCCAAAGATGTTCCGGTGCGCTTATCCCATCCCGGAAGTCGCTCGCCACTGAGAAATGTTTAAAGGTTTGGAAACAGATTGAAGTCATACAGAGATTAATTAAGTTACTGGCCAGATACGGCAGAAAATCATTCATCAGCTCAAATATTTTTTCATATTGAATGAACACTTCTTGTACCATCATCACATCGCTAGATCCCATGGTGGGATCTTAAGACCTCCACAATTGTCATTATTACTATTATTGACACTTCTTATCAAGAATCTCAAAAAATGGAAGCTGATTCCATTGTTTCAACTGGTCCAATGGCAGTTGACTTTAACCTTTGGAACGCCAGGCTCTCGTTACCTAATACCTTCGTAGTGTGCTGAGGGTGAAGATCGCACAAACAAAATGTGTTAATGTCAGCTTACTGTATGTATACACCGGATACAAATTGTTTGTATCCAATAGGTACTTTTGGAGCTTGAAAAGACAACTAGAAGAGAAAGGGACCATCAACTCTATGGTATATTTTCAAAGTGTTGTTTAGGATCTCGTTGAATAAATAACGAAAGCAAGTTAATTAATAGTACTTATTTAATAATGAAAATTACAAAAAATAATACAAGATCTTAAATGAGAATTTTTAAAGTAAATTCTTTTTCATTAACTCCGTACCCCGAGACCCTGGGGAAAATAATTTCCCCCTATAGCCTGGGTCTTCTTTGGGGATGCTGTGTGGAATATTATAGAATATCTTACACGGAAAGGCCATATTTTAGTAGTTCTTACAGCTATTAAAACTAGTTTTTCTAAGAAAAAGTATATTGTCAAATAAAATACTATTTTGGAAAAGGGCTCAATAATTAAATTAAAACATTTCTTTTAAATATATGGCTACACCTTGCAAACATATTTGTTAAAAATCACATAATTTTACGTAATAACATACATTTTTGGAAGAATGTAGGGTAAAGTAAATCTAAAAGATTTCAAGAAAAGGGGATATCAGGTCATCTTTCCGACATTGACACCAGGCCAACTTCCAATGCACAATGCCGATCTCCCAAGTCAGCCATTGCACCAGTATTCTGTTACATCTTATTTAGAAAATAACTGCATTTAGAGGTTCGGCTTTGATACTGGCTAGGTCCAATCTGCTGTCGATAGATTCATCGATTTGTCCGACAATGGCAACGTTATCTCCTCTGATGATGTGCAGACCCAACACCACCTGGGCAATCCCTGACGTGGAAGAGTAAACGCGTTCGTGAGACTCGTCTAGAATCAGATTGATAGTTTGGTCGAAGCCCTTCAGCGTTCCGATGAAGTTTCTGCCATCAGATGTTATGATGGAAACTGTATGGTTGACGAAAGATTCCAAGCCTGAAGCCATCTTTAAATTGTACAACTGTCGTTTTTGCAGAAGTAATATCACAAAAATACGACTTCAAAACGTAATTCGCCGGCGCTAATGTTTTCAAACGTCTTCCGACAAAAGAGAAGAAAAATAATATCATAGACAAATTCTGATCCATAGAACCAAGGAGAAATGTTGAGGTTAATTTGTGAATATTTTTTCAGCCAACCAAATAATCAAGTAGGTTCCATAAAACCATTGCTGAAAAAACCAATACCTAGTATTTTTTCGCCTAATTTAACTCGCTTACCAATCATAAAACTTTACAAATATTTTTTATGCACTGGCGTTTTCAAAACATAAAAATGTTTTTTGATTTGCTACAAGAAACCCCAGTGAAAAATATTCTGAATAAATGAAATAAAAATACTTGGTCTTAAGTCACTTTATTGATAAATTTGATTGTCTACCGGTTTCGGTACCTCCGTACCATCATCAGGACAGTTATAAAAATCATCATAATTTTTATAACTGTCCTGATGATGGTACGGAGGTACCGAAACCGGTAAACAATCAAATTTATCAATAAAGTGACTTAAAACCAAGTATTCTTATTTCATTTATTTAAAATGTCAAGTCGCAATGTGTTCGCGTCTTTTGAAAAAAAAAAATATAGGTACATATATGTATTATGACTTTAAAAAAAAACAATGTGATCGACCAACGCCGATTCCGTATATATAGATGCCCGTCGTCCCATTGGGTCGGTAAGGGTAAAGCCTTTAGGACACATTGGCCCAATGCATAAACTTTAACGCTGCTGGCGCTAAAATCATTTGATGTGCACTAAAACCTACAATTAATGTAAAAAACTGGATTGACGTACGCAACGTAAGCAATGCATTACGATATCTGGACTAAATACAATCAATACATTTTTTTTTGTAAAAATATATATTTACTTTCTGGTTTGTATTTTGATCAATATCGATAAAAACAATATTTTTTTTTTTTTTTATATGTGTTTATTCAGTTTTTTTTATTTGTACATTATTTTCTCTTACTTAGATCTTACAAAACTGATCAATCAGTTTAATTGTAAGAAATCTCTCAGTTTTTCTATTTATTAGCTTATAACAATATATTTAATTTCAACTTGATATCTTGGTATCACAATATTAATTGTTTTTATGTTTGACGGAGGTAGAACGATCTAATTTTCGTTTTTATTTTTGAATGACATGTCTCATTTTTAATATCTTCTGGTAATGAGTTAAACAATTCCGGAATTTTATGTCTTTTTGTTCTATCTCCGTATACATTTTGCGATATTTTAATAATAAACATTTGTGCTTCTCTATGCCTAGTAGGGTAGTTATGGTTTACAGGTTTTTTGAATTCTGTATTCCAGAATTCATCTAGCGTTAGTTGGTAATCTATCCTACTATGTATAGAGAGCACATTACACAAAGAAAACATTTTTTTATAATCGCCTACACATAATTGTATTTTTTTTTTGCCTGATATCAATTTTAGGAAACGGATTTGTAATTGTTCTATTTTATTTAAGTACGTTTTATACGTTAATCCGTAACTATTTACTCCGTATCCTATAATTGATTCCGCTAATGCATTATATATACAGTATAATATATTTTTATTGACAAAGTTTTTTAGGTGATAAAATTTCCCTAATATGGATCTTAATCTATTACATACATTTTCAATGTGATTTGACCAGTTAAAATTGACATCTATTGTAAGACCAAGGTATGTATATTGGTAAACTTTTTCTATGTTTGGGCATTTACATGGCAGAGATTGGTTTTTTGTGTGAAAACAATCGTATGAATGACTTTTTATATGCAGTTCTTTATCCTGACAACTTGCATATGGAGAGTGTATAAGCATATATTTTGTTTTTTTTGCGTTAATAATAATTCCATTGTCGTGGGACCATTTAATTATGTTATTTAGGTCTGTTTGTAAAAATTCCTCAATTTTCTGTAGATTTCTGTCAGCACATATGATGCAAGTATCATCTGCAAACATGTAACATTTACAACGTTTTATTACGTTAGGTAAACTGTTTACTTGCATTAAATAACACGTAGGTCCCGATATCGACCCTGTTGCTACTCCAGTGTCTGTTAACATTTCATCACTGTAAATTCCGTCAATTTTAACTTTAATTTTTCTATTTAACAGATAATTTTTAAACATTTTATTTAAAGGACCTCTAATACCACATTCTTCCATTGCCTTTAGTAATGTTTGATGGTCCAATGTGTCAAAGGCCTTTTTAAAGTCTATAAAAATTATACCAACGTAATATTTTTCATTTAAATGACAATTTATGTGGTCAGTGAAATTAGAAAGTAATTGTGTAGTACTTTTTTCTTTTTGAAATCCGTACTGTATGGGATTTATGATTCTGTTTTTTTCTATAAAAAATTGTATTTGGTTAAAAATAGCTCTTTCAATAATTTTATCAATACACGAGAGAATCGCAATTGGTCGATAGTTTGTGAAATCTTTGTGATTTCCTGATTTATAAATAGGTCTGATGATGGATGTTTTAAGTTCGTCAGGCATGATGCTTTTATTTACACAAAGGTTAATTAATTTAGTAAGGACTGGAATTATATTATCAGCAATTAACTTCAGGTCTTTAATTCTTATTTGGTCGTTGCCTTCTGACTTTTTAACATCCATATCATTAATTATTTTTTTTATATCTTTTTCTGTTACAGGTCTAAATCTCATTGACATAATAGCAGGAGTTGTATACATGTTACGATCTAAGAATTTTGTAGTACAATTGTGTCTAATGTCTTTTATTTCATTTACGAATGTTGTAGCAAATTTATCGCACAAAAATTTTGTGTCTCCTTGATTTCCCATATGTTGAAGGATTATTTTATCTAAATTTTGTTTAGGTTTTCCTATTAGTTTGTTTATTTCGTCCCAGAGTTTCCTCGGGTTTCCGTTTAAGCTATTTATTACATTTTTGTGGAATGCGTTTTTAGTAATATTAATATGTTTGTTTGTTTTGTTTCTATGTCTAGTATATTCTAAACGAAATACCGGGTTATTTGGGCTATTCTTACATTTTCGGTAAAGATAATCTCTTTTTTTAATCATGTTCTTGATTTCTTCAGTAACCCACGGATTGCTGTGCCTAAGATTATTTACAAATGATATTTCTTTCTTCGAGGACGAATAAATATTATCAAATATATTTTTCATACTATAGTACAGTTCTGAGGGACATTCAGTTTGTAATAGTTTTCCCCAATTTACTAGTTTTAATTTAGAATATACCATTTTACTATCAATGATTTCCCTTTTTTTATTTAAATCCTTTGTAAGTACCTCTTTCCCGATTGCTACTCCTGTTATATAATGGTCGGATATTTTGTTAGTTACAATACATGAAAATACAGTGTTACAACGGTTACGTATTGCAATATGGTCGATACATGAATAAACATTTTTACCGTTTAATATTTCATCCCGGGTCACATCTAATATTACACTTTCTAAACCATTTTCACTGAGTAGATTTTGATATTCTGTAATTACACTATTTTTGGTATCCAATAAGTTCAGGTTAATGTCACCACAGTACAAGTAATTTGAATCAGATGAGGTCATTTGTAATATTTGCTTTAGTTCCTTCAGATATATATTCTTGTTGCTGCTCGGCGGACGATATATTGCAAGGATGTTTATGATATCTTGACAAACAGTGGTTATTTCCCCGCAAATTGTCTCGCAGCTTTTAAAAGAATTGTTTGTTTCTTTAAAAGTATGATGGTTTTTTAAGTACATGATAAGTCCTCCTCCTCTTCTTTTTTCTCGAGTATTTGCAATCGCGATGAAGTTTGGAATATTGAACATAGATATTGTTTCGTTTTTAGTATTTATTTCCGTTAGAAAGATTACGTCAATAAACTGCAGAGCGTCATTAATTTGTGCAATAAATGAATTAAAATTCTTTTTTAGTGATCTTATATTTAGGTGAATAGCCACAAACCTCATTTTGATCTTTGTATCATTTATCCAGCTATCCAAATTATAGCATTTTATAAATTTATGAGTTTGAAATAGTGTTGAATCTTCCATGACGTGAATTTATAACTGATAAAATAAGTGTTCCGGGTCAAAAGGTGTTTTTATTTTATTGTTAAATATATCTGTTTATATCACTCTCATTTTTGATGTGGATGATTTTGCCTTCACCTTCACTTCTTACTAATATTTTTGCATTTTGAACCCATATATATTTAAATTTTGTTTTCATTTTTTGTTTTGTGATGTACAGGAGGTCTTTTTTTTCTTTAGTGAGATTTTCGTTGATGTAAATTCGGCCATTATTTCCATTTTCATATATATCATTGTTTGTCAGTATGATTTTCTTTTTTTGTAACCACTCGTCTCGGTATTTTTGACGTAAGAACTTCACTATTACATTAGCCGGTTTGGAGTCTGTTCTATTCGGAAGTCTCCAAATTTTTTCAATGTTGTCGCAATTGGTGTTTAGTTTTTCAGCAATTTTTTTAATGGGTATATCAATGTTTTCATTTTTTTTCATTTCCAGACCAAACAATTCAATATTACAGTTTTTTTCTGCTTGTTCAATCTCTTGAATCCTATATTCCAGTGCTTTGTTACATTTTTCTAGGTATGTATTTTTGTTTATAACTTCATTAAGTTTATTCTCGTTTTCTTTTAGTTTTTTACCCAATTCCAAGTGTAGCGATATTAGCTCGTCGTATTTTTTTGATAGAAATTCAGTAGACTGTGTGAGGGTCTCCATATCTTTTTTCATACTGTACATAATGCTAATTTTTTGATTTATTTCATTTAGAATATTCTTAATTTCTGGGATATTTTCTTGGTTTGAACCTTGTGACCCGCTGCCCTCGGCTCGTATGTTCACGACTGCGTTATCACCTGCGTTCATGTTTATCGATCGTTGTGTTTCACATATTTCGCAAATAAATTCCCTACCGACAGTGGTGTTATTTGAATTTATACATAATTTATGAAATGTTCCACTACAGACGTTGCACTTACTTGTTTCACTGTCTTTAGCGAGATATTTTTTGCATTTTTTGCACTGCACCATTTTTGATCACTTTGAGCGCTGCCCGTTTATTTATTTTACTTTTACAAGTTTTATTGTTCTCACTATGGTTTACACCGTACGTGTTCGCTCTAATAATTTACAAAAAAGTTGGATCTCTCTGTGCAGTTTATGGATATAATAATTACAAGGAATCAAAACACTCCCAGGTCGTTTTAAGGATGCCAAAAGGTTCCGTTGTTAAGTTAGTTTGTGAAGTATAATATGTGTTCATTAAATCCTTGAAAATAATATGTTCTTGATTACATAAAACGTGAAATATACCATGAAAAATTTTAAATTTAGCAAAGCTGTGTTAGTTTTTTGTAGCATTTTATGTTCTGCTCTCACTTACTGGAGATATTATTAATATTAGAGGGTATTTGGTAGAATTTAGGAATGTAGTAATGCGCGTATCACATACGTGTTTCTACCGTCAGTGGTTTATTTATGTTTCTACCTTAATCGGGTTGCCCGGCCAACGTTGGCGGCCAACATATGCAGCGGCCAACATATGCAACGGCCAACATATGAAGCGGCCAATTCAACGATTCTGATAATAGCACATCTGAAGGAAGAATGCCGGAAATAATTCTTCATTACAATAAAACTAAAGGTGCAGTTGATGCTGGTGACAAAATGGCGAGAGAGTTTTCTTGTGTGAGACCCACCCAAAGATCGCCTTTCCGATTATTCATGGAAATGATTTACATTACAGCTTTAATCTTTTATAGGATAGTATCCAGATTGGAAAAAAAATGTATGGAGTTGAAGAAAACAATTTATTTTTATTTTTATATTTACTCCACACAGGAGGCCCTGAAGAAAATAATTTCCCTCAGGGCCTATGTCATCTTTGGGGATGCTGTGTGGAGGGTCTTTTTGTGGAGAGGAAGGAGTGAACATGGGTCTTGAAGAGTCCCATGTTGTAGGAGGGAGGAAACACAGAGGCCGGCAGTTCGTTCCACAGCCGAGCTGTTGAACTTAAGAACGAATCGTAGAAGCGACCCGTTCTCATGTGACAAGTGTCAACTGTGTACAAATGTTGGGCGCGCGTTTGGCGTGTATCCCGACTACGCACCGGTGCCGAAGGGATCAATGACGCTAGTTCCTCAGAGCATCTTCCATTGTAATACCGATAGAACAAGGACAGCATACCTACCTGACGCCTGTGCTCTAAAGATTGCAGTCCGTTTGTTAAGATTGGGGAATCTATCAAACGGACCGCCCGTTTCTGCACAGAGTCAAGGGCTTTTTTCAGGTATTTTGGGGCTCCAGACCAGAGATGGCTGCCAAATTCGACAGTAGGGCGCACTTGCGATTTGTACAGGGTGAGCAGTTGTGTACTATTAAAGTATCTGCGGGCCCTGTACAGTACGCCCAGCTTCTGAGAGGCCAACTTTACTCTGGCTTCGATGGAGCCCCCGTACCTGAGCTGGTCACTTATAGTTACACCAAGCATATCAATGGAAGGCCTGTTCGGAAGATTGCTTCCGTTGAAGGAGACTAGATTATCATTTGGATCCCTTTTAGACGTAATCAGACAGGATTGGGTCTTTGAAACATTAAATTCGACGAGGTTATTTTTACCCCAGGAGGAAATACTCTCGAGATAACCGTCCATTCTCTGCTTCAAAGCCCTCCGAGCCGTTGGAGTTTGTATATTTGTTTGTATTATTATAAGAGTATTATGCACTGAATTAGCCAAGTCAAAATGTCGAAAAAGATTTAAAAAAAACAGTGCAGTCAAATTCTATACGCAACAACGGGACACCTTTGGATTGTATGTGTCATCTTCTGATGAGGTAATGTCAACTACCACTCTGACGCCGATAGAGTTATCGTTATCAGCATCCGCGACTAAAGCTGCTGCCACACGCAAAGCTCACATCAAAAGTTAATGTACAGCGCATCATCTTTTCTACCGACACACGACGCTATCAAATATTTCTTCCTATGGTAGGAGAGGGGGTCAGTTGAATTCGAGAGCGGCCGAGGAACATAATTTCATCTGTCAAAGTGACAACTTTACTTACTGACAGCTTGAGCGCGTTTTCGAAATGGATGATACTTGTCGCCTATTGCTGGATCTGTTGGACAGCTCATCCTCAGATGATGATGCCGCCAACTATATAATTATAAATGCTATTTATAAACTTTTTAGATTTTAAACAATCTGCGCGTAAATAGCGCATTTTCACATAACCTGACATAACCTCTCCGTCGAATCAGGAAATTCGCAGTTCGCACGCCGATCGACGAAAGCGACATATAATAAATTATTTATAATATAAACTTTCGTCCAAGCCGTCCAACTTTTATCAAAAAACCGAATGATATTACCATATAAACATACTGAGATTAAAAATATGATTAACTTTGAAAGGGCGAAAATTTGTTTACTTCAAATTCAAATATTGATTATATTTATATTTTAAATATATGTTAAGTATGTTTGCCAAATAAAGTTTTTTTTTATGTTTCTAAATGTACTAGCACACATGACACTATATGAGCTAACATAATAAATAAGAAATGCATTATTAGGCTGCTTATGTCATGGCTGTCAAAGGGAACACGGAACTTAGTTGGTAGCTCCGTAATTAAAATGACCCCCTCTCCTTTTTACGGCGGAGAGGGGGACGCATAACTTTTCAAATATCGCGTCGGGAGCGGTTACGTAAAATAAATTCGGTTAGCGAAGTTCAGAACCACACTTATAGCGCGTTATCTTTTTACGTGTGTCGGGTCTGTATGGGATTGTATGGCGAGCGCTATTGTGCTTTATATTATCTGTTGATGTGAGCTTTGCGTGTGGCAGCACCATGAAGCTGCTGCCACACGCAAAGCTCACATCAAAAGTTAATGTACAGCGCATCATCTTTTCTACCGACACACGACGCTATCAAATATTTCTTCCAATGGTAGGAGAGGGGGTCAGTTGAATTCGAGAGCGGCCGAGGAACATAATTTCATCTGTCAAAGTGACAACTTTACTTACTGACAGCTTGAGCACGTTTTCGAAATGGATGATACTTGTCGCCTATTGCTGGATCTGTTGGACAGCTCATCCTCAGATGATGATGCCGCCAACTATATAATTATAAATGCTATTTATAAACTTTTTAGATTTTAAACAATCTGCGCGTAAATAGCGCATTTTCACATAACCTGACATAACCTCTCCGTCGAATCAGGAAATTCGCAGTTCGCACGCCGATCGACGAAAGCGACATATAATAAATTATTGTAAAATAAGCTCAACTTTCGTCCAAGCCGTCCAACTTTTATCAAAAAACCGAATGATATTACCATATAAACATACTGAGATTAAAAATATGATTAATTTTGAAAGGGCGAAAATTTGTTTACTTCAAATTCAAATATTGATTATATTTATATTTTAAATATATGTTAAGTATGTTTGCCAAATAAAGTTTTTTTTTATGTTTCTAAATTTACTAGCACACATGACGATATGAGCTAACATAATAAATAAGAAATGCATTATTAGGCTGCTTATGTCATGGCTGTCAAAGGGAACACGGAACTCAGTTGGTAGCTCCGTAATTAAAATGACCCCCTCTCCTTTTTACGGCGGAGAGGGGGACGCATAACTTTTCAAATATCGCGTCGGGAGCGGTTACGTAAAATAAATTCGGTTAGCGAAGTTCAGAACCACACTTATAGCGCGTTATCTTTTTACGTGTGTCGGGTCTGTATGGGATTGTATGGCGAGCGCTATTGTGCTTTATATTATCTGTTGATGTGAGCTTTGCGTGTGGCAGCAGCTTAACTCAATAACCGGTAATATTTATAAAACTGGATGCTGTGGATTTTGCTCAGAACATAGTAGAAGAACGAGAATATTCTGTCAAAAATCCAAAAAACCGGTCTGTACAGTACATAGAACAGAAACAAAGTCTATCCGGTGCCCAAATTATCTAGAATAATTTAAAATTTTACCTGTATTTACCATTTCACACAAATTAGGGTTATTTTGCTAACAAGGTTATGTTACTATACTTACAATATTTTTTACTTTTTGTTATTGATCCCTTAAAACATTTTACATTTATGTACGTTTTTCCTAATAACGTGGATTGTAATCATTGTAATTAAATATGTAAAAATATATAAATAAGTCCCGGTGAGAATAGAGGGGGCCCGTGTTTGAAGCCCATCTCTACCATCCACTTCTACTACATACATTCTTTTCCACCCCTTTCTTACAAACGCATAATTTTGGCATACATTTCCGCTGGGCGTCCCCGATTTTTTCTATCTATCGCTACTGTACACTAGAGGTGAGTAAAATAATGTGAAACAGTTTTTTTCGTACGCGTTTAAGTTCAAAAACGGTTTCCACAGTTTTGTGGATTTTGGGATAACCGTTTAAAAAAAACGTGTAACTAGGCCTGCAATAAACCCGCGCGAAATGATTCCAATAAAGCACAATACAATTGCAAAGAAACTCTTACACGTTAAACGCTTCCACCTTAAACGCTTATCCGCCCGTACGCAATACTTTGCCTCACTTAACGGTTATCCGCCCGTCCTCTATTGGCCGCGCGTAAACCTATGCAAAGAAACGCTTATTTATTAAACGGTTACCCATTACCCACCCGTCCACGACTGGCCGCCCGTGAACAGTTGCAAAAAACGCCTTCACCCGCCCGCTATAGGCCGACCGTAAACCGATGCAAAGAAACTTTTATTTATTAAACGCTTTCTCGATGCGTCCGTGATTGGCGCCCCGTAAACCGTTGCCGAAAAGCTTTGAAACGAATTGGCCTGTAAGCCGATGCAAAGAAACGGCGGGTTCCCAACTTTTTGAGTTTGGGAGAAATTTTGCCTTACTTGTCACGGGGATTGAGTTATAATAAGAATGTATGCTGTTGTTTTTTCAGTTCTTCAGATTTTGACCACTTAGCACAAATCTAGAAAAATCGATTTGTCCTACAACCAAGATTTTGTGGGTATCACCCTTCTAAGGAAATTTAAAATATTTAAATAATTATTATTTTCATAATTCACATGGGTAACTTATTGAGGATGACATTGAGTACCCAATCTTGAAGTTCCTCGAAAACGCAAAAATGTTGAACTAACCGCCAAAAATCATAAAACAGAAGTGAGTTGAAATAGTATCGTTTAAAGTAATTTTTACTCTTCTTTCTTTTGTGTCTGGTTCATTCAATATTGTGAAATATCAACTAAGTTGACTGAAGTTCTGCGTAGAGTTTTTTTCAGAGAAGCATGAAATACACGGCATTTTTTTACTGCAATCCTGACTAGAAGATTCTAGAGGCTTTGGTTTAGAAGAAACAAAATTAGTATAATGTATACAAATAAAAGGCCCACCAGCTAAATATACTAAAGCAAGGATGAGTCGAGTGCAATCCATCTCTGAAACACAACCTAATGCACTTAATTTTTGAAACGAAGAAAAAAGGGTGAACTCTTTACCGTGCTGAATTATATCTCATGAATCAAAAAGTTCTTGTTTTTACTTACGCTTTTAAATCAAAATAAATTGTTTTCAATAAAGGTAGATTTGATTTGTTGTGTAAAGTAAGATAATAATAATAAAACGTAACCAATAATCATTATCTCTCTGAAAAGGGTTCAATCAATTAGGTTATAAAAATTGACCACAATGCAAACAAAAAATCTTTTAGTTTGTTTAGCGCCACCTTGAGAATGATGGATACACAAGAACAATAATTGCTTTAAAAATTATTATTAGTAAGTGGGATCATTCGGGAAGACTTATTTTTAATATGTACCTACCTATTTGCAGTCATAAAGAATGTTATTGTTTGATGGGATATAATATTTCAGTGTTTTGTGCAAAAAAATTCTTTCCGCCATTCATAAGCCAGTGTCCTCGTTCTTCGTTCAGTATTATAATGTTGTTGTCATTCTTATTGGACGCTGTGTGTATATATTATCAGCGCCTTGGTTCCTTGGCGCTTTGGAGGTCGGCGCCCGGAGTAAACTGCTACAATTGCACCTGCACAAGATCAACCCTGAAACCACTGTATCACATTTGAAAACCCACAAAGAAAAATACCTGGTGGCATCTTTAACATTGTTCATTTCTAAAACCTCAGTGTTTAAGTCATCTTTGGGGATGCTGTGTGGGGGGGGGGTATTTTTAGGAATATTTATAAGGAATTAGAGGAAGTTATTATTAACTGAGTATTCCAAACACTCGCTTGTACCTAGGTTGCATGAAGTTAGTAATAGATACGCAGATGTGGCATATCTATTTAACTGCATGCAAGGTAGGTACAAGAGGGCTATGCCATCAAATCTTTTCAATCAATATTAATTTAATCTAATTCTACCTTATTTGCACTATAGAAACTTATGTACTTGTATCTCTTGTTTACTTACTTACTTAGGTACTCTCTAATGTCATTTCACAATCAAATGCCACATATATTTGTAATTCTTTTTTTTTAAATATTTCTACGTTTTTAACTGTGACATGTTATCATTGTTTATGGTATATTTATACCGTTGATATTAAATTAAATAAATAAAGTTCTGGAAGTGAAAATGGTATGAGGGCTGGGTCAATTTTTTTCTTCACACAAGAGGTCCTGAGGAGAGGGTCTGGTGGTCAGTGTTTCCAGGAGTGACGGACGTATGAATCCATCCCCTGCACTGCGGTGCAAGGCAATGGATCATGTTGGATAGGGATTGGACACGATTAAATCAATTTTTTAAACGGTTTCTAATAACCGTTTATTTTGGGAAACCGTGACGCTTTCGATATTTTTTAAGAAACTGAAACGCCCAACTCTACTGTAGTCCATATTGTTACTGTTAAAAAAATACATTATATCGACGTGGTCGAGGGGTAAGGCTCTCGACAAGCAAGCTGGAGGTCGCGGGTTTGTGTTATTTCACAAATTACTCATGTAAAATAATATAGTATACTTGCGGCACGTTCCAGAGTTGAATATACTCTCAGTATCACCCTGGTGTAAGACCACCATTCAGAAATGAAACGTTGCTTTACATGGTTTTAACCGTGTTCGGTGACAAGATCTAAATAGCTGGGTACTTCCCAACCTTCGTCTTCCCATCTCCTTACCCTCCCGACTACCATCATCTTACAACATACCCCAATTGGGGATGCCATAGCCTTACTGGCTCCAGACGGTTGGGAGCTGTTAAGACTCTTGTGCGGTTTCACCGAAACAAAAAAAAAACAAAAATATATATGTTTATGTATATATACAGGGTGTCCGGAAACTCGTAGTACAAGCGGGAAACTGGTGAATCTACATCACATTTGGAGTCGATTTTGTAGTATTTTTTTTTATTTGAGCTTTCGTTATCGAGTAAATCGAGTTTGAAGTTGATTTTTTTTTTTTTTTTTTTTTTTTTTTTTTTTTTTTTTTTTTTTTTTTTTTTTTTTTTTTTTTTAATCAAATTCTTATAAATTATTACTGAAGATCAAAGTACCCAACTAATTAAAACTGTTTGAAAGTAAAACAAATGAAGAAACTCGGATTTGAAGCATTATTTTGAAGTCACCCTTCATTTAACCCGGTGTAATCATAAAATATTTCTGCTCTGCAGGGTTAAAACATCTGTTATTCAACCCTAAACACCAGAAAAAACTTTAACCCTAAAATAGCCGAAATAAAAATAATATTTTTTTTTGGTTTTTTTTTTTTTTTGAAAATGCTCAAATCAAAAAACTTTATGTTTTTTTGGGTTCCCCATGTGGTGTAGATTCTCCAGTTTCCCGCTTGTACTACGAGTTTCCGGACACCGTGTATAATGCGTTAAGTCTGTCTCGGGCTTCCCCGACTTTTTCTATCATTCACTACTCTATACAACATTGTTACCTACTGTTAAAGTCCTTTAGTAGGTACCCTGCCAACCCACTGCTTACACATTACATAAAAGTAAGAACTGAAGATAAAATAATATAGGGTATTTTTCTCTGACGCAAACGTTTCTTTGCGTAACATTTTCCGTTTCATTGTCTCAACCGCACAGTGGGCATTTTATAGCAAGTAGCATGTTTTTTGTACGCCCTTACGTTTCAACTCCTACGTTTTTTTTTCTCAGGAAGTGACAGATCCCTACGGGGGGGTTGTCAACTGCAAGACATTTTTATACAATGCTTTATTATGAATACCTGAAAAATGTTCATTATTATAAAAGCACAAGGTGTACTACTTACTCATATACTTTTTCATTGGTTTCCTGAGTTTAAAACAGGGTTTCCCCCAAAATTGAATTTTTTTTCATGTATATTTCGAATACAGTAAGTACCAATACAATTCTATTGTTAATTTTAGCGGATCATAGCAGTGCAGGGCCGGCCCTATGCGGTCGCAATTGGAGTCCGCTCTGAGCGTTGAATGGCCGAGGCGCTGATAATGTCTAACCTAACAGTCCTAACACATCGCCCTTTGGATAATTTTTCATAAAAAACGGCACTATACAGAGTGTCCGGAAACTCGTAGTACAAGCGGGAAACTGGTGAATCTACATCACATTTGGAGTCGATTTTGTAGTATATATTTTTTTGAAGTGAAACTTCTTTACGCGCGTCATGCAATTTCGAGGACCGGAGTAAAACCGACTCATGACCGAAACGAAAATGCGGGTACCCCCACCACCGATTAAAGTTCATTTGATCTAGTCAAAGTTTTGAAGTAACATATAAATGCTTCTTAGCTCATCCCGACAACTGGCGTTGGTGGTGTAATGGTCAGCATAGTTGCCTTCCAAGCAGTTGATCCGAGTTCGATTCTCGGCCATCGCACATTATTTTTTTGTTTTTAACGCCTTTTTCATTCAATATCTTATTTTTTAGTAGGTCAGAACATTTTTTAAAAGAAAATAATATTGCAAAATAATAAAAACACTTATCTCACTGTGATAAAACATTACTCCGCTAGAGCGCGCTTTGCGTTATTGTGTTGGATTAAAATTATTATCTAATCCGTATATTATGATAATTGTATTACATTTATTTAATTAATTTATTTATTTTGATAATATGTAATAATTTACAGAAAAAAAAATTAAAACTATCTCCCTCTGATAAAATATCCGTTCGCTAGAGCGCACTACGCGATCTTGTGTGGGATTCTATTTCTGTACATTGTACATTATTTTTAAAAATATATTATATTTTGGGTGTGATGTAGGTAACATTATAAAACATAACAAGCTCTCATATTTTCAGAACCTACATAATATAATCAATTTATGCGGCTTTGCTTACAGTTGGTGCTCAGCGTGGTTGGCTTTCAATCAGTTAAGCGAGGTTCGATTCTCGGCTGTGGCATTTTTGAAGTGAAACCTTGTTGAGGTGGGGGAGCCGCTCACGAACGTTCTCTCTCTTCTCTTCTTTCCTCTCTCTCAGACACCAGCGAACTGCGCCACGCCAAGCATCAGCTGAAACTAGAAGTTTCACTTCTGTCTTGCGTAGGCTTGACACACCCACTTTTTTTTTTATTTGAGCTTTCGTTATCGAGTAAATCGAGTTTGAAGTTGATTTTTTTTTTTTTTTAATCAAATTCTTATAAATTATTACTGAAGATCAAAGTACCCAACTAATTAAAACTATTTGAAAGTAAAACAAATGAAGAAACTCGGATTTGAAGCATTATTTTGAAATCACCCTTCATTTAACCCGGTGTAATCATAAAATATTTCTGCTCTGCAGGGTTAAAACATCTGTTATTCAACCCTAAACACCAGAAAAAACTTTAACCCTAAAATAGCCGAAAAATATTTTTTTTGGTTTTTTTTTTTTTTTTTGAAAATGCTCAAATCAAAAAAAATTATGTTTTTTTGGGTTCCCCATGTGGTGTAGATTCTCCAGTTTCCCGCTTGTACTACGAGTTTCCGGACACCGTGTATAAAAATAATTCATAGCATAAAATAAAAATAAAACCTACACGTAACCAGAGATGTGCAAAATGGGTACCCAAAACCATTTGAAATGCAAAATGGAAATGGGTCAAAACATTTCCATTTGAAAATGCAAAATGCAAAATGGTTTTTAGAAAAGCATTTCAAATGCAAAATGCAAAATACCTATTTTCAAAATGCAAAATGGTTTCTCAGGTCAAACAATTAAAATAATTATAGAATTTTTAAACAATTTTGTCATTTAATAATGGACATCAATGTAGAACATGATGGTAGAATATTACATGATGGTAAATCCAAAAACACCACGACTACAGATTATGAAACCACAAAAAAATTGCGCGGTACTAATGTTACCAACGTAAAAACATAGAAACTACTATCTAACATTTAATATTACAGCGTCATGGCCCCATGTTCAGTATTTTTTGTCATAGTATCACTCAATTGCCAGGGCTCCTACCAGTGAGCAACTTGACAAATGGAAATTATCTCTCATAGCGAGGTTGAGGACCGACTGATATTTGGGGCTTATGAAAAAAGATGAGTGGAGATAGTAAGAAGAATATTACAAAAAAGCATTTAAAATGGAAAATGCATTGAGAAAAGCATTTAAAATGCAAAATGCAAAATGGTTTTTAGAAAAGCATTTAAAATGCAAAATGGAAAATATCCATTTTGCATTTTGCATTTCCATTTGAAATGGATTTATTTGAAATAAAGCACATCTCTGCACGTAACACACAAAACCAATATAAACACACATCACTCACAAACACACAAGATTATTTTCAATGTACTATTTTTTTTTAATTTTAAAAATATTATTATGTATTTTTAATTTTAAATGTATAATTTTTCTCATTAAATGTATTATGTAGTTTTTTTTATATTATAAAATGAAGGCCTCAGCACGGGCAAGCCACCCAGTGAGGCCTACATTACTGAAAAACTTGAATTGTAAAAAATATTGTACCTAATAAATAAATAAATAAATAAATATACAATATTATCCTGCAGTTAAGATCCTCGACTACGAATACAGAGGTTGAAAGTTCGAATTCCGGTGAGCACAAAATAAAAAAAATTGTATTATTTTTATTTGTTATTTATTTTTTATTTAACGGCAATATAAAGTAAAGTAAAAAAGATACAATATTAAGTAACATAAAGATATAAAGTGATGTAGTTTGTTCTCAGTCCTCCTCACTAGGTATTCCTATTCCGAGGCGGACTGTAGGTTGTTGTATGTGTGTTGATCATGATTTCCTCATCTTCTAATGTGTTGGTTCCCACAAAATATAAAATAAATTAAGAAAAAAGTATTTATGTTTGTTGTCTGTAGGTTGCGTTGGGGTTACTTCATAAATTTAATGATTTCCTCATCTTCATGTTTGGTTAGCCATAATATGATGTCTTTTTTAAAATTTTTCTATATCCATGGTGTTTTTAATTTCAATAGGAAGGTCATTATATAATTTTATAGCATGGAAATAGTGGTTTTTCTGGCCGAAAGATGTATTTAATTTTGGAATGATTAGTAGATTTGCGGATTTCGTCCTTGTAGTGTAGGTGTGTTGTTCAGCAAGGTACTCATATTTATGTTGTTTCACAATAAAATAATTAAATTGCCAGGTACTTCTCAAACTTACTTTTCCCATCTCCTTCCCCTTCCTACTTCCCTTTGCTTCTGAACAATGTAATAAATCTGTTCAGCGATCACAAGATAATTTTCAGGGGTGTCATAATCCCACTTGCCCCAGACAGTTTGGAGCAGTTGTAACTCTTGTGCTATATTCACACAAAATAAACATTCAAATGTACACAGCTTTTGATTAAATATAAAAATATAATTATGATGTAAAATGGCCTTTGTCGCATCCCTGCAATATTACATAAACTCCCAGAGTTCCCGGTTTGTTCTCAAAAATGTATATAAACGGAACCGCGTAAAAAATGAATCATTCGTGGAAAGGAATCTTACAGATACAGAGTCATTCCATTGCCCACTCTGGTCACAAGAAAAAGTATTTAATTTCTCTTCTGTCATTTTGAAATCGTGTTGTAGATAATTCGACATGGCTAAAGGCCTGCTTCCAATATCTGTATTTTTTATCGTATTCAGTTTATTCGGTTTTACTGAATTCGTCATGGCTACGACGAAGGATGGCTTCAATATTTACAAAGGTTAGTTGAAATAAAAATTATTACTTAATTAAAAATAAAGTAATGGACACTAACAATAGTAATCAAACGCAAATTAATACAACTACTCTCGTTCAGTGGGTCTTAAAATTTACTTTTTCATTTTGAAATTTCTACGTTAACGCTTAATTCCTATGTCTGTGGTTAACGCCATTATTTTCACCTCACAGCGTCATTTATTTCTTCATTATTTTGATTATAAAGCGGAGATGGTTTACCATAATTCCCGTACGCACCAGGCCACAGGCATTATCTCCGTAGAATAAGAAAGAACACGAGAATCACCTCGTGGACGTGTTTCGTCATCCAAATATTTGTCCAATCGACGCTCAAATTTCCGAAACAAAACTGTGTTCACGAAATTCAAATGGGATGTAGAACTACGATCACCTTTAAAATCTTTAAAAATACGGCGGTGGTTAAATGGAACAATTGTTTTGTAATGGGAATGGAAGGGAATTTCTTTGTTCCATGACTATCTCTTATTTCTTCAACAGTAACCCGGTCCCTTTGATAAAGTTCATCCTGGTTATGTAGCGAGCGACAGTATGGCAGCAGGACAATATCGGCACCATAGGTGAATTGGAGCAGTGCCGGCTCTGAGACAAATGGAACCTGGTGCTAGTAAAAACCCCAAGGGCGCTGTATTATCCTTGGCTCTTTGGCGCCTTGGCAGGTCGGCGCCCGCAGAGGACTGCTCCAATTGCGCCTGCACAAGGTCGGCCCTGAATTGGAGTCTCTTCATCCTCTTCACGTTTCCTGCATCTATTGATGTTTTCCACTCCCAATAGCTGCATGTGTCTTCTAAGATAGCAATGTCCAGTTAGTAGTAGTCCTAACTCCTAACGACATTTTAATTACGAGCTATTTTAAGTGACAGTGAAATGTTCGTGTTTGACCGTTTGATAAGATACCATTTTGTTGTTCTATGATTTTACTTTTAAATTAAATAAAAATACATTTGAGCAAAGAGTGTAGTGGTAGATACTGTGCAGAGTTGTAATAAGACGACCAATATGTTGATATTTCATAGACTAGTCAATTTGTGACTAAACGAATGTTTTTTGTTTTGTTTCTTTCAGATTTACTACGAGGAAAGGGTGAAGACGACGATGTGGCAGAATTAATTGAAGATGGAAGAGGATCAAAAGTTTCATGTGCGTAGCTTTTATAAGTTTACAAAAAAAAAATTCAACATGCTTTTTTAAATTTACTCAACTTATGTACCTATACGGTTTGTTTTAACTTTTGTAGATTCATTTAGTGATAAATTATTTAATTATATTAACTAGGCGCTAATGTTCATTGAATGTTTTAGATTTTTACCGAACGCCGGCACAACTTGGATTGAATTTTCGAGGTGGGGCAAATCCTGCTGATTTGGGCAAGCGGAATGTTAATCGCTTTAAAAGTATGCAACAATTACATATTTTATGCAATTATAATAGTTACACTATATCCTTATAAGAATGTGATTATTTCCTAATTAACACGTTCACTGCCAGCTCCGCCCATAGGCGGAGTTAGCGCAAAACTACCTCAATACAGGAGTATTGAATAAAGTTGGCAGCCTGTAGAGTTATATTATAAGCCA
This sequence comes from Hesperophylax consimilis, assembly GCF_061612785.1. Classification (NCBI taxonomy): domain Eukaryota; kingdom Metazoa; phylum Arthropoda; class Insecta; order Trichoptera; family Limnephilidae; genus Hesperophylax; species Hesperophylax consimilis. Next base: position 23,716,343 of record NC_142849.1, on the reverse strand, counting down.
TAATATTAATAATTTTCTTCGTAGATTATATGCTGGGCAAAGAAAGCCAGGCGGAAGAGGAACTTCAGAAAAGAGGACCAGGAGCACTTTTTGGATGGGCTTTATCAAACCGACAAAATTTGGACCGTGGGTAAGTAACACATATATCGCCTATTTATTGGTCCCTGGGTATTTTTGCGGCTAATTAAATTACATCTCATTGCTTCATTCACACCATACATCGTCTCATATATACCCTTCTGTTATTCTTACCTTTGACATGGGCTGACTAAATTTTAGTATTTGGATTAACAATATCCTCGGGTATCTCCGAGGATATTATTATTTGCAACATCTCTTTTATCGATGTGATGTAAATAATATGTTGTGGAAAGTAGAGGTTCCAAAAAACTTTCTAGTAAATTTTCCATCCCCCTCCCCCTTTTTAGAGTCAAATCCCTTATGTTAATGCTATAGCTATGCCACTGACTGCTAGTTTCACGTGTAATTTAAATATGTATAATCCTCTCGATATGTCATTTTATCATGTACCTATATTCTACTAACCCTGTAAAACACTTTTGACAAAGGTGCTTCATTACCTGACTTATTGCTCATTACTCATTGTTCCTACCCTGACTGAGGAATTGAAATGTTTTGATTCCATCGGTATTTCAATATAAGGTGCACAGAACAACTATGGTCATTGATCTATTCAGCACCAAAGCCCGGCCGGGAGAAATTCGTAAAACTCCCCAACTTGTGTACACGGTTGACATTCTTAACGTCGAATGACAAATTCCATCAATTAAAATTGTTATCATTTTCAGTGGACACTCATTTGACGGCATAAATCGTCAAACTGCCTATGGAGACAAGAAATAATCGTTGGGAAATCTTCAGACCTTCTATCATCGAGATCCTTGGAATAAAATTAAAATGGAATAACGGCATGAACCACCCTGCGAATTGATCCAGACCACTAAACCTTAGCTTAGGTTAATACCGATTATTAATTAAACTTGTTTCAAATTACTATATGTTAAATCTTTATTGGCCTTTGTATGAAAACATGTACCTAATATAAAAAAAATCTTTGAAAAAAAAAATTGTATTTATTAGATATTTTTTACACATGGTATCTCCCTATAACATTGACTAACCGTAAAAAATACTTTGAATATGATAAAACATTAATTTATGTTTAAAAAATAAAATAAAAATAGAACGAAAATGATAAAAATTCATTCCCCGTGTTTTTGAGAAGGGTGTTATAATACCAAAATCATAATATTTAATATAATAATAATATAGGTATTCAAATTATTATGTACACGAGAAAAGAAAACAAATCTTAATAAATTATTTTATAGGCTAGGTTAGGCAGAGTGGTAATCAGCCACATAACATAAATAATCATGACTAGTTTATATTTAAAAAAGTAAAACTTTTTGTAATTACATTATATACTAACCAACTACTGCTGACAAGGCTTATGATATACGTGAGCTAATAATAGCTTACTTACAAAATATTATAGCTACAATATAACAGAAATATGACAGTGTTCCCCTAACTTTGGTTTCGTTGGAGGAGGGGGGGGGGACCATTGTCATGTTCTGAATGAATTTATTAATTTTTTCGTAAATTTATCTATAAATAATAATGTCCGTGATCACTCTGGAAAGAAGCCACCCTGAGCTATAAATGTAGTTTTAACATCTCTAACGTCGATATTAACGACTAAATTGCACGAAGGCGGTCGGTAGAGAAATTACTCCCACGTTCTGAAAATAACAATTAATCTATTGATTTCCCCGAAAATCGCATTCAGTAAAGAAACCATTCACATGTCCTGAATGCAACTATTTATGATTTCGTAACACTATCAGAGGCACTGCTGACTACCAGCTACACTCCATATCCGGAATGTACAGCTGAGCAATGAAGTTTTTGTAATTGTTGTACAGCAAAGCATGATGTAATGTGTAATGTATTATAATCCATTGACAAATAATATATTTCATTATTATTATTAGCTCCAAAAATTAAACTATCGGCACTTTAAAAAAACAATCCTATGTTCAGCATGAAGTGCTTTAATTTTGAAAAGTAAATTTCAATGCTGAACATAGGAATATTAAGACGAGGAGGTAATGGTTGTTGAGAAGGGAACCATTTTCATGATCGGAAAGGACTGGTTGTCATTAAATTATCCTGAATGATTCACGTTCTTGCTAGGTCTGGAAAAAACACGACAAAACGTGAAGGCGGTCAGGAGAAAAAAAAACTCCTTGCATTTAATAAGTTTCTTTTTTTTCGGCATAATACATATATTTAGACAATGGATAGGTAGTCCCGCGAAGCTGCCACGTGGCTGCTTGTCTGCATGTTCTACTTCAATATAAATCCATTTATATTTATTTATGAAGATATGCATACTTTCAAAGGAACAAAAATAAAATTTATTTATTTTATTATTATTATTTTATACAACTATTGGTATTCTCAAAAATTAATTAAAAAATATTGCATTTATGTACAGATTTTCTGTGTGTTATCGTTCGTTGCAATAAACCTACATGTAGGCAGGCAGCCAAGTTTTTACTATTTTTCATAAAATGTGAAAATGTTTACGATTTTCACGAATACGTTATAATTGTATTCATGTTTCACTGTGGAATTTTAAATGAAGCACCTCATTTTATTATTTTCACATTAATCATAAATCACCACAATGATAGATGAACCACCCCATGTGCTTATTTCGATTAATTTACCATCGATTGCTATCGATCATAAATCACAATGAAGCAGAAGGTCCCAACCTATATAATTTTATTTTAGTTCCTACTTCACGTTAATGACCACTTAAGTTGGCAGCCTGACGAATTGACAGCTCTAGATTTTTGACATACACACATAAACATGGCAGCTGCTAGTAGCGAAGGTAGTAGATCGCCAGTAGTTGATAATAATAGTACAAGTTCACCAGAAACGCCCGTGGCAAGGGTTGAAAATGTAATTTATTCAAGAACAAGCTCCATTTCGTCTTCCAATCGAGAAATATGGCCCGAACTGTTGGTCTCAAAGCCAGGAACTCCTTACGAAAGCATCAAATTAAGTAAGTTTTGCATGCATAATTGATATTTTCCTGCTTTCCGATTATCAGACACGACTCACAAAGTTGTGATAAAGTTACTAAGGTAATTTATTAATTTGTGCGTTTATATTCAATGTTGACAACTATTCAAACTTCAATTTGTACAAATTGGCTTCAATATAAAATAAAATATTTTTATTCAAGTTTAACATTTCGAATTCCCTCGACTATACATAGTATATTACTTCGAATTTAGACATAAATAAAATTAAAATTTGATCCTTTGTTCTATGTAAAGTACAATGCAAATAATTGTCATTTGTGAACATATAAATTATTTCATCATACAGTACTTGAATAAAAAAATGTCATCTCAAATATTAGTATTCTCACAAATTCTGTTTATTCATTAATTTTTGTGCAATAGCAAGTATTATTAAAATTTCTGTGTAAAAAAAATATTTTACTATTGAAGTTATTCTGGACAGGTAGTCAACTACCTATTTATCATATTTGACATAAAAAAAGATTTCTGTTTTATCACTGCCGAGTGTTGAGAAAATGGCCAACAGATGGAAGCACTGTCTCTATTGATCCATTTCACCCCTCTTGGGAAGTACTAAACACCCCCATCCCACTGTAGAAGCTTATTCACCCAATCAATAATATTATAACCCTTAAAAATAGACTGGGAACCTCTCTCACTGACTAAGCAGACAAGATCTGTCTTTAATAATAACAAAAACCTTTTAGTAGTGCCCTAAAAACTAATAAAACAAGTTTTTAAACATACAAGATGTAGTGGTTTACCTTTTGATTGTGAATTGAATATTTAAAATGTCATTATGAGGATCATATTGTGACAGTGACTTTTCATTTGGATGGATTTTCGGACAAATCATTTGTTGAATGGTGTTTTTAATAATATATCTCAAGCCGTAAGGCATTTGAAAAAGTATTAGACTTCATCCCTTGAACTGGGTGGAAAAATCGTGAACCATCTTGCATTAAGAATATAAAAATAATAATAAAGATCAATAAACACATTAAATTTATCGATAAAGCTTTTCGCACAGCACATAAAATAAGCTATTTCACGCTTATTTTGCATTAATAAAAGCTTAAAACGAACTTTTAAACACTGCAAGGCTAAACATTGCATTATAATAAATCTAATATAGTTAAATAATCTAAATATTTAACGTGGCGTGCACTTAAAAAACGCTTGCCAAACAGCTTTTTGCCTTCGTAGCACGAACTCACACAAGTTTTTGTCACAAATTCAAATACCTTGCATATTTGTGGTATTCAAAACGCTAATAAAGCTTACACTTGAAGTAAACTAATCGGTGAAATTTTTTTTGCGGCTTTTACACTGACTGAATTTTAAAATCTGCAAAACTAAATTATTTAAATTCGAATAGTATTTTGCACAACGCTTGCAAAATAGGTCTTATAGGCGAAACTCTTCGCTTTGTATGTTACTTTGCCGCGTTTTCTGAAAGGCCTAACCAATGCGTTCGTTGAACTCTCCCGGAGGGAACCCAGGCCCGGTTTCGCCGAATAACCCGACCGATCCAGACATGGCCGGAGCGCAGGACACCATCTACCTGTGCAACTTTAGAGTGTCGGTTGACGGGGAGTGGCTGTGCCTGAAAGAGCTGCAGGATATGGACATGCAGGAGTCGTACACGGCACAGTCGGAGCATGTCACCTCGCCTGATGAGCATGTTTCACCCGTGTTGGGTAAATTAATTGTTAACCCTAGGAATGGGACTTTTTTCTGCAACCCGCTGTCAGAATATTTATGTAACCCCATTTTATTATTATAATATCTTATGTATGTGACACCTCACAAGAGTGCTCCTGTCTGTACAGTACAAAGGCAGGGGAACTATATTGCCACCCGGTTGGGCAGCATTGTGAGGTGGGTTAAAGTAGGGGCTGTAGGAAGGTATTTATTAATACGGGTCTTGAAGAGGCCCGGATTATATGAAGACGAAAAAAACAGATGCCTATAGCCGACTTACACGAAGTAAAAACTCGTTTTCATGAAGCCAACATCAACGGGTGTTCCTCTCATGTCGATTGAGTTTGGCGTACGTCACCGGGGATCAATGCTGCTACATCCTTATAGCAGGCTCCATTGATAAACCCGTAGAACAGACTCGGCATGCCTACATTGCGTCTGTACATTAGACATGGCGATTGGTGTGTTAACTACGGATTATCAGACGGACCGCCCTCCTTTGCACAGAATCAAGGAGGTTTAGCAAGTATTTTGGGGCTCCAGCCCATAGGTGGCTTCCAAAGTCAATTGTTGAACGTACTTGAGATTTGTATGGAGATCACTATTCGAGAATCTCCTATCCCGTTTATGTTAGTTAACACAATAAAAACTTCATATAATAACATAATTATTTATATTAGTCTCTCGGAAGAACCACATAGGCTGCCACACTTCACTTTTATAAATATAATGCACTGGTTTCAACATTAAAAAATAAACAACAACAATTGCGCAATAACCTAAAACTATTTTAATTCCTCCTACGATCATCACAATATGCGGAAAATGTTACTTGTGCAATGATGGAGGACTTAGCTAGCAGAGGATTGAAGCCGTGACTCCTGGGTGGAAACCTAACACTCGGCCACTAACCGGCCAAAAAAATAAGTGTTGCACTTGCAACACTGTTGCTAGTGATACTGACATAGCTGTACCAGTTTTACTTCTGTTTTGTTTCTGTTATCTCTTAATCCAAGGATAAGATATAGTAAAATTGAGGTTAAAATACCATACGTAGTGATGAAACTAATTCATTGCTTCGTATTACATTTTAAACTATCTTTAATCTATTTATTGAAGTTATGAAATTGCTGTAAATATTATTATATTTAGTACCATCCATAATGTTCTCATCTTTGTCAAAAGCGCAGTTCATAGTTAACCCGCCCATGCTAATTTAATCGCTTCTGGGAACAGCTCATATTATGGTCTTATAGAAATCATTGTGTCTCCTTTAGTTTCATGGTGAGAAGTATGATCTAAACGGTTTTAGAAAGAGAAAACACCACCTTTTATATTAGAATCTAGTAACTACAGAATAATTAATTAGCAAACTTTTAATTGGTAGGTAAGTATTGATTGTCTATCTGAAGATGCCTACAAAAGAATTCTTTGTCCGTTATTAATTTTATTGTTTTGAATAAGTCCTTATTTATTATTTATTCCAGACCGTGATCCTGTGGTCATCGAGCGGAGCAACCTGGTCAACATCTCCAAGTTGGTGGTGAAGGAGCTGATAGAGCAGTCGCTCCGATATGGTCGCATGCTGGACACGGACCACCTGCCACTCAGACACTTCTTTATCGTCCTTGAGCACGTTCTCAGGCATGGACTTAAACCAAAGAAGGTAAAAAGATTATACTGGGTTTTTTTTTAAGGTCTGTTTTTCAAATTGACAAGACTTTCCGGCGACTGCCAATTTGACAGCTGATATCTTATCTGTGCTCAGTTTACTATTTTATTTTTATTACTGACTTTTCGTCCCACAATTAATTGGCATTGTGGAAGAGCTTTGGTTTCAACAAGACGGCGCAACACGCCACACAAGATGCAATCAATTTATTGAAGGAAGCATTCGATGAGCGCATAATGTCGCATAATGGACCTGCGACTTGGCTTCCAAGATCTTGTGATGACTTTTCAATTATTTACTGGGTATTTGTGAAATCACTATTCTACACTGATAGACCAGAGATAACGGACGACTTGGGAGACAACATTTGCCTCGTTATTGCCGATATACGGCCCCTATGCTCGAAAAAGTGGTTGAAAATTGGACTTCCACTTTGCGTTTGAGCCAGCTGGGGCCCATGTAATCAATGTCATATTTAAACACTAATGCCAATACCATGGTTCATCTGGGCTGAACATAGTGACTCCTTATGCCGTTGACTGTCTGGATAGCCTTAGCCCCCCTCTTTAACCTCCACCAAATCTCCACCACGCGAAGAAGAACTTCTAGATTTTACAACACTCCATTTTTATGTTCCAAGTTTCGTCTCCTTCTTCTTTTTCTTCTATGTATATAATTTCTCTATAGAGTCCAGCATTGGGCAAAGGCATCCCTCAAATGTCTCCAGTTTTGACAGTTCTTAGCTGCCCTAATCCATTCAAAGCTGGTAGCCGGTAGTCCCTCATCCATTCTTTTTAGGTCATCAACCCATGTTATCTGTGGGTGAACTGCTAAAATTCATACAAAAAAATATGAGGGAACTTAGCACTTTAGTTAGCAATAGAGCCGCTGAATGCTTGTTAAAAATGATGTGCCTTTTTGTTATCAGGGTCTGCTTGGACCGAAGAAAGAGCTTTGGGACATCCTCCAGATGGTGGAGAAGTTCGCCCCTGAAGCCCAGGACATTACAGCCAGTGTCAGGGACCTCCCCACTGTCAGGTGAGGATGTAATCTGATGTAATAAGTTGACCTTCCTACAGGCAGTTGCGTTCACAGAGTTTTTAACCAGGAAGTTTTTAAACATCGAATTACATAATTGGTATTTTAAAAGACAACTCTTTCATTCAAATTATCACCAAGAATGTCTAAGCTGCTTGTCAAATATACAAGTAACCATATGATTAATACATAATTAAAAGCCAATAAAAATTTCCCATATTTTTCCTCTAAATAAACAGACAATATTATAAAAAAGCCAATATATCATTATTTTGTTTGAGTTGTACTAGTTATAGTAATAGAGGCACCAACAGATGGCAGTGATTGTTACATTTGGCAGTGGTGTTATATTTGTGCCCAAAGACACGGCCTTTTTAGCACTGACATAAACAAATAGTCCCTTAAATGCGCATACACACGCGTGTACATTTTTTTGTGTATAATACTGTCAGCATTTGATTATGATATACATGTCATTTTGCATACTTAGTTTCTGTCTTTGACACCTTGAGCGGTCGGAGTGTTGCTGCAGCGCTGGAATTATTATCCACATATTTTTGGAAGTGTCGATTGATTTCTTGCAATCATTTTATAATTTAAATATTTTTATGTGAGTAAAGTAGAGGAGGCAGTGCTTATTTGCCTATATGGATTGCATGCCTTTGACTACAACTACTCAGTTCTTAAGCCCATTGTGTTTTCTTCCATATTTTATCTTATTCTCTTTCTATTTTTATTTTTAGGCTGTTATTATAAGTGAAGATGATCTTTTTTTATTGTTTAGATTTAAATAGTTTATTATTTGTCCACCAGAACGGCAATGGGTCGTGCCCGCGCCTGGCTGCGCCTAGCCCTGATGCAGAAAAAGCTGGCAGACTATCTGCGCGTGCTGTTGGAGCACCGGGAGCAGGCCCTGGAGGAGTACTTCGAGCCGCATGCCCTGGTGCTCAGCGACGAGGCTGTGGTCATCATGGGACTGCTGCTCGGACTGAATGTGATTGACTGCAATCTGTGCGTCAAGGTGGGAAATTAAACTTGAAATACGTAATCTTAAATTTATCTTTCCTCATAATATGACCAGTATATTGAATTACGTATGAATTATATATTACTAGCAATGTAAAATCACACATTTTTATTGCAATTTAATGTATTTTCAATGCTTTTCTTACAAGTTTTATGCAATTAAATATTTGGTGTCACCCTTTATTAGTGCTATTTGGCATGTAGACCGCCACTCCAAGTTGTCACTATCTTCTCATTGGAAAAAGTTGTCCGATTTTCGACCGCAGCTGCAGAAATGTCAATGATATTTTGTTTGAATGCAATGGATTTTTGACAATTTATTTATAATTTTTTACATTTATTTAATTGAAAACTGATTGATTAACTTTGCAGACAGAAATGTTTTTTTAATTCTGCAGGTGTTTTTAATAAAATCTTCAAGTAACTCTACTGACTGCAAAGTTTAGTGTGCCAAGCTATAACAGATTCTTATACTATGGGTAATTTATGGAAAGTTTTTTATGATTAGCATCCCTTGGGTCCAAACAAGTATATTTCTGATTTTCTCTTCTAATAAATCAAAACCAAAATTTCCTCTGAAATCATAAGATTTGTAAGTAGTTACTTAAATACCTATCTACTTAATTATTAAGGCGATGCCATACGTAGTAATGCAAAATCATGTGTTTAGGGTTTGAAAATTTGGTCGCATAATAGAAATGTTTCAGATGCTTTAATTAAATACTGCGAGTAGAATACATCTTGGCCTTTGAAATAATCGAGTATTTTTTTGATAAGTCTTTTTATAAGCCCAGAAAAAAATAATGTATAAGGCCTATGAAAACTGCTTTAAAGTTCAAAATCTCCTACTTACGAACCCATTTTCGGTTATGATTTTATTGTATAATGTGGCAAATTAAGTTATTTATAAAATGATCTTAAAAAAATTAAATATTTTTGCCTGAACATCCACAAAATAAAATAAAAGGCACTTTTTGGCCATGTTTTTTTCTTGCATAAATCAAAACAGGCGGATGGTGTTAAGCGGGAATTTAAACCTTATCGCCTTATATAAAGGGTTGTTATTGATAGCGGCTCAATTTAAAATATTACACGACGTAGTGCATCGCCTTAACATATAAAAACAATAATTTCTTCAGGCAGGTAGGTACCATAATAATGATTATTCCGATATGACAGCTCATAGTAGGATCAACACCCATGAAAACTCTGGTAGGATAAAAAGGTAGTATCTAACACGGCTACCATCTTGAACCGGAAAAAGAATATACAAACAAATTAAGAGACAAATAAAAATGCCAAATGGTTGAGTTAAAACAGTTCGCTGAGCTCAGTCAATCAAACATCTGCAAAATACGATTATTGTTTGTTTTGCAAAATGTATTGGATGTTTTTTTAAATCCAAATGTATTCATTTTTGTTGTTTGTGTTTCTACTTGTGTTCCAGTACCATCCTGAAATATTAAACAAATTTTTTTCTAATTCTTTTAGTAATATCCCACTAATAAACGTTCCAAATTCTCAGGAAGAAGATCTGGACAGTCAGCAGGGGGTGATAGACTTTTCTCTGTACCTGCGCGGGGCCAGCGGAGACCCTGAGCCCCCGCCGCCCCCGCAGCCGGGTCCCCATCGCCGCCAGATCGCCGCCGTGCTGGACCAGAAGAACTACATCGAGGAGCTCAACAGGCATCTTAAGTGAGCATACACCATTGCTTTACTATCTATTATTTATTCAATTGATAAACTGTGTATGCAAAAACTTTACTAATTGAAACGTAAAATAGAAACTGACATAAAATAGTTCATGGAAAGATACATGAGATGTATACCGGTCAGTGGTTGAGTGGGCATAGCGCTTGGGTCTCACCCGAGCGTCGCGTGTTCGATTCCTCGGCTGGCTAAGTCCTCCATCACAACACAAGCAACATTTTCGGCTTTCTGTGGTGGTAGTAGGAGATTTTCAAACATTGTTGGGTTATTCGTAACCTGGGAATGTTTGTCTTTCTTTTTAAAAAAAAAAAAAAAAAAAATACATTATCCAGTAAAAGGGGTACTTTAATTGTTGTATAAACTTCAAATTGTAATAATTTCTCATTGAATTTCGAAATTTTTCCAAGGTATTTTAAATGTTCTATATTTTTCTTCATTTTGAAGATGTCGTAAAAACAAATACCAATTTGGAAACTAGATAAATTTACCTTTTTGATTTTTGTATTCGAAATATTCTTTAATGTTTAAGAATTGCAATATTTTAATTTCAAATATGAAAAAATGAAAAATAAACCTTAATACAAACATTTTTAATCAAAACGTCAAAAAATTTCAGCAAAATCAAAAATCATAAAACACAGACCTTTTATTTTAAATGTTTGCAAGATAACTGTGACTTCAATTTTTATCTCGTTCATACAATTAAAAATGATTAAACATAATAATGACAATTCCCAGAGAATGAACATTAAGGAAGGGTTGTTTCGGAGGATTTGAACAATTCATAAAATTTCAACGTTCATTTACGGGATCTGCGGAAGTCTTATTCAAGTTCTGTTATTATATCATTATAGGCTAGTTGCTTGACAGAACTGAAATAAAAACAGAACTTGAAAAAATCTTCCACAGAACTTGATAATGAACATTGAAATTTGATGAATTGTTCAAATTCTGCGAAACAACCCGTCCTAAGACATTTTGAATCCATTTCGTCATCAATATATGTAAACATTGATTTTACCTACACATGCATAAGGCATTTATATTATTAAGCAACATCACCTTCATGGAAGTTTTATTAAATTCAAGCAGTAAAAGTCAATTAAAAAATAATACATAGGATATAACCTCGCTTTTTCTGATAAGATGAAACTATATTATTCACAATAAGACATTATTGACAGATTAAAACTGACAAAAATAACACAAATAATAGTAAATTTATTGAATTATACTAATATAATATTGAATTGGTCATTAGAAGAGAAATTATTATTAAAAAAATTATTTTGATCACTTGTACCAAACCAACACAGTCATTCGTGGGTAAACTGATGTGCATGACGTGCATGCTCGCGCAAAGGAGCGAATGCGCGTAGATCTGAAAATTGCAATGTTGTTGTTGGTAATAATTCCAACTACATAAACAGTTTACAATCTTTGTACAACGTGTTTTTTTAAAATAGTTATGTTATTTAATCTTATGTATTGTATTGTATGTATGTATATTATATAAGTTGTATCCCACTAAACACTCATAAACGGAACACTTAACCGAAAACTCTTGTAAATTTGTAGGTCAAAAGTAAATATTTTAAAATTTTAACTCTTTGAAGTTTTCATTGAAAACAGCTGCCATATTAGAAAGCTAGTGAGGCTATGAAAATTTCTCACAATGCATTATTTTTTTCATCAAACTATCATATATAGCATAGCAAATGGTTGGAAAAACTGTACATAATTGAATACTTAGGTTTCTGTAATTACTAATTATAAGGACATACTTTTTTAATCGTTTGTTCGCCAGCGTATTCTTAAGGATAATATTAAAAATAAAACTGTCCAAAATCTACGACTCCTCAATGTGTGAGTGTTCTTAGAGGAAAAAGACCACAAATATACAACACAGTGTCGGCCGTAAAATTACGTAATGCGCGCCATGTCCTAGCTCAAAAATGTTTAATATCCCCGGCAGATACGTGTATGTAAATACCCGCATTTAAACCTTCCAACTCTATACATAATTTTCCCACATTAATGTCATCATAAATGAATATGACTTATTCTGAGAAATCTTTCCCCAGTAAATATGCAGAAGACCACATCACTGTTTCTTTATAGTGCATAAAATATGGTTTAAAGCACCTGATAACAATGTAGTCTTAGGTAAAACTTTATTTGATGTGTGGGAAAACACAAAATAAACCAGCGTTTCATACTTTTATGTTCAGAATCATATTAAAAATGATAACGCCATAATTTCTATTAAATGCATTGATAGTGACACCGAAAATCGTAGATAATTTGAAATTTTTTATTTTTGATTTAGTTTCAATAATTTTTTAACTTAAGTAAATAGTAAGGAACTTGAGTTAAAAAATATTTTGGCCTTAAAAACTTATTTTCATATAGATCAGAGGTTCCCAAACATTTTTATCCCGTAGACCACGTTAATTTTTTTTCTGTTTTTTGGGTAGAGCCTTGCTTTCTTTGGCTTGAAGAGCTTTTGTGGAACCCCATTTACATCTCATGCACCCCCAATTTTTTTTTCATCGACATGGACCCTCTGATGGTAAAAATCGACCCCTGGGGGTCGATATAGACTACTTTGCGAATGACTGACATAGATCAACAAGCGCTGATTCTGAAAATATAAGTTTTAGTATATATAATTAAATTATGATGAGATTTAGATCACTCTCATAGTGGTAGCGCTGTTTTAACAGACAATTTGAGATATGTAATCTATATGGTATCCAAATACTTTTTCAAGTAAAGAATGGTAAGTGATGCAAGGATGGCCGACACATATCATGTTCTGTGTCATCACAATTAATGGAAGAAGTCGTTCAATTGAAGCGTTGTTCAATTGAAGCGTCGTTCAATTGAAGCGTCGTTCAATTGAAGTGTCGTTTAATTGAAGCGTCGTTCAATTGAAGCGCGGTCAATTGAAGCGTCGTTCAATTGAGCTGGTACCGTGGCTGCCGCTCTTAATAAAATGAGTCATGACCCATTGCTACAGTGATTACAGTGCAACAGATCCCACGTTTTCTGCCGAAAACAATAACCCACACTCTTCAAGAAGTGAAGATATGACCACAATTACATTTTCATTTCTAACCTGTTTCATGTAAAGCATGTTAAGTGTTTTCAATTAACACGTTTTACACGCTACAACTTTGATTGATTTAAAAGGCTTTTAATGGTATCTACACGCACATGTTTACGTGAATATTTTGTTATTTCATGGCATGTCATGTTATCAATCGATTACATCTTCTGTGATTCACTAGGATCCAGATATCCTTATTATGTATAGACTGAAGACATAAACAGTCACAAGTTAGGGTAAATAGGTAATTCGTAATGTTTTTCTTAGTTCTTATCACTAGTGGTTCCTAGGGGGTTCTGAGGCGAACTAGGTTTTATTTAAATACAACATTAGCTTCTTTTATGACATTTTTTCTTTCATTAAATCAAGTTTTTATTTGTTTTTTTAATATAATTTTCTGGTGGAAGTGAGTTATTGAGCTTAGTGGAGAGATATTTGTAGTTCCTTTGTCCAAAAGCCGTTAAATTTTGGTATATTCAAAATTTCAATCTAGTTGGCTCTTCTGGTTGGTGTTATTAAATTGTATTTTCATTGTTTTTTGATTTTTAAAAATGTTTGATTAAAACATTCTTACCAACATTTGACACTGCAAAAGACAAAAAAGAGGCTTCCTTATGGAAGCTTTTAGGTTGCTCTTTATAATAAAAAATAATTTAAAATCTTGCTAACCACAAACATGATTTGTTTTTGGCAGAACATGTTCTTCATCAGGAAGTTAAGTTAAAGTTAAAAACTACAATACACATACGTAACTGTTTTTTTACAATTGAAAACATGAAACAATTCTTTAAAATACGAAAAAAATTGTTCTGTTGTAAAATATTGTTATAAAAGAAATGTCTCGCGATGGAGATTTCCAGGCGTTTGGTTTTGGAATCGACTGCGCTTATTCAATAAACCATACCACCGAATATTTATATGGAAATAAAAAAACTGCTTACTGTGATTTAAAGAATTAATCCACCCATGTTTCTTGCTTTTATCGTTTAACCCATATTTGCAGATTTTATAAAAAAAAATCATAAAATGAAATTTTTATGTTAGTTTAACACCTGCTAACAACTGTTCAATGGTACTTTATTTTTAATCCCAGGACTTTAAAATAACTTTAATTAAATCGATAACTCAATAATATATAATACTTAATAGAATTTGAGTAAAATAAACATCCACGACTTTTTTAAATGACCACACCATATTCCGGCGTGAACAAAATAATTTTAACTGCTGACATATTGTTTGTTAAAATCTATGAATAATCCCAGCAAAGTACCACTACTGCCATCTCTCGAAACTCAATACATACCGAATCAAGCTAGCAACTAAACATAGTAGCTATTTGCTGGAATTTCAAAATAAATTCAAATAAATTTGCAAAAACTATTTACCTAAATTTAGACGGGCATCGCTCAAGGGCTAAAGCTATGTGACCTAAATTTTGGTAGCCATCATTCGACTGGTTGGACAGTAATATAAATATTTAAATACATATTTTTTTAAATACCTATTTTTAAAAATCTATTCGAATTTCACTTTTGTTTTCATGAATGAAGGAATGCAAATCTTGAAAGTGGAAATTTACCCACTTCCCGACATTCGATCAAACTCATTACGATTGCATTGTCGATGACAATGCATTCTCACAACTTTTGGTGGCAACCACGTATTTTATAGACAATTCTCTGAAATTGGATGACATCAAAGCAGTTAATATACCAAATATATATCACTCCTACCCAATCGGAATTTTTCGCAGCTGTAAGCGCGGTTGACTCCAGTCCCCCGAGAGGAAGGTTCCATCCTCAGTATAACCATATTTTTTTTCATTTTAAAAGACATTTTAAAAGTTCATAGCAGTTTCAAGAGCCATTCCCTGGGGAGGAAGGTTGAATCCTCAGTCCAACCAAAAAAAATACCTTTGAAATTGACTTCCAGCCGGCCCCAAGAGATGGCGCAACTAGGTTGAAAATAGATGTATCTTTATTAAAAGATTGTTTTTTTGCGCATTGATTTTGTATCGTTAATCTATTCTGAAAAAAAAACAATACATAATATATATATATCACTGTCAAATTAAATAGTAAACATGTATATATTTTTCATAATTATCTGATAAATTTAATCTAAACCAATGTCGATAAAGCAACACCAAGTACTTACACATTATCTATAAAATAAATTGCATTATGTATTACACTCCTACCTTTGTAGAACAACACTGAAGACATAGACAGTCACAAGTTACATCACCTGCCCACTACGAAAATAAACAATTGCGAATAATGTCATGACTCATGACTCACTTCACTCAGATAATGTTCTTCTGATTGGTGAAAGTTTTCTTTGACTGGGTACTACTGCCAGTCGGAAAATCTCTATGGTACTAGAAGCATGTCTAAGAAGTTTGTCACTTTGTTTACAATTCACAACTGGCTAATAATTGAGTGACTGTCACAACAGATCATTAATATAATATTATTATTTGATGGCAGTGTTTTAGTATAAATTAATTGAAGTGTTGTCATAATAAACGCAGTGGGTGTTAGTGTGGGTCTTTGGAATGTTGTGAAGTGTGGGAGAACGATTGTTGCATTAATATAACCAAACAAATTGCAGGAATATTTACAAATCATTGTGCATTTTTTCTTCAATTAATATTGAATTGAGCTGTTGTCAAAATGTAATTGAATAATGCAGTTCTTTAGGCATACAAAAAGGTGTTGAAATTTTATGTTTATAAATACGGATTAAATTTGTTTTAATTTTTTAAGAAAAACAAATGTGAATTAGGTTTCCAATTTAAGACATTATTTTATTGTAGTTTCAGGGAACTCTTATTAATAACTATAACTACTTAAGCGTAAAAAGTGGAAACCTTACGAGTGAACTTTTCTTTAATTGAATTGATCTGAATTTCTATTTGGAAATGAAACAGTGTTGAACAGTTTTTATACACTTGAGTGTTGTTTACAAAATTTCTAACAGTAATAAATTGCTAAAAGGTGTTAATTTTTTGTGTTTTAAATTGTTAATTGTGGTTGAAGTGTTTTGTGTTGTTTGCTGGTACGATGTCGCCATTTAATTTTCGTCTGTCCAGTGCCACGGTGACCAATCTTCAGACCAAGGTGGAGGCCCTGACCACCACCAACGCTCTGATGAAGGAGGACTTGGCAATCGCCAAGAACAACATGCTGCAGCTTTGCGAGGAGAATAATCAACTGAAGCACGCACTCGGTGAGTCATTATAAAGTTTTCATCTCTTTTCCAATGTATAATATACATGGTTCTTTGACAAAGCAAAATAGAGACAAAATATACAACAAACTGTATTCTGTTTTGTCATTGTTTTGTTTTGTCACTGTTCTGTTTTGTCACTGTTCTGTCTTGTGACTGTTCTGTTTGGTCACTGTTCTGTTTTATCCAGTTACCAATATACATATTTTATACGATTATGGACTGGCATTGTTCTCTTTGTGACAGTTATATATTTTATTTTAATCCTCTTACTCTCAGAGTGCCCTATCCTTTCAAGTGCCAATTGGCCTAGACCATTGTAAAAACATCAGCAGCAATCTGTTGATGTTAACTTTGATGTAGCATATAAAAGACAATGACATTGGACGCATCATGAAATAAAAAATAAAAAAATTATTTGAGTGACCTATTGCCATCCAAATAAATCTATTTGTGAATCATTATTCTATGATATTTATCTTTTTTTTGGGAACTTGATGACCGAATATAAAAGGGTTTAAAATGAATTGTGGTATGTTGTGAGGCTATACGGGGAGGGGAAAGGAAGGAGACAGGAAAGGGAAGGGAAAGAGATGGGGAAGGAAAAAGTTGAGAAAAATCTGGATAGTCAGATCTGGTTACCATATATGGCTAAAGCCGTTTCAAGCAATGTTTTGATGCTGAATGGTGGTCTTTCACTAGGGTGGTACTTCGAGTATATCCCACTCTGCATTTTTGTTTCCTACTGATTTGCCAAAATGTATTTCTACTTCTAAAAAGGACAAGTCTGATATTGCCTTAAGGAAGGCAAAATTGCTGTGACACGAAGAACTAATATAAATGTTAAGTGTTAACATAATATTATCAGCTTCTGTGGTACATTTGTTTGCAAAATCAATGTATACAATTATTTATTTTATGTCACAAAATATATAATGTCATTTTATATAAACAACTTTATGGATAATCTATTATTATCTTATACACAGTGTCCAGAAACTCATAGTACAAGTGGGAAACTGGTGAATTTACATCACATCGGGAGTCGATTTGTGGTATAACTTTTGAATTGGCTTTCGTTTTCGAGTAAATCGGGCTCAAAGTTGGAATTTTTTAGGTCAAGTAGGAAAAAAAAAAAAAAATTTCACCAATAATTTTTTTTTGGTGTTTGTACATTATGTAGATTCACTAGTTTTCCGTTTGTACTATGCGTTTCCGGACACCATGTATAATTGGTATTATTATTTATCGAGCTTGTTATTACAGAGCCCTTGAGATGATTTTGAACAAAAACGGCGCTATACAAATCAGTCAAATGTTATTATTATTATTACATATTGTGCTTCACACTAAAATCAGGCTTATATTTTTAAATCTCGTACATATTCATTACATTGCACATAAAATATTATTTGTATTTGTTTGTGAATTAAAATGTAAAGTGCATTCACAAGAAATAATTGTAGAAAGTAAAGTTCTTGTTAAATCAAGCATTGCTGACACGATTTTTTCAGC
The DNA here is from genome assembly GCF_061612785.1 of Hesperophylax consimilis. Lineage (NCBI taxonomy): Eukaryota > Metazoa > Arthropoda > Insecta > Trichoptera > Limnephilidae > Hesperophylax > Hesperophylax consimilis. The sequence goes on along the minus strand of NC_142849.1, from coordinate 23,698,204 downwards.
AGTTTTGTTCATTTTTTGCCCGAGTCACATTCTTTTGTTCTACTTACTTCACATTATTTGTTTTATAAACTTTAAATAATATACCAAAATATAATTTTAGTTTACTTTTTTGGTACTAAACCAGTGGTGTAGAGACCACCTGGACAGAATGGGCTATCGCCCGGGAGCAGGCCCTCCAAGTTTGTTAATTGCAAAACATAGTTTGTGCATAAAATGTCATAATTTGCTTTGTAAAATGAGGAAAAACACAAAAATTGTTACTATATTGGAATTTGTAGCCAACAACAACAATAATAATAATTTTTATTCCAAAATGTGGGGAGGTTAATGCAATCCCACACGTCCCATATAGATATACACATTCATTGTACATAGATATGTGATTTTTTTTTTGGAAATAGTCTGAAAATTAATAAAAAATAAACAGTAATTATGTGAATAAAGCAATTTTTTAAGACATACAAGAGATCCAAAAATAAATAAAAATAAACAACAGTTATGTAAATACAATGAACTTTACGAGATACAAGAAAATCCAAAAATAGAAATAAAAAACAAAAGACAATTGTGTAGGGCGTGGTCTTGAGTGAACTTGGGCCCAGCGCTCATTCAGGAGTGGCGCTTGGTGCTGGTAGGAGGCCATTAGCCGCATCCTGGCTCCAGTGACCCGGTGCCTCATCACGCCGGCAAATCCATTTAGACCTAGTTCCGTGAACATTTTCAATGCGCCGCTGTATCTTCTGTATCCAAATATGATTCTACAGGCGTTATTAAATTGGATTCGGAGTCGTTCCGTTGAGCAAGTTCGGTAGTGAAACCATGTCTCACACTTTTACAGGCCAGTACAGAATGCGTTGAACAATGTTTTTTTTAAACATTATTGCTAATATGTAATCATTTAGACACTATGCTGATATATAATGAAAATTAAGAACACAGATTATCAACATGTCACCATTCTGCTAATACTCATAAATGTTGATTATTTATTGCAAAAACAATTAAATTACTTTGAGAAATATTCAATGATATTTTTTTTTTTTTTTTAACAGAGCTAAACAAATTTATTATTTATTTATTTATTACACTCCCTAATGCGATTTTCTTGAAAAAATTACAAGCTATTTGTATCAAAGTAAACACTTAAAAATTAATACAATAAAGAAAAATGTAAAGATAATGACAAAAAAGGTACAAAAAAAAAAATAAAACGTAGAACAAAATACATGTGAACAATGAAAAACACAATAGAATAATGACAAAAAAGGTTGAAAAAAAAAAAAAAACACAGAACAAAATACATATGAACAATGAAAAACACAACAAAATAATGACAAAAAAGGTTGCAAAAAAATATTATGAATACAAATATTCTCACTACAAATATTTTAACAAAAATCCAAATTAATACTTACTAGAAGATATCAATATACTTCACAGTAAATGAAGTACACAATATTTGATAATTACATATTGATGTAAGTGAACTAAATAATATATTACCCCAATTTAAATAAAGTTAAACAACAAGAAAGAAGGTCCAGTTTACAAGCCCCCCCCCCCCCCCCCGGGCCAGTCACTACTCCACTTTAATCTTCATTTTAACATAATAATCTTAATGTTTAGATTAATAATGCATTACATACTTGCTTTCCAGGACAAGATTTGCACCACCGAGACAACAGATTAAGAATTACAGAAATATATTCTACTGAAGAAGAGGTATGCATATTTATCAAAATAATTAATTATTATAATATTTAAAGTCATGTGAATTACGTAATCATAATTATTGAAATTCTTTTTACAATTATTGTGAAATACATTGCAAATTTGCCTTTTGATTTTTTTTTTACTCTGCTTGAAGTACAGATAAACATTCCCGGGTTCGAATAACTTGAAAATATTTGAAAAACTCCTAATACCGTTATTATAAGAGGAAGATGTTGCTTGTGCAGTGATGGACGACTTATCAAGCAGAGGTATTGAACCCACAATGCCTGGGTGGAAAACAGACACTTTTGTTTAATTAATTAATTTTATTATCAGGAAAAAGCAAGCAACAAGAGTTTGAGCGGGAGCGACAAGGACAGGAACAAGGAAAAAGAGACAGACAGTGAATTGATGAAAGTCGTAGAGGAGGAGCGAGCCAAGCGACATGAGATACAGAAGGAAATGGAACTGCAGGTAAAAACACAACAATATTTAAAATTCATATGAAGGTTATGTTGCAGAAACACAAAACCAGTGAAATTGAACCTAATTTACTAATATCGAGTACCAAATTGTGCACCAATGCTAAGTTCGTCGATAATAATTTTAATACATTTGTGGTACTTAGATATTCCGGCACATTTGAATGTGTTCCATTTTTCAAGAGCACTTAACTAAACGAAGATTTTTCTACATATTTGAATGTGTTCCATTTTTAGAGTACACTTAACAAAGATTTTCCTGCATTTTAGAATGTGTTCCATTTTTTAAATAAAGACAAAACTAAATCAGTTGTTTTGACAGATATATTATAGGCGGGAAAACAAAGTTCTACAATGGAAAACAGTAATGTGAGGATAATTAATAGGAAGAAAGATAAAAATGTTTTATAATGTATTTTATTTGTTTTTAATTAGATGTGCCTGAAAGCAGAGATGGAAGTAGCCATGAAGCTCCTGGAAAAGGACATTCACGAGAAGCAGGACACCATTGTTTCCCTCAGGAGACAGTTAGACGATATCAAACTCATCAACCTCGACATGTACAAAAAATTACAGGTAAGACTAGCATAAAAATCAACACAAAAATACTAACAATGCAAAATACAATTAACAAAGAAAAAATATGTTACATAATGCTATTTTTATTTTATCTTCGCTGTGAAAATAATTTGGAGTCAATTTTAATGTAATATTTTAAGTCTATTTTTATGATTTTGACCTTTTAGAGCTCTTTGTGAATTTGAGGAAATTCTTATTTTTATTAATTTGTGGTTTCCTCAATCTCTTTGAACTTTACTTTGTTTATACACACCCACACCATTTGCTAACATTATATAATAATTATTTTAGTTAACCGTGTTTTTATTTTAATGTGTGTACACCATGTTTCGAATTTGTCTTTTTATATTTGTAAATATATAAGACAATTGAGCATATTGTTTTTGATATTACATATTGCTTAAAATTCTTATTGTTTGGTTATTTTGTGCATGCTGTAAATTTTGTATTCTTCCGTATTTTAAACCTTACTCTTAAATTGTATTTAAATAAATAAATAATATTTTTTTAACTGTGGAACAATATTAATCGTCAAGTGATATGCATTAGAAATAACGATTTTTTTTATTTATTATTACATATTGGATTCGAGTGCTAGGATTTTCCGCTAACTAGGCATTTGTTTTAACCTCTGACCTATTGCGACATCCTTCAGACCTACCGTGTTATTTATTAACCTTAATTCATGTTTTGTCCTTTAACACATCGCGGACACAACGTCTATTGACATTGTTTTAAAGGAGATGTCATATGACGTTATACAACAAACAGACTGGGAAGTCAAGTTTTGTATTGCAGTAGCATGTAGCTTATCTATTTGTGTTACAACGTGAATACTTCTATATTTGATACCCAAAGGCGTTAATTTTATATAACTGATTTTCATTCACTTCGCAAAACACATCTCCTGTGACAAAAGACATATAATAGCGTGTGTCGTATCACAAAACTCTTGTTTTCCGGCAAGTGTCTATCAATGTGTTAAATCTCTATCGAGCACTCACATGGTTATTGCTGTGGCGTTTTTCTAATGTGGATGACTTGCTTATTAATATTGTTTCATCACTATGCCTTACCAAAATCTTGTCTTTAAAACATTTACAATTTATTTAGCTAATATTTTAAATATTGTTGTCAATATACAGGATGTCCAGGGGTAAAGTGCGCTAACTTCGGGGGGGTTATTCTACATGATTTTAGAAGTGAAAATCATAAATAACTTTTTATAAATTCCAACATTTTAAGATAGTTTTTAGATAAACATTGGAATTTCGAAAAAAGTTATCCATCCCTTTTACTTCTACCATTATGTAAAATCACCTGCTGAAGTTAGCGCACTTTACCCCTGGACACCCTGTATATTACATTTGTTGCAAATCTATCTTTGTGTAATCTTTGACCAATTTTCCAAATGAGAAAAAAAACAGGGTTTTTTCACTATTATGTAAATGTTTTTTCATGAAAACTTTTGTGCTGATTTGAAACGATTTAACACGATAATGGATTTGTAACAAAGATATTTTCATAATGTACTACCCTTTGATATTAGTAAATTACGTGTATTGATTTATCCCCTTTGCAATAAACAATATATTTTCTGCTTGATTGTTAAAAACTGTTTTTAAAACACTCAGTCTTTGCTTTTAAAATTAAAAAAAAATAACTAGCTGTCCATATTGTGTATTATTGTAAAATATTAAAACATGCCTTTTTTATACTCCGACCATGGAGAAATTAAACTAAGTGAGATCGGGAACTACAGTTTATTTGATACATTTATAGTTCCTGATTTCATCATCGGAAATCTCTCAGTGGTTGCTCTAAAGAAGTTTTTTTTCATGGTTTTGCCAAATATTCAGATAAAATGGTTTTATAACTAGTACATGTTGTAATTTTTTGTGCAAAAGATTTGTATTTCTGTAAGGCGCATCGATTTAATAATAAGCTCTTTTAAATATGATTTAATTAATATTATTATTATTCTCTGTTGACTGAGAAGCAATCATTTTATACAAATAGGTTAAACACAAAATGTCTTGCAATGTTAAGGCAAGTACACAAGACACACAGTGTACACACAATGTTATCGCTTGTACATCATCTGCACTCATTTAAAAGTGAGAATTTGTCTTTGAAAAAAACCTGACAGAAATTAAATCTGTTTTTGGGAATAGAACCGGTGTCGATGGAATGTGTGGGAGCTGTAGGGTAACTTAGGCGAAGCTTAATGCTAAATCACTATTTTGATTAATCTTTCTAACAAATTGTTGTACATTATGAATACCAAAAAATATGCTTTAGATAAATTGAAGGTTTTCCTATCGTTTCGCTTGAGTAGAATAAAAAAAAAAAAAAAAAACTCAGTAAAAAATATAAATGTAAACTACTAAAAACAATATTTTTTCAATAGAAATGTATGAACACGTAAAGGAAACAACTTTAAAAAATACAGTATTATAGCTAAGATTATCTGTGACAATTTCACTTTATTAACTTTTTTGCTTTCTTATTAAATTATTTACAAAATAAATAAAAATCAGTTTTATGCTTGACATCGAACGTTTGTAGACTCCGCTTGTCAAGCGATTTTAATGCCTATTACCTACAATATAAGGTATACCAAGAATATACACATTTTTGGCTTTTAACTTCCTCTTGAGGATACATGATCTAACTAAGAGCTTTATTATTGTGATCACAATTGGGAATTTTTTTGCCGGTTGCAAAGGTATAAAAAATGTAAGCACCAATGAGAGATGGACGGTAAAATGATCAAACTAAACACTGGACACTTTAAAATTAAACCCGTATAATTAAGCATATCACATTATGATATTAGTTTTTGGAAATGATTCTTTCATTAACAGAGTTATCAGAGTTATAAAGGAAATATTTTTGGACATTCTTGTAGTGAATCATTTTTCTTTTCATTTTTATACTTACTGTTTAAAAATATTTATTAATGTGCAATAGGTGTTGTGGTAGATAGATTTTAATTGGCTGTCAACAATTATTGTATTAATGCAAATTTTTCAAAAAAAGGAATGTGAAATGGAACTCACGCAGAAAGGAGAAATGGTCTCCCGTCTGCAGTGCAAAGCTGAACAGATCGGTAAAATTCTAAATAACCTCGAGAAGTACAATCATCTGATCAACCACGACGGGGAAAAGAACACAAGATCGCCCACGGTGTCCGGCGGAAATCTGAAATCACCGTCGGAAAGCAAAATGTCTGGGAGAAATGTGCTGAGTACGGCTGCCAGTACGGATTCGGGCAAGAAGAGCAAAGATACAGATGGGCCGCCGCATAAAAAGCTGGATTTGAAAGAGATCCCACCATTTAAGATGAAATCTAAGAGAAATGAAGACACACCCTCTTCTCCTGTTGGACCGGGAAATGCTATAACTGATATGTAAATAAATGATTGATTGTTGCGAGGTATTTAATCAATCATTTATTTACATATCAGTTATAGCATTGTAAATAAATGATTGATTAAAATATAAAAATATAGGCACCAAAATGGCATCTAAACTTGTTCAAACATAATATTTACACCCGGGAAGTTTAATCCTAGTTTGAATCCCCGACACAGTTGACATTGTCATCATATCTGTAATGAGAACCATTTAGAATTTGTTGACATTTACCTCTTCAAATAATTATTCCCATTAAATGCAGATTTTTCAGGTTGACCAAATTTTAGTTGTAATTTTAATTTAACCAATCTCTTGCACAACGGCTGATCAAACAACCCTGTTTAAAATTAGTCAGAAAATTAAAAATGGCACCGATTGCCTATTTGATGAAATGTTCTTATGAGGTACTGTCAACGTCTTGGCATTTATATAGGAAGGTGTTGATAAAGCACAAGCTTCACATGATAAATTGTTTTCAATACACACTGACATTTTTCATACAAATTTTTAACTGCTTTTTACGATAAGTACCTACCCACCTGTATTATCTTAAAATTATAATCTTTTCGTGCTCATATTGTAGTCACTCTGTATGTCTTCTGTTCAAGCCAATACACAATATTTAAATATCAGTCTATTTGAAGCGATTTTTTAACATAACATTTTTTTTTTGTGACAATTCACACAGAATATTTTTATATTCATATTTGATATTTAGACGTGTTTCAAAACAAACTAAATCTCATCAATTGATGCAAGATACCAAGATTAACTTTAAAACCAGATCAAACCATGACCGTCATCATTTGTAAACCGAAATGGTTTTAATGAAAAGTATAAATATGATAGAGGTTATTTTATCATGAAATAAATAATGCTTTTTGTTGCTTTTTGACGAGAATGTTTACTTTCAGCAAAATTATTGATTAGCATAATTTGTACATTAATGGTGAAAGTGGGTGGCCAAAAATTATCTGTCACGAACATAGACATATGAATATTAGTAGACCTGCCCTAAGTGATTAAAAGCGTATTATCCCCACTCCCCATACCGGTTCCATTGGAGCCGGCTGTGCTCGCGTATGGCCTCAAGTGAAATTTGAAAACGTGACGTCATCATTCTTGTGCGAACTATGGTCGAGGCATCATCGGTTCATTTTACGAAATAACACGGCAAAATGTTGACTTGTGATATGAAAACTTGTAAAAATAGATGTGAAAAAGAGAATAAACCCAATTGTCGTATTACATTCCATATATAAGCATTATTTTACTTTATTTTAAGCATATTCACATCGTATAATATGAATCAGTTGTTACTATCACATCGAGAAACGTCTGGACGCGAAACACAAAGCTGGTTGGTTGCTGGGAAGTAAATTATGAACATTTATAAAAGTGTCTTAACTAAATACTTAAACGAAATATTCGACTGTGAAAATAGAACCGAATTTTTTTGCCGAATTTGGACTTCGCAAATTTGTTCATAACGTGGCGAGTAATTTGCGCTCCCATGTAAAAATGTCTATTCATTCAATAGCAGATTTTACTTTTAAGAAGTAAATGGTGATATTATAATGCGAGATGCCTATTTACTGTCAGATTGATTTATTGACGAATCACAGTCAGCTTCACTCCCTTCGTTCTTCAACAGTTGATTTTACCCCTCGCCATTATCTTCTCGTCTATTAATTCCTATGTCTGTGGTCACGAATGAATAATTCATGGCGTGCCGTGATTTAATGAACGCTCTTCTCCAATACCTTAATAGTTCATTAAGCAATCCCAAATGTATGAGTTTTTTAATGAAAAAAAATTGATACTAAGTATTGATTATACTTTTCAAAATTGAAATAAAAAATGCACTATTGAATTGTTAACCAAAATTTTTCATTAGGATGTAAGTTATTCACCAGTTGTAAGGCGGCTACAAGTTAAGTTGTCTGGTGTTTTTTGTTTGTTGAAAATGGGCATCCTTCTTTTTAATTAGCGGTCTAATTTCTAATCTCAATCTTTGTTTCCAACGTGACGTATGTATTTAAATTCGAAGTCGGTTGGCTTCGATCTGGCTGTCATTTGAATAAAATTAATGAACTGTTATTAATTGGTCCTTCATTCAATTCTGCCGTTAATGGAACAAAATCATTTGGAGAATTGTTTCTCTTGGGTCTTTTCGGTTTTATTGACAAAATTGCGTAAAATTAACAGCAGAAAATCATTGTTGACAGGAAGCCATCTTACCACAAATAAACTTACAAATGTAACGGTCGCTGTTAACACTTACATTAGTTAAACTTCCGTGAGCGTTAATTACCATATGTTGATTGCGTATGCAAACGCACTTGTAAGTAACTTACGTAAGACATAAATTTTACTAATTGGTTTTACCAGCCTAAAAATGGTGTTCAGCATAGTGTGTTATGTTGTCGAGTTAATTTTTGGCTGCCCTGAATAAAAAAAATGATAGTTTGTATGTATTATGAAATCATATATATTTAAAATTTTCAAGAATCCATTTGTAAACTGCTTTATGTCTTAAACACTATTAGTGAGAATCTTCCTCCATTTCATATAGAAATGTATTTTAGCAAGTACAATTTGTTACAATAATGTTGTCATTGTTAATCCTAAATTGTAGGATTAAGTTATAGAAATTGTTTCACTAGAAAAAGAAATAGAATTTCACCATTGTACACTTACAAATTGATGTTGTAAGCAAAATATTTGATAAATTTACTATTTATTACCAAAAGGAATTGAAGAAAATTTATGATATTTTCACTAATTGTTAAATTTGTAACAAATTAGGATTATTATGTAATTAATGTTAAACCTACGGTTATAGATGTGAGATACCTAACTAAATTCATAAATTGTTTTAAAAATTATCATCTTTTAACCCATTGAGTACCAACTCCAGGTCAAGTCAGGTCAGTCACAAATAAAAATGTGTACTGATATTTCTGGCATTTTTTAGTCAAATTTATAGTTCTATATCTCTATGATGAAGTCATCAGAGTAATTTCTATAAATTTCTTTACATACTTTACTTTCAATAGAGGAGGAAGTCAACTTTAAGTACGCAATTAAATGGGTATTCGAGGCCCGATTTATTCTTGAACAATCCGGTTCTCAATGGGTTAAAGTTTTCTCTAAAGGCAGTGACATTTTAAAAACATCTGAAGTTTATGAGTCATTAAAAATTTTGACAAAACATTAATCGATGTTTTCGTAACAATGATGACAAGAAATCCATTTGCACCAATTGTATGTTTGATGTTTCATGTTTCATGGTCTTAAAATTTAAACACATTCAATTCATTATAACTCAGTACTAATATATAAAAAGCACCCCTTTGATACTATTTAAATACTTTTTATTAAATAAATTATTGCCAAACAAATTAACACCAGAATTGAAAAAAATTAATGTATGGAATTTTAGCATAATTTTTTTTTTCATAATATTTTTAGTATCAGTCACCATGTATTTTAATTTATTATTATTATTTAATTAGAAGTTAAGATCAATTTAATAACAGATTATTTGGCATTCCCTGTAGCTTCATATTTGCCTTTAGGTGTTTTATATTCAACTAATCAAATTTGTATTGGTATTAAGATAAATTATTTTTGACTTAATTTTAAAGTTATTTGTAGGTACTATAATAATTGATGTTTCCCCAGTGACCATAATATCTGTAAAAAGGTTTAATGAGAGATATGTAAATGCACAGCTTTTAAAAATTATATTATAAATTTATTTTTATTAATTATTTAATTAGGTTTAATGTAAAATTATTGTTTTGTTTATGATTGCCATTTGTTTTAGGTGTGCGAAAGTTCCTTGAAACATAAGACAGAGTTGATAACGAAATTGGAGGAAAAGACTGAATCTATGGCGAAAACTATTGAACAACTTGATGGGAAGTAGGTTACAAACGTTTTGTTTATTTGTACCATCTTGCTAACACAATAATATATATTTTTATGCCAACTAACTTAGCTTACACAAAGGCTGTGGGATTTAATATGGGTTATCATGATATCTGTTTTATTGGCGGAGATCATTTATATATATACATTATCTATGGTCTGATTGTCTGTGGTATTAATCTATGATTTCTATACCATAGACACAGCTTGGTTCACATTCTGTCATTAAATCAGATATCAGGATTGGTGTGATAGACGAAAATACGAAATATCAAGTGGGAACAACTCTTTTCACATATATTTTGGATACTTGAATCTAGTCTTAGTCAATTTGGTATCGCGGATCTCATAGGCAAATTTAGTATCTCATAACTTAGCATGTATAAGTTTGACTGGGACAAATTTTCAAATTTTTATTTGGTTCTGAAATGAGCAAGAATCGTAAAAGAGATTACAAAAATCAATTGCGAAATAAACTCATCGAAAGTGAGTATTGAATTTTTACAATGAAAATAATTATTTTTTCAATGTGCATGTAATAAATTGCATGGGAAATAACATTCAAAGAAGTTAAAAAAAAAATCGCTGAAATAATTAGTAATACCAATTTTATCAACATTAATTTGTTGATTGGTAGGTCATGTTGGTGCTTTTATTTTTCTTAAGTTTATTTTTGAGTTTGAATTTTGAGCCGTTTGATTTTTAAATCTTACTTGGGAGGCACAAATGGACTCACATTTGAAGATAAAGAATATAATTATTGCTTAGTGTGAAATGTTTTTATGCTAACCTTGAATTAAATTGGTTATAATATCATACATTTTAAGATATATGTCTAAAGAGGTTATAGTAATTTATTCATTCAATTAATTTATTAAGATAAGTTGATAAATTTGTCCCACTAGTGAATAAATAAATAAATGTAAATCTAGATATTGGCAAACCTACGCTATAAGCAGCTGACATGTTTATTTGTATGGAAAAAATGTAAAATTAGTTTAAATTTTTTTATTGTGATATGTAGGCTTTATACGTTGAAAATATAAACGTAGTTTTACGGAATATCAGTATTTATACTTTGTAAGTTGTCAAGAAATTGATTTTGAAACAATTTTTATATTGTGCTAATTGAAAATAATGTGCTTTCAAAAATGTTTCGCTAAAATGAGATTTCAACGCTTCTGTACAACTGTTTGTTTTGAATAAATCACTACGCATTGAAATTCAAGTTTTTCAATCATGTTTTTAAATTTGTCCCCTTTTATTTTTTTGGTTTGATTTTATTTTGTAGGTTTGCCACTATCTTTTTTTACACAATGTTGGTAGTAGAAAGTTAAAAAATTAATATTTTCGTAAATTTAAAAAATGAGGTTTTGCTATTATTTATTTATTTAAAAAAAATTAAACAATCGTACAACTCCTATCTTTCTTTTACCAATATTAATTTTATTTATTTTTAATTTTTATGTTATATTATTTTTTATGTTTTAACCCTGAATAATCCCATAATATTTGTTAATATGAAATATACACAAAAAAAGAGATAAATATTTTGTCTTTGAAGAAGAGATTACATATCATCTTGCTCTCTATACCAACTAACCAATTAAATACCACACCATTTTAACTAACAAAATAACACACTATTTTCAAGTGGGCCGAGAGGATGGACTGTTACAGCTTGGCACAGTTAACTTTGCAGTCAGTGGCGTCGATATTGTAGATTTTGCGAATACAAAAAAATTTATCCATTAGTCGAACTTGGTTATAACGATTACGGCAATAGTGAGTTCACGGCTATATTAAGTAATTACAAAACAATATTTTAGTTCAGACTTATCTTTATATAATATAATTGTTGGCTGTCGATTCACTAATATACAGGGTGTATCGGCACGTACCCGACAAACTTTAACCAGCTATTCCTTAGCACATTTGGAGTAAAAAATGTTATGGGCACTTTGCTGTCCGGTAACATTTTTTTTTCAATTAAAAACAAAAAACTAAAAAATTTCCACACTCCCTCACTGTCATTGGCATTGCTTCTCGTGTTCAACAGCTGTTATTAGCAAGTATGTCGAAAAGCGTCTTCGCTCTTTCGTACACACTAAATAATAATATTTAAAAATGAGACGAATGGTGCCGTGCCATTTCGTTGTGATTGTAAAAGCGCGCCAATGTAGGTACATATGTACATTATTCAACGAAACTCGAATAAAATATTGCCAGATGGGTTTTCAAACTTTGACAAAAATAAAACAGTGGTGACATGTGGTGAAAATATGAATAATAATTTTTTTATTAAAAAAAAACGTTACCAAACAGCAAAATGGCCATAACATTTTTTACTCCATATATGCTCAGGAATCGCTGGTTAAAATTTGTCGGGTACGTGCCGATACACCCTGTACAGTGCAAATAATTTTGTTAACACAATTTCTGAATACTTGAATAGATCGGTTGGGACTGAAAAAAATAAAAATAATTTGGTATTATTCTCAAAGTAAGTAGTAACAAACAAAGGTGCGGTATAGCGCGACGGTTAGTTGCCCGGCGCTTGCGAGAATTTCGTGTCCCGTTACGGACGGATTCATATTTTTATGGCACTACCTGTGTAAGATTGTTGACTATGTGAAACATTGCTTTGCCTAGTTTTCAAACAGCCCGCGACCTACAAGTGGATTTTTGTTTTCGTTGAGGGGGAGGGGGTTAACAGCGAAATTGAAGATGAAAATTGAAGATTGAAGCGAGGTTTCTGTTGATTTCTTAGAATTTGGTATTATGCAAACTGGTTCTTCAAATTTAGTTCCATTTAGGACATGCAGCATAAATTAACGAAAACTTTATAAAAAAATGTTCTTAACCAGGGTTTTCAAGAATTACCCCAAACATTTTGATTTTTCTCTATAGCCAAGTGGTCCGAATGAAATTGACATGCGGGCCGCAAGAATTGGGCCGCGGGTTGTGCATAACAGGTTTGTGACAAGTAAAATTTTACAGCAGAAAACCATAACAATCCGGCAAGCTAGTTATTTATGGCAAGGGAGATTTTACAAGCGGTAGGATACGCCCAAGCTATTAATAACATAGACAATTTTGTGATATTTTCATAGCTAAGCTTTGAACCAGGTGATGATATTTGTAGTGTGTTTCTAGGAAACTTTGAACCAGGTGATGATATTTGTAGTGTGTTTCTAGGAAACTTTGAACCAGGTGATGATATTTGTAGTGTGTTTCTAGGAAACTTTGAACCAGGTGATGATATTTGTAGTGTGTTTCTAGGAAACTTTGAACCAGGTTATGATATTTGTAGTGCGTTTCTAGGAAACTTTGAATCAGGTGATGATAGTTATAGTGCATTTTTTTTGGAGGGGGAAATTGAGAAGCAGGATAGCGAAATCTTTAAAACAATCATTGATTATAAATTTGGTTAATAAAAGTGATATTTTCAAATTTTTTTTTATAAATATACCTACTCGTATTTTGAAAATAAATTGTACATTTGCGAATATATTGATAGTAGAGGTAGGTAGGTAGGTACATACGACTTTTAAAAACCTATAAGGAATATAACGAGTATTGGTTATAAGGAGCGAATTTAGTCGGTCCCCTCCTGCTCGTTATAACCATGTTTGCTGTATTTAAAGAATGCTTCATTCATTGGCCAGTTCCTTCTTTGGCCGTCTGCAAAGTAAAGCGTGTCAAACTATACACTACTCTCTTTGCATAATCAATAAAATACTTGAGTAAATGTAATAGAAAAGTGTGCATGAGACTATGTATGAATGAGAATAATGAAATTAGTGTGTGCCAGGCATAGACATTTAAAATGATAGACCAGCCAATCGGGGAAAGGGGAACGGACCAATTTGCGCAGGATGCGACGTGACGTTAGTAAATGAATCTGACAGTATACAGGCAACTCGCATTGTAATATCACTATTCAGTCCTCGAAAATAAATTCTGCTTACGAATTACTAGCCCTTTTTACAATAGCGCGCAAATTGCTGGCTGCGTAAAAAACTTAATTACAAATTCCAAATTGAATAAGCAAAAGTTCGGGCTTGTTTTTGCAAAATTGAATATTTTGTTACACTTTTAAAAATGTGTTATAATTTATCCACCTCTCTCATTTTTATCCTCGCTACGCCAGGCGGTTTGTTCAAAAATGAACATTCAGATTGTGCATAGTAAAATCCTACAATGTACTTTGCTTTTCTTTAGAGAATTTTTCTTCTTAGGGTCTAGTTATTTCAATGTGCACTCTTCGGCCGTCAACATAGGTCAAAAATATGGTCACATGGTTTGCCTCCAGCTCGTGAAAATGATACCCAGATTTCGTGTTAGGGCAAGTCTATCAATTTGGATGTCTATGGACATTTAAAGAGGTTAACCAGAGTGTGACTGCTACACAAATAAACTTACATTTTCTACAAAACCTACTTGCCCTAATGATGAACACTGCAAAGCTCTCAGAAATGTTGGACCAATAAGGAGGAAGAGAAGCATAACATGGCTTAATATACCAAAAGTCAAACAATATATTATTTCTTACACCACCATCAACAAAGTGCTGGTAAACGAGCAAGATAATTTCACTATTATTGCCGAATAATTGACTTGGCCGTCAGTAGTCTTGCAGGGCGGGGTGTTTGTCGTCAATATTGTTGTTTTCCTTCAAGACAAATTAACAATACGAAAAGTGATCTCCTGCAATAACAAAACTTGTATAAACTTGAAGAAAAATTCGCTACTAAAAAGTATTTATTAATCATTATTTAATAGCGATTAATATCGCGTTCTAAGTGGCAAACAGAGACGCACATATGTAACAGAGCTGGAAGGAAATAGATTTGACCAGTCAATATTGTCGTAACATCGCTAATTTACTCTCAAGACATGGCAATATGTCGAAACGAATAGGCAATTCACAACAATCTTGTGCAATCTTGACCAACAATAAGGAAATCTTGACGAAATACTGTGCCAGCAAGAAATTGTCGTAAAAAGTTGCTCGTTTATTAGAACCTTAAGAATTTTGATTGGTTATTGGTTTAATTTTAATTGTTCACTAACATTGGTGTTAAGGTTTGGTGGTTTGTTTATTTTATAATGTTTTTATGGATTTGAATTTCTATCTATAATCCTTCAACATGGTCATGTTTTCAGATTAAATTTAGAGAAAGATGCAAAGGTAAAGCGAGAGGAAATGTCTAGAGTGCTGGGGGTGAGGGCAGCGGAAGCCGAAAAAGTGGCTTCTGCAGCTGAAAGTGATCTCAGGATAGAGAGAGAGTGGAGGATGTCATTACAGGTATGAAGTTTTCAATTAAAATCTTTTTAGTTTCACATCTGCCTAATTCGAAGAGTGTATTCAAATGCAATAGATGATCGGAGCTTCCATGGCGATAAGCAGGCAGCCCACATCGCATTCTCAACCGTTCCTATGTGAAATAGCATAGGATTGCCAAACGGCGCCTGGTGCTAATAAAAACCTCGAGGGCGCTGTATTAGGTCTTAGGTATTATCAGCACCTTGGTTCCTGTGATCCTTGGCGCCTTGGCAAGTTGGCGCCCGGAGCGGACTGCTCCAACTGCACCTGCACAGGGCCAGCCCTGAAGAAGGCCCCTCTTCCATAGGGATATGCAAGTATCTTGATGTATTGTATTTTGATGACTACCGCCATACGTCTGTGTGGGTTTGTGTGCTTTAGATCAATGTTAAGAACAAAACAGTCAACGATGAATGGCAGGATATAAAAATTACAGCTAGTTAGTTTGGTTGTGAGTGAAGTTATGAAAGCATTCTAGTTTTGACACTTAGAATTCAACAATGATTGGTGGCGATACGGGTCACGTGATTTCAATAAGGACGTGTATGGACTGTGCGCGACAAATTTGTAATGTGAGTACACAACATGAGATACTTGCGTATCCTTGTGGAAGAAGTGTCTAAGTTGTCATTTAAATGAAACAATTTAGCCATGTTTTGAATTTTGCATAATTGCCAGACTCACAGTGGTAGAAGTGAATATAATATGAACCAATATACATATATTAACAACGGATCGTTTCACAGAATTTGAACAATTCATAAAATTTCTAAGTTTATTTCATGTTCTGTTATTATATGATTATGGGCCAGTAGCTTCACAAAACTTGAATAAAACTTTCACGGAACTTGAAAATTATTTTAATTTATATGAATTGTTCAAATTCTGTGTATAAACCCGTTTTTTATAATTCAACCATGATATTCAGTTTTTATTTGATGTGTCCTAATTGTATAAACTTATCATGATTGCAATTTTGGTTGTTGTAATAATTAGGTTTACAACTTTGCTAAGTCTAGTAAAATCACCAGATAATGTCATACATTATTGTTATTTGCGTCAATATGTAAATGTGTTTTTTTATAAATTTATATAATGTGTATTTTTATTTGCAGGAAACAATGATGAAAGACAGGGACAGAATATCAGAACTGCAACAAGAAATTGAAGCATTAAAACAAGTTGAAAAGGTATATTTTTTTTGATTTTTGGTTATTATTTTTACTGCATTCCCAATTATGTACACAATGGGTAGCGTATATTAAAATTATCTTTATGTATGTATAGCTTTAACCAGTTCAGTCACAATCAGTTCTTACTCAGTCTATGATTGGGTCGCTCCCAGTTGGTCATGAATTCGGTTACCTCACATCCTTTAAAAAAATGTATTAAATCCACATTGGAAGCCCTTAGAATTTTTGGGGTTTGCTGGGCGGACGGTCTTTTTGAGGAAAGGAAGTAGTGAATCTGGGTATTGAGGATGAGGATCGAGATGTAAGAGGGGGAAACACAGACAATCATTCCACATTCCAGTCCATTACGGTCTTTGGGATCTACAGGGTTTTCTAATAAGAGATGTTATTTTGAATAGCTCGCTATTTCGGTAGATGTTACTTTTGAAGCTGTCATTTTTTGACATTTGACAAGTAGAAACTACCCCATTAATAAAAATGGAACGATACACGCTTCAACAACGCATTGAAATTATTAAAATTCACTTGCGTGAATCAAATGCAAATCATCTTGAGTGATGAGGCCCATTTCCACCTCGGTGGCTTCGTCAACAAGCAAAATTGTCGCATCTGGGGCTCGGAAAACCCAAGAGTTATTGTTGAAAAGCCTCTCTATCCTCAAAGTGTGACTGTTTGGTGCGGTTTATGGTCCGGCGGAGTCATTGGACCTTACTTTTCGAAAATGAGGCTGCAGCAACAGTTACGGTGAATGGATTGCGCTATCGAGAGATGATTAATGATTTTTTATGGCCGGAATTGGATGGTATTGATCTGGACAACGTTTACTTTCAACAAGACGGCGCTACGTGCCACACAAGCAACGAAACCATTGATCTTTTATGATTGAATATCAAAATAACACCTCTTAATGGAAAACCCTGTATAAGATCATATGGGCACTGTACAAAATGTTTTTTTTTCATGCTTTCCCCATATGAAAAATCGATGCTTTACACTTTGCTACTTATTATGGTATAAAACTTTTTGTTACAGGTTAATTTTTTCATCCCGAATCCATTTGAAAGGATGACTTATGTGGAAAATGGACAAAAAACCAATGTATAACATTATAAATGTTTAATTTCAGAAAAATACAAAACTAGAGGAAGAACTTGAATCTCTCCAAGCCAAGTATGCCGATGCCCAGACTACCTTGGAAGAAATTGGCGACGCCCTCAGCACCGATAAATTGAAGCTGGCCGAGGTGCTGGAGGCTGTGGGGGTGGGAGGCACGGCAGGCGGCGGGGGGGACACCCCCGGGGGCCCTGCTTCCCGGGAGGCCAGGGAACGGAGGGGGAGGGCAGGATGGACAAGTGACAGCCAAGCCACACGCTGCAATGGGTGCGAGAAAGAGTTTAATATTGCAAGGAGAAAGGTAAATCTCTTACAAACATCAAATTATATTTACATCCTTCTAAGATTCAATTAATATTTAAGCAACCCTTATTTATTTTTTGAAATAACTTAATGAGTAAAACCTAAAATTGTAATATTTTATTATTAACTCAGAACCCAGAACCCTCGTCTTGCCGGGATGCTCAGTTGGTAGAGCCGTGTCCCGGCAAGACGAGGGTCCTGGATTCAAGTCCTAGATGTGACCATATCTTTTTCTGATTTTTCTGTGTCAAATTTTCATTTAAGAATCGCTAATGTCTTCAATAATCAACCCTAATTTATTTTATCACTGTATAATTTTTAAATCACATGGTGTCCGGAAACTAGTGGAATAAGCTGAAAACAGTGAATCTATGTTACATTTGAAGTCGATTGTGTGGTACATATTACTTTTTGGTTTGATCTTTCGTTTTTGAGTAAATCATGTCCGAAGTTGGAATAATTTGGTCAAATTTGAAAAAGAACCCTTTGCTAGGGGGTTAATATCAGCTGTTTAATGTCTTTTAAAACGCTTCAAAGCGTAGTCCCGACTCCAAGAGTTTTTTAAAACCCTGTAAGTTGCGGAAAAATCAAAATGCTCAGATCGAAAATAAAAAAAATTTGGTGTGATGTAGATTTACCAGTTTTCCGCTTGTACCACTGATTTCTGAACACCGTGTATATTTAAATTATATTGTTAGCCCTGTGATTCAATTTTTCTATCTTGAATAAATATAGAGGTTCTTAATTAAGTGTACATATCTGCACTTGATAGTTTTAACTAGAAAGTTCGTGCAGTTCTGAGCTGCAGTCTTCAGGGTGAAGATTTCTCTGATGATGGCCAACCTCCGAGACAGCGCCGGAAGGAGATAAACAAATGTTACCTTCAGCACATGGGGTCGAATTTCTAAATTTCTCAGCCATCGTTCTTACTTCATGGCAATTCAGTTCCCATTTAATCTATCCATTCTACCTTAGAAGAAATATAATTGTTCCACATTCTATAGTACAAACGCAGTTTAATGTACAACCTTTAAATTATTTGGTTTGATTAAAAAACGTCTATCATTGTCAAATGGAATCAAAGTTTTTTTTTAAGAATTGCTCAAATTCACTAAAATCTCTATTTTAACCCTCCAACAGGGTTTTTGGGTCTGGGTTTGAGGGTCATATGGTCAAACCAATATTTTTGGGTTTGAGGGTCATATATGACCGGGTGTCCATATTTTATAAAAGTATTTATATATGGAAATACTTTTTTTTTATGTTAGAAATAGAAATAATAATTCTTTCCAGTTTGCCTTAAATATTTATACTGGAATCCATTAATAAAATCCTAAAAATAGTCAAAATAAATAATTCGTATTTTGCTCTGCTATCTTAAGAATCAGCCTAAATTTAAAAATTATTTTTTATAATATGGACGGCAAAAAAGTGAAAGTACAGTTTTCTTGCAAATTTCCCAAAAAAAAATAATGTGTTTTTGAAATATCGAGTTCTCTCAATTTTTTTATGATTGGAGCAAAAAATTAAATAAAAATGCGGTTAGCGTTTTTGACAACATTTTTCACATTTGATATTAAAATTTTATTATTTAGAAATAGTAATGTTTATTTTAAATACATACTCGGGTAAGATAATTTTATGTAGTTTATAAAACAGTATTTGTTTTTAGTGCATTTGAAATACAATTGCAAACTGAACAAATGTGATGAAAGTACTGAAGGGTTAATTTTTATGTAACCACCCTCAACACTGTAATGCACAGATTAAATTAATATTGGTTCCATAGTACTTAATGGTATTTCTTCATCACAGCATCACTGCCGCAGATGTGGCCAGATCTTCTGCGGAGCCTGCAGTGAAGGCTCAATGTCTCTGGAAGGTCACACCCGACCTGTCAGGGTCTGTGATAACTGCAGAAACACACTCACAACCACATAATGATCCCAATCTCAAATTAACTACTAATTTTAATAAGCAAGTTATCTAGTTTTATACGTCTATGATTTATATCTCCGTTTTTGAAATAATGACTCACCGATGTTATAAAAATTTTCTATATAATATTACAAATTGAAATTTACGTTTGCTTTGTTTTTTGGTCCAGCAAAAAAGCTTCAATTATGCACCTTTCATTTTTGACTTCGGAATTCACCAAACAGGGCCACATTCAGAAGTGTCTCGTATAAAAAAAATAGATTTTATTCAGAATTATTGAAAAATTTTCGACTAATTAATTAATTTTCTTTGCAAATTAATATTTAAATTGTAAGTATTACAAATTAACACTGACACGACGAAATGTACAAACTAATTTATTTATGAACAACCTAAAGCCAAAGCAACAACTTTAATTTCTAAACAATTTTTTTAAGGTATTGATAAACGAGCAAGAGAAATTGTCTCTTATTGCCTATTGCCAACAATTTTCTTTGCCGTCAATAGTCTTGCAGGGAAAGGTGTTGGCAAGTCAAGATTGCCAGAACTAACTTGCCAATGGTCATGCCGGTGGGGAGAGCAATCTTGCTGTTGAACAGAATCAATTCGGATATCGACATTTTTAGCATCAATGAAGCTTCCTTTAAAAGGCAAGCTCTATTATTACTGGTATAGTTGATATACACACTGTTAATATTAATCTAAGATTTCTTATTACAAAAATATTTTAAAAACGCATTGAAATTAACAATTTTGTAAAGTTTTTGAAATGAATAAACAGAATTCAATTGAATAATGTATAAGACAAATTCACAAACTTGTATGAACTTGAAAAAAATCGCAAAATAATGGCAGTTTTGATAAGCGGATATGTGGCAAACAGAGACGCATGACGCACATATGTAACAGAGCGATTAAATGCGATGTACACAGTGATAGATATGGCCCGGCTATATTGTAGTAGTATCAATTGCTTGGTGAACTCACCGTCAATGCTTCTACAAGAAAAGGCAATACGGACAATCTTGACAGACAATATGGAAATACCTTGCCGGCAAGAAATTGTGGTGAAAGGTTACTTGTTTATCAGAATCTTTACCTGATGAAAATAATATAATAACTTTTGCAATATATGTTATATTTTTTAGTCTCACGATTTTTTTAATGTTTTATGTTATTGTTATTATTTATTAAGCCTTTATCTTTACAGCGAGTAAATAGCTCAAGCCTCATACGAAATTTATCACACCTGATGAGTTAAAATCTCTTTTCTCATTGTTTTTATGCAATATTTTCAAATTAAAAATGATTTAACCCTTTTAAATTTATAAACGAAATTTAAAAGAATATTGTTTTACGAAAAGATTTATTTGGAAGACAAATAAATAACTTAATTTATCTCACGGTGTTTACTGTATCATTGTCTTAATATATCAAAATTTCATAAATGATACCTAAAAGATTCATATATGTACATATATTTTGCATGGATGGGTCTGAGTTTAATAATTTTCATATATATGATGCATTAAAGTTTCATAAATTTCATATTTATTTCATATACATATATGATGCCTCAAAGTTTGAACAAGTTTGAGGATTTTAATACAGTATATTTCGAGGGCTTAAAGTCAAACAACGTTGTCTCCAAAAGCATACAGATAATTTTAGATCTTAAAGTCAAATAACTTTATCTACAAAAAAAAAATACCAATAATTCGAGGGCTTAAAGTCAAACAAAGTTATCTACAAAGAAACATGTCATTACTAATTATTGGTTACAAAATTACTTACTAATTGTAGGTAATTTTGTTTGACTTTAGGCCCTCGAATTATTGGTTTGTCTTTTGTACATAATATATTTGACTTTAGGGCATAGAATTAATTGTAGATTATGTTGTTTGATTGGTGCTCTGAGGGAAAGGGATTAAAAGTAAATTTCCAAAGCAAGTGTCAATTTTAAATTAAAATTTTCCAAATTTAAATGATCTCTTTTTAATTGAATTAAATTCTATTACATGTTAGTATTTCTATTATTATAGAGTTTCTCAATAACAGGGCTGGATTTAATTTGATTCAATTCAATTTAACCTTGTGCGCCATGCAAATGAAAATCTTTTGCAAGATCTTGCTTCAAAGTCCTTCTCAGAATACACAAGAACACGGAATGAGACGGGGCACAATTTAAATTCGGCTTTTTTATTGGGTAACCTTTATTTTGAGATTTTTATGATTATTTATTTTTGTAAAAGGTTAAGCGCTTGTTATATGATAGCGAAATTTCGCAAACTGTCAAAATGTCTTCATTTTTTGTCACTAGAGGGCGGTAGTTGTACATTAATTAACATGTTAAAATATAACATCACATGTGCGTTTGTCGCAAAGCAATGATCGTATAATATGAATGTGAAATATTAAGTAAAACAAACAACTTAGTAAAAAGGTATGACTTATTTGCATAACCTACTATTTTGGTAAAGCATTTAATTTGACATTTTTTATAAATGTTTCATCATTCACTTGCTGTTGTCATTAGTGTTGAGGAACATTTCCGATACATATAGTTTGTTTTACACGGTGTTCGGAAACTCGTGGTATAAACGGTAAAACCCTTTATAGGTCATAAGCTAAAAACGGATAGTTTTGAGACCTGCAACATTAAGGTTTATATTTCTTTATGTTTCCAAGTTATAAGCCCCTGTTGTAATCATTCTGAGGTAACGCACAGAGGTCTTGAATCGAACCAACCGCCCGAAGTTCGCACATGTTGAGTAAATTTACGAAAATCGCGTCCTGGTCAGTTTCTCTATAACATTATCAAAGCAGTTATTCCCCTGTAACGCAAATAAATAAAAGTACATTTTCCTTACCAACCTGTCGTTTTGTAATGAAAACAATAATTTTATATCATTTTTTTTAAATGGACACCGGTCAGAAAAAAACCCGCTGGAAAATCGAAAATTTCAAAAAAGCTAAGAAAAAAAAAGTTTTTTTCTGTTCATCAAAATGAATATAGAATACATAAATAAAACCATTAAGGGCGTATCGTTTAAAAAAAGTTGTCCTATGAAGGGATAACTTGTGAATAACCTTTCATTTATTGACAATATTGGGTTATGACTTTTTTTATTTGAGCTTTCGTTTTCGAGAAAATCGAAGGTGGATTTATTTGGTGAATTTCTTAATTTTATATTTGATAGAATATCTATACATATTAATAACATCATTAATAAATTGACCTCGAGAAATAAAAGAAATTTTATTTTTTTATTTATATATTTGTTAAATTATTCTGTGTTATTTAGTACAACTAAACAATAATCTTTTTTCATTTATTCGTTACTTGAAGCATACCTTGTTTGGAGTATTTTTTCCGGCTGCCATGGATAAATCATAATATTGATCTACAAAGAGAAAAATAATATTGGTAATTTTTGGTTCAATTACCAAACGTGCCCTATGATAAAACGTTCACTCTCCCACTTGGTCAGAGCGCGTAAAGACAATGAATTCTCTCACACACACTTGCATAAAGATGCCGCCAGTAAACAACATGACGTTAGTGCTAACCGTTAGGAAAAGGAACGCATATTAAATGTTGAGTTTTAAAATATGACACTTGAAAAAATACAATACGTCAAATTTACATGAAAAAAGAGAATTTGTGAGTAATTACTGTTTTTGTAGCTTCATTAGATTATTGCAATGCTTCAAGTGAGTCGGTATTCTACTTTTAGACCCATTAATGAAACATTTTGATGGCATTTTCGAAATATATACGCCGTGAAACAGGGAGCGATAGCTTCAGTACCGTTCACGGGGGCTTCTCACCCGTAATAAGTAAAATACTGTGAAATGTCTTGAAAATTTGGTGCAAGATGAAGTATTTATTTAATTGTTAATATCCACAGATATCATAACGATAATAAGAGGCCGTACTTCTACAGATGTGTGTATTATATACATATTTTAAATTAAAAATATTGTGTAAAAGCGTTTTTAATGCGATAATCATGGATCGAAGTTTTAAAAGTGGGTTGTATGGTGTATCAATGTTTTTATTTTTTATAGTCGAATGCCTACAACAACTACAAAAAAAATAGGCAGACTGAAAAATAATAGTCCATTAATTGGTATAAAAAAATATGAAGTCTGAGAATGACATACGAAAGGTAGTATTAAGCCGTTTTAGGGAGCTGTTTTCCAGCAAATCACCACTATGCCCTATAACCCACTCTTAAGTGTTAAGAAATGTTGCGTGATTCCTTAGAAATGTCAATATTTTTTAATCTTTTATTTTTGTCTACACTATTTACGTGTGATGATTGTAAATCAATATTTTTAAAGCTGTTCAGACATTTTTAATAATAATGCCTAAAGTTGACAATATATTGTACAATATTATTTCTATTCCTTGCAACAAAGTGTTCAATAAAAATGACATAGAAGTTGAACAATATTATTTTCATTGTGTTTGGAGTTTTAATTTTTATTTGTCTTAAAATCATTTGTATTTAATATTTAAAAAAAAACTGTGTAATTAATTCATTTGATTTGCTGTGTAAATGAAGCATAAAATTTGTATTTATTGAATTAGAAAAAGTGCCTAAATGTTCAATGTGTAATTTTGTAAAATATTGATTTATCTAAATTTGGATAGATTTTGAGTTTCTACGAATTTTCACAAGTAGTATGTTATTATTTTTTATAGGTGTCTAAGTATGTCCTTTTTTTATATATGTATTATATTTTTCAATTTATGTTTATTTTTGAAAATACGTAAATCAAATATTGCTAAGCTTGACTATATAATTATTTAAGAAATAAAAGACACAAATAATATAGAGTTACTGAATTTTTGACAAGTTAAAAGCTTTTTTATTACAAAGATTTATCTGTCGTATCGTTGTTAGGCCAGTAATATTTGTAACGTGATGCGATTTCGGAAACGTTTCTGGTCAAAATTTTAAAATATTTTTACAAGCTCTATCATGAGGTATAATTTTTATTGCATCACAGAAGGCCCTGAGGCTTCACTCATAGCCTGTGTAATATTTGGGGATTCTGTGCAGTGGGTTTTTAAAATGATGTTATAAGACCGGTCGGTGGCCGAGTTGACATCGCGCTTGGGTCCCACCCAGGCGTAGCATGTTCAATTCCTCGGCTGGCTAAGTCCTCCATCACAACACAAGCAACATTTTCGGCTTTCTGTGGTGGTAGTAGGAGATTTTCAAATATTGTCAGGTTATTCGTAACCCGGGAATGTTTGTCTTTCTTTTTTTTAAAAAAAAAAAAAAAAAAAAGAAAAAAAAAAAAAAAAAAGAGGAACATCTTTGATAAAAAGGAATTAATGTTCCATTATTATGTATATATGGTGAATGAATAAGATTATTTATGTTATGAGAAAGTAGTATGTACTGATAACTTTGCTCAACAGATTGTCACTGGCGTAACAATGATATAGCATTAGTTCAAAAACATCGATCATAGTGTATAAAAATGTTTAGTAAGTACTGTTTTTTTTAACATGAATTTATTTTTATATTTTGAAGGTCAATAATATATCTAAAAATGAAAATATTTTCTCGTATTTCGCTACAGTTGGTGGTACCCATATAAGTGAAAAGATTTTCTCGTATTTTGCTACAGTTGATGGTACCCATGTAAGTGAAAAAAATGTATGTAAATAAAATTCAACAAGTTCTAATTTGTGTATATAACAATAATAATTAATTTAGCATCATGACATTTTTTTAAATTTATTTTGTTATGTACATTAAAATATTATTATTTGTTAAAATATTATTTATGAAAATATATGTCTGATGTTAATCATGTTGCTTCTATGAATTTTATAAATTTATATGTAGAAATTAAATGAAGTGTTTTGTTTTACTTGAAATATAACTAGTTTCCTCAAATTTTTCCAATAATATACCATACCATAAAATGAAACACCTTGTTTAAAACATCTTTTTTATTTCAGTTTATTAGTTACAAGTAAAACCTAAAAGAAAATTCGGAGATAAAACACACTAAAATAAAGATGTTTTCTCCATTCGATAATGAAAATTGTTTTTACATGCAAATATGACAAAAAATATTATTATGTAGGTACCCCAATGGTAAAAAAGTTCTTCGCTGTTGAACAAAGAATTTTTTCACAAATCAGAACACTTTTTTTGATGGAAAAAAAAACGAGCATTAAAACCTATGCTTGCTAATCTTTACGTATCTGAAGGTAAAAATTATGCATCACTCGAAGGGGGTCACTGGTGTCCCCCATATAACGCGGAGCGATTGTCTCTCTTAATATTCCTTTTGGTTTATCAGTAGCACTCATATATTAGTTAATAATTTTTTTATACCTAACGTTTTAACTGGACATTGCCCATCTTCATCCAGCAATCAATCATTAAGTAATGCAAAAATGTAAAAGACGAATTGAATTGAAGAATTGAAGCATAACTCAAATGCGTATTATTATGAGCCCTTTCCAGTAAAATGTGCTTTTTACATCCGCACTCATGGCTCGTTTGTGGCGAGGAATTAAAAAAAAGTAATAGGGGTCCAGAGGAAGATGACAGTAATTTTATCAGAATTGGATAGGTATTACATATTTATATATTTTTTAAATGCAAATCGATTACCAAATATTTTTTCTTTGATTACCTAAATTATAGATTATGTGGCTCAAAACAACTTAGATATCTGATAAAACTCTCATTTGAGGGATGTGTATTACCACCCTCCGTTGCGGGAGGGTTAACCTAGTTTAAAAAACAAAAATTATTATCACTTTTCAAAAGTGTTCTGATTTGTCCAGTTACAAAAGTTTTATGTTCATGTTCAAAGAGCGGTCACATTGTGGCCTGACATGAGAAGATTAATTTAAAGAAATACTTTGTTTTCCGGTCCTATCCTTTTCCTCCTGTTTTTTCCTATTCCAGCACTCAATAACTGCTTAAAACGAATATTATTGAAGACAGCAAAGTGTACCCAACTTAACAATAATTAAACTTTATTACAAAAGTTTAAAAAAAATTTGTACAGACTATTTCAGGTAGATCAAAACCAGATTTCTCTCTAGGGGAAATATATTAAAATATTTAATCAGGTTGAATATAAAATAGCAATATGTACTGAGAAAATAATACTAACTGGTAACCCACTGAACAGATTTGAAATTGTTTGAATCATACTTTCACCCAAAGTTAGATAAAATTGACCTTACTTGAGCACACAACACAACCGTAATACAAATCTATCATTTTATCTCTTCTATTATTTGTCATTATATAGTTTAAATGTTTCCTGATGATGGAAGGGTTCTTTCAAAACTGGGTGGCAGTTTCAATGGTTCATTTAGTGATCAATACATTGACGAAAACAGAGGTCTGTGATACGACACACGCTGTCACATGACTCATGTGTATTGTGAAGTCAAAGTAAATCGGTAATAAAAATGTTAACCTTTTGGGTGTGACACTATTAAGCAAAGAAGTGTTTGCATTGTGACATACTACTATATTAAAAAAGCTTGACTTCTTTGTGATGTTGTGTCATATCACATCTCTAAAACAACCTCAATAGACGTTCTGTCATCACATCTCCTCTAAAATTACATCAATAGATGTTGTGTCAAATCACATCTCCTCCAAAACGACATCAAAATACGTTGTGTCATATCACATCTCCTCTAAAACGACATCAATAGACGTTGTGCCATATCACATCTCCTCTAAAACAACATCAATAGACTTGTGTCATATCATATCACATCTCTAAATAATGTCAATATGTATACATGTCGGTGAATGTTTTAAAACAAAGTATTTGTTTAATTTAATTTATTTGTGGTTATACATAATACATTGTCATTCGGTAAAATTATGAATTCAATAAAAGATTATGCATTCTTTCTATCTAAGGACAGGTTGTTTCATAGAAATTGAATGATTCACCAAATTAAATTTAATTTTCAAGTTCTGTTATTATTTCAGTTCTGTGGCCCATAATGATACAATAACAGAACTGAAATAGAACTTTCACAGAACATGAAAATAAACTTGATGAATTGTTCAAATTCTGTGAAACAAGCCGTCCCAAGAATACAGTGGGTAAAAATATTTTCTTATTTCTAAAAGATTTATTGCTTATCCATTACATGATTGCCAGTATATACAGTCTAAATATCTACTTTAAAATTCCATGCGCTTTGCAGTTTCCTAAACAGAACACATAAAACCATTATAACCTGTGAAATACAGAGGCTTTGATATATTTAAAACTATCAAGATGTGCACACAGTGAGAATTATTATTTTATTATGAATAGTGGGAATATTTACAGATGGATTTAATTTTTGCAAGTGCAAATATTCTAATTGACGTGTGTTTAATAAATTTTGAAGACTGAATTTTAGTAAACTTTTGTGAAATGAAACTGAAAATAAGCAATGCTGTGTAAATAATAACAAAAGAATACTATTTTAACCCTTTGACTGCTGATAGCATTAAGTTCTGAGCATAGCCGATTTGTTTATTTGCAATTCTCGGTCTGTTTAAACTTTCGATCAAAATCTGAAAAGGCCGATAATCGAGGGTTTTTATTGGGAACATTCAAATGTAAAAAGTTAAAAATGGTGCTGTACGTCGATCATTACACATTGACCTTAGCAAAATAAGAAAACACTTTAGCATTACGATGCTAGGTGCCCTTGTGTGCGGCACTTTTTCATTGATACATGTTCGCAAGACAACTGTTGTGACGTTTGTGTACGGGACACGGCCGCTCGCAAACCCACTGATGTGACGTCCGCGTGCAATGGGTTAAATGCAATATTGTATCTGAAAACGATTATTTTTTTTTTTTAAATTCGATTTTTTGTATGAAGATTTTCAGGTAATCCGTGCGGCACACGGCCAAACTGATATTTCCTGAAAATTTTATTAAAAAATCGAATTTTCCAAATTTTTTTTATTATTTTCAGCTACAACAACATCAATAATGCCAGTTTTTGTAAAATTAGCACTCCAGTACACCCAAAAGTCACGAGCCGCCACTGGTTAAATGAGGAATGTTTCATGATTTTATTTTTTAATTAGCTCTGAAATAAACTAAATATGTATGATAATTTCAGCAGTCAATGGGTAATTTTTTTACAAAAAAATTATACTTTAAAAACTAAAAGCAATGGCTTTTAATTAAATGCTTATTATGTGTTTCATGCATTTGATTTTATTAGAATGCTATGAAAATAAAAAAGCATTAATAACAAAATTTTGATAGCTTAAGAAGGCCTTTGTTGATGCATTTTTCTGATAAAAATATATAACGCTACATTTTTCATTATATTTTACATACATATCTACATTAGAATTGGGATTTTGATTATGTACATTATTGTTAAAGTATCTGCATAGTTTGGTAATTTCAGTTAATTATATTTCACTATGTAATCATTGAATTCTATGCTTCCTGGAGTAATTGGCCTTTCTTCTTCAATGGTGATAATTGATGTAACCAGTTTTGACAGCCATCATAGTAGATAGAGCAAAAAGTACTACCAAGTGAATAAGTGATGTTTCTGAAAAAGGAAATAAAAAAAACTATAGAGCTATTTACAGGAAATAACAAATAGTACAAAGAAGAAAACTTTCTTAGCACCAAAAATTATCAAACTGAACTCTGGCGTCATAAAAGCTTTATCTGGAAGAAATTTCGGTTAATAAATTATTATCATTATTTTTAAAATTTATTCTTTATTATAAAAAAATCCCTGCTACCTGAGCAATCTGTCATACTGCTATTTTTAGCTCCAATATAAATTCCATCATGAGCTATGGAGCTTAGAAATATTAATTTACTTGATAAAATAAGACAAGGGAGTTGAAATAGTTTTTCAAAATTTTTATTTATTCAAATAATAAAAAGCATTTATGCACTAGTATTTAATAATGCAAGTGCGAAATGCTCACTCTATAAAGGGATTTAGTTATTATATTACGTCATAATGGATGACCAAATTTGAAAATTCCTTGCTTAATTCATTAATTTCCTTGTCTTATCAAAAATAATCCAATCTTTGATTACCACATTTTTAGGTTCATTATATTTAGTTCTGATCTTAACATTTTTGGCTGATGCTAAATTTTTACCACACGCCAGCTGATTCTTTCATAAAAACCTGCTTGTTTTTTGCAAAATTGTGTTTTTGTAAATTGTACTGTTTTAACAGATAGTGTGTTTCTATATTTATAAAAATAGTATATAATCTACTGTATGTAGTTTCCCCAGAATAGCTAGTTATATTCAGAGAAACGATTTTTTAAATGTATCCTTGGATACATTGGCGTTCAAGAGGTAAGTATAAATACAATATATTATCAATTTTATCACTTACCAAGAATATTAGCAGCGTTTCCAGTATCTGGCTTAATACTGTAAGACTCCACTTCATCCAGAAACTGGTAATTGGCCTTGAATCCAGTTCCATCCAGTCGGTCATTGGATCGGAAGGTCACCCTGAAGAACTTTCTGTCCGATTCAATATGAAATTCCTTCAACTGGCCGCAGTATCTATTATACTTTCTGTCTCGGGCCATGAAGTTTGAAAATTCTACGTAATCGCTTGCCGATATTGCTTCGCACCTGAAAAAATTGCAGATTAAATAAAAGGTTAAGTGTAATAACATTGAAAGTTTTCAGTCACAGATAAGAGGGTTATTCCATTGGTAACAGCCAGAGATGTGCAAAATGGGTACCCAAAACCATTTGAAATGCAAAATGGAAATGGGTCAAAACTTTTCCATTTGAAAATGCAAAATGCAAAATGGGTTTTAGAAAAGCATTTTAAATGCAAAATGCAAAATACCTATTTACAAAATGCATTGAAAATGCAAAATGGTTTCTCAGGTTTCAATTAAAATAATTACAGAATTTTTAAACAATTTTGTCATTTAACTCTTTGCACGCGGCCGTATCAACTGTTGTTACGGCAAAAAGTCTATACTCACACGCAGCTGTATCAACAGTTGATACGGCAACTTTGACGGCCGATATTCCCGCTCTCTTTCGTCATAAATGTATTTCTTGCTCACTTGGACATTTGTAGAACTATCACGATGCTGACATCTACAAGAATTTCTCAAAAATAAAATTGTATTTCATAAAAAAAGATCGATAACCAAGTGCGCCTCTTCGCGCCTTTTAGTCCTTTAGTTTACATTTTTGTCAACGGATGGCGTTAGTACTAGTTTGTCATTCACAACTTTTCATAACTAAGAATGATAAGTGATCATGGTGTCCCACTTGTGTCTATAAACACAGTGGCCTAAGTACACACACACCGAGAGTGGTTTATTTATGACGCCGAGTGAATGGCGGGACCACATTCAAAATATACGGTACGTCTTTGTATGAAATTTTATGTTTTTGTTTTTATAAACATCTAAGAGTGTTGACACACGAGGATTTGTTTTCATATTGTGGAGAATAATCTGTTCTGTCTATATAGTCCAATAAATCATGCCAGAATGCTATAATTTGACATTTAATTGCATGCATAGGTATTTGAAAATATGTACCGCGTACGGGTATAGATAAAACGGAGCAAATTAACGCGTTCAAAAGGTTAATAATGGACATCAATGTAGAACAAACATATTACTTGATGGTAAATCCAAAAACACCACAACTACAGATTATGAAACCACAAAAAATTTGCGCGGGACTAATGTTGCCAACGTAAAAACATAGAAACTGGTATCTAACATTTAATATTACAGCATCATGGCCCCATATTCAGTATTTGAATCGGTATTTTTTGTAATGGTATCACTCAATTGCCAGGGCTTCTACCAGGGAGCAACTTGACAAATGGAAATTATCTCTCATAGCGAGGTTGAGGACCGACTGATATTTCGGGCTTATGAAAAAAAGTTGAGTGGAGATAGTAGGAAGAATGTTGCAAAAGCATTTAAAATGGAAAATGCATTGAGAAAAGCATTTAAAATGCAAAATGCAAAATGGTTTTTAGAAAAGCATTTAAAATGCAAAATGGAAAATACCCATTTTGCATTTCCATTTGAAATGGATTTATTTGAAATAAAGCACATCTCTGGTAACAGCCTGCCACACTAAGGGCCAGTTGTTTCACAGAATTTGAAAAAATCATCATAATTTATAGTTGATTTTCAAATTCTGTGAAAGTTATATTCAAGTTCTGTTATTATTTCAGTTCTGTGAAAAAACTAGCCCTGATATAGTAACAGAACTTGAATAGAAGTTTTACAGAACTTGAAAATGAACTTTGAAATTTGATGATGCAATCTCATGGCATTTCTCCATTGAATGGGTTCCGGTTACACAGCACTCTCCCGCATTCTTATAATTTAAAAAAAATAATTGAGTCGGTCGGTGGCTGAGTTGACATCGCGTTTGGGGGCCACCCAGTCGTAGTGTGTTCAATTCCTCGGCTAGCTGAATCCTCCATCACAACACAAGCAACATTTTCCGCTTACTATGGTGGTAGTGGGAGATTTTCAAATATTGTAAGGTTATTTGTAACACGGGAAAGTTTAAAATTAATTTTTTTTTTTTTTAAATAATGGTATTTTCATGATGAAGTATTATTGTACTTACGGTAAAACTCCTTCAACATCGAAGTATGTGAAGTGCAGGTGCACCTTCTGGTGATGGGTGCCGTGGAAGAAGTAGTGGCACTCCGTGTCCCGTGGGTAGGGGCCCGGGTAGTTGGGGGAGCTGAAGGAACCATTGCCAGCCTCAGAGCTGTTGTACACAAAGCCACACGGGAACTCGGGCAGCTGCTTGCCCTGGGTTATGCCGTAATCTGGAAACGTTGTTACTTTTATTAAGCCTAGGTGTAAGAATTTGCCCGGTAAGTAGAGATAACAAGTTTTTTTTTTTCAGATCTTTTGTAAATGGATTATTTGATTAAAAAAAAATTACGAGCCAAAATAATTCTCTTCGACTCCATTATAATCAACAATCAATAATTGAATATTAAGAGAATTTACTTACTCTCAGTAAAACTATAGAATGCTTTGAACCCTCGGATGTGTCTGGAGGAATATATGCCTCTGAACTCCAGCATCATGCGTGGTCCATTAGACATGATGGATTTGGGAACGGTGGATCCACAGAAGGAGTCAATCTTCTCCATCCGACCGTCTATATGCACAAATGCCTGCAGAGCATCAATACTGTCACATCTGGAAGAAAAATATGGGTTAAAGAGTCTATTGCTGAGTAGATGGCTGTTTCTTGCCTGTCCAATCAGGGGCGGATCTAATGGTCAACATTTCATCAAATGCTGACTGGGCCCTTCTTTGTGTATGTTCCATCTTATGTGCACGCAGGGCTCGAGCCCAGGGCCCCCGACCTGGGGGAGTCCCGGAACTCAAGCCCATAGACAGGGCCACCGAGAGGAGGGTTCAGAGGGTGTAAATCATAGGGCCCAGACCAGGCTTACCGAGGCTCAAGCAATCGCAGTACTTACCTAATATAAGATTTTGTCAATAGAACTGCGATATACAAATTGTTTGATTATTATTAAGGTACATATACATTATACAATAAATTAAAAGGTTACTTGAAACATAATATGTCATAGCAATAATATTGTTGTCATGCGCGACTGTAGGGACTGTACGTTTATGTATGAAATAAATTAAAGAGACATTGTATGAAAAAAACATGATAATTTCAGTGCCGGATTTAGAAACGTCATCTTGGTCCTTCCGCCTAGGCCCGAATTTTAATTATGTGTCAAAATGTACTGTACTGCATTGGATCCTACAAGGAGTTTCTTAACTCTTGGGAATACAATGCATGTATGTATTATGTACATTTTAAAGTAGTAAAATAAATTAAAAAATCACGCAGAAGGCTGCAATAGGAAATAAGTTCCTTGAAGCATAATATGTCATCTTTGGGGATGCTGCGAAAATGGTATGCATTGAGGACACATGACTCTATATAATATAATAAATTTTCCATATGGCCCCAACCTCTAAGGGAGCTCGGGCTAGGTGCCAACATGATACACATTGGGAACACAGGACTCTGAAAAAAATATTTCACACTTATACAAAAGCGGAAATTGTTGTTTGAGTAATGATGGTGGACTTAGCTTGTACTGTACTGAACTTGCAACACCTAGGTGGATACCCAACGCATTTGTCCACTCGGCTTCTAGCCGGTTAAGCTGATATATTTTAAAGGTTTCCGTATTAAATAATTCTAAAAGATTTCCATATAAGAAAATACTAAAGGATTTCTGTCTAAATGTTGTTGGGATACTGACTTTCCGAAAACGAATACATTTATTGGTTTACTTCAATTTTATAAGTCTTTTTTACATCTCTGCAGGTTATTAGCTAATAGCCACACATTGCAAAAAATATTAATTATAAATTATTAAGCATTATTAGGAATTTTTACCACAATATAAAACTAAGTTTGCACAGCTTTTCCTTCTAAAAGATTTTTTGGCATAAAAACCAGAGACTTATTAAATTTTATTTATATTTACAATATACATATACACGGTGTCCGGAAACTCGTAGTACAAGCGGGAAACTGGAGAATCTACACCACATGGGGAACCCAAAAAAACATAAAGTTTTTTGATTTGAGCATTTTAAAAAAAAAAAAAAAAAACCAAAAAAATATATTTTTCGGCTATTTTAGGGTTAAAGTTTTTTCTGGTGTTTAGGGTTGAATAACAGATGTTTTAACCCTGCAGAGCAGAAATATTTTATGATTACACCGGGTTAAATGAAGGGTGATTTCAAAATAATGCTTCAAATAATTCTTCATTTGTTTTACTTTCAAATAGTTTTAATTAGTTGGGTACTTTGATCTTCAGTAATAATTTATAAGAATTTGATTAAAAAAAAAAAAAAAAAAAAAAATCAACTCAAACTCGATTTACTCGATAACGAAAGCTCAAATAAAAAAAAAATATACTACAAAATCGACTCCAAATGTGATGTAGATTCACCAGTTTCCCGCTTGTACTACGAGTTTCCGGACACCCTGTATATAATTATGACATTATATATAATTTTATATATATATTATTTTGACAATAGACTTATTATTGCACTAAATGACCAATGTTTCTATATTATTCTTATCTGCAACTATAAAAAATCCAAAGTTGTGTTATCTGGAAAAATTTTAGAAAGTATGATTAGGTTTGGTTATATTAGGTCAACAAAAAATTGTGCCATGGTAGCTGATTTTAATATAAAACACTAGCTTATCCTTTATTTAAATTTGCTGCAAACTTTTTTGAATATGGCAACATTTTTAAGCATTTTAAAAATCACCCGAAGGCTGCAAACAAAATATATTAGATTCATTAGTGATGTACAGATTGCCATAAAACATAATTTGTATTACTTGATTAATTAGTTGGACATTACACGAGGGTAGGTAATTTCCAACTAATTAATACAAATTACATGAGGATGGGTACTTACTCTTTAGAATCATCAGTAGGATGGTACAGATTGAAGTCTTGGAAGGTGATCTGGAGGCGTTCCTTCCCCCTTCCCTGGAAGTCGTACCGGCAGTGGGAGCGAGGCGGGTAGGCGCTGGGGTAGTAGGGGGAGGCAAGGGTGCCATTCTTGCTGGTGTCGCTATTGAAGACAGCATCGCAACTTGAAGCTGGAAAAACAAAGTGATTTAACAGTTTATGGCTGTGAAATGCAGTCGTAAAGATATGATTAGGTCGAATGATTAGAACTAGTATTATTCTAAACAAATGATCATTAAAAAGTTATTTTTTGTAATTTCATTGCAAGTGATACACACACAGGTAAAAAATGATAAAATTGTATTATCTTTTGTTGTCCAGTTGCCACGGATAAATTCGATTATTATGGTAAAATTGATTTATTGACAATTCTATAATAATTATTGAGGTTTCTCTCTGCAAAGCTAGGTTTGCATAGATACTTGTTTTTTCATTACACCAAAAATTTACAATTCATTAAGTCCTAAGAAATTAAAAAACATATCGACATAATACAGCATATATAAAAATGTTATAAAAACGTTGATTACAACTAATGATACTAATATTTGCCTACTGAAACTTCCGTAAATACTATTACCTTCTTACAATTAGATTCTTAACGTACGAGAAGGCATGTTTTATTATTTTTGTATTCCATAAATAAATGTATTTAAATTTTGATGTCTAACAATATTTAAAATCAATAAGTCGTAGGTTATGGTGGATTATATATAAATTTAGAAACTAGGATAGAACGTAACTGCATAACCTTTTATCTAATATTTTTATTTGGTAAGGAAATCAAAACAAAACCATACCAACAAAATTTAAAAATAAGCGGCGAGTTTTTATTGCCACAAACCACATGGAATAACCGACCGATAAAATGTGAGGAAAGGAAATTGATTTTTGTTACACATTTTGCGCAAGCGCATAGCAGAGCAGTCGAATTTGACAGCAGGCAGTGCGAGTACTTTTCTGTCAAACGCACGAGCAACGAGTAATGTCAGAAATGTAAGGTTAGATACTTAGGTATGTTGTTGGTTGCTCGTTAATAAACAAATTACGCAGTGTTCGTCGGATAAAGAATTATAAAAGTGTTAATAAGATTTTCGTTTGAAAATGGGCGACGAAGAAGAACCACCATTTTACGTGGACAGAGCAAAAGGCGGTCGTGCCAATTGCAAAGGATGTAAACAGAAGTGCCTCGATGGAAATCTACGCATCGCTAAATTAGTTGCTAGCCCTTACAGCGATGGCAAGAAGATGAAATCCTGGCATCATGTCGACTGTCTGATGACCGTTTTCTTGAAGCAGCGCCCTACTACCAAAAGAATCGACGGGCCCGAAGACATCGGTAATTGGGACGGTGTTAAAGATGAAGACAGGGAACTTATCTTGGAAAAATTAAAGGAAATGGAAGAGTTATGCGCTAAAAAGTATGGCAATAAACCGCCGCCTAAGAAAACCCCCGTTAAAAAAGCAGTCGCTGCGAAAAGTTCTGATGATTCTCTTCAAACCACGGTAGTGAACAATCAATCTCCAGTTAATAATGGTAAACCTAAACTCGATCTCGGTCATAAAGATAATTCTTTCAGAGAGTTTAGAAGGCTTTGTGCGGAGGTGACAAACAAGGATGCGTATACGGCAAAGACTGCTGTAATAAATAAGCTGTTCACAGATGGAACGGATGGGAAGGGCTTCAAGAGTGATGTGACCCTCTGGTGCAGGCTGCTCTTACCCGGGGCTGTTAAAAGGGTCTACAATTTAAAGAGCAAACAACTTGTTAAACTTTTTGCTAGAATCTTAAAAGTAGATCATGACGATATGTTGACTGACTTAGAAAATGGTGATGTGGCAGAAACTGTGAGAATATTTCACGAGAAATCCCTCGCATGTACTCCGGCCAATAAGAGTCTTCTCAATTTAAATGATGTGGATGAGTTTTTAGAGAAACTCGCCACATTAACCAAAGAAGATGAGCAAGTTCATCACTTTAAAAGTATCATGAAACAGTGCACTTCTAACGACTTGAAAATGATCGTCCGCCTCATCAAAGGGGATTTGAGAATCAATTCAGGACCCAAACACATTTTGGAAGCCGTACATCCTGATGCTTATAAAATCTTCCAAACTTCAAGAGACATTGACGCCTGTATTAGCCGTGTCATGAATACTGACAGTACAGATAATAATCAATCGTCTAGCCCGGTAAAGAACTCGCTTAAAGCTAAAGTCTTGTTGATGACTCCAGTATTGCCCATGCTTGCTGAAGCATGTAAATCTGTAGAGATGGCCATGAAGAAATGTCCCAACGGAATGTATTCTGAGATTAAATACGACGGGGAAAGAGTCCAATTGCACAAAGAAGGAACAGAGTTCAAATATTTCTCTCGTGCTTTGAAACCGGTGATGCCACACAAGATAAACCGATTCAAAGACTTCATACCTAAAGCATTTCCTCACGGTAAAGATCTAATACTCGATGCTGAAGTATTGATGGTTGATACAGCTACTGGGAAGCCTTTACCGTTCGGTACTCTGGGCAAACACAAGAAAGGGGAATTCAAAGATGCCGAAGTCTGCTTGTTTGTATTCGATTGTATCTATTATAATGGTGAGATTCTTATAGACAAACCTATGAGAGTCAGACGGAAGATCCTAGAGGACAACATGATTGAGATTAAGAATCATGTTATGTTCTCTGAGATGGAATATATTAAGAAACCAGCAGATCTTGCCAACATGATAGCCAAGGTAAATTTTATTTTTATAAACCTTTAACATGGTGCCTTAAATAGTATGATAAAAAACCTGGTTTCATTTTATTATTGGCGGTTGTAAGATCTTCAGATAACCTATCGTAAATTATTGTATGACCATTGTAGATAGATAGATAATTGATAGATTATAGATAGTCTTCAACCTGTCAAGTTTGGTTATTAAATTTTATGTTTGCATAGATAAACCACCTTGGGAGTTTACAGCTATATTTTTTTTATTCTTTATCTTGATTGTAAAAATTTAACAACACAATAAGCAAACAGCACTCAAGAATGCATTATTACTTATTACTAGCTCCTCAGTATTTCGGCTTTCCAATAAAATCCAAATAAATGGAATATTTTTGAACATATTCGAAAATTAAAAACTGTTTTAGAAAGGTGATGAAATACGCTCTCATATTATATTATTACAAATAAACATATATTTTTAGAAATATTCAAATTTTTACTGCAAACATAAAAAAAAAAAATTAAAATGACTCACTTTAGGTTTTTTGTAACTAAAATTACTGATAACGAAAAAATATACATAAAACAGATTTATTTTGTTCCACAAATGTATTACAAACGTTTCAGTCTCCTTACTTTTTTGTCATTTCATATAAAAATAATTAATAAAAAATTCACAAAGTCTCAGAAGTTTTTTAAAATTGCGGTTGGTACCTTTGGTTTCTTGCACGTTTTAATTCTTCTGTGGTTAACTTCTATATTTGAATATAAAGCGTAGTGTTTTCTCTTTCTAACACAGTTTAGATCATATTCGCTTGAAGGGTTAAGGATTTGCTGTGCACCGAACGGGCATGAACAATTTGGTAATTTGTTGCAACCTTTGTTGCATTGCATGTTTTGTTGCTAATATCTGTACGTGGCATTAGATGATGTTATGTTTTATAATTTGTCTAAAACTTAATTTTCAATTTTTTTTTATTGCATCTGTTCAATAATTCTATTGTTTTATTCATAGAATTCCAAATTGATAGACTAGTCCATCAGGGAAAGAGGAACAATCAATTCATTTAGGACGGGTGGTATTACAGAATTTGAACAATTCATCAAATTTCAAAGTTGATTTTCAAGTTCTGCGAATGTTCTATTCGAGTTCTGTTGTTATATCATTATTGGCCAGTTGGTTCACAAAACTGAAATGATGAATGAAAGAATTTGAATAGAACCTTCACAGAACTTGAAAATCAACTTTGAAATTTGATGAATGGTTCAAATTCTGTGAAACAACCCGTCCATAGTCTTTATTACTCTTGTCACGATTATACCAAAAAAAAAAAAAATGTTTTTATTTTTAGTGTTAATTTTTTATTGTATTCAGGTACTGAAACTAGGTCTTGAAGGCTTGGTCTTGAAAGACCTCGAGTCAAAGTATGAACCTGGCAAGAGGCACTGGCTGAAGGTGAAGAAGGACTATTTGTTTGGAGGTGCCATGGCCGATAGTGCAGATTTAGTAGTTCTGGGAGCCTGGTTTGGTAAGGATATTGAATTGCTAAGGTTACAAACCTGTCTCGTCAACTATATTTTCGGCCTTTTCTTGCTACAGTAAGAGTGGTAATAAATAATGGCTTAATTTGTCATGTAATAAATTACTCATAAAATATATATTTTTTTAACTTTCTGTACCCAGCCATATAGTAAACCTAAACATACCACACAATAATTACGATATTTCAAGTCTTTATTTTTATTTAATCCAGTACTCTCTTAGTACCCCTCGATTATCCAACAACTTCTGCAATCTGATGTTATTATTACTAGATGAAAGCACAAAATCAAGCTTTATAATTCGTCAGTATTCATATATCATAGTCAATAATCGACCGCATGCGATATGAGCGCCAAGCTTTGTTCACTGACGGGTTGGGTTATGTTACTCCTTCGCACTCAGTTACTATACCGCCGTCTAGCTTTTTTTTTTTTTTTTTTTTTATATTTACTCCACACAGGAGGCCCTGAAGAAAATAATTTCCCTCAGGGCCTATGTCATCTTTGGGGATGCTGTGTGGAGGGTCTTTTTGTGGAGAGGAAGGAGTGAACATGGGTCTTGAAGAGTCCCATGTTGTAGGAGGGAGGAAACACAGAGGCCGGCAGTTCGTTCCACAGCCGAGCTGTTGAACTTAAGAACGAATCATAGAAGCGA
This sequence comes from Hesperophylax consimilis, assembly GCF_061612785.1. Lineage (NCBI taxonomy): Eukaryota > Metazoa > Arthropoda > Insecta > Trichoptera > Limnephilidae > Hesperophylax > Hesperophylax consimilis. The sequence goes on along the minus strand of NC_142849.1, from coordinate 23,657,716 downwards.
CCCGTTCTCATGTGACAAGTGTCAACTGTGTACAAATGTTGGGCGCGCGTTTGGCGTGTATCCCGACTACGCACCGGTGCCGAAGGGATCAATGACGCTAGTTCCTCAGAGCATCTTCCATTGTAATACCGATAGAACAAGGACAGCATACCTACCTGACGCCTGTGCTCTAAAGATTGCAGTCTGTTTGTTAAGATTGGGGAATCTATCAAACGGACCGCCCGTTTCTGCACAGAGTCAAGGGTTTTTTTCAGGTATTTTGGGGCTCCAGACCAGAGATGGCTGCCAAATTCGACAGTAGGGCGCACTTGCGATTTGTACAGGGTGAGCAGTTGTGTACTATTAAAGTATCTGCGGGCCATGTACAGTACGCCCAGCTTCTGAGAGGCCAACTTTACTCTAGCTTCGATGGAGCCCCCGTACCTGAGCTGGTCACTTATAGTTACACCAAGCATATCAATGGAAGGCCTGTTCGGAAGATTGCTTCCGTTGAAGGAGACTAGATTATCATTTGGATCCCTTTTAGACGTAATCAGACAGGATTGGGTCTTTGAAACATTAAATTCGACGAGATTATTTTTACCCCAGGAGGAAATACTCTCGAGATAACCGTCCATTCTCTGCTTCAAAGCCCTCCGAGCCGTTGGAGTTTGTGTGCCCTTTGGGGGCTTGTCAAACAAAAAGCTATCATGAACTGTACTGTCATCCGCGTAACAATGAATCGGTGCACATGTCAAAAGGTCATTGATGTGCAACAAAAACAAAGTCGGAGAAAGAACCGATCCCTGTGGGACGCCAGCATTTATGGAGTGCGAGGAAGAGGTGAAACCGTCAGCAACCGCCTGAATCGACCTATCCCTTAAAAAGTCAGCAATCCACGTACACAGGGATGCGGGAAGTCCGTAAGAATGCAATTTGTTGACAAGTCCTCGGTGCCAGACCCGGTCAAAGGCCTTGGATATGTCTAGTGCGACCATTTGGGTCTCACCGTGACGTTCCAGGCACCGCCCCCAAACATGCGTCACATACGCGAGAAGATCACCGCACGAGCGGTTCCGCCGGAATCCGTATTGACGGTCGTTGATAATTTTGTTCTTCTCGAGGTATGTGAGCAGTTTGTCGTTGATCACACGTTCCATCACTTTGGACAGAACTGATGTGATCGCTATGGGGCGGTAGTTGGCCGGGTTGGAGCGGTCACCTTTCTTGGGAATAGGGTGAATTACCGCTTTTTTCCAACCAGAGGGCACAGTGCCACACTTCAGGGACATTTTGAAGAGCTTTGTCAAAACTGGAACTATTTCCGCAGCACACCTCTGCAATACCAGGGCAGGTATTCCATCAGGTCCACTAGCTTTGTTAACATCGAGCCCCCGTATGACGTGGAGTACATCCCGATGCCGGATCCTCAGCTTTTTCATATAGAAGCCGCAGTGAGGAACCGACGGCGGAACAGCACCCCCGTCGTCGAGGGTCGAGTTTTCCGCAAACATTTTCCCTAAAAGGTTTGCCTTTTCGGTGGCGGTGTTTGCTAGTGAGCCGTCAGGTCTGGTAAGAGGTGGCAAACTGGGTTTGCAAAAATTTCGACCTATTGAGCCCGCAAGCGACCAGAATGCTCTGCTGCCATGCGGGCAGGCAGCCAGCTTTTTGCTGATCTGCAGGTCGTGTTCGAATTTTGACCTATTGATGATTCTCTTGCATTCCTTTGCCGATTTGTTGTATGCTGATCTGCTTTCGGGCGTTCGAGATGTGTTGTAGGCTCGGTAAGCCGCGTTTTTTCGTCGAACTGCTTCGGAGCATTGTCGACTGAACCACGGCTTTGAACCCACACCAGTTTCTTTAGTAGTCGATTGTATGAAGCCATCCATCGCCGAATTGATGACTTCACCAATCTCCTGGGCACATCTTGAAGGGTCCGAAGTCCGAAAACAAACAGCTGACCACGGAAAAGCATTGAAATGGGCCCGCATACCGAACCAATCTGCTGACCTATAGTGCCACACTTTTCTCCTCAGCCTCTCATTGGTTGGTCTGAGGCTAACGGGGATTGATGTCGTCACTAGGCAGTGGTCAGATGATCCCAGAGGCGCTGTGACGTCAATCTTATAACCGTGTGGCACAGTAGTTAAGAATAGGTCTAACAGATTGGAGCGGTGAGTCTGGACATCAGGAACCCTTGTAGGCTCCTGAACCAATTGCTCTAATCCGTAGCAAATGGCAAAGGATTCCGCCTGTCGGCCAGCCGAGTCCGTTGGGCCTGAGAACTTCAACCATGGTTCGTTATGAACGTTGAAGTCCCCCAGAACAACAAACTCGGCCGAAGGGTAGCGGGACAAGAGATCATCAATAGTATCGCTCAAATGTTTGAAGAGCTCCGAAGTGTCTGATTCGCTATGGTTCGGTGAGCGGTATAGACATGCGTAGAATCTTGCCGTACTGGCAAGATTGACGCGCACCCACATTACGTCGAATCTGGAGTTTTCCAGACTCAATAGTCGCACACAGCTGACGTCAGCTCGACTATAGAGGCAGACTCCTCCTTTCAGTCGGAATTTGCTTGCGAGGGTAAAGCCCGGGCAGTCCAGATAGGAGGAGTCTGGCGGCTCGGCTATCTGAGTTTCGGATAGGAAAAGAAGGTTGGGACGTTGGGACAAAAGATGGTGATGGACGGAATTTAAATTTGTGTGCAGGCCGCGAATGTTGGCAAAATTTACCAACAGTTTTGGCCCGCACCGGGGACGCCTGCTACTCGCCGCTGTAAAGATGTTATGTTTGTTTTTATGTATATTCATGATTTTAATTTTTTTTTTTTTGTTTTTTTTTGTTTTTAAGGGTATGAAGTGAAAGGAAGGTCTGGAATGGAAAGGTGTGAGGGGTGGGTAGGAATATGGGGTTCAGGCTGTCCAGGAGTGATGAGCGTTTGGTTCCAGCCCACCCACTGCGGTGCTAGGCGATAGGCTGGGAGAGTCCGGCTGGAGAGGGCATCCAATGCGCCCCAAACGCTGCTGCTGGGTCCCCTCCGGTCACGAACCGGCACAACAGCAGTGGCGGGGTTTTTACACTCGCTGATGGGGCAGCCCACCCTTAGTCGTGAGCCTGAGGGTCGGGCCCCTGTACTATCGAGCGGCCCGGACAGCGGTAACCGGTTGTAAAGGGTCTCCCTCAACCAGCATCTCCCAACCGGCCCGCCACGCAGAAGGTGGGCCGACGCACCCGCCACCAAGACCTGGGCAAACCTTAACCCATGAACCCGGGCACCCCTGCTAAGTCACCAAACGTAGCGAACCACTTGGGGTGACCTGTGGCAGAGGTGTTGGTCATCCAATAAATGGTTCCCAGGGCGGCGGTACCCATTCCCGCCTACCAAATTGAAATTTTTGCTTGTTCTCACTGACCATTTTACCAGTTGTTATGTTTGTTTCGCCACGTTTTTTGTTTAAATAAGTTCAGTGCTTTCACTAACTGGTCACTTGCCCGTTTTTTTAGATTTTTCTGAGATTATTCTAAATTCTAATATCTAATTTGCCTCAATTTTTCTAGGTTCTGGTAAAAAAGGCGGTATGCTCTCGGTGTTTTTGATGGGCTGCTACGACCAAGACCGGGACAAGTGGCTGACGGTGACCAAAGTGCACACTGGCCACGACGACAAGTCGCTGGAAGAGCTGCAGGTGCCCCTCAGGGACCTCATGACCAAGATATCCCAGGACAGCAACCGGGTGCCATCCTGGCTCAGTCTTACCAACACGATGGTGCCGGATTTCGTAGCCAAGGATCCGAAAAAACAACCAGTCTGGGAAATTACAGGTTTGTTTATAGCTGTATAAATTACATATACAAGTTGCACTTGGTACTTTTGTTTTCATAAAGGTGCACATTTTAATTATTCTATGGTTAATTTCTATATTTGAATATAAAGCTTGGTGTTTTCTCTTTCTAACACCGTTTACTTAATATTTCTAACTATGGCGGTAAGGGAGACACAATGATTTCTATGAGAATGGTCTCATTTCGTCTTTCGGTCTGGTCTCGTATGGACGAGTTGTTCCGATAAGCTAACAAATTGACTCTACGTTTATTAGCTGTTTGTTTTCAAAACTGAACAAATTAGCCTGGGAAGTTAACTTTGTTTGATGACTAGATACGACGAGGTCTTTCCCCATCTTCTTTTTCTATCCTAATTAGGGGCCGTTCAAGTATTACGTAAGCAGATTTATTGCAATTATTTACCCCCTCTTCCCCCTTGTCACCAAAACTAAGCAAAGCTCTTACTCCCCCCTCCTATGCTTACGTAAAATTTGGTACCTATATGCATTTTTCTGTTAATGTATTCTATTTTTTAAGCGAGTACCTAAACGTATTAATTATTTGTGGAAATCCCCGAATATGTATTCGGTTTTCAAGGTTGCCAATGTGTAAAAAAAAAATAACTACTGCTGAGCAGTACTGACGTAATCACTATCTCGACCCCCCCCCCCCATGTCATCAAAAATAAGCAAAGCAAAGACCCCCCTGCCCCCCTATAGTGCTTACATAATACTTGAACGGCCCCTTATCCATTTCAGTCACTTAGCCAATATTGGGAGCTCCACATACATGAATCTTACAGAATGGAACCAATTGAAGGAAAATGCACAAAACACTTATTTTTCTTAGTTAGCAATCCATGAGCTGAATGCAATAACAACTTTAATGCTCAAGCTGTCTTTGCTCCCCTCGCCTTTTTGATATCTCCAATATCTTCTTAATCCGCTGTGTAAATATTACTCCTGTAGGTTTTAAATATGTGGAGCTACTTGCAAAATTTTGCAAACACTTGTTACAAGTTGCAAGTGAATACTACATATTACAAAAAAATTTTAATGCGTTTTGCTAAAATCTGCAATTTTTCATCATAAGTTGTTTTTCCATTTTGGTTATAATATTTGTAAACTTGGATGTACGAATGGCTAAAATAAAATTAATAAATAAATCCAGCTCCTCAATTGTTAGTTCATACACACCTATGTATTTATCAAATAGCTAGCTAGGTAATATTGTATTGTTTCCAAATATGTATTATTTATTTCTGAAGAAAATTAAACTGAATGACCTATCTAATCATGGTTTTTCCTTGTAGGAACGGAATTGACACAGGCACAAGGCCACACGGCTGATGGAATATCTGTCAGGTTTCCCAGAGTGACTAGAATACGTGGTGACAAATCTTGGGACACTGCTACCAACCTCAAAGAACTTAAACTGCTCTACAAAAACTCTAAAGAACACACCGATGTATCCTTACTCAACAAACTAGCTGCTGAACAGGATTCAGACCAAGGAGAGTCATCTAAAGATATAAAACCAAAAGTTGAAAAGCTCAAAAAAGAAGACAAACCTAAAGTTCAAACAATAACTGAACTATTTAAGAAAAACACCAAAGCAGAAGTAAAAACAGAAAATGTTAAGATTGAAGAAGAAGAAGTTGACTTCGAACCGATTAAAAGTGAAAATATCAAAAAATTAAAAAGAAAAATTTCAGTAGACGAAACAGATGATATGTCGTCACCTGCTAAAAGGACGAAGCCTGCAAGTGAACCAAGTACTTGTTTTATAAAACAAGAATCTATGGATGAAGAAGACAACAGTTCTGAATTTTCTAAAAACTATGTTACCACATATTCTCCTGAAATACCCTTACCAAAATTTTTCAAAGATTATGTGTTAAGATTCCATATGGACGATAAGAAAATCGATGAAACTAATTTGAATGAGTTCAAAAGACATTGGATAGCTTACGGTGGGAAGTTAGATGAAAATGGTGTTGATGATGCCGTTACACATGTTGTTCATTTTAGTAGTGAAATATGCATAGATGATTTGAAGAGAATTAAACCGAAATTTGCTAAATCTGCAAGGCACGTCAATGTCAATTGGCTTAAAGCTTGTATCCAGGGTAAAAAGTTACACGAAACAAATATTTATAGCGTGCGATTACGCAGTAATAAGTCCCATGGATGAGTAAAATTGAAAATTATGTGTTTACTTGATAATAATATTTTGTATTGCCAAAAAACATACAGCATTTTTAAAAATTACTCAAGTACAGTATTCTCTCAGTAATCTGCCATCCCGAAAACCAGGCTAAGTGACCAATTAGTGAAAGTGCCAGATTAAAGTTTATATGTACATATAAAATGTGCAATTTTTTTATTTATTTTTTTAACATGCTTGTGTTAACGTGCTCCGCACAGGAGGCCCTGAGGAAAATATATATCCTCAGGGCCTATGTCAACTTTGGGGATGCTGTTTGGAGGGTATTTTTAGGGAAAAGAAGTAGAGGAAGTTTTGGGAAAAGGGGTTGAAAAAAAAAATTTGTACTTTTAATTAATATAAAGACAAACTAATATTTATAAGACAAGGTTTTATGCATAGCACAAAGGATAATAAATTTGTTTTAGACCACTTTAATTTTAATTACACTCTACCGGTTTCGGAAGCACCCTTCCTTCGTCAGGAGAATATTAAAACTCTCCTGACGAAGGAAGAGTGCTTCTGAAACCGGTAGAGTGTAATTAAAATTAAAGTGGTCTAAAACAAATTTATATATATATTTTTTTCTTAATTATGACGAGCCACAAAGTAAATGCTTATTACAAATAGATCATAAATTATTATAAGCAATAATTAGTCGCCTTGGTTTAAAGTTAAGGTGTTACTTTTACGTTTGCTAGAAGACTTCCAATTTGTAATATTATTCAAACAAACGTGTCGAGTGCTGAATTCGGCAGACGAATATAGGCGAAATAAAGAGCTTGATTTTGGGCTTTCAACTAGTGAAACTAACGGCAGCTTTTAGTAGTTGCCGGATAATCCAGCGGCGGATTATGTAGAGGGTACTGTATATAATATGCCTTTCGTTTTTCAATATTATTATAAAGCAATTTGCATTTAAATTTTTTGGGAACAGAGACTTGTTTTAGTTGTTAAAAAGTGTCAATTTGAAAAAAAACGATATTTTTTGCATTATATAACACTATGTAAAGTACATTTTACAAATGTGTATAATTTATGACCATGTTGACTTCATCTAATTTAATTTTAAACATTTTTCCTGCTCACTGAAAAATGTTGCTCTTGGTGTTATTTTTTTCGTATCCGCGCCATAAGAAGTTTTTTGTTTTGTTTAATTCTTAAAGTATTTGAATGGATTTTGTCGGGACCAGAATAATTTTTCATGTGAAATATTTTCCGTTATATTCATTTTTATGTGTTATTAAAAATATTATTAAAAATTTAGTTCCAACAAATTGTTCCTGTAAATTGATTAATATTATATTATTTAATTCTGTTAATTTTCACTAACGTAAATTTATTTTTATTTTTACAAAAGCGTGCATTATATTTACGTACCTACACACGTTTGCTTTTCTTAATATACAATCAATAATTCTTTGCATTATCCATTGTAAACATTTTTTTATTGATTAAAAATATGTAGTCTGGGCAAATGAGAAGTGATTCAAAGTTTTAAGGAGAAATTTGTTTAAATGTGGTTCCATGACAAAACTGAACAGAACATTAAAAAAAATCATCATTAGGAAAAAGTTTAAATAAGTGAAAAAAATACAAACTTAACATAACAGTCTTATTTACTCTAACCTAACCAAACCTAAACTCACCTAACCTATTATTTTGTCATGTTCTGTTTTATCACTGTTCTGTTTTGTCGGTAACTGGACAAACCAAAAAAGTGACAAATCAGAACCCTTGTCACTGTTCTGATTTGTCATTGTTCTGATTTGTCTTATAACATGTACGACCATAACAATATCAGTTCTTTAATTTTTTTGTAGTTGAAATTTTGTATTTAATTATTTTACTGTAGGTATGAAGTTTTGTATTATGTAATCGTAATTTGTAATTTTATGTAACTAGGTAAATTACTGTTTACCTATTTGTTAATTTTAATTTTATTTCTATATGAAAAACCACAAGATATTATAATTGTAGGATTTGTGAAACTGAAAGTATTTCTAACTTATTTGCCTCCATTACCTTTCAAAAAAATAATTACAGAGAATTTACCTTTCAAATGAACACAGTTAGTAAACTTTAAAATCATTAGTGATTAGATTTCTCTGTCAATTTAAATTTTTTTAACATAAGTAATACACATTTCAAATAAAGACTTATTATTAATAAAATACATTTTGGTAATCTACTTTATCGATGAGTTCTTACAATCAGTTCCAATTTCGAAAATGAAAACTTCATTAAATGTGAATAATTTTACACAGGAATATTTCACAGCATCACAGACAACCGAAATTAGTATACATATCTGATGAAATGTATCTATAAATAAAATTGTTAACCTTTTGAATGCGTTAATTTGCTCCGTTTTATCTATACCCTTACGCGGTACATATTTTCAAATACCTATGCACGCAATTAAATGTCAAATTATAGCATTCTGGCATGATTTATTGGACTATATAGACAGAACAGTTTATTCTCCACAATATGAAAACAAATCCTCGTGTGTCAACACTCTTAGATGTTTATAAAAACAAAAACATAAAATTTCATACAAAGACGTACCGTATCTTTTGAATGTGGTCCCGCCATTCACTCGGCGTGTGTGTACTTAGGCCACTGCGTTGATAGACACAAGTGGGACACCATGATCACTTATCATTTTTAGTTATGAAAAGTTGTGAATTACATACTAGTACTAACGCCATCCGTTGACAAAAATGTAAACTAAAGGACTAAAAGGCGCACTTGATTATCGATCTTTTTTTATGAAATACAATTTTATTTTTGAGAAATTCTTGTAGATGTCAGCATCGTGATAGTTCTATGAATGTCCAAGTGAGCAAGAAATACATTTATGACGAAAGAGCGCTGGAATATCGGCCATCGAAGTTTCCGTATCAACTGTTGATACAGCCGCGTGTGAGTATAAACATTTTGCCGTAACAACAGTTGATACGGCCGCGTGCAAAGAGTTAATGATACCCTCATTCTGAGACAATATCAGATATTAATTTTGTCTAATCGCTCTATATTATTAACGATTAGAGATTGAAAATTCATGACAATATATTTTTTTTAAAGTGGAATAATTTAACGAGTAAAACCCTGAATTGTAATATTTAATCATTGAAGACAGCATTAATGACTCTCAAATAAGGTATTTGAAACAGAAAAGACGGAAAAAGATTCAGTCGCATCTAGGTATTAAAGGGTAGAATCTTGCAATCATTCATAGAGATAGCAGCCAAAAAATGCATTAAGAAAATGAAGATAATCTTGGTAGCTCTTAAGGTGATATGGCAGAATTAGCTCAGTGGTCAGAGCACTTCCCTGGCAAGGAAGAGGTCCTGGGTTCAATTCTTAGATGCAACTGAATCTTATAATGTCTTCTGTTTCGCATCTATTTTTTGAAAGTCGTTATTATTTTTTGTTGGAATTATTGATTCACTAATTTTATTGTCATTAAGTTTCTACTTAAAAACAGATAATGCCTCTAAAAATAAGATATGTCTCCTGCATTACCAGTGATGAAGACAAAGATTTATTTCATAAACTTAACTTTATTTATCAGTACCATGGAAGCTTAAAAAATCATTTTGAAAAACGTTAGTTTAAGTAACTAGATTTAAATTTAAAAAGATTTAAAACACCGAAAGTGTTCTGAGATCTTTCTGATTATTCTGTTCCAATTTCTTTTTTTTTGTTTTCGCAAAGTGTCCTTTACAAAGAAGAATATTTTTGTTAATTATTACAATGAGAATTTATAATGTTACTAACAGATGATAATATAATATACATATTTATTTTTTACATCCAGAGATAGTAAATTGTTTTATGTTACAATGAGGCACAAAGCTGTCAACTTGCGATGCAAGCTGTTAAATTACTGAAGTGTTCTTATGTATGGTGCAATGGGTTGGTTATGCCCTAAAGCGAAAGATGCGTCGAAAACCTCCAGAAGAGAACTTATAATCTACCAATATAATGTATTCTCTTTGTTTTTGTTTAATTTTATTTGTTGTCTGAGGTTGATTTATTCCCTTTCTTATTTAAAAAAAATATTTTTATCATAGGTATGCGCTTTGCCAACATGCATTTCATTGCATTACACAACCCCTGCACGTACAGTGGTCCCAGAGAGAGGTCATATGTAACATCATCGTTTTAGTATCTTCTATCTTTTTCGTTTTCATACAAAACTTGTGAGAAGGAAGAGCATGACGTACTTACGACCTCCTTTTGGGAATAAAAGTATTGTGAAGTAACAATATTATCTTATGAATTTGGTTTTATTTAATTTTTTTTTTAAATTTTTCCATTGTGATTTTTGCAGATTGAAATATTTGGTTCCTGGACAGTATCGTTATTCGTAATTATTTATTAAATATATTAATTCTTCATGAATAATTGTTTTTTTCTTGATCTATTTTACTGATTAGTTGAAGTCCCCGCCGTTGCCCGGGCTTTATACAGAGTTTTTCGAAAACTAATGTATAAAGTGTTTTTCCATTTATTTTGAACTTCAGTAGTGCAAAATTTCATCAAAAAGTATCTAAATTCTGCTTTAAGATGTGGGAAAAACTGATAGAGTGACCCCCCTCTTTTTTCTAAGGTCAAGGGTGCAAAATTTCATCAATATCAGTGTAAAACACATTTGTATAAAAGTCAATTCCACACCGCCTACCACAGACACTCTTCTTTACATAAATTGATTAATATTCAGTGATTTTTTTAAAAAATAAAAGTTCTTGTGAGTTTAAATATTGTTTTTTATTTTTTAAAGATTTTCTCTTTTATTATCTATATTTTATATTGTATCTAAATCGGCCGCTTAAACCCTAGTAAGCCGCAGAATACATTCATCGACTGTCACATTCGTCGAGCGATGGGGGATGTTGTGTTATTAATTGATAATCAATCTAAAATAGACAAATAGTCTGGTAAGGTATTATGCGAGGAATTTTTCAATGTCAGGACAGTGTTTTCAGTAGTTTGTTTGTCATAATTTCATGAATAGTGCATTGACTACAGCAAAACAAATTCTATTTAAAATTAGTATCCTCGCATATTGCACCAAGTGGAGAACTTTATTAAAAAATCAACTCATAAATTAGCCCGCCTAAAACATTTGAAATTTTGAAAGCTCTCGATCTCCCGATGACATAGAAGCATAGATGTGCAACATAGAAAATCAAGTACTTTCCTCTAATAAAATCATAGACAATACGTACAACATTGCTGATATCTCGGCATCCGACCTATATACGGATTATGTTCTAAGCCGCGCTAAGCTTCACATTCCAACCAAGCCGAGCTTTAAATCAGCAGATATACCGGGCCTAAATGGATTACTAATGAAAACCATTGTTGGCATCCATTGTTCACCAAAAATTATCCAATCTGAAAAAATAAAACATAAGGATCTTGATAAATAATGTACAGGGTTTTCCAATAAGAGGTGTTATTTTGAATAGCCCGCTTTTACGGTAGATGTTACTTTTAAAGCTGTCATTTTTTGACATTTGACAAGTTTGACATTAATAAAATTGGAACGATACACGCTTCAACAGCGCATTGAAATTATTAAAATTCACTTGAGTGAATCAAATGCAAATCATCTTGAGTGATGAGGCCCATTTCCTCCTCGGTAGCTTCGTCAAAAAGCAAAATTGTCGCATCTAGGGCTCGGAAAACCCAAGAGTTATTGTTGAAAAGCCTCTTAAAGAAACTGCAGTATTCCAAACTTTAGTTTGCAATTAAAAAAAAAATTGTGTTCAATAATGTATTTAAATTAATTTTGTTTAAAGTTTGAAATACTGTAATTTCTTTATTAAAAACAACAACAACAAAAATCCCTTCGTCAGACTAGAACTACTACATTATTTTACAAGATTCTATTTTATATTTGCAGATTGGATAATTTTTGGTGATGTTATGATTCCGACAATGGTTGTCATCAGTAGTCCATTTAAACCAGTAAAAAATAATGTTGATAAATACTAAAATATTTTTTTTGTTATTTTCTTTATTTTCTGTTATTTGAAAAGTTTATTAAAAATGTGGAATCAATCTTTATAATAGATACAAATTCATAGTAAATAAATTCAAAGTCTCAAGATACCCCTTTATTGAGAGAAAACACGAGTTTTAAGGGTAAGTGCCTTCTACAATTGATTTTCTAAGGAAATCGGTTATTGGGGTAAATTAAATCAAATAAATACGTCGTCTCAGTGTGGTCTAACCATAATTTGATAATGCCCTTGGCCGCCGAAAAAGCTGTCACAATGATAAAATCTAAAGTACTCGTAGAACTTAATAATGACATAATTAAATTTGATTTACTTTAAATTATAAGAAGTTACCGACCAAATTCTTGTAAAAGTTTAACGAATTTTAAAATTTATTTGACGGCAAATTAGACCTTCGGTTGAATCTTAGAATTCCACTTTAAGGCGATGCACTACGTAGTAATGCAAAATCATGTGTTTTTGGTTTGAAAATTTGGTCACCTAGAAATGTTTCAGATGCTTTAATTTAATACCGCGAATATAATACATCTTGGCCTTTGAAATAATCGAGTATTTTTTACATATGGCTTTTTATAAGCCCAGAAAAAAATAATTTATAAGGCCTATGAAAACTGCTAAAGTTCAAAATTTCATACTTACGAACCCATTTTCGGTTATGGTTTTATTGTAAATTGTGGTAAATTAAGTTATTTATAAAATGATCGAAATAACAAAACAAAATAAAATAAAAGGCACGTTTTGGCCATGTTTTTTTCTTGCCTAAATCAAAACAGCTGGATGGTGTTAAGCGGAAATTTAAGCCTTATCGCCATCTACGTAAGGAGTGTTATTGATTGCGGCTCGATTCAAAATATTACACGACGTAGTGCATCGCCTTAAAAGATTTGGTCACTAGTGCGGAGGACCGTACCCAGAACAAAACAAAACAGGTGAGTTACGATCCTTGGCTACGAATCTAAAGTTTGCTGGTTAAAATCCCGGCGTGCGCAAGTAAATTTAATTTGATTAATTAATGTGGGTTACAAAATTTTATATGTAGTTACAGTATTTATATTTGCGGAACGTTCCAGAGTGGTAGACACTTTCAGTACCGCCATGGTGAGAGACCATTGAAATGGCTTTAGCCGTGTTTGGTGACCAGATCTGAGTAGCCAGGTACTTGCCCAACTGCCTCTTCCCGTACTCACTACCTCAGCCTCACAACATACCTCGATTTGGGATGCCATTGTCTCACTGGCTCCAGACGACTAAGAGCAGTTGGGAGTCTTGTGCGGTAGGTACTCGGATAAAAAAAACATTGTTCTGTAGGATGTTTTTCAAAGTTTTACAACCACCGTTTTCGGTCGATGTCTTTGCTATAAAAACAGAATAAAACCCGGAGACCTTCGTAGGTATGCGGTATCATATTCCCGCTAGAGTCGTAACTTAAAACTTCAACGGAATCCGAAAAAAACGTAAAAAAACTACCCTGGAGTGGCCGGGGACACTATTTTTTTAATAGATGGACCTCAGAGTGAACTTATGTAGACTTTGGGAGACTTACCGCACTGCTACGTGAACGGCCTACGGATTTTTGCAGAGGGTAGGTTGAGAACTAACGAGAACTCTGTAGTCAAACTCGGATACGTTAGGGGTTCTCAAAAGTTGCGCATTTGCATTCTGATGACGTACAAAATTAGTTACAAAATATATACGACCGGTCATTGGCCGAATTGGCATTGCGTTTGGGTCCCACCCAGGCGTAGTTTGTTCAATTCCTCGGCTGGCTAAGTTCTCCATCACAACACAAGCATTCTTACATTTCGGATTAATGGTTTAACATTTGGGAAGATAGCTAGCTATATGTATAGGTATACAATAATGTTTTAAGTTTGTTTAAGGAGTAGGTAGGAACCTAATTGAATATATCTACTCCTTTAGAAATTTCATTGGATAGCACCGTTTTTCTAGTGATGCTATGCTGTGCTAGAAAATCTGTTCTGCCGCGTGGTAGCTTGAACAAGTCGCGGTGACAATATAAATCAGTGTAATCCAGTGCAAGGTTTTAACCTCATTTATATGTAATTATCGTCGTTTTAAAACAATTTCGAACAATGTATTAATTATATTACTGTATTTTTGAGTAGGTACATTAAAATCTACTGCTTCTTCGCCAATGGTCAAGTTTACGTAAAAGTATTACGAATTCAGAATTGGAAGTTCAGCTTTAGTAGATAGGCACCTAAATACATTTTTTAAAAGTATCTTGAACCATATAGTTAACTTTCAGGGTCCCCTTTCTTGGTATATAAAATCTCTGCAATTGCACCGAACTTCTGGGAACGAAATCTCGTTTAAACGAAATAAAATATCAAATCGCAAAAAACATTATTTTACTATAAAACATATTTTTTGTAATGTCTTTTAATTTTTTTTTGTCTGACTGAGGTTTGAACCTTACTACTAGGAATTGGAGTCGACAACTCTACCATCCTCGACAAATGCTGATCATATAATTTATTATATTCTACGCGATCAGCATTTGTCAGGCCATAAATATATAGTAGTAACTTTAAGGCCTGTTTTTTTTCACCATTTCATATTTTAAGGCCCAGTGTGATACCTACATTATCACTAAATCTTGTAAAGATTTTTATTTAAAAAAATGTTGAAGACAATATTAGCGATTTCTAAACGAAAATCTGAAACAGAAAAATCAGAAAAGGATACGGTCACATCTAGAACTCGAACCCAGGATCCTTGCCTTGCCGGGGCACCGCTCTACCACTGAGATAATGGGACCCTATCCCCTTCGGTCACATTTAACTGTATCATACTTCGACTAAGAACTACCAACATTCGGGGCAGAGCGGTGCCCCGGCAAGGCAAGGATCCTGGGTTCGAGTTCTAGATGTGACCGTATCCTTTTCTGATTTTTCTGTTTCAGATTTTCGTTTAGAAATCGCTAATATTGTCTTCAATAATTAAATATTACAATTTGAGGTATTACTCAATAAAGTGATTCCAAAAATTAAAAAAATGTGTTTTCTTTTTCATATTTAAGGAAAAATATTATGATACAGCTGACGTTAAGAAAATTAAAATAAAAGAAAGTTATTTAAAAATAATGGCAACATAATTTTACAAACAATATTATTTTAAATAAAACTTCAAACATACCAATTTAAGTTGTCTGTGATGTGCGTTAGTTATCTGGTTCAAGGAACTCAAATTTTCTTTGAATTTAATTTTCATTTTGATAATTCGAACTGATTGTTTGACGAATTCATACAGCGATATAAATCAAATCAAATCAAAAATTATTTATTGTAAAATTAAAATTACAAAAGGTATAGCTTATGGGTAGACCCTATTTCTTCCAGCTAACCACATTTATTTAATTACAATGTTTAATTATAGTAAGATATATTTTATTAAAAATGATTTTAATTGCCATTTTCAAAATTGAAGCTGTCTGCCCCCCCATCATCGAGGACACAGGACACAGGACACAGGACACAGGACACAGGACACAGGACACAGGACACAGGACACAGGACACAGGACACAGGGCACAGGGCACAGGGCACAGGGCACAGGGCACAGGACACAGGACACAGGACACAGGGCACAGGGCACAGGGCACAGGACACAGGACACAGGACACAGGACACAGGACACAGGACACAGGGCACAGGGCACAGGGCACAGGGCACAGGACACAGGACACAGGACACAGGACACAGGACACAGGACACAGGACACAGGACACAGGACACAGGGCACAGGACACAGGACACAGGACACAGGGCACAGGGCACAGGGCACAGGACACAGGACACAGGGCACAGGGCACAGGGCACAGGACACAGGACACAGGACACAGGACACAGGACACAGGACACAGGACACAGGACACAGGACACAGGACACAGGACACAGGACACAGGACACAGGACACAGGACACAGAACAAAAATATTTCACATGCCGAAAATGTTTATACGACGGTGGAGGACTGGAGCTAATATTGAACTGAACTCGCTACGCCTGTGTGGAAATCTGATGCACTTGTCCGCTCGGCTACTAGCCGGTTAAGCTGATTCGTTTTAATGGTTTCTGTTTTCATCAAAACTATAAGATTTCAATTTAATAAAATACTAAGGACGAGTTGTTTCGGAGAATTTGAACAATTCTTCAAATTTCAAAGTTAATTTTCAAGTTTTGTGAAAGATTTTTTCAAGTTCTGTTCTTTTTTTTTTGTTCTGTATTTCAGTTTTGTCAAGCAACTAGCCTATTATGATATAGTAACAGAACTTGAATAGGACTTTCACAGATCCCGTAAATGAACGTTCAAATTTGATGAATTGTTCAAATTCTCCGAAACAACCCATCCTAAAAGTTTTCCGTCTAAATATAATTGGGATTCTGACATTCCGAAAAATAAAAACCTCACCATAAAGGTACCCCTATTGGGGATACCACGTAAACAATTTCGCGTGCGACACTTTCCATGTCTTTTGGAGAATTATATTTTTTTTAATATTCTCTTCTCTTCCTTAGATACCCCAATCGGGGATGTAATAAAAATTCGGATGCTGCATTTTTCCATGTCTATGTAAGAGTTAAAACAAACTTTCCACTTTCTGTGCATAACACATCGCGCACAAAAAAAATAATTAAAAATCAACCCACTCACTGCCAATGGACAAAATGTCTTAAAATACCCAAAAGTGCATAATATCCAATGCATATAGCAAAATGCGTGACGAAGACACGTTTAAGGTCCACAGTAAGCAAAAGATAATTCCTATACATTTTATTAAAAAAAGATTGTTTCTTCAAATCAAAAATTTAGTTTTATGTGAAAGAAACCACGCAACATTTTTTTTTTCATTAAAATCATGATTGATTTTTGCCGTCCCCCAAGGTTCCCATGAATACTTTTGCTGACTGAATTTTGAGGTTTAGATCCGCCCCTGGCTAGCACAGGTATAATGTTTTTGTAAACACGTTGAACATACGCGCCGTTGAAGCTTAATTTCACTTAAGTTGCTAGGAGATGCCAGATTAAAATTAAGAAGAGTAAATATGAGAGCATAATATATCCACAAATAATCGCTTTGTCTCTATTCCCTTTCAAATTATCCTAATCCATGTACTTATGTGGTCTTTTTAGAGAATTCTTTATTTGTTGTTACCTATCCCGCCAAAGAAAATTCATAATTTACTGAAATCTCCAAACGTTATGAACACATGTGTACCTACCTTTATTTCGAGATTAAAATTATCCCTAATTATTTCTGACGTATTACAAAATTTATGCATGCTATGTAATTAATTGCGAAAACTTTGAACGTTGATTTAATTCCCAGCTTTATCGGCTTGGATCGGCTTCGAATTTTCGTTACATAACAATTTTAAATATCCCATAATAATAATAACAAGTAAACAATTAAAAGTTTGGCATTCTCAAAATATAAAAATATTACCATTTGTTATTTCGGCTACCGGCATTATACCTAGATCTCTCATTAAAAATTTAGGCGTATTAGATCTGTCAAAGAATTTACATAAAAAAAGTGCGAAAATCAGTCATTTTAAATACATGTAGGATTACGAAAGATTTTTTAACATTTTTGCTGAGGGATCAGTAGAATTTATAGGTCCAGTAAAAGTTCTACCGAGCCGAACCCTCTGATATGAAAATATCTGGAGTCGGTGAATTATTTTCCCATTTGATATCTGGTTAGTTGACGTGTTGTTCTTGTATTGTTTTGTATTTATTATGCTTATATAATGCACTTGCATAAAAATGTGGATTGACTAGATGATCAGTTGTTTAAAAGTGTGTGAAAGGGGAAGTGGAAAGGGGAAAGTGGAGAAGATTTAACCCGGACATTTTTTCGTTTTGTGCATCGCTGTTTTGGTGAAAAATCACCTCAAGCGTGCTGCACAAATAATATGAATTTCTATATTTTGCTTTATCTAATTATTAATAAACAAAAATGTATAGAAAACGTACTTACCTGGGAGGTCTCTTAGAAAATTACACTTTTCTTAGAATTTTTACTGACGGAGAAGATATATTAAAGACACTGCATATCGCATGATTTAGTGTTATTTTTTCCTCAATTACTATTGAAATATAAATACATATAATTTTTTTACAATTTTTTTCCGACTTTATGTCCGGGTTAAATTTTCCCCAAATAAAAAAATAAACCCTTCCACACTCTTTTCCACAACTGATCATCTAGTCAATCCACATTATGCAAGTGCATTATATAAGCATAATAAATACAAAACAATACAAGAACAACACGTCAACTCACCAGAGATAAAATGGGAAAATAATTCACCGACTCCAGATATTTTCATATCATAGTGTTCGGCTCGGTAGAACTTCTAATTGGACCTATAAATCCTACTGATCCCTCAATATAAATATTTAAAAATATATTTTCTAATACATTTATTATTAGTGGCATGAGTAGAATTATTAATTCTTTATTTTTTGTGTGTGTTTTTTATGTTTTTATATGTGACACATCACGATTGCGACTCTGCCTATATAGTGTAAAGAAAGGGCAACTGTGTCGCCACCCGGTTGGGCAGCGTTGAGAGGCGGGTTGAGGTAGGGGCTTTAGTTAATAAGGAAAAACAGATGCCGATAGCTTGTGCGATGAAAGGAGTCGATGAAACGACCCGTTCTCATGAAGGCAACATCAACGGCAATGGGTGTTCCGCTCGGGTCCGTCGAGTCACGCACGTGCATCGGTGCAAGGGGGATCAATGCAGCTTGCTTCTTAGAGCAGGCTCCATTAAAATACCTGTAGTATAGATATATATCCTTAACATGCTCACATTGCGTCTATGCATTAGAGACGGTAATCGGTCTGTTAACACCGGATTGTAAATCGTCAAGATTAATATTTATTGAAGTGAAACTTCTTTAGGCGCGTAATGGATTTTCGGGGACGGAGTAAAACCGAGTCAGGATCGACACGAAAATGCGGGTACCCCCACCACCGCTCACCGTTCACCGTTCACTGTTTTCAGTAAAAGCAACAAATCATTAGCATGCGCATAAAAGTTTTTATGTGTTTTATTTAAGTACTTTTTTACTCGGTAGTATAATTTTGTTTGGCGCATGCCTTAGCTGTGGTACAGACGTGGACAGGGCTTTCCTGTACCGTCCGTCCGCCGTTCAGTCTGGTTTAGTCGTCCGTCGAGAGCGCTCGCGTCGCGCGCTTTGCCGTTCCATTCGTATTCCAGTATATAAATATTGTTTACTGTCGAGGAAGTTGTTATAAACTTTAAAAAATATGTTTAAAATGCCGTGTAAATATACGTGTTGTGCGTTCAGCTTGCTGCTGCTGGTTTTAGTGAGTAGTGCTGCCTCCAAAAATGTGGATAATTCCGATAGAACCTTCGAGGAAAGCAATTGCAGTAAGGTGAGACAGTTCCTCGAGACCAGGAACATCTCGGCTGTACCGGCTCGAGGCGCAGACGACAAAGGTAAGAAACCGACAAACCAACAGAACCCACATTCATAAATTGTGGTTCATACGGTTTGGTACAGAATTTCAGTGTTAAAAATGAGTAGTGACGAGATATTTAATTGTAATATTGTTATTTATGTAATATTGTATACTTGTGAATAAATTGAAAATTTTTGGAACTATACATTAATCGAACGTCATTCATCTATAAGAAAATATTAGAAAAAGCAAATCCATGCTTCGTCGTTGAATTATTTAACCTCTAATTTTCAAACTAACCTAAGAGAGAAAATAGAGATGATGAAATGAAAATAGAGAGAGAGGAATACTAGAAGTTTCACTTCTGTCTTGCGTAGGCTTGACACACCCACTTTTTTTAAAATTCAGCAGGCGACTTTGGGTACCGCCGCCCCGGGAACCCTTTACTGAATAATTAACACCCAGACACCCCAAGTGGTTCGCTACGTTTGGTGATTTAGCAGGGGTGCCCGGGTCCATATTTATATTGATAAATTCTGTAATTACACAACTTAATCAAATAAAATTTAGTTGCGCAATCCGGGATTTGAACCCGCGACCTACGGATTGATAGTAGAAAGCCTTTCCCCTTGATTACAGAGGCTGTCAACTCAAATATACTTTCGGAGCTATGTGTGTGGAAAAGGAATCTCATTGAGAAATAAGTCATCCTATCTCGTAGTTTTTCACGCGTCCACGCCAGTATAATAATAATTTAAAGTGATGTTGGTGTAATGATTATGCCTAAGGCTAGCTTTAGACTTGTAAGTTTTTTCGTACATTTACGACTTCTAGCCAATGGGCATATTGCATTTTGAAAATCCAATATGCCCATTGGCTAGAAGTCGTAAATTTACGAAAAAACTTACAAGTCTAAAGCTAGCCTAAGAATTAATACTTCCAAGAAAATGTACAAGTGAAATTTGTGGTTTCTGTTACATGGAGTTTAGTAAAAGTTTTTCGAATTATAATTTTATCTATATGAACTGTTTTTTCTGGGAAAATAAATATTTTATTGCTCTTTTAAAAAAACGAATTTTTTGTAAACTTTTCATAATTAAATAATGTTGAATTTTTTATACACGTATACCTTAAAATTTAACATTAATGTAGATAAGCCTTTACTTAATTCCTTTTTGCTACATTTTTTCTTTAGTGAAATTTTCCAATGTGTTTTCCACTGTGCAACGTTGCAAAGAATTTGGTCCTTACAAACTCATAAATCTTTTTATTTTTCAATTTTATGACAAGAATATATAAAAAATTACCTTAAAAAGCTTAAAATTTAAATACAATAGTTTTTTTTGTGTCCTATCCTAATGGGGGTTGGCTATCAGGTCAAATATTCACCCTGTAGCCTGGGTAAACTCAACGGAATTGTGTTCATACCAGTCACGTAGGTTTTAAAGCCATAATGCACTATGCCTTACTATTCCACGCCTTCCGAAAATGTTCCCCAAGATTTTCAGGTTATCTTGACGCTGCACCTCGCGGTTTTGAATCCTACGTGACTGGTATGAATGCAGTTCCGCAGAAATATTTCAGCGGATCTTACATAGTTAAGTTTTCCCCGATGATGGCCTCATACGATGAGAGAGGGTATAATTTGAATTTGTCAATATATTTGAGTTTTCTTGTTTTTATCTTATTTTCTTCCCCTTATTCTGTCCTGCCCTACGTTAGCAATCTCCGTCCATCGCACACACGGATTGTATGATTTGAGATTTTCAAGAACAAAAGTATTATAGTGATTTGTTTTTGGGGTATCATGCCGTGTTGCTCTACCTCCTTCAGCACAGCATTGCAGTGTCCATCATCAGGGCAGATGTGTAACATGCAATTACACATCTGCCTGATGTTGAACACTGCAATGATGTCCGAAACATTGACTAAAGACGGAGGTAGTGCAAAATGGCATAATACCCCAAAAACAAATCACTATAAAAATGAGTATTGCTAATTTATTAAGAATATCTTCTAAGTATTGGTAATCCGGTTCAAAACGGGATTGCAGGCCATTTCCTGATAAACTTTTATTAAATTCCTAATATATCGGAACACGTGTTCAAGCACCTGAATTTGCCTTGATAATATATAGTGACGAAATGCTCAAATATTAGGATTTTTATAAACACGTGCTCCGACATCGAGAATAAATTCGCATTTTAATAAAAGTTTATCAGGAAACCTATTAATTCATTCGTTAAGGGCATGCAATCCTGTTGTTAATCAGATTACTAATAATTGGAAGAGATTCTTAACAAATTAGCAATACTAATTTTTCTCCGTGTACCATCCATTCGCCTCTCCTCGCATAGCTTCTAGAATTGTTTTCCTTAATTTTTTCTGGGACTCCCCGTTTATTTTTTTATGTATCGCACTCAACTACTCCCAACCGTCAGGAGCCAGCGATACTATGGCACCCCCAATAGACTGAAAGCATTTACCGGGAAACGGCTAAATGCGAAAATGTTGAAAATAAACTACATATTATTTTATATTAATACATTGTGAAAGAATAAAAATTAATCAAATTATTTTTTTACTTGCACACGTCGGGATTTAAATCCGGAACCTCCGGATTTGTAGCCATGGATCGTAATCACGCAATCACGGACGCATCTTCCGTTTGTTATTACCCCATTGTAGAGGCTTCTATTTTTTGTGTCAACACCTTACATGGTTTTGCATTACCTGCTTTGTTTACTCATATCGCGTAAATGAACGAATTTTCTCAGGAAAGAAAATATCTTATTAATAAAGGGAAAATATTTTCCATGCATGCATATTTTTTGCATATTTTCACAGAAAAAGTGACAAGAACGTTCTAGAAAATTTTGAGATGAACACGTGCATCATTTATTACGAAGCTTCGAAAGTAAAATTCATTTTTCAAGGGTTATGTTTAGTTTTGTTTCAGACATGTTGTATGTACACGTTTTGTCATATTTAACATTCATCCGAACAGCCGAAAATAATATATTTCACTCGCAAAGCTTCGCAGAAAGCTGACTATTTGATACATTTGGGGATGAAGTAACCAGTGGTGTGCATTACAATAAAAAAATACATCCATACAAAAATCTTTACGTACGAGTAATTGTATAGATCAAATCGAAACGGTTTTTTTTACTAACAATTCATCTATTTTCAAATTTCGACATAGTTGTGCCGTGTATTTTAAACTTTTAAAATGTCTCCATTTTTTTTTGTTTGACATAGGATTAAACCTTCCTCCCCAGGGACTTGAGTCAACTGCGTTAATGCAACGCAACGCCAAATCGCAATTGGATAGGACCGGCATTTATTTCGTATATTAACTACTGTTATATCATACAATTTCAAATAAATGCGTACATGTCCGATTGCCACCAAAAGTTTACATAATGCATTGTCATCTACAAAAAGTCTTTCTGCCGAATTTATACTCGATCGGACGCCGGGAAGTGATTTCATTTGCATTTCCAAGATTTATAATAAATAAAGTTCTGGTTCCAACCTGTATTGTATTACTTTAAATAAATCTGGTTTAGCTCAGTCAGTGGGCACTTTAACTTATTCTGTATGTTTAAGTACCCAATTTCCTGAACTGGAAATTCATACGCATTTAGCATACATTTACATGAATTAAAACTATTTTCCACGACAAATTATCTAGTTTCGGAAAAGTTATTTCCATTGCATTAATATTTAGCAGCCTAAAGATGCCCAGAATCTGCAGAAATAATGATTATTCAAAGAATTTTGTAAGCTTCTTGCAAAAGTAGGAATGGTTCCATGATAACTCAACACAGTGATAATTCAACACACTTTTGAAAAGTGATATAAATTAATTGAAAACTTTTTAACCTATTATTTTTTCTTTTAATGATAAACTAACGTTTATAAGACAAGGTTTTATGCATAGCATAAAGGATAACAAATAATTATAAGCAATAATTATTATAACTAATTATAATTAGTCACTAATTCTGACTAATTATTGCATATAATTATTTGTTAACCTAACCTAACCTAACCTACTTAACCAAGTCAATAATTTCTTGTTTCATCGCTTTCCATGACTTTATATTACTTTTTAAAGATGTGATGATTTATCCGGTCACCGCCATCCCTAATTGGGGTATGTTGTGAGGCAAGTAGCAGAAAGCGGAAGGAGATGGGGAAACAGAATGTGGGGAAGTACCAGACTATTCAGATTTGGTCACCAAACATGGCCAAAGTCATTTCAAGCAACATTTCAAATCCGAATGGTAGTCTTACACCATGGCGATACTGAGAATATCTTCCATTCTAGAAAGTACCGTAAATATACTACATATTATTTTTAATTAGTAAATTGTTAAAAAACACAAATTAATAAAATAAAATTTACTTGCGCACGCGGAGATCTGAACCTGCAACCTTCACCGTGCTAGTCGAGAGCCTTACCCTTCAACCACGGAGGCCGTCAAATAATATGTAATTAAAATAATATAGATTGAGCACAGTAATATTACACGGTTGCAGGTTGTGTCGGAGGAAGTAATGATCATTTAAAATAAAAACGGAAATAAACTAGTCGTTATATTAACTCAACATAATGACTAATAAGTCCTGATTAAGTGAAACCTGGTTGACTGTCATGTATTGATTGATAAAAAAATGATGTATTACTAAGTGATTTTTTGTGTATATAACGTCACATCCCCAAGTATTATCTTTCTTCGAAAAAAAAATTATAACATGAATCATAATTACATTTTTAACCAAAATAATACCAACTTATCTCTTACGTCTATCTTGACAAATGGATTGCAATTTTTAGATCACAGGCATCAGGCGAAAATGCTGTCCTTGTTTTACTGGTATTTCAATGGAAGATGCTCCGAGGGACTAGCGTCATTGATCCCACCGGAACCGATCCCAGATCGGTTGATATTTGTCACAAGAGAACGTTTCATTTTTATGACTCGTTCTTTAGTTCTACATCTCGGCTGTTTCCTCTACTCTTACAGCTTCGGTCTCTTCAAGACTCATGTTTATTCCTTCCTTAAAAATACCCTCTACACAGCATCCTAAAATATGACATAGGCCTTGTGGCAAATAATTTTCCTTAAAGCCTCCTGTGTGGACTTATAGTAAAAAAAAACAAAAAAAAAATACACTTAAAACGTGTGTATTCTCTCTCTTAGGTAGACCGCGAATAAATCATATTTTTTTCTGAACTCATCCAATATACAAGATACAAGTGTATTATGAATATTTTGAAAACTTTTTGTATCTGACAGGTTCGTATTTTTATTATTTATTTGATCCGTTAAAAGTTCTACAAAACAATAAATGTTTTCCTGCTCTTCGAAATACGAAATGGGAACGAATATAAAATGTTATATTTAGATTGAAATCCGGATAGCAGAAATAATATTTGTTTTATCTTTTGGACGCTCGTGCAGAAATTTTGATTTGACGCACCAATACACCGAATCTCCAATCAAGATTTGTTCATAAATTTGACTTACAAATTGATGAATTTGAAAATAATTGTTCTTACTTAATTTCGATATCTTTTGGAACGTATACACGTACCACACGTGAGTCGTGAAGAAAAAGTGGAATAAAAGATTTTCGAAATTAAAAAAAAAAAAATCTGTTAGGTTCTTCTTCCTTAGGGACACGCAAGTATCGGATACTGCTGTTGTGTACTTACGTCGCAAACAACTTGTCGCGCACAGTCCGTATATGTTGCAACCGAAATCAAAGACCCGCGTTGCCACCATTGCTGAATTCTTGAAAAGTCACAACTGTAAGCTCTCATAACCTCGCTGTAGTGTTTCTATTGTTTAATACACTTTTCTGTTGCTCAAGGCCCGTTAAATGATTGATAACTCTGATGGTTTGTTTACAGATTTATTACGATAAAAGCAATTACAACCGAGCTGTACAATATTAGTTGGTAACGTGTGCTCGCTAGTGGGGTGGTTTTCTGTCTGGCGTTGTTCCGCCAGCCCCCGTAGTTAACGCGACCGGTTCGGAAGAACTCGGCCTTCCCGAGCAGTTCCGAACCGCTTGTACAGTGTTGCAAGACACTGCACTCGCTTACAACCAACATTTGCTGTAGTCATTTTTATATCTAGTTATTCTTTGAAGACTGTTTTGTTCATAGCATTGATATACAACGAAGAATTGCTACAAAATGTCGGACACAAGTGGCGCCATGTTTATGCCATGGCTAGTTGCGGGAGACTGGTGTCGCCGACACCAGTTTAAAAAATGTCGGTAATGTGTGCCTGTGTTGGAACCTGTGCTCGATGGTTGCCAAGATATTTGAATCGTCAAATATCGGATACTTACGTATCCCTGTGGAAGAAGGGCCTAATTAAACAATTATAAATATCGAAAAACAAGGCAACATAACTTGTGATGGAAATGTCGTAGCGAACTGAAGGCCCTTTAGTAGAATTAGCCTAGAGTTTGATACTTAACTGATTGTTTCTTCGAAATTCCGAAATTCAAATTTTATAATTAGTATAATAAAAAAAACCATTGTTTATTGTCTGGTGAAGACAAGCCAAAAAAATCAATGTAAGCATATTTTTTCTATAAATAAAGTTAATGAAGGGTTTTGTACAGTCTTCAAAGTGTATTTTTAATGATCTTGCTAAATTGCTGGAACCTCTTTATAAGAATTGAGGTAGAACAAAATGAAATAATGAGTTTTACCCAAACTAGGAACCCTCGAACATTAATTATTAAGGTACTTTCAAGCGGGTTTTGAGATTAAAAAAATAATTAATACAGATTGAAATAATCGTTTCTCCTTAATTAATGAGCTAGCGCATTGGCTTAACATATTCACAGTTATATCGTATCCTTCAGCAACATAGTGATGCCTCTATTTGAGTGGAGTGGTTTACCCTGAGACTGGACTCAAGAGCTTAATTTTTTTTATGGAAAGACACATATTTCCGGGTTATACCGGTTATAATGGGAATACCCTGACATTATTTGAAAATCTCTTACTATCACTACAGTAAGCGGAAAATTTTGCTAGTATTGTGATAGAGGACTTAGTCAACCGAGGAATTGAACCCACGACGACGCAATGCCAACTCAGCCACTAACCGGTCTTGCGAGCTCGATTCCCAGAGCGGGGAAATACAAAATAAATTTATCTGGATTTTCATTTAATTTTATTATTTCCAAAACATGTCGTTTATTTGCACCACTTAAATTCGATATTCGATATAGCAGCATTAAAACATTGCTTGATATATCTTTAGATATGTTTCGTGGCTCGAATAGATAAAAGTAATGTATTTTTCAATTTTGTACCTGTACATTTTTCCTTTCTCAAAAACAACAGAATCCTCTTTTATGGTATGAACCTATTAAATGTTAGATCTTGTTTAGTTACAATAATTGTAATTGATATATTTTGGTGAAAATAATGGATGTATTCTGTTTAATTTTGTAAATGATAAGTTCTTAATAATTCTGGATACAGTCGCCATCTATGGATTGTTTGAATAATTGATTATTAGAAATGGTGTTCTTCTTCTTCTTTCGTATGGTGGGGGGTCAGAGGGGGACATCTAGATCTGCGAGCCATTTTAGGGCCTCAGGCGTCGCCATGTGGACCTCATCAATCCCGCCGGGGAATGAATGGAGCGGGCATTCGTTGACCACATGTTCGGTAGTCTGCACCGCACCACATTCACACATCGCCGACTCTTTAAGGCCCCATCTGTGCATCATGTGGGCACAGCGGCTATGGGAGCACCTTAACCTATTGATGGCGGACCAGGTTTTGCGAGGCAGTGAGAACCCAGGCTGTCTCTCGGTGGGGTCCTGTATGAGATGGGCATTTCCCACGTTGGCCGTTTGCCACTCAAGTTTCCACCTATCTTCTGGGGTGAGAGGTAGTCGGAGGAGCCTCTCTCCTTCCGCCCAGAAGGGCTTTCGGGACTTCAAGCGGCATGCCGGGTGGGAGACGACATCTTCGTGTAGAGGTATTGCGCTTTTTTGCAGCGCCTTCTTGTATTCCCTCAGTGTTGCAATTTCTCGCCTGATGTTTGGCGGGGTTATGTTTGCAAGTACGGGGAGCCAAGGGAGGGGAGTAGATTTTAAAGTCCCGCTGATGGTTCGCATTGTGGCATTAAGCTGAACGTCTACCATGGAAGTGTGGGCGCTTCTAGCCCATACTGGAGCACAGTATTCAGCCGTTGAGAAAACCAGGGCAATGGATGCTGTTCTGAGCGTGTTAGCGTCGCATCCCCAGCTAGTTCCAGCTAGCTTATTAACTAAGTTAAGCCTTGTCCTGGTTTTTTTACCCACTGTTTCCATGTGTTGCCGGTAGTTCAAGCTCCTGTCCAAAGTAACTCCGAGATAGCGGGGGTGGGGGTCATGGTAAATATTTTTTCCATCAAACTGAACACAGAGTTTGGCATCCGCTTGTGAATTGCTAAGATGAAAAGCTGTCGCAACTGTTTTCGACCCATTTGGCTTTAGTCGCCAATTGAGGAAATATTCTTCCAAAGCCTTTAGGTCAGAATTGAGGATATCTTCTGCTGCTTTAAGGGTTTTGGCTTGAGCTGTGACGGCGATGTCATCTGCGTAAGCAAATTTTCTGCCTTCAGTGTGAGGGAGGTCTCGAGTGTAGATGTTAAATAGCGATGGGGCCAGCACTGAGCCCTGGGCAAGGCCATTATTGAGGGGTATTTTTTTGCTTTTTCGCCCTCCTAGAAAATGGTGTGAATCTGCACTAACGTTCTAGAGCTCTAACCATGTCGATAAACAGTTGCTTCTTTTTCATTGTGTATGTCCGTATCTGTCAAAAGTGTCAATGAATTAGTATTTTTAACCTATAAAGGGACTGTTTTATTTTTATTTATTTTTATTTTTCATTTATTTTTATTTTATTTTTTTTATTGTGCGACAGGCAGGTAAGTCCAATTATGGTACATTTTTTATTATAACTAACAATACATGTACATATTTTTTTAAAAACATGGTAGATATAGTGATATTAAACACATCTTTATCCGCTGGTAGGGCATTTAGCAAGGTCATACCTCTTGTCATGCTATGTTGGGCAATGACATCTGTCCGACCCTGCGGTATACAGAATAGGTCGTGGCTACGATTTCGACAGTATTTATCAGGAACGAATAAGCCACAGCATGACAGGAGATATGGACAATCGATAAGGTTTTTTAGTAACTTTAATTCAAATACCATGAGTCCGGCACTACGCCTAGTCTCTAGGCTTTGGTAATTTGTCTCCTTTAGCAGTTCCACGAGATGCATGAATTTCGGATATATTCTGTTACCACTAAAAAAGTGTTCTTTCCTTCAGAAATTTATTGCAGTAAACAGTGTTTATCTGTACAAGGGTCGGGCCCGTTATCAATAAATTGTTATTGTCAACGTTGATATTATAAAAAGCATGTTTTGTGATTCAAAATAAAAAAGTTAAAATACGCTCCAAGTGTTTCCAGTAAAGTCCATAAAACAGAAAAATATACATATTCCTAATTAAGATTAAAAAACGTGATTTGTACAAAATAAACCGATTGTGAAATTAAAGCAAAAACTAAAAAATATTTAAATACTGAAGACAATATTAGTGATTTTTTCAAACGAAAATCTGAAACAGAAAAATCAGAAAAGGAAACGGTCACATCTGGGACTCGAACCCAGGACCCTTATCTTTCCGGGACAATGCTCTACCAACTGCGCTAATGGGACCCTATCCTATTCGTTCACTTTTAACTGTATCATACTTCGAATAAGAACTACCAACGTTGTCTTCATTTTTTCACCGCACATTTTTATTGGCAACTATCTTTTATGTATGATCGCAAGATTCAACCCGAACTAAATGCAATCCTAGACAGCGTCTTATAGATAAACCTATCTTATTGTTTTTATTTTTAATGTGCGACATCTATTGACTTTTTCTGCAAGTCTACAAAATGAATTATTATTTTTCGGAATAACTTATTGAGTAAAACCTCAAATTATAATATGGGTTCGAGTCCCAGATGTGACCGTTTCCTTTTCTGATTTTTCTGTTTCAGATTTTCGTTTGAAAAAATCACTAATATTGTCTTCAGTATTTAAATATTATAATTTGAGGTTTTACTCAATAAGTTATTCCGAAAAATAATAACTAAAAATATATATATTTAACTTAATTCGTATTCTGTTTCTCAATAGAGTTGCTGGTTTAAAAAAAAATCTGCCATGCATAACCAGAGAAAGGAGAGTTTTAAACTTTAAATATTGAAACGTGTAGATATGTGAGCATGGCAACATTGCATGAAAAATTATACGATATTAAGATGGTCAGAAGCCTTTCCTAGAGATGTGACCGGAAGGCGACCCTTTGGAGGCTTTTGCGGGCTTACCGGAGGCGGAAATGGTACCACTGTAATATTAAACTTAACAGTCAGGAGACCCCGATTCTACATTATACATGTACTTACTTGGCCACTGATATAAAATATATTCGTGTAATACAGGCCTCTTGAGATGGAAAATAAGAACTGGTTGTTGTAGTCTGGTCAGTAGGAAGAATGATCTATCAATCAGGTATTCGTCATTTCAAACTTCGTCATAAGGACCAACTTCGTCCGCGGTGGAGCAGTTAAGATCCACGCCTACGAATCTAGAGAAGCACGAGTAAAGCGAAACTGGTTGGTCATAAAATTAAAATAAATTAGTGGTTAAAAACAAAGCGCTTATTCAATTTAAAATAAGCTAATATTGATTAGTGTGAGACAATATAGTCAGGTGCTTGGCTCTGTCAGTGTAAAGTGAGACAGATATATTATAGTTGTATAAAAGTCCATGTTTTAGTTTGATCTCTCTCTCACGTCTCAGTTTACAATTAGTGACGACGAATCTGTAATCTTTATACTCGGTTAACAATAAACGAAGTAATTAATCTTGTTATATCATTATGAATAATCACGACCCTCATAATATTAGTAGTACAGTCTACAAACCATATAATAACAGTATGCCGTTCTAAAATATTCCTTAGTAGGAATGTAAGATGAAAACGATCAATTAATAACACGTGTAAGCTAACGCACTTATCGTACCAAACGTACTGCGGCACTCATCTCTCGAGCGTGCGCTTCATGCACTTCCAAAAACAAAACTACTGTAACACTTGGTATCTTATTATGCAGGAAAATATCGAATAATATTCTAAATCTGAACATAGCAGTTTATTGATTATTCAAATACAAGTTAACGTAACTCGCAGTTACGCGAATAGGCGAAAGTTTTGTTGCCTTTCTAACCGGAAACCCTTCTTCATCTTATATTTCTGCAAGGCTGCTAATTGCACTCCATTGTGCTACGAATAAATAAATGGACGTTATACTACTATTAAGGAACATTACGATTCTTCCAAGGTTACACTTACAATAAGTGGCTAAACAAATCTTATACATTATCGTACCTTGTACACACTAAGCAAATGTAGTACCAGCTCTGCAGTTATTTCAAGTTATACGGCGGTATATCGACATTTCCCAGTGGACCGATAACCGATGGGCTGAAATTTTCAACGGCTATAAAAAAATACGCAATATTTACCTTTAAATCATCTAAATAATTAATGGCTTCGCTGTGAACAAAATATAACGTTAAATAAGATATAGACCGGAAAAAAATATTTTTTTCTCGCTACGAAGGAAAACTGGTCATTTTGAAAAGGAAAATAAAAAATTCACTTCAAGTAGGAAATAGTAGAGAATGGCAATATTATCAGATTACTGTAAAGGGACACAAAAGGCTCGTAAAAGGGGGTCGTTTTCAGAAAATTTTCAGGTCTAATTTAATTTCCAATTCGCCTCTGGGTTTCGAACCTTTCAATGGACAAAATAGCATTTGACACGGGTTTCTTGGGTATACCTACTGGATCTTCGAGAATGCGACGTTTACATATTGCTCAATAAAATTTAGCCTTCAGGAGGCCCGTTCCCATAGTTCGTATTTTCAAAGTTAATGTAGCTTCCCACATTTGCAGATTCGACCCTACAATAAAACAATTCTTTGGCCTGGTATTTTTATAAACATATTGCCTTGTTTGTATCATTTATGATTTAAGAATTGGTGACATTTTACTGCAAGCGGCGGCAGTTTTCAAATAGAGCTGTTCGCCTTCGATTTTATGATGACCCTAGTTAAACCATTATGCCTAAAAATATTTGCCAATACCTTTCCCACCCCTGTCCCATAGTAATAAAAACCCCAAATAAAGTTTCATCTTCCTCAAAATAATTCCTTTAAAATATTTCTATTGTTTAAGTCACGTTTGTATCATTAAGAATAGTTAAATGCATTTTATTTTATGTTAAGAATGTTGTTTGCCAACGAGCGGGTGGAACATCTTTATTTTGGTAAAATGTCCTTCAGAATTTAGTTTAAATACAGATACCTCCCAGAAAAAGGACAGTATTGCAGTGTTGCTATAACGGGTAGGTACAGACGTACCTACGCTGTCAGTCGTGAGATAATCACTAGGTTTATGTAAACCTAGGTAAAACTGAAGAATAGAGGAAACTAGACCTTTATTTCTTTCAGTTTAAGTTTTAGCAGAGGAAAATAAGATCCTCTGCAATTATATTGTGAATTAATAAATTTATATGTCAAGAAGAAGAAGTGTTTTCCTGCATTCCATCTGACGGCGTGTTCTCGTACCACGATAGCAGAAACATATGGTCCTTCGAGCCGCATCGGGAACAGCAGCATCATGGAAGCGGGACAACACTCAAAGACGTCATCTGTCTGCGGCAGCAAGGCGGGAACCAGCAGCAGCTGGACGGAGGCTCAAATAAAAGCTTCAGAAACTAAGGTGCACATCACGAGACAAAAGGCCCGCCTACTTACGGAGATGGCTGAAGCAAAGATGGCTGCAGCAATGTCAATATTGGATGCAGAGGAGCAACATGCGGCGCTCGTTTTAGAAGCCGCATCAAGGACTTCGCAACGGACTCTCGAAGATAGAGTCAATGACTGGGTGGACCAGTCACATCACAGTTCATCATCAGAACTTGGAAATCACGATGAACAGCCTCTTCGAGATCAAATGGAGCAGCAACAGGAACTGCTCCATGATGGGCGGTTATCACTACAACCGCCCACAAGAACTGCACAGCAACAGCCCTTGGCAGGGCAGACTCTCCCGTCGCAAATGGAGCCTCGGGTAGAGCAGGCTCATCCGCTGCAATTGGAACAGCGGTTGGAGCAGAACAAGGGTGGGCGGTACACATTACTCCCACCAAAAGGATCCTCAGAGCAGCAGCCCTTGGCAGGGCAGACTCTCCCATCGCAATTGGAGCCTCGGACAGAGCAGGCTCTTCCGCTGCACTTGGGACAGCGGTTGGAGCAGCAGCAGCAGGGCGGGCGGTACGAGCTACTCCCACCCAGAGGAACATCGCATCAGCAGCCCTTAGTAGGGCAATCTCTTCAGCTGCAGTCGACGCAGCATCAGCAGCCAAGCAGTAGCTACTGGGAGCTGCCTACATCAGAGCAGCCATTCAACTTAGCAGAGCAACGCGACGGGCAACAGTGGCCAGAGTCGCAGGGCCGATTCCAGGGACCAACACCTGCTATAACTGAAGACCGTCTCGCGGAATCAATTGGTAAGGCAATGTCTTTATATAATACCAGGCCCAAAGTTAATGATCTTCCCACATTTAACGGCAATCCAATTGAATGGATTGCGTTCAAATCAATATACCATCATACCACAGACTTCTTAAAAGTATCTGACAGCGAAAATTTATATAGATTACAAAAAGCGTTAAAAGGAGAGGCGCATGACGCGGTTTCTTCCCTTCTATTGTCTCCTTGCAATGTCAAGGAAATAATAAATACGTTAGAAAATATTTTTGGCAACACGGATCACATCATACAAAAAACTATTGGTGAGATCCGAAATTTAAGTAAATTAGATGAGAATACCAGTTCAGACGCCATAATTCGATTTTCTTGTAAAGTAAAAAATTTAATTTCTATGTTAAAATCATTTAAAAATATCGGACATTTGCACAATCCAGATTTGTTATCGACATTAATCGGTAAACTACCTAGTACACTACGAACGTTGTGGCTTACAGACAAAGATAGGCGGAACACAACACAGCCAATACTCTGCTATTTATCACTTTGGCTGGAAGAAATCGTAATTAATTCACGTGACTCAGGAATAAGTTTTAATTCTAAAATCAGTAATGAAACTAAATTCGCTTCCAATAACCATTTCAAGCAGTATAGTAATAATTATCATCCACGGCAAGCTAATCAACATCAAAATAAACAAAATTTTAATAGGCCTTATGCATCCAAAAATAATCATTTCGAACGTCCGTACGATACGTCAAAAAAATTCCTTTATCACACCACTAATAATGGAAAACCACCGTGCTGTGTTTGCAAAGGAGAACACCAGATTTGGCAATGTGAGAAATTTAAAAATGTCCCAATAACGCAAAGATGGGAAATTGCTAAATATAATAATGTTTGTTATAAGTGCTTAGGGTACGGACATTCCCGTTTTAATTGTAAAGTAAATTTAAAATCACCAAACAAAAAATTTCATGATTTATTGGTTAATCACAATCGGGTGGAAACCGATGAAGTTGTCACAAACACGTGGGAAAGTAATCAAGTACTTTTAAAAATTATTCCGATTACGGTATACGGGCCACTCGGAAGCCGAGATATTCATGCGCTGTTAGACGATGGGTCAACCGTCACATTGTTAGACCAAGAAGTAGCCAAACAAATCGGTTTGTCTGGACCAGTTAGTGACCTCTCATTGCATGGAGTCAATGAAATGAGCTCCAACAACGCGGATTCTATGTCAATAAATGTAAAAATAAAAGGTAAAAACGAAGTAGAATCGTACATAGCTAGTGCTCGAACCGTTCGGGATTTAAAGATACCAGCTCAAATGGCGCTATCTAATTCTTACATTTCGAGTAATAAACACTTAAAGAACGCTCCTCACTTTGAAAAGAATGTAAAACCCCAAATGTTAATTGGGCAAAACAACTGGGAATTAATTATTTCCAGAAAAATAGTTCAGGGAGATAAAAATAAAGTATCATTATCTTATACAAAGCTTGGTTGGGTCGCGCTCGGCCATATTTCAAATAAAACGGGAAATAGTGTAGAATTCAATTTTCATGTTCAGGAAAACGAAAATAGCGAATTGCATGAAATTATCAAAGAGAGTTTTAAGATAGACGAGATGGGAGTAGTGAGCCCGAAAATATGCAAAGATGATAAACGTGCATATTCCCTGTTAGAAAGTACCACAAAACGCGCTAGTCAGGGGTGTCATTGGGAGACGGGTTTGCTGTGGAAGGAAGAAGAAAGATATTTTCCTGATAGTCTTCAGGTTGCGGAAAATAGATTAAAAACTTTAGAAAAGAGAATGGATAAAGACCCTGAATTTGCGGAAGCCTACTGCAACAAAATACAACATTATTTAGAGAAAGGATATGCGAAAAAATTCAATTTCAGTGGTAGGTATCCGGATAGCTCGGATAAATTTTATTTACCACATTTTGCTGTTTACAACCCAAATAAGCCAGGAAAGCTTCGGGTTGTGTTTGATGCGGCGGCAAAATCAAAGGGAATTTCTTTGAATGATAGGCTTTTAACCGGGCCCGATCTGTATAATTCTCTGCTAGGAATGCTTTTTAAATTTAGGCAAAATAAAATTGCATTCACCGCCGATATCCAAGAAATGTTTTTACAAATTAAAATTATTGATGAAGATACACCGTTTCAGTTGTTTTTATGGAGAGGAAAAGATCGTAAGGTAGCCCCGTCTGTATACGCTATGAATTCAATGATTTTTGGCGCAAAATCATCACCTTGTTCGGCGCAATTCGTAAAAAATAAAAACGCGGATCAATTTTTATCTCAGTATCCCCAGGCCGTCGAAGCAATAAAAACAAAACATTACATGGACGACTATTTAGATAGTGTAAATTCAGTAGAAAGTGCGAAGAAATTAATACAAGATATTACATACATACATGCTCAAGGCGGGTTTAATATCACCGGCTGGGCAAGTAACGCGCCAGAGGCGCTAGAAAACATTCCAGTAGCCCACAGGTCGAAGAATGTTGTTTGTTTCGAACAAGAGGAAAACATACAGAGAACATTAGGTTTGCAATGGGATCCAAATTCAGACACATTGTCATTCGATCTAAGCTTCAAAAAAATTCCCGGGGATATTATTTCTGGGAAGCAAAGACCCACGAAAAGGCAGATGTTGAAAGTCATTATGACAATATTCGATCCGCCCGGGTTTTTAGCACCCCTGACAGTTCGGTCTAAAATACTACTGCAAAATGTATGGAGGTCGGGTACTGACTGGGATAAGAAATTAAATGATCGTAATTTTAATGAATGGCTTCAGTGGTTGGAAGCCTTAAGGTCAATAAGTAAAGTTAAAATTCCTAGGTATTACGAGATTTTATGCGATGGTGAAAACGCCGTAGACAGACAACTTCATATTTTCTGTGATGCGAGCGAAAAGGCAATGTGTTGTGTAGCTTATAGTCGTGTTCAAAATGCTAATGGTCAGGTCTTCGTAAATTTTATTGCTAGCAAAACCCGCGTAGCCCCAATCAAGCCGATGTCAATTCCGCGCTTAGAATTGCAAGCAGCCCTTTTAGGTAGTAGATTATATAAATGTATAATCGGTGAACACACGCTCACCTTTAACTCGAAACATTTTTGGACAGATTCAAAAACCGTAATGTGCTGGTTAAAATCTGATTCAAGAAATTTTAAGCCTTTTGTTGCGCATAGGTTAGGTGAGTTGGAAGAAACAGTTGGTTCAGAATGCTGGCGGTGGCTTCCAACTAAAGATAATATAGCAGATGAGGCTACCAGAGATACTAGGATGACAGATTTAGGATTAGAGGGGCGATGGTTTTCTGGTCCCGAATTCCTAAAATCACCTCCAGAAGTATGGCCGCAAGAGAATTTGGCTAAACAGTGTGATAGCATAAACAAAGAACTATTAGAGTTAAAACCATCGGCTATCTTACTCACCACATCGGCGGCATGTTTCATAGACTTAAATAAATTCTCCAAATATTCAAGATTATTAAGAGCTACAGCGTACGTTTTTAAATTCATCAACAAATGTAGAGGCAAACAAGCAGAAAATAATTCTCTTACTGCTGATGACTTAACTTCAGCAGAACATTTTCTTATAAAAGAGTCTCAGAAAAGAACGTTTCATAGAGAAATTATAATTTTATCCAAAAACGAAAGATTGCCAAAAGATAGTAGATTAAGACAATTAAGTGCGTATTTAGATGTAAATGGAATAATACGCATACAGGGTAGGATTGCGGCGATTGAAGACGTACAATTAAGTACAGTCTTCCCGATAATTCTCGACAATAAAGATAAGTTAGCTCAATTATTAATTACACAGTTTCACGAGATGTCTAGCCACGGTGGAGTTGAACACGTCTTAAATGCAATAAGACAAAAGTATTGGATACTTAATGCGCGTCAGTCTATTAGAAAAATTAAATATATATGTCAAACTTGCAAAAATAAGAGAGCCCAACCACAGGCACCTCTAATGGGATGTTTACCTATGGAAAGGTTACAACATCATATACGTCCTTTTACACACACAGGCATGGATTACTTTGGTCCCATGAAAGTAACAATAGGGCGCAGAAATGAAAAACGGTACGGTGTTTTGTTTACATGTTTATCAACAAGAGCCGTGCATATTGAAATCGCGGATTCCCTGACTACGGATTCCGCCATACTAGCAATCAGACGTTTTATTGCTAGGCGCGGTTACCCGCTAACTATTTGGAGTGATAATGGAACAAACCTTAGAGGTGCTGATAAGGTATTATCAGAATCATTATCATCTCTAAACCAGGACAAATTAAATAACGAAATGTCGGTAAGGAAAATAAATTGGAAATTTAATCCGCCAGGATCTCCTCACCACGGAGGCTCCTGGGAAAGTCTAATAAAATCAATTAAAACTACGTTTTACGCCATATTACGCGAGCAAGCACCACGTCCGGATACTTTGCACACATTGCTGTTAGAAGCAGAAAATATAGTTAATAGTAGACCACTCACACACGTTTCTCTCGATAGCAAGGATTTTGAAAGTCTAACACCAAATCATTTCCTGTTAGGTTATAAATATGACACCCCAATCCTAGGGGTCTTTGATCACGGCGATTTATGCCTAAAAAAGCAATGGCGTATTGCACAATTTTTTGCCGACCAATTTTGGTCACGATGGGTAAAAGAATATTTACCTACACTGGTAAAACGTTCTAAATGGCATGACGTGATACCACCTACAAAGGTGGGCGATGTAGTCATCCTATGTGACAACACGTTGCCCCGGAATACCTGGCCAAAGGGTATGGTAGTAAAAGTATACCCCGGAGCCGATGGACAAGTTCGCGTTGTAGATATTCAAACAAATCACGGTACGTTTCGCAGACCGGCTACTAAAGTAGCAGTATTGAAGATACAACCATCGCATTCTTTTTATCCGCTAGGTGAAATGAATTCACGGGGGGAGGTGAATGCGAAATTACCTACTACAACCATTTAGTCATAAGATATACATTTTTTACGGGACTTCTAGTTTTAATACATTACCTACTACACAATTTTTAGTCATAAGATATACATTTTTTACGGAATTTCTAGTTTTAAAACATTACCTACTACATAATTTTTAGTCATAAGATATACATTTTTTACGGAATTTCTAGTTTTAAAACATTACCTACTACATAATTTTTAGTCATAAGATTTACATATTTCACGAAATTTCTAGTTTTAAGAGTAGCATAAATATTTGTATGTTAGAAATTTTAATAAATTTAACTGGTAATTTTCGTAGACAAGCAGTAGGTACCTAATAAAGATAACAGTCGCATTCTTTGCCTATTTTGTGAAGTATCTTCACGGGAGGAGGTATGGATCTTCGAGAATGCGACGTTTACATATTGCTCAATAAAATTTAGCCTTCAGGAGGCCCGTTCCCATAGTTCGTATTTTCAAAGTTAATGTAGCTTCCCACATTTGCAGATTCGACCCTACAATAAAACAATTCTTTGGCCTGGTATTTTTATAAACATATTGCCTTGTTTGTATCATTTATGATTTAAGAATTGGTGACATTTTACTGCAAGCGGCGGCAGTTTTCAAATAGAGCTGTTCGCCTTCGATTTTATGATGACCCTAGTTAAACCATTATGCCTAAAAATATTTGCCAATACCTTTCCCACCCCTGTCCCATAGTAATAAAAACCCCAAATAAAGTTTCATCTTCCTCAAAATAATTCCTTTAAAATATTTCTATTGTTTAAGTCACGTTTGTATCATTAAGAATAGTTAAATGCATTTTATTTTATGTTAAGAATGTTGTTTGCCAACGAGCGGGTGGAACATCTTTATTTTGGTAAAATGTCCTTCAGAATTTAGTTTAAATACAGATACCTCCCAGAAAAAGGACAGTATTGCAGTGTTGCTATAACGGGTAGGTACAGACGTACCTACGCTGTCAGTCGTGAGATAATCACTAGGTTTATGTAAACCTAGGTAAAACTGAAGAATAGAGGAAACTAGACCTTTATTTCTTTCAGTTTAAGTTTTAGCAGAGGAAAATAAGATCCTCTGCAATTATATTGTGAATTAATAAATTTATATGTCAAGAAGAAGAAGTGTTTTCCTGCATTCCATCTGACGGCGTGTTCTCGTACCACGATAGCAGAAACACCTACTTTTGATATAGTCCCAATGAAAGACCACCATTAAGAAGTTAAACATTTTTTATTGCACGGTTTTGAAAAAATAAGTCTATTTTGAGAGTACAATGAATGAATTAAAGAAAAAATTTTCAAAATTCGATTCAATTCAAAATGAAATTAACTAAATAATTAAATACACAGTCACTTAATTCAATGGCAGGTAATCTGGAATGCTCAAATCAGCCGCTGGCGCTAGTGTAGCCGGAAGTCATGCTTGCTGCCAATCTTTGTTTATTCCCACGCAGTAAAGTAAGTATAATGCAAAAGTTTATTAATAATAACAATGAAAATGCCTCAATATTGTATTGTGTCCTTGTGCTCCTTGTAAACAATGATGAAATAAGTGGATTGTGCCATAAAAAGAGATAATTGTATTGTTTAAATATTCGAATTCGCAATAAACATTTTGTTCCATATTGATTATTATTATTGATTAGATTATTAATTAGATTATTAATCGTTATTAATTATCTTATCGTAATTGTTGCCTAATTTGAGCAAACAAATATTTTTAAAGCAATATAATTATACAGGGTGTATCGGAAAGTACCCGACAAACTTTAACCAGCTATTCCTCAGCACATTTGGAGTAAAAAATGTTATGGGCGCTTTGCTGTCCGGCAACATTTTTTTTCCATTAAAAACTAAAAATAAATAAAAAATCTACACTCCGTCACTGTCATTTGCATTGTTTCTCGTGTACAACAGCTGTTATTAGCAAGTGTGTCAAAAAGTGTCCTCGCTCTTTCGTACACACTAAATAATAATAGTTAAAAATGAGAGGAATGGTGCCGTGCCATTTCGTTGTGATTGTAAAAGCGCGCCAACGTAGGTACGTACGTACATTATTCAACGAAACTCGAACAAAATATTGCCAGACGGGTTTTCAAACTTTGACAAAGAATAAAACATTGGTGACATGTGGTGAATATATGAATAGTAAAATTTTTTATTAAAACTTATTACTGAAGGGCTCACCGAGTCTAACCTATATCACTGCTCCCCGTAAACTGTACCTATGCTGGTTCTTACCGAGCTTGTGTATATCTGTGACCAATTGGTCCAGATCGAAGGCACGGAGAGCAGAATTGGTACGGAGCCCCGAATCAATAGATTAAACATTTAGTTCTACCGCCCGCCAACAGTGAACCGTGAACACATGTGCTGAGGGGGTATTCGCTATATTGCACTACATTCAATTGGTCCCATATTTCCTGTTAATAGGGTGGGGTGGAACTAGAAAATTGGGGGGTGGGGGGTGGCAATTAATTAATTACAGTTTCATGGTACTTAACGTATTGGGGTGTTTTAGATGTAATGTCCCGCTCACATAGGTGGTGTTTCGTGTTGTGGGCTTGTAATTTATTAAAGGGAGTTTCATATACCCCATGTTTCACGCTCTTACGGCGAAACTTTGGGGCGGTTATCATAATCTAAGAAAAAAATCATTATAACGGTTCAAAAACACAACAATTATAATTACAAAAAAAAAAGTTATAATTTTTATTTATTAATCGTAGTTTTAGTGCGAGTAAAGCAATTGTTCGGATAACAATATGGCCACCCTCACTTTTAAAATCTTAAATGGAACAGCTGTGAAAACCATAAAATAATGTACTGCATTTGTACCAACTGATAAAATATAAACTTTCTATTTCACGAAAACAAATTAATAAATAATTATTTTATAAGTAATAATTATTAGCCTGAAACACTCATCCACATTGAAAAATCTCTTGATAAAAGATACATGACGCCAACGGGACCGGTCGACAGCTCTGACCATTGAGCTATGGCGGCTTATCTCTTATCCGCGAAATAATTCAATATATACTAGTGTTTCATTCAACAATTACTGCTTGTTACATTTTTTCACCTGAAACAAACAACTTTTATTTTATATGAAATATGTCCCGTTGGCGTCATGTATCTTTTATCAGGAGATTTTTCAATGTGGATGAGTGTTTCAGGCTAATAATTATTGCTTATATAATAATTGTTATCCTTTGAGCTATGCATAAAAAATCTTGTCTTAAACATTAGTTGACCAAAAAAATAATAATTAATAAATAATGATTATAACGATGTGTTTAAATGAACGCTTTATAAAGAACGCAAAAATAAGAAATTAGAGAGGTCATAATATTTCTATTTGTGCACTATTGAAAAAGTATTTCGTGAATTATCACTCCCAAAAGTTTCGAGTATGAGCAGTATGAGCGTGGAATATGGTGAAAAAAGCACTTCTGTTGTCCTGGACGGATTTATTTTGTGTACAATCTACTGAGAAGGAATGTTATATGTTCAAATTAATTTATATTATTTTTTAAAATTTTATTTTTAAATAATTAATGAATTTACAGTGTAATAGTGTTACAGAGTCAAATCAATAACGTTAACTTAAATAATTCATACTATTAGTTTTCACTGCTTTTGATTTTTTAATGTTCCTCTTCTATAAGAAGCTGGCGCTCGTATCTAGAAGAGTGGTGAGCATCGAGATGAAGAATATTTAGTGTTTGTAATTCTGAATATTAAAATTTATAATTAATTAAAAACATAGTTTCATCATTTTGCTATTTTTACATTGAACTTCTATTTAAAAATATAAATGTTCGTTTGTTCAAAATCTTAAATCTCCGAAAGTTCGTTACTAATTGCTTTGAAATTTTGACAAGACGTAGGTGTTTTTATATGGATGTCACCTGTGACAGGCAAAAACAAGCCATTTTGAAAATCAGCGCCATCTTTTGGACGTAACAGCAACATACTGAGCCACAGCAACGCGTTAGCAATGAAAAATTAGTTAACACTGTACTTTGTTAAGATACTAGACATGTTTTGTAAGCTAATTTTATTCAAGCGTTTGAGCACATATCTTAAGGGCAAATTTCCTTCCATAAGTTCTTCACTTAACTAGACTATTATTAAAATTTTCTAACACGTAATTGCTGTGAAATTTAAGAAATCGAGAATTCCTATGAATTTTAAGTCATTAGTTTGGCGTTTCTAAGGGTGGAGAGAGTACATTCTAGGAGTTGTTAACTAATGTTAACAAAGTATTTTGTTACCATGGTAACCGATAAATAATAAATAAATAATTCCCTCATTTTTCCAAAAAAGAAATTTCTTCACTCATTCGAATGAGGATCGGACATTGTTCCGTTCCTTCCCATCTTTTTAAAATTCACGTCCTTGACTCCCCAGATTGTACATTCTGTGGTCTAGAAGTGGGAACTTTAGATCACATATTTTTTGGTTGTCCCTCTCTAAACAAATATCCTCTCTTCTATCAAGCCTTATCTAAAATTGCCTCCCCTCCATTCAACATCTCATCTCTTCTAAGTCTGAACTCGACTCCAATTTTCATTATAATTTTGAAATTTGCCTATTTAAATAAAATTAATATTTAAATTCACCTTTCATTTCTCAATAATTTTAAATGATGGCCAAGAACACCCTTGAAGGGTGAAAGCCAGAAATAATAAGAAAACAAAAAAAAAACAAGAGAATAACTGATCGAGCACGGAAAAATAATAATTATAAAGGTGAGTTTATACGGACGCCTTCAAATAGCTCGAAAAAAAATCATAACTTTTTATAATTAATAGTTTATGGAGGTTTCTCATGAATAATCACCCCAAAGTTTTGCGGTATGGTAGAGGAAAACGGTGTAAAATAAACATCATAAATATTATAATGATAGTTATTTTGGTATCTTTGCCCGAGAGCTTAAAAAAGTCAGCGGCTGCCATTTCTTAAGCAGTAAGAAAAATCCATAAAAAATTCTCCGTCTTATAAATTATTGTCTTTTCGCAAACGTAATTTTATTTTATTTTCCGTTTTCGTCCAACCCATTAATAATCTACAACATCCATTAACGTTTAAGTGAAAATAAATAATAAAATAAGACTCGAATGACTTCTGATGGTACAGCCTGCAGTGGCCGGAAGACAGGAAGTGCCGTTTCCGGCCGTCGTAATGCTCTTATTTCCGGTCACCCCCGGGGAATGAGAAGGCTGTACGGGTAGAACCTCCCACCCCCTCCTACAGCCTATACTACACCTTACCCCACACCCTATACAGGCCGGTCTCTATAGTGCCAGAACAAGTGTTTTAGGAAACTACGTTTACAAAAAAATACCCGGGAGATGGAGGATTGTAGGAATCAAGAGGAAAAATTTCAAGTTTGGAGAATATTTTTCGTTTATTCTACAATTTGAAAGGAATTAATTTTTTTCTTCTTTTATCTTTATGTAACCACTAAGAAGCTTTGTTGATTTTTATTGGTGGTTAAATAGCACCGAACTACTTATTAGGGTTCCGTAGTAACCTTTCAAAAATATGATTTGAAAGGGAGATATGTAAAAAAATATGATTTGAAAGGGAGATATGTAAAAAAATATGATTTGAAAAGAAGATATGTAAAAAAATATGATTTGAAAGAGAGATATGTAAAAAGTATGATTTGAAAAAGAGATATGTAAAAAAATATGATTTGAAAGAGAGATAT
This sequence comes from Hesperophylax consimilis, assembly GCF_061612785.1. Lineage (NCBI taxonomy): Eukaryota > Metazoa > Arthropoda > Insecta > Trichoptera > Limnephilidae > Hesperophylax > Hesperophylax consimilis. Next base: position 23,613,814 of record NC_142849.1, on the reverse strand, counting down.
GTAAAAAAGTATGATTTTAAAAGGAGATATGTAAAAATATATGATTTGAAAGGGAAATATGTAAAAAATATGATTTGAAAAGGAGATATGTAAAAAAATATGATTTGAAAAGGAGATATGTGAAAAAATATGATTTTAATGAGAGATATGTAAAAAAAATGAAAGTGGGGAGCACTGATATTAAAAAAAACGATTATTCTTAAAACATTAAATAAATCGTCGCTAATTTAAAATAGAGCAAAAACTCTTGACAAATGTTATAAATAGCATTTAAGGAAACAATGTTTATTTTTTCATACCTATTATAAGATTAATTAAATTAATTATTATAATAAGGTATATCAGAACCATAATATTTTTTATGATTTTCGGAGCATACTTTGCGATTTTTTTTTTCTATCGAGGGAATTTATCATCAAAATTAACAAATATTTTTTTTAAGAGCTGAAGAACTTAAAGTGTCCAAGAGAATTATCTTATAATTCGGTAGAAAATCGGAACACGGAGTCTTAAATGCTAAAGATTTCATATGATAACTGTCCGGACCCAGTGGAACTAAGGCACCCCTTTTGGGTTATATTATTAAGTTTTGATGTGTTTGACGGTAAGGCGAAAGAGAACATATATTTTTTAAATTTCCTGATCGTTTTGAATCAGTGACCTCTTGATTCGTAGCCAGGAACCTTATCCACCATGAAGGTCGTGCAATTTGTCTTTAGCAGACTGGATTTTTCCTTTCATAACGAAAACGTTATTATACTCATTAACGTGATTTATAATGTAACATAATAACGAGGCGAATAGGGATGTGTTTTTATGACGGATTACATAATTTAATATTAATACCACATCTGTTTGATCCGTTCTTTATAGATACAACTACAAACACAACTGTAGGGGAATTTTAAGTACAAAAAATACCCATGAATACATTATCTAAAAAAATATTTTTAAGTAAAACTCTCAGGGGTTTGGGTGAAATTAAAAACCGGTTGGATAAATTCAATGAAATTCTTGCATCACATACGAGGGTGGTCTGAAAAGTTTCCGACCTCAACGCAAAGATGGCGGTACTCGTCAATAAAAGCTAGTGAATATAGTTGTGCATCTTTTGACAGTTACTCACCAAAGTTTCGTCCATTTTGGACGCGCAGTTTTTAGATGACAGTCGTTTGAGTGAGTCGATGTGTGTGTTTTTGTGAAAATGGAAAATGTGAAAATGAAAATGGTACTAATAAGTCTTATTTAAAGGTTTATTAATTTGTAAGGAATTATAACATTAAATGCTACATGCTTTGTAGCAACGCTATCTGGTAACGAAATAAGAAGTTTTTATTACGTGAATAACGCACAAGAGTCCCAACTGCTCCCAACCGTCTGGAGCCAGATAGATTATGGCATCCCCAACTGGGATATGGTGGTAGTAGGGAGGGGAAGGAGTTGGGGAAGAAGAAGATGGGGAGTATCTGGCTATTCAGATCTGGTCACCAATGGCGAAAGCCATTTCAAGCAACGCGACGTTTCAATTTTGAATGGTGGCCTTACACCAGAGCGATACTGAGAGTATCATCCACTATGGAACGTGTCGAAAGTATGCCATATATTATTTTTAATTAATAAATTGTGAAATAATAAAAAATCAACTAGTAAAATTTCGGGTATGATTTGTTTTTGGGGTATTATGCCGTGTTGCGCTACCTCCTTCTTTAGCCAACGTTTCGGACAGCATTGCAGTGTCTATCATCAGGGCAGATGTGTAATCGTAATAGTAAAATTTACTTGCGCACGTCGAGATGTGAACCCGCGACCTTCGAATTTCCAGTCGAGAGCCTTACTCCTCGACCACGGAGTCCATCATACGTTAAGATGTTTACATTGTTAGGCGATAAGATGAGAATGAATTCCTTTATTACTACAATGCTTAAACGTTGTAGATTTCCCAATTACAACTGTCCCCTTTATCAAGTCGAGATCTTCTTGTAAATAAATTATGAACAAGGAAAAAGTTAACAGGGTACTAGAATACTTTCCCATTACAAATTTGTGATATGTTTTCCGGTTCCAGGGTTATTGGGGACACCCTGTTCATCGTGAAATCAGCAAGGGTAATGACCAATTTAAATAACGGAGCGAACGTAATATAGGCATATGTAAATTAAGTGTTACATAAGAAACGTTTTCTGATAAAATATTGAAACAAGTTTACGCATTAATTTTAGAAATGTATGTATGAATTTAGCTTCAAGTGGAATGTCGAGATATTTTTTCCGATTTTCCGGATTGAAAATATTTTGTTTTGAATATTTATTGCCGAGAAGTTTTTTGTTTTGAAAATATTATTATTTTTGCGGGAAAAAACTATATAACATAATCTTCTTCAGAGATAGGTAAACAGAATGTTGGTTAACGAACTATAAAATAAACAAAATTGGGTTTTGTGTTATTTTGCGACATTTATTTATTTAATTATCAATATACTCAATTTAAATAATATACAGTATATAAGCGGCACGTAGCAGATTGGAAAATACTCTCAGTATCACCCTGGTGTAAGACCACCATATAGAATTGAAAAGTTGCTTTAAATGGCTTTGGCAGTGTTCGGTGACCAGATCTGAATAGCCAGGTACATTCCCACCTTCCTCTTCCTCATCTTCTTTCCCTCCCCCTTACATTCAGCCTCATAACATACCCCAATTGGGGATGACAGAGTATCTCTTGGTTATCAGATGGTTGGGAGCAGTTGGGACTGGTATCACATAAAAAAAGATAAAATACGAAAATAATAAATAAAATGTACAAACAGAAGGTTTATTTTCATACACAGATATTATTGCTAACAGTAATTAATCACTGCCGGTAATTGTTTGTAAAATATTTATCTAACACGTGACAGGCTTTGTAAAGAAGTCAAGTAACGTGCGTTGCAATAAACTTAACACGTGTGTGCCATATTTCACCGGATACGAAATTTGTTCAGTTTCTTCCGGAGTACTGTTGGCTTTCCTTCAAGAATTCAAATGTTACAGACCTCACACATATATCACAAGATTATTTAAAAAAAAATGTTTTTAGAAATGTTAAATATTCAGTCATCTGACATCTAGTAAGGTGAGAAATAACAGAATAAAACATTTTTGGTTTTTAAAAAAAAAACTTCTTAAATAGTGAACAAAGTTTGTTAGGGTCAATGGTCTCGGTTGCTTAAAGGCAATATGTTGTATCTCCATTAACAATTATTTGAACATAACGCAGTTTAAAATTAGAATTACTGGAAAGCATAGATTTTAACCACTCGAATGATCGCGTCAAAAACTAGAATATGAGTGGAGTTGGAAATTTCTGGCTTTCATTAAAAAAACATCATATCTCTGAATTTTAATGGGAAAACAAGTAAAAAGATAATTATGATATATAGCCAATGAATCCACCTATGTTTAACGGTTAACCCTATATTTTTAGGATTTATAAAAAAATATTAAAAAAACATAAATGCGCGATTTATACCATTTAGTCACAAATGGCATATTATGGCGTGCGATCACTCAAGACGTTTTACAAACTCGGCATAATATGCCTAAAATCACTCGAGTGGTTGTGAATATATGTGAAATTTTGTAGAAAAGGGATGGCATATTTTTTAACAATACGAAAATGTACCTACATTCTCATTAGTAGAGTCTAAGTCTAAACGAATAATGAAGAGATAGTAGACATTTTAAGTTCTTATTTCATGTATTCAATAATATTATTATTTTATTCATACAAAAAAAGATTATTTATAAAAAAAATTCTGCTGTGTAATTCTTATTATTATTACGCATGATAGATTTTTCGCCTTTCAAAGGCATTATCAAACTGTTGTGAAGCCGCTCAAAGGGAGCTATTTATATTACTTCATTGCCTTATTGTTTTTTGGGTAAATTGTTCGAAATTATTAATGGTTATTAAATACCCTGTAACGTTTCCCCACTTATTGTATTGTTTAAATTTGACTATAGGTCATTACAGTGAGGTGTGAATGAATAATTTGAATGACTCAGGGTTTTCGTTTTCCCCGTGTAATGTTATTCTAGAATTTTTATGTTCCATAATTATAAAACTCGTCCTAATGGAGTTCTACAAATTAAACTTGATAACAATAAATATAGGGAGTGTAGGGCCTCTATCATAAATAATTTCCACAAGTGGAATATAATGTCTTTGCATTAAACAAGACCTTTGGACCAGATTAAAATACTAATACAAATAACATATTATAAGCATTAATTACTCGCCTGAAATATCCATAAAAATTGAAAATATCTCCCGAGTGAAAGTAAATGCCGCCGGCAGGAATTGAATTGGATTATTCCCAACCCGCCAAATAATTCAATATGTACAAGTACTTGAATCAAAAATTACTGCATATATTATTTTTTTCACTTGTAAACAACAAAATTAATTTTTGCAGGAAAGGATTTGTAAGTGCTGAATTTCCCACTAGATGGCGTCTAGATATATTATATCTAAATTTGTTGGTGAAATATTTTTGACTTGTCATTTTTATTATTATTTTTTTAAATGATAAACCAATGTTTATAAGACAAGGTTTTTTTTATGCATAGCAAACTATTTTATAGTTCAATACGTACAAGTACATTAATCGAAAATTACTGCTTATTTTATTTTTTCACTCGTAAACAACCAAATCTATTTTTGTAGTAAAGGCTTTGTTAGTGCTGAATTTCCCACTAGACGGGAAATTATATAATAATTTGTTATTCTTTGTGCAATGCATACAAAAACCGTGTCTTATAAACATCAGTTTATCATTTAAAAAAATACTAATATAAATTATTCAATTTAAACGAAGTAATAACATGCTCCAAACGTCAGAATTTGTCCGTAGAAACATGTTAGATTTCCAGTTTTCATTTATCGTTATGCAGTACACGCGTCATAGCTGAATTTTATTCCCTTTGTAAATCTAATATGCCAAATGCCAGCGCGATCTTTCTAGATAATCATATTTTTAGAATAGTGAAATATTACTGTCTACTGTCTAGTAAGAAGCGCTCTTACTGATCAGATAAATTGTAAAGAGTTTTTTTAATAAAATGAAAAGTAAAAACTTACATGGACGTTGTAAATTGTCGGACAGTTCAATAAACATAACCTACATATATATTGTTTCGTCAAAAATGATTTGTTAATGAACGAACCATGTTTTGGTTTTTTTTATTTAATATACCATCACTATCGTCATCTTGCAATTGTCGATATCACAGATATAACGATGGAATTAACAACGAATAGATCACTACGAGTAATGCATTTTATATTTTACAGATTTCAATTGAAGAAGAACTGTTACTTATATACTACAAAGAAAACATAAAAACTCCAACAGTAAATTCAAGCTTTGGACAAAGACACTACCCATACCATGCTATAAAAGCTTTCAACAGTCTAAAGATTGAAATTAAAATTGAGGAAAGTAAAAATAAATTCACACACAAAATTACAAAATGGATTAAAGAACAAAAAAGACAATATTACCAAAATGTCATAGCATAAAATAAAAATAATACCTACACGTAACACACAAAACCAATATAAACACACATCACTCACAAACACACAAGATTATATATTAAATGTATTTTTTTTATCTTATATTGTAGATTGTATTTAGATTATATTTTCATATTATAAAATGAAGGCCTCAGCACGGGCAAGCCACCCAATGAGGCTAACATTACTGGAAAACTTTGAAATGTAAAAAAATATTGTACCAAATAAAAAAATAAAAAAACTGCCTTATGCCACATTTCTCGAAGGTTTTGTCATCGTTAGACAATTTAGTATTATTACTATCGGCTGCTGTCATTTATTTGATTAATTTACTTTAAGAAAATTCAACTTTAATTTGGTGAGTTTTTAATAATATTTGATTATTTCTGAAATTGTCAGAAAAATTTCTGTTGTGCCCAATCTTGAAATTAAAGTGAATTTTTTAAATTATGTTTAAAATACCATGGCTTTAGGTACATGTCTCTAACGGTGTAAACTTGTCTATGATACGAAATAAAATCTCTTCCGCTTTTTTCAGCCTAGCCAAGTTGTTTCATTCAGAAACTAATTAATGTCATATTATTAAAATAAGATAGAAAACGTCATTGGGATCTTCTCGTGTATAATGATAACATAGCTCAGGTCAGGCAATATCATTTTATTATCTCATGATATTGAATATAAACTCTTTTCTAAAGGCTTCTTCGAGAGCTAATTTATTAAATCTTCTGCAAATTTACCAATAATATTTGTTTAATGTTCCGAAAATTCTTATATTTTCATTGCTATTTTTATGGTGCTATTATTTGAGGGGTTTCTGCTGAAAGACCTTTTGGTAAGTAGAAAGTGCCTCTTGGGAGGAAAAAATAGCCATCAGTTGAAAAAACTTAGGCACCAATGTTCTAGAATCTGAAACATTTCTGAAATTCTTCAAATGAGAAGATTGTAATGGGAGAAGTGACTGGTGTGGAGGAGGGGGGGAATGGTGTGGGAGAGGAGGTTGGAGACAGGCAGTGATCGAGATGGATGGACCACGTAATTAGGGGAAGTCATTTAGAAATCAAATTAGAAATTTGTCATCAAACATTCGATTCTCTGACACATCATGGCATGATACATGATGTTCGAACACTAGTGATTTAAGATTCCATTTCAGAGTAAATCGAGACCGAAAATTGAATTTTTCAGGTTGAATTTGAAAAAGGTAGCAACGGGGTTAATAGTTTACATTGTATTTTAAATCTCTGATGATGTGAATAATGTTATGTCTCTTTTGTTTATATTTATATTATGATTGTATTTATATCTACAACCTCCCCCCAGGGCCATAAATGTATTGAAACATGTTTTGTTCTGTAAATTTTTCGTTTTATATAATCTTTTGTTTTGTATAAATTTTTGATTTCATATTCTTTTCTTATAAATTTAATTTACGTATTCCTTATTATGATGTTTTATTAGAGGTTAAATCACAAGGAATAAATCCATAAGTGTTTTATTTTGACAATATAATACTCATGTAGAAACTGAAATAAATGTAAACTGTCGATTTCCCATTGAAAAAATGCTTCGAAGCGTAAACCGGCTACAAAACTTTTTTAAAACTCTTTAGTTACATCACTAGGACAATACTGTGAGTAAATATCTACTACTCTAGAACTGCAAATATGTTAATATTATTAAAATTACAGCAAATATAAGCGCTTTTTTCATGTTGAAAAACCGTTAAAGTGGAAAATGATAACTAATAACTAAAGTTAGATTTCAGACTTTGTTATGAATTTTATTTAATATTTTGTGTTTATGTATGTACTCATTAGTCATTAATATATGTTGCTTTACTCAAATGTGTAAATTTTAAACCTTGAGACAGACTATAAGGTCTAGTGAGTTTGGTTTTATGTGAAAAATTATGATATACGTACAATGAGAAGCAATTTATGATTTTTTAAATACTGTAAGCTTATACGAAACCCGCGAATGTTTGTTTCTTTTAAAAAAGTAGAAGCTATTGCATAAATAATGAAGAAACAGACTTTATACTTGAATAATAGATATAAATCAAAGGGCGAAAAAGAGCCAAGAGAATATTATTTTACAAACTCGCTACAAAAAGTATAGAAACGTGTGAAAAAATTCAATCAAATCAACTTAGGAACACTACTTGAAAAAAATTATTTACGAAAATAACTATACACCAAAAAATTTATGGGAAGCATTTCGTAATATAACTAAAACCAATATTAATAAATCTTCTGAAATTAAATCACTGTACATTGATAACACTACCACGTGAGATCCAAAAAGATGGTAAATTTTGCAAATAATTATTTCACGTCAGTGGGTACCTCACTGACAAAAAATATTCTCGATAAAATCAACGCAAATGAAGCCGATCTAGCTAAGATAACTGTCTGTAATATCGGTCATCAAATTGATTACATTCGAACTACATCACAAGATGTGATGAAAATTATTGACGAACTTAAGTCATCCTTTGCGTGCGGTCCTGATAAGGTCTCTTCTAAGCTGTTAAAAATTAATAAACCCGCCATAGCATCACCGATAACGTTCATTTGTAATCTTAGTTTTAACTCCGGAAAATTCCCCAATCATTTAAAACAATCAATTGTAATTCTAATATACAAAAATGGGGACAAATCACAGATTAACAACTATCGACCGGTTTCTTTGATCAACTCTGTATCTAAAATTATTGAGAAAATTGTTAAGAATCGACTCAGCCTATATCTAGAAATCAATAAAATCCTTTCCAATAATCAATTCGGTTTCCGTCTAAGTTTAGGCACTGAAAATGCCATTGCCAACTTGACTAAAATTATCGCTAATAATATCGACAAAGGAACAAAATGCATTGCGCTCTTCCTAGATCTAGCAAAAGCATTCGACACTATTTCTCATAAAATTCTGTTGAATAAACTACAGCGTATTGGTATACAAGGTCAGCTCTTCAAATAGTTGTGTAGCTGTTTAGAAAACAGGATCCAAAGAGTGCTTATCAACGACACTATAAGCGACCCTGCTAATATTAAATTCGGTCTACCCCAAGGAAGTACACTAGGACCACTTTTATTCAATATATATATAAATGATATATGTAACAGTTCCCTTGCCGACCACATTATCACCTTTGCCGACGACACAGTTTTATTATTTGAAGGCAAAAGCTGGAAAGTTGTTCACAGTAAAGTAGAAGTAGGTTTAAACAAGGTCAAACAATAGCTAGACAACAATATCCTCACTCTCAACTTACATAAAACCAAATTCATCCGTTTCAGTGCAACACAAGCAGGAAAAGTAAAAGAAATACAAAACATCATTATACACCACTGTAACGACCAAACCACTTGTAATTGTATTATCTTAGAATGTGTCGATAGCATCAAATACCTAGGAGTTATCATAGACAAATCTCTGAGATGGGGCGAACATATAGACGAAACTTCCACAAAGATCAGAAAACTAACTCATCTTTTCATGTATGTTAGAAATATTCTTTTCGTAAAAGATCTTAAACAAATGTACCATGCCTTGTGTAACTCATTGCTGGAATAAGCAACCTTGGGGTGGGGAGGATGTTCCAAAACGTTACTTGACCCTATAGCAAAAGCACAAAAATCACTTCTAAGGGTCATTCTTAAGAAACCATTTAGGTATCTCAGTAATCTATTATTTGAAGAGGTACGAGTTCTTGATGTGCGGCAACTGTATATAAGAAAAATTATTTTAGATACACAAAAACATCGACACCACTATTCATCCATTAATCATCTCCACAACACCCGTCATGCAAGGAGGAATCCAGTAATTAGACCCTCTACAAACACATTACATGCACAAAGACAATACTAGGGCCTAAAGTGTTCAACCTCATTCCCGAAGCATGGAAATTGAAAAGTGCTAGCGCGTTGCAAAAATGGGTTAGCAATTGGCTTTTGGACAAGGGGAGAGTCGAAGGCGAACTCATGCTAACACAATCTTGAACAAGCTAGATGTTATACATAATAGAGCTATGAGATGTATACTAGGAAATGGAAAATACGCAAACATAGATCAAATGAGAGAACAGCTAAATTGGATTTCTATAAAAAAGAGACTATTATTTAATGTGTTAATTTTTGTACATAAAATCATGAACAACCAAATGCCAAAATATTTTAAGGATGAAATTGTTTTTAATAGAGATGTTCATAATTACGAAACCAGAAATGTAAATAGGATTAGATTGCCACATATGAAAAAAACAAAATCACAGAACTGCCTAATGTACAAAGGACTAAAAATGTATGATGAAATGCCTGAAAGTCTGAAGAATGAATGTATTTAAAAAGAAATGTTATATTTATTGTAAAAATATGTAAAATTACAAAATGAAATATGATCTTGTTTATATTAGTTTATATTCAAATGTATAAACTAACTCAATAAATAATAAAAAAAAAACTCACATATCTAATATGAACTAAAGTGTTTAATTAAAAAAAATGTTAATTAAAATTGATTTTTTTTTATTACTAATTTAAATACTTAGAAAAAATATATATAATAGGGTTGATAATATTATGTTAAATTTTATTTTTTATCTTCCAAAAAGCGATTTTATACTTAAGAGAGATAAGGATAAAAAGTCTGTATTTCAAGTTTAAAAATGGTTATTGTTGTTACTAATACTTGATCTTTATTGTTGTTATTATTGAAATTTAAATTTGCGAATCTTTTGTGCGGTTTTATTTCGATTAATGTATAATAATGACTAGCCATTTAATAAATAAAGATTCGAAATTTTAAAATTGGAAATTCATATGTCATACGGCATATATTCTGGTCTAGTAATGTGTAATTTCTATCACCAAAGAAATCCTAAAAATATGGTAAAATAGGATTCATATGTCTTATACTGATTTATAAATGTGGAAATTCTAACTATACAATTGTAAATGTTCTCCAAAATGCCCTGGAAAGAATCTCAGACTTGTGATGTCCCGAAAGAAACCATTCATCTGTTCTGAATGCAATCAATAATGTTATCCAAATTGATCCTGGTAATAAATTACATCTTTGCGATTCTTTCAAGGATAAATAAACCATCTTGTCACTTAGAATGCAATCAACAAAGTTTTCAAAATTTGTTTTGACTGAATCGCCATTCCATTGTAAGAATATTATGTACTCAATACACAATTTGGCTGTCCTGAAACTGGAATCCTTCCCAGTTGGACAGACAAAGGTTCATTTTGTTTTGTATTGTTTGTAATTTATATATACATATATAAAAACAAAATAATAAAGATGCTAACAAAGAAATTGAAGAAATACTTTCAAATTTATTGCAATTTTTGGAATCAGTACTCTATGATTGTTAATAAGTGATATTGTTTCGCAAGATCACCGAATAATGATCTAATTTACTCCCTAAACTACGGTTAGGTTAATCACACAGCACCAGTGCTATGCGGGTAGTAGAAAACTACCGTCGCAGGCGTTTTTAAACATTCAGGCTCTCGGGAAAAATTCTAGGGTCGGTCGCCTAAAAATGAATACCTGATAAGGGCTACAGAGTGGAAGGATAAATTATAAAACATTCTAAATTACTTGGCAAAGTATTAATAATTAAATTCCACAGAATCAGGTGCTCTTCTGCGACAAAATAGAGAAAATTTATTATACGTTGGTATTACTATACAGGATGTTAACGGATGTACTTACTTTAACCAGTGATTCCTGACATTATTTGGAGAAAAACTGTACATGAAATTTTGGTCTCCGCTACTTTTATCATGTATGTAGTTTTTTTTAACAATTTTCAGTGGTCAATGGTCACTCAGCTAAGGAAATGCACAACCCCTTACTGCGACCCAAATTGTCCGACATCTACAGATTTTTACTGTTTTTGGTTGGAAGAAAAAAATACATCATTTGACGGCCGGCATAGTCCAGTGGTAACGCATTGGACTGCCATTCCGAAGGTCGCGGGTTCGAACCCGGCGTGCGCAAATAAATTTTATTTGATTAATTTGTGTTATTTCACAACTAATTAATTAAAATAATATATAGTATATTTGCGGCACGTTCCAGAGTGGAAGATACTACCAGTATCGCCCTGGTGTAAGACCACCATTCAGAATTGAAACGTTGCTCCAAATGGCTTTAGCCGTGTTTAGTGACTAGATCTGAATAGCCAGGTACTTCCCCACCTTCCTCTTTCCCTTCCCAACTTACCTTCAGCCTCACAACATCCCCCAATTGGGAATGCCATAGTCTCACTGGCTCCAGACGGGAGCAGTTGGGACTCTTGTGAGGTATTCACTATAAAAAAAAAAAAAAACATCAAAATGTTACCGGAGACCAAAATGAAGTTTGTTTTTTAATTCAAACAATTTCAGGAATCACTGGATAAATTAAGTAATGAATTACGAAGTACTCTTTGAAGTACGGTTTTTTTTTCTTATTTTAATTAATTTTTAAATACATCTATACGAATTTCACTCATTTTTTCGTTAGTAAATGAATGGATGAATGTAAATCTTGGAAGCGGAAATCAAACAACTTTCCGAGATCCGATCCAGTTCAAACTTTTACAACGGCAGATAGACTCGTTGTCGAAGACAACGTATTTTGTCAACGCACGTGGCAATCAAGCATCGCACAATTTATGAGGTGGGTATCTGTAATTCCGCCCCGGGAACAGTTCATTACTAGTGGTTCGCTACGTTTGGTGACTTAAGAGGGGTGCCCGGGTTCATGGGGGGAGGATTGTCTAGGTCTTGGCGAGGATTTGGAGAGACTGGTTGAGGAAGATCTTTTTACCTCTCCGGTAGGACTCTCGAACCATCGCCTTTCACCGCAGTGGGAGAGATGAATCTCTCTTTGAATGAACTACATTTTCGAACCCACCTCTCATACCTTTTTTGTTCCCAGATCTTCCTCTCCTTCCTTTCCTTAAAAAAATCTCCTCACAGCTTCCCCAAAGATGACAGGCACCGAACGAAATTATTTTCATGAGAGCCTCCTGACAGTTGACTGTTTTTTTTTTACTTTTAAAAACGTTATACTCATTATAACGATGCTAAATGAAAAAAAAAATTGGCCAAATTCGTTAAAAAATGTAAAATTTTTGACTTAAATGTGCAGTGCCACATATCGTCGCTAGTGTCAACTAATTAGTCGATAATCCATTTTTCACAAAGGAGGTTACTTAAATTGTTAATATTAAATGGCCGTTTTGACATACATAAATTACATAAATACATTTTGATTAGAAAAAGGCATATACTCATATGATGAAATTGAACTAACTCTAAATCTTTCTCCTTCGGAAGTCCGTCGGGAAAGAAATGACCTCATTTGCTTCTTCAAAATCATAAATGGTATTATTGATTCGCCTACTCTACTGCAACTCATTCCCTTCAATGTCCCCTCGCAAAGACTCAGAAATAATGAACTGCTCTTCCTCAACCATCATTCGAAAAATTATGGATATTATTCACCATTGTCCAGAATGTGTAGACTGGTCAACGCAAGTCAAAACTTTAACTTTTTTGGGATAAGTCTGAATGATTTTTGCCGGTCGCTAAACAAGTGACGGAAAGTGTCCTGTGGTCCTGACCCACGGCGTAGTCTTGACTTGATTCGACTTGTCACTTTATTTTCTTATATTATATCTGCCTTATGTCTTTGCTTTCATGTACCTTTGTCTACTCCTGTTTTTTTCATTTAACTATATTCGTGTTATTATTTTGTAATTTGGACGACGTCCGTTAATAAATAAATAAATACATCATTATTTATTATTTAGGTTATCGATTTTTGATACCACACTGCCCAAAGAGTTAACACCCTGTATAGCTACGTAGATACGAGGAGTGTAAATTTGTATTTATTTATTTTGTACACTAGAATTTCAATAGAAAAAAAAATTGAACATTTTTATGGTATGGAATCTCTCTTCGATTTAAAAGTTTTTTAAAATTTCATTGTGTTGTCCGTGTTTTTTTTTAAATTCGTTATCGCTCAAGATGCAAATTATATCGCTAGCTGAAAATAGTTTTGATAAACTAAGAAATTTCAATCTCAAAAAGCGGTTAAAATAATTCCATAACGCTAGATATCACGGATCGAGGTTTTTGAACGATTCAAAGGAACAGGTTTTTACTGGAAAGCTAAACATCATCGGGTTACGAATATCGTGATAAAATTATTTTAATTCCTCCTACAACTATGAACATATAAGAAATAATTTGCTTGTGCAATGACAGATAACTTGACGCCTAGGAGGGAACCCGACGCATTTATCCACTCAGCTACTAACCGATGTTTTCAGGCATAATATGTTTTCTATACAGGTGAATATTAAGTTTCACTTTGAATTCTGCTGAGCTTTTAAATTATCTCAGTTGAGGTTCGTTTAACATAAGCTTTAGGGCACCGAACCTTACGTACTAAGTATGTTTTAGGGAATAAGCCATAAAAATAAGGCACGTGCTCGAATTATGCTGGTCTAACGCGTGGTTTATCATAGAACACAACAGAAAATTCAAATTTAACTATCCTTTTAGGAAAAGCACCCCTTTTAGGAGAAACTTATTTTTTGTTTATTCCGTACACCTTTTATAATGTAATGTTCATCCTAACCTAACCTAACTAATTCTAGTCAGTTTTGAATTGTTGATTTTCTCTCGCAAACAGAAAACATAACAACCAAACCCTATAGCGTTTGAGGGTCATATATGACCGGACATCCATATTTATCTTATGGTATCTTTTTTTTTTCCATCATGCGAAAATAGATAAATTCTTTGACGTTAGAAAGAGAAATAATAATTCTTTCCAGTTTGCCTCAAATATTTATACTGGAATCCATTAATAAAATTCTAAAAATAGCCCAAATGAATAATTCATATTTCAAGCCGCAATCGAAGAGTCAGTTGAACTTAAAAAAATATTTCTTATTTTTTATTATATGAACTACATAAAAGTGAAGGTACAGTTTTCTTACGAATTCCCAAAAAAGTGTTTTTTGAAATATCAATAAGTTCTCTCAAATTTTCTATGATAGGACTAAAAAATTAAGTAAAAATGTGGTTAGCGTTATTGACAACATTTTTCGCGTTTGAAATTAAAATTTTATTATTTAGAAATAGTTATGTTTATTTTAAATGCATACATCGGAAAGATAATTTTATCTAGTATTGAAAACAGTATTTGTTTTTACGGAAAATTAAAAAAATAATGCATGTATATAGCGCATTTGAAATACACAGAAAACATAGCAAACTGACCAAAGTTTGTTTTTTTTTTTATTTATTGTTTTTGTGTTTAGTTCGTAGAACTATTTTAATTTTTAGAAAATTTAATGTAAATCAAATTTAATAATATTATTATTTAGTTTTGCAAGAATTTATTGGTTTTTGTTATTGTTACAGTTGTTTCGGCTTTCAAGACCATTTTCAAACTGAGGTTATAATCACGTTTAGACGACTTATTCATATGATTCTATTATACCCCTTCCGAATTAAAAATAATTTATAACCGACCGATTTACTGATAAAATAATTGTGACAATATATTTCATATACTGTGGGGGTATTTTGAAGTCTGTTTTCCCCACATTAATGTTAACAATTAAACAATAATTGTTTGATAATGATGTGGCT
Organism: Hesperophylax consimilis; assembly: GCF_061612785.1. NCBI lineage: Eukaryota > Metazoa > Arthropoda > Insecta > Trichoptera > Limnephilidae > Hesperophylax > Hesperophylax consimilis. The sequence continues at coordinate 23,598,584 of NC_142849.1, read as the reverse complement.
GCTCTTAATTTATACAAATGTGTTATATTGTTTAGGTTTTGTGAACGTACTTAGAAGCGGGGAATAAATAATTTTCCTTACTTTATTAATTAATGTTATTTGGGGTCATCATTACGTTTATTGATTTCTAATTGTTTAAGTAGATTTAATCCAAGGCTCTTTATTTCTATATGTAAGGGTTTAGGTTCATTGTTGTCAAGCGATACGTGATTATTCACTAAGAACTAAACAAAATTCACTGAACTAAACTGATACTGTATTGTAAAAGTGATACGAGTACTGAAGGGTCAACCCTTCCTGGCCGGTGATGTGTAGTGATTTGATTTGACACTTATATGATTATTTCAATATCTCTCTAAATATACTAATTACAGAGATCATATTTTAGGTTTACTTGAAAATTCCATTTATGTATATGATAAAATAATTAAATTATGTAGGTAATAGAAAACAATTAATTTTGTGCGGTAATGAGTGAAAGGGGTGCCAAGATGCGCGGTAGTCAGTATTAGCCAGCGGTTTGCCGGCTGTAATGGGCGCATCATGAGTTTTATGCGTGTCCAATTTTTTTTCCTAGTTTTCAGCACTAACAATTGCAATGCACTTGAATAGGCACGAATGCATCGAGAATAATCCAGCGAGTAGGTAGATGGGCAGTACTTACCATGTTTCGCTAGTAGGTTCTAATACGATGCGTTTTGCATGGGCGAACATTTCAGTATATTCTAGTAGCTCTCCACTACATATATATGATGTACATCATCTTTTCTCCCTGTTCTATTCAGGTTGGGGACAAATTTCTTGGATAAGGGACTTCCAGACATATATATAAAGAGAGGCAAATATCAAATACCATATATAACGAGATGTCAGCCGAAGTACAAACATATAACATAATACATAAACATCTCCACCTACGTCCCCCCTACTTTTTTCTCCCTTGAAACTAGACCCGGGTTAAGCTGTAGTTCTGCGGTAAAGCCTAATACTGTTTTACGATCTTTTAACCGTTCCTAGATATTAGGATAAAACTTACCACAGACGAAGTAGCGCCACCCTTTGTTGATGTTTTGAACTAGGCACGCTAAACGAAATGATTGACTAGGTATTTGTTGTAGTAAATGTTTGTAATTTATTATTTTTAGACATCTTGATTCAAAATAATATCAATAAAATATAGGAATAATAGAGCGATACCGACAATTAGATCTGATATTAACGGGATTACAAGTGTACGCTTCCCGACGCGCGACGCCGAGAATATTGAATATATCGGAACGCTAATACTTGTGAATTCGGTATCGATGTATCTGATATCTGGCGGTATCATAATATTAAAACACAGGCCTACTCGCAACATACCCCCAAATGGGTAAGCTAAAGTCCCAACGGCTCCATGCGCTTGGAAGAAGTTGATACTCGTGTTAGGTATTCAGATAAAAAGAAAACAAATGAACAAACGAATGGAAACAGATTCGGTTAGAGCTTTTTGTAAAAAAATTATAGTTATTCTACCGTGAATTTTGTAAAAAGAAATAAATTGAAACAGCTGTGCTGCATGACTTGTTTTGTTTAATTCCTAGCGGCATGAAGTCAATTCGAATCAATTTCATTTCCAATTAAGAACATCAATTTAAAATCCAATTAAGGCCCTGTGGAGCGTCAGTAAGTACCTACCTAGTTTGTTTCATTCCCAGTAATGAAATGGAAATATAGCTTTAAAAACTTCCAGTTGTGTACCCTTCAATCAAATGTCATGAAAGCCTATCAAATGGAGGTGGAATCATAGCGGTTGTAGCAGTGTAAAGGATGTACAAGAACAATGAAAATATGTAAGGGTAAGCTGCAAATTTTATCACAGACCACATAAATTATAGACTTGTACAAGTGAATTCTTCGTCTCATTTCCCAACGGATGATGTCAATACGCATCACTAGCTTGCTGGTCCAACCTTTCCAAACTTTAAGTACCATTTTGACCCCTAAAATAATGTCATTCAGGTACAAATATCATTTAGTAGATATTATTGTTTCACATAAGTGAATATTTGACTTAATAGATTTAGGGCCACTGCAATGAATAGTTCAAGTACACTATGGCCACCTTACTGTGCAAACTTAACCCCACCGAGAAACGGTACGGGTTTTCACTGCTACGTAAATTCTGGTATTTCATCAATAGGGTAAAGTGATTTCTCAGGCATTGTGCCCACATAATGCAGCTACAGCCAATTTCTGTGGAAACCTAACCCCATCGAGAGACATTACAGGTTTTCACTGCTTCGTAAATTCTGGTCTTCCATCAATAGGATTCTGTAATACGTGCTTCCTCACGTGGTTCACAAAATGCACAAAGTGGCTATCTTAATGTGCAAGCTTGACCCCATCGAGAAACGGTAAGGGTTTTCATTTACTTTGTAAATTCTGGTCTTCATTCGTTGTGATGGTCAACAGGGCGACTACGAAGACCTTGACTGGCTCACAAGAAGGCGACACAAGACTCTAATAACGTGTGCTTGAGGCTCACCTTCTAATTAATTTCGACAAATTCGTAACTATAATTTTTTTCAGACCGATACCCACGGATGTAAGTTACTTATATTTAAGATTAATAAAAACAATACCTTACCACTAAAAAAATTTCCTAAAAGAATTTTTTTAAAAATTCATAAAACGTTTTTCAAGTATAAAATTAGCGGTAGCCTAAGATTTTTTTTGGACGACGGAGTTGTGATTTTTGGAGGTATTCAGTTAGAAATATCTGAAATGTTTGCATTTATAAAAATTAATTAAAATAGGCCTCGCGAAAAGATCAGTTTCCTAGGCATGCCAGGACAAATTCGACCGTAGATCCGTCAAATACGTCGGGCCGCGCATCGAATATTTTCGTTCACGTCTTCTTCACTTGAATTGTTGAAATTCTCATTTATAATTATATTTACTAGACTAAAATCGACCGTAGGTCTGTACAACAGACCACATTTTTGTTCACTTACGTCGTTAGGAATCCGACTATTGTGTTGTTTTAATCTATAAAAATTATTGGGAAATTAACACAAATTTTATGTAAGTAATTGTTTTCTTGGGGTTCTTCGACAAAAATTTTTTTTACGTAAGTTTTTTTATTTTTATTTTTATTTATTTATTTATTTTTTTTTTTTATTAACGACAATTATAATTACAAAGTTAAGTATATTATTCGCAGTCCTCCTCACTAGGTATTCCTGTTCCGAGGCGGACTGTAGGTTTTTGTATAGGTGTAGATCGTGATTTCCTTGTTAATTTCTACAAAAAAAAATTAAAAATTTCTCTTCACATTTGTTCAGTTCATAATTTTATTGATTTCCTCATCTTCATGTTTACTTAGCCATAATTTGATGTTGTTTTTAAATTTTTGTGTCTCCGTTGTGTTTTTTAGTTCAATTGGCAGGGCATTATATAGTTTTGTAGCATGGAAATGATGATTTTTCTGGCCAAAAGACGTATTTAATTTTGGGATGTTCAATAGTTTTGAAGATTTCTTCCTTGTAATATAGTTGTGTTGGTCAGCAGGGTACTCATATTTTTCTGTAAATTTGATTAGAGCATTTTTTGAGTATAGTTTTATTATACTGAACACTTTAAAATTTTTAAAAATGTCTTTTGATGGAGTTCTTATGGGTACTTTAAGGATTATTTTTATTATTGCTTTTTGAGTTTTAATAAGCTGCTTCATGTGGATGTTTGAGGCAGATCCCCATCCAATAATTCCATATTCTATGCGTGATTGACAGAGAGCATAGTATACCTTATATAAATCATTTGTACTTAGTACATTGCGTATATTTCTAAAGTAGTATATAAGTTTTGTGAGTTTCTTTGTAATACTATTTATGTGGGAGTCCCATCGAAGATTTTCATCAATTTCAATGCCGAGATATTTTATACTTCTAGAGTGTATTATGGTGGGGCAGTGGCATGATTGCGTTTCGTTTTTTCCTTGACAATCATGTAATTTTAGAGCATAATCCTCAGCTGGTTGTCCTCTAGCCGTTATAGAAAACGTTAAATATTTAGTTTTGTTAACATTAAGTGTGAGTGAGTTTTGCATAAGCCATTTTTGCAGAAGGATAAGCCCGTTTTCAGCTTGTTTGTAGGTGGTTATCCAATCACTTTCATTAAATAAAATGACAGTGTCGTCGGCAAAACTAATGATTTTTCCGTTGGTGTGTAAGTTGCAGATATCATTTATATATATCAGAAATAATAAAGGTCCTAGGACACTTCCTTGCGGTACACCGTAATTGATTGGGAGAGGTTTACTTTTACACTTATCAATTTTAACACACTGTGAACGTTCTGACATGTAACTTATCAGTAGATTTAGAGTTGTGTTTGACATCCCAATTGTTTTAAGTTTCTTGAAAAGGATTTTATGGTCTATCGTGTCAAAGGCCTTTTGCAGGTCTATAAAAATTGCCAAAGATTTATTTCCCTGGTCTAAGCTTTTTGTGATCGTATGTATGATATCGTCTATGGCGTCGGCAGTACTCAAGTTTTTTCTAAAACCGTACTGAGATTTCGATATTAGGTTATTATCTTCTAGGTACATCATAAGTTGTTTTTTTAGTACTTTTTCCAATATTTTAGAAAAGGTACTGAGAAGGCTTATTGGTCGATAGTTATTGATATCATTTTTACATCCTTGTTTATAAATAGGAATAACAGTAGCTTCTTTAAGGGATGTGGGAAATACGCTTTTAGCTATAGATAGATTGATAAGGTGTGTCAGCGGGAAGGTAATTTCTTCACTGAGATGTTTTATTGCATTGGTTGAGATTACATCATCCCCTGATGACACATTTGGTTTTAGGGAAGTAATTATGTTTTTGATTTCGTCAGCGGTTATTTGTTTGAAATTAAGTTCTCTTTCCAGATTTCGAGCTTCATTTGGTTTGTCTGCATCATTTTTAACACGTAATGTAATTTGTTTGGCTAATTTTGATCCAACATTCGTAAAAAAATCATTAACATGATCAAGAATTTTGTCAGGGTTTTCGGCATATAGAGTGGGAACCTTGTTTATGTTCAGTTCATCGATTTTTGATGTATTACTGGTGGATTTAGAATTCGTGAGTTCATTTATGATTTGCCACATTTTTCTAGGATTATCGTTACATGCTTCTATTTTATTTTTATAATAGGACTCTTTTGTGGTGTTAATGATGTTTTTGCAGATGTTTCTATATCTTTTATAGTATCGTAGCTTGTGTATATCATAAGGATTTTGTTTAAGTTTTTTATGTAATTCGTCTCTTTTTCGTATGCAGTTTATAATATTCTGTGAGATCCAAGGCTTTATGTGTATATTCTTGTGTGAAATTTTCTTCGTAGTTTTTTTGGTATTGGACACTATGTTATGTTGGATTATATCAATGAAGCTATTCCACGCATCATTTGTGTTGTCAATATTTTGAATTTTTTCCCATTCAGTACTTTGCAAATTATGCTTAACGGCATTCCAGTTGGTTTCTGTTTTTTCAATTATCGACGGTCTATTTTGAATTTTCCTTGCTTTGTTTTGGTTTATTGCTAGGATTGTTGTAAAATGATCAGTTATTGTTGATTCGTATATGACAGATTGCGTATGTTTTTTAGTTTTACTCATTATATGGTCAATGCAGGTTTTGGAATTTTCAACTTTTCGAGTGGGTTCATTTATAAGACTTTTAAGACCATGAGAGGCTAATGTCTGCAGATATTCATTTTTTTGGGGGTGACCGTTATCGAGAATATTTATATTTAGATCTCCAATAAGAAAAACATTTTTAGTTTCTTTTTGTAGAGAGAGTACCTCATCCAAGGAATTAATAAAAGGATCCAAATTGTAAGATGAAGGTGATCGATAGATTGCTAGTATAGTTGATTCATTTCCAATTTTAATTTTTAGACAATTGGCATTTATTATTGTGGTTTCCTTCACTTCAGCTTTTATTTCATTTTTTACGTAGACAATTACGCCATCATTTTGTTTATTACTAATTAAGGTTGAGTAGGTAGTATATCCAGCAATCTCCATGGGTGAAGATTTCTTATTAATCCAACATTCAGTGAGAATTATGATGTCAAAGCGAAGTCCGATAGATTTTAGTAGAATTTGCAATTCATCGAAATTTTTATTTATGCTTCTTATATTTGTATGTAGAATTTTGAAGTAATTATTTAAAGTTGTTAAAATCTTTGGTTCAGAAGTAATTATTGTGGTATTCATTTTAGCAAACTTAATTATTAAGTGGATGGTAACGTTTTTTTTTTAAAATATTTATTTTATATTAAATTATTTTCACTATATCATCTAAGTGCTTAATGTAGATAATTTTTTCATTTTGTTGTTTCCTCAGCATAACTTTACCTTGTTTATACCAAACAAATTGGTAATTTTTTTCTTTGGCTATTTGTTTAGATTTCCAAAGATTTTTTTGTGATACGGGGTTAAATCTTCCCCAATGAAGATTGGAGATGTAGTCAGATCCTTGATTTCTTCATAATTTATCTCTTTCTTCTTTTCAAGGAGGGAATCTCTTTGTTTTTTTTCGCAAAAGGTAACAAGAAGCTTAGGTGGAGCCCCATCTCGTCTGTCTGGGACTCTGTTGACGTCAGTTATATATTGACGTCAGTTCATTTGTATTTGCAAAATATAAGTAATAGTTTATTTTAAATTGAGGTACATGTAATTTGAAGTTGCCGTTACGTTTGCTTAGTAGATATTAACAACTAAAAAATATTAATTCCGTTTCGAAGTATTTTTATATTATTTAGAAGAGAAGGCTAAAATAATTATAAATAAAATGATAAAAATATGAAAAAATGCCAAAGTCACTGGCTCGCCTAAAAAGGTTTCTAAATTGGTAGACTGGTCAACATTTTTAGACCACTGTAACATATCGCCTACAATTTCTACCTCGGGTTTAGGAAAGCTGTGTATCGAAGGTAACATGAAGAAGGAGGGTGTGACAGCAACGGGTGGTAAAGAGGGAGGAAGACAGAGGATTGGGGAGAGTGTAGATAGAGAAGCCTACACGTTATTACCCATGTTTCCAGCCAGAATGTCTTCCGTTGAGATTGATTTAGGAGTTGTCAACGCAAAAAATATAATTTTCAGTAACTGAACTCGTTACGAACGGACTAAAGCTAATTTTATTGACTATCGATGAAAATTGGTAAAATTGATTAAAATAAAATGGTGCTTTAAAAATAATATATTTTTGGAGATTTTTTTTTCTTGATTAAAGATCGCAATTCAGATAGTTTCAATGTTTTTAAAATTATTTTTTGATAACATATGTACAATTTAATTTTAATGTATACCAACTGTAACCCACCACTAAACGCCCAACAAATAAAATTAAATTTTACAGTGATTTATTTTTGGGGTATTATGCCGTGTTGCGCTACCCCCTTCTATAGCCAACGTTTTGGACAGCATCACAGCGTGTATCACATCTGCCCTGGTGAAAAATATATACATATATATGCATACCCGAAAAATAGTTGAAAACGCTGCTATTGGCCGAGAAAATCTCATATCATAATCTAATTAAATATTGTTCAAACAATTTTATATCAATGTGAGTGTCACTACACAAATCTTTTTATATTTCAATAACTTCATGTTTTGATGTGTTTTCAAAGAAATAAAATGACTTAATTAATTATTACCATATGATCATATCCCTCGTGCTTTTATAAATAAAATACAGATGTTTCTTTTTTTCGCAATGACAAAAATATATATTTTTTAAACAAGTTCAAATTTCCACCAAAGAAAACAAAAACATCTCAACTTAATGTTAAATTGTTGAGGCCTTGAGGATTTAAATGACATTAAAAAAACTTTATAAAACATTTTTTTAATAACTTCGTATAAGAAATCAAAAACTTTTCAAGGTTTTTTCAGAAATGTCAGATCTAATCCCCCCTAATCATCGCTGTTATTTTGAAATCAAATTGCGACCTTTAAAAGCTCTGCGCCTAAGTGAAAAGCTCGACAGGAAATTCGATCTGAAGCCTCCGCAGTACCAGCGCGAAAGCCTCCGCGGCAATGATTCACCCCTAAATCTAATCACTGACTTGGAACTCATTCAATAGAAGTATTTCTTGGGATGGGGCTACGCGAAAAATCGACAAAAAGTTCGTAATTTCTGAATCATAATCTGAAACCACTGATGAGATAAACTGATAGAACTGTATTATGGGCATTTCCGTGTGTCCTAAGTATGATTTTTTTTTTAATATTTCTTGTCACTGAATATAAAATACAAACTAGAAATGCCTTCCATGTAGATTTGAATGGAAACAAAAACTGTTACAACTGACTTCGTAACTTTTCTTTCTAGACCATCTAATAAGCACCTCTTACGCATTCATGATATCTTATATCGCCATCCAATTTTAATTTAATGATGATCAGAAAACACAGCTTTGAGGAGAATTTTAAAGCCAGATTTGTCCGACTTCTGTACCACGAAACACGCCCACATCCCATTCCTTGTGTTTTTTTAGTGTGTGCCCAGAAAGAGATGTGAGGCGGTCTATCTTCTCTGCTTACTCTTTTCATTAGATAGTTCTTAAGAAAATAAAAAAAAAAACATTTTCAATCATAGAATTTATTTTGTTAACAGATGGTTGGTCAATTTTATTGACCTGTCTGGGGTATAGGAGTTTAAAGGTCTTATGTAAACTGGCGACATCAGTTTTCTTCCAAATCGGCATAAATCACCCTTTTTGGAATTATCTGTTCAACGTTTCAAACACAAATGGAGAAATTATTGTAAATTCGGTCATTGCTTTGTTCCGGATTTAAACTATTTTGCAGATTTCGTGGGCAAATAATTCTAGGTCCTAAAGTCAAATAACGTTATCTACTGAAAAACATGTCATATTTGTATGTCTTTTCGTAGATAACATTATTTTACAATAAGGCTTAGAATTATTTGGAGCTAACGTTGTTTGACATTAAGCCCTTGATTTGTTAGTCGATTTTATGTTTTCAGATTACACGCTTAAAATTAATATTTTCCTTACCCAAAAGCCAAATGGTTTGACACCTTAAAGTGAAGATCTGTAATATATTCCAATTCATAGAAGAATCAGTCTAAAGCTTTGGTTAGGTAAACAGGTATTGCGGGTAAAATCCTATGTAAGCTGAACCCTTTATTGTATCTCAGGCTACATTTACAGCAATTACTGATGGAAGGTGAAATACTATACCTAATTATATTTGCCGGGTTATCTGTTACTCTGGAATGTTAACGTTTCTTCATTTATTTAGAATTAACAGCACAAGTGCCTTCTACATACATGATAGTTATTGACAGTCATAGAAAAATATAGAAAGAAGAAAAAAAATATTAAGATTATGTAAGTAAACAAAATAACATATTAATATTACCTGTAAAGTTCATGAAAGCAGTTAAGAAGAAACAAAACCAAAACCAAAATTTGTTATGCAGAGACCTCGTTAAAATATGCACTGCTAAAGTGTTTAAATATAACTACTTTATAATTCAATAGAGGCATATTAAAAACATCAGCAACATTAGCATAGAATTTACCATTGTTGTGTAAGTAATTTAGAACAGAATTGTAGCCTGAAACTGTATTATAATTATCACAATAATACGTAATTTGGAACCTTGATCTAATGGTACGAACATGAAAATGAATCAACATCAATATGTCAGGACTAACCAACTGAAACTATACAATTTAAGATGAAAATTCTTTCTTCAGTCACTTGACTTCAACAATTTCAATGAATGTAATAAATTATCATAACCTATTAATTGTAAAGAAATTACAAGTCACTTAGCGGTGTCGCGATGATAAAACTGCAAAACTTTGAAGGAAGAGCATAAATATAAAAAAAATATCTAAAATTAATCCAACCCTGCGGCGAACCGCAATATGTCATGCCAAACGGTGCGGTGTACGGTGTTAAATTTAAATAATATTTTATACAGGAAGAAGCTGCACTCGTTCCCCCTAGGATTTATAGTACAGAACGTTACACTAAGAATATATTATATTTTTAAGAAGGAGATATTACGTACACGCTGTGAACTTCCAGTTTGATCCGTATGAATTTATTTATTCAGAACTACATTTGCGTTTTTCTGATGACCTCCGTGGCGTGCGCAAATGAATAAAATTAAATTTGTATGCGTCGTTTCACATCTAAATAACTGATATTATAGAAATTTGCACACACACTTTCCAGAATGGTAGATCCTCTCAGTATCACCCTGCTGAAAGCCACCACTCTTGTTTAGTGACCAAATCTGAGGAGTCAGGTACACAGCTTGACCATCTTCATCACCAGCCCTACCCCACCCACTCCCTTTAGCCTGTCAACATACCCCAATAGTTAGGGTATTTTCACTGTATTATTTACTGTCGAAAAAAATTACTATTTTTATTTTAATGTTGAAGAATAAATTTTTTATAACAATTTAAAATTGTCATTTTTGATAAGCCGCCAAAATGGCATGTTCCTCTCGGTTCGTGAATATGGAGTTTTTGACTTTACGCCATCCAACATTTGTAACAGCCGTCTGGTAAGGCAGTAGCGTTGTTATTTATTTATTTATTTATTTGTTAAGACATACACAGTACAATAAGATACAGTTAGAATTTTTTTAGTTATTACATAGTTGTAGTACCTATTACGTATGTCCATAAAATGTCATTACGTAATTTCGCCTGAGATTGTTATAAAAGGAAGGAAGTGTGTGGATAGATAATAATAAATGATTTGAAAATAAGACTTATAATAAGCTCACGAATTGTAATTGACTGTTAATACATAGGAGTTTTGAAAAATGATGTGAAAATATTTTTGAAATTTGTCATGCTAAGAAATTTAATAAGTTAGTTTTGTATGTTAGAAAGGAATCATGAAAGATGTCTAAATGTAGTAATTTTTCGTAATGGGTGTATGTTGTGATTGCGCGAGTAATTACTGAGTTGTTTGCTGCATTGGTATTGTTGGCTTCAATATGAAATAGTGTAGTGTGCCTGGTACGCCTCGTTGGAACATTTAAACCAATGACGGATAGTAATTCGAGACTATCTATTTTATTATTTAGCAGATTATGTAGAAACAACAGGTCTGACAATGTGCGTCTTTTTTGTAAAGTTAACATATTATTTGTAGTATTGTTGTATTTCTTGAGTAAATGTTTCGAAAATTTATTCTGTATACTTTCTACTAAATCTATGTATACCTTATATTGAGGATTCCATATTGTGGAAGCATACTCCAGTGGACTTCTGACCAATGAACAGAACAAAATTTTCAGAGTCTTAGCACTTTTGAAAACTTTGCATATTCTTAATAAGAAACCTAGCATTCTGTAGGATTTAGAAATAATGTGTTCAATGTGCTTGTCAAATCATAAAGCTAGTTCGAATCGTAGTCCCAATGGCTTCAGATATATTTTTATACAATGGCTCCACACAAGAGGCCCTGAGGAAAACATTTTACTCAGGGTCACTCACTATTTTAAGTAAATTAAGGAAATGTGGTTTAGGGAATAAAAAACGTATGAGGGGTGGGTACGAAGGAATCTAGGAGTCAATATCCAGGAATGAAAGGCATACGAATCCATCTCTTCCACTGTGATGCAAGGCGATGCGATGGGTCAAAAAAATCCTGCTAGAGTTGTGACCTTTCAACCGGCCTCTCCGAATCCGGCCCGCCACGCAGGACCTGGACAAACCTCACCTCACGAACCCGGGGACCCGTGATAAGTCACCAAACGTAGCGAACCACCTAAGGTGACCTATGGCAGAGGTGTTGGTTAATTAATTAAAGGTTTCAGGGGCGGCGGTACCCATACCCACCTCTCAAAACGAGTTGGGACTTTAGTGCGATTAACAATGATTCTTTTACAGTGTGAAATGCCTATTGGATCCATAAAACGACAATGTATTAAAACCATATTTAAGGCTTGTAAAAATGAAGTTATAGTTATGAAATTATGATATTTCGTTCAATTGTAATAAAGTGATTTCGCATTATTAACTCCATCGAGGAAAATCCATTTCCTTCGGCCCTATTGAATTCTCTATGGGAATCGAATTTTTTACCCCATTCGCCTCCTTTCAACCAAACCGGCTTTTCTGTAGCCTTCCTTTCCTTGCCACTCTTTCCTCTTCCATTTCCGGCAAGTTCATTTCCTTTGCAATACCTCCAGCAACAAATTTCTTAATTTCAGTTCCCTTTCCTAACCGCTCGTGTTTTGCCGGCAGTTTTTTTTGTAGCAATTAAATTTAATAAAAGATTATTGAAAAAAAAATAATAATTGGAATTAAAGGCAATAAATTAACGTTTTATTAAAATTTTTGATAGAGCTCTAAGTTTGTGGTATTTCAACAACAGTTAAATTTGATTGACGAAAAATCGACGATGTCAATTTGAATTTTTGACATATGAAAATGAATCCCGTCCGTTTCAGATTGTGAACCCACCGCCAGCCATCTAGCGTAACATGATAACCCTCATGCTTTATTTGAAAAAATAACGAACATGGGAAAAAAAAATCGGCGTTTAGCGGGGAATGTTCAAAAACAAAAAAAAAAACAAAATGACGCTGATCGTTAATCAATATGATTTTTTTAACGTTATATCTAAAATTCTAGCACGTACTTCATTTTTAGAATTAAAAGTGAAATACTCTCAGAACTTTCTAAATATGGGATTAAAACGACTTTCAGATAATAAAGTATAATTTTTTTTGATTATAACCCAGATACCCCCCCTAAAAAAGCATACCATTAAATTTTTTTACTGTAAATAAGAAGATTATACGAATTTACATATGCCCGTTAATCCACAAAATCCAAAATGGATTTAATACACACGAATACAACATTTATGGAAACAACATAAGTACACGAACTACACAAGACAAAATAGTTGGTTTGCACACATGCAATCTAAAACCCGATAATTTTAAAACAGTAATAGAATGAATATATTTAAGCCCCCGCATTTCCAATTTCTACCGATTTATAGCAAGTTTTGTCGTTAACTCTTTTAGTTTTTAGGTTCCGAAAAAAAGTTATTTTTTAACATAATATCTATAAATTTGCTCTTCCCAAAAGTTAATTATATAAAATTCCCACGGTAGAAAAAAATCGCAAAGTAAGCTTGATTATTAAAAACACGTTTGTTCTGTTATTTAATATGTTATAGGCATGAACAAATTAATGGCGTATTTTTAAATGCAACTAAAGCATTTGTCGAAGAGAGTTTTGCTGTATTTCAAACGAGACGTGTTTTATTAAATAATTTTACTATTTTCGCATAATATTAACTTAACATTCGTATTTAAATATCTCCCTTTAAAACAAAATTTGAACGCTTACTACGGGGTGTTGAGAAATAAAACTGTAGTTCATAATATTAGTGAAGAAAATTAAAATGTTCTTATATAAGTTAGGCAGTAAACAACAATATACATGCCGCCAACGGGAATTGAACCGGGCGGTTGGCATTTATTTTTACTCGGGAGATATTTTCAATTTGTATTAGTATTTCGGATGACTAATTATTGCTTATAATTATTTGTTATCCTTTATGCTATGCATAAAACCTTGTCTTATAAACGTTAGTTTATCAATAAAAAATAATAATATTTTACAATTCAAAAATATTTCACAAATAAATGAAGATATAATATGTCTCGACGCCATCTAGTGGGAAATTTAGCACTAACAAAGCCTTTCCTACAAAAATAAAGTTGGTTGTTTACAGGTGAAAAAATAGAGTAAGCAGTAATGGTTGATTGAGGTACTAGTACATATTTAATCATTTGGCGGGTTGGAAATAAGCCATCATAGCTCAGTGGATACAGAGCACCTGACCGGACATCAGAAGGCACGGGTTCAATTCCCGTTGGCGGCATTTATTTTTACTCGGGAAATATTTTCAATTTGTATTAGTATTTCGGATGACGAATTATTGCTTACAATTATATTTTAAAAAAAACTTTTAAATATATATTTAAAAGTTTTTTTTTATGAATATGTGTAAGAAAGTGAAATATGTATATTTCTTTTAACTTAAAAAAATAAATTATCACGGAATGCAGGAAGGTGTATGCAATCCCACACACACCATAGAGAGTGTAAATACATAATAATTCATAATAATGAGAAAAGTAAAAAACTAACACCATAAATGTAAATGAGGAAACATATCGATTTTGCTTTTCTATGTCGCTATTGATCCATAGGATTAAAGATTATTCTGGCTAATATCTTTCTCCATTTTGCTACAAAATTTATAGATAAATCGTACGTAATATTCCTTACGTTAGCAGACTAGAAACTGTGTATTATTTGTGCTGACCTTTGGACAGGAAGACGAAACGCGATGATGATACATTTTTGAGTTAAAAGATATTCTTAGCACGGACCTATTTTGCTTACCTATGCTTATATTAATAAAATACATTCATAAAATACTTTATAATTAAATACATTTAATTTTCCGTTAAAACGAATACAGTTTTAGAAACTAGATAAAATTTTCTTCCCTGTGCATGAATTTAAAAAAAAGTATTATTTTGCAAAATAAAATTTTAATAGCAAACGTGAAACATGTTGTCAAAAACGCTAAACACATTTTTACTTAAAGTTTTACTTCAAACACAAAAAAATTGAGAAAACTCGATATTTCAAAACATGTTCGTTTTGTTTGGGAAATTCGTAAGAAAACTGTACCTTCACTTTTATGTCGTTCATATATTAAAAAAAATAATTTTTAAAGTTAAACCGATTCTTATGATAGCGGCGCGAAATATGAATTATTCATTTAGGCTATTTTCAAGATTTTATCAATGGATTCCAGCATAAAGATTTGAGACAAACAGAAAGAATTATTTTTTTCTTTTTAACGTCAAAATAATTAAGTATTTCCGCATGATAGGAAAAAAAATGTAATAAAATAATATTTAATATATGAACGCCCGGTTAAACATGACCCTTAAACGCTGTAGGGGTTAAAAGGTTTTGTAATGTTTCATCATCGATTCAAAATTAAATTGAAAAAAAAATCAGTTACAATTTAAGTATATTATCCACAAAACATAAATAAAATCTAATTGATTTACAAATTTTTTTAAAGTTTACCATCACTAAAAAGATGAATTTCTTCTTTTGAAAGGCAGTGACTCTGAAGAATTTTTTGTTTTTTTGTAAATATTTCAGTTTAACAAATCCTACAATTATATAACATCCTTTGATTTTTCACAGGTCTGCGCCAGTATAAATATCATAATTTGGTATCTCAGGCACAATGGCGATATACAATCACGATAATATGAATAGACTCGTTATGCGTACATAAATCACGATTAAAGATAAAATACATATTTTGTAGCTAACACCTTAAACGACTATGTTTACAAATACCCTACGCCGCGCCGTGAAAATACAATTAACTTTTAAGGTGTGATGTCGTAAAATTTAAAGAATATTGTATAATAGAGAAGCAATATTTTGGTAAAATTTTTGAAACCATAAAAACAAAACAATAATTTTTTTGTGAAATTTTTACTGTCCGAATGTTCGATGATTAAACGTTTAAATTACAAGTGCGTTCAATTCTCGTACCAATACCGCTGCCAGAATTACCCTGGAACAAAATTACACACGGAGAAAATTACACCTACTTTAATAAGAATGGAATTACAAACATCAACTAACTTAATCTAGCCTATTCTAACGCAAATCTAGCTTTTTTCCAAAATGAAAATTATTTACTATTTACACTTTTGACCTTTGAATATGATAACGACACGCGAAGATGATAAATATTTGAGTCAAGTAGAGTAAATTTTTAGCACGAAGGTACACTTTATACAAACTACATCTAAACGGTTTGTTAATGTTTAATTATCGATTGAAAAACAATTAAACTCCACAAAAACCAAACAATTGCTAGATTGTTAACAGAAACTAGGTACAAAAAGGCAAAACTATCTTGTCTTTTAAAGTCTATTATTATACTTGTTTATAATATTTTGTATCTACTTGTGTCTCCTACTAGAGCTTGTATTAATTTTATACTTTCTGTCATCATTTTATGATCAAATGCCACAGTTAATTGCAATCTTTGTTTAAATTATTACAAGTGTTTGATTATGCTTGTATTTAGTAACATGTAATCATTGTGTATGATGTATGTATAACGTGGATATTAAATAAATAAACAATTAATTATTTATTGAAACAATTTAAATAACATTTACTAATTCGATATTATGTAATGTATTAGTTTATAGTCAACGTTTACATTACCCAGTAACACAATTTCAAATCACGCACCCATTCACCAACAACCGAAATTATTATGATTAATTTATTAAACATATATACACTACTTATTGTTCGAAATTTTTCGACTCATATTTTTTACAACATTTACGTACTGGAAATATAATTTTTTTTTTTTAGTATATGAAAATGTAAACACTCTTAGACATTTAAACCTATTAAAAACACTTTTTCAGTACCTCTAGTTTAAGTAGGTGTAATTCTCTCCACGTGTATTTTCATCCATGTATAATTCCAGCAGGTGTAAATTAAATAAATCTAATTCTCTCCATCCGTTATTTCGTTCATGTAAAATTCCAGTTGGCGTAATTTATAAAGATGTAAATCTCTCCTTGCGTGAATCCAGTAGATGTAATTTAAATAGATGTATTGCTCTCCAAGTGTAATGTCATTCAAATGTAATTCCAGTAGGTTCAATTTAAATAGATGTAATTCTCTCCGTATGTAATGTTTTTCATGTATAATTCTAGTAGGTGTAATAAAATTCTCTCCTTGTTCAATTTAGTCAATGTATAATTCTAGTATGTGTAATTTAAATAGGTGTAATAAAATACTTGACTTAAGCTTGTGTAATTCCGTCCTTGTGTAATATTGGTACTTGCAATTCACGCCTGTGAATACCATCATGACACTGGGCTTGATAAGGGTTGAATGGGAGTTTTATCTTTTATGTATGTCGGGTTTCCTGTTTGATGCGGGAACTCGTGAATTCATTACCGTTATATGCGACTTTTAAAAATGTTTAATTTATTCAGACTAGTAATTTATTCCTTTACGACCTTCTTTCATCGATTATTGAAGACCACCATTCAGAATTGAAACTTTGCTTGAAACTCTTCCCCATCTCCTTCCCTTCCTCCTATTCCCCACTTCCCCACTTCTCCACAATCCCCACTCACAAATTGGGGATGCCATAGTCTCACTGAGTCCAGACAGTTGGGAGCAAATGGGACTCTTGTGCGGTTTCACATAAACAAATGAAGCTTATAAACCTCATCCATTTTTGAATAATTTCTCATATTTAAATTTTTAAAATCCTTTTTTTTATGTATGAACAGTTATACAAATAAAATTACAGTGTAGTTCTTGGTTAAAAATCCTGCAAATGCAAAGCTTGTGCGTGGGTAATATACTAATTATTACCACAATTCTATGGTAAGAATAAAACATAAAATTAAGGTGAAATTTTTCTTTCAAGAACACTATATTTTTTTTACAACTTGAATGGTGTCTTATGGTACGTATACATTTGGGAACCGAAACGCGAACCGAGCCTCAAATTACGGGAAAGGAACAAAGTAACTGCAAGCGACGTTTCGCGCTATTTGCGGTTGCTTAGTTCTTTTCCCGTAAGTTGAGGTTATACGTAACATTACATAAACCTGAATAGGTTTATTCATATGAAACATCTTTTGACGTTTTATATATTTAGTCTAGGATGTATATAAATAAACTCATTGAAGCTTACAAACCCCATTGAAAGAAAATGGAATCAAAGAAGAAGAAGATAATATCAATCATCAATCATCAATCATCAATCATCAATCATCAATCATCAATCATCAATCATCAATCATCAATCATCAATCATCAATCATCAATCATCAATCATCAATCATCAATCAAGCATCAACCAACAATCATCAATCATAAACCAACAATCATCAATCATCAATCATCAATCATCAATCATCAATCATCAAGCATCAACCAACAATCATAAACCAACAATCATCAATCATCAATCATCAATCATCAATTATCAATCATCAATCATCAATCATCAATCATCAATCATCAATCATCAATCATCAATCATCAATCATCAATCATCAATCATCAATCATCAATCATCAATCATCAATCATCAATCATCAATCATCAATCATCAATCATCAATCATCAATCATCAATCATCAATCATCAATCATCAATCATCAATCATCAAGCATCAACCAACAATCATCAATCATCAATCATAAACCAACAATCATCAATCATCAATCATCAGTCATCAATCATCAATCATCAATCGTCAATCATCAATCATCAAGCATCAATCATCAATCATCAATCATCAATCATCAATCATCAATCATCAATCATCAATCATCAATCATCAATCATCAATCATCAATCATCAATCATCAATCATCAATCATCAATCATCAATCATCAATCATCAATCATCAATCATCAATCATCGATCATCAATGACAATTATGAAAGAAAAAGACGCAAATAAAATATGTGACATCCTTGATATTTATGCAATAGCTAACTGACAGATGGTATTCAAAGTAGTCTATTAGGTTACCCAAAGATGGCGTTAGTTGTCAAGTATTGTAGAGACCGTGGGAATAATTGATAATTGACTGATCATTGGCTGAGTTGAGTTTGGGTCCCACCCAGGCAAAGTGTGTTCAATTCCTCGGCTGGGTAAGTCCTCCACAACGCAAACAACATTTTCAGCTCTCTGTGAAGTGGTAGATTATTAAATATTGTCAGGTTATTTGAAACCCGGGAATGTTAAGAAGGATAAAGAGGATGAATAATAAGGAAGGAACCTCAAGTTCACATTATTTTAACTGCTTGCTAATTAAAATATTGTAAATCTATCACATTATAAGTCCAAGTGTTTTTCTGAAGCCGGAGTTTCATACAATTTTTATTTTATTTTAGTGCATTGGGGAAACAAACAGTTTTATTATTTTATAAAAAATAATTACATTTTACATTTTGCATTAACCAGTGAAGTTTCCACAGATAATTCATGTTACACACAGAACAGAATCATAAATAAACAGAAAAACATAAATACCCCTTACAAAAATCTTAGATATCTTACACACCTTAATGAAAATAACTGAGATTTCTTAGATATCTTACACAGCTCAGTGAAAATAACTGAGATTATTTCTTAGATATCTTACACACCTCAATGAAAATAACTGAGATATTTTAGATATCTTACACCCTTTAATGACAATACTGAGATATCTTATATATCTTACACAACTTAATGAAACTAATTGAGATATCTTAGATATCTTACACAGTTTAATGAAACTAATTGAGATATCTTACACAACTTAATTAAACTAATTGAGATATCTTAGATATCTTACACAACTTAATGAAACTAATTGAGATATCTTAGATATCTTACACACCTTAATGAAAAAATTCGTGAGAAACTCCGGTAAAAAAGATAAATAATTGAAGATAATGTTAGGAAACATAAATGGACGAATGAGATTAAAAATAATGACAGAATGTAGGCAAAAAGATGGCAATAGCTCAATTTGTAGAGATGTCAGTTCCGATAAAACAAGATGATTTGGGTTAAATTCCTAGCTCCGACAGTTATTTTCTGTCCCTTCATCTCTTTTACATTTTCACTGAGAGTTGTTAATATTATCCTCTCCAATGTATAAAAGAAAGTATTATTAGTATGTGTGGATTTTGCTTTCTATATAAAGTTTTGGGATTGAATTGTATTTCCTAATTAAAATAAAACAAATACGGTGGTCAAGTGATTTGCTATCAAAATGTAATGATTGGATTTTGCTTTGTATTGGTTCTATTCCCCCTGGGCATAGTTCAAACAACCCAACATCGATATTTTGTGGAAGTTTTTCGTTTTCAGAGGCCAACAGAAATATCGAAGTTCGGTAGCGATTTATTTAGTTTTTTTTTATGATTTATGACTCATACTATTAATATTTTGAGTTGTATTTTCACTCTCTCACCAAAAAACCTGCAAACATTCTAATGGTCAGACAGTTCTATCTGATGAAAAAACGAATTACCAACACGAAAAAACTTAAATACACAAAATATTGAAAATTTATATAAAATATCTTTAAATTATTCGTATTCTTGTTAAAAACGGAATTCTTCATAAAAATCATTACCTTTTCGCATTTCGTAATTATATATTCACAAACAAACAAAGGTACATGAACACGTATTCTGATTTATATATACTTTTTTTAAAATTATTTTTATTTTTTGCTAGAGCTATCCCGATAAGTTAAAAAACTCATTGTAGGACAAGAGGAACTTACATTACATAAATGAGAGTTAACAGGTATAATTTAACATTGGTATTTTGATAACATAATTAAAAGTTTCACATAAAACAGTAAAAAAATAGAAAAATATATTCATAATAAGTTTCACATATACAATAACAGTACACAAATAAAAAATGAGGTTCAGTATAACAAACAAGAAGAAACAAAATAAGAAACAGATAGGGATATACCCACTAATACGAGTACATTGGTAAAAATAGATTATGCTCAATTATAAACACAGGGGATAGAAAAGGTGAGAGAAAGAAACAAAACAAAGTACAACACGGCAAGAATTACGTATTTTCGTTTTTATGTGTTTTTATACATATCAGGAAGAGAGTTATAGAGTGTGTCGGCAATATATTTAAGGGATTTTATTCCATATTTCGGAGTGTGTGCTATAGTATGTTATAGTGTGTATTGTGGTAGTAGATGTCTTGTTTGTAAAGTAGCTTGATGTTAGTGTGGGTTGATTGTCGGGTAATTTGTAGGATGGTGGTCGTGATTTCATGTTTGGGAATATTACTGTGATTGGAAGGATATCCGAAATTGAATAGAGGTCCTTGATATGTGTGTCTCATGGAAAACCTAGAACATTTCTGAGAGCTCGGTTCTAGACCACCTGCAGGTCAGCTATCAGTTTCTTTGAGGCAAAGTCCAAGATACAGCAGAGGTGGGATGTACCATGGCATAATACACCGAAGTTAGTATATGAATGGGTAGTAATCTTATCCGTAATATTCGGAAAGTATTAATATTTTTTTATGATTGCAATACTGCTAATAAAGAGCTAATTTTTTTATACCCATGGTATATTTTTACTATAACTTGTGAAATAAATGTGCAGTACGTGCAGTTATTCTCCTTTACGATTCCCATAATATTTTTATGGAGGCTCTCTGGTAAAGTAGTTTTAAAATATCAGGTTTATGTCCGGGCAGGGGGAGAAATGCACCTGCAGCCGGCTGCATCAATATTGCACCGTGTTCAGCCCCAATTTACCGCACGACCCTCGCGGCGCCACTGCAGTCCGTCATTTATTATGCACGCCACTGGTAAATAATTGTTCAATTGTTCGGATGATGATAATAGAAATGTGTTTATTCTACAATGCAAGATTATTCATCGTGGAAAACTGGGCGGCAAAGTAAACGAAGCCTGAATGAGAGACTACTTAATAATGTTTGAATAAAATTTGAAGCTAAGTTAAGTTGAGTTCAGTTTAAATGATTGAGTTGAGTTGAATTCAATTGAATTAGGTTTAGTTGAAGTATGTTGAGTTGAATGTAATTGATTTGAGTTCAGTTGAATTTAATTAAAGTTAAGTTGAGTTGATCATGGTAAATCCTACTAGGTCAATTCGTTTGATGAAATCTGTAAGAAGTGAAGGAAAAAAAAATTCTTTAGTAACTTAAAAAAAATTCTATATTATTTATTAATTTATAAATTTATTTTTTTATTAGTTATTTTTACAAGTTAGTATTGTAGGATAACTTAAAAACTTTCTCCTTGAATCTACCAATGGGTGCAGACTTAATAGAATATATATTTTTTTCCTTGATAGAAAATGTTTTGCGTATTAGCTATTTTCTTTTTTTTTTATCAGATTTTCATCTGATTTCATTGCAACTAATTATTAAACTACCCATTGTTTTTATTTATCTGCTAAAGTTTTAATCCCGTAACTAAGGGTTAGGAGGCAAGGATTTTGTCAATCTACATTATAGTTTTGTTTTATAAACCTTCAAAATAGGCATTTATTGACTTCATTTTAGCTATTCACAATATTAATTCTTTCGTAGATAAATATATTATTACACGCCTTTAACGAGATAAAGACGCTTCCATCCAAACAAAAGAGTAGTAAAACTAAAGATTCAAATAAATTTCATGTTATAAGCCGTGAAAAATCTGTAGGTAACATTACAAACAGAACCAAGGCAGAGTAAACAGAAAAGTTTGCATTTTGGCTTAACCGGGGCAGAAACCTGGTTTGGCTAATTTAACAAAACACCTATTTTATACCGCGACTGCAACGTTTTTCCGCCGTTTGTAGAACGGTTCAGATTTTGCAACAACACCAGAATAATTAAAAATTGATGAAAAACAAACTGTTCTATATGCAAACAAGTCTGGTTGACTGAAGTATCAGGCTTAAAATAAACAGAAACCGTTACTTCGCTCTAAAATAATAATTTGACGGGATTTTGCTTTTTAAAAGTAAACACAGCTTGGCTTGCTTTATTAAGCGAACCCTGCTTATATGTGTAAGATGGGAAGCGAAAATTAATTATAAACTAACCATCTCGTGGTTTATTTGCAGGGGTGGGAATAGCAGAAACGATGAAACGAAAAACATTCCTTCCTTTTACCACCCCTAGCTTCATTATCTTTTGGAATCATATCGTGAATTTTCTCAGATAATATTCGCCTCCATGTATGATCGTATGACAAATGTGGAGATCCGCAATGAGTGCAAGGCTAATGTAAGCGTAATGAGAAAGATTAAGAAAGGGACGCTTAGAAGGTTTGTGCATGTAGAGCGAATGAGTGAAGGAAGGAGTTTAAGGAGAATATATGAAGCAAATGTGAAAGTTAGCAAAAGTCGGGGTCGCCCGAGGAAGAAATGGCACGACCAAGTGAATCAGATACTTGAGTCGGGCCATGTCAAGAGCCAGAATAATAGAAGAGTATTTATAAGACGATGTATGAATGTGAATGAGGCAAAAAATGTGTGCCAAGAGCGAGTTGTTTAGGGAAATGGCGTGATGGTTGGTTTGTTAGTTAAGTATCGATTCACCTGATCGTGCCAAATGTCCTCAAAACTGCTGCATCTTACCATATTTTATGCTACAGAACGAATTATTTTTTTTAACATGTATTGTTATGGGAAAACGCGTTTCACATAACGAACTTTTCGCATAACGAACTTGCTCCTGGAACGAATTAAGTTCGTTGTGTGAGGCACCACTGTATTTGTCTTATTTTATGTAAGTACAATTCTTGTTAACACAGCTTGCATTGTGTGGGGAATGAAAATTACTCTTTCATAATATTTAATTTTAATAACATTGTTTCCTTTAAAAAAAGCAAATATACACGCAGATATGCAATAATTTTTAAAAGGAACGGCATCGCGGCCCTTTTCATACAAAACTTAAATTTTATATTTCTGGCCAAAATACTTAATTGGCCAAACTAATTAATTAATATCTAGTACAGAAAACTTAATAAGCAAATATCTAGTACAGATATTTATACTACTATCTTTACTTGTGTTTTTAATTTTTACTTGTGTAATTCATTTTCAATGTCCTATTAACTGACAATTCTTATTCTTTCTACATGCTTCCATGATTCAGTGTTCAATTAGATTCTCGAGTTAACATACAATTCACCGATTAAAAAAAATTATCTGCATGATCTCTTTATCGGAATTCACAAAAATGGTCAAATAGTAACATAAACCGATACAGATTGTGACCAGATAACTCATCAAAATGACAATTCAACACACCTTTAAAAAGTGATGAAAACTAGGTTAAATAGGTTACGTAGATTAGGTTAGGTTAGGTTTGCAGGTTAGTTTTATTTTATCGCTTTTAATGACTTTATATCACATTTAAAAGTGTTGATTGTCACTGTGTTGAATAATCATGAAACCCACACAGATTTAGTTGAT
The DNA here is from genome assembly GCF_061612785.1 of Hesperophylax consimilis. Taxonomy (NCBI): domain Eukaryota; kingdom Metazoa; phylum Arthropoda; class Insecta; order Trichoptera; family Limnephilidae; genus Hesperophylax; species Hesperophylax consimilis. Next base: position 23,574,437 of record NC_142849.1, on the reverse strand, counting down.
TTTTTTTATTTTTATTTAAAAATATATTTCTTTTATACAAAAACATAAATATGTTAAATTACAACAAAAAACTAATTATAATAAAAATGTTTTCTTTTTAACGTAACTACCCAATTCAAGAGAGAAAAACGTTTCTCGTGTTTGATTTGGGGAGTAGTGCCATTACAATATATTATATTGGGTAAAGAAAAGAAAGAAAGTTTTTATTTACAAAGTAAGAAATAAACAAAATGTATAAAGCTTGATAACAAAAGTATAGATAATTAAAATAGACTACAATAGATGTTACTAAATTAGATAGATAGTAAATGTAAATAAATATAAGAATATATTTATTTACATTGAACATTAATTTAAGAATAAAAATAAAATAAAATAATATTATTACATTTCGATTAATAAGTAGGTAGTAGGTGGTATAAGTACAAGTAGTTATTTTATTCATTTGGAGTAAACAGAGCTGATAGTATTGCAAGCGGAGGTACATAATAAGTTGCGACAATAATCTGTTGGTGGCTCGAATGATAATATCTTAATGTATAAAAAAAATAATAATATATTATATTTATAATAATATAAACGATAATATCTTAATGTATAAAAAAAAACAATTTTATGAATTTATTATTTTCATAAAAATTAATGACTACTTTGTTAACTATTTAAAGAAATTACGCACTATTGAAAATAATGATAATTAAACCACGAAAAATAATAAAGACAATTTGCTGTTATAAAAAAATTACCTAAGTAAAATTACGATTTAATCCGCCCAAGATGACGGGTTGTTTCAGAGAATTTAAACAATTCATCAAATTTCAACGTTCATTTTAAAGTTCCGCGAAAGATTTTTTCAATTTATGTTTTTATTTAAGTTATGTCGAGCAACTAGCCTATAATGATATAATAACAGAACATGAATAAAACTTTCACAGAACCCCAAAATTAACGTTGAAATTTGATGAATCGTTCAAATTCTCCAAAACAAACAAAAAGATTCACTATGTTAAAACGTATAAATAATTCTAAATAATCTTAATTTAGCGAGAAGGAAACATAAAAAAACGAACGGATACATTTGTTTTCGGAATGTTGATATTTTGTTAAGTGTCTACTCAGAACGAATCATTTAACCACCGTACTACCCATTAGCGCAAGCAATGGCAATTTCGTGAAACATTTAGTTCCTGAAGGATGTTCTTACTGATGATTACAGACTAATTTAGAATTATTTTAACAGCATTTTGCAGGCACAGGAAGTATATTCTCTTTAAGTTGCGATGGTTTTTTTATTGTTTTAATTCTTACTTTGTGAGTTGACCCATAATGAATCACTTATTAGTCATAAATGCAATGCAAATACAAGGAATACATTATTATATAATGTTTAGTTCAGTTAAAAAATGTTATTCTTAAATAATGTTTATAAATAATGGTGTTCCGTCACGCCGTTTGCTTTTAATAGGCCGTGTGCTAACCAATAGTATGGTCAGAATTTGAACTATGTAGTTTAAATTCACACACGTCAGCTATAACCACGGATTGCCGTGAGCCACACAATCGCACAAAAAACGTTCGTCCTGTCAAAACCAATGTGTAGACTATCGCCGGTTATTTATCGGAATAATCCCTTAATAAGTATTTTATCGCAATCCAATAAAAAATAACGAGTGCTACCGTACGACGATCACCGTTCCAGTGCTGACAGATGATTCTCGAGATGCAGATTTCATTCGCCACCCGGTGAGTTGATTGTGAATTAACCTTACGAATTGTGTTTTCGCATTCGCCTGTCATAAGCCATAGGCTTCATCCATGCTTTATCTGGGTGGAATAGCCCTTTAAAGTACGGCTATCCCAACCTTTGTTTCTTCCTCGAACAAATGGTGCTATTTATTAACTAGGTTTCAGTAAATTTATTACGATACGTACATTATTATAGTTTTCAAAAAGGTTCTTTTATAGTATTTGATTATTTTTAAAATGTGAAACTGCACAATAGTCCTAACTGCTCCCAACTAACTGGAGACAGTAAGATTATGGCTTCCTCAATTGGGGTATTTTGTGAGGTTGAAGGTAGTGGGGAGGGGAAGGAGATGTGGAGAGAGAAAGGTAGGGGAGTACCTGGCTATCTAGATCTAGTCACCAAAAACGGCTAAAACGAACGTTTCAATTCTGTAACTTCCACTCTGGAACGTGCCGCAAATATACTATATATTATTTTAAATGAGTAAATTGTGAAATAACACAAATAAATAAAATAAAACTTACTTGCGCACATAGGGATTTGAGCCCGCAGCCTCCGGCTTGTTAGTCGAGAGCCTAATTCCTCGACCCGACAGGTCATAAAAATAACGCGATGATAATAAAATTATAATTAAAGTATTTTTTATTTTTCGAAATTCAAACAATGATGGCATAAAAATTATCTTAGGATGCTTACTGTCATCTTTCTATTCTATCTATCTATTCTAGAAAAACGAAAAAGTCATAATAATTTTCAATCATTAGGTAAAATAATATTCAACCAAATGTCATTGCATATTAAAACATCATTATTTTTGAGTTATGTGCAGTGGCAGGCTTCTCTAATGAGCGGTTGTGCAGTGGAACTACCGAAGAACAACTACGGCGAACCAGACTAACTGAATCAGATTATAATATTACTACAATTTGAACAGCGCGCTTCGTAGTATTCGCCCGTACAAATACAGCGTGCCAAGACTCCATGGTAAAAAAACCACAAATAGAAACACGGCCGCGCGGCTTCTTATGTGCGGATCCCGGAACGCACCTATAAAGCGAAAAATCTATGGTATATTTCAAACAAGATAAAACAGTTTAGAATGGTGCCGGAACGTGCATTAGAGCCAAAATTACCTATTTGATAACATTATGTTTTTTCTGTTTCAATTACATATGTTTATTACTTGTTTTTAAATTTAAAAATTTCGCATTATAAGAAAAACATTATTTTTCAAATGTTATCTGCCGAATAAATCTAAATTAATCTTGTCAGAAAGATTTTTTTTTACATTAATCCAAAACAGTAGGCCCTGAGAAAAATAAATTCCCAAAGTGCTTGTCATCTTATGGGATGTACCCAAACCCGCCTCTCAAATTGTAAGCTTAGTTACTTTTCTACTATTCTCTAATACTTGTGAAAAAGATAATATTACCTTTCTACATCAACTTTTGAAATGATGTCACTCCATATATAAAATGAAAAAGAAAAGCCAACATTTTCTTTTTCTTTAATCAGCTTTTATATTGAACTCCCAACAATTTTGACAACGAACCACCATACCTTATGAGAAAAATCTTATTAAACTTCAACCATGTCTAGTTAAACTTCATCCATGTCTAATTAAACTTCATCCATGTCTAATTAAACTTCATCCATGTCTAATTAAACTTCATCCATGTCTAATTAAACTTCAACCATGTCTTATTAAATTTCAACCATGTCTAATTAAACTTCATCCATGTCTAATTAAACTTCATCAATGTCTAATTAAACTTCATCCATGTCTAATTAAACTTCATCCATATCTAATTAAACTTCATCCATGTCTAATTAAACTTCATCCATGTCTAATTAAACTTCAGTCATGTCTAATTAAACTTCATCCATGTCTAATTAAACTTCATCCATGTTTAATTAAACTTCAGCCATTTCTTATTGAAATGTAACAGAACACCGAATCCGCTTTTCCAGAACACCAGTATTGTAATTATTTTACCTTTTTAATAAAACGCGGCATGAAAATCTTTTGTTTACAGAAATTCTAACAATTTATTCAGCAAATTTGCTCAGGCGTTTGATACGATTTTAATAATAGGTTTATTCCCCAATAATCCTAATTAAATAATTGTTACACCCGTTTGATAGAATTATTTCCATATCAATAAATCCAGAATAATTAGGTACAAATATTATGAGCTCTTCCCCTGTTTTGATAAAATTTCAAATAAACAAAAATACGTTGTATTTTAGATAAAACACTTTGAAAATTTTGATAATTGAGACTCAGTTTCTCAAAAGAGTTTATCTAAGTAGTTTCTGAGGGTAAGGAAGTTAGTTTGTTAGGTACGGGAAAGGAAATCAAGAATAGGGAGAGGGGACTTGGCGTAGATGTAGATCTGGTCTCTAAACACGACTCTCGAAAGTGCCGCAAATACACTATGTATATTTGTATCCTATGTATATTTGTATACTACGTACATTTTATACTATGTATATTTGTGTACTATGTATATTTGTATACCACGTATATTGAGTATATTAGTATACTATGTATATTTGTATACTATGTATATTTGTATACTATGTATATTTGTATACTATGTATATAATGATATTTTCCCTGTGATTTGAACGACAGTCAATTAAAATACAATTGAGTTTCTCTGTATTGAAAGAAGAGGTTTATTTAGTTAATCTCACAAGATTTACATAAAGAAAAGCATTCAACAAATACAAGTAACAAAACATTACCTGTAATGAAAGAAACGACATTTAATGTTATTAATTGTTATGTCAAGTCCTTAATCACAATCACGATAGCAATTACAAATTAATTAAATTATTCCCATCAATCTGCCTTGTCACAACCCATAGATTATTTTTACTATTTCTTAAACCATAGATTACGAAATATCGAGTCGACTGTGTAGGTACTGTGGCGCACATCCAGCCAGTGACAGACACACACAGCCACAATGACGAGACAAGCTCGGCATTGCCTTGAATTATAGAAAATTATATTTTTCTTTACATCTCCCCCCTAGGGAAGACAATAAACCCCAACCTATTAAGTATCCTCTTTTTGGTTCATTAATGCAGGTACTGGAGTTAACTTTGAGATGTGGAAAAAATTTGATTCTGATTTTTGTCGACCAGTGTTTATCTTGTAAATTGAGTTTGATAATTTTTCTATAATTTTGTAGGGTCCGATTCTCAATTCGTCTAGCTTATTCCTATTAAGTTTGTTTCCATTCTCCACAAAAACAATATCACCAACGTTGAAGTTGAAGTGTCTCCTGCTTTTATCGTAAATTATCTTATTGTAATTATGTGACTTCATAGTATTTTCCAGAGCTTTTTTTCTGTCTTGCATCAAACTGATGTCGGTCTTCTTAAGTTTTAACTCATTTGGCAAAATTGTAACATCTGTGCCGTTAAGTAGATACTGTGGCGCATATCCTGTGACAGTGTGCTCCGTTTCATTATAGATTTTTACACAATTATGTGCTATAGTTGTCCAAGCTACTTTTGAGTCATTTTCGTTAATTTTGCATCTAATTTTATTAACCAGTGTTTGGTTCAATCTTTCATTTAATCCATTTGAGAAAGGTGAGTTTACTGCAGTAAAAATTATTGGAATATTTTTTTCATCCAAAAATTTTTTGAATTCTCTAGAATTGAAACCGGGGTATTGGTCTAAGAGTATCATACCGATGTCATTAGTTTCTGTGGAATTTACGAGTTTGATGAAATCATTGGTATTTTGAGTTCTTGATGTCAAAATATGTGAAAATAAATAAATAAAATATATGCAAACCTCGTAAAATGATCTGATAGCAGGTGCAGGTATCTCTTTGTTGACCGTGAACCCCCAAAACCGCCTATTGTATCAATGGAACATATTTCAAAAGGTTTTGTTGGAGGACCCAAGTAAGACATCAATCCATATTTGTTTTTACCTCTTGATTTGTTCTTTAAACATACTGAACAACTTTCGCAGGTTCTCTTTATATTGTTTGTCATATTTTCTGCTGTGTACAACGAGCTTATCATTTTTTGCATTTGTTTAATTCCTATGTGACCTAGGTCTGTATGAACATTTTTGATAAATACTATGCTGAATTTTTCTGATAGAATTATTTTTTCTCTTTTTTTTATTTTTTTGTAATAAACATTATTCTTCGATATCAATTTATCTCTTCTGCACTGTATCTTCTCATTTTTCACCTGATCTTTTAAGATATCTTCTAATTTTATTAAGTTGATAACTTTTAATTGCTCATCTTGGTTCTCATCTGGTTCTAAGACTGGGTTTCTGCTTAGGCAATCAGCTTCAATATTGTATTTACCTGTAGAATATTTAATTTGAAAATCATATTGTGATAGGTAGTATGTTAGATCTCCTAATTCTTCATCAGTTCTTGATTTTATATTCATATTATCTAATGGCTTGTGATCTGAAAAGACAGTTAATTTCTTACCTATCACAATAGATGTTCCCAATATTTAATACATTCTTTGATAGCTAGGCATTCCAGATATAAAGCCTTCTTCCTTTTTTGAACTTCATTCAATTTCTTTGAGAAGTAAGCTACTGGTTTTTCCTCATTGTTTTCTTGTGGCTGTTTTAGGATAGCTCCCACTCCTAGTATACTAGCATCTGTGTATACATGTAAAGGCAAGTTCGGGTCAAATATGGTTAATATTGGTTGAGAAAATAAAATTTGTTTCATCTCATCAAATGACTCTTGGCATGCCATAGTCCAATCAAAGGTTTGACCTTTCCTCAAAAGATTATGCAACGGATCCAATTTCATTGCTATTTTTGGCACATATTTATGGTAAAAGTTTATTTTTCCCAAAAATTGTCGCAGGTTTTTCTGCGTTTTTGGGGTTGGAAAGTTTCTTATTGATATCAAGTTATCTTTCAGAGGTCTAACTGAATTATTTTGTATTATGTGACCCAAATATTTAACCGAGTCAGCTGCGAACGTGCATTTTGTAAACTTCAGTCTTAAGCCTTCACTTTCAATCGCTTGAAACAGCTGTCTTAGATGTTTGACATGATCTGAGAAAGTTTTTGAAAAAACCAGGTTGTCATCTATGTAATTTACTGTGAAATCTCCGAGTTTGTGTTTCCGTATTGTGTTACACATTATCCTCTGAAATATTGCTGGTGCGGTTTTTAAGCCGAATGGCAAACATGACCATTGGTAATGACCTTCTTGAGTGACGAAAGCAATTTTGTGCCTGTCTGTGACTCGAAGAGGAATTGACCAAAATGCTGAGTTCAAGTCTAGTGTTGAGAAAAACTTACAATCTCTTGTTTTTACCATCAGGTCTTCAATAAGCGGGAACGGCTGTGATTGAGGGACAACAATTTTATTTAAATCTCTGAAATCTATGCACAATCTAGATTTTTTGTTTTCATCTTTTTTATAAGCCAATGTAACTGGAGCTGCAAATGGACTATATGATTTAAGATTTTCACGGCCAAAAGTATTTTTGTTATTTGTTTTTGGGGTATTATGCCGTGTTGCGCTAACTCCTTCTTTAGCCAACGTTTCGGACAGCATTGCAGTGTCCATCATTAGGGCAGATGTCTTATTTGAGGTTGTGTTAAAATGTGAGCTTAAGGATGAGGTTGTGATACCGTGTTGCCAGTTCCAACCCTCTGAGCTAACATTAACGTATCATTTTTTAATTTAAAGTGGTTTTCTTCGTTTAGCTCTGGTGTATCCGTCAATTACCGGATACCAAGAACTATTAAGCTTAGCTCCATCGTCTCTATTGATGTTTACGGGATTTTTATGAATTTCAATGGCCTCCGTAATCAGCCGTGCTCTATAAGTTTTCGGTCTCCCCAGGATTTCAGGAACAAATCCAAAGTAATGCCCGGTGTCAATCAAATGCTCGGCAATTGCCGATTTGTCAGGGTGGCCGAGTTTACAAGCTCTAAAGTGTTCCGAAATTCTTTTGGAGATAGTCCGCTCTGTCTGGCCTACATAGACCTTGTCACATCCGGAACAGCTGAGTTTATACACTCCATCTGTTTCCAGAGGAAACTTAGTCTTTGCAGACCTCAGTAAGTCCTGTATCTTTGTTGTTGTTCCGAAGACAGTCTTGATATTTTCCTTTCTAAAAAGCTTGGCAATTTTGTCTGTCACATTGTGCACATAAGGCAGGAAGGCACAGCCTTTCGACTCTTGTTCAACTCTGTCTTCGTTTGGTGCAGATTTGGCTCTTATGATTTGCCTTGTCTGACTTGCTGGGTAGCCGTTACGCTCCAGTGCATCGTTCAGCTTCGTAAGTTCCGCTCCGATTTTATGTTCTTCGCATATTCTGGTCGCTCGGGTCACCAATGTATGGATAAGTCCTCTCTTCTGCGCTGGGTGGTGGTGCGAATCAGCGTGTAAGTACCGATTCGTATGGGTTGGTTTCCTATATACAGTATGCCCGCTACGTCGACGATGTCTTCGCTATTTGGCCTCATGGAACGGAGAAACTAAACGAATTCCTGGACCATCTTAATTCTCTCCACAGCAAAATTAAATTCACAATGGAACTGGAAAACGAAGATAAAATCCTGCCCTTTCTAGATGTGGAGGTGATGCGGAAACACGATGGTAGCCTAGGGCATACTGTATATAGGAAACCAACCCATACAAATCGGTACTTACACGCTGATTCGCACCACCAACCAGCGCAGAAGAGAGGACTTATCCATACATTGGTGACCCGAGCGACCAGAATATGCGAAGAACATAAAATCGGAGCGGAACTTACGAAGCTGACCGATGCACTGGAGCGTAACGGCTACCCAGCAAGTCAGACAAGGCAAATCATAAGAGCCAAATCTGCACCAAACGAAGACAGAGTTGAACAAGAGTCGAAAGGCTGTGCCTTCCTGCCTTATGTGCACAATGTGACAGACAAAATTGCCAAGCTTTTGAGAAAGGAAAATATCAAGACTGTCTTCGGAACAACAACAAAGATACAGGACTTACTGAGGTCTGCAAAGACTAAGTTTCCTCTGGAAACAGATGGAGTGTATAAACTCAGCTGTTCCGGATGTGACAAGGTCTATGTAGGCCAGACAGAGCGGACTATCTCCAAAAGAATTTCGGAACACTTCAGAGCTTGTAAACTCGGCCACCCTGACAAATCGGCAATTGCCGAGCATTTGATTGACACCGGGCATTACTTTGGATTTGTTCCTGAAATCCTGGGGAGACCGAAAACTTATAGAGCACGGCTGATTACGGAGGCCATTGAAATTCATAAAAATCCCGTAAACATCAATAGAGACGATGGAGCTAAGCTTAATAGTTCTTGGTATCCGGTAATTGACGGATACACCAGAGCTAAACGAAGAAAACCACTTTAAATAAAAAAAATGATACGTTAATGTTAGCTCAGAGGGTTGGAGCTGGCAACACGGTATCACAACCTCATCCTTAAGCTCACATTTTAACACAACCTCAAATAAGACATCTGCCCTGATGATGGACACTGCAATGCTGTCCAAAACGTTGGCTAAAGAAGGAGTTAGCGCAACACGGCATAATACCCCGAAAACAAATAACAAAAATACTTTTGGCCGTGAAAATCTTAAATCATATTTGACGAACCTCTATGGGGAGGAAGTTCACACACTGGTACGACGATTGGAGAATCTGAGAAAGAAAAGAAACCATTTTTTGGGCAGCCTTGCTTTTCTCAAGAGGTGTAAAGAAGAATCGATTGTACCAGTACACATCCAAATAAAAAGACACATCACATCCCGGAAAGCAGATAGAGTATTCCAAAGAGCGGAGGCTGCACTATTAAGGGAGAAGATCCACAATGTGCGAGGCGAGCTGGATGGAGTATCTCGGGACCTTTTCGCTCTACATCTGCACCTAAGTGCAACCCTTACCGAAGAAGACTGGAGAAAAGTTGACAACATGACTTACCAACAAGCAGTGAGATCTAAGCAGTCAACAGATGCGAGACAGAAACAAAAGTTTGAAAGGCTCAACCGAGACAAAAAAGGTGAGCGAAAACAACTCAATCAAAATAAAGTTGTCATCAACATTTCGACCCTTGCGTTGAGCCCAGACGCAACTTATGTACTGGCAAAGGGGATGAATTTTGCAGTGGCCCCCAAAAAGATACCTGTGGAATCCATCGTATGTGGTGTAGAGACTGCACTACATACAATGATGAAAGTACACAAAATGTCAGAGGTGCAAGCAGAGGACATCCGGCAAGAGACTTGCCATATTTTGAAAAGGGCTGAAATACCCCGCCCCAATATCACGAAAGGAGAGTTTATGGCCCTAAAAGAATTACGCGCCAATGAGGAAATCTTGGTTCTGCCAGCCGATAAAGGAAATGCCACTGTCGTGATTAATACGGCAGACTACACAAAGAAGATGGAAGACCTCTTGTGCGATTCAGGCACCTATAAGAAGATTAAAAACAACCCCACCAACAAGATTGACATAAAGACAAGGGAACTAGTGAAAGCTTCTAGCATCAGGAAAGAGGATTGGTCTAAGCTTTTTGTAAAAGCCTCTAGAACTCCTGCCCTGTATGGTCTCCCAAAAATACATAAAAAGGAAATCCCAATGAGACCGATTGTCAGCGCTATTGGCGCTCCTACATACAAACTTTCCCAATACCTCTCAAGATTACTGCAGATGCAAACTGGTAAAACTGAATCGTGGATTAAGGATTCAACAGATCTGATAAGTAAGCTCAAGAAAGTTAAGACTGAGGAAGGAGATATTCTGGTCAGCTTTGACGTCGTGTCACTTTTCACAAATGTGCCTCTAGAAGACTCCATGACAATGCTCAGGGAGATATATGAGGAAGACATTTGCAAACTTTTTGAACAGTGCCTCAAAACGGGATACTTTGCATTTCAGGGTGAACTATTTGAGCAATTGGAGGGAGTTGCGATGGGCAGTCCGTTATCGCCAGTACTAGCCAACTTTTTTATGGAGAAGTTTGAAGAAGTGGCACTCGACACAGCTTCGGCTGTCCCTAAAGTATGGTGGCGCTACGTCGACGATGTCTTCGCTATTTGGCCTCATGGAACGGAGAAACTAAACGAATTCCTGGACCATCTTAATTCTCTCCACAGCAAAATTAAATTCACAATGGAACTGGAAAACGAAGATAAAATCCTGCCCTTTCTAGATGTGGAGGTGATGCGGAAACACGATGGTAGCCTAGGGCATACTGTATATAGGAAACCAACCCATACGAATCGGTACTTACACGCTGATTCGCACCACCACCCAGCGCAGAAGAGAGGACTTATCCATACATTGGTGACCCGAGCGACCAGAATATGCGAAGAACATAAAATCGGAGCGGAACTTACGAAGCTGACCGATGCACTGGAGCGTAACGGCTACCCAGCAAGTCAGACAAGGCAAATCATAAGAGCCAAATCTGCACCAAACGAAGACAGAGTTGAACAAGAGTCGAAAGGCTGTGCCTTCCTGCCTTATGTGCACAATGTGACAGACAAAATTGCCAAGCTTTTGAGAAAGGAAAATATCAAGACTGTCTTCGGAACAACAACAAAGATACAGGACTTACTGAGGTCTGCAAAGACTAAGTTTCCTCTGGAAACAGATGGAGTGTATAAACTCAGCTGTTCCGGATGTGACAAGGTCTATGTAGGCCAGACAGAGCGGACTATCTCCAAAAGAATTTCGGAACACTTCAGAGCTTGTAAACTCGGCCACCCTGACAAATCGGCAATTGCCGAGCATTTGATTGACACCGGGCATTACTTTGGATTTGTTCCTGAAATCCTGGGGAGACCGAAAACTTATAGAGCACGGCTGATTACGGAGGCCATTGAAATTCATAAAAATCCCGTAAACATCAATAGAGACGATGGAGCTAAGCTTAATAGTTCTTGGTATCCGGTAATTGACGGATACACCAGAGCTAAACGAAGAAAACCACTTTAAATAAAAAAAATGATACGTTAATGTTAGCTCAGAGGGTTGGAGCTGGCAACACGGTATCACAACCTCATCCTTAAGCTCACATTTTAACACAACCTCAAATAAGACATCTGCCCTGATGATGGACACTGCAATGCTGTCCGAAACGTTGGCTAAAGAAGGAGTTAGCGCAACACGGCATAATACCCCAAAAACAAATAACAAAAAAAAAAAAAAAAAAGGACTATATGATTCTTCTATTATATTTTTTTCTAGTAATATTGCAATCTGTTTTTCAATCTCTTTTTTATCTTCGATTGTGCAACGATACGGTCTTTTATTGCAATATTTTTCCACTAACAAATCAATGTGTGCTTCATAATCTTTAACCTTTCCAATGTCATCTTTGTCCTTTGCAAATACAGATTTATTCTTCACTATTAATTCATCAATCACTTTTTGTTGATCAAAGTCTAGATGATTTATATAAGTAATGAAGTTTTTTTTTGTAAAATTTTCATTGAAGTTTATTAAATGATTAGATTGGGTTTGATTAGAAACTATTTCATTTATTTGTGTTGGAGCTTTCTGACTGATTTCTAAGTTTTCATGTTGAATTAAGCTAAATTTTTGTATGCAATCAAGTCCAATTAAAAAATAGTAATCAAAATTTTCTTTGTCTATTACAAAGACATCCATATTTTTTTCAATGTTAAAAATAGTTACATCCAGTGATATCATACCAATTGCCTTTTTAACGCCATTAATTGTTTTTAAGTTAGTATTGTTCGAATAACCTGTTTTTTCATTGTTTATCTTCAATAACCTTGAGTTTATCAATGACACATTAGAGCCCGAGTCATAGATTCCAAATACTTCAACATTTTTATTTAACACTAACTTTACTTTAATTAATGGCGGCACTATTAGTTTTTTTGGTTCTCACATTGCAGTTCGCATTCTAATTCTGAATTATTAATGTGCTTTATTTTCCTCTTATCATTTTCATTATTATTATTCTTTGTTCTGAACCAACATAAATCTTCTGAGTGATAGCGCACACCTTTATTTAATTTTTCACAAATGCTACATTTTTCTTTCAACGGCTTAGTATCGTCTTTCTTTCTCATATACTTTTTCTTCGAAACTAAATGTTCTAATTTGCCAAGTTCATTAAACAAGTATTTTGTTTCTATAATCTCATCCTTGTTGATTCTATCTGTTATATAATCTGGTGAACCGGCAGCAATTATATCGGTTAAAGTCCCCTGATCAATTGTTTTTCTTACTTCAAGTAAAAGTCTTTCTTTTTTAACCGCATATTCTAATAATGATCCTGATTGATACTAGAAAGATAAAGCATATCTGCTAGCAGTCCAACCTTTATCACCATAGGTTTGCAGAAAGTTTGATTTCCAATCTAACCACTCTGATTGTAAACTAAGCTTTATCATCATGGACGAATACCAATCTGTACACGATTTGATGATTGATGATGAAAATAATCTGAAGATTTCAATTTTTTCTTCGTCCTTAGTAATGTCAAACCTTGCACATTCTGTTTCAAATACTTCCATCCAGTGACATGCACTTATATTTTTTCCATTAAATTTTTCAAGTACAAACCTGTCAGCTAACTTTTTAATGCTTTGTTTTTCGTTTTTCTGCTGATTTTCGACTAATTTTTCCAAAATTTTCACTATAGGGTCTTCTGAACTCCTGTTATTGGCAATAGACACTTGTTCTTTGGTAATTTCCTCTAGAAATTGGTCCTGAAAAATCATGTTTTTATCCGCATCCACATATGTTTGTGAAATATCTTCTGTCATTTTTTTCCATACACTTCTGGTTTGGTGTCTTTTTTTCAATGTATTTTTTACTGCAACATAAGCCTTAGAGGTGTAGATAGGTTTGTGGAGTGATGCTGCTTGACATTCTTCCGGAATCAGGAAAACTTTGTCATCTTGTGTAACAATTGAGGTTATGGCAATAAAATTAGACTTTCCGTCTGTTGTTGGTTTTGATTGAAATGTAAACTTCAACTTTTCCATATTGTGAGAATAAATGTCGTTTTATAATGATATTTTTCCTGTGCTTTGAACGACAGTCAATTAAAACACAATTGAGTTTCTCTGTAATGAAAGAAGAGGTTTATTTAGTTAAACTCACAAGAAGTGAATATTATATGTAAGATAATCCGCGACAGTTTCTCTGATTAAATTTTTTGCTGTCTTATAAAATTATTTACAAAATCAATATAGGTAAACCATTTTTGTGTTTGAAATTAATCGTTCCTACTCCCGATATAAGGAAAACCGAGAATATACACATTTTTGATCTATAGCTCTCCCTTAAAACCCTTTTGCGGCGGTCACATGAAAAGAGTTCAGTTAATATTTTGCGAACTCCTGTATTCGAAACCGCAACCATCGGATTTGCAGCCGAAGAAATTAACCGCTCAACTAAAATACTAAAAAGGTGAAATGAAAACAATAAAATACATCAATAAAATCAACGTTTTTGGTCGCTTGGAAAGACAATAGAGTTCATTAAACATTTGTGTTTCAGACATATTCGTAGGTATCCAAATACAGTTCTCGGCAAGGTCAAAATTTATCCTTTAGTGTTCATCATATTATAATAATTTGTACTACTGAGAAATATCCCATCCGGTAGATTGTCGGCAGAGCTTTAGAGAAAATACATAACATTTAAAACCTTTCTGACATTGTTGAATAATATACAGGATGCTCAGGATTAATAGTAAGAGGAAGACCGTTAATAAAGACGGGGAAAGAGTTAAGATCCTTTACTACGAATCCAGATACTCTCAGAATCGTCCTTGTAAAAGACAACCATTCTTTATCGAATTGAAATGCTTTAGCCGTGTTTGTTGACCAGATTTACTGCCTCTCTCTTCCTTCATCCTAACAACACCCCAATTGGTGACTACATAGTCCCCCCAGCTCCGAACAGTCGTGGGAAGTTAGTGCTTTTGCACACTTCTCATATTAAAAGTTAAAACTTCTTCCATATACAAGAGGAATTATAATATGAAAGAATTTTTTTAACACAGTTAATAACTAATATTTTGTGCAAAGATTTAAATAAATAAATTTATTTTGTCATGCAATTTTTTAATTGGAAATGCTAAAGTTTCGTTAAATTTGCAACAACTGTAAGCCATTATAAATTATATTTTTAAATTGGACATACCTTCAAACATTCAAACGATTTAATGGTCGTAATATTTTTTAAAGTGATCACCTATATGGTCCCAACTGCTCTCAACCACAAAAACATGCGAGACTATGATATCTTCAATCAGGGTAGGTTGTGAGGCTGAAATGAGTGGTAAAAGGAAGGAGATGGACAGAAGGATGGTTGGGAAGTGCCTGAAAATTCATATCTGGCTATTAAACACGTTTAAAGCAATTAAAAGCAATTTTACGATTCGAATGTTTGTCTTTTACAAATATCTAGCACTGCTAAAAGTGTGACAAATTTTCCAACGATTTAATAGTCTTATTATTCGTAATGACTTCAATTTGGGAGGCGGGTTTAGGTACCACCGCCACGGAAACCATTTATTCGATAATCGCCTCAAGTGGCTCGCTACGATTGGTGACTAAGCATGGGTGTCCGGGTTCATCCGGTGAGATGTGTTGACGATGTGCCTACCTATTGACTGCATGGCGTGCCGGATCGGGAGAGGCTGTTTTAAGGAGACCATTTGACCTCTCCAACTGGTCTCCCTTGACCCATTGCCTTGCGCCACAGCGGGAGGGATAGATCATACGTCCTTCACTCCTGGACAAACTGATTCCTAGATTCCTACCTATCCCCCATACCCTTTTCCTTAACAGAACTTCCTCCTTCTATTCTTTAAAAAAGACCCTCCACACAGCATCTCCAAATATGACACAGACCCTGAGGGAAATTATTTTCCTCAGGGCCTCCTGTACAGGGTTAATGTAAAAAATAAATATATTGAGAGTAGCCGTTATAAAGTTTGTAAAGAGTACAGATGTTTAATCAGCTCTATTTCTCATATAAAATGTTGGTAAGGTTGTATGACCCAGGTGGAGTTCTGTATCCGGATTACAGCATCCATACAAATCTTGCTACGGCCGAGCTATCGTAGATATCCTTCTAATGTAATTTGCATTTTTAATGAACGATTATATAGACTAGTCACTAGTCGCTTATAGTGAACTAACAGATTAGCATTGTAATAATTGCTGTCTATAATCAAGTCATTGAAAAAACCATAAAACCCATACATATATATAGGGAAGCTACATCTGGCTAAAGCCCTTGAACCAAATGGCGCATGTACTCGTAAGCAACTTGAATATTGATGCCTATTTAAAATTTAAACAAAAACGTTAATGTTAAAATAAACTGTTTTTCTTGTGAATCCATGAGGTATAGCTTTTACTAGTGGAGACATTTTTAAAACTGTCGAATAATAACGTAATTCTGATAATTGATAGTTCAGGTAAAAACCTACGTAAAAACTTACGTTAAACACGAGAGAAATATATGTATATTACTTAACAGAAACATAATATACCGTTGCTGTTTCAGAGTGCCAAAATTTTACCTGTTAAGGCTATTTTATGGCAAAAAATCATAATTCAGTATATATTTACCCCGCAGCATAAAGAAAAATTAGAACATAAATACAGTACTAGATTCACGCTCAATGACGGGTTAATGGTTTCGAAATTTAATAATAAATACGGACAGAGAACGTTTGAATACAACATACCGAAGATATTTAATTTATTACCTGACCCTATAAAGCAATGTAAGTCTATGAATAAGGTTAAATATATGGTGAAAAATTGGCTATTGGAAAAAAAATATTTATTTTAATATGTATGAAAAATTGTATGAAAAAATGTTGATTCTGTAGATATGAGATGTAAATTATAACTTATAAAAATGTATATGTAATTAAACTTTAAGCACCTGTTGACAAGCCAATTCAATTGGCTTAGCACGATTTGTTTGTTGATATGTATTAACTATTTATTCAATAAAAAATAAAAAAACTTACTTAGCTTACACGCGCCCATCCTAGAGGAAGCTTTGAAAATACCGTATTTTATTGAGTCGAATGTAAATTAAAATAGATATTGTTTGGGTCTTTTCCGAAATAAATAAAATATAAAATGATCCCTAGATCTGAATCTTGGAAGCTCTATAGACGTACATAAAGAGAACTTATATTGACTGCTATGTTGCTTACTGCACGAAATATTTCTAAGTTTCAAATAAAATATTGACTTTGTTCACATCATTTTTATTACTTATTGCCGACCAGGTTTCACAACTACTGTAACCTTTTCAGGAAAGTTAGCATAATACTCGATAATAGTAGGGTATTAAAATAATAGTCAAGATAGACACTGCCCTTAATTTGCCACAAACAGGTGAAGATTAGATTAAATACTCAATTTCCCCAAAAGATACGGTTAGACCAATCTTAATAGTGGACTAATAATAGTTTCGATTGAGTGTGGCGACATTCTGTCTTAACTCTACCGTTTAATACTTCTTCTGTCTGTTTATTAGTTTGGGTTCAAAGTTGCCGTGATGAATACTATATTTTTATCCCACCAGAGTTCGCATACTCCTACTAATTATAATGAATATTATGGCACCTTCCAGCCCGAAAAAAATTGTCATTGAGATGGTGATGTTCAACGTTCCTAGAATTGTAAGAACCTTGAGTGACATCTCTTTAGACAAATTGAATAATTCCTTATTTGAAATAAAATAATTGTAACGTAAAATATTTATGGTTATTATAAATTTATATTAAAAATCTAAATTAAAAATAATATATCTTAAGATATCAGAGGAAATTTTGGTTTTTATTTATTAAATAAGTGAAAATATTAAGAAAATTTTTTGGAAATGAGGTCCACCGTTCACGAAACTATCGGTTAAATATATTTTCTGTAGCTGTAAGCATCCTGTAATTTGGATATTTGCTTACACTTCGCTTGTGATGCACAGTCACGGGTCTTGATTTCATTTACGGCCAAAAACCCATGGAAGATTAAGGCTTTGTTTTGATTAGGACAAAGCCTGAAAACACTTTTCTAACCCTCCGTGTGAGCACATATATCTTTGTTATAAATGAGCGGAGACAACCGACAAATGGTGTTACTCAGAGTTAACATTTAATACGTATAATAGAAGATACGTAAAATACCCCTTCTGTCAATAATGGCGAGGTGATGACATTAAAGATAACAATGAGGAATTACAGTGAAAAATATTACGATTTGAAATGAATATTAATATATAGGTAGTGATTTTTTGGCGTGTTATGCCGTGTTGTGCAACCTCCTTTAGCCAACGTTTGGGAAAGCATTACAGTATTCATCGTCAGGGCAGATGTGTAATTTACACAATTATGTCATTAAACGTCTGCCTTGATGTGGGACACCGTAATGCTGTACAAAAAATGGCAAAAGAAGAAGGTAGCGCAAAATGGCATAATATCCCACAAATTAATGAATATAATACTTTTGGCCGTGAAAATCTCAAATCCTATGTGAATTGTAGCTGTTGAAATAATGCTGTAGTTATTTACGCCTTTAAAGCTTTTACAATAATACGAAATAGAAAAACCGAAAATTATTTAATTGCGACCAATTCTCCAACCAGTGGTGCTACCATTTCTTACGGCCGTTTTTATCAACCTCAAATTTGTTGAAAATCAAATTGTTCATTGATTCAGCTTAGGGATTAATTCCATATTCCGAGTTTATGCCTAGGAAATTTTCATCCCCTATGTTCATCTTTTGCAGAGTCTTACCTACTACAAGAATGAAGAAGAAGAAAAATAAAACTATCGACTAGGCTGCGAGATGAAAAGTAGTTAACATTCGTAATATTGTTGTACAAGGTGGGGCAAAAGTAATGTCATAACGAGAATGTGCCATATTTTTTGCAAATGGTATGAAATGTCAATGTGCTTTGAAATGTTGTACATAGATAGAGTTAGTTGATAACAAGCAATGGAGCGATATACACCAAAAGAATGCGGAATTATTGTTACTGCTTATTTGACAAATTTCCGTTGTTCATCAATCAATTCATATTGTTTTCTCGCAACGTGAATTTTTTCTCGTCGTCCTGCACCGTTTGCGCATACAATTAAGCGTTTAGCTGAGCGTCTTTGCAAACCTTCAAATAAATTTTCCGTGAAAACAGAGCCCAATTTTTCTGATTTTTAACAAAATGGCAGCCAATTCAAATTATGACTACTTTTGCCCCACCTTGTATATGATCGTTATTCTCGTTGCACTTGAAACCTTATTATTTGAAAATTCTGGATCATTGATTTCGAAAACTTGGTCGTTGAATCGAGTGAATTAGATCTCCGAATTGAATGTCGTCGTATTGTGCAAATGAAAATATTTCCCCCGTGAGATGTGTACCTAAAAATCTAAAAACTTGAAAGGTAATTAATACATGTTTCGTTGTCTTCACAAGAAATAAGCATACAGGTAAGGATTTATGATTTTCGGTCCTCACTTTTTTCACTTTCTAACGCTATCCAATGAGTTTTAAAAATCGATTATATTTTACCGTCTATTTAAATATACATTTGTTTAACTGACAATCGGGCGTAAACATCAATAATATTATTTTTTCGTAATTCTTATCCATCTTCATGTTCATAAGCTGGGATTCCAAGCGAATAAAACCGCAGATCAGTCACAAAATCAGACGCAAAAGAGTCGAAGATAAAATTATTATTTTCTGAAAATTCTATGAAATTTATAGTTTTTTTAATTATTATTTTTTTGTGTTTTAGTTTATTGGGGAAATAAATAGAAATAAATTTTATTACAAAAAGTTTCATGAAGAAGTGAAGTTTTCGGACAAGACTCATATATATAAATGATTAAAGAATATTAAATGATAAAATAAAACTATAAAGGGGAATTGGTAAAAAGTAAAATTATTATTTTTTTATTTTTATTTAATTTTTTTTGGTATGACCGATAATGTAAAATTAAACTATACAATAAAGGATTTAAACAAAATTATCAATACTAAAGAAAATAAAGAGAAAAACAAGATACTGAAAATGAGAAAATAATTTGAAGTTCTTATACAAAGCAGGTGGGGTAGAGGGTTCGTAATTAACCTTTTGATTTGATTGATGTACATACTACTTGTCGTAATTTTGGTTGTCTGTGCTGTGCGTAGTCTTGTGTAAACCTAAACTGGTTCAATTCACGTTTGCTCTGAATTTAAGTATTATTTTCAAAATTAGAACTGATTTGTGAAGAATTCAGAAAAGCGATAAAGTACGTACACCACCTACCTATTATTCATAACTATTTTTACACAAAATGAACAGATTTTTTCTGTCAAGAATTCAGACAATCCTTGTACTCCCAGTTTCCGTATACCGTGGAAAAGTTTTATAGGAAAAAATTATTCGTAAAATATTAATAAATCTTGTAATAAATATTTTAATAACCAAGCAATATAAGCACTCTAGTTGATTTCTGACGTCATTCGTATCCTATCGAGACGCATTTCCTTAAGAGATTGATAAGTACATGACGTCAACTAATGTGAATTGCCTTTGCGCCACTTAACCGTTAAAATTGTGGTGCTTTTCTGTCTTTTTACTATGTAGGTACTTGTACGTGGGTAAAAGCTTTTAAACTTTAGCTAAAGTTGGGCTACCTGTTGAAATATGTTTGTACACAGAGTTGATGAAATCGATTAAAGTAGTTTTCATCTTACCTTTTAATGTAGTTTTGGAAGCGTTATTAGTTTCAAGCTCATTTGTTGTAATATTGTTGTACGGAGAACAATAAGTCTTGATCGAATTTTTTTGAACCAGTTGTTAGAGAACAATTCAACCTCAAAACCACTGGTAATGGAAAACTATTGGAACATTGCACTTTTCAAATTTAAAATTATTTTTAATCTGAAGCAGAATTGGCAGTGGTTTGTTATGCTACTTCATTGCAATCTCTCTTTCTGTTACACTTTTTGTTATGAGAAAGCGGAATATGTGACAGCGGAGCTATCAGCGGTATGCTTTTATTTACCATTATTATGAAGATACCACATGGCAGATACGTATTTAGGAAGTATTTTTTGGCTGATAAGGATATTCAAAAATGACGTAGAAGTGAATGGTACAAGAAGTCAGGGACGCCCGAGAAAGACATGGCACGTCAAATACTTATGTATGGCAAAATGAAGTGCATGTGATGATCGAAGAAAGGAAAGCGAGGCAAATTTATGAGATGGAATGGAGTGAAAAGCAAAGCTGAGAATTCTCGAAGAAGACATGGTACTATCAGAATCAAAACTTATGTATGCTAAAATAAGGTGTATGTGAAATGGAAAAGATAAGTAAAGAGACTCTTCATTATTGTAAAAAGGAGCGGATGAAGCGTGAAGAGATTATAAGCGTGTAAGTTAATACTTAATGGTTACGCCATTACGCATTATACATTAATTTACACATACATCTCATGCACACATACCACTCTACTGAGATAATATTGTTGTTACTAGTCCTAACTTCTTCGGTTCCCGCACTCTTTCGCTGCACATTGGGCAATCAGTCTGTTACAATAACCCACACCGCATCGCTCACTATAAACCTCTCCCGCTATAGGTTAAATTGCTGACTGAAGCATGTTCATGAACTGCTTTACTTACATACAAAAACCTGCGCACTTCTAGTGCAAAACCGCTTTGTGTTCAGTGCTACCGCCGTGATACCAGTCCTCCTTTTCACAATGGCGAGTCTTTCCTTATCCATACAACATATTATTGTCTTATGTGCAGTGGTAATTACACTAACATTCAAGGTCCTTCGACAAACATTTTTTGCATTCCTTAAAAACAGACCATAACACCTTTATACACACCACTTAAAGAAGTCTTATACACCCGAGGAAGATATGGCACAATCAAGTGAATCCAATACTTTTCAATTCTTAATAAAAGTATTATTTTCACCTAATCAAGGATAAACGTAACTTACGTTATAATCCAGGATGGGGATAATTTATTCATTTTATGAAAATGTACTTTTTGCAAGTTATACTTAAAATATTAAAACTAATTATTTGTTTTCGGCCGTACATACGCAATATGAATACGAAAAAATAGGTTTTTTCCATATAAAAACTCAATTCTTTCAAACCAATAATGTATTTCTATGCCTCTTAAAACTACATCCAGCTTAATAGAATTCACAATCTCAAAATCTTACTCCAATTCATTTGTAACCGCGATCAACACCAAGTACACGTCAGGTGGGGTTCTGTATCCGGATTACAGCATCCATACAAATCTTACTACGGCCGAGCTATCGTAGATATCCTTCTAATGTAATTTGCATTTTTAATGAACGATTTATATAGACTATTTACTAGTCTATATGACTAGTCACTAGTCGCTTATAGTGAACTAACAGATAAGCATTGTAATAATTGCTGTCCATAATCAAGTCTTTGAAAAAACCCTAAAACCTAAAAATATATAAATAAGCTATATTTAGCTAAAGCCCTTGAACTAAATGGCGCATGTACTCGTAAACAACTTGAATTTTGATGCCTATTTAAAATTTAAACAAAAACTTTAACGATAAAATAAAACTGTTTTTCTTGTGAATCCATGAGGTATAGCTTTAACTGTACAATAATAACGCACTTCTGATAGTTGATAATTCAGGTAAAAACCTACGTAAACATTTACGTTAAACACGAGAGAAATATACGTATATTACTTAAAAGAGACATAATACACCGTTGCTGTTTCAGAGTGCCAAAATTTTACCTGTTAAGGCTATTCGATGGCAAAAAATCATAATTCAGTATATATTTACCCCGCAGCATAAAGAAAAATTAGAACATAAAAACAGTACTAGATTCAGACGCAATGACGGGTGAATAGTTCCGAAATTTAATAATAAATACGGACAGAGAACGTTTGAATACAATATACTGAAGATATTTAGTTTATTTCTTGACACTATAAAGCAATGTAAGTCTATGAATAAGGTTAAATATATGGTGAGAAATTGGCTATCGGAAATTTAAAAAAAAAATTTAATACGTATGAAAAATTGTATGAAAAAATTGTTGATTCTGTAGATATAAGATGTAAATTATAACTTATAAAAATGTATATGTAACTAAACTTTAAGCACTTGTTGACAAGCCAATTCAATTGGCTTAGCAGGACTTGTTTGTTGATATGTATTAACTATTTATTCAATAAAAAAAAACTTACTTAGCTTACACGCGCCGATCCTAGAGGAAGCTCTGAAAATAGCGTATTTTATTGAGTCAAATGTAAATTAAAATAAATATTGTTTGGGTCTTTTCCAAAATAAATAAAATATAAAATAATCTCTAGATCTGAATCTTGAAAGCTCTATAGACGTACATAAAGAGAGCTTATATTGACTGCTATGTTGCTTACTGCACGAAATATTTCTAAATTTCAAATAAAACATTGACTTTGTTCACATCATTTTTATTACTTATTGCCGACCAGGTTTCACAACTACTGTAACCTTTTCAGGAAAGTTAGCACAATACTCGATAACAGTAGGGTATTAAAATAATAGTCAAGATATACACTACCCTTAATTTGCCACAAACAGGTGAAGATTAGATTAAATACTCAATTTCCCCAAAAGATACGGTTAGACCAATCTTAATAGTGGACTAATAATAATTTCGATTGAGTGTAGCGACATTCTGTCTTAACTCTACCATTTAACATTTCTTCTGTCTGTTTTTACGTTTGGGTTCAAAGTTGCCGTGATGAATACTACATTTTTATCCCACCAGAGTTCGTATGCTCCTACTAATTATAATGAATATTATGGCACCTTCCAGCCTGAAAAAAATTGTAATTCAGATGGTGATGTTCAACGTTTATAGAATTGTAAGAACCTTGAGTGACATCTCTTTAGACAAATTGAATAATTCCTTATTTTAAATAAAATAATTGTTACTTAAAATATTTATGTTTTATAATTAAGTAGGATGGTATTTAAGTACCTACCTACAATTCTTAAGATTTCAGAGGAAATTTACGTTTTTATTTATTAAATAAGTGAAAATTTTAGGAGGAAGCTACAAGCCAAAAATGTATACATACTTGGTATACCTTATATTTTTGGTAATAGGCATTAAAATAGCTTGACAAACGGAGTCTAGAAACGTTCGATTTCAAGCACAAAACTGGTTTTTATTTATTTTGTAAATAATTTTATAAGAAAACAAAAAGTTTTATCAAATGAAACTGTCACAGATAATTTAAGCTATAATACTACATTTTTAAAAAGTTGTTTCTTTTACGCGTTTATACATTTCTATTGGAAAAATAATTTAATAATAGTAATTTACATTTATATTTTTATTGAGTATTTTATTGTTTTATTTATTTTATCTAAAACATATTTTTTGGTATTCATAATGTACACCAATTCGTTATAAAGATCAATCAAAATAGTGATTTAGCATTAAGCTTCGCCTTAAGCAAGTTTTTTGGACACGAGGTCCACCGTTCACGAAACTATCGGTTAGATATATTTTCTGTAGCTGTAAGCATCCTGTAACTTTGATATTTGCTTACACTTCGCTTGTGATGCGCGGTCACGGGTGTTGATTTCATTTACGGCCAAAAACCCATGGAAGATTAAGGCTTTGTTTTGATTAGGACAAAGCCTGAAAACACTTTTCTAACCCTCCGTGTGAGCACATATATCTTTGTTATAAATGAGCAGAGACAACCGACAAATGGTGTTACTCAGAGTTAACATTTAATACGTATAATAGAAGATACGTAAAATACCCCTTCTGGCAATAATGGCGAGGTAATGTGATGATTAAAGTCAACAATGCGGAATTACAGTGAAAAATATTATAATTTTAAATGAATATTAACTTAAAGTGATTTATTTTGTGGATATATTGCGCTACCTCCTTCTTTTGCCAACTTTTTGGACAGCATTGCAGTGTCCAACATCAAGGCAGACGTTGAATGACATAATATCCCACAAATTAATCACTCATATCAATAATACTTTAATATATATATATTAAATAAAATATTTATAATCATATGTGAACATTTGCTGTTGAAATTATGTCATAGTTATTTACGCCTTTGATGTTTTACAACAATACGAATTAGAAAAATCAAAAATTATTTGGTTGTGACCAAGACGATTTTTTTTATTTTTAAATTCGATTTTTTGTATGAAGAATTTCAGGAAATCCGTTCGGCGCACGGCCAATCTGAAATTTTCTGAAAATCTTCATACAAAAAATAGAATTTTCGAAAAAAAACATTTTCAGCTACCACAACATCAATAATGCCATTTTTTGTAATATTAGCAGTCTTGTACATAAAAAAGTCACGAGCCGCCACTGTTTGGGACTTATTCCATATCCCGAGTATCTGTCTTGAATATTTTCATCCCTTATGTTCTTCTCTTTCCTGTAGAGTCTTACCTGCTACAAGAACAAAAAAGAAGAAAAAAAACTACCGACTCGGCTGTGAGATGAAAAGTAGTCAACTTTCGTAATATTGTTGTACAAGATGGGGCAAAAGTAATGTCATAATGAGAATATGCCATAATTTTTGCAAATGGTATGAAATGTCAATGTGCTTTGAAATGTTGTAGATAGATAGAGTTTGTTGATAACAAGCAATGGATCGATATACACCTAAAGAATGCGGAATTATTGTTACTGCTTATTTGACAAATTTCCGTTGTTCATCAATCAATTCATATTGTTTTCTCGCAACGTGAATTTTTTTTCGTCGTCCTGCACCGTTTGCGCATACAATTAAGCGTTTAGCTGAGCGTCTTTGCAAACCTTCAAATAAAGTTTCCGTGAAAACAGAGCCCAATTTTTGTGATTTTTAACAAAATGGCAGCCAATTCAAATTATGACAACTTTTGCCCCACCTTGTATATGATCGTTATTCTCGTTGCACTTGAAAACTTATTATTTAAAAATTCTGGATCATTGATTTCGAAAACTTGGTCGTTGAATCGAGTGAATTAGATCTCCGAATTGAATGTCGTCGTATTGTGGAAATGAAAATATTTCCCCCGTGAGATGTGTACCTAAAAATCTAAAAACTTAAAAGGTAATTAATACATGTTTCTTTGTCTTCACAAGAAATAAGCATACATTAAAGGTAAGGATTTATGATTTTCTGTCCTCACTTTTTTCACTTTCTAACGCTATCGAATGAGTTTTAAAAATCGATTATATTTTACCGTCTATTTAAATATACATTTGTTTAACTGACAATCGGGCGTAAACATCAATAATATTATTTTTTCGTAATTCTTATCCATCTTCATGTTCATAAGCTGGGATTCCAAGCGAATAAAACCGCAGATGAGTCACAAAATCAGACGCAAAAGTGTAGAAGATAAAATTATTATTTACTGAAAATTCAATGAAATTGTGTAGTTTTTTTTAATTATTATTTTTTTGTGTTTTAGTTTATTGGGGAAATAAATAGAAATAAATTTTATTACAAAAAGTTTCATGAAGAAGTGAAGTTTTCGGACAAGACTCATATTATATAAATGATTAAAGAATATTAAATGATAAAATAAAAATATAAGGGGAATTGGTAAAAAGTAAAATTATTATTATTTTTTTTTTATTTAAATTTTTTTGGTATGACCGATAATGTAAAATTAAACTATACAATAAAGGATTTAAACAAAATTTTCAATACTAAAGAAAATAAAGAGAAAAACAAGATACTGAAAATGAGAAAATAATTTGAAGTTCTTATACAAAGCAGGTGGGGTAGAGGGTTCGTAATTAACCTTTTGATTTGATTGATGTACATACTACTTATCGTAATTTTGGTTGTCTGTGCTGTGCGTAGTCTTGTGTGAAAACTGGTTCAATTCACGTTTGCTCTGAATTTAAGTAACATTTTCAAAATTAGAACTGATCTGTGAAGAATTCAGAAAAACGATAAAGTACGTACACTACCTACCTATTATTCATAACTATTTTCACACAAAATGAACAGATTTTTTCTGTCAAGAATTCAGACAATCCTTGTACTCCCAGTTTCCGTATACCGTGGAAAAGTTTTATTGGAAAAAATTATTCGTAAAATATTAATAAATCTTGTAATAAATATTTTAATAACCCAGCAATATAAGCACTCTAGTTGATTTCTGACGTCATTCGTATCCTATCGAGACGCATTTCCTTAAGAGATTGATAAGTACATGACGTCAACTAATGTGAATTGCCTTTGCGCCACTTAACCGTTAAAATTGTGGTGCTTTTCTGTCTTTTTACTATGTAGGTACTTGTACGTGGGTAAAAGCTTTTAAACTTTAGCTAAAGTTGGGCTGCCTGTTGAAATATGTTTGTACACAGAGTTGATGAAATCGATTAAAGTAGTTTTCATCTTACCTTTTAATGTAGTTTTGGAAGCGTTATTAGTTTCAAGCTCATTTGTTGTAATATTGTTGTACGGAGAACAATAAGTCTTGATCGAATTTGTTTGAACCAGTTGTTAGAGAACAATTCTACCTCAAAACCACTGGTAATGGAAAACTATTGGAAAATTGCACTTTTCAAAATTTTTTTTTTAATCTGAAGCAGAATTGGCAGTGGTATGTTATGCTACTACCGTTAAGGACTTCATTGCAATCTCTCTTTCTGTTACACTTGTTGTTATGAGAAAGCTGAATATGTTACAGCGGAGCTATCAGCGGTATGCTTTTATTTACCATTATTATGAAGATACCACATGGCAGATACGTATTTAGGAAGTATTTTTTGGCTGATAAGGATATTCAAAAATGACGTAGAAGTGAATGGTAGAAGAAGTTAGGGACGCCCGAGGAAGACATGGCACGATTAAATTAGTCAAATACTTGTATGGCAAAATGAAGTGCATGTGATGATCGAAGAAAGGAATGCACGGCAAATTTATGAGATGGAATGGAGTGATAAGCAAAGCTGAGAATTCTCAAAGAAGACATGTTACTATCAGAATCAAAACTTATGTATGCTAAAATAAGGCTATGTGAAATAGAAAAGATTAGTAAAGAGATTCTTCATTATTGTAAAAAGGAGCGGATGAAGCGTGAAGAGATCATAAGACGTGTAAGTGAATACTTAATGGTTACGCCATTACGCATTATACATTAATTTACACAAACATCTAATGCACACATACCACTCTACTGAGATAATATTGTTGTTACTAGTCCTAACTTCTTCGGTTCCCGCACTCTTTCGCTGCACATTGGGCAATCAGTCTGTTACAATAACCCACACCGCATCTCTCACTATAAACCTCTCCCGCTATAAGTTAAATTGCTGGGTGAAGCATGTTCATGAACTGCTTTACCTACATACAATAACCCGCGCACTTCTAGTGCAAAACCGCTTTGTGTTCAGTGCTACCGCAGTGATACCCGGGGAGGATAGACAGGAATAAAACGAGTGCTCCTTTTCACAATGGCGAGTCCTTCCTTACCCATACAACATATTATTGTCTTATGTGCAGTGGTAATTACACTAACATTTAAGGTCCTTTCCACAATTTTTTTTTGCATTCCTTAAAAACATACCATAACACCTTTATACACACCACTTAAAGAAGTCTTATACACCCGAGGAAGATATGGCACAATCAAGTGAATCCAATACTTTTCAATTCTTAATAAAAGTATTATTTTCACCTAATCAAGGTTAAACGTAACTTACGTTATAATCCAGGATGGGGATAATTTATTCATTTTATGAAAATATACTTTATGCAAGTTATACTTAAAATATTAAAACTAATTATTTGTTTTCGGTCGTACATACGCAATATGAATACGAAAAAATAGGTTTTTTCCATATAAAAACTCAATTCTTTCAAGAAAGGCGTACAAATACAATAGTGTAACAATGATTCAAACCAATAATGTATTTCTATGCCTCTTAAAACTACATCCAGCTTAATAGAATTCACTATCTCAAAATCTTACTCCAATTCATTTGTAACCGCGATCAACACCAAGTACACGTCAGCTAGTCAACAACATAAAATAACGTTTTTGTTTGGCAAATAATTTGACTAAAAAGGCGGAAAACCTTATGTGATCTCCAAAGAAACTCAAGTACAAATCGTTTTCCAGATTTTGTTAACCTGATTTCATTTTTTTCATGAAAGTATTCCATCTCGAACATTAAGAGGATGTCTTTGTCATGCAAAACAACCGTATACGTAGGTATAGCAAAAGAAAATCCATAGAATTTATTATGATCAAGAGCGATTTTAAAGAAACTGGTTGTGGTCAATTTAAATAATCATATTCTGCGATAATGACACGATTCAAAATTAGATTTTTTTTGTTATTATTCTAATAATATTGTGAATCCATATTGACACCTAAAGCTGTCACAACACTTTACATTTTTAAAGCTTTAAGAAAGGTTATTTTTTAAGATAATCTCTATACATTTGCCGAGTTAAAAAAGTAATTGTACGAAATTCTTTAGAAAAAAAAATTGCAAATTGTGCCCTGAAAATTACTAAAATTAAAAAAAAAACAAACTTGCTCCTGTCATTTAAATGTTATATGTATGAAAACAGTCGCATTGTTTTTTTAATTGCTACTTTAGACATTAATTGGTCGAGCGTTTAAATGTCTAAGTCATACAAATTAAAACCTTTTTTATATAACTCGCTCCCTCTAACATTCGATTTTACATATCTCCTTTTCTACACACCTTCTTATTTGTTAAAGCTTGCTACGGAGCCTTAAATTAATTTTCTGTCCGAGATATAATTTTGATATTTTAAAATTTTTCCAGAAGTAAGAAAAATTGAGCTTACTTTAGGCGTGTGGATATGCCCACAATATATTTCTACGTGTTTTATCTCTTTTTCCACTCGAGTGATTTTTGGTATATTATGCCAAATTTGAAAAAAAAGTTTTGAGCGATCGATTGTTTTAGTGTGCCATATTTATAGAACCTAAAAATACATATTTATAGAACCTAAAAAACATATTTATAGAACCTAAAAATACATATTTATAGAACCTAAAAATATATATTTATAAAACCTAAAAATATGGGAAAAACGGTGAAATCTAGTTGGATTCATTGGCTTTAAGCCGCAGAAAGCAGTTTTATATGATTCCATATTAATATTTGAAGGAATTGTATGAATTTAATAATATGGTAAATGTACATATTTAATACCAATTGCTCGAGTGATGGAATAAAATTAAATTTAGAATAGTGACTTGGAAAATATTGTAATATCCTCGTTATAAATGTTTCATACGGATTCTTGAAATAATAACTGTTTCTTCTCGAAAACAATGCGTCTTTTATTATGACGAAAACTCTCATATTCAGCAACGAGTGTGTAGGACGGCATGGAGGCCAATGTCACCTCTATTTGACTCTCTAATCTTCACAACTCTCCGTTTCTTGATACCATAGAGGGGCGAACCAATACAGATACTAGCGACATCTGTCGAATAACTCTATAAACTCCATGATCAATCTACACTAGCGCCATTTATGTTTCGTGGGGTTACCGGATAAATCATCAAAATGACAATTCAACTCACCAATAAAAAGTGCTATAAAATTACGAAAAGTGAGGAAACAAAAACTAGGTTACATATTGAACCTAGTTTTTGTTTCATCACTTTTCATAACTTTATATAACTTTTTATGGGTGTGTTTCATCACTTTTCGTAACTTTATAGCACTTTTTATAGGTGTGTCGAATTGTCATTTTGAGGAGTTATCATGTAACCGTTTCGTTGAAAGAAATATATCTCGAGAGAAATAGCGACCTCTAGGTTTCTTAAATTCGAGTATGCTTTTCTGTCTGGAATTTATAGGTTAACGTTATTATTTTTAGCTCACGGAGGCCTTTTTATAGTGAGATTTTAAACAGTTAAGCATTAAACAGACAAAACGTTATAGTATTCATAGAAAATGGACTTTAAAAAAAAAACAAAATTAGTGTAGAAACTAGGTTGAAGTCGTATATTCTAGAAATAATGTAGGCAATAATTTAAGCAAAGAATTTATCATGACGTCTTTAAATGTTAAATAAGATAGTGAAATAATCTCACCATTATACGCAAATAGGGATGTTTAACTAAACATGTAATTTATATGGGTTGTTAAGAGGTTAAACACAAAACAACAAATCAAGGCTTATCTGGACCCCACTTCTTAACCCTTAATTATTTAGGCTAGTTGGCTCGTTTAAAACCCCAAACGAAATTATATTTTTTGGAACACATAAAGACATAAGTAGCACTGATTTAAAATGGTTGAAATTTTAAAATATTTTTCTAGAATTAACCAGGCAGATTAGAGGCAGACCGCTACGAAGTCAGTGCGATCGCCAAGAGCTTCACTGATTTCAGAAAACGGACAAAAGTATTCAAGTGATTTATTTTTGGGGTATTATGCCGTATCGAGCTACCTCTTACTTTAGCCAACGTTTCAGACAGCATTATAATATTACACATTTTTTCTGATGATGGATGATTTCCCGATCACTGTAAAGCTGTTCGAAACGTTGGCTAAATAAGGAGGTGCGCATCACGGAATATTACATCAAAAACGAATCTCTTGAAGAACTTAACTGTTTAAAATTGTCAAGTCACTCTGTTGATATAATAAATCTGGTGATAAAAAAACACACAAATATGCAGTATCAATAAGTATCAACAACAAAAGCCGCATTTTCAAACTTAACGGCACTGATTAAAATCAGTGAAAGTGTCACGTGATCAATCACGTGACACTTTAAAAATTCGTTGCGCGCTTAATTTTGTACTGGTAGTCAACCTTGTATGATTAAAAATGACGTGCATTATATGTAGGTACCTAAACACTAAAAAAATTATAAAATCTTTTTGAGCGTAACTACGCTCAAAAATTAACAAATTAACTAATTTTTATGTATCGTTTACTAACGAACCATCCGAAGGGGCTGGCATATATCACAATCATACATATCACCGTCTTAATTCTTCTCCGTCGCATTTGAATAGATTCCAGAACGAGATTCAATTGTTCGAGCCACGTGCCATGCCTGGGGCGTCCCCCATTTCTTCTTCAATTCACTTACTCGTCATGTCTTATTCTCTTGGGACTCCCGCTGTACAGTGTACATTGCCAGGTAATATTTGAGATATTCGTATAAGCACTTTGCGAAAAGCGTTTAATACCCTTTCACGTTCATAAAATTCGGTAGTCAAATTTAGAGAAAATGTATTTAAAAAAAGGAAATATATGTACAAAGTGTTAAGGAGCGTACTTGAATTACTTTATCTAGTGATTCCTGACATTATTTGGAGTGAGAAATGAAAATAATATTTTGTTCTCCGGTGACATTTTTGACGTTTTTATTTTGAACAAAAAACGTAGAAAATCAGCAGGAATTGGACTGCTGTAAGGAATAAGGTGGTTACTCGGCTAAGTGACCAGTGATAACATATGGAAGAATTAAAAAAATAACAAAAAATGAAAACCAAAAAACCAAAATTTTATTTGCATTTTTTAATCCAAATAATGTCAGGAATCACCGTTTGAAGGAAGTCTAGTACGTCCTTTAGCAACTTGTGTATATAATATAAGTTGTCCGGAGGTAAAGTGAACTAACTTCAGGAGTTGATTTTACGCTATGGCATTAAAAGAGATCAATATATTTTTTTAGAAATTCCTACATTAAAAGTAGTTTTTAGGTAAAAAAATTTGTACCCATATAAAAATAAATATTCTTCTATTGAAAAATATTTTTATTTGGGGAAAATTTCGAAATTTTTCAATTTAATTTTAATTTTTTTTACCTTCCAAAGTTAGTGCACCGGACACCTTGTATATATTTTTGAATTCATAAGATATTGATGCTTTGAAGAATTAACTGTTTTTGAATATATTTAAATGGAAATACATTGTTTCAGATAAATTTCGTGTTTTCACTGGGCAACCAGTAAATTTATCGAGATGTTTTGTAAGAAAGGCTTTGTTGAGAGGGTTCGGAATAAGTTAGACAGAACATGGTTAAATATAAGTAGATACAACACAATAAAAAATTAGTATACAGACTGAAGATTTATGATATCACGTGATAATATAAAGAAAGAAATTACTTGATATATTAAAACGAAATGAGCAAAAGACTATTTAGCTTGGAATAAAAAGGCTATTTGTATGAAACTGCGATATCGAGGTTCAAAGTTTGAATACCGGATTATTAATTCTAATACGCGAAATTGATAAAGAGTGAATGTGAAGAACATATTGAATTGACTTTTCTTTATGTAAGAATATTCTATTCAAAACACGTGGCATTTAGCCAAATAACTGAGTAAAAAACAAATGGAACCTTAAAGCCTTGAATATCACATAAACTCAGTGCAACAGGGTTCTATCTGATTATATGATTTTTTTTTGCAAAAATAATAACTCAATTAACACTTAATGTTTTATGTTGGAACTGGCAGAGAAATGATGAAAGTAGACTGAATGCTGTAGAAATAAGATCCTTGAGGCGTGTGTGTGGTAAAACCATGTATAATCGTCTGAGAAATGTGGAGATCTGCAAAGAGTGCAAGGCTGATGTAAGTTTAATGAGCAAGATCAAGAAAGGGACGCTTAGATGGTTTGGGAATGTAGAGCGAATGAGCGAAGAAAGGAGATTAATAGTATATGCGATGCGAATGTGAATGATAGCAGAAGTCGGGGACGACCGAGGAAGACATGGGACGATCAAGTAAATCTGATACTTGAGTCGGGCTATGTCAAGAGTCAGAAAAATAGAAGAGTATGTACAGGGAGTATGTCCCAAGACCGAGTCGTTTGGCGTTCCGTCCTCTCTGCCTACCTCTGCGGGGAGTTAGTTAGTTAGTTAATTATATATGTGTTTATTTTCTCAGTTTTAGCAATTAGCAGATGGAACCTTGTTGTCCCAGGAAAATGAGCTCCAAGTACATCGCAAATAAAACCATGTTTTCCAAAATTTTAGATAGAAGAAAGAATTAAGTAAAAAATATGTTGTTATAATAATTAAAACATAATTAACAAAAATAAAATAATGTTGCTCTTAAATTACAAATGCAACTTTGTTGTTCTTAAAAATGAATATAAAGATTTTAAATAGAACTTTGTTGCACAATTATCAGCGAACTTGCACATGAGTTGGAAATTTTTGTGATGGGGTTTTATATACAAATTTTTTAAAGAAACTTGTTGAAAAAAAGTAAAGTTAGGCTGAAGTGTCAGATAGAACCTTGTTGACATGAGTCCCAACTACCGGAGCCAGTGTAACTAACTATGAATTCCCTATTTGGGGAATTTTGTGAGATTGAAGAAAATGGGTAAATGGAGGCATCAGGGAAGAGGAATGTTACGAAGTAGATACCAAAC
Source organism: Hesperophylax consimilis (assembly GCF_061612785.1). Classification (NCBI taxonomy): domain Eukaryota; kingdom Metazoa; phylum Arthropoda; class Insecta; order Trichoptera; family Limnephilidae; genus Hesperophylax; species Hesperophylax consimilis. The sequence continues at coordinate 23,540,247 of NC_142849.1, read as the reverse complement.
TATTCAATGCAGGGGCAGTTTATAGAGGCTGAAAAGCTGCTTAGGTTCTTTGAAGATAAGATGAATAATATGTAAATTTATGAAAAAACCGTGTTGGTTTTTGAATAAAGAACTATCTTTCTAGGGACAAGCATAACTTTATGGCACTTATGGGCACTGCAAACCACTGATACATACGAATATAAATATCCCTTGTAAAAAAGATATATTTGTTTGTTTTTTTCATAGGAAGCAATTACTTTGTGGTTGGACATTATATTTTTTATAGAATCAAGCACTCTTTTTTTTAACCACGAAATTATATTATTTTTCACATCGACCAGTTTTATTTATCTCAAGCTTTGTCAGGATATATCTATTTATTTATTTATTCATTTTCGGAAAATCGACAGTTTACATTTAATCAGTTTGTACATAAGTATTATATAGTAAAATAAAACCAATTATGGATTTCCTCCTTGTGATTTTACCTCTACTGAGACAGTACAATATGGAATAAGTAAATTAAAATTGTGAGAAAGGAATATGAATTAAAAAAATTAAACAAAACAAAAGATTATATAAAACGAAAAATTTACAAAACAATACATTTATAGCCATGGAGAGAGGTTGTAGATATAAATCAAATCATAATAGACATATAAGCAATAGAGACATAAACATTATTCACAAAACATCAGAGAAATATTTTTTTATGGACCTCTTGTATTTGTTAAGTTCGCAACTGAAAATATCAACCTTGGATAATACGCTATTGTAATTATTGCATAGTCTATTCAGGCGAGAATTCTGCTTAGAGTATACATAAACAATAAATAAGTTGTAATTGATATCCCGAAGCTTGATTTAAGCGAAAGTGGTCGATGTGAAAAATAATAAAAACTCGTGGTTAAAAACAAAATGGTAGATTTAATTAAAAAAAAATATGTATATATTTTATATATGTATATATATTTATATTTGTCCTGATTTTTTAAATGTTAATACCACGCAATAGTCCCAAATGCTTCCAAGTGTTCGTGGCCAGTGGGATTAATGCTTCACTAATTGGAGTATGTTGTGAAGTTGTTGTGAAGTAGATGGTGGAGAGGAAGGTAAAAAAGTATCTGGCTATTCAGATCTGGTCACTAAACGGTTAAAGCCATTTAAGGCAACGTTTTGACGGTAATCTTTCAATAAGGCGATATAAACAGTGAAATAAATAATAGATTCAAATGAGTGGGATTTGAACGCAGTTCAACATATCTTACCGCTCTGTCGTTTAGGTAGGTATTATAAATGTACATTCTTGAGTTAGTTGATATAAATAAAAGATATCCGGATTTAATGTGATGTAAACAATTTTATAATAGAAAAAAGAAGTTGAAACTCACCCCTCATCTCGTTCATGTCCTTAGCAATAGCTTGAACTAATTTGTTCACTGATAGAAGAGTTAAAAGTTCGACAACAATTTCTCCCAAACCTCTCATTTTGACACCTTTGTTTTAAACAATAAAAAAATAACCAACCTATCTTTAAGTAAAAATCAACAAAAGAATTGAGTATTTTTCTCTTGTAAAATATAATATTCTTTTCGTAAGAAATAATACCATTCTTTAAAAAATATAAAAGGTAGGTAATGTTTTTGAGAGCGGTTTAGTTGGTTGGTTGGTCAGGTAGAAAACCAATTAAACTTTCTAGTTAGACTCAAAATTAATTATTTGTAACAGGAAAAGTTCAAATCTCCCATGCGTACTTTGTTGAAAAGTTGAAAAAGTAATAAAAAAACTCTTTTTGGTCCACGCGCTAACTAGAAAAAGGGGAATGTTTTAATATGGAGCAAGATATTTTACAGTCTCATTACGATGAATAAAAAAATAAAGAAAATAAATTAAATTATCTCATCTGAAATTGGTTACGTATTTACTGTAAAGTGGGTGGGCAATACGCTTACGGTATTCAAAAAAAATACAAAATATTTTAAACTTATGTTCACATAGTAAAAAATGCACCACTTTTCAATAATCATTCCAATATTTTGACTACATTAATTAAACAAAAAATATAATACATATTTGCTGATGGTATAAGGGAAAGTAAAAAATTAAAGTTATTAAAAATTAAGATGCTAAGCTTTTGTTGAAGTTTTTTTAATTGAAAGATAAAATAAATAATTTTGGATTAAAAATTTAGAGATAAATTTAATACGGGTTGTTTCAGAGTTGAACAATTCATCAATGTTCACAGTTAAAATTCAAGGAATGTGAAAGTTCTATTATTATTTTAGTTCTGTAAAGCAACTGGCCCACGTCGATATAATAACAAAACTTCAATAAGACTTTCACAGAACTTTGAAATTTGGTGAATTGTTCAAATTCTTTGAAACAACCCGTCCTAAGAGTTACAGAAGATCTAACTTTTTATGTGAACGAGGTACTATTCTAATCTTAAATAAAGTGACGGTTATTGTTTGATTTCGCTTTATAGAACTTATTTTTCGAATTTAAATAACTTTTGAAAACCGAACACAAGGCGTGTTTCCCGCGCCGCGGCACACTTCCTACTGGTAGAGGGGTATCTACCCCGGCGAGAGGAACAGGGTAGCTGCTAGCTACCTCCTGTGGCGCTTGGCGTGGTATTTTCCAACCCTATATTTCTGTGTGCAGTGTTGTGGAAGTGCTCAGCTCGGTGTCAATTGGAATCAATTGACCTAGTGTATAAAATTAATTAAAAATATCAAATTAAAAAGAGGTTTTTAAGATAGTCGATGATCTGTGGTACCCTTTATTATGTACCACAGTTTTTTTCTTATTATCAGGTCTTCAAAAATTATAATAATAAACATTTTATTTAACTACAGTAAAGTGGCATTATTTATCTGGCGTCAAATTTATTTATTCGTAGAAAATTTCACACAATAATATCTGTTATTTACCCTGTACATATTTATAATATAAATAATTTTTATATTTAACCTTTTTGGTAAGAACTTATAATATTGTAGACATATAAAAAAATATAATTATTTAAAGCAAGCCTGGTTACGTGTTTGATTCTTTTTTTCCAGGCATAACAATGATACCGCGGTGTGAAAACTGCTTAGATTGGCAAATTTCAAAGACATTTTTTTAAGCGAAGCCATTAACCCAAGGTTTGTAGTTCACAGATTTTCATTGAGGATAATTTGTTCTGAAAAGAGCTCAAGATAATATTTAAGTAACCCAGATTATAATTTCAATTTTGAAAAAGATAATTAAAATAATTTTCTTTTAAAATTTTATTTTATTCGTAGGTACGTACTTTATCGCTTGACTGAATTCTTCACACAATGAGTTCCAATTTTGAAAATCACGCTTAAATTGAACCTAATTTTATTCAAGACTTGCGCGTAGACAAGCAAAAATAGTTGTTTTGTCAATTTATTAGAAACAAACATCGCACGATGTTGTTATTTCCTATGAATGTTTTGCCAACAAATGTTTTACCTAATATTCGATTACAATGAAGTAGAAATGAAACCGAAATGTAAAATTATATTTGTGTGTTTTTTTTAATAGTTACATAGGAACCTGTGTCCTAATACAACAAAAATTTTACAAAAAGATTTTTTTATGATGCATAATTCACATATTTACGCAATTTAAGTTTAAATGTTAAAATTTGCTTCTAATTTTATTCCCTTTGGTAACTCGCCAAATATCTTAATTGCTCCGTACATCAAGGATTTTGACAGGTTCTTTTTTTGAAGGGGAGTCTTATATAATTTATTTCTCTCGCCTTATGTGTGTTTGTGCAGCAGGTTTTTTATTTTTCTAAAAAAAAATCAATTGAAGTATGGACATTAATTATTTTGTTTCCTAAAAAATATGGTATTGAAGTAAATAATTTGTTAAGTGATAAAATATTTAACTCCTTCAAAATTTCCTTGATTGTCGCTATCAATTTTTATTCAGTATAACTTTTATAGATATATTTTGTAGTATTGTCATTTTTTCATCAATCCATCGTTGGCAAAGAATATAATGTAAAATTGGTTTAATTCTTATCAGAAATTTTCAAAGAGTAATTGCCAATTATTATCAAAGTACCTAATTAGAAACGTTTGATGCCAAGAGTAAAAAAAATTGTATTTTTAGAACGTAATCTTCAGGTTGTGTTCAAAGCCTGATGCTGTCGGTACGTTAAGACGAAAATATTATTGTCACATAAATAACAGCGCCAACTTGGTGCCAGCAATGTTCTTGCCAATAAACTCGACTCGACGGGCAATCTATTGGATCAAGATCAAGAGCAGATTTCAATCTTTAGAACATATCAGATAGGGATGTAGAGTTTGTTTGTGTGGTATTTCAAAGAAGGGTACTCAGAAGAGTTACAGACGTTGATTCCTATGGCACCACTAAGGGATGATAAGTATATTTTTATTGAACGACAGATAAATTATCCATTTATGTTGCACTTAAGATATCTTATTTTTTGTAACACTTTGGAAGACAGGGAGAAAAAATATTTAAAGGTTATATAAAGAGTAACTACGAGTCACAAGTGCGCAAAACTAGATTGGGTTCTTCTTTAATGTATCAGCCGGTGAATACCAGAACATACTTTGGACAAAGGAGTTTCTCTTATAAAGTTGCGTTGATTTATAATATGCTCGGCGAAAATATCAAACTATATGTTCGTTGAATCTATTCAAGAAAATGTAAAAAATTCCATACTGACCGAGAGTGGTGATTTTGGATTGCCCATATCGTGGCCTCTGTCAAATCACCTTAGGAGCCCAATATTTTATGTTATCCATGTGTGTATGTGATTTAATTATTTGATTAAATATAATTGTAAAGCTGCTCTCGACACAGAAATTCCACAGTGAGATGATCAGCGGAGGAAAAAAAATAATAAATATCATTATGGTTTTGGAATAACTTAATGAGTAAAACCTCAAATTGTAATATTAAATTATTGAAGACAATATTAGCGATGTGACCGTAACTTTTTCTGATACAAACTTTTTATTGAAATTATTCGCAATATTCAAGTTATACGAATACACACTCATGCATCCAATGAGAAGTTTGTAAAATTTAAAATAAAGCACGAACATGAAAATAAAGGTGTTCCCATACGGTAAAGGTGAATTTTGTTCCTGGTTTTATCCTAATAATAAAGCCTCCCCTGATCTGTCCCTTCTGGGAAAGACCCTTCTCAGAACTGATCAGTAAACACCGGAAAACCATTCCAGAGTAGTGTATAAATACTGAATGGTCGTCTTTATAACTTTAAAATAGATCGATGTCGAAGTTTCTTGAATTTTGGATGAACTTATTTTCAGATGTCACTCACTAATGTCTCCTTTAATGAATTTTTAAAAACTTTTGGGACACAAAAAAGATAACTGCTCTCAGATAATTCCCAATAAAAAACAACAAAAACAATTGTTGAATATTGGACCATCACACAAGATTATTATTGCTACCTACCACTATTGTAATAATAATAATAAGTATCTTTATATCTTCTATTTTTGTAACAAATAGAAATAATGATATCCTCACTGCAATCTCCCGTGCTGAGGATAGGATAGGATTATTACATACTATTTATATTATGACTCTTTTTAAATCAATGGTTTGAAGCATTGACGACTTTTTACCCTATGCAGCTAATTATTTGATATTGGTGACATATTTTTTTTTCTTCATATTTTGGTGATCCCCCTGATAACTGGCGCCCAGTGCACAGAGCCTTCATTCTCTTCTCCTAGTCCGTTACTGCATAATCCTATATCAATAAACTATCGAACGTCAAAACCATGTCTAAATCCAGTCGAAACATCGTAAGAGCTTTGATTCCGATTCGAACAATATATCAGCGGAGTGAAAATGAAGATTTAAAAATAATAACTATAATCTTTCGTTATAATAAAACATAAAGTTATATTCCATGGAATAGCCAGAACTACAGAGACTACCATTAGATATTGTATGAATAGTTTTAGCTCGGCAGCATTTAGTAACTTTATCCCAATATACTCATATTACTTCGCTACCTAATATTCCCCGGTTAGGGGTGATATAGTCCCACTGGGTCCGGCCAGTGGAACTCTTGGATGGTAACACATAAATAATGTTCTTGTGGGAACGATTTCTGTACAGCATAACTAGTACTTGATACAAAAACGTGGTATAGAAGACATGATAATATTAAGTGTATTAAACTGTTATATTTTGCCTGGCCTTGTTAAAAGTAAACTGGATTACAATTTTCCCGTCTCAAACTCTTATTGCAATATAAAAATAGTAATGAAAAAAACACTACCAATTCTTACGGTTTCTAAATTTTAAAATGGATATTCCTGCATTTTTTTAACTACAACACCATTTCAAAATATATGAATAAGTTTAGATTGTCAGAAAGAATGATTATCACCGACTTGGTATTTCTATACAAAATTCTAAATGATGCATTTGATAGTACAGAAGTGCTTTCATTTTAAGTTTGTAATACTAGAAGTCAGGATTTATTTCAGTTTAGAAATTCTGAGACTAACTACCGGATGTATTTTTCACTGTACAGAATACTAATGGAGGGGAAATATTTTGCCAAGTCAGTAGACATCTCCAGATTATCACTAAATAAAGAAAAAATATGTTACCGCGGCATTTCAGTAATGTATAATTTTTACTATTCTATGTAAGAGCCAATAAAAAGTGCATCAACCACTGAATAGAATTAAAAGTAAATAACATGCAAGCAAAAAGTTCATATTATGAAGATGGTGTCCATATATCTCGTGGCCCAATGGTTGTGGCGCCAAGTGGCATATACCACATGCTTAAGTCATCGAGCGTTGAGGGTGGTCAGATAGGAGTCTCGAAATTCACTTTGCGCGACCAAAGAATCAGTCATAACTACGCAACGGAAAGGATTACATGAATTATTTGTGCGTCGTCAGTAGATCTTGAGGTGCTCTAAAAAGCAAGTTTAGCAGAAAAACATGAATAATGCCCAGTGACGAACGAAAGACGTCACAAAAAAAGTAACAGTAGTGTGGAGATACTACCCAACCTATTTTTTGTCATTTTGGTAATAGATAAGATTTGACATTGTGTTCACATAAACTTTTAGTTTGAGTATTTCTCCTATTAGTATAGTAGGCATAATCGACCTTCGATATGTCAGGACCCAGATACTCGCTTTCACCTGGATTGCATGAAGTCGGTAATACGTACGCAAAGGTGGCTGATGTTTCTAACCTCATGGAATGTAGATACAAGAAGGCTATAATAAATATGATATTTCTTCATTAAATATTATGGTAAAATTTAATACTTTATTACTCATTTGGAATGTTTGCATAAGCGAATCCTCTACTTATTTATCGGTATAATACGTATTACAATATTAATATTTTCAGGACCATTCCAGCGTTTACAAATATATCTAACTATACAGGTGCGCAAATAAGAATGTCTGTGGCGGCGTAGCATTATTTTTATACAAATATACAGTTTAATTCCAAAATTGATGAAATTTGGCACACTTGACTTTCAAAACAAAAGGAGGGTGTCTTGATGAAATTCTGAAAACGATCTCACCCCCTTTTCCCATCCTTTAAAACAGAACTTCTTGATTAAATTTTGTGCACCTGACTTTCAAAACATGGGAAAAATTATTGTCTTCATTTGATATGGAAAATACTCTGCGTAAAGCCCGAGCTTCGCCGGGGACTTCAGCTAGTAAGCAAATAAAATTTATTCATCAAACACAAGTCACACTGTACGTCAGGGTAGAAATTGACCTGGCATTAAAGCAACTACAATGACAAAAAAATCTAGAACCGAAATGCGATATGTTGCTAAAACGGTGGCCTTTTAAAAAATGTGCGAAAAGGAAATGTCAATGTTCGGATATTCTTTTCCCCGCCTTTAAATCTGTCACTATTGCTTTCCTGCGATTCAAGGCTGTTCTGGGTTGTTCACTACAAGAGTTAAGGCACTATCTTTCTGGGTTACGATGTCAAGTTTCCATCGGTTTCCTTGTGAAAGATTAATATCAGGTTGCAGCAACTCTTAAAAATAATTAGTACCCCGGATGAACTCAAAAAAACGTTGTGTCTATCTTTTAATATAATGAGATAAATAATTAATGTAATTTGTTAAATTTAATTTAGTTTTTGAAAGTCGAAAGTTTTGAAGTTTTTTAAAACATGTACCTGCGAGCTTAAATAAATCAAAAATTAAAGCTTAAAACTTTTTCAATGGTTGCGAAAGTCTTATTAAAAGTGATGTACACAAAGTATTTAATTTTCATATAAAATTTAAAAGTTGAAATTATGTTGTTCTCAGTGATACAACCAAAAAATATGCTGTTCTCAGTGGTACAACCAGAAATTATGTTGTTCTCAGTGGTATAACCAAAAATAAAATAATTCACAAAAACACAAACAAGTAAACTACATATTTACTTGTGGTTTTGCGTGGGATAGCTAATTTTGTGAATAGTTTATCTAAACTTTAACGGTATATCTTAAAAAATTCATAATCTGCTCTTTCATAGATAGCGGTAATTGAATAATTTTTGGAAAAAAACACTTTTTGCAAGTTATGCTTTAAAATATTAAGATCTATTATTTGTTTGTGCCCGTATATACGCATTTTGAATATGAATAAATAGTTTTAACCGTGTAAAAACTCTATGTTCATCTTCTATGTTCAGTTAGCGATGTTTTGCGAGTACGGTAACGATTGATAAAAAATATTCCGATGGAAGATAGACAAATTTTAGTGCGGCCACCAAAATATCAGATAAGCTTCGGTTAAAAACTACCGGCTTATTAACGAACTGATTTAAAATAACGAAGCTCTAAGAATTGAAAGAATTCGTATACGCGGCAAGTTGGACCCGTTAGGGCTAGTGACGCTTCATTCTGGCTTCCAGAAATAAAATTTGTTCACATGACAAGTTGAGAATGAGGATGAACTAATTAACTCCGTTTTTAGTACAAATAAGTAAATATTGACTGCTAAGGTAAATAATATTTTATTTAAAAAAACACATTCCAGGGTTACGACCTTACCTGACAATATTTAAAAATCTCCTACAACCACCACAGTAAGCGGAAAATGTTGCTTGTGTCGTGATAGAGGACTTAGCCAGTCGAGGATTGCGACGCCTGAAAGGGAACCAAATACGATGCTAACTCAACCACCGACCGGACAAAATTTAGGTCAGTATTTCAAATCAAAATTGCCAATTAATTATTATATATACGCAACTGTATGACGTTTGACGTTTCAGAATGACAGTTCATAGATAATCCCTCCAGTATTGCCAGTCTATGTCGTCTTTTTATTCACTGGATTACCAATATCGGCTTGGCTACGAACAGCACGACCGTACTTCGGAAATCGGCATGAAATCATCGGTAGTTACGCCTATCTCTTGCTAAAACCCCGAAATGTCACTTTTTAATACTGATAAAATTAAAAAAGTACGTATATTTGAGTGCTTGATTATAATATGATAATAAAATGACACATTACAAAAAAATATCATTAATTACTTGTAATCTCTCCTTTAAGTTATACTTTCAAGTAAAAAATAAAACTAGATATTCGAAATAGTCAAAAAAAATGCTTTTTTCATTTTAGTTCAGAACCAATGAGATTTCTCAATGAGGTCTATAAAACCACCCCAGATGAATATTCTATCACCCGAAAATCCACACTAGCTTTGGCTTAAAAGCTTTTAAATCATCGGGAAATATTTGCTTTTAATATATCCCCCATGTACACATTATTATTCATATATACCTCATACTCCTGCATATTCCGAATAACTTACTGGCCGGAATTCCATACATATCTTCCACTGAATTTATCTCCAGTGTCGAAGATGTTTTACGAATAACTTTGGGGTGATCAATTGAAAATAAGTACTTAGGTTTTTTTTGTAAAAAAAACATAAAATGAAAAGTGTAGGATTATAAAGACGCAAAATGGTTTCATGTAGTGTTTGAGTGAAACCAAAATAGATGAGCCTTTAAATAGAATAGCGCGAACTCAACATTTGTCCGCCATAATAGTAGTTCTTTATTATCAATTACTAAACTACATTAACCGTAAAGATTTCATTTCTAGGGAAGATTTCCTCAGTGGTTCATATGAACAAAAAATCATGCGATAATTAGGAGCGATTACTTATCTATCGGTTATTTTAGTTTACATTAAAAGAATAACGGAATGTTACCTAAGTTAAGTACATCACATAAAACACAAAATAATATTGGCACAGCCGTTAAGATAAATAACAAAGAAAATTGTGGGCTAGTCAGGACCTATGTTATCTTTGGCGATGCTTTGTGGAAGGTTTTTTGAGGAGGGAGGTAACCCTGTTGTGGGAAGGTGGAAGAGAGAAAAGAGGCTAGCCAATCGTTCCACAGCTGCGCTGTTGAATTCTATAATATAATATAGAAACGGCTCGTTTTCATGTGACAGTAAGTAGATCGTGTACAAATGTTGGGCGCATGTTTGGCGTACTGAAGGGATCAACTACGTTAATTTTTTGGAGTATATTCCATTGAAATATCGGTAGAACAAGGACAGCATCCCTACCTAACGCCTGTGCTTTAAAAATTGTAATCTGTTTGTTAAAATCTGTTAGGAATCTATCAATTGTCCGAGAGATGTTTTCGATGGTTTAATTAGAAAAAAAGTGGGTGTGTCAAGCCTACGCAAGACAGAAGTGAAACTTCTAGTATTCCTCTCTCTCTATTTTCAAATTTAATTTATTCCTCTCTCTCTATTTTCAAATTAACCGTATGAACCACAATCAATTACGTATTTCACTCGTATTACACTCACGACGCAGTATACTAACCAAGCAGCTGATGCTTGGCGTGGCGCAGTTCGCTGGTGTCTGAGAGAGAGGAAAGAAGAGAAGAGAGAGAACGTTCGTGAGCGGCTCCCCCACCTCAACAAGCGCATATGGTGAGAGAGGGACAGTGAACGGTGAGCGGTGGTGGGGGTACCCGCATTTTCGTGTCGATTCTGACTCGGTTTTACTCCGTCCCCGAAAATCCATTACGCGCCTAAAGAAGTTTCACTTCAATATATTTTTAAAAATAATGTACAATGTACAGAAATAGAATCCCACACAAGATCGCGTAGTGCGCTCTAGCGAACGGATATTTTATCAGAGGGAGATAGTTTTAATTTTTTTTTCTGTAAATTATTACATATTATCAAAATAAATAAATTAATTAAATAAATGTAATACAATTATCATAATATACGGATTAGATAATAATTTTAATCCAACACAATAACGCAAAGCGCGCTCTAGCGGAGTAATGTTTTATCACAGTGAGATAAGTGTTTTTATTATTTTGCAATATTATTTTCTTTTAAAAAATGTTCTGACCTACTAAAAAATAAGATATTGAATGAAAAAGGCGTTAAAAACAAAAAAATAATGTGCGATGGCCGAGAATCGAACTCGGATCAACTGCTTGGAAGGCAACTATGCTGACCATTACACCACCAACGCCAGTTGTCGGGATGAGCTAAGAAGCATTTATATGTTACTTCAAAACTTTGAAAATTATTACATATTATCAAAATAAATAAATTAATTAAATAAATGTAATACAATTATCATAATATACGGATTAGATAATAATTTTAATCCAACACAATAACGCAAAGCGCGCTCTAGCGGAGTAATGTTTTATCACAGTGAGATAAGTGTTTTTATTATTTTGCAATATTATTTTCTTTTAAAAAATGTTCTGACCTACTAAAAAATAAGATATTGAATGAAAAAGGCGTTAAAAACAAAAAAATAATGTGCGATGGCCGAGAATCGAACTCGGATCAACTGCTTGGAAGGCAACTATGCTGACCATTACACCACCAACGCCAGTTGTCGGGATGAGCTAAGAAGCATTTATATGTTACTTCAAAACTTTGACTAGATCAAATGAACTTTAATCGGTGGTGGGGGTACCCGCATTTTCGTTTCGATCGTGACTCGGTTTTACTCCGTCCCCGAAAATTCATTACGCGCCTAAAGAAGTTTCACTTCAAAAAGAGTGATAAAAGTCGAGCGAATCCGGGTACTAAAGCACATAAATTAAAAAATAAAATGAAAGCATATTTGGGGCAGTGCCTATAGATGATATCAAAAAATAAATAATCGAAAAAAACGTGCGAAAAATAAATTTACTTTGAAAAAGGAACACAAACAAAACTAACTGTAAATTTTATCTTCTCATCCGACAGATGACTGCTTCTCGCTTACCCTCGTCAACCGCCTTTAATTAAGGTTCTATTTTAAAAAAAAGGGTTTCGATTTTCATTGCTTTCACAATCTGTTTTAAAACTGTTCACATCACTGAAGAGATAAACAGATACGCATGTTTTGGGCGCGTCGGTGTGCCTGAAAAAAGATAATTCTTTCCTTACTTCTGGTGAAAGTGGTTTAGAATAAAACCCAAAATGTATCGAGCACGCCTAATGACGGAGGCAATTGAAATCCACAAAAACCTATAATTAATATGAATAGAAACGACGGGGCTAAGCTTTATAGTTCTTGGAGTCCGGTACTTGAAAGCTACACCAAAACTAATCGCCATAAACCACATTAACTTAACTGATTGCTATACTTAAAAACCTGCACCGAGTGGATTAACGCTTGCAAAACGGTATACTTCACCACAGTATATAAATCTGGCATAATGATGTGCACTGTAGCGCTGTCTGAAACGTTGACTAAAAAATGAGGAAGCGCAACATGGCATAAAAACCAAAAAATTAATCACCATAACAATTTTGGTAGCTAAAATATCAAATGAAATGCCCAGGAGTAGAACCTTTTTTACATTGTAAATTGACGACAACCGCTTTATTTATAAATACATTTGAATTTCACTTTAAAATCTTGGCAGCGGAAATTAACCCATTTTTCGACATTCGCTCGAGCTGAAACTTGGCATATATGTCGATGACAATGCATTCAATTAACTTTTGGCGTCAATAACGCACACACGCTGCCATAAACACATTCCTCTGAAATTCGTTGAAATTAATATATGCCTTAAATGTCGTTCTTATCCAAGCAGGATTTACCTCAGTTCCTGGGTAGGAAGGTTAAATTTTTCATCAAAACAATTTTTTATTTAGTTTTAAAAGACATTTTAAGAGGAAGCTACAAGCCGAAAATGTGTATATTCTTGGTATTCCTTATATTGTAGGTTATAGGCATTCGAATCGCTTGACAAACGGAAACGTCTAGAAACGTTAGATTTCAAGCACAAAACTGGTATTTATTTATTTTGTAAATAATTTTATAAGAAAGCAAAAAAGTTAATCAAGTGAAACTGTCACAGATAATCTAAGCTATAATACTGTATTTTTTAAAAGTTGTTTTCTTTACGCATTCATACATTTCTATTGAAAAAAATATTTTTTAGTAGTTTACATTTATATTTTTTTCAGTAATTTGTTTTTTATTTGTATTCTACTCAAGTTAAACGATAGGAAAACCTTCCATTTGTATAAAGCATATTTTTTGGTATTCATAATGTACACCAATTCGTTATAAAGATTAATCAAAATAGTGATTTAGCATTAAGCTTCGCCTTAAGAGAGCTGCAATATGGTATTGTTGTATGGGTTGTTTTTTTTAAAATAATTATAATCATTTACATTGCTAATTTTGCTGTAACGCCGTTTACTAATAAACATCACCTAAAAGGCGCATGACTGTTCTTTAAACGCAGAATTAATACGAGTAAAGATTTTACTTCTAGGGAAGATTTGCTCAGTGGTTCGTATGAACGAATAATAATAAAAATCATTTGATAATTAGGGGCGATTACTTATCTATCGGTTACTTCCGCTGAAAAGATTTGATGGGTAAAAAGATCTCCTTAATATTTCATGCCATCAATCAAAGCTTTGATATAGGGGCGATTGAAGATATTATAGACGTACCGTCGATAGCTCCGTTGAGACCTCTCCCTTTTTCTCATGAATGACGCGAGTAACAGAAAGAGAACTTACAATGGGGATCTCAACGGTAGGATTCTACTAATGTACAACCATTAAAGGCTTGTAAATAAAAGGGATCAATCATTCATTTTTGCTATGCATGGTTAAATAAAACATCCGAGACACTTTTTTGTATTTTTACGGCTATAGTTAAATTTTAAAATAGTACTAAAATAATAAATGTGAGAAATTTTGTGAAGTACTTGCATAGATATTTATTTAAAATGAATTTTTTCTCAATTTTATCAGTAAGTAGTCAAATTCTGGGAAAAATGAGATTATTTTTCTCATTTCCATTTCGTGCCTTTAAATGAAAAAAAAAATCGTAAAATTATTTTGAAATATTGCTTTATTAAAATAAAATTATACCTTTTACAAAAAAATAGGAAAAAATGAATGTCGAATTCTGGGAAAAAAATGATTGAATATTTTTGCTCAAACAAAAAATATGTTTCTTCACGGAAAAAAATTGAATAAAAAGTGGTACATTTATCAAAGTACCTTTAAATTTAGAATTAAATAATTTTATTGAGTGATTTGATTACGATCGCTTGAAATATTTCAATGAAAAATATACATCGAGACTTATTTGAGACAAAGGATGGACTGAGAAAAATCATTTCCCTCAGTGTCTATGTTACCTATGGGAATGCTGAGTGGTGAATGTTTTTGATGAAAGGAAGGAGTGAATCTGACTTTACTACATCTTGATGTTAAGAATTTATTTGAGGTACAAGAAAAAGGGTTTAGAGGTTGAACGAGAGGGAACATATCTTTAATAATGAAGTCAAAAAAATGTACACCAATAAATTTTACACAATTTTTATATTTACTTATATGCGGTATGCCGGGTTTTGAACGAGTAATTTTATATTTGCTTATACGCGGTACGCCGGGTTTTGAACGAGTAATTTTATATTTACTTATACGCGGTGGGTTTTGAACGAGTAATTTTATATTTACTTATACGCGGTACACCGGGTTTTTGAACGAGTTATTTTATATTTACTTATACGGGGTTTTGAACGAAATATTTGATATTTATTAATTTTATATTTACTTACTAGCTGACCCGGCAAAAGTTGTTTTGCAATACAAATTATTTCAAGTAAATATTTTAGTTGTTAAATAAAAAAAAATACCTTATGTATTCTAAGTGTGTGGAGATCGGATCTATGACATAAAGAGGAATGGAGCGCCGTAACAAACAGCCTTATGCTGCTTCATCAAGCATATCGTCCCGCAAGCCGAGTGCAAGGCATGGATCTTTATATGTTGGATACTGTTGTCAATTCGATGGACGTCTAAATGTATGACTGCTGGGTACCGTTCATGAATCGGGAAACCAAAGGTACGACAGACAGACTTCGTTCGAGTTGATGTACCGGCCAATTTGGTAGCAAATTATTTAATGGTTATTATTTATTCGAGGACCACATCAGCGCGTTTGTCTCCGTTCCAATTGTCGTTGTTGATTTCGTTTAGCTTGTGCCTCTTGTGATTTAGATGCATGCAATCGCCACATGTTCACACGCACATTTTTGTTATCTTGTTGGATTTTTTCATCTGTTCTTTCTGCTCTACTATTTCGCATGTTTGTTGCTTTATTGGTTCGACGGCCCAAATGGGCCCCCTTGCGTCTTGCTGGCATTGTTTAGGCTGGCCGCATACATACGTTTTTCGTATTCGATTTCCGAATTCGTTTTCCGTATTCGGACATCCGAATGCACGGAATCAGTAGAAAATACATTAACTGCCGCACACGTTCGATTTAGTTCCGAACGGAACAAATTCCTTACGCACGTTCCGAATGCGAGCCGGCGCGTTCGGAGAAACCGAATGGAAAAAACCTAATGACGTCATGTGGAACGCAGCTATTGCATACAGTTTGTTTGTGCCGACGCAAACGTACGGAAATTTCCGTTCGTAATTCAGTGTTGCCAACGGATCTTGACCTAATATCGCCGTTTCTCATACATAAGGTAGCGTAAAGTAGCCGAATTTGCATGTTTAAAATTGATGTTTTTACGTGAAAATAAAAATTTCGTGGGGGGGGATGGCTAGAGAATTTCAAAAAAAAAAATTGTCCCCAGAAAATAAAAAAAAAATCATGGGGAGGGTGGCTAGAGAATTTTAAGAAAATATAAAATTTGTCCCCAGAAAAAAATTGTTTTTTTTGAAGTAGCTTAATTGGCGACCAGTCGCCTTTTAGATTTTTTCGGCGCCGATTCTCGCTCTGAGTAGCCTAAATGGCAATATATCGCCCTTGTTGGCAACACTGGTTCTGACGTTTATACATTCCGAATGAAGAAAAACGAACGTTTCCGCTAGTCTCACGAAATTCCGAATACGCAAAACGAATTCGGAAATCGAATACGGAAAACGTATGTATGCGGCCAGCCTTACGGTAATACACGCACATAAATAGATAAATTAAAATAAATCGTACAAACTTCTGATGCATAACAAATGAGGAATAAAATGTCAAAATGACGCGACGCTTCTCGTGAATGACTTGCGCATGTGTGGATGAATGCTCGACGAGGCAAACGTAGCGCCATCTGTCATTCAATAACATAAATAATTTCGTTCTGTTTGAAATACGAACGATGGTTAAATTTTTTCATACAAAAATCCTAATATCGCGATTAAAAAATAGGAGGATGAGGGTAGGAGGGTGAAAATTTGGGTTAATATGTATTTTTTTATATAGAAAATAAAAAAATACAAAAAATAATTTTTGTCAAAAAAATGAGATTTTATTTTTAGATAGGGACACCCTCATCATCTAGCGGTATGAAATATACTTTACGACCTATTCTCATACCTAAAAAATAAACATAAAAAAATTTCATAAAAATCGGTTGAGCCGTTTCGGAGGAGTGCGACCACTAACACCTTGACACGATATTTTTATAAATATAGATAAAAGGATGACCGGATAAATCATCACAATGATAATTCATCACATGTTTAAAAAGTTATATAAAGTCATGGAAAGTGATGAAACAAAAACTTTATTAACTGGGTTAAGTAGGTTAAGTTAATTTTTTTTTCATCGTTTCTATTGACTTTATATCACTTTTTAAAAGTGTGTTGAATTGTCACTGTGTTGAGTTATCTCGGAACCCTTAAAATTCTGAAATATACTTACTAAGGTCATAATAAAAATGACTGGTTAAAAACATATTCTTACTCTGAGAAAAATGTAAAAAAGTGACAGCATACGAACTTCCTGATAAAATATTTGTCAAAATATATCGAGAACCTGGTTTTTTTTCTTTATAGATATCATGATGGGATGCTACAGTATAAGTATGTCAGTATCAATATTACACTTTGACTGATACTTTGTTAGGAACTCTTTCAATTCATTCGTTACAGGCTAGCAATCTCATTTTTATCAGGAAACGAATAATTTGAGTAGATTTTTAATAAATTTACAGTAATTCATATCAGTTAGATTTTTCCGTGAATCTTATTTATTTTTCACTGGAACCATTTCACTTAGTAACAGGCATCTTTAGACGGCCAAAATTTGACAGGTTGATTCACAGAATTTGAACAATTCTTCAACGTTCAACGTTCATTTTAAGTTTGGTGAAAGTAATATTCGGATGTTTTTTTATAACATCTATAATATACAAATTCTGGAATAAAACATCATTTGCACTATGCAATATCGACTCATATTGTATTAATAATGGTGATAAAGATGGTTTTACTTTTCAATTTGATAATGTACGTACAAGAAAATCTGAAAGTTAAATTAAATTCCAATCTCTCTGCGTGAAAATAGCTTGATATTTAGTTTAAAGTACACTTTTATAATGTTATGTTCATAATGAATGATAGATTAAAATATGCTTTGTCACTTTAAATAGAATTACTGAAATTTTTATAACAATGTTTATCAGCTGATCGGATTTTCATGACAAGCAGGCAGTCAACAAAATGATTAATACTAAGCCATTAAAAAAATTTCGGAGGAACATTTTTTGTTGGAATCGCCCCTTCCCTTGTCGCCCACGTAAAATCAGCCTACGATGTATTTTCAGAATGTAAAAAACATAATTAGCCAAATTTATAACGTAAAGAAGTCTGCAAGGTCGGCAGCACTTGTCATTGAAGCGTAGCATGTTGAAATTTAACATAATTGCCCGTCTAAGGTAGATAAGTTCCCTACTTAAGTTTTGAAGTTAGGGGCTGAAGTAAAATAATTTATTTTGGGAACAATTTGTACGTTTTTTTTTCTTTACATTGACTCCACATAGGAGGTTATGAGGAAAATTATTTGCCTTTTGGCCTATATATTCTTTGAGGATGATGTATGTAGGGTTTTTTCGAGGAAATACATTAATGAACACGAGTCTAAAAGATACCCATATTGTAGGAGGCAAATCGTACCACCTGACATCAAGGTAATCTTACCACCAGGCCGAGTCGTAGAAACGACCAGTTCCTATGTGACCAACAATAGATGGCACGTTGGGCACGTTTGGCGTGTTTTCCAACCGGTACCAAATATGTTAATGATGCTAGTTCCTAGGAGCATCTTCCATTAAAATACCGGTAGAACAAGTCCAGCAATCTCACCTGACGCCTGTGATCTAAAGATTGCAACCCGTTTGTTAACATTGGTGAATCTATCAAGCAGACCGCTCGTTTCAGTAAAGTCAAGTATTTTGGGGCTCCAGACCAGAGGTGGCTGCCAAATTCAACAGTAGGTAAACTTGCCCCCGTGCCTAAACTGATGACTATAATAACATGGAGCATATCAACGGAAAGATTACGATGTATAAAAAAAATTACTTTTTAACTGCAAACGAATCTCAACTGATGGGTGCCAGGGAGACTGTAGAATATCCAGTTTGGGGAATGTTGTCAGGTTGAAGGAAGTGTTGAGGGGAAGAAGATAGGAAAGTGGAAGTTACTAGCTATTCAGATCTTGTCACTAAACATGGCTGAAGGCATTTCTAACATTTACGAAAGCTACACGAGCTAATCGTTTGTAACCCACCTGACTATTTTTCACAATTTATTAGTAACATACTAGCGCTTACCTGTGAAAAATCACATCAATATAATATAATGTTTAAAAATGATAGCGTCTATGCAATGACATTATAAAAATACAAGACACTTTCCAATAATTTCTTTTCACACGCTGTCCTCAGGATAAACTAAATGTATAAAGGAAAAAAGAAATCAAATTGCCAATTACGAACCCTCCACCCCTGCTGTGAGATCATAAAGTTATTTAAAAAAAAATTATCTGTGAACATTAATTTATGATGTGAGTATGTATTCTTCACTGGTTCATGTAACCATGTAACGTATAATAATTTCAATGAAATTTGTTTAACTGTTTTTTTCTCTAATAAACTAAAATTGAAAAATAATAATTCACACTAGTCGATCAAAAAATGTAGCGCAGCTTACGTGAAGGAAAGCCATTCGAAGAATTTGTAAGTGAACGAACTGGTAAAGAATGTCTCCTGGACTTAGTTCGGTGAAACGCGTTGTCCTAGTAACCTAAAAGTCTTGAACAAAACAAAGACGCATTTCGAATGAAAAATTATTGATTCATGAAATAATTTTTATACATACTTTACAGTTTGTCTGATAATAGTAATTTTAATAAGTAGTTTTGAATATTAAAAGTTCATTGTATTTTATTAGCGTTACGTATTACGTAGAAATATTTCACATTACTTACTTACCCATGCACAGACATATTATTGTTTAGTCAGATTTCAATTGAGTAGCTTGATGCGTATTTTTTAAAGTTTTATATTTGACATTTTAAAAGTTCACAGCAGATTACATAACAAATAAAAAATATAGGATTAATTTCCACTTCCAAGGTTTGCATCTATTCACAAAAACGATAATGAAATAATAAATAAATAAATAATAACTTCTCGCAGTTTTTATTTTCATTGAATTTCCGGGATACCGGGATCCGTCGCGACGACTTACCGGAATCCCGGGTTACGGTACATACTAATAAGGACCCACGCATACCTTTTCCGTTTACGTTTCGTGTAGAATTTTTCAATTTGCTTTACCGGTATTTTGCGGTTTGCATATTCCAAATATTGGATATATTTAAATAAAACCAAAAGAATGCATCTAGTATGTTTAAAGGGTTAACCTTAGTATCTTGACAACAAAATTACCCAACTTATAACCCAGAGGAAGATTGATGACATTTTAGATGGAGACGCCAAACCTCACTGCTTCGAAACGTTCGAAACCTAAGTGACTGATACGAGTTATTTTGTACTGCAACCTGCAAATGAAATATTAACTAGCTACGAGAAACATCACTCCGTTTCGTTGGATACGTGAGCAGCCAGGGACGATGTAATGCAATACAAATCTGTCTTGTTAAGTTTACATGACGAAATTACACAGGCGTGATTTCGTGTACCAATATTTTACACCGCTAGAAATACACACGGACAAAATTACACGTACTCAAATTACAGAAATTGTAATCACGCCTGTCAAAAAAACCCAACTTTTGTTTTCTATTTTAATTATTAAATTTATTTAGCGCTTTCTTAGGGCCAGTTGTTTCAGAAAGTTAAAAAAAATCAAATTTTGTAGTTTATTTTCAAGTTTTGTAAAGGTTCTATTCAAGTTCTGTTACTATATCATTAAAGGCCAGTTCTTTCACATAACTAAAATATTAACAGAATTTAAATTAAATTTGAAATTTGATGAATTGTTCATTTGAACAAAATATAAACCTGAATTGAAAAACACGGCCAAAAGCATCATCGTGATAAATGTTTTGGTTATTTTGTCGTGTTGCGCATTTTTATTCTTAATTCTTAATTAACAAAAAAAAAACGAAAATATTAAGGTGTTGCAAACAATTGTAAATACTATTAATTAAATATATTTCGTTATTTTTCAATTTATTCTCATTTTCTTGTCAGAAAATTCTCTTTGCGAATTTTAAATTCCATTTAATGAACTTCTTAGAATAACCCGGAAGAAACTTGAAGAACTATATTTGAGCTGAGTGAAATTAAGTTCAAAACGAATCAAGCAATGATTTTGCAGTAAAGAAAAACTTTCTAAAAAGTTTAGATACTTCCAATAAATAATAACAAAAGCAAGATACAGGCTCTTAAGTGGGAGTGGAAATAATGATGAACATGGAATCTATTTTAAAAATGGAACTGCATTTTCACGGGAAGCGGGAACAATATCCATTATCCAAGAAAAGTCTATTAGATTTTTCCGCTCCGAGAAAATGCAAAATGGCGGATATGATCGCTTCTATTTTTAAATTACATTTGGGTTTATTTACGTTTTGCTGAAAAGATGATACTGGTTCCTGATTGAATGCGTAATATTCGTATGATGAAGTAAATAAAGTAGTTTGTTCAATGGGATATTTTGCCATATCCTTTTTAATTACTTAGTGAAACTTACATTTGTCAAAAAACAGTCTATAAATATCCCAACGGTGTGGAATGGCGTTATAAAACTTGTTCAACTATTCCGTGCAGAAGTTTTAGTAAACGTATTTTTTGGTTTTAAATTAGTAATTTTCATTACGAGCATGAAGTTTTAAATCATCCATTTATCCATTAACAAAATATATCGAGACACCACACCGAATATGTGATATTTTTGAATTTTTGAAAATTTAATGATATTTTAGTTTATACATTTATTAGAATATATTTAGGTATATTATTTTGAAATAATTCATCTATTGCAAGATGCCAAACAACAATCTATGCCGGTTTGAAATTAGTATGCTATATTGTTTTCCTCGGTTCAGACAGCGATACAGTGTCCATTCGTAGTCCGTGACATTTTATTGATTTCTTGTCGATTTTAATTGCCTCTAAAATTGACAAGCTCGCCTAATTTAGTAGGTAATTGACGTGGAAGCATTTTCATATTTAATACCAGCCACACTGATAGTTTGAAATGCAGTGAAAATTTAATAAAAAAATAAGCTCTGCAACTAAAGAATTTGTAATATTTTTGTTCAATAATGTACTAGAATCCCAAAATTTTATATCTAAATACTAAAAAGCAGGATATAAGTCCTGGGGAAGGCTATAAGCAACCCGATAAAGAAACTACTCCCTACCTCTCCCTTTCTGTAAAATACGTTTATAAAATAATGAAAACATTCATCACCCTTACAAAGGGATGTTTTAATATAAAAAAGAGTGAAAGGCTGTATCTAATGATAATGGGGTGGTCAGTAATGAAAGCTTCCATTCTACCCCTATAAGAAAATGTAACGATGATTTGCTTTTTTCAAAGTTTTTTTCCTCCCTAACAATAATAAGGGCCCAAAAAACATTGTGGTGAGATACAAAAGAAGTCAGATATACTAAAATAGAGCGTTTTAAGGAACTTGCTTAAAAGCAATACGCGCAGGGACAATTTTACATAATACATAAACAAACCATTGGTTTGCAGAAGTTATAAAATACTTAAATATTTTACTAAATTCAGAAAGGTTATTCTGACAATAAAAAGCTTTTGACTAAAATATGGATTTAATATTTTATGCATGAAAATTATGATACAATTGTGATATTATAAAGTCATTGACAATATTTAAAATATGAGGTCATTTACAATATTTAAAAAATGAGGTCAGCGTAGAAATGGCGTAATCCACGAAAATGTTGTTCTGAGATAATGTAGTTGAAATTTAAAAATGTTGATATTGTTCAAGTAAAAGTTGCAATAAAAAACGTGAAATATATTTTTTTCATTTATCTATCTATCATGGTTGATGATCTATATAAACCTCCTTCCAATTGTTATTATCATTTACGAATGTTTGTAGGTGAAACCACTTACGTGCTAACCGTATAATTAAACTTACCATTGATATAATAATACATTTTGTGTTTGCATCAAACCACTGAAAAAAATAGAGTTAAAAAACATTGAAAAACTTAAAAAAGTGTACCTACCTACCGTCAATTAATATATTTTTTAAAATGATTTAATTATCGAAAAGGTTAAATTTATTGAATTAGCATGGATCAAATTAAAATACAAATGAAATTACTTTTAACGCTGACAGACTTGAATGAGACAAACTTGAAATTAACTCAACAAAATGTAGAATTGGAAAATAAGAGATGATACATGGAGGATATCGTGCTCTTATTTGTACATACATGAGCTTTATTGATAAGCTTTTCTAAAGCTCGTAAATTATAAAGTTCTCTCAAAGTTTATTTTGAACAATCATTTATATGCTGCCAATCACCTTTTAATTCTTATCAAAAGTTACAGCAGACGAATGTTTGTGAGGTGGGTTTGTTTAATCATCTCACCTTTTTGTATATGATACTGTGTAAGGAATTGAATATAAAAAGGGATATACACTATTGCCTAGACTAATTTGCTTGGAAACGGTTAAACCTAAAAGAATAAAGATTGAAATGGCATCGATTTTATAAAAAATATTTCTAGAAAATAAAACTCGGTGCTTACCGCAAATTTTATAGTCAAAACGTTTTATATAATTTTAAGTCACAATATTTTAATGGTAAGGTGCTGTTATTAATCTTAAATAAAAATAATTTACACCCTTAGGGATCGGCCTTAAAATACATATTATCGTTACGAATTCGTTGAAAATAATTTAGTATTGTGTCGCCTTAAAGTAGCTTATTATTATTTTCAGGATCGATATACTTTTAACATAAATTATGCCCATCATCAGTTTGTTCATTGTAAAACTTCTGTTTTGCACCAAAGCTCATAGCGCCAAATTAATCAAATATATTTAAAGAAATGCTTTGCCTACAATTCCATCGACCCCAAAAATTCTATTTTCTATTGGATGTTCCCATCTAATCGAAAGTTTTCGTAAATTTTATATACGGGTCAGGACTCAAGAAACAAGGTCCAGAAGGTTTATTACAAGGAAATCCATAGCATTGTTGGCTGGAGGCTATAGCCCGAAAGTACCACAGGGGGGAGAGTGTTTTCCCCGGGATGCGTGCGCTTTTGTTCGCTAGCCTTCCTCTTTTTCAATTTACGACAAAATAATTTTTTATAAATGGTATAAATACTTACGAAAAATAATTGTAGTAGCGTGGCGAAATTCTGCTAAAACGTTTCGCTAACGAGGAAATACTATACATACTATCATCCATTCAAAAGTATCTAACCTTATTCTTAACAGTATCGCTTGATTTCAACACTTTAAAGCACGTCGAAAAATATTTTAATATAATTTTTTAATAATCTCTGGAACTGTACTTAATTTATCTGTGTTGGAAGAGATTAACTGATACATGCCTAATACAGTATACCCGTGGGAGATCCCAAGCACTTTTTTTCGCTTATCAGAATGCCAAAATCAACAAAGTGACTCCACTGCTTAACGATGCTGCACTGGTTATTGATAAATTCAACGTTACTTACAGACTTTAAACATATCACAAAATGGTGAAAATGCCCTCATGACATTTTTATACTTCTACATACTTGGCTCTATCAATCTTTACTAGTTGTACCGACGTAATATAACACGATAATGTTACCTCCGGCATGTTTATTTCTTATTGTTGTGTTAAATATTCTTAAACCTTCAATATTTAATTTAATTTAAGTGCATAAAATAAGCAGATGGATTTTATGAGCATATGTTATTTACTTACTTCTACTATTTGTTATTGCTACTACTTGTTTTTGGGTATAAAATTATTCTTTTTTATATTTATCATTTATAGTTTTGTACCTTTATAGGTTATTTATATGTATATTAGTGTATAACTCTTTTACAGAGAATACGAAAAATTAATTAATAAGATTTTATTTCAGATGTAAGCTTAACTGTCGAGTTAACCAAATTAATTTCATGCCAATATTAATTTCCAAAGTTATGAAGTCTGCGTATAGGGAGTGAACCTAAAGCTTTTATTTTGATAAATCGTAGCCATGGTTGATGTTGAGCGTAAATTAATACGTCCGTACGACAAGATGTAGCAATGCGAGGTCACCATTGGAGATGGCGCTAGTGTGGTCAGCGGTCATGTGTATGAAATGACAGATTGTTTTAAGGATGCATTAAAAAGTTCATTAATATGGTGGTTGGAGTGTTAAGAAGTTCAATGAATTGAGAAATAGAAATACAAAAGTAATTAGGAATAACAAAGATTTGGTTGTTTATCACCTCAACTTATTTCAAATGGTATTTGGTGGTACTTGACAAGGTTAAACGCAACGTTCGTTATAATCTACGCGTTCATAGATGGCGGTAATTTAATTATTTTATTAAAATTCGCATTTGGCAAGTTATGCTTTACAATATTAAGGCGATGTTATACGTCGTGTAATATTTTAAAATGAGCCGCTATCAATAACAACCCTTACGTAGATGGCGATAAGGTTTAATTTCCCGCTTAACACCATCCGCCTGTTTTGATTTATACAAGAAAAAAACATGGCCAAAAAGTGCCTTTTATTTTTTTTGTGGATGTTCAGGCATAAATATTTAATTTTTTTCCGATCATTTAATAAATAAAATAATAACCGAAAATGGGTTCGTAAGTAGGAGATTTTGAACTTTAAAGAAGTTTTCATAGGCCTTATACATTATTTTTTTTGCGCTTAAAAAGACTTAGAGAAAAAGACTTAAAAAGAGAGAGAGAAGAATACTAAAAGTTTCACTTCCGTCGTGCGTAGGCTTGCCACACACTGTATTTTTTTTAATAGTTTTTAGTATTTTTTTTCATCGTTTTTCATGTTCGACAATAAAATATTAAAGTTAACAAATATTAAAAAATAATACAAATATGAAATTTAAAAGGTTATTTTCTATACTTTTCAAAATATTTATATACAGGACATATAAAATACCTCGTAAATAAATATCTCGTTCAAATTTTGTATAAACATGCAACACGTAAATAACCTTCTTTGGGTGAATAAAAAATGTAAAGATCTTTTTGTGAACTATTTTATGGTTATTAAATGCCAGTTTATATTTAATGTATCCATTAGTAAGGTTTTTGCGTACGCGTTGTTTATCAGTTATATTAAATATTTACCGCGTTTAATTAAGGCGATGACTACGTCGTGTAGTATTTTAAATTAAGCCGCTATCAATAACAACCCTTACGTAGATGGCGATAAGGTTTAAATTCCCGCTTAACACCATCCGCCTGATTTGATTTATGCAAGAAAAAAATTTGGCCAAAAGTGCCTTTTATTTTATTTTGTTGATGTTCAGGCATAAATATTTATTTTTTTTTCTATCGTTTTATAAATAACTTAATTTGCTACATTATACAATAAAATCATAACCGAAAACGGGTTCGTAAGTAGGAGATTTTGAACTTTAAAGCAGTTTTCATAGGCCTTTACATTTTTTTGGGCTTGTAAAAAGACCTATCTAAAAAATACTCGATTATTTCAAAGGCCAAGATGTATTCTACTCGCAGTATTTAATTAAAGCATCTGAAAAATTTCTAGGCGACCAAATTTTCAAACCAAAAACACATGATTTTGCATTACTACGTATGACATCGCCTTAATATGAATTATTTGTTTGCGCCCGAACGTACCCAGTATGAATATAAATAAATAGTTTTATGCGTGTAAAAACACAATTCTTTCAAGAAAGGCAAAATACAATATTGTACGGATGATTCAAACCAATATTGTATTTATATGCCATTATTGAAAGAATTGAGTTTTGTTGGCGGATTTGTCAGCCCACTTACTGCATGGCGGGCCGGATCGGGAGAGCCTGGTTGAGGGAGACCATTTGATCTCTTCTGCAAGACTCTCCCGACCCATTGCTCTGCACCTCAGTGGGAGGGATGGATTCATACGCCAGCACTCATTGACCCACTGACCCCCAGAATCCTAGACAACCCTCATACTTTTTCCTTCGCAGAACTTCCCTACATTCCTTTCATTAAAGATACACTCCACACAGAATCCTCAAAGTTAACATGTTTGGAGCCAATGTGGCATAATATAAACATAGGTTTATAATATTAACATAGGATATTATGAATGTGGATGAAGCATGAAGTATTATGCGTTAGAATACTTATGAATTTGAGAATATATAAAACTATAATATTGGTCGTGTGCATAATTAGTTATACAGAATGCAATATTATTGTCTTAGTACCTTCAGTATTCATTGGACTAATATGGAAACTTCTTTCCATACCACGATACCTTTAGAGTACGTGTCTCCATTTGTTGACTAAGAAACATTATCGTAGCATACAGAAGAATTGAACAGTAAATAACTCGGTATTAAAAGGTAGCAGAGATGTGCTTTATTTCAAATAAATCCATTTCAAATGGAAATGCAAAATGCAAAATGGGTATTTTCCATTTTGCATTTTAAATGCTTTTCTCAATGCATTTTCCATTTTAAATGCTTTTTTGCAACATTCTTCCTGTTATATCCACTCATCTTTTTATCATAGGCCCCGTATATCAGTCGGTCCTCAACCTCGCTATGAGAGATAATTTACGTCTGTCAAGTTGCTCCCTGGTAGGAGCCCTGGCAATTAAGTGATACCATTAAAAACAAATACAGATTCAAATAGTGAACACGGGGCCATGACGCTGTAATATTAAATTTTAGATAGCAGTTTTTATTTTTTACGTTGCCAACATTAGTCCCGCGCAATTTTTTTGTGTTTTCAATGGTTTCATAATCTGTGGTCGTGGTGTTTTTGGATTTACGATCATGTAAGTACTGTAATTAATATTATTATATCTCACATCGAACTATCTACCTATGCACGCTTCCTAAAAAAAAACCAGTATATTATGCTAGAATTGTAGAATGTTATGTTAGTATATTCAGTAGTTTAAGAATATACAAGTGAAGATGGATTTAGATGGATAATTTGTATGGCATTGCTTATCTTATTTCATTATATACCTAAATATATGTACGAACTGCATTTTAACGAAATATATTTTTCTTTCAGGGATGTGAGAGATATCACAATACATTACCACAAAAAATGAAGTATTTCCTAGCACCTAGAAGCATGGTCGTTACTACAAGTACAATTTGCGCTACAGTGTCGTATCCATTTTTTTCAATGAAGTGGACACCTAAAGAACAGAAGGACAGAGTCCGTTCGGTGTTTTTACTACAAATAAGGAAATTAAAAGAAAGTACCAAAAAATGTTATGTAAATCCACAAAGTGGAACTAATAGTCTTGTTCAGGATGAATCTTATTTTTTTCGAAGATAATGAAGATTCATCTGATTCTGCCGCAGCAACAGCAGGAACTACGGATTTAGAAGCCTTGCAATACCTTCAAGACAAATGAACCGATTTTCAAATGATTTCATCAATTTCGATTTCATCAAATGCAATACTTTTCTTCCGAGTTCAGCACCAGTTGAATATCTCTTTTCAAATGAGTGATGATGTTTTTGAGAAGCTCATTCTTCTAAAATCTAATAATGGCTAAGGCTACATAATACCTACAGAATATAGAATATATATTGGTTTTCTCAAAGTTGTATTATATTATCTGTGGGTTTTCTAGTGCGCCTGCTTGGAGTTTTCTGTGAGAATCTATGGACAAATGATGGGTGCGCACTAGAAAACAACATTTTATATTGTCTGATTGTCTCACTGTCCTGTATTTCTTTATTGTTCACTGGTGGATGTCCCCTCACTAGAGGGTTACTACACAAATGATGATGGCCTTAAGAAAAAAATCATTAAAAATGACAATATTTAGTTAATAATAGATTCTATTATATTCCACTCAAATTCAATTGTTATTTTCACAGTACATATCAGTATGTATGATTTGTTATTCCACAAGTTGTTCTACATTGATGTCCATTATTAAATGAAAAAAATTGTTTAAAAATTCAATAATTATTTTAATCCTGAGAAACCATTTTGCATTTTTAATGCATTTTGAAAATAGGTATTTTGCATTTTGCATTTGAAATGGTTTTCTAAAAACCATTTTGCATTTTGCATTTTCAAATGGAAAAGTTTTGACCCATTTCCATTTTGCATTTCAAATGGTTTTGGGTACCCATTTTGCACATCTCTGAAAGGTAGGCATATTCTTGAAAATACTGCGCGTCACAAAACATATTAAAAATCTTTTAGAACCTATGAATTGTTCAAACCGGCGGCGCGCCGGTGTCCCGCAATAACATTTTTGCAGGTATTTCAGGGTGGCCACGAGTCTACGTGTAGTTTTGAAACCAATTTTGATTTTGTTCCTTTGGCAGTCGAATGTTTTACCTCCCCATTCGGTGTTTTATAAAGGAAAGTTATATGTCGGGATAGAGCTTACGGAAGAGTGGGTCTTCTTCTCTGCAACGAGGGATTAATGTACCCAGTGGGCTTGTTCAACTTCAATATAATTTATTCTAGATATATTTTTAAATTTTTTATGAGTAGGTACAATTAATATAATTAAGACCAAAGTTTTATAGGTTTGATCAGCCACATTCATGAAAGTTAGGCGAACATGCCACTTCGGTTAAATCATGCCACTTTTTCTAATTTTTTGATTGCAAATTATACAGGGTTTTCCAATAAGAGGTGTCATTTTGATATTCAAATGGTTTCGTTGCTTGTGTGGCACGTAGCGCCGTCTTGTTGAAACTAAACATTGTCCAGATCAATAAAATCCAATTCCGGCCATAAAAAATCATTAATAATCTCTCGATAGTGATCCATTCAACGTAACTGTTGCTCTAGCCTCATTTTCGAAAAAGTAAGGTCCAATGACTCCGCCGGACCATAAACCGCACCAAACAGTCACACGTTAAGGATAAAGAAGCTTTTCAACAATAATTCTTGGGTTTTCCGAGCCCCAGATGCGACAATTTTGCTTGTTGACGAAGCCACCGAGGTGGAAATGGGTTTCATCACTCAAGATGATTTGCATTTGATTCACTCAAGTGAATTTAAATAATTTCAATGCGTTGTTGAAGCGTGTATCGTTCCATTTTTATTAATGGCGTAGTTTCTACTCGTCCGAAATAGCGGGCTATTCAAAATAACACCTTTTATTGGAAAACCCTGTACCACGTTCTCATGCTTGTAAATGCTTAAAACATTTTTTAAACCAATATAAAGTGCTATAATGATATGCTTAGTATAATATGTATCATGTTGATATGGATCAATCAGGTAAGGTTAGGGTATATATAAAATCATAGATAGGTAGATAAGAAATAAGTTTTTTTTCATAATAGTGTCAGGATGACATAATAGTGCCAATAACTCCGAATTAAATATTGTCAAAATTAGACTTGAAAGAAGTACACATAAAAGGAATGATTATACCTACCGAAATTACACAAATAATTTTTTTATTGATTTAGAGCGTTTAAATGTGTGATAAACAAATTTTATATTTGAATACCAACAAACTTTTGACGTGTATAATTCTACTTGTAATTTCATCCTTGTATAATACTGTCCTTACGGAATTCAGTATGTATGACATTCACTTGGTAGTCGTACTCTTGAATAATACGTAGTCATGCGTCATTCCTTGTACATGATATCAACCTTTTTCAAACCTAATATAAAAGAGAAAGTAATTCACCTTAAAGAGGGATTAAAGGGATAAGTTTTAGAATCAGAAACTTATTCGGATTAGAGCAAATTTAATAGTATTTTCGACAAGTACACAAAAATTCAGACAACCAACTACATGAGCGACATTGTTTAAAGAAATGCAGTGAAAATTGATAAAAAAATGTAAGTTGAAAATGTCAACTGCGCTTAAATATGGTTGACCGCAGTAGAACTACCCTTGTAAATTTTTAAAGTCCGGTCTCGGTACATAAATCTACCCGCCCTCTCTCCCACCTCCCTTGCAGACCCGGCCCGGGGCAGTGCCGCTAGGAGTCGACAGAGGGCGGAGGTTTGATGGCAATGCGGTGAATCCGGCGCGCGAGGACTCATCATCCATTCTGCACGACATTTACAAACGGACCAACTATCTGGCAAGTACCGGAAACTCAGCAAAAGGTAGAAAGTAACAAAAAATAGTTCTAGTTAAAAAATGGGAGGTTCTTTGCTGAACGAGATGTGACGGCCCACAATCAGCTCGCTGCGAATAATACATTTCTCGACGGCTTTGGTTCATAATTATAATCAACCAACGAAAATCTGTGAAAAATCACGTCATTTATTATGATAGTAAGAATTGTGAATTATCATATTTTTTTAACGTTAACTAATCCTTTTATTTCTATTAAAATTTTTTGTGAATATTTTTTCTTCAAGAGAGTTATCAAAAATTAGGTCTGGATTCTTGACTCAGTTCCAATTTAAAAAATGACAGCTAAAATAATTTTCTGTTATTAAATATTATGTAACAGGTAAGTACTTTATGGATTTAAAAAAAAAATAATTAAAATCAAATTTAATAATATAATTAGTATTTTTTGGTTTTTGTTATTGTTACAGCTGTATCGGCTTTCAAGGCCATTTTAAAACTGTCACAGTTTGTGAGTTGTCACAGCTTGTGAGTTGTCACAGTTTGTGAGTTGTCACAGTTTGTGAGTTGTCACAATTTGTGAGTTGTCACAGTTGTCAGATGGGAGTTCTACGAATTAAAAACAAAAACAATAAATACTTTATTGCTTGTCTGAATTCTTGACACAATCAGTTCTAGTTCATTAGTAATAGAGTTAGTATGTTTAATGATTACAAACTAATATATTTTCATAGTTTACAAAATCATACATTTATAGAAAAATACAGTTTGTAAACTCACACAGTTTACTAACTTTTACATTTACCGACAAATATAGTTTGTAATGTAGTTGTTTAGTTTATAAACAAATACATGCACAGACAAATACAGATTGTAAACTCATATAATTTACACACATTCTGTCAATTATGTATATAGTAGTCACCATCACTAAAATGGTTACCTTAAAGTTCAGTTAGTTATTCTGGTTCTGGTTAGTTATTTTTAACCAATATCTGTAAAGATCGACAAGAATTAAACTCATCGATCAAAACGATCGGTTCTTCATGATTAGATTATTTTAATGATTTGAAATTTTTGATTAATTCAACCGTCGAGCCTTTCTAATTCTAGAGATGATTAAATTCATAAAGATCTGTCTGTGCATCACTTTTCAAAAATATTAATTGACATTATTTGTGGCATCAATTAGAATATATGTAATGGTTGCCATGTACTTCCCACCGGTGAACTGCCGAGAGACACGACAAATACTTGTCCAGCATTAAAACACTTTTGACTTCTATCGCATTACTCAGTTGATTTTACAACCGTTTGTTCTTGCGCTCTGCAACTCAAACTGTGGAACGCTTTTGGCCATTGTGTATTCCTCTTACTAAAACACCCTCTTATACCTTTCTACTGGTGTCTCATATGGAGTTTAAAAATGAATTTAAAAAAAATTCAAAATGATGGAATGATTCAAGTTCAAGTATCAACATTTAAACCACTAAGAACTACTACTTCTAGCACTAATTTCTGAGTACGTTATTTTTTTATAGTTAAACATCTATTTTAAAATGTCCTTTATAACTTATTTTTTTTTGGTTTGACTGAATATTGAACCTTCCTACCCAGGAAATGGAGTCAAGCATTACAAAAAAACCTTTATATGACCGACATATACTTCGAATATTAGCTACTGTAAGGTCAAAAGTTGACATAATGCATTGTCATCGACAGCAAATCTATCTGCCGAGTTTCAGCTCGATCGATTGTCGGGGAAGTGGGTTTATTTTCACTTCCAGGATTTGTATTAATTCATCAATTCCCAAGTGAAATTTAAATAAATGTATTTGAAAAAAAAATATTTTTTATCAATTTTCATGCACTTTTTTAATTATATTAAAAAATTATCCCTTTAGCTGAAGTGGTGATGTTTTGTAAGTCATTGATTTCCTGTTGATTTTTGAGTTTGACTTTGAATTTCAGGTCTGCTTAAATCTGAACACATGTCTCTCTTACAACATAAAAGTTTACATACTTACTCCTTCATGGACAGAGTTCGCAGAATTTCAGTTAATATTCAACCAAATCATTTGTGAAGAAACGTTTTGATTAAATTGTTTATTCTATTGACTGGTTAGTAATATTATTTCAGATCTACGTAGGTATTCTGGTAATATTAATTATGTTGAAGTAACATAACTATGGTTTGCAATCCCTATACAAAGTTCAAATTGAAATAACACAACTATGGTTTACATTCCCTATAAAACTTTTATAGAGAAGTAAGACAACTATGGTTTGCATTCCCTATACAAAGTTAACATTGAAATAATACAACTATAATTTGCATTGCCTACACAAAGTAAATATTGAAATCACACAACTATGGTTTGCGTATACATTTTTAATGTGGTAATAAAACAACCATGGCTTGCATTCCCTATACAAAGTTTATATAGAAATAACACAACTATAGTTAGCATTCCCTATACAACGTTTATATTGAAATAACAACTATGGTTTGCATTCCCCATACAACGTTTAAACAGTCTTGGTAACAAAATTTTTTAAGGTAGATGTATTTGACAATAATTTGAAATTTCAGAGGGCGTACGAAAATACGAAATAATTAAACTTACTTCTAAAAATGATTGTTAACAAAAATTTTATAGATTTTTTAATAAAGTTGGTTTGGTAGATAATGGAAGATTATACATTTTTATTTTACATGTTTATATTGTTGGTTCCCTGTATTTTAAAACGGAAGTGAATTTTTATTATTAGTTTCGTTGAGTTTTATCAGATGTATTTTTTTTTATCAAATGTAAGTAAAAAGTTGTACTAAACGATATGTTATAGACCCTAATATCTGATGGTATTAATAAATTTATGCCAGCATTTGTAAATTACTGTCATTATCTTATACATAACGCATAGTTAAAGAAATAATTAATCTGTCTGAAGAATGTCATGATAGGCTGAAACCGGTAACGGTAAATAATAAAATAAAAAAAATATTGATAAAGTGTAAAGACAGGGGAACTATTCCCCACCCGGTTAGACAGCGTAGTGAGGTGGGTTAAGTTAGGGGCGGTAGGAAAGGATTTATGAATGCGGGTAGCTTGTTCCACACACGAGCCTATGTACACGAAAACGAATAGAAAGAAACTAGCCTATAATAGAAGAAAATATAATATAAAGGAGACCCAAACGCGATGCCAACTCAGCCACTGACCGGTCATGTTTAATAAGTATCTAATCTACGACTTGATTTTGTTACCCGACCATACAATAATGTTTTTAAGGAAAAACACACACATATACACTAAAGGGGGTGTAAGTAGTTCAAAGACAACCAAAGGGAATACTCACCGCACAAATTTTAACTTACCACAATTCTTTAAATACTCTAATAAAATCCATTGTCGCATACTACATAGGTATATTATAATTTTAGGGAAAAAAACACACATACATCAAGTAAAAGTAAAAATCTCTACTGGAAAAAAATCACACATTTGAGACGATTAAATGCGACGCTTTTTATATTCTACGCGTCCATAGATGTATATGATGTCCATAGGTATCACTTTAACAAATTATTTGTTTGCGCCTGTACATACGCAATATGAATACGAATAGATAGTTTTAAACAAACACGTTTAAATGCTAAACACACGTAAATATCATTTAAACGTGTTTTGGCAATGATCTAACAGCTAGTTACGAAATCAGTGTAAGGGGTTCACACGTGGAAACTCATAAATTATTCAGAAAACATACTGAATTGCTTGGTACAAAGTATGGCTCCCCTTCGAACACTTTTAGCCACGTTGTGTTGAACAGAAGAGATTTCGGTTCCCACCGTAGTCGACTGAATGGCTGTAAATATGGTGAAAATTAAAATAATAAATAAAAATAAAAATGGTTTTATAAAACAATAGTATTTGGTTAAACTTACTTGTTGCACTAACTTCTGGTCCAAAAACTGTGTAGGTTTTCTGGTTTGCTAATAGCTTGAGATTTTTCTCCGCATCTGAAAAAAAAAGCTTTTAAAAGAAATTGCTGGCATCTGTTGTAAAATGTTTTAAGTTTTAGCAAAGACCCAAACCAACCGACGGAAAAACCCTGCTTTCTCTTGTGCGAGTTTTCACTAGAAGTTTAAAATTTGAGGGTTTGAGAGTTTTCCGGCAGAGCTTTTGTTGGAATTAAAGACATCTACCGATGAATTTCAGAATTATAATATAAAAACTATGAAAATTACACACCATGTTCATATCAGGTGTGATTTTGCAAATAATTTTCACAGAGGGCTAATGTGGCAGTATTATTTACAAAAAAAGTTTTTTTTTAATATCTTAGGGTGTTTTATAAAAGATTTAAGAAGATGATTATTTATAAATGTGGGGATTACATTAATGTAGCCTGGGTGTCACTGACATAAACAGTAAGCTAGAGGAACGACAGTTAAGATGGTATGGGTACATAAGACGGAGACCACCAGACCACACTGTGAAGCAGGCAATGTCTATAGAGCTTCAAAGACAGTCATCCAGAGGTAGACCAAAGAACTCCTGGATGACCCAATGCTCCAAAATCCTACAAAGAAACGGCCTAGATGAAAGCGACACTCAGAACTGAAGAAGCTATAACCTGAGAACGAGAAGAGCCGACCCCAACAGCCTACCTAGGCAATGAGTTGGGATAGTGCTAGGAAGAAGAAGAAAGAAGAAGAGGATTACATATAGACATTTTTGGATTATTGAAAACATTGGGAAATAAATATAAAAAGCGGATATTTATAATTAGATGCCTACAGTAATCACAATGATAATAATTTTTTGTGAACATTTGTAAACATTGAAAATAAATTATAAATGTACATTTTACATCATTATTAGATGCTTACCTAAATGGCATTAATAAATGTGTTTTTGGATATTTGAAAACATTATAAAATAAAGTAAAAAAATGCACATTTATGATTAGATGCCTACCGTAATCAGAATTAAAGATATAATATTTTGGATTTTTGAAAACTTTGTATGATAAAGTAAAAAATTCATATTTATGATTACTGCAAGATGCCACCGTAATCGAAATTATGGATATTTTGTCGGATTTTTGAAAACTTTGAAAAATAAAATAAAAAATGCGCGCAAAATTATGGATATGTTTTTTGTATTTTTTAAAAGATTTTTGAAAACATCACAAAACAAAGTAAAAAATGCATATTTAGGATTAGATGCCTACCGTTAACACAATGATCGACATTTTTTTTGTATTTATAAAACATAATAAAAAAAAGTTTAAAAAAAAGCATTTCACATTGAAATCTCTGATAAAATTAAATTACAAAAAAAAATTACGATGCTGTAAAATAATTTAATTAAATAAGTATTCCATTAGTCTACATTTCATGTTAATTACGAAAAAAAAGTGGGTGTGTCAAGCCTACGCAAGACAGAAGTGAAACTTCTAGTTTCAGCTGATGCTTGGCGTGGCGCAGTTCGCTGGTGTCTGAGAGAGAGGAAAGAAGAGAAGAGAGAGAACGTTCGTGAGCGGCTCCCCCACCTCAATAAGGTTTCACTTCAAAAATGCCACAGCCGAGAATCGAACCTCGCTTAACTGATTGAAAGCCAACCACGCTGAGCACCAACTGTAAGCAAAGCCGCATAAATTGATTATATTATGTAGGTTCTGAAAATATGAGAGCTTGTTATGTTTTATAATGTTACCTACATCACACCCAAAATATAATATATTTTTAAAAATAATGTACAATGTACAGAAATAGAATCCCACACAAGATCGCGTAGTGCGCTCTAGCGAACGGATATTTTATCAGAGGGAGATAGTTTTAATTTTTTTTTCTGTAAATTATTACATATTATCAAAATAAATAAATTAATTAAATAAATGTAATACAATTATCATAATATACGGATTAGATAATAATTTTAATCCAACACAATAACGCAAAGCGCGCTCTAGCGGAGTAATGTTTTATCACAGTGAGATAAGTGTTTTTATTATTTTGCAATATTATTTTCTTTTAAAAAATGTTCTGACCTACTAAAAAATAAGATATTGAATGAAAAAGGCGTTAAAAACAAAAAAATAATGTGCGATGGCCGAGAATCGAACTCGGA
The DNA here is from genome assembly GCF_061612785.1 of Hesperophylax consimilis. NCBI lineage: Eukaryota > Metazoa > Arthropoda > Insecta > Trichoptera > Limnephilidae > Hesperophylax > Hesperophylax consimilis. The sequence goes on along the minus strand of NC_142849.1, from coordinate 23,503,081 downwards.
TCAACTGCTTGGAAGGCAACTATGCTGACCATTACACCACCAACGCCAGTTGTCGGGATGAGCTAAGAAGCATTTATATGTTACTTCAAAACTTTGACTAGATCAAATGAACTTTAATCGGTGGTGGGGGTACCCGCATTTTCGTTTCGGTCATGAGTCGGTTTTACTCCGGTCCTCGAAATTGCATGACGCGCGTAAAGAAGTTTCACTTCAAAAACATTTTCGTTTATCCGCCCTCAAGTGGCACGATGCTAAGGCCGGAATTAATTTGTACATAAAGGTCGTGGACATCGTGGTCACAGTAGTTAGCTCCCGCCCTAATGCCAGCCGCCATCCGCCCAACACCCGTTCCCCGCCCAAGGGCATTATAATGCCGCCCTTGGCCGAGAAACTGTTATTATATTGAGATGATAATAGAATGTAAGAATATTAAGGTACAGGTTAAATTCTCACATTTACGTGATATTAGTTTTATTTTTGACTGAGAATGTTCCGTTTCAAGATGGTGGCCGTTTTCATGGTTCAGTAGAGATTTTTTTCTCATACGTGAAATCGCAGTGTTAATACGGACTTTCTTTTTTCAATTGTATAAGTTCTTATTTGAAACAATAAAAAGTTACATGTAATGAATGCGTGGTTTAAAATTTACTAAATAAATCGATTGATTTCAGAAGAAATTTAGGTATTGATTTGATGGCTACACCGTTCACAGATTACTATGTCTAGTGGTATTTAAATACTTAAAATCTGAAAGACCATTCGAATAGCATCTTGTTTCATGTTTATGTAATTTGATTTAGAGGTGAATTAGTTAAGATGTACTTAAAACGTAACGTAAGACAAGAAATTGACGTAAATAATATAAAGTAATCTTTCCAGTACAGCATCTATGTTCTATTTTAAGATAGTGAAATACTTTTCAACTCTATGTTATCTAAAATATTTTTCTCTTATCTAATATTTTTAATATGATACCGCACAAGATTGCCGACTGCTCCCAACCGTCTGGAGATAGTGAGACTATGGTAAGCTCAATTAGGGTATGTTATTAGGCTGAAGGTAGTAGGGAGGGGAAAGAGATGGGGAGGAGGAAGGTGAAGAAGTACCCGGCTATTCAGATTTGGTCACCATAAAACGGTCAAAGCCATTTCAAGCAACGTTTCAATTCTGAGTGGTGATCTTACATCTTCCACGTGAACATGCCGAAAATATAATTTATATTATTTCAAATGAGTAACTTGTGAAATAAAACAAACTAATCAATTTAATTTACTTGCGCACTCCGGGATTTGAATCCGCGGCCTCCAGCTTGCTAGTCAAGAGCCTTACCCCTCAACCACCGAGGCCGTCAAATTTTAATATGTTGCGTTAGTAACATTTAAGAAAACTCATTTAAAAATGCGATGAAACTCGTAAATTACTAAGAACATTGACAGAACACATATTACCCTTAATTTGGTTCAAACGCAAATGATTTATTTATTTATTTTTTTTTTTTTAAAGAAAGACAAACATTCCCGGGTTACAAATAACCTGATAATATTTTAAAAATCTCCTACTACCACCACAGTAAGCTGAAAATGTTGCTTGTGTTGTGTTGGAGGACTTAGCCAGCCGAGGAATTGAACACTCTACCCCTGGGTGGGACCCAAACGCGATGTCAACTCGGCCACCGACCCGGTCAAATACATTTCACAATATTATTTTAAATTGTGAAATTGCCGGCTCTCAACATAAGATTTCCTGACCAAACAGGCATAGTACGGTTTTAAATAGCATTCCGTTGAGTTACGTTATCAATGTTACTAGCGCAGATCCGTTACATATTACAGGATAGTCTGAATTCTTGACATATTAATTCTAACTAGCAGTTAAAAACCCGCTCCGCGGGTTTTTTTCTGCTAGGCCCTGCGGGCGGCTCTTGCTTGGGCTTCGCCCATTTTACGTGACATTAACAACAGTTACATTTAATAGATAGATATTAGAACATTCACAGAGAGAGGGTGAGTATAATATATATTGTTAAAACACGGAACAGGAAGGAGTTAATTAATAATAACATTCTAAATTTACCCATAATAAGAATGACAGTTGTTTGAATAAATGAAATTTTACGTATTTGTGATGGATTATTTCAAATGAAACACTATTATTGACTACATGTCTACAACTGATATTAACTGTTATCTTAGGTACCTAATATAACTAGCTCATAGGAGACTTGCAGTGCTTAAATATGTGTTACAACCGTCAATGTCTATAAGTTGAATCAATATCGTTTAGTTTGTCACAATTAAAGATAGTTTTAACAAAGTTGACTTAAATAATAGATTATTACATATTGATTAATTGTACCCGTGTTTATGAATAAAAGGAGGATAATTGTGCGATGACGGCCGGCGTGGTCTAGTGGTATACGCTTTTGACTACAGATCCGAAGGTCGCGGGTTCGAACCCGGCGTGCGCAAATAAATTTTATTTGATTAATTTGTGTTATTTCACAATTAATTAATTAAAAATAATATATAGTATATTTGCGGCACGTTCCAGAGTGGAAGATACTCTCAGTATCGCCCTGGTGTAAGACCACCATTCAGAATTGAAACGTTGCTTGAAATGGCTTTAGCCGTGTTTGGTGACCAGATCTGAATAGCTAGGTACTTCCCCACCTTCCTCTTCCCCATCTCCCTCCCCTCCCCAATACCCTCAGCCTCACAACATACCCCAATTGGGGATGCCATAGTCTAACTGGCTCAAGACGGGAGAAGTTGGGACTCTTGTGCGGTAATACTGTAAAAAAAAAAAAAAAAGTCGGTTTAATTAAAAGGTGTTAATTTTACTCCAACTGGTGGTAATTCTTTACCTACAACTGTTACTGTATCTAATAAAGTTTAAAGCTAGATTATATATACACCTTCATCAGGAGAGTAAAAATCTATATATAAAGGTAGATTATTACAATATAGCGCCCCTGAGGTGATATCTCACAAAAGCGGCGCTATGCAAATTGTCCAATAAATAAATAAATATAATGTTTACATTTTATTGTGTATACACCGAAGTCAAAAATTAAATATAGATTGCAATTGGGAAAGAAGAAGTGGAAGGAGGGGGGAGGAGTAAGAGTAGGCTGGGTTTATAATAATTAGGAATTACAATATCGTTAGACGGGAAAGACCAGTTGAGTGGGAAAATATTTAAAAGAGAGTTTATAAAAAAATTCTTGTTAATTATATCTGCTTTTATATTAATATGTTTCCTCATTTCTAAAATTTCAAAATTATTTATAGTGAAGTATTTTAAGACCTGAAAAAAACAAATAGCATATAACCATAAAACAATATATTCATAAGACAAATAGCATTTAATAACGGTTATTCTAATAAATTGATAGTTGAAATACTAAATAAAAAAATTAAACACATTCTCTTCAAACGGTCTTTCTAAAGATAGAAATAAACAATGGCGTAGAATTCTGTTTATGGATAACGATACTTCTAAAATTATATATATATATAAACAATCCTGGTACCATTCAACTGGCGTTTTACACTAATAACAATGAAGAAATATATTCTTAATAATAATGATAGCAAAATTCAAACAAAGAAAACAGGAGTTTAAAAACTCAATTGAGATGATTGTAATTTCTTTTACAAAGGTAGAACCAATAGAAACTTTGAAGTCAGAACTAAAGAATATCGCAGGGCTATAAATGGAAATAGTGAATCTGAGTTTGCAAATAATCTTTTAAATAATGATCACACTTTCGATAAAAATTCAGGTCTTAAAATACTTCACTCAGGATATAAAGCATCGCAAATAAATAATTTTGCAATTTTAGAAATTAGAAAACATGCCAATATAAAATCAGATATAATTAATAAGAAAAAAAAATATAAAAAATAATGATAAATGCCATTACAAAGTGATAAGCTTCCAGAAGAAATCTTCTTATAAAACGCTTGTTAATGGTAAGTAGTCAAGTATTGTTAGCTGCATATTTAAATATTCGCGCCAGGCATTTGGTTCGTTTTTAAACCGCCAGAGGTGCGCTCTGTCGGCCATCTTGAAGAAACGCGTGAATTTTTATAAACGTCAAACATAATCACGTAACTGTGGAGAATTTTCATTGTAATGTAATTAATCCAATGGATTATGAACTTTCTAAAACATATTTTCTTCGATATTATCCAAAAATTATATGAGCAGAAACGATGCTTATGAAGAAATCTCGTATTATTATGAGGCGATCCTATTTTAGTATGGAATTGTGTCTTAATATTCAAGTTACCCGAAACAGACAATTTAAATTTGACCAATCAGAGGGCCTACACCGTCCAGACGCTGGGACAATAATACTATCAGATTTTGAAAATGACAAATATAATCTTTAATAAATGATAAATGTTACATTATCATCATTTTTTGTAACAAATAGAGACAACGATGTCTTCACTGGGATCTATCGTGCTGAGGATTCCATTTGCATATAATTAAAATTTAGAAATAAAAAATGTTATGAAGTAATTATAAATATATTGTATAGTGTTTTTTCTGAAATAATTATGAATATATTATGTGGTTTCGATTTCAGTCTGTCTTTGATGTCAGTATATTTTTATTTGAGATTTTAATGTTATGAATGACTGTGGAATTTTGTTTTAGAGATTAGTACCGTACTATGGGAAACTTTTTTGGCCCAAATGTTAGTTTACAATACCTAACCTAACCTGTATTTTATCGTTTGCTTGAATTTTCGATACAATCAGTTCAAATTTTTTTAAATGACAAATTAATTCAAAATATATCCGAGTTCATTAAAATACAGTTACCCAGGCAGACAAACAGACCAAAAATCCAAATAAGTATTTTTAATTGCATTGTGCCAATAAATGTGCACCGAATTGTAATGTATAATTTGGTTGGGGAGTCCTCGTAATTTTAGTCAATTATTTCACATAGTTACCTTTAAACCGTCAGTATTCTCATTAATTTCATTTCCCAAGATGACAGCGTTATTTCTCGTCACTTATTGTGTTTCATCTAAGGCTCCGGCGGGGGGAAGGTAAGATGGTATGAAGGTAATGGTACAACCCGAAGGCTGTTGAATAATTAAACTTCTGACAGGTGAAACGCCGAGACGTGGCGCACCCGCCCGCCACCCTCTTAGGGGATTCCCTTTACACGCCAAAGTGACTCGAATGAGAGCAGAAAAACATACATGAAGGAAAAATTTGATAAAAAGCAAGCTTATTTTGACTTTTCCGAAGTGTTATTTTAGAGAAACAACTTTCTGTAAAAAATATGTCGCATTTAACACATCAAAGTTTTTATCTGTTTCGTGGTAAGAAGGTATAACGTTGCTTAAAATGCTGTGTATATACATGCGAGCTGAAACACGAGCCGAGCTTCGAATTATGGGAAAGGAACGAAGCAACAGCAAATGGCGCGAAACGCCGTTTGCAGTTGCTTCGTTTCTTTCCCATAATTCGAGACTCGACTTTTCGTTCGCAAATGTTTACGCAGCATTAAGTAGGCGAAGTCACTATTTGAAGCAATGTAAAGTGAAGCCAATTGCCCGCTCCCGCTAGGCAAATTTTCAGCGACCTTTTCTCATAGAAGAAAGATTGTTAGTGACCTTGAGGTATGAATTTGACAAAAACCACTTATGTTTCATTTTGTTAGTAAGTATCAAAAAGTATCAAAACATTTAAATACCGTATAATACTCAACAGACAATAATTGTCCATTGTCAGCCAGTTCTACTTCACGTGAATATGTCAACCCAACTGATCGCGTCGCTGAAGTCACATGTCACTGGTCGCGTGTTATTTGTCACTTCCAAGCGATGAAGATCATTTAATTTTTGACCGCTTTGCGTGCTCATCAAATTCGCCCACGTAAAACGCAGCATAAGTGCCAAATCGCAACATTTCAGGAGCGTGAAAATACAGGGTTTTCCAATAAGAGGTGTTATTTTGAATAGCCCGTTATATCGGTAGATGTTACTTAAGAAGCTGTTATTTTTTAACATTTGACAAATAAAAACTAGGTTATTAATAAAAATGGAACGATACACGCTTCAAAAACGCATAAAAATTATTTAAATTCACTTGAGTGAATCAAATGTAAATCATTTTGAGTGATGAGGCCCATTTCCACCTCGGTGGCTTCGTCAAAAAGCAAAATTGTCGCATTTGGGGCTCGGAAAACCCAAGAGTTATTGTTGAAAAGCCTCTCTTTCCTCAACGTGTGACTGTTTGGTGCGGTTTATGGTCCAGCGGAGTCATTGAACCTTACTTTTTGAAAATGAGGCTGGAGCAACAGTTACGGTAAATGGATTGCGCTATCGAGAGATGATTAATGATTTTTTTATAGCCGGAATTGGATGATATTGATCTGGATAACGTTTACTTTCAACAAAACGGCGCGACGTGCCACACAAGCAATGAAACCATTGATCTTTTACGATTAAATAGATGATATAACTAATAAGGCTTTAAAGATTCTTGGCTTCCTTTGTAGAACCCTAACTGATTTTAAGTCATTGGATTGCATGAAAACACTCTACATTTCACTAGTTAGAAGCCAAGTGGAATATAATTCACCTATTTGGTCTCCTTTCTATAAAGTACACTCTAACAAATTAGAACGGGTTCAACACAAATTTCTTAGGTACTTAAATTTCAAGCTTAAAATTCCAATAGAAAACATTAATTATGTAAATTTGATGAATGGACTTAATTTAATTACGCTGTCTGACAGAAGAACCATTTCAGACCTAATTTTATTATACAGAGTCATGAACAACCTTATTGACAGCCCTGCCATCGTTGCTGCTATTAAACTCTATGTACCGACAAGAAATACTAGACAAAATACAACATTCTTTTGCGACACATATAAAACCAACTATCAGTCAAACTCACTTACCAATAGGATGCATGATTTGGGCAACAAGTTTGGTGGTATTATAGATATATTCCATGATTCCCTTTATAATCTTAAATTCAAATTAAACCAACACTTTGTGGAATCATACAAATTATTGTAATAGATTTAACGATTAGATATGTTATTGTAATGTTTTATATTATATTTTGTTCTTTGTTATTGTTAAATATTATGTTGTTTAAAATGTTTCTTTACGCCATATTCTTCAAAAACTACTTGTATATTTTTTTAAAATTCTTCACTTTTATAACTCTTAGTATAAATTCTAACTCGATAACTTATGTAAAACTTATTTATAATCTATGTAAAAGCCCCTATGGGCGTATAACAACAACAATAAACAATAAACAATAAACAATAAAATAACACCTCTTATTGGAAAACTCTGTAGTTAAAAACTATCGTGTTAATAATAATAAAAAAACGTAACTACCTACTTACTACAAATATTGATTAAAATAAAGGTAGTCAAAACGGTCAATGTTGATGATGACTGCATGAAAACGGGTAATTTCTCCTATTTTTTCTTATGTACACTGCATGACTGTGGAACAAGCTACTAATGTTGCCTTTAAAACCTCACATTTTAGGGGATCTTACAAAAAAGTGGCAAATCCTATCCTAAATCCACCCTTTTAGCCCATCTTACAATGTAGCCCAACATGATAGCGATATAGTACCCCTAGCTGTATTTACTATAGAGACAGGGAGCTATGATGAGGTGGAATATAAAAGAAAACTCTTTCACATATAGGATGTTAACGTTTTCTGGAAGAAATTGGTCGTTTTCCTCGTCTTTCAACCTAACATCATATCTATGAGTTTTTTTTTTTTAAATATGCCTTCATATTAGAGTTGAGAAAATTTTTGTTGAGTGATACAACGAACTTCACAGTGGCCACGTTTTAATTTCTTGCAGAATCTTGCACAATGTTCAATTACTTGCTAATGTTGAATGTTGAAAGAATTATTCGTCATTTTAATTTCCTAGGAGGAGGCGTATAAGAAGTCTAAACTCTTGATGAGATTGAGAGTTTCACTACGATATCACCACTTTGGAAATTTAAACTTGGAAGTTCTTTCTCCAGCCCACCCTTTTTTCTGGATAACACTTTTATTTTGATTTAAAAATAATATGCACCTTGAAATAAATAATAATTTCAATTTTGTGACAAACGAGATCCATCTAAAAAATAAGGATTGGCACTGAGGGGTTGGATGAGCTATTTATTAAGGATAAACAAAACAATTCAGGAACCGTGACCCAAAACTAAATGAATAAGAATATTTCGTCACTATAATAGATCTCTGCTTTTTATATTAAACCGCATAAGAGTACCAACTGCTCTCAATCGTCTGGCGCCAGTGAGACTATGGCATCCCCCAATGGGGTATGTTGTGATGCTGAAGGTAGTGAGAAAGGGAAATAAATGGGGAAGAGGACGGTGGGGAAGTACTTGACTATTCAAGCGACTTTTCAATTTTCAACTGTCGTCTTACACCAGGGTGATACTGAGAGTATCTTCCACTCTGGAACGTGCCGCAAATATGAAATCTTCTGAATAAAGATAAGTATTTAACCAAACACTGATAGGTAAAATGAAAACTTTTGAGTTTTACATCCATAGGAGTATCCCCAAAATGCACTAGACAAATATAGAATATATACGTACAACTGTGACAGTTCGAGCTACGTACTCGTAGCGTAGATGGCTCTAGTGCTAGTAGCTAATAAACTTTACAGAGTTTTCCAAGAGTATATAGGTTCGCCCCTCCAGTTCAGAATAGAGGTGAGCTAGCAGTTAGATTTCTAGCCACAGACAGCTTTTATATATATTTACAGAAAGCATAAAAGAGAAGACGTTAACCTCCAAGCCCCAATTATATATTTTCATTCATACTAGGTCTCTAGTATGAATGAAGACAATATTTAGCATTTTTATTGTGGATACGGTAAAATTTTTAACAAGTCCCATTCAAAAAAACAATCAAACTGACTACTCAGTTTTGTATAAAAAATAGGTTTAATATTAAAAATAATAAAAAAAAATAATTAAAAAAAAAGAAAAAATTCACTTTCTGCTCGAATGATAACGACCTCCGACAGTAGAAGTTCCAGAAAAATAATTTGCGTAAAGTTCAGTGATTTGAGCTTTATGTGTTGACAAATTTCCAGAACTTTGTGCTAGCTTTGAGCTTTTCTCTATAACAGCCTTACATTGGTTGCACAGCCTATTCAGGGAATTCTCTGAATACCAACATATAGAGTAGAACGACAAAAAGTTTTTTTTTTCAATAATATTTTTTTAATAGTGTAAATAACAAATAATACATATTTGCTATCACTTAAGTAATTAATATCAAGCAAGAGATTTTTGGATGTGATTTTTAAATACCAAATTATGAACGTGTTGAAAAAAGTGGAATTCAATATATTTAACATATTAAAAAATCCACTGTAAAAATAATGGCTTTTTCCTTGTCAAAATTTATAATATAACATAACCTGGGCAATGTTTCTTACCGAAAACTTATGATAAATTACAAAATAAATGGCCGTTTTCACTGTTGACAGGTGACAGCCTACTGGCTTACTCCGTCGTTTTCTGAATGGCATTATATAATATTATACTTCATGAGATTTGGTAATTAATTACGCTGGAAAGAGTATTTTTTATCCTAACATCAAGCAGATCTAACGATGAGCCAGGTGTCGTTATAATTTTAGCGTATCGTTATTTATCCTTTTAAGTCAAATAAAACTAGCAATATGGAATTTTGATATATAAATAACGTTTGAACTTTTTGCATTATGAAATTTTCTTCTCACAACGTCACGTCTATCACGAGCTTAGGCGTTTTGAGAAAAATATTCAACAGTAAAAAATATAATCAAGGCCTAATTTTTTCATTCAATATTTCTCAATCGTTCAGTAAAAAAAAACAAAACTTTAACTGTCTCGGACGAGGTCGGGTAATAAATCACATTTGATTACAGTATTCTAAATGCCATTAATCCATTGCTTTTTTATAACAAATTTAAGTTTTTAGTCCCAATTTTAACTGTTTTACTTCCTTTATACTTTATAATTCCTTTATGCATTATTTACTTTCGCATTTTTCTGTTTAACCACGTTATCGAACTAATATTTTTTTCCCCTTTTATCTCTGAAAAAAAATTTGTAAATGTTTATTGGTAGATAATGTGCATTTTCTCCTACTTTTCACATGTGATAATTTTCTTACATAATTTTAATCTTCATATTTACCTAAAAAAATATTTGTAACGGCTTATTCTAATTATTTTTTAGCAGCTGCTATGTTAATCTCTGAAAAATAGTTTCTCCACTTTCAAATTCTCCAATTAATAATTTTCTTTAATAATTATAAAAAAAAAAAACAACATAAAAGCTAGAGTTATATTACCGAAACAGAAGTTTTTGCAGGAAAATTATGTATCAGGATGTGAAAAACCAGGGAAAGAGTTACATTTGAGGGTAGATTAATGTGGAAATTATTTTATTTATTTAGATAAACAGTTTCAAAATTCTAATATAAATCAAATTAACAAACATTTATTATGAGGATAAAGCTCCTTCTTTAGCCAACGTTTCGGACAGAATTACAGTGCCCATCATCAGGGCAAATATTGCTGTCCGAAACTTTGGCTAAATAAGGAGGTAGTACGGGATAATACCCCAAAAATAAATAACAATAAAACTCAAATCATAATATATCAAACTAGAACTGTTCTAAAAAAAAAGGAAAATTCTTTTTTAAAAGTTTTTTCGGTTCTACTAAAAATATCTGCTTCTTCTGCATGTTGTTTACCTGAGCTGTGAATTAATGAAGATTAATTAATTCATGAATTAATTACATGGTAATGGAGAGTTTTTAAACGAATAGGTATTGACATTATTGTTGCAAAAATTTTACGTTGGCGTGACTATATTAGCAACATGAAATGAAATCTCAATTAAAATAGACCTATCTCGACGGGAATTAAGGATTTTAAAAGGAAAAATGACATCAGATATTAATCTCTTGTACGACATCTTTATTAATGTAAGATTTTTACTCAACAGTTGTACGTAGATTATATTTTCCAAATGAATATTTTTTTTATAATTTGCCTAAAATCTGATATAACGAAGAGAACACTTGAAAAAATAATGCTGATTACAGAAATCACCCACATGAAACATCATTGCTTTAACAAAAAACCATCAACGTTAAACTCAATCCAGAGTATAATGTTCACACGTGTAAGTAGTAGGGTGGGCACATTTTTACGGCACATTTCACGTACTCGACTCGCTAAGTATTCCGGGCTCGTCCGCAGCGCGACATGTTTATATTGTTTATTCCAGCGACATCAAACTGTCACAGGAGCTTTGTCACAGAGAACCTGTCGCCCCCAAATCTCCTGATTAACTGTCAATATTGGAACGGATGTTCAAAAGTGTAAAATGCCTACTGGGCCTAAGGATTTTAAGATAAATATTCAAAATTATAGGTACTAGAACCGGTCACTCCGAAATCTACCGATTAACTATCGATAAAGTAATTAGTATTCAAGATTAGTTAATAAATTAATTACTTTATTAACGCCCTTTTTAGGGGCTTTTACATTTGATTACTAAAAATTATATATTAATACTGTACACATTTATAACACATAACTGTCTCAGTAATAATATTTTGTATTTGTGATAAAATAAAGATGTCTACTAACTCGGTATAATTATTTCCCTCCATAAGTATCCAGAGGAATACATATGGTAGTTACTACCAGAATTTCTGAACTGAAATAAATCCCGAACTCTAGTATTACGTATTGGAATTCGAAAACTTATCTCTCTTCATATTTAATACATTGTATTTTATAAAAATATATATAAAAGTATCTATTAACTACAGCAGACTTAAGGTCATGCGATGACCAGTGTTTTTTGACATAGTGTCCTCTGCGTGCAGTTTTATCTTTTATAAGCATAAACTTTTTAATATAAGTGTGTTTGTCGGAAGTGACTTGCCAGGTAAGTATGTTTTGGTATCTTTTCTAAATATGTAGATCCTAGGAAATAAATTGTACAGCGCCCTTGAGGTGATTTTTCACAAAAACGGCGCTCTACAAATTATCCAATTATTATTATTATATATTTATGTGAATACCGCTCAAGAAACGCAAGTGCTCATCAAGAGCCAGTCAGACTATGGCAACCCCAATTGGGGTATGTTGTGAGGTTGAGGGTAGTGGGGAGGGGGGTGGGGGGGGGGGGGGATGGCAACAAGTGGAAGGTGGGGAAGTACCTGGTTATTGGACTTTTAACAGGTCGATACTGAAAGTATCTACTGAAAAGTTTTTTTTACTTACATGCTGAAAATCCATTTCAATAAATAGAAGTAAAATTTTGCTACACGAAGACAAAAAGCCGATACCCAACATTAATAATGTCGGGTAGACAAGAATTTTGGTTCATTCAAAGTAAACACACTTCTCGTTCTTGTATTTTCACAGACCAAATAAATAAAAGCGAAAAAATATAATATATTTTCTTTTACATTTCCTTTCAGTTCTCAAGAAACGATTTTTATTTTTTAAGTCTGAATGGCAGTTACTTTGTGTTATAATTATCATAAGGGATGGGGAAAGAAAAATAGAAGCATAAGGGTGGGTGGGGTAAGTTCAAGGAGAAATAAGGAAAAGCTGGGGGCTAAGAGATGATCAAATAATTAAAATCTGTAAGTAAATGTTTTTTTATTGTGTTTAAACAGTTATTATTCAGGAAGTGGATTATTGGAATTATACAGGGGACTGTTAAATTATCGGAGTTTTGTGCCTGTTGGGAAAATGTAAATATGCGTAGGAAATATTAAGTGGAATTATATTAAGTATAACTGAAATGTAAATAAATTTATTTGATCAAGATTTTATTAGTCAAGTCATTATTTATTTACAAAAAACATTCTTCCTGATAACTAAATGTTAAATACGAAATAAAACACGTTATTAACTTTTGGCGTAAACAATAAACAATCCTAGGAAAAACATCAAAAACTTTTTTTATGTACTAATTTGTCAATTTTTGAAGGTCACTCATACCCAGTACGGGAACACATATTTATATATTGTTCTCTATTAAACTGTTACGCTATGTAGATACCTAATAGATTTTATTATTTATTTTTGCTCTAATTCACAGATAGTGTCGTAAATCGTAGATGTAGACAGGAAGAATACAAAAATCAACCAATAAAAATACAAAATTGTTTTAAACTTTAATTGCTCTATTTTTATGTTTTTAAAATACATTTTTTTGGTTTGACTGAGTATCGAACTTTCCTACCCTGGAACTGGAGTCAACAACTCTACCAATCGAGCCAAATCCCAAAAATAATGTTATGGAATTTCAGAAAAATGCATTTATGTCCGCGCTTGTATGCATGATTGCCACCAAAATGATAGAATGATAGAACTATCTGCCGAGTTTCAACTCGATCGGATATGAAAAAGAGTGTTAATTGTGAATTTTTACTTACAAGATTTGCATTCGTTTATGTAAACAAAGTGAAATTCAAATAATTATAAGCAATAATTAGTCGCCTGTAATATCAATACAAATTGAAAATATCTCCCGAGGAAAAATAAATGCCGCCAACGGGAATTGAACCCGTACCCTTTGTTGTCCGGTCAGGTGCTCTGAACCACAGAGCTATGTCGGGTTATTTCCAACCCGCCAAAAAATTCAATATGTACTAGTACCTCCATCAACAATTACTGCTTATTATATTTTTTTCACCTGTAACCAACCAACTTTATTTTTGTAGGAAAGGCTTTGTTAGTGCTAAATTTTCCACTAGATGGCGTCGAGACATAATATTACATCTAAATTTTTTGGTGAAATATTTTGACTTCAAATATTATTATTTTTAATTATAAGCTAATGTTTATAAGACATAAGCAGTAATTGTTGATTGAGGTACTAGTACATAATGAATTATTTGGCGGGTTGGACATAAGCCGACATAGCTCAGTGGTTCAGAGAACCTGACCGGACATCAGAAGGTACGGGTTCGATTCCCATTGATTGATATTACAGGCGACTAATTTTTTATAATTATTTATTATCCTTTATGCTATGCATAAAAACTTGTCTTGTAAACATTAGTTTATCATTAAAAATAATGAAATTCAAATATATGTATTTAAAAAAAAAAGTTACATTTCTTTCGATAGGTAATCTGTGACCGACCACTAGATTATGGTAAGAAATTTGTTTATAAAAAGCTTCCCATTCAAAATCCTTTGGATTATGTACCGTGGATTCCTGCAGTTTTTATCCTCTTGCATAACAAATAATGCACATCGCAACGGCGGGTTCACGCCCGGTACTAAATCTGGAAATGTACAGATTTAATGCTCGAGGTTCGCTGTTTTACGGTGCGATAGGCCTTTTTATGTGAAAATACGAATTATGCCCAGACGGAGAGGGGCCAGAAGGTTTATGCCGTGAAATAAGTTCAGGACTTTTATGATTTCATAAAATAAATGATATTGCATGCAATATGGAGTTCTCAGAAATCGATGATAAAATAGAAATAGATGGATAAAGATTTGCTGCATGATGACCTTTGTTCGTTTAAAATTTCAAAAAACAATTATGTGTAATAAATAGTTACATAAACAATTCAAAAATAAAGTCTTTATTACAATTCTAAATATTTTGAACAATTAATTACACCGTGTTGTCGGTTTGATAATAATTTTGAAATTTGTAGACTTGTCAGAATTAAGAAAAAAATAACATGGTTGACAATTATATCTTCTCATCGTTGGAATTGGCCAAAATTTAGTATATTCCAATGCAATTTAAAGTTTAGGAAAATTAATATTGAATTTTTTCATATGCTAATTTATGAAGCTAGTGAAATTGGGACAAGGATTAAAAACTAAAGTAAAAATGTTGTCTTGTTACAATGTTAACAATACATTAACAGTATATTTCAAATACAACAAACAACTATGTAAATTTACGTAGTTTCTTAAATGGTATTTGTTCAAAATGAACCAGGAAAGTAAGAACATTTAAAATACCCTAGAAAAATTCCGAAATTTAATGAGAAATCATTATCATTTCAAGTTTGTATTTTCAGATAAACAACCCTCTATGGCTGGATAAGCAATGTATATATCTTTGCTTGAACTATTTTATTGTTGTTTCTATTTTACGTTTCAATTAGTAAGGTTTTCGTATAGACGATCGTTTAGCAATTGAATAATTTTTCACCACGTTCTTTAGTAAGGTCGTTAATGTTTTAACTCTTTTTATTATTAGCACTAAAAAGGTGTAAGCCATCTTTAGATTGTTTTATTAACAATTTTTATGCAATCTGTCAATCACCATGAATAAGTGTTAGATTAGCTGTATTTTATGTTATTTAATAAAAACATTTAGTTTTTGTCTAATAAAATCGATGGAAGGATTTAATAGGTAATTTAAATAAATGCAATACATTTTTTATTGTTTGGTAACATGATGGGTAGAGCCAAGCCGAAACCTAATAGTTGAAATTTCCTTAAGCGTGCAGTCATTACCAATTTTACCCTTATGAAATGAAAAAAATTGGGGTGATAGCTGTCAATGTTAAGTATAAGTAAATTAGAACTAGTACTCGTATTATAATTTTTAAAAAACATCCAAAAATACGTAAATTTTTGGTTATATTACCCACCCTAACCGGGTTTTCGGAGATTATTAAATGCGTCAAGACCTCGTATAGGAATATTATTTGCGTAATTTTCTAGTAAAACCATTAAAATATATAAAATCAAATATTAAAACATAGTCCATCTGTTTATTTAGGCAACATATTAAAATTATTTAATTTTCGTGACAAAAATCGACAAATTAATAGACCAGCCAATCAGGGAAAGGGGAACGAAATGAATTGCGGGTGAGGTAACGTGACCGAATGATTAGGTCATTAAAAAGCAACTAGAATACAATTCTATTGCCATTCGGTACTCGAAAATTAAATGTATTTACGAATTACTAGTCCTTTTTACAATGGCGCGCAAATTGCTGGCTGCGTGAAAAACTTCAAATCGCAAATCGAGGTAACAAAAATTCGGACTTGTTTCCAAAAAATTTAAATTTTGTCACAGTATTTAGTTTAAAATTTGAAAAATTAGGTTATAATTTACGCAACTCACGCAATTTTAGCGTCGTCACGCCAGGCGGTTCGTTTAAAAACGAACATCCAGAGATCCTGTGCAGAAACGTCGGTGGTCGTATTTTATTCAAAGCATTCTCAAACCCTCTTGGTGTCAAAAATATGGTAACGTAGTTAACCTCAATGATTCCCAGATTCAATGGTAGGACAAGTCTATTGATTTGGATGTCTATGCTAATAAACATTTTTGTCGTTCTTTCAAATTTTTTTTTGTTTTTTTTTTTTAAATTAAATTATAATTACTGTTAACCTCAATACAGGCTTAATCACAGTGAAATCAAAACTAAAAATATAAATCATAAATTTACCATTTACACAATAAATAATAAATATAATTTTTATTCAGAACATAATTTTATTTATTTCTACTCAAAGTATCTAACGTGAAATATAATTTCCTCGAACGGGTCTCAATTTTCAGTGCATATTTCCTATTTTAGAAATTTCTTCCGAAACGGTTGTATGCAAATAATATGCGGAATATCCAGCGATATTACACGGAAGATTACACTGCGGTCTATGGGAAATATCTCTTGGAGAGTTCAAACAGCGAAAAAGTATGAATATTGGTGATTTGTATGCAGACAGTCTTCTGAAAAGAAGTTATACTTTGGACTGACCACCACGCCCTTTCTCCGCAGGGATAGATAGAGAAGACGGACCACCACACTACTCCTTGCTTCATTTACATTCATACGTCATCACATACATTTATCATTCTGACTTCATGACTTGTCGTGATTCAAGTAATTGCTGAACTTAAACTTGCCATGTCTTTTTTTTACGTTAGTTCCACAAATTTTATAAAAGGGGATGTTGTGTGCAAGGTGTTTTTAAGGAAAATAAGGAGAGGATATTATGGAAAGGAAAATATATGCAGAGTGGGTAGGAATCTGGAGGTCAGCGTGTTCAGGAGTAACTCTAACTAAGGTGCGTGGCGAAGGGTCGTGAGAGTTAAGCTGGAGAAGTCAGAAAAAAAAAATAGGTGAGCAGATGTATCCGCCGCCAAGATCTAGATAAACTTCACCCCGTGAAACCAGGCAGATGTCTTTCTTTGCTATCCCGATCTAAATAATACATCCGATAAAACTAAAACAGTGAAACTCAAGCAGGACAACCAAAATAAATAGACTAAATTATAATACACCATTGCAATGACCTAACTACTATTATGTAATACCTTAGAATGTGTTGATAGTATTAAATTTCTAGGAATTATCATATACACATTTTTGAGATGGGACGAGCATATAGACTCATCTTCCACAAATATAAAAAAAATACAGTGTGTGGCAAGCCTACGCACGACGGAAGTGAAACTTTTAGTATTCTTCTCTCTCTCTCTTTTCATTTCTATCTCGTCACTACTCATTTTTGACACTAAAACTCTGTTCCAAATCGAATAAACCACAATAAATTACGTATTTCACTCGTATTACACTCACAGCGCAGTGCACGAAGCAAGCAGCTAATGCTTGGCGTGGCGTCGTTGGCTAGAGAGAGAGAGGAAAAGAGAGAAGAGAGAGAGAGAACGTTCGTCAGTGGCTCCCTCACCTCAGTTAGTGACTACGGTGAGAGAGCGACAGTGAACGGTGAGCGGTGGTGGGGGTCCCGTACCCCCACTACCAAATGATCACGGTTTTTCGTGACGGTCATAAGTCGGTTTTACTCCGGTCTTCGAAAATGCATGACGCGCGTAAAGAAGTTTCACTTTCAAAAAAACTTACTCATCTATTCATGGTCATTAGAAATATTCTCTTTGTAAAAGACTTGAAAGAAATATACTATGCCATGTGTAACTCTTTACTAGAATATGCATCCCTAGGTTGGGGAGGATGTACCAAAACAATTCTAAATCCCTTAGGAAAAGCTCAAAAGTCACTTCTAAAGGTCATTATTAAAAAACCATTTAGGTACCCCAGTGACATATTATTAGAAGAGGCAACTATACATAAGAAAAAATATATTACATACACAAAAACATCGTCACCACTACCCTTTCATCAACCATCCTCACGAGACCCGTCATGCAGCGAGGAATCCAGTAGTTCCTTCTACTACTAAGCCATCCCTTACTCAAAGACAATACTGTTACTGAGGGCGTGAATCGGTTAACAATTGGCTTCTGGACGTAGGGAGAGTATTGAGGGCAACCAGCGGGCTGACGAACTAGCAAGGAAAGGGGCGAAAGCACCACTTGTTGGATCCGAGCCGGCCGTAGGAGTAGCAGCTTGCCACACAAAATTACATATTGATAGGTGGGTCAAATCCCAGCACCGCAAAGAATGGGAGAGGGCACCTTGAATGAGACAATCCAAAGTACTCATAAAAAGACCAGACCCTAGACGAACCAAGAAACTACTCGATATGGACAGAAACTCGCTGAGGGAACTGGTGGGACTACTAAAGAGACACTGCCATCTTAGGAGACACATGCAGATATTGGGAGTGGAAAACACCAATAGATGCAGAAAATGTGAAGAGGATGAAGAGACTCTAATTCACCTATGGTACCAATGTCCTTCCCTGGTAGGAACTAGGCTTAGATACCTGGGGAGACATACAGTAGAACCAGAAGACATTGCCACATACCCAATAACAACCCTGGTGAACTTTATTAAAGGGACTGGGTTGTTGTTAAAGGATTGAGGTAAAATGGGAGATAGCACAATGGGCCTATGGCCCAAGTGGTCACGGGAACAATATGTAAATCGTCTCCGCCTTTAAAAAAAATAAAATAGGGAGAGTCGATAGCGAACATATCCTAACTTACAGATAGACAATAAATGCTTTTTTCGTCCATATAATTATTTAAAAATTTTGGTATCTACTCGTAGACCTACAATTCTCTCCACGCTTCACAAACTCATATAATATGCAGTATTTAAAATAATAATTCTTTACACATTAATAATTACACATCATAGACACAATAAAAAGATGCTTACCTATCTTATCTCTTATATTGTAAACATAAAAGTAATTTCCACCATGTTATGTAAAAAGTAATTTCTCCAATGGTTGAATTTATTGTTATGGGTTACATTATCTACTTAATATGAATTAAACCTATCAATTTTTTTATTCTGAATGGGGAAACCTTCCCAATTGGACAGTCAAAGATTCACTATTATGTAATTGTATTTTTAGTAAATAATACCTCCATTTCGAGAACAGAACTTTTTATCTAGAACAGCCTCTCTCCATTCAATAGAATATCACTACTTAGTCTAAATTTCGTACATTTTTAAGTAATTTGCCGTAGTCGTCGCCACGAATTGTTCAAGATGTCACACGGCAGAACAGATATTCTAGCACAGCGTAGCATGATAGGCGTGTTTTTGTACTTTTATCTTCCTAAATAAAAGTGAAAATGTTAAAATAAGAAATATTGTACTGCAAAACTATAATTGGTATTATTTTTATAAGCAATAATTGTTCGCCTGAAACACTCATCCACATTGAAAAAATCTCCTGATAAAAAATACATGACGCCAACGGGACTCGAACCCGTGTCCATTCGATTTCCGGTCGAAAGCTCTGACCACTGAGCTATGGGGGCTTATTTCTTACCCGAGAAAATATTCAATATATGCTAGTGTTTCATTCAACAATTACTGCTTTTTTACATTTTTTCACCTGAGAACTATTATTACTATTATAACTATTATTAACTATTATTATAATTATTGCTTATAAAAATAATTGTTATCCTTTGTGCTATGCATAAATAAAATCTTGTCTTTAAAACATTAATTTATCAAAAAAAATAATAATTATAATTGGTATGTCGTTCAGTAAAATTAATCTGTCGTTTAGTAAAATTAATCTGTCGTTCAGTAGAATTAATCTGTCTTTCAGTAAAACTAATCTGTTGTTCAGTAAAACTAATCTCTCGTTCTATAAAAAATATGTAAAAAGGTATGATTTAAGATTTTCACGGCCAAAAGTATTTTTGTTATTTGTTTTTGGGGTGTTATGCCGTGTTGCACTGTTGCCGTGTGGCGCTGTTGCCGTGTAGCACAACACGGCATAACACCCCAAAAACAAATAACAAAAATGTAAAAAGGTGTTCAATTGAATAACATAAAGAAATAAAATTGTCTATCCTATTTCCATTTTTAAGTCTATGGCCAAAACGCCTTTGAAAGGTGCAAGTCAAAAACAATAAGATGAAAACTAGTTTTATTTTTACATATATGGTAAAATATAAGCATTATTGGCTAGAGTATTGACGGCTGAAATTGAAATTGAAATTTTCTTTTATAGGTACATCTTACAGAAAGCGAAAAAAACTCTCATAAGATACGATGGGAAAAATGGCCAAACTATATATACATCACACTTGTTAAGAAAATCGAAAATAATAAAATTCCAAGAAATTCCGTCTTCCGAGAAAACATTCATATTATTTTTGTACCTTCAAAGAGGCATACAAATATATTTTAAATCGAGCCGCTATCAATAACAGCCCTCACGTAGATGGCAATAAGGTTTAAATTCCCGCCTACCATTGTTTTGATATATGCAAGAAAAAAACATGGCCAAAAAGTGCCTTTTATTTTATTTTGTGGATGTTCAGGCAAAAATAATTAATTTTTTTCCGGTCATTATATAAATAACTTAATTTGCCACATTAAACAATAAAATTATAATCGAAAATGGGTTCCTAAGTAGGAGATTTTGAATTTAAAGCAGTTTACAGAGGCCTTATACATTATTTTTTTCTGGGCTTAAAAATCAAAAAAATACTCGATTATTTCAAAGGCCAAGATGTATTCTACTCGCAGTATTTAATTAAAGCATCTGAAACATTTCTAGGCGATCAAATTTTGAAACCAAAAACACATGATTTTGCATTACTACGTAGTGCATTGCCTTAAGAAAAATATGATTGGTTTATAAAAAAGGTAAGAAAGTACGATTTCTTTTATTCTGTGATGTTGACTGCCGCACTAGTTTGGTGGAGAAAATTAAGCAATTCATTGAAGAAAATAATAAAAATTAGTAAAGTGAAAGAGGACTACTAAGCAATATTTGGGTTGAAAACAGGAATATCTTTATCGATAGACATTAATAATTAGATATACATTAATAAGAATTTAATGCTTATGCTCTACTAATGCTTATATTTAGTTGTACGTTAATTAATAAATTAACTAAAAAAACACGTGCTTTATTTCTTTTTGTATTTATTTAAAACTAACGCAGACCCATGACAAATCACAGATTATTATAATTGTATGATTTGGAAATCCGACATGCTGATCATTGCCTTTCAAAAACAAAGATTATCAATTTTGGAGACAATCTGAAATATACCTTTCGAATGAACAACGTTGAAATCGAAAAATTACGACATATGCGTAAAAAAATAAACAAAAGAAATACACATTTCAAATAAAAAATTATTTATTGACAAAATAATTTTTGAACGTAGTTTTTTCGCTGAAGAAATTATAGAGATCAATGTACCAAAGTTACAGAAAGAATCAAAACTGAAATTATGTATTTTTGATGGTAGTATTGCGCGATGTGACGCACACTAATTAATAACTAGGGACGTAGTTAATGTACTGTCCCTTCGCCAAACAGACGTGTTTTAATTTTATACTTCTCGAAACGATAAAGCGGCACCCGGCTGGGAGCCGCTGACTCAGCACTTTCCACGCATTATTATTATAAATGTGTAATTTGTTTGTATGAAAACCCTTCGGCTTGTCGAAGAAATTGATCTCAGCTTGACAAAGGATAATGAAAAGTAATGAACGTTATTACGGAGTGTTTTGGTGTTTAGTTACCTGAGTTAGCGATCTCCTCTAGCGGCTGAAACTGGAAGCTCGCCTTGAAACCTTGACCTGGCCAGTCAGAATTCGCCGTAAATTCCACACACAGATCCGAACCTGTTGATAATATCTCGATCTCTGGAAGTACAAAAAAGTGTGTTATCCTAATGATGTTATAAAATCATAAGCTTTTCGGTTTAAGAAACCATTTTTTCCTTACCAGATCCTTCGTTACATAGAAATGTGATGACTGATGAAAAAGAATTTCTTCCATCAAACACTTTGATTATGTCAGCTCTGTTGAGACAACTGAAAAAGAGAGAATAACATTGTTAACATTACAAAAATGGAATGAAATCATTTGTATATGCCTTTAGTTGCGCCGCAGTGGGAGAGTTATATTCATATGTCCGTCACTTTTGGACACACTGATCGATAGATTACAACCCAACCTTTCATACCTTTTGCCTTCCCAAAACTTTCTCTCCTTTACTTTCTTAAAAAAAGATCCTCCACACAGCATCCTAAAAGATGACATAGGCCCTGAGGGAAAATATTTACCTCAAAGCCTGCTGGGTGTGGTTAATACAAAAAAAGTTGTGCAAATTTACAGATTATATAAATGTACAATAAACTTGTAGAATTCCGCTGTACGCTTAGTACGCAAAATTGATAAATAGCACTTGGTTTTGACTTAATTACTACAAAAGATGCATTAAAGTTACATTTTTTTCAATCAAAGTAAAGTTCTCAGATTTGGAAATACGCACACATTATTAAAATAATCTGAAATAAACCCTTCAAATCTATTTTGTGTTCGACCTAAATTGTTGTCTCCATTCGATATTTAAGTTGAAGTCAAGGGTTGTATTTTTAAAAGAGCCTTTTTAAAGAAATTTACCAAATGAATTTCGCAAAAAACGTATTTTCCTTTTTACCTCTGCAAAAGTGGGTTCTCACATTGGGTTAAAAAAATTCAAAGCATTTTGGGCTCTACAGGCGTTTTAGAGAAAAACTGAAACCACAATATAACAAATAACAAATCTCAAAAAATTAAATATTATAAAATTAGCCCAACGCCTTAGGGGCAGTGAATTAATTACCACAATACTTCTCCAAAAATTGTTATTAAAACGTTTATTGACTTTAATGTGGCAGAAATAAAATAATAAAATAATTTGCGATGAAATTCAATTTTTTTCAATATGGTAATGTCTATATTGGAATCCATATTTATTTCAACTCACAACGCAATAAATACAAATAAATTACACTAATGAAGTAAAATCTCTGAAATCATTTGCGTTTAAGGTTTGAACTTTTTCACAAGAAGAGGAATGCAACTACTGGAATATCGAAGAAGGTATCAACAATATAACAACGGTGACTGGATAACTCATCAAAATAACAATTCATAGCACCTTTAAAAAGTGGTACAAAATCATGAAAACTTATGAAACAAAAACTAGAAACGTTACCTAGGCTAGGTTCAATATTTGATTTTATATCATTTTTTTAAAGGTATGTTGAATAGTCTTTGTGTTGAGTTATCCCAATAAGTAAAAGTTCAAATAAAATTCTGCAAGAAATTAAATCTGCCAAACAACAAAGGAATGCGAATATGTCCATAAAATCCTAAGTAAATAGTGTTCCAAGAAACTGGGCGTATAATAATTGTATAGGACTAGCAGCTTCTTCAATAATGACAAGCTGCTGACCCTGTATATATTTCAAGTACATCCAACAATTGAGTTTGGGATTAAGCTCTAGGCTGGAGACCGAAAATATTTGATAAAACTGCTTGAATTTTTGCAAAGGAGGGCGATCCGTATGGTTGACAATCCATTGTTAAAAGACATACGAGATGACGGTATGCTGAGTCTGTTTTACAGGTACTTCAAGAAAGCCCGCTCTAGCAGCAGTGATAATCTGTGGACGACACGAGTTGAACACCCGTTCACAGTTGATGTTGGCTTCGTAAGAACGGGTCGTTTCTTCGTTTCGTTGTTGTATACATCGGCTCGTGGAACGAGCTATCTGAATCTGTTTTCTTCTTTCGTATGATCCAGGCCTCTTCAAAATCCGCAATAATAAATCCTTTCATACAGCCATACCTTAACCCGCCTCACAACACCGCCAACCGGGTGGCGATAAAGTTCCCCAATCTTATACTGTACAGACAAAGGTGCTCGTGTGAGGTGTAAAATACAAAAATATAATAATTATTTATAGCCTAGTCTCCTGAAATGTTTATTCTTTTACGGTGAATTTTTTGGAAAAAAATACTTAAAACTAAACGCAGCACTTCGAATTTTTTTCCAGATGCCTGAGTGCTCTGGGCTGCATAAACCCGTTTCAGCAAATACAAGATCATAAATACTTTTAGAAGCCATTCGCCTCTTTCTTCGGACACCCTTAACGATGGCATAAAAGCATCCGGCATCGCCCGGTTAATTCATTGTACATTTTCCCGACAAACCTCTTGGACGGAATCCAAAATTTCAGGTATATTTCTCTGCTGATATCCCCTTAAAAATATCCCCAGAGCTTCCTCTCTGAGAGTAGTCTGGAGTTCTTTTGAAAATTAATCTCAGTAAACTCATTACTTGTGGGGTTTTACATTAGCGCTTTGAAAAATGAGAATTCATGCTATTACCAAAGTAAATACTTCTTGAACTACCTATCAGAAATATACAAAATTGATTAAATTCAGAACACGCGACATGATCAAACTAATTGCTGTAATGGGTATGTCTGTGAGTGATTGTGGCACTGGTTCAATAAAATCTGATTTGTTTTGAATTATGTTGTCATTTTCAAAATTATAACTGATTGTGTTAAGAATTCAGAAAAACGAATAAAGTTCCTTCCTGTAATATAATATTTATAAGAAAACTTTTTTTTTGGTCTTTTGATAATTGGCATTATAATATACCGTGATTTTTTACGGGTGCTGGTTATAATGTAATGGATATAATATAACTTTGAACCGAGTGAATCCGTACACCGAAATTGAAAATTTTCCTTTAGTCTAGAGTTACGGGATTTCTCCATGAAAAAAATACGTGCGTAATTTGACGTGAAATCAATCATTATATTTTTTACTTTTATATAAAATCCATTACTCACTGTATTGTGAACAACAAAACACCTTTTCTTGTTCGGTTCGATCGTAAAATAATGTGATTGACATTTGATTCTAAGGTTGAGTTGTTCCCGCGAATCGGGCGTGTTACGGAAGGTAATGCCTCCCACGGGAATTAAAACTGGGGTAGAATGAAATAAGGGAAGATTGGAAATTCAAGGCGAACGAAACACAATAAGGAAGAACAAATATATGTAGTTTACACACGTGTTTCATATTATAAATACATATTTATATATATTTTATCGGTGAACCAAGACCGTTAAAGATTTATTTAACGGTTGACAGACTGCGAATAATAATCCTAGACCTTTGTCAAAGATAATGTTAGTGTTCTGTGGCTCTGTTAACCAAATTTAAATGTGCCAAAGTAGGATACGCTCTCAGTATCTTATAGGTAGGAATCAGTGTAGCATTCAGAGTGTACCTAAAACCTTTTTTAAATTTTTTATTTCTTGGCATAACTATGTAACAATTTCTAGACATTTTTGTTCTATTTTACAATGTACGTTTGTAACTTAAATTTTGTTTACTTTGCTACCGGTTTCGACACAACCGTGTCATTAACTAGCAATCTTAAGACTAACTTTAAACTTATACATGTACGGAAAGATTAGATTTTATTAGGTGGGTAGGGTGATTTGGGGGATGGCGGAAGGGGGCGAGAAAGGTGGGAGTAGTCAACAAAACAGGGAAACATTTGCAATAAAGGTTACTTACAGGTTGCTATTAGTTTACCAACCTTTTTTTTTGTTAATTTCTAAAGTTTCTAAAGCGCACAAATTTAAATAAATGTTAACGTTTATATGTTTAACTATAGTTTTTTCTTCGTTAAAGCTATGGCCTGTCTCTATTAATATTTATTATTTCGTAAACAGAGTTCTTGCTCTCTGAATATAGATTTGAAATTTCTAGTAGTCACACCTACACACTGTGCGTCACATTTATTACATTCTAAAGTGTATAACCTAGTTTTTCCTGGTTTTATTAGGAACATTCTTGTTATTAATTAATTTATTTTTATTTTTGAATTAGTACAGAAAGCTTTTCTTCAAACCTACTTTAACGACCTTTAGTCAAATTTCCACTAAGCAATAATTGGGTGAAACTTTTAAATGATAGAAATAATAATGATTGCTTTATTATCTTATTTTTATATAACAAATATATATGATGATATCCTCATTGGGATATCCCGTGCCAAGGACTACATTTACATATTTTTAAAATGTATTAGTATGTACAGATAAAGTTATTATAAATATTTATAAAATAGTGTTTCTTTTGAAATAATTATAATTATTTTACTAGGTATTTCTTAATTTTTTTTTGTTCAGTTGAGAGGATTCAGTTTCAGTTTGTATTTGGTGTCAGTATATTATCTATTTCTGATCTCCCTATGTTTTGAATCCAGCTTTTTATTTGAGATTTATATGTTAAATATTGTTGTTGTTGAGTTTTGAGAGTTGGATAATATTGTAGAGTTTAGTACCAAAATATAGGAAACTTTTTTTGCCCAATGTTGTATTTATAGTAGCTTGTTGGATATGGATTTAAACCCGAGATCTAGTGTTTCTAATATTTGTGTAAGTTGTTATTTCTTGTGTTCCACTCCACTTCAATCCAACAATAGTTTTTGCCAAGTTGAAACGATTAAATATTGTCTTTATTAGCACGTATCCGAAATAGCCAGAACATATTCTTGACCATATTTGGAGTAAAAATTGTAGACGTCGTTTTGCTTTCCCATGACATTTTTTTAAATAAAAAAAACAACAAAAAATATTTATCCATACTGCAATACATCGCGATCGTAATACGCGCTGTCTCGTCTGCACGTTGCTGCTGGAATGAGGCAGAGTGCGTATCACATGATGGGTTAGATTGTACCAAGTGAAATTTACATTTTTAAATCATATACGCTCAGTAATCACTAAGTTTAAGTTTAAGTTATTGTACTAACTAACTAACTAACCATCACGCCGTTTCCACGCAGGGGTAGGCAGATAGGACGGACCGCTAAACAACTCGGTCTTGGCACACACTCCTTGCCTCATTCACATTCATACATCGTCTCATACATACTCTTCTATTATTCTGACTCTTGACATGGCCCGACTCGAGTATCTGATTCACTTGATCGTGCCATGTCTTCCTCGGGCGTCCCCGACTTCTGCTACTATTCGCATTTGCATCATATATCCTCCTTACACTCCTCTCTTCGCTCATTTGCTCTACATGCCCAAACCATCTAAGCGTCCCTTTCTTAATCTTACTCATTACACTTACATCAGCCTTGCACTCTTTGCGAATCTCCACATTCCTCACACGATCAAACATGGTTTTACCACACATACGCCTCAGGGATCTCATTTCAACAGCATTTAATCTACTTTCATCCTTTTTTTGCCAGTTCCATGCCTCACTTCCATACATCAAGGTAGGATCCAGCACTCCGTTGTGGACTGCTAACTTCGCTTCTTTGGACAATTTTTTGTTAGCGCCAACGGCGTTCAGTCCTCTATTAACGGAATTACCTGCATTTACCCTTCTTTCAATATCTCTGTCAGCCTTCCCATCTCTCGTAAACATACTTCCTAAATACACAAACTCATCCACCTGCTCCAAGTATTCCTCATTCACAATTATATTGCACACTGTTTTCGTACTCTCTCTTTCAAACACCATTACTTTAGACTTACATACATTCACCATCAACTCATTCTTCATGCATACTTCGTTCATCCTAGACACGAGAGACAAGTTATTGTATTATGTTTAATTTGAAAGTGGCTTCAAAAAGACATGTCTAAAAGAGTTTTGTTGTTTATCTCATTCGGTACCAGTATCATTAAGCGCCTAATAATCTTCTGGATAAATTCTAGCAGATATCCTCGTACTGCCTATAAAGTAAAAAATTACTTATCGGCGTCATCTAACTACGCCCATTTAGCTGGGGACAAGTTTGGCGCAGTTTTCTGCTCCCCAGAAATTCAGCTGCGGGATCTTCCTCAGTCCCTAACAAGATGTATCAATTTAAATTCAGCGGAGTTAGGTCATTACGTCCGCCCGAGTGCGAAAGCGTGAGTTGTGACATCGTCAATCCGCACTGCGATTTCGGGCGGCTCATTGACCTCGGGGTTTATGGCTGGGGCGGCACTTTGCTTGCTTTACTTCTTCTACAGGGCGGAGGGCAGAGACGGAACTAGGGTTAGAGTGATTCGGAGACTTGCCCCAGGGCGCAAAAAGTAAGGATGCTATCATAAAATAATGGATTGGTGTCAACAAAAAAATATATTTCCTTTCGTTGGATCACTGAAAATAGGGAATTATATCATTTAAAATGGATTGCCAAATTAAAAATATTTTATAATTCATAGTGAGAGGAGTACTCAAAAGAAATACCCATAAAAGTGTATACAGACGAGTCTGGTAAGTATTCACTCAAAGTAACGTATGTATAGAAATAAGAATGTAATGTATAAATCTCTGTGGTCGAGGAGTAGGTAAGGTTCTCAAAATAGCAAGCTGGAGGTTGTGGGTTCAATTATCGGCGAGTGCAAGTATATTTTGCTTGATTAATTTGTGTTATTTCACAATTTATTGATTATAAATAATATGAACTACACGTGCAGCACGTTTCAGAGTAAATGATACTCTCAGTATCGCCCTGGTGTAAGAACACCATTCAGAATTGAAACTTTGCTCCTTGACCTTGTTTGGTGACCAGATCTGAATAGCCAGATACTTCCCCACCTTTCTCTACCCCATCTCATTCTCCTCCCTACTACCTTCAACCTCATAACATACCCCAATTGGGGATGCTGTAGTCTCACTAGCACCAGATGGTTGGGAGTAGTTGGGACTCTTGTGTGGTTTCACATAAAAAATAAAAATTTCCCTAACTTTGGTCAAAATGTGCCCAATGCATTAATAATATATGAGCAAATAAAATTTCATTGGTGATTATGTGAAATTGTGAATTTGAATCACGTTGCAATTTGATGTTTATTTACGCATGTATTTATAATAATATTTTAGTTAAAATAACAAAACAAAACGTTTGCATTGTACAAAATAATGTTAAATGTCCTCCATGAAAGGAGTTCACATGTGTTGTTGACGACATTTCACAAAGGTAATTTGATAAATTAACACGTTTGCATTGTAGAAGAGAATATTGAATAAACGAGGGTGGTCTGAAAAGTATCCGACCTCAACGCAAAGATGGCGCTACTCATCAATAAAAGCTAGTGAATATAGCTGTGCATCTTTTGACAGTTACTCACCAAAGTTTCGGCCATTTTGGACGCGCAGTTTTTAGATGACAGTCGATGTGTGTGTTTTTGTGAAAATGGAAAAATTGAGTATCGAGCTGTTATTAAATTTTTGTTTTTGAAAGGCAATACGCCTAGGCAAATCAAAGATGAGTTGGACTTTGTGTATGGGAACTCTGCACCATCATTTACCACAGTGAGATTTTTGGCAGCTGAATTTAAACGTGGCCGTAGGAGCTTCGGAGACGATGAACGTTCGGGACGTCCAAAAACTGCAACTACTGACGATAACATTGCTAAACTTCACCAAATAGTGTTAGACGACCGCCGAATTAAAATAAGAGAGCTAGCAGAGGTTATGAAAATGTCCAAAAAATGTGTCTGTCACATATTAAATCAAGATTTAGACATGAGTAAGCTGTCCGCGCTTTTGGTGCCGCGTTTGCTCACGATAGACCAAAAACGTATTCGAATGAACATTTCCAACGCTCTGTTGGCGCAGTTTAGGCGCAATAAATCCGAGTTTTGGCAAGGATTAATTACTGTAGATGAAACTTGGATACACAATTATACCCCTTAAAAGAAAATACTGTCAAAACAGTGGACAGCAAAAGGGGAACCGGCTCCAAAAAAAGCAAAAACTGTTTTCTCGGCTGGGAAAGTGATGGCGACTGTTTTTTGGGATAGTCATGGAGTTATCTTAATTGATTATCTTCAAAAAGGAAAAACTATAACACGAGCATACTACGCATCATTACTTGACATGCTGAAGACAGAAATTGGGTAAAAACGGCCACATTTGCAGAAAAAAGAAAATCCTGTTTCACTAAGACAAGGCGCCGTCTCACACCTCAGCGGTTGACGTGGCAAAAATCCACGAATTACGATTTAAACTGCTTGACCATCCGCCTTTCGACTAAGCCTTTTACCAAGCGACTTTTTTTGTTTAAATCTAAAAACTGAGCTCGGAGGACAGAGATTTTCGTCAAATGAGGAGGCAATCACCTTTGTAAACAATTTTTTTGCAGAGATAAACGCCGAGCACTATTTGGATGGGTTAGAGAGATGGGAGCATCGCTGGGAGAAGAATGAAGAGTTACAAGGAGACCATGTAGAAAAAAAAAACCTTGTTTCATTGTTAGGTCGGAAACTTTTCAGACCACCCTCGCATAATGTCTCTCACGCTAGAAACTCACATGTGTAGTTGACGACATTTCACAAGGGTAATTCGATTGATTAACACGTTTGTATTGTATAAAATAATGTTTAAAGTAAAATGTCCTCCATGCTAGGCGTTCACATGTTTTGTTGACGATATTTCACAAGGGTAATTGGATTGTGGTAGAGAATATTAAACTTATACTGTCTTCCATGCTAGGAGTTCACATGTGTTGTTAACGACATTTCATAAGGGTTTGATTAATTCATTACTTTGCATTTTAAAACAGAATGTTCAACGTATAATGTCATACATGCTAAGAGTTCACATGTGTTGTTGACAACATTTCACAAGAGTAATTTGATTAATTTTATAACAAGTAGGTAGTATATTATAGGCATAAAAAATAAATTTATAGCCATTTCAATAAGTTCAAGCAATAATTAAATTTAATGCATAACGTGGAACAAAACATATAATGAGGAGGAATACAACCAGTTCCATATAGGTAATGTATTTGGTATTGTGGAAATGTAGTTGTTTTTAAATTGTATGGGAAGCGAATTTGAAAGTTTTAATAGCCTGGTATTCTGTTTTGTTTAGACTGATCGCACTTGATCTTGAATTTTGCGCACTTGATCTTCAAAACAAGAGGAAGGTCACTGCCTACATCAGATTTCTAAAAACTCTTTACCGCGGACTTTAGTCTAGCTAGTCTACTATTCGAATGTTTAACATGAACGCAAAACGTAATGCAAGTGTAAATTAATTATTTTTGTCTTTTTCTATGTAGTACGGCATTATACTGACTGCTGGTTACTGCCTTGGTACACTGTCCTGAGGTGGTGGTTATTGTCTTCCAGAACAACGCACAATTAAAGCGAAAAAATACCCTGTCCCGACTCTGTTAAGGGTTACTTGGCAAATCTAGTAAGGTACAACGAGTCACAAGGAAGAAACATGCTGAAAAGAGGTAGGAAGCGCGAGAAGTATGATTTAGGAAGTGTAGGACATGGAGGGAAGCATTTTTACGTCTGAACATTTCATGAATTTACGTCTGACAAAACTCTCAGTGCTTATATTCCTTTTTTTTGGTTGATATGATGTACGTAAAAAAAACAACAGCCAGTAGGTAAATGCGGAATCTTGTCACTAGTATGAAAATATTTCTTAAATTAAACCCTTAAAAATCCCAAAAAAATAATTCAGTGTACGCGGATATAATCTTACAACTTGAAAGATTGGAAATGAAATGTGTTTTTTTTGTATACTATACAAAAAAACATTAAAATACTAAAACTAAAAATTAAAACCCATCAACTGTTCATAAATTGATAACCTTGAACCAAATAAAAATAGTGCAACAAAACTAAAAACTGAAGTGATTCTGAAAGCACACTGAAATTTTAAGAAATGTTGTAAAAATTGGTGTTTAATAAACTTTTGGAAGAAGTTTAAGAAATGCATTACAATCGAGGTAGAAAAATCATGAAACTTGAATTACTTTAGATATCTGACAGCTCTAATAAAAAACAACACTAATTGTGGTTTGCTACAAACAATACACTTTACACAATTAAAAAAAAAAATGGGATGCCTAGAAGCAGTTGCTCGGATAGAAATGACAAAATTACATGTGGGAAGCTTGTAACACGCTGCTGACGCTACCTGATTAAGGGTTAACTTAATTATAATTAATTCGACCTCCAATAATTTGTTGTTATTTATATATATATGGTTGGTTCAAAACCAACATTTATTAAAAAAATTACACTTAAAGACAAACATCATTAAACCCTCCAGCGTTTTAGTGTCATATATGACCGGGCGTCTATATTTTATAAAAGTATTTTTATCTTTTTTCTATCTTGCGGAAATACGTAATTTTATTGAAGTAAGAAACAAAAATAATAATTATTTTCAGTTCATCTCAAATATTTATTCTAGATGCCATTAATAAAATTATAAAAAATAGCCAAAATGAATAATTCATATTTCGCTTCGCTATCGTAACAGTCGGTTTAACTTAAAAAATTGACGAAATAAAAAAAATAAATATAGGTTTTCTTAAAAATTCTCCAAACAAAAGGAAAGTGTTTTCAAAATAACGAGTTCTCTTGATTTTTCTACGATCGGAGTAAAAAATTTGGTAAAAATGTGGTTAGCGTTTTTGACAACATTTTTTATGTTTGTCATTAAAATTTTAATATTTAGATATAGTATGTTTTTTAAATCCATTTGCCAGAAAGATAATTTTATCTATTTTCTAAAACAGTATTTGTTTTAAGGAAAATTTAAAAGATAAAATGCATAAAGCGCATTTCAAATACACAAAAAACATAAAATGTGTTGAAAGTACTAAACATAATTTGTTGACTAAAGACATATAAATAAACAAAACAGTAAATGAAATAAAATACAGTGTACTGGTATTCAATTAAAGCAACTTTATAACACAGGTGTTAAGGCAAAGGAAAACAACATACTTTTAACAAAGCCAGTGTAAAATGTTTAATATATCGCAAAGAAGCAGGGATGGAAATCCCTTATTCCATGTTGTACGTAATCCGTGTATTTGTGTTTGCACCCATGCAATATTCAGTGCACCGCTCTTAAAGGTAAGACTTAACATGTTTGTTGTATATCTGTTAGTTGAACTCTTAGATCTGTTGTACACGTATATCTGATGTTGTATATTTCTTGTGTATCTGTTGTGTTTCTGCTGTGTGCGTTGTCTGTCTGCTGTTTGTCTGATGTGTACAAATAAGTCTGCATTGTTGTTTATTCACTTAAAGAGGGAAAATAGTACAGGAATGCATTCATTCGTCTACAGAAGCATTCGCCAGGATTTTGTTTGTGGATTGAAACAAATTTACACATTTTTGTATAGTTCTTTGAGTTATTTGTGTTTTATCATAAAAATATTGATTTTTGGTATGCGATATCATTACGGAAGTATTTCATATATACAAATTTTATTCTCATTCATGGAGTGAGAGTAAAATTATTTTCATGGACGAACTATAATTGTATGCGTAAGTTTTTTTTGTTAAATAGCCACGTCACGTCTCTAGAGGTCAAAACGGTCTATTTTTGATTTTTTTTTTGGTTATATTACGACCAAGTAAATTATTTTATGAATGGAAGACATTAATGAGATGATCCATGCATGTGGCATATTATTTTTTTTGCACTATGAAAATTCAAATCTCGGGATGGTAAAACACAAAAAATTACATTATTTATAATTTTCCCCATATTATATTTTTATTTTTTTTATTTGGTAAAATATTTTTTACATTTCAAGTTTTCCAGTAATGTTGGCCTCACTGGGTGGCTTGCTCGTGCTGAGGCCTTCGTATTAAAATTTATTAAAACAATTATTATTGTATAATTAGTCCCGTGAAATATTATTTTATTATATCTATTGAGTTAGTAAATAACGCTTTTTGGAAATGGAAAAAAGCGTAGAACCTTGAAAAACCATGAATTCTGACTTAAATTGTCAAGACTAACCTTAAGGAATTTCAACAAAAGAAAAAAACATTTCAAATATAGAATAAAAATATTTTTCTGGAAATAAATGTTATATTATAGTTAAGTACTTCATCGCTTGTCTGAATTCTTGACACATCAGTTCCAATTATAAAAACCACAATTATAATATTTTTTTCTTTTTAAGCATTATACAATTAATTCAAAATAATAAACTTTATTAGAATAATAAATTTTATAACAACATAATAAATTTTATTATTACTTACGTAATTCATTTAATTACTAAATTTTATTAAAACATATTGTCTTATATACACTCTTGAAGTTAAGTTAAAAATAAGACATGAATGTTTGTCAGATATGTATATTGTTTTGTAAAAAAATTATAAAGCGATAATTTTCAAAGCGGAGTTTAAAGAATAAAACACAAATACAAAGTGAACTTTTAGGGTGAAAGGTTACAGAGTGGAGTTAAGTGAAAAGTTAGACATGGGTTTAAGTCTGACATGTATATCATTATGTAAAATTAGAAAATATAAAATTTT
This sequence comes from Hesperophylax consimilis, assembly GCF_061612785.1. Classification (NCBI taxonomy): domain Eukaryota; kingdom Metazoa; phylum Arthropoda; class Insecta; order Trichoptera; family Limnephilidae; genus Hesperophylax; species Hesperophylax consimilis. The sequence goes on along the minus strand of NC_142849.1, from coordinate 23,468,477 downwards.
AATGTTAAGTTAGAAAATGATAATTTTCTAAGCGAAGTTTAATGTTTAAAGTGGTGAAAGGTTACACAGCGAAGTTAAGTAAAAATTTGACATGCAGGCTCAAAGTAATAAAATAAGTAATAATATTTAATTTCCAATGTGAATTTTTCATCTAAAATAATATCATTATTTTTTATTTTTTTTTATAGTGAATACCTCACAAGAGTCCCAACTGCTCCCGTCTGGAGCCAGTGAGACTATGGCATCCCCAATTGGGGGATGTTGTGAGGCTGAAGGTAAGTGGGGAAGGGAAAGAGGAAGGTGGGGAAGTACCTGGCTATTCAGATCTAGTCACTACACACGGCTAAAGCCATTTGGAGCAACGTTTCAATTCTGAATGGTGGTCTTACACCAGGGCGATACTGGTAGTATCTTTCACTCTGGAACGTGCCGCAAATATACTATATATTATTTTAATTAATTTATTGTGAAATAACACAAATTAATCAAATAAAATTTATTTGCGCACGCCGGGTTAGAGCCCTCGACCTTCGGAATGGCAGTCCAATGCGTTACCACTGGACTATGCCGGCCGTCGAACCATTATATATATTTAACCATTTTAGATGATTACAGAGAATACAACATTACAAACATAAGAAGGGATAGGATATACTTCAGAAGAGATAATAAGTTACATAATGTAGATTAGACATACATAATACACAAGAAATGATATAGCGAATAAACATAAGAAGGGATAGGATATACATTAGAAGAAATAATTAGTTACATAATGTAGATTAGACATACATAATACACAAGAAATGATATAGCGAATAAAAAGTAAAAAATTATCGAACAAAATTAAAATTTAATTTATATTCACAATTGTCGTGGTTTTTTTTTCGCATATGTTACTCATAATGATTTCGGCATATTTAGTAACCGGCTCAAAATAGCTAGGTACCCAATTCCCAACTTTCCGCTTACCTATCTCAATTCCTCCCTTCCTTCGTGAAACCTTCGAATGTTTCCCAAATGAATGCCATGATCTGACTGTCTCCGGGCAGATAGATACTTTATGCATGATAACAAATGGCATTTAAATGGTAAAAATTTCACCCACGGACATAACTCAGTTTAAATGCTTAGATTAACCAGCGAATTATGCTGAAAATTTCACTGACAGTAAGTTGACGGTAACCAAGATAACGCCCAACATGAAGTTAGATTCGAATTTGAAAACGGCCTTCATACCTAAGTTAATTGTACGGATTTTGAAACTTTTTAACGAAAAACTGCGTCAATTTTTGGAGAGAAAGAAATTCATAAATTAGCAGAAATAAGGTAATTATTTAGTTTTCTCTCCTTAAATATAATTCCTCTACGGTTTAATAACCGTGTAGGAATTAAGAATAAACTAGAAGTGCCTTCCACACAAATCTGGATGGAAACATCCATTTAGCTCAATAGTCCAGCTTTGTGTCTCACTTACACTCGCCTGACATCGTTGACTTCCATCCCATTTTTATGTCGTCAACACAGTTTTGTATTGGAAATTTTGATAGGGCAAATATTTGGATCACGAAACACGCCCACATGACATTTCTTAATCTTCTTTATTCTGTGGTTAAACTAAAAGGAAGAAAAAGTTTTCTAGTGTTTAGGCATTACAAAATTGTGATTTTTACCCAAAATAAGAATTAAACTTCTATAATATTCTTAAGCGGAAGACGTTATAGTAAATAAGGTAAGGGCTCCCATAAATGTAATGTAAAATTAACGTTCGGAGGGCGCAATGAAAATGAGGTCAAAATGCACTCGGGGCGGACTGAAATATGCAGCCATCCCGAGGAGGAAGTTGTAAATAATTGAGATTACCGCACTTGGGGCGTTTCTCTGATGAACTGCACTGGCACAAGTTCCTCTATCCACTGCAGAAACAGACCCGAGGGGTTTGCTTTGAAAGTGGAAATCTGTAATCGGGTTTGTCATTCAGGTTTTGCAATATGGGTTGTAAAGATATTGGTAAGATATTTAAATTTGTTCGTTAGAATATTCAAAAGCTTATTAAAAATAATTAGTAGTTATACGCAAGTAAATGGACGGGCTATTATCCAAGTTTCAAAGGCTCCGATTAGACTTTAACATTTTTATGCTCATTTTTGAGCAGTTCATTAGCACTATTCGGCCTAAGATTAATTCTTTAGAAGTGGTAAAAGAAATTTTATTGCCACTCGAAGCAGCCATTATTCACCATTGACGAAAAATGGCGTAAATTTTTTTATGGATTTATTATTCCCTCTATATATCCTCTGGGCTTTTACATAAAACCTGTATTCCAAATTAAATTAAATATTAAAAATACATTGATTCCCAGCTACTTGAATACAGAAACAAATAACATAGAAAATATAGTTCTACAAATATTATGCGATTTTTTTTGTGTCTGGTGGAAATTTAATAAAATGATTTTTAAATAAATTTATTTTTAAACAGTGACAAAAAATACGGAGAATGGATTTATCAAGAATTAAGGAAAGTTAGTTATTACTGAAAGCGTATACAATACATTTGACGAATCACATTTATAATAACAGGAATATCGCGGAATAGTCTTAATTCTTTTGAAAATGACAGCTAGAACAAATTTCTGTTGAAATATTATATTATTATATGTAGGTATATTATAGCTGGTCTGAATTCTTCAAATAACTAGTTCCAATTAATGAAAAAAAATTAACGCAAAAGCGAGTTCTTTGGTCCAGAGTTACCTAGACAAACAGACACACCCCCAAATGAATATTTTCGATGATGTTTTAGTATTGCCGGGAAGAGAATATCGTTGGTTGTTCACACTGTTCGAGTCAGCGATGTGCTGTTTTAATATTATTAATAATTTAAAATGCTTGAAAATGTATATTTATATATTTTAAATCATCTAGCAAAAATTAACGCTTGTTTACTTAAATACATCTATTTCTATTAAGAGATTTTTTAGCAATATATAATTATTTTCGTTTTTGATTTGAATGAGGATTGAACCTTTCTCCCCAGGGACTGAAATCAACCGCGCGAACAACTGAGACAAATCCCGAATAGTTAGGATCGACAATTATTTAGTATATTAACTTCTGAAATGTCATCTAATTTAAAAAAAAATGCGTATATGTCCACGTTTATATGCATGATTGTCACCAAAAGTTGATAAAATGCATTGTCATCGACAACGCGTCTATCTGCCGAGTAACAGCTAGTTTAGATGTCGGTAAGCGGGTTAGTTTCCACTGCAAAGATTTGCAATCATTAATTTACAAAAACAAAAGTAAAACAAATGTATTTAGAAACTAAAATAATAATTAGTTAGATGAATAATGTGAAAAATTCCTCCAGTTCCAGTATCACCACTTTAATTCTGGAATCGCATTCGTTTGTCGAAAAATATATAGTGACCAAAAAATTAACTTGACCACGTTAAAAAAACATAATGTCGTGAATATTCCGTTGTGAAATGCTCAGCCATACAAAAAACCAAAGGAAAAGTAAAACAGATGTAAAAAAAATCATTACAAATTATTGAAAATATCTCCTGAGTAAAAATAAATGCCGCCAACGGGAATTGAACCCGCGCCTTCTGATGTCCGGTCAGACGCTCTGTATCACTGAGCCACGTCGGCTTATTTCCAACCCGCCAAATAATTCAATATGTACTAGTACTTCAATCAACAATTACTGCTTGTTTTATTTTTTTCCACCTGTAAAAAAATGTATTTAAAAACTGTAATAATGAGAATTTAGATCAATAATGTGAAAAGTTCCTCCAGTATCACCACTTTAATTCTGAAATGACATTCGTTTGTCAATAAATATTTAGTGACCAAAAAATTACCTCGACCGCGTTAAAAAAAATAATTTCGTGAATATTCCGTTGTGAAATGCTCAGCCAACCGGTTGTTCGATATTCGGACGGATTAAGGACGCTAATAACGGTTTCGGTATAAATGGACAAAGAGAAATATGGTACAAGCATTTTGTCGATTCATGCGATGAAGAATGAACGAGGAAAATTCTCTGCCCGCTTTTCATTCGTCTTGTATTGTGCTTATGTCACAGATTTCATCACAAGCTTTATTGTATTTCATATTATTTATCTTTTATAACCGTTCCTGGCGTAATAAGGATGTCTTAAATAAACTCTACTTTTTAAATACATCTGTGAATATTGATTTTATTTTCTTAAATTAATGAATACATCAATCAATTAACGAATGAAATGGAATCTTGGAAGTGAAAATTAACACACTTCCCGTTATCCGATTGAGCTGAAACTCTACAGATAGACTAGTTGACGATGAAAATTCATTATATCACTAAAATTGGATGACGTTATAAAAATTGACAGCAGACTCTCAAATCTCGGTACCATCCAATTAGGGTTTGCCTTAAAAGGTAGCGTTGTTCACTCATTTAGTCCGACATTAGAAGGAAGGTTCAATACTCAGTCGAAACGTTTTTTTCTCGATCTATATATTAATAAAAATAGATACCATAGTATTACATTTTTTATATATTCAATAATATTATTATTGGGTTTATAAAAACAGTTTATTTGTAAAAAAGTTCTGCTGTGTAGTTATTATTACGCGTGACAGCTGTTTCGCCCTCTGAAGGCATTATCAAACTGTGGGTAGCCTACTTACAGACGATACATTTATATTATTTGTAGATAGGTATTTTAATTTCAATTACTGATTTCTTAATTGATTTCTGAGTAAAATGTTAGAAATTATTAATGGTTATTACCCCAGTAAAGTTTCTCCAATTACTGTAATGTTAAAATTTGACTGAATGTCTTTATGTTAGTTATTCCCAAACGATGACTCAAAGGGTTATTTTAATAGCATAATTAAGTACTTCATAGTGCACTCATATTTGCACTAGGTTTGAAGATATCTAGTAGAAGTGAACGAATTATATTTGTTTTTTCATTGATTAGAATAGTTTTCGGATTATTAGAGTTTTTGTTAATTTCTAACTGCTCTAAAAGATTCAGTTTACGGCCTTTATTATCATTAAGTGAGTGATTTTCATCTAGGATCACTCTTTACAGTTAAAAAGTTAAAATTTTTTACGGGTTCAATTTTTTATACTATTGTTTTCAGATAAAACTTTATAGTTATTCATTTTAAGAATAAAAGAATTCACTATATTATTTTGAGTAGTTTCGTTAATTTATATTTATAGCATTTATAACTTCAAAATTAATAAATCTAAATAAATAACGAACCATCACACCGTTCAACCGCAGGGGTAGGCAGAGAGGACGGACCGCCAAACAACTCGGTATTGACACACAATTCGTGCCTCATTCACATTCATACGTCGTCTCATACATACTCTTCTATTATTCTGACTCTTGACATGGCTCGACTCAATTATCTTTTTTTGTGAAAGAAACTGATACGTATTTCAGTGTTGTTTTTGTAACATGATAAATATTTATTATACCTGCTGGTACGTATAGTGTATTTTAATTTTTATTGACAAAAATTAATCCCTTGGTACAGTTATAGAATACAGGATAGTAAAAATAAAATACAAAAACAAAAATAAAAAGGTGTTAAAAAAAAATATTTTAAAACATATTTCTATGATTTGCGATTTGAAAAAAATATTCATCAAATATTTTGTAGGTATATGTTTTAAGCTGTTAATACCTCCCTAATTGAGATAAACTTTTGTTTAGGGAGGGATCTGATTCACTTGATCGTGCTATGTCTTACTCGAGCGTCCCCAACTTTTGTTATCATTCACATTTGCGTCATATATTCTCCTTACACTCCTTTCTCCTTTCTTAGCTCATTCGCTCTACATGCTCAAACCATCTAAGCATCCGTTTCTTAATCTTATTCACTACGTTTTCATCAGCCTTGCATTCTTTGCGGATCTTCACGATGATAGATACTGTAATGCTGTCCAAAACGTTGGCTAAAGAAGGAGGACGCGCAACATGACATAATACTTTAAAAATAAATCGCTGTAAGAAAAATGTTATTTTACCACAACAAAGATTCAGGGAAAATAGAGATGGTCCATAATCTGGTGGGCATTTTTTAAATTTTCTTTATTTATTTCTGTGTTATAAGAACGGATAATTCATACCCAATTAGTAATAGTAATTATAAATATAATAGTAATTCCTACTCAATTAGCAATAACTCCTGAAAAAAATTCAAATTGTTCCAGAAAAGTAAAAATAAGTAATAAGACGGAATCAGTTCATTTATTAAACAGCGAAATTCATTCGAAAAAGTTTTTTTCTGCATAATTCTATTTTAGGTAATTATAATGAAAAAGATTTAGTTTTCCATTTTCTTTATGATAATACGAGCTTCAGCAGGAAATTCTTTTTGTTTATTAAAAGAAGCAAAAAAACCTTGATACCAAGTTTTTATAATACCTAAGATGAGATTAAGTTTTATTTAATATCACTGAAGCTATGATAGATAGTTACGATAGTAGCTGTAGCTATATAAAGTCTGAAGGTAGTAAGGATGGGTGGAGTTGAGGAGGAAGAGGAAGGTTAGGGAGTACCTGGTTATTCCAACCTGGTCACCAAACACGGCTATAGTCATTTCAAGTAACGTTCCAATTCTGAATGGTGGTGTTACATCAGGGAGATATTGAGAGTATCTTCGCAAGTATACTATATCTTATCTTAAATAAATAATTAGCGAAAGAACATAAATTAATCAAATAAAATTTACCCGCGCACGCGGGATTTGAACCTGTGACCTTTGGCTTGCTAATCACGAACTAACGGAGGCCATCAAAATTTGTGAAGTATCTAAAATAAAATAAACTGAAATATTATGTATGGTAAAAAAAGATGATAATTTTTATTTTATCTTCGTTCCTTCTCATACTCAACCTCATTATAAAATTCCATGTGTGATATAATTGCAGTGTGAAAAAAGACCAACATAAATACTTAAATTTTAGTAACAAAAATCTTTAACATGTTTCCTCAAAGATAAACACTAATATTCTACAATAAATGTTGAGATAGCGGTTAGTCGAATCTGTTAAAAAATGTCTTCATTTTACCTTTATTATAAACTCCTAGCAAGTTGGCTGTTGAAATTAAAAATGAAAACGTAAAAAAGTCGTGAAAGTCGATTAAGCTTTGGCTGGAAAACTGGTAAATATACGATGAGGGAGGCGGGCTATCCCATAGGTAATGTGAGCATAACACGATACATCTGGGTCGTAATTGGCCGCGTTTACCCTTTTGAATTCCTCCCTTAAATTCGTTTCGAACAACCCTTAAAAAGCCGTTATTAAAATTTCCATTTGTAATAAGTACCTTTTTTCGGAATGGCAACTCGATTTAAAGTATGTGCCTCTGTCCCGTTTCGTGCGGAAGTATATAATATAATTATTTAATTACGTAGGTATGCGATTTTAATGTAATTTATTTGGGTTCGTGATCAAGCAGAATACGATATATATTTTTTATCTGCTGGTCCAACGCAATTATCAAGTTAATTTAATAAAACTCTTATATTATGTGTGTAAGCAATTGATGAATTATTGTGGAAATTTAATTTTAAATAAAACGTTCTCGTTTGTTTTCACACACGTTAAATAGCAATTATGTTTTCATTTTTTTTTATTTTTACAGCGTAATTTTGGATAAAATCAACAAGTGATGCAATAAAATGTTGATAAAAACATTTATTTATTGGATCTAATTAAATTTTCATCTGAGCGCCTCCGTGAAACCTAGATATCATATATATTTTCAAAATTTGAAACAATTGTGTAAAGAAAACGAAGCAGGTTCAAATTTGATTACAATTGTGAATTGACTCAAGCCTGTTCGTTTGGAACACGTCTTGTCTGAGAAAATATGTAAACTTTCCAGGTTCTATTAGCATACAATCCAAGGATCACTTGAAGGTGGATACTGCACGGCTTATCGTAACAGAGTGGCAAGGTCATAAATTGTCACTAAAGTAGATATTTCATAGGTATTAGATTATTGTTGTCAAAACAGGAAAGGTAATTGGGTAAGGGATAGAAGTGAGGGAATGAAGTTAGGCTACCTAGGCGTCTACTGGTTTCGACAGGGGGCGTGAAAATTTGACTCGAGGGCGGCCCTGGTGGAAGGTGTAATATTTAAAGACGATGGTTACGAAGTGGCTACATATCTATTCTGACACGTCTTCAAAACATCATATAAACGACTTATCCATTACGAATGGGGGAGCGCGTGGGACGTGGCTAAATCCAAAAAAATATTTTCTGGACGTGCTCGGATTCCACTCCCTGCAGCGAGGAAGATAGGTGTATATTGCTACCCACTCTTTAGACTGCTGAGAAGCTTTTTAGGGAATTCAGTTATTTTTGAACGCTTAGTTCTTTACGTTGCTGATGACAATAAGACATCGTCATCATGTATTATTCCCGGGGAATAATGTCTGATGGTTTGTATTTTTGTATAGCGCCGTTCTTATGAAAAATAATCTCATGGGCGATATGTTAGGATTGTTAGGTATTATTGGCGCCTTAGCAATTCGGTGCCTACAGCGGACTGATCCAATTGCCTGCCCCGATTATTTCTACCTGCAGGACCAATCAGCCGATTGTTCTATCGGTAGGGAGAAGTACATTGTTCCTGAACAATATTCCGATCTAGAAATATTTTGAGTCAGTAAGGAGAGATTCAGAGAGGAAAGTCTATTGATTTTATTATCAGTCCAGCTGGAGAAGTCAAATGATCTCCCTCAACCAGTCTCTCCCGATCTGGCCTGCCACGCAGAAAGTGTGCAGAAAGTGAACTCGAACAACTCTGCCAAGTCATCAAAAGTAGCGAACATCTTGGTGCGACCTTTGGTAGAGGTTTTAGATGTCCAATAAATAGTTCCCGGGACAGACCCGCCACTCAAATTAAAAAATATATATTATTGAAACAGTCTCATTGGTCCGATTTACACCACTGCCGGCTTTTTTGTTTTAAATTTTGGTGAATCTTTTTAATAATCATGTAAAAAACACACACATATTCACGGTAGGTGTAAAACTCATCTTATTATCCTATATATATACAGCCAATATTCATAGATTAGAGTAGCGAATAGTAAATTCGGACTTACAAATAAATTCATCGTTAAATCGTAAATCCAAAATCATTCGCTTTCCTACGAATACTCCCCTAGAATTATTTATTTGTATCGTATAAGGAATGAGTTTTTATTTATTAATTAATCTTTATAATATTTCATCAGAATAATACTGATTGTGACTTCTGCTGAGCGAAAAGTATTTTAATGCAATGGATATTCTAGTGCAAAAAATATTTTAGTGCTAAATCCAGCAATAAGTGAACAGAAATACTTTCAAAATTACGTCGTCATCCAATTAAATCGTAAATCCAAAATCATTCGCTATCCTACGAAGAAATACTCCCCTAGAATCATTTATTTGTATCGTATAAGGAATGAGTTTTTATTTATTAATTTATCTTTACAATATTTCATCAGAATAATACTGACTGTATCTTCTACTGAGGGAAAAGTATTTTAATGCAATGGATATTCTAGTGCTAAAAATATTTTAGTGCTAAATCCAGCAATAAGTGAACAGAAATACTTTCAAAATTACGTCGTTTGGATGTGGATAAAGAAAAAAAAATTAAAAACATTACCCTTTGATTTTCAGAGGGTTGTCCATTACGCAAAACGTTACATTGTTCTACGATTCGGAAAAGAATTATTTATTTATAAGGGCTGAATTAAATATTTGATATCCCTGTTTAATCGTCCGGGCTAAAATACGGCTGGGGTGCATTTGGTATGGTTGAAAGCCCATGTGAAATGTGTCGCAGGTATAAAGGAAAAAGAAAGCCTCCCAGACAGAACTACCCCCCGAGCCTTTTCCACCGTCACAGCCTTATTTGCATATAGCCTTTTACCCTTAAACAATACAGGTCTGCTGACCTTTCCAGCGAGAGAGTTTGTTAATTTCATCTGAGTGTACAAAAAAAAATACAGCTTTTAGGTTTGATCACGAATTTACTGATTTAAAAATTACCTTTGTAATTTTTAAATATAAATAAGGAAATTTGAGAATAAAATCACATTTGACCGCAAATGACCAGAGCTACTGATTACGTTAAAGAAAAATTTGTTTAAAACCTTAAAATTTTAAAGGATTTCTTTGGAACAGTAAAAAGCAGGCCACATATACAGTTCTGTTATCCAACAAGCTTTCAAAGGGTTCTAGAAATCCTTTGTTAAAACTGTAACCCTGTTAATTTACATATTTATTAATAAAATTTCCCTTCCTTATAATGTGTATAATATTAATTTTATGGTGTTTAATATATACGAGAACATTAAATCTTTTATTGAGCTTTGTTTTGTATAAGTAGGTAATATTATGCAGAAGATACCTATTTTACCGGAACATTTTATTGTTGGATACGATTTGTTATGGTAATTGAGAGAAATCATTGTGACTGTCGTTTCAAATGAAATATAAACCTGTTGATATTTTAAAATAATTCAAAATAAAGGTCAACCAAATTGAGAAATAACATATCTTTTAATTTTTCAAATGATTTTTTCACTGAAAAGTCACGGACCGCCACTAGTGTAGTTATATTCAGAGAATTATTTATAAATTCAGGTTTTGAAATTTCTTTCTTATGAATTAATTAATCACGCAAGTTTTCAATTTCCACTACACTTTCGTTGGAATCGAGTCTCTGAAACGTCTAAATAAAGTTTGTTTTGTTTTTAAAGCTAATGAAAAGAGAAGACATAAAAAGAAGACGTTAAACTACAAAGCCTGTAAAAAATATGACATTAATTAATCACTCATCCTCGCAGCGGTAGCCTTTTGTTGGATTATTATAAGACAAGTGGTTCTGGCTCGGGTCCTGTTAAAAATACAGGAAACAACATCTTCTGAGGTTGACATCTCGTTGAGGGCGCCCATTAAAATTTCCCAAGAGAGGCAGAGCGGCAAATGATGTAAATGAAAATATTTTGTAAAGCACCACTTTAAATACGTATTTCGGAAAATTCGTGGTCAAGGTTCAAAGTGATCCACATTTTTTTAGCTTGTAATAAATTAAATCTTGTAATATGATATCGTCTGTGAAAAGAGAGAGCGGCTTCACCACAATATTCAATTATAAAATTATGTTACCTTTAAAATAAGATTAATAATTTTCTTTGAAAAATACCTTATTTTTGTTATTATTTTTGTGAAATCAACAATAACGTTTTTGTTATTAATGGAACTTATAAATGGAATATTAATATTAAAAAAAAATGGATTAGAAAAATACAAAGCAAAGGATAGAAATGGGTGCGACTGAGAAACAAAAAGAATTTAAGAAACTTACAAGCAAAGATGTAACAATGTATCTAGACTTGTTATTGTGTCACAAAATTAAGATGTGGCAAGTAAGAAACACTCACATGTTTCCAGTTAATTTTTAATTCAAAGTTGCTCATAAATGACATAGGTAAACATTAAAAATATGTCTGTACGAACGAGACAAACTATAAAACCTGGCATTGTTTTCGTATTCCAAAGCAGCGTCGAATACTTCCACAAGGCCGACTAGAGTTACGAGCCAGGGCGCCTAACAAATTAGAGGTTTCAATTGATAAGTATTGTGCAATAATAGAGCAACGACAATTTGAAAATGGCAGCGATTCTTGTTGATACTCGTTGTTACTGCTGATTTGTATGTTGTTTTCCGTAAGTATATATGTAGATACACAGGGTAATTAGACTATTTTAAAAAGTTTAGTTTAGTTGGCAACAGCACTGACTTCGTTAGACCTCTACTCTAGTCGGCCTTGCATTTTTTCTGTGACGCATTGAATTTTCGGATGCGAAACAACTGTACTATCTATAATAATTGAGAAAATAAGTACTTTACAAATGAAAGGTTATTTCATTGCTTTTACCGGTGTTTGCTGAGTAATTAAAACACTTTCTCATCACACACGATGGAATTTAGCTTTTTTAAAAGGCAGGTTACTTAAAGGTATCACGACGCGTGACAGCTTAGTACTAAAAATATTGACGTACTTTTTTCTCGCCACTTTGTGATTTCCCTTATTGTTTGAGTTGTTGTAATATTCTATAATTATTTTATAATGTGTTTTAAAAATCTTAGTTAATGTCGTGCCTTACTGCTTTTTTATGGTTGTAGTATTATTTTTTTATATTTTAATGAACGTCGTAATGTTATTCTGAGATGATCTAATAATATAAAGATTTGTTACGAATGTTATTATTTTTTACTGTGTTATGCATAACTCCTAAGTAAAGGGTATTTCATTTTGTGCTATGAGTAGTTTCTTGTTTTTATTGTTATTTTCACTGCATGCTTTGTAACACATATAATCTTACCAAGATGTGCACCATTGTAATGTTTAATAATTAGGTAGAAAGGATAGATGTAAAATCAGCATGATTAACAATCTAAAATAAAAGGCATATAATATAATAAGGTTAAAAAATAACAGTTTTCAAAGAAAATGTAAACTAAAAGATTGTAAAAGGACTCTTTTTAGAGGATTATTTTTTTTTAAATAATCTCAAGGGTGTACAAAGTTACAAGAAACCTTTATTAGTTAAATTATAATATGTTACCACTTAAAAAAGCAATGAAATTAATATGGGGCCAGATTATTTAAACGTAATAATCATGTATATTAGTTAAAGAATGCTACATGATAAAACAAGATTTAAATGAAAAATTAATTAAATAATTCTTTAACGTGTTTGTCAGGACGCTATGATTAGCCATGTCCGAACGTGCTCACCGTAGCTACGGTCTCTGGTCGATAGTTTTAATCTTTCAATCGATATTTGTAACTGGAAACTGTTTTTACCCGTTACAGCATCTGTTATTTTGTTATGTTTTCAAGCATGTTCATTGAAACTATATATTAATTTTCTATATATATATATATATATATATTCTATAAAATAAATTTTAATTAATATATATAACCGATTTAACGTTCTTATTCAAAATACTTAACTCTAAATTCTACTTTTGTGAACTCCTGCAAATTTACTTATTTTATTTATTTATTTATTTATTTTATTTATTTAGTACAGGTGATGATACAATGACAACTTATAAACATACATACACCCATAGTAACAACACGACAAAATACAATATTCTACAGCAGCAAACATAAGCGTAACTACATTGCCCACTCTCCGATACAACGACTTCACACCATGGGAAATCATTACTTGGGTGATGTTGACATATTCAATACCAACTTGGCAAGCTTTGTGGATCATTTAAAACATTTATTTCAACAATACTCCTAAACACATCATGTAAATCTACAAATAGCTGTAATTTTCTGTTTTTGTTTCTTGTGTTTGTATGACTTGTTGCATAGCTTTTATCAAATGTAATTTTATTCTTATTCTTTATGTTTCAGAGTATCTGTCAAATTAAAATTATACTACCAACCATGTAAAAGCCCTATGGGCGTTAAATAAATAAATAAAATAAATATCCGAGACACCGTCTAGGTTGCAAATATATTCTGGTAAGAACTTGGCAATCGTTTTAAACATGGCAGCTGTAATGTGTAAAAATACATTATCTCTTTCCATGTAATGTTAAAACCAAACCGCTTGAGACGAGACAGTTCACTAAAAAAAGCCAGAATCTTAACGACGTAAGTGAAGCAGCCGTGCACAAAAATAAGCAACGCGCGGCCCTTGTGTATTGGATAGACCTGCGGTTAAATTTACCCTAAGTAAAATAAAGTGGGAATATTAATGACATAAGTGATGAAGTCATCTAAACACAATGTACGAACGTATGGTCAACTTTGCCCTGGCAGGCCTAGAAAATCGATTTTTCCGTGGGGTTTATTTGAATCATTTCTGATGAAGGTATTACTAAAGTCTCAAATGTTTCTAGAGGAAACCCTTGGGAGTTACTAATTCATCGTCTAAAAAATAAAATCTGGTGCTTACCGTTAATTTTATACTTGAAAAAACGTGTAGAAAATATATTTTAATGGTAAGGTCCTGTTTTTATTAGTCTTAAACATAAATAACTTAAGTCCGTAAAGATTCCAAATATTTGAGATTTAAGTAATACGTTCGTCAGAAATAATTAAAATTTGAGCGCCGATCAAGCCCCCGTTTTAGAGTCTTACGTCACCATAAAACCGGGAGGGTTAACAAACCACGTTAGTCCTGCATGCATGAGATCGCGTGTTTCTAAGCAACCATCACAGAGCAGATATACGGCGTGATTACTGGCCTACGTGCCCGGAACAGGAAGGACTCATGTGATCGAAGAGAGGAAGCCGATTGCAATTGATCTAGTGTCCAGTTAGATTTCGGAAGCCGGATTAAACAGCTGCTGTCATAGACTAAATTAGACTAGACACGGGATATCCATTGAAAAATGACCCCAACACAATTTTGGTTTGGTTCACGTGCACATTTATGAAAAAGGCCCACGCATTGTGTCGCAAAGCGAAATGGGCACTGTGCATTGCGTTTTGCCTTTTGTTGGTCTAGAGTTTACTTATTTTGCTTCCCAGCTATGGCTGGGCAAGTTCATTTTTTCAATCACAAAAATAACCCAGTTCCAAGGAGTTTAAACAGAGTTGGGTTGTTAAGTTCATCTCCATATTTGTGACGTACGCTATGTGGTGTCATTTTTGAAGAGAATTTAACTAGACAGGGCTAATCTAGTATAATACATCAATGGCTGCTGTGTAAACAATTGTTCAACTTGGGGCGCCATGCGTCCCAAGTGTTGGATTCTGTAAAGTGAACGAAATAGAACGGCGTGCTCGCCTACGTTGAGGAAGTGATTGTTCCTTATTCTCTTGTCGGGGCCCCTAAGGTTCGGGCTCTTTAACATGACCCGATGGAAGTCTGAAGGAGCTGTAGCAGCCCAGCGTAATGACCAGGAGGGGGTATCTTCCCCTCATCAACAACCTACCTTTCAGGATCCATTAAACTAAACAGCCACTGACATAGTCGCACTTTTTTCCGCGAAAATTTATCCCTCATCATCAATCCACCCTCCAGGATACAGCACAACAAACTGCTAAAATTATGAGTCAATCTAGAGTCCAGATTAGGCAGGATTGATAGACGTTCTGGTATATGTGAATCCCTCCCCTGTAATTTAACTCTTTTCCGGTAATCTCTTGATAATTTTTAATAGCTCTGAAATGTTGTTTTTCTGAATAAATTTGCTCTGGTCAACTCTTAACTGATAATGTACCCACGCCATAAGTGAGAATAGTGCTATAGTGAGAATAGTGAATAGCAGTCATCTATTCCCTGCAATTAAAAATTGAGGATATTTTCAGTCATTCCAAAAAATTACCAACTTTAACAAGGTCTCAGTAGCTCAATTAGTGTAGTGATTTATTTTTTATTTTTTCGGGAAATTCACACTTAACATTTATTTCTTTAATTATGGATAAAACCAGTGATAAGAGAGGAGTATCTGGGTTTGAGTCCCAGTTGTAACGGATATATTTTATTTTTATCATAATCTAGAAACAACATTACAATATTAATGTACACCTACAAGCTAAAATAAATTATTACGTTTCCACGTTTTAAACATTTTGGAATATTCATCTATTGTTACCGAAGTAGTTCAGTTATGAATAATATAACATAATTTTTAGTATTGCTAAGTAAAAGCCCAATGGCGTTAATAAATAAATATTAATATTTTCATTGATAGTTGTTAACGGTGACCGGATAAATCATCAAAGTGATAGTTCATCAAATTTTTAAAAAGTTATTTCAAGTCATGGAAAGTGATAAAACAAAAACTTTACTAACTGGGTTAGGTAGGTTAGGTTAGGTTTAAAAAAATTTTTCATCGTTTTTTATGTCTTTTTATCACTTTTTAAAGGTAAGTTGAATAGTCACTGTGTTGAGTTATCATGGAACCGTTATTAACATTATTGATAAAGATATGATTTGAGATTTTCACGGCCAAAAGTATTGTAGTGATTTGTTTTTGGGGTATTATGTCGTACTAGCAGTTAAAAACCCGCTCCGCGGGTTTTTTCTGCTAGGCCCTGCTGGCGGCTCTTAGTTGGGCTTCGCCAATTTTAAGTGATATTAACAACAGTTACATTTAATAGATAGATATTAGGACATTCACAGAGAGAGGGTGAGTATATATATATTGTTAAAACACGGAACAGGAAGGAGTTAATTAATAATAACATGCTAAATTTACGCATAATAAGAATGACAGTTGTTTGAATAAATGAAATTTTACGTATTTGTGATGGATTATTTCAAATTAAACACTATTATTGACTACATGTCTACAACTGATATACTTAATAAAATTAGCTCATAGGAGACTTGCAGTGCTTAAATATGTGTTACAACCGTCAATGTCTATAAGTTGAATCAATATCGTTTATTTTGTCACAATTAAAGATAGTTATAACAAAATTGACTTAAATAATAGATTATTACATATTGATTAATTGTACCCGTGTTTACGAATAAAAATAGGGTAATTGTGCGATGAGATTAGCAGTCGGTTTAATTAAAAGGTGTTAATTTTACTCCAACTGGTGGTAATTCTTTACCTACAACTGTTACTGTATCTAATAAAGTTTAAAGTTAGATTATATATACACCTTCATCAGGAGAGTAAAAATCTATATATAAAGGTAGATTATTACAATATAGCGCCCCTGAGGTGATATCTCACAAAAGCGGCGCTATGCAAATTGTCCAATAAATAAATAAATATTATGTTTATATTTTATTGTGTATACACCGAAATCAAAAATTAAATATAGATTACAATTGGAAGAAGAAGTGGAAGGAGGGGGAGGGGTAAGAGTAGGCTGGGTTTATAATAATTAGGAATTACAATATCGTTAGACGGGAAAGACCAGTTGAGTGGGAAAATATTTAAAAGAGAGTTTATAAAAAAAATTTTGTTAATTATATCTGCTTTTATATTAACATGTTTCCTCATTTCTAAAATTTCAAAATTATTTATAGTTAAGTATTTTAAGACCCGAAAAAAATTAATAGCATATAACCATAAAACAATATATTCATATGACAAATAGCATTTAATATAAATTGATAGTTGAAATACTAAATAAAAAAATTAAACATATTCTCTTCAAACGGTCTTTCTAAAGATAGAAATAAACAATGGCGTAGAATTCTGTTTGTGGATAACGATACTTCTAAAATTATATATAAAAACAATCCTGGTACTATTCAACTGGCGTTTTACACTAATAACAATGAAGAAATATATTCTTAATAATAAAGATAGCAAAAGTCAAACAAAAAAATCAGGAGTTGAAAAACTCATTTGGAATGATTGTAATTTCTTTTACAAAGGTAGAACCAACAGAATCTTTGAAGTCAGAACTAAAGAATATCACAGGGCTATAAATGGAAATAGTGAATCTGAGTTTGCAAATTATCTTTTGAATAATGATCACACTTTCGATAAAAAATTCAGGTCTTAAAATACTTCACTCAGGATATAAAGCATCGCAAATAAATAATTTTGAAATTTTAGAAATTAGAAAACATGTCAATATAAAATCAGATATAATTAATAAACATAAAAAATATAAATAATAATGAAAAATGCCATTACAAAGTGATAAGCTTCCAGAAGAAATCTTCTTATTAAACGCTTGTTAATCGTAAGTAGTCAAATATTGTGAGCTGCATATTTAAATATTCGCGCCATTCATTTGGTTCGTTTTTATACCGCGAGAGGTGCGCTCTGTCGGCCATCTATAGCCGTGCCTATCGGCCATTGAAGGAACGCGTGATTTTTTTATAAACGTCAAACATAATCACGTAACTGTGGATAATTTTCATTGTAATGTAATTAATCCAATGGATTATGAACTTTCTAAAACATTATATTTTCTTCGATATTATCCAAAAATTGTATGAGCAGAAACGATGCATTTGAAGAAATATCGTTTTATTATGAGGCAATCCTATTTTAGTATGAAATCGTGTCTTAATTTTCAAATTAGCGGAATTTACCCGAAACAGACAATTTTAATTTGACCAATCAGAGGGCCTACATCGTCCAAACGCTAGGACAATAATACTAATCAGATTGCTCTACCTCCCTTTTTAGCCAACATTTCGGACAGCATTGCTTTGTCCATCATCAGGGCAGATGTTTAATATAAGATTGTGGTGAAATGTGTGCTTTTCAATTTTAAAGTGATTTTCTGCGTTTAGTTCTGGTGTAGCCGTCAATTACCGGATACCAAGAACTAAAAGGAGGTAGCGCAACACGGCATAATACCCCAAAAACGAATCGCTATAATTATTGAATAAGTATTTTCTTTTTTGTCTAACAAATCACTATAATTTTTGAATAAATCGTTTCTTTTTTCTTTCGAAACAAAAAATAATCGAAATAGTGATTTTGCAGATATTTCATAAATCTATTCTTTTTTTTAAGCCAAGAATTGAATCTTCGTTATTTAATAGCATTATTATTATTTTAATCCAGTTTCTCAAGGGTCCAAATATTTAAAAGCATATTCATGGATTCCTGAATATTAAAATTAACTATATAAATTTAATTACGTTAGTTTTATTATGCAGACACCATTATTGGATTAATTTAATGTAAGAAACTTGAAGAGGTTATATACGTACGTGAATGTCTTGTAATATTAAATCTAAGGGATGAGCGCACTACCCTTCTCCAAAAACTTCCCTTAATAAAAGGTTGGTAATTACCAATAATATTAATTTTATCACAATAACTTAAAGTTAAAGTCACCACATCAAAGATTTCAAAGTTCAAAGATTTGACGATCAAAGATTTTACATAAAAATATACCTACATTGATAAAATTATACTTTGTATTTCCAAATTTTACTTGATGCATGTTTGTCGTTTAGGAAAATGTTACATATATCTATCAAACTTTTTATGCAAAAATACTAGTATATAAACATGGGTCGCGGGTTTTAACTCCGGCGTAATTTTTTATGTTTTAAAACTGTGTCATTTTACATGTAATTCATCTAAAATAATGAAGCAAACCCATCATTTCGATTGTGTAAGCGTAAAATTTTAAAATGTAAATTGAGCATTCTAAAATTTAAAAAATACAAATTCTTATTCAAAATAACTTATTTCATATTTTTAGTAGATATAATAAAGTTATGTCGCCGTTATTAAAATAGTTTGTAGTGTTATGGTCAGCATAGTTGCCTTCCAAGCGTATAATATGGGTTAGATTCTTGGCGTGCATTTTTTTAAATTTTATTTATGTTTTTTTTCAGGTTTGTCTCAATAGTTTATTAAAGTAAAGTTGTGGCACAGTTTCCTTAAAATCAAAGGTGGATAAAGCCTGATGTTCTACTGATTTTGGTTCACCTATAAATTAATACCAAGTTATGTTCAATTCGAACTTGATCCCTTATCGGACGTGCCTGTCGAAACCGGTAAATTGATTGGTTTTTCACCCCGGTACATTAAAAGTAGGCCAGAAGGGTCAGTCAGACTAAGGTTTCACGTTCCCTTAACCCTTTGCTTTACAAGTAGTGATTGGTTGACCTACCAAAGCCTTCATTAACCCTTCAGGCGGCCGGATGTCGGGTTGTGAACATGCGTTAAATCATTATGCTTTAGCGGATGATTAACCTGGAAACAAGCTAACTCTATCAGCGCGGGTAGGATCACGTAGTTGCGGCGGATATTGTTGAGGTTAGTCATTATTTTTGTCAATAAATAATTATAAGCAATAATTAATGAAATATTAATACAAATTGAAAATAAAAAAAAATTGGGCGGTACATATAAAAATCAAACTCAAACAATTTACATATCGCAAAAACTAATAATAACAACCATATTAAAAAAACCCTATTCATATTCGTCCGAACTTTTATTCAAACAATTTAAGGTCAGAAAATTAAGTGCATTATACTTCTACCATGCAACATTACAAATTTATAAAAACTATATTCAAAATAAAATTGCACCCTTTAAAAATAACAGAAATCTTAGACACACGTCAATACTTCCTACTCCTAAATGTAAAAAAATAATAGGACAGTTCAACCATGAATATCTCGGAGTTAAATTTTTTAACTCATTACCAGAAAAAATTAGAAGCATGAATGCAAATATAAACTAATTCAAAAGCCACCTTAAAAAGTATTCCGAACAGTTGAACTGAATCATATCAAATATAAACCAATATAACAACACCCCCATACACACAAGCCCTGCTTATTTATGGGGGTATATCAAATACTAATATTATGTAATTGATAACTGTACTATATTGTGTAATTATATTTTGTAATTGTTATATTATGTAATTCGTGTATCTTTTTTTTACTAATAAAAAAAAAAAAATCTCCCGAGTAAAAATAAATACCGCCAAAGGGAATTGAACCCTTGCCTTCTGATGTCCGGTCAGGTGCTCTGTAACCACTGAGCTATGTCGGCTTATTTCTAACCCGCCAAATGATTCAATATGGACTAGTACCTCAATCAAAAATTACTGCTTATTATATTTTTTTCACCTGTAAACAAACAACTTTATTTTTGTAGGAAAGGCTTTGTTAGTCCTAAATTTCCCAATAGATGGCGTGGAGACATGTTATACTTACATTTGTTTGTGAAAGATTTTAACTTGTCAAATACATATATATTTTTTAATGATAAACTAATGTTTATAAGACAAAGTTTTTATACATAGCACAAAGGATAATAAATTATTATATGCAATAATTTCGACTAATTATCACTAATTATTGCTTATAATAATTTATTATCCTTTGTGCTATGCATAAAATCCTTGTCTTATAAACATCAGTTTATCATTAAAACAAAAAAATATTTTTATAATTAGTTTAAGCGGTGCGAAACGTGGAAGTTGATCAGTGATATTTGATGATTGTTAAACTGATTTTTTTCCGTTGTAACATAACTGATTTTGAAGTATGAAGCAAAAAGATAAAAGATATTGCATTGAAAGCAGTTAAAATGTGATCCCTTAGGCATAAAATAAAAAAATCTTATTAATTACAAATAATTTAAATACGACAAGTTAAGGAACGTTAAGGTCAAAAGATATGCAGAGCTGATGTAAGCGAAATAGAACAAGATCTGAAAAGTGTTTTTTATTTATATTGAGGAGATGGACGAGAAGGGCGAGGTAAATGTATGCCGCAAACAGTGAACAGACTCGACACAAGATTTACTGAAAGGAAAAGTATGAAAATTTCACTAATTCCAAATAAGCATGGAAGTTAAACGCTCAAATGCATGGTACCACCGATTTATAATAAATTTATCACAAACTTAAAGAAAGACGTTGTGCCATAATGACAAAGATATGGCTAGCAAATAAATTATCAGTGTCTATTTCTACAATAAGATAAACGTATCTCTAAAAACTAGATATAAGTAGAAATTTACCTGTATTAAGATAAATTGATTGGTAGAACATGCAGTCGAGCTGTCATGTGATTTTAAATTTTTTTGTAAACACTACAATATGCTTTTAATTGTGTTTGTAAAAGTGAATTATTATTTTTTTAATTTTTTTTTTAAAGAAAGACAAACATTCCCGGGTTACGAATAACCTGACAATATTTGAAAATCTCCTACTACCACCACAGTAAGCTGAAAATGTTTTTTGTGTTGTGATGGAGGACTACGCCTGGGTGGGATCCAAACGCAATGTCAACTCGGTCACCGACTGATGGAAGAATAACTCGAGTACGCCTGTGGAAGACATGGCACAGTTAGGTTAACAATAATATTTTCTTAATATTGAGATTGTGGGTGCATTCATCATTTTTTTTTGTTAGAAATAGCAAAAATATGTACTATTGTCCACATACTTACAAGGATTTTTGAGAATAAAATAATAATACGTTTTTTGCGTGGTAATATTTTTGTTGATTCTTTAAAAAGTCATTATTTTAATTGGTTTAATAATATAAAAAACAAAATTTCACAAGGACGCAAAACAATTCTTGAAATAAGCCAATTATTTCTTTTCCTTCTTCATTGGCCAGAAAATAATTGACTTATAAAGCTTCCTTTTTGTAAAAAAACCTTCCCACAGCCACAAATAAAGCTCTTAAAATTCAAACTCTTGATAATAATTTATATTTAGCAGGAGAAGTATCTTAAAGATTTTAAGTGTACTAATTCTGCCTATTTTTCTCATTTATAAGTTTAATGGGCGCGTATTTATTACAATTTAATCTTTTCCATTATGCCGAGGATAAAGTAGTTGGAGTTTTTTTGCAAGTCGACTCCCAGGGATTAATTAAGATAAATAACCACAAATCAATCTTGTCACGAGTTTTTCTCGAGGAGCAGAGAAGCTGTGAGATCGTAATTTTATGATGATTTAAGCTTCAAAAATTAATAAATTATGAAGGGAAAGAAAAACAATTAAAGAACAATAAAAAATATTGCCGCCGTGATTTCAGTACAAAGATGGAATCACAGGGGCCTATCTATAAATAGAGTTTTGATATATACTCAAATAAACATTTGAATGCTCATATGCCGAGCTGTATGCTCAACTGATATGCAGAACTGTATATCTTTAACGGCTTCATGAACAAGATATAACTTTGTTTCATTAATGAATATGATTATGGCATTACCGAAACCAAGCTTAACATAATATATCACTTTTTGTAGCTTGTGATCCTAAACCCCCGAATTGCAAATTGGAGGTTTCTTGGAACTTGGGTACTTCAAAGTCAAAAGAGAATAATCATTACCTCTTTTACGCCTACTCGCTTGTAAATACTGAAGATTTTTTTTTTAATAAAGTGATAATCTTGTCAGATAAGAGAAGCTTCATTAATTTTGTACGCAATTCACAAACTGAAAAGGATTAGATAATATAATTGACAATATCCAAAAATGTATAAGGCATCACGAAGAAAACGAATTAACACTTCAAAGGGTTTAAATATTAAGACACACAAAGCAATCTGAAGAAAGTAATGAAAATTAGTGAAGAGATGCAGAAAAGTGCTTCTCTGATGGAAAACACTTGCTACGGAGCTTAAAGCTCTGCGATAATGTCTAAATTATCGTATTATTCATTCTCACTGAAACCTTAAACAAAGTGTCTAATTTTCCAATCTTCATCTTCAGGCTCCTGAAGGAATACGTTAATTAAATAAATGTTAATTCAATATCACTAGGGACGATGAAACAGTCCAGGAGACACTGAATAGATAACCGATGAATATGTGCGTGTACCCGAAACAAATAACAAAAAATATATCGAATGAAAATACGAGAAATGTATTTAGTTTATATTTTTGCACAAACCTGGTGTCAGGTGAAATTTTGACAAAATTGTAGACGATATATTGTAGTCCATATAAACGATTCAATAAGATACATTTCAGAGTTTCTTATTTATTGCCTTTCATAATAAACCAACAAGAATTACTCAATCCATGGCTTTATTTAATTGTAACAACAATTTCAGATTTAGATGCTTACTTGCACCCGGATTCCATGCTCTTGGTAATACTTGAGTGGAAGTAGATGTCTTCAACGGCACGGAAGTAGATAAAGGTGGGTTATAATAACATGTATCTTCAATGAATACTAAGGTTAAAAAAAACATGTATACCTACAAGTGGAGAAGGAGGCTGTGAAAATAAGGTTTTGCATGATAAAATACGCCATGAAAAAAATTCAGAATACATGGAGTGACAGAGGCATAATGAAGATCACGAAGACCACGAAGATGAGACTCGTCCGTGAGTTGATTTCTATAAGGTATAGAAACTTGCACACTTAGAGCTAACGAAAGGAAACGGATAGTTAACAGACCGATTTCGGAGGCTCGTTTGGGTACCGTTGCCCAAATAAATTTGTTTGCTTTGCTCAAGGCCTATGTCATCTTCGAGGATGCTGTACGGGGGGTATTTTTAAAGAAAGGGAGGAGAAGAAGTTCTGAAAAGGAAATTAAGCATGAGATGTGATATGTAAACTAGTTGGAGAGGTCAAGGGGTCTCCCTAAACCAGCCTTTCCTAAACACACCTCACCGGATGAACCCGGGCACCCCTGCCAAATCACCAAACGTAGCGAACCACTCGGGGTGACCCATGGCAGAGGTGTTGGTTATCCAATAAATAGTTCTGGGCGGCAGTACTCAATCCGCCAACCAAATTGAAACCTTGTCCACCATGGAAACTGGAATGGGGATCTCGATCCTCAGCGAAGGTTCCTCTTACGAAAAGAAAAAAATTCTATATCACTCATTGTTTCTGTTATCATTTACTAGTACTCATATATCGCTATTATATTTATTATTTTTTTATCTATTTCATAAATAAAATTACAAGTGGATGATACTAAAATCACATGCTTAGCATCTCTGAACGTCAACTAGGCAGAACACCGTACTGGGGAAACTTACTGTGTAAAATATGTAGCAGCCCCTATAGGCGTGTATAAATAATAAATAAATATTAATTGATGAAAATTGTTTTGATTTAAACTTAATAATAATATTAGAGCTGAGTCATTTGGATACTACCATCGGTTATCCTTTTTTTTGAGCAATCATAACAATTTTTTTAACAATACCTACATTCATTATTCCAATATTCTTCTCAGACTTTTAGGCATTTCATCACAACTTTAATCATTTATTCTTATACATTAAGTAATTCTGTTTTTTCTCATATGCGGCAAACTAATTCTTTTAAAATTTCTGGTTTTATAGTTATGAATATTTGTAATAAATGCTATTACATCCTTAACCTCTCGGGGTGCTCGAGGAATGAGCATTTTTTGAAGTACACGAAT
Organism: Hesperophylax consimilis; assembly: GCF_061612785.1. Lineage (NCBI taxonomy): Eukaryota > Metazoa > Arthropoda > Insecta > Trichoptera > Limnephilidae > Hesperophylax > Hesperophylax consimilis. Next base: position 23,443,587 of record NC_142849.1, on the reverse strand, counting down.
AAAAAAAACAAAACGTAATGAAAAAATATTATTATTTATTCAATCATAATAATCAAGGACGTTATAGTACGGTCATACTCCTTGGGGAGTATTTTGTTCTAGCCGTTATACTAGCCGTGAAGTTAAAGTATTTAGGCATTTGGTTATTTATAAATATATGTATAAAAATTAATACATTATATAACAGTCTCTTTTATGTTGTAATCGTATTCAGCTCTTCTCTCATTAGATTAACCTTTAAATGATTTGCCTTTCCTTAGCGTACATTGCATTGCTCTATTTTGAATGACTTCAATAATAATAAACAATTTCTAATTTGTATTTTTGTCTTAAACACGTCCCGATTCTGATTAATAAAGTCGGATGTCAAAAACTTATTTTGAAGTATTTTTATTTTCTGATGCTTTAAGGTCGGAAGTCCGCTAAAAACGTTAAAAATCCCAATATTAATTTTTTATGTAAAAATTATATTCCATGTGCCCTAAGAAAAATAAAATAATACAGGAAAAAAAACATAAATTTAACCATCAAGAATTAGCCAATTAAGACTAATTATTTTACTATTTTCGAACTCCTCAATTTAAAAAATGTGACAACCGACCTTTGACTTCTGAGGTACATATAGAATATCGTGGAGCAGTGAAATATGACAGCCAAACTAATCGTGGGATAAATGATGTTTTAAAAATGAGCTCTTTAATGTTACAACTTATTTTTTTATAAGAAAATTATTTTTTTATACTATTTTGGCACATACACCAAATTTGCAGTGAAATGCAATTTTGAATCAAAAACTAATTCTAGTTATTTGGTTTCTATTTTGTCATCATTAATTGTCAAATTTTATTGCCTATTTCCAAATAGTTTGTTTTGTTTAAACTTTTATTTGCATAAAGTTTGTATTGTTTAAACTTATATTTCCAAATAGTTTGTTTTATTTAAACTTATATTTTGTTTCAGTTTATACTTATTTAATTCCAGCCATTATGCTATATTTTGTTGGTCTTATTTGGTTTTAATTATTTGCTTATGTACCTTCACACGAAACATTTATCAAAATAGAAGATTAGCGTAGAGATTAGTAAAAATCAACCATTCAGGATTGAAACGTTGCGTGAAATGGCTTTAACCGTGTTTGGTGACCAGACCTGAATAGCCAGGTACTTTCCAACGTTCCTCTTCCATATCCGTCATCTCTCTACTACATTCAACCTCACAACGTACCCCAATTGGGAAAGCCATAATCTCTCTGGCTCTACACGGTTTAGAGCAGTTCACATAAAACATGTCGAAATTCTTAAACAGATTTTCAATTTCATTAGCTTATTTGGGGCCTAGGAGTTGAAGGTATTAAAATGCGAGATTTCTTTCAAGTCGGTACATATCACATCTCTTTGGAATAGGTGTTAAGTGACAGGATTGAATTTAATTTTACTGTTTAATTTTCATTCGGAATTAAAATGTACACAGCTTAATAACATTATTTCAAAGTGAGAAGATTTAGTAAATGGCTGTACTATTTTGATAACAGATTTGTAAACCTGAATGGTAGGTACTCTCAGTATCACCCTGGCGAAAGACCACCATTAAAAATCTAAACTTTCTAATCTAAATAACTTTGTTAAGATATTTAAAAAACTATTTTATTTCAAAAAATAAATCTCAGTAAACAAATATTTATTTTATTTTTTATCTTCGCAATGAACAAAAACTGGTTCAGATAAGCCGGGTCTTTGAAAACAAGTTTGTAGAAAAATAACTCGGAAGTTACAAAGTTACTCACGAGTGAAAAAAATCTCCGGAATATTGTTATATTTGAAAATCCGATAAGTCTCGGGTTGTTGTTTTTTTCAATAAGATGAGACGTTAAAGGATTTGACTATCATAAACTTATCACATCGCCATGATTGGATTTGTGGAACGAGCTTTCTTGTCATTTTTGTGTCATTATACCATTATGGGGAAGATGGTTTATTTTATGTTTTTCCTTCACTCTTTAAGCCACTCTGAAACAAACATTATAGCAGAAAAAATTAAGGTCTCATTATATGAGACAAATTTTGTTAGATAAACAAAAGATAAATATTCAGGATGTCCGGAGGTAAAGTGCTCAAACTTCGGATGGTGATTCTACATATTGGAGACGTAAAAAAGAAAATGATTTTTTTTCTAAATTTCAACGTTTTAAGGTAGTTTTTAGGTTAAAAAGTTGATTTGTTTGTATGGAAAAATAAATATTTTTCTACGCAAATATATTTTCGCTTTTCGAAAAAAAAAAACAATTGAATTTCGAAAAAGGTCGGCATAGTACATCGAATCCACAGAGATAGCTTCAACTCTCCTCTCCATTCTCCATAGATTCTGTGAAGGCCCATTTAGCCAAGTTAGAGTTATAACGAATTCAAATAATAAAGGTAACTTTGCACCATCCTGTGAATAGGTATGATCCATGTAGGTAGGTAGATTAACAAACCATCTCCTTTTAAAATTTTCTAGATTCTTATCATTCGTTTTCCATCAAAGTCTCCAAAGAGATAAAGAATTCATTGATGAGAAATAGTCTATTTCGCTTATCTGCTATAATCAGAAAGTGTCAATCTGAATATAGGCAAATCCTATAAATATATCAGTCACTTAGGCTTCGATCCGGTTTAATTCCATTCCTGGAGGCTTTATCCGGTAGGTTAGCCTTCGGAGGAAATGAGACTGCGTTATATATTCCGGCTAGCGGGTGGCGGATAGCGGGCAGCGGGTAAGCCTCCGATAATAGCCGATACGGGTCGTTATTTTATTAACGAATTTCAGTAACGCCAGACAAGACTGAATAATTTGCTACTAGGGTAACGGATGAAATATAAAAAAACTGTAATTTTTAGATGAATTAATGTAATGTAAAATTTATTTGAATGATTTCAATGGCTTTAAATAGTGTCAATTTTACACATTCAATCAGTAAACCTTTACCAAATTTTTCTAAGCATTTTTTCATAATAACCTAAACCTTAGAATTGAAATTGGAAGAAGCAATAGTTGAGCCTAACATTACCCAGATATATACTATACGCATAAGTTATTTTTTAAGCATCCGCTTTTGAAAACACACATAATGTTTCGTAAATAGAAACATAAGTTAACACGAACAAAGCATAGAAGAAAATATTTTAATATCTCCAACGAAATTGAATTTTTCGCGTTATAGGGCTCATCGAGATATTCCAGAATACTTTCCCAACCTTTCTCAATGTAGATATATTTCGGAATGTACTGGGATCACTGTACAGATATTAAAAAGAAGGATGATCAACACTGTTTTGAAAGAAAATTTGAATAAGACCTAGGCCTAGTCGAGTAAGTGAAATTATTGTTTATCTGTCAAATATATTTGTGATTGAGCGGCCAAGATCCCCGAATACGAAAGCAGACGTTACGATTTCAAATTCTTGCATGCACAAATAAATTTTATTCCTTAAGTGGGAATATTTTTAGTTCACATGGAAATATGATTTTCACGGCAAAAGTCTTATCATGATTAATTTTTATATCATCATGCCGTATTGTGATTTCTACGGGAACCAGTACTTAATGACTACACCAAAACTAATCGACAAAAACTACATCAAATTATCTTAAAATATCGGCCCTGGATTACGCTCGCAACACGATTCGCTATACTCTGTGTGTGAGGACCATCAGTCCAGCTCGTCAGTGTTACGTCGTCGGCCGAACAACGGCGACGTAGCGCATACGCATGGTACTGCAAGTACTTCCAGCCTGATTAAGGCAGAAATACACATGCCAAGTACCAAATTATTGAGTTGATCACCTGCAGAGAGACAGTAAACGAGTCAGTTTATTAAGATTAGTTTAATTTGCTATTAAGATGTTTTCGCGATGGAGGAAAAAAAGAAAAAAAACATTTAATTAATAAAACAGTTTTACAACAACAAACGTCACACACTCCTAATAATCAATTTTTTGAATTTTATTTTTTCACTGACTGTATCGGCTGATCACACTGACCGAATGGAGAGCGTGTGAAGCCCTGAGTTGAGTATGCAGGTAGAGGGGTACTTACTCGACCAAGTCACTAGGCCTTGCTTATATCCATTGTCTTCCCTGAATTACTCGCCCCGATGAGTACTGACTACTGATCACATCAGCCGAGCACTTGACCGGAGGCGCTGTTTCGGCCAAGCACTCGGCAGGTGTAATTCAGACATGTGTGTTAAAATACGAGATCTTGTACTGTAAACGGATGATCGATCAGAAGTAAAAAAAGAAAAAGTTTTCGATTTTAGAAAGTTTAAAATTTCAACAGACGTTGTAAAAAAATTAGCTTTTCGGGTACACGGATATTTCAACAACACACTTCTAAAGGATTCTCTTCAGTGATCGTGAAAGTTCTTTTTTGTATCACGATAGTTTATGGATATTACGGGTATAAGGGAACACAAAAAAGGTTTGGTTATTTTATCGAAAACCCAGTTTCGACGGAAAAGGATGTGACACGGAAGAAATGAGAAACAAAGGACGGCTTATTCCTGCCAAATCTGTTAGTTATCAGACGGAGACGGGGAAGATTAGCAGCAGTAACGACGCAGTCTTTGATCAGCAGATTTAATCTTTGAGATCTTATCCCTTTTTTTCTTTCTCCCAAGGTGGAAGTATTATAATCTTCACTCATTATATGAGAGATCTTCAAAGCCTTTTTCTTAGGTATATATAAAAAAAGGATTTAATCTCACAGGCTTGTTTATGTAAGCCTTTTTCACGATGGGTTGATGAAATTACTAACTTACTAAACTTTAGTGTCTATTTAGTAATTTTGATTTCAAGGCAACATATTTCACATATTGTTAAAAATATTGCTAACCAGCTGAAGTGTCCGGAGGTGTCCGGGATATATTCCTCCATGAGGGATGAGAAAAAGGAACAAAGGTATTTGTTATTGAACTTTCATCTTGTTGTGAAGGTCGAGCGTTCAAAATGTTCACCAATCTAGGAATAAAAATGTAGATTTGTATAAAAAACAAAAGAACACCGCCCGGGACACTTTTTTATGTAATTGAAGACTTAATCAGATACTGACAGTAATAATGTTTCCTCTTATAGAAAATATAATTTCATCAAAAGGTATTACAAAATTGTTTAAGGGGTGGTAGAAGGGATTGGAGTAGTTTTTACTAGTAACGATCCTCTTGTTTTGAAAGTCAAGTATGCAAAATGTCATCATTCTTGGAACAAAACCGTAAATTTCTATAAAAAAACGAAAGCCACCCACTCATGGAGACACTGCTTTTTTGTATTGTAAATAGGTACATAGATAAAAATAAATGATAGATGACAAATAATTTTTTATTTGAATCGCTCTGCTCGCATCTTTCAGAAAATATTTGTGTTATTTTGAACTGATGAAAATGGAGTGTAAAAAAAAACACTTCACGAGAAAGAATCGGAGGTTTGACGAAATTCTTTGGGGGCGTACTGCTAACATTAAAAAAGTGATGGTAGGGAAACTTGGTTGGAAAGGTATTCCGCATTCGCTCACTTCTCCTGATTTTGCTCTAACAGCTTATAATCAGCACCAATCTGTATTCAACAACCTTCCCGGGAAATCCATTAAAAATACTGTTTTAAGACATAATTTGCTTTAAGCTGTGTTCACCTTCAAACTGCCAGATTTTCACAGGAATATAATCGATATATTGCCATAAAATTAGAAGTTAAACCTAAACATTGTGGTAGAACAATATATATCATGATTGGCTTATATTTTTGTTGTTAATTTAAGAAAACATTTTTATGAATTGACGAAAATGATTCAACCTACAGCAATCACCAAATACGTATGAAATTAAACCGGTCAATGGTATCACTTTTGTGTGATACTGTTCTGCATTGGTGTTTGACTAAATGAAACCCAAACTCCTTCTCATCACCATAGAAGACTTTTTTAGTCGTCAATATATTGTCCCCCTAGTGCAACCGTTACACCGGGACATGAATAGGTACCTACTCACTGTTGGAGTTATACAATCGTATAGCATTATTTTCCAATCATCCTGCGACCAATATTATTTTATTTACTCCTTAAAAATGCAATCTCAAAGACATATCGCCATCCAGTCACACAACAAACAAAGCTACGCCGATACTCCGAACCATCTCAACAGATCTTTACTATTTGTATTGATAGTTGATGTTATCCAGTCTTTCCTACATAAAATCTAGACATAGTCTAATCGTTTTCAAACTTGTTGTTATTTATATGAGCATGTTCTTGTCGCTAGTAACTAAAAATTTAATATTAAAAAATAAAGAACATAAAAAAAGTCAATACGTATGTCATTGGAAGTTTTGTTTGTTTCTAGGTCAGTGATGTTTTGTATATTTTCTTAAATTCTACTAAAACAAAACACATTTTACGTTCTTAGCTAGAAAAACAATATATTATAACTTACTCCAAGCAATTATTTTGTTATTCAAACTGGAGATAACATGTTTTTTTATTTATCAGAAAATAACTAAATATGAAAAACGAAAAGCATTTAGGTCTTAAACTAATTGTAATGCAAAAATTCCTACTTTGATGATTTATAAACAGTATAGATAACAATGTGCAGAAAAAAATAAAACTTATGGTCACAAATATATGAAATTTTAACAAATTATTTTATACAAACATAACTTCGTTAAATTACAGATTTCAGCAACGTTTAAGCTACTATAATTTGTTTATGTAAATATGTTTGTACTCTATTCTCGTTTTCTCGATTTTGATTTATTTCGGGAATGTTAGGAATTTGAGTTCACGCACATAAAACACGTTGAAAACCACAATAAAATTCTTGTTGTGCTCGTGGAAAGAGTAAGGTATTTAGTAGGTGAGTAAAAAATTCTATCTTTTGTACATACTTAATTTTCCAGCTATAACCATACTTTCAATATATTGCGGAACACTTGCGCATTTATATAAGAAGGTTTTTTATACCACCCAGCACAATACGCCGTATTGTTAGTATACATAAGAGATGTGACATCAAAACAAACACCATGTATCCAGAGCTTACCGAGGTACGTGAAAAATCAATCGCCCTGTGAACGTAGTAAGCCGCCCTGTGATGTCACGTTCCAATCAAGGTGTTTATTTTATGCTCGCTCACCTTTGTCTTACGGCTAGCCGGAGGAATATGTTTTTTTAAAATAAGTTTTATAATATTGTTGAACTGAGACCACTATATTTTAAGCTGTTTTAAAGTTTAATTTTGAATAAGCAGTAAAACAAAAAAATTGCATCACATTAAATTTTTTTTTTACTAAGAACTATATAATTAGTCGTAGAATTGACCCGTTCTCATGTTACAAACATCATCTGTCTACAGTTTTTTTTTTAAATTATTTTGCTAACATTTTTCAATGTTATAAATGTGAAAGAAGCGTTAGGTCCGAAACCAATATTGTATTCATAAATTGAAAATTGATAAAACGCGAATAAAGATCACGCCTACGTTATCATCAAAGAAAAAATAATTTTAAAGTAATCCGGAAAACAATAATAAAACATAGTGGAAACCACAAGCAATGAATTCATTCCTCAATATTATTAAAATTATTTGAAAATTTAAAACATTCCCTACTATGTTACGCACGTATAAATTTCATAGTCTGCAAAATCTCTTTGATTTTCACGATCCAATCATTTATTAAGGCTTCGAATAACATAAAAATAACCTTTCCTTTATAAAGGCCGACGGTTGTAACTAGATTATTATTGATTATCTTTTGCCATCTAATTTAAACAGAGATCAGACATTGAATTTCCTAAACAGGCCTATTAGCTTCAATCTACAATGGATCAAATACCATGGCATTAGTAATGTAACCCGTGCAAATTTAAATAAAGACAAGTTAAAACTAATCAAAAGTAATTTTATTACGAAGGAAATGCACGTTATTATTAGAAAGATTAACTAACTAACCATCACCCCGTTTCCCGAAGCAAGTTATATAGATAATCTATGTAACCTGTAGATAACTTCATTTTGCTGATATGTAACATCGTTAAATTTAAAAAAAAATGTTAAGACAATATTAAACATATGGGTCAGATCAAGGGTAATTTTTTTGTAGGTTGGAATTGTATAGTAAATTGGACACTCAATAAACAATTAGAAATTTGATTTTCTCTCTTCCTCTTCTATATTACCTTTAAATACATTGAAACTGTGTTATTGATTTAATTTTTTTTATATATAACCCTGATGAAAGTGTAGAATGAACCAAAACCGGTTGGTTTTGTATATGAAAAATAAATACAATAAAATGGTGTTGAAAACAAAGTTATTTTATTCAAATTATTATGAAAATATCTTTCACTGCAAAAGGAGCGTCTATGTTTTTTCATTTATTTTTCATAAACTCCTTTATATCACGCATATGTAGTTTGGTAATCAATATGCAGAAGACGCAGATATTTTTAAAAGCACCAAAAAAAAACTTTAAAAAAAGAATTACACATTAAAAAAAATGTGTAGATAAATATATTCGGTTAACATTTTGTTTCCTATAACCTGATTGTAAATTTCAGTTGTATAATTTAGTTATCATATTAGTATGCTTTCACTGTATAATTGATTTGTAATCCTTTTTCGTGTAAAAAAATGTTTTATTCTGTGTTTAAAAGTACTCGTACCATAAATAAATAAATCAATCTATTTTTTTTTTTCAAATTCTTGATAATAACTTATTTAACTTGATCTTTCATCTAATTTTCCCTTTCTTAAGACGTTACCGGGCGTTGATTTTTCCATACAAACGTAGTCCCCATTTATTTTTCTGGATTTTAACCCTAGAGCAAATATTTTTTTAACATAAAATAGATATCGGCGACTTGCGTGTCGGTACGTTTTGTTTTTTTTTTGATAAATTGCTTTTTATAGAAGTTGTGACCTTCCAAAAAACAATAAAATTGCCTGATTTAAACGCAGTCAAAAGACGTTCAGTCTACAAACTACACAATATATTTTGAAAAAAAATAAAACGGTTCAACATAGAATAGTTTCTTCTTATGTAGTTGGTAAAAAAAAATTGAAAATCGGTTAAATTTTGGAGGAGAAAAATGGGGAATACAAAACCTCGATTTTGAAGATTTCATTTAGGTATTAGTAGAGCGAGCTGCATGTGTCCCTTTCGCTCAGTATTCGGGAGGCAAGGGTCGGGGGGACAGGGTTAAGATAAATACGTATGTATTTGTGCGAAGTGATGTCACGTAGTCATAAATCGATATTCGATATTCTAGTGTTGTGTTGTCCCGAGTAATCGATGTTTTTTATTATTTTTTCCGTTTGGTCACTTTTGTGTTTGTTTGGTGAAGTATTCCGATATTTTTACTTTAATTTCATATGTTTACGTAAAATAATATCTGTAAAAAAAACATCCGTTACGGCCAGACCGACTCCGAGGTGATTTCGTTCCGTATTGCCAATATGGATACAAAACACTCAAATGGATAATTTTCTTAAAAATAACTTTTGGGTAACTAGCATAATATTATAATTCTTCAATAACCTATAATGTATATTATTATTTTATTTATTTAACTTCTATTTCGACAAATAAATATACAGCAAAGTGATGTAGCGTAGTATATCGAATTGTGTCGGTGCACTAGTGTTGTCTTTTCCCGAGTTATTGATATATTTTATTAGTTTTTTTTTGGTTTAGTGACTTATTTCGAGTATACCATACTTGCCGATCTTACTAAAATTGGACAAATTCAATTTGTATACGTCAAGTACTATAATAATTTTTAATTTGGGAGGTGGTTATGGGTACCGCCGCCCCTGGAACCATTTATTGGATAACCTCTGTCATAGGTCACTCCAAGTGGTTCGCTACGTTTGGTGACTTGAGCAGGGGTGCCCGGGTTCATAGGGGTGAGGATTGTCCGGGTCTTGGCGATATATGCATCGGTCCGCCAGTTGCGTGGCAGGCCGGATCGGGAGACCAGTCTAAACGCACGCTCAAGTCGCGACGCGACTGAAGATGAGTTAGCAGCAAGAAGCCACCTGACTATTGTATGTGCGCGCTCAAGTTGAGACGCGACTTATTTGGACGAGTATTATAACAAAACTCTGTAGCAACCCGATACAGAATTTGGTCGTAACACGGACATGTACCTAGCATGAAAGTCAAAAAATCTTCAACTTACAATGAATAAAGAATTTGTTTAAATATATATTTTGAAAAAGATGCAATTTGCGTGGTGATCTGTTATAACAAAACACAGTAGGAAAAGTTGCGCCGTTTAGTCATGACATGTTCTATTATTTTTGAGTTACATGGATATTTAAATACTAGTTCATTTTTACTCATGATCCTATTTTCAGAACCCCGACATGTCTGGAGGTAGAGTGGAAAAAAATTGAGGTTTCCTCCACACCATCCGATTTGCAGTGTGGTGATTGGAAAGGGTGTTATGGCTCTCATGTCATTTTCAAAATTTCAACGAATGGCATTGGCGTTGGCTCTATTAACAAAACACAATAATAATACACATAGTCCAGCTTACCTCGGCTTGCTCCAAAACTCTTGGTTTTGTAATAAGAACTTGCACACAATTCAATAACATAGAAGCAATGACCGCCATGTTCAACGGAGTGGTCAGAAGCAAGCTGGAGTACGCCAGTACTGTCTGGATACCTCATCAACTTAAATACATAAATATGATTGAACAAATTCAAAAAAAAATCCTAAGGTATGTTTACATGCGATCATACGGAATATATCCGAAATTCATGCATCACGTGGAACTGCTAAATGAGACAAATTACCAAAGCCTGGAGACTAGGCGTAATGCCGGACTCATGGTATTTGAATTAAAGTTACTAAAAAACCTTATCGATTGCCCATATCTCCTGTCATGCTGTGGCTTATTCGTTCCTGATAAATACTGTCGAAATCGTAACCACGACCTATTCTGTATACCGCAGGGTCGGACAGATGTCATTTCCCAACATAGCATGACAAGAGGTATGACCTTGCTAAATGCCCTACCAGCGGATATAGATGTGTTTAATATCACTATACCATGTTTAAAAAAAATATGTACATGTATTGTTAGTTTTAATAAAATTGTGCCATAATTGGACTTACCTGTCTGTCGTACAATAAAAAAAAAAAAAAAATATATATAATAAAAAAAATAAGATTCGTAAAACAAAATAGTGAACAAAAAATTGCAATATTATATCGAAAATTTGTCACTTGCGATGTTTATGTGGTAAAAATTGGTCATTTTGGCAAAAAAAAACATCGCAAAGGAATTAAAACCTGAAATTAAAACAAAAAAGATAACTATCTGTCCAACCAAGTATTTTATATTATTTTTAATTGATTAATTTAGCAAAACGACACAAATTAATTGAATAAAATTTACTTGCGCACGCCGCGTCCTTCGGATTCGTAGCCAAGAGCCTTACCCTTCAACCACGGAGGCAGTTTAAATGTACGCACCTACATATTTTAGCAGGTGTACCTATATGGGTAGTTAGATTTTTTTTTAATTTTTAAAAGAAAGACAAACATTCCCTGGTTACGAATAACCTAACATTTGAAAAACTCCTACTACCACCACACTAAGCGGAAGGTATTGCTTGTGTTGTGATGGAGAACTTAGCCAGCCGAGAACATGGGACGCCCGGGTGGGACAAAAACGCGATCCCCACTCAGCCACTGACCGGTCAAGTAAGTAAGAGCAATACAATTAATTAGTAGTACATTATTTTTATGTATCTCACAAGGTTTAGCCAGCGTTACTAATTTAAGCGCCCGAAGATATATTTTAAATCACTTGATTACACAATGACTTTCCTCTACTTTTTATAAATATATTACATATTTATAAATTACGTGTGTAAACCTTTCGGAAGAAAATCTTTAAATGATAGTAAAAATCCTATAAAAATCCATTTCGTAGTTAAGAAGAAAACAAAAACTAAGCACACAAACAGACAGACGCTAATACTTTGTTCGATACTATTTAGAGATTTTAGTAAGACCCAGTAAGTGCCCAGTAAACAAAAACATTATATGCCGAGACAAAAGGAGAAATAAGTCGGAAAAATAACCACAAACACCAGATATACCTACATGACGAAGGACGGGAGACGGGAGATGCGGGGCGGGAGGGCGAGCGTAACATGCACACACTCTTAGTTGGGTGGGTACCTACACATCGATAGCGCGCTCGCTGAGCAGAGTGAAATTTAAAATACCTATTGTTCAAATTTCTCAGCGCCCGGGTTTCCTCTTAAGCTTATTACATTAAACATAGGGTACAATGGGATGCACACGAACAATCTTCTTCACGATAGCTTGACAGTAATAAATAGAATGAATTTATTTGTATTTAAGAAAAAAACTGTATTTTTTAAGAAAAAAACTGTATTTTTTTAAGATAAGTGAGCAATATTAAAATGTATTTATGTAAACAAGCACCCACAAATCTCTGATGTACCAGGCCGTTCAACTCTATAACAAAATCCCGAAGGAAATTGCTGTGATAGAAAATATTAATAAGTTCAAAAATGAATTAAGAAAATATGTCTATCTCAATTATTAATGTTTCTTTTTTTGTGACTTTAGTGAAATATTTAAAGAAAGATTATGTTTGCCAAACAATGTACATGTTTATAAAACTATTAGCACACACGAAGATGTGAGCTAACTTAAGATAAATAAATAAATAAAAGTTAGGTAAAAAGAACAATAATGTACTTATGTAAATTAGGTACAAAACATTAATGTACTTATGTAAGTTAGGTAGTAAACAATAATGTACTGATGTTAGTTAGGTAGTAAACAATAATGTTTTTATTTATGTTAGGTAATAGACAATAATCTACCTATGCAGTAAAGATTTTTTTTATGAATTTTTATTTTTAAGATAATAAGAGAGATATGTACGTATCTTTAAAAAAATGTTTCTTGCTTTTATTTCTGATCCCCAAATTTTGTATACACCATTTTATAATTACACATGCCTCAGGAAACTATATTTTTACTAACAATAACATTTTCCTCATACATTACGTTCACTCTAGAGTTATTTTGTGCATTTCCTAACACTTTAAGAAGTAAGAACCGATATAATTATTTCCAACGGTAGATAAACCAATTATTCACTCCATAAACCGCATTCGCGGTTTCTAACATAATTTCTCGGCGGTAATGAATTAAACTAATTTTCGTTTATTATTAACAAGTTCTTGATACCTGAACGATATTAAACTTCCAAGCTCTGGGAGGCTTTAAGATAATATAATTATGATTGCGGGGGGCTAGCGAAACAACCATTTATTCAAAAGACATTTGTGCCTATTTGAGGCTGTGTTCTGGATTTTACGCTACTTCAATGGTTCGGTTCCGTGAAATGAATTACTTGTTATTGTTAGTTGCTGTAAACAGGAGGCGTTTCAAGAACACAAATTCAAGATATTAATTAATTTCCCACTAGATGGCGTCGATACATATTATATCTACATTTGTTGGTGAAATATTTTGACTTGTCAAATATATATATATATTTTTTTAATGATTAACTAATGTTTATAAAACTAGGTTTTTATGCATAGCACCAAGGATAAAAGGGAAATTTAGCACTAACAAAGCCTTTCCTACAAAAATAAAGTTGGTTGTTTACAGGTGAAAAAAATATAATAAGCAGTGATTGTTGATTGAAGTACTAGTACATATTGAATTATTTGGCGGGTTTGAAATAAGCCGACGTAGATCAGTGGTCCAGAGCGTCTTAACAGACATAAGAAGGCGCGGGTTCAATTCCGTTGGCGGCATTTATTTTTACTCAGGAGATATTTTAAATTTTTATTGATATTATAGGAGACTAATTATTGCTTATAATCATTTATTATGCTTTGTTCTTTGCATAAAAACCTTGTCTTTATAATATTAGTTTATCATTAAAAAAAAAACGATCCTTTTTTTAAATTGAAGACCAAAATGGCAGAAAGCTTGGAGATTTGGTTGATGACATCAGTTTTTTTTTGTGATCAACCAAAGCCATATTTTTATAAATAAACAACTTGTTGTCATATAACCCGAAGGGCATTTATAAACACAACTTTTTAAGTTGTTATCTCGAAAATTCTTTTGTAATATAAATATTTTCATTAACCTATTCACCAAGTTCCACTTTTGGTTGCTTTGTTCGCACACTTCATCTGCATATTATGCGAGTGTTAGTCTGCATAAGATTTTCTATGTACCCAGAGAGAATAAAAACGATTCTTAATAAACAGCTCTTACAAATATAAAAATCATTCACCGTATGAACATGAAACCTAGTATCAGCGCCATTTTTCGTTGCCAAAATGTGGGTAGCAAATTTCATTCAAAGATACCAAAACAAATAATTATAATAATTTGTTTACTTTGGATACACATAAAAATGTAAAGAATGATTTACTAGTAATTCCGCAGAAAAGTTAATTTTGTTCATGAAATTTGTAAATACCAGAAAATCTTTGAATAAATATTGACAAACATATTATTATTTCTGGCCAAAAATGATGTTATTTTTCGCTGCGTAGTTAATAAATAATTGGTTTTTTCCATAATTTCAACTGAATTAAGTATCTAACGTTATCTCATAAAGTTGAGAAAATATTATTTTTTGGGTCTACAAAAAAAAAATTCAGAACATTCTTAATATTTTTCCTAAGAAATCACTCCAGCACGGTTTTAATTTTACATTGATAAAATTTTTTATTATTTCTATTAGCTTATTTCTCACCCGTTTTCCCTGCTGTGAAAATAAAATTAACAGTTATATATATGTACGTAATAATATTAGCACGCAATAAAAATAAAAGAAAAATCAATAATTATATGCACGATGTCTGGAAACCAATAGAAAAATACGGGAAACTGTGAATCTACATCACATAGAGAACCTAAAAAATTTTTTTTTTTTTAATCTGAGAATTTTTGATTTTTTTGGAGTCAGGTCTACGCTTTATC
The DNA here is from genome assembly GCF_061612785.1 of Hesperophylax consimilis. NCBI lineage: Eukaryota > Metazoa > Arthropoda > Insecta > Trichoptera > Limnephilidae > Hesperophylax > Hesperophylax consimilis. Next base: position 23,428,548 of record NC_142849.1, on the reverse strand, counting down.
GCATTTTGAAAGACAATAATAAACGCCGATAATAATCGCCGATAATAAACCTGTAGCAATACTTAAAAAAAAAAAAAACAAATTTGACTTAAACAATTCCTACTTCGACTCGATTTACTTGAAAACGACAGCTCACATAAAAGATCTCAAAATATGATGAAGACTCCTTAAATGATGTAGGTTTAAAAAATTCACCAGTTTTCGGTTTTTTTTTCTAGTTTCCCAACACCAATATCAAACAATACAGTAAAAAAGTGTTCTTGATGATGATAGGTGAACACGGGGCTTTACAAAATTAATAATGATTCAAAGTTAACGTTAATATTTAACATGTGTGTATATATCTGCATGTGTGTGTACAGTGGTAGCTCGTCTACAGAGGTTTTTTGGATAGTCACCTCCCAAAATATGCTGAAATAGTATTAATATAAATAAATGATTTAACAAACTACCCGATAATTAATTTATTTTTAATATTTGTCTATATTCGAAAGGTAATAGCGAGTTCCAGTACCATCTAGTGTTCAAATGAGAAGAAAGTCTATGTACCTAGCGTGGGTCACATCTAGTTTTGTCCCCAAGCTATCTCCTTTCTTTTTCTTTGCTATACCGACAGAGGAGGTAAACACTATCATGTCTGACGTATCCTTAGTATAATATAAAATTTATTTTAAAGTGATTTTCGAACATGGCCGCGGTGAGATAGAGATACCTACGACCTAAGATTATTAAGGTATTAGAGGGAGATGTGAAAAAAATGTCAATCGTAAATTTTTTATGTTTTGAATGATAGAAATTTTGAACTTATCATTTTTATCAGTGCATTCGCGGGTGCAACAAAATGAACGTATAGGTACTTTTGCTTTCATTGTTTACTTTTTAAGTCTACTGATAAACAATTGACTGAGTTTGGAGTGAATACAAATTAAAATCAATTTTTTTTAACAGGAAACGATCTTTAAAATAAAAAATAAAACATTATTTAGTATATGTGTAAATAAATTTAAAAAATATTATTTAACAGAATTGGTGGGTATCGGCAAATTAATTACTAACATTGGTGTTTTTATAATATTCTTTTTTTTTAATTTTCGTTTAACTTCCGCTTCTGGACCCCTGGAGCCGCCTCTGTGTGTATATATAAAATACACTAATATAAACAATTCATTAAGTAATGCTGCCTTAACCATTTCAGTTTTACCCACGCACTGGCGTTGACTGTGTGGGAGGTTAATTTGTTAATTAACTTTTACTTTTTTCTTTCTTAAACACATTTTTTTTGTTAATTTTTTTATTCCACAGTTCGTTTGTTTTGTTACTTTCTCTTGTCACTTGAAAAAATTCTTGATTTATTATTCATATAAATAAATGTACCAATGTAGTAACAAAACAAACTATTAAGTTTAAAAAAATAATAACTACACAAAAAAATTCGTGGAAAACAAAGTGTTATTTAAAAAAAATTCAAACTACAGTTTCTTATGAAAGGAACGAAAAATCATTTAGTGATGAAAATTTTAATTGAATATTTTTTAAACCACCAATAACAAAAAATCTAGTGGTAAACTACTAAGCTAAATAAATAAAATAAAATTTTAACAAAAGCTTTAAAAAAATAAAATGATAAGCTAAAGCTTTAAAATAAAATAAACACTATTATATCACAGTTTGACATCCATGGTGTGACATATTTGGCAACCTTATTTTCCAAAGAAATTCTTTCTCAAATCTAACAAGGTGTTAATTTAAAAGAGCAAAAAAGTTCTGTCTTCCCAAGCAGAAAATGTAGAAATTCGATCTAAAAAACATGAGTTATGATGACCAAAAAGTTTTGTCATTAAAGAAAAATGTCGTTTTACGGAAGGGTGAATTATATTTATTGTTTCATTCTATTTGGCACGCTCGTAAATAATATAAAAGAATTTCTTTCGGGCGTATTTTTCCTAAAGTCACGCCTTATTTATAAAAACACTTGTACTGTGTTTTTCAAAATTATTTGGAGCGCTAATGTGTAATGGCACTAGAAGGCGGATGAACCCTTTTTTCAACCTTCCGATTAAGAAAGCCACCCTTGGACATAGAATTATATTATGCACTATTAAAATGGTGAAAAATATGAAAACAATAAGTGTGCTTAACGTTTTTTCAAGTGGTTTGGTAAATTTGGTACTTAGAAGGGGTGTTGGGGTTCATGGGGTGAAGTTTGTCTGGATCTTGGTGGCGGATACCTTTGCTAACCAAACTGCTGAGAAGCCTGTTGATGGAAACCCCTTTCCAGCCGTACTCTCTTGACGTCGCCTTGAACCGCAAAGGGAGGGATGGATTCATAAGTCTCTCCTGGACACACTGACACCCAAATTTCTAGACATCTCTCACACTCCTTTTCTTCGCAGAACTTCTTCTCCTCCCTTTACATAAAAATACCTCCCACGTTATTACGAAGATTTTTACGGAAATTATTTTCCCCAGGCCCTCCTGCGTGAAGCTTATGTAAAAAAATACGACACTGGGATGAGATATGGAGTCAAATTAATAACAGTTGATAGTAAAATTAAAACTTCAAATATTTAAGCTTAAATTAATCGATAAAAAACATGGTATTTTGGAACCTAGCTCTTTCTTTAGGATTTAGAGGCGTCCGTAAAATAATTTTTTTTTGAATGGCTAAATAATATTTATTAGTCTTCTCCTGAAAATTTTTGATAGCAATTTTTCAAGAATCTATGATCTGAATTTAAAGTGGATGGAAAAATAAGTCTGCGATGATATAGGAATTCATTGCATGATAGAGCAAATTGAAATCTAGACTTGGGTATCCCGTTAAGTTACATAAAATATGAAACAACAGAAAAAAAGAAGTAATGAAATATCACTGAAAAAGAAAATAATACTAACAAATCGAAACGAAACATGAAACAGAACAAGACACAGAAAAATAAAAAGACAAAGGTCACAACTAGGAATCGAACCTAGCATCTTTATCTTACATGTCCCGTTATCTTCTTCTTCTATAATATATTACATAGATGGGAATAACCTTTAAAATAAGTTAAAATTAAAGTTCTTCCTAAATAATTAAATGTTTAATATATAATTTAGTAGGTACAACGAACAACGTATATCATGGTAGTATCAGGTGAAGCACCCAGAGTTGCCGGGTTTTTATTCTGCTGTAATGGGTGGGAAAATGGAACGGGGACTTTTTTCTTGTTTCGAAGGTCAAGTGTAAAAACTTAACCAATCTCAAAATAAAACTGTTTACGAAATTCACTACCCCGGCAACGAAGAAGTCCTGCGACTTGTAAAAATGTTTCACATTTTTCCTTTGCGAGTCGTTAGTTTTGCCTTAATTACACCGGTCGACATTTATTTTTTTAAGTGCAGTCCCTTAAGCAAAGCTAATTTTTTTATATATATTTAGTATCCATAAACACGAAAAGAAACAAAAAAAATTTATAGGTCAGGTTTTTTTATTATTTAACAATGTTTTTTTTTACATAATTCTTCCATAGTATGACGGGTTTTATTTTTTTTTGCTCCTGATTTGCGCTTGTGATAATCTTGAGAGTCTCTCTGTAGGGTCCAGTGATAGTCTGCTAGCATAGATGGACTCCAATTTCCTTGGTATCGCTTTTCCATAGCCGCAATGTCCTGGTGAAATCGTTCGCCGTGCTCGTCACTGACATCTCCCATATTTTCGGGGAAAAAATTCAAATGAGAGTGAAGGAAGTGTATTTTTAGTGACATGTTACATCCCATATTTTTATAGGCCATGAGCATTTCAGACACAATGCTGATATAGTCTTCACTTTTATGACTTCCAAGAAAGTTCTCGACAACATTCTTGAAGGCTGACCAAGCGGCTAGCTCGACTGTTCTCAACACTGTTATAAAATTCGGATCAGTCAAGACCTCCATTATTTGTGGTCCCACGAATATTCCTTCTTTAATTTTTGCGTCGCTGATCTTAGGAAACTTTTGCTTTAAGTAAATCATGCCATTTCTATCCTTAGACAAGCCTTTTAAAAAAAATTTCATCAAACCCAATTTAATGTGTAAGGGTGGAAGTAAGATATCTTTAGATTTTACTAAGGGAGCATGTTGAACATTCTTTGTGCCAGGTTTAAGGTGCTATCTAGTAGGCCAGTCCTTGGTCTTTCCTTTCTCTGCTGTCCCACTTGCACAGAAAACAACAATACTTTGTGTATCCCGCTTGCAGTCCTAGTAGGAGCCCTATTACTTTAAGATCACCACATATTTTCCATTCGTATTTTGCATATTTAATTTTTGTTAGCAGCAGCTTCATGTTGTCATAGTTCTCTTTCATGTTTGTGACATTCGAGCCTAGTGTTGCCATATTATAAAAAAAATCAATGACAACTCACGAATAAATATGAATTAATACACATTTTAGTAAAAATTAAAACCCATAAAAACCTGACGTGATAGAAAAAAACTAATCACATATCTGAAATCAGCGTGAAATTTCCTGTCAGATTTGGCTACTTTCGTTAAAGGGACAAAAAATGTGTTAACCACTGTTATTGAAAGTTATTTATGGATGTCATTGATTAAGTATTATTTATTAATAAGAATAAGTACTTAGAGGTAAAGGTAGTTCTTAGGTTTCAGATATGTTTAGAAATATTCCTCTTATTTGACTTTAATCGGTAAAACTTTATCTTCTGTCAAAATATGGCTGAGGATTGAAGAGTTAATATTCATTTATTTATTAATTTAACTTCCATCTCATAAGAGAAAAAAATAAAATAGAAAGAAATACAGAAAAATCTTTATGAAAGTTGCATTGTTTCCTGGGTTCGACTTTATGTTACATTTTTTTTCAGAATTTGCACTAACTTTGCGCAAAGTTTTCCAACTTCGATTTCTTTGTGAATTTACTGTTCAATATTATACAAACATGCAGAGAAGTTTCCAAATCCCTTTAGTAAATATGGTAGGAAGAAGGAATGTTTTTGTTTTACGAAACATGTAACTGCGACAGTACAAAAAGGCTTTCAAGATTTATCGGTGTTCTGTTACAAACAGTAAACTTATCACGATGAAGATGGATTTTACTTTGTAAAGACTGAATCGATGTAGAAGTACATTAAAAAAATATATCACACGTAAATAAATACCTAACTTTTCTGGACATGTCAGAAAATAAAGGTTATATTAAAAAAAATATGCAATTGAGATTTTGCAGTGGGACATATAATGTGCTGAAATTTAATGTTCTGTACACAACACTTTATTTGCATAGTAACATCATATTTATTTTTTCGTACCATAACTAAGAAACGGTTACATAGACAAAATATAAATTAGAATATTGAATTAGAGACAGGTTGTTATAGAAATTCAAATGTAACATTGTCTCCAAATGGCCATTCAACGCCTTTTTGTTTTTTTGAAACTTGAACGGTCCTCATTCAAAGTCGGTTCTGCTTTGGAACAAATCGTGATCAACACAAGATGACAACTATCATGTTGTTAAACTTGTAATTAGCTTTACCTAATTGTAATTAAATAGAATTGCGATTAGCTGAAATGAGTTTGAGTGCTGAAATGTACCTAGAACCAGCGTTTAAACGTAAAATAAATTAAAACTACATATATTTAAAAAGAGGAGATGTGATTAAATGTAATGATCATCATCTCCTGACACAGGAACTATTGTGATTTATTTTGAGGTTTGTTTACTTTACCACCAACTTATGGCACTTCTCAAACTTGGGCGTAGTAAAAAGAAATATTTTTAAAACTTTATAACTACTATAACTACTATTAACCTAGAATATGGGTGTGAGCCGAATATGCTCCTAACATAAACCAGGTAATAATAAGGTTTTTTGAAGGTTTATCAAGGTTAAATTAAAATTCAGTTTACAAATAAAAAATTTAGAGGACAATTTTCATAAATTTGAGGTACAAGTAACATTGGTCCCCGGTGCAACTGTGCACATTCGTGAAACTCTAGGGTTACGAGTTGAATGACGTAAACTTTATGAGAACGGGTCGATTTTCGTCGTTCTTCAACCTGTTTTGAAACGAGCTATTGGAATTTGTTTTTCCTCCTTCATATATTACGGGTATCTCCAAGAACCGCATTAATAAATCCCTTTCTACAGCCTTTATCCTCGCCCAGCGTCAAAGTTCCCTTAAATATACACTGTACAGACGAAGGCGCTCTTATGATGTGTATTTTTTTACGTGTAACTGCACTAGAGTCCCAACTGTTCCCAACCGTCTGGAGCCAGTGAGATTATTACATTCTCAATTGGAGTATGTTGTGATGTTGAAGGTTATGGAGATGGGTAGGAGATGGGGAAAAGAAAGGTGGGGAAGTACCTGGCTATACAGATCTGGTCAAAGCCAATTCAAGCAAAGTTACAATTCTGAATGGTGGTCTTACACCGGGGCGATACTGTGAGTATTTTACAATACACCTATCATATTATTTTAAATGGGAAGTTTATGAAATAACACAAATTAATCAAAAAAAATTTATTTATTTATATAACCTGCAACTTTCAGCTTACTAGTAGAGAGTTTTACCCCTAAACCACGGAGGCCGTCATAAAAAATAAAAATATAAAACTACCAGTAAAAATTAATTATCTCAAATAAGAATGTGCTTTTAACATTTTGTTTTACTTGATAAGCCAAATTAGCGTAAAAGTCGGAGAAATTGGATAAGAATTTATCTAATTTCACAATTTTAACGCCCCAATTTGTGGTGGTAATCTAGTGTAAAAGATTACTGGGGTAATCAGGGGGAGTTAGCTATTTCTCAGCAACTTCCCTTCTCCCTAGTAGCTTGTAGAATAATAATAATAAGGCTTATACTTTGTTGATTTGCTCTCAATTAAACAATAATAAGTAAAGGAAAACAAGATTAACACAGATTTAAAATGACAAATGACAATATTTACGTTTTCTCTACTAACTTTTGGTTTTGTTAAGTCAATATCAGCAAAGCTTTGATATTACGAAATTTTACAAGTTCGAGATTATGTGAAAATAATTTCGTAGTACATAAGATAAACAAATTTAATTTTATATATAATAATGTCGATTTATGTCTCTTCAGTTATAATTTATCATTTGAACAATTATGGTAGATTACTGCTTTATCACATTAACTAGTTTCTTTTATTTGTCGATTCAATGCAATTTAATATGCAATTATACGTTAAAACACTACTAAACTACATTTTTGACAAAAAAATAATTTTCAACATACACAAAATAACAGTAACAGACCAGTTAGACAAGCGTATAAAGAAAACTTAAAAACTCCGACAGTAACTTCAAGCTTTGGACAAAGACACTACCAATACCATGCTATAAAAGCTTTCAACAGTGTAAAACTTGAAATTAAAATTGAGGAAATAAAAATAAATTCACACACAAAATTACAAAATGGATTAAAGAACAAAAAAGACAATATTACCAAAATGTCATAGCATAAAATAAAAATAAAACCTACACGTAACACACAAAACCAATATAAACACACATCACTCACAAACACACAATATTATTTTCAATGTTATTATTTTTTAACTTTAAATATATTATTATGTGTTATGTATGTTTAATTTTAAATGTATTATTTTCTCTTTAAATGTATTATATAGATTATATTTTCATATTATAAAATGAAGGCCTCAGCACGGGCAAGCCGCCCAGTGAGGCCAACATTACTGGAAAATTTAAAATGTAAAAAATATTGTACCAAATAAAAAAAAAATAAAAAAAAACACTAACTTTGGGGCGCTTTCTCACTAAAAAGTTAGCTTAGGTTGGGTTACTAAACTGCGTTGCAAAACAATTTCCCTTAGGGCTTATGTTATCTTTTGGGATGCGGTGTGGTGGGTCTTTATTAATGAAATGAAGGAGAAGAAGTTCTTGGAACGTAAAAGGTATGAGGGTTGGGTAAGAATCTAGGGATCAGTTTGTCGAGGAGTGACGGACATATTAATATATGCCTTCCATCGCGGCGCAAGGCGATGGGTCGAGATAACAGTTGGAGAGGTCAAAGGGTCTCCCCAAACCAGCCTCTTGCGATTTTGCACGCCACGCAGCTAGTGGTGGGCAGTCGAATCCTGTACACACCTTTGCCGATGAACCCGGGCACCCCTGCTAAATCACCAAGCGAAGCGAACCACTTGGGGTAACGTATGGCTGAGGTGTTGGTTATCCAATAAATGGTTCCCGGGGCGGCGGTACCCAAGCCCGCCTCTCAAATGGAACAAAGTATGGTTCAAACTTACAAGTGAAAAGTAGGAGTAGACCAAATATATGATTCGTGGAAGAAAATAGCAGTACCTACCCTATTTCATACGTTTCTCTGAAGAAAAAAAGAGTAATTACCCATTTTCAAATTATGATTATTTGAAGAAAGTATACTAATTTCATTCGAATCTTTACCCTGAGTTAGTATTTTATTATTAAAACGTCGTAATCACTATTTTCCTAATAAAGGCGCGCCGGTCCGACGAATTTCCCACTTAGCGACGCGAGATATTTTAGGCCTTAATAAGCCGGTTACAGTCGTGGATGATAGGGGGCGTCGGGAGCGGTTGGTTCGGAGATTGGCTAGGAGGTGTCGCAAAGTGGTTTGGAAATTGGGAGATCGTGTTTCACGTAGCGCGGTGTGATTGGATTAGCGGTTAGTTAAAGTACCACCTAGCGGCCGTGAGTGGAAGCTCGGTGGTGCAGAAAATGCAGTGGCGTGCATTTTTTACATTATTTTGAAAATTAAACCATTTTTAAATAATGTTGTGATTCCTTTACATGGGCATCCCAATCCGAAATCTAATATTGAAATAATAAAATTTACTAAAACTAAGAATAACAAACTCATAAATATAATTCAAGATTTCGACCAATCAGAACTTACATATGAATTAATGTCCGGCAAAATCAAATAAAATCAAATCAATTAAATCACATGGTTGCAGCCAATTATGCATAATTGAGACGCGCCTCTAGGCTCGAGGCCTGAAAAACACTTTTAGGGCCGGTTGCCAAAGACAGGAAGAAATACTGAACGATTTTCAAAGTACCTCTGAAAAAATGTCAACAAAGATAAATTCAACAGCGAATGGATGGTATATCCACTGCCTAACAAATAAAGATTTCCATAAAGTTTGGCAAAAAACCTCACCAGAATTGAAAATTGATGTGAAAACTCCTCCCTGTTGCGATGGATTTGAAAGAAATGAAAATATAGTCGATGAATTTCGTAATAGCTTCTATACGAAGGGTGAAGAAGTAGCAGAAAAAACTTCGAAAAAAAGTTAAAAAACCGAAGGTAATATTATCAAAATCAGCATTACTCCGCATATGGTGGAAACAGTTGTAAAAGAAATGGCAACAGAAAAATCCACAGGACATGACTCAATATCTCTTGAGCACATTAAGTATGCTGGACCAGCGATTCATATTACCTTAGAAAAATTATTTTAAATATTATGCGTTTTAGGTACATCCCGAATGAAATGACGAAGATGGTAGTTATTCCCATAATTAAATTAACAAAACTTGATCCATCCGTGATCAATAATTACCGACCAATTTCATTCTCTACCGACGTGCAAGGATTATTTGAAAATAAATTATCGACAGTCATAACAGACCGTCTAAAGAGAGAGAATAACCAGTTCGAATTCAAATCTGCATTGTCAACATCTATGGCAATATATTGATTAAAAGAAACCATATCAGCTATTATCAACTATGGAATATTGCCAATCTACACCTGGCCATTATATTTTAAAAGTGGCATAACGCAATCATTATATACACTGATGAACTAATTCAAATACTGAATAATACAAAAATTGGTTGCCATGTTCAAGGAGTATGTGTACATAATATTAATTATGCACATATTTCTTCTAGAATTGTCAATAATATAAAAAAATCATTAGTTTGTATATATTATAATACGCCCAAATCAGTCGTTATGGTTTTCAAATGTAAAAACGAACTCTTGCAAACACCCTCAATATGGCTAGGCAGATGGAAAATAGCTATTAGTCCTAGCGTCTAATATTAATACAGCGATCTGAAAGACATCGAGGATATTGAAAGACAAAGAAGAGCAATATCCGATAGAGCAGGTACGATGTCGAGGCGTTTTCACTTTTACAGTACAAACGTCAAAAGGACTTAAACACATTCTGCACTTCGCTGTGTACTCCATAACTGTGGATAAATTTTATTGTATCCCAATGGCATACGTTAAAAGTCGCTTACAATATTGATTATCACCAATTATTCCGCCTACCGAGAACTGCAACGCTACGGTAATGTTCTTGAAGGGACGATTGCACTCTTTCAAAGCACTTCTCCGCCACAAAATGGGAAGCTTATGGTGCAGACTGCGCCAGTCAAATAATACAATCATCACTGCCATGGTTGGCTGGATGGAGTCCCCCCGATGGCACTTTGGAGACAGAAGACGGTCGAATGTCCTCCGTAAACGGCTGTTTGCACACATGTAACAATTCTTTTACGCAATAAAAAAAAAATATTTTCAATTTTTATTGTATATATCTGAATTGTTATTTTGTCTAATTATTTTTTTTCTCATAATTTTTCATAATTTTTTTGTTATTTAAAGATACGAAATGTATTGCATTGCACAACCTCTTCATACATTCTGGAATCAACTGTTATTGTTATTAAATTGTTTTAAAAATAAGTTAGCTCTTAAACCCAATAAATAAACTTTATAAAATTAATGAATCTTACCTTATATCTCCTTTTTGCAATGTGACCTCTTCAAATACTATGCGGATTCTTTCTTTTAACCTGAAACAAACAATAATAATAAAACAATAATTCCGTGGCTCAGAGGTAAACTATCGCACTTCAAACTATCAAGGAGAAACTTTTTTTTTCTCACAGATCACATAATCATACTGCAACTTGGTTTATGATCTCCCATTTATGATTAACTTTTTTTTATACATATACATATGTCTATAGGATTTTAGAATTATTTTTTAGGATGAAGGTTGTATATGAAGTCCTGTTTTTATTATTTATTTATTTGGTACAATATTTTTTACATTTCAAAGTTTTCCAGTAATGTTGGCCTCACTGGGTGGCTTGCCCGTGCCGAGGCCTTCATTTTATCATATGAAAATATAATCTACATAATACATTTAAAGAGAAAATAATACATTTAAAATATAATCTTGTGTGTTTGTGAGTGATGTGTGTTTATATTGGTTTTGTGTGTTACGTGTAGGTTTTATTTTTATTTTATGCTATGACATTTTGGTAATATTGTCTTTTTTGTTTTTTAATCCATTTTCTAATTTATGAATTTATTTTTATTTTCCTCATTTTTAATTTCAAGTTTTACACTGTTGAAAGTTTTTATAGCATGGTATTGGTAGTGTCTTTGTCCAAAGCTTGAATTTACTGTCGGAGTTTTTATATTTTCTTTGTACGCTTGTCTAATTGGTCTGTTAGTGTTATTTTGTGTATGTTGAAATTATTTTTTTTTTGTCAAAAATGTAGTTTAGTAATGTTTTAACGTATAATTGGCGTATATCTAGTACGTCACAGCTGTTGAATATTTGGTCTGTATCAGTCAGTCAATGTTTTTTTAGTATTACCTTTAAGATCGTTTTCTGGGCGGTTTCTATGTAATTGATAGCCGAGTTTGTTGCTCCTCCCCAAGCAATAATTCCATATTCTATTATTGATTGGCAAAGTGCAAAATATATAGTTTTCAATTGTTTTTTTTATATACGTTTAGGAAAATATGTATTGTTTTGAGAAGTTTATTTGTGATTTATCAAAATATTTATTTATTTATTATCCGAGCGTTCTGCATTTCGTCTCGTAAATTTGTTGTGTTTCGTGTCCGGTCAATCCTGTCAAGATGCTAGCCGTGTTGGATAGTATCTTTTTACTCCGCCAGAGTCTGAATGGGCGTTACGAGCTAACAAATTGGAATAATCAACATTATGTGAGGTCTACTTTTCACAGAACTACTTGGAGAAAATGTTTGAACTTTTTTAATGGACATATTTTTAACATTGAAAGGTCAGTAAAAATACTCGAATTAAGAATAAATTTAAGAATTTATACATTTAAAACACTAGTCCTAATTGCTACCTACATAGAATATTTTAAAAAAATATCTCGATTCAGTTTTCATTTGAGAAATCTCTTATTTTGTCCCCAGGACATGAATATGTTCATGAAGCTATGACATATTGTTGGTACTGCCATAAGAGAGCCATCAAATCCTCGTATTTCTGTACTGAAATTAGTTTCCTTAATACAGAAATTGTGTACCCGTACTACCCACAGGCCGAAAATGGAACATGCGATAATGTACCAATGATTATGTTATTTTTCCGTTAATAATGAATTTGCCACAATATGACGCTAAGTCGAATTAAACATTGTGATTCCGAATACACCAATAAACCGCAATATATAAAACATGAATATGCAATAGTTTACCTCTAAGCTACGGAAATATCAATTTAATCTAATACCAAAAATTGCATCAAAACTGCCTATAATTCTGGGAACTGTTTGATTAAATTTGCTAGTAAAATTAAGCAGTTTCCTCTTCGTCGATTGGTATTTGCTTTCGGCTGATGAATTATAGACATTAAATAATGAATTTGACTAAAATTTCACGAATCAATCAAGCATTTTATGGAACCATTTAGCACGATTTGTAATCAAAAATGGACAGTATTTTTATCAATGTGGTAATTTGTAGCTGATCTGTTGTTTGTAACATGATGGCTAAACGAGAGTTTTTCGCCTACAATTATTTAAAAAAAAAAGATATAGGTCTTAGTCTCTCACGCAATGGACCAAGGAAAGAGGCTGATGTACTAAATTTATTTGATGTTAGTCAGAAAAGATAATGAGTCGATCTGAAGCAAGATAATGGTAGTCGGTAATGTAATGTAACAATGGAAAAAATGGTGAAATATGCCATCAATTGATGACATTGATGAAATCGAAGTGATATCCACTTTAGTTCATAGTTTGGAAAGTGATTTTGATTTTGTCACACATATTCCTGAGCCTTATATCTTCTGCATTCCGTTTAGCTTCATCCCTCTTTTCCATTTCTGTAGTTCCCCACTACCATACCTTAAAATTGGAGAGAACCCTGTCGTGGACTGCCAGCTACAATTCTGTTCTACATTTTGAATAAAGAAGCGAGAATCTCTTACATTAGAAAATCTGAGAGAATACGAAACAGAACTAAAACTTACTATTACGAACACTAAACTACACGAACGGGTCACAACCCATACAATGAAACCTAGCCTCACAAAATGTATTAAGGCGATGCCATAGTAGTAAGGCAAAATCATGTGATTTTGGTTTGAAAATTTGTCGCCTAGAAATGTTTCAGATGCTTTAATTAAATACTGCGAGTAGAATACATCTTGGCCTTTGAAAAAATCGAGTACTTTTTAGATAAGTCTTTTTATAAGCCCAGAAAAAAAAAGTGTAAAAGCCTATGAAAACTGCTTTAAAGTTCAAAATATCCTACTTACGAACCCATTTTCTGTTATGATTTTATTTTATAATGTGGCAAATTAAGTTATTTATAAAATGATCGAAAAAAAATTAAATATTTATTCCTGAACATCCACAAAATAAAATAAAAGGCACTTTTTGGCCATGTTTTTTTCTTGGATAAATCAAAACAGGCGGATGGTGTTAAGCGGGAATTTAAACCTTATCGCCATCTACGTAAGGGTTGTTATTGATAGCAGCTCAATTTAAAATATTACCTGATGTAGTGCATCGCCTTAATTACATGTCAGCAGATCATAATGTAACACATGGCATATTTTTTTTGGTATTATTGAATAAAATTTGTATAATTAACGATTTGATTGAAATAAACAAAAATACTTTCTGCAAAACATTTATCACAAAAACTCGCATATTCTGAAAATAGACGGTTATTAAAAACATCAATATTTTATATTCTATCGCTTTTTCTACAATTTTTTTATTCCTTAATACAAACATTTAAAATTTATTTCGAAGCAATGGTCAGATGTGAGAATATATAAAAAAAAGCGCAAACAAAAGTATAGTTTTTGACTGTGTAGAAAACGTACTGCAAATTCACTATACCCGCCGCTGCTAAATTATGTAAGGTTAGAGATAATCTACTGCAAGTATGTAGTAACCCACTTGGCACTAAGTCAACAGCCTAGTTTTCTCCTTTACTTGAAATACTCACCTTTCGTGTACCGAGAACCGCCTCGGGGAATCAATTTGACCATTCATGGGAAAATTGCATTTAGTGATATTTCGTTAATGATTTTAGATTCTGGGCAAAGTTAAAAGGTTGAAAATGGAAAAAAGACAATTAATATACCTTCACCAGAATTAAACACTTTTTTAATCTTCGCATTAGTAATTCAGTTACAAAGGGTACTTTCTTCAACACTCACAAATCAAGGTTCTTATTAATATTTAAATTTGTAATTCTTTCAAATCTATCAACACCCATGAAATATCAGGACCAAGCTGTAGAAACGGAATCTATAGTAAGGTTGTACTTTTGAACGCCATGAGCAAAAATATCTATCATTGCAATGATTATAGAGTTTATTAAATATTCGAATGATTCTACAGAAAAATTGATTTTTCTTACCTTGCTCTGAATCTATAAGAGCATCGGACATTCTTGGGGTAGCTGGAAGGGTATCGGGGGCTGTAAAAGTGACCGTGGGGGCTGGAGTGCTCTGCCGACAGGAACTGGAAGTCGCAGGCTGTATCAGCTATCTTTTGTCCATCGGTGAGGAACAGTTCTAAAATAATAGAATAAATTTCCTTTACAATTTAATCGTATTGTTAAATCAGCCATTTTATATACATGTAACTGATGCTTGTTTAAAAGATTGTTAATACAACAAAAACAAGGCAGGTCACAGCATGAATCCCTGTGGGACCCCAAATTTAACTCAATTTGGGCATGAAGTAAATTCATATTACACTGCGATTTATATCACTGCATCATGTAATTTGTAATGGGTGTTCCCACAAAGTTAGAAAACCTCTAGAAAGATGATCTCTGGCCTACAACATTTACACACGTACATATCTTTTTGTGTGACAATGAGGGTCAATGCAACTCATTTTAATTCACAAAATGATCTAGATGTTTAGTTGTGGAGCTTTGATGTTTACAAAAATCAAATAATACCCCATCGTCCTATAAGAAATATTCTTTAATTTAGTGTTTAAGGTCGGACGAAGCAGGATACTTTGGTTACAACTAGTAAAATTATAAATATGTATATGAAATATCTACGTTACATCATCTCAGAAAACTAAATCATTTCTATGAACCGTTTCGTACACAATTGTATTATTATGGAAGTAAAGTTTTGTTTTATTTTCAGTCATAATTAATTTATACCACAATTTAGAATAGAAAACGGATCGTTCAAAGTTTTTTTTTCATACAATAATTTTATTTAAAATTTTCTTAAACACGTATTTTAACAAAATGTATGATGTTTGAATTTAAAATAATGGATTACAATATCTGCCGTTTGTTAAAGCTCAAACGTGGAAAATATTTATTTAACCGATTTGTACCTCAATATTGGTAGCTAAGTTTGAAGGTATAATTTTAAACGTTCAAAGGAAATTTAATATATTATAAAGGGTGTGTTCTGTTATTATAGGGGTAGCTACTTTTGGTGGTGTGTTGTAAATCATCTGTAATGAAATTATGTTCGATTTTCAAATTTCAAAGCGGAAATTTGAACGATCGTTCGATTGAAAATGGTTCCGGTACTAAATTCTTGTAAATTTATTAATTAATAGATTATCATATTATTTTGTCATCATTTCCTAAGGGCCTTAATAATAAACTGTTTTAAAATTTGCACAACTGATACACTCCCATTAATACGTGGTAAATGGTTGAGTAATCTCTAACAATAGAACAATAAAATTTTTATCCACTATTTTTTAAAAGTTTTGACTACTATTTTGGGGGTATCGAAAATTTCAAAAACCTTTTATTAGTAAGGAGAAAATGTGAAGACCAAAGGTTCTTAGTTCAATTTAACACCTACATTTAATTTATAGAGTAGCCAAAGAAAAGGAAAATAAAACAGCCCGTGACAAGCAGGCTGCAGTGGAGTTCTGATACCAACCCTGATATTAAATCATAGAAGTATACATATGTGGAATGCCGAAGAAATGAGATTCCTGTGGCGTGTTTACCGTTGTACGATAAGTCAGATACGTCGGGGACGTCAGAGGAAGACGTAGCATAATCATGTGAAACACTATTAATTAGTAAGTTACACCACACGGGAAACAAATCTGAGTGAAATTAATATTCTTTATGTTCTTCTAAATGGTTATACACCAATACACTACGGAAAAAAAATTGAGATATATATAAGTAGAAATGTGTCATGGGGGCAGTTTTACTTTGTGCATCAAAATAAGGTTATTTTAAACCGGTCGGTGGCCGAGTTGACATCGCGTTTGGGTCCCACCCAGGCATAGTGTGTTCAATTCCTCGGCTGGCTAAGTCCTCCATCACAACGCAAGGAACATTTTAAGCTTACTGTGGTGGTAGTAGGAGATTTTAAAATATTGTCAGGTTATTCGTAACCTGGGAATGTTTGACTTTCTTTAAAAAAAAATTAATGTATTGTTTTAAGTGAGGTTGAAAATGTTGATGGTCAATGCAGAATCGTTAAGAAGTTGATTTCAGTTGTTCTGTTGATTGGGGCGGTATGATGGCAGAAGTCTTCGCTTTATCTCCAACAAGTGTTCTTATTAGACACGTATAAGTCAACCTATTTCAAAATGTCAACACCTCTGCGATAGGTCCCAAAAAAGGTTCGCTACGTTTGGTGACTTAGCAGGAGTACCCGGGTTTATCTAGGATTTAACGGCGGATACGTTTGCCGGTTGAGGGAGACATTTTGACCTCTCCAGCTTGTCTCTCTCGACCCATCTTCTTGCAGCGCAGCGGGAGGGATAAATTCTTACGTCCGTAACTCCCGGACACATTGATTGCTAGATTCCTACCCACCCCTCATACATTTTTCCTTAACAGAAAATTTTCGCCTTATTTTCCATAAAAAGACTCTTCGCACAGCATCCCCAAAGATGACATTGGCCAGAGGAATTGAATTCTATTGAGATATTTTTCAGCTGCTTCCGAGGTGTATGTGGAATGGATATTATGCAGGTAACGCATTAATTTGTTTTGCACTTTTTTTTTTTTTTTTTTTGTAATATCAATACCGCACAAGAGTCTTAACTGCGCCCAACGGTCTGCAGCCAGTGAGACTATGGCATCCCTAATTTGAAATGTCTTATGGCATCATCAAGGTTGTGGGAGGAGAAGAGGAAAGTAGAGGAGTAACTGGCTATTCAGATCTGGTCACCAAACACAGCTAAATCCATTACAAACAACGTTTCAATTCTGAAATGTGGTCTAACACCAGAGCGATACTGAGAGTATCTTCCACTCTGGAACGTGCCGCAAGTATACTACATATAATTTAAATGAATAAATTGTGATTAAACACAAATAAATCTAATAAAATTTACTTGTGCACGCCGGGATTTGAACCCGCGACCTTTAGGTTGCTAGTCGAGAGCTTTGCCTCTCGACCACGGATGCCGTCGATCTATTTCTAGTATATAAAAACAAAACTCTCTTACAACACAACTACATCATCAGAACAATATTAATACACCAACGGTCACTACAAAGTACCTTCACTACATACCACGGCAGCTCAAAGAAAATTTTTCTTGCTAGCTCCTAAAATCTTTAACCTTATCCCTGAAAACCTAAAAACCCTGAGTCAACCCCATTCCTTTAAAAACCAAATTACGAAATGGATCCTTACACACGGAATACATTACACAATACCCATTCATTCTACACTCTATCAATTTAATCACCTTTCAGACAAAACATAATATATCCTTATTTTCTAACTTAGCGGTATAGTATGTACATAATTAATTAGTGTGATCTATTTACTAAAAATTTCTCAAATATTTCATCTTCTTATAATTCTCTAACTTCTCCATCCTCTTTTTGCAACCCTTACTAGCTGTACATCATTTTTCTTATTTTGCTTTTTTATATTATAGTTTGGGGATAAGTGGTGAAGGCACGAAATAAAAGTGAAACGAAGGTTATTGCCACGTTGGGCGGTATTGAAACGAGATTATAAAGGTGAAGGGCACGAGTACCTCAGAAATGGATGTAACAAAAGTGTATTAAATAAAAGAAAGGAGAAAATGAATCCCATAATACAAAATTTATTTCTACATCTTATAATTAACCTTTAAATAACATGAGAACTCTTTTGATTGATGACAAATAACTCAGGCGTGTGCAACAACCGAAGGTTGAATGCACGATTGGTAATTTAAAAATTGCATTGAGATTGACAAAAGGATGGTGACATTTAATGTAAAACTAACCTGATGATAAGTAATAATGGGCGCCAAGCGATGCGGTAAGCAAAGCTGTTATTTAAATGCAGAACGAAGGATGACCAAAGGTAAAAGCACTAATCTGCGGCGTCATCCTCGTTCGTAAATGTAGTTGGCTCATGGCGTGGTTCGTGTCTCCTCTGTTCACGACATCCCGGAAGCGCAGCCAAATGAATACTAAATTGTCGAGCTGCTTGTCCTGACCGCGAGCCCGTCCCCCGTTGTCGCTTGCCATAGTTGCGATACTCGCATAACGCGAGTTGCCATAGCTAGCAGCTGTAAATTAGAGATGGGCACTGAATGTTGCTAAAACACTGTAGCGGGAAGGAAATGACTGCTACAAAAGGCGTGTGGTAAGGTCACAGTGTTTATTGGTGAGTCAGTGTAGCCGTAACGAGAGTTGACGCTGGACAGAAGAATACACCGGATGCTGGCTGTGATGTGCTGGTCAGGCACGGGTCAGTGAGTCGACGCCGGGCGCTGGTGACCGGGACTCGATGAAGGTCAGGCACTGGCGAAGAACGTAGGTCTTCAGGCACTCCAGTGCTGACGAGACGGCCGAAGGTGCGGCGGACCTTGTAGGCGGTTGAACGGGAACGGCGTGACCAGTGAGGATGCTGCGTGTCCTCGTGATGGTCATGATGTCATGGAAGAAGCGCTGGTCAGAGACGCTGGAACCAGGGCGCTTGTAATCCGAGTAGCGCTTGCCAGGAACGGAGATCTGGACAAGGCGCTATGATGATGTCCCGATGGAGTCCATGGTGGTACGGGCGAAGCCGGGTACGTTGTCCTTCGCGCTAGTAAGAAGAGCGCGGGTGATCACTCGTTGAGCCTCATAGACTGACGGCTGATAGATAACTGACTGACTGACTCCCTGCGTCGGGCATATTTATATTACACGGCCGACGGCGGCAGTAGGTAGGTGGATGACTGTATGTTTCAGGAACCTTCGATAGCGTGGCAATTATGCATAGGCGGCAGACTCGTTTCTTCTGGCGAGTTCTCGTACTGTGTAAGACGGCCCGTGACGTATTGTCACCTGGTAGACAAGTAGGTCTTGTAGTACGTAGGTTGCTTTGTTTACGATGCGATTTGAATTGCAGGTACATAATTCGGGAGTAGGTACTAAGTAGGTCGAGCGGTTTATTATTAATTATTCAATGGATTATTCTCGACGCCACAATAGTAATGTATAGATTGTATGTCCGCAAACTATAAAATTCACCCGTCATAACACAGAGTCATCCCTAGCATAGAGGGGGAAATATCACAAAAACCACATGTAATCAAGTATCAATAAAAATATATGTTTTTGTTCAGAAGGGGCCCAAAAATAATGAAGCTATATTTCAGGATACTGCGAACAAGTGCTTCGTATGCTACTATACTCCTTATTGACATCTTCCAACTAGTTATGCTAATAAATATTTTAATACATAATTTTTATTTATTTTATTTTTCATAGATAAATTTTGCAAATGACAATATTTTTAATTCACGGAACGCATTGA
Source organism: Hesperophylax consimilis (assembly GCF_061612785.1). Lineage (NCBI taxonomy): Eukaryota > Metazoa > Arthropoda > Insecta > Trichoptera > Limnephilidae > Hesperophylax > Hesperophylax consimilis. The sequence goes on along the minus strand of NC_142849.1, from coordinate 23,408,512 downwards.
TAGAGATAAAATATTTAAGAAATATTTTATCAAATCAAATTGAAGTTAAAAATACTCATACTAAAAATACTATAGAGTGTAAACCAGATTACAAAGGAAAAACAGGGAATGAAAAACCCGGTAATTGCTCTAACATAAGAATATTTACTGACAACCCATAAGCCTGCCGTATTTAACCATTTTTTAAAATTAAAATTTATTTATTTCATGATTTTTTTCTAATTTCAGCTCAACTGAGCGATGAGTGCAATACTCTGCCATATGAGAACATACACATTACACATAAATAAATTACATGATTAAAAATAAAATGGTAAACGTATTTAACACTAAGTATATGGTGGCTTAGTTATTATAATAACATTTATAAAGCGCAGTTTAGTGTCATTTCACTTCAAGTGAGCGAGGGAAGTTCTTCATTTATCGTATGGGGTCGCAAGAGTTTTTTTTCAGATCTCCGGTAGCGATCACTCGTCCTGGATATTCTGTGGCGCAATAAGGCAGCGCACCCATGCATCCTTCTCTCTCTGCTCACATTGAAACTAATTATTTATTAAATAACGGTTTCAAGTCAAGTGTGATTTGAGCAAAATTACCTATGGTCGTGATTTATTTTTTAGGGTATTATGCTGAGTTGCTCTTCTTTAGCCAACGTTTTGGTCAGCATTAAAGTGACCATCATCAGGGCCGATATCCATTGTGGACACTGAAACGTTTGTTAAAAAAGGCCCAACATGACATAGTACCCCAAACATAATCAAAATAATATCTTTTTTTCACGAAAAAATTTAATATCACCAACCTTATTTAGAAAGCCTAGATAATTTACCCAACTTACCTACAAATAGTCCCAACTAAATACGCAATGAGGTTCCCTCCACATTATTATGAATGTTCACTTACATTACAAACGTAGAATTTAATCTCTTGGGTGATAATTATTTCACTTTAATCCGAGTGGAGTCTTAGGGCGGAATTATAAACTGGGGTATTAATGTTCAGCGAGGTAGAACAAGATATTAATGTTGCTTTGAAAGCAGTGGTCGAAATTTAATTATTTGCGTTAGCTTCTGGGATTAGTGAAAAAATACCACAGTCTGCTGGGATGGCTGTTTACCGCGCACTTATTATATACCTGTCACCTATTATCTTTTTCATTTTACACCATGTAAAGTTTGCCCAAGATTTGCTGCCGTATAGCAAGAATGACTGTTTTAAACCACCTAGATGACTTGTTAGACAGGTAAGGTTTATTCTATTCAATAAAGGAGAAGGAACGAAAGCCAAGAAATTCGTTTTATGTTAGTTGAGTTGATCTCAAGCAGTCGATATCAGCTGAGAACAGGTGTTCTGGTTTTGTGAACTAAAACATATCTACCCAGAAATGGGTTTCATACAGAAAGTAGTTTCCCTAACGGATGTGTTAAAATTTCGAGAAAAAAAAGTAGTATTATGAATTTCTAACGCCGTAAATGTTAATTTGGATACATCTAGTGGCATTTGTTCACAACAAACCACAGTGTGCAATAGTCCGACTAGTTCCGGACAGAAGAACCCAATGGTGTAGTGTCAGATATTACAATTATTTTATTATGCCATCACTCTTATTAGAATCGAAAAGAAATAGATAGTCCACGAGGTTAATGTAACATAGCCCCAACAGAGATATTTTCCCTTTACTTACATATAAAGAGATTTTCCTTACATCTTGTAGTAAGAGGAGTAACAAATTAATCTATCATGAGTTACAACTATTAAATAATAACTTCTAGGAGTTTGTTAAATTAATAATAAATATTTGATAACCTTACAAAAAATTCAGAGCATATGACTGAAAACGTTGGCTGAAAACAACAACATGACAATACTTGTGTTACAATATTATTTTGTTGCTCGTGTGCCCAAAATATGTGTAAGAAATTTACATCATAGGCTGTTTTATCATGCGGAGGTGGAAAGTGTTCAAAAGGCATTAAATAAGGGTGGATAAGCCGTTGAAAAGAATAAGGGTCGGGGATTAAGTGAACTTCCAGAAGAGCTTATGCCAAATTTATCATTGGATTTAAAATGAAAAATGTAGAGTGTAATTTATTGATTTCATAGCCAAAAATTTTCAAGATTTAAAAAAATAAATATTTTATGTATAGGTACATGGGATTTTAACAGATCAAACCAATTGTATTGTTCTAGGAAGGCAGCCCGTATCGAATGAGCTGATATAAAAAAAATATTTTTGGTATTTGTGATAAAAAAACATCACCTTTTTAAGTGACAATGACCCATTATTTTTTATTGATATATCTACGATAAGAAACTTTTAAGCTGGTTAAATAAATTCTTAAGTCGTAGCAAATTCTTAAAATGTAAGGTCTATTTTTTTTTGAATAGGAGGTTACTATCATGGTATCATGCGCAATTCAATCATGGTAAAAATATAAGGTTTACATAGTACAATTTGTTATTTAACAAATTCGCCAACGTTTTAATTTCAACTAGCAACTATTTTAAGACTCTCCTTAGTTGTAATTCTAGTTAATTATAAATCAACTGCTTAAATATCAAATTAAGTAACCACTTGACTTATGTTCTCTGTTAAATAATTTTAATGCTTCTACAAATGTGTGTTACTAAATTATTTAAACTGAATCCAAACATAATACGAGAAGCTAAGATGTGTATTATTTACGTATTTACTGTAAAAATGTATGCCTTCTGTACTAAGATAATTATGTTTCGAAGAACAAGTATTTTTACATATATTTGAAAGTATTTCTTATATTTTATATTATGTATATTTTTACAATACAATTATACAAATAATGTACCGCTAAAGTGGAATAAATGTTTTTCAGTGAATTTTCCTTTGAATAAACTGTACTGTCATCAAGTTACTACAAAATTGTGCCCAGTTGGATTTTGGAAAAACATTTATTTATTTAATATAAACGGTATAAATATACCATACACAATAATTAGATGTCACAGAATAACAATTAAATGAGGAATTTGATCATAAAATGACGAAAGAAGAACGTGTATCTCCTTCCATTGCTTGTATAAAATTAATAAAAGCCATAGAAGGAGATACAAGTACATACAACATATTATAAACAAGTATGTCTAGACTTTGAGTAGAGATTAGAGGTTAAAATAATTATGATTTAGACGATATGATAATATAGCCTTTTTGTACCTAGCTTCTGTGCAGTTAAACAGATCCGCTACATCTGCGTACCGATTACTAACTATATTATGTTGTATTAATATTGTTATTAAATTCTACCCATATGATATTGACTTCAGTCAAATTCCACCTAATTAAATATTAATCCCTCCTTTCATTCATTTAACACTTAAATAATGTCTATGGAGTTATTTTTCTATTATATATTATCTATATATTTCTATAAAGTTGAGAGTCTGTGACGGGCGGGCGGCCGCGTGGCGGACACTGGGCGAGTAGCGTCTTTTGATTTTTACTCAAATCTAAAGATTTATTCCGACATTGAAGAAATTTCGCCCAATTGACTTCCGAAACAAGAGGAAGGTCAAACAGACAACTTCAGCAACTTCAGCTGGTTTGTAATACGAAAATATAAAATATGAACACAATCATGCGAAAATACTCCCACACGTTTCAGAATAACAAGATTTCCTAGAAAAACATTTCTCGGAAGCGACTTGTACGCAAGGATCATTATTCTCTGGCCGTAAACAAGTTGCTGAAGGGTGTATGAGTCATGTGTCAACATGCTCGTACATACTTGATGTGGGTGATGGTTCAAATGAAAATGAACACTACGGATCACCAAGTCAAGGGTTGATCCCAGGGTTTGAGTGAGAGATGGATAGAAACTTAAATAAATCACGAAGAAAGGGTTTTAAAGACTAGATGTTCTGTAGTAGTAACTTGTCTTAAAAAAAAATAAAATCCAATACCGAGGTAATCTATTTTATAAAAAAATCATATACTTTTTAAATTATTATTTTTATTTTTTAAAAAACCTCTGATGTTCATTTACGTGACTAATTTTTGAGTTAATATACTTTTTATCACAATGTCTCATCTGCCCTGATGATGAACACTGTAAAGCCGTCCAAAACGTTGATTTAGAGGGAGCAAGCGCAACACGGCATAACAAACCAAAAAATAATCGTGAAAATCTGAAATTATACTTCCGATATTCATGTTCAACCTTCACAATCGCTTATTATTGAGTATAACAGTGTTGCCATATCAAAATAACACGAGACGATAATCCTTGAAATAATGAGGTGAAATCCATTATTCGAGGACACTGCATAAGAGAAGACGCTAAGTGGGGGTTGCCAACTATTCCCGTGTTTTCCCCAGTTAAGGAGCTTGTGTCACCAAACACGGCAAAGCCATTATCAGGAGACGTCCCGACGCCGACGCTGGTTCGGCGGTGGAATCGTTTCTCAACTTGGGGCTCGCGATCAGGAATAGGTGTGGTCGCAATCTGCCAAAAAAGAAGTCGCGTATATAAACAATCCTTTTATATACCTATGAATTTCAATCAACAATCAACCATTATATATACGTACTTATTAATTAATAACCCAATATATTTAATAAAGATTATTTGAGGTTAGATTATTTTAAGGTTATTTTATGACGATTGAATTTATTTTTCACTTAAATTGTTTTCTAAGAAAGGATCGACATTTAAAACAGTTAGGACGGGTTGTTTCGGAGAATTTGAACAATTCATCAAATTTCAACGTTCATTTTCGTGTTCTGTGAAAGATTTATTCAAGTTTTGTTTTTTATATCATTGTAGGCTAGTTGCTTGACAAAACTGAAATAAAAACAGAACTTGAAAAATGTTTTACAGAACTTGAAAATGAACGTTGAAATTTGATGAATTGTTCAGATTCTCCGAAACAACCCGCCCTTAATTAATTTCAAGTTGATTATACACGATTCTTATATAGAGTTTTTAAAGCCACTACAGGCGAGAATCATTTTTTGCACAAGTAAGACGTGGCGAGTGGAATCAATATTTTCAAAGCATCCGTTACTCTTTTTTACACTAACCCCACACATACTAAGCTTCCGTATTAACACCGTCGCGTCATGCAAGTCACGAACTATCTAGATAGCGAGGCAAACATTCTAGTTGTAGAGTTTTGTCAGCCAATATTTCAATAGTTGGTTGTCAGTCTTTCACATTCAGTACATTTTTTTAACGTAAGTAATGTAAAATTTTGATTAACGTCAAAATATGTAGTGAAGTTTTTTCAAACTTTATTTTTTGTCTTTTATGGGCTTGCAATACCAAAAAGGTTGAGAAACGATACCTTATGATATAATACACGGTATTGTACAGCTTAACGTTTGTATGTGAATTGCATACAATGTAATTAATTCGAAACGAGGTTTAGTAAGGGTACACAATAGTTGATGGAATCAGATTCAATCATATTTTGAATTGAATAGCAGTAATATTTATCATTTTATTTTTGTTCGAAAGTGAACGGTCGAAAAAGTCGGAGAAGCCCGAGGACGAAGCGACATGTCTAAGAAAATTTATGATTTTTTTTATTTCTCCGTCTGAGGAATTTACTTAAATAATATCAATTATTTTTCTCCTTGATTACTTGCTTTTTACAGTTTTTTTTACTGATTATCATTTACCACTGACAGCAAGGGCAATAATCGTAACACGTATTTGTTAATCTATATGTAATCAACGGCGTAGCTACCTAGGGGCTACGCGGGGCAGTGCCCCGGGGCCCTCAAGCTCAGGGGGCCCTTGAATCCTTACCGGAAATCTCGATCGAACTGAACTTTTGGAAATTTCTCCCATCTTCAAAATAAATTTGACAGGTTGCAACTTGCAACCCCACTTTAATCATGACAACTCAGTTGAAAGAAATTCAAAAGTTATGCCTAGGGAATTCCCCTAAATTCTTTCTGTAGATTGGCAGTGTTGTAATTTGTCACACAAATATTTTGTGACAAGTTTAGTTCTTGCCTAATTGGGGTTATTTTGTCTATGGTGTTTTTTTTTTGAACTTTGGCAATATTTTTTAAGGAAGAAGAGAGAGTTTTGTTTATGGTGACTTCCTCCCCGGGCAGCTAGGCCATCTGTACGGTGATCTTGTCACTCGCCATTCAAGGTGTTTTAATCTGAGTTAATCATGTGAATAGAAGTTATTCTTTTCTTTTAAAAAGGGCGCGGGGTGTTTTTCCTATCACGAATAGTTCGTGTTGGTTATTATTTTTTATTGGTGGTTATGGAATCCCGCTTTTTATCCAGTGTTGGCCGGTGGTCATATTTGTAGTACCTACTCGTGTTTCGGATTTGAAACCGCAAATAGTTTGGTCCTAGCTGTGGCTAGAAGTTGATGGCTGAGTATCCCCGCGTCGCGATGGAACGGATTGCTGTTCCCGAAGTCTGTAAGACGAGTCTGGTTGGTTACCACGTGCTACGGAGTTGAAGATCCTATCGGCGCAAGTTGAAGGAGTTGCGTCCTCCCGTCTCCACTAAGTGAAGGATGTCCTGGCTTCGTAAGACGAGTCTGGTTGGTTACCAAGTGCTACGGAGTTGAAGATCCTACCGGCGCAAGTTGAAGGAGTTGCGTCCTCCCGTCTCCACTAAGTGAAGGATGTCCTGGCTCCGTAAGATGAGTCTGGTTGGTTACGACGTGCTACGGAGTTGAAGATCCTACCGGCACAAGTTGAAGGAGTTGCGTCCTCCCGTCTCCACTAAGTGAAGGATGTCCTGGCTCCGTAAGACGAGTCTGGTTGGTTACCACGTGCTGCGGACTTAAAGATCCTACAGGCGCACGTTGAAAGAGTTGCGTCTTCCTGTCTCCACTAAGTGAAGGATGTCCTTTTTTTTTTTTTTATAGTGAATACCTCACAAGAGTCCCAACTGCTCCCGTCTGGAGCCAGTGAGACTATGGCATCCTCAATTGGGGGATGTTGTGAGGCTGAAGGTAAGTGGAGAAGGGAAAGAGGAAGGTAGGGAAGTACCTGGCTATTCAGATCTAGTCACTAAACACGGCTAAAGCCATTTGGAGCAACGTTTCAATTCTGAATGGTGGTCTTACACCAGGGCGATACTGGTAGTATCTTCCACTCTGGAACGTGCCGCAAATATACTATATATTATTTTTAATTAATTAATTGTGAAATAACACAAATTAATCAAATAAAATTTATTTGCGCACGCCGGGTTCGAACCCGCGACCTTCGGAATGGCAGTCCAATGCGTTACCACTGGACTATGCCGGCCGTCATAGTCCAGTGGTAACGCCGGGTCCTGGCTCCCGTTACGGGTCCGTTCCCCTCTACTGGAGTCAAGTTTTCGTTCGCCACCCGTTGTTATTCCTTCGTTTCTCGGCCACGTAAAGTTAGCTTAGTTTGGTTCAGGAGTCCATCTGGTATGTGCCTACTTTTATTCCTATGTTTACATTGGTATCTTTTGTATTCCCTTGTTGTAACTTTTGATGGTTTCAATATAATTTCGATTAAGTATTTACTCTGTAATGATCAGCCCTTTCTACTTCAAACTTTTCCTTCTCTTCTTTCTACGATAATTTTCCTTTAAACTCCCATAGGTAACTTTTCCATAAGGCTTTTGCATATGTGTTCGCAGGGATGGAAAATTCCTCCCCTGCCGTCTCTACGAGCCTTTGCTCCTCTTTTTTGATTCTAGTTTGTCTACGTGACGTACGACCTTGAACGTACTCATTTCACGTGACGGTTCAGTATAAAAAGGCTTCACCGAACGTTGTGTTGGTTTTTTGTTTCTCGATTTAGAAACCTAGTTATCTATGTATGTGTGGTATCCCTTGGTTCTTTTGAGATAGAGTGAGTTGAATCGATTACCGCTGTGTTTTAAAACCATTTCATAAACCTTATCTTCTAAGTCGCCTGCTCCCCCAACTAGCTACGCGATTCTATCTATCGTAGGGTAATGTGAATATAATAAAGTGTTAGATTTTATATATGTGATATACATACGATAAATTTATGGTGTTAGTTGTCGGCGCCATCCATGTATATATTTTGGGAGGGGAAGGAGAGGAAAGGAAATGAATTTTTTCAAGTTAAGATTGACTCCTCCTCTTACCAAACAAAACTGACGGATGATAATTTGAGCAAGGCGATCGATATCTGCGTGTCTGGATATCACAACCGGCCGGGTCTCCCCTTGTTCCAAATCGGCAACCGTCACGCCAGAATAAAGAAAACCAGGTCTCATCACCAATTTCAGAATTGCCCCAATCTCATACACCTCCAGGAAAATCTACTTTACTGAGTGTAGAAGGGGAAAACCATGACATCCCTTGTCACGAATCTAGTCGCGAAAATGTGACACGCAAGGTCCTAAGTTACGTGCCACCTCTAGAAAACGTTGTAACTCCCACGCCGTCGGGGATTTACATCCCTTTCTAGGTCAATACATAGATAACACACGACGATCTTGTCGACATTTAGCCTGCTTTTTAACGATAGGTTGTGTGCCTACCCATTCAGACAATTATCATGTGAGATATATGTAAGGTCTACTCGAAATGCCAAATTTAGGATGAGGACTGTCTGTATTTTAATATTCGGTTCTAGTAATTATTTTATGAGGTTACTAGCATCCTCGTGTATTGGGTATGGGTAACTCCTACTGAATACCTATCCTCTCAGGTAGGTATAAACGGATAATTGGTTTGATTTTTGCATTTAATTTAAAGAGGCTGCCTACCTCTCGAAAGGTACCTGTTGAGAAAAGTTGTTCGGTTGGTAGTTTTATTTCGGAGATTACCATCTCCCTCTTTCGACTTTAGATTTGTTTTTGTGCATCCCAATTCGTAACTTAGAAAGTCAAACAATAGATGAAAAGTATTAAATTAGAAAGTCAAATAACAGAAGAAAAGTTTTCATTTTGTTCCGTCTGGTTGCATCCGATCGCTTTCAATTCGGGACGGCATACGCTAGCAAAACTTCCCCTTTGACTGACTGTACACCGCGCCTCTCGGCCTATATATGAAAAGGTCATTGGCCTGTCTCTCACTCACAGCTGATTGACAATCTGTCTAGGGTATTCCTTTTAATGATAACATTATTTGGGCGGCAGGTGTCGTAAACTTAGTTGTATCCGTCTTTTAAAGGGGTCCTCTGGAATTTAATAAATAATATAAAAAACTCACCCAGTTAGTCACCTCTCATTCTCAGCGTGAAGCTTACCTGGTTACACTATATAGCTAAATCACTTTAATTTTCGACCTCCTCCCTACGCTTATAAAAGGGTAATTAAATATTCCTGTAAATAAAATTGTACCTCCCTAATCTGTCAGGATTCAAACCCACAGTTAATGATATATTTGTTTCTCTGGTTTTCGGTCTCCGTGGATAAATGCCATCTCACCAAATCAATAACCTAGCCCGATTAAACACTTCCCGCCTTTAAGTACGTTCACTCTGTTTTAAAAACGCAATCATTATTTTTATTATTTTCATGTTTTTAAGACAAGTCACTTAGTTTGAACTACATATTTACGAAATCACGTTTAATCTAACACACTTTCACTTCACACAAACACCGGATCAATAATCTTTCTCTTTAATTCAATATTCCACAATATTCTCTAATACCATTTGAATCCAATAATTAACTGTAATTTCACATATCACTTCTGACTTGTATTGATTTCTTGGAGCTGTCAACGTATCTAAGTTCAAGACTCGACTGCCTCTACCTGCGCCCTGTCCCGTGTGAATGTGTTTACTCCAGGCCTGTCTGTCAATAAATCTCCCGTCGTTGTCTAAACAAAAATTTTTTTTGAGCACGTTCGTTTCGTTTATTTTATGTGAGTGTCCAAAACATCACAACTCTTATTATTTCTGATTTCCCACCTTACTTGACAAAAAATTAACCCCACAATCATGAGACTGAGATCTTTGCTCTATCGTTGTTTTTGTACTCTCTACTGGATCATGGAGATCTCACTATTACAGATAAACATTGGAATGTTCTTACATTACTTTTGGCATCCAATGCCTTACGTTACAAATTTTAAAAAGAAGAAACCCAGTGGTGCATTTAAACGCAAACAACGCCAAGAAAGAGAAGATAGTAAACAAAAATTGCCCAAAATTGACAAGTTTTTTAGTCAGCCTTCTGCAAGTACATCTGGCCAAAATATTTCTATTGATAGTGACTCAAATAATGTGGTAACTGCAGTGTTGGTTGAGAAGCCTACTGAAGAAGATTCGACAATTATTGCAGTTGGAGATACCTCCGCCGCCGATCATGTGAACGTGGATGATGTTTGCATGACACACATAAGAGCGGAGGGTTTAGAGGAACCACAGACCTCTACATTTTTCGAAAATGTGTACGACAAATCTTCTTATGACTTGGGAAACTTCACGAACAAAATATTAAGTGATAACGAAAAACGTCAAATTATTGATATGGGGCCTTTACAGCCTTCAGGACCTTTTCCAACAGACATCAACCAGAAAAATAGGTGTTTTTCAAAATCGTACTACTTTTCGTGTTCTAAATATGGGCCAGTTAATCGTTTTTGGTTGTTTTATTCCAAAATACTAGACGCTGCCTATTGTCAACCCTGCTGGTTATTTGCTTCACAAAGGATTAATGTTTGGTGTACGGGAATTCGAGATTGGAAGCATTTATCAGAAAGAATTAAACAACACAGTTGTTCGAGTGGCCATTCGGAAGCATGTGCTGTGTATGAATTTTGGAAAAAAAAACGATACTAATACTATCAACATCCTTGAAAACGAAATGAAAAAATCATTTTATTTAAACGAAGTCATTGATACTTTTGCGAAAACTAAAGCTAGGAAAAAATTGTTATTTAGTCAGTTGGTAGCAGAGATGTGCAAAATGGGTACCCAAAACCATTTAAAATGCAAAATGGAAATAGGTCAAAACTTTTCCATTTGAAAATGCAAAATGCAAAATGGTTTTTAGAAAAGCATTTCAAATGCAAAATACCTATTTTCAAAATTCATTGAAAATGCAAAATGGTTTCTGAGGTCAAACAATTAAAATAATTATAGAATTTTTAAACAATTTTGTCATTTAATAATGGACATCAATGTAGAAAAAACATATTACATGATGGTAAATCCAAAAACACCACGACTACAGATTATGAAACCACAAAAAATTTGCGCGGGACTAATGTTGCCAACGTAAAAACATAGAAACTGCTATCTAACATTTAATACTATGTATTACAGCGTCATGGCCCACAGTGAGCTGAAAATCGCCCTTCATAGACATAGAGACTTGAATTTTCAAGGGTATTTTTTTGGCTAGAAATGGATTCTGCTGATCATAACTATGCTATAAAATTTCGTACGAAGCAATTGCGTGTACAAATGAAAGAGTTATCATTTTTTAAAGAAAAATTTTTATGGCACTGATATTAAAAATGAGGCTATCTCTGGAATCATAAAGTTGGCCATTCTATCCTTACACACAGATATACTACTATTTATTTGTATTTTTTTGACATACTTCGTATTGTGGCGCAACTTGAAATTTTTTTTTTTTCAATCCTCAAGTTGAAAAAAAACTTTTTTATGTTGATGATTCATTTTAATGCTTAAATGCTTTACATATGAGTATGATTTGTCTAGTTTACAATATTTTATTGACACTATAAATCAAAATTCAAGTCTCTATGTCTATGAAAGGCGATTTTCAGCCCACTGTGTGGCCCCATGTTCAGTATTTGAATCAGTATTTTTTGGAATGGTATAACTCAATTTCCAGGGCTCCTACCAGGGAGCAACTTGACAAATGTAAATTATCTCTCATAGCGAGGTTGAGGACCGACTGATATTTGGGGCGTATGAAAAAAAGATGAGTGCAGATAGTAGGAAGAATGTTGCAAAAAAGCATTTAAAATGGAAAATGCATTGAGAAAAGCATTTAAAATGCAAAATGGAAAATACCCATTTTGCATTTTGCACTTCCATTTGAAATGGATTTATTTGAAATAAAGCACATCTCTGGTTGGTAGGCCCGATCTTCATATAATAAACCCTTGAATCTTCTCTATTTCGTTTTATTAGCCAAACCTACACCTAGTATTAATTGTAATTTATGTTGTTACTGTTTAATATTTTTATTACCTGCCCTGCAGTCTGCAGTGCACAAAAAAGAGCTAAGTAGCTTAGCATTTTTAAAGTGTTTGTATATTTCATATTTTTATTTGATAAAACCTAATCAGTTTACATAGCAGTGGGGCCCCATTTTTTAATTTGCCCCAGGGCCCTTGGTTACCTTGCTACGCCACTGTATGTAATATGAATTACTTTTAAGTCACTAGATTTATATAATGAGAAAGAACCACAAGTGCGAAAATCACGATTTTTTGTCAACATTATCCAATTTACAATTTGACTTGTCAGTTGCTGAGTTATCATCACGTTAGTGTCCCACCTAAGTGAAGTGAGTTTAATTCATCAGGTGGTAGCAGGAGATTAAAAAAATATATCAGGTTATTCGTAACCCAGGAATGTTTAACTTAAATATTATATAACTTTATCAACTATTTATAAGCGATATATGTATATAATGCAATAATTCACAGTATTCCTGAATTCAGCAACTTTATTATGTAAATCTTATTTATTTATCTTATTTCACCGATATTGTTAGCTATATGATTCTTTGCAGTTATGATTAACTTAATATATTTTTAATGTAAAACGTATTTTTATTATAAAAATTGAAAAAACCGTCAGCCTGTAGAAAACTACCATTCTGAATCAAAACGTTATTTTTAATGACTTCTGCCGTATTTGGTGACCAGATCTGAATAGCCAGGTATTTGCTCACCTTCCTCTGGGAGTCGGTTAGTACTCACGTAAAAAAATATAATGATCACAAATATAGAATTTATAATAGAAAATATCATGATGATAATTGAAATTACCAAACCTACTTACTAAGAAAATCCTTTGTAAATCAATCATAGATATACAATGCATTCAAATTCTTCGAGATGAAAGTTTGAAACATATGTCTCAAATCCAACTTTTTGGATCACAGATTTTAAATTCATAATTCAAGAAATCAAAATTATGTACATTAAATATTCAGGGATGTTAGAAAGATAATTTATTTTCGCTGCAGAATATTACATGAACCTGTTATTTGGCGTTATTCACACAAAAGTGCCGCTTTACTGGTGTGAAGAATTCGATTCGCTTAAGAAAAAGATGAAAAATAATCTTCTCTTTTTGAGATGACAACAGACGAAAACAACACAAAAAACTGAAAATTCACAAAGTATTACACGGAGAAAAACAAATTTTGCAGGAAGAACATATTGTGTCATTAACCGTAAATCCAGCAAAACAAAAGCATGTTTTGAAAACTTTTGTTTAAAATTTAAACATTTATTTAAGGCGCCGTAGTAAGCGTTCAAAGATGGTTTTAAAGGGAAATATGTAAATACGAATGTCAGAGGGAGCGCGTTTATGTAAAAAAACGATAATAATTAAGCGAAAATGATGAAAATATTTAATAAAACTTGCTTTAGTTACATTTAAAGTAACACTTTGATTTAACATATTAGATATCAGAACAAAAAAGTGTTAGGAGCATATTTTCCGTTTTTTTTTCTATTGAGGGTATTTCATATAATTAATGTTTCGACATAACAAATCTAATAATATTATCTTTAAAAATAAAACTTTTATTTTGGAACTTAAACATAAAGAGTTGAAGAGAAACTTGATATAAATCGGTAGAAATTGGGAATGCGGAGGCTTAAATTTCAACTGACAAAATAACTTAAAAACATATTATATAATGAGGGAAATTTAGCGTTTTTTTCTTTCATCTCCAAGCGTCTTAGCTACCTTAAAACAGGGTGGGTTTTTCACGATTGTTTGTAAGGCTTTAAGGGTGAAACTTTGGCATTTTATCATCCATTCTAAGGTGCACTTTTACCCCATTACACTCTCGATTACAAAGCGGAAGAAGTTGATGCGATGGGCAAAGTTTCTTTAAGCACTCAAGTCGAGGAGCTATTACGTTTTGTATCTCATTGCATTGTGTCCGCTAAGAGATAACAAAAAAATACTTGAGCTATAATATCATGAGTAAAATTTTCAAGAGAAATTTGCTCTACGATATGGAAGCGAAGTATTTCTTCAATAAAAAGCGATTTACGTCATTTTTCCTTCATTTTTCTTTTGCAATATCCCCCACCCTTTTATTACTCTTCAAAATCCAACAAACTGTTTTCAATAGATCTTCTTGGAAATTAACAATATCTTGTTTGTCTCGATGGTATAGCAAAATAAACTTGTTTGAGACTGTTAATTAATACATGAAGCCGTAAAATCAACACAAATTAATGAAAAAAATCATTGCTTGTGTAACTTGTATTTACCCATATATATGTAAACCCTTCAGGCTGTAAAATATTTTTACATGCAAGCCCAACGATACTGTTAAATTTCACTAAATTTCGGAATACTTCAAAAATTGATATTTTTAAATAATAAAAATATAATATTTTCATGTTCTGTTATTATTTCAGTTCTGTCAAGCAACTAGCCAATAGTAAATTATATAATGAAAGAACATGAATAGGACTTTCACAGAGTCCGAATATGAACGTTTAAATTTGATGGATTGTTAAAATTCTGCGAAACAACCCATACTTAAAAAAAAATTCTTTGTGAATAGGGAATTAGCGAGAAAATTGTTACTTTACTTATGATGCATGCCAAAATTTTTTATTTTTTATTAAAATTATTTTGAATTTTATCCATGGAATCAAATATTATTATCTGAGATAAGCTGAGAAGAATAATTATTTTTCTTTCCAACGTGGAAAAAATTACGTATCTTCACATAACAGATTTAAAAAAAATAATATATGTACGCCCTGGTCAGATCTGTCCTTCGATACCAAAGAAATATTCATGTGGCTAGTAATGCTCTACCAAGGCTTGAGGGGTTAACTGCCAAAAACTTAAACTTATTTTGTGGTAATATCAAAGTAACAAGTGGGTTAAATTAGTACTAACTAACAAATAAGTTTAAAGTTTTGATAAAGCAAAGTGAATAAAATAAAGTTAGAGAAAACCTACTTGAGATGAGTTAATAAAATTTGCTCTTCTATGAAGTAATGAAGACGAAGTATTTTCTTTAGAATATATGAACATAGTACGGAAAGTTAATTTCCATGGTTTCAAAGTATAATAAACGCTGAACAGAAGAATTGTGAATTTTTCCGATTTGAATGAAAATGGTTGTCGCCAATTTATACAAGACCTTTTGAATCATAGACCTCAGATAGGCGGAAAAATTAATAACGTGTTCTAGAAAGAGTTAAAAAATTTTAACATTTAGGTCGATTTTACTTCAAATATGCAAAAATTAAGCTTACTTTGAGTAAGCGGACATATCTACTATATACTTCTGTCAGTTTATCGCTTCAAGCGTAGGTACGCAAGTAGAATTAAAAAAATAATAATTGAAATCGCACAAGAATCCCAACTGCTCCCAAACCCTGAAACTAATTATAATTATTAACAAATTAAATAATTACTATAGCATTCCTAATTGGGGTATATTGTGTCGCTGACGATAGTGGGAATAGAAAGGAGATGAGAGGGGGTGAAATCTGGCCACCAAATATTACCGAAGCCATTTCATGCTAATAAATCAAATGAAATTTACTTGCGCACGCCGGAATTTGAAACAGTAAACTCCAGCTTGCTAGTTGAGAGCCTTACCCTACGAACACGGAGGCCATCGAATTTAATAATTATTACGTTTGAATGTTTAACATTTTAATAATTGAGATTAATATGAAATGCCTTGTGGGCGTCTTTTGTTATCCGAATATTTGCTCAATCGAGGCCTTAATTTCCGATAATGTCAGGCGAGTGTAGTGAAGTGAGACAGAGCGCTGGGTTATTGGACAAAATGAAACGTTTGTTTCCGTTCAAATTTGTAAGGAAGACACTTTACAAAAACGAGAAGCACACAAAACAACCATGACCAAAAAAATTGCACCAACCGAAAGGACAACTTCTCCAGCGCAGTATTTACCATACTGACTGGGGAAAGGTAAGCTGTACACGGTTCTACCGGCAGAACCCGCTACTAAAAGAACTAAGCCTCCCGCAAAATTAGTTCGGTTTCTTTTGGGTACCCCCTCTTATGCGTGGTTAAACCGTGAATGTACGCGTGATGAATGTGTAGGAGGAAGGGACATTGACAACGGCTTGGGAATTTAGAGTGAATGAACGAAGAAAAAAAGACGTGTAAGTATTGAATATATGATTTAACATATTGATTGAATATATGACACAAATGTAAATGATAGAAGAAGTCGAGGACGCCATATGAAGACATGGCATGATTAAGCGAACCAAATACATGAGTCAGATTGAAACAAGAGTCAAGAGTCAAAATAACATAGATATATGTATGAATGGGAATGAAGCAAGAAGTGTATGTCAAATATGAGTTTTTTTGGCGGTTTACACTATTTGTATACTTTGTATAATCAACAGCTTCAAAGCCAAGTAAAACAAATTTCTTTCACATTTTTATGCAAAATCAATCATGTCTCACTTTGCATTTTTAGAAATCAAAATAATTATCAGGAGAAGTGACGTACAATTTAGACGTAATATCATTATTAAAAAAATTAATACCATGTTGTGGAGAAACATTTCTTAATAGAAATTTTTCTCCAACTAGACTTTATAATTAAATAAACTTCAGTTTACAGTTTCGCAATTTGAATCAAAACCGGATAGAAATCTGTGGCCAAAAATAAAATATGAAAAAGAAAGGACATCGTATCATTGCTGCTATTCGCAACCCCTAATTACATGTCAACACAAAACTGCGAGTTTCAGAACTCCTCGCAGTTGTTAACAAAGGAAGAACTTTGTCTTATTTCTGTAGAGGCTGCAAAAGAACGATGAAAATTTAATTCTCGTAAGTCTTTCCTTGACGTGGAAATATGTTATGCAAGAGAGCACATATCTCAAATTCGAATCTGTTTGTGTGTTCGACAGGGAGGGATTGTTTAATTTTACTGATAAGTTATTTTTATTTAAACTTTTGCACATACCTACTTTCAAAAGGTTTTTTTTCCTACAATTTTTTTTTCAAATTCAAAGTGTAAGGAAGAAATTGCACTGGAAGTAATTAACTAGGACTTAAATAAAACTGCCGAAATTACATGTAGAGTAAATAAAACACACGAGGAATGTGCACCTTTTTTTTTTAATCTTATATTTTTTGAGTGTTAATTTTTTTTGGAACAAATAAAATATAACGTATGTTTCACTTTGATGATATGAATTGAATATTATATTTATTTGATATTATAGACACAAACAGTACACGAGTTACAGTGATGAAACAATATACAGGAATTAGATATTTCATGTTGTGTACCTATGATATGTTTCTTTGTAATGTCTGTTAAGTTGTATGTTTATTTTTTAATTACCAGGTGACGTGCGTAATGTGTAAAATGGCTGAGAAATCGATTAACTTTGTTAAAAATGGCTAAATATTAAATCTCTTGCACAAAAACAAAATACATTACTTTTAGTATGAATATTCTTGGCCAACCTAATCAAGATATTGAAATAAAAGTACATGAATATTCTTGTATTCACGATACATTCTGTCAATGTCCTTTCATAGATTGAACGGACCACATCAAATACCTTCGTCTTATATTTGATTAATATCTTAAGTGGAAAACACATTGCTTACTAATCACGAATAAACTTAGAAATTATATTTATATCTTCAAAAACATTAGAAACATACTAGAATCCAGGTAAGTTTTTAGATTCTCACGGCCAAAAGCATTTTTATTGTTTGTTTTTGGGGTGTTATGCCGTGTTGCGCTAACTCCTTCTTTAGCCGACGTTTCGGACAGCGTTGCAGTGTCCATCATCAGGGCAGATCCGGTAGATCCGAAGATGTGACACAAGATGTAACACCCCAAAAACAAACAATAAAAATACTAGAATCCAAATCTATGAAAATTGTTTATTAGTCTCTTTTCATTGTTTGAGTTTAGAGGATAATTTACCTTTGTGATTTACAGACTATAAATTATTCAAAAAGTTCCTGAGAAAAAATACTGGAAACCGCAAAAAGCAATTATAAAAAAAGCATCCACATGAACTAATATTAAAAAAATAAGCCACACGTTTGAAAAATCATTGTTATACTAAAATGGGAAAAAGATAATTAATCGTACGAGTATCACGTGTTTTTGCCACTATGTGACGACACTTAAACATATTATTAAAAATATTATTATTAAACTATTGATAATATTATTATTGTTGATACGAAGAGTTGTCATTTGAACTCTTCTAAACGCTGAGGCCGCTGCTGGTAACTCAACACATTTCACACCACAGTAATATAAATACACCTAATATACTACTAAATGTGTAACCAACGCAGAAATACATATTTTTGGAAAATTACCAAAAACATCGAACTTGTCAAAATCATCATCAAGTTCCATGACTATACATTCCAGAAAACAGAGCTACACTTCAGTTTCCAAGCTTATCATGGTTAATTATACTAACAGATCTATCAAGAATTAACAAATCATTGGGAAGATTGATTGATTTTACTTAAAAACTATAGAAATATTAATCATATGAAATTTTCCATAAATCTATATAAATAAATAATGCAAACATCCTTTAATTTTTACTTCATCTCCTCGGGAGAATAAGTTGGATGCTGGGTGCTGCAGAATACAAAAACTGGAAATAGCTGAAAGAACTAAAATTTCGTTTTATGTCTATCGTTAAGTTTCCCATCTCAGTTTCCCTGAAGAAGTTTTTAAATTTTCCCAACTAACAAGCGAATATAAAATTAACTGTTATTTATTTTCTTTGGAATTCATTAAAGAGTACCAAAGTTTGTTTCGTCGGATGATATTTCCAGGAGATGTTATTTATTTAGTGGAATATGTACTGAGCTGTACACAGTGTTCAAGTGTTCAGAGTTAACTTTCAACAGTTTTATATTTCCTGGAGATGTTTACAAGTATCATACAATTAAATTAAGTAATTTTGTGTATTTTTCAAGTACATACAAAGTTTATTTCTGTGTGTTTAAAATGTGAACGTTTAAAATAATGGCAGAAAAATATGTCGTTTCGTAGATATATTTTGATTTTCGTTTGTGATAAAGAACAAGAGTTTCTCCTGCAAACTTTCTCCTGGATTCTTCAACTGGAGGTATTGTTGATTGCTTGTAAGAGTATGAGAAGCAAAATTTTATTCACACGTAAAAAAAGATTAAATACACACCTACTAAGTATTAAAAAAAAAAACACGCGCTTAAGGTCACTTTAAAGTTTTTTTTTTAAATTGAGTATTCTGCTTTAAATAATTTTTTTTTTTTTAAATAATAATAATAATAATAATAAAAGTGTTTATTCCGGTATGTGGGGAGGTTAGTGCAGTCCCACACATTCCATATAGAGATACAAAAAAATATATGATCAAAAACAAAAAGATACAACAGAAAAAAAAACAGAATAAATTGAAAATAAAATAGAATAAATTGATAAAATTAATAGAATAGTCGAAAGTTGAAGCCTTTAGGGAGCCGTGACTATATTAGGCCCTAGTATTTTTTTCCAGTGTGCGTCAATGCTGGAGGATGGAGTGAGGCGGGCTTCCATAGTGAGGATATTTCCAGAGCTTCTTATCCTTTCCCTCATTCCCGCCACCCTGGATCTAATAAGAGCTGCATATCCGGGAACTCGCCCCTTCGTGAACATACGGGAAGCGCTGCAGCATCTGGGGAGACAAAACATTGTGCGGAAGGCGTTGTTG
The DNA here is from genome assembly GCF_061612785.1 of Hesperophylax consimilis. Taxonomy (NCBI): domain Eukaryota; kingdom Metazoa; phylum Arthropoda; class Insecta; order Trichoptera; family Limnephilidae; genus Hesperophylax; species Hesperophylax consimilis. The sequence goes on along the minus strand of NC_142849.1, from coordinate 23,388,627 downwards.
TATTGGACCCGTAGTCTTTTTATACTACTCTTTTTGTAGTTTGCCCATAGTTCGCACGTGTACAACGTTGCGCAGAAGGAAATGAAGAGCGTCCTTTTTACTGCGGTACTGCAAAGGCGAAATCTTATACTAAGCATGTTTGCTTTAACGCTGAGAGCTCGTCTTTGTCTATCGATATAATCATCATCCATTAGATTACTGGTGATTATGTATTCAAGATATTTAGTTCCTTCGGTCACCTTCAAGTTCACACCGTTCAAGGTAGCTGGAGGAAGATTTTTCGGGCCTTGCCCATGTCTTATGACCAATAGAGGCGTTTTAGCGGGTTATACAACATATTTGTTTCTTCAGCATACTCTTCACAGATTTTCAGAAGAATGCGCAGTCTCCTTATAGATGGTGCCATCAAGACCATATTATCCGCATAATTGACGTTATTCAGACATTGTTCTCCAATGTGGCAGCCTACTCCTGCATTGTTTAGCTTTTCGGTGAGTTCATCCATGTACAGATTGAACAGTATCGGTGAGACGCATCCTCCCTGTCTGACGCCACTCCCAGGAGGAAAGGTTTGGATAAACCATCCTTTCATCTTACTAGGTTTTCCTGCTGTCTGTGCCACGAGTCGAGGATATGTATGACCTCCGATGATATGCCTCTTTCTCTGAGTTTAGCCCATAGCAGAGGGTGAGAAACCATGTCAAAGGCCTTGCTCAGGTCTAAGAAACTTGCATATGAGGGGGTCTTTTTGTTCCTGTAGTATTCCAGGGTTCTTTTTACCGTAAAAATAGCAGTATTGGTAGCAGTTTGCTTTTTCAATCCCATTTGGTTGTCATAAGTTTCCAAAGAGGGTCCGATACTGTTTAATAATAGACGTTCAAATAATCGTGCGATGGTGGTGGCAATTGATATCGGTCTATAGCTGTCTTGGAAGGTAGAGTCCATATATGAGAACCTAATAATGAAATGGCAGATAAAATCTTCCTCACCAGGCTACCCTGTACCGAGGTAGAATATTTTAAAAACTATTTGATACATTTTTTATGGTCCACTTAATATAAGCAGAAGACAAGTGTAAATCTTTTTTTTTCAATTAAAAGCGAATGAACTTTAAAAATGTTATTTTCAAGTAATCCGAGAATTTATATTTTTAATATAGGGATACGTGTAGGGTATATAAAATCATGCAAAAAATGAATAGTCTCGATATGGTCAAGCCATAATTTTTTGATAATGGTATCGAATGCCGAAACAGCCTTTATGAAAATGAAAACTTAATAACTTCTAGAACTTAATAAAGGAAAAAAATAAATAAATTGAGAACTAAGTATTAAACACGACAATAAAAATACAAGAAGACAGCGCTTTTGAGGTGATTTTGCACATAAACGGCGCTATTTAAATCATCCAAATATTATTATTACTATTTTGAATGTACCTATGGCTTTTTTATAGGGTCATTTTTAGAAATGCGATTTAAAATTCTTCATTTCAGAATTATTTGAAATAAATCGTTAATCTATTTGAATTTCGATTTGGTTTTCTTGGTTGAGTGAATAAATTAATGAAATGGAATCTTGGAAGTGGAAATTAACCAAATTTCCGAAATCCGATCGAACTGAAATTTGCTAGAATTCACGCACTCACAAGCAGGCATTTCAGAAATTGCATAAAATTATATTCAAAAATTTACAGTATTTAAAATACAAAATAAATATCGGTACTATCTAATTGGGATTTGACTAAGGTCTTGACTCCAGTTGCTCCGTTTTTGACTCCAGTCCCTGGGAAGGAAGGTTTATTCATCAGTCAAACCATTTTTTTGTTAAAGATATAGAATATATTTTTAAAGTTCACAGCAGTTAAGAATCAAACCCTGTGGAGGAAGGCTTAATCCTGAGTCATAAAAAAATTATTTGTTTTTGAATACATCTATTGTATTGTTATATATTGTTGAGAATTGGCGTGGAACGCCAGTGTTGAGTTTGGAGCTCCCCACGTTATGCGCCAGTGTTGAGAATTACGTAGGGCGCCAATGTTGAGAATCACGTAGAGCGATAGTGCCGGTTTTGGCATTGTCAGTGGTAGAATTACGAGAATCTAATTATTTAGTTCAGGTTTGGGTCGGCAAGAATGCCTTTATACGGGGAACATTCAACAATCTAGACTCCACATCCCTCGTCAAATGAAACTCTTATGGGAATGATAAATGGGTGTATTTAAAGTCAACAGGTACATTGTATAACACAAAATGTGGACAGAGTATACATCCTAAATTATTTTCTAGCTGATTGAATTGAACAATCTCTTTCTCGTATTTGCTCTTACTGGCAGACGTGTTTAACAGACATTAAAAGAAGGCACATAATGGGGCAAAGGTTTGGTATACGCCTACATGAGTTGTCCCGGGGGATGCAGGAGTTGCGAGGCCATCGAGGTGTTACTCACAGTCATTGTGGAGTGGTAACCAAAGTTGTGATCGTCTACACGCGCAAAACGGGCGCGTGCTAGACTTTAGTAATGTTGCGGGAACAGGGTCAGGCACTCAGCGTCCGAGACCGGTTTAATAGTGGCAAACCGCACATGTTGTTGAGACCAGGGCTAGATTTGGAATGGCGGTCGCCGTTGGTCACAAAAACCGTTGGGGCTTTGACGTTGGTGCGCAGTGGAATGTGCGCGTCGATCTGTGCTGCCAAGTTAGTTTCGCGGGGTTTTTTTAAAATGCGTTTGAGATATCTGCTTTGTGACAATATACATATGATATACTCAACACCTTTGGTTATATTGACGATGCTGATAGGTCAGGCCCGTACTTTGAAGATTTTAAGATAGATTGAATCACAAGTCACAAAATCACCAGTTACGTTAAAAAACTAATCACTGCACAAGCATGGCGATCATCACTAGTAATGATTATGTTTTTCACAGCGTTTACGGTGGATGATATCAGTAATTACTAATCTGGAACTCTCAATAGGTAATATTGGACATAACTGTTAATTAATCAACTGTCCATGTTCATCGACAGACACAAGACACAGACCCAAGCTGTAGGTGGGGTACTAGCTCTGTAATTGGCAAGGAGCAGAACGAAGCTAGCGTAAACCAATGGCGTTACGAAACATCAATTAATAAAAAATATATGTATTATGGTAAAAGTAATTGTTCTTTACGGGTTGATTTTTTCCTAAAATTCAGTTAGTTATTAGCCAGTTGTTACCCCTCGGCTCATAAAAATCATCTTGCCACTGAGAGCTTTCATGTAATTTCTCTTCTTGTTTCATGTGTCGTTTGTAAGAATCGTTTTGTAAATATGTGTTTAGAGAGAAATAACTAAGAAAATGATTAAGATTAATTACGTTAGTGGTTCTGTGAATAAAAAACAACGCAATTAATTAAAATGTAAAAACGAAACCATTTTACAAGAACAGAAAAGATTTATTTTATAATTAAACTTGTCTTTTATGTGTGTGCCGCTACTAAAGTGACACCACATTTTCTTCTTAATAAGTAATAACTTTCAAGCCACATAAAAATGTTAATCCGGACAACTTTATACAGTTTTTAGTGCTCAAGAACGGAGTGATGTACCATTAAATTAGAATTTTCTCGTCAAACGCAGTGCATAACTAACGGAAGTTTAACCGGTTTACCTTCGTGGTGAAGTAACTTTTAAACACAGTAATATCCTGATGTCATTACAGTTTAAACAGTCATTTGTGAGATACTTTCTTTAACCATTTTGTCGCATTTCCTATTCTCTTTGACGTAAAAATTATGGTTTAATGGTGTTTTGAGTGTTCTGGCCTAACCTTTACAACGTCATTATAGCTGGTGTGAAAAATCGTCTGATGTCTGAAAGTAAAGGGTTCATACAATTTTATTATTTAATCATGCAAGCAAGTATTTTACTTTTATATTATTGATGAAATTCCCAACCAAATTGAATGGGATATTTTCACAAACAAGGAATACCGTTGAAAATGTATTGAAGATTTAAAGTTTAATTTTCAGATTGTGATCATTGTACTAAAAATGTATTATATTAATATTGTCATACATAATTATTGATATGAAAAATTGCACCATCTGAAACCTTTCCAACAGGCTACAACTTCATTATGACATGGAAGCCGACGCTGGCTGCTAAAACGGCTGTCACCAACTAAAATATTTAAAAATTAAATTCAAATACCTTTACCGTCACAATTTTTTTCGGGAATAAAAGAAAACTGCAAATATCATTTTAACGCATTCTAAATAATATTAAATATTTAAACTTTGTTTAACCAACTATCCAATCGAATTATCATCATGTTTTAAAACAAAAGGTTACTTCATCAGGATACAAAGCTTACCGAAAATTATGTTATATATAAGAATAGACAAATTAGCATAGAAATAAATATAAGAATAAGCGTTGGTTAATTTTTTTTATTTTTATGATAAAACCGAATTGGCAAGACATCTAGACTCTATTGCATGGAGCAACGCTTCATTTGGCCAGCTCATCAGCTCTTTTTACCCGGCCGCCAAAACTCTGTGCGGGGAAGATCGATTTTTATGAGGAGTGACAAAATTATTGTGACAAAACGAAGCTTCATTCGGCTAGTCACTTGACTGGTTAGCTCCTTTCCCCCCGCCGCCGCCAGGACTCTCTCTATCGTTTCCTCTACTTAACGATAGCCATTTTATTTAAAGAAATATAAATATTTCACTTTATAACTACATAAATATAGCTAGATAATATGAAAACACAATTAATAAGAGAAAAATTTTACATCTTATTTTTGCAGTTAATGGAGGACAGTATTTTTTTTCACTTAATTTAAGAATGAACACTTGTTTTCTAAATTTATTTATTCGATTTCCGTTTTCATCAGGTAGGTGATTGTAAATTTTGATAACCCCATGGCTTATACTTCTTTTTACAACTTTCACTCTTAACTATATTAGTGTAAAATTTATTACGTTGTCTTGTAAAGTGTTCACTTACTTTTGCAGTTTTTTATAAATGTTGTCCTCGTGTGTATTAGTCCATTTTGTATTTTGGGGATTAAAAGGCATACGTTGTATTCGTACAATTTTCAATTAGTTTCATAAGTCAATATGAGTTGTAATTGAAGATTTTTTAAAAATATGTAAGCTTCATTTGTGTATATCGGAGCAAATTTAAAAACTCAAGCGTCGCTTCGAGTAACGCGCCCTTTTTCTGTGCATGTAAGCTTCATTTGTGTATATCGAAGTGAATTTAAAAACTAGAGCGTCGCACAGTGGCTTAAATTTGAGCGCTGGCGCGACATTGACCCCAGATCGGCATGTTCCCGAAATGATTTTTTTTTTTACTAATGTATTCTCAATTAATCACTGACATTAAAAAAACAATTGAAAATAACATCCGAAGCTTACTTACTCGGTAATTACGCACAGAACTGAGATGTTCGGGCGCGCAACTATGCTGCTGTATCTAGGCGAGTTTGAAGGCGTGCGAAATCGGGTTGTTTGTGTACTTATTTTACAATAAAAGTATTTTTTTAAATCACTTAAGATATTCTTTAAGATACGTGCTTTATTTAAATGACTGAAAAAATATCTTTTTTTCATAAATTATAACTGTTGCCTTGGTTCAAAGCTTACCTTTTTTTTGTCAATTTTTTTTTCCATTTTTTGCCTTTAATGGAGTAGGAATAAAAATCTTCACGAGTCTTCACGCTAATTTTAATAGGATATTATTGCTGTGTCTTTTTAGTACACGGAGAAAAAAAATCACCACCAACTTTAGCCAGCCACTCCAGTAATTGCATTTTTAAGAAATGATTGTACTTAATTTTCGTCAATTTTTTTTCAGAATCCAATATTTGACTCCGATATGTCAAAGAAGGATCAACTGTATCTATGTAATATTTAGTTCTGCGTACCGTTAGAATAAAATTTAAGTTATTCACAATTATTCACTTTTAATTTAAAATAATATCTGAAACTCAATTATTATGTAATTAGTTGCAGAATAGGGGTATACTGAAATTAGGGCGCGCAACTATGCTGCTGTATCTAGGCGAGTTTGAAGGCGTGGAAATCGGGTTGTTTGTGTACTTATTTTACAATAAAAGTATTTTTTAAAATCACTTAAGATATTCTTTAAGATACGTGCTTTATTTAAATGACTGAAAAAATATCTTTTTTTCATAAATTATAACTGTTGCCTTGGTTCAAAGTTTACCTTTTTTGTCAATTTTTTTTTCCATTTTTTGCCTTTAATGGAGTAGGAATAAAAATCTTCACGAGTCTTCACGCTAATTTTAATAGGATATTATTGCTGTGTCTTTTTAGTACACGGAAAAAAAAAATCACCACCAACTTTAGCCAGCCACTCCAGTAATTGCATTTTTAAGAAATGATTGTACTTAATTTTCGTCAATTTTTTTTCAGAATCCAATATTTGACTCCGATATGTCAAAGAAGGATCAACTGTATGTAATATTTAGTTCTGCGTACCATTAGAATAAAATTTAAGTTATTCACAATTATTCACTTTTAATTTAAATTAATATCTGAAACTCAATTATTATGTAATTAGTTGCAGAACAGGGGTATACTGAAATTAGGGCGCGCAACTATGCTGCTGTATCTAGGCGAGTTTGAAGGCGTGGAAATCAGGTTGTTTGTGAACTTGTTGTACAAAAAAAGCATTTTTAAAAATCACTTAAGATATTCTTTAAGATACGTGGTTTATTTAAATAACTGAAATTTTTTTTTTTTCAAAAATTATAACTGTTTCCTTGGTTCAAATTTTACCTTTTATTCTTTTCCAATTTTTTGCCTTTAATTGAGTAGGAATAAAAATCTTCACAAGTCTTCACGTTAATTTTAATAGGATATTATTGCTGTGTCTTTTTTGTACACGGAAAAAAAAAATCATCACCAACTTTAGCCAGCCACTCCAGTAATTGCATTTTTAAGAAATGATACAGCAGCTATGCTGCTGTATCTAGGAGAGTTTGAAGGCGTGCGAATTCAGGTTGTTTGTGTACTTATTTTACAAAAAAAGTATTTTTAAAAATCACTTGAGATATTCTTTAAGATACGTGCTTTATTTAAATGACTGAAAATGGGGCGGACAAGTGCTCTGACGCTGATATTTTGATGACATCCGTGGTTCCTCTTCAATTACATATCGAAGAAATTTCCACTGGAAATAAAACCGTGCTATGGCAAAACCCTCGATCATCCTCCACAAAATTTTGCCGGCCTGTAAGATTCCGATTTACCCATGAAACTGCAGAGACCACGAGAGAAGAATTCGCTTACGTGGAACGGCAAATATCAGAACTTAGGCCTACAAAATTAACTGTTGGGCTTAATGAGTTCCTCGTTAACCACGTGCTTATAAAAACAATGGTGGATGGGAAAGTTTGTAATTCATTAATTAATAATACTTCAGCAGCAGTGTGCTACATATGTGGGGCTTCTCCAAAAACCATGAACGATTTGGCAGGGGTCATGGCAAGACCTTGCAAAGAAGACGCATTCTATTTTGGATTATCAACTCTGCATGCTAGAATAAGATTTTTTGAATGCCTTCTGCACATATCGTATAGGTTAGATGTAAAGAAATGGCAGGTTCGAGGAACTGGAGAAGAAAAGATGTTGTTCCAGGTCAGAAAACAAAAAATTGTCGACAGGTTTCGTACAGAAATGGGTCTTTTGGTTGATATTCCTAAGCAAGGATCAGGAACAACAAATGATGGCAACACTTCCCGCAGGTTTTTCGCAGATCCGGAAAAGTCTGCAGAAATAACAGGCATCGACAAAACTCTCATACAAAGGTTTTCTGTAATATTAGATGCAATTTCAAGCGGCTATGTAATAAATACGGTCGCATTTGGAGAATACGCTCTACAAACGGCAAAATTATATATAACTTTGTACAAATGGTTTTATATGCCAGCCAGTATTCATAAAATTTTAATACATGGGGCGGAAGCTATTAACAGAATGATTTTGCCCATTGGGCAATTATCAGAAGATGTGCAAGAGGCTAGACATAAAGATTATCGAGCTTACAGAAAACACCATACGCGAAAAATCTCCCGAATTAAAACAAATGAAGACCTGCTTTACAGACTGATGATGACATCTGATCCGTTTATATCAAGTATAAGAAAGATAAGTAGAAAACAGTCATCATCACTCTCAAAGGAAGTCAGAGACTTATTAAAAACTTCGCAACCTAATATTGAAACATCTTTTAACACGGGAGATTTTTCGGACACTGATAATTAGGTCTTAATATTTACTGTATTTTCGGTTTAACCTATTATTTATTACTTGTTTTATTATATGCAAATATTATTTAAGGTACGTGCATTACTGAACCGTTCTATTTAGCTACTTTGTGTTTTTCTGTTATATTATTATTTTGCATATGTCATTAAATTTCAATTATATCTTTAAGTACGTGGCGACTATAACATTTTCGTAAATGCATTCAATTTACTTTTACACATTATTAGCGGGAGTTAAAATATTAGTATAGGGTGAATTACACTAATTACCCTCATTATTAAACTGTTATTCCCCACTGTCTGGAAAATCCTAAGTATTATTGCTAAGTACATCAATTAATAATGTTGTGCCTAATGTTTGGGTTTCTCCTTCAATTTTTATCAGGTTCGGTGTCATAAGAGATTTCAATGATAGTAAGTTAACGTTAATCACCCAAACAGTTTACCCAAATAATTATAAACATAGGGTTACTACTGGAAATCACATTTTGTATTTATGTTAAATTATGTAATAAATATTTAGTTTTCAATATATAATTTATCTGTTTTTTTCAAAGAATTACAATTCATAAAATTATTTAGTTTTCATTGTATTTTTATTATCTGTTTTATAAAGAATTATAATCTACGAAATAATTATTTAAAAATGTTATTATCTGTTTTTTTAAAGAATTATAATGTACAAAATTGTTCACTGTATTTTTATTATCTGTTTTCTTAAAGAATTATAATCTATAAAATACAAACTTAGCGCCCAAGTTACACGCTACTTTTTATAAAAGCATTAAAATCATTATCAACATTTCAACTAATAAGAATTAACAAAAAATAAGTGGTATTTCTTATTAATACTTAAAAAAAACATCAATGATGCCAAATGGTCGAACGCCGAGACCGATGTCGCGCCAAATCATCAAAATTGGCCACTGTGCGTCGCTTCGAGTAACGGGCCCTTTTTCTGTGCATGTAAGCTTCATTTGTGTATATCGGGGTGAATTTAAAAATTAGAGCGTCGCTTCAAGTAACGCGCCCTTTTTCTGTGCATGTAAGCTTCATTTGTGTATATCGGAGTGAATTTAAAAACTAGAGCGTTGCTTCGAGTAACGCTCCCCTTTTCTGTGTATATAAACTTAATTTGTGTATATCGGAGTGAATTTAAAAACTCAAGCGTCGCTTCGATTAACGCGCCCTTTTTCTGTACATTGCTAACATATGGTTAAACCGGGAATCGAACCTGGTTATTAAATTGGCTAAGCTCAGATAAAATGGTAGAGCAGGCGACTCGTGTACTATCAGGGGCGGGCAGCTTCTTTGGTCATCAGGCTCGTCCATCGGTTAGGAGGTCAAAGGGTAGTTTTATCACATAATAATAACACATGGGTAGTAAGGCACAAGGTATATTAAATGTCTCGGGAAATACAGGTTGACATAGATCTCCCTACTAACTCTCTCTACTAATTTATGACGACCGGATCAAGCGTGGATTCTACATGAATTTACGAGAATTGAACACAAGAAAAGGGGATAGGTTGAAAGCTTACGATTCGTCTTGAGGAGTGGTATGGGGCATCATGTTGAGCCAGACGTTCCCGCGCTCACAGGCGGCGGGACAGTTGAGGCAGAGATATGCACTCGGGGTTTTACACGGGAACGGGACTCCATTGAGTTAGCTCGAGCCGTAATAGTAAACATGATTGTAAGTCGATTAGCGAAATGCCTCTAGTTTGGAAACTGTTACGAGATCGCGTTCGTTATTGCGTAATTTACGCAAGTCATTGGCGGGTAGATCGTTTCCGCGAGCGACCATGCGGTCAAGGCCGAGGTCGGAGCTAGACTGTCGGAGCGCGGCGAGGCGATTAGCTTGTGCCGCGGCGCTGCGTGTGGTCTGTGCCAGTCACGTATTTTGACCATCTGGCGGCGTGTTCGACACACGCGGTGAGGGGAAGTTGGGGCAACCATGCCCTATTTAACAATAGGGAGACTGTATTACGTAACACATTCACCCTCCGCCAGTAAAAGGCGACGTGGTAATGAAGCTTTAGGCGCTAAAAATCCTCTTCATCTTGTCGTGAGGTGAGTAGAGAGAGAAAAAAAAGTTGATTTACAAAAAAAAGAAGAAAAAGTACATGGTTATGCAATGATGAAAAGACAACATACAAGGTTATGCAGTGATGAAAAGACAAACATACAAGGTTATGCAGTGATGAAAAGACAAACATACAAGGTTATGCAGTGATGAAAAGACAAACATACAAGGTTATGCAGTGATGAAAAGACAAACATACAAGGTTATGCAGTGATGAAAAGACAACAACCTGACTCTAAAATTTCATTGGTCTGTAAGCTAAGTTTGAAGAGCGTAGTGTTCGTTGAGTACCAAGTAGACGTAATTTCACTGAAGTTATTTAAGTTACACTTTCACTGTAACTTGACCCATTTGAGATTGCACTCAAGTATCACTAGGGCCATAGAAATTGAACTGTGCTTCTTGGTTGTGGTTGAGAGATGGTGATGCTGAGGGCCGGAAGTGTCCGGGTTCTGATGTTGTACCAGCGTGAATTCCATTATGCTGATGTGGTGGGGCAGTGGTTGTCAAGGTGAAATGAAGTTGGTAAAGACATGGAGTAATACCAGTAAGTTGATTGATGATTGATGCGTGTGATGGCTATTATGTTGAGTTTGCGCATCGGCAAGTGGTTGATTTGTACAATGGCCCGTAGTTGATTGTACGACGGCAAGTAGTTGATCTGTACAAATGGCAAGTAGTTGATTTGTACAAACGGTAGGTAGTTGATTGCACAATGGCAAGTGGTTGATTTGTACAACCGGCAGGTAGTTGATTGCACAATGGCAAGTGGTTGATTGCACAACGGCAAATAGTTGATTGCACAACGGCAAGTGGTTGGTTGCACAACGGCAAATGGTTGATTTCTACAAACGGCAGGTAGTTGATTGCAGGAACATAACTAACCTTGAGCTGGCATGCTCTGAGGTTGGTTCTTTTGAATGTGGTTTGAATGATGAGACAACTTGATTTGCTACTGCACGCACGACTCACACCTAATTTGGGTGCGGTCGGGTGTTTTTTGGTACGCAGAGATTGGAGAGAAGTGAGTGATGGAAGTGAAGGCGGCAAAGAAGTGAAGCTCAGCTTGCAGGTGATGAAGAGGGCTGCTGGTCTTATTTTTAATCCGGGGACAGGTTATTATTATAGTCAAAATTCTTAAAGTTTACCTGCCTGGTAGACCAATGATGAAAAAACGTTTGGAGAGAAACAAATTGTGTTCAAGAGAAAAGACAAAAAGACAAAAAACGTTGTTGGTTAGAGAGGAGAGAGTAGAGAGAGATCTATTATGCTGACTATACCATGAGTATCCCGAGATTGGGGAGACAAAAAAAACTATCACGACTGGCGTGAGGTTACCTATTTGATTTACAAGGTACAGGTAGGTGGTTGTGCCGTAGTAACACCAAGTTTCTGAAAGAAGTTGGCCTTCCATGGCCGGTGTTAGCGCTTGAGCGATAACAACTTACGACTTTCAAAATTACAAGAAATGTGTTGATTACCTAGGAATGGGGTGAAGAGGAAGTTTTTGAAGCAGATTTCATGGATAAAGATTGTCTTAAAGACAGACGATACGCTATGTGCGTAGGGTACACCTTCCAGATTCATGAAATTAACCTCAAGAATAATGAGGGATGAGGAAAAAATGGCGTTGAGCGAGAAGGTCTGCTGGTGATGGAGCTGATTCTCCGTTCGATCTTTTTCAGAGAACGAAATGTGGTCAACCAGCAGATTTCTTAGCTCTTTACAAATATACATGAGTTTGATGGAAGGGTGAAGGATGGAGGGTTTGAGCAGCGAAAATTGATAGTGACTGAGCTAATTCTCAATTCGATCTCCATGTGAGGACGAAATATATCAACCAGCAAATTTCCTAACTCTTTACACATATACATGAATTTGATGAAAAGGTGAAGGAGAATACACAGTAATAACAATCTAATCTTTCACGTGTATTTGGTGAAAGATTAGGGGTCGCTTTTAATCTTCTACAGTTTGTGAGAACATGACAGACCCTTGCTCAAGCTTCACAAACCTGGGAGTTTTTCTTATTCGTCTCCCAGACAACGAGTTAGGTGGTTTTGTGTCACTGTCTCAATTAACTCCCACGACACGATACCTCATAACCAACAGTGAAGCTGATGGCTAGTCCATGGTCAATGGATAGTGGATGGTTCTTGGGTCCGCTTGACAAGAAGTCCACAGGTATCAGTTAGCGTAAAAAAATTGCTGAATGCACAGCTTCATGTTTGTTTGAAGAGAACAAAAAATTCTCACTACAGTGAAGGACATTTCCCTCAGTGTCATGAGTAATACAAAAGGGTCCCAATTAAGGGCGACAAGTCAGGGTAAAATGATCTACGTCTGGTAGAACAAGTACATAGTGTCAACTTTTTTAAAGAAAACAACAACAAGATATTGTATCGTTCGCACAAATCATGGTAAATATTATAACGTTTCCACGTCTCATGTAGAAATTGAACGAATTACGAAAGAACCCTAGTATTGAAAGGACGGTACAACATAGATATTTATAACCATTTATGGAACAAATTATCTCTTTGGCCACAGTGTATGTGAGCCAGTAAAAAAGTAATTATAACGAACTTCTCGTATCACGGTAGATATTATAACATTCTCATGTATAGTGTTAGATTTTATAACGATCCCTCGTCTCATGGTGGATATTGTAACATTCTCATGTATCATGAAAATAACATATCAACGTTCAATAATAAAAAAGTACCATTTCAATACCGGAAAAAGATACATACACAATGTCAAAAACAATCAAGTAGTGGCTATTGGTATTATCAAAAAGGACAATGGCATAACCTTTGGTTGGGTTTATGCGTTTAGTTGGCAATAATACAAGACATATGCCTAAAGATGTCTTACGCGAGACACACAGTATAGCAGAAGAGACCTATTTGGTTTTACTAACTCTTTGCTTACAAAAAGGTTTGTAGTGGTTTATTTAAGACCTTTTAGGGTTTTACTTACTTAAAATGACCAAACACAAAACGGGGAACACACTTGGTGTTGCCAAAATTGCCACAAACACGAATGTTGTGAACTTTATGATACAAATTGATACAAGTGGCACCTAGAGACACAGGATGACTTAATATAAGTGACCTGGCTCGGTGTATTTGACAAGGCAAATTAATGTCATTTAAGTCAAAATATAGTACATAATATAACAAATTGGGGTCAGAAAGTTGAGATCTTAAGACTTTACATACTCAATGTGACCGAAAGGTGTTATTGTTATTGATGAGGAGGACAAAACGGCGTTTGTTCTCCTTTACAACAACCTTTTTCAGAATTGACGTGTCAATATCAAATTCTGAAAAAACAACAAATTAGAGCAAATGGGAATATTGAGCGCCATTCAATTTTTTAGACAAAACTGAAAAAACTTTAAAAAAGGTAATTGTAACTTTTATTTGTTACACCTTAGTAAACATGAATCAAATGACGATACCAAACTGGAATTTACACACGCATTATGATTACAAGTTACAGGGGTAGAAAATTCACCTCAATTGGGTGTATGTTGCAAAGGGTCATTGTTATAAGTACGATGGAACCCATTGGAACAAATGTGACGAACAAATGTGAAAGAACAATGTGAAAAAACAATGTGAATAACAGATAACATGAGAGAATTAAAAAACATTTACATACAATGTTGTACGTGACTTTTTGTGGTAGTTATGACAAAAAATAGTTATGTATTTAGTGTCGTAAGTGTCAGAATGATGACGACTGACAACTGATGTCCAGGGTCATGACTCCGGGAGCATCAATCGTTTGGGAAGCAGAAAAGTCTCTTGACTAGAATGATCAGTTCCAGAGAAGAATACGTACAAAATATGAGTACAATTTATATACAATACACGGTGAGGTGTGACAAAGAAACAGAAATAACAAAAGGTTTATACAAAGGAGCATAGTAGTACATGTATGGGTGGGAAATGATTAAAAACCACAGTTGACACTTCTGTGTTTTTAGAAAAATGAGAAGGTTACCTTGCAGAGGTCGAAATGCGAGTTTTTATATGAAACTAACGCGATAAGACATGCTATTTGTCTGCACGAGGGCCAAATCTCGTGGGACAAAGGTAGAGCCAAAAGTTTGTTAGCTATGTGTGTGGTGACCTAGTGAAGGTGGTGTCCATTGTGTCCACACTTCCTAGTTTGACAATATCTTTCACGTGGTAGTTACCGATGTGTTTACCAGAGGCGTCCGATAGGGTATATACTACATCTGAGATTTTTCTCAGCACTTTTGCTTTAACAAAGCGAGGAGCCAGTTTTGCAGAGAAGTACAAAGCACCTTGTGAGAGTGTGTTGTTGCGTCTCCAAACTGTGTCGTTTTCCTTAAAGGTAACATGTTTCCTGCGTAGATTGTGTCTGTTTGTGTCAGCAATTATACTGCCGGGTTGAAATTGCAGCCCTTTTATGTATTTCCTGTTGTAAAATGTTGCGTACTTAATCAGTACGTTTTTGGTTTTGTTGAAAGGAGAAATATTCCTGTCTTTTAATTCCTTTTCTAAGCTTTGAGTACTTTGAGAGCAGATGTTGGCTATTATGCCTAAGGTGTTGTTTTGAGGATTCATTTTGTGGAAGTTGATTTAGACTTTGTGAGAAGAAAAAGAATTGTCCGAGTGTGTGGCTGGTTGTTTTTCAAAAAAAAATACCAGGGGTTTGCTTGTGATGGTTGGTGAAGAATTTTGTGAAATTTTTCAAAGTCCCAGTATGGAAAAAAAATGGCCAGCGGTTTCCTTGTGTTTTTGATGGAAAAGTCCCTGAGATTGTGCGTTTTTGAAAAATTTCCGAAAAAATTTCCAAAGTTTCAATTATGGAAAAAAAATGGCCAGCGGTTTCCTTGTGTTTTTGATGGGAAAGTCCCTGAGATTGTGCGTTTTGAAAAATTTCCGAAAAATTTTCAAAGTCCTAGATGAGTGAAGAAAATTTTTGAAAAAAAAATTTCCAAGTCTTTGATTTGTGAAAACAAAACGGCCAGGGGTTTCCTTGCAATTTTAGTGGAAAAGTCCCTGAGATTGTGCGTTTTGAAAAAAATTTCCGAAAAATTTCAAAGTCCTAGATGAGTGAAGAAAATTTTTGAAAAAAATTTCCAAGTCTTTGATTTGTGAAAACAAAACGGCCAGGGGTTTCCTTGCAATTTTAGTGGAAAAGTCCCTGAGATTGTGCGTTTTGAAAAAAATTTCCGAAAAATTTCAAAGTCCTAGATGAGTGAAGAAAATTTTTGAAAAAAAAATTTCCAAGTCTTTGATTTGTGAAAACAAAACGGCCAGGGGTTTCCTTGCAATTTTAGTGGAAAAGTCCCTGAGATTGTGCGTTTTGAAAAAAATTTCCGAAAAATTTCAAAGTCCTAGATGAGTGAAGAAAATTTTTGAAAAAAATTTCCAAGTCTTTGATTTGTGAAAACAAAACGGCCAGGGGTTTCCTTGCAATTTTAGTGGAAAAGTCCCTGAGATTGTGCGTTTTGAAAAAAATTTCCGAAAAAAATTCAAAGTCCTAGATGAGTGAAGAAAATTTTTGAAAAAAATTTCTTCCGAAAAAAACAAAAATTCAAAGTGCAGATTTCGAGAGAGTATTGTTTGTTTTTTCAACAATTATTGGAGGGTTTGTTTGTGATTCGTGACAAATTGTCTGAATTTAAGCAGAACCAGTGTTTGGTTATTTACTCGTAAAATTCCCTTTCCCTTGGACAATCGACAGGCCATTGCGGAGAAGCGCCGAGAGTCCGGGTTTACGTCAATCGCGAATCTCAATTATATGTAAAGGGTAAGTCGGCTTTCAAGACTTTTCTTTCAAAAAGGATACTCTACCCACCTTTATTACATATAAAGCGGAATTATCAAATGACAGAAGGGCGTTAGTTTTCCTTGTCTATGTATTTTGCAGAACGATGCTGGCTTATGGCTCCACTAACAAGGAATTTATTTTGTATCATGAACAAGATTTGAAACTGTTGAATTGTATTTTTATTGTGGCTCATTCTCTCTAATAGTTGCACTTGGAAAGTAAACCATTGTGGTTTTGGATCACTATGTGATGTTTGAGATGTCCGAAAAGAAGTAAACGTCGATTGCGCACTTTGTGATAGAATACCGGTACTTAAAATTTGTCGAGTGACGATTCGTAAAACTTGTAATTTAACACCGAATGGCTTTAATGTGACACAGTTGTTTTAGATTTGACGCTATGGTTTGTAGAACAGCTATGATTTATTGGAAGAAAACATTGTTATTCAAAGGTTAATACAACACAAGGCATGAAAACAGAGTGAAGGAGTACAAGATTATTTCCAATTTGACCTCCCGATGGACGATTAATTACCAAAAAAAAACCCACGTTGCGCCAGTGCTAACATATGGTTAAACCGGGAATCGAACCTGGTTATTAAATTGGCTAAGCTCAGATAAAATGTTAGAGCAGGCGACTCGTGTACTATCAGGGGCGGGCAGCTTCTTTGGTCATCAGGCTCGTCCATCGGTTAGGAGGTCAAAGGGTAGTTTTATCACATAATAATAACACATGGGTAGTAAGGCACAAGGTATATTAAATGTCTCGGGAAATACAGGTTGACATAGATCTCCCTACTAACTCTCTCTACTAATTTATGACGACCGGATCAAGCGTGGATTCTACATGAATTTACGAGAATTGAACACAAGAAAAGGGGATAGGTTGAAAGCTTACGATTCGTCTTGAGGAGTGGTATGGGGCATCATGTTGAGCCAGACGTTCCCGCGCTCACAGGCGGCGGGACAGTTGAGGCAGAGATATGCACTCGGGGTTTTACACGGGAACGGGACTCCATTGAGTTAGCTCGAGCCGTAATAGTAAACATGATTGTAAGTCGATTAGCGAAATGCCTCTAGTTTGGAAACTGTTACGAGATCGCGTTCGTTATTGCGTAATTTATGCAAGTCATTGGCGGGTAGATCGTTTCCGCGAGCGACCATGCGGTCAAGGCCGAGGTCGGAGCTAGACTGTCGGAGCGCGGCGAGGCGATTAGCTTGTGCCGCGGCGCTGCGTGTGGTCTGTGCCAGTCACGTATTTTGACCATCTGGCGGCGTGTTCGACACACGCGGTGAGGGGAAGTTGGGGCAACCATGCCCTATTTAACAATAGGGAGACTGTATTACGTAACAAAATGTAAGTTTCATTTGTGTATATCGGAGTGAATTTAAAAACTAGAGCGTCGCTTCGAGTAACGGGCCCTTTTTCTGTGCATGTAAGCTTCATTTGTGTATATCGGAGTGAATTTAAAAATTAGAGCGTCGCTTCAAGTAACGCGCCCTTTTTCTGTGCATGTAAGCTTCATTTGTGTATATCGGAGTGAATTTAAAAACAAGAGCGTTGCTTCGAGTAACGCGCCCCTTTTCTGTGTATATAAGCTTAATTTGTGTATATCGGAGTGAATTTAAAAATTAGAGCGTCGCTTCGAGTAACGCGCCCTTTTTCTGTGTATGTAAGCTTCACTTGTGTATATCGGAGTGAATTTAAAACCAAGAGCGTCGTTTTGAGTAAAGTGCCCTTTTTCGTTTCATAATACATTACACTGATTATAAAGTGACAGTGAAAATGAAAAATCATCATAAATAAATGCCCTGCTCCGTTAAACATGAAAATCAATTTCTCTGTTTCACATCTGCCAGGCGTCTCGTGATGGCTATTTAAAAAAAAAAACTATTTAAATTATTATTTAAGATCTGAAAGGTCTACATAGAAGTCAGTATGTGGCAGAAAAATGCCTAAAATGCAGGCTTAAAATAAACCGTTTTTCGCTTCGACAGTCATTTGTGACGGAAATGTTAAAAAATCTTCTTTTCGTTGGTTTATTGATATAATGTACAAAATGCTTAAATTACTGAAATAAATTCTATTGTTGGTCATTGCATCAATCACCAAAACATACATATGTAAGCTATTTATACTTTATTTACTGATAAGGCTACATACGACCAATTCCTTGTTTAACTATTATTATCTTGTAAATAATAAATTCTGTAATAAGGTTAATAGGGTAAATGCGTCTGATGTGCCCCATATTTACATCATTCCCGGGTTAAGACGATATAAAAAGGCTTAGCAAATAACGGGCGTTGCGACAGGGCCAAACAAAGCGTTATTATCAAGGCCGAAAACGTCTCGGGGCCGGTAAAGTACCAGTTTATTACCCTAATCAATTCCTGGGCCAGACTTACCGCATTGTCGAATTTACATTGTGGCATCCTAGCAGTTAACGTGTTACTATCGGAAATGTCGTATAATTCGTAAATTCCTCGTTCTTCGTGGTTAGTTGTCTCCGATATAATTAAATTGGTTGTTTGAATGCCAAGATTTCTTCCCGAAAGTTCTTGGTGGTGGATCCCCTTAATATCATCCTGGTAAAATACCAAAGACCACCATCACAATCAAAATGTTGCTTTAAAGTGCAACAATCATGTTCGACGACGGGTACTGAATAGCCATGAACTTACCGATTTTCTCTTTCCCTTCCCCAGTCACTTCACAATATACCCAAATTGGATATGCCTCCTGGCTTTGGGCATTTTTGGATTATTTGGTGGTGTTCGCATTGAAACATAATTTTTAACATTTAGGAAGGGGTACACAAATAAACTTGTAACAAAAGGTGTGGATTGTTTAACGTGTACTTTTACATATGGTTGCAGTATGCGGTAATTCCATCATTGAAGCATTAAAGCTATATTACCAACCCTAAATTTTTCAGTCACTATGGTTTTTCAAATCTGCCAACCAACCACCGAACCTTGCTGTTTAAATCTGGGCAATAATCCATTTCTTTGTACGACCGTATAAAGATTGGGACCACCTCTGACTGACGGACGACGGATCAGACACTCTTTAATAACACCATCATTAATTGATATTGGAGGCCGGGATCCATGGAGATTTGAAATTAGAGGATATCTGCTAATCCTGCATCACGAAAGACATTTTACATGAAGATGTCGACGAGAAGGCCCCCAGTTCTCTCGAGAAAGGATTAGTTATTGGGTCATCCTGGTTCCCGCCTCCGAATCCTGTACACCACGGAAATCAACATTGCTACAAAATTGCTATTTTGCCAGACAGATGTCTTTGGTTAAATATAAGTCTTAAATATTAAATACGTCTTCTTTCATTCTGATTGCAAAAACCCAATCCTTTATAGATTCATTTGCATTAATGGAGCTCTTAATGCTCTTTAAATTTGACAAAGTTAAAAACATTAGATTGTAATTTCAGTGATAACTTGGATATTGTCATCATTTAATCCCACGATAGCAAAGATAGATGTATAAATAAGTTTTTTTTTTTTTTAAATGATAATAAAATATATCTATTTTAATCGAAATTTTATTCAATAACATCATTCCTCTAGTCATGGTATGCTATGCTATTACATGTGTTCTGCCGTGAGGTATCTTGAACAAGTCATATGTTAAATAATGCAGTCAACACTTTCTATCTACATCTGGGTGCAGGCCTTTCCAAGGTGCTCCTACCCTCACAGTTTTCGTATCTTGTTTATTTTTCGGCAAGTTCAAGAACGGTAGATACTTTCAATATTGCTTTGGTGAAAGACCATAATTCGGAATCAAAAGGTTACATGAAATGGCTTTAGAAATGTTTGGTAACCAGATCTCAATAGCGAAGTACTTCTCAACCTTCCTCTCCTCGATTTCATTCACACTTCCTTCAGCCTCGCAAGGAGTCTTAAGCGGTATTCACATAATTTTTTTTTTTAGTTTTAGCAATCTTCAAGGTGATTCAGTTCTTTTGGTTCTTTTTAAGACATCCCCAAATAGCGCTATTAGTAGGATAATTTATCAATCTTATCGTAATTTGTTTAAAACTTTTTGTTTATTTTCCATCGATATAGACAAAAGAAAACATTTAATTTGAGGGACACTAACGCGTAAAGGAAAAATAATTTCTCTAAATATATTAATCAACTCTTAAAATGTTGTCTTAAGATGCTTTTTAATCATTTGTGATAAAAATAAAACCACTTACAACCGTAAGTGAAAAACCTACCTCAGAGAGGGGTTAAGCTTGATTCACGCAAGGGTTTATACAAGGCGATGCAGTTTTTGTACAAGTGGTTTGTAGCCCAGTGATTATGCCGAAATATTTTTACCTAAAAACCTTGTTATTAAGATCTTTACATACTGAAGACTACATGCAAATAACCATGTCAAGTGGACAAGTGCGTCGAGTTTCGACCCATGCCCTCCTTCATTGTACCAGCAACATTGTCAGCTTATAAGCTTATATGAAAAGTTAAAGGAATTCAAATATTGTCAGGTTATTCGTAACCTGGTATTTAATATGTACAACCTGTCTTGAAAAAAAAACGAAAATTCAATTTTACTTATTTTTTACAATGATTTAATGATATAATGACCTTTACCTAATCAAAAGATTTTCTTATAATCCGTAAATTCGTAATAGAAGTGAAAACATTGCGTGTGATGACGTGATAACTGAAAGTGTGAAAAGTGAACGAATAATGAGTATGTTTAAAAATATATGTAATGCTTAAAAAATATTAAACATAACAATTTCGGTTGTCGGCGACATAATGATATTCTAAACATATTCTTTGAATTGTTATGATTTTCATAAGCGGTGCTACATTTTTTGTTTAATTGGTATGAGAATAAAGTGTCTTGTATTTATAATGTTTTTGGATACATGTCATCATTTTAAAGTTTTCTAACATTCGATAAATAAATTTCTTTTATAAAACTCATTAACAAAGTGATCCTGGTGCAATTTTTTTTTAATAAATCTTATAAAAACTGACGGCCGGCATAGTCCAGTGGTAACGCATTGGACTGCCATTCCGAAGGTCGCGGGTTCGAACCCGGCGTGCGCAAATAAATTTTATTTGATTAATTTGTGTTATTTCACAATTAATTAATTAAAATAATATAAAGTATATTTGCGGCACGTTCTAGAGTGGAAGATACTACCAGTATCGCCCTGGTGTAAGACCACCATTCAGAATTGAAACGTTGCTCCAAATGGCTTTAGCTGTGTTTAGTGACTAGATCTGAATAGCCAGGTACTTCCCCACCTTCCTCTTTCCCTTCCCCACTTACCTTCAGCCTCACAACATCCCCCAATTGGGGATGCCATAGTCTCACTGGCTCCAGACGGGAGCAGTTGGGACTCTTTATTTTATTTTTATTTTTATTTATTTGGGAAAATCAACAGATTATTTACATATATAAGAATAAACTAAATAATAAAGATAAAATCCAATAACAGATTTTCACTTAAAATTATAATAATAATAAAAAATATTAAAACAAGAAACTAAGGGTTCTGTACCCGTGGCCTGAGAAATTTACAAAAAATACAAAATTGTAAATAATAAATAAAAAATAATAACAGATCTAGGAACACAAATAATATACTAATAACCAGCTAAATTTCAAAAATTAAAATTTAACTGATATACTAATAACCAACTAAAATTCAAAACAAAATGTATTGTAAAATTTCAACACAGCAGCAATCAATAAAAGCACTACACAATAGCAATAATAACAATATAATAAATGTATACCTACAACTAAATTGAACACATGAGTATAAATTGGAAGGTAAGTAACTGGAAAGGATTCAAAGCAATAACATGATAACTTCAAGTAGAATATTTAAAATTATTTAATGTTAGTTATTACATATCTTTTAAAGGTTCCTAAATTACTTGAGAATATGTCCATATCATTAAAATTCTTATTAAATATACTACAGGCTCTGAATATAAACGCATTTTGTCTTATATTAGTAGAACATTTATGGAGATGAAAAAGTGATTTTTCTCTAGTTCTAACGCTCGGGACTCTAAAATTAATTTCAGACAGAAGGGGAGAACAATCAATAAAGCCATTGATAATTTTATGGAGGAATATTATATCTGCGGAGTCTCTTCTAGTTTTTAATGGCTTAAGTCCATAAAGGTCCATCGAGCTGTTTACGTCAAGGTTTGAATTTAGTTTGAAATTTAAATGATGGACAAATTTTCTTTGGATGGCTTCAATGCGATTTATGTAAATATTATATTGAGGATTCCATATGGGAGAAGCGAATTCAAGATGACTGCGAACATAAGAAAAATACAATATTTTAAGTGTTATGATATTATTAAATTCTTTTCCAATACGGAATAAGAATCCTAGCATTCTAAGGGCTTTCTTAACAATCATATCAATATGAGCCTCAAATGTAAGTTTACTGTCAAGTATAACACCTAGATCACGAATTTGTGTAACTTTTTTGAGTAGTTGGCCAGCTATATGATAATTATGGTCAAACTTAATTTTATTTCTAGTGAAGGTAATTACATAACATTTAGAAGTGTTCATGTTGAGACGATTGCGGATACAATAATCATTAAGCCTATACAGATCTTCTTGTAGTTTAAAGCAGTCAATTATAGAATTAATAGGCAGGAATATTTTCATATCATCAGCGAAAAGTAGAACATTTGCATAATTAAAGCATTTTATAATGTCGTTGATGAAAATTGTAAACAGTAACGGTCCCAGGTGAGATCCTTGGGGCACACCTGAGGGTATATTTACAATCTCAGAGATGAAGCCATTTATTGTTACTCCCTGAGTGCGCCCATTAAGATAGGAGACTAACCATCTGTATAAATCCCCATGAATTCCCAAAGCTAGTAATTTGGACAAAAGAAGACTGTGGTCAATTTTATCAAACGCTTTTGAGAAGTCTGTATAGATTACGTCAACTTGGATTTGATCATCCATTGATTTAGTAATATTTTCAATGAAAATGGCAAGATTAGATACAACCGATCTTTTTTTCATAAAGCCATGTTGGTTCACGAGTATTACAGACTCGATGCAGTTATATAGTTGTTCATGAACAATTTTTTCAAAAATTTTACTAAAGATTGGTAATTTAGATATCGGTCGATAGTTCTGGACATCATTTTTAGCCCCAGACTTAAAAACAGGTGTGATGAGAGCACTCTTCCAACGATCAGGAAAGATACCTTCTTTCAATGAGGATTGAAAGAGCAATAATAGGGGCTTCGAGATTACCTTGCTACACATTTTGATAAAGAAAGCCGGAATTTTATCACTACCCGCACCCAGTGAGCTAGAAATAGTATCGATTATTTTTTCTATTTTTTGTTTTGAAACTGATACCGAGGAGATATTAACTTGATTGTTAAAATGATAGTTGGTAGAGTGTACATCGGAAATAGTGTTGTAATTAAAGGTGGAGACGAAATGCTGTGAGAACAGGTTACATATTGCGAAAGGATTTTCAGCAGTCACTTCGCCCAGTTTCATAACATGAGGCAAACCAGAACTATTTCTTTTTCCTTTAACATAAGACCAAAAGTTTTTAGGGTCACGAGATATATTAAGTTCAGCGTTTGTTATAAATTGTTTAAGACATTCTCTAGACAATTTCTTTTGCCTTGATCTAAGGATACAGAATTCATGGTAGTCTAAAGGATTGGACCACCTTTTCCACATTTTAAACACTTTATATTTTTCCTTAGTCAGTTTTATTAGGGCTGGACTAAACCAATAGGGATAAGAATTATTAATATGAACTTCCTTTGACGGGACGTTTAATCGAATGATTTCATATAAAATTGTATAAAAGCGGTCAATAGCAGTATTGGTTGATAGGTTTAAAAATTCTGCATCCCAATCAATACTACTAAGGACGTTATTTATTGTTTCATAGTTAGCTTTCCTAAAAAGATTGATTGTTCGTTTGTTGTCCACCATAGGAGTTTCCAGAGATATGTTAATGTCAACAAGAATGCTTTTATGATGTTTACATTCAGGGATGAGATACTGGTCAGTATTTGATACAATTACAGGGATCGAGCTAAAAACAAGGTCTAGGTATGTATGATTATTATTTGGAAAGGTGCAGTACTGTGATAGATCAGTAAATGAAAGGGTGTCAGATAGTTTGGAAATAATTTCAGATTTAGAGCCATTCGTAATTTGCATACTATTACCATTACTTAAAGACCAGTTAATTTGAGGTAAGTTGAAATCACCCGATATGACAAAATGATCATCGTGATGTAGTCCTCGAAGTTCACATAATTTATCCATGAATTCATTTATATTTTGTGAGTGATTGACTCCTGGAGGTATGTAAACACAGCATAAATGAATTTTTATGAAATAATTAATCGTAACAGTCACCCAGATGTCTTCAGCATTCGTGTTAAAATCCTTACGTTCATGAGCTATGAGGTGCTTCTTCAACGCAATCATTACTCCACCTCCTCTTTTTTGCTCATTGCGATCACGCCTAAATACCAGGTAACGGTTGTCAAATAGCTCTTCACTAGCAATACTGTCTACAAGCCAAGTTTCAGTTATCATAATAATATCATAGTTGTTATTGGTAACATTAAAATAAAATCTATCAGTCTTAGAACGCAGTCCAGTCACATTTTGATAATATACATTCAACATTTTAGTACATTTAGTTGATAAAATATATAAAATATAAGATTGATAAAATAGTTGTAAGCATGTTCTAGTAAATTATAAATATTAGAGTGGTGTTGTAGTAACGCAAGCAGAGTAATTGAAGGATAATTTGGATTAAAGTTGGTAGTATTAAAAGAGTTAGTTGTTAATATTATACAAATAAAGAAAAACCAGTACAAAGGATGATATTTTAAAGTAGGAAAAAAGATAAGGTAGATAGGAAAAATAAATTGATAATAGCTTATAGTCACACGAGACGATGCTAAATCTAAGAAGATTATCAGCAAAAAACCTGAGTCACGTCAGATTCCAATGTCACCTGAATAATGGGACTAGTTTCATTTTTGCGTATAAATATTTTTCCGTATTTGATCCATCTGAATTTAAAGTTTTTATCCTTGCTTAAGTCTCTCACTGTCTTGAAGAGCGCACGGGTTGCAGCAGTCAGATGCTCGTTGACATAAATTTTGGAGTCCCCGGGAAGCTTCAAATCACTTGAGTTGAGACTGCCTTTCTTCCTTATAGCAGCAAGAAAGTTATCTCTACTGCGGCTGGCTGTGAACTTTACTACAATTGGACGAGTAAATTTAGGATTTTCTCTGGGTAATTCCTTGACCCTTGTACGAGAGATTCCATCAATATCATTTGGGAGAACATCAACACCTGCCTTGGCTCCTAGCAATTTTATGATATCTATTAAATTTTCATTTCTTTTTTCCGGTATGCCAATAATTTCCACGTTATTTTTTAATGAGGTTTGCTCAAGACGGTTTAATTTGGACAATACCAGATTATAATTAGTTTGAAGTTCATTGTTTTTGACTTCGAGGTTATTAATTTTGGAGTGACACTCTCTTAGCGCATCATTCATTGTTTTTAATTGCATAAACACTTTATTAATTTCTTCTTTAATTTCGTCCTTGAACAAAATTAGTAAATTACCAAAGTCTGGCTCTGAACCAGCCTCAGCAGCGGGGCTCTCTACGGCAACATTACGTTTTGACTTAGTACCCGCTTTAGTAGGTAGAACAGACATTATGAATAGGTACTGAACTGTCAAGGTTATGAAACAATGAATTGTAGCACTCTGTAGAGTCAACGAAATCACACGATCACTTACGATGTACAATATACAAGTGAAATAATTAATTACGCAACAACTTTTTGTGGAATTGATCACTTTTATAAGCCCAAATAAACATTAAATTAACAACGATTTTACAGTCGACCACTTGGTTCAAGAGTATTGTTAAAAGTGAGGTATTAACTATAAAAAAAAAAAATTAAAAAAAAATCACAAATCCTATTTTTTCATAATACACATAAACACAATTATAATATTACTCAATTTTTCATTAGCAATTCTAAATTAATTAATTTTGTATATCATATACATAATTAGGAATCCTCTTAAAAATATAAAATTTGAAGAATAAAGAAAGATAAAGTCAAATTGATAGTGTATTTAAACCAAAACAAGCCAAAACGAGCCTGATCAAATAACCAACCATGCACGGACAGACGCGCCAAAAAGCCTCGTCGCTGAAATTTGGCGACCAGTTTGAACGAGGCCTAAGAGAGAATAATGATATGATCTCCGTATAATTTATAGGTAGGACGTAAACATGATTTGTGACCTGACCATTCATAGAAATACACTTTGGTACAATAAAGTGAAAAACAGTAAAATGTTGCAAATGGTTAATGGATTGCAAATGGAGGATTTGTGATTTTGTTGGAGCTTTGCTTTGTATTACATTTTATGTTCATTTAATCATTGTAGAAGAAGACGTTGCTAATAAATCCAATCAAAATTTTAGTAAAAATATTATCAATTAGTTGAAGACAATATTGTTAATTCTGAATTGAATCAATTAGTTGAAGAAAATATTGTTTATTCTGAATTGAATCAATTAGTTAGAGACAATATTGTTAATTCTGAATTGAATCAGTTAATTGAAGAAAATATTGTTAATTCTGAATTGAGTCAATTAGTTGAAAACAATATTGTTAATTCTGAATTGAGTCAATTAGTTGAAGACAATATTGTTAATTCTGAATTGAATCTATTAGTTGATTAGTCGAAGACAATATTGTTAATTCTGAATTGAATCAACTAGTTGAAGACAATATTCTTAATTCTGATTTGAATCTATTAGTCGAAGACAATATTGTAAATTCTGAATTGAATCAATTAGTTGAAGACAATATTGTTAATTTTGAATTGAATCAATTAGTTGAAGACAATATTGTTAATTTTGGATTGAATCAATTAGTTGAAGACAATATTGTTAATTCTGAAAGCATAAGAAAAATTAAAGTTGGTTGAAGAGTGAGATGTTTTGAATACTCACATAAATAAATAAACGAAACGAACGTGCTCCAAAAATTTTTTTGGTTGGAATAAAAACATAAGATTTATTGACAGGCGGGCTTGAAGTAAACATGTTCCCACGGGAAGGAAGAAAAGCAGAGATCGATGAGACAGTCGGTTTTTGAACTTGGGTACGTTAAAAGCTCCGAAAAATGAATACAAATCAGAAGTGATGTGTGAGATTACAGTTAATTAGTGAATTCAGATGGTGTTAAAAGTATTGTGGAATATTGAATTAAAGTGAAATATTTTTGATCCGGTGTTTGTGTGAAGTGAAAGTGGTTGAATTCAGTGAGGATAGGAATAATTGGATGATTTGTAGAGCGCCGTTTTGTGAAAAATCATCCCAGGGGCGCTAAGAGTTGGGCGATCGCGATTGTAATATAAAGTGTTTTAGATTAAACGTGATTTCGTAAATATGTAGTTCAAACTAAGTTACTTGTCTTAAAAACATGGAAATAATAATAATAATGATTGCCTTTTAAAACAGAGTGAACGTATTTAAAGGCAGGAAGTGTTTAATTGGATTAAGGAAGAATTAACGATTGGCGAGATGGCGTTCTAACCACGGAGACCGTAATCCAGAGAATCAAACAAATCATAAAACTCGGGTTCGAATCCTGACAGATTGACAAATTGTATTCACAGAATTATTTAATTACCCTTTTATAGGCGTAGGGAGGGGACCAAAATTGATTAAATTGCAAGGATTTCGCTAAAGTGAGGAAAGAAGCCGATAGGGAGGAGATCGAAAATTAAACTGATTTAGCTATATAGTGTAACCAGGTAAGCTTCACGCTGAGAATGAGAGATGACTAACTGGGTGAGTTTTTTATATTATTTATTAAATTCCAGAGCACCCTTTTAAAAGACGGATACAACCGAGGTACAGGAACTAAGTTTACGACACCTGCCTCCCAAATAATGTTATCATTAAAAGGAATGTGCTAGGCGAACTGTCAATCAGCTGTGAGCGAGAGACGGGCTAACGACCATTTTTCATATGTAGGCCGATAGCTTTTGTTTTAGGGGAACGCCTTGGACCGAGGGTCATATCGAGAATTTACCTACCTGCCGATCTGTTATTCTTTTAAAACATTACGAATCAAATCATGACGTTGTTCCTGCGGTAGGTATTGAATCGCCGACGAAACATTAAATACCTATTACAAATTAGGCCAACCAATATAAATTCGCAGTATAAAAATACCTATCTACAGGGTACCTACCACAACACTGGCGTACAATTGAAACAGCGAACACTATGAGGGATAGAGGCGTTTGGGCTACGGCAGTGTACAGTCAGTCGAAGGAGAAGTTTTGATAGCGAATGACCGCTCGAATAGAAAGCGATCGGATGCAACCAGACAGAACAAAATTTAATACTTTTCATCTATTGTTTGACTTTCTAATTTACAAATTGGGATGCACAAAGACAAATCTAGAGTCAAAAGAGGGAGATGGTAATCTCCGAAATAAAACTACCAACCGAACAACTTTTCTCAACAGGTACCTTTCGAGAGGTAGGCAGCCTCTTTAAATTAAATGCAAAAATCAAACCAATTATCCGTTTATACCTACCTGAGAGGATAGGTATTCAGTAGAAGTTACCCATACCTAATAGACGAGGATGCTAGTAACCTCGTAAAATAATTACTGGAACCAAATACTAAAATACAGACAGTCCTCATCCTAAATTTGGCATTTCGAGTAAACCTTGCATATATTTCACATGATAATTGGCTGAATGGATAGGCACACAACCTATCGATAGAAGCGGGCTAAATGTCGACAAGATCGTCGTGTGTTATCTATGTTATTGACCTAGAAAGGGATGTAGATTCCCGACGACGAGGGATTTACAGCGTTTTCTAGAGGTGGCACGTAACTTAGGACCTTACGTGTCACATTTTCGCGACTAGATTCGTGACAAGGGATGTCATGGTTTTCCCCTTCTACACTCAGTAAAGTAGATTTTCCTGGAGGTGCATGAGGTTGGGGCAATTCTGAAATTGGTGATGAGACCTGGTTTTCTTTATTCTGGCGTGACGGTTGCCGATTTGGAACAAGGGGAGACCCGGCCGGTTGTGATATCCAGACACGCAGATATCGATCGCTTTGTTCAAATTATCATCCATCGGTTTTGTTTGGTAAAGAGGAGGAGCCAACTTTAATTTGAAAAAAAAATCATTTTCATTCCTCTCCTTCCCCTCCCAAAATATATACATGAATGGCGCCGACAACTAACACCATAAATTTATCGTATGTTTATCACACATATAAAATCTAACACCTTGTTATACTCACATTACCCTACGATAGATAGAGTCACGTAGCTAGTTGGAGAGCAGGCGACTTAGAAAATAAGGTTTATGAAATAGCTTTAAAACACAGCGGTAATGGATTCATCTCACTCTATCTCAAAAGAACCGAGGGATACCACACATACATAGATAACTAGGTTTCTATACCGAGAAACAAAAACCCAACACAACGTTCGGTGAAGCCTTTTTATACTGAACCGTCCCGTGAAATGATTACGTTCAAGATCGTAAACCACGTAGACAAACTAGGGTGCACACACTTGAAGGGGTGTGTAATAAAGAGAGGTGCAAGGGCTTGTAAAGACGGCAGGGAGGACATTCCTACCCCGGATATATACATAACCAAAGCCTTATGGAAAAGTTACCTATGGGACTTAAATAAAATTTATCGTAGAAAGAAGAGAAGGAAAAGTTTGAAGAGGACAGATCGTAATGATCGCTTGTAATAAGCGTTGTCTCGATAAGACAGAGGTCTTGGATTCAATTCCCAGTTTTGACCGTTACCTTTTTATTTTATGTGTCTTGTTCTGTTTCACTTAGATTTTTGAGTAATATCTTCTTTTCCAATGATTTATATTACGTTGATGGGTATTCAAAATATATTAAACAGTTATTCGAATTAAATTAGATGTTAATTTATGCTAGATTTATTTTAAATGTAGGCCAACAATAATTCTCTCCTAAGCGCAAACATCTACTTTATTAGGAGAGCGTATGTAATATTTGTCCAATATTGTTTATAAATGATATTTAAAAAAACATTTAATGATGTATTTCCTATATATTTTTGTTGACGACCTCAAAATTTTTAGAATTGTTCAAAATATTTATCATTGTAATAATATTCTTCAATATAATATCGACAAATTGTTAATTTAGTGCAGTGAAAACACACTTTACTTAAAAATCTCAAAATGTCAGATTTTATCGAATAAAAAATTAAGTAATCGTTAGTTATAACATTGATAACAAAGCTCATGAGAAATTAACACACATTAAAGACTAAGACATTACTTTTCAATCAAATCTTTCTTTTGTTAGTGACAACGGAAACCTCTAAAAAGGGCTTACAAATGTTGGAATTTATAACTAGTTAAGTAGAAATTTCAACAATATTAAGTGTATTAAACTGTTATATTTTGCCTTTGTTAGAAGTCAATTTGAATACATTTCTCCCGTCTCGAACCCGCATTACAATATTTATGTACAAGCAATTGAATACAAGAATACAAAATAAATTCCTACGTTTTTCCAGGTTTTAAAATGAAAGTGGGCTAGCTTCGAGGGATTTTTCTACGTGATTTTAGAAGTAAAAAAGACAAGTCAGTTTTTCGAAATTCCAGTGGTAGTTTTTAGGTAAAAAGGTGAATTGTTGAAAATATTATTGTATTGGAATTTCAAAAAGAGTTATTTCCCTTTTTACTTTTACAATATTGTGGAATCAGCTGCCGAAGTTATTTCCCTTTATCCCCAGACACCTTGTGTTTATAATTTATAACACAAATAAATAATAAATAAATAAATTCGTATTAGATATTTGCTTTACCTACCTTTTGATTAGACAAAAAAAAATTATGATGTCTCCGCCATTTGGCCACATGGAACAGAGAAACTGAATGAATTCCTGGACTATCTTAATTCGTTTCATAGTAAAATTAAGTTCATAATCATAGAGCTGGAAAACCAAGATAGAATCATGCCTTTTCAAAACTTGAAGTTAAAGATGGTAGCTTAGGGCACACCGTGTATAGAAAACCAACTCATACAAATCGGTATCTACACGCAGAATCCCATTGCCACCCAGCGTAGAAAAGAAGACTTATTCATAAGTTGGTGACCAGAGAAACCAGAATATGTAAGAACATTTAGAACATCTGTTCAGCCGTGCTTGAACAAGTCGTGTGTAATATTGCAGTCACTACTGTCTATCAACATCTGGATGCAGGCCTTCCAAAGAAGCCCTTTTTTTTCGTAGCAACCAAAAATCGGATCAGAACTTATAAAGCTAACGATCGGAAAAGCTAAATTAGAGCGGAATGGTTACCTCGCGAAACGGATAAGGCAAATTATAAGAGTCAAATCTACCCCAAACGAAAACAGAACTAAACAAGAGCTAAAATGCTGCGCTTTTTGCCTTGTATTCACAATGTGACTGACAGAATTGCCAAAATACTGAGAAAAAAAGCATCACTGTATTTGGTTCCATGATAAAAATATAAGACCTACGGAGGCCTAAAGCCAAATTTCCTCTTGAAACAGATGGAGTTTATAAACTCGGCTGTTCCAAATGTGACAAGGTTTATGTAGGTCAGACAGAATAGACGATCTCAAAAAAATATGAGAACACTTTCGAGCATGTAAACTCGGCCACCCTGATAAATCGGCGATTGCCGTGCATTTATTTGAATCCGGCCATTACTTTGAGTTTTTTTAAGAAATTTTTGACCTTAAATAAATAGAGCATGCCTTATTACGGAGGCAATTGAAATTCATAAAAATCACATAAATATAAATAAAGACGACGTAGCGTAGGGAGTGTGGCAAACCCATCGCTCAGGGAGCGGAAACACGACCTGCAATAGCCATCCCAAGCAAAAGTCTGAGTTACCGTGCTTAGTCTGAATGATCCGGAGAACATTGTCACAAACGGTGCCTCCCAGGAACAGGGTCGCATCTCGGAGTATTTATACCTTACCCCAGCACTCAAAGTCTTGCTGGAGTAGACCTTCTATTTCCCTAGATACTCGTGGGACGAAAATTGGATGGTTCGAAAACTACCTCTTCCCTCGTGGGGCTTTCGGGGAACCAAGGAGGAGTCGACTCTTCCATCATGGGGCCTTAAAGGAACCAAGAAAGAGTGGACTCCTCTGTCGTGGGGCCTTCAGGGAACCAATGAGAAGTGAAGAAGAGAAACGAGACCCTCATCCCTCATGGGGCATACAAGGAACCAAGGGGAGTAGACTCTTCCATCATGGTGCCTTTAGGGAACCAAGGAAGAGTAGACTCCTACGTTGCGGGGCCTGCAGGTAACCATATAGGAGTGGAGAGGAGAAACGAGACCCTCTTCCATTGTGGTGCCTTTAGGGAGCCAATGAAGGGCGATGAAGAGAGACAAAGTCCTCTTCCATCGTGGGGCATTTAGGCAACCAAGGAGGAGTGGAGAGGAAAGATGATGGCCTCTTTTTCTTCATGGAACACAGAGCATGGCCTAGTCTTTAAGCAGTCGTTTAGTCCATTATTATTTTTTGGGGTATTTTATTTGAACTATATCTTTTTAAATACTGTTAATTATTTTTTGTGCATATTGTAGGCATCCTGCAGGATAATCACTGTGCAGGGACATTAGAGGTCTAGATTTAAAAAAAATAAATATAGAGTCTTAACCAAAAAAGTCATTGTGAGAGCTCTGAAGGATTAACTATCTGTTACTTATGCCAGGGCGGGTAAGCGGTGGATAACCTTCCCTACTCTTAGAAGAATGGAGTTGGTGACACGGTTTAAATCTAAATACATAAGCACACACTTCGTCACAATTTTGACACATTTAAACTGCGATGAGTACTAACATGCAGTTATAGTAGGGTTTTTAGGTAACAAATGTTACCCTAGCGAGAAAAAACAAGGCCTCTAAGTCTGTAGTAGCCAGGTAAAATCTTGAATACCCATTTGATGTAAAGATTGTGAGGCGATATGACGCCATTCTATTTGTATAAAGAACAGTTACTTTTAATTCAGTAAAATTTAATTATTCACCAATAATGGAAAATAAGAATCTAGACAAAAAAAAATAATCATTACATATCTGCCCTGATGATGGACACGCCTGTGCTGGCCGAAACGTTGGCTAAAGAATGATGTAGCGCAGCACGGCATAATACCCCAAAAATAAATCACCATTATACTTTTGGCCGTGAAAATCACAAATCATAAAACTCAGTTTTAGCCTCAAATCCAAAACTAAGAACGGGTTGTTACACAGAATTTGAACAATTCATCAAATTTCAAAGGTGATTTTCAAGAACTGTGAAAGTTCTATTCAAGTGTTGTTATTTTTTCTGTTTTGTGAAAGAACAGTGGCCTATAATGATATAATAACAGAACTTGAAAATCAACTTTGAAATTTGTTGAACTGTTCAAATTCTGTGAAACCACCAGTCCATAGTTTTGTATGAAAAAGGCTGCACAGCCGTTCCTATTAAGTTATGAATGTTCACAAAGTGAGCAACTTTTAAAAGCCAGGTTCTTTAAAGTATTTTATCTTTCAGATCTTCGTCTCTATCCCACTTCATTCAGAATCAAAACATTTCCAATGTTGGGATGCCATAAAACCATTGGCTCCAGGCAGTTGGAATTCTTTTGCGGTACTTACCAAAAACCTGTAACTTTCAACCAGTAACAACTTAATTTATGGAAAGCTTTTATATAGTAGGTAGATTATTCCATTTAATTCGTTGTGTGTAAATTACTCAGTTACAACATCGGTTGAGAGTTGAAAGCCTTAGAGACTTGAGAGAATCAACATACAATGTGCGGTTTTAGATAGTTCTGTAGATTACACTTATACATTTTCATTTAGGAAAGATTGTACGTGTTAAATAAATAACAAGTAAGTACAATTTAATACTCTCAGGGTTCAGGAAAAACATCTGGCGTGTGAGTGTTTGACGTACACTTCACTAATAAGAAAAACGAGAAGATAACCTTTTAAAACTGTGATTCCCAACCTGGGCATTATCGCTCACCAGTGGGCAATTTGATCAATAGCTAAAATTCAGTTACTTTTTTAGCCATTAAATCATTAAAAACGAATGAAAATATTAAAATTACAAATTTTATTGCGACAATCTGAATCAACAAAAAAAAACTTTCGATATTTCTCACATTTTTAACGAAATTTTGCGAAATTTGCCAATAATATGACTATTTACCCTCTGCCACTAGTGTTACGTCTGTAAGGCGCGCAAAATATTTGTGCAATTGCCACGTTGCTATTTCGTGGCGCATCGTTCTTTCGCACTCAGTACCTTCCTGAACCAGCTCTCCCGCCATCCGACAGCAATGTAAAGATCCACGGAACGTAAAGTCAGTAATCCGCTATAAATATGGTGAACGTATTGTCTACCAGCATTGTAAACAATTTAAAACTACCCTAAAGATATTTTTAAGTGCGTTCCTGTAAGCCAATGTTACATTTATTTTGTTTTATTGTTATAATTTAATTTTTTAATACATTTTTAAAGATGTATATATCAAAAGTTTCATAAATTCGTAAACATTAATAATTGCTTATTATTTTCTTATAAATGAGCTTTACTAAACAATCTTCTGAAATAACTATTTTAATACATACTAAACATGTATTAAAAAACGCTTCTAAACAATAATCATTCATAAATTCTAAAATAATAGTACTTAGAATGCACGTCTGCCAGACTACCCCCCTCAGCAGAATGAAAACAAAAAGCCACATCAGTGGCTGAGGGTTAATGATATTTTAATATTGTCATGGAATAACATTCACAGAATACTAATAGCATAAATACATATACCACTTTCATTCATACAAAGATTTGACATTAAGACCCGCCTCGCGTTCTCCCATTCAGCTGTGATATTACAATGTTAGACCTATTCACACACACATCCTCGCAATTTATATTGATATCTATTGGTGTTCTGATAATTACTTAGGCTCCGCTGGGGGAAACGTGAAGCCTTCTAATTCACACTCTATTTTGATTATCGCTCTTAATTACTATGTAAATACATTCAGAAGCACACATGTAGTACTTTTTCATAACGTCTGATAATGGGCTCTCCATATTCTAGTAAAATTTATAGCCAAAACCATGCTCCTGGGTGTTGTAAGCAAATCTGATATTTGATGTCACAAAAATAGGTTATTAAACTTACTCATCATTAAACTTACTAATTTACGTTATCTGTGTTATGCGTTATTTCTACGTGAAAAGTTTTAAGTTTAATGAACTCAAATTTGCTTTGAATTTAAGTGTCATTATTTGAATTGGAACTGATGGCCTGCATAATAATTCAGACAAGAATTAATATTGGTTCCCACCCATGGTATAATATTTAAATAGAAAAATTTTTTATTGTCGTCTTCCAATTTGGAATAATAATATCTAGTAAGATGAAAATATTCTTAGAACCTTGGTAAGAACTGTATAATATCCATCTGAAGAAGTTAAGGTTAGCATTGAGATGGTTAAGATGGCCAAACTATGATGTAAATCTTCTGTAACCGTGAACTACAATTACATTGTAAAAATGAACATATATTAAAGAATTGATATGAATTAAAGAAAAACCCTAGAAATTGAGAAAAATGGATGTATCCTCAAAATATCATGGACAGAGAGGTAATTTAATTCAAGATTTATTAATCGGCTACCCAAAAATGAAGAAAAACTCCATTAGCAAAAAATGATAATCAACCCGCCATCAATCATTCATTCAATCTCGTCAACTTCTAAAGTGACGATACAAGAATTAGAGAAATTATTTTGAGGAGATCGTAAGCAAACATCGGTGAACATGCACTATTGCTTATTGCTGCACTTATGAGGAGCTGTACCAATGAACTGATTTATAGAATTCACTAGGTAACGACCGACGGCCATATATCACCTGCATGTAGGAATTTTCCAATATCACTGACGAAAAGATCGAGTTCAACAGAAGGCGATAGAGTTTGGACTAAATTTTCTGACACAATATTGGAATTCAGCGGAGGACAAATCTCTTATACCACATAAGGTATAAATTTTGCTAACGTTATTCAGAAGTTAGGCAGTTGATTTATTCAGTAAATAAGTACTAAAGTACCCATGGTTGGCATACTATACCGAAGATATATCAAAAATAAAATTCCTTGTGAATGTGACATATAGTATTCTCAATTGCCCGAAGCCAGCGAAACCATAGCCGCTATTAGATAATATAACATTTCGCTTACAAAGTGGTCAAACGAAGTAGTGAATTGTAAATCTAGTGGTGGCTGAGTCATATCCGGCTCGAAGGACCAACTTTACTTTAAACAGGGGAGTGTACTGTAAATAATGGAACACGGAAAGGCAGCACATTTAGAACCAGACTGAGCTACTTATCCGGTCGTAAAGCGGCCATCATGATCTTTGTATGTATCATGGCACTATTCTGAACCATATTGGTGAAATGAGAAATACAAAGGGATACCTTGTATCGTTGTTTGGTCATTGGCTAAGATTTTGTTTATACGGTTTTCAAACTATTGTCTTGCCACTGGTGTTTGGTTGTGACTAGGGTTTGCAAATCCAGTATCCATTTAAAATCCCGCCGGATTGCGGGATAGAATTTAAAAAACCCGAAACTTATGGGATTTGCGAGAACCCGAACATCACAAAATAAATTAAAACATGCATTTTGGTGATTTTTTTTTTGCATGAATCAAGACAGGCTTCCAGTGATAAGCGGGAATTTTATAGCCGTCTGCGTAAGGAGTGTGTGGTTTTTTCCGATTTCGGATGTTACACGTCAAGGTGGATTGCCTCAAATGTAAACGACCATTACAAAAGGTTAAGGCTTAAAGCATCACATTTAGTGATAACGGTTTGGTAAATAATGGTAATGCCACTGAGAGCCCTCTTGTAACTGCTTTTTCTGTTATACTAGTATATACGTCGTTCATAAAAGAAGTTGGATCTATCAGCCTTTATGGAATACCTAAATCTAATTTTCAGGCAGTGGACAGTGAGGTTTACTTGTTATCCGGGAGATTGAGTAGGAATTTGGAAGTAATGACATTTGGGCGCATTACACAGGAGAATGCTGTAACCACCTTTTTTTAGAAAAGAAGTAATAGTATTTAGTATTTTAAGTGTTTCTGGACGGTACTAAATCCTCAAAAAACGCAACATCTTGAACATTACTTTAGGTCACACGAAAGCATCTGTCGTTTGTCTTTGCGGTTTCCGCCAAGAAATCATACAAAAAAATTCAGTAGTACACATTCGTCAACAGTAACAAACACATATTAAAGTTTAATCATTGAAGTCAATATTAACAACTCTCAAAACGAAAGGTGGGAAACAGAAAAGACAGAAAAAGATTTAATCGCATCTAAGAATTGAACCCAGGACCTCTTCCTTGCCGGAAAAGTACTCCGATCACTGAGTTTATTCGACCTTATTAACTATCGTTATTTTTAACTGAATCATACCTCAAGTGAGAGCTACTAACATTATCTTCGTTTTCTTAATGCATATTTTTGGTGGCTATTATGTATAATTGCAAGATTTTACTCGAATTAAATGCGATTTAGATAGTGTCGTGGCTTAATAAATCTATTTTTATTTTAATATACGACTTCTATCGACAATTCTCCAGGTCCTGGGTTCAATTCATAAGTTTGACTGAATACTTTTCTGTCATTTCTATTTCACATCGTCTGAGATTTCGTAATATTGACCGTATGAATAAATATTAAAATTTGAGTTTTAAGTTATTAGTTATTCTAACAAGCATTTTTTTATCAATATTTTAAATATAATACAAAATTAAACTGCAACAAATATGTAGAATAATGTACAAAAATTGTTCCCAAAATAGAGCACATGCTTTTTTCATTTCAAAAACCACCCATATGTAAGCTAGGCAAAAAAAAGCATGATGCAAAACGCCCATTAGAAACTTTTGCTCCTATCCTTTAACCCAATACTTTTTACACTTCAACTCAATTACTACACTCTAGTTATTTCTGTAGGTGTAAGTGAAAATTTTGTTCTTCTTTCACCTGAAACCAGAAGAAAGTTAAAATAAAAAAACAGTCAAAATAAAAACAAACAAAAAAATGCGAAGAGAATAGAAAATAAGCATTTAAGAAAAAATATATTTTATAAAATAAATGCGTTATCATCATAAAGC
Source organism: Hesperophylax consimilis (assembly GCF_061612785.1). NCBI lineage: Eukaryota > Metazoa > Arthropoda > Insecta > Trichoptera > Limnephilidae > Hesperophylax > Hesperophylax consimilis. The sequence continues at coordinate 23,350,093 of NC_142849.1, read as the reverse complement.
CACAACAAATGTTGGCTTACCCTGTTATCCAGTTTCCCTCACGCCTTGTTAGTGCAAATTGTAATCGCGTATGCAGTTGTCGTTCGAACTTTACTAGCGATATGCGGGCGTGATCAACCTTTGGTCCGCGAGTTAGAGGACGTACGCGACCGCGGAAATTGCAGGTGAAACAACATCCGGGCGGAGAGAGAGTAAAATAGAACAATAGTCCAGAGTACAGATGAAAGCTTTGGACAAGAGTAGATTCAGGGAATGGATACACGTTTGGGACATGCTATTTGCTCTAGCTATATGAGGGTTGTATTTGGTAGACTAATTTAGGACTATGACAATATAGAGTACCTATTTGTGAACAACTAGGGTTAATTAAACGAGAATTTTAAGTAGGATAATATCAGGTGTTATAGTATAATTCATCTTTTAAAACCATTATAGATTATATAAATGAGAATAAGTAATATATAGATTTGGGTTAGCTAATAGTAAATGAAAAATTGATTGAAAAACTGTTAATAATTTAATATTTAAAAGTAAATAGACTTAATTTTTTAAATAAAATCAACTCCACTTTTGCCACAACTCTTCTAATAAATCTGATATCTATTTAATTGTTGTGTCCGTGTGTTTATGAGGGCAGGCGCGCGTCGCGTGAAGGAAACCGGGCGGGCGACGTGGATTTGATTTTTATACAAATCTACAGGTTTATTCCGATTTCGAATTTTTCACATTTGACCTTCAAAACAAAGAGAAATGTCACTGCCTACATTAGATTTCTAAAAACTTTGCTCACAGCCCAGGCAATGCCGGGGACTTAAGCTAGTCCATGTAATTAATAAGAACACAAGTAATGTCTTATAGGCGTGTTTCGTTAACCAAATAGTTGCCTAATCGAGGCTTAAATTTACAATTCAAATTATTGTTTACGAAATTGAAATGGGATGAAGATCTACAATGTCCGGGAATGTAAGTGAGACAGAATGCTGAGTTATTGGGCTAAATGGAACATTTGTTTGCATTTAAATTTATGGAATGCATTTCTAGTTTTCTTCTTTATTCTACATGGAAAAAAATAAGTATTGCTAATTTATTAAAAATCTCTTCGAATTATGGGTGATTGTATTAACAACGGGATTGTAGGCCTTACGAATGAATTAACAGGTTTCTTGATAAACTTTTAGTAAATTACGAATACATTGTTCACAATGAACATGTGTTCACGAAAATTTGAATATTTTTGCATTACAATGAAAATTCTCTGTATCGTCTTGATATAATATTATCAGGTCAAATCGATAAAACATTCTTAAATTGATATTTTATTAATAAGGCCTGTTAATTTATTGTAAAATCAATTTTTCTTCGTGTATGGTAACATCAATAGTAATGGGGGATAGTTGGTGTAGTTTTTTTTAATATATTGTCCACTCCGTTCAAAATCGTGCCTTTTCCAACTCTTAACTTTCTAATACTGTGCTTATCTGAAGCGACTAGCCAGGTAAATAGGTATGTTTTCTGTATCTGTTTGTACTTATTTAAAGCCTAGGAAGTCATAAACATCGCCCTTGAGTGAATTTTTGACAAAAACGGCATGATCTAATTATTATTATTATCTTTAGCAGTAAGGTGTGGAGAAATTTGAATGTACGTGAGAATATGAAGTATTTGGGAATAGCAGGTGTTAATTTAATGAGTATTTGAAGTGGGACTTAATATGGGGAGTGCGTAAACTTAGAATTTAGAACCACGATAGAATATCAATTGTGTGTGAGAATAGGAAAGATATGAATTTTGGGTAGGTGTGGATTTGGGTGATATGGAAATATTATGATATGGCAGATACGAATATGAATACTAATTCGGGATACTTGTGAATAATATTGGAAATACGTGCAATCAACAAATTATATGATAATATATCTCTGTTTAGTATTCGAATATATTGGTTTGTCAGGCTCCTACGTAAATACATAATAATTTAACAAACAATTCGATAAAATAAATAAATATATTTGAATGCAAGGCACAGAAATGGCTTCACTCGTGTTTTGTATTAGCTAGGTATTTCACCACTCTAGTGTTAATACATAGTTGTAGTTTCAAAACCACTGAACAGGTGTCGTTAGAGTGTGCAGTTTTAAGTTATTGATTTTTGATTTGTATAGTTTTAAGATGTCTTTACATCTGGCAGTAGTAACGCCGTAAGACAGAGACAACATGTCGGCCATACCCAAATAGTTATGAGTACAGCCGACACTCGCCGATCTTCAGGCGAGCATCATATATCTGTCGATCGTCAAGTGTATCGCAAATTTAGAAGAGAATTAACAGTACATCACACCCACCTTCCTCTCCTCCATATATTTTCTCTCCCTAGTAATTCCAGCCTCACAACATACCCCGATTGGAGATGCCATAGTCTCATGGCTCCAAACGGTTGGAAGCAGTTGGGAGAGTTGAGCAGCTCTTGTGCGTCACGTCACGTCAAACAAGTTAGAAAACTATTTGGTTTATAATATACCATCTGAAAATACAGATCGAAATAATTTTAGAATTTTTTTATTGATATTTATTTAAAATATTATTATATCATGAAACTCAAACGTACTAAACAGAATTCAGCAAAACAACTAGTCATTCAAAATCATTTCGTTTCTGTTTGAGTTATGACAGCTTCAATACTGATTTATCTTACCATTCTCGCATTTAAACAACCCAGAATTTATCCCTCCCTACTTCCCTGGCTTGATACATCACTCTACAGCGATCCATCAAAGTGCCTGTCGTAAGTTACACATTACACGTGTCAGAACTCTTGAAAATTCCACCTTAAAATTTACACTGCATAAAACGTAGTACGGCTTAGGGGAAGGGCCTTTTTCTACATTGTTCTATCTTACGAAGATTTTGACACTATTACAAATAGGCCAGTAGAAAGTTGTGTAGGTGTTTTATCATGTTAAAAATAGACTTCGAAGAGATGGGCATTTTATACGATGTTTTTATTCATACCGATACCCATATGGAAACTATATCGAGATCCATATGAAAGTGTTTGGTTTAAACCATCATTATTTTCATAATACTTACAATTTAATGTTTGCCACAAGAGAAGAAACAATATTTTAGTACGGCATTAAATAGTAAAAAAATGGCATGAACTTTATTTTAACCATAGATTACATGTAAGCATCTGTCATTTGCCTTTTCCACTGCCGTAAAAAATCACCAAAAATGCACGTGAAATGAACAGTACCGAACTAATAATACAACCAATAATAATCACATAATGTTGTTGCATCTGAAATCAAATGCGAATTATATAGCTTCAGATGTACTAAAAAATGAAACGTAAATATTTTCGACCAGTGATTCCCAACGGAGCAATAACGCCCTCCTGGAGGCGTTGATGTGATCAAGGGGGGCGGTGGTGGCCTTGAGGGCAGGTGAAGAGTTCAAATAAGAGTCATAGGAATTTAAAAATACATTTTCCTAATGAATTCAAACAAGTAGTATGTCCATCATTACAAGAATTTTGCATAAGTATCATCCGTTGTTGATAGTATTTTTATTATTTTTGTAGTATTTTTTCAAAAAACGCTTTCTTTAAATTTAGGAAAAAACATTTACAGGTTTGAATAATCTTCAAAATGTAGAAAATCTACCGTCTTCCATCATTGCAAGCGAAAGATCTTACCTGAGCAATTTTGGAGAGCTAAAGTAAAGGATCCCACCCAACCCAACGCCCGGGTGGTAACCAATAACTAAACCACACCGGTTGATATGCTCGTATTGACAAAATATACATGGAAAGTGGGCGGTGAGCCAGGTAAGGTTGGGAACCTCTGCTTTAGACGAAATGTGTTTGATGGAATAGGGTGATTGGATATATAAATGCATTTATTTTATTTTATATGAATACCGAACAAGTGTCCCAACTGCTCCCAACCGTTTGGAGCCAGTGAGACTATGGCATCCCCAATTGGGGTATTTTTTTGAGGCTGAAGGTTGTGGGGAGGGAAAGGAGATAGGGTAGAGGAAGGTCAGGGAGTATCGGGCTATTCAGATCTGGTCACCAAACAGGGCTGAATCTATTTCAAGCAACGTTTTAAATCTGAATGGTGGTCTTAAACCAGGGCGATTATTATTTAAATTATGAAATAACACAAATTGATGAAATAATATAAATAAATGACCGGTCGGTGGCCGAGTTGACATCGCGTTTGGGTCCCACCCAGGCGTAGTGTGTTCAATTCCTCGGCCGGCTAAGTCCTCCATCACAACACAAGCAACATTTTCAGCTTACTGTGGTGGTAGTAGGAGATTTTCAAATATTGTCAGGTTATTCGGAACTCGGGAATTTTTGTCTTTCTTTTAAAGTAAAAAGAAAAAAAAAGATATTTACTTTCCGCACGCCGGGATTTGAACCCGCGACCTTCGGCTTGCTAGTACAGTAGTAAAACATATCCCCTTGACCACGGAGACCGTCAAAATAAAAATAAGCACATAACATACTCACTACAATATTAGATAGTTTCGCCCCGATGGCGATGCTTCGAAGTAACCAATTAATAAGAATAACGATATTATGTAAACAAACAGAACCAACGACTGTTTCGAATTGCAAGATAGTCAAATCTTCTACTGAATCCGAACTTGCATAATTTTCTTGTATAATTATGTTCCATAATTCATCTCTTTTTCAGCGAGGTGTTTATCACGGAGTGATAGGAACTGTATAAAAGACATCTCGGTTATTATAACTTCTCATTTCAAGGCTTAATAGTAATGATCTTTTAATCAATATTTAATACATACAATTAAACAAACATGCAACATTTCTACACAATACAGTTATTTAAAACAATGATAGATGTCAAATAATGTCCACCGTTTTCAACTGTATGAAAATGGGTGGCAAAATAGTAATGTAAAGGGAAATTCTCCTATAATTTTACAAACCTGTTTGCGAAAATCGAGAAAAAAAATTTTCACTCTTGTAGTTTAGAACAAAAGTATTTTCTGAAGAAATTAAAATGTTAATTCAAAATTACATCTGTTCATAACATTTTTATTTTTACCCTCGTAGTAAAGGGCATGTATCAGATTTTGCGCTGTTACAGCTAAGAAACAACCATTTAATCTACGTTAATCGTTGGTTATCAGTTGTGCAGGGTTTGAATCGCGTTTATTAGTAAGGCCCTATATCTTATATTAGGTATATTGTTTACACTTTATGAAAAATAAATTTATTATAACGTTTAAACAGGCAGTAGTCTATATTATGGGGATTCAATGTATCAGTGCTTTGTAAATGTCAGTAAAAAAGTTATAGTCTTACTAAAAAACGTGGTGTAAATATTACCCACCGTGTAAAGTCAGAACAGTGAAAAACTTGATGTATTACCATGGCGTTTGTTTGGTTATAACAGTCTTAAACGAGGCTCAAGGCGGGCTTTACCACACTAACGTTGAACAAATCTAATTAGTAATACGGCATGTCACCTTCCGATTACCCAACGGATCGATTATTCGAAGAATTTCAAGTGCCTTCATTTAAAGATATTTATACTAAAAATACATTAATTTAAATCATAAAAGAAAAAGACAAGTACCAATTTCTAACTGAAAACCGTACTCGACTTAAAAATATTTTTTCATACCCAAAATTAAACACTTCCTTTGCACAAAATTATTACACTTACCTGGCGAGAATTTTTTTCAATCGACTACCTGAAGAAATTAGAAACATTAATGATAACATCCAAATAATAAACACTGTGAAAAAATATTTTAAAGAAAAACTTACAAAAAAATAAAAATGTTTCGCATTGAATAACTCATCTCAATTAATTTCCTTAAGTAACATTCCATTCTTCAAATAAGTTTAAAATCATTTTATTTTTAATTACTTACATACTGTAATAAAACAATGTACACTCCTCTTCCAGCCACAAACTAATGCTTCTATGGAATAGGGGTCTTGAAATATTGATCATATATTGTAACAAATAAACAAAAATGTACTTATCTAATAAAAAAAATAATAAAAAATGTATTTTATGAATAAATAAAAATCTAATGCGACTGGGATTATTCTTGAATAATTTATAAACTCTATTAAGAAAATGTTTAAAATGTATAAATTCACCGTCAAGATTAACAAACAACAGTTGAGAAGTCCACAAAAACTGGTTTGAATAAAAAGTGTATGAATGGGCATGAGAAATGTACTGAAAATTAAATTTTCATCCAGTTTCAGGAAACACGGGGAAACTGCAAACGAAAACACGAGAATTTCACTCCGAGGACTGATTCGGTAGAGTTTCAGCATTATAACAGAATAATTGCAACGGTAACTGAGTTGTTCATAAAAAGTTATTGCATGTTTTACGTTCTCATTGTTCTAACGGCGTAACCTTAATAAGTAATAAGTACCTACCTGTTAGAACTTAATCTTATTAAGGGTGCCTGGAGCAGCAACGGAAACATTATACGCATTATTAAAATACGTATAGGTAAATAATTTTAAAGACACCCTTGCTGTAGTGTTGTACTGATGCAAGAATTTTGATGTTTGAATCAAATTCAAATTTAAATGTTTAAGATGGCTGCACAGAATTTGAACAATGTATCAAATTTGAACGTTCAATTTCGGGTTTTGCGAAAGTCATATTAAAGTTCTGTTATCATGTATAGTTTTCAATGTTTTCAAAGCGTTAAGTTATTATTTGTGACGCTTTCCGACAATTATACTCATGGATGATGCCAATGGTAGAAGGAACATGGAATAAGAAGTCGATCCAAACGCGTATATAAATAAAGCCAAGAAGGAAATAACCGAAATTACCTCGTTATTCAAGAATAGCTCAACAAGAATTACAAAGGAAACTAAAATAGAAATCTCCAAGAAAATATACTCTATCAGCTATAAATGTATTGTTTTGTAAATTTTTCGTTTTTTATAATCTCTTGTTTTGTATAAATTTTTTAATTCATATTCCTTTCTCACAAATTTAAATAACTTATTCCATATTATGCTGCCTCAGTTGAAGTCACAAGGAGAAAATCCATAATTGGTTTTATTTTACTATATAATACTTATGTACAAACTGATTAAATATAAACTGTCGATTTCCCAAAAATGAATGAATATAGAATAAAATATATTTCGCATATGGCGATAGACCTGGCTAAACTGAAAGAAGAAAATATAATGATGAAGGAAATGCTAAAAACGAAAATATCATTATAGGCTAGTTGCTTAAAAGAACAGAAATAATAACAGAACTTAAAAAAATCTTTTACAAAAATTTGCAAAAATTGTTCAAATTCTCTGTGTCCTAACTATCCTAAGGATGAGTTGTTTCAGAGAATTTGAACAATTCATCAAATTTAGAAGTTGACTTTCAAGATCTGTGAAAGTTCTATTCAAGTTCTGTTATTACATCACTATTGGCCAGTTGTTTCACAAAACTGAAATAATAACAAAACTTGAATAGAAACTTCACAGAACCTGAAAATCAACTTTTAAAGTTGATGAATTATTCAAATCCTCCAAAACAACCCATCATAATTGTAGTAAAAAAAAAAAAAAGTTTCATAAGCTAATAGGTAGATTATATTTTTTACAGTTAACCCATCAAGAAAATCCACATAAAATAAAGAAGAAAACAAGAAAGGCCTTCAGACAAAATTTTGCCGGTGTGATCTTAATTGATTATCTGGATGTTAGGGGAGGCAGGAGTGGATGAATTCAGTCAGGACTCTTCAAGGGTTATAGGGCTGGTAATGATGATGAAAATAATTTGTACTTTTTGTTACTTTTTGACGACGAAATATTATTTTTTACACATGTTGGTACACTTATATGGCCATGGAAAAATCATTTTCAGCAGGTAATAGCCCGCGTCTTCCTTGCCCCTAAACGAATAGCTAATTATTATTTTATCCGCATCGTTCAGAATTCCTTTATTTTTAGATGCTGTTATATATAGTAAAAGGGCTTACTTTACTTAAAGCAATAAACTGCTAACCTGAGAATTTACATCTCTCTGTTGAAAGCGACCATTTTAAAAGATGCTTCTTGACCTTTCCAAATCTGGTCTGAACAATATCCCACTAGAGTTTTTTCTCAATGGTATGGATTTGGCACTCTCTCATGTGAATTAATCCAAATTTCAAGACAATACCCTACAAATGCCCAGCCCTTTTATCGAGCCCTCAATCTGAAGTGTCTAGTGCTTTGCTGCTTTCCGTGTCTGTCCTGCTTTTCCCACTCCTTTTTCCCCTTTTAGGAGTTGAGTTGTATTCCCTTAGTCAGTTTATTCCATCTATTCTACCTTATATGGGCATGAATTAGGCGTCACCGTCCATCATTGATGTCTTCTCGATCCCACCATATAAGGCAATCCTTTTATTTGCACGTGCTCTAGGCATGCATTTTAAACTGTTTGGTGTGATGGATGTGTTGGCGTATCCCGGGGATGACTGTATTTTGGAAGATATAGGCAACTCATAAAAACACTAACAACAAAACTGCTCAAAATTGACAATATGTTCACAAAACTTTTCATGTCTTCTGTATGTTATTTTTTTACTTCAACAGCGTGGGTAGGCAATTTTAAGATATACATTAATTTTATTTTAATTTTTGGCTAACTTTGATGACCTACGTATCAGAGCGGTAAGAAAAGTAATTTAATGTTTTGTAAATTCATCTCGTTTAGAGTGAAATACATAATAAATATCACCCTGGCGAGAGCACAAAGTTATTCGGAATTTAAATTTTGGTATAAATCGGCAAATTTGTGGTTACCACCAGATCTGAACAGTCATATATAGTGGACATACCTGAGATGAATTAAAAGCGAAGATAGGTAACCGAGACAACGCGCGTTGTTTCACTGAACTGGGTCCAGTAGACAAACTGACGATTTATTGCGTATATTCATAAGCCTGTCAGTCAGAAAAGCTGCCACCGGCTGCTACACACACGTCGCTCTAGACTCTTTTTGTGAATAAAACGCCTTTCTATGCTTTTGAGATGTGCACAAATCATTCTCGAGCAAAAAAGAAATCTGATGGAGTTGTTTCCCTTCGCGCAAACTCAAAAAATAATATAATAAATAAAATTATTCACAATGATTTTCGAATAAAATAAAGTGAGACAGCGAACATAGAAACACATAAGAGAATGACTGACAACCTAGCGACAGTACGTTGTATTCTACTACTTTTCTCGCTCGTTCGATTGTCAATAATGAGGGTAAAAGCAGCCCACTGACGGGCGAGCATGTGCGCGGCGAGCAGTCTGAACATCACGTCGATTCAAACATGCTCGTCGCTCGCCTTTGACATCATATTTGCCGCGGACATGCTCGCCCATCAATGGGCTGCTTTGCTCGCAACTGATGACGCGAAGAGGCAAGAGAAACGATCTACGTTCATAATACTATAGCCGTTTCGTCCGTACACATATTCCTTGAATGGCTATATCTTTCTAATGTGTTCTGTTCATTTATCCATGAATGATGTTATTTGTAGCCATTTAATTTATTCACACATCTATTCACGTGCGTTCCGTTATTCGATTTCAATCTAGAAATAGGAACATATTTTTTGTTTGATTTTTATGAACATAACGCGTCTTTGTATTTATGTCAATGGGATATACTGAAAAAACGTTGCGTCGGATATTTGATATTTTGATTTAACATTTAGTATTATGAAGTTATTTAAATTTTAACTTAACATGCAGTATTATGAAGTTATTTTCGCTCTATAAACTAATAATACACACTTGTATCGTGTTAAATTAAAATTTTCTAAAATATTAAAAATAATTTATTGTTGAGTCGAAAACGAATACCCGTGTACTGGTGAGTAATTCATCCTTGAAATGGCGATATATGGCTTAGCAAGATGACTCATCGTGTGATGAGTCATCTTGCTAAGTGATAAACCTCAACAGATTCAGCATCGTAAAATGTGTGATATCAGATAAATATTCATTTTCTTGATTATTTAATAATTATTAAGGTACATCCATCTGCTGTCCGGTGCACAGATGTAATGCACAAGTTTGGTGAAGCAGCTAACTAGAAACAAATACATATCGGACAAAAAGCATTCAGTAACTTTGTGTTTTTGCCAGAACATAAGATCTGGCAAAATAATTGCTATCAATTTGTAAATAAACTTAAAAACCAAACACACACAAATTAAAAGAATGTTCTTGAATAAATACACATAAAGATATCATATTTTTAAATAAATACGTTTATGTTTGAAGCTATCTAAAATGATTGTTTTCTCAAGCAGTGATTTTAAAGTATTTTCAAAAGGGTCCATCTTTACACGTATCTTTTCCAACTTCATGTCAGACTCTCATCCTGTAACGTTGTGATTATTGAAAAAGCATAACCATTTAAAATTTTCAAAAATGTATCTGGGTTGAAGCTTTTATAGATTTAATTTCGCTGGCGTAACAGCGTAATCAAAGAAATGTCAACTTAAGTCCATTAATGTTAAAAAAAACATCGGAAAACATCGCATTCAATTGTATTAACTTTTCTTTATTTCTTCTTTAGAGTGAATGGGGGGGTGGGAATTAAATTTGAACTTTTTCAGCTCTATGTTTAACGTAAACAAACTAAGCTACACAAGCAAGGGCAAACAGGAAAACAGCCTACTTGAATAATTAATTAATTAAGTTCTTTGACTTTTCTTGCGAAAATCCTGCCCTGCAACAAAAAACAGTCCCTTTTAAAAACAAGAAAACAATTTAAATGCAAATAAAATTGTGAATATTTAGATTTAATTATTTTCTACGAAAAATGTTGAGAATTTAAACAGAATCGTTTTGTTTTAAATGGCATTAAATAACCGATACAAATAATAATATTTATTGTATTTGTTTTTGGTAGGTTTGTTCCCTAAAGTGCTGAAAATAAATGATTCGCTCATGAATATGCAACGTCCAGCTAAAATACCAATTTAACCAAGCTTCCAGTCTGTCTCCAAGAGTAAAATGGGAGATTCTAACAAATTTGCATGATTTAATATTTTCATTTTCACTATTTCTGATCGGGTTGGGAACTTCGCTTAATGAAATCAAATACAGATTAATTATTCAGTCGACAAACTATATTCATCCGAGGGTTAAGTTGTTTTGTTTTAAGACTGATTTGAATAAACTAGGTTTATTTGATCGATATGTTGTGCGTAAGGGTTTAGATTGTTTACTGTTATTCATCTATTTATCTTCAGAGTGAACCCTTGGGGTTACTATGGGTTATACATAAATTTAATTTCTTAGTATATAACATGGTGTTCCTAAAAAGTGATTGTCAAAGGATAAAATAATATCTCTATTAGTGAAATTTCTTCATTTCGCGATATAAATGGTTTCGTATAGCACTTCTTTAGATATCGTATATTCCAAGAGAACAATTGCAAATATAGAACAAACACTTAGAAAATGTCGTCTAATTCACGTATTCACTATAATTGGATGGTCGAAGATGATAAAAATTGAAGCTTTATAATCTCGAAACTGTGCTTTCTTTCAAAAAAATATTTGAAAGAAATAATAAAAATAAAATTAGCAAATAAAATATAAAAACAGGGCAGGAATGGTTGATTTCATTCCATATTTTCCAAAAAGTAACTGAAATGTGTACTTCTGCCAATAAAGGATTGAGACAGTGGTAAAGATCAGTTCGGTACAATACGTGATAAAAGTTTACATATTATATATCCCGCTTTATTTTAACTTCGTTGAGATGTCGGTTGATTTAAACGCGATTTAATTCTCAACCAGTGCAATAGTTTACACCAGACACTTAAAATTATTTACCAAGGAATCTTTGACAATCAATCTGTATCAAATAAGAATGTAACACAACATTAAATAGCACACAACCTGTAGAAACAGCCAGAATTTTAATCTCTGTTAATTAAGAAAAGCATTGGGGTACTCAAGAATGCTACCATATGCTCAGCGACACATAATTTATAGCTGGTAATCTTGTGCTTAAGACCAATGAATGAACTATAAATTTCCACACATGTATTTGCTTTGAAAGTAAGCATTCATTTCATTGTCTTTCTCCCGACATTTCACAGTGTTTAATCCTTGAATAATGAAGTAAACTTCCCTCTGTGTATAGTCGTTAACATGTCTGAACCGCAAGTTCTAATTGAATGCTTAGTCTTTGAAACCTACAAACAACATATCTTATCAAAAGCGTGCGACGTTTGTTAAGTTACTTTGGTTTCCTTCTACCAAATCTCTTTCGCTGTTAGCCAAGTTGAGACAATTCTCGAAGCTTTCTGTTCGTTCTCAATACATAGGTCTATTGTCATTGGAAGCGTATGTTTCTATTCTTAACTGTTCCATTTTCCATCAACTCCTTTCTTCTCCCCTAACTAACTTACTCCTCTATAAGCCTTACAAGATTTTACCCCTAGACAGGTCTAAAGAATCTTCGGTTAAGGGATGCCAAAGTAAGTTGTAATAGGCCGGAAGACGGCGGGGAAATAAGAAATACACAATTTATTGTTGCGTCTATCGCAAGCGTATAGTAACTCCAACTTATTAAATGTAAAAGTATTTCAACTTTGGTATAATATTGCTAGTTTAAGAAATTAAGCACACATCATGAAACACGAATTCTTTTTATCAAAGGTGATTTATTCAATGAACATAATTTTAACAAGTTTAAAAAAGATGTATTGATTGATATGTACATATATTTTAGACATTATTTTCTATTACATCCTGCAAAAAAACTAAAATGATACCATATCTACATCACGTATTTTCATTTGTAATTTTAATTTAGATATTAGGCTGTGGACCAAACAAGTAGGTTATTTTTATTATTAACTAGTTACGTAGTTAAACTTTGGGTGTGGCTTTGACGAAGGTCGTCAAAACGCTGCAACAGAACGGGAGCATAAATTTTTAACTTCAATAAATAGGTATATTGTACTATAAATATATTATAAATATTCTTATGTCAGGTAATGCAAACCTATTATTCATTTAACTATTATTACACTAGAAGATATTTCTTTTAATTATGTAGTTTCTCATTGCACTTCTATTAAAAACTGTATCACTTGCATTAGTATTTTTGTGTATACATTACTTGTTCTTTAATTTATTACTTATATTCTACTGTATACGATTGTATACTTATAATCCGATGTATCATTTTATTGTAAAAGCCATTTTATGGTGTTTAAATAAATAAAGCTTCAAATATAGGTCAAGTACTTAATACACAGCTTGTAGGCTTTGTGGATATAAATGTTAAGTCAAGTTACTATAAAGTATAACCCAATCGGGTCAAATAAACTAATCCATAGCTAGCACGCTTCTTGGATATAAATGTTAGGTCATGTAACTAATCCATATCTCACAGACATCGTGAATAGAAATGTTAGCTCAAATAACTAATCAAGCACCCTTCGTGGATATAAATGACGCGCATAACTCAATAAGGTCAAGTAATTAATCCATTGCTCGCAGACTTTTTGGATAGAAATGACTAATGTTAGGTGAAATAACTAATCTAGCATTCTTTGTGGGTAGAAATGACGCGTATAACCCAATAGTGTCAAGTAACTAATCCATAGCTTGCAGGCTCGTGGATGGAAATGACGCGTATAACCCAATAAGGTCAAGTAACTAATCCATAGCTTGCAGGCTCGTGTATGGAAATGACGCGTATAACCCAATATGGTCAAGTAACTAATCCATAGCTTGCAGGCTCGTGGATAGAAATGACGCGTATAACCCAATAAGGTCAAGTAACTAATCTATAGCTTGCAGGCTCGTGGATGGAAATGACGCGTATAACCCAATAAGGTCAAGTAACTAATCCATAGCTTGCAGGCTCGTGGATGGAAATGACGCGTATAACCCAATAAGGTCAAGTAACTAATCCATAGCTTGCAGGCTCGTGGATGGAAATGACGCGTATAACCCAATAAGGTCAAGTAACTAATCCATAGCTTGCAGGCTCGTGGATAGAAATGACGCGTATAACCCAATAAGGTCAAGTAACTAATCCATAGCTTGCAGGCTCGTGGATGGAAATGACGCGTATAACCCAATAAGGTCAAGTAACTAATCCATAGCTTGCAGGCTCGTGGATGGAAATGACGCGTATAACCCAATAAGGTCAAGTAACTAATCCATAGCTCGCAAGTTTCGTGGATAGAAATGATGCGTATAATCCAATAAGGTTTTCTCCCATTATTTTTTTATGAAAATATATTAAATATATATATATATATATATATATATATATATATATATATATATATATATATATATACTAAATAACTTCAGTACAGTTAGTATTTTTTTTATTAAAATTGACTAGGTAATGAGCTTTAGCACGTAGTACAATTAATAATTCGAATAAAATTTCTGCAGTACCTACCGCCGCGCATGTCCCGAGACGTCACACGCTTTTTGGTCGGCCGCAAATATCGACGTTTTGATAGCATCTATATTCGGTACTATTATTTTTTTTTCAAAAAATCCTAAAAGATCTGTTTTCAGCATACTCCAATGAGATACTCAAATTTCGCCGTCGAATAAACCTTATTACGAAAAATGGATGACAAATAATAATTATCATGCTATTTGTAGAAATGAGTGGATGTCGTTGATTTAATGAAGTCAATTGAAATGAATACAGTTTCGTAACTGTAACACACAGAAGACTCTGAGGAAAATAATTTCTCTTTGGACCTATGTCTTGTTTGGGGATGCTGTGTGGAGAATCTTTTTGAGGAAAAGAAGGAGAAGTTGTGTGAAGGAAAAAAAGTATGATGTGTGGATAGAGATCAGGGATTAGCGTGTTAGAAATGACGGAGTACAATTCCGTCTCTCCCAGGGTCTTCGGTTCAAGGCGATGGATCGAAAGAGTCTGGGGAGTTCAAAGACAACCTCATCAATTCTGGCCCGCCAGAATTGATGAGGTTGTCAATGGAAGGCAAGAACTTGCAAAACCCCACCCCATGAACCCATTCACCCCTGTAAAGTCACCAAACGTAGCATGCTACTTAGGGTGGCCCATGGCAGAGGTGTTGGTTATCAATTAAAGCGAAGCTTAATGCTAAATCACTATTTTGATTAATTTTTAAAACAAATTGGTGTACATTATGAATACCAAAAAATATGCTTGAGATAAATTGAAGGTTTTCCTATCGTTTTTCTTGATTAGAATACAAATAAAAAAATAAATTACTCAATAAAAAATATAAATGCAACTACCAAAATATATATTTTTTAAAAGAAATGTATGAACGCGTAAAGGCAACAACTTTTAAAAAATACAATATTATTGCTAAGATTATCTATGACAGTTTCCCTTGATTAAATTTTTGCTTTCTTATAAAATTATTTAAAATATATATAAAAACCACTTTAGTGCTAGAAATCGAACGTTTCTAGACTCCATTTGTCAAGCGATTTTAATGCCTATTACCCACAATTGTGACAATACAAGGCATACCAAGAATACGTACATTTTTGGCATGTAGCTTCGTCTTAATGGTTCCCGCTGCGGCTATAAAAACATGTTGGCGAGTTCGGTGTCGTTTTTGTGAAAAATCACTTCAAGAGAGTATTCGACACTGATTGAACATATTATTTATAATATGTTATTCAGCAACTGATAAATCTATACAGTAAAAAGAAATCTTTTAAAAATGATAAATACAGAGTCTTTGAACTAATCGTTAAACAAAAACGTAAATGCACTTCGGTGATCGGTGAAATCATTTTGACTGTTTGCAAATAGCTATAGTGCAAAATTTGCTACCCGGCTTTGAAACAATAGAAAACTTTGAACACTATGGCTTTTTGCCTTACATTTTTTAATTATTTACTTAGAATAAATGGCACAAGTGCAATTTACACACATAAAAGTTATTTACGGTAATGATACAATATGGAAAGAAAGGAAAGATTATGATATTATATAAGTAAACATGAAATTACTAAAACATTAGTACGAAGTTATTAAATGAAATAAAGAAGAAACAAAAAAAACACCCGTTATAGAGTGATATCATTAATATATGCATTGTTACAACTACACAAGTCACCTGGTAATTAAGGAATAAACATACCACTTAGCAGAAATTACAAGGAAACATATCATAGGTACACAACATGAAGTATCTTATTCCTGTATATTGTTTCATCTCTGTAAATTATGTACTGTTTGTTTCAATAATATAAAATAAAATAAAAAAATAAAAATTGCTCAAATGTTTAATCAGTACAGATTTATATTCCGATAGAGGTATATTAAAACATCAGCTAACATTGAATTATTTTTACACATGAATGTATATTTCAAGGCTTCATAATTCATAATAAACACTAATTTTATTGCCATATTCATTTTTTGAGAATTGCTTTATTTTGCATTTAGTGCTAACAAATCAACAGATTTCATGATCGTTTCGATATTTTGAAATTAGAAAATTAATACAAATTTGAACAACAAATAGAATCGAATATACAATTACTAGTCAAATACCATTTTTTTGTCGATCATATTATAGCAAATGCACCACTACCTTTTTTATTGTTCTTTAAAGTATTATCCCGTTAAACAACAATTAAGAGGTTTATAGGATGTACTTGTTCAATTAAAATTAAAATATGTAAACGTTATATTATAACTAATTATAAACTAACTAACTAACCATCACGCCGTTTCCCCGCAGGGGTAGGCAAAGAGAACCGACCGCCAAACAACTCGGTCTTGGCACACACTTCTTGCCTCATTCACATTCATACATCGTCTCATACATACTCTTCTATTGTTCTGACTCTTGACATGGCCCGTCTCAAGTATCTGATTCACTTGGTCGTGCCATGTCTTCCTCGGGCGTTCCCGACTTCTGTTACCATTCGCATTTGCGTCATATATTCTTGTTACACTCCGTTCTTCGTTCATTCGCTCTACATGCCCAAACCATCTAAGCGTCCCTTTCTTGATCTTACTCATTAAGCTTACATCACCCTTGCACTCTTTCCGGATTTCCACATTCCTTACACGATCATACCATCATACCATCTTACCACACATGCGCCTCATGGATCTTATTTCAACAGCATTCAATCTACTTTCATCCTTTCTTTTCCAGTTTCATGCCTCACTTCCATACATCAGGGTAGGTATCAGCACTCCATTGTGGACTGCTAACTTCGCTTCTTTGGACAATTTTTTGTTAGCGCCAACTGCGTTCAGTCCTCCATTAATGGAGTTACCTGCATTTACTCTTCTTTCAATATCTCTGTCAGCCTTCCCATCTCTCGTTAACATGCTTCCTAAATACACAAATTCATCCACCTGCTCCAAGTATTCCTCATTCACAGCTATATTGCACACTGTTTTCGTACTCTCTCTTACAAACACCATTACTTTAGACTTACTTACATTCATCATTAACTCATTCTTCACGCATACTTCGTTCATCCTAGACACGAGATATTGCAGATCATCCATACTATTAGCAATCAGCATACAACAGGCAACATACTTTCAGATTACTCAAATTCGCGCCCAATCCCACCTCTTTCAATTCTTGCATACAATTACCGTAAAGATTGAATGAACTAATTATAAGTTACATCAATAAAGTATTCAGATTATTATTATTGGCACACATAGTCTAAAATAACGCTAAATCTACGTGCTAATAAATAACAAATATTGATTAATAGTGATGATTAGTGAAAAGTATATATACTTATCACCCATGTTTCCAGCATATATCTGAATCTATTAGAGAATTTACTATTTTTATGTTACTTGGCAACTTGTTGAATATATTAAATCTGATTGTAAATTATGCAACGAATAGATTTTCAAGGTAAAAATTGAATAAACATAAATCTATCTAAATGGTACCCAAAACAAACACTGGTCCAATTTATTAACGACTAAAAGACAGAGTTTTGAAAATCCATGAGCTTTTAACAAAGTTCCACTACTAGTTCCAGTTTCACAGAGTGGAGGCTAACAAGAGATAGAACTTAGAATAGTTCCGCGATCTTTTCCCCAGACATTCCACCAACTGAGAACATTCGCTCCATTTAACATTGCAGATTGTCGATTTTACATAATGCACTTTCCAGCTTTCTGGAAATCGGCTTTTATTAAATTTACAGTGGAACGCAGTAGGTTAAATGAAAATGAACTTTTTAGAGTTATAAATCAAACGAAAGCTTATGTGTTCAAAGCTGACAAATAATAGATAAATTCAAGTAAAAAAATCTACTTTAATAGAAATATTCTATAATTTATGCATCGACAAAACTTATCATTTACAGATAGATTGGAACCATAATAAGTTTAATTCGTTTCATAATCTTACTTATCATGTGAAACACTCGTTAAGAGAAAAAAATTTTTCCAAATAAATCAATGTAAAATACTAGCGTTCCATGCCAAAAAATACTGATTTATTTTTTTATTTTTAACGTTAATTCAAATTAAATTACATACTTTTGAATTGTTAAGGAGCGCAACGAACTGTAATGCGATTTCGATTTGGAAAAAAAACAATAAAAACATCGAAATAAGTAGTCAATTATTTATGAATTTATAACAAATAATTGATTATTTTTCAAAAGAAAGCAGTCCAGAGACATTTGTTTTTGCTGACTCATCAAAATTTGGTAAAAATGGGACACAGCATTAGAACGCATAGTCACCTCCTTATTAGGATAGTGTTTCTCAATGTACAATTCAATAGTTTCCCATTATTTCAGAACTTCTTTTATTGCGCCAGAAGATTGTTACTATGCTATTTTCTCCTCATCCATTAAACAACTCTCCTCCATTACTTTTTCTTAAACTCAACTCCATAAGCTCTTCAGTGGTCAGTTGTTGACTGTGCTCTTCCACAAGCTCATCAATATCATTGTTATCTACCTTCAGCACCATGATATTGGACAAAGACACAATATCGTTCACAGTAGACTCCACGAGTACTGTTTCAAACCCCTCAAAATCACGTTTGACAACACGCTCTTTGGCCAAAACTTCTTCCAAGTAGAAGTGAAGGTCCTTTTGGTAACCCCTTCCTACGCCTTGTCAATCATCTTGAGGCAAGTAACGATGTAAAAGTGATCTTTCCAAATCTCTCTGAGAGTGAGACTTGTCCCTGCAGTCACCTCAAAACAAAGAGAGTTTCTTAAATTTAGAAACAACTTGCTGGTTCATGGTGTTGCTTCTATCTTCTTAATTTTATCCTTGTTCTTGAGGATAGTGCAATTCGTTTATGAAAACTGATTGAATGTGCATGCTAGATCAGCCACGCTCATACCTTGTTCTCGATTTTCAATGATTTTACGTTTTATTTCTACAGTTACTTTTATTCTTTTATGACTTTCTTCTTTTGGTCTTTTCTTCAGGGACATTTTTGAAATGATTATTAAAATTTACACAAAAAAATTACAAACAATGTCTGCTCACACGTTAAGAAAAATGTGTGATCACATGCGACACTAACGTGCTAGCGGAACGAGTGCTAACCAGAGACTGACGCACTGGCGCGGAAGTTCCGGCTCACAAGTGAGTGACGTGAAGATGGGACTGGGACCCTTTCTGCGTCACTCGTTATGTCGCTCGTTACGGGAACATTTTTTCATCAGCTGTTTTGCTCTTTATGCGAATTACTCGCTATAGGAGGTGCTCGTTATGAAAGGTTCCACTGTACGAATACATTCATTAAGAGTTGTAAAATTAATGCTGTACTTATGTTTGTTAAAATCATAAAAAATAATTTTTTTTCGTATTCCTTGTTCACTAAGGTGATATGGGACCAAAATTTCAAAGAAGATTTTGGTCTTTCAGCGTGTAATAGCAAAGGAATATTTTGACTTACTTCTGTCAATGAACTTGAAATATCCAAGAAAGCCGGTTGCGTTGGCAGCTCTCCCGGGGGCCGAGTGAAACTCCAACACGAAGGCACGCGTGGAGGAGTAGAGCGCCGGGGGTGTGGCGGAGCGACCCCCGCACAGCACTCCCGCCCCCTCGCTGTACTCGCTCACCTCCCCCCGCTCCACGTGCGGGAACAGCTTCAGGTAGTCGCCCCTCGTGCAGCTGGAAGAACATACATCAGAGATCAGAGGATGTCCAACGAGTCAGGGAACTCCAGAAGGAAGGGACAAAGGAGTAAGGAGAAAGAAGGGGGTGGCGGAGCAAGCCCGCCCCCTCGCTCTATTAGCTCACCTCCCCCCGCTCCACGTAGGAGATAAGGTTGATCACCACTATTAAAATAATAACCCTTATTACACATGTGGGAAATCTATAATTTTGCATGATAAATAGAGAAGTGACTGTTATAAGTTGTCATTCTTCATCCAACAGAACTCGGGAAAAGTAATACATTGTTTAATTGACTACATTCCTATTGGTCCTATTGAGTTCCTTCCTCCATTACCCTACCTAAACAACTCTGGGATCAAGGTGTTCATGTATGCCTGTGTTACAGTCAGAAGATATCATATGTCTCGACGCCATCTAGTATTTATTAGAAATTTAGCACTAACAAAGCCTTTCCTACAAAAATAAAGTTGGTTGTTTACAGGTGGAAAAAATATAATAAACAGTAATTATTGATTGAGGTACTAGTACATATTGAATCATTTGGCAGGTTGGAAATAAGCCGACAAAGCTCAGTGTTACAGAGCACCTGACTGGACATCAGAAGGCACGAGTTCAATTACCGTTGGCGGCATTTATTTTTACTCAGGAGATATTTTCAATTTGTATTAATATTTCAGGCGATTAATTATTGCTTATAATTATTTGTTATCATTTATACTATGAATAAAACCTGGTCTTATAAACATTAGTTTATCATTAAAAAATACCGAATATTGTATGTAACTATACCAAAATAAGATAACGTAAAATAATCTCTTTTGTTAGTCTTTAAAATAATCTAGTTGTTACTTGTTTTTTAAGTCTAATATTATAAGAAGATAAAAATAATAGAATCGAACTATTCTCAGCGGAAGGCATGAAACAAACCCAGTTTACTTTGTTGCCTAACTTCCTCCATTAACAGTATCCATTATATAAACAAGCAACGAAGAAAAGCACCTTAGCAAGGAACACAACCCAACTTACGATCTGCGGAATCTTCGGAGCAGAGCTTACAGATGGTGCCTTCTTCCGATGGCGCCTGCGTGTAGATTTTATCATGCATGCTAAATATTACTTAGTTCTATTCTACTGTTCTTAGAATGTTGGTTTGTTGTACATTACAGTGTTTAGTGCTTGCTGCCTGTAATTTAAGTATAATTGATTTGTCGTATAATTTAATAATACTAAATGCATAATAATTACAATACTATAATCAATGATAAAATATTACGATTTTTGAGGTTGTACTTATTTAAAAAATCAATAGATGTCACATATCAAAATGAACAATGGAGATATTTATCCAAGACACTATCTAGATTGCAATTAAATTCGGATAAAATCTTTTTCTACCCAATTTTGTCAAAAATGATTTATGTACTGAAATGTACCAAAGAGAGCGTATATTATTTTTGGGTTCAAATATTGCATATCCTTAACCTAACATCCTAAAGATATTGAAATATATTGTATATCATACAGGCAGTGGTTTTATGAGCATATATATATTAATTAAATCTTTTTAAAAATCATATTTATTTGTTTATTTGAAGCAGATACTTTGTGATGTGACTAAGTTATCGTTTAATTTAAATAATAGTATTTATATTAATGCTAAACGAAAGTCAATACTAACATATTGAATTTACATGAAATATACATATACAATCAAATGGAACTTTGGATGGAAGTTCTAAGAATATTATGATTTATGGAGATATAATATTTTACTCTAAGCCATCGTTAGGAGATTTTTTTTTAAATATTCATCATTTTCATTTCCAATTCTGGGAAATGCCACAGCAGGCGCAGAACAGACTGCGGATGTGAAGCGCCCTTGACGCCTCTTGTCGGCCGTTGAAGAGAGCAGTGTGAGCACACGCTTTAGGCGTTTGGGCGTTTGTAAAGAGTTTTGTTACACCGTGAAAGTGGTTGGTTCTAAAAAAGTCAGGCTTTTTAATTCTTCGTAATAAACTGAATATTTTGTTTTACATCTTTAAAGATCAACTTCATCAGTATGTTTTTCCTTTCACGGTATCTACCTAGTTTGTTTGTTCAGATGATAGAACGAATAAAAAATTCCGTTTGGACTAATATTGGAAACTTTATTCCGTTTGTACTAATATAAGTATTTTATTCCGTTTGATTAATATTGGTAACTTTATTCCGTTCGGATTAATATTGGTAACTTTATTCCAATTTGACTAGTATTAATAACTTTATTCCGCTTGTACAAATATTGGTAACTATATTCCGTTTAGACTAATATTGGTAACTTTATTCCGTTTGGATTAAAATTGTTAACTTTATTTAATTTGGACTAATATTGGTAACTTTATTCCATTTTGACTAATATTGGTAACTTTCTTCCGTTTGGACTAATATTGGTAACTTTACTAATTTTTTTAATTTTTTTTTTTTTAAATTTTTTTAAAGAAAGACAAACATTCCCGGGTCACGAATAACCCAACAATGTTTGAAAATCTCCTACTACCACCACAGAAAGCCGAAAATGTTGCTTGTGTTGTGATGGAGGACTTAGCCAGCCGAGGAATCGAACACGCGACGCTCGGGTGAGACCCAAGCGCTATGCCCACTAAACCACTGACCAGTCATAAATATACTTCATAAATCTCTTATTCTCATTTAACTTAATTGAAACTTAATTGTCTATTGTTTTTGTTTATGTTGTTTTACATACCGCATTCTTACACATTATTGGTTTACACCGTCATCGAACGTTAAGTATTTATTTTTAGTTATTAATTTGTAATTTTTTAGAATGACCCTCTGTCATATAGGTACAATAAATTAAATAAAAAATATTTTCTTTTTCCAAATATACCTATTAATAAAAAAAACTTTTTTAAATAACTGAATTTCCCGCAGAATATATCCATATCGAATAATATTAACCAACCACACACAGGAAACAAAAAAAGTTTATATTTTGATACATTATTTTACCTTCCAATGCTCATCAAAATAGCTTCAATCATTAAAGCCTCGTAATTCTACCAGCAAAGTCTCCTCGTGGTAGCCTGATCGAGTTCCGGTTCCGTGTATCAGCTGATGAATGGCTGTGGAATGTTTGTTAATTCCACTACTAAAGCGGATGCGGATGTGGCATGTCCGCCATTGTAAGGATTAGTACTACACTACTTGTCGATCGGATATCCGATATTTGAGATATTGAATGGATTTGAGGTATTCTCAAACTGATTTCAGAGTACCTAGTTAGAAATCAGATTTTAGAAATAGATACTGCTCTACTAGGAAGTAGAAATGAAATATCTATTCATGAGTTGTATACTAACTGCTTAATCCAATTTGGTAATATCAGTTCTAAGATTGTGAAGATAAACAAATACTTAAAAGCTGAGTGAAACAATTATTTTCAACTTGGTAATATTTTTAATAATATTTTGAGCAAAATATGAGTTACTACTTAGAAAATCATTCCGATAGTGAAGACTAACTTAGTAAAATTTTTCTCAAAGATAAATAATTTTTGTGTAGAGATTCGTCGATGTTAAGTTGTCTTACTATATGTACATTGTAGAGCCTTAAGGCTTTTGCCACGATTAGGATTCAAGCTCCAAGATCATACCACAACTGAGCAACTATTTCAATTTATTGAGTTATCTCAGTAACGTAAGGTCGTGGTATTCTAGAAGGGAGGAAAAGCTGCAAATGCAGCCTCTGGAAAACTTCGTCAAAGCGCTGAAACAGCGCGGGGACCGAAAACTAAGTATCGGAAGTTGAATGTATGTGGTTTTCTAATAAGGACAAGTGTAATTCATAGATTTATACTTACAGGAATTTTTAAATAAGTTTTTATGCATTTAACCAAACATTATTGAAGAAGTAAACTTTGTTAAAGAAATTATAAAATGTAACACATCCAAAAGAATAATTAAAACTAACATTACTATTTTTATTGAGATATGCTACTATAGCCTTCTTGTAACTTAATTCCGTGCAGTTGAATAGTTAGCACATGTACCATTGCTGATAAAGTATTGCCAATTGCATGCAATCTAGGTACAAGCGAGTGTCTAAATGACTCATTCCTGGCATTGCTGTTGCAATTAAAAATAATTTTCCATCGAGTATTTCTTGTTGGTTTGTGGCTTAGGCTTAGATGAATATACGGAAGGTTATTAGGCCAAGAAAATCAGGCGTGTCCATAATAACATAAACAATTTATAAAAAAAAATTAAAGAAACTGTTATTAAAAAGAGAGATCAACTGTCCAGGGGAAAAACTGTGAGGGGGATCAACTGTTCCGGAATCAACTGTCAGCGGGCCATTTTTCTTTAATACCACTTTTGCTCAAAATGTTTCTGCTTAATCTGAGCATCTTAAATATGAGGCATACATTTATTCAGATAAATGTGTAAGTGACAAAATAAATAAGCGTACATAAAACATTTTAATCCTCCGACAATATTATTGTTCCGTCGACAGGAATATATGGAAAACTATACTCTCCACACAGCACAGTGCGATGATTTGTATGTTTGTTTGTAATTCTCAGCTTTGCCATGATGAAATATTTCTTGGTTTTGTTGCTGGAATATGTACCTACCGTGAACATTGTATATCTTTATGTTATTCACTCAAGGCAATTAAATTAAAGTGATAGAAAACACGACAAGATTAATCACATTTGTAACCACTCTCACAGGGGACGCTATGAAAAGAAAAAAATGCCATCTATATTTTAGCCAATATTTACAGAAGTCATCTTATGTATCTTCCATTTATATTCCATTCCATTCCATTTGTATATAGATATGCTATTATCTATGTATTATGTTACACTTATATACATACATTGTCAATTTCCTCTGTAAAAGCCCGATAGGTCGTTAATGAATAATAATAATTTAAAAGTAATATTTTGGTTTTCTTGAATGAATGTATACATAAATTAATGAATGAATGAAATGGAATCTTCGAAGTAGAAAATAACCCACCTCTCGACATCTGATCGAGCTGGAACTCGGTAGATAGACTCGTTGTCGATGACAACGCATTCTACCAAATTCTTCACCCATGCATTTCTTTGAAATTGGATGACATTATACATATTTACAGCAGTTAGTAAACGAAATAAATCTTGGTGCCAAACTATTAAGATTTGGCTTAAGTGATAGTGCAGTTCACTAATTTTATTCTGTCTTTTGGGCGGAAGATTCAATCCTCAGTCAATTCAAACAAAAAAATGTATTTTAAAACTAATGTATTAATTAAAATAAATGTTTTATATTAAAAAAAAGCTTTGTTTTTTATTTGTTGATTTTTTCTCAATTAAAATCTCCCATTTAAATCTTTGAGACACACGACCGAAGTCTTCATTTTTTGTTACTGTTCAAGTGTAAAGTAAATGGACCCAGTCTGGTATACAGCGTAATAATTTTAAATAAAAAAAATAATATTTAAAAAATATATATTATTGAAGAAGAAGATAACAGTAATAAATCTATACGTAACATGAAAGAAAACAAGAAACGAATAAATAGAATTTCTGTCTTCCCGGGACAACGACTAATTACAAAGTTCGAAAGAATTTGTATGTAACCTAGATTGTGTCTCGTATAAACTTAACAGATTTTTATTTGTATGGGATATTAACTACGCACTTTTTTTAAACGTTTAAATGAATTTTTTGATTTTTATTAAAATAATAACTTTCCTTTTTAATAAATTTTGAAGGTTATAATACCCATTAATGTTATATGTCAAGAGGAATATAATACATATAAGTCTAAATATATATGAAACGGAACAAAAAACATTAAAAAAATGTAACGGTCTCAACTGGGAATCGAACTCGAACTGGGGATTTCTGTCTTACCAGGACAATGCCTCTAACCACTCATCCATTGGTACCTAATTTTTTTATGTAATTTTTGTCAATCTCATATTTCAAATACAGAAATAAAAATATTACACTCAACCATTTTTTTGGCTAATTTGAATGATTACAAAGTTATAAAAAATTGGTTTGCCAGCTAGATAGTGTCCCGGAAAAACATAACTCAACGAATAATGATACACATTTCTAAAAGTCTAAATGAATACCCATACAATTTTTTTTATTGGAATTTATTTTAAAACAGTCGTCACGGTAAGATAGAGATTTGATATTCGATTCCAAGTTGAGATCTTTATTTTTCTGTTTCATGTTTCGATAAAACATCGATTTTTATCTAAAATTTTATTATTTATTTATTTTTTCCAGTGCTTGGTGCAATAAAAATTTCAGGCATACTTTCTATTTATAGTAAATATGTTGTTGGAGTGAATTGTCACTTTTAGCTCCTGTAATCTTTCGCACCCTCTTTAGCACCTACTTTATCTTTTAACGGTAACACCGCCACTTGTATTCCGGAAGTAATAATTTTTAACGATTGCCATACCGAATTGGGTTTCCGACAAATGAGCTTAATTTTCTCCCCGGAAGTCGGAAGTGTCGCGGAGGCTGTGGTGCGGAATTCACATCCGTTTCCGGAATGATTTCACTCTTTTAACCAACCTGCT
This sequence comes from Hesperophylax consimilis, assembly GCF_061612785.1. Lineage (NCBI taxonomy): Eukaryota > Metazoa > Arthropoda > Insecta > Trichoptera > Limnephilidae > Hesperophylax > Hesperophylax consimilis. The sequence goes on along the minus strand of NC_142849.1, from coordinate 23,323,346 downwards.
GTTAATTTTGAAAGCTTAGTTTCGAATTCAGCAATATGTGTAAAATATATCGCTAATTAGGTACTCTCCTCTCCTCCTCAAAATGGGGAATTACTCAATGAGTAATTCCTAATTAGGTTATAAATCATAAAAATACTTAATTTTTTGTAAACCCGTAATCCGAACAAATTTTTTGTTTAATATTTCCTGTATATTGCGCAATTGATTAAAATATTATGTCTAGGTACTTCTAAAATGGACAATTAAACTATTTGCGTTCGAAATTCCACAGTAGTCCGTGAAAGCAGGCTGTTTAAATCTGCCACCCATTCAATTGCAGTCGTATCCAAACGGTTAAGATGACATCTAGTAGAGTGATAAGATTACAGAGAATATTAAACTATCCAAAATTCACAACATTGGACTATTCCAACTTCGTAATATAAACGTCTATACGTTTATATGCAATGTCACGAAGCAGATCTCTCAAACGCATTTTAAAAACCCCGCGAAACTAAATTCAACGCAGAACTAAGCGGTGTAGAACGACGCGCATCCTACTGCGCAGCAACGCCAAAACCCCAACAGTTTTAGTGGCCGCCCGCCATCACATTCCAACTCTAGCCTTGGTCTCGACAACACGTGCGGTTTACAACTCCAAAACCGGTCTCGGACGCTGAGCGCCGGACCCAGGTCTAGCACGCGCCTGTTTTGCGCGTGTAGACGATCACAACCTTGGTTACCACTGCACAATGACTGAAAATAATACCTAGCAACTCCTGCATCCCCCGAGACAACTCATGTAAGCATATACAAAACCTTTGCCCTATTATGTGCCTTATTTTAATGTCTGTTAAACACGTCTGCCAGACAGAGCAAATATGAGAAAGAGATTTTTCGATTCAATCAGCCAGGAATAATCTAGGATGTAAATTGTGTCCCCTTTTTGTGCTATTCTATGTACCTGTTGACGGTAAATACACTCATTTATCTTTCCCATAGGTGTTTCATTTGACGAGGGAAGTGGAGTCTAGATTGTTGAGTGTTCCCCGTGTAAAGGCATTCTTGCCTACCCAAACCTGAGCTAAATAATTAGAGTCCCATGATTCTACCCACTGTTTCAGACACCCACAATATTAGAGCCCGCAAACCCCAGTTCGTAACACTGGCGCCCCGTTCGTAACACTGGCCCCCCATGCCAGTTTGTAACGCATACGCAGTAGTCCCAGAGTCGAAAAATTCCGAGTGGAGATAGTCAGAATAGTTCCAGTCAATGAATACAGTATCATATGTCTTTTTGATTTTCATACAAGACGTGTGAGAAGAAAGATTTTTTGTGTAATCATTTAAGGAGGATCATCGATGACGTCACGAACGTCCTCCCTCTGGAGGGAATACGATACAAAGACTTATGCATAACTTCAAAGTTCGAGATCAATAATTATGGATAAGTTTATCCAATATCCCCTGGTCGACTTCCATTTTCAATTTTCAGAAGTGACGATTTCAGGAGCCGGAAGTGTCGTCCTAGTGCCAACCATGTCCGGAATTTGTTTCCGGTTTCCGGCAAACATTGTTTACCCATCCGGTTACGTGACACGGGGCTGATTATGCAAACACAGAATTAGATGGTGGCGGGAGATTTATGCGGCCATTATGTTTATTTTAAGCGGACATGAATATTAAATTAATAAACGTCTAGTAGGCCCCATAGGACGTCATGGATACATAATAATAGTCGAAGGCTCGAGATTTAATGAAATATTGTTATCAAAACTCATTTTGATAAATACTTGTATTTTCCAGTGCACAGGCTTGTCCTAGTGAGGTTAAAAATTGTAACGTAAAATAAGATACAATGTAAAGAAACAATAAATAAATAAATAAAAATAAATGTTTAATATTCTTTTGGTTTATTTTACTCCGCAGAAAAAATATATAGATTATAATTGAGTATTTTCTATAAGTCCAAAATTGAGATATAAGATCGACAAAAAATTGGAAAAATAATCAAGTCTGATTTTTACGAAACCTAACTTTTTAATGTAATTTAAATTTCGTTAAAGTTGGCGATTTTCTTGCCGCAAAATATGTCGATATTAGAGATTTTGTTAAGGAGCTTTAATAGGTACCTACTCTACCTGCTCTCGAATACGAATTCGGAGGTCGTTTTTTTAAGTCCCGACGTGCGCAATCACATTTTATTTGATTATTTTGTGTTTTGTAGTATGTTTACGGCACTTTTCAGAGTTTCTGCTTTCAATTTCAATTCTGTGTGATGAAAGACCACCATTTCGAATTGAAACATTGCTTGAATTGGCTGAAGCTGTATTTGGTGATCAGATCTGACTAGCAAGGTAGGTAGTTACCCACTTTTTTTCCTCATATCCTTCTTCACTAACTTAACCTTCCAATATACCGCCAATTAGAGATGCCTTAGTATCACCGGCTCGAGTAGTTCAGACTCTTGTGCGATATTCACCGTTAAAAAAATGTATTATACACACTTGATCGTGTCATGTCTATAATAAGGGTGATTTGTGTTGTTAAAATAATTAACAGATTCCATAAAGATTAAAAGTCTGCCAGGAGGTGTCGATATTTTAACTCACCCTTTGATTAAGAAAGAAAATTAAGTCACAGCTTTGAAATTAATTTCATCTTCAAGCCGATATTGAAAACCCGAAACTTTGTACTTATCGCTGATAAAAGTGCCTTGTGTTGAAGATAAGTTTGGGATGTTGAGTTGGCTGGGATTTATCCCGCTGGCGTCCTGATGCCTTGAAGCTTAAATTCTTTCATCCTAAGTGTTAAATTCCAATGGTTTGGGTTGGAAGTAATGCCGAGATTGAGCAGAGCTAGTGACTGAAAGAATGAATTTGTCAAAGTTTTAAAGGATGAAAAAGTTTTTGAAGTCAATTGAATTATTGTTTAGTGCTTTCTTGTTTTTTTTAAAGTTTAAAGTCTGGTACGGCTAGGGTGCCTACAAAAAAAAATTGTTTGAATTTTGTTAGAAAGATAAAACCAAAAGACAATTGATATTTGATAAATGTATGTGTTTTAAGTAGTTATTAATCTTTAACATTATTTCGGGTGGCGGAACAGCTATCACACGCACAAACAAAAAATTCAATATGATTTTTAAAGTTATGTGATTGGGCTAAATTAAGGTTCCAACAGCTGCCCCAAGCCAATGGCGTGTGACAATGACACTTAGATGAAATTTAAATACAGTTTGCACGCAGTAAAACGATTTTCATCGGGTCCTCGCAATACTAAGTACAAACAGTAAATTGCGTTATCTGAAATCAAAAAAAAATTTAATGTATACAAATAAAAATTATGTGAATATTGCACAAGAGTCCCAGGTTCTCCAAAACCGATGATACCGTGGTATCCCTAATTGGGGTATATTGTGAGAGCGAATGTGGTAAGTAATTTGGGAGGCGGGTATGTTTACCGCCGTTCTGGGTATCATTTATTGGATAACCGAAAACTCTGCCATAGATCACCCTTGTGAATCACTATGTTTCGTGACTTAACAGGGGTGTCCGGGTTCATGGGGAGCGGTTTGTATAGATCTTTGCGGAATATTCGTCTGCCCCTCCACTGCGTGACAGGCCGGATCAAGAGAGGCATTTTTACCTCGTCAGCCAAACCCTCTCGACCCATCGCCTTACACCGCAGTTGGAAGGGTGGATTTATACGTCCTAACCCACCCCGCATGTATTTTTCCTTTACAAAACTTTCTCTCCTTCTTTTTTATAAAAAATACCACCCACACAGCATCCCCTAAGATGTCTCTTGTGTGGAGCTAATGTGAAAAAAATCATCGGGAGGGGATGGAAATGGGGAGAAGGGAGGGTGTGGAAGATCCTGTCTATTCAGTTCAACCAAACATGAACGAAAATAATTTTCTCTCACCAAGGCGCTTCTCAAAGTATCCACAATTCTGGAACGTGCCGCAATCGTACTAAATATTATTTTTAAATAGTGAAGTAATACAAAATTATGTTATAAAATTTGCTTTCGCACGCCGGGATTTGAACCTTCTTCCGGATTTGTAGTCAAGTATCGTAATCGCTCAAGACGTCAAAACACAAGATGTAATATTAATAACCCAAGGATCTAATCAGTCTGACAAGGATTTCGTCAAAGAAAGCTATGTGACGTATACATCCTTTAAACAACAACTATTTGAAGGAAGTAACAAACGTGCATCTAAAATTCAAACATCAACTCATTGATTTATTGCCTGCTGTTTTTGGGGTTCAATTGAGTAAAGCTATTAGGCAATTAAGTACCTATAATACTAATATGGGCAATGGGCACGTCACGATCAAAGGCAAAACAAGGGAAGTTTTAGTAATGACCAGCGTCTTCGACAATGAACAACGGCAATGGCCGAAATGAACAATGACTGTTCAATATTGACCCGGCTTTTGTGTTGCTACCGATAAACGGAATTTAATTTTGTATTAGTCGACTGTTCCTTCCTAAAACAAATCCACATTGGAATAAATTGTTCATAAACACGCAATTCTAGCAAATTGAAGAAAATTTCTTATTTTATAATGTACAAAATAAGTTTTGTTTACCAGTTTCTGAAACCATAATACATCGGGAACCGTGAGCTGTAACTTTTTTTTACTGTTACTGCAACTTTATTTTAAAATAAATCTATTTGAATTTCACTTTTGTGTTCGGAAATAAATTAACGCAAATCTTGGAAGCGGAAATTAACCATCTTTCCGTCATACAATCGAGCTGAAACTCAACGAGTCTATCGGCAGATAGACTCGTTGTAGACGTAAATGCATTCTATCAACTTTTGGTTGTAATCACACACATACGTGCGAACATATACGCATTTCTCAGAAAATTTCAGCAGTTAATAAACTAAATAAATGTCGGTCCTAACCGATCGGGATTTGGAAAAATTTTAAGCGCGGTTGACCTCAGTCTAAGTTGAAGCCAATTCTGAAAAAAAACCACAGTAAAAAGTATTTTTAAATACATCTGTTATTTAAATTCCAGCACTATAGCAAATGAACCTTTTACGGATTGTTTTTTTTTGCAAAAACAGTACAAAAACCAATACATTGCATAATTAACTTGTTACAACAGATATTGAGTAGTTGCGATTTGAAAAATTAATTTAGCCATATTAAAATTTGAAAAGTTCGAAAAGAAACCATGCTTCGAAAACAAAACCTACCAAATACATTGATAATCCTTTTAAACCCAAAATTGGTTAAGCGTATTATTATCATTGGATTTCTGTAGCACCTTTTTTATGGGAAAATCATGCTTAAAAGTGTAGACATATAGAGATAGAATATTTTAAAGTTGAATTCAAGTAACTCACAATTTTACAAAAAAATATGTAGCTACGTGCTCTTCATACTCTAAATAATATTTGTCTTAACTCTAACATTGACATCTTTTCGGATTCACTGCCCAAACTCAAACGTGGCATCATGTCAATAATTTAAAGTTTTCAATGCGCATGCATAGAGACACACACACATACATTACACACGTCATACACACACCTATAAACTACACAAGTAACCTGATAGTTAAGGAATAAACATAACACTTAGCAGACACTACAAGGAAATATATCATAGGTTCACAACATGAAGTAACTTATTCGTGTATATTGTTTCATCTCTGTAAATCATGTACTGTTTGTTTCTATAATATAAAATAAAAAAAATGTATCCATCGACGTCGATGCGTGTACAGTAGGAATTATTGTTTGATGCCAACCCAACAACTCGACAGTGTCAAATTAAATCGAAGCGACGATTTGTCACTCTAACGTCAGACAATTGTTCTAGAATAATTAACGGTGAAATAATCATGATCACTTTTGAATAATTGCTTGTAGTATGTATTATGAAGAACACTAGTGAAACATATTGATATGTCATACATGTCTACAAACGCCGATTCTAAATATATAAGTTCTATTACATGTAATTATACGTATAATTAATGAAACAATATTTAAATATGAATAAAATGCCATCTGTTCAAAACGTCCTGCTTGGTTGGTATCACTGCATTTTCTCGGCTTTTCTAAAGTCACGCCGCAGAACTACGCGGGTTTTTAAATTCTCGTTTGAAAAATTTTTGAAAATTTGTGAAGCTAATTGATTCGCTGTTTTTGAATATATAGCAAAATGAATTACTGGTTTTGAAAGCAGATTCAAGACTCTTTCAGATTTAAATATTATAAACGGAAAATAAAATTGCATATATGAAAATTCTGATTTCAAAAACAGAGGATTTTTTGAAGTGAAACTTCTTTAGGCGCGTAATGGATTTTCGGGGACGGAGTAAAACCGAGTCAGGATCGACACGAAAATGCGGGTACCCCCACCACCGCTCACCGTTCACTGTCCCTCTCTCACCATATGCGCTTGTTGAGGTGGGGGAGCCGCTCACGAACGTTCTCTCCCGACACGGGACAACAATCGATGCAGTTTTTGCACGATTCATTATGGATTTAAGTGCTCATGTATATATCTCGCACTTTAGTTACCATAACCCAATTATCACGACATTAGGAAATGATATTCATGAAATTGACAATGAAAATGGCACATGATTGGTAAATTGTCATTGTAATTTCTTTGTAATTTTTAATTGTAATATTGTTATTTATGTAATATTGTATACTTGTGAATAAATTGAAAATTTTTGGAACTATACATTAATCGAACGTCATTCATCTATAAGAAAATATTAGAAAAAGCAAATCCATGCTTCGTCGTTGAATTATTTAACCTCTAATTTTCAAACTAACCTAAGAGAGAAAATAGAGATGATGAAATGAAAATAGAGAGAGAGGAATACTAGAAGTTTCACTTCTGTCTTGCGTAGGCTTGACACACCCACTTTTTTTTACAATTGTTTTGACGCTTACCTATAGTTTTTTTTCAAGAAAAAATGTAGAAATACCACTTTATATTAGACTGAAAACATATTTAATTACTGAAGGTTATTGTCGCTTCACTTTTTTCGCTTCATATAAAAAACATTCACAAACTTTGGCAAATTTTTCGCAAAAATGTAAAGTTTTACGCTAGATGGCTTTTTGGAAGATATTGTAATTATGTGGTAAGTAAGTGTAAGGTTAGTTTTTAGATGCAAACAAAAAGCATGATGTTATTTCTTTTTCATTTCTATTTTTTGATACATATAGTACTTTTGGTAGGAAATTGAAGTCTGTTTTCCTATAAAAAAAGGAAAATGTTTACTTACTTCATTCAATACACTCTTTAAGTACTTTTTTATGATTTATCTCTAAACTTGTATAAAAAATATTTGTACACTTTTATTTGACATTGAGCAATATCTATATACAAAATAATTTTCTTTTATACTTTTACCTTATTTACATGTAAAAAAATATTTAAAATTATTATCTACCAGTCAATCTGTGAGAAATAGTTGAATGCACGCAAATTCTCAAGTTATTGTTTTACAAAATTATATTTTAATTACTGTCTGTATCTGGGTTTTCTCCTTAAATAAATAAATAAAACACTGAAATATTTATAAAAGTAAACTTATCAACTATATTATGAGTCCGTCTCAGTTTAGTACTGTGTTGACCCTGTTGGTACAAAAAGTAAGCTTCTTGTGACGTCAAATGCCTTAGTGGACATTAATTTTTTTATAAATTTGATACTTATTTTATGTATTAAAACTAACAATAATAACTATATATATAAATGGGCTGTAGTTTTTTTCCTCATATTGTGATGATGAAGTGAACGGGGAAGAGAAGAGGAACTTAAAATTTTCACCAATCAAGGCTAAAGCCATTTAAAACAATAATGAAATTCTGAATGGCGGTCTTTCACCAAAGAAATACTGAGAGTATCTTTCACTAGCATAATCTAATCTTTGCCACCGGCTAACCAGCTTCTGGGGTAGGACAAGGAAATCAACAAACATCTATCTAGATCGTGACTGAATCCGAGTGCCTTAGCTCTCCACTCAATGAGCGATGGATGTAGACGATGTGCCGACCATGTTTTTTTTATTACGTTTTTCGTTTTCTTTTATTTTTCTCTTCAACTGTTTCAAGACGTCTTGTGTAGGATAATTATTATCTTGGGTTAATTAGGAGTCAACATTTAAACAAAATAAATGCGTATTTCAAATAAAGAATTATTAGTTCACAATAAACAGTACGAGAGTCAGGTAGGTATACTGTCCACCTTTCTTCCTACTAGCGCCATTAATCCCTTCGGCACCGGTACATAGTCAGGAAACACGCCAAATGGACGCCCAATAAATATACACGGTTGACATGAGAACTGGTCGCTTCTACGACTCGTTCTTGACTTCAACAGGTCGGTTGTAGAAATATTTTCCGGCCTCTGTGTTTTCTCTCTCCAACATCACGGGTTTCTTCAATACCAATGAGAAATTATTTATCTAAGAGCCTCCCTTGAGTAAAAGTTATTATAATACAAATTAATTCGTAAAATAAACAAACAAACAAAAAATTAAAAAAATGGCATTCTTTATAGCTTGTCTAATACCATTAAAAAGTTTTTTGAACTTGAACAATTTTACGCGCTATACAGCAACCACTGCATTAATCACCGCTTAACTTTTTTAACCATTACCCCAAAATATTTTTGCGTAAGTCGATATTACCCCTTCCCCCCATTTTGAAAAGAAGACAATCAATGTATATTTAAATAAACATTATTTATTGAATTAATTTACACGAAAAAAAAAGTTATATGAAAATAGTAAGTATCTAATAGACAAACAAAATAAAATTCTCAAATTGGATCAAACAAAAATTCAGATTTTCAGGTTTACCTTTCAGTTTTTGGAGAAATGATGTTGCTTCATGTTTGATACAATTACTTCAAAATTGGGACTTTTTGATGTAAGAGCAATTTGAATACAGTCTTCGGCGTTTAATCGATTTCTGTTCTTCGTTTTTTTGTTCATTAGAGTGGAAAAGCCTTGTTCACAAAGATAGGTTGTTGCAAATGGCAGCAACTTTTTTACCCCCTCCTCATGTGCAATTTTGAAAGCCTTCGTAGCTTTTGACATCCAAAAAGACGACAGATTGGCTTTTCTCTCAAATTGAATACGTGCTTCAGTATAAGATAGAAGTTCAAGTATTGTTTCTGCCAAACCCGGAGGTTCTTCTGGTATGTTAGCAATTTCACATTTAAAAGGATCTACAACCCAATTGAAAGTATGCATATCGAGATCTGGAAAGCAGTCAGAGAACCGCTCCCTGAGTTTGGTAAGATGTTTTATAACTGTATCCTTGATGTCGTCAAAAGTAATATTTTCGTAGTCTTCCAAAATAGCAAACTAGAAAAATTTCCTTATTACCCCAAAAAAAACATTTTTACCCCATTTGGGTAATTTACCACGGTTCCCCGACCGCTGGCTTAATGGTTTAAAACCAAATAAAACTGAAATAGTATTGCGAGCTTTACCATGTTCAGAATAATAAAATTAAAGTAAACTGTTGAAATTTGGGAGGCTTTTTGGGTACCGCCGCCACGGTAACCATTTATTAGAATATTAACACCCCTACTATAGGTCACCTCAAGTGGTTTATCGTTTAATATATATGTTATGTTTCGTGATTTGGCAGGGGTGTCTGGGTTCATCGCGTTCGGTGTGTTCAGGATGCGGCTGCCCACTGACTGCGTGGCATGCCAGATCGTGAGAGGCTGATTTGGGGAGACCTGTATCTCGACTCATCGCCTTGCGCCGTAGTGGGAGGGATATATTCAGCTGTCCGTCACTCCTGGACATACCCTCATACCTTTTACTTTCCCAGAACGTTCTCTCCTTCCTTTTCTTAAAAAAAAACCTCCACGCAGCATCCTAAAATATGACATACTGACATTAAAGATGACACCCTGCGTGAGGTAAATATAAAAAGCAACCAGTGAATAAGAGATGTGTTTAATTAATTCCCATTAAGATGTTTTTTTTGTTAATCAGCAGCAATTTAAAAGACAGAGTCAAGTGTTTAATTCTTAACTGAAGGCGAAGACATTGCTCGGACAGCTTAAGTTACAACAGACGTAACTGGGTTATTAGAGCGTCTTATCTTCGCCCGGTGGGAGTTCCTTCCACCTTCCGCCCCTGTGGTGGCGCTGGGGTAGTGGGCTATCCCCTGGTCAAAACACCCTTAACACTCCCCCACTTCTCTACCACTCTGCTAACCTGCACTATTCTGGTTGCCAGTGGCGTGCAGAATATATTTTATTGACGGCTTCCGTGGTCGAGGGGAAAGGCTTTCGACTAGAAATCCGTATGTCGCGTGCCGCGGGTTCAAATCCCGGCATGCGCAAGTTAATTTTAGTCAATTGATTTGTATTTTTTCAAAGTAATTTATTAATAATAATAATATTATAATAAGCCTTTTATTCTGAACTTCTCCCAAAGCTCAGTTTGCCTCTTGGCATAGGCCTCCTCTAACAATTTTCATTGGGACCTGTCACGCGCTACTCTTCTCCATTGATGTCCAGCCGTGAGTTTAATGCCCAGAATATCCCATTTTAATTCTTCGAGAGCTATTTCTAGCTCGTGTAGGCTTTCTTCGATTCTAAGGGTTCTCGTATTTAAAGTTGCAATATTGAGTATTTTGTTTCTTCTTGTTGTTAGAGAGTTGTGGTCTGTAACTCCCGCGGAGACCAGCCGAATTGGGAGATTTTTGTTGGTTGGTTTTGGTTGTAAGTTTTGGTTGGTGTTAATATTCCTTGTTTCCGATCTTCTGAGACAGTAATTCGTTTTTTGGAGCATTTAGTTGTGGTAATTTATTAATCTATAGAAAAGCATAATAAATTTGCGGAACAATTCAAAGTGGAAGATACTTGCAGTATGGTGGTTTTCAAATGGCTTTGGCAGTATTTGGTGACTAGATTTAAATAGCCAGGTACTTCTCCATCTTCATTTTCCCAATATTATTTCCGCTTAGCCACACAACATATTTTAATTGGAGATGCCATAGTCTTACTGACTCTAAACGATTGGGTGCAGTTATGACTCCAACATTTTAATAGTTATGTAATGTCTGTTTGTGTTTAGCATCTTATGTTAGTTTTAATATTTTCCAGATAAAAGCAGGGCACTTCCAAAACCGGTAGTGTGATGTATTAAAATAAAGATATTTAAAAAACTCATGGGTTTATATTGTAACTAAATAATAATAAAAGTCCGTGGCACGCCAGTGCAAAACACTGCTTAGCTGTAAGCACAATTTCGCCACCACTTCTGTGTAAGTGATACGCCCCCGAGGAAACGTCGGGATAAAGAAGCAACTAAGTTTTCATGTCAAGACTTCAAGACTGAAAATATGGTAGGGGGGGAAGGTTTGTTCTCAAGTGTTTTAATTTTGTGGTAGATTTTGCTCTGGTCTGCGAGGTAATTATTTTACATTGTTGAAAAATAATTGTTTTGTCGCGTGTTCATTGTAAGCGGATTTTTTGATTAAAATTATAATTGCGTGTATTATGTTGCTCCCCATTGCTAATTGTAAAAAATTTATAACAATTATTTTATAATCATTTCCGAAACATATTAATAAAAATTTGAACCATTTTGAGATGTTTTATAATTTCTGTTCTTTCTTCAATAACAAAATCAATTAGAAATTTTTATATAAAGCAAGGATAAGAAAATCTTTTTCTTTACTAAAAATACAATAAAACATATCGAAAAACGAACGTTTTCACTGTGGTAAGCCCCCAGAGCTACTGCAACATACGTGTATTGCATATTTTTGATGAAAGACAAACGTCAGAACGCGACACAATATTTAAACAATAATTCACCTAACCTAAAGCAAAATTATCGATATTTTACACCATCTTATATCTACAACATCACGCCTTTAAAACGAATACCCTTTGGCATAAGACTTGTTCCCTGAAACATAACGTTCAATTCTCAATACTTTATAGGTGCTTTTGCCGTTTAATGCTCCGTTGCCGCCCACCTTACTTATTTTCCTTTCTATATTCCATCTCTTCTCAATAAAATATATTTCATTTATACTCGTTTGCCAACCACTTTTTTCTTAGAAACATTTCCACCTTACGGTATAAATAAGGTTAACTAATTATTTGCAGTGTTGCACTTAATCCTTTTTTATAAGAGTTTTGCACAGCATCCAGCGCATCATCAGGTTAGATGTGTAGATTTTTTATTTTCTAAAATTTACTGAATTCAAAGTTTATGTTCTTTATACAAATAACAGTTTGTACGTGTCTCACAATTTTTATCTCACATCGGTGTTTAAAATGATACCTGGCTATTATAGACTTGGGAGTTTATATTTTCACGGTAGGGAAAAAAATGTTACCTAAAAACCTTAGATTGTGGTGAAGTGTGTTTTTACTTATGTTTTTGTAATACCGCATGTAATGTTTTCGCCTTTTCGCCATTCTTTTATTTTGTTTCAAACAATATAGAATTTTCTTCTCTCTTGGCTATGACCGATGTTTAATTTTTTTTTTCTAAGGCTTTGCATATGTGTTCGCAGGGATGGAAAATTCCTCCCCTACAACACATAAGCCTCCATGAAAATTGGACCCTCTTCTTTGATATCTACAGAAAGCTACTTAAAGCTCTCTTGTACTATATATCTTTATAGACATATGTACTTAACTAATTAATACGTTATTTACGATCTTGAACGCAAATATACCCGTATTTATATTGTAATTAAATTCCATCAAACGTTGTGTAATTTTTTTGATTTATGATATAGGATTTTAATTACTTTCATTTTTGTGGTAACCCTCTTGGTTCTGATCGAGGTGTTGAGTTCAAAGTTGAATTAGTCTTTCTATTGCAAACCTAGACTTAAATGAATTTTCTGAATGAGCTAACTTTCCTATTGTAATTATTCTGATTCCCTGCACCCTAACAAAATCGTAGTTAAACGCTGATAAAAGATATACATGTTTATTTGGACAGGTAATTTAATATAACTCAAATGGTTAATTGTTAGTAAATTTGATTTTGGTGAACTTTTGTGTCTGTGTGGCACCACTCCTTTATGATTCTGCTGCTATAAGGTACATGTAAAGATTGATTTAGTAGGTTAATGTAATTAGTTAATTGCATATTTGACGAACTCGGAATAGCCCATTTGCTGGCATAATTTGGCTCCAATCCTCCATCAAGTAAACGAGATGATCGGGAGTGGACTAGAAATTTGCACAATCCTTTGACACGGCTCCTTGATTGATACCTAAGTTATCGTGTCCCAAAAAGCCTTCCACGTCATCATGTACTGCATTCAAGTTTCCCCCCGGGTCCCGATACCCCCAAATTCCGACCCCTCCTTGGACTACAATTTACTTAGGGCGAACCGGTTTCGTCCTATATACAATCATATACTCACGGTTGGTGTGGACTTACGGGTCGTGAATCCTCATTCCACGTTTAAGAGAAAATGCGAGGGTGGTCTATAAGACCTAAAATGCAAGCTGTATGCAGGTCCGCATTCTCCAGTAAACAGTACATACGAATAAATATATGTATACATACAGTTTGGGAAAGGTTTATAACTCGCAATACGAGGCTATCTACCTCGCATCCCGAGCTCGGATCTCGCGCCAAGAACTCTGCGAAGCTCTAGGTCTGGTAACCGAATATATACGTAAGAATAAGGTGATACTAATAAATACTAGTAGAATAAGGTCATATTTGATAGTTTGTTTTGGAGAGCTATCGAACTCCAAGCTTTTGTTTGTTTGGTTTTGACGTTTTTATTTAAGAGAATCGTCATCTCTATTTGGTTTGGTTAATGGTCTTGTTGTAGGAGCGACCACTGCCTCCTATTGATGAACTGTATTTGTTTTAAATTTTACCTCCAGGGTTCAACATTAATTTTTGTTCATCCTATCCCGTGATTTTCCAATTGTTTCAAGTGGTTGATTGCCACATTAGAGAGTACTCGACCCTCAAATATCTCAGGCAACTGATGGGGTTTTGTATGAGCACCCAATCAATAAAATTCAAATGTTTCGTATAATTATTCGATATAAATCTTCCTAACCCGTGATTTTTCAATTGTCGTTTGTGATTGATAGGTATTTGAGCGCACGCAGCTTCCAGCTGGTTCAGATAACTAATAAAAATCTATGCGACTATCTAATCAATGATATTTAAATGTTTCATGTAATATTTCGATATAAATCTGGCTAACCCGTGATTTTTCAATTGTCGTTTGTGATTGATAAGTATTTGAGAACACGCATCTTCCAGCTGTTTCGGGTAATTAATAAAATCCTTTGTGACTAACTAATTATGGCCAAGGTCGTTTTCAAACTATGCGGTTGACCCCATTCTCCAGTGATCCTTTGTTTTGTAAACAAATAATATAAACATCTCCTGACACACTAACCTAAATGTGAAATTTGTTTATTTTAAAATTCCTTAGAAGTCATTTGTGCCTCTTTACTGATTCAGTTATGATACCGTTTATTGTGCATAGTTAATTTAAATATTTTTAATTCCTTTATTGAAGTTAAACTATTTATTTCATTTTCCGAATTTAGTAAATTTATTAGGTTAAATGAAGAATAAATATAAATATATATTTAAGTACACATATCTCTATTGTCAAAATATGTTAAAAAGAGTACATATATTAATAAATAAATATAAAATATATGATTCTACATAGTCTGGAATATTAATAAATACATATTTTCTTTTTCAATAATATAGATATGTTCTCGGGTAGGTATTAAAAATCGCTACCATTTCGATGCTTCGATTAATAAATAAAATACATATATATAATTACAATACTCATATATATATTCTTTATATACAATATTTTATTTTATATTTATAAATATATATACAAATATACAATATACATATATTAATGTGTAATTCTTTGTTTTGTTGTTTTAATTTAATATTCAATTGATATACTTCCACTTCACAGCCCTTCTGTGTCTCCTGGGACCTGAAAATTATTTATAAAAGGAAAACTCACCCACGTCAAGGTATTTCCGGTCGGGTAGTACACAACAACCTTGATGAAGAAATCCTACCTAATTAATTGTATTTTTCAACTAATTTCAAAATAAATCTTTTCGACTATTTATTCTTATTTAATATTTTATTCTCGCTTGAATCGTATAAATTAGCTGATATTTAATTTTTCTTCCGAACGAAATCCTAATTCAGAAAACCCGTTGATTTAATAACACCTTTCTAGTTTAGGCTTTTGAATGATAGCTGTTTCAAATTCTTTTTCGAAATGATAGACTGATGATTAAAATTCCGGTTAAAACGACAAACACTTTTAACACTGTCGCTATACGCACGATGGATTTTAATTGAACAATTTATTAATTCTAAATTTCTTTTTATATATTTTTAAAAGAAAATTTTTTCGAATTGCGCAGACTTTTAATTATCTCGATTCTTAAAATTAATTTCTTTTCCGAACTGTTAATTTTAGAACAAAGGTTTGAGCATTTGTTATTATTTCTTTTCGAACTGTCTAGATTGTGTTTATTTTAAACTAAGACGTAAATATTTATTACTATTATTATTTTTACACAAAATTATAATCTATTTTTAAATATCAATACGCGATCACGTTCACTTTAGATTAACGATAACAAACTCTTAAATTTAATTTGAATGTTTTCACTTTGAATGAAATAATTATTTTTAAATTTTTAATTAATTCACAATTCACTTTTTGCACTTCACTTAACACTTTTAAGCACTGAGTTTAAATTATATTTATTTTCACTGTTTAACCAAATTAAACTGATTTAACAAAACTTCACTGGTGGGGTTTTCAGAATTTAGAAACTGAATTTAAGACTTCTTACAAAACTTGCTAAGTCCAGGGACTTGTTCAGAATTTAACACTTAGATTATTTCACTAGAATTTTACCAATAGACGTAGTACTGCCACGTAACAACTTTTCAAACCCTCGGCGCGACTGCCCTCCTGACTGATGAGTTCCATCTTTTATACCCCTCTCAGGTTCCAAAAGACGTATCTGAATTTCTCTTGATGCTTAATTCTATCTCCTATCAACTCGTAAATCCAAACACCCCTTCCATCAATCTCGATTGTCCTTCCATAAGATGTTCTGCTTTCCGGCTCTGGGCGGTAGTTAGTTTTTATCTCACAAATCTAAGTCGATAGGGTCCGAATCGGGTAAGTCTGTGTTAATCGCCCAAGCTCCCTTTGTCCTCTGTTCATACAAAAATGTAGTTAAAATCTCATGATTTTGCGTTCCTTTTTTTCTCAATTCGCGATAGGTCCGTCCTCAATAACATATATATAGATCTCAATTTTATGCATCTCGTGCGAAATTGTTTAAATCCATGCTGAAATCTTTACTACGCATTTTTGAATTTCGATTCGTCTGAATTCTACTCAATTTTATTGTCCCTTATATGGGCTTTTCCATTTTCACCAGTACATTCTCTCTTAATGCCGCAGATTTGAATTTTTCCTTATCTTCTTGGATTTTCTTTTATCCGCGACGTTTTCTTGCACAATTTCTTCTTGATTCTTATGTCATTTCTCATAACTCTTATAATTACTCATTTTCCAAGTCGTATTTATTAATTTCACGGATAAATTCGAATTGTATCGCTTTTCTCCACATGGATCATTTCCTATCTCCGTTCTTTACCCTTCCTTTTATCTTTTCTTCACTTTTCCCGATGTGTGTGGTCTCCTGGGAAATTTCATACTTCATTTATTATTAATTAATATATAGTTTTCCACACTTCTATGGGAGATATACCTAATTAGACTCTGGGATATCTGTCATTTTTATTGCCTGACCCAATCTCCGCCCAATTTTCTATCTTTCTCATACCAGGATTCACATAAAACATATGCATTGACATCTGTTTATGTTTAAAATTTTGGTACTAGACTCGTAAATTTAGTTTAATTTCAAACCTATTAATTTTAATCTCTTTTGACTAATCTAAATACTTCCATAAGGTCCACGTTAAAGTTAATCGCTTTTCTAATCGTTTATTACCTTAACGTAAATAAAAATCATGTTCGGATTTCGATTGTTTACCCTTCAAAATATACATGAGACCGCCAACCTTTTGTCTTGTTTCGATCCCTCCGTAATATTGGGTAACTCTAATATATATCTAACCTAATAATTATGTAAAATGTCTACTTTTCCTAAATCTAATCTATCGCTATATGTTTAATTTTACTGTCTTCTTCTAATACTCAATTTTCATTTTCCTAGAACCTTCGTAGCAGTCCAAAATCTCTGTATTATCCTTCCATTCGGTCGCCGCACTTTTCTAAAATGTCTATTTTTTTTGCGAGATTTTCATTCAAAATTGATTTACCAATATGTCCGTTTCATCTTAAATTGATAACGATTAATTTCCATTGTTTCCAAAACTCTCATCTCTCTTTAGTACGATTTTTATCGAACATGACACCCTCCTTCTATCATAAATAATTGTACTACAGTTGAAAATTCTGCCAGTGATTTTCCTTCGCTTTTCCCGTCCTTTTTTATACTATGACGTTTATAGTTTTTCCATTGCATTTTCGTGTGTGTGTTTTTCAACTTGTAAAATCTTCAAAGCACTCGATTTCAATGGTTCGCCATCACCTAAATGCCTCAGTTATTGTAAACATTTCCAGGAGTTTGTCACCTTGAAAGTCGACGTTGACCCTAAAGTGCGTTCACCTCTAATTTCTGTGGGAAAGAAGAAGCCATTAATTATCTTTTTTTATTGCCCGATCCAAAGTTTATTCCTTTGTCCGTCGTAGACACACCTCCCTCCGCTCACTGATTGGTTACTCAAAATTTTATAGCTCTTTGTTCAGATCTATTGGTTGACAAAATTCAATATTTATTTATAGGCCTAGGAAAAGGGGAAGTACCAGTCGTCCTAGACGATTTTACGACCTCTCTGCTTTCGTCCCGGAACCTAGATTTAATTTCAACTATTACAGGTGTCTACTGCAAGCAAGCTGGATCAATTCTTTCTCCGCCAGATGTCGTTAGCATGTCCGTTTTCATAAATAATTTGCATATTTTTTTGCAGCTATGGTTTATCTGTTTTTTTTTCACTGTGATTTAAAGCCTTTCATCACACGCATTGCGCTTAGCGATCCAATTATTTTTTACTCTCGTAATTCAGTATAAAAATTAGTTAAAAAAACGTTTAGTTTAGTTGTCAATACCGGAAACCAAGAACTGCTAGTTTAGCTCAGTCGTCTCTATTAATAATAAAGAGGTTTTTGTTAATTTCAATTGCCTCCATTATTAAGCGTGCTCGATGCGTTTTGGGTCTTCACCAAAGAAAAGGATCTAAAGTAATGGCCAGTTTTTAGTAAGGGCTCGGCAATTGCCGATTTGTCCGGATGGCCGAGTTTGCAAGCTCTTAAATGTTCTGAGATCCTTTTTGTCCGTTCTTTCCAATTTTGAAATTACAATAATTATTGTAATAGGTAAAAAATGAACAAAAATATTATAACTTATGAAAATACAAGTTTACCAATAAATTAATATCTGGTTAAAGATTAATGGAAGACGTAGCACAGAAAGTTGCCACACTTCAGAGCATCGAAATCTACGTAACTGGCACTAGTGCAGTTTCAATAATTAAGTTCTGCAGGGTTGTTACAAAAAGCACTGCATTTTTTTATTACCATAGCTTAAACCAATGTAAAGATACATAGTAAGAGAAGCGTGTGATGAAAGGCTTTAAATCACAGTGAAAAAAAAACAGATAAACCATAGCTGCAAAAAAATATGCAAATTATTTATGAAAACGGACATGCTAACGACATCTGGCGGAGAAAGAATTGATCCAGCTTGCTTGCAGTAGACACCTGTAATAGTTGAAATTAAATCTAGGTTCCGGGACGAAAGCAGAGAGGTCGTAAAATCGTCTAGGACGACTGGTACTTCCCCTTTTCCTAGGCCTATAAATAAATATTGAATTTTGTCAACCAATAGATCTGAACAAAGAGCTATAAAATTTTGAGTAACCAATCAGTGAGCGGAGGGAGGTGTGTCTACGACGGACAAAGGAATAAACTTTGGATCGGGCAATAAAAAAAGATAATTAATGGCTTCTTCTTTCCCACAGAAATTAGAGGTGAACGCACTTTAGGGTCAACGTCGACTTTCAAGGTGACAAACTCCTGGAAATGTTTACAATAACTGAGGCATTTAGGTGATGGCGAACCATTGAAATCGAGTGCTTTGAAGATTTTACAAGTTGAAAAACACACACACGAAAATGCAATGGAAAAACTATAAACGTCATAGTATAAAAAAGGACGGGAAAAGCGAAGGAAAATCACTGGCAGAATTTTCAACTGTAGTACAATTATTTATGATAGAAGGAGGGTGTCATGTTCGATAAAAATCGTACTAAAGAGAGATGAGAGTTTTGGAAACAATGGAAATTAATCGTTATCAATTTAAGATGAAACGGACATATTGGTAAATCAATTTTGAATGAAAATCTCGCAAAAAAAATAGACATTTTAGAAAAGTGCGGCGACCGAATGGAAGGATAATACAGAGATTTTGGACTGCTACGAAGGTTCTAGGAAAATGAAAATTGAGTATTAGAAGAAGACAGTAAAATTAAACATATAGCGATAGATTAGATTTAGGAAAAGTAGACATTTTACATAATTATTAGGTTAGATATATATTAGAGTTACCCAATATTACGGAGGGATCGAAACAAGACAAAAGGTTGGCGGTCTCATGTATATTTTGAAGGGTAAACAATCGAAATCCGAACATGATTTTTATTTACGTTAAGGTAATAAACGATTAGAAAAGCGATTAACTTTAACGTGGACCTTATGGAAGTATTTAGATTAGTCAAAAGAGATTAAAATTAATAGGTTTGAAATTAAACTAAATTTACGAGTCTAGTACCAAAATTTTAAACATAAACAGATGTCAATGCATATGTTTTATGTGAATCCTGGTATGAGAAAGATAGAAAATTGGGCGGAGATTGGGTCAGGCAATAAAAATGACAGATATCCCAGAGTCTAATTAGGTATATCTCCCATAGAAGTGTGGAAAACTATATATTAATTAATAATAAATGAAGTATGAAATTTCCCAGGAGACCACACACATCGGGAAAAGTGAAGAAAAGATAAAAGGAAGGGTAAAGAACGGAGATAGGAAATGATCCATGTGGAGAAAAGCGATACAATTCGAATTTATCCGTGAAATTAATAAATACGACTTGGAAAATGAGTAATTATAAGAGTTATGAGAAATGACATAAGAATCAAGAAGAAATTGTGCAAGAAAACGTCGCGGATAAAAGAAAATCCAAGAAGATAAGGAAAAATTCAAATCTGCGGCATTAAGAGAGAATGTACTGGTGAAAATGGAAAAGCCCATATAAGGGACAATAAAATTGAGTAGAATTCAGACGAATCGAAATTCAAAAATGCGTAGTAAAGATTTCAGCATGGATTTAAACAATTTCGCACGAGATGCATAAAATTGAGATCTATATATATGTTATTGAGGACGGACCTATCGCGAATTGAGAAAAAAAGGAACGCAAAATCATGAGATTTTAACTACATTTTTGTATGAACAGAGGACAAAGGGAGCTTGGGCGATTAACACAGACTTACCCGATTCGGACCCTATCGACTTAGATTTGTGAGATAAAAACTAACTACCGCCCAGAGCCGGAAAGCAGAACATCTTATGGAAGGACAATCGAGATTGATGGAAGGGGTGTTTGGATTTACGAGTTGATAGGAGATAGAATTAAGCATCAAGAGAAATTCAGATACGTCTTTTGGAACCTGAGAGGGGTATAAAAGATGGAACTCATCAGTCAGGAGGGCAGTCGCGCCGAGGGTTTGAAAAGTTGTTACGTGGCAGTACTACGTCTATTGGTAAAATTCTAGTGAAATAATCTAAGTGTTAAATTCTGAACAAGTCCCTGGACTTAGCAAGTTTTGTAAGAAGTCTTAAATTCAGTTTCTAAATTCTGAAAACCCCACCAGTGAAGTTTTGTTAAATCAGTTTAATTTGGTTAAACAGTGAAAATAAATATAATTTAAACTCAGTGCTTAAAAGTGTTAAGTGAAGTGCAAAAAGTGAATTGTGAATTAATTAAAAATTTAAAAATAATTATTTCATTCAAAGTGAAAACATTCAAATTAAATTTAAGAGTTTGTTATCGTTAATCTAAAGTGAACGTGATCGCGTATTGATATTTAAAAATAGATTATAATTTTGTGTAAAAATAATAATAGTAATAAATATTTACGTCTTAGTTTAAAATAAACACAATCTAGACAGTTCGAAAAGAAATAATAACAAATGCTCAAACCTTTGTTCTAAAATTAACAGTTCGGAAAAGAAATTAATTTTAAGAATCGAGATAATTAAAAGTCTGCGCAATTCGAAAAAATTTTCTTTTAAAAATATATAAAAAGAAATTTAGAATTAATAAATTGTTCAATTAAAATCCATCGTGCGTATAGCGACAGTGTTAAAAGTGTTTGTCGTTTTAACCGGAATTTTAATCATCAGTCTATCATTTCGAAAAAGAATTTGAAACAGCTATCATTCAAAAGCCTAAACTAGAAAGGTGTTATTAAATCAACGGGTTTTCTGAATTAGGATTTCGTTCGGAAGAAAAATTAAATATCAGCTAATTTATACGATTCAAGCGAGAATAAAATATTAAATAAGAATAAATAGTCGAAAAGATTTATTTTGAAATTAGTTGAAAAATACAATTAATTAGGTAGGATTTCTTCATCAAGGTTGTTGTGTACTACCCGACCGGAAATACCTTGACGTGGGTGAGTTTTCCTTTTATAAATAATTTTCAGGTCCCAGGAGACACAGAAGGGCTGTGAAGTGGAAGTATATCAATTGAATATTAAATTAAAACAACAAAACAAAGAATTACACATTAATATATGTATATTGTATATTTGTATATATATTTATAAATATAAAATAAAATATTGTATATAAAGAATATATATATGAGTATTGTAATTATATATATGTATTTTATTTATTAATCGAAGCATCGAAATGGTAGCGATTTTTAATACCTACCCGAGAACATATCTATATTATTGAAAAAGAAAATATGTATTTATTAATATTCCAGACTATGTAGAATCATATATTTTATATTTATTTATTAATATATGTACTCTTTTTAACATATTTTGACAATAGAGATATGTGTACTTAAATATATATTTATATTTATTCTTCATTTAACCTAATAAATTTACTAAATTCGGAAAATGAAATAAATAGTTTAACTTCAATAAAGGAATTAAAAATATTTAAATTAACTATGCACAATAAACGGTATCATAACTGAATCAGTAAAGAGGCACAAATGACTTCTAAGGAATTTTAAAATAAACAAATTTCACATTTAGGTTAGTGTGTCAGGAGATGTTTATATTATTTGTTTACAAAACAAAGGATCACTGGAGAATGGGGTCAACCGCATAGTTTGAAAACGACCTTGGCCATAATTAGTTAGTCACAAAGGATTTTATTAATTACCCGAAACAGCTGGAAGATGCGTGTTCTCAAATACTTATCAATCACAAACGACAATTGAAAAATCACGGGTTAGCCAGATTTATATCGAAATATTACATGAAACATTTAAATATCATTGATTAGATAGTCGCATAGATTTTTATTAGTTATCTGAACCAGCTGGAAGCTGCGTGCGCTCAAATACCTATCAATCACAAACGACAATTGAAAAATCACGGGTTAGGAAGATTTATATCGAATAATTATACGAAACATTTGAATTTTATTGATTGGGTGCTCATACAAAACCCCATCAGTTGCCTGAGATATTTGAGGGTCGAGTACTCTCTAATGTGGCAATCAACCACTTGAAACAATTGGAAAATCACGGGATAGGATGAACAAAAATTAATGTTGAACCCTGGAGGTAAAATTTAAAACAAATACAGTTCATCAATAGGAGGCAGTGGTCGCTCCTACAACAAGACCATTAACCAAACCAAATAGAGATGACGATTCTCTTAAATAAAAACGTCAAAACCAAACAAACAAAAGCTTGGAGTTCGATAGCTCTCCAAAACAAACTATCAAATATGACCTTATTCTACTAGTATTTATTAGTATCACCTTATTCTTACGTATATATTCGGTTACCAGACCTAGAGCTTCGCAGAGTTCTTGGCGCGAGATCCGAGCTCGGGATGCGAGGTAGATAGCCTCGTATTGCGAGTTATAAACCTTTCCCAAACTGTATGTATACATATATTTATTCGTATGTACTGTTTACTGGAGAATGCGGACCTGCATACAGCTTGCATTTTAGGTCTTATAGACCACCCTCGCATTTTCTCTTAAACGTGGAATGAGGATTCACGACCCGTAAGTCCACACCAACCGTGAGTATATGATTGTATATAGGACGAAACCGGTTCGCCCTAAGTAAATTGTAGTCCAAGGAGGGGTCGGAATTTGGGGGTATCGGGACCCGGGGGGAAACTTGAATGCAGTACATGATGACGTGGAAGGCTTTTTGGGACACGATAACTTAGGTATCAATCAAGGAGCCGTGTCAAAGGATTGTGCAAATTTCTAGTCCACTCCCGATCATCTCGTTTACTTGATGGAGGATTGGAGCCAAATTATGCCAGCAAATGGGCTATTCCGAGTTCGTCAAATATGCAATTAACTAATTACATTAACCTACTAAATCAATCTTTACATGTACCTTATAGCAGCAGAATCATAAAGGAGTGGTGCCACACAGACACAAAAGTTCACCAAAATCAAATTTACTAACAATTAACCATTTGAGTTATATTAAATTACCTGTCCAAATAAACATGTATATCTTTTATCAGCGTTTAACTACGATTTTGTTAGGGTGCAGGGAATCAGAATAATTACAATAGGAAAGTTAGCTCATTCAGAAAATTCATTTAAGTCTAGGTTTGCAATAGAAAGACTAATTCAACTTTGAACTCAACACCTCGATCAGAACCAAGAGGGTTACCACAAAAATGAAAGTAATTAAAATCCTATATCATAAATCAAAAAAATTACACAACGTTTGATGGAATTTAATTACAATATAAATACGGGTATATTTGCGTTCAAGATCGTAAATAACGTATTAATTAGTTAAGTACATATGTCTATAAAGATATATAGTACAAGAGAGCTTTAAGTAGCTTTCTGTAGATATCAAAGAAGAGGGTCCAATTTTCATGGAGGCTTATGTGTTGTAGGGGAGGAATTTTCCATCCCTGCGAACACATATGCAAAGCCTTAGAAAAAAAAAATTAAACATCGGTCATAGCCAAGAGAGAAGAAAATTCTATATTGTTTGAAACAAAATAAAAGAATGGCGAAAAGGCGAAAACATTACATCTGATGCCGCAAACCAGGAGAGATAGATATACAAGCTGGTTTGAGTTCATTACTGTTGTTGAAAAAAAAAAAAAATTGATTTCATAAACCTTATTAATTCACATTAACAGCAAAAGAAATGGTACCTATCGTCAAAAATGATAACAGAGACATCGTACTTCAAAGGCAAAATAGAATAAACAGACCGACCCGGAAAACATTGAATTCATTGTGACGACAAAAAACATCTAAAATGTTCATAAACAACGAAGCCAAAGGATAAACAAACATCGAAATCGGATTAATTATAACACAAGAATAAGATAGCTGGGACAATTCTAAAATAAACATTGCATCGGATATCGTGAAGTATATGGCATATTTTATACCGTTGATATTAGAATAACTGTAAACAATTATTGTTTATTCCAGATCTAAAAGGCAGAGAATGTTTAAGTCATAAATAACACAGACGGACAAAAAACCATCGGATCACAGCCGAGGACACAAAATAAATCAACATGAAAATAAATAACACTCGAACATAATACAAATAACGCATTGAGATGAAAAAAAACACAAAGTTAAGTCAAGTACTGTTATGTAATAAACAAAACTCGGAGTTTAAAATTCTAAAATAAACAAGTGTGACATGACATATTGAATTTCTACCCATAGCGACACGAAACACTTGAAAAAGCTGAGGGCGGAAAAAAACTCACCAGTAGAACAAGCCGATAATCACGGAAACCAAAAAATAAACAGATGGTAGGTTGCGAAGAAAAAACCGAAGAACAGGGGCGCTCAACATTTTGGAAGAATTACAATAAAATTTAAAATAAAAATAAAAAAATAAATACAGAGGTATTCGAGAAACGTAAATTACCTATAGTTATTTCTAATCCCATCGACTAACACGAGGAAGCGAGATTACCCGCTGGGCTTAGAACTAAAGGGAGGCTGTGATGTTTGGATACTCACATAAAATAAACGAGACAAACATACTCCAAAAAATTTTTTTGTTTAGAATATGAGAAGATTTATTGACAGGCGGCCCTTGAAGAAAGACATTCACACGGAACAGGGCGCAGGGACGGGCAGTCGAGTTTGGAACTTGGGTGGATTGACAGTCCCGAGAAAGGGATACAAATCAGAAGTGTTGTTTGAAATTGCAGTTAATTATTGAATTCAAATGGTATTAGAGAATATTGCGGAATATTGAATTAAAGTGAAAGATTATTGATCCGGTGTTTGTGTGAAGTGAAAGTGATTCGACTCAGTGGGAAAACAATTAATAATAATGACAATAATAATAATTGGATAATTTGTAGAGCGCCGTTTTGTAAAAACCCACCTCAGGGGCGCCAGGTGTTGTGCAATCGCGATTGTGTTATAAAGTTGTGTTGATTTAAACGTGATTTCGTATACAGTTCGAACTAGATTGCTTGTCTTAAAAACATGAAAATAATAAAAATAATGATCGCGTTTTTAAAACAAAGTGAACATATAAAGGCAGGAAGTGTTTAATCGGGCTAAGTTATTGATTTGGCGAGATGGCATTCTATCCACGGAGACCGAAACCCAGAGAATCAAATAGATTATTAACTGTGGGTTCGAATCCTAACAGATTAGGGAGGTACAATTTTATTTACAGGAATATTTAATTACCCTTTTATAAGCGTAGGGAGGAGGTCGAAAATTAAAGTGATTTAGCTATATAGTGTAACCAGGTAAGCTTCACGCTGAGAATGAGAGGTGCCTAACTGGGTGAGTTTTTTATATTATTTATTAAATTCCAGAGGACCCCCTTTAAAAGACGGATACAACTAAGTTTACGACACCTGCCGCCCAAATAATGTTATCATTAAAAGGAATACCCTAGACGGATTGTCAATCAGCTGTGAGTGAGAGACAGGCCAATGACTTTTCATATATAGGCCGAGAGGCGCGGAGTACAGTCAGTCAAAGGGGAAGTTTTGCTAGAGTATGCCGTCCCAAATTGAAAGCGTTCGGATGCAACCAGACGGAACAAAATGAAAACTTTTCTTCTGTTATTTGACTTTTCTAATTTAATACTTTTCATCTATTGTTTGACTTTCTAAGTTACGAATTGGGATGCACGAAAACAAATCTAAAGTCGAAAGAGGGAGATGGTAATCTCCGAAATAAAACTACCAACCGAACAACTTTTCTCAACAGGTATCTTTCGAGAGGTAGGCAGCCTCTTTAAATTAAATGCAAAACATCAAACCAATTATCCGTTTATACCTTACCTGAGAGGATAGGTATTCAGTAGAAGTTACCCATACCTAATACACGAGGATGCTAGTAACCTCATAAAATAAATACTGGAACCAAATATTAAAATACAGACAGTCCTCATCCTAAATTTGGCATATCGAGTAGACCTTACATATATCTCACATGATAATTGGCTGAATGGGTAGGCACACAACCTATCGTTAATAAGCGGGCAAAATGTCGACAAGATCGTCGTGTGTTATATATGTATTGACCTAGAAAGGGATGTAAATCCCCGACGGCGTGGGAGTTACAACGTTTTCTGGAGGTGGCACGTAACTTAGGACCTTGCGTGTCACATTTTCGCGACTAGATTCGTGATAAAGGGATGTTATGGTTTTCCCCTTCTACACTCAGTAAAGTAGTTTATCCTGGAGGTGTTTGAGATTGGGGCAATTCTGAAATTGGTGAAGAGACCTGGTTTTCTTTATTCTGGCGTGAAGGTTGCCGATTTGGAACAAGGGGAGACCCGGCCGGTTGTGATATCCAGACACGCAGATATCGATCGCCTTGCTCAAATTATCATCCATCAGTTTTGTTTGGTAAGCGGAGGAGCCAATCTTAACTTGAAAAAAATTCATTTCCTTTCCTCTCCTTCCCCTCCCGAAATATATACATGGATGGCGCCGACAACTAACACCATAAATTTATCGTATGTATATCACATATATAAAATATAACACTTTATTAATTGACATTACCCTACGATAGGTAGAATCGAGTAGCTAGGGGGGGGTGAGCAGGCGACTTAGAAGATAAGGTTTATGAAATGGTTTTGAAAAACAGCGGTAATGGATTCAACTCACTCTATCTCAAAAGAACCAAGGGATACCACACAAAACATAAATAACTAGGTTTCTAAACCGAGAAACAAAAACCCAACACAACGTTCGGTGAAGCCTTTTTATACTGAACCGTCACGTGAAATGAGTACGTTCAAGGTCGTACGTCACGTAGACAAACTAGGATGTACACACTTGAAGGGGTGTGTAATAAAGAAAAGACGGCAGGGAGGACCTTCCTACCCCGGATATATATATAACCAAAGCCTTATGGAAAAGTTACCTACGGGACTTAAGGAAAATGTATCGTAGAAAGAAGAGAAGGAAAAGTTTGAAGTAGAAAGGGCAGATCATTACAAGCGTTGTAGGCGTATCCGGGTTGTCAGTAGAGCTTTAAACGGTGGGGAAAGGGAGAGGTTTTTATCTGGTTTTGAAAATCAATTGTGCAAAAATTAATCAATCTCGGAATGAAAATGTAGATTTTATCTTATATGAAGCCACCAACAGACACTCTTCTTTATACAGGGTGTCAGGGGGATATGTCCGGAGACAAAGTGCACAAACTTCGGGAGGTGATTCTACAAGAAGTTAAAAAAATAAACACAACTTTTATCGAAATTTTAACGTTTTAAGATAGTTTTTAGGTACAAAAGTTGAATTGTTTGTATTAAAAAATAATATTCTCTAGTGGAAAATATTTTTGTAAGAAAAAAAACAACGGAATTTTGAAAAAGTTATTTTTTTTACTTCAACCATCATATAAACAAACCCAAGTTTATACACTTTATCTCCGGAAACCCTTCATTTGATTCATTTAACTCTTTAAAAGCAATTTATTGTCAACCTATATTTACGACACGGTTCTCTTTCAAATCGTTTCAGAACTCACAATATTTTTTTCTGTGTGATATTTATATATTTGTGTTTCTTAGAAGAAAATGCCACCAAAACAAATTGTACCAAATATGCTAATGAAATTTCATAGTCAATGCTTATTAATTTTCTCTGATTTTAAACAAAGGCAGCTAAAGTTAATGAACGTATCACGATCACAGTGTGCGGGTATT
This sequence comes from Hesperophylax consimilis, assembly GCF_061612785.1. Classification (NCBI taxonomy): domain Eukaryota; kingdom Metazoa; phylum Arthropoda; class Insecta; order Trichoptera; family Limnephilidae; genus Hesperophylax; species Hesperophylax consimilis. The sequence continues at coordinate 23,294,762 of NC_142849.1, read as the reverse complement.
TCTGGTGCCCTGATAAGCGGTCTGCATCGGAAAAACCATACGTGATTTCGTGTCAAAGCGAGTGTGAATTCCAACATTTTATCACGTTATTTGCAGTAAAACCGCTTATGACGGAATTAAATAAAGGCGTGTGAATTATATCGCTGCTCCAAAGTAAAACAAATTAGGGCGAATTAATTAAACTGTCAAATTTTAATCTAAAATCATTATTAGAATGGAATTATTTATTATTCTAGTGGTTTTCAGCGGTGTTTTTCTAATAATTAGTTGTGGTTTTAAATTTTGCAAATTTAATGAACTAGATACCAATTTTCATATATATTTTTACAAAAAATATATAAAACATTGATTCACAATCAAAAAAATAAATTATCTTGACTACTTTTTATACTATGCTGATTATTAGAGTTGCAAAAAAAATATATCTTTACGAGTCTCGCATTTTAAAATTCTAATGCATAGTTGTTTTGCAGAATTTGAACAAATCGTCAAAGCTATTTTTCAAGTTCTGTTAAAAGAATCAATGCTATATATTATACAACATGGGGTAGCATCCAAGATGGCCGCTCCACGCACCGCAGAGATGAATTAACCAGCTAGAAATGTCAATACTGTCAATTACTCTTCAACGTGTCACAAAACCTCCTGCGAATATCATGCATATTGCTTGCTTGGTAAAACAATCCATAAACATTAGGGTGGATCGATTTTTTGTTTTTATGTTTTTCTTAGCAGCGGGGTGTGGAATGGATGCTCTATGGGGATACCTTTAAAAGTCATTATGACAGCATTAAGATATTTCGAGTGCAAGTACTGCCCCAAGTCGATTCAAATTTTTAAAAAATAGCGAGAAAATAGAAAAAGAAGGGTTTAATCTTTGCTCAATAAAAGTAGTTAAAATATAAAAAAAATAACTTTTCATTTACTAATAATATTATCTACTAATCAAGAAACAATAAAAGTACCATTGCTACACAAAAAAATCACAAACACTGTTTAAAAATATAGTAAAAAATCATAAAAGTTATTGTATTTTATAGTCCTTCTTCGAATTCAATACTGGCATTATACGACAAGATTCTAGCTTATTTTGTATACACCCTTCACGTCTTTCAAGGCCGCAAACAGCAGAACATGATGCCGTTACCACTTTGATGCATCTTTCCGTGGCTTGCGTGTGACAGGGCATCAATCGGAACCTACACAAAATGTTGAATTCGATAATTTTGTGGTCTGCAATGGCATCAATTATTGTCTCGCTAGATATCATTTTTGTAAGAGGTGCTTCTGATGTTTTTTCCCAGTAGATCAAGTCAATATAGTCTTCTGCGTTGAAATTAAAAGTAGGTAGCTTAAATACTCTTATTGGAGAGAACCCCAACGTTCTTGGATACTTAGAATCCGTCTGAGAGCCAACTCTCTAATGTCTGTCTTCGTTCGTCGTTTAAGATACTAATAAGTATATTTTCGATTGGCCAAAATACCCTTTGCGTTGAATTATGGGATCTACCACCTTTTTCAAATGCTCTGGAAGGTAACGAGACAATTTTATGGTTTCGTGGAGGTGTCTCGCCGGTTGAAGTCTGCTCTTGGTTGTCTTAAAGGCTGTGTTTTTATTTTAAACCACATCGGAGCATACACTCTTAGCACAAATTCAGTCAATATCACCTGATTTCTGTTGGATTCTTGGTTGATGTGTAAAGTCGGAGAATAGTATTGGCTGTTGTTAACCAACGCGAATGACAGATTTTACCCGGATTTCTTTTCGTTAAGTTTTCATTACATTGTCCTTCGGCGATTGCTCGGCACATTTCCAATAAATAAAGCTGGTCTGTGCTGAGGTCGTCACGGGATTTTGTAATTTCATAAGTAAGGTTCATAGGTAAGTTGCATTCTATTGCTTGAAATTCTATCACGGGAAGATGTTCACAGTTCTTGAGTAACTTTCCTTGTTAGCCGCTAAAGCTTCTAGGACCTGTTGTCGTTCCATCAAGATATTCGAAAAGGTGCCTCAAACTTAACTCATTAGCATGTAACTGACAGACCAACCACTGAAGTGGACGATGGAGTTTTCCTTCAACAAGTCGAATAATGCCAGACTTAGTTCCATTATTAACTGCTGTTCCGTCACATCCGATAGCCACGATGCACGCTAAATCAATGGATTTTGCCACAAAATATGCAAACAATTTGTGAGCTATTGTTTTAGCATCACCGAACTTAACGCCCATGTGGCCAATGTATTGTGAGCTAGGTTCTTTCAAAGACTGATATGTTCTTCTATCACAACTTTTCTGCGTCCATCCTCCATGATTAATGTTTTATCTTTTGGCCGCCAAACGATATGCAAATGCACAAATCAAAATGGGGCTGGTTGATGGCAGTCAGAGTGGTCCTAGTTTTGGCACGAGCACTTCGAATCTTATTACGATCGATCACGTTTGTTAGATTATCTGTTCACTAATCACTAATCCAATATTTTGCAATGTAGCGCAGACGATGGCAGCACCTGCCTGATCAGAAATACTGTATCGATCCAATGTTCTGGATACAACAGATAGTCCACTGTCTGTTGGATTTATAACATAAGAAGAAGGAGTAGATGAAGCAAAGTAATGTTGGTCAGTTGGAAGATCAACGTTAGTAAAATTTGAAACTGTACTGCGAGATATGGACGGTTGATCTAAAGATGCGCGGTGCGCGAGCGAGGCGCGAGAAAGTGGACTCGGCAATTTGTCAAATTTTCGCGGAAAAATAAATATTATCACATTTTTTTAATATTATTAAATAGGACGCGGCAATTTTTATTCATTATGAAATGTAAAAGTAAAAATTAAAGTATTAATGTTGACACAAAACTGTTTTATAAAGGGACAATTTTTTACCAGATTTTAAATAATTCAACTGCTTTGGGGCAGTACTTGCTATCAAAATTTTAAATTGATATTTTGTATGCTTAATTGTATGTACCTAGAGCATCTATTCCGCACCCCGCGAAAACTAATTTATAAAAAAAAAAAAATTCCATACAATGGCGATCCACCCTAATAAACATGGTAAATCCACTGAGGCAAACATTCTATGAGTATTATTTTCCCCGTTATGCACTCACGTCCAATCCATTTAGACGAGGATTTCGCAGCGTCAAAGGATCAATGCAACACATACACATGATGGAATTCTACCCGCGATGGTAGCGCTCGTTCCCGGAATTATTGTCTTCATATTTTCTGTCGTAAAGGCGAAACGTGATGTTTGTCGTATTTTTCAGTAGGAAGCGATATGGCGAAACGGGGAACACTGCCAATACCTGTTTGATGCTAATGATATACGTACCTAACAATTTTCTAAAAAAATATATGTAATAAGATAAAGTGAAGTCAATGTTATCTTACGTCTACTGAAAATAATCAAACTTCTAAAATTCTTACTTGAATTCTTTTATCGGTATATCTAGAGCCCCTAAGCTAAAGCCCCGACTCCTAAGTCGAAAGTTATTATTAAATTGGCTGCTTCAGTTTTCTTTTAGATCAGTAGGGGGAAGACGTTAGATAAATACGCCAACATTTAATGTCAAGCATGTTTAATGTTGAGCAACAAAGTATCGTTGAGTTTATTTTGTATTTATTCGGATCAATTTTCATTGAAATACCAGCAGAACAAACACAGAATCTCACCTAGGTTCAACACTATTGCTATTAATCCGTTGCGATACGGGAACCCACATTATTTACAACGAGACTGAGGAAGAATGAACTTAGATGAATGCTGTAGAAAAAGAATTACATAAAATCCTGAAAATATCGATTTTTCAATCTATTTAAAATATAAAGAATAGTGACTGTTCTATGTTTTTATATAAGTTTTTAATTGTCTTGACCTTTGAATGGCCACCGTCTACGTGATATTCCGATATCTATCCTTTAAGGCACAATAAACAGCAGTTTTCATGTAACCGGTCCGCTTATTTCGAATAAACTTCCTTACTGATATCCAGAATTTGACTAAAAAACTAAATTATTTAAGAATTTTTACTTTTCATAAATCTTAACATCTTTTAAATGAATTGTTATAAGCCATATTCTCAAGCTTCCGGTAATTGTTTGCTTTCGATTTACTCCTTATTGTACTTTTTATGTTTAATGTGTACTCAGAATGTTCTCACTTCTGAACACAAACTGCCTTATTTTTCTCATATCATTGCTTTTTATTTACTGTACATTTTTTATTCTAATTTTTAATGATTATATTTCTTCATTTTAGGACGAGAGGAAAAATGCGAGGTGAAGAAGAACAAACAAGAAGAAATAAAAAAGGAAACGGACTCATAAGTACAAAGCCAAAGTAGGAATTTAAAATAAGGTTCTTACCCACTAATTCATTAGTAAAAAATATTATTCTCGATTACAAATACAGGGGATAGAAAAGGACAGAAAGAAACAAGACAAAATACAACACGACAAGAATGACGTTTTTTCGTTTTTATATGTTTTTAAAAAATATTCTTTTAAAGCCTTAATTTGATTTTTTTATACATGCTGGATGTTTTCATATATATTGTTCCATCACGCCGTTTGCTTTTGACAGGCCGTGTGCTGACCAATAGTATGATCAGAATTTGAACTGTGTAGTTTAAATTCACACACGTCAGCTATAATCACGGAGTGCCGTGAGCCGCACAATCGCACAAAAAACGTTCGTTCTGTCAAAACCAATGTGTATACTATCGCCGGTTATTTATCGGAATAATCCCTTAATACTTATTTTATCGCAATCCAATTCAAAATAACGAGTGCTACCGTACAACGATCACCGTTCCAGTGCTGACAGATGATTATCGAGATGCAGATTTCATTCGCCACCCGGTAAGTTGATTGTGAATTAACCTTACGAATTGTGTTTTCGCATTCGCCTGTCATAAGCCATAGGCTTCATCCACGCTTTATCTGTGTGGAATAGCCCTTTTAAATACGGCTATCCCAACCCTTGTTCGTTCCTCGAACATATATAAATATATGTTTTTGTACGTGTTAGTTATTATTGTCCTATGCTATAATAGCACCGTCATTTTTTATTTTGTTCTCTTGTCATAGCTATGCATTATATAGGGTACATTTTTGTATCAATATTACTAATTAAGTAATTTTAAGAATACGACAACTGAATACTAAATTATTATTTTAAGGTTTATTGTTGTAAATGACACAAAATCGAAGTGAAATAAAACAAAACTGCGCTTTATAAATGTAATGTCATTATATAACCCCGGCAACTCTGGGTGATCAAGCTAGTAAGAAATAAAGTCACATTCATAGGCATCACAAAAGGTAGCATCTTTAAAGTACCTGATATGTTAATAAAATATATATTTAACAAAAAGATTGAATAAAAACATACATTCTTTTCTAGAATAGCTTTCCAAAAGGATTTATATGCGAAAAACTCAGTACAAGTCTTCAATTTAAATATAAATTGGGCCAGATAAGGAGAAGATGAAAAGATGCGATAGAAGAAAGATTAAGAAATATACCTTTGAGTACAAATGGCTTAAGTATACCGAAAAGGAATTGAACTGGCAGCAACCGGAAGATGTAGGGAATTCCACGAACTGTATACATCAACTGAAAGAAAAATCACACAAAACGACGCTTAAAGCCAAAACGAGAAATGTACTTGAAAAGCGTAACGGTGAAGTTAATTCGTTGTATTTCATGTACCTCATTTAATGGATTCGTGTGAAGGTTCTAGTGAATTTGGTTCTGGATTCATAAACAGATGAAGTAGAAAATAATTTTAAACTCTTTAAAAATTTATTATCAACCATAATTGTTAGCCTGAAACACCTATATAAATTGATAAAATCTTCCAAGAAAAAATAAGTTTCGTGGACATCAGATCATTGGTCAATCCATATTGTTGGTCCATGCTGTTGAAAGAGAGAGCTAAATAGGTTTGGGGCACAAGGGGGTGGGGGCGTTTCTTCTTCTGGGGTTATTACAAATAGTTAGTTTACGCCAATAAAATTATACACTTATGAATTATGAAAAAATTGAAACAGGTAAAAAAAAAACAATAAAAGTCAACAGAGTGGTATTCATGCCACTGAAACAAAAATTTTCAAGAAGATGTAGAGTTTGTGTTGAGCACGAAAGGCGAAATTTCGAAAACTTTTTGCTATTCAATAATAAACAATTAATGACAATTATTATTTAGTTTTATTAAGCTCGCTCCTTTCAACAGGTTTTATCGACTTATTATTCTTTCGAACTATTTTTAAATATGACGCCATAGCTTGATGAAAATAACAAGTTAAACAGACGGTATAATCGGCAAGTTTTTGACGCTTAAAGGTTTTTGGCGGAATTTTTTACTGAAGTGTATAGAAAATCAACTTATTTTGGTATTGAATCTTTTTTTATGGCGCAATGATATCAGACCTATTTGTTTATGTATCCACCAAAAACACTATTCATTTAGTTAGGAAAAAAATTAGGCGTGTATCTCAATAACGAATGTCTCTGTGATCTATTGTAATTCAAAGTTTCATAATAAAATAGGAAAAAACATAACTCGAAAACTACGAAAAATCGCGGAACATTAAGGGAGTTATTTGGGTAGTCTTGGGGGTGGTCTACCTCTGGACTTCCGCTTGACACTATTTTTTTGTACATCCTGTATAAACATGTTTGTTACTTCGAGGTAACTGTAGTTTCAAATAAAATTTAACTAATTTTATGAGAAAATGTAAACTTTATATCATCAAGAATAATCACCTTTAATGGGGTGAAAGCCAAATAAATACTTTTTTATTAAAATTTGAATTAAATAACTTAAAAATATAGGCCAAACGGTAGCTGGATGAAGTGACATCGCGTTTGGGTCCTACCCAGGCGTCCCTTGGCTGGCTAAGTCCTCCATCACAACACACGCAACATTTTCTGCTTACTGTGGTGGTAGCAGGAGATTTTTTATTTTAATCTGTTGTCGTTGTCAACAAAATAGGGTCATTAAATAAAATGATTAGGACACAGACATGGTAAGGTTGAAACAATTTAATTTTCTAACTAATTAAGTAACCATAACGCAGTTTTTCTCGCTGGGGTAGGCAGAGAGGACGGATTGCCAAACTCACACTTGGCACACACTCCTTGACTCATTCAGATTCATACATCGTTCCAAACATATCTTGTTTACTTGATCGTGCCATGTCTTCCTCGGCCGTTTTCAACTTCTTCTACCATTCACATATATATTCTCCTTACATTACTTTCTTCGTTAATTCGCTCTACATACCCAAACCATCTAAGCGCCCCATTCTTAAGCTTATTCATTACACTTACATCTGCCTTGCATTTTTTGCGAATCTTCACATTTTTGCACACGATTATACATGGTTTAACTCATGTCTCAGAGACCTCATATCTATAGCATTCAGTCCAAGGATATTTATTAGGTTTTCGATTCACGTATACTTTGCCTACATTGTACCCTAGCACATAGCAGGTTACAAGTACACATAACCACTTGAGCGATTTTTGGCATATTATGGTACGTATATATTTTCGAACCAAAACGCGAACCGAGCCACGAATTACAGGAAAGGTTCCATTCCTATAAGTTGAGGTTCAGTTCAGTAGTTCGGCTCGCGCATGTATACATAACATTAAAATAGTGTTTTCAAAATCATTTTGACTGATCGCTTGCCATAATGTGCGAAAATTATAGAACTTAATAATACAGATTTTTTGAAGAAAGGTTCTTATAACCGGTTATCACTTTGTGATATTATTATTTATTTTATTTAAAAGACAAAACTTGTTTTACATCAATATATTTTTATATACACAATTTGACGGTGAAATTTAGGTAAATTCATTGGCTTTATACTGCAGTAAGCAGTTTCATATGTTTCCATATAAATATTTTGAGGAATCATATAAATTCAATAATATAGTTAATATTTATACACGACATCAATCGCTTGATTTAGTAAGTAGACTCTATACTCAAAACAAATAGATTTTTTTTACTACTGATGCTCTTAGCTTTGCAAATAGGATTGAGGTTACACGTTCCAACATTATAGAATGTATTTCAAGCCTGGTGACCTCATTCATCGTTAACTGTGATTATTTCACTGATTTTTTTTTGCTAATAAACACCATGCATTTACTAGTCATCCAATCTAAAGGAATATAAATTTAACTATTTAAGACAATATTAGCGATTTCTAAACAAAAATCTGAAACAGAAAAATCAGAAAAGGATACTGCCACAACTAGGACTCGAACCCAGGACCCTTGCCTTGCCGGGGCACCGCTCTACCAACTATTATTTAGTATTTATCTAAGACACTGTCTAGATTACATTTACTTCGAGTTGAATCTTGCGATCGTACATAAAGATAGCAGCCAGTAAAAATGTGCGGACCGAAGGGGATAGGGTCCCATTAGCTCAGTGGTAGAGCGGTGCCCCGGCAAGGCAAAGTTCCTGGGTTCGAGCCGTAGTTGTGACCGTATCCTTTCTGATTTTTCTGTTTCAAATTTTCGTTTAGAAATCGCTAATATTGTCTTCAATAATTAAATTAAATTACAATTTGAGGGTTTACTCAGTAAAATTATTCCAAAAAATGTTAATTATTTCGGCGACTTTTTGTCCCTAGCCTTGTATTTTTATTTTTAAAATATGTATATATATAAATATTAGTGTGTGTATACATATAGTACAGTGTTATGTATATTCACAAATATATATAACACACTAATTAAATTCATTAATTTTGAAACAACACAAATCTATCAAATAAAATGTTCTTGCGTTAACTGGGATTTGAACCCGCAACCTACTGATTTGTAGACGGGAGCCCTCCGCCTTGACCACAGAGTCACCGTCACTTAAAAAAACAACATAAAAAATCCGACCTTTTAAGATGGTCCAATATTTAATTTTCAATTGATCTGTTCGTTTTTTAGCCGATCATCGGTGACATATTGTTTTATTTGAAATTGAAAGGAAAAAAAATCTCAAGATATTAAATAAATCGATTGTTTAAAATACCAAAGACCACCCTATTTCGAAAAAGTATATGACGTTGTTATTTAAAAATAAGTTTAAAAAAATATTTTTTTATTATAAAGATTTGACCTATAATAATATAAAAATGCATTCTTTATCGTGTCCACGAAAAAAAATAAAATGATTTTGCATATTTCTTTACCATTAGTAAAGTTTTCTGAAAACAAGAAAAATGTAAATTTTTTTTATCTTGCTTTTATTCAAAATTATTTTCATTAAGGAAAAAAATCTTAAAAAGAGAAGAAATACATTTTTTTCAGTCTCAATATAAAAAGATAGAAAAAACGAATTGAAATATAGATTCAGAAAAGGATACATGAAAATAGTAAAACCAATCGAATAAAACAATTGGAAAAGAACGGAATAACGGATAATGGATAATACTCAGGTATCCGTTTCCATTGGTTAGCACCCACATCAGGTTACGGATATCAGCCAATCAGTGGGGATTAGATCTCCTTACCTTTGAATATTCGAAATTGGAATCGATTCCATAATCGCCTCCATCGCCCCCCTGGCGATAGTACTACATACTACTCGAAACTTATTTACGAAAAATATTTCTAAGAACTTTGTTGAAATACAGTATTGATTTAATTTTGTCATATTTAATGTTTGTCATAATTAATGATTGTCATATTTAATTTTTGTCATATTAAATGTTTGTAATATTTAATTTGTATGGCAAAATTAATGTTTGTCAAATTTTATGTTGGTTATATTAAATGTTTGTCACATTTTATTTTTGTAATATTTAATGTTAGTCCCATTTAATGTTTGTCACATTTAATGTTTGTCTTATTAAATGTTTGTCATATTTAATGTATGGCATATTAAATGTTTGTCATATTAAATGTGTGATATTTAATGTTGTCATATTTCCAATATGAGAGGCGGGTTTGGGCACCGCGCCCCGGCAACCATTTATTGGTTAACCAACACCTCTGCCACAGATCACCTCAAGTGCTTCGTGATTTAGCAGGGGTGCCCGGGTTCATCGGTTCAGGTGTGTTCAGGATGTGCCTCCCACCAGCTGCGTGGCATGCCAGATCGAGAGAAGCTGGTTGGGGACACCCTTGCGCTTCAGTGGGAGGGATATATTTATATGTCCATCAGTCTGGACACACTAAACCCTAGATTCCTCGCCAACTCTTACTCAGAAATAAATATTTGAATAATATAACAGAACTCTTGGGATCTTTATCTACCAATCTTTTGAACGGAGTTCTGTTGTCAAGAAATTTAGAGCCATGCACGTTAGTTACTTAACTACATTACACACGTATGTATAACGCGTTGGACCTTATAATTTTTAATTGAGTGAAAACTTTATATGATACTTTTTTTTGTATATTCCACAAAAAAAACATTTAAATGATGAGCTTTAGCGTTATGAAAATCCTACCTATTCAGTTCAGAATTAGAGCATCAACGCATGGTAAGTATAAAGATTTTCAAAAATTCTCTATTATTGTTGCATAGAGAAAGGGCGAACTGTGAAGTGCTTTAATAGTACACAGCTGGCCCTGTACAGATTAAAAATGCGGCCCCATTGTTGAATAGTACACAACTGCTGGCCCTGTGCAGATTACAAGTGCGGCCCCACTGTTGAATAGTACAGTTAGTACAGTTCAGTTCGCCCGGCCGAACCGGGCAGTTGATATACCTACCTTCGTGCAACGGTTTGTTTACTTAGAAACGAAACGGTGTTAATCTTAATTATAATCATATTTAATCGCACTTCTGGCGGTTATTTACTGTATTTCTATTCTTCAGCAATATAATAGTACATAATAAATGTTAAAAATAGTTTTTATTTAGTTAATTTTCGGGTCGGATTACCGAAAATTGTAGTGACGTTTAAATGTGTTTTGAGTTAATCTGAATTGTATAAACGCGGCAGAAACAATTATCAGTACTGTGTTTATCATCAATTATATAATTAAATTCGGATTTTGTGAAATTCTGGTGAGTTTGCAGATTTTGTAAATAACATCTGTATTTGCATTCTACCCACAGCGGTAAGTTCCAGCATTTTGTCTGGATTTTTTATTTTTGTTAATTTTTAGGTTGGTTGTTTCTTTTTAATTTATTTTTCATTATATGTAATATGTCCTCCGTGGAGGAGAAAGTTGCCCTCCATGAGCTTTCAAAGGAAGAAGTTATTAAAATAGCGCAGGCAAGAGGGAAGGAGATATCCTCACAAAGGAGACGGCCTTCTCCCAGATACTATGTGCTCATGGAGAGTATTCAAGCCCACAAGGAGCCTGGTAGTCCTAGACGGCCCATTTCACCGTTTACCAGTATCCATGGCAGCTTACTCCGTGAAGAGGGAGTAGCATCCATTTCGGCCGCCCCGAAAGATGTAGCGAACGCTCCTTCTGGAAATACTTCCACTGGTACTGGTGACGTGGCCAAAAACCCGTCGCCTAACCCAGCAAAAAAGAAGCGTGGCAGAATCGAGGAACAGTTCATTTCAGGTGACAACTACGATATGCCAGTCGAGGACGATTATCTCGCCCCATTTTGGAGCCCTCTTTCGACAATCTCTGCAAAGGTGAATGAGATGAAAAATAAAATGAAAAAGGAGGACCGCTCAGTTATTGAGGTAAGTATAGATCTAATTCGTAATGAGCTCGCAAAACTGGCAAATACCTGTGCCGCCGCCAACGCGAGAGCTGGCGCCTTTGCCGAGGTTATTAAATCACAGAAGGGATTATCGGAAAAAATAGATTTACTCATTAAACGTCCGTCCCATATGCCACCAGTTATTGAAAAAGTGGTAGGTAAAAAAACATATGCGGGTGCAGCTTCCGGAGCGCCTCCCAGTGGTTCCATCTTATTCGAGGGACAGGAGCGTGAGCTGCCTTCTCTGAGACCCACTATTCTATTCTACCCTACTGCCCATGAAGGCAAAACATCTGAGGAGACCCAGAATGTACTTACATCGGTTCCGGATCCCAAAACAGACGGTTTTAAAGTGGTGAGGAGACGTAAGATCAAGGGTGGAGGCGTTTTTCTGCAAACTGATAGCCCGGGGGGTGTCAAAAACATTCAGAAGGCGGCGGAAAAACTAACCCTCAAAGGTTTGAAAATGGTTAACCCACAGGGACGACTACCCAAGATAGTCATTTATGACGTCCCCAGAGGAGACGCAACTGCTGACACGGCTCTTTTCAAGGAAATTTTTGATAATAACGTCGCAGAAAAATCAACTCTCTCCAGGGAAGACCATTTAAGGACAATTCGGAGGGTCTCCCTCTTTGGGAAACGTGAAGGCGAGACTATGAATATGATTGTCACGTGTCATCCGGATTGCCGGAAGGTACAAATAGATAGCGGTCTTTGCTACCTTGGATGGAATGCCTGTCGGGTTCGTGACTACCTGGGAGCAACCCGTTGCTTTAAATGCCACATGTACGGCCATGTAAGCAAATCATGTACTCAGGAGTTCATTTCTTGCCGCCACTGCGCCGCAGCCGGTCATGATTTCGAGGAGTGCCCCAAGAAGGCACAAGCCGCTATCTGCGCAACTTGTACCAAGTTTCAGAAACCAGCCGATCATTGTACTGGTGACCGAGCCTGCCCCGCAAACAGAGCTGCGATCGAGGCTCAAGTTCACATGACTGATTATGGCCGTCGATAATCCCCTCTCCATAGGCCAGATCAACCTGCAGCGGTCTCGGATAGCCACCCTTGAGGCCCAGCGGGTCATGACCGACCTTGGGATCGACATTCTGCTCATTCAGGAGCAATACGTTTGGCAAGGGAAAACACCTGGTATCATTAGTCCAGGGGTGGTACTTGAAGTAGGCAGCTCTCCCAGGGCGGGTGTTCTGGTCAATACTTCGTTGATTAGCCCCCTCCTTCTCGAGGGACTGTCGAACGAATACCAAACCTGTGTTTCCTTTAAATTTGGCGATACTGAGATCATCGTGATATCAGTATATTTTAAATATGGTAATTTAGTTGAACCGCATATTTTGAGCCTCACGCGTGCCTTGCATAAATTAAAAGGCCAAAACATAATTATTGGAGGTGACTTCAATGCGCGCTCGCCTCTCTGGTTTGACTTTAACGGAAATCGAACGGAAAGATCCTATGCCGTCGAAGATCTTATTTCAGCGCAAGGTCTGTTCATCCTCAATGAACCAGGTACGTTTTCAACATTTTCAGGAACCGGTGGCGAAAGCAACATTGATCTCACTCTCTGCTCTGGATCTGTTGCGTCAAAAATATCAAAATGGACGGTTCATGAGTGTGCGATAGTTTTTGATCATAGATTGATAACTTTTTCAGTGGGAATTACAAAGACAGAAGCTCCACAATCATCTTGGAACTTCAGAACCACTAGGGCGAATTTGGATAGCTTTGGGGATGCGCTGCGTCAATCTTTAAGGGGTTTTCATGACGTAGCCGCTAGGGAACCGGAAAACTTGGGGAATTTCTTCAACGCGGCGGTGGTATCAGCCGCTGAAACTTCTTTGGGCAGATCAAACCCAAAGAAGTTAATTAGGACGCCGTGGTGGACACAAGAGCTGACTTTGCTGAAAGGGGCCTACAAAAGAGCCTATAGGGGCCTGGTAGTGGTTAGGCGGAGTATATGCTCGCCTGAAGAAGCGGCTGCACTTCAGGCCCGTTTTAGGGCTTCCCGTGGTGCCTATTGTTCGGGCGTCCTCTCAGCAAAACGAGCTGCATGGCATAGTTGGGTAGATGAAGTGGGTAACGCCAACCCGTGGGAAATCCACAGCGCTCTTGAAAACTCGGGAAAAGGATCAGAACGATACTTATCGAGCGTTGTGCTCGGTAATAGCGAAGGGAAAGCAGAGAGTGTTGACATAGTCTCCACTCTTGAGACACTTCTGGGCATGTTAGTTCCTCTAGACTCAGTTAATGGGGAAAGTGTTCACCATCAACAGGTAAGAAACCTGTCACGGCTTCCACCTAGAGACCTCGCCCAGGGGGACGGCATGCCAACATTAAGTCGAGCAGAGGTTGAAATCATAATTAAGGGTTTGGGTCCGAAGAAGGCACCGGGATTTGACAGATTGAACGGCATAATAGCGAAGAATGTTTGGATCCACGCTAAAGAGGAGCTTTATCAAGTGTTGGAAACGTGCTTGCGTAGAGGAGTATTCCGTACAGAATGGAAGAAAGGCGTGCTCCGGATTATACCAAAGGGGAACAACAAGCCGAGAACAGATATCGGAGCCTACAGACCCATCACTTTACTTCCAATCTTAGGTAAAATACTGGAAAAAATCATCAAAAATAGGCTCCGTCTCACCCTGTCTCCGCCCTGCGACCGCCAATTTGGGTTCGTCCCCGGTAAGTCCACTGAGTACGCCATTAAGTATGCGCTTGAATGGGTGAGGGTTTGTACCAAGAAGTATGTAATTGGAATATTTTTGGACATCTCGGGTGCCTTCGATCATGCGTGGTGGCCGATGATTTTAACTAAGTTGAAAAGTCGTAATTGCCCGCCTTTACTGTTCAATATTATTAGTGATTATTTACGTAACAGAAAGGTTATTGTGATGTATGGTGATTTTTTCATCATACGTGACGTTAACATGGGCTGTCCACAAAAGTCAGTCCTCGGGCCTGACCTGGGGAACATCCTTTTTGACGACTCCTCTAGGTTACGCTTGCCTGAAGGATGCATATCGGTCGACTACGCAGATGATAAGTTTCTTTTGGTCTCGGGGGACAGCAGAAAGGAAGTGGAGAGTAAAGCAGAAGAGGGTCTGCGTGAAATTCTTGAATGGGGTAAGAGAAACAGGCTGAACTTCACTCCCCATAAGACCGTGGGACTCTTGATGAAGGGTATGCTCAGTCGTGCCAGAAACCCTACCATCAGAATGGGAGGCTCCACTATTCGTTTCGTTGAAAGCACCAGGTATTTAGGCGTCACTTTAGATAGATCTTCTTCGTTCCTAGCGCACGTCAAGAGCGTTTCTAGCAGGGCCCAGGACCTATTCTTGAAATTAAGAAGGCTCTCAACGGCTGAGTGGGGATTGCGGACTCCGGCACTTCGCCTCATATATAGGGGTGTTTACGTGACGCATGTCTCGTATGCCGCTTCTGTGTGGGAGCACCGGCTGGATAATGCATTGATCCACTTGGCCCTCAAGCGAGGCCAACGGACTCCCCTGTTGGCGCTTTCGGGCGCATATAGGACTGTGGCTAATGATGCATTACCGGTTCTGGCTGGTACACTGCCGATTGACTTGGAAATTAGGGAAGTTTTGACAAAAAAGGCATTGATAAGAGGTAAGGCCGCTGTCCACCTGGGAGTCGAACTGACACCCGGTGGAGCGGTGTCCCTTCCTGGCTTATTGAAAGCCATGCGAGATAGAACGCTGAGTGTATGGCAAGAGCGATGAGATAGGTCGACGAAGGGTAGATTGACTTTCTCTTTCTTCCCTTCAGTTAAAAGCAGAATGGAAGGGGCGCACATAAAACTGGATCACTATATGACGCAATTGGTGTCCGGTCATGGGGAGCTCAGGGGGCGGCTACATAGTATCGCCTTGTCTCCTCATCCGAACTGTTCATGTGGTGACACTAACCAGGCAGCCGAGCACATTCTGTGGCACTGCGAGTTGATGAAGGATGCCCGAGAGGAAATGTTGGATGGCTTGAGAGGGATTACAAGACCGGCATGGAATGCCGATCTCGTGTTGAACAGAGAGAATTTTGAATGCTTCAAAAAGTTTGTAAAGTTCTGGGTAGAGAGATGGCCTGTGCTTAGAGTTGCTGATTTAGATTAAAATCATCTTTGTTTCAGGTGCCAAGCGTATTGTTCCTGTCACTCCACGGTTACTCCTCTATAACAACTTGAATATTGTTTATGCGCGATTGCTTTGTGTTTTATTTTTATTTTTATATACTCATTGGTTTTATTTTCTGTGTTTTATGGCATGATCGCAATGCATTTATTATCTTATTTGTTTGTTTTATTTTTTCTTATTCATTTATTGTGTATAATGGATTTTTACACCGTTTTTGCCCGTTCTTTACACTGTTTTTTTATGCTCATTCTTCCTTTTACTTTTGAATTTGGGCCTTATTTATTTATTAGGAACGCGTTGATAATGATAATACTGTTTCTTTTTATGTTTTAGCTCTTTAATACTATGTTAATCTTTTTTTCCCTTCTTTTTTTTCTATTAAGAACGGTCGATTTGTTGTTGATCACAACTTATTTTCTACGTTTGATATTTGCCTTCTTATTTGTTACTAACAAATTGGTTTATGAATAGGTTGTCGAACTGAACTCTATCGTACTGTGTTGTTCATATCCCCACCATGGGGGCGGATAGACCCTGTTCCTGCATCCAGTAAGGTGACATTAATCCGGTGCGGCTATCACACGAACAACGGGTGCCTCCCCCGGCATCATGAGTGGGCCTGGGGAATGTTTGCGCGAGCCCGGTCCCCTTCCGTCCTGCCTCCGGTGACCTGAGGCTCACTTCATTCCCTAGGGTCTTTAGGAGTATCTCCCCCCCCCCTCCCCCCATTTACATTTCTTCAAGGGTACTCTCGGAAAACTGGCTAAGGGACGCGGGTGCTTGGGATCGTTGTGGCCAGGCCGCTTGCCACACTTATTCTTGCCGGGACTGCCCCGTGATAGTGGGGTAAACTGCCCTCGATACGCGGCTTGTATATTTTTATGTTACTAACAATCATGCATGCAGGGACATTGGAGGGTCTAGAATCGTTTTAAAATAAATTTAGCTTCTTTTTACAAAAAAATTAGAGTCCTGACGTGTGCGGCTAAGGAGGTTAAACAATCAGTTTCCTCACACAGCCGTCGGGAAAGGGTGGGTCCCCTCAAATTGTTGAATAGTACACAACTGCTGGCCCTGTACAGATTACAAATGCGGCCCCACTGTTGTTTGTCCACATCGCTGGACTGGAACCCAGACGTATTTGAAAAAACTCTTCACTGTGCACAAATTGACGGCCGGCATAGTCCAGTGGTAACGCATTGGACTGCCATTCCGAAGGTCGCGGGTTCGAACCCGGCGGGCGCAAATAAATTTTATTTGATTAATTTGTGTTATTTCACAATTAATTAATTAAAATAATATATAGTATATTTGCGGCACGTTCCAGAGTGGAAGATACTACCAGTATCGCCCTGGTGTAAGACCACCATTCAGAATTGAAACGTTGCTCCAAATGGCTTTAGCCGTGTTTAGTGACTAGATCTGAATAGCCAGGTACTTCCCCACCTTCCTCTTTCCCTTCCCCACTTACTTTCAGCCTCACAACATCCCCCAATTGGGGATGCCATAGTCTCACTGGCTCCAGACGGGAGCAGTTGGGACTCTTGTGAGGTATTCACTGTAAAAAAAAAAAAAAAAAAAATAGGCGCCCTTTCGATAGATTTTATTTATGATCTTAACAAACGAATTGTCGAATTGTTTCTCTAGGGCACAGGTGTCATGGAATGACTTTGTTCTACTGCTGTTTCTATGGTTGATATTTGCCACACGAGAATGGGCATATCTACGACTCGTTCTTGAGTTTGACAGCTTGGCTGTATAGAGATTTAACGGCCTCTGTTTCCTCTCTCCTAAAATTTCACTTCATACACAGCATCTCCAAGGGAGGCCTGAACGACAAGCACTGAGGGAAATTATTCTCTAGTACGGAGGTAAGTAAAAAAAAATATCGGGCGAAACCGGTTTGTAACTAGAAGTAATGAATTTTTCATGTTATTTGTAGCGAAACACGTGTATTCGTAAGCAGCGTTATAACCTTTCGTTCTATCCCGGAGGGGATTTCATACGTCTGTGTTATAATAATATAATGTTGGTTTGAGGGTAGGTAGGTACGTCAAAGCTGATATTGAATTTTAGACATGGGTTCACACGTAAAGCGTGCCTCTTGGGATTAATACTCCAAACTAGAGGGTTTTTACATGACACTGTTATGAATTTTATCAAAATTTGTAGCAACATATAGAGCATAAGCATTTAGTAAGCTTATAGAAAAATACAACTTTTCTTAAATTCTTGTGATTTTGTGACGAAATCATATTGCTGCGACATCATGTTGCAAGCGCGTTATCGGTTATTATAATATGATATTATGATATTTGATATAAAACAATGTTTGGATTATTATTAGGAATATTTTAAATTTATTTTTATTCTCTAAACAATTAACCCTTTCAGTACGGCACATTTATACTATATGTGTTATGGTATATTTATACATATAGACCATAACACCTTAAACAATTATTTTAAATTTTTGGAGTATAATTATTGTTCTGCTCACTAATTTAGATTTTTTTCTAATTTGATTTTTATTATTTTAAGGTATTAAAGGTATATTTATTATTAGTGAGAAAAAAAAACATATGGCACACAACAGTTATTTAATTTTAAAAAAGTATTAATTTACAGTGTAACATGCATACATATAAAGATAACTTAAAAAAAACATAAAATAAAAATGGATCCAAGCAATACAGCCAAAATGGGATCTTTCATTATATTTACATATTTTGTTGCTGGAATAAAGGTTGTAGTCTAGTATAAAACATAGACACGCTTGAGGAATATCCTTTATAAGCGATACGCAAAATACGGGGTGATTTTTTTGAGAAGAAATATTAATGTATTATTTCATGTGCATCAGGAGGAACTCTGGTATTGAAAGGGTTAAAACACTAGTTTTTTCAAATACAAATTGAACACTTGAAATTGCACTTGATGTAAAAGACAACTTAAGTGGAAAATAGTAGACATTGCGTACATAAGAATCTGTGAATTTTTCATTTTTCTGTGGCCGGATTTGGGCACTTGGAAGTTTTCCGATCCTTTTGGAGCATAGACTAAATACAAAGGAGATGATCTCTTCTATGTGGCAATATGCACATTGCACATACATAATACCTTGTCATTTAAGGAACCGCTGAGTTTATAAGCCCCAACTACCGTTTCAAGAGGAAATTTGGTTTTTACGGGCCTCAAATAGGTCCAGAATTTGTCAATGTTCCGAAAACAGTAATTCTTCATTATTTTGGCAATTTTCTAAGTAACGTTGATAATATAAAATAAAAAAGCAGCATTTTGGCACCTGTTCATTTTGCCTTATTTCTGCTGTGATGGTGTACATTACAACGCTGTACGAAACGTTATATAAAAAAGAGTTAGCCCAACGCATTATAATACATCACGTTAATTCTGTTGGCGCTGAAAATATGTAATCATATCTTAAACATAGTTTTACGAGGATGTAACGCGTGCAGTATGTTTGGAGTAAAATTCTATGTTTACACTAGAATCTCGTTGTTTGTATATAGGATAGGGAGCCTTTCAAAATTAACCGTCGGGGAAAATGGGTAGGAAAGCAATAAAATGGAAGGCTTATCCTTATTTTATTTTAAAAGAATCGGATTTAAATTTGATTCATTCACTTACATAGTTTTATATAGATGAAAGTTTCTTTCAGACATAATTTATTACTGTGTCAGAAATCAACTTCCAGCGTAGAAATTCATATTGAAGTGAAAAGAAAATGCCATCAAGAGAATCTAGTATATTTCATAGAAATATTAATTAATATTTCAGGAATTTCCGATCCACAGATAAACTACATTTCTTTATTTTTAATTAATGGAACTCATCTTTAAAAAAATAAATTCATCAATTCATAAAAATCATCTGTTATCGTTTTTATAGAATTCCAACTTCTCGGAGCTAGTGAAACTATGGAATTACCCAATTTGAAAAGTTGTGAGGTAAAAGTATAAAGAAAAGATAGGCCTTAAGGCCAGTTTAACTATACTTACGCCTCATGAAGTGGTAGTAATGAGTCAAATACTTTACTATTCCGACCTTATGCGCCGAGCAATAATGTTTTACTTTATTGAAGTGCCAGAAGATTTTTAAAACTGATTCTATTAAGATAACTTTGGATTTTTTTGAAAAGAACTTATTATATTCTAACATCTGTTAATTTATTGTAAACAACAAGTATTGTTTTCTATTTCCTTACTTAGATCGATTAGGGTTGAATTAATTTAGTAATAATCATTTCAGTTCACTCCACATTAACGCTATTTCTAATCTCTATTCAATTCCAGCCTTCCATGGAAAGAAATCAACCTTCAAGAAAACTAATCCCACCATTGTTTGATTCCAAGCTTCTTACGGCGAACAAACTGTATTATAATTTGTTAGGAATCGAAGAAACTCTTTGTTTTTCAACTTATCTTTCGTCGAACGGCAGAGGGGGGAGGGAAATCTCGATAATTAGGTCTCGCAAGGGTGTGATTGACAGAGATGAATTGCAGGGAAGGTTGTAGGGGAGGAGCGGGGCGGGATTTACTGGAGAAGAAAGGAGATCTCTAGGATTTTGGTCCAGCGAGAAGCTGATTAGAGCTTAAGGGAGGGTGAGTGAGGGCGGTAGATATTCGATCTGTGCTTTGAAAAAGAGTTTATTTTATTTATTGTAGTTGAGATATAATTCATTTAATTTTTGAAGACAATATATGCGATTCTTAAACGAAAATTTGAAAGAGAAAAATCAGGAAAAGATAGGTCTTATCTAGAACTTGAACTCAGGACCCTTGCTTTGCCATTGCCCACAAGCTAATATTGTCTTTAATAATTAAATATTACAATTTGGCGTTTTACTCACTAAGTTATTCCAAAAATAAAATATTCATCCTTGACTTGCAGAAAAATTCAATAGATGTCGAACATTAAAATCAGATATATCTATACAAGACAGATTGCATTTAGTTCGAGTTGAATCTCGCGATTATAATAATCAATAAAAATGGGCAGTGAGAAAATGAAGATAATTTTGGTAGTTCTTATTCAAAGTATGATACAGTTATAATATGATTGAAAGACATTGGATTCCATTAACTTAGTTGGTAGAGCGGTGCCCCGGCAAGGCAAGGGTCTTAGGTTCAAGTCTTAGATATGACCGTATCTTTTTTCTGTTTCAAATTTTCGTTTAAGAATCACTAATATTGTCGTCAAAAATTGAATATTACAATTTAAGTTTTTAATTTTATTCGAAAAAAAATATATATAATCTATTTCTTTCTTTACATATATATGTATGCTCGGCATTAGACTTAAACTGTCCAGAACAAATGCAACCATGGTATCTTACATGAAATTTTTTGTTCCAATCTGTACACTTTGAATAATTTATTTATCTCTAGCTGAATCTGTTATAAAGTATGGAATAACAGCTTGGGGATTTTCCTGTAAAACTTATATCTACCATGTTCAATCCGTGCAAAATTAATTGATTAAATTATTAGCTGAAATATATTTTTATACAAAGAATGGCATAATATTTCATACTTCTATCAGAGTCTCCGAATTCTCTCAGTGAGAGCAATTCTGTGGTACAAAATTATATTTCAGCACATAAATAACCACTTATATATAAACAGGCTAGAACACAATCATAATACTCGTTTTAACTTTAATAAAGAACTTATTGTATCTAAGCATACAAATAAATTTGGACAAAGAACATAAGGAACGTTAAGCTTTATGATTTCCAGTTGTTTTAATATGTTACCTGCTTAAATTAAAAACTGTGCCTTAAACAAACAATTGGTGAACTTACTGAAGACTTGGCGTACTGAAAGAATTAATTTGTATTAGCTTACAATGATATATTACTCTAAAGACTTTTAAAATTGTTATTTATGTTTTTTCACAATTTCCTTTTGCTATATTACTGTAAATTTTTTTTTTTTTTTTTATTTTATACGTAGTATAATTGTAAAAATGTAGCTGTTAACTCACTATAATAAGATTGATAATGTAAAGAACACGTTAGACAAACTGCTAAAAAGCAGTTTATGGGGACTTTTTTGCCTTACATTTGTAAAGTGTTTAAGATATTATAAAAAAAAACTTGGATATCATAAATAGGTTTTTAAGAAGTATCTAGTAACTCAAATCTAGCTTTACAACGCTCACAGTAACTCATTGATTCCGAAATGTGGTGTTTTATATATTATAATAATAATGATAATTTACTCGAATGTATATAACCTTTGAAGTTTAGAGTTGAAATTGAAATTCATGACAGCAATAAAGTAAGATCTACTTCCATCTACGTCGTACTACCCAAATATCCCACATTTTAATATGATCAAAGAGATTAACTTTATATTGTATACATTTAAGTTTATTACTTGCACAGTAATTGGCAAGCTTGAATAATTTAAGTTGCTTAACGGAAGTTTGTTAAGAAATAACAACTTATTAGCATAAGGTCTGCTAGTTAAGTCCACCACACATTTATGTATAGGAGACTTCTGCAACTAAATAGTTCAAGAAATGGTTCCATGATAACTCAACACAGTGACAATTCAACACAGAAACGATGAAAAAACTTTTTTTTTAACCTTATCTAACCTAACCTAACTAACTTAACCCAGTTAATAAAGTTTTGGTTTAATCACTTTCCATGACTTTATATAACTTTTTAAAGATGTGATGAATTATCATTGTGATGATTTATCCGGTCACCTCTTACTATTCGCTTGGTCTAAACTTTGATCTCGGTTGCTTGGGGTGTTTCACAGAAATTCAAATAATTTAACATTTTTATCTAATGGTCTTCACAGTCAGTTTCCCATTGGACGCCGATTATACGTCTGTTTCATCTTTTAACAAATTGTGAGTAGAAAAGTTCATCTGTCATGTTGGTTTACTTGTCAGTTTATTATAATTTATTAGATAGCTGAAAAGGACCAAGAATTAGCGGGCGTTTAACGGGGAATTTTCAAATTCAAAACAAATCAATTCCCATATCTTGAATTATTTC
Source organism: Hesperophylax consimilis (assembly GCF_061612785.1). NCBI lineage: Eukaryota > Metazoa > Arthropoda > Insecta > Trichoptera > Limnephilidae > Hesperophylax > Hesperophylax consimilis. The sequence continues at coordinate 23,271,857 of NC_142849.1, read as the reverse complement.
AATATTTATCGTTATTACTGTGCGGATATTATACACCGATTTATACTATTTTAGTTCAATCATTGATTAGTTATCTCTTAAAAAAAAAGAATTTTCAAAATGTGGAAATTGAAGATGAGAAATTAACATTTATATGTTAAGACCTTTCTCGGTGTAAATTTATTCAACCAACTCGACTGGCTTGAGATAAAACAAGCCAACGTTAACGTTCTCCCAGAATCTTCTAACCAAATTTTTACTAAAAAAAGTAACTCCCATTTGCAAGATAGGGGTACTTAATTAATAAAATTAGGTCACTCAGTCAGTGGCTGAGTTGGCATTGCGTTTGGGTCCCACCAAGACGTAGTGTGTTCAATTCCTCAGCTGGCTAAGTCCTCCATCACAACACGAGCAAAATTTTAGGCTTACTGTGGCGGTAGTAGGAGATTTTCAAATATTTTCGGGTTACTCCCGGGCTAACCCGACAAAAAAGATTTTTCTTGAAAAACTATTAAGATGAAATTGAGACGTCCGGATGTGAATAAACGGTTTCAAGTTTTTATTTATTTGTCTCGCTGGATCTCGGAAAACAAACATAAAAATATCCAATTTTAAATCAAAACCGCTGAAGCTCACATTTGACTAACGTTGTGAAGTGATCACGTGAAAAACAGAATAAATAACTGCTTTGTGCTTTGACAAGGAAATGGCCAATTTTATCATGATGGTTGAACAGACAACACGTGCGTTAAGAAAATTGGAAAAAATCTTTTCTTTTACAGTCTTTCCAAGAATTAATTCGCTAGCTTCGTTTTTGAGTATCACTGAAGTGAAGTTATTTATGTGTGTGGGTGTGTGTGTACAAAAATATTAAAATCCGTTAAAAAAAGTCTTGAAAATTCTTGAGCTACGTTGAAATTTATGGTTGTTTCTAGTAAATTAATAAACCCTAAAATTTTGTGCAAAATTTCTTTTTATTTTATTTTAGTAAATTATAACAAAAAAAACTTCTTTAAGCCATCGACATTTCTATCTGCAACATAAATTAAAGACATTTACAAAAAAAACTTATTACAAATAATATTCAAAGATGACACTTTAAAACTTATTTTATCACAGGCATAAAAACAGGATGCGCCACGGTAACTTCCTTATATTAAAAATATCACAAAATCTAAAGTAATGAAGATATCATTTTTATTATTTTTTCCCTTGCATAGGGGTACATTTAATTTTAATTTTTATATTTGAATTTTTGCAGCGCACCCTGTGTAATATGCAAACTGATTTATTTTCCACACAACAAATATAGATTAATTATTATTTAATCAAACATTTGAATAGTCTTTCCAAAGAAGTAAAAATTTTAATCCTTATTAAACAACGGAATATTCGTAACATTATAAACAAAAAAGAATATCGATTGGTAAAAAAAACTAACAGTACTTTTAAATTTGAAATATATTACTCAAAACAAGTATTAACGTGCAACTGGTAAAACCATTTAACTCCAGTTGTCCATCCATTTACTTAGAAGAGCGTCTGTGGCGGGCGGTGGTTTTGATTTTTAAACAAATATTCAGTTTTATTGCGAGATTGAAGAAATGTTGCACAATGTTTAAATAATTTTTCGAACAACCACCCCTATACCCTTTTCCCGTCTATTAAAGCTGAATTTTGATACTTACCTATTCGTGAAATTTTGCGAGCTTGACTAGTATAGTGATCTATCGACTATACAAATCTATGGTGACTACTGATAGTCACTTTGTAATGGACTGGTTCCTCTTTGTACAATAATTTGTGTATTCTTCTGGTAGAGATCAGTGGCTGATCTCTATAATAAATTATGTGTAGCTTTGTAATTAGACTACTGCAGTCGTACTTGAAAAAGGTTCCCTAATACGCTGCTGCAGCGTTGGTATAGCTATATATCGAGGTTCACGCAAGATTTTTTGAGACCGGCACTACTTAGTTCCAATCCTCAAAAACATGGTTATTTTCGCATTTCGCGTTTAGTTGCTAACTTAACGTTTTTTTCAGATGACATTTGCGATGTCATTGACCCGGCCTGTTTTGAATCGCTTCGAAATTTAGACAATTCGATTATGCGTTTCGTATTTTCTTTGGTAAATCGATATTTCGATTTAAAATGTTCCGCTGTGTTGCAAATGGATATTACATTTTTTTCATTTTCATTGCGCATGAATCGATCTTTTTTGAATTGGATTGTTAACAAAGTTCGCGATCTCCGTCTTATCACCGAGAAATCAGGTAAACATCAACATTCATCATAATTTATTTATTTATATTTATTTAGAAGGAATGATAAACTTCGTACACACAGACACGTTCGAAACACAATTCTTCCGGCTTATAATTTCAGTATTCCAACATAATCAAATAAAATCCTTTATAATTTTAAAAGTGGAGAACCTTCATGTTTGAACAATTCGCCTGCCTGTAATCGCATCCAAATCGGAAAAGGACAATAAAAATTCGATTGAATCATTCGATGATTGATCCTTGTAGAGGAGTTTTTATGGTGGGGCTATAAAACGGCCTGGAATAAAAATTAATTGGCACTTTCCTTTGTAGGACGCGGATATCCGCTCGTAAAACAGTCATAAGAGTCAGTTAACGATTTAACCGAAAACCAGATTTATGGTGGGATAAAGTGTGGATCACAATCTATCCACATATATTTTGTCATTGTCCTACGTTCATGGTGTCGTATTACCAAATTATATTTATTATGGAAATATATTTTTTTATATAAATGGTTTCCGAATGTAATCCATTTATTGACCACAGGTTGGGGTAGATATATCAAATTTCTTTATTTGATTGGCATCCAAACCAACTATCGGCGCCATAATTGATAGTTACCGTTAAACACTGATTTTCGGTCGTTTTCAGCTATTGGTCTAATCGTGAACAGGTATATAGCATAATGATTATGTTTTCATAGTCAAGAGGCTTTTCTTGACTCTTGGACAATCATAATTTTGTACCAGTGAAATGATAAGTTATCATTAAAAATTCTTTTTAGTGAGCGGTCAGCAATGCCCAATGCAATTGCGTCCTTCCAAGAAAAGCGTCTAGGCAACCGTTCGATAGCTTGTCTCACTCTCGTTAAATGTTCGGGTGTTCTCACCGTTTTGAGTCTTCCTAAACATCTAGATTTAAGTGTGGAACCATTTTCTTAGAATGTACGCACTCAATTCACAATTAAATTACGGTGAGGGATGGTATCACGACGCGCCAGATTAAAGTACAGCCGTAATGCCCGCTGTCTGGCGATGAAAGAACAGCCATTTTCAAGAAACAGGCTGACGGCAAAGCCCCCGTGTTGTCCGAATCAAACCATGGTAACGATTGAAAATGGTACAACCCTCCCGACATAGTGAGAAGAGTGCCAGGTTCTTACCCCACAACACGAAATGTACCGATCCTTCAAAACTGCACTGTCTGTTTTGCTGCGCACTGTATATAAAAAATGAATGTTTTATTTTTTTATCCCCTATAGACTCAAAAATTACTCAAAATTACTAATATCTAAAAATTCGAATACAAATCGATATAACGTAGTTTTTTTATAAGTAACAATGCGGTATACAGTAGGAAATGGAGAAAGTCTGTCTCGCACTAGGAAAACGTGGTACGATCAAGTGAAATGTAAACTTATTAAGGTTAAACTTTTGAATAATATTATCTTTACCTTAAAAATAGACCCAGTTTTAAAGGAACTTTTACTCCACCTTACTCCAAACCATTTATAAACCTTAGTAACGCCGGGTAAAACCATTTATATATTATACCTCAGTAAAACAATTTATAAACCTTAGTAACGCCGGGTAAAACCATTAATATACCATTTATATATTATACCTTAGTAAAACCATTTATAAACCTTAGTAACGCCGGGTAAAACCATTTATATATTATACCTTAGTAAAACCATTTATAAACCTTTGTAACGCCGGGTAAAACCATTAATATACCATTTATATATTATAACTTAGTAAAACCATTTATAAACCTTAGTAACGCCGGGTAAAACCATTTATATATTATACCTTAGTAAAATCATTTATAAACCTTTGTAACGCCGGGTAAAACAATTTATATATTAAACCTTGGTAAAACCATTAATAAACCTTAGTAACGCCGGGTAAATGTCATGTAGTAAATAATGAAAAGCGCAAAATTTAGAAAATTGTAATTAATTCTGCCCATTTTGCCAAGTAAAAATCATACTTTTCCAGACAGTTTTTAGGTGAAAAACAACCCAAATTTTATTGATTACACATTAATTAAGTATTATAATTAACTTGTCATCGACATTATTACAGAAAAAATAAAGTAATTAAAGAAAACTATTTTGTAACAGACAAGAGCTTAAAAATTTGAGACTCGTGTCTAAAAAGCAGTAAAAAACATTAAGATTAAGGGCTTAAGGCTCAAAACACACCAAGCATGTCTTGCGCCGCGTACTGCGCAAAATACATTTAAGTATGGCTATAGCCGCTGAAATTACGCCGAATATATAATTATAATAAAAGTTTCGTAAAAAGGTCAGCCAGTATGTATTCTGGGATGCCTCTGCATGTTTATTTATTTATTTTGTAAGAAACAAACAGCTTTTATATAATTTACAATGATAGATATAAATATACAAGTTAACTGAAATCAAGCCACAGAAGTTTCTTATGTTAAAGTTTATTAGAAATGAAGTTTTAATATCTTAAAATTAATTTGGTGTTAAAGGAAGGGGAGAGGAAGAGGAAAATAGGAAGAGGATAGGAGATGCTCCCGATACATTCCATACTCTCATATTAATAATCGATCGTACGCATTACTTAATACTAATTGTGTGTGAAGTATTTGAAGCAAGATGTGCGCGAGGTTTCTAGGCATTATCACGCTCGGTGTAAAGACGTATAATACGCATGGTGAGGCCGTACGGGAGGATCTGTATGCGCAATGTGTACGCGAAACGTGACGTAAAACTAGCTGCGCAAAATAGGCTTAGTGTGTTTTCACCCTAACTCTCCGAAAATTTCCTTTATCTATTTAATCAAATTAAAAGTTCTTCTGCAAAGACATTCTCCCCAGGATTATAAAATAATTAGATATTTCATTTATAATACAAACTTAATTAGATAGATATTAAATGGCATTTTTTAATGAAGTCTACTGTAATTAATTTTCCTATTATGGACTGTTTCGGACCGACGATTGGTACTTGGAATATACTGTATTTTTAACGAAAAGGGAAGAATCAAACGATCGTGTTTATTTATCACAAGGAAAAATAGGATTGAGGAAAAGAGGTCTTTACCTTGTGAATGATGTTTGTTTTATTTGGAAGTTCTGGTGGTTTCTACATGGTTCCATTTGCACTATTATTAGTTCATAGATGTACATCTAATAAGCAACGTTGTTTTCATAACACGAACTATTTTGTAATCATCACACGACACTTTTTAATTAATTTAACTTGGGATTGATAATTTCCGCTCTTTTCATGAGATTAATTGTTACGAGAAGCGAAATTATATAAAAACAATTCTGCGACGAAGAATATTCTAACATAAAACAAAATACCACTGGCGATTGTCTTTTTTTTAATTTTCTTTCTTTTTGGACTTTTAGGAAAGGAACAAAATAAGAGAAAAGGCATTTTGGGTAGGAACTGGAATGTGGAATAATCATAAAACTGTTTCAATATTTTATAACTATTTTCCCACTAACTGTGTACCATATCGATTATCTTAGATTATAATAATTTTAGTAAAAAATGTTTATGCAGCTTAATTTCTTAACATTCCACTTCAAGTACGCTTTTTTAAATAGCCTAACCTAATAACGGTAATTAGTTTATGCCAATGAAAGCTCCGTTGAAACATTAAACGAACGCCCAACATTTTTGTACATGGTTGACATTGGCTATACGATATCGAGTCTGCGGACTGTGGCGAAAAGGATACGGTCACATCTAGGACTCGAACCCAGGACCCTTGTCTTGCCGGGATACCGCTCTGCCACTGAGCTAATGGGACCCTATCCCCCTCGGTCACTTTTTTAACTGTATCATACTTCGAATAAGAACGACCAACATTGTCTTCATTTTTTCACCGCACATTTGTATTGGCAACTATCTTTATGTATGATCTCAAGATTCAACCTGAACTATATGCAATCTTGACAGCGTCTTTTTTAGCAAGACAAGGGTCCTGGATTTGAGTCCTAGATGTGACCGTTTCCTTTTCTGATTTTTCTGTTTCAGATTTTTGTTTAGAAATCGCTGATATTGTCTTCAATAATTAAATATTACAATTTGAGGTTTTACTCAATAAAGTTATACCGAAATATAAAAATAATATTTTTTTATTTGATTGAAGATTAAACCATCCTCCATAGAGACTGGATTCAACCGTGCTAACAACTGAGTCAAATTCTGATTGGGTAGGACAAACATTTATTTCGTACTGGTGTGATATCATCCATTTTCAGAGAAAAGCATAATGTACGTGTGTGATACACCAAAACGTAACAGAATGCATTGTCATCGACAGTGAGTCTATCTGCCTGAGTTTCATTTTGATCGGATGTCTTGAAGCAGGTTGATTTCCACTTCCAAGTTTTGTATTCATTTATCCACAATCGAAATTAAAAAAGATATATTTAAAAAGAATTTCAAATTAAAATGAATTGAAATGTTTTCTTTTTACTACATACCCTTACTATGACATCTACGTATACAGTTAAAAAAATGCAATTATTCGGTGAAATGTTAAATTGTGTAGAATAAGTAGAAAAAAGTCTGTGAAAAAAAGTAATAACAATACTAACAACGTTGCGTATGGATTTTGAAAGTATTATTTCATGTCTTTCGAGAAAAGCTAAATAGAAACAAGAAAACAATAAAAAAAGTTTCCGAGAATCCACGCCGTTTCCCAAACTTCTACCAGGAGCGCATTTTATGCGAGAAGATAACTTTCGTTGGAATAGTTTACCCTTGGCTAAGCCAGTCTATCACTCTGCGTCGAATAAACTGAGTAGTCGGAGTGTATTATAAAGCCTCCCTATCGAGATGATCTCCTGGTATTAGCCGGGAAATTACTGTAGACTATGGGTGAACTTAGTTATTCGTTCGATCATATTTTGTTTGGCATTTTTCAGGCAGGCGAAAGCCTAAATAAGTGAGCTTATTATTTCCTTATTTTTATAATGATAAACAAATGTTTAGAAGACAAGGTTTTTATGCATAGCATAAAGCTTATTAAAATATAGCTTATTACAATTTTTCAACTGAGGAGAGCCAACATTAATGTTAACTTTATTCTTACTTCAGGAATTTTTTTCAATTTTGTGTGGGTGTTTCTGGATATTAATTATTGCGTATAATAATTTGTTGATTATGTCTTTGCTTACTCTACAAGTACTTAGCGAATCGTTTTTTCCCTACGCAATACTTAGACCGATTAGGGGTTGAATCCCTAAACCCCCTTCCCTTATATATGACCTTGGATTTATCATTTCTAGAGATTTTGTGTATGCATTCTTCTTACTGTGAGCACAAAAGATTTATCGTGTATGTTGTATTCCTTATTTCTGAAGAGAGAAGACAAATATAATATATTGTTTATCGAAAAGCATAAAGCTGTCCAGTCCATTTATTTATTGCACATGCATCCTATTATCCACAAATCACTCAGTAAAGCACCCAGTAAGGCTTACATTACCACATCACATTATTCCATGTTTCCAGCTGCTTATTTTCTTAGTATGTAACTTAGGCGAAACCAGGTAGTAAAGTTACTTAACTGATTGAATTAAAATTTTGACTTTGTAGAAATAACGTGATTTCGATCTTATGCAAATCGATTCGAATTTAGATGCATGTAGTATCGTGCTTTTCATTAATTCATTAGAGAGAAGTCTCCCAAGGTGTCATTAAACATACGGTAGGTACCTTTCACGAAAGGCCATTTCCAGAATAAACATTTTTTTTAATCGTAATAATCAGATAATACCTGTCTGAAATGAAAGACAGATTTAAACAGATCATAACAAAATTTCAAACAGATCATGATAAAATTTCAAACAGATTATGATAAAATTTCAAACAAGTCATAATAAAATTTCAAACACATCATAATAAAATTTCAAATAGATCATGATAAAATTTCAAACAGATCATGGTAAAATTTCAAACAGATCATGATAAAGTTTCAAACACATCATGATAAAATTTCAAACAGATTATTATAAAATTTTAAACAAGTCATAATAAAATTTCAAACACATCATAATAAAATTTCAAACAGATCGTAATAAAATTTCAACCAGATTATAAGAATATTTCAAAAAGAAATTTAACTTATATAATTGAACAATGTGTATAAACATCTAGGATTAGCGCACGAAACATATTATTTTGTTCGTTTATCAAATTATTTTTAAAATTATTAGAATTCTTATTAATCTCAAATTGAAATCGACAAAATCGGAAACGAAATAGCTGTCACGCGTAGCAATTAGCAACACAGCAGAAATTGATTTTAAACAACCCGTTTGAAAAAATTCCTTAAATTAAAAATTAGTTCTAAGAATTAAACTTGAAAGCAATAAATATGTCAATATTTTACGTTGGATATTTGAAAGGGGCGAGAATTCTTTAAAGACTTAAATTAAAAAATTAATTTATATTGTACCTTTAAATTATTTTAACACTTTTTATTATTATTTTTCACATTGTAAAATTTAAATGACTAACATAACAGGGGCATTAGCATGATGCGGTAGGTAAAAATTGTAATATTTAAAAATCTTCAGAATAAAATAAATAAAAAAATGCCAGAAATATTCAAGCTTCCCTATCTTAATCTTATTAGTTCTTACGTCCACATCCATCGTTTATTATTTCAAGATCTTCTGATTTAGAGGACGATCGTACAAGGATTTATTATCACATGTTGCTGTGACTCATTCTGTCTGTCCAGGTAGAGAAACAATAGCCCATTTTGATTTTGCGTCCAACAGATGGCGCTGTTTTTAAAAAAAGTGTGTTTTTCCCTGTCACAAGTGACATCTATATAATACAGGAATATAAAAAAAACCTATTAGTATCCGAATTCAATGTTGTGTCAAAATTTCAAAGCAATTTCTGAAGAACTTTTGGAGATTTAAGATTCTGAACGAACGAACATTTGAATTTTTATAGATATTTAGATAGATGTGCACATTAGAATTATTTCGTGCATTTGGTAAATTTTCATATTTTCCCCATCAGTTTCATGCCTCTCTATCTCAGAATTCCACATAAAAACTTCACTGTGCAATATTCGTATAAAGCGAGTAAAAATGACTCAATCCGCAATCCTAGAGCAAAAAAAGTTTGATTAACAAAAGACTTGCGCACAATAGACACCGTAGACAATATAACAGACAAAAAGTGCAGCAAAAGTGAAGAGTCAGTGTTTGAAATCATTCTCGTGAGATTGCTACACTATCCTTTTATATTTTTCACACTTTTAGTGATACAGACTTGCAGTTATCTATACAAATTCGACCCACACAATTGGCGCCTCGATAACCTAGTAAATGATCATCACCATAGATTTAGCATGAATTAATGTTGAAATGCTATACATAAATCGGATCTAATTATTGAGTTAATTTGACTTTCTGTCATTTTGTCAAAATATCATTAAAATCAAATCCAGCCATTTAATGTTTCAATTTGTATCACGATAAATACATTACGTACTTTAAAATAAGTTTGAGTGAAAAAATATACAACAAAAAAATATATATTTCAGAAAAAAGTAGAATATTCAAATTATGTATAACTATTTTCGTATTCATAATGAGTTTTTAAAAATATTATTGATATTTGCGAACACGGGAATTCTTTTTTTGACAAATCAGTTCATTTTTTTTGAATAATATAATATTTTATAGTACTATCATACATACACATAAATCAAATTTTAAAAACAATTAAATTTTTTTTTAATATTATATAATAGGTACTTTATAGCTTTTCTGAATCCTTCACACAATCAGACATAATTTTGAAAGTTACAATTTTACAACGATATTACAACCATGCACAGACAACTGAAATTAGTACTTAGATAGGTAAATACTTCATCGGTTTTCTTCATTCTAATTTTTAAAATTACTACTTTAGAATTCAAAGCAAATTTGTGAACCAGATTTCACACAGTCTTAACTAACGCATGCACTTACAGCCGAAATGTGGTTGATTATTTTTCCATTGATTTTTGATCTTATTACCCTATTTTCGTTGTGATTTTTTTGACGTCTTTCATCCCGGCATTATCGGAAAAAAAAATTTAATTTACTAATTTGATTATAATTATGTATTTATAATGAATAGATGACAGGAGACATCGGGAATACAAAAAGTTGATATGCAAGACATTATAACCAAATTAAAGGACACGAAGATTCTTACTTCACGTGACCATGATAATATTTTTGTAAAATCTTAGATAGGATTTTTTATCAAATTATCTACCCAGTAAAATTGTTATTCTAGTAAGATAAACAAATTGAAAAAAATTTTTTTTCAAATTATTTGTCACGTGAGAATGGGTGGTTTCTATGACTCGTAGTCTGGTCAACAGTTGGGTTGTGGATCGATATGCCCTCCTGCATGTTCCCTCCCTTCTACAATATGGGTTCCTTTAAGGCCTATGTTCACTTCTTATTTTCCTCAAATAGATTTTCCACAGATCATCTCCAAAAATTGCATAGGTCCTAAGGTATTTTTTCCGATATAAATCATACGGATGTTGTTAAATTTATTTCCATAGACAAAAAAATTACATTTGTTGTCATTTTCATAATAAAACTGACAGACGTACTCCGAACAATTTTTGGTGCAAAGATTCACCATAAAAATAAACCGTTAGCTTGCTGGGGGTTTGTAATTGAGCATAACGATAAACCAAACTGTAGGAAAATTCAGCATCTTCGGCAAACTGTAAGAAAATATGAAATTACTAAACCTATAAAGTAATCCAAATCTCGCCCTACTCCAATATTTATAAGGTCTAGTTTTCTAAGTTAATAGATAATTATTTTGGATTTTTATTGTTATCTCCCAGATAGCAAAAAGTCAACGATAAGGAACAACAGCTGTTTGGGGTTATTTTGTTTAACGATTTCGACAACACGGCGTCACATCTTCCAAAAAATTCTAGCAAGAGGAGTAAAGGGTTCACATCTATATTATTATCAGGTGATAATGGGAAGCTGGGAGACAGGTCTCTCACGAAAAGGTTTTTCGCAATTTGCGCAGTAAGCATGACCTATTTTTAGACTTTCCAAACGGAAAGAGCTTACGAAAATCGATTATTTTGTAAGCTGATAAAATGCTATCGTGATATTAGTACTGGGAAGAAGAAATTTTGTTTTCCCTTGGAAGGCTAGTCAATGTGCTTATGACTTACAAAGTTTAAAATTTCAGTGCATTTATCTAAATAAAGATTTGTATATCTAAGCCTCTGTGGCCATTATTGTGGAACAGAAAATATTTATAATCATAAATATTATCATAGATGAAATCTTAATTTGCAATAGATCTCCCGGCTGAGATGGAAGATTTGATCAAACAAATCACTAACCGATTAAACAATATTATAATTATGAGTTTTCTATGTAGAAAATTACCAAAATTCATATGAAAAGATCAAGTAGTCAGATATGTATGACACGATCGACCTACCTGATACGTTTTAGATAATAATATTATATACTGTCAGTGCCTCAGTTCCAAACTAACAGCCTTACAAATAAATAAAAACTTCATAACCATTAAAAGGTGTTTTTGTTACACATTGTACAAAGACTGTACAATTTATATATCAAATTATTACTAATAAAAAATGTCTCGCAACATTGAATTTTGGCAGACTGGCGCATGCGCAGACGGAGGATGTATAATATTTATAACATTGTGGCGCTAGCTGAAGACTCTGCGGATGAAGTCGTAATTGGATTGATTTCATAAAACAATTGGAGTAGGTACTTCTAACAAGTTGGGCTGATAAATCTGTTGTCACGAATCGTCAAATGGTTTTCTCAAAAAGATATACGCTAAACCTGAAAAAAGAGATCTTTGTGAATCTGGTCTAACGGACTAAGGTGTCTCAAATTCTATATATCTTCAGTGAGAAATAATATAGGGTATTTTGTGTGTGCACACTGAAAGTTGGTCTATAATATTGGAGAGAACTCGCTGCATTTTATCTTACGCGTTATGTACTAGAAGAAAGAGATTGGGAGTTTTTACAGACGTAAGGTTCGACCGAATGGACAACTTTGTCGTTTCATGACATCGATGTGCTAGAAAATCTTGAAAACCGTTAGAATTATGTGCAAAAACTATTAATTGTGTATCCCTTGTTTTCCAAGTATCACACAAAAATTCATTAATAATTAATATCGATATTATTTTTGAATTTTGTAAAAATCTCGAAAATATATTGGTTTAACATTTGGTTTGAGATTATTACATTTTTTACTTGTTACCATATTTTTGCACCAACTGCACCCAAATCCACTCAAAGATACCATAGAGTTATATTTTAATGAAAAAATAACTTTTTTAACGAACAAATAATGTAATAAAAAAATTGAGTAATGGTTGGAATAATATGCTTGTCGTTCAAACATTTTTTATTTTCAACAAGGTCTAAACAATAATCGACAGCTAACGCCATCTACGAGTAAACTAATAGACTTAATCTAGTGCCATCTATCGGTGAGTTCATACGCTAATATCAACGATATAACAAAAACCTGTTTTCTTTGTTAAGGTTAAACGCAACGCTTGTTATATTCTACGTGTTCATAGATGGCGTTAATTAAATACTTTTATTAAAATACGCTTTTGCAAAGTATTTCTTTACAATATTAAGAAAAATCATGAATCAATAGTTTTGTTCGTTTAAAAACTCAATTCTTTCGAGAAAGGCATACAAATTCAATATTGTACCGATTATTCAATCCAATATTGTATTTGCATGCCTTTCTTGATAGAATTGAGTTTTTATATAGACAAAACTATTTATTCATATTCATATTGCGTATATACGGGCGCAAACAAATGATTTTCTAATCTCTATAAGAAACTGCCAATTTTCTTTCTATCTATTTATATAAATAAAAAAGATAAATGTTCGTTGGTTCAAAATATTTAATCTCCGAAAGTTCTTCACCAATTTTGACACAACGTTGCAATTGAATACGCGTATGTTTTTATCATAGACATATGAATATTAGTAGACCTGCCCTAAGTGATTAAAAGCGTATTATCCCCACTCCCCATACCGGTTCCATTGGAGCCGGCTGTGCTCGCGTATGGCCTCAAGTGAAATTTGAAAACGTGACGTCATCATTCTTGTGCGAACTATGGTCGAGGCATCATCGGTTCATTTTACGAAATAACACGGCAAAATGTTGACTTGTGATATGAAAACTTGTAAAAATAGATGTAAAAAAGAGAATAAACCCAATTGTCGTATTACATTCCATAAGTAAGCACTATTTTACTTTATTTTAAGCTTATTCACACCACACCGTATTATATGGATCAGTTTTAGAAACATATACTATCACATCACAATGTAGCGATTCTCAAGTGTGCTCATCGTTGTTTACTGGGGTAAGTAAATTATGAAACATTTGTAAAAGTGTCTTAACTAAATACTCTGAAACTAACTATGACTCTGCAAACAGAAGAAATTTACTTTGCCGAATTTGGACTTCGCAAATTAGTTCATAACGTGGCGAGTAATTTGCGCTCCCATGTAAAAATGTCTATTCATTCAAAAGCAGATTTTACTTTTAAAAACTAAATGGTGATATTATAATGCGAGATGCCTATTTACTGTCAGATTGATTTATTGACGAATCACAGTCAGCCTTACCCCCTTCGTTCTTCAACAGTTGATTTTACCCCTCGCCATTATCTTCTCGTCTATTAATTCCTATGTCTGTGGTTTTTATGTATTATGTAGATGTCACTTGTGACAGGTAAAACACGTTTTTTTTAACAGCGCTTTATGTTGGACGAAAAGCCAACACGCGATATTGTTTATTTATCTACACAGTTAAACTGCGCCATAGCAACGCGTGACGGGATACAGCTATTTAAATAGTATAACAATTTTATCGTGGCAATTTAACATCTGAAAATAATCAATTTAATTCCGTGAACAAACATTTCAATAGTAATTTTAAATAAAGAACTTCCTTTTTACCACCGAACAAAACCTTTACGATTTTTTAACATCAGGAAAAGGAATCATAAACTAAATTTCAGGTTTTACGTTCGTCGATTTCTTCCCTGAAACGACGCTTTACCCCATTCTTCTCAATTTCAGTATCTGGTTCGGGACTTAATAACATATTCAGAGTAGATTTAATGAACACGTTTAGTGCCTGTTGGATGTTTATGGATGTATACTTAAATTTTATTTCCCCCATCGTAAATTTTTATATGAATTCCTATTGCGTATCACTAGTTTGTGCGTGCTCTGAAAATAATGTTACATTATGGTAAATGAAAACCTGAATAAGCTGGAATGATTTAAGTATCGGTATGTGTAATTAATAATCTGCGCGAGTGTTATTTTGGGTCATTAATTATTTCTTAGCAATCTTATGATGTTGTTTGTGTGTAATAAATGGAAAATAAAAGTAGGGCGATGTGTTTGAGATATAAAAAAAAGCCTTCCATCATACTTTCGTTCATAATTATTTACATTGATCATTTTATAGAGCTGTGTGTGACGTAAATTTTATATTATACTTTCGTAAACACTACGGGTTGATTAATATAATATAACTAGTGGATCCCCACAATGCTTAACTATTGCTGATAACTTTCTCGGGCGCCTCAAAAATATGTTTCCATTACTTTATAAAACCAAAAGAAAAATATTCTATGAAATTATAAGATTTGTTAATAGTTACTTAAATACCTACCTACTTAATGATATATATATATATATATATATATATCATTAAGTAAGTATATATATTTATCCCCTCTCGTACTATGTTGATCTCGCGCGACGGTACGCCAGGTATATGTTGATCCGTTTGCATTTGTTGATCCACCCCGGATATGTTGATCCACTACCCAAGCTGGCATACATATGTAAATCCGTACAGATCAACTTGTGTCATCGAGATTTTGCTGTAAGCCACGCCCATTTTTCGGTCGCATATACATTTTACACGATTTATTTTGTTGATCTATATATTTCTGTCAAACTTGACGGCTTGCATGCGTTGTAAATTGAAAACCGCCGATTACGCGCGCGTCGTGGTACTTTTCAGATTCTGTTAGAACATCCATATTCTATGAAAATGACTTTGTACTTAAAGAGGATAGACTGCCTCACGCGTATTTATATGGAAATGGAACTTTCGCAAACGTCAAATCCTTGCTTAAAAAATCTTTTGAACTTGATTAAACAAAATGTAACTTTAATGCATCATTTACTACGTTTCGTGACTTAGCAGGGGTGCCCGGGTTCATGGGGTGAGATTTGTCTAAGTCATTTTATAAGAGAGATTTTGAACATTGATTGAATAAAATTTTATTTTAATGTATCTTTTACCATCTCTCCCGACGTAAGTTTCTTGTAATGGTTAAGTTGAAACAAAGCGTAATATCCATAATATGTGCCTATTAAAATTGCGGTGATTAGATTGGTGAGAATTTAATTTTTCAAATTTTAAATTGAAATTGCTGAAAAATTTATTCCAATTTGTTTTTTACTAAACATGGCTAAAGTCATTTCAAGCACCGATTCCAACCAACGATGTTTTAGTATATGTTCGATAACATCAACTTAACTGTGAACGCGTATTCCGCTCGGACCGTCGAGTATCAAGCACGTGCACGGTGCAACGGGGATCAATGCTGCTAGCTCCTTTTAACAGGCTCTAATAAAATATCTGTAGAATAGACACAGCATACGCACATTTCGTCATACATGATTTTACTGCACATATGCCTCAGGGATTTCATTTCTACAGTATTCTGTCTACTTTCAGCCTTCTTCTGCCAATTCCATGCCTCATTTCCATATATTAGGGTAGGTACCAGCACTACATTGTGGACTGCTAGCTTCGCTTCTTTGGACAGTTTTTAGTTAGCTCCATCCGCGTCCAATCATCCATTAATTACCCATTATAATCAAGAACCCGGCCTCCCCTACTAAGTCACGAAGCGTAATCAGGAGAAATGGTAAAAGATACAGGTTCAAAATTTCCTACATAACATTATTCCTTTTGCCGCCATTTCGGATTTTTATGGTCGGAAGGTATCCCTCAACCAGTTTATTTCGATCCGGCCCGCCACGCAGTAGATGGGCAAACGCATCCGCCGCCAGGACCTAGACAAACCTCACCCTATGAACCCGTGTACCCCTGATTTGTTTTTGCGAAATTTTCGTTTCAATCTAAATACGCATACATTTCTTATAAACAATTCAAGCAACACACGTCATTTTGATTTGAAAGGGTACCATCTCACAGTCATTTCATGCGATATTCGACTCTAGAGACTAATACTTTGAGTTCAATATCACAAAAGATAACGGAATCACATAAAACCTTGTGATGAACAGTCCACCGATTGCCCCCTTGATTGGTTCATTTAGTAAAAGCATATATAGGGACACAGATCAACTTTGTCTAATAACTTCTTACCTGGATCAACATACTACGGGAATAGATCAATATATATGAGATCAACAAAATCTTTTGAACTTGATTAAACAAAAATGTAACTTTAATGCATCATTTACTACGTTTCGTGACTTAGCAGGGGTGCCCGGGTTCATGGGGTGAGATTTGTCTAAGTCATTTTATAAGAGAGATTTTGAACATTGATTGAATAAAATTTTATTTTAATGTATCTTTTACCATCTCTCCCGACGTAAGTTTCTTGTAATGGTTAAGTTGAAACAAAGCGTAATATCCATAATATGTGCCTATTAAAATTGCGGTGATTAGATTGGTGAGAATTTAATTTTTCAAATTTTAAATTGAAATTGCTGAAAAATTTATTCCAATTTGTTTTTTACTAAACATGGCTAAAGTCATTTCAAGCACCGATTCCAACCAACGATGTTTTAGTATATGTTCGTCAATCAACAGGAGCCATAATGTCTGTAGGTACATCAGAGCCCTCGAGAATTATTACAATTATGTGTACCGCCGCCCCGGGAGCCATTTATTAGATAACCAATACCCCTACCATTACTCACCGCCAACGATTTAGCGAGATAGTTGTTTATTTTTTGTATTTTTTTACATCGTCTCCACACAGGAGGCCCTAAGGAAAATCGTAACCCTCAAGGCCTAAGTCATCTTTGTGAATGCTGTGTTGGGGGTATTTTGAAAGAAAGGAAGGACAGTGAGTTCTGGGAAGTAAATAGGTTTGATGGGTGGGTAGTAATCTGGGGTTCAGTGTGTTCGAGTGATATACATAAGAATCTAAGTCTCCTACTGCGTTGCAAGGCGATGCGTTGAAAGAGGACTAATCGATCCGGCCCACCACGCAGTTATTAGGCAGGCGCATCCGCCGCCAAGCCCCTCACATACCTCACCCCATAAACTCGGGCACACCTGATAAGTCACCAAACATATCAAACAACTTGGGGAGACCTATGGCAGAAGTGTGGGTTATCAAATAAATGGTTCCCGGGGCGGCGGTACACATACCCTCCTCCCAAATTGTGATAAACTTCTACTTTCAAATGTAAAACATAATTTAAAACGTACCTAAATGACGGCCTCCGTTATCGAGGGGTAAGGCTATCGACTAGCAATCCGAAGGTCGCGGGCTCAAATAAATTTTACTAAAATTAATTTGTACTATTTTACAATTAGTGTTTGGTAACCAGATCTGAATAGCCAGGTACTTTCCCACCTTCCTCTACGTCATCTCCTTCGAGGTCCACAATACCTTCAGTCTCACAACAACCCCAATTGGGGATGCCATAGTCTCACTGGCTCCAGACGGGAGCAGTTGGGACTCTGGTGTGGTATTCAAAAAATTTTTTTTAAGATCCACACATCTTCGGATCTACCGGATCTGCCCTGATGGTGGACACTGCAACGCTGTCCGAAACGTCGGCTAAAGAAGGAGTTAGCGCAACACGGCATAACACCCCAAAAACAAACAACAAAAATGCTTTTGGCCGTGAGAATCTAAAAACTTACCAGACCTAAACTTCGTTGTTAAGATAATGCAGCTGCGTGGCCGCCCGCGGATATATCCCGGCCGGCGTTCTTTTGTTATAACAACACCCTGATTAGAATACATTTAATTGTTTTGTCTTTGATTTTATAAATATTTTTAATAAATTAAAAACGGCTATGGAATTCCACGTTTTGCCACCGCGTTTCCGTTTACTATTGATTACTTAACACGGCTAAATATTTCAAAACGACTTATTAACGATTCCAGAATGTACTTTATTTATTACTGTTTTAAAAATGTATCTGTTTCTTTAGACAATTTTTTTTTTATAAACTGCCTATAAACTACGTTTTATTACTTATCCACTGGAGCGATCTCTGTCATATTTTAGACCGGTCGGTGGCCGAGTTGATATCGCGTTTGGGTCCCACCCAGGCGCGGCGTAGTGTGTTCAATTCCTGGGCTGGCTAAGTCCTCCATCACAACACAAGCAAAATTTTCAGCTGACTGTGGTGGTAGTAGGAGATTTTCAAATATTGCCAGGTTATTCAAAACCCGGGAATGTATGTCTTTCTTTTAAAAAAGTAGTTTATATTGTTTCCGTTTTAATGTTTTCGGGGGATAATTATACCAGTACAACTCAATTACTGTCAAACTTGTTGTGAAATCAGATATGAGCGCATCAGCAGAATGCTGCCTGCTCATTACATAATAATAATAATAATAATAATTGACCCCGTACTACAAATAAACCCAAGTTTTTTTTAAGTTTCTGTGAGTACAGCTCCCAAGTCTTGCTCAAGTGCATGTCCGTCCGTAACACTTAGTCAATGTACTTATTTGTTCGTTGTCCTCTTTCCTAATGTGAAGTTTATATTTTGATTTTAATTAATATATTTACACGTTGTTTGGGGTAAAGTTTTATCTCATTCATAAAAAAAACTTTTTCTTCTTCTGTTTTTATCGAGATTAAAGCAAACTATGATATTAAAATATATTTGTTTTTCTTTTTTTATTACATCAAGTAGTTACGGTTCGTGATTAAACAGATTTTCTTGAGGATATATAGTGTATTACGTTAAAAATAATTGAAATTTTGAAGAGTAAGTTTAAACTAATTATAAAAACTGCTTTTCGTCATCGAAGTTATTGAAATTGGACTGGATGAACTATGTGCCTAAATTCTACATTTCAATCAACATTCCGTTAATGCTGCAATGACCCCGGGGTCGGGGTCATTGCAGCATTTCACTCAATTGGTTTATGAGTATATAGCTTAATTTATATGAGATTGAAAAAAAATCGTATACGAATTTGGTGGGCAGTTAAATTGTCTGACGTTGATTATAAGTATTTTTATCGTAAACTTTATATCCAAGACGTAGAAAATGTTAAAGTCAAATTGGTTCAATTGGCTTTGGTCTCCTCTACCGATGAAGCAAGTGATTTCATTGTATAATATTCATTGGGCCTCTGTGAAAAATTCTTCACATAAAATATAATCGAAAAAATTGATTAAATATAATTGCATTTGTAACCACCTTGTGGTGTTTTTTCACTGAAAGATGCCGACTTCCGGTCATATTGTTTAAATAATATTAAATGTGAGATAATTCTTTTAAATAAGAAGATTTAATTTTATTTAGAGAACTTTAAAATATAACGATTTCCGGTAAGATGTGACAATAATTTATACAGAATATTAATATTTAAAAAATAATGTTTATTCGATTTGAATGATTTATGCCAATCATTGGGACTTTCTTTTCAAGAGTTATGTGATTATAAAGTTTACGATTTTTTTTAAATCCTAATAAAAAGTGATAATCGATAAAAATTGGGTGAATTCATTGGTTATAACTTATAATATAGATCATTTTGTATGTCTCCATATTCAAATTCGGAGGTATGACTTTTTTATGTGACACATCTCACTAGAGCGCCACTGTCTTTACACGTTAAATACAGAGAAACTATGTCGCCACCTAGTTGGGCAGCGTTATGGGGCGGGTTAAGGTAGGGTCTGTAGGAATGAATTTATTAATGCGGGTCTTAAAGAGGCCCGGATTATATGGAGGAGGAAAAACAGATGCCGATAGCTCGTTCCACATGCGAGCCGACTTACGATAAAACGAGTTGGAGAAACGACCCGTTCATATATAAACAGGCTCTAATAAAATACCCCTAGAATAGACACAGCATACGCACATTTCGTCATACATGATTTTACCGCACATATGCCTCAGGGATCTCATTTCTACAGTATTCAGTCTACTTTCAGCCTTCTTCTGCCAGTTTCATGCTCATTTCCATATATTAGGGTAGGTACCAGCACTCCATTGTGGACTTGCCGGATCGAAAGAGACTGGTTGAGGGATACCTTTTGGCCATAAAAATCTAAAATGGCGGCAAAAGGAATAATGTTATATGGTATATTTTGAACTTCTTGCCACCTCTCCTGATTACGCTTCGTGACTTAGTAGGGGTGGCCGGGTTCTTGATTATAATGGGTAATTATTTAAAATGGGTAATCAATGGATGATTGAACGCGGTTAGAGATAGCAAAAAACTGTCCAAAGAAGCGAAACTCCACGATGGAGTGCTGGTACCTACCCTAATATATGGAAATGAGCATGAAACTGGCAGAAGAAGGCTGAAAGTAGACTGAATACTGTAGAAATGAGATCCCTGAGGCATATGTGCGGTAAAATCATGTATGACGAAATGTGCGTATGCTGTGTCTATTCTAGGGGTATTTTATTAGAGCCTGTTTATATATGAAACGACCCGTTCTCATAAAGACAACATCAACTTTATTGTGAACGTGCGTTCCGCTCGTGACCGCCGAGTATCACGCACGTGCACCGGGGATCAATGCTGCTAGCTCCTTTTAACAGGCTCTAATAAAATACCTGTAGAATAGATTTCGTCATACATGATTTTACCGCACATATGCCTCAGGGATCCCATTTCTACAGTATTCTGTCTACTTTCAGCCTTCTTCTGCCAATTCCATGCCTCATTTCCATATATTAGGGTAGGTACCAGCACTCCATTGTGGACTGCTAGCTTCTCTTCTTTGGACAGTTTTTAGTTAGCTCCAACCGCGTCCAATCACCCATTAATTACCCATTATAACCAAGAACCCGGCCTACCCTACTAAGTCACGAAGCGTAATCAGGAGAGATGGTAAAAGATACAGGTTCAAAGTTTCCTACGTAACATTATTCCTTTTGCCGCCATTTTGGATTTTTATGGTCGAAAGGTATCCCTCAACCAGTTTCTTTTTCGATCCGGCCCGCCACGCAGTAGATGGGCAAACGCATCCGCCGCCAGGACTTAGACAAACCTCACCCTATGAACCCGTGTACCCCTGCTAAGTTATGATTTTTTTATGGATTTGTTTTTGCGAAATTTTCGTTTCAATCTAAATACGCATACATTTCTTATAAACAATTCAAGCAACACACGTCATTTTGATTTGAAACGGTACCATCTCACAGTCATTTCATGCGATATTCGACTCTAGAGACTAATACTTTGGGTTCAATATCACAAAAGATTACGGAATCACATAAAACCTTGTGATGAACAGTCCACCGATTGCCCCTTGATTGGTTCATTTAGTAAAACCATATATAGGGACACAGATCAACTTTGTCTAATAACTTCTTACCTGAATCAACATACTACGGGAATAGATCAATATATATGAGATCAACATAAGTATGCCAATTTGGGTAGATCAACATAAATTATGCATCCGATTTCCATACAAAATTTGAAAATTTTATTAACAGTATATCAAATGGTTTTTCTGGCAAACTGGCAACATTGATAATTATTGTACCACTGTTGTCAGTTCATACAGATGTATTCCATAATAGCCAAGTTATTTGGTGTTAAAGGTGGATCAACTTAGTCTAACAACTTCTTACTGGATCAACATACTACGGGAAGAGGACAATATATATATATATATATATATATATATATATATATATATATATATTGTCCTCTTCCCGTATTATGTTGATCCAGTAAGAAGTTGTTAGACTAAGTTGATCCACCTTTAACACCATATAACTTGGCTATTATGGAATACATCTGAATGAATTGACAACAGTGGTACAATAATTATCAATGTTGCCAGTTTGCCAGAAAAACCATTTGATATACTGTTAATAAAATTTTCAAAATTTGTATGGAAATCGGATGCATAATTTATGTTGATCTACCCAAATTGGCATACTTATGTTGATCTCATATATATTGATCTATTCCCGTAGTATGTTGATCCAGGTAAGAAGTTATTAGACAAAGTTGATCTGTGTCCCTATATATGGTTTTACTAAATGAACCAATCAAGGGGCAATCGGTGGACTGTTCATCACAAGGTTTTATGTGGTTCCGTAATCTTTTGTGATATTGAACTCAAAGTATTAGTCTCTAGAGTCGAATATCGCATGAAATGACTGTGAAATGGTACCGTTTCAAATCAAAATGACGTGTGTTGCTTGAATTGTTTATAAGAAATGTATGCGTATTTAGATCGAAACGAAAATTTCGCAAAAACAAATCCATAAAAAAATCATAACTTAGCAGGGGTACACGGGTTCATAGGGTGAGGTTTGTCTAGGTCCTGGCGGCGGATGCGTTTTCCCATCTACTGCGTGGCGGGCCGGATCGAAATAAACTGGTTGAGGGATACCTTTCGACCACAAAAATCCAAAATGGCGGCAAAAGGAATAATGTTATGTAGGAAATTTTGAACCTGTATCTTTTACCATCTCTCCTGATTACGCTTCGTGACTTAGTAGGGGAGGCCGGGTTCTTGGTTATAATGGGTAATTAATGGATGGTTGGACGCGGTTGGAGCTAACTAAAAACTGTCCAAAGAAGCGAAGCTAGCAGTCCACAATGGAGTGCTGGTACCTACCCTAATATATGGAAATGAGGCATGGAATTGGCAGAAGAAGGCTGAAAGTAGACAGAATATGATGCCATGCCTCACTTCCATATATTAGGGTAGGTACCAGCACTCCATTGTGGACTGCTAGCTTCTTTGGACAGTTTTTTCTCCAACCGCGTTCAATCATCCATTGATTACCCATTTTAAATAATTACCCATTATAATCAAGAACCCGGCCACCCCTACTAAGTCACGAAGCGTAATCAGGAGAGGTGGTAAGAAGTTCAAAATATACCATATAACATTATTCCTTTTGCCGCCATTTTAGATTTTTATGGCCAAAAGGTATCCCTCAACCAGTCTCTTTCGATCCGGCAAGTCCACAATGGAGTGCTGGTACCTACCCTAATATGTGGAAGTGAGCATGAAACTGGCAGAAGAAGGCTGAAAGTAGACTGAATACTGTAGAAATGAGATCCCTGAGGCATATGTGCGGTAAAATCATGTATGACGAAATGTGCGTATGCTGTGTCTATTCTAGGGGTATTTTATTAGAGCCTGTTTATATATGAACGGGTCGTTTCTCCAACTCGTTTTATCGTAAGTCGGCTCGCATGTGGAACGAGCTATCGGCATCTGTTTTTCCTCCTCCATATAATCCGGGCCTCTTTAAGACCCGCATTAATAAATTCATTCCTACAGACCCTACCTTAACCCGCCCCATAACGCTGCCCAACTGGGTGGCGACATAGTTTCTCTGTATTTAACGTGTAAAGACAGGGGCGCTCTAGTGAGATGTGTCACATAAAAAAGTCATACCTCCGAATTTGAATATGGAGACATACAAAATGATCTATATTATAAGTTATAACCAATGAATTCACACAATTTTTATCGATTATCACTTTTTATTAGGATTTAAAAAAAATCGTAAACTTTATAATCACATAACTCTTGAAAAGAAAGTCCCAATGATTGGCATAAATCATTCAAATCGAATAAACATTATTTTTTAAATATTAATATTCTGTTTAAATTATTGTCACATCTTACCGGAAATCGTTATATTTTAAAGTTCTCTAAATAAAATTAAATCTTCTTATTTAAAAGAATTATCTCACATTTAATATTATTTAAACAATATGACCGGAAGTCGGCATCTTTCAGTGGAATATACTAAAAAAACACCACAAGGTGGTTACAAATGCAATTATATTTAATCAATTTTTTCGATTATATTTTATGTGAAGAATTTTTCACAGAGGCCCAATGAATATTAATGAAATACAATGAAATCACTTGCTTCATCGGTAGAGGAGACCAAAGCCAATTGAACCAATTTGACTTTAACATTTTCTACGTCTTGCATATAAAGTTTACGAAAAAAATACTTATAATCAACGTCAGACAATTTAACTGCCCACCAAATTCGTATATGATCTTTTTTCAATCTCATATAAATTAAGCTATATTCTCATAAACCAATTGAGTGAAATGCTGCAATGACCCCGACCCCGGGGTTAGTATTAGTTTAATTTAGTTAGGATTAGTTTAAACTTACTCTTCAAAATTTCATTTTTTTTTAACGTAATACACTATATATCCTCAAGAAAATCTGTTTAATCACGAACCGTAACTACTTGATGTAATAAAAAAAGAAAAACAAATATATGTTAATATCATAGTTTGCTTTAATCTCGATAAAAACAGAAGAAGAAAAAGTTTTTTTTTATGAATGAGATAAAACTTTACCCCAAACAACGTGTAAATATATTAATTAAAATCAAAATATAAACTTCACATTAGGAAAGAGGACAACGAACAAATAATTACATTGACTAAGTGTTACGGACGGACATGCACTTGAGCAAGACTTGGGAGCTGTACTCACAGAAACTTTAAAAAAACTTGGGTTTATTTGTAGTACGGGGTCAATTATTATTATTATTATTATGTAATGAGCAGGCAGCATTCTGCTGATGCGCTCATATCTGATTTTACAACAAGTTTGACAGTAATTGAGTTGTACTGGTATAATTATCCCCCGAAAACATTAAAACGGAAACAATATAAACTACTTTTTTAAAAGAAAGACATACATTCCCGGGTTTCGAATAACCTGGCAATATTTGAAAATCTCCTACTACCACCACAGTCAGCTGAAAATGTTGCTTGTGTTGTGATGGAGGACTTAGCCAGCCCAGGAATTGAACACACTACGCCGCGCCTGGGTGGGACCCAAACGCGATGTCAACTCGGCCACCGACCGGTCTAAAATATGACAGAGATCGCTCCAGTGGATAAGTAATAAAACGTAGTTTATAGGCAGTTTATAAAAAAAAAATTGTCTAAAGAAACAGATACATTTTTAAAACAGTAATAAATAAAGTACATTCTGGAATCGTTAATAAGTCGTTTTGAAATATTTAGCCGTGTTAAGTAATCAATAGTATCCGGAAACGCGGTGGCAAAACGTGGAATTCCATAGCCGTTTTTAATTTATTAAAAATATTTATAAAATCAAAGACAAAACAATTAAATGTATTCTAATCAGGGTGTCGTTATAACAAAAAAACGCCGACATGGATATATCGCGGCGCGGGCGGCCACGCAGCTGCATTATCTTAACAACGAAGTTTAGGTCTGATCAAATTCACAATAAAGTATTATTTTTTAACGAAATTAGTTTTAATACAGAGAATATCCAAATAAACCTTTTTTGTGTATAAAAACATATCGGCTTCTTTGTCTGGATGTGGTGTGATTTGATTTGTATTTTTTTATGAAACATTATTATGAAGCATCGAAGAATTATCAATATTTAAATAAAAAAATATTGAAGTGTTTTACGCTCTCCTCTAGCTGGTATTAGTATAACATGCAGGTGTTCGGTTCTAGACAAACTGTGAAAAAAATCAGCTTCTCATTGGGTGGTCATGTAAAATGAGTGTTATTCATTGATGTATTAATGTCACATGTTAGTCTGCTATTGTTACAATAATATTGAAATTTTGCCATTTTGCCGTGCTAAAAACACTTTATTCAACTTCTCGAAATTAGCTGTAGATTTTTAGTTTTGAATACCACACCAGAGTCCTAACTGCTCCCGTCTGGAGCCAGTGAGACTATGGCATCCTCAATTGGGGTTGTTGTGAGACTGAAGATATTGTGAACCTCGAAGGAGATGAGGAAGTTGGGAGAGTACTTGGCTCTTCAGATCTGGTTGCCAAACACTAATTGTAAAATAGTACAAATTAATTTTAGTAAAATTTATTTGAGCCCGCGACCTTCGGATTGCTAGTCGATAGCCTTACCCCTCGATAACGGAGGCCGTCATTTAGGAACGTTTTAAATTATGTTTTACATTTGAAAGTAGACGTTTATTACAATTTGGGAGGAGGGTATGTGCACCGCCGCCCCGGGAACCATTTATTGGATAACCTACACTTCTGCCATAGGTCTCCCCAAGTTGTTGGATATGTTTGGTGACTTATCAGGTGTGCCCGAGTTTATGGGGTGAGGTATGTGAGGGGCTTGGCGGCGGATGCGCCTGCCTAATAACTGCGTGGTGGGCCGGATCGATTAGTCCTCTTTCAACGCATCGCCTTGCAACGCAGTAGGAGAGTTGGATTCTTATGTATATCACTCAATCACACTGAACCCCAGATTACTACCCACCCATCATACCTATTTACTTCCCAGAACCCACTCTCCTTCCTTTCCTTCAAAATTCCCCCAACACAGCATTCACAAAGATGACATAGGCCCTGAGGGTTACGATTTTCCTCAGGGCCTCCTGAGTGGATATGTTGTAAAAAATATAAGAAATAAACAACAATCTCGCTAAACGTTGACGGTGACCTATGGTAGGGGTGTTGGTTATCTAATAAATGGTTCCCGGGGCGGCGGTACACATAATTGTAATAGTTCTCGAGGGCTCTGATGTACAGACATTATGGCTCTTGTTGATTGACGAACATATACTAAAAAATCGTTGGTTGGAATCGTAGCTTGAAATGACTTTAGCCATGTTTAGTAATAAACAAATTAGAATAGATTTTTTAGCAATCATAATTTAAAATTTGTAAAATTTAATTCTCACCAATCTAATCGCCGCAATTTTAATAGGCACATATTATGGATATTACGCTTTGTTTCAACTTAATCATTACAAGAAACTTACGTCGGGAGAGATGGTAAAAGATACATTAAAATAAAATTTTATTCAATCAAAGTTCAAAATTTCTCTTTTAAAATGACCCAGACAAACCTCACCCTATGAACCCGAGCACCCCTGCTAAGTCACGAAACGTAGTAAATGATGTATTAAATTTACAATTTTTGTTTAATCAAGTTCAAAAGATTTTTTTAGCATGGATTTGACGTTTGCGAAAGTTCCATTTCAATATAAATACTCGTGAGGCAGTCTATCCTCTGTAAGTATAAAGTCATTTTCATAGAATATGGATGTACTAACAGGATCTAAAAAGTACGACAACGCGCGCGAAATTGGCGGTTAAGTTACAACGCATGCAAGCCGTCAAGTTTGTCAGAAATATATAGATCAACAAAATAAATCGTGTAAAATGTATATGCGACCGAAAAATGGGCGTGGCTTACAGCTAAATCTCGATGACACAAGTTGATCTGTAGGGATTTACATATGTATGCCAGCTTGGGTAATGGATCAACATATCCGGGGTGGATCAACAAATGCAAACGGATCAACAAATACCTGGCGTACCGTCGCGCGAGATCAACATAGTACGAGAGGGGATAAATATATATATATATATATATATATATATATATATATATATATATATATATATTTTTTTTTTTTTTTTTTTTATTTTTTTTTTTCATTTCAAATAAGGAATTATACAATTTGTCACTTTGAAGAAAAGAAACTTCACTGTTTCAATGACAATATTGTTATTGAGATGTATACTCTGTAATTCTGTCCGAAACGTTAGCTAAATAAGGAGTTAGCACAACACGGCATAATATCCCAAAAATAAATCACAATTACACTTTTGATCGTTAAAAATCTACGACCATTTTCTATTTGAAAAACTGAATCTTTATTGAACCATTAAAACATCCACCATCTTGAAACGGAAACGGAACGTGTAAATAAATTTACATAGATACGAAATGCAAAACGGTCAAGTAAAAACAAGACTTCGTTACGCTCGGTGGCTCAGCCAATAATATACAAAGGTAGTATGTTTGTCAAGCATTCAATCTATTTATATAAATATTAGTGTGGGCCGATTTTTTTTTCTTCAGAATTCCATTTGACGCTACTTATAAAAAGTTGTCTTTGTATCTAAAACATCAAAATAATATACTTTAAAAAAAATCAAAAAATATCTTAAGGCTCCACTTTGCCTTTAAAGTTGGAGAAAATATGCTAAAAAATTGTTTTTTTCAGTCTCATTATAAAGTATTCTGGATCATAATAATTAAAATAAAATAACTTTGTTTAAATACCACTTTATTGTATATATTTATAACCAACCGGTTTCAGTTCAGCCCGAACCTTCATCAGGGTTAATAAAAACATATTAAATTAATTACAGAGGTGTATGGGTACTTATAGTTAAGCTGGAAGAGGGAGAGAGAACATCAACTTTGGTGGGGGTGGAAGACTTAGGTAGGAGAGAGGGGGTAAACATAGGTGCAGGAAATGGAAATATATTTAAAATGGGGCTGTTTGTTAAATCTAATTGTTTATTTAGTAAATTGATTTTATTGACTTTAAGGGATTTTTTTTATCTCGAGTGCTTCTAAATTGTTGAGGCGTAGACCTATCCCGTTTCTATGTAATACTTCTACACCTGAAAGCTTATCAAATGAGTGATCTTTATCTATTAAATGTGTTGCAAATTCCGAAAAACCTATGTTGTTTAAGCATCTCAAGTGCTCAACTACCCGCGTTTGAACATTTCTTGCAGTTTTACCAATGTAAAATGCTTCGCAGTCGTTACATTTAAGTTTATAGATGCCAGAATGACTTAAATTATTTTCTTTATCTTTTGAGTTAATTAAAAGTTTACCTAGGTTATTATTGGTATAAAAAGCGGCTTTAATTTCTGTTGGAAATTTTAAAACACATGAGGACGAGAAATTATTAATGTATAAAATTCTACGCCAACCATGGTTTTTATTTACTGCGATGTTGGGGATACTATTGTACAGGAATTTATTACAAAATATGAGTCGTTGTTTTTTTGCAAGGATTTTATCAATTAAGGTATGGGTATATCCGTTATTTATGGCGATAGATTTGATTATAGAGAGTTCAATATTGAAGTTAACTTTAGATAGCGGAATAGTGACAAGTCTGTGGACCATAGAATGGAAGGCAGAATGTTTATGGGAAATGGGATGGTTAGAAGTACTATGAATGACTGTATCGGTAAAAGTAGGTTTTCTATAAATATTAAAATTAAATTTATTATTAATAATGGAAAGGGATAGGTCTAGAAAATTTAAACTGTAATTAGTACCTATTTCTACTGTAAACTGAATATTTTTATGGAACGAATTAAGGAGGGACAAGAAGGAATTAAGTTGACGTTCTGTACCTTTCCATATGCAAAAAATGTCATCAACATAACGTTTCCACATAAAAACGTTATTTAAAAGAGGTGAGTTAGAACTAAAAATATTTTTTTCCAAGTTATCCATGAAGATGTCAGCAAATAGAGGACTCGTGGGAAGACCCATGGGTAGTCCGTATTTTTGTTGGACTATAGCGTCATTAAATTTAAAGTAGTTTTGGTTAAGACAGATGTTAAACATTCGGGCAAGATCGTCAGAAAGATCTTTTGGTAGGTTTGAATTTGTTAATAAATTAGACAGTATAGTTCTACATTCGGGTACAGGTACATTTGGGAATAAATTTACAACATCGAAAGAAACTAATTTACAGTTATTGGGTAGAGACAAATCTTTTAAATTATTGACTAATTCATAAGAATTCTTAATTGTATACACAGGGGAAAATACATTTGAATTATTAAATAAGTGAGTCACAAAGGAAGCTAATTTGTAATTTGGGGAATTACAGCATGATACTACAGGTCTAATGGGGCTATTAGTTTTGTGGATTTTTAAGAATCCATATAGTCTTGGGATTTTTGGGTTTTTCGTGAGGAATTTGACATTATCATATGACAGATCTTGAAAAACTGGTGATTTACAAACTTTTAATGCGTTTTTGATGTGTTGTTGAAACTTATTAGTAGGGTCAGTTCGTAGAGTTTCGAAATTGTCATTACTGATGAAGTTGTGCACTTTAGAGTTGTATTCCGAACGGTTCATTATTATTATTGTATTGCCTTTGTCGGCTTTTGTTAAAACTATTACATTCTGGATCAGTTTAATCATGTGCATTTATGAAATCTTCTTTAATAAAGTATGTAGGTTTACTGTATATAACTAGAATCTATTATTTTTGTAGTAATACGACACAAAAAAGTTCCCGCCCGCAGTTCCTAGCCTCGCCATCGCGCGGGCGTGCCGTTCTGTATTCGCCCTAGGCCTTAGTCGACCAACTGCTTTCGAAGGGAGAAGTCACGCTAATTTTTTTGGTACAGTGTAAAAATGAGCAAAATTTTTAATAGGCAGTTAACCACGTGCCCTATTATTGGTACTTTTAAGGTGCTTAAAGACAATGTGTTGCCCACGTACGAAGACGTATTGAAGTGTTGTGAGTGGGAGCGATCGGAGTGGAAATCGATCCATGGCCCCAAAGACCCTCCGTTACGTGATATTGTTTTGAAGGTAATTTCAAGTATTTTAGAAATATGGGAAAAAGCTTCTTTGCCAACTATTTCGAAAGAAAGAATTGTGAAAATTATTAAGGTTTATCATCTTAAGTATAAATTCCTGCTGAAGACAGAAAAGAACAAAAGAAATACAGTTTGTTTAAAAAAAAGTATCTCAATTTAAGGAAACAAGCTCCCGACTTTCGATATTTGTTCTTGTAAATGTAAAGACAATTATTGTACTTGTTCGAAAGCAAGGAAAGTTTCCCTTAAAGAAAAACAGTTTTTGGAAGACCAAAGAGGTGAGAGAAAATGTTCATCGGCAGTGTTGATACACCGACTACGAAACAAATGGAAAAATCTATGAAGAGAAAGAGAAAAGATCTCACTAAAATAAAAGACCAGGTGTGTGAAGAAAAATAATTTGTAGACACTGTATCATTTTCTTCCACTTCAACATCAAAATCATCTTCTCCGATCGCAAAATCAAGTAGGCTACTTAAGACTACCACTGCTTTTCCGACGACCAGCAAATCTCCATCATTTACAGTTCTCTCCGAGATCTGTGACAGGTTCAGGATATCGGATCGAGCTGGTGCAGCAATCGCTTCTGCCGTCTTAAATGATTGCAACATAATAACGCAGGATAATACTAATAAAGTAATAGATAAAAATAGGCTGCGTCGCGCACGTCTACGTACCAGATCTATACTCATAAAATCAAAGACTTGGGATAAAGTAAGTGGATTATTTTTTGATGGTTGAAAGGACAAGACTTTGGTTAATATAAAAAAAGGACAGAAATATTATAAAAGCACGGTACTTGAAAAACACGTATCGTTAATCGTGGAACCAGGATCTCATTTCTTGACCCATATTACCCCTAGGTCAGGCACTGCCGTTAATATAACCAAAGCAATTATAGAATACTTTGCTTGTCAAAACATTTCACTTGACCATTTAAAAGCAATTGTTTGTGATGGTACAAATGTTAACACGGGAACAACTGGTGTGTGATTCGAACGATGAAGAGACACTTAAATCGTCTAGTACAGTGGCTGATCTGTCTTTTTCATTGCAACGAGCTGCTTCTACGCCATTTGATTATTAA
This sequence comes from Hesperophylax consimilis, assembly GCF_061612785.1. Lineage (NCBI taxonomy): Eukaryota > Metazoa > Arthropoda > Insecta > Trichoptera > Limnephilidae > Hesperophylax > Hesperophylax consimilis. The sequence continues at coordinate 23,239,809 of NC_142849.1, read as the reverse complement.
GTTGGATGGCACAACTACTGGACCTCGTGCTTTTTCCGGCCCCGTAGGTTCGGCTCTTCATAATTGTCATAATTTACGGTTTAATCTTTTTTAAATATTGATGTGGAGTACTCGACCGATGTCCTGCATGCTGACTTAAGCACCGATCAAAAATTTTCGAAACAGTTTCCAGCGGACGTTGTCATCCTGATATTGCCAGAAGAAACCCAGGAGTGATGTCACATGCACGATGGCTTACTACAGCGAGTCGTATCCTACGACTTTATATTGGATGCGCAATGACATCAGAAAATCTGGTCATATTTAACCACATTTATCATAAGGGTATATGTTCCCATGTGGTTTGATATAAAACTACATAGGTCGTGCAAAGATGGTGCGAGGCATATTTAAAATATGATAAACTATTCGCGCTATCTTCCGGACGAATTAAAAGCTATCATTTATCCCGTAAAACAGCGAAATGCTTACTACGCTCATCCGGAAAATTTACCCTAATCAATGATAACCGATGAATCGCCTATCATCAAAGAACTTGGGATAAGACGTTTGTTGAAAGTCAGAGAGTTTTCCCGGACAGAGCTCCGAACATTTAAAGTACCAACATTGAATTTTAATACACAATGCTATATTGATATGATATCTTGGCAAGATACGCCGATCACATATCCCCCCATTTTAGAAGGTGTAACAAAACAAGACCTGGAGGATCTTAACCTAACTTCAGAAATCAGTTCCATTTTCATAAAATTTGAGAGATTCCCCTGTCACACACAATCGGTAGAACGCTGTGTGAAGGTTGTAACTGAAGCATCTTCGAAAGTGTGTGGCAAGAAGAACAGGGAAGGCCTTATTACTACCACCATAATCTCAAGAAAAAATATGCCAAAAATTGAAACTAATCGTGATTCCATACCGGAATAATTGATTTCGTTTATTTCTATACGATATCTGTAATATTTATGAGTTAAATTCTTAATGTTGAAACAGCATTTAATACTAAATAAATTATTGTGAAAATTTTAATTATAACTCTTTCATTACATTATCACTTGGGAATAATTCACGAAAAATGTATTTTAATCAATTTCCGATCGCAAAATGGAACCTAAAAATGATAACATTCAATGACTTTTTTTATTTTTTATTAACAATAAAGACCTAAGACAACTTTTTATCGGTAGCGCTTATTGAAATAAGCCAATTTTTTTTCGTATATATATATATATATATATATATATATATATATAGTTATTTCATAGTACTTGGATAGCAACAGAACTAAGGTATGATTTGAGATATTTTTAAATAACCGATCCGGTGATAACTTGTGTATAGTATCAATGTAAAAGACCAAACATTAAGTTACTTTTTCGCAACCTGAAGTTGAGTTATTCATCAGATCTATTATATTGTCAACATTTTCTCACATTCTTTGAACTGTTCAAATATTGTTAGTGTTGTATGTAAGTAGTTATATATACTAGCTAAGGTCAATTTGGACACTACGTTAAAAATTTTCAAAAAATACATAAATTGTTCTAGTCAGTTAAAAATAAAGAAAAAAAAAATAGAACGACCGTAGTAATTATGTCATATTTATGAAAGCTCTAGATTTTCTAGTTTAATAGCTAGAATTTAGAGGGAAAATTAATACTCAAACATTATTAACCATCAAGTCACAGGTGCTTTGAAGACTGCGGCAGAAACCGAATCATTAAAACTATCCACATGCATATTTTTTTTTTGTAAATACAGTGCCTTTATAATTTCTCTAAAATTTTATACTAGTATGATTGTTCATATTAAAAAATATTAATATGAATATTTTGAATCAATATGTAGGTGTTGGGATGAAGAGTTAAAAACAATATTTTTTACACGCTACAGCACTACGGTTCCAAGTCTTTTGGAGCTAGTGAGGCTACGTTATCCCCAATCGGGTTATTTTAAGGCTGAAGAGTGGAAAGGCAATGGAGACGGGGAAAAATAAGTTCTGAAAGTACCTGGTTATTAATATCTTGTAACAAATCGGAGCTAGAGAGCCATATAAAGAAATGTCGACGCTTAGATTGAATTGTGGCCTTGACCTCAGAGTATAATATACTACTCTACAACGTACCGCTTTACATACGTTAATTATGCGAAATAACATATAAAAAATTCGAAAGATTCGAAAAGATTTGAACCTCTACACTCTATGAATCCAAACCTCTTGAATCACATTCAGATCTTATCCGCTACACCACAGATATAGTCAAAATAGAGCAGTAGAGGTTAGATTGGAAAGGAAAGTTTATCTGTCCCGTGTTAAATGTAACTATCCGTAATCAAAAAACTTTATCAATATGCAAAATTGCAACTTTAGAATTAAAACCATAATACTTGATCGTGACACTAAAGCAAAAAGGCGTTGGGTAGGAACTTTGCCTGAAATTTCATTCCATCTACGGGTCCCGTTTCGGCCATTTTTCTCCATTAGTGAATCGCGGAATTATATGGACGGCGCTAAAAGGAAAATCGGACCCACTAACGTGGTGCGAGGGGTGAGAACAGAATAACATTTATTGCGCCGTAAATGTAATCCTAAAACCACAGAATAAAGGCGGAAAAACGCGTGTAACGAATCTGACAGTTAAAAAAAGATGGCGGTAAAATGAGAGATTAAATAACAGTAAGTGAAACACGTACTGGAGACACGATACTCGGATTTTATTGATGGTTTTATGGAATGTAAAGGTTGTGTTTTCATATTAGAATTTATAGGGGGGTTAAATTTTTCTTATCAATGGTATTTTCGGATCTTCTATAAATAACCCTCTTGTATCGAACGTCATCAGCATCATCAATATAAAATGTACATCAATTATAAAAAACACAACAAAATGCCATCATATTTACCACTGTCGAAAACTATGTAAAACCTTCCATAAAACTAATGTTGATAAACCTGCCTTACATATAGGTAACTCATGTTTAAAAACCTGCCCTGCCGTTTAACGGTAAATTTTATCGCTCGGACCTAAAAGGCAGTTGTCTCGCTTCAACTCAAGCAACCATCTTACTCTGGCTAGGCAGCCGCTGATTGGCTAAGCACAAAACCTGCTTGAGCGGCCCACGTGTATCCAAGAGATTTGTAAAAAAATACAAATTTGCAAGCCCTTCCTGTAATAATAGGAAACAATGTTAACTAAATAATTATATACAAAGATACTTATATGTTAATTAAATAAGCTCGAATAGAAATAAAATATGTTACACGTAAGATAATTATGTAATCAGCGAAACTCTGAAAATGTTACAGAGATTTGACCACTTATCGTGTAGAATATGTCTTATTATAAAATATTCCTATATTTCTGAGATAAACAGATTTAATCCTACAAACGTGGCGAGCTTCATAGCAAGAAAAAAGCAAGTTCGTTACGGGAATTTCATAATACAATCAAGGGTCGGAGGCGCGGTCCTATAGAATCTTATAAAGGCGCCGCAAAAACCGGTCCCTTCACCATTCCGCCATAAGCCCTGGACCGAGCAACATCTACCGCTGTCCGCTCTGCCTGACCCGCTTCGCTACCTGAGACCAACACGCTGTGTTTGATTTCAACCCGGTTCCCCCCCCCCGCTCTACTTCCGCTGTCTACTGCAACTGCCTGCTGCTGAGCTCGCTGCTCACCGACAAGCCAACGACGCCCCGACGTCGCGGCGCCTCTGCCTGGGGCTTCACTGAGCCTTCCCAACAGCCAGCCTGGATCGAGGGGACTGAACGTTGCCGACTGAGCCAGCCCGCCTGCCAGCCCGCCTGCCAGCCAGTCCCGGAGAGCCTTCCCTCCAGCGTGCGGTCCTGCTCACTGGCCCCGATGTCACAGAGCCGTTACTGACTGACCTTGGACGAATACAAGAAGTTGCACCCGCAATAAAAACCAACCGCTTTTATAAAAGCGTTCTTTTCAATATGCAAATTACAAATGTCGAATATATCGTCTTTCTCAAGACGCATTCATTTATGCAAACATACAAGAGTCGATATTCCCTGGATCGAGGGGACTGAAGGTTGCCGACTGAGCCAGCCCGCCTGCCAGCCCGCCTGCCAGCCCGCCTGCCAGCCAGTCCCGGAGAGCCTTCCCTCCAGCGTGCGGTCCTGCTCACTGGCCCCGATGTCACAGACCCGTTACTGACTGACCTTGGACGAATACAAGAAGTTGCACCCGCAATAAAAACCAACCGCTTTTATAAAAGCGTTCTTTTCAATATGCAAATTACAAATGTCGAATATATCGTCTTTCTCAAGACGCATTCATTTATGCAAACATACAAGAGTCGATATTCCCTGGATCGAGGGGACTGAACGTTGCCGACTGAGCCAGCCCGCCTGCCAGCCCGCCTGCCAGCCAGTCCCGGAGAGCCTTCCCTCCAGCGTGCGGTCCTGCTCACTGGCCCCGATGTCACAGAGCCGTTACTGACTGACCTTGGACGAATACAAGGAGTTTTATCCGCAATAAAAACAACCGCCTTTATAAAGGCGTTCTTTTCAAAAGCAAATTACAAATTTCGAATATATCGTCTTTCTCAAGACGCATTCATTGAGGCAAACATATTACAATAGTCGATATTCCCTGCATTTTTATGATATTTTAAATAACTCTGTAATGGTTCAAATGAAATACCTCAAGTGCTTTATTTGAATCATTACACAGGACAAAGGTAAATGTGTGCCGGTGCTTATATTTTACAGTTTTCTCTTGTGCAGGCTAACACGTCCCGTACACCTCTATTTTATCAGTTCCATGCCACAAAACATTGTTTTTTCCACATTCATTCATCACATCATGGATACTGTTCTGTTAATTTGACACGATCGAATTAAGTTTTTTTAAATTATTGAAGACAATATTAGCGATTCCTCAACGAAAATTTCAAACAGAAAAAGGTACAGTCACATCTAGGACTTGAACCCAGAACCCTTGCCTTGCCGAAGCACCGCTCTACCAACTCAGCTAATGAAAACCTATCTCAATTGGTCATATTTAACCGTATCATACTTCGATTAAGTTTGTAAGTAAAAGTATAATAAGTACTTATACAGTTAAATAAGAGATACAGTTAAATACGACCAAAGGAGAAATAGTCGCATTAGCTCAGTTGGTAGAGCGGTGCCCCGACAAGGCAAGGCTCCTGGGTTCAAGTCCTAGTTGTGACCGTATCTTTTTCTGATTTTTATGTTTCAAATTTTCGTTTAGGAATCGATAATATTGTTTTCAATAATTAAATTTTACAATTTGAGTTTTACCCATTAAATTATTCCAATTTTTTTTTTTCACTTCATCGTCTCATTTCATCTCTGGAGGTCCATCAGTTCTTCTACCGGGCGCAATGCTCATCGTTGCACTATGTAGTAATTCAAAATCATGTGTTTTTGGTTTGAAAATTTTGTTTCCTAGAAATGTTTCAGATGCTTTAATTAAATACTGCGATTAGAATACATTCTGGCCTTTGAATTAATCGTGTATTTTTTTAGATAAGTCGTTTTATAAGCCCGAAAAAATAATGAATATGGTCTACGAAAACTGCTTTAAAGTTCAAAATCTCCTACTTACGAACTCATTTTCGGTTATGATTTTATTGTATAATGTGGAAAATTAAGTTATTTATAAAATGATCGGAAAAAAATTAAATATTTATGCCTGAACAACCACAAAATTAAATAAAAGTCGGTTTTTGGCCATGTTTTTTTCTTGCATAAATCAAAACAGGCTGATGGTGTTAAGCGGGAATTTATACCTTATCGCCATCTACGTAAGGGGTATTATTGATAGCGGCTCGATTTAAAATATTACACTACGTAGTGCATCGCCTTAAGTCTAAAGCGTTAGAAATTTATTTGAAATCGTCGAATACGAACGGTTTCTTGAAATGGTTTGAGCTAGGTTTAGAGCTTATGTATTCCCAAACCTCCCTTATCCTCTTCTTCTCATCCTACCAGATTGAGTTAAGCCTTGAATCATTTCCCAATTAAGCGATATCCTAGATTATCCACTGTATTCGGGCAGTTGGTACTCTCGCTATCGCATAAAACCAACAATAAACTAATCAACTAACCGTCACTGTGTTTCTCGGCAGGGGTAGGCAGAGGATGGATTGCTAAATATTCGGTCTTGACACATACTCCTTGCTTTATTCACATTTATACATCATCTCATGCACTGTGTCATTCTTATTCTCTTGACACGGCATGATTCAAGTATTTGGTTCACTTGGTACGTCATGGGCATCCCCTACTTCTTCTACCATTCACATTTGCATTACATACTCTCCTAACACTCCATTTTTCGTAAATGCCTAAACCATCTAAGTGTCCCTTTCTTAATCTTACTCATTACGATTGCATTCTTTGAAAATCTCAACATTTCTCACACGGTCATGCATAGTGATCTCATTTTTACAGCATTGCGTCTACTTTCATCTTTCCTCTGGCAGTTCCATGCTTCACTACCATACTTCGGGATAGGTACCAGCAATTCATTGTGGACTGCTAGCTTAGCTACTTTAAATTATTTGGAAGGTATCAGAAAAATTTAATAATTAGTGGAAAATAATGAATTTTTAAAACCTTTGTACTATAAGTTCGTTCAGCCTTAAATTAGAGTTAATCTAATTCATTCCATAACACTTTGTCTCATTTTTAAAACCACGCAATACAACCCACGAATTTATGAACTTCACAAATAATACCGTTGACATTTTCTTTAGGGCTCAATGTTGGGGCTGTTTGCTTATTCCAGAGGCGTATCGTGGGAATGTCCGCAGTACTTACCCGTACTAGGCGACACTTGGGGGCGTATCGGAAACCGCCCCGGGTCGGGTTAACCGGGCCGGTCTGATATTCTCACTCTCTGGGGCAATGTTTAGATTCATACACATACATTTCGGTAATCAGAACAGAGAAAATCTGATTTGAATATTGTGTGCACCGTTTTTCGTTCTATATTATCGTCCTCCATGTCAATTGCTTAGAGGTGAAATATTGTATCTCCATAACACATAATATTGATCAAATTGAGTTTTGCAGATCTGGAAACATTAGACTTTATCATATATCATTACGTTTTTATTTGAATATTGTGTGCACTGTTTTTCGTTCTATATTATCGTCCTCCATGTCAATTGCTTAGAGGTAAAATATTGTATCTCCATAACACATAATATTGATCAAATTGAGTTTTGCAGATCTGGAAACATTAGACTTTATCATATATCATTACGTTTTTATTTGAATATTGTGTGCACTATTTTTCGTTCTATATTATCGTCCTCCATGTCAATTGCTTAGAGGTAAAATATTGTATCTCCATAACACATAATATTGATCAAATTGAGTTTTGCAGATCTGGAAACATTAGACTTTATCATATATCATTACGTTTTGATTTGAATATTGTGTGCACTGTTTTTCGTTCTATATTATCGTCCTCCATGTCAATTGCTTAGAGGTGAAATATTGTATCTCCATAACACATAATATTGATCAAATTGAGTTTTGCAGATCTGGAAACATTAGACTTTATCATATATCATTACGTTTTGATTTGAAAATTGTTTGCACTGTTTTTCGTTCTATATTATCGTCCTCCATGTCAATTGCTTAGAGGTGAAATATTGTATCTACATAACACACAATATTGATCAAATTGAGTTTTGCAGATCTGGAAACATAAGACTTTATCATATATCATTACGTTTTTATTTAAGTATTACAGTATCCATTCGAGCAATTATCCAATTAATACCATGCTCGATATATTAATATTGAAACATTTAAAATTCGGTACTGCGGATTAAGGCCAAAGAATCCACCTTGATTTTTCTGTAAATCCCATATTTTTAGGTTTTATAAATTTGGCACATAATAGCAAGCGATCGTTCAAACCATTTTGCAAACTTGGCATAATATGTCGAAAATTGCTCGAGTAGATGTTAATACAAGATTTTGGTATGAACTTTGCAAAAAGATAATTGTTGAGGATATTCAATAGGTATGTTCATGTGACATTGAGTGCAGAATTAACAATATATTTTCATATATTTATATCTTTTAGATGGTAGGTATACAAGATGCAATACTTGAACCGATAAAAAAATAAGCTCTTTAGTACATTTCAGTACTTTAACTCATTTTCCATTAATTTGTTAGAGTTTGAGTGTTTTATTTATTTCATTTTTAAAATAATATACACTACGAATGTATGTGATCCTATAATAAGACGCATAGCCTAATTTACATAACGTTACACAAATAAATCAGAAACACTTTCCTAAATTGACTCTTGAAACCTTCAAAGCCAATGTTGAATATATCACGAGACCTGAAGATTGAATTTAGCAGCACCATACCTCTTTTCATGCTATGCTCTACCAAAACTTTGATTCTACCCTGGCGAATGTTTGGTACGAACAATGTATAGTGTTTCAGGGGGTATGAGCTGCCAATATTTTATTTAAGGGCCTTATTCCTCCTAGATTGAAGACTTTAGTAATGCGTTTGAAGAGTAAATCATATGAAGCATAAATTGCGAGTACTCACCATGCATTCTCATTCTCTTTAACTCCACACAGCATAGCATAAGCACTGACGTAAATAATTTTCCACAAGGCCTACGTCAGCTTCTGTGATGCTATGTGGAGAGTCTTTTAAGTAATGAAAGACGAAGAAGTTCTGAGAAGGAAAAAGTTATGAAGGAAAGGTAAAATATGGGGGTCAGTGTGCCCTGATAAAAACATAAATATATACTAATAATAGCTAAAATCATTTCAAGCCCCCTTTCGATTCTGAATGGTTGTATCTTCCAATGGATTTGGTTCCCTAAAGCTTCTGTTCTGAAAAAAACCAGTTTCACATATAAACAACTTTATCCTTAGGCCCTACTCTTTAATTGGCTTCGGAGTTAACTTCAAGTAATTACTTTTAAACTTGTTCATTCCAAATTCAACCTCCTGTTTCACTGATTCTTCCACAATAACCTTTTCATTTAAACTTCAATATCTTCATTAAGATTTTGCTTACCGGATAAAACAGAACACAGATAAAATATAAAATTGACAACAGAACATTGACAAATCAGAATATTTAAAAAAACAGATAATTAACAGAACAGAACATTGACAAAACAGATCATTGACCAAACAGAACATTGACAGCAGAACATTGACAAAATAGTACATTATACAAATGGAACATTAGCAACAGAACATTGAACACAGAACATTGACAGCTGAAAATTGACCAAAGAACATTTAAAAAACAGTCAAAACGATACAACCATTTATTTACTCATTTTAAACGTACTGATTTGCTGTTACGCGATTCACTGAAAGTCTCAAAGAGATAACAAGAGTTTTTTTTAATGATTGAATATAAAAATATTTATAATTTACATGATACGTGGTAGATATAAAGTTGCATATAAATGTATTTAAAATAGGAAAAGATAAAAATCAGAAACCAGTTTTAAAATTGCAGACTGCTTAAAAATTATAATGTAGGTTTATAATACATAATAAATTAGTGAACGATAAAAACAATATTAAAAAATATATTTATGCAATCGCTTCTATGCTATGCTCTTTAATAATAATTTTGCGCTGTACACGAACATCAATCAGGTACCTCCTTACTACTAGTAAACTTATTAAAAATATTTGTTTCAAGTTTTGTAAGTTTCAATTTGGGAGGCGGGTTTTGGTACCGCTGCCCCGAGAACTATTTATTGGATAACCAACACTTATGCGTAGTTCACCTTGAGTGGTTCACCTTTAATGATTTAGCAGGAGTGCCCGGGTTAATCGGGTGAGGTGTGTTCAAGATGCACCCGCCCACCACTTGCCTGGAGTGCCAGATCGCGGGAGGCTGGTTTGGGGAGACCATTTGACCTCTCCAACTGGTCTGTCAACCCATCACCTTGCGCCGCAGTAAGTTGGAATTATTTATATCTCACTCCTGGTTCCACTGATTACTAGATTCCTACCCACCCCTCATACCTTTTGTGTTCCCAGACCTTATTCTCATTAAAAAGACCCTCCACACAGCATCCTGAAAGATGACATATGCCCTGAGGGAAATTATCTTCCTCAGAGCCTCCTAAATGGTGTAAATGTAAAAAAGTATGAAAGTGCGTAATAGGTAATTATTGAAGACAATATTAGCGATTTCTAAACGAAAATCTGAAACAGAAAAATCAGAAAAGGATACGGTCACATCTAGGACATAAAGGATACGGTCGCATCATACATAAAGATAGTTTCCAATAAAAATGTGCTGTGTAAAGATGAAGACAATGTTGGTTGTTCTTATTCGAAGTATGATACAGTTAAAAGAGACCGAGGGGGATAGGGTCCCATTAGCTTAGTGGTAGAGCGGTGTCCCGGAAAGACAAGGGTCCTGGGTTCGTGTCCTAGATGTGACCGTATCCTTTTCTGATTTTTCTGTTTCAGATTTTCGTTTAGAAATCGCTAATATTGTCTTCAATAATTAAATATTACAATTTGAGGTTTTACTCAATAAAGTTATTCCGAAAAATAAATAAGTTTTTTTTCTTCAATATTCTTCAATGTTCTGTTTTTCACCTGTTCTGCTTATTCATTGAATCAAAAATTTAATACGCGGCTTCGTGTTCAATTATAAAGGTATTATTTTTAATTTGTGTAGGGGAATAAAACATCGCTCGAATAAAAGCACAATAGACAATAATTAAAGTTGTAAAGCACTTCACTTCGGTTTTCTCATTTATTCATAGATAAAGTTGAATTTCTATGAATACATTTAATGATTAAAGGTCCTTTTACCTGGCTTAAACTGGGAATCTGCCGGAAGAAGGGAATAAATAACAAAATATATTTGATGCAATTTAATATAATTTTTTTATTTAGTATAAAAATTCTGCCTGACAGATATTGTGCATGAAGTGTAAGGAATAGTTTCTTATATAGGGTTAGAAAATAATATTTTTATAATTGTTTTTCTGGCTTTGCTCAACCGTATCACAACGTTTTTTTAACACTTGAAAATCGTGAAAAAAAAAATATTTTTAATTTTTTTTTAAGAAATTAGATATTTCATAGTAACCTAGATCACGATGGAAATAGATAATTTTTATCTTAAAATAGCTGAGCCTGACTAGGAAGACCAGCTTTTTATATTGGGCTAGTTTTATGTTGGCATAAAATATCGTATAGATAATTGTTTCGTGATGGTTCGCGATGGGTTTGATTTGTGCTTCATCAAGGATTGAACTAAGATTTGAAATATTCTGATTAAGTCTACACTTAGTAGTGTTTTGAAAGAACGCAGTCAGTTGTAAAAGTATATTTGCTCTATAACGATCTTGCTCGGTTGTGCAGTTCGACGCAAATGCTGTGGAATTCATGGTTATGATATTGATAATACACGTTAAAAAGTGCCTGTGATCATAATCAACTGCGTTATTGTACACGTCAACTATACAAGTGTGAGGCCCCACTAAAAAAATGAACGGTTTTCTGCTATAAGTACGCTTTCTTGTGCAATACACTTGCATTAGTGTGGAGTAATTAGTCTTGAAAATAATCACAGGTATTCAAAGGCAGATAGGAGAATAGATTCCATTTCTCTGACAAGTTGGATGGAATCATGCAATCGCGTCGTCTTACAGTATCGATTTTTTTCTTCTTTGAAATGACAATCAAAAAGTTTTTTCCGGTTTGTGAGATTAGTTGGATTTGTTTGCTTTTCTTTGAAAAATAGGTACCTACGTAACTCGTTATAACATTTTTAAAACAATATATATGAAATATTTTGAAAAAATCAAAATTCACTGACTGCAATACTTATTTAAACTATATTTTGTTTTGAAAACCTAAAAACCTTTACAGTTATAAAACTAACACCACTTTTCACTATGCTTGCTTATTCGGGAAATTATGTATCGGAAAGATATATTTCTTTTCACAAAGTAATACATATTTCATTTAATACCAACATTTCAGCTCTTACCCCTCTTCCTCTGAGCTACTCAATTAGGGATGACTGGACTACTAGGAGGGTAAGCTGCGACACCTTCCATCATTAGGGGATGGAGGCTTCGCTGATGAGAGACCCGAGGGAGGCCCTACAATTAATAGGCGCCTCGAAACACCCCCTACCATCTTCCTACCCTACATACCTCACCACCCTGCTACCCTTGACAATGGGCCAAGGTTCTACCAAATTGCTAACGTCGGAAATTTGATTTGACTGACTAATGATATTCATGTACATTGTATATAATGTTCGGGTTACAATAGTTATTGTCTCATCGTTATGTTATTATGAACTATTCACATTCATTTGCGTAATTAATCAACTGTGTCTAATTATTCCTTTGTTTAAAGACATTGATTTAAGCTTACCTAACTTAAATTTGACGTATCTTGCAATGTTTTTTTTTATCAAAGGCTACGCAAATAATGCTAGGCATCTATTTCAAAACTAATTTTACTTATGTATAGGTTTTTAAATAGTTTTTCTTTAAAAGTAGAAAATACACTCGTATTGAAATGTTGCTTTAAATGAAATCAACAGATTAAACGCTAAATAAAAAAAAGTATTGGGTAGAATCGACGTTTTCGCCTTTTTTAGTTTTTTTTAGTTGAAGTGATAGAAATATCTTGGTGCAAGATTAAAAAAGTAGGTACTTTTCATAAATACAATGGTCACAGAGTGAAACCAGCTAGGGGGTCTAGCACAGTGAAATCGATAACTTTACAATGTCGGATCTACTACCGATGATTTTATACAGATTTGTTTTTACATATGATTTCCCGGTAAAAACTAAATAAATGGAACCAAAATACAAAAATTCGTTTATTTATTTTTTATGCAATAACTGCTCTCACCCATCCCTAGCCAGTGAGACTACAGCATCCCTAATTGGAGTATGTTATGAGGCTGAAGATCGTGGGGAGAGGAAGTAGATTGGGAGGAGGAAGGTAGTACTGGAGAAAAAGAAGTACTGGCTATCTGACAGATCTTATTACCAAACACCACGAAAGCCATATCAAGCCACTTTTCATTTCTTAACGGGGGTCTTTCATGGCTAAATTGAGAGATCCCCCACTCTGAAACAAGCTGAAAATATGGGTACTAGGTGGGTTAATATTATTTTTAAATTAATTAATTGTTAAATAACACAAGTGAATTATATAAAAGAGCACGAAAGACGTCGAGAGATCTAGACAATTAGTTTCCAATACAAATACAAATTATTACCAGTTAGATGTATTTTGTTTTGCAACCATTCGACAACGGAAAAAATCCTTTAAAGAATCCTTTTTTTTGGGTGCTAACTGTATACACATTAAACATTACGAATTGAGCCATTACTGTGGTACTTTAACTGGTATTTTTATATGGAGTGTTTTCCCTCCTTTAATGAAAATTCTCTCTCAACAACTACCTTATTCAAGATTTTATCTCCTTTCCAGGATAATGTAAGTCAGTGAAAGAGCTTGGAAGCATATTCTTTTAAGAGGAGATATAGTTGTTTTTAAAGTTTATTTTTTCATTTATAAATTAAAAGAGAGTCAAAATAATGAGAGTATATTACGGTTCACCTGAATATTATTTTTATTCGTTTTAAAATATTTATTAACGAAAATTGGACTTAATTTATATGATTCTGCCAAAAGTTACAAGGTGGTTCGCTACGTTTGGTGACTTGGCAGAGGTAACCGGGTTCAGGGGCGAGGTTTGTTGGAGTCTTGGCGACACAAGTGTCTACCCACCAACTGCGTGGGAGGCTGGATCGGGAGATACTGGTTGAGGGAGACCTTATGACCTCTCAGACAGGATTCTCAGAACATCGTCTTTTATCGGGATGGATTCATACATCCTTCACTCTTGAACACAGTGACCCCCAGATTACTACCCAACACTCATACATTTTTCCTTCCCATAACTTCCTTCCTCCCCTTCCTTTCCCACAAAGACCCTCCACATAGCATACCCAAACACGACATAGATTCTGAGGGCAATTATTTTCCTCAGGGCCTAATAAAAAAATAAAAACTAAAGCAAATAGCATTTAAAAGGGACAAAACGTCTTCAATACAAAACTTAATTTTGGATTTGCTGCCAAAATATCCAATCACACTGGATTTATATTGGATAAATGTGACACAGTCACAATTATTTAAAGCGCACTTTTTAACATACCTGCTATATAAATATGACGATTCAAAGGTATAAAGAATTAAAACAAAAAATCAATGAGCTTAAATTCAAATTACAAATGACCGATTTATGTTATAACACAAAATTGTCATATCGACACCGGAAAGCAAAAGAGCCCAAGCGACAATTTAGTCAAATTTGTGTTAATCATTATATAAATAAAAATTAATAAGAATAATGACAAATGTTCATTTATAGAAATGTATTATATATTTGCACAGCATATATATAAACATAAAAATTTCGACTGAAAAAAAAACATTTTTTTGCTTTTAATTTTAATTAGATTTTATGTCCGGGTTAAATCTTCCCCACAGGAAAAACTAAACCCTTCCACACACTTTTCCACAAATGATCATCTAGTCAATCTTCACTATGCAAGTGCATTATATAAGCAAAATAAATACAAAATAATACAAGAACAACACGTCAACTCACCAGAGATCAAATGGGAAAATAATTCACCGACTCCAGATATTTTTATATCAGAGGGATCGGTTCGGTAGAACTCTTAACAGGGCCTATAAATCCTACTGATCCCTCAACATAAGTATTTAAAAAATCTTTCGTTATCTTGATGTATTTAAAATGACCTTTTTTTGCATTTTTATATTTTTTTTATTTAATTTTTTTTTATTTATTTATTAAACGCCATAAAAGGCTTTTACAGTAATGTGATACATTATATTATAAGTTCACAGTGATACATAGGCGAATATTAGTATTAAATTGAAGAACACAACAATATGTATATAAAACGACATTGAATGTGATACAGC
This sequence comes from Hesperophylax consimilis, assembly GCF_061612785.1. Classification (NCBI taxonomy): domain Eukaryota; kingdom Metazoa; phylum Arthropoda; class Insecta; order Trichoptera; family Limnephilidae; genus Hesperophylax; species Hesperophylax consimilis. Next base: position 23,224,788 of record NC_142849.1, on the reverse strand, counting down.
TGAAATTTTCTTAAGGCATAGAATGCTACAATAATAGAAAACACTTCATTTACACAGGATAAAATATACAGTAAAGGTGACTTGCCAACAGATATAATCTAGCAAAGTATTATAGTAGCGCAAATAGTAGTGAGTTTATTGTTACAATCAAATTTATATCTCAACTTGGCCACTATGGCCGGAGTGTATGGCAAAGTAGCTTCAACAATTCAGGGCTGTCAGAGACTTGACAATTAAAAATATTTTTTTATTATTAAAATAATACATCCGTTAGCCAACACTGTAAGAAATCTCAAGCAGTTTATATTGATGCTATACATATACATTTCACATAAATGTATATATGTGGAATGTATATGTATAAGAACACCATACATATGTTACACATAAAGAAGAACATGTCAGTATGATGCAGTACAAACAGACATTTAACATTTCACAAACATATCAGTTACATTCACAACCAAGTATTTTTGCCTTGATGCAAGACGGTGAGGTTTTGAAAATATCAAAAAGGTCTGTATACGTGTTGGCAGTGCGGTGAAAACGCGCCAACGGTGAATGATACAAATAGTTAGTGCTATGATTGTCACTGTGGAAAAGATGGTGGAGTCTAGTTGATTTAACAGGGACACGAAAATTTATCAGACTTAACATTCGAGGGCAGTCTATGAGATTGTTCAGTAATTTAAAAAGTATAAGAATATCATTAATAGTTCGCCGGGTAGAAAGAAGTGGTAGATTTAGACCAGACATTAATGTTTTGTAGCAGATATCAATTACAGGTTGTCTCAATTTGAATTGAACGTATCGAAGAAATTTTCTTTGTACTTTCTCCAAGCGGTGTAAGTTACAGGTATAAATCGGAGACCATACAGGAGATGCATATTCTAGGTGTGATCTCACAAGAGAGCAGTAGAGTAATTTAAGTGACTCAATGTTTTGAAAAGTCCTTGTGTTACGCATTACAAAACCTAGAATTTGCATGGCCTTATTGGAAATTGTTTCACAGTGACGATCAAAGGTAAGTTTACTGTCAAAAATAACACCAAGGTCTTTGATAAATGGTACTAATGCAATTTGATAGATCTAGTACGCCTAAATTTTTAATGAGAGAGCTAGGTATAATGCCAGTAGTCGAAATAACGAATGGTAATATTTTTATAGTCTGAGAATGCCAAATTCTTTTTATCTCATTTCTGTGTATTTTCTTTTTTTTTTCATTAACAGATTTTTGAATATTTCAGTAATTTGGAATAGCGACATCAATGATATAAGTTATTTTTTAAATTTTGTCTTGTAAAACAATATCGGGTCTATTATGACTAATCGTTCGGTCTGTTAGTATAGTTTTATTATAATATATTTTATAAAATTCGTGTTCTAAGAAATCCCGATATAATGTGTTTTAAAGTTTCCGGAATAGCCAAACATTTTCTACATAAATCATCAATTTGATTTGTATTTTTGATAATATGATTATTTGTATCTTTCATTTTATATTTCATTTTATTTTAATTTTATTTTCATTTTGTATTACATTTTAATTTTATATTTCATTGTATTCAAATCGTATATCGGGCATGTTAATTATTTTATAATTTATCTTCTATTTCACAGATAAAATATATGTGTCATCTGGAATCATGAAAAATTGAATTCTTAAACGGCCTATAGGCCTATAGGTGTGTAAAGTGCCCTTAATTAGGGGGGTGATTTTACATGATTTTAGAAGTAAAAAAAAGTTAGTTTTCAGGTAAAAAAGTTAAATTTTTTGTATGGGAAAATAGACATTGTAATAATGAAAAAGTTGTTAATATTTTTTACTTCCACCATCATGTCGAATCATCTCCGAAGTTAGCGCTTTATCCCCGGATACCCTGTTTTTTATTCAAATTTAAAAAAATCAAAATTTTGTATGAAAAGACCACGAAACGTTCCTCTTTGATAAATTTGAATTCTACGTTCAACATTTTCGGAAGACTTTCATGCGTCATACGTTATGTAGGTAGACACTACTAGGCGGCTTTGAGAAGACTGACCCACATGTATAACACCAGAGATTTTCATCAAGCGGAGTGCTTTTCATTTAGATTTTAGATACTTAAGTGCGCCGGTCTGACATTCAATTGGTTTGTGATTGATTTATTGCTCGAAAACCATATGAAAATTTGTATTTTCTGCCAAAAAGGTGAAGATACGCGAGAATCATAAATAATAATACTGAAGTATTTTACATTACAAATTAAAAAAATAGTGCGATACTTGTATACGAGTATTATTAAAATTAGTTTTGAAATTAATGTTAAGGTCACCAAACACGGCTAAAGCCATTTCAAGCAATGTTTCAATTCTCAATTATGGTCTTACATCAAGGCAAAACTAAGAGTTCTTCCACCCTGGGACGTGCTGCACGTATAGTATATATCATTTAAATTAATAAATTGTGAAATAACACAAATTTATCAAATAAAATTTACCTGCCCATGCCGGGATTGAGCCCCTAACCCGTCGACCACAGAGGCCATCATGTCTATAGCATTATTTGAGATTTATGGGGCAATAATTTTCCACAGTGCTCTTCGATGCTGGAGTCTGGCCTGGTAAAGGATTCTATAATGGGGACATATTTGCAGATGTGTATCCTGTCCCTTAATCTTGTCACCCGGATTCTTATGAGGACTGCAAAACGAGCTCGTTCTTCCATTAGAAGGACTGCACTATCTAGGAAGGCCAAAAATCACTGCACGGAAAGCCTATCCATGTTGTTATTTTTAAAAATGATCCAAAGTTCTAACGTATGAAAGTATGTAAAGAACGTAAGGAATAACATTTTTTTATAAATAAGCTGCAAAGTGGGAAACTTCTACTGAACATGTTCGACTTAAATGCTGAGAGCTTGTCTTTGTCGGTCGATGTCACGGTCGTCCACGAGCTTACTCTTGATGTTGTGCCCTAAATACTTTATTTCTTACATTACTTTCAGAAGCTCACAGTTCAGAAAAGCTGATGGAATGCTTTTCGGAACCTGCCCTTATCTGATTGTATTTTTTTCTTCTTAGTCCTTTTCACTTGGAAAGAGGTTATGTGTAGAGGATTTTTAACTATTAACTACTCCATGGCTAAGGGTTAAGATCCACGGTTACGATCTTGCAGGTTGCTTTAATGCAATGATTAACTATTCTATAGCTAAGTGGTTAAGATCCATGGCTAAGATCCTGCAGGTTGCCGTAATGTAATGATTAACTACTCCATGGCTAAGTGGTTAAGATCCACGGCTACGATCCGCGGCTACGATCCTGCTGGTTGCTGTAATGCAATGATTAACTACTTCATGGCTTAGCGGTTAAGATCCACGGCTACGATCCTGCAGGTTGCTGTAATGATTAACTACTCCATGGCTAAGCTGTTAAGATTTACGTCCACGATTTGCAGGTTGTGGGTAAAATTCCGGCAAAGGCATTTTTTTAAATAAATACGTGCCATTTCACATTTAATGAAAGAGGCACAAATTATTAGATATACATAGTATTAATTCTCGCGGCACGTTCCGGAATTATAGATACTTAGGTATCTTCGTCCTTGTGAAGAGCCATCATAAAAAATCTAAACGTTATTTGAAATGGCCATGTTTAGTAGATGACCAGATTTCAACATTCCTCTTCTTTATCTCCTCACACTCCCACTTCTTTCAGCATAACAGCAGTAGTGATGACATAGTTCTACCGGTTCCGGATAATTGGCACAAATTAATCAGTTCATTCACATTTCTAGCTTTTAAACTTCCTGTAATGAAATAAATAGAGACGTAGGTACTTTTTGTTCTATCCGTATGTATGTTTCTACCTATGTAGTAACGTTGTGATGAAATTTCCTGGTAGTTTGAGTCTCTCCCCGAACCGTATTTATTCGTGTGTTCACATCGCGGCAGCCACAAAAGTGAGTTCGGGTCAAATTGGTACAAAATGCCGAATTTCAGTCCCAAATTGGAGTTTTCCTGTATTATGGCAGTGTGCCGGCTATGGCGGACTGGCGGCTATTTTTGCCAACCTGTTCTTTCAAAGTAGATCAGATACACTTTTTAAAATAACGCTTGAAAATACGTCCCAAAGGGAAACAGCTGAGACCTATAGCGACAAGGTGAAGAAAAAAACAACAGATTTTTTAAAAATTTCTAGTAAATTTTTAGATTTGTTTAAACATAATTTTGTTTTATGCTCTTGTAAGTATTTCATTGCCAGCAAACGGCCATTTACTGAGCTTTTCATATACCGATTATGGCCTGTACAACCTCCCCAAAAGACAAGGCCCGTTTGAGACTAGTCTAGTAGATAATACCTCTGAAGATTGAAGAATAAAGGAGTAAAATAAATAATTGTATTTAGATTGTTGAGGTAAAGCGTTTACGCAGTATTTTGGGTTGTGTATTGTATAATTCTCACTTTAATGCTGAAATAAGCAGATAAAAATGTTTTGTCTTTTTAACCGTTATAACAATGAAAAGTGCTTGGAGGGACTAACCTCACAGATCAGTTTTACATAATTCATTTGCAATACCTATAATGCAATATATTAATTTTAATAACACATCAAATTCAACTAATTTTTATGTGATAATTTTTTATTGACCATATTTCCTAAAAATAGAGAGCGTAACTACCAACGTACCAAATTATCCAAAATTGGTGATGTATTTATCCGAGAAAACATTTTCGTAATAAAATGAAACAGTAACATTTTTTTACTTAAGCTGCTATTCCACCCTTACATTTATTTTCCACGTACAAAGTGTGTAGGGAATTTTGTCTTAAAGCAAAATAAAACTGTATTGATTCTTCACTTACACGGTATCAAATTACTTTGGGGAACGGAAACGCACGAAACTAATACAATTCGTCTATCGGGGAAATTCTCAATTTCTGGCCGAGCAATATCATTATTTCCTAAGTATTATGTAAGTTGGTGTTCTATTTTAAGGAATTGATTTGTTTTCATAGTTTAATGTCATCTTAAGAAGCTGACCTACATACAAAGGGTAAATAAATGATAACATTATTTCACAACATTAAAAAATATATTTTCTCTGATGATGTAAACGAATTTGGCTTATTAATTTATGAGCAAACCGCACAAAAACTGGTTGTATGTTTCTGGAGCCAGTGGGTCTATGGCATCCGCTATTGGGGTATATTGTGAAGCTGAAGTGAGTGATAAACGGAAGGAGATGGCGAAGAAGTAGGTTGAAAAATACCTTGACATTGTTTCAATTATTAATGGTGGTCTTTCTACAGAGCTATATTGAGATTATCTTCTACTCTGTAGTTATAATATTTTAATTTCGAAACAAAACCAATTAAAGAAATAAAATTTACCTGCGCACTGGGAATTTTACTCGCAATCTCCAAATTGCTAGTCGAGAGTCTCACCAAGTATTAGAGTACTAGACGTCATTTGAAAACCGAAATACTGACGTACCTATTTAGATTTATTCTGAGAATCGATTCTACAATTCAGGCCGCTCGCAATCACCGTCTTAAGTGCATACGTTGGTCGACAGTCTTATTCTAGAGTCTCGTCAAAGGTAAATACTTCGTATTCAAGAATTAAATGTCGGCCAATGTATGTACTTTCGACAGCGATTGCGAGCGGCCTGGATCGGAGAATCGATACCCAAAGTAAATTGTAAATAAATGGAAAACTTATCTTCAAAAAGCGAAAATTGTTGGACAAAAATTCTTTTGTTGGGCGTAAAAGTAATACGCGCTATTTTTTCTCTATCTGCATAGACAGACTGAACCACAACAATGCGTGGCGGGGTACAGCTAGTAGTATTATAAAACCGGTTGACCGGTCGGTGGCTTAGTTGACATCACATTTGGGTATCACCCAGGCGTAGCGTGATCAATTCCTCGGCTGGCTAAGTCCTCCATCACAACACAAGCAACATTTTCCGCTTACTGTGGTGGTAGTAGGAAATTTTCAAATATTGTCAAGTTATTCGTAACGCGGGAATGTTTGTCTTTCTTTAAAAAAAAACAGTTGAAAAGAAGGCAAACATTAAATTAGGAATTTAATAAAAACATTCAAAATCGTATCAATTGGCTTTCAAAAATTTGATAAATCTATAGCAAATATTCGGTATAAGGTCCTAGTTACCCTTCACAAAATAAAGGTCCACTATTTCCTAATATTCTGAAGTCTAATTTTTTAAGCACTTTAATTTTTTATGAAAAGTGTTTTTGTTTTCACAGAAATCCGAAAATACATTTAGAAAAAATCATTTATTTGCGCGAACTAAGGAGCTCAGCATTGATTTATTCTTTTTAACAAGTATCTTTTTGTTGTAGTAGTGATTTAATTTATTCTCAAAGATTGCTTATTTTTAAGATATTCTTTATATTTTAATAACATAGATCTAGTTGTTTTCATGATCAGTATCTGAAAAATGTTAAATGAGACAACATGATATAAATATAACAAACATAAAGAAATCATACAATACATTTACACAAGATCAAAAGATATGGGAAAAAAATTATATAACAATAGGACTCTTCTAAATAATCAATTAGATATTATATCAAGTAGTCCAATAGTAAGTTTGTTTCCAATAAAATGTCCAAGTTCTCCTTATCACCATGTCAGTTGATGCTTTGTTTCTCCATATATATTATTATAATCCACTAGTCTACATAATTATCTTTCGGTTTTTCCCATGTCTTTTGTACTTGTGTAAATGTATTGTATGATTTCTCTGTGTTTGTTATATTTATATCATGTTGTCTCCCTCAATATTTTTTTTATATATAAGCTCACACTTTGTACTTCTTGTCTAGTAATAATTTGTACCCTGAAGATGCTTGAGTAAAGCGAAACCGGTCGGTTCTAAACATTATTAAAAACGTTAAAAACGTGGTTTTAAAACAAAAAGTATTTTATTTTATTTTATTAAATACGTGAAACCACAAAGTGGTTGCTTTCTACAATAATACAAATTATTCAAATAAAATTTACATGCAAACGCCTGGTTTTTAACCCGCAACCTCCAGCTTGCTAGTTGACAGCCTTACCCCTCAACCATTGAGATCGTCCGCAAATTATGCAAGGGTTGAGGTAGATTACGTCCGATTAAAAATATATTGATGAAATGTGATATCGCGTAACACAACTAACCTTCATGGGTAACCCGAGATTAGCAATGACGCTGTCTTTGAAAACGTGGAGCACCCCTATTCGCGCTCCCACTCCTGCGTCATCCTTTTCACTCTTTCAAACTCAGGTACACCTGAATTTCCTACCAGCTTAAATTATCTTGTGTACAAAATTAAAAACCTTTCGCTTCCATAGAAGAGAAAAAAAAATCAAAGAAAAAAATAGAATATTTTTTAATGAAATTATAATCTATAATATTTAATCATAAAAGGTTTTTTCAAAATCAAAAAGTGAGCTTATTAAAAGTTAATGTATATTTAGTAAAACCTTGGCCGTTTTTATTCGAGAGATAGAGATAAGAGATATATTAGACCGCCTCCATTGTCGAGGGGTATTACTATCGTCTAGCAAGCCGAAGCTCGCGGGTGCAAATCCTGGCGTTCGCAAGTAAATTTTATTTGATGAATTTGTGTTATTTCACAATTTGTTTATTTAAAATTATATAGAGTATTTTTGCGGCACGTTCCAGAGTGGAAGATACTCTTAGTATCGGCCTGGTGTAAGAGCACCATTCAGAATTGAAACGTTTCTTGTAATGGCTTTAGCCGCCTTTGGAGACCAGATCTGAATAGAAAGGTACTCCTTCACCTTTATCCTTCCCATCTCCTTTCCCTTCCTATTATTTTCAGCCTCTTAACACCCCCCAACTGGGGATGCCATAGTGTTGTGCGGTAATCACATAAGTTAAAAAATATATATGTGGTAAATAGGTAGGTCGGGAAGCACCTGGCTATTTAGACCAAAGTAAAATATACGGCTGATGTGTCTTTCCTCTGGGTGACTCTGAGATTGTCTAACTTATCAACTACCCACATCTTCCCTCTGCCTGCCCCTGCGGAATAGTGAAGTGATGCCTAGTCAGTTGGTTAGTTAGGGAGTTCAACAGTGACCAGCTACTACCCCTCTTTAGATCTCAAGTGCATTCTAAAATTGAATATCGTAATCGTCTATGGTGTAGAACCCTAAAACACTTGAATCTGTGCGGAGGAAACTTGTTCAACTAATCATCAATCCATTGTCAATTTGACAATTACATGGACAAAAATGATACTGTTAAAAATGTGATCTTTGTTAAGAACTCTGTAAATTCACTCGTTGAAGACCTGTAGTCCCGTTTTTAACAGGAAAACGAATAATTTGACCAAATTTTTAATATATTAACTGTATTTTATATCAGGGAGTTTTCTCCGTGTAGGCGTGTATCGTGATCCGAAAATCTTGCAAATCGGGCATTAAATTTCTAATTCAAAATTGAGTTTCATAATTATTGTGAAATTGTGTGCGGGAGACAAAAAGCTTGCTACCTAAATGTGCTAGAGCCAGTAGTGACGTTTTTTTTAAATCTACATGAAAAGTATTTTTAGTGTATTATCTATTCAGTGTATTCATAGACTTAAAACGCTTACTAAGTCCATTTAACAGGTACACAAAACGAACTTGAATAAATTAATGACACTGATCTTTGAGTATATCTAACTGTATACTAGCAAGAAACGTGGAGAAGAGTTATGCAGTTACGCAAAAATCGATTGGTTTTTTAGCTCACTCTTTTGTAAATACGTATATCGCATGTCGAATTTTTTTGGCTCACTCATTTGTAAATACGTACATCGCAGGTGGAACTTGTTTTTTGGCTCATTCTTTTGTAAATACATTTATCGCAAGTGGAATTTGCTTTTGGGCTCAATCTCTTGTAAATACGTACATCGAAGGTTCTTTTGTAAATAAATTCATCGCAGGTGGAATTTGTTTTTGGGCTCATTCTATTGTAAATACGTACATCGCAGGTTCTTTTGTAAATACATTCATCGTAGGTGGAATTTAATACGACTGGCTGTAATATCTAAGGAATAGGATAATAAAACTAATTTTACTCATTCTGTAGGTAGGTACAACGAAAAATGTAATCGTTATATCTCATCTTACTATGGAAGAAGAGGCTATTAGAAAAATTAATGTCCAATAAATGCAAAAACATTAATATAGGTGAATTTGTATAGTACACAAAGGGTCATAAATGAAAACCAACAGATTATGTACATACATATTTATTGCTTCTCATAGAACACAAAGCCTAATTAAACGCATAATAATCAACCTCACTAGGACTAACATCCTGTATTGAGTACACTTTTGAGACAAGCAGTAAAAACTAATTACTACATACATTAAGTAACTAACTGACTAACCATCACGCCGTTTCCCTGCAGGGGTAGGCAGAAAAGACGGACCACCAAACATCTCGGTCTTGGCACACACTCCTTGCCTCATCCAGATTCTCATACATATTCTTATATTATTCTGACTCTTGACATAACCTGACTCAAGTATCTGATTCACTCGATCGTGCCATATTTACCTCGGGCGTCCCCAACTTCTGCTACCATTCAAATTTGCGTCATATATTCTCCTTACACTCCTTTCTTTGCTCATTTGCTCTACATGCCCAAATCATCTAAGCCTACCTTTCTCACTACGCTTTCATCAGCCTTGCATTCTTCCCAGATCTCCACATTCCTCACACAATCACATATGGTTTTACCTTACATACGCCTCAGGGATATCATTTCTTGATATCATTTGTCTGAATACAAAATATTACAAGAAAATAAAAAAAATATCGGTGGCTTTTTGGTACTCTGAGAATGTAACAATATTTGACGATGGTGGTTGTATTAAAGCATTTTTAAATGTCCCAAATGTAAACAACACTCATATATCATGAATTGTTAGCTTAAAAATAAAATCATATTTTCATTAAATTTATTCAGTTGCAACGATTCCATTAAATGCTCCCTTGGTTGTCTGAATAATTTTTATTAGTCAATTTATGGAATGCCATTAACCACAGATTGCAGAAATAATTATGACCACGAAAATATCTGTCACAGGTGATGTTAATGCACTGGTCCGAAGGGCATAATTATAGTAGTTTATTTCAACATGGAAATCATCGTTATTTTCAATTTGTATAGCAAAAATTATTTGCTTACGTATAATAAATTTGATTTATTGTACTGCATAATAATAGTGAAAATATTGCCATAAATAAAACAAGTTTTTTTAACCGTGAATAAAATACAATCTGAATCATAAGTGCAATAATATATATTATAGATATAATAGTTACGTTTCAAAAAATTTATAACTCTACCCCATGAAAAACTATATCAAGTAATGAACTTATTGAAAATTAGAAAATTGTAAGAATATAATATTGGCAAGGGTCCTGGGTTCATTTTCTGCATGTGACCGTATCTTTTTTTGATTTTTCTGTTTCAAATTTTCGTTTAGAAAATACAGATACAATATAATGTATACCTTTTAATTTACAAAAACAGAAAGGTCAGACAAACACAACATTTATAAAAACGTCGTAAGTATACGAACACAATACAATACGACATAATAAATTGTACACTAATACAGTAAAGAATGAAGCCTGTAAAAGACCACCCTATTAGCGCGTTATATTTTCGTGGCTTGGCCTATTTCAGTATATCGCTCGCTATACATTCCTATTTTCGGTCAAACCAAATAATAATAATTAAGTTTAGATCTATTTTAATACTCTTACGTCTACCGTACACTCGTCCACAAACTCCACAAAGTGCTGCCATCTAGAATTTAAAAAAAGAACTCCTGAAGTTTTCTAAAAATATAATAGTTAGTACTTATTTTAAAATGTGTTTTTTCGGAATATAGAGAGGTTAGTAAAATCTCACATATTCCATATGTACCGGTATGTATTAATAATATAGGATTTTCCAATAAGAGGTGTTATTTTGATATTCAAAGAAAAATGCCATTTTAATATAATATATTATATTAAAATGGTAATGATAATATATTATATGATCGTATAGTGATAATATATTATTTGATAGAATGTCAATTCATTATAAAGAGAAAGGTATGCCGTTAATAGTGAAAAATAACATCAGTCAAATAACCACGACGACCACGCCTACAGGACCATATCCTTTTCATGAAATTTTCCAAAACAAAATCGCAAAGTGGCTGCCTTATGTCCTCGATAGCCTCACGAATTCCATTTTTGAGGTCTTGAATCGACGCTGGGCTGTTGGCGTAGACCTTCTCTTTCACGTGACACCAAAGGAAGAAGTCACAAGGTGTCAAATCACAAGATCTCTGTGGCCAATTTTGATCACCTCTTCGAGAGATAACACGGTCCGGAAACTTTTCCCGTAAAAGATAATGGTTTCGTTGCTTGTGTGGCACGTAGCGCCGTTTTGTTGAAAGTAAACGTTGTCCAGATCAATACCATCCAATTCCGGCCATAAAAAAACATTTTATGGCTGAAATTAAATAATATAACACCTCTTATTGGAAAACCTGATATTATTATAATATACATATATTACCGGTATGTATTAATAAATACATACCGGTAAAAATACAATTATAAAAAAAAAAAACAAAAATAGAAAGAGTTTAACAAAATAGTAAATAAGTAGGTGCACAACACAATTGGGGTACCCTAGTAAGATCATATCCTTTTCAACAATAGTAAAAAATTATTAAAAAATTTAAATAATAATAAAAAAATAATATTTAGCTCTTCTTTCACGTAATTAGTTATTGGTCCATCGGATTGAACATTGTTGGGCCAATATCTTTCTCCAATGTTCTTCGTTTTTCGATCCTGATGTCAGACGAGATTCCACGATGAGGACATTTCTGGCACATAATGATACATTTCATATATGATAACACCAAAGACGGCACAGAAGTTTTCTTTCCAGCCTTCCTAAGTATCCCATCTACACAACGGACCATCCATCATACATTTCAGCTCGCGTGTTTCATAAAAATTGGCCTTAAATCCTGTCTGCAGATCAAAGTGACCTAAAACGACCTGTGTTATTGCCAAGTACTCTCTTTTAATAGTTTATGGTGCTATACTGTACATAAGTACAGCTCGATGTATTGTATTGCGTCTTTTAAAATGAGTTCATTTAGTTCGAGATAGAACAAGAAAAAATGTGGTAATTGTATGTTATATTATACATTTTTTTCGATAGACGTGAAGCGAAAAATATATGATATTATTAGTAATTATTAATTATAAAATGAATGCGACAATACCTAATGCAAATAATTTAGACAGAAGATTAATTTTTCTACCATTAAAATTATCACGACAAAATATTTATTTCCCACATCTGCAAAGTAAAATCCCAAATAAACATCCAACAGCCTGGTATTTTATAATAACAATGTCTTTTTTAGATTAAAAATGATTTTTCTCTATTCCCAAGGTACTAAAAATATATTCTTATTGTTCATGTCACATCGCTTTGAAATTATTGGTAGTCCAAGCGACCAAGGCGTGGGAGAAAAAATCTTTAGTAAGGCGTACTTTTTATGCGTATGTTTATTTTAAAAGGCAGATACCCCGAATAGGGAGAGTCAGTCATCGCGAGGCAGTCTTGGACGGCCAGTCTCAAAAAGTAGTCTGTGGCAGTAGTCTGTCAGAAGAGGTAGGTAAGAGAAATTAGACCCTTAATCTGGTACCTATCAATAAACTTCAGCTGCAGCTTTTAGTCTAGAAATCTGATAGATATTTGTGTTTATATTATATAAAAATAAAACTGATGTGAAAAAAACCGAAGAAAGAGTTTTCCTGCCTACCATAGGGTGTTTTCGTATCAAAATAGTAGAAACAGTTATTGATAAAACATATCTACAAAACTGTGATAGTTAGAACAACTTGGCATAGATTAATCTAGTGCCAGTAGCTTGTAAAGTTTTTAGAGTTCTTCAAGAGATGTCTCTAGTATATAGGATCGCCCCTCCAGTTCAAAACTAAGGTGAGCTAGCAGGTGAGCTAGGTCATTTATGTCTTACACACGCGTTCCCAATAAATTATAAGAGTTTCTAGTCTAAATAAAGACGAATTGTTTTGAATTAACAACAATGATATAGATTAGGTTAATTAATACTATACTGAAAACTGGTAATTACTATCTTTAGCAATCACTCTCACGTATATCACATAATAGAGCTGACATTTATGTGATGCGTGACTGGGAACAGAGACATGATCAGAATGAATATAAGGTACTTGGACTGTGATCTCCTGCACAATGGACATTGATTATACTGGCTTTGGGATGGTGAGAACTGACTCCTGTACCGCTGCGCTGAAGCTAACAAGCTTCTGGAGGTAGTATGCAACATTTTAGTCAATAATATTCAAATTTATTATTATTTAAATCTTTTTACGACACCCTTCACTTAATATTGTTTGAATTTCAAAAAATTTTTACGGCACCCATCATTTAACATTGTTTGTATTTCAAAGTATTTTTACGTCACCTATCATTTAACATTGTTTGTATTTCAAAGTATTTTTACGGCACCCATCATTTAGTATTGTTTGTATTTAAAAGTCTTTTACAGCACCTATTATTTAACATTGTTTGTGTTTTAAAGTCTTTTTACGGAACGTATCATTTAACATTGTTTGTATTTTAAAGTCTTTTTACGGCACCCATCATTTAACATTGTTTGTATTTCTAAGTGTATTTACCGCACCCATGATTTAACATTGTTTGTATTTGACGTCTTTTTTTGTCAACTTAATTACTTCAAATGAAATCGTTTTTCTGGAGAAAAATTTAAATTAAACTAAAATTACCGATTCCAATATAAACTTCCTGTTATACAACTATTTACGCTACATGTGCGTAAAGCATTTCATTTATTTTTTAGCTTCAATTGCTTTGAATAAATAAAATAAACTCAACGTTTTTGACACCCGTTCAGTTCAATTTGTGCACCTTTAAAATTTAATTTTACAAAAAGTTTTCTTGAGCATAAATTCATAAAAAAATAGTTAAAAAGGTATAAAGTGATCAAATTAAGCCACGTATATAAACTACAAATCCCACATTTATACATAATATTTGACTAGATAACAGATTGCTATCTTATATTGATAAAATTCTACGATGAATGGGACAGAAATAACCTATACAAATATGCAATTGATAGTCAATACATTCTGGAAAACTATAAGTTGTCTGTACCAAACAACTACTGCAAGAGGTCGCACCCCAATCTGCTGATATCCACACTACATGGCAGAACAGGCGTATTGGCTCAGCACAACACGACACGGGGCATGCATGCTGCTAAAAACTTGTCTCTTAATAACCATAAATAATATTTGAACCATACACAATGAAGGTTTCAAGAGACATGCACATAACGTTGCTTAGTTCATACCATACTTTTTTAATGAATTTACCACTTAATTTATTTTGTTTAGGTTGAATTAACGCATTGAATTTTTGTTATTTTTCATGTGCGGACATCATTTTTGCTAAAGGTATTAATCAGCACCTGCACGACTTAAATTTTTCATTGGGATGGGACGAATGAATCACTCTAGCTCCAGTCTCTGTTATTTTTATGTATATATGTGCTCATGTCCAATTTAATACCATAACCGTAAGTAAGACGGAAATAAAATATCCACCTTTCTTTAAGAGCTGAGGAAATTTAATTCGTCGATGAAACAGCCACCAGGTCTTATTGAAAAGGTAAATGAGGGTAGAGGAAATAAAGAACCGAAGGTTGCCCACCCGCCTTACAATGGGCATGATTGGACTCTTGTTTATGCGGTGTTTGCGGCAGGGGTATTCACGCAGGGGGGGTTCAGTGAACGGGACTCGTCCGAGAATTCGTTGGGTGGGTGTTTCATGAATATCTTCGATTTCCCAACGGCACGCCGGCCTGCAGAGCTGTTCAATTGCTCAATTTCATTGCGAACCACCGAATGCCAAATGACCGTGGTGAAAATTAGAGTATTTTTTTATACGAGGGTCAAAATATTAACATTCATTCACTCAAATAAGTTTTGAAAATCTGCAAATAAAGTGTACAGAAATAAGAATATACATTCATTCTGACTCACCATCATACCTAGTCTAGTTCAAAACTATCAAAGGGGAAAAAACAAAGACGTAGGAAAGAAAGATACGAATAAGCTTGTACTCACTCCATATGAGTCTTGTATACATCAAAGTCAGCAAAGGTGAGCTCGACTATCTGATCAGGCCCGGCTATGAAGGTGTACAGCAGGCAGTCCAGACCTCGGGGGTAGTTCTTGGGGTAGTCCGGGCTGCTGAAGGTGCCGCGGTCCTTGCCGTACGTCTGTGAGAACACCAAGCACGTGCACCCTAGGGACAAACGACACATGAAGCTATAACAGCAGATCTATCCTGCAGGTATTACAGCACGCATATCTGGGTTGATGAAATTAACATAGTCACAAAGTCAGTGAATTCAGTAAAATTTGTATCCTGAAACTAGTAGAATCATTCTTAAGGAAGCGACACTCGTTATAATCTACGTGTTCATAAATGGCGTTAGTTAATTTATTTTAAATACACATTTTTCAAGGTATTGCTTTACAATATTAAGAAAAAATATTCGTAAAAAATTCGTACAAACGCAATATGAATTTGGGTAAATAGTTTATTCGTTTGAAAACTCAATTCTTTCGAGAAAGGAATACAAATACAATATTATACCGATTATTCATTACAATATTGAATTTGTATGCTTTTATTGAAAGAATTGAGTTTTTTTAACGGACAAAACTGTTTATTCATATTTATTAATACGTATGCAATACCTGTCTCTTTGTGACTTCTGTTAACTTCTAAAAACAAGGATCTGTAATTGCTTATATTTTTGGTATAATGAAAAACATCTGATTTCAAAATTATCAAATTTATCTGTTAATGTCCCAAAGATAAATACATAAAATAAATCAATACAATTTAACTCACGTACTCTTACATTTTCTAACCTACCCTTAACATTCACGATAAAATCTTAATCATGATTACATGCAGACAATTTAACTTACTTACTCTTAAATTGACTACCTACCCTTATCATTCCCAATATAATCCTAATCATGATTATAGGCTGATAATTTAACGTACATACTCTTAAATTGGCTAACCTACCCTTATAATTCCCAATGTAATTATAATCACGATTACAGGCAGACAATTTAACTTACCTACTCTTAAATCGGCTAACTTAACCTTATAAATCCTAATGTAATCTTAATCTAAACATAACAGACAGCAATAAAAAAAAAAATTAAAAAAAATAAAAAATAAAATAAAACAATAAAACTTCCCAAAACTAAACTTTCATGCACACAAAACAGCGCGTTTTATAAAGGGCAAAAACTTTATAATAACCTACCAAATGTCATAAAGGAAGCCACAAGCCTTAGCACTTTTCGTAGGACATGTGCTTTATATGTAAAAAATAATTTTTGATTGTTGAACATACTCACCAATATTATTTTAGTCACCTAGATATCTTATATAATATAATTTTGTGTATTTATCTTTTTCTCTTAAAATGTAATTGTTATTTTTTGTATTTTTTATATTTTCCTACTAGATGTATGAAAAAATTTGCGTACATCTAAATAAAGATTCAAAAACAAACAAAAACAAAGAAATGGAGCTAATATTTAATATAGGTTTAATAACGTGCAACTAAAAAAATGTAAATGATACAAAACGTCCAGAAATTATCTATCTGGAAGATAAGCTATTTTTCCATATTAGAATAAAAACTTACCAGTGGGATTTATGGGTCTCTGAAGTCATCATAAAACACATGTCACGGCACTTCTGTGCATTTTCCCGGAAAGACTAAACGCAATTTGCATATTAAAGAGAAGAATAATTAAAACGTAACAATTTATCATTCATTTGAATGAGACCGTGGCACAATACATTTCGCTGCATTCTTGTAGTATTTTAATTAAAATTAGTCGTTTGTAATAATTGCTCTTTTGAGATGGATATGCGAATTAATTGTGTTTTTTGCTACAAAAACTGGAGCTCTATGGAGCAAAGTTTATTATGCTTTCATAGAAACCTGAAAATGCATATTGTGCAGTGAGAATCGTAGGTATTTTGCATTTTGCAAGCGCCTAAACCAAGGCTCGCAATTTTAAACTATTATTTTTATCTGTAGCCAACGAAAGCTGAGGAACGTTCCTGTTTATACACGGAGAAAAATAATCATGTTAAAAAAGTGATAGCATGCTAAGTCCCTGATAATATTTTAGTCATTCAGAATATATCGAGAACACGTGTTCTTTTTCTAAAAGATATCATGACGGCATGCTACAATATAAGTATGTCAGTATCAATATCAGTATTTGTATGAACACGTGTTCCGCCGTCTGCATAGAACATTTGCTTTCGACTGATACTTTGTTACGAACTCTTTCAATTCATTCGTTAGAGGCCCGCAGTCCCATCTTAACAGGAAAACAAATAATGTGAAGAAATTTTTAATAAGTTAACAACATTTATATCATTAAGTTTTCTCCGTGATTTCTTATCCTTCTGCTCAATGTAATCAACACATAAGTATATAAAAATAATGACTTTAATAATACCGCAAACGGCCTCCATGGGTGAGTGGTTATGATCTTTGGCTACGAATCTGGTGGTGTCGGGTTCAAACCCCGACGTGCGCGAATTATTCATATTTGATTATTTCACGCATGTCGTCATTTAATTATTTTTTATTTTGTGTTATTTCACGATTTGTTAGTTAAAAATAATATAATACACTACATTTTCCGCGAGTACCAGAGCGGCAGATAACACAATATTTAGAAATTTCAATATGGCCATGGTGAAAGACTACCATTAAGATCAGATCTTAAAAGCCAGATTCTTCGCCACTTTCCTTCCCCCCATCTCCTTCCCGTCCCCAATACCTGCAGCGTCACAACATACCCCAATCATGGATGCCATAGTATCACTGGTTGGGAGCAGTTGGGACAATTATACTGATAAAATTTTTTTTAAATCATTTGATTGGATTTCAAAACAGAATCCTTCGATAATTATAGTCAATTCAATTAACAAAATTCACATAAAATCTGAACAATTTTCAACATTTTTTTTGTTTGATTTGTAATGAAGGGTAAATTATAGGGAGTTTGCATCTCCTGAAAATAACTACAACATTATTTTTACCTACATTCTGGTGAGGCTGGTATCATTGTAAACCTGCGCGCGATACCTCGCACGGTAAATAATATTATTCTGTCTACAGTAGTTTTGCCGTCGGGTTGACCCTAAACCTCCTCTAGCGTACGCGATTTATTTGTTCGTAAAATTATTATAAATGAGTTTTGTTACAATAAAAACTCAATTAGAATTATCCAAATTCTCGTTATTTCACACGTAGGTAATCACGCAACCTCGGATTCTGCGGATTTGGAGAACCGCAGAATCATTTAGCCAACAATCCATTTAAACTGGCGATGATAACCAATCCTTCAAAGTATTATTGTTATCATGTTTAATTTGTAGACTTCCATTTGATTATTAAGTTTTTTTATATTTTTACATTCCATAATGATATTATTAAATTTATTAAAAAATAAAAACATTTTATTAATAAACAAGTTCTTTTCTATGAAAATAAAAATTAAAACAATTTGATTTTCATTACAAGTTCAGAGAAATAATAAAAATTAACCGTCTGGAAGTGGCATCACCGCACTTTAATAATGCTTTCAGAAGGCGAAACAGCTGTAACCCATGTAAATAAGAACAGCAGAACTTGTTGAAAATATGAACTGTTTTTTTAAAATAAATTGAATAATAATAATAAAAGAATAACCCAAATATTACGAAAATGATAAAACCTCATATCACGGTTGTCATGAAGTTGATCAACACACGACAGGCATCTCTACCAAAACCTTATATCATGGTTGTCATAAAGTTGATCAACACACGACAGGCATCTCTACCAAAACCTTATATCACGGTTGTCATAAAGTTGATCAACACACGACAGGCATCTCTATCAAAAATAAAATTAGAAACGACTTGTTACGATGACCTGATTGGATGAAAAAAATAATGCATTGCACTTGGCAATCGATAAGAAACAACTTGCCAAATTGTCAACAAAAATTACAAATATGTTCACTATTATACCACAGCGAAAACTTCCAAAATATGATACGCTCCTCCAGAAATCAAGACATTATTTGTTCCGCCATCTTGAATGTTTGAAAACAATTTTGTTATGTGAGACACGTCAATATTTCAGTCTTTTTTTGGTATATAAGAGGAATTCGTACTCCTCGGATTTATTTAGTTAATAATAATCCCGTTCAGTATTTATTGTGTTTTTGTTTTATTTGTCTTTGGTATTATAGTTTTGAGAGCCTGCGGACTGGAATGCAGATTGTACATCCTGTGGTGCTTTAAAAATTCAAAGAGAGCGGATTGTACGGTGCAGCGTAGTGGAAGTTATGCCTTTAGTTCAGCGGGGGCGCCGTTTATTCAGGCGCTCTCTGATCCGGCCATGTCGCTCGCCGTCATGTTAACTGTTTATTATTTATAAGTAAAAAAAATCATATACAAGTACGAGCGGTGACTAATGAGGAGAGTAAGGATGTGAGACAATCTATAACATTCAACGAATCTTTATGAGTCGATTAAAATTTAAAAAAAAATAAAATGACGATAATTTTTATATATTTTCTGGTGCAAATATTGAACAAAATGTAAAAAATTTATTTAAATCTATAAAAAGAAAAATAAATACTGTTAAAATTCTACTCTCTTATCCATTTATTATTTTGCTGTGTTGTACACTTGATAGTAAAATATAATCGGAAAATCCACAAAATTTATTAATGTTTTGAGGGGCATGTTCCTTGGCGAATATTTAAAAAAAATCAATGTTATACAGAAATCATAAATGTATGAACTATAATTAAAATTAATAAGTAAGTCATGTAGAGATTTTCAAAGATTTTATGGTGTTCGCACTCAGTGCAACCATTTTGCGTAAATATTTTTTATTTAACCCTTCCAGTATTCTTTTGCTTTACGCAGTACATTGATAGCAATTTTTTTGTTACATTTACGGCACAAACTGAGTTGGACTCATAAAAGCTTTTCTATCTTCTTTTATATTACGGTGAGATCTATATTGAACAAAATCATTGAACACCATTGTTAAAAGATTTGTCAGTTTGTGTTTTTTTTTTATATGAAACTTAGAAAAAAAGAAGTAGCAATATAATATGTTTGGAAAGTTAAACAGTTTACAAGAAAATTCGGTAAGTGACAAAATAATTGTAAACATCGTACAATAAAATAATGATAACCATACAAGCCATATACGGACTGTGCAAGGGAGGTAGGTACCCCTACCGCAGTTTTCTCTCCTATTTTTCATGGTAACTTCCTTGGATAAGATAGCATAGTTAACTTTAAGACTAGATAACGGAATAGCTATCAAGTGGGCAGTACAGCAACCTCAGTGATGACCTCTGGCAGTTTATAATAATATGCAAGAGATTTCCTAGAAAGATCTGACCTAGTTTAGTGATCAATATCCTATTTCCCTTCCGTAGTAATTGAATTATTCATAGACCACTGAGTTTTACACCAGAACATATATAATGAATAGGATTCCAATAAACCGTTCAGAAAATTAATTTTATGTCTTTTATTTAAGTCAAACCTTCAAGACAAAAGTAAAATCATTTTTGTGCACACCCTAGATCGTCCGTTATGCTTTTACACGTTCTTAACAGTTATTCAGAAAAAAATCCGCAAAATTTTCTATTTCATTGGAAATTTTGGTTAGTTTAGAGATGAGTTTGGTTACCAACTTCAACAAAATGAAAAAATCCCTTGATGTGAATTAATCACTGAACGAAAAGCTGATAATTTTCAATTAAATACTTTTTGAGCATGTTTTTACTTAGCATTATACTTTACGATACTAGGCAAGTGTTAATTTTGTTTATGTACTATGTTAAAGGTTCTGCTTCTATAAATATGTAAGTGGGTACCTGCTTTAATTTTTTTAAATATACGGGATTGTCTCGAAAATTCTCCAACGTTTGAGGTGTAGAGTGGCTCTTCAAACCTGTGAATTTTTAATGAAAATGTCATCACGTAAACTGATGAATGATACTCGTGGGCAGTGGAAACAACACACAGTAACCCCTTTAAGTATATTAATAATTATTTAATCAATGAATAAGTAATATTAATAACTCCCAATGAAACACAAACTAGTAAAAGCCACGGAGAAGTAAAAAGTAACGACCACAACTGGGAATTGAACCCGTATTCTCCATTCTTATCGGGAGCACTACAAATTGAGTTACAGAGACCTATTTATGTTCGATCTTTTTTATTGATCACAGATTTCAAAAGCCAACAAACGCATTGCAACAGTCAAAGATTGACCAGATAGAAATCTTCTTAATCTAAATTATGATAAAACTGTGTTTATTCCCTTCTATAATACCCAAAAGTCATCTCCTAAAATAATTTTAACCTGAAGTTCCATAATGTTAATTGTGACACGCTCAAATTGCGAAGATGTCAAATTAGGAAAATGTATTAAATACGATTCCATGATAACCCAACACAGTGACAATTCAACACACTTTTAAAAAGTGATATAAAGTCATTAGATATGATAAAAAAGTTTAACCCAACATAACCTAACCTAATCTAACCTACTTAACCCAGTTAATAAAATTTTTGTATCATCACTTTTCATGACTTTATATAACTTTTTAAAGATGTGATGAATTATCATTGTGACGATTAATCCGGTCACCTTGGAATGATTATAAAGTATTTTCCCTGACGGCTGTTGATATTATCTTCTTCATTAATTAACTATTTTAATTTGGTTTTTAAACTTCAATAAATTGATCCTAATAAATTTAAATTGAATATTAGTTCCATGCTAACTCAACACAGTGACTATTCAATACACCTATAAAAAGTGATATAAAGTCATTAAAAATGATGAAAAAAAAATTTAAACTAACCTAACCTAACCTTACCTAACCTAATCTACTTAACCCAGTTAATAAAGTTTTTGTTTCATCACTTTCCACGACTTAATAACTTTTATAACTTTTAGTATAACTTTTTAATGTGATGAATTAACATTTTTATGATTTATCCGGTCACCGTATTACAAATACATGTCAAAAAATATCTTTTTACTTTACGGAATTTGTAATATCTATCACACAAGAATACTAGATCAAATCAAAATGACAAGAAAAGCATTCCAAGTTATAAAACCAACACCACATTCGGACAAAGAAACTGCATTTATTTTGCAACTAAACGTAAACATCCTTCACCCAGATACAAAACGAATAGAAAAGTCTAGTGAGAGACAAGAAATAAAATTATGCTAAAACAGGTCAATAAAAAAACAAAACACTAAAAACCGCATAGAAGACGTACGTTATAGAAGTCGTTAAAAATACTCTATTTATACATTAGGTAAGTTAAATCGATGTATTTTTTCAATTTTTTAAAATTAGTTTCAAACAATATATTTGGGTAGCTGTGTTCTTCAAAATATATGGTAAGATTAACTAAGAAAACTGAAAATCGTGTTCTTTTTATTAGATTATGTCTTCATCTTGAAAACTTCGTACAAGCTTATCTGCAGTTTGTCTCTTTAGAAATACAACAAAGGATCCGTTTGCTCATGTCTAACCTCTGGAAACGTGAATTGGTAGAGAGAAACCTAATCTAGTTAAGACATGATTTTTTTTTGTACTTGAACCGAGACAGAGCAATATTCTTGCCCGGTGTGATTTGATCTGGTCACTTGCAGACATTAAAGTTTCATTTTATTTTTTAGTCGTTTAGAGGAATTTATCAACATTATTACGTTTCCGAAATATAGGCTAAAGAAGGAGGTAGGGCAATACGGCATAAAACCCCAAAAATAAATCACTACAATACTTTTGGCCATCAAAATCTCAATTCATCTCTAATGCAAATCTGTATTTAACGATATCAAGGACTGCTAAACGATTTAGCTTTGTGGGATGAACTGTCAAAAAAATACTTAATTGAAAAACACATTGTGAAATGATTTCATCATTTCTGTAATACATATTAAATAAGGCATATAAGTGATAAATCAATGGATAGTGGAATCATTAAAATCAGTTTCTATTTTGAAAATGACGTCTAACTTCAAAGATAATTTTATTTTATTGAACCAGAGTAACGCGGGACGCACAAAAAAAATTAGCTTCACAAAAATTGTAAGTAACATTGCAGTAACTAACCATCATGTTGGTAGTAGGCAGAAAGGAGGAACGGTTACAAAATCCTATCTGGGCACACACTTAAATTCCTGCTTCGTACAGATACGATTCTCTCTCTCTAACTCTTGACAAGACCGGACTCAAGTATTTGATAACCCGGATCATCTCGATCTGATTTTAACAAAATAGTGGAACATGCTTACATTACTAGACTAACTGCAAACGATGGAATTGTTATTCCCAGAAATCTAAGTAAATATGTCAAAAAGCTTTTGAATACCATGTTCCTAAAATTTACAAATGTTTCAAAACTAAAAAAAGGTGAACAATTTTTCAGACAGAAGATGCTTGCTGAAAAAAGTGGTGATGTTAAAAAAACTTTTTTTACTGTCTATATTTTGATTCATTATTTGATTTTTTTTTCATTTTTATGATACATACTTATATTTTTTAACTTATGTCAATGATTCAAAACGATAATGCTAAATTATAATATTTATTGTATAGATCCTAAATTTACAAATATACAGTATATTGCTAATGATAAGCCGTTGACAAACTGCTATCTAGCAGTTTAACGGGACTGCATTGTAATTATGTAACATTTAAATAAGAAAAAAATATTAAGGGCATCCACGACTCCTTCTCCCTTGCAAAGTAAACTAATCTATCGTTTAACATCCGAAATTGGCTGAAACGAGACATTGATTACCTCAGCGTTTAAAACGTCACTCAGGTCAATAATTAATCATTAAATAAACAATGCTTAATTTACTTAAAGTCCCGACGCGTGTCCTTGAGGGATCCTTGTCTTCCTTACACATCTTGAGATTACATAAACCGCATATCTGCTAAATTATGAAACAAGAACATGGCACGGGTTCAAGGAATACAAAGGATCCCCTAACGAAGCGGGCCCTGAATATTCAATGGGAGCTCTGCCGCTATAGCTCGGGAAGAGGCAATTTTTCCATATCGTGATTTTTTTCTAAGACGAAACGCTTTTATTATGAGACGATGAAAGAAAAAGGTAAAAAATTGGGTTTAGTCAGCTATTGGTCTTTATTTCAGGTAGATTACACCAGTGTCAAATTGGAACTTTTCTAGTGATATTGATTTTTTTTAATTAACGCGTCATGGATTTGAGTGTCATAATAATATTTATTACTAGAAGAATGAGAAAAAACACATAAACGTAGACAATAATAAATTCATTCTTTCATAAATTCAACCCCCAGAACGAAATGCAGGAAGTACAGATATTTTGTAATTTATTTTTTTTATTTTAAGAAAATTTACGTTGAATACATTTTTAATGTTATTTCATCCGCCGTGTCTAGGGATGTAGGGATATAGAGATGTTGGAATGTAGGGATGTAGGGATGTAGGGATGTAGGGATGGAGGGATGGAGGGATGAAGGGATGGAGGGATGGAGGGATGAAGGGATGATTAGGAGGTTAGGAGGTTAAAGCTTAGAATGTATGGGTGTTGTGATTGAAAAGTATTGCTGATGTAAGGATCCGAGAGTTATTTATATTTTGAAAGCACGGAGTCGTTATTCGGCTTTTAGGATCAGGGAGAAAGTTGAAGGTTTTGGGAGCTAGGTAGGTAAAGTGTCTTTAAAGTGTGTGTGAGTGTTTATTGTATTTGTTCAATTTGTATAAGCATAGATTTTAAATCGAGTTGACGTGTATATAAGACATTATACTCGATAAAGGGTCGAATTCGGGAATATCTTGTCGGTCGCTTGTTCATAACACGTAATACCATTTTTGTGCTTTTTGCAGGGGATAAATAATAGTTTGAGTGCAGCCCTCCAAATTATGATGCAGTATGCTAGTATGGATTATCAGAGAGCAAAGTATACTGTAGGAGTAAGGATGTTTATAAGAGATAGAAACAGATAAGCTTGCGAATGCGGGGAGTTAGGCTGACTATGTGCTGATCCCAACGTAGAAGTTGATCAAGCAATACCCTCCGATATTTTATATTTGTGCCAAGTTTGGGCAATTACATGAAGAATCAGGTCTTGGACAAGCGTGAATTATTTTTTATTCAATTGTTAGTAGGTTGGGTAGCAGGGAAAATACCTATTAATTTTTGATAAATTATCGGGATAAGAGCAATTAAGTAAAAAAATATGACTATTTTAAGCTTCTACCATCCAAAAACAGTTGAAAATTGTGAGCAACATTTGGAATATAAAACGTTTTACCCAGAAAATTGCGATCATAGTAAAAAACATTCAAAATATATTTTCTTAACAACGATGGAATTTAAAAAAAAACACTGTTATTTATCAACCCGCAACCCTTCTGTCCAGAGTCAGTGAGACTATGGCAATCCACAACCTTTGGAAATCATTCTGAATGGTAGTATCTCATGATACTTATGGTAATCACCATTATCGTATGAGATGCGTGATATTTTGTTTACTTAATAGCGGATATATATTTTTTTAATTGTCCCCACAATATCCACAAACAAACCAGAACAAAAGAGTTTCCCATTCAACCCGGAGATTTTATGAGTTTAAAAAAGAAGACTGAAAAAGAAATCGCTGAAATTTGGCACAGGTAGGTAACATACAACATACAACATACCACTTTTTTATATGGGTCTATGTAGCAACTTTAACCCATTTAGCAACTCAAATATGATTTAAG
Organism: Hesperophylax consimilis; assembly: GCF_061612785.1. Lineage (NCBI taxonomy): Eukaryota > Metazoa > Arthropoda > Insecta > Trichoptera > Limnephilidae > Hesperophylax > Hesperophylax consimilis. The sequence continues at coordinate 23,198,744 of NC_142849.1, read as the reverse complement.
ATTTTCACGGCCACATTGGCAAACATTAATAGAGACGATGGAGCTAAGCTTAATAGTTCTTGGTATCCGGTAATTGACGGATACACCAGAACTAAACGAAGAAAACCACTTTAAATAAAAAATGATACGTTAATGTTAGCTCAGAGGGTTGGAGCTGGCAACACGGTATCACAACCTCATACTTAAGCTCACATTTTAACACAACCTCAAATAAGACATCTGCCCTGATGATGGACACTGCAATGCTGTCCGAAACGTTGGCTAAAGAAGGAGTTAGCGCAACACGGCATAATACCCCAAAAACAAATAAAAAAAAAAAAAAACATTTAGCAACTCGTTTACCCATAGATTCCCCCTTTCAAAACCCATATCGTGTAAAATATTGGTCAATACACCTGAAGACACAAACTCAGAGCAAATTACTGCTAAATACGATTTGTACAGAACTCAACAACAACAAATTCAAAGGTGTCACCGCCAACAATGTTTAATCTTTGAAACAATCTCACGCTACACATGTAAATTCTAACTTAACAGTTAGGTACCTCAAGTATATCAAATGAGTAATAAATCTTCATCACATCAAACATTCTAGCTACAAGAACGCACACCTTAAATAAATCTGTTAAGTGAGAATGGATGATTCTCAAAAGCTGGCGCGTAAAATTCTTAAAGATCAAAGATACTAATTTTAGTTGTCGGTGATTATAACTCAGGTTCAATGAACTCGGATTTTTTTTTGAATTTGATAATCATAATCAAAATTGGAACTGATCTTGTCAAGAATTCAGACAAGCGATAAAGTACCTACCTATTTTTATAATATTTGACCAATGAACAAAATTTGATATTATGTTAGAAAATCTAGTCAGTTAGTAAATAACGCTTTCTTGAAAATGGAAATTTACCCATGAAAAATAACGAAGTCCAACATTACTTAACTAATTTAAAAATAAATTCAAATTACAAATATAGAATTAAAATAATTTTTGGGAAAAAAACGTTTTTGGTAGATAGGTGCTTTATTACTTGTTAAAATTCTTGAAATAATCAGATCCATTTTTAAAAATTACTATTAAAATAATTTTCTCTTAAAATTTTATACGTTAAGGCACCTCGTCGCTTGCCTGATTTTTTGACAAAATCAGTTCAAATTTTGAAAATGACACTTAAGTAAATATGAGTTCATTGAACCAAAGTTACAATTACTTACAGAAGGATCTAGATCAAACTAAGGATTTTTTATAATTATTTCAGTAAGTATGCGATAAAACAATGTTTCAAATAGACTTTTTCCCAAATAATAGTTTATTCGAAACAGCCTAGAAGCTAGAAGTCTATTACGACAATATAAATTAAGCCATAGAATGAACCGTAAATAACCTTTTAATTCGAAACGTAACAAAAAACTCTGTTGTTGTGTGGAAGTCTTCTGTAATTTAAGTACTATTCAATGAAAATAAATAATCTGTTTGATGAATACACCATCAGCGCTTTTTCCCGAACCCCATCAATTCATTTACCGAAATGATGATGGGCCATTGTGAAGCAGGCCTTACACAGAATAAGGTTCTTTATTACTGTCCAATCGAACTAAAAGGAGGTTTATTCCCCTTTAAATTATGACCAATAAAGCAGAAATTGAAGAAAAGAGAATTTCGGGTACATTATTATTTTATTTTGTTACACAGGTGTCGTTAAAGCAAAAACAGCATTGTTCGTCAATCTTATTATTTATTTGTTTTTACGCCAACAACGCTTTTACACAAAAGATAGATTAAATAAAAACAATATACAAGGTGTCTGGGGGTAAAGTGTACTTTCTTCGAGAGATGATTCTACACGGAGGTAGTAGTAAAAAAGATAATTAATGAAATTAATACGTTTTTTCCCATACAAAAAGACATACCTACTAAAAATCGTTAGTGTGATGTACAAACTTACCCAATAAATTCGCTGTGAGCTTGCCGAGAGCGAGGTAGCAACTTTGTGATCAGCTCGTATCCATTGAAACCGCATGTAAACAACAACCTTAGGCCGAGTGTTTGACGTTTTAAATTATGCTGCAATTTGTATGTTTTAAACCGAATTCAAAAGAAAACTGTACAAAAATTAAGAAAATGTAGTTTATAACTTTGAACGATAAAATTATTCAACTATTAATCACTTACTAATGTGACTAATTTAACGTATTTTCAAAATATAAACTTTTCATGTGTATTTAAATCTTGTAGCCCGTAAATCTAATGAATGTCTGCCCATTCTGATGAATGATTTGGATAATTACCAGACGTTTTCAGAGTAATTAATAAATGCACATGAAGATAAAGATACACTTCATTAAAAAGTTTTGATTAAAAAAACAAGTTTTTAAAGTTAAACACTGCTAGGTACATTAAATTATCAGATCCTTTGCAAAAAAGTTAAAATTATTGACACGAAGAGTAGCAATCAAATAATAAACGACAGTGTTTGGGAGCGAGACAGTAGATTTAGCGACAGCGCAAAATAATAATGCCAGACCCACACGGCAATTACGTTTTTACCTGAAAAATACCCCTAAAAGTAAAAATTTCGAAAAAAATCATTAATTTTTTTGCTTGCACAATAACGTAGAATCACCTCTCGAAGTTAGCTTACTTTACCCCCGGGCACCCTGTATAAGAGCAATAAAAAGTTCTGTATCATATCTCCTCGATCTCTCTCCCTCATTTTAAAATATAATAGATTCAATTGAAAATATTCAACATTAATTCATAAAAAACATTAATTTTAAACTCGGTATTCCCATTGAATGCATCAATTATTGATGAATGTCAGTATGGCTTCCAAAAACAAAAAAGCTGTGATAAACTGCTCGAAAAATTTTCCAATTATATAAATTCAGAGCTTAACTCAAAAAAACATGTAAGTCACGTGGGGTAACCGTGCGCAATTTTTACATTGGGATTTTTGTATTAAAAAACTTTAGGTATTTTGCTCATTTTTTTTGTTTATTAATATGATCGATTATTAAGGCATCTCCAACAACCATAAAAACCTTATATGGTTCATAAATCAAATAGTTATATAAAAAAGTTTACATGCATGTCGATTGCGTACACTTACCCCGTGTGCGGGGTAAGTATACGCATACCGTAGGGTAAGTGTTCGCACCGCGAAGAGTTACCCCCCATTGCAATTATCACACTTAAATTGCCCTTTATCGTAGTCTGTGCAGTTCTCATGCCACCATGCTTTACACACAATACATTCTATCCAATCTTCTGTTGGTTGATCTCGATATTTCTCCTTGCATTGTGGGCAAAAATAGTCCTTAGAAGCCTGTTTTTGTGCGCTCTTTAAACAGTTATATACGCTGGAATCTCCCGCTTTACGCTTTTTGCTGATTCTATGTGGTGTGATTTTCTTGAAAAGAGGTGGTCGTCCGATTTCCATGGTTTTAAATATTGGTTTTCGGACGATTTTTGCCTCTGCATCTGTCTGCTTCTGCTGAAGTTTTTATAGGTACTTGAGATAATTATTTCAGATTTGCAAGCATTTTTCAGTTTGCGTAAAACCGCCGAACTTGAACAACGTTAAATCCAATAGCTCTCGCAATACTTGTGGGAGTAGTCTGTCTTAAAGCTAAAACAGGGTTATGTTTTAGAAATCCATACACCCAACCCTTGCCAGCCGTTTTTGTAATGTTGTCAAATCTGTTCTCGATCTTGTTGATTTCAGCATACTCGTAAACAATTTTTCTCATTGTCTGCATAGTCAGGCCGTAGAACATTTCGTCAGTTTTTTTACAATAATCAACGATTTCGGCCTGAAAATAAATGAATAATTATTAGATCAATAGTTTCACAAAAAATGACATCTGCACGATAAATTGAGTATCTATTTATCTTAGAATCTACCACTTTATCTGGTGTAAATGTCGGACGATATCTCCCAATTGAAGATGCTATTAATTTTAGTTTTAGGCGCTTACGCAGAGTGGCTTCACGGATCCCGACAATATCTGCAGCAGCCCGCTGACTCTTCCCCTCTTTCATAAGCCTTTTTGCAGTTTCTTTTTGCTCTTGAGTGCAAACTAACCTCTCCGGGTGCTTTCTCACGTACACACGTGGCATATTTCACTGTAAAAAAATAACGACACTTGAAATATTATGCTATAAAATCAATTTTATCTATCGGGGTAAGTGTTCGCACTCGTCCAACTGCGAACGCTTGCCCCAGCACACTTACCCCATCACACCAAAATTCAACAAACTTTTATAATCAGATTAGTGGTTATCTTTATTAGAATTATCACTTTGCACCCGTCTAACTAACAATATTTCACTAAAAATTATCATAGACCACGTCGCTCTGACACAGCTGGTTACACAATAGCACACATCGGTAACAGAGATGAAAATTTTAAGAAAAGCACGAAAAAAAGTAATTAACCTACCAGTTTTTATTGACAAATCAGCATCCACTGTACACGTGTCCTGCTTCGGCGCGATCCAGAAGGCTACTGAATTAAGGAACGCGCGGGCGATTAACAGGCACAATCTTGTCGGAAACATCACTGCGAACACTTACACTCCGCGTACGGTTACCCCACGTGACTCTACTAGTATTATTTATTGATTTCTCAAAAGCTTTCGATACACTCAGCCATACACAATTAATCAAGGTACTCGAAATCATAGGAATCCGTGGTAAACTCCTATCATTTTTCAAAAACTATTTAACAAATAGAAAAATGTATGTAAAGATTTTGAATGTAATGAGTAATTTTAGATTTATTAAATCAGGGGTGCCACAAGGGTCAATTTTAGGACCAAAATTATACATTATATATGTAATTGCCATGTCTAAATTTTTTAAAAGAGCCCGTAGATTTATTTTTGCTGATGATACTGCACTAGTTGTCTCTAATGAAAACCCTGAAATAGCTATTCAAGAATTACAAATTGACTTTAACGAACTACTTAAATGGTCTCATGATGTAGGATTAATTATTAATGTCAAAAAAACTAAATGCATGTATATAAGATCACCGAGCTTGAAAATGTGGAACTTACCTAAAATAACTGCACATAATTTTGATTGTATACATAAAAAAAATGGATAATATCTGCTGCTGTGAAAAAAATGATTTTGCAAACGAATATACTTACCTTGGCATAATCGTAGACAATAACTTTAAATGGGACAAAAGTGTGATCAAAATTTGTAACCAGCTCCGATGTTTGGCGAGTAATTTTTATAAATTAAAATTTGTATTGCCTCGATGTACTCTCAAACTTATATATCATTCTATGGTCGAATCAATATTTAGATATGGAATTCGAACTTGGGGACACTCGAGTAATATTAATATTAAATTCATTCAAAATCTACAAACTACTATAATTAAAAAAATTGTTAAGCCTAGCATTTACAAACAAAGAAACAACTTAAAATTACTGTATGGCTCTGAGGGCCTACTCCCAATTAAAGGACTTCTCTGGTTTATTATAATTATGGATAATGCGGGAGAAAATGCGTACAAAAAGCCATTGGTGCATAGTCACAACACAAGATTTACTGAAAAAAAAGGCCTAAAAATTCCACTAATATCAAATAAGTATGGTAGCAGAACACTTGACTATTTGATACCTGTGATTTATAACAAATTTAACGAAAACTTTAACTTGAAAAATAATGAGGAACCCTGCCCTAAACTGACAAAAAAGTGGTTAATAAATGAACAAAACGTTTATCTATCCTAAACATTATATTTGGTATTAATATTTAAACTTAAGCTAATGTGTATTATGTTATAACATTAAATGGTAGAACCTACAGACAAGCTGATTGTCACAGCTTTGTGGGACTACCCATATCTTATATTGTATTAAATGTAATTATATTAAATTTAATAAAAAAATAAAAAAATAAAAAATAAAAAAACTATCATCATATAATAAAATAATTGAATTTATGAAAACTCTCAGATTGTAGAATTACGAGTATATGCGACTAAGTTTAAAATTGTAAATGGTAGGGTAGAAGGACCTCAATTTTCATATTTAATAATAATTAATTTATAAATGAACCTCATTGAATTTAAGATACCTAGGAGAGCTATTTATTCCAAAATCTTGGTTAAATGGAACAAAATTAGAACTGAGCATTTCAAACACTCGCTTATTACACAAACTTAGTGACAGATATTCATATGTGGCGGATACTATCGCGTCTGTTAAACCAATTTAACATAACCTAAGTCTACTAATACATAAATATATAATATTTTGTTTATACCTGTATCTCCTACTTTTATGTCCTTTCAGAGATTTTTTAAAATTTTAAACTTTCGTCGTTTTTTTACGATCAAATGCCAAAGTTAATCGTGATTTAAACAAATGTATTCCCAGTATTTGTTTATGCTTGTATTCTATGACATGCAATTATTGTTTATGATATATTTATAAAGTGGATATTAAATACATAATTTTGATGACTTCCATAGGAACTAAATATTGGTTCAGGTCAAAAGTCACCGGTTGAAAACCCTGTGAAGGCGAATTCTTTTTTACGAATAATTCGAATTGTTTGCGTTTTTAACACCATTAATTAATATAAATCATTTTTACAATTAATATTTTGTCATTTCTCGTTCTTGTTTGTGAGACCACCAAATGAAATCAAAACTTTGCCTGCTATGATTGTACAATGTACATGTGCTTACTAGATCTAAATCTGTAATCTATCTGTTTGTGCGCTTAATTTTTCTAAACTACGCAGCGGATTTTAATAACAATTGTAACATTTAGAGATTTTTTTCCGGAAGGTTTATATATATTAAACATTCATATTATGTTTATAAAAAGTTGAGAAAATCGATGTTTTGTAATTAGTCGTAAAAAAATATTTTCGGGCGCTTATATGTTAAAGCTGGCTAGATCAAAATAATCTACAACGGAATTTTATATTTTAAAAAGATCTACAGAAAATCCGCGATGGTATGTGTCTTCTCAGAAAAAAACCCTAGCAACGCCGGGTAAATGTCAGCTAGCATATTTATAAATCAGAACCAACTGAGGTGTTCTTCATTGAATGACCAAATATTGTGATATTGTTAATTTTATTTGGTTTTACGCCCGGCCGGGCTTTTACAAGGATGTTAAAAACATTATATACCTAATGAACTAGGTATAGAATATTATAAAAAAAATTAAGACAAACTGATAAATTGTATATAAAACACTATTAGTAAAACATGTAACAGTAACATGAAATAATAAAGAAACTAGAACAATACTACACATAAGACAAATCACTAAAACTACATTACCAACGCTTCTCTAATTTGTAGGATTAAACAAAGTGCTGGTATAGATTGCGCTTAGTTCTATAAATGGCGTCAATAAATATATCAATAGTACACCCAAACTTATCCTTAACCCCAATCATATTGGTGAGTGTGTGTGTTGGTTGTGTATGTATTGCAGAAGAAAAAAACTCAAATCTTGGTCAAATTATGAGAAACTCTTTTATGGAAATTAATCATCAAACATACGTATTTCAGCTGTCGGTCTGTGGGTGACTTTGACTCAATGAAGTCATGTGTCATTTTCAAAATCGGAATTGATTGTCTCAAGGATTCAGACAAGTATCCATAATATTTTTGTTTACTTTTAAAAATTTATTTAGATTCTGTATTTTTTTTAAGTGTGTGTTTCTTTTGTATAAATAGCTAAGAGTTAATCTTAACGAGTAAAGTCATATACCGTGATTTTTCAAGGGTACGCCCTTTTTGTTTTTTACTAACTAATTAGATTTGCTAACATAATAATAGAATTATCATAAAAACATAATAATTCCGGATATCTGTGATGTGCGTTATTCCTGCGTGAAATCAGGATCAATGAACTCAAATTTGCTATGAATTTTAACATAATTTTAAAAATTAGATCTGATTGTTCGAAGAACTCATACCGATTTGTTTGGAATTCATACTATCCCGTGATTTTTCAGTGATAAAAATATTTTAGACTTAAGGCATTTTGTAGTATTCAAATTTCATCAAAACAAAGATATTTATATGAAGATTTCTTAAGTTTAAAATATTATTTATCACATAAGGTACATTATCTCGTGATGAAAAAACAACGATTTAATTAGTTTTGTGATATTTACAAATATAATGAGATTGTATTATTGTATTTGAAATGCATCTCAGATATAAAAGCACTCTACTTGGTTGAAAAAAAAACTTTAAACCCATAGACGAATATTAGTAGACCTGCCCTAAGTGATTAAAAGCGTATTATTCCCCACTCCCCATACCGGTTCCATTGGAGCCGGCTGGGCTCGCGTATGGCTTCCCGTGAATCTTGAGAATGTGACGTCATCATTCTTGTTCGAACTAGCGTCGAGCTATGGTCGAGGCATTTTATGAAATAACACGGCAAAATAGTGGCTTGTGATATGAAAACTTGTAAAAATAGATGTGAAAAGGAGAATAAACCCAATTGTCGTATTACATTCCATATATAAGCATCATTTTAAGCTTATTCACGTCGTATAATATGAATCAGTTGTAGAAACATATACTATCACATCGAGCCAACATTGGTCGAATGTAGCGATTCTCAAGTGTGCGCATCGTTGTTACTGGGAAGTAAATTATGAACACTTATAAAAGTGTCTTAACTAAATACGTAAACAAAATATTCGACTCTGAAAATAGAAGAAATTTTTTTTTGCCGAATTTGGACTTCGCTGATAGACTAAATGGTGATATTATAATGCGAGATGCCTATATACTGTCAAATTGATTTATTGACGAATCACAGTCAGCTTTACCCCCTTCGTTCTTCAACAGTTGATTTTACCCCTCACCTTTAATTTCTAGTCTATATATTCATATGTCTGTGTTTAAACCTCATATTTTACCCAGAACATAACGTCATATTTTACCCAGAACATCCCAAGCAACTCATATTTATTTTCTAAAAATCTCTTATAAAACCTCATTTCTGCAGAACCCTCCGAAACCTTTTTCTAAACATTCCACCGTAGAAGTGGTGCATCCCCGAATCGGGACAAATTGCTAGCGGTGTCGCCATCAGATTGCTACAGAGAAGAAACGAACTGAAAATAGAATAAAATGAAAACGTAGTAAAAAGTCCCCTGAAACTACCACCACGTCGAGAATGAGGATTTACTGCGACTTTTTATCTGCTATCAGGTACGTACGTCTTTTATTTCATTAAAATCCAGGTGAAAGTTTCTCGCGGCGGGTATTATTCTCGGGTTACTGACAGGAATGAATGACCATTGATAAAATACATTTCCCCTGTTTGCAGACTTCTTCTTCTCGCTCTCTCTGCTTTGGATTTAGGGGTGTTATATTCTGGCGAGTTATGTGTTATGGTCGCGAGAGTCTCTCTGAGAAGAGTTAATATTTTATTGAATTTTTAAGATTTTTCGATACATTTCAAGTGTTTTCCGATCCAATTGTAAATATTAGAATACATTAAAGCATACAAAAGATACAATATGCTTTGGTGAGCTTTTTGGATTATTTTCTACATTTCATATTATTTGATAGTTGAAACAATCTCTTTTTGAAATAAAAGCAAATCTTAAAAGAGTGAAGAATAATTCACTTGGATTCGTCTTAAAAGTGTGTGATGTTTTAATTTTTATATTCATGGACATGTTATTTATATTCTTCAAAACTAATTATTTAACAAATTGAGTTGAATCTCGTATAAAAAATAAATGAACAAGAAAAAATTAGATAACATCCTAAATCCAAAGTTTCTTCAATTTTTGATGAAGGAGAGGTATAAAAAAGTGCCTTGAGATGTTAAAAAAATCATAAGAATACTATTGAAAATAAAACCGTTAATTTTTTCTACAACATTAGCTTGTGTGTAAGATACACGGAGAAAAAATAGTAATTATGATTTACTAAAAATCTTTTTAAATGATTGGAAATCCAGTTAAAAAAGGGATTGCTGGCCTTTATCCGGATGAATTAAGATGTTTCATGATAAACTTTAGTACATTTTGAAATCATTATCACGATATCGGAAAGTGGCACGAAAAATATGTGTTCGAACACAACGTTTTGCTTGCCACTTTGGGATTTCTACAGCGCATTTATATAATTTTAATATCATTGACAAAAGCATATTTTTTTAGTCATTAAAGATAACATGCTTACAAATAAATATATGAAAGGTCTAGGAGTTCACCTGACTGACTATTTAGATTGGGTAACTATATAATGCTTAAATTAAACCAACTAACTTGTCTCTTAAAATAACTGGTGTTTTCTTCATGCTACGTGCTATATGGGTGTAAGAATAAGGTTCACCTCAACCATTTCTAAAAAGACCCTCCACACAGCATCCACAAAGATGACAGGGGCCACGAGAAAAATTATTTCCCATTAGGCCTCCTGTGTGAAGTAAATGTAAAAAAACAAAACGTGTCGATTCTGAATAATTGTGCTATCTCTTACTTCAGCAAAATAATCCATTAATTATTTTGTCCAATCCCAATCGTGATTAATTATGAAAAGTCAAAGGTTGCGGGGTAATTAACAGACAGAATAACCGACGGTTTCTACCCAAATAAACCCCTAAATTAGGATTAATCATCGTGCTACCTGCACCCGAACCAATTATTATTTTAATAAACGAAAACGAATCGTACCTGGCGGAGAGAAACTTTCACAAAAAATACACGTTTTGTTCGAGAATTTAATAAATTTTTGCACTGCTAGGAAAATATAAAAAGTAGAAATACATAGAGATCATTTGAATGTCGCTTATAAAATGTTTTATTGAATCTATGATTTTTTATAAGTTGTTACTAATAATAATAATGTAGACACATTTAAAGTTTTGACAACTGATCTGTTTAGTGCGACTTAAGGCTAACCTCAAAAACTGTATTACGAAGGATTGAATATTGTAGAATTTTTTTATTTGGTTATTTACTTATTGACACATTATAAAGTACAAATACTTTAATTAAAATGTTATAATTGAATGAACATGAAAACAACAAACTTTGCGCTACCAAATCATCACTAATTTAAGTATGGGGTTGGGCGTTTGTTGCATTTTTAGTAAAAGAAGAGCTAATGTCACAAATATATATAAATCAATTCCAACTGAATTATTGGTTGGGTTTTTGTTGCATTAAACACTATTAAACAGCTCAACTTATCTGCGCAATTATCGCTTATGCAAGGAGTTGACTTTGTGATATTTCAACCGCGATATAAAACATCGTTCAACATTTGAACATCGGCTTTAAAATAAATTTGTAATGAACAAATATCATGGAAGAATTTTAATATTGTTTTTCAGAAAGTGTATTTTTACCCTTGTATCTGTTCACGAGATATTCTTCTCGATTTTTCACAGGGATTATACAAAATATCATGTTTTTAAAGTATAAGTTCAACTCATAACAAACATGCCTCAGCTGAACAACACTGGGAGGGAATTTATTCAGAAATTCACTGCAGTGCTCCATTCTAATTAGCGAGTAACATTCTTACTCCCTGTCGATAGGACAAAATATAGCTTTGTATTGACATTGGAATGTGATGCATTACCTTCCCGGCGGGATTATGCACGGCGCTGGAGTTACCAAACAACCACAGACCGGGAATCACAACAAGAAAACTAAATTTTAATGAAAAAAAATCGTGATTTGATGTAATGGAAAGAGAAGTAGGCCAAGGGTTTACGTAACATCTCCTTGGATATATTATTAATACATATTAATTTTTCAGGAATACTTGTAGCTACTAATACTTTAATATTTATGAGGAAAATTGGTGCGCCCAACAAGAAAATTCTTCAACCACCGTTATTTTAGGCAGAAAAGGTTTTTTGTGCTGTATTATTATTATGCTTCCATATTACCACGTAGAAGTAACATTAATTTTTTGTAATTGTTAACAAAAGTATAGTAGAATGAACATCTTAAAATTTATTATTATTGACAGATGCTTAAAAAACGCCATGAAATAAGCAAATATATAACTACAATTGTTGAATAAAATTATAAATGATGACAATTTAAAAAATGTTATCATTAGCAAACGTGATACTGAACTATATAATTGGTTTACATTTTACTAGGAATTCGATTCACGCTGTGTGGAATAACCCCTCGCCCCAATGTAATGCATACGAAAACAGAAAACGCTAGCCTCAAATTCCTACATGCCGAGAGCTGCCCACTGCCCATTTCATCCCATATTAGCTAGGGTCTGGGGTCACCATTTTTTTTTAAATGTAGAACCTTAATTCATGGAAAGGCCCGGACCTCAAGAATACCTATATAAAAAGATCGATTGCAGATATCAGTTAATGAATATTAGATTGTAAAGATTCGCTGAGCAACTAATAAAATTCGGATTGTTGAGAGTTTTCGGAAAAACTGTCTTACCTCACAATATTTTAATTTGAGGTTAGTAAAGCATTCAGTATCGCATCAATAAATGGTAATTGTAATTCTTCAAAACTGTGTATTAAACAGCATACTTTTAGCAAAAAGAAAAAGGAATATTTAAAATGAATAGATAGTTAATCTTGTTTGCACTTACCAAACAGTACATAAAATTTTATTGGAGTAATGTGTTTATCACTAAAATTTTCTTTTTAAATGCAACTGTCACTCGGAATATTGTGAATAGTTTTGAGTCGGTCAGAAATGCGAGAAAATATAAAAATAATAAAGAAAATAAGGGTAAGTTTTTAGATTCTCACGGCCAAAAGCATTTTTGTTGTTTGTTTTTGGGGTGTTATGCCGTGTTGCGCTAACTCCTTCTTTAGCCGACGTTTCGGACAGCGATGCAGTGTCCATCATCATTCGGATCTACCGGATCTGCCCTGATGATGGACACTGCAACGCTGTCCGAAACGTCAGCTAAAGAAGGAGTTAGCGCAACACGGCATAACACCCCAAAAACAAACAACAAAAAAAAAGAAAATAAGGTTCTGAAAATTCAAATTCATCGGTAGAGTAATTTCCGGTAGTGTCAAGGTTTTAAATCTAAAATCGGAGTAGGGGAAAAGATTTGTAGGAATGCAGGAGTTTCACAAATGTTTTTTTTTAGAGTGAGCAATACATATTAAGCTTTCCACGTAAATCAAGATCAATACGATTTTAAGAAAATTGCGATTTTAATAAAAAAATACATAACGGAGTTTTAGGGTTATATTTCAAAATTTTCAGAGTAACCAGCATTTTAGAGCTCGAAATTTCAACATTCGTGAAACTGGCAAATAGCTAACATCCGGGGTTCATCCGAGTATGCATAATTAGATTGAAGATTTCATGAAAGATCGAACAATTCAGACTATAGACACACGTCTCTACTTCATCAGGCATACCACAGGGATCTACGTTGTAGCCTAAACTATTTCCTAGCTTGTCTGATTTCACTAAGAGTTTAACATCACGATTATGTGCCAAGGATATTTTGTCACAGAATGAAAAATATTAAAAACAAAGTTCACCCCCTGATATTACTTTTTTGATAGTTAATAAACCTTCAAAAACTTTTAATAAATATTATATTTAACTTAGAAGTAATAAAAAGTTCATCGCCATTCATCAAAAACATAATGTGGCCAAATCAGTGAATTGAATTTTTATAATATGATATTCACATAAGTCTGACATAAACATAAATTGCGAAAATAACGATTTGACAACGTGGTATTATAAATTCTCTCTTTCAAAGATTCAATTGAAATGCTTGGAGTGGTTATTCAACCAGCTCAATTATCTTCGCTCCATTGAATCCTGATTTAATCTCACTTCCAGAAAGCTGAAATTTCCCTATAATACAGATTAGGAATTAGTGGCTAGCTTTTAACTCTACACAGCTCTCACATAGGGAGAGAGACAAAGTGGCCACCTTAAACGAGAGCACATTTTACAGGTAAATACTTGGTCAACCTGCAAGACTCTGTGCAGAAGAGGGCTATTAATCAGATTACTAATACGTTCCAAATAAATCACAAGCTATGTCTTATGCGCAGAGGAAAGGTAAGGTCGTGTAACATTGATGATTTATGGATGAACCAACGAGACATATCGTAAAAAATTGGGAAAGTCGTTCAAGGTTACTATTTTTTCAGTTTTAAAAATAACTTGTAATGTGTAATGTTAATTCAGACACTTAAAACAAAGATACTTTTTGAAAAAAATTCTCATTTTAATCTTTATAATCACTTTATCGGGATTAGATTATCAGCCGAGGCATCTATAAGAAAAGTATTCAAGTTAAAATACCTACTTATTTTTTTAAATTATATCTGATAATAATGTACGATAATTTTTTCGATAGGCATTGCGAAAAGTACGATATAAACTACGATATAAAAAAGATCTGTACTTACTGACTCTATCCTTAAATATTAAATTTGTGAGATTACACATCGATCTATTTATTCATCAGTCAACAGAGCATTCCATCTACCGGACAATCGATACTATTAATTCCCACACACAAAACTCACGGAATAATACAACAAAAGTAAAATTACAATATATTATAATAAAACAAATAAAAAACTTTATTCCACTTAATTTTATTTTGACCGTAACCGGTTTCAGCTCGTCAAAGCCATCTTCAGACTGGTACACAAAATTCTTAGTCTACGGTTTATATACACAACATATGGGGGAGGGGGGAGAGGGGTAGTTTATAGGGTTTTAATCAATTTTATTTGTTACTAAGTCGTTTAAGATTGTTGAATTTCTAAATATTTGGTAATTCTAGTAAGCTAATTACCTTGGGTTTGTAGCTTATTTCAATATTTATTAGGGAAAAAACCTCACAGGTAATATGCATTATTAATGACCTAATTTTATTGTCAAATCATTATTTATGATGGGATTATATTTGCTTTTTGAAAAGATACATGTTTACATTTGAGAAATTATTATAAGAATTAAGAAAGTAGGGACTTAGCAACTGATACTAATAGCTTATTAATTACAAAGTTACTTATTGAAGGGGTACATGTTTACATTGAAATAGGGATGGTCTAACCTAACTACTTATTTTAATGTCGAAATTATTATGAAAATTACAATGGATACAAGAGCGGAGACTTGGCAAATGATTCTAATTGTTTATTCATTACAAAGTTAGGGTCTATTTTATTAATTAAGCGAGTAATTTCTAAAGATTCTAGTCTATCAAGTTTGTGGCCTTTATTGCAAGTATGGAGGACTTTAACATCTCTGTCTTTATCAAACGAGTGTTTTTTTTTCTAATAAATGTGATGCTACATTTGACAATTCGCCTTTATTATTTACCCAATTTGTAAAATGCTCTTTAATACGGGTTTTGAAAGATCTCCCTGTTTGACCAACGTAATATGCTGGGCAGTTAGCGCAGTTCACTTGGTAAACGCCCGAGTTCTCGAGTTTATCTCTCTTATCTTTGTTGTTAATTAAAATTCTACCTAGAGAGTTTACATTATAAAAAGCTGTTTTGCATTTATCATTATTGGTTAATCTAGATATTTTTGTTGATATTTCACCAATATAAGGGATTTTAACCCATTGTTTATTACTATCTTTTTCATTTTTATTTTCAAGGCCTTGTGAAATGATTGTTAATGTAAGTTTTTTATCCTTTTTCTCTATTAGCCTATCAATAGTTTCGCTTTTGTATCCGTTGTTATTGGCGATAGTTTTAATAATATTTAATTCATTATTATAATTTATATAATTCAAAGGCACGTGTAAAAGTCTGTGAATGAGTGAATAAAATACTGATAATTTATGTGAAATGTGGTGTCTAGATGTATTGTGTATTATATTATCACTATATGTAGGTTTTCTATAAATTGAAAATTCTAATTTATTGTTAATGATTTCGATACCTATGTCGAGAAAGTTAATCTTATTACCCCCCATTTCCATTGTGAACTGGATTGATTTGTTAATTTTATTGATTTCTTTTAGAAAAATATCTAATTGTCTGTTTGTTCCTGTCCAGATAATCAGAATGTCATCTACATATCTACGGTAGAAGGCGACTTTATTAAACGATTTTAGTTTTTCGATGGATTCTTCGATATAATCCATGAAGAATTCAGCTAAGACCGGTGAAATCGGGCTCCCCATAGCTAACCCATTAGATTGGATGTAATAGTTATTATTAAATCTAAAGAAATTTTGTTCTATGCATGTATTTAGTAATCTTGTTATTTCGTTACGTTTTATTAAATTAATGTTTATTTTTTCCATGTGATTATTAATAATTATTTTTAATTCGTTTGTTGGTATGTTTGAGAACAAAAGTTGGTATGTTTGATGTTGTTAGTTTGTTCTCAAACATACCAACAAACGAATTAAAAATAATTATTAATAATCACATGGAAAAAATAAACATTAATTTAATAAAACGTAACGAAATAACAAGATTACTAAATACATGCATAGAACAAAATTTCTTTAGATTTAATAATAACTATTACATCCAATCTAATGGGTTAGCTATGGGGAGCCCGATTTCACCGGTCTTAGCTGAATTCTTCATGGATTATATCGAAGAATCCATCGAAAAACTAAAATCGTTTAATAAAGTCGCCTTCTACCGTAGATATGTAGATGACATTCTGATTATCTGGACAGGAACAAACAGACAATTAGATATTTTTCTAAAAGAAATCAATAAAATTAACAAATCAATCCAGTTCACAATGGAAATGGGGGGTAATAAGATTAACTTTCTCGACATAGGTATCGAAATCATTAACAATAAATTAGAATTTTCAATTTATAGAAAACCTACATATAGTGATAATATAATACACAATACATCTAGACACCACATTTCACATAAATTATCAGTATTTTATTCACTCATTCACAGACTTTTACACGTGCCTTTGAATTATATAAATTATAATAATGAATTAAATATTATTAAAACTATCGCCAATAACAACGGATACAAAAGCGAAACTATTGATAGGCTAATAGAGAAAAAGGATAAAAAACTTACATTAACAATCATTTCACAAGGCCTTGAAAATAAAAATGAAAAAGATAGTAATAAACAATGGGTTAAAATCCCTTATATTGGTGAAATATCAACAAAAATATCTAGATTAACCAATAATGATAAATGCAAAACAGCTTTTTATAATGTAAACTCTCTAGGTAGAATTTTAATTAACAACAAAGATAAGAGAGATAAACTCGAGAACTCGGGCGTTTACCAAGTGAACTGCGCTAACTGCCCAGCATATTACGTTGGTCAAACAGGGAGATCTTTCAAAACCCGTATTAAAGAGCATTTTACAAATTGGGTAAATAATAAAGGCGAATTGTCAAATGTAGCATCACATTTATTAGAAAACAAACACTCGTTTGATAAAGACAGAGATGTTAAAGTCCTCCATACTTGCAATAAAGGCCACAAACTTGATAGACTAGAATCTTTAGAAATTACTCGCTTAATTAATAAAATAGACCCTAACTTTATAATGAATAAACAATTAGAATCATTTGCCAAGTCTCCGCTCTTGTATCCATTGTAATTTTCATAATAATTTCGACATTAAAATAAGTAGTTAGGTTAGACCATCCCTATTTCAATGTAAACATGTACCCCTTCAATAAGTAACTTTGTAATTAATAAGCTATTAGTATCAGTTGCTAAGTCCCTACTTTCTTAATTCTTATAATAATTTCTCAAATGTAAACATGTATCTTTTCAAAAAGCAAATATAATCCCATCATAAATAATGATTTGACAATAAAATTAGGTCATTAATAATGCATATTACCTGTGAGGTTTTTTCCCTAATAAATATTGAAATAAGCTACAAACCCAAGGTAATTAGCTTACTAGAATTACCAAATATTTAGAAATTCAACAATCTTAAACGACTTAGTAACAAATAAAATTGATTAAAACCCTATAAACTACCCCTCTCCCCCCTCCCCCATATGTTGTGTATATAAACCGTAGACTAAGAATTTTGTGTACCAGTCTGAAGATGGCTTTGACGAGCTGAAACCGGTTACGGTCAAAATAAAATTAAGTGGAATAAAGTTTTTTATTTGTTTTATTATAATATATTATAATGGAATTCCACCACGAATTATCGGTCTCAAAAATAGAAATAGTAAAATTACATTTATTTTGGTATAATTATTATACTTACTGTTAGTAAGACTTATGAAATCCTAATTTTACCTTCTGTTAGTAAGACTTATGAAATCCAAATTTAACTACTGTTAGAAATATAGCTTAGTTAGCTTATGAAATCGATTTTCCACGATTCAGCTAATATTGATTGAAAAGCGATAGACAACAATACAAAAGGTTAGAATGTACTCATTTCACTGTAATATCTACATAACACTGTATCACACGCCAATCAGATAATCTTGCTTGGTTGACTTTAAAATATTCATTTTTTATTAAAATCTGGGGTACAGAAAAATTGTAAAACAATGCTATTTAACAATTTTACTAAACAGTGAGATAAATGGGAAAAAAACTGATAATTTTTTTACACTTTAATGTTGTTAACCACGTAACAAATATTCTTTGAAAATTTTTAATGATTTTATTGCGAATTTTAGTTTGAGAAAAATTATGATTAGTCAGAAAATACACATTGACCTCAGTGGGTGTAGGATTTTAATTGATGATTTCAATCAATTTGTACTTACCTATTTAATAAATTTTAATAAAAACTCTGGTTAAAATATCTACAAATACCACACAATCTAAACGTATATAAGCTTTGACACATTCACTCAACCCATTTTTTTTTTCAGTTATTAGAGAAATATATTTTAGCACAATTTTTCATCGGCATTGATTTTGTAAATTTATATTTCAAAGCATATTGAGTATTTATTTAACGCCCAGAGGGTTTTTAAATATAGGTGGTACAATTTTAATGAAAGACAGTTTTGAAACATGAGAAAGAAATAATAAAAGTAAAATTACATTAAAAAATAATATATGCAAAAAACAAAATTAAAAATAACAAGAACATAAATTAAAAAATACAGCGATTTGACTGGTGTACAAAAATATAACTTTCGTTTAGGAATAGTGTTGAAATAAGTTTTTTACGTGATCCACAAAATTCGCAAAGTTAATATTAAATATATCGACATCACCTAAGTATTGGTTTCCCATAGTGTGAAAATAATTTATTTTTAAATCTGCACAAATTATCAATTCAACTCACCGTGCTTGTACAACCTAAATAAGTAAGTATCTACTTAAGTAGGTTGATTACATCAGAAATGTGACAGGTCGTCAGGGTAATAAATACGTAAATGAAGGAAGCCGCACCGGCGTAAAGGGAATTAGTTCTTGTATCTCAGTTGATTGAGGCATGCCATCCAACAAGCTCCGAAAATTCAATTAAAAAATTAACATGTAGGAATACAGAAAAAGCTGTTATTAAAGCACTTTGTAATAACTGAGGGAATTTTCTAGATTATTACGTCAAATGAACGCTGTATTCCAACTGAAATATAACAATGTGTATTTTTAACCAAACAAAATAATTTATTTTAATATCAGACACGGAAAAATTAACAGAAATACACAAACACAATGTAAGTAATCCAATTTTTTTTGTTTGAAGAAAATAATATTTTTCTAGCTATTAGTTGAACATTGATAAACACAAAAAACCGAAAATCTCAAATAATATTTTTTTTATATAACGTAGATATACTACCCGGTTTTGTTTTATATTCTAACAAGTTTACTTTAGATTTTCTTACTTGGTAAACAATTAAAAATGGAACAACGGTCTCAAGCTTTCTTTTTAAATTTTTCAAATCTTTATCTCATTGCGAACATGGTGTGGAGAGATATAATTGTGTTGACCTAGGAATCCTAGCAAAATAAATGTGCAGAAATATCATTTTTCACAAGTTTTAAATAGAACACACAAATCTTTTTCTAAATGTTGTGCTCAACAATAAATATTATTTTTTTAAATGGTTTGTATAGATTTTAGATAAATTCTTCAAATGAAATCAACTCTTCGAAGAACATATTTTTCGAATGGCAGTTCTACAAAATACACATTTTTCGAAGTCTCAATTTTTAGAAAAGCAATTCTTGTCTAATTCCACTGCATGAAGATTCTTAAAAAATATCACTTGATTTCAACTTAAATGTCTAAAAACAAAATTCGAAGAATTAAGATGTTTGGATAACGGGTCGGTGGCCGAGTTGACATCGCGCTTGGGTCCCACTATGGCGTAGTGTGTTCAATTCCTCGGCTGGCTAAGTCTTCCATCACAACACAAGCAACATTTTCAGCTTACTGTGGTGGTAGGAGGAGATTTTCAAATATTGTCAGATTATTCGTAACCCGGGAATGTTTGGCTTTCTTTTTTAAAAAAAATAAATATTGCATGTAGGAAGAATCAGTAGTTTCTAAATGATTTTCGAAAACCTCATTTCGAAGAAAACGTTAGATAACATTTGTGTAGTACAAAAATCAAGTAATTTTCGTTCCTCAGAGATAAAAGTTTAACAAATTCTCACGTCGGGATTTGAATACGTGGCTATAAGCTCGATAGTCGAGAGCCTTTTAACCCTCAATTACGGAGGCCGTTTGTCATGTTGTTTTAAAATATTCGAAATAATTTCTGAATTTCAAACAAAATTCATAATGTTAACAAAATACCAAACAAGTTCGTTGGCTTGCAGCGTCCAAAGTTTTCGGTAACGGGTGCGGCCTGTAGGACTATAGCCTGTAGGACTGTAGCCCATGGGACATTGGAGTGTGTTGCAAGTTGTAGTGAGTGTGCCTAGTGGCGGCCAATGAAATTTCTAAGTAAGGCCCTGACAAAGAGGCCACACAGATTATAGGTACAGTGGATTGTAGGAATTATTATTGTTCGATATTTGAAATTGAGGTCACGTGGGTCGAGGGATTCTGAATAATTTAAATACTTATTATTATTTTAAGCGTCTTAGAGAAAATAAAATGAAAATTTGATGAACATGTATAACGATGTAAATGCTTTTTACAAACTTTTTTTTTGCTGCTTAACAATGAAAAATTTCAATTTACATAGTATTTGAGATTACTTGAAAGTATCATAATGTATACTGTTTTAAAGTTAATGGTGTGTGTAAAACATAAATATTTTTAAGATCTTCACATTAAGATTTCATCAAAATTTCAGATAAATATGGCGCATGTACGTAAAAGGAAACATTCAGCTTCGTAATCTTTTTAAAAAATCAAACGTTAAAAAACATAGTTTTATAACTTATTCACATTTATTTCTAATAATAGATGTATTTTAGAATGCATTTTTTTTATTTGACTTAAAGATTAAACCTTCCTTCACACGCACTGGATTCACCAAATCCTGATCGGGTAGTACCGACATTTATTGCGTGTGTTAACTGCTGTAATGTCAACTAATTTATAGATACACGTATATGTCGGCATGTGTGTGCATGACTATCACAAAAAGTTAATAAAATATATGGTCACCAACAACGAGTCGATCTGCCAAGTTTCAGCTTAGTTAAGTGTAGGAAAGTGGGTTAATTTCCACTCACATGATTTGCATACATTCATGAAAATAAAAGTGAAATTTTAACAGATATTAGAATTAAAAATTAAACTCACTAATTGTTGCGATTATCTGATGAATTAGAAAGAATTTTATGAAATTGAATGTTATTTTGTATAAAAATTAAATTTAAATGCAAACAAAAAAAAAAGCTTTTTGACCAATACTTTTTAATAGGCATACTGTAATGTATATCTTATGTAACATTAGGCTTGTAAAAAATGATGAAACAAAACAATGACCATGTACAGATATGTTTAAAAGTCGGGAATATCTAAATTATTTGAACTAATTATTCAGACAAAATTCCTGGCATACACCAACGTTATTCCACCAACCACGCAGCGATTATGCACTTCTACATTACTTCTCTAAATATGAAATACTATGTTTCGAAAGTTTTCATACATTGTCAAATTTTAATTGTCCGTACTTAGTTACTGCTTTTAAAATAATATCTCGGCGAAACTGCAATTTAGTATGAAACAATAGAAAATCTCGTGCTCCCTGGTGCACTTCAATCTCTAAGTCCGTCATTTCATTTCTCTCTCCTTTCTCTCACTTTAATCCCACTTCTGAGTCGTGCGCGGAACACGTTGCAGTATTCTTTACACCCGTCAGACCAGAGATGAAACGGTGTCGTTGCAGGGCTGCCCCAGTCCTGTCACTTACAGGTATTACATAGAAATGAGTTATTAAATTCTAGGATTTGGGTGGCAAATTAAAGTTTTTTTTAACTCTTTCAATGCATCGTTTTAATAAATTTCATTGCTCTATTGATAACATTCCAATGTTGCCGGAAAACTTCGGTCAAAGTCGTCACTACGACCTGTTCAAGTTACCACAAGCAGAACTAGTGTGCTATGTTCAGAAATTTTATGAATGTTAAAATAAGAAATGTCGTAATGCAATATTATAATGGACTGTCGTACAGTACCAGATTCACAGCAAATATAAGTTAGAAAAAATTAATAATTTTTTTTTTTTAATTAAATATCCCTGTCGAAGACTTAAAATATAAAATTTCTTATTAAATACTCTAAAACTACATACATTAGAAGATGGACGTAAAATAAACGATTTAACGTTCTTATTCTAAATACTTAACTCTAAATTCGACTGTTGTGAACTTCTGCAACTTATAAACATACATACACCCACAGTAACAACACGACAAAATACAATATTCTACAGCAGCACACATAAGCGTAACTACATTGCCCACTCTCCGATACAACGGCTTCATACCATGGGAAATCATTACTTGGGTGATGTTGACATATTCAATATAAAACAATTTATTTCAACAAAACTCTTAAACACATCATGTTAACTTACAAATAGCTGTAATTTTCTGTTTTTGTTTCTTGTGTTTGTATGACTTGTTGCATAGCTTTTATCAAATGTAGTTTTATTCTTATTTTTTATGTTTCAAAGTATTTGTCAAATTAAAATTATACTATCAACCATGTAAAAGCCCTCTGGGCGTTAAATAAATAATAAATAAAAGAATGTGTTTAATTTCTAACTCGCGAGATGCCAACTTTTGAGTCATTGAGCGAACATTAAAGTAGCCGCTTAATTTCAGGATCCGACTAGAAATTTCATTAAAAGTAGATCACCTGTACCAAGTCCGTAAATAACTATCCGTATATATTTCTTGGTATTAGGTACGCCCTGCACTTATATAATGTCTAAGCCCTGGCAAGAAATTTAATATCAAACTTTGACAAGTGCAAGTATCCCCTGCTTACTTGTTGTTAGACGCGGAAAAATTTCCAGTTTCCTCGGGAAAAGTGGGGTGAAGTGAACAGCATCGGTGTTTTCAATCTAAAATTATAAGGTATTGCTCCAGAATCGCTCATCTCGGTGCGGAAAAATGCGCTTTCAAAGTAATAAAATTCCATTATGCCGTCAATATTATTCGATTTCGAATGCAGTTTGGAATAAATATCTAGGTTTGGCGAATCAAATTTATGATTCATTGAAAAATGAGATTCTGTAAAATGTTTATAAAACAATAGTTTCCTGATTAAAACTGTAAAATCTGTTTAGCTGAGTACCTAAACATTTAGCCATTTTTCGCAATAAGTCAAAATAATCAAATTATTATTCATATGACTCGGCTAAAAAATCTTGATTGACTAGTCTTATATTAATCTAGTCTTCTTGGGGCATCTACGATATATTCTTCCACCCACTTGCACATCACACAATATCATTCTGAAATTTCTCCGCCCATCCGCACAGACGTGTAACATGATAAAATAATAACAAGAATGATATTATTAATATCACTTTGACCATAATTTATTTATACTCTTACTGCCTATGGAAAAACCTAAAATTAATAAAGCCGTCTGACAAAAAATTTTTGCCGATGTTATTTTTCTTTTTAAAATCATTAGTTAAATTATTGTCAGTTATGTACCATTGAAATTGATTATTTTAATGTTCCTAATAGAGTCAAACGAACAAAAAAAACTTCCACTGCAACAATAACGTCAATACCAATTCGTTCATAAACTTTATTAAACCACGAAAACACAGCTTAGGTAACCAATATGCAGAAGTAGCAGATATTTTTAATAGCACGGAAAGAACTTATAAAAAAGCGTTTCAAATAGTTTTTGAAATTTGTAATTAATTTTTTAAAAATTTACCGTAGTCTGTTGTAAATGTAGTTGTAAAATGTAGTTATCATATTATTATACTTACACTGTTTGTAAAACATTTTTTGTAAAAAATGTTTTTTTTTTATTGGTGCCCTTTTTTACTCATTTAAAGTACGCTCTAGCGTGTTTAAATCGCACTTTATGGAACGCGCGTTTTTTAAAGTTACCATGGCAACATCAACAAATTAACAAAATTTGAAGTCTAAATGTCAACTTTTAGAGTCACGTGGGGTAACCGTACGCGGAGTGTAAGTGTTCGCAGTGATGTTTCCGACAAGATTGTGCCTGTTAAGCGCCCGCGCGTTCCTTAATTCAGTAGCCTTCTGGATCGCGCCAAAGTAGGACATGTGTACAGTGGATGCTGATTTGTCAATAAAAATTGGTAGGTAAATTACTTTTTTTCGTGCTTTTCTTAAAATTTTCATCTCTGTTGCCGATGTGTGGTATTGTGTAACCAGCTGTGTCAGAGCGACGTGGTCTATGATAATTTTTAGTGAAATATTGTTAGTTAGACGGGTGCAAAGTGATAATTCTAATAAAGATAACCACTAATCTGATTTTTAAATTTTATTGAATTTTGGTGTGATGGGGTAAGTGTGCTGGGGTAAGCGTTCGCAGTTTGACGAGTGCGAACACTTACCCCGACAGATAAAATTGATTTTGTAGCATAATATTTCAACTCTCGTTATTTTTTTACAATGAAATATGCCGCGTGTGTGCGTGAGAAAGCACCCGAAGAGGTCAGTTTGCACTCAAGAGCAGATTGAAACTGCAAAAAGGCTTATGAAAGAGGGGAAGAGTCAGCGGGCTGCTGCAGATATTGTTGGGATCAGTGTAGTCACTTTGCGTAAACGCCTAAAACTAAAATTAATAGCAACTTCAATGGAGAGATATCGTCCGACATTTACACCAGATAAAGAGGTAGATTTTTAGATAAATAGATACTCAATTTATCGCGCAGATGTCATTTTTTTGTAAAACTATTGATCTAATAATTATTCATTTATTTTCAGGCCGAAATCGTTGATTATTGTAAAAAAACTGACGAAATGTTCTACGGCCTGACTATGCAGACAATGAGAAAAAATGTTTACGAGTATTCTGAAATTAACAAGATCGAGAACAGATTTGACAACATTACAAAAACGGCTGGCAAGGATTGGGTGTAAGGATTTCTAAAACGTAACCCTGTTTTAGCTTTAAGACAGACTACTCCCACAAGTATTGCGAGAGCTATTGGGTTTAACGTTGTTCAAGTTTGGCGGATTTACGCAAACTGAAAAATGCTTGCAAGTCTGAAATAATTATCTCAAGTCCCTATAAAAAGAAACTTCAGCAGAAACAGACAGATGCAGATGCAAAAATCGTCCGAAAACCAATATTTAAAACCATGGAAATCGGACGACCACCTCTTTTCAAGAATGTCACACCACAAAGAATCACCACAAAGCGTAAGGCGGGAGATTCCAGCGTGCATAACTGTTTAAAGAGAGCACAAAAACAGGCTTCTTAGGACTATTTTTACCCACAATGCAAGGAGAAATATCGAGATCCACCAACAGAAGATTGGATAGAATGTATTGTGTGTAAAGCATGGTGGCATGAGAACTGCACAGACTACGATAAGGGTCAATTTAAGTGTGATAATTGCAATGGGGGGTACCTCTTCGCGATGCGAACACTTACCCTACGGTATGCGCATACTTACCCCGCACACGGGGTAAGTGTACGCAATCGACATGCATGTAAACTTTTTTATATAACTGTTTGATTTATGAACCATATGCGGTTTTTATGGTTGTTTGAGATGCCTTAATAATCGATCATATTAATAAACAAAAAAAATGAGTAAAATACCTAAAGCTTTTTAATACAAAAATCCCAATGTAAAAATTGCGCACGGTTACCCCACGTGACTCTAACTATAAATCTGACAGGAATATTTTAAACGTCAAATAAAACATTACAAATGTTTCAAAAATTTTATTCAAAGTTTACATTTTTTTTTTACATCGTTTACATTCTAATTATTTAAATGGATGTGAAAAGAGCAGTTCGTATTTTTTGAAATATTGTTTTTTATTTAAATATTTGTTTTAGGTGGTCGGATGGTAATAAGCAATACACTTCCTTCTTCTTTGATATCATATAAGCGTAAATCGCACAATTCACATCTTCTGCAAGAGCCAAAGATTCCGCAAATGGCTACCACCTTCAAAAATAAGTACGTAATGTCCGGTGCTTCCGTGAAAAACTTCCGCAAATCATCTTCTTTGAATACATACGCCTTCTTAGCAACATCATCCTTGCTAATTGCCTTCATGAATGCATGCACTTTCACAAATGATTTTAAATCAACCCCTTTATTTATCCTCAACAGACATTGCAATTTCGAATGTATGGCCCACATAGTCGATGCTTTGTACTGTTACGACATTTTCTGAAGGTAAGCAAGCACAACTCGTTCATCTACATCTACTACGTTTTGCTCCTCCATCCATGTTATGAACCTTTCATATTCTTTTTTTATAAACGTCTTTTGATTTTTAGGTATTAACCGCGATTCTGCTTTGGTATTTAAATTATGAATGTTAGAACTCATTTTACAACACACAATAACTAGTACAGATTGCAAATTAATGTTTGTGTTTTTCATTTCCATGACAACAAGATATTGTGATGTCACATCACGAATTCATTAATAGTTCTTATTTCCAAATTTTTAATAATAATATCAATATTTATGTTTTCAAAGTGTACGAATAAAAAAAATAGCGTAAAGTATTCGTGGATAACTGGTCTTTAAAACACTTGCTTTATTTCGAGCACTCGGCTACGCCGTCGTGCTCGAAAAATCGCGCGTGTTTTAAAGACCTGTTTATCCACTTATACTTTAATATAATATATTCTATATTTAAAGGTATTTGTATCGTAAATAATAAATAAATACGTACTCGTTGTTGCATAGTTGCTGTATACCTGAAATAGACATCTGATTTCTAACTTATTTCACATTTGAACTGCATATCTGAAATAATTGTTTGCTTTCATAGCAAGGGATGGACTTTTCCTATAGTATGTCATCATCACACCTTAGCTTAGGCCATGGATAAGGTATTATGGGATATTATAAGTTATTAGGGTATTACGTTTTGTTCCGTCTTTGGTGTAGGTACTTCAGATGTAAGAACGTTTATTTATATTTTATTCTTCTATTATTCGTTCTTACATCTACTTCAGATGTAAGAACGTTTATTTATATTTTATCATTCTACGAGCAAAGGATGAATGCTCTCCTTATCAAATGTTATCTCAAAAATAATAAAATAATCGCATCACGTCAACAAAACGTCCACCACGTGGAGCCAGCTACCGCCATCGTAGCTTCCCATAAATTCTAGTTTGGCCTGTCTTCATAACAAACTACACCCCATGAATGTTGGGGTAGTTTATATCAGGCCGGCTTCATAAAATGATGGTCCCCGGGGAGGGGGGCGAGGAAAATTGAATTAAAGAGAATTTACGGTTGTGTGTGATGGGCTTACAGAATGTAAGAGCAGGAGAGACTGGGCTTGAAGAGGGCCAGGTACAGTTTAATAGCCAAATTGTATGTCATCACTATATTGTCCATATTTCTCTGAAAATCCGGTATTTATTTGGTTATTTGTAAGAAACAAACAGCTTTTACATAATATATAATGATAAATATAAATATAAAAGTTAACTGAAGTCAAGCCACAGAAGTTTCTTGTGCTAAAGTTCATTGGAAATGAAGTTTTAATATCTTAAAATTAATTTTGTGTTAAAGGAAGGAAAGAGGATGAGGAAAATTGGAAGAGGATAGGAGATGCTCCCGATATATTCCATATTCTCATATTAATAATCGATCGTACGCATTACTTCATATCTATATTTCTTTAGGTTATTACCAAAAATGTCAATGATGTAAAATTTTGTATTATATTGTACACATATACGAGGAATCAGGGAATTTTTTCGAATATTTGTTCTACACGAGGGTAAATAAAATAAATCAGATTGTCGGGTTGATCTAGACGGAATATGAAGACTAATTAAATTGGTAAGTTCTGGTGATTCCAGACCATTATACCACCCTGAAGTTTAAGTTTAGACTTACGGAATTCCATACTTCGTTTGTGTGAAAGCACTATGAAACATGATTATTTAGGATTTAAACAATTAGATTTGATCAAAAATTAGACGTCGTGTTAGGAGGGAGTTAAAATTATGAAATTTAATGGATTCGGCATAATTTGAGAAGTGTAAGTTTAGTTTATAATTTATGTGTTTAAATTTTTTTTTATTCTTTCTATTCTTTTAATATGGGCTTGGTATAAAGGAGTCCAGATCCAGGTATGATTGGCTTGTGAAGAAAATAGTTTGAATTGAATGTTTTATTTTTTGGAATAACTTAATGAGTTAAACCTCAAATTAAGATATTTAATTATTGAAGACAGACTTGCATACTAGAATTGCAGAAAAAAGTCAAAAGATATCGCAAATTAAAATTGAAATAAGATATATTTATCAAAAGACACTGTCTAGATTGCATTTAATTCGGGTTGAATCTTGCGATCATACATAAATAAAGCTGCCAATAAAAATGTGCTGTTAGAAAAATGACAATGTTGGTACTTCTTATTCGAAGTATGATACATTAAATATGACCGAAGGAGATAGGGTCCCATTAGCTCAGTTGGTAGAGCAGTGCCCTGGCAAGGCAAGGGTCCTGGGTTCGAATCCTAGATTTGACCTATCTTTTTCTGATTTTTATGTTTCAAATTTTCGTTTTGGAATCGCTTATATTATCTAAAATAATTAAAATTTAACGGTTCTTATCGTTTGTTGTTCGTGAAGCAACGAGGAATATTTAAATCTTTTCTAAATGTTTTTCATAAATTTATTAGCCTACAGAATAGTGGGCCAAGCAGGCAATATGCTCCATGGAATGAAATAAAATAAAAATCGTGAGCTAATTAAGGCGATGCACCACGTCGTGTTACATTTAGAATCAGGCCGCTAACAATAACACTCCTTATGTATACGGCAATAAGGTATAAATTTCCTCCTAACACTAACAAATACTTAAATTTTTTAAGATTATTTTTTACAGAATTAATTAGTCACACTGTACAATAAAATCATAACCTAAAATGAGTTAGGAGATTTTGAATCTTGATTAAAATTTAATATTCTTGATTATTTCAAAGGCCAAGATATATTTTACTCACAGTATTAGCATCCAATATATTCGAAGCGATCAAATTTTGAAACGAAAAACAAACGATTTTGTATTACTACGAAGTGCTTTGCTTCAAGTTGCATAATTTTACAAGAAATGATAATGTTTGAATAGGTTCTTGTGCTCATCTCTCTTGTATACGGGGTGCCTAGTCAAGCAGCACTCACAATATTGATTTTCGAAACTTTCTCAACTTGAAGATAAAACTATTGCAGAGTGAGAAACTTTTCAATAATACCAAGGTGAAAGCAACTGTTTTCAGCATACAATGTCGACGACCTCTGTGGTAGTGGGGTAAGACTATCGACTAGAAAGTGGGAGGTCGCGGGTTCAAGTCCTTGGTGCGCAAGAAAAATTTAATTGAATAATTTGTGTTTTTTCACAAATTACCCTTTTAAAATAATATAAAGTTTATTAGCGGCACGTTCCCTACAACGTCAGCCTCATAACCTACCACAATTGGGGATGCCACAGCATCACTGACTCCAGACGCTTGGGAGCAGTTGGGACTCTTGTGTAGTATTCGCATAAAAAATAGTAAATTACATATGTAACGTTTCGATTTAAATTGCCCCGTAAATAAATTAAATATCTTACTCTGTAAGCATTTATTATTTCTGACGGCATTTGATTTAATGAAAATAAAACACTTTGTATACACCATTATGTAATCAAAATACTCGACCATAATCGAATAAATATGTCTAGAAACAGATTTCGAAATATTTCGATTATTTTGGTTAAATATGAGTGAACATAAAGTCATCATAAGATAGTATCATATGTACGGGTGGAATAATCACATAAATCAAAATTTCTTACTTTTCCAAAAGTCAATTTTAAGTATCTGACGAAAAAAAAATAAAATTTCACAATTTATTACTATGATTTGAGCATCTTTCTTCAGCATGTATATATATTTTTTCAAATTATTGTAAACAATTCAAGAGATACATGACTCAAATTTTAAGGATTATTGCAAATGAAGACAAAATCTATGACTTATGTCTTTGAATACACCATTAAACTATATATTTTAGCTATTCATTCACCAAAATAATCGTCACAAATTAACTTATTTTACGATTAAAAAATCTCTGAATTACATGGGTATGTATATGAACCAATAAAATACATTTGTAGCTCTGAAATCATATTAATATAAATTACATTCTTTAAAGTGTAGAAGGAAAATAATAAAACGACGCAGAATTAATAAGGATTATAAACAAAAACAATAATCAAACATCCAAAATATTTGGGTCTTGGCTCGATATATTGTTTGTGGAAAGTTGGTATTAAAATTTGGGTCTTGGTCCGATATATTGTTTGTGGAAAGTTGGTATTAAAATTTGGGTCTTGGTCCGATACATTGTTTGTGGAAAGTTGGTATAAAAATTTGGGTCTTGGTTCGATACATTGTTTGTAATAAGCCAGGTTTTGAAGTTTCCGGTAATTGTTTGGTTTCGGTTTCCTCCTTATTGTACTTTTATGTTTAATGTCCACCTATTATATTATATTTTAATGTTTTCCTGTTGTATATAATATTTTAATTTTAAAGTTCTTATTTTTCGTGCACTGTTATTGTCTTTTATTGTTGTCCTCTACTAAAATAGCACTGTTATTGTTAAATTTTATTCTCTGCTTTTGTGTAAACCGTTTATTCTTTATTTCATATTATGTTATTATTTTTTTTTTAAAGGAACACAATAGGAAATTTTATTTTTAAGTTTATTATAGCTAAGCGCACTTGAAGTGAAACAACACAAAACTGCGCTATATAAATGCTATGTTATTATTATTATTATTATTATTTGTGGAAAGTTGGTATTAAAATTTGGGTCTTGGTCCGATACATTGTTGGTGGAAAGTTGGTATTAAAATTTGGGTCTTGGTCCGATATATTGTTTGTGGAAAGTTGGTATTAAAAATTGTAAAATATTTATGAATTTAAATTAATCATTGACATCAAATTCCCTTTCTTTTCAACACTTATTGGCAAAAGGTGGTTTGAAATTATCCCTAAAACATAATTCTCTGGTAAATCTGCATTGCGACGTTTAAGAGACAAGGTGTGGAAAGGCTCTTCGTCATTAAATACATATTGTAATTCAATATTTCCAAGGTTTTTCTAGTACTGGAACCAACAACCACCATGGCAATCATTTTGAATCTCATTTTCGTAAAAAAATGGGCTTTAAGTAAATATAAAAACATTTAAAAAAAGAATCTTGTGTAATTTCAATTAACTTGAAACGACTGCCACATGAATTCACCGGTGGATTCCAATCATATGGAAGGTTGACCAGAGATTTTTTTTTTCTAAAAGTGTGATCACTACCTCTATGTAAAAGTATTCAGGGACCATAACTTGTGGTTGATGACTTCAATGTTATCACTGTCGCTAGGTGAGTTTTTATTTCGACCCTTACAAGCGTAAATATAAAAATCACTTTACGGCCAGTTACAGACAAGTTATTTAAATGTTTGTATTGACATGAAGCAATTTGATTTGCACAACGTCCAGCGATTGCCTCATTCCACGTGTAACATTTATATGAATAGGTATGTGAAGATTACCGTGTATTTTCATCGGTTTCATATTTGGATCAGAATTATTCCCCCCTTTCTCTAGAGGTCTAGCATGGAAGATCGATAAAGCCCTATGTTCATAAAATATTGACAAAATCCATCATCTATGTCTATCCGTCAGATAGCGATATTTGCGAGTACGGTCAGAATATGATTCCGACTTTTACTTTTACTTTTAGCGCGGCCTACAAGGTTTCGAATAAACTGCCAATATTCAGAACTTTTTGTTGTAATGTCTTTTGTTATGAAAAATAGCTGGCTTATTAATTAATGGGGTGAACTAACTATGCTCTTGGAACTGAAATAAATCGTATAAACGATCAATAGACTTTATTAATTTATGTAAGACGCGATAGATTGATTCTGTTCCGGCATCGATAAACAAAAATTGTTAGGTATGGACTAATTAACTCCATTTTTACTATCAAAGATACATTCTGACTGCCAATGTACCCTGAAGTAAATATTTCAATTCGAAAAATTATTTTTTTAAACTTTTACGTAGCCGTTAATTCATAGAGAGATGCGCCAGTAGTGCCAGCGTATATAGATTCAATTTATTGCGTTATCAACATCGGTCTGCTTATCAATCAGCGCGACCGTGCTCAGAAAATCGGTATAAAATCATCGGTAGTTATACCTAACGATCCGATATTCAAAAGTTATCGAATTCACTGTGCTAGACTCCTCGCAAGTCAGCGTAAGACAGATAATAGAATGGCAATAAACAAAAAAGTCAAATAACATTGCCAGCTAGAAACAAAAAAAAAACAGTTCCAAATAACATAATTCTGACTTAGGTGTTTATTTCCTCCTTTATCAATTGCAGAATATGTTTGAAATATGCTGTTAGAGTAAAACATGCGGATCAATTTGGACTAATTATTGTTCCCCCCGTACATAAATATGACGAGGCAGGTGTAGTTAACTTTGATGCGTTAACCTTATATTATTATTAATGTATGCGTTTATCCTGTCAAGAACCGTTGGTTTCGGAACATGTCGATTATTTTGTTTATGTAGTGGTGTGTAAAAACTATTTTATATTCATAAATTTTGTGGATCATTTAAAACATTTATTTCAACAATACTCCTAAACACATCATGTAAACCTACAAATAGCTGTAATTTTCTGTTTTTGTTTCTTGTGTTTATATGACTTGTTACATAGCTTTTATCAAATGTAATTTTATTCTTATTTTTTATGTATCAAAATATCTGTCAAATTAAAATTATACTACCAACCATGTAAAAGCCCTCTGAACGTTAAATAAATAAAAATAAACTTATTTATTTTCTTTCAAAATTACGCTGATTTATAAATGTTACTTATTCTTATTGCTACTGCCAATCTGAATTTGTTTGAATTTATCCTCCATAAATTACATTATACAAATAATACATAAAAAAGCTATTACTCAAGTTCATGTTAAACTTTATTCATGCACATATTTATAAAATAAATAAATAGAATTCTTAGGCCCCAGATGAAATATTTTCCTTTGATCAGCAGAGTCCATGTTAAAATATAAAATAAAACATAACATTCCTTCCTGGCTTATATCTCCGACGAAGCCTTATATTAAACCCTAGGGCGAACCGCTTTGCAGCCTTATTAATATTCTAAGGGTAGGAAACTAGAGGCTCGAGCCATGGGAGCTAAAAAAAATAAAGGTCAATAGGGAATTAACGGAAGTTTGAGAACCAATCGAGCAGGGTTCTTGCGTTAAACTGAACAGTAATGTGTTTTGTTAACAAGAGCATGAGATAAATTCCGTAAAGATAATCCAATTTTGAGAATACATTGCCTTTCATTAATGAAGGTGATGTTTTATCGGCACTAGGCATTAGTTTGAATTGGAAGAGCTTTAATATATCTTTATATCGGTTGAAGTTCTTTAATTCTTTATTCGTGAATTCTCTGCTTAACTGTAATACCGAGTTCATTTCATGATATATATAGGGTTTTCCAATTAGAGGTGTTATTTTGATATTCAATCGTAAAAGGTCAATGGTTTCGTTGCTTGTGTGGCACGTAGCGCCGTCTTGTTTAAAGAAAACGGTGTACAGATCAATATTATCCAATTACGGCCATAAAAAAATATTAATCATCTCTCGAAAGCGCATTCCATTCACCGCAACTGTTGCTCCAGCCTCATTTTCGAAAAAGTAAGGTCCAATAACTCCGCCGGACTATAAACCGCACCAAACAGTCACACGTTGAGGATAGAGAGGCTTTTCAACAATAATTATTGGGTTTTTCGAGCCCCAGATGCGACAATTATGCTTGTTGACGAAGCCACTGAGGTGGAAATGGGCCCCATCACTCAAGAAGATTTGCATTTGATTCACTCAAGTGAATTTTAATTTCAATGCTTTGTTGAAGCGTGTATTGTTCCATTTTTATTAATGGCGTAGTTTCTACTTGTCAAATGTCAAAAAATGACAGCTTTAAAAGTAACATCTACCGAAATAGCGGTCTATTCAAAATAACACCTCTTATTGGAAAACCCTGTAAGTATATAACATAATATAAGCCCTTGCTCAAATAACTCTGGTTTTCTTATTGGCATTGAGCAGAGAACCATTTTTTGAGACAGAATTTTCATTAATAATTAATGAAATTAATGTTTTATCGGCACCAGGCATTAGTTTGAATTGGAGAAGTTCTACCTTATCTTTATATCTGTCGATGTTCTTTGATTCTGAATTCGTGAATCATCTTCTCAAATCTTATTCCGGGTTCATTATCGTGCACTTCATGATATATATGTATATTTCATAATATAAACACTTGAACGATTAACTCTTATGTTCTTATTTTAATTGAGCAGCAATCAATTTCTAAGAAAAAAAATTATGTCATTGTGATTTGACTATTTGATGAATACGTGGTATTGTAGAGGATTCAGTATTTTTGAATAGTTTCACATCATTATTGGTACATTAAAACTATTGAAAAGTTAGAATTGAATGAGTATTCGTACATTGATAACAAGAGCTAAAATTATTTAATTATTTATATCTTGCGATCTTTGATCAAATGTTATCTTAATGTACATAATTTTTCATACTTAAGATGAATGTGTTGCCATTTAATAATTACTAACAATATTTTTTATCAACAATATATTCGCATTAGTTTGAAGTGGAGAACAACTTTTTAACTAACTAAGTGACTAAACATCATGTCGTTTCACCACAGAGGTAGGCAAAGAAGACCGACAGCCAAACAAATCGGTCTTTGCACACACTCCTTGCTAAATTCACCTACATACATCGTTTCACAAATAAAATTCTGTTATTCTGACTCTGACATAGGGAAACGCAGCGTTAAACATATTTAATTGAAATAATTACAGATATGGTAGCATGAACCTGTGAAGTTTCCGCATTAAATTCATATTACATGCATAAAAAATTAAAGAAAAACATCAAGTGGAGTTGATGGAATAAGAGAAGATTAAAACATAATAAAATAAGAAAATAAGTTAAAGATCTTACACACAGCAGAGATAGAGGGTTCTTAATAACAAGTTGATTTAACTTTTCGAAAATAATATCGTTATCGAGAAAAAATGGTAACAAGGGTAACCAAAAGGTAACAAGGGTAACTAGAAGGTAACAAAGGTAACCCGAGGCCGGGGCAAATTTTTTTTTTTGGAAGTTTGCGCACTTGGACTGTAAGGGGATTTCCTAACAGTCAATTCGTTTGATTCCGCATTTTGTCGGCCATTTTGTTCAGTCACAGTAAATACTTCCGATGAAGAGTCATCGCATGCTCCAGCCACCTCTCGTCCGTGCGAGTTCCGCGCGGTTATCTGTTTTTTGACTTTGCAGAACAATACCGCCGCGAATATCCATTGAAATCTCGTGGAAGTGTATAGTAGTAATGTGATGAGTCGGCAACTTTTCATAAAGTGTGTTAGGTTCTTCAGAGAAGGATGTACTGATACACTCACGACGAGGCAAGGAGTGGGAGACGATCAGTGATTTCATACGAACTTTGGCAAAAAATTGAAGAAGAAGTGCGAAATGACCGCCGTATGATGCTTGACGACCTTCACTAAGAATTTTCTGATATTTATGTCTCCTTAAAATTAAGTCTTCTTGGTGATATTGTGTTGGACAAACTTGGTTACAAGAAGTTGTGTGAGAGATGGGTGACCAAAATGCTCACACAATCTTAAAATCGCGTGACCGCCGCGCCGCACTTGATGTTTTGCATCGTTTTGCACAGGGTAGAGAAGGTTTTCTTGACTTTATTGGGGGATAAAACGTAGGGTGTAGACCCCAGGATACAATCAAGATCACTAGAAAAAAATCCAAACAATTCAAGATGACCTATTTAGCCGGAAAAGTCATGGCATTTGTTTTTTGGGACCGTAGGGGGGTATTTTTGGTGGATTACATGCATAAAGGGACCAAAAATAACGCAGAGGCGTACTGAAATACTCTAAAAAAACTGTTCAAAACCGCAGAACGGGAATTCAGATCCTGGGAGCAGCCTCCTGCATATCACCTCAAGGCCCCAGAACGCGCGAGTTTCACAGGAGTTGCTGACACTGTTTGGATGGGATGTTGTCACCCACCCCCCACCCCCCATTCAACCAATTTAGCGTCTGCGAACTATAAACCTTTTAACTAATCAAAAAGAGTTTTTGGGTAGGAAACATTTTCCCAATGATCAGGAGGTCGAAAAAGCTGTAAAGAAGTGGATTAATGAGCTGACGCAAGAGGTCTATGACACTGGTATACAAAGCTGGTGCCCCAACTACATAAATGTCTCGATCTCGACGACGATTGCTTTGAAAAAAACTTTAATATATTTGTGAAGTATCTTATGAATTCTTTTAAATAATGCACTCTCGATCTTAAATAATAAATATTGTAACCTGACTTTGTTGATGACCCTCGTGCATATAAATAGACCTCAGGACAAATCGAAAATATCAGCGTCTGAAAATATATTATTGTAATTTGGGCACGTCCTTCTGAAAAATGAATATTTTGTTTTGTTAGTTTGTTAGTTTTTGAGTGTAGAGTGAGGCCGAGTCAGGCATTTGATTAATTTAACTATTTCTTCCGTTTTCCTCAAGCGTCTTGGACTACGTCCACCATTCAAATTTAGTTATTTATTTTTATTTATTAATCTTAAGTTAGCTCACATCTTCGTGTGTGCTAATAGTTTTATAAACATATAAACATGTACATTGTTTGGCAAACATAATCTTTCTTTAAATATTTCACTAAAGTCACAAAAAAAAGAAACATTAATAATTGAGATAGACATATTTTCTTAATTCATTTTTGAACTTATTAATATTTTCTATCACAGCAATTTCCTTCGGGATTTTGTTATAGAGTTGAACGGCCTGGTACATCAGAGATTTTTGGGTGCTCAAATAATTTCTTTATACACTCTCAATATGCCCAAACCATCTAATATTCAGTTCGACACTCATTACGCTTTCAGCAGTCTTACATTTTTTTGAGAATCTCCACATTTCCACATGGTCGTACACGTTTATACCACACATACGCCACATGGATCTCATTTCTTCAGCAGAATTCAGGGTCCGGAGTGCACAGCTCAGTTATGACTTTTTGTCAATATTATTAAACCAAATAAGATGTAAACATTAGTTTGTAACAAACTAATAATCTGTTGACAAATAAATGTTCTATTATTATCATTTTAATGGTGTACGAATTTACTGAGGAATATTGTACATTTAATGCGGAAAAGGGATTTCCGTTTTATCGAAACAAAGCATCTCTTGAATTAGAAGAGCTTTTCAATATATTTTGTAGGTGTTGAAGTTCTTTCTTGGGAAAATTTAATAATTAATGAGCTTGCAATAGGTAGTTCCTATTTATAATTTGCTATAGTGAAAACTTAAGAAAACATATGATAATTAAGAGAAATTTTAATGGTTGACCAGAAACAAAAACATTTTTTGAAAAATAAAAGTATATTTGGAGAACCAAACCTCAGTAAATAGTTATATTTCCATAAAACACGGCCAAAATTCAGCATTATGTACCCATCAACAATCTAATGCAATACGAAGTCACAGCAAATGTTCACGCCATATTAATTTCATATTAACTTCTCTTAAGTTTTCGACAAAAAAGTATTTTATTTTTTATTAAATGCAAGCATAAAAAAGCACGTATTCAATACCAGCAGTTTAACTTCGTGACTGTATATAAAAAAAGCATTCTCGGTGCGTTTATTAAATAATGCATCCACGTGAAACACGGAGATAGTAAAATATAAATTAAAATTCTCATAACTATTATAGCGTCTAAAAGCGCAACGATGTGAAAACTTCATCAAAATTTATGACTTTCACAAGGAAATGGCTTTTTACACAGAGAATAAATGTTTCGTCATTTTTATAAAAAAATCTAAATAAAGTGATATTGATGAATTATTCTATCTTGCGATCGTTACTTTATGTCTTAGAAAGAAGAAGTTGTTAATTTTTTTATCTTCAAAAATAGCAAAACATTACTAAGGCATTATTTTTTAACATTAAAATAGTAAAGTCCTCGTTAAAATCCGATTCTAGGTGCCTTCCAGTTTTCTAATAAATTGTGATAAAATGAAAACAAACAAGTTATCCTATTCCGCTTGTCACAATTTATTCAAAAGCTGAAATGGACATAGAATTGACATTTAACGGAACCTTTCAACTGTCAAAAAAAAGCAGAATGGTACTGATTGTCCATTTGATAACAATGTTATGTGTGAATTTCTGTGTGATTGTTCCTTAATTGGTAGTCGCAAGTTCCTAAATACCACAGATTCGTCCAGTTAAAAAATTGTGGTATTCAAAAAATTATTCATTGTTGAACTTGTTATAAAATGCTCCGAGCCTTGGAACTTATCTTATCTTCGTGACATCCCCGATTTGGTATGTTGCGAGGGCAAAGAGAGTGGTGAATGAAAAATTGTGGGAAAGGAAAGGTTTTAAAGAACACTAATTTTCAGTTCAGGTAATTTAACAACGCAAAATCAATTTCAAACAAAGTTTTCACTAGTGCGATATTAAGAATATTACTATGACCAATATTATTTTTGTAATATTTTATTTGAAATAAAACGGAGACGGTTTACATATTTGCCGGGAGCACTCAGGCCATGGTCTCATAATGCTATATGCCACTTTACCTCAATCCTTTTCACAATAACCCGGTCTCATTGATAAAGTTCACCAGGGTTGTCATTCATTAGAAATTTGGATATTTCCTGTTTCCACAGTGTGTCCTCCCAGGTATCTGAGCCTTGTTCCCAACATTTGCACCATAGGTGAAAAGCAGTCTCTTCAACTTCTTTAAATTTCTTGCATCTCTTGGTGTTTTCCACTCCCAATAGCTGCACGTGTGTCCTGAGGTGGCAGTGTCCCATTATTACTGAAATGGAGTCTCATCAACTTCGTTACATTTCCTGAATCTCTTGGTGTTTTCCACTACCAATATCTTTACCTGTCTCCCGAGGTGACGGTGTCCCGTTTGTATTGAAATGGAGTTTCAACTTCGTTACCTTTCCTCCATCTCTTGGTATTTTCCACTCGCAATAGCTTTCTCCTGTCTCCCAAGGTGGCAGTGTTCCGTTTGTACTGAAATGGAGTCTCTTCAACTTCGTTACATTTCCTGGATCTCTTGGTGCTTTCCACTCCCAATATCTTCACCCATCTCCCGAGGTGGCGGTGTCCCTTTTGTACTTCTACCAGTGCCGCAAGTACAAGTACTATGTTACATTATTTTATGTCAATTAGATGTGAAAAAAAAAGTCAAATGTTTTTTGCTTACTCCGGATATCGAACACACAAAATCTGGATTCACAGTACAGAATCTTGAAAGCTGCCCACAGCTATTTAAGAACTAGTGTGCGATTCGTATGAACTCAACAACGAATTCACAAAAAATATTAAATGATCACTAGATTTATTTTCAGAGATTTTGTGTTTGCTGTCAATAGTTTTTTTTTGTATTTTTACTGGAAAATGGTCGCCGAGAAGACGCTCATATAATTTAACGCCGATCCCGAACATCCGCAATACGGGGCAACAAAGTTATGGAAATATCCGTGGGAATTCTCGCAGATAAAATATCATTTGCCGCAATTCTTTTCAAAGTCCTGTAGGAATTTATAGGCGATAACGCGAGAGTTACTTTACCATTGAAATATAAAATCCATAGAATTGTGATCTATGTCTCCATGACAAAACAGAACAAACTAAATTCAATCAAACCAAAATCTAACTCACCTATTCTTTTATCATGTTCTGTTTTGTCATTGTTCTGCTATATCATTTTATAGTGTTTTTGTTTTTAGTTTGCTATTTGGAATAATGTAAGGAATTCAAAACATACATCATAAAACATTGCAATTTCGGTTGAGGGTCCGTTTGCAACGGATTGTAATTCTAGTTCAATGCACTCTGATTTGTTTTGAATTTATGTGCTTTTTTCAAAATTGGAAATTATTCCATAAAGAATTCAGACAAGGGATAAAGTACATGGTTTTCCAATAAGATGTGTTATTTTGAATAGCCCGCTATTTCGGTAGATGTTACTTTTGAAGCTGTCATTTTTTGACATTTGACAAGTAGAAACTACGCCATTAATAAAAATGGAACGATACACGCTTCAACAACGCATTGAAATTATTAAAATTCAAACTTCGGTGGCTTCGTCAACAAGCAAAATTGTCACATCTGGGGCTCAGAAAACCAAAGAGTTATTGTTGAAAGCCTCTCTGTCCTCAACGTGTGACTGTTTGGTACGGTTTATGGTCCGGCTGAGTCATTGGACCTTACTTTTTCTAAAATGAGGCTGGAGCAACAGTTACGGTGAATGGATTGCGCTATCGAGGGATGATTAATGATTTTTTATGGCCCGAATTGGATGGTATTGATCTGGACAACGTTTACTTTCAACAAGACGGCGCTACGTGCCACACAAGCAACGAAACCAATGATCTTTTACGATTGAATATCAAAATAACACCTCTTATTGGAAAACCCTATACTTACCTATAATAAAAAAAAAATCTATTTAACAGAAAACTATTTTAATTGTTGTTTTCAAAATTGCTACTGACGTGTAAGAGATTTAAATTTACATAACTGATCAAGAAAAAATATTTATGAAAAATTAGAGTTGATGCTGTAAATATATTTTTCATGATTATTTTGTAGTAATTTTCCTTATGTTTTTTTGTTCTTTACATAAATTTTTAGCTTCAAAAATTCTACAATTAGAATATCCCGTGATTTTTCACGGGTCGGCTCTAGTAAATTTATAGCCTTAATAGTGAAATAGCAGTGCGCCGTTTGAAGTCAATTCGTTCCTGTCCCGTTATTCGTGGTTCGGCTCGCAAGAGTATACGCAGCATTAGACGTAAAAGCAACGATTTTTTTAAACTTTTAAAATCTATGCAATCTAGTGTAATAAATATTGACTCGACAGTATCGAGGGTCCCATACATTTTTTCCATCTTCCTTATATCTCCGTTACTGAGTATTAGAAAAATGATCACTAAACTGAAGATTAGTAGAACATCGAAAGAGATGTTTTGTTTTAAGTAATGAGGTTTAAAAAAGCCAAAATATATGTTTGTTTTAGGTAATAATCCATCCTCGGCAACTAAGTGTGGACAAATGGGTTTTAGGCGTGAAGTTATTTTTAAGCGACTTAGTTTTAGAAGGAAGCCTTATATCTTACTTGTTATATTAGGTTTTGATGTCGGTACGTACGAGTACATACATTCGTCGCTCATTAACTGTTATAAGTAGGGATATGAATTTTATGTAAATTTTTAAGAAAAAGCAATGTTATTTTTAAGCAAAAGCAATGGTATCTTGCAACGAAAGAGATTTTATGTTATTCTTTTGTATTTTGCAGGACAAAAAGAGCCGAAGCCATTGTTTTTATATTATCAAAAAATGCCTAACAGTACGTGGTGTATTTGACGTGTTCCGTTTTGACAAGCTTGAATGAATGCTTGTCATTAACCATAGACAAATATTTTTATGATATTACTTTCTTATTTTATAAAAACAGAAGTCTCTAAAAAAAGCAATGCAAAAAGGAGTTTCTAGAAATTTTGTGTTAGTACTTCTCGGTTTCATAAGTAATAAAATAAATAGAGTTGCTATGACATGCTTCGTGTTTTTTTTTTAAATATTCAGTAAAAAAATAATATAGGAAGATAAGTGTGTGTGTTTTTTTTTAACCCCATACAGGACATGAAAAAAATAATTTCGTATGAATATATCCCTAAATATCGACGTATGAATATATCCCTCTCACTGTGGCGCAAGGCGATGTATGGAGAGACCAGTTGGAAAGATCAAAGGATCTCCCCAAGCCAGCCTCTTCCGATCTGGCACGCCACGCAACTGGTGGGCAGGTCTATCCTGAACACACCTCAACCGATGAGAACATAGCGAAACACTTGGAGTGACCTATGGCAGAGATGTTGGTTATCCAATAAATGGTTCCCGGGCGGCGGTCCCCATCTCCCAAATTAATTAATGTTAAAGTTGTTGAATCCAGTGAATCAAATATTACAAAATCGGTCAGTGGCTGAGTTGGCATCGCGTTTGGGTCCCACCCAGGCATCATGCGATCAATTTCTCGGCTGGCTAAGTCCTCCGCCACGATACAAAAAATGTTTTTCACTTACTGTGGTAGTAGTAGGAGATTTTCAAATATTTTCAGGTTATTCGTAACCCGTGAATGTTTTTCTTTATTTAAAAAAATATATAAATATTTTATTGACTTTTTGGCAATTTTCTTCACGATAGCTGAACTAAAGCATTTTTGTGGTTTCCGTGAGCTTTCCTTAATAGATTTATTTTAAAAAATTAAAAAGGGCAAAATTCTGAATATATAATGTCTGAGAAAAATGCTTGTAGCTACCGCAATAAAGATAGAAAAAATATGATGAAAGTAAAAGAACACCTCTTTTTAGAAATTTCGCTTTAATATTTGCTATTGCTGAAGATTTATTTGTTCATAATGTGACATTTATCTCTTAATCTTGCCCTCACAAACACTTTAAGAAACATTAAAAACACCAACAAAACTTTAGTACATTTCTCATCCCTCCTCCAAGCGGTTAAAAGCCCCCAGCACGTTTGGGTGTTTCAGACCTTCATTTCTACTTCTCCTTCTCTATCCCTTCCTTTTCTCATCTCTTCGCACTTTCCAGTACCTATTCCTGGGCCTGCGATACATCAATGTCTCGGAATTGTGTCATAAAGCAGGAGGATCGACCAATGGGCGGCTGAAAAACAAATGACGAACAAACACGTGACTGAACCTTAAAATTTATGTTTAAATAACTCAAGGTAAGAAGACGAACGAAATAATTAAGTTTTGAAAGGATGATGACTATAAAGTTGAAAATAAACTCAAAATTGTGTTAGGCACGTGCGAATACCTCTTCTGGACTTGTGTAACATTGTTGATACGTAGCGTATAATTTTAATGAGCGACATCTATTGAATTTTCTACAAGTCTAGGATGAATATTTTTTTATTTTTTGAAAAGAGGCCAGCCCCGGCAAGGATGAGGTGTTGAAAAAGCTCGGAAAAAATTATACAATATACTTTCAGTATTCGATTTTACCTATTACAAATAATTTAGTCTTCAGATTCATATTTTCCCATGGTTTTATATTTTTATTTTTAAGATTATGATAACCTCATATATTTTAAAATATTATTTAATCTGAAAAGTCCAATCCACAAAATAGTAGTGTGCCAACTGCCACATGCAACGGTTGTGTCCGCTGCGTTGTTCGCGATGCCACCGGCACGTTATTGTTACTGCGCGTGTAGGTAGTGCAGCGAGTGATACCGAATTAAGTGGGCCTTCAACTACAAAACTATGCCGCTATTTAAGGGGCCGAAGACTGATAGGTCTCCCGGCCTAGGGAAATCGAATATCGAGTAACAATTAAATATTGTCCCTGAATATTGAGGGATCCTCTAGAGTCTAGACCAAAGGTGGATTTCCTATTAAAAATACTCACTGACAGAAACATCGATATTTTGCTACTCCAGGAGACACATATCATAGAAAACGACTCACCACGCTTTTATATTCCCGAATATCTTCTAGTGGCAGGACGGGGACACCCAAAACATGAGCTTGCAACCTACATCAAGCCGGAGTTGCAGAATATCACCCGAAAAATCACTGATGGATATCACGCGATCGGAATTCAGGTTGGAAAACTTACTGTATTTAATATCTACAAACCTTCCAATGAAGTATGGCAGTCACCAGCTCTTCATACACACAATCGCTCGGTGGTATATGTGGGAGATTTCAACAGCCACTACTTCCTATGGGGCTACTCGACGACTGATAAAGCTGGAGAGCAGATCACTGATTGGGCGTCAGCACAGGATTGCTAACTTCGTTACGATGCTAAGCAAAAGGGGACATTTTTCTCTGCGTAATAGTGACGTGAATATACGCCTGATTTGTGTTTTGTCTCTACAGCGCCGGACAAAAGCCCATGAGGGCTTCGAGAACTTTATTGAATAGTTTTCCACATAGCCAACACAGGCCAGTCATGCTAAATATAGGCATACAGATTCCGTGTATCTTCAGCAATCCGATGCCACGATGGAATCTAAGAAAAACAAAAT
This sequence comes from Hesperophylax consimilis, assembly GCF_061612785.1. Classification (NCBI taxonomy): domain Eukaryota; kingdom Metazoa; phylum Arthropoda; class Insecta; order Trichoptera; family Limnephilidae; genus Hesperophylax; species Hesperophylax consimilis. Next base: position 23,153,919 of record NC_142849.1, on the reverse strand, counting down.
GGCGAGACTTCTCGGAATATGTTGACAGGGTTGTGGATAACATACCACCAAAGCCTTTTATAGCCGCAAAGAAATTTATACCTAGAGGCTACAGAAAAATATATATTCCAACATGGAAATCAGAAAGAGAACACCTTCTAGTTGAATTCAACTGCTTCTTACCTTCTCCAGTGGACGACGGGCGTATTAAACGGTGAAATGAACTACTGAAAAAAATCAATTTCGAGGACTCGAGCAGAAAAGCATGGCAAATACTCAGGCGACTTGGAGATGCAGATCAAATAAGACATCTGCCCTGATGATGGACACTGCAATGCTGTCCGAAACGTTGGCTAAAGAAGGAGTTAGCGCAACACGGCATAATACCCCAAAAACAAATAACAAAAAAAAAAAAAAAAAAAAAAAAAAAAAAAAAAAAAAAAAAAAAAAAAAAAAAAAAAAAAAAAACAACTCCGTAGTTCAAAAACGACAACAAGGTCTAAAATAAACCACCAGGTCTAAAAATCTCTTAATTGGCCGGTGAACCCTAACACTGAGGTCGCCGTTATAGCTGGTGATGTAGACATCGCCCTCACTTCAACGAAAGCTGGGAAAGCAGTTGGATGTGACGAAGTTCTCCCAGACTTTCTGAAACATGCTGGACCACGGACAAAACTATGGATTACAAAACTATTCACTGAAATTTTCAAAACTGGAGAAATACCAAATACCTGGAGAAAGACTAAAGTTATTGCGATCCTCAAACCTAATAAGCCACCAGAGGATCCGAAGAGCTACCGGCCAATCTAGCTTTTAAGTAACTCTTCCAAAATTCTAGAGCGAGTTATGCTCCGCAGACTTACTCCAATTCTGGAGAAAGTGGTCCCACAAGAGAAAGCTGGACCAGCTTTAGACCAGGCCGTAACTGCTGGGATCAGGTGTTAGCACTGACAATACACATTGAATCTGGTTTCCAGAAACGGCTTAAGACTGCGGCAGCGTTCATTGATCGCTCTGTGGCCTACAACACGGTGTGGCACAAAGTCTTCCTTGTTAAACCCTACGACACCAAAGAGGATGGCAACACAGTACAACTCATTGAGCAACTAACTGGCCGTACCTTCAGGAATTTTCAAGGAAGGCGAAAAAGCAAAAAAAATATCCCTCAATAATGGCCTTGCCCAGAGCTCAGTGCTAGCCCCATCGCTTATTAACATCTACACTTGACACCTCCCTCACACTGAAGGCAGAAAAATTGCTTACGCAGATGACATCGCAGTCACAGCTCAAGCCAAAACCCTTAAAGCAGCAAAAGATATTCTCAATTCCGACCTAAGGGCTATGGAAGAATATTTTTTCAATTGGCGACTAAATCCAAATTAATCTAAATCAGTTGCGACAGCTTTTCATCTTAGCAATTCAGAAGCGAATCCCAAACTCTGTATTTAGTTTGATGGAAAAAATATTTACCATGACCCCCACCCCCGCTATCTTGGAGTTACTTTAGGCAGGAGCTTGAACTACCGGCAACACATGAAAACAGTCTGTAAAAAAACTAGGACAAGGTTTAACTTAGTTAATAAGCTAGCTGGAAATAGCTGGGAATGTGCCAACACGCTCATAACAGTATCCATTGCTCTGGTTTTCTCAACGGCTGAATACTGTGCTCTAGTATGGGCTGGAAGCGCCCACACTTCCATGGTAGAGATTTCAGCTTAATGCCACAATGCAAACCATCAGCGGGACTTTAAAATCTACCCCTATCCCTTGGCTCCCCGTACTTGCAAACATTACCCCGCCAAACACCAGGTGAAAAATTGCAACACTGAGGAAATACAAGAAGGCGCTACAAAAAAGCGCAATACCTTTGCACGAAGATGTCGTCTCCCACCCGGCATGCCTCTTGAAGTTCCGAAAGCCCCTCTGGGCGGAAAAAGAGAGGCTCCTCCGATTACCGCTCACCCCAGAAGATAGGTGGAAACTTGAGTAGCAAACGGCCATCTCATACAGGACCCCCACCGAGAGACAGCCTGGGTTTTCATTGTCTCGCAAAATCTGGTCCGCCATCAATAGGTTTAGGTGCTCCCATAGCCGCTGTGCCCACATGATGCACAGATGGGGCCTTAAAGAGTCGGCGATGTGCGAACGTAGTGCAGTGCAGACCACCGAATATGTGGTCAACGAATGCCCGCTCCATTCATTCCCCGGCGGGATTGATGAGGTCCACATGGCGACGCCTGAGGCCATAGACTGGCTCGACGACCTAGATGTCCCCCTCTGACCCCCTTACTATACGAAAGAAGAATAACCTATTTATTGGCCTGGTATTTATAATTACAATATTTTCGCATCCAATGTTGACGCATGTCACGAATTTTAGAAATAAGTACTCATTGTAAATTTAAGTGTTGTTAGAAATAAGTGCCAATACTCTTACTTCCCGAAGAAGCTTGGCTATTATTTTATTTTTTTTTTCAATCTCACAAAATTTATTGAATTCACCTCTAAGCAAGTAAGTTTCCGACTTTATGGCCTAACCGGAGTGTAACAATTTCAAGAATGCTTTTAACCAAGGAAAACGTTATTATTGACTCTATTATAATAAAAATCCTCAATAAAATTTGCAAAAAGCAAATGCATTTCTAAGATCAAATGTAAATATATTTATACTGTTCATGTCACGCCCTCTAAAATTTAAGTCAACGTGTAATTCACGTTTGAAAAGGCGTAAGAAGAAATGGTCTTAGTAAGGTCAATTTTTCAATGTGTTTATTCTTTATATTTTTTAAGTATTTTGAGCAGTGTGGTTGAAACGAATAGGTGTGCAAGTACCTACCTATAGATTAAGGGAAATTAGACCGTTAATCTGAGTCTGTGGACGTGAGAGATCACAGAGGAGTGTAGTAGAGCTAATAGGTACAGACATACCTAAATACTAAGGGAAATTAGACCCTTATTAACCCTCTAGGATAAGTTGACACCTGTAAATTTGACTATCTTAGAACAGGAATCCTTCCTTCTTGGACAGTCAAAAAGATAAAATCTAAGGAATATTATAAAACAAAAAATAAAATAGTCCAAGTTATGTGATTTTGGAGATCACAGTACATTTCAGTTACGATTGATAGTTAGTTTTCTTTGTATTTCTATTTTTTTTTTTAATTAGCTAATATGATGAAAAATCGAAGATTGTTTTCCTGCCTTCCATTGGGCGTTCTCGTACTAAGATAGTAGAAACAGATGTAGTACCTTTTTGTTCCACTACACTTTAGTAATATCAAGTATATAATTACACAGAAAATATTTTTCTTCCTTTCAAAATACGAAGCGTTTGGTTATAACACATGTGCTTTTAGTGTTATGTAATTTTTTTACCAGTTCTTCAGAACATTTGAGAAATTTAAGTCGATAACAACTATACAATAAGAAAAATATTTGTTACCCGATTATCAAAAATATGATCTTCAAAGTCATATTATTTACGTGTTTGTGTGGAAAACGTTAACCCTTAGTATCTATTTTCATCTCGTTTCCATCTTACCTACATTAAAGTAACAGAGAAAAGGCGTGATTTTGTGTTCATTTTTCGCTTTTTGTAGTTCTTTAAGAATAGGTTTCTTTTAAAACCATTCCATCTTCGATACAACCTTCGAGGTTTCCGCTCCATCGACGCCAATCCATCACGCTTAGCGTCGTGGCGGCGTGAACACAGAATATCCCCTTTTATTTAATACGGTTGTTTGGCCTTGATTCTTGCTGAGAAAACATTCTACTGTATCCAAGGATGGATGATATATATCCTATATAGTATCTATATAGTATCCTAGAAACTTTTCACTTACCGCTATAATGTGATTTACTAGGTACGTGGATTACGCTTGTCGCGAAAGCTATTTTTGTTTGGATTCAGATAAAATAATAATTAACGTGTCTGATTCTTTTCTAAAAATGGTTGTAATTTTTAACTAATCTGGTAGAAAATCTAAGCCATAAATCGCTTTTAAACGAAACTGTAATAATCATCTGCCCGGATATCGATACATTTTTTCAATTAATTTCATTGTTGTTATATTTTTAAATGGTCAGTGGATAAAGAACTTCAGAACGATATAGAGGGTCAGATAATGGTATACCTACTTACATGAATAAACTGTATCTATAACAAACCTAAAACATGTGTCAGAACAGAGTAGTATTGTGTCTCATCCTATTTCGTTTCTTTGAATATTTAATGTAAATAACATGAGTCGTGGATATGCAAAACCCTCTATATAAATTTCAGCTTGGTTTGACCCGTTCACAAAAAAGTATTTAAACCAAATTGAAAATTTTTGAAATATTAATATTTTTTACTTTATGTGAAAGGAATAATTTCGATCTAATTCATAAAAGGTATTTTATTTCTATATATGCCGCTTGAAGTCCCGAAAGCCCTTCTAGGCGGAAGAAGAGAGGCTCCTCGGATTACCTCTCACCCCAGAAGATAGGTGGAAACTTGAGTGGCAAACAGCCAACGTGGGAAATGCCCATCTCATACAAGACCCCACCGAGAGACAGCCTTGATTTTAATTGCCTTGCAAAACCTGGTCCGCCACCAATAGGTTAAGGTGCTCTCATAGCCACATGATGCACATATGGGGCCTTAAATAGTCGACAATGTGTGAATGTGGTGCGGTGCAGACCACCGAACATGTGGTCAACGAATGCCCGCTCCATTCATTCCCCGGTGGGATTGATGAGGTCCACATGGCGACGCCTGAGGCCCTAAACTGGCTCGCAGACCTAGATGTCTCCCTTTGACCCCCCACCATACGAAAGAAGAAGAAGATTTCTTTATTCCAGTTGTTAAAAGACAGTTTTTCGTGACTTATCTCCAGATTTCCGAAAAAATACAGAGCAAGTGGATATTGAGCGCTATGTAAAAATGATTAGCTAAATTTCTTCTTCGCTTACTCATTCGCATTTCTTATTTTCGTTTCGGGCAAATTTAATCGATACTTAAATTGTTTGAAAGTTGAGCCCTCTAACCCATTGTATTAAGTTCTTCTGTACAAATTTATTATGCAAAGTTAACTGAAACCTAATTAAGAATTTGAAAGTACAGGTGTTTCCGAGATATGCCCTTTTCATAGAAAGCGAACTCAGTTTCCCTTTCAATTTAAAACAACAACCCATAAGTGTACTTAAGTTACCAAGAGTACTAAAGTGACTACATAAAACCGGAAGGGTCCGTCGGAGAGGATACCGTCCTCAATTAACAAAGATGCTTCAAATGATTCTGCTGATCACTTTATATTGAATTATCAAGTCCTCTTAAGGATTGTGATCAGGGAATCCATTAAATTCTCTAGAATTCCTAAAATGAGCTTTCTCGCCTTTTGTATGGACGAGATTTTTCAATCATAAATAATTATCTTGTTCATCAATATGTTAATCAAGTTTTCTCGAGTGGAATTAACCTTTAAAAATGATCTCAGTTCTTTACCCGAACCAATGTATAAGGGTAATACGTTTTGAATGTGAATTTTGCAGACCCTTGAGGTTATTATTGATTACCCATCAATTGCATAGAAAGCTTTAAAGTTACAAAATCAACCAATACCTTTACCAATTTATAAGGCTTAAAATAATATTTATGAAGCATTTTGAGAATATTTGCACTTAGGGATTATAAGAAAAAAAGAAACAATTTGTTAGAATTATTTAGAGGTTTATACATAAAACATTATAAGATTGACAATAAAAACTAAAATAAAGTTTCAGATGAGCGTATATTGTGGTGCAACTAATAATTGAACTTAAATTTATAAAATAATTTTACCGCTAGTGTAGAAGCCTTATAATATAATAAAGTTCTATTTATCCATTTACACAATAAGAAGTAAATAATCCCTAAGTATTATAGGAAAATAGAAAATGTGGGTTATGGGTGTTATTATTGAAAATAAGAGATTGTAAAATAAATATATAATTGTTATATAAATGAGAGATAGTAAAATAAATATATGACAACACATAAATGCCATCGTAAAAAGTTTATATCACCTTTTGCAATGAATAGGTCAATTCAATTAAGTTCCCACTCTTTTATAATAATAACATAGACATCATAAAATAAAACTAATTCCTATCATTCAAAATTTACTTAGGTATATTCCAGCAAACCACTTTTCAGTTCAAGGGCAGACTGTCAACTATTTAAACTTTGGAAAATATCTTCAATAAGAAATTTTAAAAATTCTTTGAAGTAGCTTTGCACATTTTTTTCATAATTGTGAAAACGAACATTATAAAAACAATATTAATTGATCCCGAAGCAACATTATATAAATTAATTGTTAAAAACCTGCACAAAAACATTCCTCTGGTTGCACGCACAGTCGCACAGTGGTCGAAGACATTTTTTAACGTAGTTTAAATTTAATTTAAACATATTAATTAAAATTTAATTAAAATATAAATTTGTACTTTGACATACATAAAAAAAACATAGTTCGTTATTTAATCATTTCACAGCATTTCAATCAACTAAATCGTTTTAATGATATATGTATCATCAAAAAAACTGTTTATTTAAATAAATATAAAAATATATTGTATCCAATAGTCTCCGTTGAATCTCACCTTCCTCTTCTCCATCTCTTTTTCTTCCCCACTACCTTCAGTATCACAACATACCCCAACTGGGGATGACTCCACTGGTTCCAGGAGGTTGGGAGTAGTTTAGACTCTTGTGCTATACTCACTTAAAAAAGTGTATGATTACAAAAAAAATCTAGTGTTTTCAAAACTTTTAACATATTATTGGACTTCATAACTGTTTTTTTACAGAACTTTACACATTAATTTTGACTCCACAAACAATCATAAATAATAATAATTTATTAGGTCCGGTGAGTTTTTTTAAAAGCTTACACACAGTTTATATCAATGACGTTATTTTTATTTTTTTTTTTATAGTGAATACCTCACAAGAGTCCCAACTGCTCCCGTCTGGAGCCAGTGAGACTATGGCATCCCCAATTGGGGGATGTTGTGAGGCTGAAGGTAAGTGGGGAAGGGAAAGAGGAAGGTGGGGGAGTACCTGGCTATTCAGATCTAGTCACTAAACACGGCTAAAGCCATTTGGAGCAAAGCTTCAATTCTGAATGGTGGTCTTACACCAGGGCGATACTGGTAGTATCTTCCACTCTGTAATATATTAAATGTATATAACGAGACCTTCACTACTTTACTTTTAGACTTGCTATGAGACAAAATTAAGATAAAATGTGGCAAGTAAGAATCATTATTATTATTATGAAAAGATAAATATTAAAAAAAATATATGTTTATTAACGCAATAAGCGATAGAACTGGGCTGCGTTTTCGTATTAAAGATTGCGTTGAATGCAACGTTAAGGTCGACTAAAGGGAAGGGCATGGGCGCTTGACAAATAATATTGAGGTGTCAACTGATTAAGTCAGCGGACGCGCTATAATAGAGCAACAACAGTTAGCAAATATAAGCTATTCTTGTTGATACTCGTTGCAGTTGCTGATTTGTGTTTTGTTTTACCAAACATTTAAATAAATGCAGTGATTATACTATTTTAAACATTTAAATTTAGTTGACGACAGCACTGATTTTTAATTTGTCTGTTGTGCACCCAGACCCGAGTCGGCCTTGCATTGTTTCTATGACGCTAAAAAAGTTTCAAAAATAGTAATACGCGAAAATAAAATTTTCGCCTGTTTTCAAAATAATTAAATGTTATTACCTGGCTTTAACTAGTGAGTAATTAAAACACTTTCTCACAACACACGAAGTCATTTTGGCACGACGCGTGTTAGTTAAGTGCGATATTTACAAATATATAAAGTGCTCCAATTGACGTACTTTTTTCTTGCCAACTTTTGATTTCTACAGCGCGTCTACGTATATTGTAAAGTCATTGGTTTTAATAGTTAAATTTATTGCACTTGTCCACTTCACATAAAACAGTGAATATCCATAAAACTTATGTAAATTTCGGAACAGTATAAAATCGCGAAGAATTGATAATGGCGTCCAGTTAAACTTTTTGCAGCGCTCAATCTACCAACCAATAACAGAGCAAAGGAACAAGAAAAGAGAACAAACATATTTGAATTATTATATTTAAATCGGGCTTTCCTACAAATAAAAAAATGAGGAGGCTTAAAGTAAAACGTTCTGTTCAAGACAAACATTTAAAAAGAAACTTAACATTTGCAGCACAACAACCTTTCATAGTTATTGAACAGGTTTTAGGCTTTCCGATTAGATATACTTACAAATCAGGAATTATCAAATCTGAAATAAGCAAAACGTCTGTAATCCAAATAGTGATCAGTTTGACAATTTTATGTTATTGTTTTTATGAAGTAATGTTATCTGGTGATGATCTGACTGCTGACACGATGCACTTAAAAAACTCGTCTTTCTTTAAGAAAGTTTCAATATTCGAATTGTGTTCAGGTTTGCTTTTGGTTTTGCACGCGTACTTTGAACCATTTACCAATATTGCTCATCACGGGCATAGTTTGAAGCATTTGATTAAAATTAAAGACTTCTTCCACATTGTTGGAATCGAACAGATTACTCCAAAGATCAAATATAAAATAATTCACTGGATAATTATGCAATCCATGATTTTACTTAGTTTCATAATTCATATACTAACATCTTCGCCGGTTTCAGAGTTAGGGTTACGAATCGCCTCAATGCTCATTTATGTTTCATATTTCCCCAAGTGTGTTTCCTCCACGATTTTAATGCATTTCATTTTACTGGTGAATCAAGCTAATAAAAATTTAAAGATAGTAAATAGTGAACTAGATCTGCTTTCTGATAAGAAATTGATGTCCGAGAAGGACGCAAAGGCCATTGACTTACACGCAAAGAAAACAAAACTCCGTCAAATGGATGTCTTGAGACGAATGGCCACACCGAAAAAGGATTTTCTGGTCCTGGATAGAATAACTAATCTTTATAGAGTTTACGATAAAATTTGTGATTTTACTGCGTGTGTTAATAATGCACACTCATCGAAACTTGCGGTCATTTTTCTGGTGTTATTTGGAACGTTTGTGTCTGCAATTTTTAAGTTGGGCATTACTCTTGCACACTTTACATTTAATGCGAGAGAAATATTGCTCACTTCTATAGCTCTTTTTGACATGGTTCTGAATGTTGTTCCGTCTATTTTGAGTATAACTTCTTGTTTTCGGTGTAAGAGTTTGGTAAGTGCCATGTCTTAGAGGTTTTTTGTAATGCATTGGTTTAAGCATTTGAATATCTACTGGTTTTTTATCTTTGTTTGTTGGAACAATCCATCATTTTTTTATCTATGATCCATCATTTTACCTGTACTGTGAAGCATATTTTTAATGAAATCGATTCAAATTTTATTTATTCTATATTAAATTCCGAAAATTGTTACCTAATATTGAATCGTTGAGTTATGGCCGTGTTATTGTTAAGAAAGTTGATACTAACCTAATAATGTTTGTACATTTGATGCAGGCGGCTAAAACACAAAGTCTGTTGAACAAATTGAAGATGCACGAACGAAACAAACACAACTGGCAAAAGGCAAGTATTTATATATTAAAATAAAAGAGATTCATTTATTTATTTATATTATATATATTTTAGTGAAAGTCATATTTGTTAAAGAAATCATAAAACAGAACACGTCATTTAGTTTTAATATACGGTTATGAGGTATGTTATTATAGCCTTCTTGTAACTAAATTCTGTGCAGTTCAAAACATCTACTATTTCTGAGAAAGTATCGCCAACTACATTCAATCTAAGTACAAGCGAGTACATAAATTTCTGTGATAATATTCGATGGATTTATCAGCGGTAATAAATAGTGTGTTGCGAAATAATTTAATTGTTTAGTAATTTTATGTAGTTATCCTGAATTTTTGTAACCAGATAGATCACACGTAAGTGAGAACACCCGTAAAAAATCAAACGTGTAAATAAATATATAAACATTTTTTTAGCTAGATCTATTTTCGACATACATTCTACATTGTCAACCAAAATTTTATGCTCTTGGAATGTTTGAGATTGACAACACTTTGCTGTTTATGGTGAGTTTTGTTTAAGCCACTTTTTAACACGAGATATTTGGTCATCTTTTTACACGTCAGTTAGTTGTTAAATTGAGTAGGTAGATTGCTATACAATGGCTGAAATTGATTGACGATTATTATACTGATCTTGATATATTTTATTAAACAATATTTTGTTTTTAGATGGCCGGTTCTATAACCACGTTTTTCGTGGTATTACTACAATTTTATGTATTAAACTAAAATAAAAATCAAAGCACCTATCGTGGCACAAGAGTGAAAATGAGTTAAAAAAAGTACTTTCTACAGTAAATAATATGTATGTTTTAATAAAAATTAATGTTATTTGCTTTTATAAGATTTTTATTTATATGTGTATCGTAGAAGATTTCAAACTGTTCCAAACCGCCCAGAGCCAGTGATTATATGCATGTTGTGAGGCGGAAGGTAGCCGAGAGGGGAAGGAAATGGAACAGAGAAAGATTGGGAAGTACTTGGCCATTCAAATCTGTACACCAAACAAGTCTAAAGCCATTTCAAGATTGTATTTCACAAGATTGATACTGACAGTATCGACCATTCTATTAAAGATGAACTATATGTTTTACAATACCTAATAATCACACTCCAGGGCCTCAAATATACTCGTATATTGCACTTGCTGTCCGGTACAAGTCATTGCTCGAGCTTACGGATGGTTTGGATTAGAGTTAAGTTATTTTAGTACTCCTTTTTACCGATAGGGTAAAGGGAACCCATTTTAATTGCCTGTGGTTAAACGTAGAAAAATTAGTTGGTGTACAAGATTATTAAACTGCGATGTTTCGATGAAAATCATGAAAAACATTTAATTTTTTGAATCCAGCCTAAACATGTGTTGATTGAAATTATCTGTTTATTCAAACAACCACCAAAAGTTGGTGAATTACGATCCCACTAAAATGAAACTGAAACAAGATCGCACAAATGTATTGATTTGAAAACGAATTTCTAGAAACAATTCAATAAGACATAAACGGAATTACATTCTGCTTCTGCGTTGGGGTGATTTTTATTTTTTAGAATTCCCGAAATGATCCTGAATTCAAGATGCCCTTACAATAAAACTTGATAGCCGGAGAAACTGGCCGGTATCATTTTCTGGGATTCGATTCCTGGAACATCCCGTCCGAATTGCAAGCCGGAATGTTGCTTAAATTTTTAATGCATTTATGCTGTAGTATAGGGGATGGAGCCTTTAATAAAAGAGAGTAGGAATTATTAGGGTTGTAATGGTTATTGTGAAATGCTGATTTATTGAGGTATGTTTTCAGCTTGGGATAAGGAGGTTTTAATAGAAAGATAAAGATGTTTAGGGAATATTTTAAGTAACTAAGAGGTCAATTTTTACTTCGGATCTACCGATGGATCAACGACTTTTTCATATTTATGGGAATATTTAAAAGCTTAAGAGTTTGAATTAATATTATTTCTCCAAGGCTAACGCCTACATTCCGATTGCGAAAACAACATATAATAACAACAATTGAAAACTATGAGTAGTAATACTTACTCGGAAGCAAATATAGTGTAAATACACAATAAAATATATTTTATATTTTTGTTGTTTGTTTTTGGGGTGTTATGCCGTGTTGCGCTAACTCCTTCTTTAGCCGATGTTTCGGAGAGCGTTGCAGTGTCCATCATCAGGGCAGATCCAGACTCGGCTAAGGAAGGAGTTAGCGCAACACGGCATAACACCCCAAAAACAAACAACAAAAATGCTTTTGGCCGTGAGAATCTAAAAACTTACCTATATTTTATATTTACAAAAAAAAACTTATTTTGACAACAATAAATATTAATATTTACCTTAGCTATTATTAAATAATTATTAAAAACATACTGCAAGTTATCATGTTGTTGATATGAACCCAGTCCATTTGCATGTGATTCATTTTATAAACATTTGTTCAGTTTAGTTGTAGGTAAATTTTGTAAATATTTTTAGCCCACGGGTACTGGACCCTTAGTTTGTTGTTATGATTTTATTTTTATGTGTAAACCTGTTATTAGATTTTATCTTTATTGTTTATAAGTTTATTATTTAAAGATGTAAAAAATCTGTTTTATTGGTTTTTCTAAATAAATAAAAAAAATAACAAAGAAAATTTGTATGAGCTGAGATTTTCAACACGCAAACTTGAGGTCCAAATTGAGTCATGAAGCTAACAACTTTTCTTCGAAGGCCATCAATCTTATTTGCTCTCTGGCGATAGACTTTTAATTATTGAATAAAATCTTCACGATACATAATTATTGAAAAAAATTGTTTACGAGATATTGAAAGGCTGATACAGATATTGAAATAAGGATAAATGAGTGTAACTCCATTGACGGAGAACTGGTTGGCGCTAGAAAAAAAAGACTGTCAAAAGAAGTGAAACTAAAAATCCTCATTGAAGTGCTGGTACATACCCTGACATTTTACAGTGAAGCATGGAACTGACAAAGAAAGGATGAAAGTAGACTTAACTTAATATAAGCGTAATGATTAAGATTAAGAAAGAATAATAACTAATTTATTACGCAAATTTGAATAGTTGAAGAAGTCGGGAACGCCTAAGGAAGACATGTCACGATGAAATGAATCAGATACTTGATTCGGGCAATGCCAAAAGTCAGAATAGTAGGAGAGTATGTATGAGACGGTGTATGAATGTGAATGAAGCAAGGAGTGTATTTCAAAACATAGTAGTTTGGCTCTCTGCCTTCCCCTGCGGTAACACGACGTGAAGGTTAGTCGATTACAAAAAAAATACTTTACCTCAAAATAAATAATGTAGTGTGTACAAACATGTATTTGGTTTATGTTCCAATAAAAACATTTAAACAAACCATTCAATAAAAATTAACCTTTAAAAATAATAACAGTCTCATTTCTAATTTCAAATTTAGCTATCATAATATTTAGTAACCAAGCTCCTTTTGAATTGAATACTGAAGCATGACATGTTATCATCTTCCTCTTTGGAACAAACTGCCACAAAATAGTGTATCTTTCATTGTTGTGAAGTTACAAAAGTGACTACAGTTCCCACATTGCATACATTTCGGTCCTTCTTCAACAGGACTGGTAGAGATAATTATTATTCACGTGGCATTTTGTTCCTTAGTGCATCAAGATGCCAACAAATGCAGGCAATTCTGAACAAGAGATGGCGTCTTTACTCGCATCTGAATGCATTCACAACACAGTCGTTAGGGCTATTGTGCCGCTATCGTCGAGCTTCCCGACCGAGTTATGATGCAATTTTTCTGCACGGGGACTGACAAATAGTAAGCGAATTTGGGAGCATTGTGCGGCAACTGGATGAATGGAAATATGATCTGTCATCAGGACGCTTTTATGTTGCTGAAAGGGGGTTGATTTAAAACATGTTTGCGAGTTATTCAGTGTAAATTCTTTCACAGGAAAGAAAGCAAGTTAATTTACTATTAACTTATTAAATGTGCATACCTTACATATGTGGTTTTCAAATGAATTATTTTATTTGTGCAACAATTTAAAGGTTAGGACGTTAAGTTAAATAAAACGTTTTTTTAATTTTTATATTATTAACTGTTTTTTTTTTTTTTTATATGAGTAACTTATTAACTAAATTGTGGTTTTCGGACAGGACGAAAAAAATTTAGGTACCTACGATAAAATATTCATGGTATATTTGTCTAATTTAAATCGCAAACAAATTGTTTTTAATTATAGAATCGGGTTCAGGATTTGCAATCTCGCAATCCCGCATCTCTTAATATTTGATCTCGTGGATTTGCGGGATTTGCTGGATTCCAGGATTAAAAAAATACCACGTTTACACCAAAAACTTGCGATCACGAGTTACGCAAGCGCCATAATTCCCAGAAGTCAGTACTTATAATTTTTTTACCATCATATTTTTGTTTAAATCTCTTATTTCGCTACCTTTTAAACGTCTTTCCATAATATTACTGTTACCAAAGATGATCTAATATGACTTTGGAGAGCCCCTTTTATATTTTTTACGATTTTTTGTTGTTTACAAAGTCATATTAAAATATGTATTATGTTCAATATCTTTTAATAAAATTTAGAGTACCAAAAATGATCTCTTAAAGTACTTACTTCGTTACAATAAAATACTAGTATCAAAGATGATTGATTCCTAATAATAAAAATTAATGCTTTCATAAAAAGTTTGCTTGATATCAACTTAATCTTCCTTACTAAAAATCCCTCAATCCCGCAGGAAATTTGAATTCTATCCCGCAATACCGCGAGATTTAAATCTAATTTATTATCCTACAACTAATCATACGAGGATGCGAGTTCAAATTAGCAAAAATTTAAAAAGCTTTTAAAAAAACAAAGAAAGTTCCAGATTCAACGCAAAGCCCGTCATTGAAATAATAGTAATAACTCACTTCGGATTCAGAAAAGCTCTCGTCACTTCACTTCCCTTGTTAAATTACATAATATCCGAAGTGAGCTGACAGGTGGGATGAGTAGAGAAAAGAGCACAGTGAGTAATAAGTACTGAGAATTGAGCAGCAGAACCCACGTCGGAATGGCACCTACATAGGTATGGAATTCAAGTTAATGGGCTTTTACCGATCCGAGGAAAACGCTTTACATTTTGAAGCGGCGGATTGATCACTCGGATGAATTATTTTTAAATGTAGATTTGTTATGTATAATGCTCGAGGCGGATACCTAACTTTTTATTCTTGCGTCTAAAATTTTTTAGACACTGCTAGTTTTTTATAAGAAAAAAAGAATCTTAAAAACACTTTGCTTTCTTCACATCCATTGGGCAAGAAATTCCTAGAAAACTGATTTTACCTAATTTCAGGAAAAGCTCATGAAATTTATGGTAAAATATTAAGGTATGAATTTTGATTTAAAATATTAGAAGTATTTCACCATTAAGACAAAATCTTTTTTCCAGTATTCAAAGTAGTTTTAATTAAGAACAATTTTTGAGAACGATGCGGCTTTTTGTTCTTTTTTGTGTTTAGGGCGAAGCTTTATTTGAAATCACTATTAAGATTAATCTTTAAAATTAATCGGTTTGCATTATGAATGCCAAATTTTTTTGGATAAATTGAAGCTTTTACTATCGTTTTATTTGAGTAAATTAAAATGAAATACTTAACATATACATAATAAATATAACAACGACGTATTAACACATGTAAAAAACAACTTGGTTACAATGTTTTGTCTAAGTTTATCTATGACCGTTTACATAGATAAACTATTTTCTTTCTTATCTATTCTAAAATCTTTTTGTCAAGCGATTTTTATGACTACTGCCTATTTTTGTGTCAATGTTATAAACACTAAGGATACAACACAGTTTTAGCTTGTGGCTTCTTTTTAAAGCTAGTAGTTTTGTGAACGGTAAACCAAGCTTCTAAACCAGTGTTTCTAATTTTCTTTTATAGTAAATCAAAATCAAAATTTCCCGTGAAATCATAAGATTTGTAAATATGTAGTATATAAATACCTACTATCTTAATTATAAATATATATATTAAAAAAATATTTTTTTTTATTATTATTTAGGAATTATACAATTTGTATCAATACCAAATTTTGTTTTTCTAGACGATGAATTAGTATCTTCCTGCGGGAATCCTCAATAAAAATTTAGATTTTAGTAATACGTTTTTCAGAAATAATAAAAATAAACCCCATGGAAAGATCAATTTTCAAGACCTTTGGGGAAAATTCGACGGCCGTCAGTTACGCCAGGCCGTACGCCAATATTATTTTTGTACGATTTAATCACATGTCTTTAAGATTTCCACTTTATTTTACAGATTTGCTAGGGAAAATTCAACCGTAAGTCTGTCTGTCTGATATACCAGGTCTATGCGTTGCTAATTTTTGTGCATGGCTTCTTTACTTACGTCGTAAGGATTGAGACATTATTTTATTATTTTATCTTGTCTTAATAGGAACGTAACAAACAAATTAGCAGACAGATTGAATGCCAAATGGTCGAGTTTAAACAGGACTTGGCTACGTTCAGTTAATAAATGCCGAAAATGTCTTTAAGCCAGATCACACCGATCAAAGTTGAATAAGATAAAATGTTCACGAAATGAAATAGCTAATGTAAATAATACTTGTAATTTTGCGTTCTTTCGAAGATAATCTCGGAAAAAACATGAAAGAAAGTTGTTCTCAAGTTCAAATTCATGGACATTATCATGAGAATGAAACAGATATACGAAAATATTTGCGGTTGGGCTTTAGATAATAATATACAAAAACATTGCCATGTTTTAGTATAGGTAAAGCAAAACACGAAAATATGGAATTTTTGGTAAAAAAAATTCCGAATATTTACAATTTTTTTTGATGCCGCTGCAAATCAGCAAGTTTGTATATTGCAAGGATATTTATAGATATAGGACGAGAAGGTTTCGTCATTGTGATTTACCCAGAAAAAATACTGTATTGGAGTAAACAAAAAACCAAATATCGTCCAAGAAAATCATCTCCGTTAAAAAGGTGACCCTTTATAAAAGAACCCTTGTTTATTTTACAACCATCCCAAGCGTGCGTTGACTTTTAATTTACTGATACATCATCTGTATTACCTTTGAAGGATGGGTCGCTAAACATTCATCTTAGGTAAAGTATAAAAAAACACTTTCATATTAATTAACTAACTAAACATCGCAATAAAACTCGGTCTTGGCACACACTCCTTGCCTCGTTTACATTTATACTTCGTTTCAAATTATACACTTCTTCTGACTCTTAACATGGCCTGACTCAAGTGTCTTATTCACTTGATCGTGCCATGTCTTCCTTGTGCATCCCCGACTTCTTATACTATTCACATTTTCGTTAAATATTTTATTTTCGTTCGTTCCCTCTACATGCCCAACGTCTTATTTTCATTTCAGTAATGGGTATTTTTTTTAATTTGGTACATGAAATCAACATACTAAAAATAAAATTAACAAATCTATTGATTTCTAAGAACTATTTATGCGTAATAATTGTATATCACAGCAAAAGCAAGGGTACGCTGGGAAACTGGAGGGAGCGAGGACTGATGGGGATGTGGGAGAGGAAAGTTTGAAGTATCTGGCTATTCAGATCTGGTCATCAAATACGACTTAAGCAGTCTCTCAAAAGTTCAAATCTGGCACCTCTTTTGTAACCAATAGGTACTATTGATAATTTTCATATTGCTTCAGAATAATTTTTAAATTAATGATAAGGTAAATATTTATTGATATATAAGCAACTGCGTTGGTTCGCAATAACTTAGTTCTTGAACTTAACTGAGACCAATTCAGAACACGGTGCAATGATTATCGATGCAATAATGATTATTGCAACGTAATAATGTCTAGCTGAGAGTTCGGATTTGAGAGCGATATTAACCAAATACAATTACTTACACACTGTGAGCTGTTTCTACCTCACATTAATCGCACAGTAAAAATTTTAAAAAATAAAGTAAATTGCCTCCGTGGTCGAGGGGTAAGGCTCTTGACTATGAATTCAGATGTCGCGGGTTCAACCTAGAGCGTGTTTAAAAAATTTGTATTCAATTAATTAGTGTTGTTAATGATATTTACTTCATTTAAAATAATAAATAGCACATTTGCGATACTTTCCAGAGCGAAAGACACTCTCAGAATTCCCCAGTGAAAGACTTTAATTAATAATTCTAACCGAACATGAAATTTTGTGACCAGATCTGAATTGCCCGATAACTTTCCCACATTCCTCTATCCTATTTGGTTCCCTTCTATACTACCTTCACACGGAAAAAAATGAGTAATGCTGATTTATTAAATCTCTTCATATATAAGTTATACTGTTAAAAACGGGACTGTAGGCCGCTTCCTGATAAAGTGTTTGTAAATTCGTAATACTATCGGAGCACGTGTTCATCCACATACGTTGGTCTTAATCATACATCAGGATGAGAACTTTAATGCACACGTGCTGGGACATCGTGACAAAGCATTGTTATTTTGTTTAAAGTTTTTTAGGATACCTATTAATTCATTCATTAATGGCCTACAATACCGTTTGTAACAGGACTTCTAATAATTGATAGAGATTTTTAATAAATTAGCAATATTTTTATCAGGAAGTTTTCTCGGTGCAACCACCCAACATACCCCAATTGAGGATGGCATAGACTTACGGGCACCGTTTGGTAGAAGTTTGGGAGCAGTGGGACTCGTAAATAAATTTAATTTTCGTAAATTATTTTAAAAAAATAAACAAAAGCAAAATGATGAAATATTTGACATTTTCCGTATTTTTCTCACAAATAAACTGTCGTAAATGAAATTTCGTCTAGCTATAATTGTTTGCTTTCTTTTCTCCGTATCTTGTTATCGCAATCAAAAATGAAAATTACTAAATCCAAAGAATGCTTTTGTGAAGACATGGTACCTTGATAACAACTGCACCTGTGTTTTCAAGAAAAAGGCAGATAACCTATCTAAAGAAAAGGTTCACAATTTTTCCAGAAATTTTGTCGTCTCCCAAAAATATAATGCTCATTATTTTCAACCGCTTTTAGGAAAGCAATATTCACTAGAAAGGAAAATGTAGAGAGATTTTACCTGGTCTGCGCTTATGTTAGAACTGACTCGTGTTACCTCTAAGGAGTGAATTAGGTTCGTAATAATATGGAAAGGAACGGGCCGAAAAGGCCGGCAGAGTTTCTAAAATTATAATATGAATTTTCGTGCAAGAAATAGGAACTCATAATAAAGGTATTGTACTGAAATTTTTATAATAAAAGAACCTTTTGCTTTTTAATATGTTTTCTGTTTATTCAACACAGTTCTTAAAATGAAAAGGGGATTCACAAGCGTTTTTAATTGAGCAATTCAAAAAATAATACCCTTCACGGGACGCCTACGGAAATATCGAAATTGTTTTTTTTTAATGTTTTTTTGATAGACGATTCTGGTCACTGATGTCATATACTCTGTGATACCGGTCTTGTAATTATTGTGTTTTAGTTAGAACTAGATTTTAATTGTAATTGTTTAAAAGGAACTCGGCCGTTATGAAATTTGATAAAATAGATGAAATTCCTTACAATTCATAATTTTGCCAATCCTTGAATAAAAATAACTTTTTTTTAAATATACTACGGCAGTTTTCAATTTTTTAAATTTGTTTAATTGTATCCATTACCGAGTAAAATTGTCAAAACAAAAAAAGAGGTCAACCCTTGCTGCTTATAAAATATTAAAAAACGATGTGATTGCCATGTAAAACATCAGATCTATGAAGTACTTAGTATATTATTGTAATTTTTGGATGATAAACTAATATTTATAAGACAAGGTTTTTTATGCATGGCACAAAGGATAACAAATTATTATAAGCAATAATTGTTGATTGAAATCCTAGAACATATTGAATAACTTGGCGGGTTGGGAATAAGCCGACCTAGCCTAGTGGTTAAGAGCACCTGGCCGGCAATCAGAAGGTGCGGGTTCAATTCCTGTCGGCGGCATTTATTTTTACTCGGGAGATATTTTCAATTTTTATGGATATTTCAGGCGAGTAATTGTTGCTTATAATAATTTGTTAAATTATTGTACTTAAAGAAGTCACATTATGTACCAACACCGCCAATCAGAGCTTGTATAGAAAAACTTTTGAAAATAAAAAAAATTCCAAGACAAAAAGACCTGAAGTGATTATAAAGCCCTCGCTTTGATTTTAAATGCCAAGCTTAGTCGCTACCGACATAAAGCAAAAAGATAAATAGAAATTTCCTTGCCATAAAATTAAACAAGAGCTAACAAAAAATGTTACCATGTGGCTTCATAACGATCACGACAACTTCAGCAGAAGTAAAATTACAACACTTGCTAGATCACACAGATGAGCGCTTACCACTTTCACATCTGTATTAGAACTGTCAATGATAAAACTTATTTGATTAATAACAGTACCGAGTAGAAATATTTGAAAAGTTTTATGTAAAATAGTAAAATTTGATGTAGTTTTTTTTTTTAAACTTGAGAAGTTATTTCTGCTTTAATTTGAAAGAAATTCAGATGTCGAAGGGTGTGTTTGATACAGTATGTACCTATACAATAAATAAACGCTATTATATTATGAAGTAAATAAAAAAAACATTATGTTTAAGAAATAAAAACGTTACTTCAAAATTGAGACAGTATTCAAAAATTATCTTTCAAAATACAAACATGGCTACTGCCTGAACGAGTAGACAATTTGAAATGAAAAAGCCAATAATACTACCAATTGGATAACGAAAGCTACCAGTTTAAATTGGTCTGGATTGGGAGAAAAAAAATCTGAAATCAATGCGTTTTAAAATATTTGTACAGTACGAAAGGGTTAATAAAAGTCGAGCAAGTGTTTTGGTAGAACTAAATAGTGATGACGACAGTATATTGTCACAAGATTGTGAAAACCATCTATTCTAGGTATGTTGTAAATAAGTTTCTCGAAAAAATAGCTTGTGAAATGATGTGAGCATTTGGACTAACTTAATTTATAATATATTTTTAAAAATATGTGAGATATTCTTTAAAAAAATTTAACTTGTCCGTACGGAACTAAGAATCGAAAAACGTTTGTTGTAATTGCAATCACTGATTTGATGCCAACTTTCGAGGTCGGCGGCACCATTGTGCGGCAGGCTGGAAAGATCCGAAGAGTCACGAGGCTGGACGAATTGATAGCCGGACTTAGCACAGTGGCTTAGTTCACCTGACCGGCAATCCAAGGGTGTAGGTTCAATTCTCATCGGCGGCATTTATTTTTTCTTGGAAGATTTTTTTAAATTTACATTTGTATTTCATTATAATGCTTATAATAATTTCAAATAATTGTGCTTGCTCACGCCAGGATTTGAATCCGCGACCTCCGGATTGTAACCACCTGACCACGAATGCCGTCAAATAAATAAGATAATTAGTGCTACTTGCTGAACAGTATAATAACAGTATTATTATTCAGACACTTCATACAAAGCACGTGAGCTATTCCTAACTAGCAAGTGAGTTAATACATATTTGAAATTTGATAGGAAGGCCCAAATTAATTATTATAGTCACAATTTATTTCATTCACTTTATTTTGGCTGCTTGATTATTTATCAGTTAGTTGGGAATGGCTCTACGAAAACCAAACTAATATGGCTGGGATACTTATTTTGCCAGAATTAACCGTTCCTTGTGCTACCAAAAAAAAAATATATATTTTTTTTTAATTGCCGGCAACCCGGGCGTTTATTGCAATAACATGATCAAAATTACAAACATGAAAATAACCCGCCTCACTAGAAAATGTTTGAAGAGTTTCTATAATATAAGTACGTTATAACTTTTTGGGTGTTCTGTTCGTGACTAACTTTGCATATTTAAATTTAAAAACATGTATTTTTTTAATGTGGATGTTTTAATGGAAGTCACGCTTTGAAAGCAAATTTTTCGAAAGGTTAAAGTGTATCAGACTACACATGCTGCCTGAAAACTTGTGTTACAAGCGAAAAATATCACATTTTAGTTGATTTCGTAGTACAACTACGTCGCTATGGCTTTATAATTATTCCCTGATCACATGAGGTTAGTACAATACTGTTTTGTCTCAGCTCCGGACCCACTGTCCTAGTGTGAACAGTAGTTTAGAAGATAGAACAATGAAGCAAGACACTGGCCCAGAGATAGGCAAGCTAGCTCAGCAGAATAGGTTAAAGAAATTTGAAAAAGAGAGTCCCAAGGCCGACTAGACTGACTAGATTACAGGCCTGGGTGCGCGATCGCCAAAGTACAAAGTCAGTGCTGTAAGTCAGAGAGTATCTTCCAGAGTGGATGATATTATCAGTATCAGTATCCTGGTGTAAGACCACCACCCAGAATATAGCCTATTTGGTTACCAAATTTGAATAGCCAAATACTCCCCCATCTCCCTCTTCCCGATTTCTTTCCCGTCCTTACTACCTTCAGCCTCACAAAAAATACCCTAATTGGAGCAGTTGTGCGGTATTCACATTAAAAAAACTAACACAAAAAAGAAATCAGCAGTAACAACGAGTATCAACAACAATCGATGCCATTTGCAAACTGTAGTTTCTCGATGGCACTGACTTGATCAACGCGTCAAAATCCGTCGCGTTCCGTGGTTGGCCTTGGGGAGTCCAGTATGACCTATTTAAAACTCGCCTACGTTGCTCGTACCATTAGTTTAAACTTTCAGTACCTACTGCCTTGAATTAAATCTTGTCATTCCTTTAGTGCAGTCTACATCCCTTAGTGGCTCTTGTGTGATCATCCAAGGATCTTTGTTCCTTATCCATTAAATATTAATTGGCCCTTATAATAATGATGGGTAAAGCTAATAGTTTAATTCGCCAAACTGTGTTCCCGTGACGGTAGTTGTTAGACGACTGGGCATTAGAATCTAGAGCATGACGTCATTTCATGCTCTAGGGTTTCTTTTGACGAAGCGTAAGGCTGTTGACCAGCAATCTTGATGTCGCAGGTTCAAATCCCGGCTTGCGCAAGAATTTTTATTTCAATGAATTTGTGTTATTTCATAATTTACTAATCAAAAATAATTTATAGTTTACTTTCAGAGTGGAAGGTACTCTTAGTATCGCCTTCGTGTAAGACCACAATTCAGAATTGAAAAATTGCTTGAAATGGCTTTAGCCGCGTTTACTGTCCATATCTGAATATTAGTAATATTTGGCTAGTTTATATAGCGCCGTTTTCGTGAGAAATCAACTCAAGAGCGCTGGCCAGGTACTTTCCCTCCTTCTTCTTCTCCGTCTCCTTCCCTTACCTACTACCTTCAGCTTCACAACTTACTCCGATTGGGGACGCAATAGTCTCACTGATTCTACTGGTTGGAAGCAGTTGGGACTCTTGTGCGGTAATCACGAAAACATATATGCAAAATAAAATAAAATTTAAACGATAAAATAAAATATAAAATTTCGTTTTTTAAAAATCTTTACCATAGATCAACCAAAGTGGTTCGCTTTGTTTTTTGACTTAGCAGGGGTACCTGGGTTCATCGGGTGAGGTTTACACTAACTGCCTGGCAGACGAAATCCATAGTGGAAGCGTTGAATTCATTAGTTAACCACTCCAGGACAAAATGACCCCCTGATTCATCATTATCAAACATAGATAAGATGATTTGAATAAGTTCTTACCAGGATTGACTGCGTGGCTCTCTTCTGGTCCATTCAATGATAGGTGGAGAAGAAGTAAGAAGACAACAGGCATCTGAAAGTTAAAAAAATAAGTAACTTAGAAAATGGTGTTAGTTTAATAATTATTGAAATAACACTTATTAGAACGTAAAATATAAGCGCAACTTTTAGTTGTTTATAAATTGTAATATTTAATTATTGAAGACAATATTAGCAATTCTTAAACAAAATTAAAAGATACGGTCACATCTAGAACTTGAACCTAGGACCCTTGCCTTGCCGGGGCACCTCTCTACTAACTGAGCTAATGAGACCCTATCTCCTTCGGTCATATTTAACTGTATCATACTTCGAATAAGAACTACATACATTGTCTTCATTTTCTCACCGCAATTTTTAATATAGACAGTGTCTTAAATAAATTTATCAAATTTTTATTTTTATGTGTGACATCTATTGATATTTTGTGCAAGTCTAGGAAAAATATTTTATTTTTGGAATTATGCAATGAATAAAACTTCAAATTATAATATTTAATTATTGAAGACAATATTAGCGATTCCTAAACAAAATATTGAAACAGAAAAAGATTCGGTCACATCTAGAACTTGAACTTAGGAGCTAATGGGACCCTATCTCCGGTCATATTTAACTGTATAATACTTCGAATAAAAACTACCAACATTGTCTTAATTTTCTCCCTGCAATTTTTTTATTGACTGCTATCTATATGAATGATCTCAAGATTCAACCCGAACTAAAAGCAATCTAGACAGTGTCTTAAATAAATTCATCTAATTTTTATTTTTATGTGCGACATCTATTGAAATTTTCTGCAAATCAAGGAAGAACATTTTATTTTTGGAATAACTTAATGAATAAAACCTCAAATTTTAATATTTAATTATTGAAAATAACGAAATTTTGAAACAAAAAAGGTTTTATTCAGTTATTTAAAAAAATGTCATAAATTGATTTAATGCCACTTTTAATCTTATTAGCGTGACTTGTATGGTTGGCAACATTATATATTGTCATCCGGGTAAAAAGTTTCAAAATAGAACATGCAACGGTTAACGGCTAAATACGAGTATATTAATTTTAATAACAAAATTACAACTTGATTTCATTATTTTGCTACTCCTCTGAAGTTAATAGTGAAATGTTATTCAATAATAAATGTATGGCTAAGAATGAGGCAGAATAATATATTTTTTACCATTTTATTAATTGAGTGGTGAATAAATGTTGTAAGCAATCCAACTAACGAGCAAAATGTGACAGGAATTAGTTTTATCCTGTAAAATATTAAGTCGCAGAGCATATCAAATGAATGTTGATGAAAAAAATGCAGCTGAGAAAACATCGAAAAAAGTATGTGTTATTTTTTAAAATGAATTTTTCAATTAAAAAAATCGTTAATTTTGTCAATATTCACCTTTGAAACACACTGAAGAACTTATTTTGTAATTTGAATTGGGCCACAAAATTGTCATGTCAAATCGAATAGAAATAGAACGGACAGTAATTGCTTCAATTTTATTGTTTTTTTTTAACTTTTGATTTATATATTAATTTATTTATTCATTTTTTTATTTTTTATTTATTATAAATTTTTTATGGATACAAGATTTATGCAGTCCCACAAAGCTGTCACAGTTCTACAAATAATATATATATAAACATTTTTAATACATGTATGACACAAAATTATACAATAAACAATATCACAAAATAATATATATCAAAGTACCTACCTATATACAAATTATTTAGGCAGGTACGTTGAGATGTTCAGGAATACATCAATAATAAAGTTCAGAGATACATTGATTCGTCGCTTATTAGCCAACGCTTAGTGTTTTTGGGGCAGGGTCTCTCATTATTCTGAGGTTTAAAAGAATTATTAAATTTATTGAAAATCTCTGGTATTAAATATTTAAGCGTTCGGCTTCCATACTTAATTGTTACTCTTGGAATAATGAGGCCCTTATTTTCAGTGAATCTTGTTGTGTGATTATGCACCGGTTGCTTTTTATATTTGCTATCTCCCTCATTATCCATTATAATAATGTACCAAAGAAGACCCTTTATTGGAAGTAGGCCCTCAGAACCATACAGTAGTTTTAGATTACTTCTTTGTCTGTAGATATTCGGTGGTACAATTTTTTTTATTATAGCAATTTGTAAGTTTTGTATATATTTAATATAAATATTGCTTGAGTGCCCCCAAGTTCGTATGCCATATCTGAGTATGGATTCGACCATAGAAAAATAAATTATTTTAAGAGAACAATGAGGCAAAACAAATTTCAGTTTATAAAAATTACTTGCAAAAGATCGGAGCTGGTTACAGATTTTAGCCACTTGTTTATCCCATTTAAATTTATTGTCTACTATTAGTCCCAGATAAGTATATTCGTTAGTAAAGTCAATTGTTTCACAGTGGCAAATATTTTCAATTTTTCTGTTAATACATTCAGAATTATGAGCAATTATTTTGGGTATATTCCATATTCCCAGGCTTGGTGATTTTACATACATACATTTTGTTTTTTTAACATTAATAATTAAACCAACATCATGAGCCCATTTAAGTAGCTCGTTAAAGTCACTTTGCAATTGTTGAATAGCTATGATAGGATTTTCATTGGATACTACAAGTGCAGTATCGTCAGCAAAAATGAATCTAAAGGCCTTTTTAAAGAGTTTTGACATAACAATAACATATATAATGTACAATTTTGGACCTAAAATTGATCCTTGCGGTACTCCTGATTTAATATGTCTTCCTTTACTCATATCATTTAAGATCTTTACGTTCATTTTTCTATTAGTTAAGTAGTTTTTAAAAAATGAGAGGAGTTTACCCCGGATTCCAATGTTTTCAAGAACCTCAATTAATTGTATATGGCTGAGAGTGTCAAAAGCTTTTGAGTAGTCAATAAAAAGCACCAGTACATGTTTTTTAGAATTAAGTTGAGAATTTATAAAATCAGAAAATTTTTCCAGCAATTTATCACAACTTTTTTTTTCTGTTCATGTTCTCCATAATACGGTGATGCACTAATATATGACGAAGAAGATTAAAAATTTGAGGTTAATGTAAGCATAAGAGGTCATAGAGGTAGTTTTGCTGTTTTGAGACATACTTCAAAAGATATTTGCTAAGTTGTCTGTTAAGTGACATTAAAAATTTAGTTAACAGTGCGGAATCGTTAAGTAGTTGAGTCGCTCTGTTGATTGGATAGTTTTGATAGGCAGAAGTCCTCGCTCTCGAAGTATAAAAAAGTTGATGGGATCTTCCTTGGAGTATATATGTTACGCATTGCAATTTATAATGAGAAAAAAACCCAGGCTAGATGTTTAATCACTCTCTTTACAGTAAACAAATCTAGTTATTTATTTATTATAATGAAGTGTTCCTTCTTATCACGAAAAAAATATACTTCCATGGTACATGATACTTCCTACCGTTCAAATTTTAGAAAAATTTATTTCTTCTTTTTTCAACTTTAACCCCACACAGGAGGCCTTGAGAATATTTTCCCTCAAGGCCTAAGTCATCTTTTGTGATGCTGTGTGAAAAGTCTTTTTAAAGAGAGGAAGTTCTGAGAAGGTAAAAGGTATGAGGGGTAGGTAGGAATCTAGGGATCAGTATGTCATTAGTGACGGACATATGAAAATATCACTCCCACTATGGCGTAAGGCGATGTATGGAGAGACTAGTTGGAAAAGTCAATAAAAAGGTCTTCCCAAACCAGCGTCTTCCAATCTGGCACGCAATGCAGCTGGTGGGCAGGTGCATCCTGAACAAATCTCACCAGATGAACCCGGGCACCCCTGTTAACTCACCAAACGTGGAGAAACACTGGGCATGATCTATGACAGAGGTGTTGGTTATCCAATAAATGGTTCCCGGGGTGACAGTAAACAAACTCGCCTCTCAAATTGAGAGTACCCAATATTGTCTGCCCCTAAGGATCATGTACCTAGCACACAATACACATTGTATAGTATCAATTTATTTTAAAAAAATGCATGAGCTGTTTGTAAGTAAAACGAAAAGCAAAATGTATAAAGTATTTCAAACCGTAAGAGCAGGGCTTGAACGCTAATAAATTCATTTTTGGGATTCAGCCTTCGTGCTGTTTTATTTTAATCCCCAAATTTTACGGCCCAAATGATACGCAGTAATTCGCATTTCCGATTACAAACGACAATCAAATAGACAATTACAGATTATTAAATTTTTTCCATCTCTGTGGCGAATTTTTTTAAGCCCCTAAGGCCTTTACCCAAAAAGTAAAAATACGCAGCTGGATGTAATAAATTGCTTCAGATTATTTCAAGTTTTCTAATCGTTTTTTTTTATTCGAATGGTTAAAATTAATTCAGTTTCGTATGAATGGAATAAAAGATTCGATGTTTGGTCGTTCAAATTTTATTTTAATGCCTTCTTTGTATTGCGAGAAGAACTAAATCCGAAGCGTGGGGAATGAAAATCACTGCTATTAACCTCTTGAGAGCCGACGTATCCTTTAGGGTAGCTTCGACAAATCATTTCTCTGTATATAAGTGGCTAATTTTGTTAATCCCATATGATTGATTAAGTAATATTTTTATAAATTCATAAACTCATTTTATGGTAAGACGATAAAATTTAAAATAAAAACTGTTTTTAAAGAAAAAAGTTATTACTAAAGTAGAATCAGCTGGCGAATGGCAAAAAATTAAGCTTCAGCCAATTGATAATAAAGAATTTATAAATCTAAAATAATAAATCAAAAAATTAAGCAAATTATTACTGTTTTGTCGTTTATTCTATGAAAACTAAATAAAATAATGTATCGGTACCCATAGTACCTATAACAATACTTGTTAACTGGAAATTTTCCATGTGAGAAAAATCGTAATAAGAATAAATAACGATTTTTTATTGTGTTATTTTACACATCGTTAATCACGTTCAAAGAACCCAAATATGCTTTGAATTTAAGTGATATTTTTAAAATAGGAACTGCTCGTGTGAAGAATATTTACAACACGTGATAAAGTATCTACCAATAATACAATATTTTATATTTCAACACAAAATAATTTTAACTGTAATTTTTAAAATTGAATTTACAATATTCTGTGATTTTTCGCGGGTCTGTGTGAGTAAAAAATAATTAATGGATGGAAAATTTTGCGGCACTTTCTTGAATCACAAATAACCCGATTGGGGGTGCCATAGACTCACGGGTTCTGGACATTTGAGACTAGCTGATTTTGCTCGATTTGACTGGGATTTGCACGTTGTGATATTTTTTATATATTAACAAAGACTTTAAAATTATTGAGCTAGTCACTTATAATTTTAGCTTCAGTATTATGTAGGTGACTATTAAAGTTACCGTCTCATAATAAAGGTCTTTTAACAAAGATCTCATAATATAGGCCTTTTTCACGACCATCTAATAATAAAGGTCTTTTCACAAAGATCTCATAATATTGGCCCTTTTCACGACCATCTCATAATATAGGTCTTTTCACAAAGATCTCATAATATAGACTTTTTTCACGACCATTTAATAATTTAGGTCTTTTCACAAAGATCTCATAATAAAGGTCTTTTTAAAAAGATCTGATAATGTAGGCCTTTTTCACGACCATCTCAAAATATAGGCCTTTTTCACGACTATCTCATTTTATAGGCCCTTTTCACTACCATCTCATAATATAGGCCCTTATCACGACCATCTCATAATATAGGCCCTTTTCACGACCATCTCATTATACAGGCCTATTTCACGATCATCTCATAGTATATGCCATTTTCACGACCATCTCCTTATATATGCCTTTTGCACGACCATTTCATAATATAGGCCTTTTCACGACCATTACATAAAATAGGCCTATATCACGACGGTATCCCAATATAGACTTTTTCAAGACCAACTCATATAATAGGTATTTTTCATGATAATCTCAAAATAAAATCAATTTTTAACGACGATCCCATAATGATTCAGATAATTCAAAGGTACTTATTTTATAACAGATTTTTATTTGATAAGCCTTATTTTTTACAGAAAGTTCGATGGTTGTATAAAAAGGCTTTGGTGGTTGTTTCCTAGGCATTTAATATAAGGCTTATGCCGTTAGCCTCTGGATATGGTGGCTTTTTCTGTTATCCGCGACATATTATATATATATATATATATATATATATAGTAGCAATACGCACGCAACACGCGACGCACGTCTTCTGTCATCGTCTCTCGATAGTATTCATTTTAATCGTTCGTTCTAGTCTATTTACAAAATGGAAGAGTTTGGTGATATCATTCAGTCCCTGATTAAAACGGTCGATGTTTTGAGTGGCAAAATCGAGGGTTTTGGTAGCGAACTGACCACGATTCGTTCAATTTTAAGTGACGGTAGTGCTAAAATTGTGTGCCCTTCATGCAAATACTCGTACAACGTAACTGCAGGTACTCCCCAGGTACTAGCGCCGGCGCCAGACTTAAATAAGTGTGTGCGCTCAGCGTACGGCGATATCACTAAGCAGCCGTCTGGGACACCTCCACCGCCCGGGCCCCCCGGCCCCGCCCCCGCTCCTGCTATTACCTTAGCCGCTCTAGCCGGCCAGACTCACCTTCCCGTTAGCGGCGTCCAGCCGCTCACTACCCGCAAAATGACCACAAGATCCACTGCTAAAAAAGGAAAACCGGAGGAAGATCTACATTCCGCTTCCACATCTGCTGCAGCGGCGTC
Source organism: Hesperophylax consimilis (assembly GCF_061612785.1). Lineage (NCBI taxonomy): Eukaryota > Metazoa > Arthropoda > Insecta > Trichoptera > Limnephilidae > Hesperophylax > Hesperophylax consimilis. Next base: position 23,123,869 of record NC_142849.1, on the reverse strand, counting down.
TTCTCCTCCACAACCACAGAGTACAATACAGCCTGTTGTGCCCAAGCTGCCAACCCAGCCAATAACATCGTATAGCGATGCCCTCGTCAATGGTAGACGACGATCTCGGCCAATCTGTAAAGGGACAGGGTCTATCGACGACAGCTTGATCACTATTCCCAAAAACCTACATCTGCATGTATTCATGTTTCAGCCGAATACCACAGAAGAAAATATATCTTCATTCTTAAAAAAGAAGAAACCGGATTTAATTTACACTGTCGAAAAACTGGTTACGAGGCATGAACGTTATGCTGCCTTCAAAATAGGCATACCGGAAAATTACTTCCACTTTTTCCTGGACCCCACGATCTGGCCTGAAAACGTGGCCTTCAACGAATGGTCATTTCGAAGACCACGACCCCAAACTAGGACGGTCGATACGACGTCCGAAAAAGATAGACATTAGTGGAGTATACCAGAACGTTCGAAGTCTGAATAATAACATTATCGACTTCATGACAAACGTAATGTGCCAGAAACCACTTCTGATTGCTCTAACCGAAACTTGGCTAACTTCAAGCACCTTTTCGTCGGAGCTATTCGAAAACCTATACCACGTCTACAGGAAGGATAGAGGCAGTCGCGGAGGAGGGACTCTCCTAGCCCTCCGAGCTGACAGCCACTCACACGCGGAAAGAATGGACTGCATAGAAACCCAAGGTGAAGACTTGTGGGTGAAAGTATCGCATAGAAATGTCATCATTTATATATGTGTTGTATATTTTCCTCCAAATACAACATCTGAACAGTATCAATTATTTTACGACAAAACTATAAGTGAAAGTGTAAAGTTACAATCAAAAAATATTATTATTTTCGGTGATTTTAACTTTCCCTCAGGGAAAAACCCAATTGACGTTTTCGATTACTTTTGTTCTTTTTATAATTTAACACAATTCAACACTGTTTATAATATAAATGCACACATGTTAGACCTAGTATTAAGTAATGTTAATTCTAAAAATGCTGTTATCTGCCGCCATGACTCCCCATTAGTCAGAGATGATATTCATCACCCTTCACTTTCATTCACATTCGATTACACAACTCAATCACATATACAAACAGACAAATTGCCTCCAGACATAAACATGGGTTGGATTTTCCACGAAAGCTCAGATAACACACTTAAGAATGCCTTAGAACAACATCACTGGAATCATTACGATTGCCTTGACGTAAATCTAGCTGTCGAAATGTTTTATGAACAGCTCAATAATATTTTCAACATTTGTTTTAAGAAAAGATCTACACGTATGCTCAAAGATGTTAGACAATATCCGAAATGGTTTAGTGGGGAAATCATTCACCTCATACGAGAAAAAACTAAAATGCACTATCTTTGGAAAAAAATAAAATCCGAACATGCCTTAGCTAACTTTAAAACTTTGCGAAAATCAATCAAACGGTTAATTGGTCAGGCCTACACTGACTTTACACGTGAGGCCGAGAACAGTATAATAACAGACCCAACTCGATTTTGGTCTTACACTAACGATAAACGCCGCGGCTGTGACAAACTTAACCACATGGACTACAAAGACAATAAATATGATGGATCGTTTGAGATCGCCGCAGGTTTCGCACACTATTTTCAATCAGTATTTAGCGACAATATCCCCAAACTTGACATATCCTCTATAGCTTCATCGTCATTTAACTCTTTACCTGTACAAATTCATGAAATTAACGATGACGATATTATTACAGCTTTCCATAAGCTAAAACCTAAATACTCCGTCGGCCCAGATTGTATTCCACCTATAATCCTCAAAAGATATGCAAGTTATTTTGTTCAACCTCTAAAACATATTTTTAACCTATCACTTCGCAAAAATATCTTTCCGGAAATGTGGAAACTAACGAAAGTAACGCCTATACATAAAAAAGGAAAAAAGTCAGAAATAGATAATTACAGACCTGTAGCTGTGTTGTCAGCACCCGCAAAACTTTTAGAAACCATAATTTATTCACAGATATATAACCAAACAAAACACGCACTCACCGAAAATCAGCACGGATTTCGTCCCACACTGTCACCTTCAACGAATCTTATGAATCTCATTACCTATATTAATAATTCATTTGAAAATTTTGTACCTGTTGATGTGATTTATACAGACTTCGAGAAAGCATTTGATAAAGTCGACCATGATATTTTATTAAAAAAATTAAGTGACATCGGATTCTCTCAGAATTTCCTCGCTTTTGTGGCTAGCTACTTACGCAATCGTCGTCAGTATGTCAGTTACGGACACCATATCTCTCACGAATACAAAACTAACTCCGGGATTCCCCAGGGATCGAATCTAGGACCCCTTCTCTTTCTCTTATTCATCAATGACATTGGCAACACTATAAACCACTCAAAATATCTCCTTTTTGCTGACGATATAAAACTTTTCAAAGCAATCAAAAGTTACATCGATTCCATTCTTCTGCAGAACGATCTTGATTCTCTTGTCAAATGGTCGGAACTGAACAACTTACCCTTCAGTATTCAGAAATGCAGTGTCGTTACATTTACAAGGTCCAAAGATACATTCCTGTTCCCCTACCACATTAATAAACATGAATTAACACGTAAAAATGAGATTCGAGACCTTGGCGTAATTTTTGAAGCAAATCTCTCTTTCAAATCCCATTTTTTTTTTTTTTTTTTCGGAATTATTTTTTATTTTTAATAATAAGTTTACATGGTACATAATTCATTTTACATCTTAGGTTTTTTTACTACTCTTCCATTGAAAGCATTTGCTTGTGTATAGAAGGGGAGTGTACATAAATGTTGTTGTTAGTTAGTACTTAGATAATTCATTGTACATAAATGTATGTTTGCTGTAGTATTTTTTTTTGATAGTAGTGAAGGATAATATATTAATATAATAAATTTTAATAAAGAAAGAAAGTTATGGAAAACTAAGGATATTTGTGAGATTAATTAAGTGACAGTAGTTTTTTTTTTTCAGAATATTTTTAAAGTGTCTCTTGACAGAGAGCAGTATTTGGGTTTTATCATTAATGCTTCTGATTTCTTCTGGTAGACGATTGAAAAAAGTTCTTCCCTGGTAAGTATAATGATGTTGTGCAAAAGACGTATTTAGTTTTGGGCATAGAAAAACATGTCTAAGTCGCGTTCTGTTTTCATTTAAAAATTGATATTTATCTTTTTCTTTTATAATTTGGATTAATGAGTTTTTAATATATAGGTCTTTAAATGTAGGTACTTGAAATTCTTCAAACAGGCGTTCTGTTGGGTAGTCAAAGGATTTTTTTAATATAATTTTAATAATTGTTCTTTGTATAATTTCAATTGGAAGAAGGTTACATTTATACGCGGATCCCCAACTAATAATAGCGTATTGTAAAGTGGATTGAACTAAGGCATAGTAAATTAAATATAGATTTTTTATCGACAGAAAGTTTCTAATTCTTAAAAATATATATATTAATTTTCTAATTTTGTTTACTACTTGACATATTTGTTCCTTCCATTTCAGATTTTTATCAATAATTACTCCTAGATATTTAATTTCATTTGTTGTTTTTAGTACTGTACAGTTTGATTTGCAATAGTTTTGGCTGTGAATTTTAGTATTATTATGTATGACAATGTTAAAATTTTTAGGAGTATCATTTGTATGGATTGCAAATGGAATTACAAATGTCTTTTCATTATTAAGTGACAGTAAATTGGTGTCGAAAAAATTCTTGAGCGTGTTGATGTCTTCTGTGGCCTTTAATTCTACTTTTTCCCAAGTCTTATCACTTATTATTAATACTGTATCATCGGCGTATGACGTGATTTGACCATGTAAAGGTTGAAAAAAAATATCGTTTACATATATAGTAAATAGAATTGGTCCAAGCACTGTACCTTGGGGGATTCCAAAGCTTGTAATCTCTTGATCACTTTTAACACGATTGATTTTTACCACTTGAGGACGGTTTTTTAAGTAGTCGGTGATCCATTTAATCACGTTGCCTTTTATGCCGATATTATTCAATTTTTTTAATAGCATCTCATGGGATATGCTATCGAATGCCTTTCTAAGGTCAATAAATATACCCGCACATTTTTTACCTTTATCTAATGATTCGTGAATGTATGAAGTTACGTTAGCAATAGCATCTTGTGTGCTGAGTGATTTTATAAAGCCAAACTGGTTTTTGTGTAATATTTTATTATTATCTAGAAAATTTACCAATTGTTTTTTTACTATTTTTTCAAAGATCTTTCCTATATTAGAAATTAGACATATTGGGCGATAGTTCGTTGCTTGATGTGGATCTCCAGATTTGTAAATAGGTGAGATTATTGTGGTTTTGTAGTTCATTGGAAAAATTCCATTTGTTAAACTTAAGTTTATTAAATGAGTGATAGGCTTTATTATGTGAGGTTTCATAGTTTTTAACATGTGTGTCGTAATAGAATCAAAACCGGGAGACGAACCTCCTTTCATATTTTCTATTATTTTCGAGATTTCACATTCTGTTGTTGTTTCAAACATTGAAAGTATATTATGTTTCTGTATATTTTTATTTTTATGGTTTTCTTGGTTTGAAGGCTTATGGATATTTTTCGCAAGATTTTTCCCAACATTTGCAAAGAAGGAATTAAGTATGTTTGCACATTGTTTAGGCTGTATATTGGCATCTATAATTTTTTTATCATGTTCAATGTACTTAATGTTTTGTGTTTTTTTTGTATTTTCTATGGCGAAATTAACAGTTTTCCACATTTGTTTATGGTTATTTTCTGAAGATAATATTTTATTTTTAAAATACTCTTCCTTACTTTTTTTAATATAAGATGTTAATTTATTTTTATATTTTTTATAGAAAATATATGCTTTTTCATCTTGGGGATTTTTTAAAGTTATTTTGTAAAGTTTTTCTTTATTTCTGATAGATATAATAAGCCCTTTGGTAATCCAAGGCTTTAAACATCTTAATTTTGATTTTATGTGTGTTGTTATCTCAGTTGTCGAATTTTTAATGTGTTGTGACATAATATTTTCGAAGTTAGTCGAACAAATTTCAGTATCATCACTGTTTAAAACATTATTCCAACTCTCCTTTTTTAAGTTTTCAGAGAGAATAGTCATATCTATTGTTGATTTTTTGGTTAATAAATTATGTTTTTTATGTTTAATATTATTATTATACAGAAGTAAGCATGAGTGATGATCAGTTATGTTAGTTTTCCAAACAATTGATTTTATTTTGTGAAGATCTTTAATGTTTACATTTGTCCAAATGTGGTCTAAACAAGATGGAGTATGTTCTTTTATTTCCCTAGTATTTTTATTTATGCAAGATATAAAATTTTGTTCAGTCATACAATTGATGTATTCATTTTTGTTATTATTTTCTATTTTTTCATTAATATTAACGTTAAAATCTCCTACGACGAAGCAAAGTTTATTTTTTAATTTTAATAATATGTATTTGAGGTCATTAATAAATGTAATAATATTCGAGCCATGCGTTCTATAGATAGCTATTATATGGTATATTGATTTGCCGAGTTTGAAATGTACTTCGATGCAGTTTACTAAGTGTATTGGATGTTCTATTATGTTAACAATACTAAATTTATTGCTTGCAAATATTATTATTCCCGAATTTTTATTGATGTCTAATTTGGTAGAAATATGTACTCAGGTAAGTGATAAGACGGTGACTCATCGTTTGTAAATGTTTCGGATAACACTATAAAGTCCGGTTTTTTAATTAAATTATTTATTTTTAGAATTAATTCATCTAAATTTTTTTGAGCGCTACGGATGTTTATGTGCATAATAATTATATCATTGATGTTTTTAGAAATAATTTTGTTACACGAATCGGTACATATACATTCATATTCTTGAATTTTAATATTTAACTCTAATTCGTTATTTGAGAAATCATCCATTTAATGCATTTTCGGTTGTATTTTACAAAATTATTTATAAGATTTTTATTCAATGTCGTAGTTAATTCTTTCTTTGGCTAATTTAAGCATGTAAGATCGGAACTTACATGTTTCGCTGTTTGTTCGGTGGTCTACTTCATTCATTTTACTGTTCAAGGAGTTTATTTCTTTCTTCTTGTTAGCTGAGTTGCAGTTAGCGCATTTGGGTGGCAGTTCCAGGGATTTACACTCGGAGATGGGATGATCTTCTGAACAGTGCTTGCATGTTGGTTTATTCATTCTATTGTAGCATTTTTGTGCTGTGTGTCCAAATCTTTGACAGTGGAAACATTGGGTAAGAGGACTGCAGTCTTCTACATAGATTCTCATGAATCCTAGATGAATTTTTTTTTTATTAATAAGATGTAGTCTCATTTCGGGATTTGTTTGTAGTATTAAGTTTTTGCTGTTAGTTTTTTTGTTTGTAATGATGGCCTTAACTTGTAATATTTCTTTGTCTTGGTATTTTTCACATATCATTTTGATGTCGTTGTTTTGTTCAATGATGTCTTCTAAGAATTCTTTTTCGGTATAGTCTTTGTCAAGACCTTTGAATATTACGCATGGATCCGTTTTCAGAAGTACCTCCGCTATTATGGTTTTGTCGACTTCATTTATCTTATCTTTTAATTTTTTTGCGTCTTCTTTTTCTGGGCATGTTATTATAAGGTTTTTTTTTGTTTTTTTAATTTCGCATACTCGAATTCCCAACTGTGAAATTTTAATCTTTTGTATTTTCTCTTTTATTTTTTCAGTGTCTTCTTCTTTTAAGCTTTTAATTATTATAGGAAATCGTTTTTCTTGCGTTTGTGATATTAAGTTTTTTACTGCAGAAGAGTATGAAAATGGGTATTTTTGTGCTTGGTTTTTTTCTTGAATATCACACTTTTCTTGTAATTTAGCTAATTCTATTGCCATGTGCGATATCATTTCCATGATGTTATTTATTTCTTTCATCATTTTTGATTTGGTTTCTTTGGTAAGTTTATTTTCTTCTATGATTGTATGTAGGTCACTTATGTTTTGTTTCGCCTTTGTTATGAAGGCATGCGGATCAACCGCTTCCTCCATTTTTCCAGGTTAAAAATATATTTTCCGTAAATTTATGTATTTATATAATTTGTCTTGGATTGAAGGTGTTATTTTATTTATTTACCGCTTACGGCGCTCACTCGCGTCCAACACCGTTGGAGGTTTGGGCGACACGAATATATCTGATATTGTCTCCCGTGCCAACAAAATGCTTGGATTTGTTCTTCGTAATTCAAGATCATTTACCAACGGAATCGCAATCCGAAGAACGTATGAAGCACTTGTTCGCAGTATCTTGGAATATAGCTCCATTATTTGGTCCCCTTCTGAGCAAAACCATATTCTCGAAATTGAAAAAGTACAAAAGAGATTCATGCGTTACCTATATATGAGGGAATATATGTACTACCCTTTCCTGTATCCATCCTTATTCTTAACAGGAATGCTCGATCTTAATACATTAGAAGCCCGCCGAAAAATATTTCTAGGAAAACATTTTTTTAAGATAATCTCTGGAACTATACATAATCCACCTATTTTGAAAGAGATTAACTTATATGTCCCAGACAAGTATACTTGTGGAAGGTCCCATACCCTTTTTTATGCTCCAAAAGCGAGGACTTCTGCCTATCAGAACGCCCCAGTCAACAGAGCGACTGAACTGCTCAACGAGTCTGCATTGACCATCGACATTTTTAACGTAACCTACAGGCAGTTTAACAATTATCTTTTGACATATGTCACAAAGTAGTGAAACTGACCTTTTTATGTGTTTTGCTATACTTTTTGTCTAATTTGTAATCTTCTCCATAATGTATTGGTGAATAACCGTTTTACGGAGAACATGAAAAATAAATAAATAAATAAATAAATAAATATTGAAACCGCGAAAAATAATAAATTCATTTTTTAAATTGCGATATTTGTACAGAACATGAAGAGATATTTAAATGTAATAGATACAGTAGTGTAGTCATTATATTTAAATCACTAAACGGAGTGGCTCTAATTTTACTATAAGAAATGTGTATTCCCGAAAATGTCAATTCACGACAGTTTTCGGAAGATTTAAGGAACCAAAGCGAACACCAGATACCAACTCCAGTGAACTTACTTTTGGAGTGTCAGGAACTATAGCCTAGACTCAAACCTGACCTAAAATTTCCATGAATTAAATAAAATAACAATAAATATTTCGCAATACATTGTAGTGAATCTCATCGCTAGTAGGAAGTTAGTTGAAAAAATTCATTGATCAATCAATTTAATTGCTAATATTAGCCGTGTATTAGGACGTTGAGAATTTTTTTTTTGAAATATCATCTAATAATTTATATTCAAAATGATATATGTAACCGATTAAACTACACTTACTATCCAGGTAAAGCTGGAATTTTATTTGAGCTATCCTTTCAAAAATCAATGTTGAATTTTGATAAATCACTCCGGGGTGGTTATTAAAGTTGGTTGCATACCAATTTACCGGCTTTATGGCCGTATTAATGGCGGAGTTAACATTTCCCCGAATATTACACCTTTACTTGCGGAATGTGCAATTACCTCCGGTAAATAACTTCATTCGAGACAGGTTTCCGCGTTTACTGTTTGGGATTATGCCCAAACGGAGTTGATAGCCTGTAGTTTTGTGTTAATGATTGTTTTAGTTTCAAGCCAGAAAAAAAACATTTAATTTTTGTAGTTATTTATTATTGCCTATGGACCAATTAAGAAGGCAAAAGAAATAGCGTGAGATATTAAAAAATAAAATAAGTATTCCTTTAATGTCGGAAAATTTTAAGTGACTGAGTCAGTGGTCCTATGGCAAAACCGGTTTTGTAAATTACGTAGCTGTATGAATTTGGATGAAGTAAAGTTATCAGGGTATATAGCACAGTCGATCGATAAAATGATATTGGCGATATTTGCGAGGATGGTCATCATTCCGACAATCGATAGACTAAAACCACCACTTTTAGCAAAGTCCAAGGAGTCAGATAAGCTGTCAATATTCAAAACTTTTGAATAATGTCGTTCGTTATGCAAAATTACTGGCTTATTAATGAATGGAGGTGAACTAGGAACCTTTTTATAATTGAAAGAAGTGGTACATGCCAAAAATTGAATGAACGAATCGGAAATAACGAAAGGTGTTCAAATATCACAAGGTATGGCAAAATTCGTCATTTACTAATTAATTTGCTTTTTAGAATCAACAAATTCCTTCACGCCGACCACCAATGTATAGGACAGTTAGATTTAAATTCGACTTTGTACATTTATTCGTATTTTTACCTAGCCGTTTGATGTTTAAGAATGTCGATCCACAGTCGGTGTTTTCATCGTAAAACGATTACTTTCTTTATTTTGTCTCAATATCGGATTGGCTATCGACAGCAAAGACGTGCTCGAGATATCTTAAGTTAATGAATATTTGCGTATTAGAGCCCCAGATTTGACGAAATCATTACAGCGTACTCAATAAAACAATGCTGGAATCTTTTTCTATCTATATAGCCTATATATATTTATATAAAGGAGGGTCTCTATATAATAGAGTTATTTCGATATTAATGAAATTTTTGAATTTACTTGAATTCTTAACCTGACCTTCAGAATAATGAGAGATCATTTACTACGTGAGATTTAAAAAAAATACCTCATTCTCTTTTCCCACCCCGTTAAAACAAAATATTTTATAATTTTTTATGAAATTTTGCACACTTGATGGAATTAAATAGATTACTGGGCAACGCCGGGGACTTCAGCTAGTAATTTCCAGTAAGATAAAATGTACATATTGATTCTTGGAACTGGTGCACAATAGGAAAACACGAACAAACGCAATCTCAAAATTAGTGCATTTTAGTTGAACTGGTAGTTTTTACAAATTGTTATTATTTTCTCTCGGTTGTGTAAAGATCTACCAACTTTTGTGCTTCAACTTCCCGACAACATTTTTGTGTACCTATATGGGAGCTTAGATCAACAATTATTCCTCATCCCAAAATTTAATTCACACAACTTCCTCAAAGATTGGAAAATCTAACATGGGTACGTTCGTAGGTTTCACGAAGTAATGATTGCACCCATAACCTCAAAACTGAGTACATCTCTCTGGCTTCAGAAACTAAAAGGCAATTTGTGGCAAAAGCAGCGCAATAAATAAAAGTGTAGTTTCTGTAAATATTTAGTTCAGAACGAAACAGCGATTATAGTTTGGTAAAACCGTTTATTTTACAGGCGTAATTACGAACATGCGAAAAGTTCGACCGGATTTATGAACAGCCGATATAACGCAAGTACTGTGTGGACCACAAAATGAATTTAATAGTTGGACTAGATTTGTTTTCTGAAGCGATTCTATATTTACTAGTTTTTTTCTCGTAAATGTTTTACTGCTATTTTTTATTCTTGAATAAAATGAAGAAAAAAATCGGTAATTAAGGTATTTTTATTTTATTTTTACGCTGACGAATAGGTACTGTTTTTAGAATGATTTAAAATGTGGCGCTTTCAATTTGCCGCCAAAATGATATGTTAATGTATTCGTGAATTCAGTGGTGGTGACGTCACTCAGTGCAATCCTTGGTGACAGCCATCTTTCCAGTCAGTGGCAGTTTCTATGTCATAATGACGTTGAAGCCAGTTGGAACCGAATCGGAGGGACGGTTTTTAAAAATCGATAATTATGAATGAAAATATTGAAATTACACATTTTTAGTACAATTACCAGAATGACTCTTTACAGAGCAGAATGATGAGGTTTGAAAATAAAACCGTTTTCATACAAATATCTTAAAATTAGGATATGATTAAATCATTATTTTTTGGATATTTTTTAGGCACCTATTTAGAACTTATAAGTTTTTTAGGTCGTTCAGTAACTTAATAAACTTCCCACTAGCAAAGTAACTTTTGGTTTACTCCGTACACCACTACCTGGAAAACTTTTCAACTTGAAGACTTTTGCCAATGAAAATTTGTTTATGGATTTGCATAAGTTCCCGTCCGATAACACAAACATACTAATACCTGCATAAAATTAATAATTCATACATATTACTAATAGGTGGGAATGCATGTATAGTCACGAAATTTTATTTAATTAACTCAATTTTAAATAAAATCTAATATCCAATATTAGATGAATTAAAAATTTAAGATAGAAATCTGAGACAACGTGCTTGGTTTCACTGAACTAGGTTCAGTGGACATACTTAAAAATTTACTGCCTTTAGTAGCGCAAATCGGGTCGTTCGTCAGACAAGCTACGACTAAAAATGCTTTTTGTATCGTAAATATACACCAATAACTTATTATTGCAATGTATATAATCATTCACAAGGTTTTCATCTACACGAAATGTCCAAATTAAATAAAAAGAAATAGCAAACTTTGCAACACACAAGTAAAAGTAAGAGAACCTAATAGTAGTAAGTCTTCTGGTACAGTAACACCCGTGATGTAATGTGAATGTAATCATTTGCCATGACGCTTGTAAACGCTGGACGGCCCTGTATCTATTTCGTTCGTACACACATATTCTTTGAACGTATATCTTTGTCGGACATGAACAGCGTTTGAATTCAGAATTTATTGGAAATATTAGAGTATTTGTTATTTGCCACATTTTGGTATAATTTTGTAAGACAATAACATGTCTATTTGTATTAATATAATAATAATGTCATTGCATACAATATCACACAAGCACACCACTCAAAACTGCCTACATCACGGAATCAAAACGGAATTTTCTATCTTACTCAGGTGTACTAGAATTAAAAATATCTTCACACCATTAAGAGGCGCGACAAACACAAGATTACCAATCTGATTATCAAGTAGAAGATTTATGAAAGAATACAGAAAGAAGTCACATTTTTGAAGTGAAACTTCTTTAGGCGCGTAATGGATTTTCGTGGACGGAGTAAAACCGAGTCAGGATCGACACGAAAATGCGGGTACCCCCACCACCGCTCACCGTTCACCGTTCACTGTTTTCAGTAAAAGCAACAAATCATTAGCATGCGCATAAAAGTTTTTATGTGTTTTATTTAAGTACTTTTTTACTCGGTAGTATAATTTTGTTTGGCGCATGCCTTAGCTGTGGTACAGACGTGGACAGGGCTTTCCTGTACCGTCCGTCCGCCGTTCAGTCTGGTTTACTCGTCCGTCGAGAGCGCTCGCGTCGCGCGCTTTGCCGTTCCATTCGTATTCCAGTATATAAATATTGTTTACTGTCGAGGAAGTTGTTATAAAAATGAGTAGTGACGAGATATTTAATTGTAATATTGTTATTTATGTAATATTGTATACTTGTGAATAAATTGAAAATTTTTGTAACTATACATTAATCGAACGTCATTCATCTATAAGAAAATATTAGAAAAAGCAAATCCATGCTTCGTCGTTGAATTATTTAACCTCTAATTTTCAAACTAACCTAAGAGAGAAAATAGAGATGATGAAATGAAAATAGAGAGAGAGGAATACTAGAAGTTTCACTTCTGTCTTGCGTAGGCTTGACACACCCACTTTTTTTTTTACATGACTGTTATCGATTCTTCAACGAAGTTGTTCCTGGCTGTCTACGGGGTGAATATTGCTCTACTGAAATCCAACTCTCGACAGAAAAGAGCACCAAACGAAAAAGAAAACATTTAAAATAATCACGTTCCAAACATAATATTGACTGTAGATGTGTTCATTTAGAAGTACCTACATTAACATAAAACATAAAGCATTCATGTTTACGTACTTTTATTGTTACCGCCATAGAAAATAGAAACAAGGAAGATGTGCCATGAGCCATCTTTTATTACGAAACCACGACCGCAACGCGTGTTGCCAACTTCGTTCACCGGTCTATAGCAAATCATAACTACGATCAGCGACGCGCGCCCCACTTTTGTTTCCATTTACAAATAAAACGCATTACTTTCATTGGCTTCGCTGTTTTGACAGTGCGTGGAGTTTGGTCGTAGCTTGGCGATAGTCGGCATGCTTCCGTGTCATATCTCTCTCTGTTTTTATTATTATTTATGGTTACCATGAACATGGTTACCACATACATGAAGTATTTTTGATCCCTGAGTTTACAAGCAGATTAACCAAATAAGTGTTGAAATATTCAAGTGTCACAATCATATTATTTATCTCTACTGAAACATTTATTCTTTTTATCGTTTTATTTGTAATTTCTGGTTTCTTATCGGGAAAAGAGATATAAATAATTATAATGTTTAATTTCCACAGGCAATTTGTAACTGCCTCCGGTCGTACTCCTTCATAACTTTCCCTACTGACAAATGATTGTTTGTCAAAGCAATGACTGAACTTGACAGCTTCAGTTTGGCACTGAGATCGGAGTTAACAGTGGAGAGACTGCAGCACTACGTGATAAAATTATATTACGTTTTCAAAATTATTATTACTTCGTTAAAGTTTTTTTCTTTACCCTCCGATAGTTTGTTTTACAGGTTTTTGTGTTTTGCGATCACCAGATTAGGCACATGCCCATGTTGTGGCGATCGCTTATTTTAACAGCATTCAGCGGTCAGCTATTCTATATATATATATATATATATATATATATATATATGCATATCATACCATTATATATGCTTGACGTGACGACACACCACACATATGTTCAAACCGTTCAGATGAGTTGTTCGAATATTACTTTTTAAATTTTGGGGAATCTTGTGAGGCGGGAGGTTTAAGAAAGGATATGGGAAATATTGATAGGTTGATACGAAATAATTAATGGTGACATATAAGCAAATATTTTTTTAAATCGAAAATTTTTAAGCGTCTACCACACTTAAATGTCGTGAAACAAGAATGATCTATATCAATCCATATTCTATAAACGTTCTTGTTCTGTTGAATTCTTAGTTTTCTCTGGAGTACGTTAAGGGCCTATCTTGGGTCCGCTCATATTCTCGCTTTTTATTAACAATATTGGAACATCACATAAATGTCTCGAATGCTCTAAAGCAAGGCTGCCCAACCTTTTTAATAGTTGGGCCAAATTGATGATTTTGAATCACTGGCGGGCCACTGAATACCTGACGGTTCCTATTTCCATGGGGGGGGGGAGTTGTTAGAGAATTTCTATAATTTCATAATTCCTCTCAAAAAAAATTCAAAATGAGTGCTCTCCACCAAATATTTGAAATCCATGGGGGGGGGGGGTTGTTACGGAACTTCGCTGAGAAAAAATTCCGCGCACCCGAAAACATCATATATGATTCCCCACAATAATTTTTCGAGTTCCATGGGGGGGAGGGGTGGCTACAAGATTCCATTTCGGACGCAAAAAATACTATATCAAAACCGGTGTATTTTTGTTTAAAAAGTAAGTTCAACAGGTTAGATTTTTTCGTCGCTGATTCTCGTTCTGAGTAGCCCAAATAGCAATAAATCGCCTTCGTCGGCAACACTGGTGACCGCGCGCAAGCGGCATTGTTTGTTTTACTGCGGGCCCGCGACACTTGTTCAAATTGGCGGATTGGCGGGTTTTTTGAAAATGGTTCACGCGGGCCACTTATAATTCGTTCGCGGGCCACATTATGGCCCGCGGGCCTGGGGTTGGGCAGCCTTGCTCTAAAGTAAGCCAGTGGGACTAAAGCATCTCCAAACTGGAGAAAATGTAGTAGTAATGCTGAAGAAGTTGGCGCTGAGCTGTTGAAACTCTTGGGTAGGGTGTCGCCTAAAAAGTGAAGTGCCTTCATAAAATGCAGTTTATAATCCGTAGAATTTTCAAAGCAAACTAGTCAACTTATCCTCGTCATCTTTTTTGATTAAACTCTGAATAAAAATAAAAAGTTTAACCCCATCGTGGAATAAGGCGCCATCCCAATAAACATCGCTCTCGTTAATCATCACCGAAAAAATGAAGCCTTGTTTCTTTCTTTTAAAATCGAGCCTTCTGTTAGCATTAAACAAACTTTTCAAGAGCTTTTATCTCAACTTGAAATTTTGTGAACACAAAATAACATTTTTCAATGAAAACACTTTTCAATATCTTTGGGTAGATGATGTATACTTTTTTCTTCTATTTTTAGATATCTGTAGAACGTTTGTTTGGGTTTTTATTATAGGCTTACAAATAAGATACCGTGTTACAATTTAGAATGGATTGATATTCTTAAAAATCAGAATTTAGTTAGAACTAGAGTGTTCCAGGGTAGTTACTCTAAATAATGCCTTGGTGCAATGCCACCATTAACAATCTAAGCGTTGCTCAAAATGGCTTTAGCCGTGTTTGGTGACCAGATCTTATTAATCAAGTATTTTCAAACTTTCGTCTCCACAATCTCCTTCCTTTTCTCAATTCATTCAGCCTCACAACATACTCTAATTTGGGATATCAAAGAACCATTTGCTCCGAACAGTTTGGAGTAATTGAGACTCTTGTGTCATTTTCAAATTAAAAATCAATATTTATATAAAATAATAGCTTGAAATATTTTTTGATGAAAATGTCATGAAAACATCTGAGAACATATACAAAATATGAAGCAAAGTTTTTCACTTTGAAACACAATTTTTTCACCAAAACCAAAACTTTTGTGGTTTTAATTAACTGTGCATAATTAAAATTTTAATAAAAAAGCATATTTTGAATAATGGAGTCGTTTCATCCAGTTTTAACATGGTAAACTTAGGTATCTCACATAGCCGCACAACGCCAGGGAAGAGTATTTTCCATATCAACTTTGTAGTCTAATACATAGTGCAATTAAGCGATTTCACCGTGAGTAGTTACATACCGTGAGAGACAAATGAAATTAAACACATTAATTACTTAGGTGAAAAATTAAGAAAATTTCCACAAATTTATTGATTTCATTATGAAATTATTTCAAGATAGTTTTTTTCTAGTCTTCAAAAAATATAGGGGGTTAGATTATGTTGTTAATAATCATTAGATTAATAGATAAAGATCATTAATTTAAAAAGCCTTCAGGTATAGATGTATTACATAAAAACAGGATAGATCTACGCCTCAACAATTTAGAAGCACTTAAACTAAAAAATCAATAAAATCAATTTATTAAATAAACAATTAGATTTAACAAACAGTCCAATTTTAAATATATTTCCCTTCCCTGCACCTATGTTTACCCCCTCTCTCTTACCTAAGTCTTCTACCCCCACCAAAGTTGATGTTCTCTCTCCCTCTTTTAGCTTAACTATAAGTACCCATACACCTCTGTAATTAATTTAATACAATTTTTATTAACCCTGATGAAGGTTCGGGTTGAACTGAAAACGGTTGGTTATAAATATATACAATAAAGTGGTATTCAAACAAAATTATTTTATTTTAATTATAGTTATTATTTATACCCACAAAGTGTTTGCTACCAATGAAAAATTTATAATCATTAGTGTGAAGTTTATCATATTCGCTTATAGTCGTAGATTAAATTAAAAAATAAATTTTATGTAAATGATACTGAAAAAAAAATTATCTAATTAATTAACAAAAAGAATAATATTTTTAACAAACAGAATTATATATTAATAAACAAACTACTGTCTTAAAGAAATGTCTAAAAAAATATACAAAAAAATTACTTCAAATTTTCGTAAATATAATTATCATTATTATTTTTAATGATAAACTAATATTTACGCGACAAGGTTTGCATAGCACAAAGGATAACATATTATTTTTAATCAATAATTATTAGCCTAAAACACATATTTAAATTTTTAAAATGATGCGGATTCGTTTTCTCCTAAGATTTTTTCAAGTTATATAGGTGTTTCAGTGTAATAATTATTGCTTAAAGATAATTATCATTTTTTGTGATATTACATAAACACGTTAAATTGTTGTTTTATGTTCTATATTTCATATAGTTTTAACAATATCTCTGCAATAAAAATGGGAAAAATATTTGAAAAATTAATATAAAATATAAAAAAATATTTTAATAAAATGTGTTCATTTTTATATTATTTGTCGATGAAGGTCGGAAAATGCTTCAATTCACGATAAAAACTGCCAGAAAGTAAATGATAATATTATTTTCTTTCTAAGGTACCAACCAACAAAATTGATTTCATTTACACCGTATTGATACATATAAACAAGTGCAATTCATAATCAATAATCATAAAAAAAAACATATAATATGTTTAATCATTAAAGACGATATTAGCAATTCTCCATGGAAATTGGTAACATAAAAAAATTTATTCGTATCTAGAAACTGAACCAAACACCTTATTTCCGGTCATGGGTTCAATTCGTAGATACGATCGAATTTTTTTCTGATTTTTCTTTTTCAAATTTATTCCAAAAATAAAGATTTATATTTAAAATGTATTATAAATGTTTAGTATACAAGAAATTTTGTAATGAACGAACTTTATAATACGACTCTTGGCTGAAAGACATTGATAAATTAATAAAATCACACTTTAACAAGGCAGGCAGCTCATTGCTGTGAAGGCACACTCATCACAGGTGTGTAATGTTTCACTAATTAGCTAAAAAGCATATATAACGTGAACAAGAATTATTTGGTAAAACATAATTGTTAGTTACTTCAATAACTTGGTAATTAAATAAGAAATACTATTTCTCACCTCCATCAAATTACCACCCTTCATTGTGTGACGTCATGGCGTCATCAAAGAGTTTTCTGAAAATAAAAATGAATTAATTTTAATAAATAATATTAAATAAACATCATTTTTAGTTATTTATTTTTTATTATATATAAATATCATCTGGTTAGACGACGATAGAAAAGCAAGATGGATCTGGGTATATTTGGGAGATATTTCTATTTTATGTCATGCTATCTCATTTTGTATAACGGTTAAAAACATGAAGCATTTTATTAGGGTTGGACATTTTATGATAAATATTTTTAACAAAAATTAAAAAAGTTGGCAGTTACTTTTATAATACTTTGTTTAATTAAATAGGTTTTTTTAGTTTCGTTTTATGAGGTAATTATAGTTCACACAATAAAACAATCGGTAAGCGACTCAAATTTTTATTTATCTATGTTTGCGTTAGCAATTTTAATACTTTTAATTACAATTGAATGTCAAGGGGGAATATTTGATGTTATTGGAGATGTTATTTTGTTTATGTCCGAATAGCTAATGCGTGTATATGCATTCTGTTTTACAAAATAACGGGCCCGATAAAGCAAAAGTCTTTATTGTGCCAACAGCAGCAACTGTGAGGGGGTGGTTCAATCAAATCCTCAGAGATTCTTATTCGAACTCAGGTGCGCAGGCGAACAATGAAGTTAGTTCATCTGAGCCAGTTTTATTGAAATAAGATATAAAGTTTGTCGATCGATCTGCTTACAATGTATTATAATAAGTCATACGAACCCCTTCGTTTGCACATAGTGAAGAAATGTAATCCTCCAGCACCGCTGAGGGGTAATACACTCCACCCAAACAAGATTTTTTTCTTTGATGTATTATATTTAGATGAGACAAGAAGCAAAAAACGAAGATCCGCTTTTTGACCTTCAACTCTCCCAATGCTCTAACTAAAACTACCGATTTTGGTTGACGTGCACCGCTTATCGCGTTCTAATAGTGCACAAGTTTCGACGAGATATTATATGCAGTATAGTGTCTCTGATTGTAGCTCTATGATTTTTGTGCTAAATTATCTACGAAAGTTGTTTTTTCAGGAGAGAAAGAGTGGAAACACGATAAAAAGTAGCTACAATCAGAAAAAGATGCCAGTTTGGTACAGATTAAATCAAATACAACTAAATTGGTAGAACCTGCAGTAATGGTTACCCGTGTGGCAGTTTCGCGTGACTACTTTGTTGTTGTTGTTGTCATTTAATGTCTAGTAATATCAATGTTTTATAATAAAAATAGTAAAATAAGTTACTAAATTCGATTCACGTATATGAGATAAGGAAAGAAAGGGAAGGAAGTTCCGGGAAGGTAAAAGGTATAAGGGGGTCAGTGTGTCCAGGAGTAACGGACATATTAATATAAACCTCCCACTGCAGCGCAAGGTGATGTGTCAAGAGACCAGTTGGAGTGGTCGAAGGAAGAATTATATAAAAGTATTACTAATTGCATACATTGAGTACTTTAAGTGAATTAAATTAATAATTTTTACTATAAATGGATTAAATGCACTATCACACAAAAAATATATTTTTTAAATATACATGTTTGTAAAAGGCACTAGCTTTCGCTATAATGGGCTCACCATAATTTACAACACATTTATTTCTAAACCACTTTACTATAATTACACTCAACCAGTTTCAGAAGTACCCTTTCTTCATCAGGAGAATATTAAGCCTAACTTTTGAGAAAATTGACAGATAAACCAGTTTTAGAAGTACCCTTCCTTCATTAGCAGAATATTAAAACTAACTTATAAGAATAATGACTGAATAATTACACCGGTTTCAGAAGTACGTCAAATGTTAAAAATGATTTTAATATTCTCTTAATGAACGAAGAGTACTTCTGAAACTGGTTGAGTGTAATTAAAATAAAGTGGTGAAAAATAGAAAGTAAACCGTAAAGATTAAACTTCAAATTTTCGTTTGGCGATTCCTAAACGAAAATCTGAATCAGAAAAATCAGAAAAAAAGATACGGTCACATCTAGGACTCGACCCCAGGACCCTTGCCTTGCCGGGGCACCTCTCTACCAACTGAGATAATGGGACCCTATCTGCTTCGGTCATAGTACCAAACAATCGGAAAAATTTGGTCTAATTTACGAAATTCAATTTGACGATAATAATTATGAAAACTTGAAATCATTTCCAGAAAAAGATTATTTACACCCAATAGTAAAGATTAAGTATAATTTTCAAAGCTCGAAAATAATTATTTTTCTCTGATACTCTGATTGGAGATATTATTTTTGGTAAAATATTCATTTCATTTTGGGAAATGTGCACAAAGTTTCTAAGGATTCCTGAGAGAACTTCGACTTAAGCTGTTTTTGTTCGTTTTCTGATTTGGGCAAACAAAAGCTCGCAGACTTAAGAAAAAGAGCTTATTTGTACTTAGATAGATGGGAGCTAAGTATTTTGTACATAATCCGAAGGCGTGTTTTCTATTTAGGGGCACAAATATATTGGGAATTGGGAAGTTTATAAACAATTTGATGGGATGAATCAGTACGTAGATTTTGTAACATAATCTGGTACAGCAGAAGGAACAGTAACAACTACAGTAACTTTGTAGTTTCTAGGTATTTAATCATCGTGTAAGAAAATGTTTTAACAAATATCAACGAAATATGATCAAATCAAAATTTAAGTTTTTTTATGAAAAAGACCGCGCGGCCGTTCCTCTTAACCCCCCCAGCATTTGAGGGTCATATATGACCGGGCGTCTATATTTTATAAAAGTATTTTTATATATTTTTTCGAAATCTTGCGAAAATAATTAATTTTTTTGACGTAAGAAAGAGAAATAATAATTCTTTCCAGTTTCTCCTAAATACATGATCCATTAACAAAATCCTAAAAATAGCCAACATGAAGAATTCATATTTTGCGCCGCTATCGTAACAATCGATTTAACTTTAAAAAATATTTATTTTTTTATTATAAGAACGAGATAAAGGTAAAGTACAATTTTCTTACAAATTATTCAACTAAAACGATAAACGTTATCGAAATATCAACTTTTTAAAAATTTTCTATGACTGGAGTAAAAATTTAAGTTAAAATGTGGTTAGCATTTTTGTCGTTTGATATTAAAGTTTTATTATTTAGAAATAGAAATGTTCATTTTGCATACACCGGAAAGATAATTTTATCTAGTTTATAAAACAGTCTTTGTTTTTACGGATAATTAAAAAAAAACAAGATGTATATAGCGCATTTGAAATACACAGAAAACATCGCGAACTGTACAAAAGTGATGAAAGTACTGAAGGGTTAAGAAGTTTGTTAATGAGCCTCCACAGTTGAGTGGTTTGGATCTTAGTGAGTCTGGAGATAGCGGGTTCAAATCGGGGTAAATTTAATTTAATTTTAATAAATTAACTTTATTTCACTATTTATTAATTTAAACTAATATTTAGTAGATATATTTGCCGCTCGCTCCGAAGTGATAAATAGGTACTTTCAGTATTGCCCTAGTGAAAAACGACCATTCAAAATCGAACGGTTGCTTGAAATAGATTTATCTGCGTTTAGTGACCAAATCGAATAGCCAGGTACTTGCTCCCCTTCCAAGTTCTTCCCCTCGCACTACCTCCATCCTCCCAACATACCCCAATTGGAGATGCCATAGTATAGCTGGTTCCAAACTGATAAGAGCAGTTGGGACTCTTGTGCGGTACTCACATAAAAAAGAGAGTTTTTAATTGCATTGTTAGAAAATAAAACTCCTTTGTTATGTAACAAGTAGATGTATTTTTTTAGGCTTGCGATACGTGGAAATAATAAACGAAACCCATTATTTAAGTTAACTGATCGAAGTTAAGACAAAAGTTCTTTAAAATATATTTCAAGCAAACAAAAAAATAAAAATACTTATTGAATTGATATATTTTTTCCCCTCCGTATTTCCCCGTATTATGATAATTTTTTATGGAGCCAGTAAGACAGTACTAATTGGGGTATGTTGTGAAGCTGGAGGACGCAGGGAGGGGAAAGAAGTAGGTAAGATAAAGTTGGGGAGTACCTGCCTATTCATATCTGGTCACCAAACACGGCTAAAGCCACTTCAAGAAACATTTCAATTCTGAATGGTTAGTCTTACACCAGGGCGATACTGATAGTATCTTCCACTCTGGAACATGCTGCAAGTATAATTTGTATTATTTTTAATGTATAAATTGTGAAATAACACAAATTAGTATTTTAAAATTTATTCGCGCATGCTGGCATTTGAACCCGCGACCTTTGGCTTGCTAGTCGAGAGTTTTACCCCTTGACCACGGAGGCCGTCAAATATGTCGTACAATAAAATGCCACTATGATCGCCACACAAAATCCTGTAAGTAGCGAAATCGTGATTTTTTCATAAAAATACCAATTATTCGACAGTTCTTGTCAGTCAACGCTATTATATGGTTTCAAACTCCTATGCATCAATAACAGTAAAGTATTTTTTTGTGTCCTTTACAGCACAAAATGAGATAATTTAGCTGTCGTTTTATCTCCCTTTTCATTATACTATGTTGTAAGCCGTGTTGGACAGTGGCAACACCATGTTTTGTATTTGCATTCAAAAGTTTACCATTGAGACTTCCAAATGATTGTAATATATTCCATAAAGCCATCGACCATAATTTTTTTAGTTTAAATATAATTTTTTTTTTGTAAATGGCAGTTTTTACAGTTGTCCTTTTATAAAATTAAAATAAGAAAGATCTTTTACCAGCTTTTAAAAACAGTATTTCATTTTGGAATAACGGCGTTCAAAAACGGCGAATCCATTAGACAGATCAACTCTTAGATCAGTAACATCAGCAGCTGTGGGCAGACTGATGAAACCTAAGCGCAAGCCACATACCTACTAAGTTTGGTGATCGCTCTTTCGGACTATCTGGGCCGAAGGCTTGGAATAAACTCCCTCCGGCACTAAGATCCATAACAAGTACAATAGAATTCAGGTCTTAACTAAAAACTTACCTTCTTAAGCCTTAATAAGTCATACGCTTAAATTAAATATACCATTCCTGAGAGAAAGTCCAGTTATATCCAATTTTCCAATTATGTCCTAAATCCTGTATCTAAATTTTGCTAATAAACAATTAGTTATTGTTAATTAAGTGTTAATCTCAAGTGACCTACCAAATAAGTATTGTACTGTTTATTATCTCCATATATAGTTAGTAATAACATAGATCATTGTAGAAATAAAAAATTAAATATTTGTACAGCGGTTTTGAGGTAATTTTGCACAAAAACGGCGCTATTCATATCATCCGAATATTATTATTATTATTAGTAAAGTTTCTTGACGATAAAATCATAGAATACTCCAAAGGTTAAAGAAAAACAGCTTTTATTTTCTATAACTTACTGCTCATTCATTCCACTAAGATAATGTTGATTTCAATGTTGAACTAATTTGCTATTCAAGTAACTAAATAAATACGACTAGAAAGCTATGCAAATGGAAATGTCATGAGTCGGAAATAAATCGTTGCTATTATTACTGTTCAATTGTGGAAAGTCTGTTTGTGGCTGGCTTGAGCAATTACGCAAGGTTATAGAGTTCATTTTATATTAGCTAGGTACAAAATGTATTTAATTTTGTAATGTAGAATATTATACATCATTATTTTTTATGTTTTGTTTGTAGAGGTCCATGGCATAATATACAGATAAATAGTACGATTTAAATGTGTAATTTTTGGTTTATAGTCATTCGTTTTTAAGTGATTATACATGATGGCATGAAGACTTTCCAATACTTTTATTTTGTGCTCTGGCGGAATTGATGTTTGTTGTAAAAGTTGAAAAATTGATTTTAATTTTATCGTAAATTCTTGTATTTTTCAGAGTGCTTTTGGCATAATACTTCACAAGTATAAACTCTCAGCAGTACTCCAATTTACAAAATAACAACTTTGATAAGAGGCTAGTTGAGTAAAATTATGAATTAAGAAATAATATTTTACGAACAAAAACTTATTTACAATGAGTCGCCATTATGAACGAATAGCTCTCATAAACGCAAGTACAAGTTATTTATATCAAATAACTCTATTTGTGTAATTTTACAAATTAATTATGTTAAATAATATATAGTACCTATACTAGCGGCACGTTCCAGAGTGGAAGATACTATCAGTATCCTCTTCCTGGTGTAAGACCAGCATTCAGAATTGAAATGAAATGAAATCAAATGCCTTTTGCCGCATTTGGTTGGTAGATCTGTATAGCCAGCTACTTCCCCACCTTTCCCCCCCCCCCGCTACATTCATTCTCACAAAATACCCCAATTGGGGATGCAATAGTCTCACTAGCTCCAGACCAGTTGGGATCAGTTGGGACCCTTGTAAGGTTTCATCTAAAAAAATATGGCAGAGAATGTGCATTATTTAAGTATAAATAATAATATAAAAATATGAACACAGTTTTCAGAGATCTCCTTACTAGGGCTTTCTGTTCTGAGGCAGCATGTAGTTTTTAAATATTTTTTGTATCAAGTTTCTATTTGTTTCAAGTATTTATTTAAAAAATATATATTTTTACTCTGTTTTCTCAGCCATGTTCTAACTTTAGTTTTAATTATATTATTTTTTTATATTTGTTTATAGGCGTGACATCGATTATTTCTTTGTCCAAAAGATGTATTCAAACTGTTTTTTGCCCATGTTCGGCATTAACGTTGCGCAGTGAAGTATTCAGAAATCAAGCCCATTTTTTATGGATGATCCGAATAATATTATCATTTCAAATTCTTTATTATATCAACGTAGGCTTAACGTTTACGCCAACAGTTTGTGGCGATGTAGAGTTTGACGAATCTTAAGTGCGGTGATAAAAATAACATTAAACTGTTAGCTTAAAACGGAATCAGCAACGTGAACGGTTTCCTTTGTGTGTTAACAGTTTAATCCCGCAATTTCCAGCACTGTAATCTGAAAGTTCAGCAGTATTGGAGTTGTGTGGAACTGAGCGGCATTACAATAACAAATAGTTGTTTGAAATTGAGTTCCACGAACGTCCACATATCCATGTGTATGCTGGGCTAGTGTATGTGCTTTGTGGATCTGTCATGGACAGTCGGATTTTGTGGATCTGTCATGGACAGTCGGTGTGAGGCTGCAGAAAGTTGGAAAGAGAACGAAAAATATGTTTAGTATTAACTGGATATCCTGATCTGGTTACGAAATTAAACTGCAGCTATTACAAGGAACGCCATCTATTGATTTTGAATTATCGTCAGTTGGGCGATGATGACAGTACCTACTGTCCAAACTGGAATAAAATAAATAGTAACACATTTTTGTGTTATAAAACTTCTGAATGGAATTATGAAGGGATCTAAACGTATTGTCTTTTTTACAAATTGTATTCTTAAAAATGTAATTTATTGTTTTTCTTTGTAAAATTTTTAAGGGGAAACAAAGTGTTCTTCTATAAGAAGAAACATGAAATAAGACATGCCTTTCGAAAGAAGTCAAAATCATAGAACTCATTTCAGGTATTACAGAGCGATGATCTTCCGAGAAATATAGACCAATATAAAAAGAGTGAAACATGTCAAGTATAAATTTAAAAAAAAAATGTAATTTGTTAAGCTAAATATGTGTTCTAGTTTGTAAACGTAATATTTTTATTTATTTACAAACACATTGCAATAATTTAGAAATATAGATATGTCAAAGCTAATTGAGAAAAAAAGGATATGTTTTAAATAAAACTGCCCAACTCTATTGAGAATTTATTTCTCGTGTTTGAATTGGGGAGTGGCATCACTATGGTTTATAAGGTATAAAATTTCATTAATCGAGGAACCTCATAATTAAAAAATAGTTGTAAACGTAGATGATAAATTTAAATAACATAATATGTTGTTGACTAATCTGTACAAACGAATTTTAAACAGTGTTTACTAACCCTTGAAGTGATTTTATACAAAAACGACGTCATCCAAAAGTTATCTTTTCCGATTTGAAAATAAATACAAAATAAATACAAAACAATACAAGAACAACACGTCAACTCACCAGAGATCAAATGGGAAAATAATCCACCGACTCCAGATATTTTCATATTAGAGGGTTCGGCTCGATAGAACTCCTAACAGGGCCTATAAATCCTACTGATCCCTCAACATAAATAATAAAAAATCTTTCGTTATCCTACATGTATTTAAAATTACTAAATTATGATTATTATTTGGAGTAAAAAATGTTAATGAGATTTTGGTCTGATAAAAAATCAGTAGGTTTTGGACAGTTAGGGTCAATGTGACTAATTGGGCAGTTGATCAGTGAAGAAAATTAAAGTTTTTTTTTAGAATTGTTTTAGAAAAAATAATAAAATGAAAAAAAAACAAAAATTATTTTTTTTAATGATAAACTAATGTTTATAAGACTAAATTTTTTATGCATTGCACAAAGGATAACAAATTATTAAAAGCAATAATTAGTCGCCTGAAATATCCACAAAAATTGAAAATATTTACCGAGTAAAAATAAATGCCGCCGACGGGAATTGAATCCCCACTTTCTGATGTCCGGTCAGGTACTCTAGACCACTGAGCTACGTCGGCTTGTCCCCAACCCGTCAAAAATTCTATATTTATTTATTTAACGCCCAGAGGGCTTTTACATGTAGGTGGTACAATTTTGATGACAGATAATTTTGAAACATGAGAAAGAAATACTTAAAATAGAATTACATTAAAAAATAATACAAGAATTAAAAAAATAAAAAGAATAAGAACATTTAAAACATTTCAAACAAAATCAACAATTACTGCTTACTATATTTTTGTGAAATATTTTATTTATTTATGTACTGTAGATTTTCAATATGAAATATGAAAAAAATATTATTTTTATTTCAATTTTAGGAATTTTTATATTCATTCATCATTGCATCACATTTGATTTCCTCCTGCTCCGATTTCTAGATTTTTTTACACTCTTCAGAACTGTCAATATTACTACAATCTTCTTTCACATACTTAGTTCACCCTTTTTCTCAGAGACGTCTCTAAAAAAATCTAATCTAATAAAAATATCTGGTTTTATATGAAAGACTATAAAACCTAACATTTAAGTTCTAGAAAATTATTGACTGAGCTTAGCGAAGTCCTGTTTTACTTCGACCATTTGGCATTCCATTAGTGTGCATATTTATTTATTATGTTCTGCTTTCGGTTGAAGATGGTGTCCATGTTGTTATTTATCTCGCTTTTTCAAGTTTGCATAAACGTCGTACTAGGAGCTGTCAAATCGCAATAATCAATATTATGGTACCTCCAAGCTAGAAGAAAGTTTGAAAAAATAATTGTCATTGATATGGTGAAATTTCTGGAAAATTTGCATATTTTTTTTTTTGAAAAAAAAAAAAAAAATGCGTAAAATATTTATGGTTTATAATTAAGTAGATAGGTATAGTACCTACCTGCTTACATTTTTTTTATTACAAAGTAAATCTTGCTTATGATTTATTGAATAGGAAAAATAGGAAACATGTTTTTTGGGCGCGAGATATATTGTTCATAGAACTGCTATTTAATGTCTGAAAGGAAGTCATTGAACTAAATAGGTACGCAGAATCATCATTCCGAGAAACGAAACGAGTTTAACCAAATAATAAAACCAATCATTACCACGATCACGCATTATTGATTCTTTAGAATGTTTGTGTGAACTCATAACATTATTAGGTCCTTTCTCATTTTTGCTGGGGATTGTTATGGGAAGGGTTACAGATCAATCACTGGTCACAATGGACATTATCGGAGGAGCTATTCCCCCGTTTTTAGGAATATGGAGGAATCCAAAAATATTGATTTTTTCTAATTTTCGACGGGATTATGTTAACAGTGGTTTAAGGGTAAGACTATCGACTATGAAACGGAGGTCACGGGTTCAAATCTCAACGAACGCAAGTAAACTTTATTTAAAACAACATAATACTCGAATTTTAATTATTTCTGATGGACATTACTAAAAGCGTAATTGTTTCTAAAGGGATCCCTGCGGATGTAGGTTATTTATATTTAAGATTAATAAAAACTAGACTTGATAATTAAAATATTTTATTTAAAACAAGTTTGAAAATCTTAAAAAACATTTTTGTACAAAATTAGCGGTAAGCACTAGATTTTATTTTTCTAGAAGCTGAATTAGTTCTTTTGATCCCTCTAGAAATATTTTAGGTTTTAGTAATACGTTCATAAAAACTAATTAAAATAAACCCCACGGAAAGATCGATTTTCTAGGCCTGTTGGGGCAAAGTCGACCAATTGTTTTTACTCGACTTCATCTCTTATGTAGAATAAGTTCAAACGCAGGTCTGTCCAATACACCAGAGTCGCGAGTCGCATTTTTTTGTGCACGGCTGCTTCACTTACATCGTTAAGATTCTGGCTTTATTTTAAGGTATTGTCTCCTCTTGGTTTATTTTTATTTTTATGTGACATCTCACAAGGGGAGTTTTGTCGCCACCCGGTCGGGCAGCGTTGTGAGGAAGGTTAAAGAAGGGGCTTTATTAATACGGGTATTGAAGAGGCCCGGATGATATTAAAGAGGAAAAATAGATGTCGGTAACTCGTTCCTCATACGAGCCGTCTTGCACAAAAAAAGTCAAAGAAGCTGCTCGTTCTCATGAAGTCAACATCATCTTAATTTTAACAATAATATGTTGAAGTATAAGATACTAAAGTATTGCCCTGGTGAAAGACCACCATCCAGAATTGAAACTTTTCTTTAAATGGATTTAGTCGCGTGACCAGGTATGAATAGCTAGGTAACTACCCCACCTTTATCTTCTCAACCTTCTTCCCATCCCTTCTTCGTTCAGCCTCACAGCACATCCACTTAGGGAAAACATTATCTCACAAGATCCAGGCGGTAAAGAGCTGTTGGGACTCTTGTGCGATATGTACATAAAAAATAAAATAAAAATCAAAACAAGTAATTCAAATTCAAAATAATATTTACTGCACAAAAATACAGAGTACAAAGGGAATAGCTTATAAGTTATATCCTATTTCTTCCAGCTAACCCAACAAATACACAGCATATTACATAACTCAACAATTACATGTTAAAAAAATATATGTAAATAAAAAATAAAAAAAACAGTGGTGTTTAATTTATGTAAGGTATTCATTTAAGGTGTAGTGATATTTGTTTAAAAGAAATGTTTTTAGTGATGATTTAGATTTAAGTTTGTCGGTTATTTGGTTGATGCTACGTGGAAGGTTGTTATATACCTTAATGCCCATGTCGTCCTTTTTTAAATATAGTTTTGTTTGCTTTTGGGATTAATAAGTTTTCTGTGAACCTTGTAGCGTGTTTATGTCTTGAGTTATTTTGTGGGTACTTTTCTAGAGATGATCGAACTAACAGGCATAACTCCAATATGCAATGCTCGCAATAGTAATGTTATTCACACACACCACGGACAATGTTTATTGTTGGTACAACACCGAACGGCAGTTGCTGAAATTCCGGCATTGTGCTTGGGACATAATGAATTCAATTAGAATTTATGTGCCCGAATTTCGAACGGCGGATAATCGAGAAACATGAATTCAAATAATAACGTGTCCAAAGCATTCGGCCAGTTTCACAATTATGCACTCAAATTTGTGGAAATTAACTTTTATGTGACAACGAGAAAAATTAAATGAAATTCATTTTAATAGAAGTTTTTAGTTATATAAAAGTCGTTAAATTAGAGATGACCCAAACAATGAAATCTTAGAAGTATGACTTTACATTGTAATGGTGCAATTTTTTTCAGTTCTGAGAGTATGTTCTTGAACTAGTTCAAACATAGAACTAGTAGTTACTTTTTGTGAACCTCGTATTCAAAAAAGTAGGTACGTCTCTATTTTTCTTAAATTTTATAGTAGCTGACATGTACTCGGCGTCGCTGTGTATTATTCTTAGGCGATACACGGTTCTATGATAACTCAACACAGTGACAACAGTGACAATTCAACACGCCTTTAAAAAGTGATATAAAGTCATTAGAAACAATGAAAAAAAATTTAAACCCAACCTAACCTAACCTAACCTAACCTAACCCACTTAACCCAGTTAGTAAAGTTTTTATCACTTTCCATGATTTTATATAACTTTTCAAAGATGTGATGAATTATCATTTTGATGATTTATTCGGTCACCGCGATAGACATATACCGTAAAAAAAATTCTGTAGGCTCTTTTAAGATATACGTACAATTCCGTAGTACATTATTTTGACGTATCTCGTAAGGTTTAGCCAGCGTTAGCAATGTAAGCGCCGAAAATATATTTTACGACTTGATTACAAACTTTTCTCCTTTTTCTATAAGTTTGATATGCATGTATTATGTATAAAAAAACCTTTCGAAAGAAATTCTCTAAATGATAGAGAAATCCCTATCAAAATCCGTTGCGTAGTTAAGAAGAATTAAGCGCACAAACAGACAGACAAGAACAGCGACTTTATTTTATACAATTTGTTTAATTTTTTTTATATATTGTTATTAAGTTTAATTTGTAGAACTCCATTTTAATTTATATATTTTTATATATTCAATAATATTGTATTGGGTTTATTTTTAAACAGGTTCTGCTGTGTAATTATTATTACGCGTGACAGCTGTTTCGCCCTCTGAAGGCATTATCAAACTGTTTGATAATGCCTTCAGGGGGCGAAACAGCTGTCACGCGTAATAATAATTACACAGCAGAACTTGTTTAAAAACAAACTGTTTATATAAACCCAATAACAATATTATTTAATAGATAAAAAATAAAAATTATTTTTTACTATTTAGAGAAATCTAAATCAAAATTGCCTCATCAGTCATAAGATTTGTAAGCAAGTAGGTACTTAAATGCCTACCTATGTAACTTTCTGATTTTATTTTATTCAAATAAGGAATAATACAATGCGTCCAAAGAAACGTCATCATCTCAATTTTTTTTTTCGCAAAAATTCATCGAGCAGATAGGTAGGCTCCATTTATAACCGCTATAGTCCACCCGTCAATAACTGGAATGAGTTGGCGTTCAAGTTGGAAATTTCACGCGCTCATTAAAAAAAATCATACCTCTGAATTTTAATACCGAGACATATAAACTGATTTTAGTGCTATATAGCCAATGAATTCACTTATATTTTACTTTTCATACTATATTTTTAAGGTTTATAAAAAAATATGAAAAAATTGTAAATGCGCGAAATCTGCGAGTCAAAAATTGCTATAAGCCAAAAGTAATTAGTTATAGTAAGTCTTAGTAATCAATTCATAAATTAAATTATTAAGCGCCCTTGAGGTAATTTTTTCACGAAAACGGCGCTATATAAATAATCCAATAATTATTATTATTATATAATATTAATTATTCCGATTCGACAGCTCGTATACACGCTCTAGCGGGATAAATAGGAAGTAACCAAAATGAACACCACATTTAACCGAAATATCTGCATTTTGTATCTCAATTACAAGAAAAAAAAATTTTCAGGCATTTAGGTATCAAAATATTTAAAAACATTGCGAAATAAAATATTAAAACTAAATAAGAACCACGATTTCACATTCAAAAAAGAATCTTTACTTTACCTTTAACGGCCACCATCTCGATAATAAACATAGGTAAAAATATATTTACAGACAGACAAAATCCAAAAAGGTTGAATTAAATCACCGTGGTTGCACTTCACTGCGCACAGTCAATAAAGGACACTTTTTTTTTTTTTTTTTTTTAACTTTATATAATGTGTTTATTCAGTTTTTTTTTTATTTGTACATTATTTTCTCTTACTTAGATCTTACAAAACTGATTAATCAATTTTTCACTTGTAGCAAACACTTTGTGGGTATACATAATTATAATAATTAAAATAAAATAACTTTGTTTAAATACCACTTTATTGTATATATTTATAACCAACCGGTTTCAGTTCAGCCCGAACCTTCATCAGGGTTAATTCATCAATATGTTTTTATTAATCCTGATGAAGGTTCGTGCTGAACTGAAACCGGTTGGTTATAAATATATACAATAAAGTGGTATTTAAACAAAGTTATTTTATTTTAATTATTACTGATTAATCAGTTTAATTGTAAGAAATCTCTCAGTTTTTCTATTTATTAGCTTATAACAATATATTTAATTTCAACTTGATATCTTGTTACCACAATATTAATTGTTTTTATGTTTGACGGAGGTAGAACGATCTAATTTTCGTTTTTATTTTTGAATGACATGTCTCATTTTTAATATCTTCTGGTAATGAGTTAAACAATTCCGGAATTTTATGTCTTTTTGTTCTATCTCCGTATACATTTTGCGATATTTTAATAATAAACATTTGTGCTTCTCTATGCCTAGTAGGGTAGTTATGGTTTACAGGTTTTTGAATTCTGTATTCCAGAATTCATCTAGCGTTAGTTGGTAATCTATCCTACTATGTATAGAGAGCACATTACACAAAGAAAACATTTTTTTATAATCGCCTACAGATAATTGTATTTTTTTTTGCCTGATATCAATTTTAGGAAACGGATTTGTAATTGTTCTATTTTATTTAAGTACGTTTTATACGTTAATCCGTAACTATTTACTCCGTATCCTATAATTGATTCCGCTAATGCATTATATATACAGTATAATATATTTTTATTGACAAAGTTTTTTAGGTGATAAAATTTCCTTTATATGGATCTTAATCTATTACATACATTTTCAATGTGATTTGAGCAGTTAAAATTGACATCTATTGTAAGACCAAGGTATGTATATTGGTAAACTTTTTCTATGTTTGGGCATTTACATGGCAGAGATTGGTTTTTTGTGTGAAAACAATCGTATGAATGACTTTTTATATGAAGTTCTTTATCCTGACAACTTGCATATGGAGAGTGTATAAGCATATATTTTGTTTTTTTTTGCGTTAATAATAATTCCATTGTCGTGGGACCATTTAATTATGTTATTTAGGTCTGTTTGTAAAAATTCCTCAATTTTCTGTAGATTTCTGTCAGCACATATGATGCAAGTATCATCTGCAAACATGTAACATTTACAACGTTTTATTACGTTAGGTAAACTGTTTACTTGCATTAAATAACACGTAGGTCCCGATATCGACCCTGTTGCTACTCCAGTGTCTGTTAACATTTCATCACTGTAAATTCCGTCAATTTTAACTTTAATTTTTCTATTTAACAGATAATTTTTAAACATTTTATTTAAAGGACCTCTAATACCACATTCTTCCATTGCCTTTAGTAATGTTTGATGGTCCAATGTGTCAAAGGCCTTTTTAAAGTCTATAAAAATTATACCAACGTAATATTTTTCATTTAAATGACAATTTATGTGGTCAGTGAAATTAGAAAGTAATTGTGTAGTACTTTTTTCTTTTTGAAATCCGTACTGTATGGGATTTATGATTTTGTTTTTTTCTATAAAAAATTGTATTTGGTTAAAAATAGCTCTTTCAATAATTTTATCAATACACGAGAGAATCGCAATTGGTCGATAGTTTGTGAAATCTTTGTGATTTCCTGATTTATAAATAGGTCTGATGATGGATGTTTTAAGTTCGTCAGGCATGATGCTTTTATTTACACAAAGGTTAATTAATTTAGTAAGGACTGGAATTATATTATCAGCAATTAACTTCAGGTCTTTAATTCTTATTTGGTCGTTGCCTTCTGACTTTTTAACATCCATATCATTAATTATTTTTTTTATATCTTTTTCTGTTACAGGTCTAAATCTCATGAAACTATATCACTAGATCACTATATTCGCCCACTTGAAATGCAATGTGGGCGAATATAGTGATCGAAAAGTCTCACCACTCTTTGCTTAAATTTCATGTGCAGAACTGTGTTTTACTGGTATAAGTGACAATGTATATGGCGGTATATGTCAGGATGTCAGATGAGGTTAGGCAAGTGTAAGAGAAGTGGGCTAGAAACAAGGAAAAGAAAACAGTTGACATCGGTTTCCTAAAATCTATACGGAATTACAAAATGCTTTTCTAGTGTTTTCTTTGTAACCAAACATTACAGAGAAACATCGTTTTGAAAAGCGGCACGTTTATAAAAAACCGAGTGTGTTTTTTTATAACATTAGAAAATATATTTTTACACTAGAATTTTCTTTAGTTACTCGACTATACGCATAATGGCTTGGCCTATGTCAGCATGTCGCTCGCCGTACATTCCCATTGGTAGTGTTTATGCTGAAATAGGCCAAGCTACGAAAATACAGCATGCTTAAAGTGTGGTATGTCGCAAGCTTTATGATGTGAACAAAACAACTTTGAATCATGCTTTACGCAAAAAATGCATCTGTGTGAGAAGGCATTGAGTGCGTGCCATCTCTGACTGCGATACGTCGTATACAACAATATCTGATTATCTTCTTAATTCAAATCACTATACACTCAACTATTATCAACAATTATATCTGAATTTCTTTTTCAAAATCTATCAAATTATAATGATTAAATTGGCCAACACTTCATTAATTTTAACAGAATACAGTTTAATACAAAACAAAATCAATGTACACACTGCCAAGACAAGTATACAAACACAATCAATCGTTTATCGAAAACTATTTCTCAATATTCAACGTTGGATGAAATTGAATGGAAAGAAAAAAACAATATTTACTAAAGGCAATATTAGTTTGGAATCCCTTGTGCCTTAAAATAACATTCTGAGATATTTTAGTTTTTTTAAAGTTAAGTGCTGCTTTTCTAGCACAACAAAACTTTCATCTTGCTTAAATTACGAGTACCTATTATAAATATTTCCCTTACACTTTATCTTTTTACTTGAACTTCTATTTTTCTTTGCAACACTTAAAACTCGCCAAATACAACTTCTATTTTTGTGATTTTTTCAGGTCATAATGAAGTTAGCACATCTAGCTATGATTTCTTGAAGTTTCCTTCAAAAATAACAGCTAGGTACGTTAGTTTTGAAATGTTTTATGTGGAGGTTTCCAAAGTCTGCACGGAAAAAAATGCATTTTGCTAATATATTAAGGACGGGTTGTTTCGGAGAATTCGAACAATTCATCAAATTTCAACGTTCATTTTCGGGTTCTGTGAAAGTCTTATTCAAGTTCTGTTATTATAATATTGTAGGCTAGTTGCTTGACAAAACTGAAATAAAAACAGAACTTGAAAAAATCTTTCACAGAACTTGAAAATGAACGTTGAAATTTGATGAATTGTTCAAATTCTCCGAAACAACCCGTCCTAAGAATCTCTTCAAAGTATTGATAATCCGGTTAAAAACGAGATTGTAGGCCGTTTCCTGATAAAATTTTAGTAAATTCTTATATATCGGAAACAAGTTCATGCACCTGCATTTGCTTTTGCATTTGACGAAATGCGAAAAAAAATGGATTTTTATGAACATGTGTTCTGACATCGTGATAATATTTTCGTATTTTACCAAAAGTTTTTCAGGAAACCTATAAATTCATTCATTAATGGCATGTAATCCCATTTTTAACCGGATTACCAATAATTTGAAGAGATTTTAACCCTTTCAATACCAGACTTTTTCCAGCCAACGAAAAAAATGTTTGTCCACATTATTGAGTTCTGTGATTTTTTTCAATATTTTTACACAAAAAAATTATTTTTTTTTCCATACGGTTTTCGAAATATTTCATGTTCCTGAGGAAGAACATTGGGGCTTAGGGGGTGTAAGTCAAAGAACGGGTAGTACAAGGAGCAAACATAATTTTAAAGTGTTTTTAATTGTTTAAATAGAAAATAAACACACAAAAGTCAATTCTATTAATCTGTAAAGGCAAGCATATTAAATTGCAATTTAATATTATGCTAAAATAATTTCAGTAAAAAAGAAAAAATCAAAATATATAATTTTTTTTTAAAAACGGACCATTACCCTTAATTAAGGTAACGTATTAAATAGAACAAAAAATATTAGTAGTGAAATAAAACAAAACAATTTCTTTCTCTTTGGAGACACACACCGACATTCGTGCTTTTGCCCGTGTAAATTTCAAAATCATAGACGAGCCCACTGGCTCCCGCTCGGGAGAAGACTTTGATGCTCCACTTGTGTGGCTTGTTTTTAATATATTGTTTCAAATTACTTCTCCCTTTGAACGGCATCGTGAGCTCGTCTACAGAATTGAATTCCTCAGGTTCGATCTTGGCCATATTTTCAAGGAGGGCATTTACCATCGGCCTTGTTTTAAATAATTTGTCGTAACCCTCTTGTCCGCTTGAAATCAACGAGCTATTGTCATTTAAATGAAGACACCAGCGTAACTTAGTGAAACGATTTCTAGGCATGACATCAACGATGAGAGAGAGCCTCGTATCATTGGGCCAGTAAAGGTGGAATGCCGAATACTTAAGGATACCCATCATGATGTGGTGTTGACGCTGGTGCTATTATCTTGA
Organism: Hesperophylax consimilis; assembly: GCF_061612785.1. Taxonomy (NCBI): domain Eukaryota; kingdom Metazoa; phylum Arthropoda; class Insecta; order Trichoptera; family Limnephilidae; genus Hesperophylax; species Hesperophylax consimilis. Next base: position 23,087,726 of record NC_142849.1, on the reverse strand, counting down.
ACTGAATACAAATTTGTCTGCTCAACAATATTTTTTATAATATTTTCATCTATGAAACATAAAAAATATTGTAGAGCAGACATATCCAGTGGTGGTTTTGAGAAAGTAACATCACAGTAGGAGTCCACATGATCGACATCTTTCTTGATCCACCGTAGATCGGTTCTCCGTCCATGGGAAGCTAAAGCTTCACTGGGCTGTCCTTGCGGAACGGTGCAGGACTCTGGCTCGTCTTCCACTGGCTGCTGCCTCTCTTCCAAAGTCTATAATTAAAAATATATACTTTATGGTTTCATTTAAAACCCAAATTTATTCATACTTAAATACACTTCAAACGCAATAATCGCTGTAATATAACAATACGAAATAATGACAAAAGTACTTACATGGACTTCCACATCCATTCCAAGAGCTTGGCTCAATGCCTCCACATTGGTTTCCTCTGCAGCATCCTGAAAATATTCATCTGACCAGCCCTCTTCATCTTCATCTTCCAACTCCAACTCCATGTCGGAAATATCTCCTTCCAGCATCACGGTGAACTCCTCATGTGTCAAACCACGATGCTCAATCTATAAAAATAAATAAAATAAGTTAAAGTCTACCGGAAAATAATAAAATAAATTAATATATCTTGAAAGAATCAAATAAAAACAAGTAAAACAATATTAAAGGCCAAAGAAAGATTTCTATGAAAAACATCCACGAACGACCAAAGTGCCAGCTCAGGAACATGAATGTTAATACCGAAAACCAAATGAAAAACCAATGTTTTTGAATAGAAATCGTATTTACATATCATATTAGACATGAGTATACAATATAATAATTATTTTCAACAGAAATATGCGATATCTTACCATTAAAATAATGTTGAAATCCGAGAAATGTCAAACCGTTAAAAGCTGCAAAACACGCGTTTTTAATTCGAAATAACAGTAATATTATTTGTTTCCAGTACGACATTTGTTCTATTCCTTATAAGCAATATCTTCCTCAAGCGATATGCAAAATACGGGGCTATTTGGTTCGTAAAATCAAAAGAAATATTTTTTTTCCTTCGTGTTCCTCCAGAAGAACTCTGGTAAGGAAAGGGTTAATAAATTAGCAATACTCATTTTTCTTTGTGTACTCCTGGGGTATTTTGTTCTCTGCAGAGTTTTGTGTGTGGTTATTTAGGTACCTACCTAATAATATATAAAGTATAAATCACAGGAACAGTTCATCAAAAACAAAAATAAGAATTTACGATCGGAGGTAGTATAAGATTGAATACTTCATTTAATTATTGAAGAAGACAATGATAACTTCTGAAAAAATATTAAGTGACGTTTTTTTTATGATTTTAATAGATCTCTTTATATTTCTTACAAATAATAAATTTTATTTCATTTGAAAAAACTACTGCCAATTTTCTGTTTCCTCGAAAGGTCCTTATTATAATAAGTACGTATTGAAAATATACTCCCTTACCTGATGCCCTAAATGCCGTATAATAGAACCCGGTAATAATTGGAAACCATTGAAATTATTTCATTTCAACTTGATTACATAAAAATTACCTAAGAGGGAATCCATTTTACCAGAAATTGTCAAATTGAAAAATGTATAACACTTTTGCTTGTACTGTTGATGATATATACTTATTAATTTGCCATCTTAGAATTCCGCATAATATTATTATTTGCCACAACTACAAGAATAACCTCTCACAAACTCTAGAGAGTTGTATTTATCTGCTTCAAATAGTCAAAAACTTTATAAATTTCAATGAAATAGCACGTAGGGCGCTTTAATAACCCGCCATTAGGCACTAGACTAGGAAAATGTATTTTTAACTGACTGCTGAACGCGACTTCCCGCTTAGAGGCCAACTTGCTCCACGGAAATAGGGAAACACGTGGACCGAATCACATTCCGTGCCTTAGCGACATGCCCCACTTCATTATTATAATGTTGGAAATGAAAACCGTGAAATTAAAAAGTGTCTTCTTGAAATTTATAAGTGTCTTCATGATAATTCCGGAACAAAGACATTTTTTTTATTGAAACGATATTCTCGAATTCCATTATAGTTTTACATTGTTTGACTTGTTGTGAGTTTCCACCGAATTCTTGAGAAAATATTTCGAATGTAATTTCTATCGGAAAATACTCGTATTTTGTATATTTACATTAAGTCCACACAAGAGACCACGAGGAAATTAATTTCCCTGATAATGGAATATAATGGAATCTATCAAACTTTTTTGTCCCTAATCTAGCCCGTTTATGTACAGAGTCTGGGGTTTTTCAAGTATTTTGGGGCTCCAAACCAGAGGTGGCTGCCAAATTAGGAATTTGTTTAGCCCGTGTGGGAATGAAATATCATTAAAATACCTCATAATCAATACTAATAATGTTTTTTTAACAAAGGGTAAAGGTAATATCTGGTTAGTACTGAACAGATTTTTTTTTAATTTTTTAAATTACAAAATACAGTCCAAAAAGAAATCGATTTTTCATGGTCTTAGGAGGCAACTTTTGGAAATCATTTGCGATTGTATTAACGATAGTATAAAATAAAAATTGTTTTTTTTATTATGACTTTCTAAGGCCTTCTTTAGAAGGAAAGTTAGGTAGAGTGCAAGCGATAGAGATTACGGCTGCAGGCCGCTTAGCGCGAGTACCAAAAGCCATTCATTGGTTGTCACCAACAAAAGAACGGAGGAGATACGCTAAGATACCCAGAAGTGAACCTTATCCTCTAATGTCTAAAAGAAGAGTCATTATTTTTTACTTAGCTGGCAAAAACTCTTTATAAATGTAATCTTCAACATGGTTTATTATTCATTTCTAGTCAGCGCAGCGGTTTGAACAATGTTAATAACAATATTTAACATTTTTTATGTGTTTAATGAGGGCAAGTACAAATAAAGAAGACGCAAAAAGATAGTTGGAAAAGGCTTTGAAGAAAACCCAACTAAACATGGAACCATAACAATTACAGGCACTACTGGGAACTAAAATCTCGTATTCGATTCTGAGAACGCAATAAACAGTGCGCCTAGACCGGGTTCGGTAGTTGTAGTTAAAGAGTTGGGAGCGTTGGAGGTCAATTGGAGGTGAAATAGTGGAGCCCTTTTTTTTGCTTTGTTTCTCATCTAAATATACATAAATGGAAATACAGCGATTATAAACAAATAATCAATTGCACATTCAAACGATTTTGCAAAAAAATATGTTTACTAGTTTCTAAAGCTTGGCTAGATTCTTTCAATTGGGGAATACAGTCGGAATACTGTCCAGGTACTACTGTTATTTAAATGGGGGGGATACTCCGAAAAATTAGAGTAATTGATTCCTTCTACACCGGTGCGTAGTACATTTATAAAACGTGTATACAACCTTTCTGCATGGTTGACATTTGTTAAAGGAAAACGGGTCATTTCTACGTCTCGTTTTTAAGTTCATGAGCTCTGCTGTGCAACAATTTGCCAGCGTCTGCGTTTTTTCTCTCCTACAACATGAGTTTCTTCAAGAATCGTGTTCACTCTATCCTTTTCCTAAAAAAAAACAGCCACACAGCATCCTCAAAGATGGCTTGGGGGGAAATTATTTGTGTGGAGTTAAAACCAAAAAATACGATTGTATTGCCCATCATCAACCTGAAAGCAGCTTATTCGTAGAAGGTTTCTTTATGGCGAAATTCACAAGAGAATAATTATTAAAATTCCTAGATTTTCTTGTGTGTTTTTAACATCATAAATTTACCTTCACGAACTGAGAGTTTTCAAATATTTATTTTACCTGAGATAGTATATGAGCATAAAGCCCATTTATTCTCAACCTAGCAGATTGTTTTATTAATTGACTAACGATCCCGCGCCATTTTCCGCTGGCAAAGCCTGTCAAAGACACTGCGAGCGAAAACAAAGAATGCTTTCCTATGTAAACAAAGACTTCACTTTGTCTTTTGATAACCACATCGAATGGATCCTTCGTTAGGAACCTGTTCCATACAAACAATAGCACGCACCTACACCCCTATTCTTATGTGCTCCTGGAATATTCCGAGGAAAACTTAATAGTTGAATTACTGAATACTCGTAAATAATCTTTATCTTGGATTGTATGATGTTATTTGTACAATGAATCTCATAAGGTTATGTTCTTGGAATGATTTGAATCACTACACATGTTATCTGAGTAATGTACGCTGCGTACAAATCAACAGATTTAAACAGATTCATGATTAATTTAACACACGCTCGCTTTCGACGTTAGTCAGCTTCTTTCCAAGAAAGTGTAATTATTTGGATTCATAACTAATAATGGGTTCGTATATATTTATGTAGGCTTCTTATAATAACTTCAATGTAACTTATTCCAAAATCAAAACGGAATGTTAGTATAAACTAACATAAAAAATGTTATTATAAAGTATTATAAAGTAAATGTACTGTGTATTATGGAATAAAACCATTACAAACTAGAATAGACCCAGCTTATATAATTTATATCCATAAATTAATTTAATTTAATTTATTAATTCGCCTGTCTAATATTAATTTTAGAGTTCTAAGCTTCGGAACTCGAGAAAAATCACTTTTGCATCTTGACAAACATTCTACTAATCTCAAAAAAAACGCTTTTATATTCAGAGCATATAACTAATTTAATAATAATTTTAATTATACGAACATACTTTACACATTGTAATGAACGTTTAAAAATTATATCTTAGGTAAAACTGAATATTTTTTAATAACTCACTGCAAGTTCGCATGCCATACATTTTTTCAGTTTAGTTGAGCTATTGTTAGTGTAGTGAGGATACATTTTTCTAATGTACTTTTATTATTATTATTTTATAAGATTTTGTATTTTTTTGTAAATATTTTAGCCCATGGGTACTGGACCCTTTATTTATTTGTATTGATTATATGTTTATTATCACAGACATAGGAATTAATAGACGAGAAGATAATGGCGAGGGGTAAAATCAACTGTTGAAGAACGAAGGGGGTAAGGCTGACTGTGATTCGTCAATAAATCAATCTGACAATAAATAGGCATCTCGCATTATAATATCACCATTTAGTTCTTAAAAGTAAAATCTGCTTTTGAATGAATAGACATTTTTACATGGGAGCGCAAATTACTCGCCACGTTATGAACTAATTTGCGAAGTACAAATTCGGCAAAGTAAGGCAGCTTCTATTTTCAGAGTCGTAGTTAGTTTCAGAGTATTTAGTTAAGACAATTTTACAAATGTTTCATAATTTACTTACCCCAGTAAACAACGATGAGCACACTTGAGAATCGCTACATTGTGATGTGATAGTATATGTTTCTAAAACTGATCCATATAATACGGTGTGAATAAGCTTAAAATAAAGTAAAATAATGCTTACTTATGGAATGTAATACGACAATTGGGTTTATTCTCTTTTTCACATCTATTTTTACAAGTTTTCATATCACAAGTCAACATTTTGCAGTGTTATATCGTAAAATGAACCGATGATGCCTCGACCATAGTTCGCACAAGAATGATGACGTCACGTTTTCAAATTTCACTTGAGGCCATACGCGAGCACAGCCGGCTCCAATGGAACCGGTATGGGGAGTGGGGATAATACGCTTTTAATCACTTAGGGCAGGTCTACTAATATTCATATGTCTATGTTTATTATTTATAAATATAAAAAACTTTTGGTTTTTATAAATGAATACGGTTCTTACAAAGCCATTCAAATCACAGCAAGAAATGTTACGATGATCGTTATTATGATAGTTGGCAAATTCCTTAGTTGGAAAATTTCTGACAGGAACTTTATCCTTAAACAACATTAATCATTTCTGAACTATAATGGCAAGAGATTAGATGTCAATTGATATTGACCAACGTTCGACAGAAAAGGAACACGAGACACCAAAAAATAAAGTTATAAAGCTGCTCCACGACAGGACAAAAGGGTCCAAATATAAAAACGTTACTGCCTTGTCACAAAGGTTATCAGTTTTCATCATAATAATAATCTAGTAGCGTTTATCAGCTATTGGTCAATTTAAATCTCGAGACCAAATACTCAAGCTAGATAGCGTCAAATATGTTTACGGAACTACATTAATGACAAAAAAAAACAAATTTCAATAACACAGACAAACATAAATTTAGGAAAGTAGAAAAATTGTTAATAGTCAATTAAATATTATTAATAACCAAATATTTTTTTAAATAGCAATCTTTTAATTTTATTTTCGCATTGATATATTTATTTACAATATATATATTTATTTTTTTTAAATTCCAGAAATTTGGGAGGGTGGTGCAAGCCCACGAGCTCCATATTATGCATAGAATATATCAAGTAAATATAAAAATATTGTTAAATAATACATGCATATGTATTATGATAATTTATAGAAGTTTTTTATGTTTAATAAATGTGTTAGTTTATAGAGGTTTTTGCTATTATATAACTGTAATAATTAACTTATACTGATGAAGAAACCATAGGTTTCAAAACATGTTTTATTGATTAAATAATGGTGTATACAAAGAATTTTATTTTCATATAATTAATATGAGACCACAAAGTTTAATTTTATTATTTCACTGTACTATTTTTTTTAATTTTGTAAAATTGTAAAATGTGAGGCCCACATAATCAAATAATGGGAATAATTATTCCATTAATTTAAAAAAGTAATTGTACATACATATACAAAAATAGTTAATGTTTTGTAAAATATGCATTAACCCTAATTCTATCAATTCGTTTCATTGATTTTGCGTATCCTTCCTGAGATATATCACGGGTGAAGAAAGCTTTATGCTATTTATCACATATCTTAGAAATATACCCGCCACAATGGGGGGAGATTTATCTTATCGCTACACAAGATGGGTTGCATTTGGTAAGTAAAATTAATGATCCGGAAAAGACTCCGACTTCAGTGGGATCCATATGTTAGCAGAATCCAAAGTATATATGTTAGTGGGATTCATGTGTTACAGGTGTAGGGATAAAGCAATACGTTTCTCGAACCGATCATGTGGGAAGGATAAAATACTTCTGAAAAAAACATCAGCGTGTTGACTGACAGTTGTCATATCAACAACTATTTATTCTGTAACCACAGTGAAAAGCGTGTGAAGTTTTTTTCTCAAATTCAAGGAATTCAAGGATAGGGATTTGGGATTGGTAGGCTTTAACAAACAAGTCGATTGCGTGTTTCAATGTCACAGCAAAGTTGGAATTTGCATTATAAGTCATCTATTGAGGCGCGAATCAAAACAAATCAACTTTTTATGGCAGTTATAAATGCTTGCAAAGTTGATATCTAAAACCCACCTATAGAATTACAACAATATCACAAAAAATAAATTTGACCAAGAATGCATTTGTTACTTTTCCTTTTCATAAAATTCATATAAATATTTTAAGCGTGTTTAAAATTTGTTTATTACCAGCTATTCCCGGCGTTGCCCAAACTTGACGCAGAGTTTTTCTAAATCAGATCACAGTAATTTTTTCCCTATTTTAAACGTCAGATGTATGAAATTTCATAGAAAGTTTTCACATTGTGCTTTAGAGGGTAGAAATAGAGGAGACGGATTTTTTTCGAAATATTACATATTTTACATAAACAGTGATCATTCTCTTATTTTAAAGGTGAAACATGTGCAAAATTTTATAAATCTCGAAAAAACTATAGATTTGAATAAAAAAAGTATTATCTTCTTAGTATACTCATTTTTATTATTTCCTAACTGAAGTCCCCGGCGTTGACTAGAATTCACGCAGAGTTTTTTGATATTATCTAATGCAGAAAACGACCTTCATTCTGTTAAAAATATCAAGTGTGTAAAATTTCATCAATCTCTGAATAAAACAATAGATTTAAACCCGCCCGCCCCAGCCACAGATAGTTTAATTTGCTTTTGTATTCTAGGGGTGCGATTTTTTTTTTAAATGACGTCTTGGTCGAAGCCATTTTTATAAAAATATTTATTATATATTATTAATTATATGTTATTTAATCTCAAACTAAATTTCCCTTTTCTAAAAGTCTAAAACATAAATATTAGTATTCACCCTCTTTAATTCGGATGGTAGCAGAAATCGGGGACGCCCGAGGAAAATATCGGGCCATGTCAAGAGTCAGAATAATAGAAGAATATGTATGAATATGAATGAGGAAAGATGTGTGTTCCAATACCGAGTTGTTTGGCGGTCCGTCTTCTCTGCCTACTCCTACGGAAATGGCGTGATGGTTAGTTAGCCTTTTCATGTGGGTTTACGGTTTATTGATAAACCGTGTATAAAAAAACGCAGATTAAGTGAAAACTAACATGAAAACTAGTTTCCTCGACCAACGAGAAAAAGGACCAATTTTTATTTTTTACATGGATTTAATTAACAGTTCCTCGTGATAGGATTATAAAAAAACAAGGTCTCGGTTGCATTTTATTAAGCGAGAAAGTTTCAAACTTCGCTGCCATTTTATTCTGCATTCATCAGAAGTTTGCTGGAAAGTAATATTATGGTGATGGTGGTTTTAAAACACTTTCACCATCAAGTTTGGAAACTTTTTGGAAAAGTGGTTAGATTACCAAAGCGTTACAATAAATTAAATTTGATGAAGGATTGTAATAAATGATAATGAAGATTTAATCTGTATGTAAAAAAAGTAATTATGCTCAAAAGGTGACTACTAATGCCCTCTATGTTGTAAATCTCAAGATATTATGTTTGAAGCTTGACTGAACGATGTCGTCTTACTATGGTTCACTGATCTTGTGATAAAGTAGTTTCTCTATTGATAAGGTAGGATGCTACTTCAGGAGTTACAGTGCATTGTTATTGTATTAGTTTGATATATTTTTTTTTAAATACAAGGAGCTTCCCTAAAAATCAATTCTTTCTATTTCATACGCGGAACAAGGCAGTTCTTCCAGAACTAGCGGGGGGGCCGAGCCGTCCTTTAACAGGGTAGAGATTAAAAAAAGTGCACGTCATCATGTTAATTGTTATATTGAAATTGAACTTAGACTCAGTGTTTTTCTTTACTGAAGTGACCAGAAATCTTAACACCGTACATATATTTTCATTGCAAATTATTAACAACTATGGATTCCGTTAAAAATGTATGAAAGATTCAAAGTTAATTGTTCTGAACATCGCGATGAACAATTAAATATATAATTATAAGGTTCTCAGGTAATTTTATGCATCAAATATGTTATTTAATTAGATACTTATTAAATTTGGTCAGCTTACGAAGAACATGGATGAAATGATATATTTAAAAAAAATTAGAACTGTATACTTTGAAAATTATGTTATAGCGCTTTACAAACATATTATTATTATTGAACTTTCGAAAGCTTTGCAAAAAGGATTTGAAACAGGTAGCCTTGTTATTTGACTCAGGTAGTTAGTAGTTAGTAGCCATGAATGTAGTAATTTGTAGTTTATACCCAATAGATGAATGGATATGGGACTACAACACAAACAAAAACACGTTGTTTGTTCCTAAACAACAATCCGGTAAACAGATAAACCAGCTCGGGGCTGTTTAACTTTGCAAATATATTTTGTTTATTTACTGAAAAAATCTGCGGTAGTTTTACCTCCAAGAGGACGGGTTTTCGAGGTAAAAATAAGGACTCTAAGTTATTTTTATTTGCTCGCAGTGTGGAGGCTAACGGAGTATTTTGAAATTATGGGAAGAGATATTAAAGTTTCCTTAAGTTTTTAATAGTTTTCAAAATATCTCTAACCAACCGCTTATTGACGATGAGTCAACGTCAATATGGATACCAGTATATATTCTATCTTAAATTTTTTAGTGGAGGCTGAGGGAAAAAAATAAACTCATTTACTTTAAAGTATTTTCTCTGTAGTCCGAGAGGGTGATTTTCACACAATTTTATTGGCATAAACTCCCTGCTTATAATTCTAGTTTTAGGTAGCAAATAATGCAGTTAATGTATTTTATAGTCGCTACAACAGTTAACCCCTCCGGCAAGTATAAATCATTGTGTACAATTACTACCATGGTGAGATATATAAAACAAACGGTATAAGAAAAAAAACAAGCTTTATATTCAAATCTATAAGTAAAACACAGAAGAATTAGAATGTACACCGTTGACAAAAAATTATGAAACTTTGTAAATTTCTTAAAAATTATTTTTGTATGAAACGACAAAAAAGTGAGGTTAAATACAATATTATAATACAATTATATTTATAATACAATAGGTATATTAATATAATTATATATATTAAAATATATTCATCTTATTACTATATATTATATTGTTATAGAATATATTATAATATTTTCGTCTAACAAAATTTTTGTTTTTTTCTTTATCAGTACTTTTAGTTCAGTGGTAAGATGATAAAGCGAAAGGTGAATCATTTTAATTTATTTTCGTATTTGTAGAGATTTTTATTTTTCACTAATCACATGTGTATTTCCAATAATAAAATTTTAAAACTTATTTAAAAACAGTTTTTAGTTTTCGGATTCGTTGTGAAATATTCAATTTATTTGTGTTTTATTGCAAAGCGGAATATTGCATTACAGAATACGCCAGAGGCCTGAGGAATTAAGGTAGCAAAGGGAGGTACAGTATATATGAGTAGTGTAGCGCCCTTTGTGTCCTAACGCGTCCTAAGCGTCAACCGCTTTGTGTTTTTTTTTGTATTTTCAAGGGAAATGAGGCAACATCCCGTTAAAATTATTTTTAAAATCAATCAATCAACATTTTAAATAAACTAAAAAACCATTTATTAGTATTTTATAATATGTGATTTGAGTGCAGTGTGTTAAAATTGAATATTCGGATATTTTGCTCAAAATATTCGACATTCGAAACAAACATCGATCGGTAAATGCACCCCAGATGTTTTCAACGGAATTCTCGAAAACTTTGAATGGCCTAGCAAGTGTTTCGCTAAGCTCATGGTAATTTATTATCCCAACCGTCGCCTTTTATTCCGGGCAGTCTGCACTGCTTCAACAATCACCAAGATGGACTCGCCGAACGTCTATGTGAGGTGTCAGCGCTTTATTAGCATCAGACACATACCTGGACGGATGACGAACCTCGTACTGGCACTGTTGGTAGACGCGGTGGACTCTTTTGCTGCAGCAGCCGGTCGAGTTTCTTCACCACCTAGGATTCTTGCTGTAGAGTCTCCATCTTCCATCTTCGCGTCACCTGTTCCTATACTTTATTTTCCTTAACTTAACTTCACATTATTTTTGTAACACCTGCATCAACTGTAAAGCGCCCCTGAAGGAATATCTCACAAAAACGGTGCCATACAAATTGTCAAATAAATTAGTAAATAAATAAATTTGGTAGCAAATGTAGCTCAAATAACAATGCTAACTACGTCAGGTAGCTAGGAAAAAATATCTCATTTACTTTGACGCGTTTTCTCTGCAGAAGTATCCAGAGAGGGCGAAAAGTGACAACATTGTGCTTGCATACACTCCTTGCTAATACTAGTTTTATGTAGCAAATGTAGATAATATGTTTAGTTTTGTTAAAAATAAACATATTTGGGTAATTTGTATGGCGCCGTTATTGTGCGAAATCACCTCAAAAGCGCTGTTAACGGTTGGTAGCAAAGGAGGTAAAGTACGTTGTTACGGTGCTAAGTAAGGTAGCTATGGGAAGAACAGAAGATTATTCAGCACACGCAGCTATAGTAAATATGGTTATTGAGTGAGGTAGCTCATGTAGATAAGTTATGTACGCAACGTCGCGTCGGTGAGGTAATTTAGGAAAGTGAGATTCATGTGAAATCTTTTTTCTAAGTTAGCAATAGTTCCAAAGAGTGCAAAGTTAATTAACGTACCTCGGAAAGGAACTGTAGTAGATCAGGTAGATAAGCTAGCCAACATTTAAGAAGATAATTAAAGAATTGAAGAAATTAGAAACATTAATGATAACATCCAAATAATAAACACTGTGAAAAAATATTTTAAAGACAAACTTACAAAAAATAAAAATGTTTCCAATTGAATTAATCTTAAGAATAACTCACTTCAAATAAGTTTAAAATCATTTAATTTTTAATTACTTACTTATTGTAATAAAAAAATGTACACTCCTCTTCCAGCTACAAGCTAATGCTTCTATGGAAGAGGGGTCCTGAAATATTGATCATATATTGTAACAAATAAACAAAAATGTACTTATATAATAAATATAATATAAAAAAAATAAAAAATAAAAAAAAAAATAAATAATGAGGTTGTTAAGGTGGGTGAGGGAAACGATGAAGGTTTGTTACCTAAGCTAAAATAAGGTAAGTAAGGTGACTATGAGAGACACGGTGACGAAAAACCATGATGGGATTAAGTTAACTCGCATCTTAGAGGCTTATAAATAATCCTTCACGCGTGTCCTAACATCCCTTCCGCATGGCTAATGCCCTTTAGCGTCGTCTTACGCACTGGATAATAAGGGTTATTAATTTTAAAGAAAACTGAGAAATTTCATCCCAAGAGTATCGATTTAAAAAACACGAATGAAAAAACATAATCATCTAGGAAAATATTCACTTCCCATTAAAATATAATAGTCATAACACTTGTTTGAAATATGACAAAAAAAGAGTTGTTCAAAGAACGCTTTTATTGTATTTCGTTTGGTGTGTATTCGTATGAATATTACCGCGTGATGATCCGTATTTATTATGCTTCGTCAACACGCCTGTCCAAATGCTTGGCAAGTATAGGCAAGTTAAACGTCGATATCTAAACGCTTGTGAGTGCGTCAATATGTTCGAAGCATTCATAAACCACTCTCTATATCGATATCTTCGGGCATTTTGTATCAAACAGATTGGTCCTCCATGTAACCATAGATATGCCAATATATAGACAGTACAATTATAATAATAATGTTTGAAATGTCAAAATATTACCTCCCGATGGGAAGACGAAAAACTCAGTTACATGTTAAGCATTTTTATTTCAGCAAGACAATAAATTATAGATACGTGTTAAATCATTAATGAATAGGATATAATCACGATCCAGTACGGCCTAACAATACGCATATTCCTAGCAGGAGCACGGATACTGTCTGAAAAAGAAAATAGATTCATTTATGTGGTGAAGTTAAATTAAGGCTAATAAAAATTATCAAATTATGAACAAAATTAGATTTAATAATGAACCTTTCTGCAAAATTTTTTATTTTTTTGTATATATTACACACTTTTCAAATATAAGGCAAATAAGTCAAGATAAACTGCTTTTTAGCAGTTTGTCTAACGGGTTCTTTACAATATGAATCTTATTATATATATATAAAACAAAAAATTAAAAAATTTACAGAAATATAGCAAAAGAAAATTATGAAAAACATAAAAAACACTTTTAAAGGTCTTTAGAATAATATATCATTGTAAGCTACTACAAATTAATTCTTTCAGTAAGCCAATTCTTCAGTAAGTTCACCAATTGTTTGTTTTGGGAACAGTTTTTAATTTCGGCAGGTAACATATTAAAACAACTTGGAATCATATAGTTTAACGTTCTTTATCCATATTTATTTGTATGCTTAGTTACAATAAGTCCTTCATTAAAGTTGAAACGAGTATTATGATTGTTTTCTAGCCTGTTTATATATAAGAGGTTATTTATGTGCTGAAATTTTGCACCACAGAATTGATCTCACTGAAAGAATGTTAAGACTCTGAAAGAAGTATGGAATATTATGCCTTTCTTTGTATACATATTTTTCAGCTAATTATTTTAACCGACGAATTTTGCACGGATTGAACATGGTCGATATTAGTTTTACAGGAAAATCCCCAAGTTGTTATTCTATACCTTATAACAGATTCAGCTAGAGATAAATAAATTATTCGAAGTGTGCAGATTGGAACAAAAATATTTAGTTTTTACAATCTGCTTACAATTGATCTTAGTCGTGCACAAACTTACTCAAATACTTACAATATTATATGGTTTATTCAATTCTAATACAATTTACGTCAGACGGCACGGAGCAAAAACGGCGTCCGTCCGTCGCCTCGCATGCGTTTGCGATTCCCAATCGGCGGCAATTGCTTGCAAGTCTCTGAGAGCCATGCCAAACGCCCGATCCACACGTTCGAACTTGTGAATGCTTGCCAAGACTTGGCAGGCGTATAGCACCACCTTTAGGGTGTATCGAAAAAAACTTTTGTAGATTCAAAATTAAAAATACTTTATTACCGAGTTATTTTGGCGAAGAACTTCATAATACATTAAATGTTTTCAATTTATAATGTTCCATTACCGTGTTGTGATCCATATATATTAAGGTGTATCAAAAGAAAATTAACTTTTTATAAATTTGTATACATATTTTTCGTTTTATCATTTTTTGTGGTTTGCATTCCATTACTTTAAAGTTTTATTTTTACTTTTCCATCAATACCAGATTACTAAAAAAACTTGTTTCTATTATAGTAATACCAATGTTCATAATTTTATAATTAATTCCTAGTTAAAAAAAAAAAAAACACAAAAAAAGGCTTTAAATATAAATAAATATGTTAATGGAATAGAACTAACGGATTTTATACCAGAAATGTTAAACGCGATGTTTTGCAATGTTGGTCGAAATTTACGTAAAAACTGTTAATTTACTTCAAAAATATATTAAATAAGCTTTTTAAAAAAAATACGAAATTAATCTTACGCTCCAAAAATGAATTACAAAATTAGATTTTGTTTCGTTGAATGTAGAAATGGGACGTTAAAAACACACTTACTTGTTCATATTTGATGCAAAAAACATGTTGTCTAACAACGTTGATAAAATGAAATAATCTGTGGCATTTGTAAGTACCTACTACTCTTATCTTCCTACATTATATTTAGACAAGAGTTTTTTGAAAGACATAGATAGGTACACAGGTCGTACGTATAATAAATTTTGTAGAGAAATTCTTTTCCGACGTTTTTTAACCTGTTTGTGAAGGTGAGTAGGATTCAAAGATGAATCTTTAATATTTTCATAAAAGCAGCCATTCTTTCGTGACACTTTCCGACATTGCGAAAATATATTAAATTATCTCTTGAAAGTGCCCTCCTTGGTTGAATCAAAAGGCTTAAAAGCTTCTTGAGTGATGTTTGCTTTGCGAAAGCCAAACAAAGAAGAATGCTTGAATAAACAATGTAAAAATATGGAGACAAAACAAGCCTGACCCACCCGGTGATGATATCGGATATTAACTGCTTTCCTACATTAGCAACACCCGGTGGTGACAAGGGGCAAATTGAGAAGTTGTTTCCTTAAAAGCCTGTATCATAACCGTGCGTAATAAAGAAACATTTAATTTCACATTCACTCGACGCCATTACTGTTTGTACGACAGAATTTCAATTCGCGGAAAAAGGGCGGAAAATAAATAATGGTTTAAAACGTGAGAGTTTGTCGGTTGTGAGAGAAATAATATCACACAGAGAAGTAATGTTATACATTTAAGAACTTTGTACTTCTCCGTCTCAGTTTGCGGTACATGGTTCAAGCAGGTTGGTATAAGCGTGTTAACCCGTAGAATAACGCTATAATTAAAACTTGAAACAATTCTAAAAAAATATACAAGCTTCACCCGTAGAAAGAAATTTTTCATTTTAAAATGATATTCAAGCATTATTACAAAGTTCACCCATATAATGAAAATCAATTTTCAACTCGGAACGGTTTTCAAAATTGTGTTTGGTTCATTCATTGAAATTTATAATCTCAGAACCATATTTAAACATACGCAGGGTTCACCCATAGAACGACAATTTAACCTTAAGACAATATTATATATAACAAAAGGTTTGGCAGCAGAACGATATAGGCCCGGTATATCAGTTCGTATCATCACTATGTATGACATTCCTCGCTCGAATTTGAGCGGGCCAAATCGGCCGCTCAAGCCTTAACAAGCGGCAGAATGGTTCTTATTTTAGACGCTAAAGCAGTTTTCAAACTTGATATTTATCTACGCTAATAATTTCATAATGACTCTTTTCATCTTAGAACGATATTAAAACATAATATACACGTTTTTGAAAAAACGGTATTTCATCACGACCTTTGTCATTCTTGTAGGTACGCACACCAGTAGTTTCATTAGGCTCCACCAATCACGTAGCAGGATTTTTGATAGTAAATGTTGAATCCACGCTTTATTTTCGTACAACAGGACGCAGTTAAATGCGGGAAGTAATTGATCAACTTTCATCCTCTCAACATGTGTGAGATATCCACCGAAGAAAATGAGGCCGTAAAACGCTATGAATTTCAGTAATAAAATAATCTAAATAATCATAATTATAAATTGTAGTAGTGCGAGGTCGCCAATAAGATATTAGATACCAATATTTGGTCGGTTGTTTATGTTAAATTTTTCAAAAATTTTTAATAATATTTTCAGTAAGAATATTAAGAACAATATAATTCTTAAATAATGAGACTTACTTAAGTTTTTCATTTTATTCTCTCTGAGTGTACATAATTAATGTCGTGACAGTACTTTTTTGGTCATCAGGGTTCAGCGATTACCATAAAGCCTGGGGCCACCCATGCGAGCCTTAAGTACCTGCTTAAATGTTAAATACGTAAACAGTCCTTTTATCTTTTAATTAACCGTCGGGACATTATAAGGCCTGATAGCCCCAAGAATCCCAGCGGTCTCATATCATATGCAAAAGTTGCGCCAGAAATTTATAATTATTACGGGGTATTTTTTGGAAAACCGGTGTATAATAGTGTAATAACCTCTAGCAGTGAAAAAACGAAAAGATTAGAAAGCGTGATACCATAACTGCCCGTCGGTTTCAAAACACTCGAGAAGTTTTTGTTAACAACTTTTGAATTGTATTATGTTCAACTGCATTATAAGTTCCAAACTAGAGTGACAACGCATCTGCTGTACGGGTCTAGAAAAATATAAATATTGGAATAATCACGGAAAAATGAAAGATAGTTCATACTCCTTGGAATGCTATAAGTTGTTTTTACCACACAACTACTGTCAGTGGCGGCACCATGATCTGATATGCATACCACGTGGCAGAACGGACGTATTGTCTTAGCAACGTAGAGACCAACGCGTCTCTTGATATCTTCAACATAAAACATGAAGGTTTCAAGAGGTATGCAAAGAACATCTCTATCTTTTTTTATGTATCAGGCTTAAGAACTTATCAATTATTGAATTACCATTTTTTTCTTTTTATTATTGTATATTAGTACAGCAAATAATAGAGGCAGCCTGTGAAGATGAAAAAATAAGGAATTGGTTTGATTTATTGGAATGCAATGAGGTCATATGCTAAAACATTATTATTTCAAAACAATTTTTATTATTTAAAAAAAAGTTTTTAACTTATTTCACTGATGTGGAAAAGAAATAAAGATTTCATATTTAAAACCTGATATGAAAAGAAAGCGGTATAAAGATTCAAATACCCAAATCAATTAGTTACCCTACAACCTATTCTTATTTATTGATAATTTTCAAAACACACGGTGTCCTTTTCAATACACATGTGTCATAAATCGGAAAAAGTTTTTTTTTTGAGTCAATGTAAAACGTTTAAATTTTTTTTTCAATAATTGTGATAATACAACTATGAACCTATACAATACCTACTCTATTAATTCATAAAAATATCTTTTGTATAGCATTAATAAAATACAAATGATTAAAGAAAAAAGTCCGTTTCATTGATACTCTTCCAAACTGTAATGTATGGAATACGAGTATTTCCGTGCCTTTATTGTAGCGTGTCGGGTAGTATGCAATAATACTCTTAGGTGATCTATGTACTGATAATGATTGGGGAGCTGCTTGTAGCAAAAGAGGGCGCACAACTAACGTGCATCGCCTTTTAAAATATCTTGCAAGCATTCCATCTCGCTTGCACTCATCCACATTCGTACAGACATAACACATAGATTATCATAAAAAAGGAAGACGACATCAATAGGTATGGATATGCGATATGCAATACGTAATAATGCAAAACGGATTAGCGATTTTTTTAATCTTTCTTGAAGGCTTAAGTACCATTGATATTATAAAACATATAAAATTGTTATTTCTAATATAACAGTAACGCTGGCATGTTATTTTGGGATCGGAAGAAAGTTTTAGAGCTTGGTAATAGAGAGGTTAAAGCATACTAGCATTATACCTTTCTTCAGAAGTTAATTGCCTCGAGATTAATTCTTTGCCAAAAGCCACGCAATTTCAAGAAGTACAGAAAACACGTAACTTTTAATTTGGATACGCAATTTATCAAATAATATTAATCTTACCACAAAAACCTGGTCTTAATCTGAATCCGCTTTGATTTTGGGTAATTAACAAAAATAATTACAAACACTCAATTACAGTCACGATATTTGGCCGTTAAATATTATTTTGACTTCATGGAGAAATATTTTACTATAAAATGTGCTTATTCATTCTACGGCAGGAGCTCAGGCTTTTATTTTTAAGGTGTTAGGAGCAGATAAAGATCGTAATTCAATGGTATTAAAAATACGGCTATTAACAAAGGAGTTGTGCGAAATATGGAATCACGATAAACGCTGAGCTGCGACCTTATTTCTGTGGTACGGTTACTCCTTTGTATTATTTTTTATATTTTATTTGTTACATTATAAAATTTACCGATTCTCGCATAATTATTTTCTGTGCCTGAACTATGATACAAACGTCTTATTAAATTTATTAAAACAACCTGTTAATCGAAGTGTTTTAAAACCTCTATTTACAGGACGTGAAAAAAAGTTGTTGCTCTTCGTGGTACAAATATTTTTGTAGTGATGTTTCCACAGATTGACGGATGAATGTAGTTGGTGGCACAAGCACTTGTTGTGAATAAATATTTATTTATTTTTATTTTTTATTAAGTACTAGAAAATACTCTTAAATTGAAATTTCAATGTCGTATGTCAACTGCAAACTAAATATATTCGTAAGAAATGTATCACTACCTGGATCAAAACACATGGTTATCACTTTATTCAAAACATTGTAAAACCTAACCAAACAAAATCAAAGAATTTAAAAGAAATCACAAAATCAAAATCAAAGAATAAAAAATAAAAAAACTTAAGAGTAAAACTTCCATCTTTTTATTTCTGTACTGTTATGTACTTTTCTATTAACTTATCTATTTTATTTTATCATATATTGTAAATTCATATTGACATGAATCTTATTTTTCAATGTTTTCCCAAAATATTATATAGGAAATAATATAAAAAATACAAAAACACAAATTGGTGATGTTATATAAGAAGGCTGATGTGTAGGTAGGTATTGTAAATGATTTATAATAATATAAGTACATAAATAGTGTTTTGTGAACACCTCACTACGAGAACCTTGTGATGAAAGGCTTAAATCACAGTGAAAAACAGATAAACCATAGCTTCCACTTAGCGGTTTAAAAATATACAAATTATTTATGAAAACTGTCATTCTAGCGACATCTGTTGAGTTCAGATTGATCCAGTTTGTTTGCAGTAGGCACCTGTAATAGTTGGAATTAAATCGAGGTTCTGGGACGAAAGCAGAGAGGTCGTAAAATCGTCTAGGACGAGAAAGGATTCCCCTGTCTAGGCCTACAAATAAACATTGAATTTTGTCAACCAATAGATCTGAACAAAAAGCTATAAAATTTTGAGTAACCAATCAGTGAACGGAAAGGCGTGTGTCTACGAAAGACAAAGAAATGAACTTTGGACCCGACATTAAAATAGATAATTAATTACATTTCCATTCCCACAGAAATTAGAGGCGAACGCACTATAGTGTAAACAATCGACGTTCAAGGGAACGAATCCTGGGAATGTTTACAATAACTGAGACATTTATGAGATAGCGAACCATAGAAATCGAGTGCTTTGAAGTTTTTACAAGTTGAAAAACACACACGCAAAAATGCAATGGAAAACTTATAAACGTGATAGTATAAAAGAAGGATGGTAAAACGAAAGAAAGTTGCTGGCAGAATTTTCAACTGTAGTGCAATTATTTATGATAGAGATAGGGTGTCAAGCTCGATAAAAATCGTACTAAAGAGAGGTGAGAGTGTTGGAAACAATGGAAACTAATCGTTATCAATTTAAGATGAAGCGGACATATTGGTAAATCAATTTTGAATGAAAATCTCGCGAAAAAATAGACATTTTAGAAAAGTGCAGCGATTGAACGGAGGGAAAATACAGAGACTTTGAGCTGCTACAAAGGTCCTAGGGACATGAAAATAGGGTACCATAGGAAGGCAATAAAGCTAAACATATAGCGATAGATTAAATTTAGGAAACGTAGGCATTTTACATGATTATCAGGGTAGATAGATATTAGAGTTACACAAGACTGCAGAAGAAGTGACATGAGATAAAAGGTTGACAGTCTCATGTGTATTTTAAAGGATAAACAATCGAAATTCGAACATGATTCTTATTTACGTTAAGGTAATAAACGATTAGAAAACCAATAAAATTTAACGTAGGGCTTATGGAATGTTTAGATAAAGCAAAAGAGATTAAAACTAATGGCTCTAAAATTAAATTAAATTTACGACCGTAGTACAAAAATTTGAGACGTAAACAGATGTCCAGACGTATGATTTATGTGAAATCTTATATGTAAGAGATAGAAGGTGAGGCGGAGATCGAGTAAGGCAATAAAAGTGACAGATATCCCAGAGTCAAATTAGGTATATCTCCCATGGAAGTGTGGAAAACTATATATTAATGAATAATAAATGAAGTATGAAATTTTCCTGGAGACCACACACATCGGGAAAAGTGAGGAAAAGATAAAAGGAAGGGTAAAGAACGGGGATAAGGAATGATCCAAGTGGAAAAAAGCGATACAATTCTATGTTATCCGTGAAATTAATAAGTACGGCTTGGAATATAATTAGTTATAGAGTTATGAGAAATTACATAAGAATAGAGAAGAAATTTGTGTAGGAAAACGTCTGAATAAAGAAAATTCAAGAAGAAAAAGGGAAAACTCAAGTCTGCGGCATAAAGAGAGAAAGTACTGGTGAAAATGGAAAAGCTCACATAGGTGACAATAAAATTAAGTAGAATTTAGACAAATCGAAATTCAAAAATGCATAGTGTAGATTTCGACATGGATTTAATCATTTTTCGCACGAGATGCATAAAATTGAGATCTATAAATATGTTATTGAGGACGGACCTATCGCGAATTGAGAAAAAAAAGAAACGCAAAATCATGAGATTTTAACTACATTTTGTATGAACAGAGGATAAAGGAAGCTTGGGAGATTAACGCAGACTTACCCGATTCGGACCCTATCGAGTTAGAGTCGTGAGATAAAAACTAGCCGCCGCCCAAAGCCGGACAACAGAAGATCGTATGTAGGCACAATCGAAATTAGGGGAAGGTGTGTTCGGATTTACGAGTTGATAAAAGATAGAATTTATTATCAAAGGAAATTCAGATACGTCTTTTGGAACCTGAGAGGGGTATAAAATAAGGTGCACACCAGTTTTGGGACAGTCAGTCGAGGTTTTTGAAGAGGTGAATACGCCGCAGTACTACGTTTCTTGGTAAAAATTAACAGTGAAATATCTCTAAGTGTTAAATTTTGAAAAAGTCTAAGTTTAAATTTTGAACAAGTCCCTGGACTTAGAAAGTTTTGTAAAAAGTCTTAAATTCAGTTTCTAAATTCCTTTGAAAACCCCATCAGTGAAGTTTTGTTAAGTCAGTTTAATTTTATTAAACCGTGAAAATAAATAGGGTTAAACTCAGTGCTTAAAAGAGTAAAGTGAGAAGTGCTAAAAAGTGAATTGTGAATTAATTAAAATTTAAAAATAATTATTTCATTCAAAGTGAAAACATTCAAATTTAATTGAGAGTTTTATCGTTAATCTAGAGTGAATGTGTTCGCGAATTAATATTTAAAAATAGATTATAATTTTGTTTAAAATTATTAATAGTAAATACTTTCATCTTAGTTTAAAAGAAACACAAAAACAAAAAAAGATTCAATAATAATAAACGCCCAAACCTTTGTTCAAAAAGAAACAGTTCAAAAAAAAAAAACTAATTGTGGATAGGTTAAAATATTGATGAAACCAGTGCAATTTAGAAGAAAGTTTTAACAGATATTTAATTTATTCAGAATCGAAATAATTAAAAGTTTGCGCAATTCGGAATGAATTTTCTTATAAATTTATATAAAAAAATTAAAAAGGAGTGAAAATAACAAAAATAGTTCGACCTAAATAATTTATAGTTTTCCGGCACATCTATATCACAAATATTAAATATCAGCTAATTTATATGAATCAAGCAAGAAATAAAATATTAAATAGGAATAAATAGTCGAAAAGATTTATTTTGAAATTAGTTGAAAAATACAGTTAATTAGGTAGGATTTCTTCGACAAGATTTGTTGTGTACATTCCAAACGGAAAAATCTTGAAGGGGGTGAGTTTTCCTTTTATAAATAATTTTCAGGCCCAAGGAGTGAGGAGGTACAGCTGATTATGGTATATCAATTACATTATTAAAACAACAAAACAAAGAACTACACATTAATATATGTATATTATGTATTTATCTATAAAATTATAAAATAATATATTGTATATAATGAATATATATATATGAGTAATGTATTTATATATATATGTATTTTATTTATTAATCGAAGCATCGAAATGGTAGCGATTTTTAATACCTACCCGAGGACATATCTATATTATTGAAAAAAGAAAATATGTATTTATTAATATTCGAGACTATGTAGAATCATATATTTTATATTTATTTATTAATATATGTACTCTTATTTAACATATTTTGACAATCGAGATATGTGTGCTTATATATATATATATTTATTTAAATATTGAAGACAATATTAGTGATTTTAAAACGAAAATCTGAAACAGAAAAATCAGAAAAGGAAACGGTCACATCTGGGACTCGAACCCAGGACCCTTGTCTTTCCGGGACAATGCTCTACCAACTGCGCTTATGGGACCCTATCCTCCTCGGGCACTTTTAACTGTATCATACTTCGAATAAGAACTACCAACATTGTCTTCATTTTTTCACCGCACATTTTTATTGGCAACTATCTTTATGTATGATCGCAAGATTCAACCCGAACTAAATGCAATCCTAGACAGCGTCTTTTTAGATAAACCTATCTTATTGTTTTTATTTTAATGTGCGACATCTTTTGACTTTTCTGCAAGTCTAGAAATGAATTATTATTTTTCGGAATAACTTTTATTGAGTAAAACCTCAAATTGTAATATTTAAATATTGAAGACAGTATTAGTGATTTTTAAACGAAAATCTGAAACAGAAAAATTAGAAAAGGAAACGGTCACATCTGGGACTCGAACCCAGGACATATGTACTATACATCCTTATAGTACATATGTCTATAAGGATGTATAGTACAAGAGAGCTTTAAGTAGCTTTCTGTAGATATCAAAGAAATTAAGGGTCCAATTTTCATGGGGGCTTATGTGTTGTAGGGGAGGAATTTTCCATCCCTGCGAACACATATGCAAAGCCTTAGAGAAAAAAAAATAATTATCGGCCATAGCCAAGAGAGAAGAAAATTTTATATTGTTTTAAACAAATAAAAGAATGGTGACAAAGATAGAGAATATTACAACCTTTGCCGAAGTATTAATGCGATGCACTACTTCGTGCAGTATTTCAAATCGAGCCGCTATCAATAACACCCCTAAGGTTGATGGCGATAAGGTTTAAATTCCCGCTTAACACCATCCGCCTGTTTTGATTTATGCAAGAAAAAAACATCAACCACCAAAAGTGCCTTTTATTTTATTTTGTGGATGTTCTGGCATAAATATTAAATTTTTTTCCAATCATTTTATAAATAACTTAATTTACCACATTATACAATAAAAGCATAACCGAAAATGGGTTCGTAAGTAGGAGATTTTGAACTTTAAAGCAGTTTTCATAGGCCTTTACATTATTTTTTTCTGGGCTTATAAAAAGACTTATCTAAAAAAAAATCGATTATTATTTCAAAGGTCAGAATGTATTCTACTCGCAGTATTTAATTAAAGCATCTGAAACATTTCTAGGCGACCAAATTTCCAAACCAAAAACACATGATTTTGCATTACTACGTATGGCATCGCCTTAACGTGGGTATCTTTAAGCGGTTTAATATCTGTACATACATATTGTGTTCATGATTTGTCGTATTTGGATGAGTTTTACAGCGGTATCTCTAATTCACGCATAGAGGAGTCGGAAGTAGATCAATAACACATTTAAAACACTGTTCACGATATAATTAATTATTGCCTCAAACGGTAGACGATTAATGGATTTAACAGCGTTCTACGGTGATTTTCTCTCCGGTAATTAACTCTTCGATCTTGAGTCAATAACGGTTGATTGCTTATTTACCGCATTTTTCGCTAGCTGCGTTCCGTTGCACGTACAAAATCAAGCTTGAATTTTAAATGCCTACTCTATGGTTAGCGGGAGCATAACAAAGATGATAATGTTGCGTAGCCTGAAAAAATTACTAAAATCATAACGGAACAGGTACGTATCTTATTTACTTTCACGAATTATTTTTTATTTATTTTATGTTATTCCAAAAATTATACTCATATGAGATGTTTGAGACTGTTGCGGTCTTTATTGGGATGGTTTAAAACCCGGACGTTCTAGAGTAAAAATAACCAAAATTAACAACGCAATTTTGAAGGATCCTAATTAATTTGGTTCAAGGAGATAAAATATATTCTAACGAGTTTACGTCTTTGTAGTTTTTTATGTACCTCGTTTGATAGTGTGAAACTCGTCGACCCATTCCCGAGAAATCACTGAAAGGTGGGGTTTATTTTATACCTCACGTAAAACATTAAAACGACACATCCATACGTCTTCCATCAAACCCAAATAGAAACGATCATCAGTATTCTGGAGTACCTACGTACTTTCCGTTAAAGAAATCCATTCCTTCCACCTTTTTACCTTGAAAATCAGCAAAATTGAGGAAAATGTATATTATTATACTTTTATTGATGAGAACGTCAACGAACGGAAGACATAGAAGTTTTAACTGAAGCTTTGAACTATCAATTTTAATGTCTAAAATAAAATAAAAATCACATTGTTTATGAAATTGGATTTGGAATAAACAGTGCTGAAATTCTGGGGATGTCGGATAGAATAGTAAGTCAAATTGGAAAAATTATTTATTAATGTTTTTAATTCACCGCAAACAGGTGGATATGCAACCAAGATTTAAAAAAAAATGAAACTGCAAAAGAGTCCCAACTACTCCCAACCGTCTGGAGCCAATGAGACTATGGCATCACCAATTAGGGTAGGTTATAAGGCTGAAAATAGTGGAGAGGGCCAAGTGATAGGGAAGAGTGAAGTGGGGAAGTCACCAAACACGGCCAAAACCATTTCAAGCAAAGTTGCTGGTCAGGAGCCTTACCCTTCGATCACGGAGGCTGTGAAAGTCTGTCTGCTACATTACATGAGATAAATATTACACACAATTATATTTCACGAAATATACGGGGTTTTTCAAAAAGAGGTGTTATTTTGATATTAAATCGTAAAAGATCAATGGTCTCGTTGCTTGTGTGGCACGTAGCGCCGTCTTGTTGAAAGTAAACGTTGTCCAGATTAATACCATCCAATTCCGGACATAAAAAATCATTAATCATCTCTCGATAGCGCAATCCATTCACCGTAACTGTTGCTTCAGCCTCATTTTAGAAAAAGGAAGGTCCAATGACTCCGTCGGACCATAAACCGCCCCAAACAGTCACACGTTGAGGATAGAGAGGCTTTTCAACAACAAATCTTGGGTTTTCCTAGCCCTAGATGCTACAATTTTGCTTGTTGACGAAGCATCATCACTCACTTTGATTCACTCAAGTGAATTTTAATAATTTTAATGCGTTGCTGAAGCGCGTATCGTTCCATTTTTATTAATGGCGTAGTTTCTACTTGTTAAATGTCAAAAAATGACAGCTTCAAAAGTTACATCTACTGAGATAGCGGGCTATTCAAAATAACACCTCTTATTGGAAATCCGGTATAAAACAAAAAAAAATAGGTAAAGATGATTTTTTTTTTTAATTTTTTTTTTTTAATATTAACTCCACACAGGAGGCCCTGAAGAAAATAATTTCCCTCAGGGCCTATGTCATCTTTGGGGATGCTGTGTGGAGGGTCTTTTTGTGGAGAGGAAGGAGTGAACATGGGTCTTGAAGAGTCCCATGTTGTAGGAGGGAGGAAACACAGAGGCCGGCAGTTCGTTCCTCAGCCGAGCTGTTGAACTTAAGAACGAATCGTAGAAGCGACCCGTTCTCATGTGACAAATGTCAACCGTGTACAAATGTTGGGCGCGCGTTTGGCGTGTATCCCGACTACGCACCGGTGCCGAAGGGATCAATGACGCTAGTTCCTCAGAGCATCTTCCATTGTAATACCGATAGAACAAGGACAGCATACCTACCTGACGCCTGTGCTCTAAAGATTACAGTCCGTTTGTTAAGATTGGGGAATCTATCAAACGGACCGCCCGTTTTTGCACAGAGTCAAGGGTTTTTTTCAGGTATTTAGGGGCTCCGAACAAGAGATGGCTGCCAAATTCGACAGTAGGGCGCACTTGCGATTTGTACATATTATTTGATTATATAAAATGAATAATTATTTAAGAGTTTATTTATTACACTGTTATACGTGGTGGAATTATATAGTATTAAAATAGAAAATAAAACATTTTTAAACTTATTTTTATTATATAAACAAGTGGAAATAAGTTAAAAAATGTTTTATTTTCTATTTTAATAATAATTATTTAATAAAATTAAAGGATCGTCCTTCACGGTGGTTGCAGCATCAATTTCATTGAGTGGAGAGCTGAGCCACTCGGACACAGTCACGACAATGATGTTGGTTGACTTCAGTGTCTTGCCTCAGAAGCTGGCTAGTAGGTGGCGTAGTAAGGCGGGGAATATTTGCTCCCTCTTTTTGGAACCTCGGAAGTTGCAGAAGTTGGCTGAAGGAATTATTGTTACCCACTCCCAGCTTGTCCCATAGCGCTTGTATATTTATTTTAGTTTCTTCTCAACAGATTGAAATGTTGTTTTTTGTGAAGTGAAAATGCAGAAGAGAACGACAATGGCGTTACAAGGCGTTTTATTAATCTCAGCCTGTTGGAAGGAGAAAAACGACAACCTGCCATCTGTCCTTAAAAGTCCAAACTATCTGTCCACAACCAAACTCAGGTTCAACTTCTGGTTTGGATCTTTACTTAATTTTAACACACTCCCCCCAAAAAAGGCAAAATATTAACGATATTGGGACTTTTTTAAATAAGAAGGAATTTAAGACAGTTAACATTAACTTAAGAAATACCCAAACCTGATCAAAAGAAATAATTTTTGTCTTTAGACTATTGATTTTTTTTTGTGGACTGCAAATCCATAGGCCGCTGGTTCATATCCGGCTCGAAGGACCACATGTATGTTTATTTTAGTTTCTTCTTGACGGACTGAGATGATGTTTTTTGTCAAGTGAAAATGCAGAAGAGAATGACAATGGCGTTACAAGGCGTGTATCAGACGTAATCGTGTGACACACAAGACTGTAAATGGGGCCGGTGATCCCAATCTGTGGAGGCGTGAGATGTCTTCCTTCAGTGGCGTGGAGGGGTAGAGCGGGGCGTCTCTGAAGCCGCTGTAGAGCTGGTCCGATTACTTGTCGCTTGTTCTTGATGCTGATTCTGGGTCTGGTCCGAAGGGGTAGGCAGTCCGTGGTCCAGGGTGAGGCGGGGGTCAGAGTGAAAGAAGGCGAGCAGAGTCAGAAGTCGGAGCGAGGTAGAGGGCAGAGCAGAGAGAGAGGTGTAGAGCTGGTGGTGGTTTCTGGAGATCTGACGTTTTGAGGGCCTGTCGCCCGTTTTATAGCCACCAGCGGGCGCACGACGCGCACACGGGCCCACTTTCTCTTTGATTCCTGGAATCCGTGAGGCGTGTTTGCGACGCTATCGCGGCGCCCCGCCGGGCCGTCTACCGCCGCCCGGTAGTTTCGGGCCGTGGTCGAACGTGACCACGGCCTTCCTTTGATTGGGCACGATCCTCGGAACCGTGCCCGTGGGACGTAATGACGGCGTACCACCGGTCATTTGTAATGCTATGACGGCGCATGGCGCACGGCACGGCTTCCCACTACGTTTTGGCACGGTTCTAACAATCGTGCCCGAATTAAATTATGATTTTACCAGCTCTCACAATACTTCTCTGCCCGTATACCTCTAGCCAAGCTCCGACGTTCATTTATTATAAGATCACAAATCATTTTACATCATTTTACAAACAGAGGGTTATAACAATTTATCTTTTCACACATCAGCATTTTACATTCTTCAATTTAACAACAGGGCAAATATCAAATTTTTATATGGGGCGACCGCGGCCGAGCCCGGAGCAGTACGTCCGTTACAAGGCGTTTTATTAATCTCAACCTGTTGAAGGGAGAAAAACGACAACCTGCCATCTTTCCTTAAAAGTCCAAACTATCTGAACCACAACCAAACTTCTGGTTTGGATCTTTACTTAATTTTAACAGCGCTGTTATTGTATATTTGTCACAACACACAAAATACAAACAAAATCTGAATTCAAATTTGCAGGCGATAGTGCGAAACCTTTTTAATCTTCCTACGCAAGCAGTTTACGTATTATTCTCAAGATTGTTTTGATATCACGCCTATCGTGCACATCTTGACCCGAAAACTTTATACCATCAGATTAGGCTCTGTGTTTTCTTTATCTTATTAAATTGTTTCAAATGAGCGCTGTGCGAAGCTCCCAGGGTTGACCCTTTAGATTTGGACCTCTGCGTAAACGGACGTGCCTTATCTGTGAGGGCAAGTCCGTGACGAGATGGGTGCAAGGCTGTTTAAATGGGCGAGGTGTGCTACATGTACAGCGGAGGTACTTTAAGATGTGAACAGTTTATGGTGATTGCAGACCCCTAAGCGAGCCATGAGTGTTACAAAATTCTGTATTATTAATGCTTTTAACTAGCAATTTAACCTTCTTAAGAATTTGTTTCAACAGAAATTTTTTTTTTTTGTTCGAAGAATCAGACATATTATTATCAAAGAAAGCAATCGGTATATGGCTTGACATTATAATTTTACGAAAATTTACTTTGTTTTTATCCACTTTATTGATATACGTACCTCTTCGTCTAGTTTATGTTTTACCGTAACCATCTTCAGGGCAGTACTATTATAAGCTGACGTAAGTACATTTTTAGATTACTTATTATGTGAAATAAAAATAGAGAGAGGTTGGGATATTCTTATGTAGTTCTGTTAAATATTGTCGGTTAAAACATAGATTTTAGAAAAAGGGGAGAAATGGGTCATGTAACATTTTTGTTTTAAATCCGCGCGCATTTTTTATATTTTAATGTTTATGTGTGTTAAATTTTGCATCCATGTATTCAGGGTATGTTGTGAGGCTAAAGGTAGTGTGGAGGAGAAAGAGATGGGACAAAGGAAGGTGGGGAAGTACCTGGCTATTCAGCTCTGGTCACCAAAAATATTTCAAACAACTTTTCAATTCTAAATGGTTGTCTTACACAATAGCGATACTGTATATTATTTCAAAGGAGTAAATTTTTGTAGCATTAAACTGTCACTAACATCTTGCACCCATACTGCTGTATGTCTGCGCCTAGGCAAATTGGTGCACAGCTTTTGATGATTGTCGGTGAGGTATGCTCGTAGCTCAGCTACTATTGGCAAGCTTTTATGATATATTATCTCCCGTTATTTCTAACAGATAAAAGATTAGAAGGTGTGGTGTGGGTGTGTCCTATATCGAGTCACATTGAATGAGCATTTGAGCAAAACGCTTGTAGATGTTCAGTGAATTTCCGTTTGCCAGTTGCAAAAAGTTATATGATTACAGCATGTAAAAAAGGTGTTGGTTTAAAAAACCTCCACAAAAACCGACATCACATTTTCGTTCCGTCGGAATCTAAAAATAACTTCGTGAAAGATGTATTTTTGTTGAATTGAATGTTAAGATACAACCACACATGCTTTATCCATTCTAAGGGTTGATTCAAACCTTGACGATTATTTATATTGTTGCTCAAGAAGAGTATGTACATAGTTTATGTCGTGAATGGATTTTCAAAATAATAACTCTTTATTCACAATAAAACACCGTGATCTTCACAAATAAATGCGTTTTTAAATTTTCACAACTGATACACAACCATTATTGTAGGGTAAGGGATTGTGTCTTTTATTTAGGCTAAAAAACTATTATAATTAGGAACGTGTGTTTAGTATGGCCTGGAGGCTTTCTTGTCTTCTCGATTATGCTCTAAAAATCTCTGTTTCTTTTTTATGTACTTAATTAATTTTGATGTTTAAATAAACTTCCATATTAGACTCATGTTCATATTATGGTAGTCGTACATTGTTTAAAACTTTACTACCAAAATCTATGGGATATCTCTATAAGCTCTATAATCCTTTTTTATTTTTATTTGAAATACATATTATATATGACAGATTTACTGAAGAAAAATATATGGTTCTGAAAACCGATTACAATAAAATGTTTTCTTTTTTAAGTAACTACCCAATTCAATAGAGAAAAAACGTTTCTCGTGTTTGAGTTGGGGAGTAGTGTCATTACAGTATACATAAGTTAAAGAAAAGAAAGATTTTTTTTTTATAAAATAAGAAATAAACAAATTTATATGGCATGATAACAAAAGTAAAGATAATTAAATAGACTATTATAGCAGTTACTAAATTAGGTAAACATTAAATGTTAATAAATTTATGAATATGGATGTCGTAAAATAAAAATAATATTATTACATTTCGATAAATAAGCAAGTTGTAAGTACATGGAGTTATTCTATTCAGTTGGAATAAAGCTGAGCTGATAATATTGCAAGAGTATAATTTGCAATATTATATTAGGGTTATTATGATACAGGATTTTCCAATAAGAAGTGTTATTTTGAATAGCCCGCTATTTCGGTAGATGTTACTTTTCAAGCTGTCATTTTTTAACATTTTACAAGTAGAAACTCCGCCATTAATAAAAATGAAACGATACACGCTTCAACAACGCATTGAAATTATTAAAATTAACTTGAGTGAATCAAATGCAAATCATCTTGAGTGATGAGGCCCATTTCCATCTCGGTGGCTTCGTCAACAAGCAAAATTGTCGCATCTGGGGCTCGGAAAACCCAAGAATTATTGTTGAAAAGCTTCTCTATCCTCAACGTGTTACTGTTTGGTGCGGTTTATGGTGCGGCGGAGTCCTTGGACCTTACTTTTTCGAAAATGAGGCTTGAGCAACAGTTACGGTGAATGGATTGCGATATCGAGAGACGATTAATGATTTTTTATGTTTGGAATTGGATGGTATTGATCTGGACAACGTTTACTTTCAACAAGACGGCGCTACGTGCCACACAAGCAAGGAAACCATTGATCTTTTTCGATTGAATATCAAAATAACACCTCTTATTGGAAAATCCTGTATATTTACTTTAAGTCCGTCTACAACTTGTGGCTCAAACTATCACAGTTTATATACTAATGTGGTACGGAACAATCAATCGAATTTCAGAATAATTATCGGAAAATATGGGTTATTCGTTCACTAACAAGTGAGGAAGCAGAAAATCTAGCTTTATCATCAATAACACATCGATGACTAAACCACCTGTCAAAGAATATAAAAAGAATTAAGTGTAATTTATTATTACATATTTGATTACCTAATACATAGAAATACATGAATTTTATTTTATCAGCCCTTTTTTACAAACTGTGTGATAAACATTCTATTGTAATTATTCAAATTAACTGTAAAGCTACCTACGCGATTCAGTTAATGATAATGTAGGTTGTAAAAAAAATTTCGTTAATTCAAAAAAAAACATAAACATTTAATAGATCATTAAAAAAAAGTAAGCGTTTGATTTTTAAAACACATTAGGTACGATTATTTAAGTTAAGTCAGCAGATGTTGTTTTAATTAAGCTTTTACATAAAAATAAAATACCAAAATAACAGTTGTTATCTGGAATGTTAATGCTTTATTGTGTTTTTTATGGCACTGTTAAAACGATTAAAAATATGAAATGATAAAAAAACTTTCATCGTGGATTTATACGTTTTTAAAAATTAGTCTAACTCTTTTAGTACAATAATAATTCAAATACATCAATCCTGATAGGTATTCCGTTTCAGTACTAACGAGATTTACCGATTTCCTTTCCGTAACTATAAATGATTAATCTCGCTAAATTCATAATAAATTATACACAAACAGTGAATAATTTAAGGTATTCCAGATACCTACCAATTTTATAATTTATTTACCTCGATATTTAATATATTCCAATTCAAAGTGTAATAAATCAAAGCAAAGGAGTGACTTTGACAGGATTATTGAAGGAAAAAAGGATACGAGAAAAAATTAAGGCTTTAATATGGTGTAAGCAATACGTATAAAATTTTAGAGATATATTATATGATTTGCGATATGTGAAACCAAATTTAATGACAATGACTTAGCTTCGCTAAAACGAACATATTTTTATTCGTAAAATGCAGTAATTTTCTCGTTTAAGTGATTGTAGCAGAAGTCGGGTACGCCCGACATGCCACGATCAAGTCAATCAGATACTTGAGTCGGGCTGTGTCAAGAGTCATAATAATAGAAAATTATAAATGAGACCATGTATGAATGTGAATGAGGCAAGAAGTGTATGCCAAGACAAAGTAGTTCCGTCTTCTCTGCGTACCCCTGCGATTATCAATTTTTCTTGATTACAAAAATTACCAAACACTGCCATTAGACATGGGAACTATGGAATCCCTTTTGTGAGACTGAGAGACGTGAATGGGTGAGGGAGATGGGAGGAGGAAGGAGGAAGGTTGTGAGAAACCTGACTTATAGTTATTTCGTTCAATAGATTCTGAAGGCGGTCTCTCACGAAGACAAAAGGTTTACCGAAATCTTAAAATGATCATACCATTCAATATTATCCGTCGAGAGAATTTTTTTTCATTCAAAGACCTATTAACCCCCCTTATCGATATAAAAAAAAACAGTGCTGAAAAAATCTGCCGTTAATCGTCCAATTTGAGCGATTTACAATGTAAAAGCACCCCGTACTAAGCATCCACTCGTCCCGGTGCGATAAACGGATGAATTCTGCTGACCGCGAGAAGCATGCGTATGAATACCATTACTGCCCCTGCATGACCGAGGGCGGGGTAGGAGTAACCCTACCACGGGGTCACCATGAAACCGTCACACCGTAATACCGTACTACGTGGTGGATCTGATAGAGTAGGGGAAGCCCTAACTTGCTGAATCGCGGCTTGCATACAGCCCACCCCGATTATGTATAATTTATGGCCGGTCCTTATTTGCTGTGACCACGCTGTTTATTATCAATCCCAAACAGTCGCCGTCCCATGCGTTGTGTACAGAAATAATTTAATTTGATTGAAGTGGCTGTTAAAAGTGTATTTTTATGGGAAGAAGCTAAACTTTTTTTAATAGTACACTTGCTGATGTATCTATAGTATCTTGTTTCTTTTCACAATCAAATAGACGTTAAAAAAAGTCAACTAATGATCAGTCCGGGCGATATCCCAACAAAGGCCGCCATCCGATGACGTTGTGTTTTTAACTGTCGTCTGCATGTCGTGCCATATTCTCAGCGTTATAGAAACTTTTAATTTATTTGTTTTCTTTTTTTTATTTATTTAGAAAAAAAGTAAAAATTCACAAGAGATAAAAATATCTATATTACATTTCATATCAGACAACAATTTTTTTTGTTTACCCAATTTGTAGAGAAATATTCTCGGGTCAAACTGGGGAGCTAGTCTATGTGCTTATATATATATATAGATAATAATATGTATAGTTTTCAAAAATGGAAAAATAATATTTTCAAAAATACTGTAAAATACTGCAAAATATTGTACAATAAGAAAATTAGATATATTAAAGAAACAGAATATCAACAAAAATCAACGAAAAATCATCAAAAATATAAGCAACAATATAAGCAACAGAATATATCTGAAATACGTTATTTAAATGGTGTGTCTACAATAAACAGTATTTAAATATAAACAATTGACGACTTCCATGGTCGAGGGTAAGGCTCTCGACAATCCAGAGGTCACGGGTTCAAATCCAGACGTGCAAAAGGAAATTTTATTCGATTAATTCGTGTAATTTCTAAATTTACGCATTTAAAATAAAACATAGTATTTGAGGAGCCTTACAGAGTGGTAAGTGTTGTGAAAAAATATACAAATATACAAAGTGGGACAAGCTGGGAGTGGGTTACAATAATGCCTTTGGCCAACCTCTGCAATTTTCCGAGGTTCTAAAGAGAGGGAGCATACATTACGCCAGCTTTTGAAGCAAGACACGGAAGTCAACCAACATCATTGTCGGGGCTGCGTCCAAGTGGCTCAGCTCTCCACTCAATGAAGATGATGCGGTGACTTCACAAATTACTAATTAAAAATAATATATAGTATATGGTGTTCTTATACATATACATTCCACATATATACATATATGTGAAATGTATATGTATAGCATCTATATAAACGGCTTGCTTCAGATGTCTTATAGTGTTGGCTAACGGATGTATTATTTTAATGAAAAATGTTATTTTTAATTGTCAAGTCTCTGACAGCCCTGAATTATTGAAGCTACTTTGCCATACCCGCCGGCCATAGTGGTCAAGTGGAGATAAATTTGATTGTAACAATAAACTCACTACTATTTGCGCTATTATAATATTTTGCTAGATTATATCTGTTGGCAAGTCACCTTTTCTGTATATTTCATCCTGTTTAAATTAAGTGCTTTCTATTATTGTAGCATTCTATGCCTTAAGAAAACTTCAGCTGTATCACATTCAATGTCGTTTTGTATACATATTGTTGTGTTCTTAAATGTAATACTAATAATCGCCTATGTACCACTGTGTACTTATAATCTCATGTATCACATTATTGTAAAAGCCATTTATGGCGTTTAATGAATAAATAACAAATAAATAAATATTCAGAATGGAAGATACTCTCAGTAATGTCCTGGGTAAGACCACCTTTCACAATTGAAAAGCTGCTTGAAATGGCTTTGGTCGTATTTTGTGACTAGATCTGAATAGCGAAGTACTTCCCAACCATCTTCTTTCCCATCTCCAACCCCACTACCATCATCCTTACAACGTACCCCAATTGTAAATGTCTCAGTCTCACTCGCTCCAACCAGAGTTGTGGATAGTTGGGATTCTTGCACGGTTTCACTTAAAACAATTGTTAAACCATGATGGAAATTTTAGAACCACATATTTTTGTTGGTCCCTCTCTAAGCAAATATTTTATCTTCTATTAAGCCTTATCTAAAATTGCCTACCCTCTATTCTACATATATCATCTCTTCTAAGTCTGAACTCAAATCTTCCATATAATTTTGAAATTTGCCAATCTAAGCAAATTTAATATATAGTCACCTTTCCTTTCTCCGTAATTTGAAATTATGGCCTAGAATAACCTTGAAGTTTTAGAAATAACAAACTTTTGGATTCAATATTTTATTAATGGAATAACCCTTGAAAAAATATCTCAAGTCCATTATTTTACACTTAATATTTCTATTTGTTTTATTACTTTTCATTGCATTCTCATTGTACTTGTAATATCATTAATATCATCTCAGATTTATTGTTTTTTGTACATTCATTATAATTATTTCATTTCCACTTTATGATTATATCTAAATTCATTAATAATTTATTATATATTACCGATAGACATCCTCCTGTGTACACCGTATACTAATAATATAATTTAATGTATCACTTTTAAGTATAAGCCATTTTGGCGTACATTCTTTGAGTTGTCGTACATTTACATTTTATACTTGTTACTTTATACTTTTCTTCGAGTTGTTGTACCATTACATTTTATACTTTTTTTTCAGTTGTTGAACTTTTACATTTTATACTTGTTACTTTATACTTTTTTTCGACTTGTTGTACTATTACTTTTTATGCTTTTCTTTCAGTTGTTGTACTTTTACATTTTATGCTTGTTACTTTATACTTTTCTTCGAGTTGTTGTACTATTACATTTTATACTTTTACTTTTATTTGAGTTGTTGTACTTTTACATTTTATACTTTTACTTTTATTTGAGTTGTTGTACTTTTACATTATATACTTGTTACTTTATACCTTTCTTTGTATTGTTGAACTTTTAAATTTAATACTTTTACTTTTATTTGTGTTGTCGAACTTTTAAATTTTATGCCTGTTACTTAATACTTTTGTTTGAATTTTCGTACTTTCACTATTCTTACTTTTGTTGATGGCAACGTTATGC
Organism: Hesperophylax consimilis; assembly: GCF_061612785.1. Classification (NCBI taxonomy): domain Eukaryota; kingdom Metazoa; phylum Arthropoda; class Insecta; order Trichoptera; family Limnephilidae; genus Hesperophylax; species Hesperophylax consimilis. The sequence continues at coordinate 23,051,192 of NC_142849.1, read as the reverse complement.
CGTATATATGAAAAAAATAAAATAAACATTTCCATTACTTGAAGTTGGAAGTTGTGATTCATTTTGATTGACTGTGATATTAGACTACTAGATTTTCTATTCCGTTCGCTTTATCATACTTATACCTAAATGCTCATTCAAAAGAATTTATTTAAAACTCTATCAATTTGCTCATCTCTCAGTTAATCCAGAGATTCCTATGTATTTTATGTTTTTAGGACACTAGGTACTATTTGTGCGTTCTTGTTTAGGCAGACCACAATTTTATTGAAAATATAATAATGGCTTTCAAGCAGGGCTAAGCGTTACACCGTTGGCAGTATTCTAGGGGTGTATTTGTTTTTGGCCTGTTTGCGTCTTAGCCCAGCCTAATGACTGGCTTAATCACGAACTTAGCAACGCCTTGAGATAGGAGAGGAGCCGCGATGATAAATAACGGTAATCCCTTATCAAACGGGGGCACGTTTTACAAATTATACGCAATTTAGCGGATGAAGCCTGCCTATACGAAATTGGTACAGGGTGGCGGGGAACTTTTGACATAATTACGAATATAATTAAATATTGTCAAAATGAATCGTAAATCTAACGGAAAAACACCTTTGTGTCAAGGGTTAAACGTAAATACAAACACCTCCGGACTCGTAAACGTTGGAGAACAAATTTCGACATTTTTGCACTCGTGTGAAAATGAACAATCTCTCAATACACTTTGACACAAAACCATTTTTTAAACTAGGAGTGGAGTCCTAAAAAGTAACTGCTTTTATAAAACACTGAAATGGTGAAACAGAATGAATACAATCACTTACGTCAGCAATTTTTGACTCACCACCGGATGACATTTCTAGTTTGAAATATTGACAAAATGTTCCACGTTTTCCGGTTGTAGTACAATAATTATTGAAGTAATCACAATCACAGTAAGCAATACACAGATGTAAGTTTTTTCCCATTTGTATTGCATTATTAGCCGCTTGTGTTATAAAACCAGCTGATAAACAACCAATTATATATGGTAAACGGTTATATATTAGTTATGTAAAACTTCCATCAATTTATCTAAAGCCTCATTTAAGGATTAATATTTTGAGAACAAAAACTTAAGACCCAGACTGCCGTTAGGTATATCATCAAAATACTAATTTCAGTTGGATTGGATTTGCTTTGAATTTCAATCGCATTTTCCAATTTGAAACTGATAGTGTAAATAATTCAGAAAAGCGATAAAGTACCAGCTGTCATTTAATATTTTAACAGAAAAATATTTTTTTCAGACGTTATTTTACGGGTCTGCACTGTTGGTATAATATAATCGTACGTCTATTAAACAATAATCGGTAGTAACTTAAAAAAAAATTAAAACATATTTTAACTGAGCGATTGAAATAAATATGCAAAATGCAATCCTTCACAGTTATTTTTTTGGGTATCACGCCGTGTTTCGCTAATTCTTTCTTTAAGTAATATTTCGGACAACATTACAGTATCTATTATCAGAGCAGATTTGTGCTTAAGTACGTAGATATGATACCGTGTCGCCAACTCCAATTCACTAGGAGCAGGTACTAGAGTAAAATTTTAAATGGGTTTCGTTTTGGTGTAGTCGTCAATTACCAGATACCAATATAAAAATATAACACTATTGGGCTTAGCCCTGTCGTCTTTATTAATTATTATCTCGATTAATATTTATTTGATTACTTGAGAATATTCAAGGAAACATTATTCATTGTTACATGTAAAGGACTGCTGTCACTACTTTTATTTATTTTTTATTTTTTTTTTTTTATATTTACTCCACACAGGAGGCCCTGAAGAAAATAATTTCCCTCAGGGCCTATGTCATCTTTGGGGATGCTGTGTGGAGGGTCTTTTTGTGGAGAGGAAGGAGTGAACATGGGTCTTGAAGAGTCCCATGTTGTAGGAGGGAGGAAACACAGAGGCCGGCAGTTCGTTCCACAGCCGAGCTGTTGAACTTAAGAACGAATCGTAGAAGCGACCCGTTCTCATGTGACAAGTGTCAACTGTGTACAAATGTTGGGCGCGCGTTTGGCGTGTATCCCGACTACGCACCGGTGCCGAAGGGATCAATGACGCTAGTTCCTCAGAGCATCTTCCATTGTAATACCGATAGAACAAGGACAGCATACCTACCTGACGCCTGTGCTCTAAAGATTGCAGTCCGTCTGTTAAGATTGGGGAATCTATCAAACGGACCGCCCGTTTCTGCACAGAGTCAAGGGTTTTTTTCAGGTATTTTGGGGCTCCAGACCAGAGATGGCTGCCAAATTCGACAGTAGGGCGCACTTGCGATTTGTACAGGGTGAGCAGTTGTGTACTATTAAAGTATCTGCGGGCCCTGTACAGTACGCCCAGCTTCTGAGAGGCCAACTTTACTCTAGCTTCGATGGAGCCCCCGTACCTGAGCTGGTCACTTATAGTTACACCAAGCATATCAATGGAAGGCCTGTTCGGAAGATTGCTTCCGTTGAAGGAGACTAGATTATCATTTGGATCCCTTTTAGACGTAATCAGACAGGATTGGGTCTTTGAAACATTAAATTCGACGAGATTATTTTTACCCCAGGAGGAAATACTCTCGAGATAACCGTCCATTCTCTGCTTCAAAGCCCTCCGAGCCGTTGGAGTTTGTGTGCCCTTTGGGGGCTTGTCAAACAAAAAGCTATCATGAACTGTACTGTCATCCGCGTAACAATGAATCGGTGCACATGTCAAAAGGTCATTGATGTGCAACAAAAACAAAGTTGGAGACAGAACCGATCCCTGTGGGACGCCAGCATTTATGGAGTGCGAGGAAGAGGTGAAACCGTCAGCAACCGCCTGAATCGACCTATCCCTTAAAAAGTCAGCAATCCACGTACACAGGGATGCGGGAAGTCCGTAAGAATGCAATTTGTTGACAAGTCCTCGGTGCCAGACCCGGTCAAAGGCCTTGGATATGTCTAGTGCGACCGTTTGGGTCTCACCGTGACGTTCCAGGCACCGCCCCCAAACATGCGTCACATACGCGAGAAGATCACCGCACGAGCGGTTCCGCCGGAATCCGTATTGACGGTCGTTGATAATTTTGTTCTTCTCGAGGTATGTGAGCAGTTTGTCGTTGATCACACGTTCCATCACTTTGGACAGAACTGATGTGATCGCTATGGGGCGGTAGTTGGCCGGGTTGGAGCGGTCACCTTTCTTGGGAATAGGGTGAATTACCGCTTTTTTCCAACCAGAGGGCACAGTGCCACACTTCAGGGACATTTTGAAGAGCTTTGTCAAAACTGGAACTATTTCCGCAGCACACCTCTGCAATACCAGGGCAGGTATTCCATCAGGTCCACTAGCTTTGTTAACATCGAGCCCCCGTATGACGTGGAGTACATCCCGATGCCGGATCCTCAGCTTTTTCATATAGAAGCCGCAGTGAGGAACCGACGGCGGAACAGCACCCCCGTCGTCGAGGGTCGAGTTTTCCGCAAACATTTTCCCTAAAAGGTTTGCCTTTTCCGTGGCGGTGTTTGCTAGTGAGCCGTCAGATCTGGTAAGAGGTGGCCAACTGGGTTTGCAAAAATTTCGAATTTAATGAATGGCTTCTATGATATTTAAAATTAATTTTATTCCCAGTTTCTTTAAAAAGTTCCCCACACCTCGCTATTATTAAGGTTAAAGGTAACATTAAACAGTGTGTGAAACAGCTGATTCAGTCATTTGGTGTCAAGGGAAATATCACTAAACTAGGAATAAAATATTTACGTTAGAAAAAACTTATTTCAGTTTTTTTGCGGGGAAGATAGCTAAACAATTTATCAAGGCTCCATCGAGAGGAGGAGGGATGAAATAATAATATTTTAGTTTAAATACATACATTTATTGTTTTTCATGGCTAAATAAAATTTCAACACGTCGAACACAGAAAAAACATATTAAATTTGTTTGACAAACTAACGCTCTTTAACTTTTAATTAGATGTTGTTCACCATAGAAAAAAAATGTTTCACAAGAAATTCATATGTTTTTGTGGAACTCAATAATCTTTAAAAAATCATAAAACAATTATACTAAAAAAAGATAACGAAACAAAAACTTAGCAACTCTTGAAACTATTATTCCGAAAGCAAAATATTGGGTCGCCGCAGAGCATGTTCTTTGCCAGGTATTTGTGTGTTTTTACAATATGTGTAAATACAATATGTTTGTTTTGGTTTGCCAAATAATTTCTGTATAACTAACCAAATTTTAACTAATAAAAAAAATTCCAATAACTATTGGCAAACAATTTGGCATATCTTTACGTGGTTTTCAAGTCTTACAAAGTTGTTTGTTCTTCGAAGTGGACATTGTTAAATCCTTAAAAAGTAATCTCCTACTTAATATGTTGACATTGTTCACTGTGGTCAACATTAAGAAATCAGTTACATTGTGGGGCTTAGTTTATTTTTTGCCAACTGGACACTATGACAGAAAGATAGGACGCGGAAATATAAGCTCTTGTACCAAGATCGCATTCTCAATCTGAAACTAGGAATAGTTCCGATGCTGTTATTGAACTGCATGAACCATTCTCTTCGGCTAACTTTTCGTCTTCTACGCTTTTTCTTGAATATTTTGCAGAACGTCTTCTTCTACTCAGCAGTTTCGACTCTGATGATCAAATTGAATATTATGAAGTTCAAAATGAGCCAAAATATCAAACCAAAGAGGTTCCACTGACTACAATCTTAAAAGAAATTTGACCGAAGTCATAACACAATTATTATAATATTCCTACTCTGTCATCTTTACAATTTCTTCCATTCATGAAGGAAAACTAGATTGCTTTGCCTATCAAAATAACCAAGAAAATTAACTATGTTGGGTTGAATTACACATGACAAAGAGCTTTACCACAGTGCTAGTATTAAAGTAAATTCCACTGATTTACTCGGTGATGATTTTTCCTTCTCTCTTCTCTCAAATACTTTATTTATATCTTTTAGAAATAATAGAACAGGCAATTTTTTTTCTCCGTCAAAAGCATTGTAAAATCAATTCGATTAATTAAACAATAGACAGAACATTTGATTTTCTAACCATCCACATTATTTTAGGTATTGTAAAAATTCCTCTATAAAATAGTGGACTTAAAAAAAAAAAAAATTTATTGAGATAAAATCAGCCGTCAAACTTGACTAAGTGCAAATTATCGCCTTTTGACGTGGCTTTATCTTTTCAAAATGTCAAATGTCCAAATATTTTTTTTTACGTCATTCTGTGTTTACTTTTGACATCGCATTGATAATATAGTAAGAAACATTTTCTTTTTGTTTATAGGTAACGTGAGATCAATTCTTTTTAGCAGATAACTAATTTTGCTTTTATTACTTTAATAACAACTGGATTAATGTCATGTATAATGTGATTACGGTCCACCCAGTTAACCCTTACTACTTGGGATTTGTTTACTTAATGTTAATACAACCCGGAGGCGTGTGATTATTAACATATTGATTTAAGAACATGCTCATAGATTATCACGGCCTATTTCCGTACATGAAATTTTGGCACATGAAGGAAAAAGAAACAAGGAGTGCTGTGCGTAAGAGAGATGGGGCGTCGACACCTGTGAGGAAACTGCGTGGTGGTTATTTTAAAAACAATAACTGTTAGAATGTTTAAATGAAGATAACCAGAATAGTTTTAAATTTTTTTTACACTAACCCCGAACACGAGGCTCTGAGAAAATAATTTCTGACGCATTTGCCACCAAGACCTGAACACACCAAGCGCGGTCCGTCTATAAGTGCTGTGGATACTCCGCATCCCTTGCATTTTAGAGTAAAAAGATTTGGATTTCTAGCCGTAAACAGCAATAGGTACTGCAATCTAAATATTTTAATATTCCTACAGCGACCTTAATGTGATTTTTTTTTACAAAAACGGCACTGTAAAAAATCATACATATATTATTATTATAAGACATTGTGCATATTATCGTCCCGTTTCTATGAACGCACAACGAACGACGCGATACAAACAGCGTGGGTGAGTCTAAATACACATATCTACATCTCAAATACTGTGAAACGCGTAAAAACGCTGCGGTGTGGAAGCGATCTGTAAACGGTATCCAAGAATTCTGAAACCTACGTTCTTTCCGCGAATGCGCACAAAGACCCGCAAGCCAATTGCTTCGTCAACTTCATACGATATGAATGATAGCATCCAATGTTCAAAAACCGTATTTAATGCTCATGTGTATAATGCACAGAATCTTACACTCCATTACTAATCCATTGGATTGTATGCGCGCGCAGCTTTATCAGTTTGCTTTGAGCTTGAAGCTGAAGTAGAATTCTCATCGAATATTATTAACCTGCGATTTACTTTTTAATCATTATTTAAATAAATGAAAATACCCAAAAAATAAGATGGATACTTCGCACAACGTGTTCTAAATGATAATAGTGAATTGTGTGGTTGTATAATTGAAACATTAATGCGAAAAAGTTTTGTGTCTCGGCCATTTGCGAAAAAAAACTTATTCTGGATATTGGTAATATTGAGTTACGGAGCTTTATGGAGATAATTTTAGATGGTACCTAATTGTATCTTGTTCGTAGGCTAGCGTCTAAATGTGCATATGTGATATCAAGTATGTAGTAAGTACGAGTATAAACATTTGATGTCCAGCATCCCTTCTACTAAAAGTCACCGACCACCACTGGAACACACCCCACCCGATGAACACGGGCAGCCCTGCTAAGCCACCAGACGTAGTCAACCACTTGAAGTGATCTATGGCAAAGATTTACGTTATCCAATACCTACCAAATTGGTTTAAATTGGTTAAAATAAAAACAAAATATACATATTTATCCAAGATCTTGATTGCATTTAGTTTGGGTAGAATCTTGCAATCATACAAAAAGATATCAACTAAAAAAATCAGGTTAAATGAAGACGATGTTGGTAACTATCAGTAGAATTATGACACATTAAAAATTGACGTAAGTTGATATGGTCGGTTATCTTAGTGGTCAGAGCACTTCCACGGCAAAGAAGTGGTCCTGGATTCAATTTATAGATGCGACTAAATTTTTTTCTGACTTTTCTGTTTTATTTTTCGTGTGACTTTCGTTAATATTATCTTCAATGATAATAATATAAAAAAATAAAGTGGTTTTGTAAAAAAAAGACGCATTTTTCTTAATTTTTTATTTTATTTTAAGAACCATTTTAGGGTTTTAATTTCTAGCTTATCTACCTACCCGTAAACGAGTATTAATTATTTGGTTCGAAAAATCCCTAAGGCAAGAAGAATGGATAAAATTGGACTGACCGTCATTTTTCAGTGGCTTAAGAACATAATACTGTTAAAGATTATACGATACGGCCGGCTTAACAGCTCAGAAAACGGATTGAGTATCTGAAGTACCGTTTACAGCCGAAAAGCGTTATTGGAATGAGCAGTACAAAAAACATTTAAAATATATTATAAAATGGCCGTGAAAACAACGAGAGCTGCTAAGCCCATTGGAGAAATCAACTTATAAAAGGATTTGGGAAAATAATCCTCCATTTTTGCGCTTTTCTATACATTAACTGATCGTTCAACAGTCTTTACCTGTTTCATAATCCCCTAAGTCTGTAAGTATATTTTAGGTCGTAATGCAGGGATTGACTACCTTTGCAAAAAGAGTTGAAAAATTATTTGAAAAAAAAATTCCTTTATATTTATTTAGGTACACTAAGCTTAAGAAAAAAAGAGACGTTAAAGTTATGGGATATATATACATTTTTTTAAACATAAACGGCTAAATTGATAGTCAGTGCGGTCTAATCAGACTATTTTAAACAGTGAAATTTACTTAGCGACAGCACTGACTTCGTAATATGCCGGTCGTGCGCCCAGACCTTTGGCATTGCCAACAAGGAAAATTGGCCACATCTAGGATTTAAGTGAACTGGAGGACATATTTTATTGACCGCTGATAACTTTAATATGATAACGGTAAAACAACAAAAATAGTGTAAAGAGTATCAACGAAAATCACCACCATTTGCATATTATCGTTGCTCAATGGCACTGATCACTCGATACTTTAAAATCCGTCGTGCCTCCAAGCCTGTACTTACTTTTATGCATATGTCGTTCGGCTAAAACTAGGCTATAGCAAAAACTCGAATGGATTGCTTAAATTGATATCTGTTCGGCATAGTGCCCGCCGACTGAGTGTTGTCCATCTCTGGTCGAAGGCGTAAGGCGTCCGACGCACACAATCAGGACATAAAGCTTCGCGATGGTAAAAGCCCCACTAGGTATTGGATTTATGAAAGCTTTACCTCTGTAAAGCACTTCTGTGGGCAATATTCGGAATAGTTTCATCCAAAGCACCGCGCTCTTTTTTACTCCCGTATATTTCTTTTATCGCTCACTGGCCATTACCTCAGGAGGATATGCCATTTGCTAGGAAACATTACTGCAAAATAGTTTCATAATAATTGATTTCTTTAACCTTAAAATGCATTTGACAAACCTTATGGTGGTTTTTCAACGAAAACGAATTCAAGCAATAAATAAAATTAAATTTTAGTGTGGTTTATGAATTTTAAAACCCTTATTCAAAATGGTGTAGGAACTGCTCGCGTAAATATTTTTTTTGTTTCTAGCAAGGTCCACAATAGCAATACCGAAAAGACCACACAAACAACTGTGGAGGATTTTGAAACTTCATTCAAATTTGTGTATATAATTCATTGATGTTCAAACTTCATTCAAATTTGTGTATGTAATTCATTAATCTTCACAATCCGAGATACTTTTAGCACCTGCGTTGAGGTAAGGCGCAGTATTCACAAGGCAAAAAAGGGAACAATTATAGAGTCCACAAATGATATAAAAAAGAGAGTTTAGTGACTTTTGTTTCTAACAGTAGAGAAATTTCCGGAAAGTTTCCAAATTAACTTTTATTTTAAAAATCATTTAAATGTTATGTCTTTATTCAGTATTTAGAATTCATATTGTCATCAGGGGTCCTGAAATATTGATCATATATTGTAACAAATAAACAAAAATGTACTTATATAATAAATAAATAAATAAATATCTTTTCACCGACATAAACAGAGAAGCCTCTGCGACTCCTTCCAAATTTTTATTACTTATGTTTCTAAAACGACAGCAACCTTAATAAACATTTTTTTAAACCTAAACAACCAACAATATTATGAGTAATACGCTCATTTATTTATTTTCATCTTATGTTGATGATAAACTTTGATTCATATTCTGATCGGGGTGAATGCTTGTGAAAACGGGAATAATAATATCTAAGCAACAATAGATTTTTTAAGTATGGAAAATCCAAAAAAAGGTTCTTTTGAAACTTTTATCATACAAAAAAAACTTATTTCTTAATAAGTTTTAGAAAAATATTTCATAAATTTATTATCAAAACAGTAAATATTTTGGGTAACATATTTATATTAAATTAGCCCCATTTGTAGCAATCATAATACTGTAATACCTGTAATCGGTAGCCAATTACTAGCCTGAAATCAATATTATTTATTTATATAAACGTTCATAATATCACAGTTGTTCCAATTCCTCAAATAATATAAAGAAAGTCAAGAGAATGTTATGAAAATATCTTACTTCTACGCTCGTTTCCTAGGAAATATATTGAAATCCATTCAATACATCACTTTTACGTACATATTAAATATTACGTAAATAAATCACCTTGCTTTTTAAAACATGTATTTCGCATAGAATATTTTCGTATCTAAATTACAATTATTTGATGCTGGTAACATAATGCCGTGACATCATTATATGTTGATCCATTGTTAAATATTCGTCCCTTCAATCTTCACGTCCCGGGTCTTGTCGTGTTAGGAGCAGAGAAGAGAGTAATGGATAAAGTGAGAAAATTTGTTGACTTTTCTCTTAAATGGTCTCTGAGATAAAATCACACATTAAAAAAATAATATCGTTGATCACACATTTTCGTTGATCACACTTTATCGTTGATCACACATTATCGTTGATCATACATTATCGTTGATCCACATTATTGTTGATTACACATTATCATTGATCACACGTTATCGTTGATGACACATTATCGTTGATCACACATAATAGACGATCACACATTTTTGTTGATCACACATTATCGTTCATCACACCTTATTGTTGATTACACATGAACATTGATCACACGTTATCGTTGATGATACATTATCATTGATCACGCATTATCATTGATCATAAATTATCATTGATCCACATTATCGTTGATTACACATTATTATTGATCACACGTTATCGTTGATGACACATTATCGTTGATCACAGATTATAGTTGGTCACACATTTTTATTGATCACACATTATCGTTCATCACACATTTTTGTTGATCACACATTATCGTTCATCACATCTTATCGTTGATTACACATGAACATTGATCACACGTTACCGTTGATGACACATTATCGTTGATCACACATTATCGTTGATCATACATAAAAGAAAAACGCATATTAAAAGAGACTTGTACAAATACTCTTCTTTCTAAAAAGAATTTGAAAAGATACAAAATACATTTCAATATTTTATATTCGTCTTTTCCATAATTTGTATTGTTTCATTATTCCGTTGGTCACCTTTCCTTTGCTTTTTGCCTGACTTCCCAAGAAGAACTAGTTCTTAGAATATTTAAGCGCAAAGCATACATTACTTCAAATAATCGTACAACAATATCATTTCTAAAGCGAAGTATTACCAAAAAAAAATCTCATTAACTATAGTAATATGTTCGACCCGTGGAATCCTTTGGAGAATAACTCCAGAAGTTAAAAGAACATTAAAAAAAAATTCGTAGAAATTCAATCTCATAATATGTTAGCATAACTGTTGTTCTAGCAAAGAAAGGAGAATAAAAATACTTGTACATGAGTTGTTTTGTAGTAAGTATGTATTCCCTGTAATCATCCCTACTTTATACGAGGCGACGTTTCAGTTTGTTAGAATAAAATAAATAATCATTTTTTCAAGTATTTGATATTTTCTTTGGCGAACATTTTTTTTTCTTAGATAAAAATAACTTCTTAAAAAAGAAGTTTCCACGTAATTTTTTTAAATTTTATAAGCCATAGCGTAAAAATTTAAAACATTCATTAGGGTATTAGGTAAAATACGTCCTATCCATTCCTGTTTCCATCCTTGTTCATAGCAAAGCTCGACTTTAACACATTAAAAGCACGCCAAAAATTATTTTAAGGTATTTTTTTTTCTAATTTTTCTATGGAACTTCACCTAATCCAATCATATTGAAAGAGATAAAATTATAACAGGTATACTCGTGGGAGATCCCATACACTTTTTTATAATCCGAAAACTAGAACTTCTACCTATCATTCACCAATCAACAGATTGACTCAACTGCTTAACGATTTTGTATTGACCATTGACATTTTCAACGTCAGTAACTTATGGCGTAGTATGTCACAAAAAAAACTGCCTCAAATTTGCCATTTTCTCCGTAATATATTAGTGAATAACCTTTTCATGGAGAACATAGATAAACAAATAAATAATTACAATTGAGCCCTCTCCTAAAATAACGTTGTGTCCACAAATATTCTTGTTTTGAGAAAGAATTTAAAAACGAAATCAGTTATATTTCATTACATTTTAATGAATGTACAAGGTAATTAAATTTAAATTTCATCAATAACTCAACTTCGATAGTTTTGTTGGATATATCATTATTCCGGGAAGGTACCAATTGTAGTATTTATGAAGACTTAAAAAATCACGAAATCGAACTTTACTTGTTAAGATTAACCCGAAGAAATGAAAGCAAAAAAATATCTGCTCATTTCAAATATAGAATTAAAATAGTAAATTTTCTGATAAAAAACATATTCTGACTCATCAGTTCCAATTTTGAATATGACATATCAATTCAAAACATATTCGAGTTTAATGAACCAGAGTTTCAAACACAGATAGAATTAAAATCTATTTTTTGTTGTTATGCTTTTGAATGGTGCATAAGCAAGTGTTCAAATCAAATCACCACAAAAAAGCGCACACTTAACATAGTTGTTGGTGTCTAGGGTTAACTAACCATTTTGTTTTTTTTATAACGTCTTTAATTGCTGGATTATACTTATGGTAAGCGTTTTGTGAGTAGGTGTATTTAATAATCATTTAAAAGTGTAATAAAATTTTATCCTATACACCTGTATAAAGCTTGTTCCGTTAAATTATACTGTCCGGCTAGTATTTTTCTTTAGCTAAACAAAATTCTTCGTATTAAGAACAACTAAAAACTTTAATTCTTTACAAGCCATTAAACTATAATACGTATCTCTAGTAAGAAGTCTAATTGAATATAACTCAGTAGTTTGGTCTCCATCTTACAAAATTCACATTAACAACATTGAGCGAATACAAAAAAAATTTCTACGTTTTATAATTTTAAATTAAATATCCCTGTCGAAGACTTAAAATACAATTTCTTATTAAATACTCTAAAAAAACATACATTAGAAGATAGACGTAAAATAAACGATTTAACGTTCTTATTCAAAATACTTAACTCTAAATTCGACTGTTGTGAACTCCTGCAACTTATAAACATACATACACCCACAGTAACAACACGACAAAATACAATATTCTACAGCAGCACACATAAGCGTAACTACATTTCCCACTCTCCGATACAACGACTTCACACCATGGGAAATCATTACTTAGGTGATGTTGAAATATTCAATACCAACTTGGCAAGTTTTGTGGATCATTTAAAACATTTATTTCAACAATACTCCTAAACACATCATGTAAACCTACAAATAGCTGTAATTTTCTGTTTTTGTTTCTTATGACTGTTTGTATGTTTGTATGACTTGTTGCATAGCTTTTATCAAATGTAATTTTATTCTTATTTTTCAAAGTATCTGTCAAATTAAAATTATACTACCAACCATGAAAAAGCCCTCTGGGCGTTAAATAAATAAATAAACACATCATGTAAACCTAAAAAAAAATACTTTACAAGATAAGTCAAGTGGAAAAAATAAAGGAGACGGAAATGTTCGAGAATTCGCAAGTTTGTATCTAAATTGTCTAGCATGAGAATAAAATTTGGCCAAGCCGTATGTGATTCGCTTTTAATAAGAATTAGATGGCATCTTGTGGTTGATATGATTTTGATGACTTGGGTTTGGCGAAATATCAAATTCTCCTACTACTTGTGTCTCTATTACCCTCGGCAGGGATACTTTTGTTTTTCCTACGATGTGATGCTTCATATAAAATAACTATTTAGAAGACAGCAACACAATTTTATTCCAAGAATACTTGGAATTATTTGTTCTGTATTACATCCTAAATCGACTTTTTTCGCATGAATTTTAGTTAAAATAATGGTTTTTGATAATGTAGATACACGTCCAGAAAAGAGTTAACTTGTTCCACCTACAAAAACACCTACCCCAAAAAAAATAACTTAAATAAAACTGAATGAAGATACTAAGAAAAATCTTACAGACAGGAGACATTTTGTGACAGTTGATGTAATTCATCATTTACAGCCAAAAGAGAAAGATGGAAAATATTTTAAATATAATAAAAATATGGTATTTTTTAAACACTATAAAATTATTGTAGGGATTTATTTTTAGGGTATTATTCCGTGTTGCGCTACCTCCTTGTTTAGCCAATGTTTCGGACAGCATTAGAATGTTCTTCATCGGGGCAGATGTGTGATGGAGGACACTCTATTGCTGTATAACATCGGCTAAATAAGGAACTAGCACGACACGGCATAATATCCCCAAAATAAACAACTCCAATACTTTTGGCAACTAAAACCTCAAATCGCATGTCACTCCAAAACTACTATTAAGTATGTTTTAGATGCGCTTGAAAGAGGTACACATATTTCTTTCCCGATGATAGAAGCTGCAAGCTGCAAAAGTTGAAAAAGGCAGAAAAAAAATCCTACATGATTTTTTTTCAAATCCTTTTCACAATAACCCTATTTTAAAAAAAAATTCAGGATGAACAAAATTTTCTTCGTCTTACATTCGATATGCCTATGACGTGAATCGTATTGTCTGCACCACTTTTAATTCTGCACTCCTGGTTTTATAGAGAAAAACCACTTATGCCACTACCTGTACGAAGGCATTACACAGTATAAATAGGAGTTTCAAAATTTTAAAGTGGTCGTTTAAGGGAAGCGAGGGGAGGGAAAAAGACACCGCTTGTTAGGAATGAGTTACGCAAAATGAGATTATAACTTCTTATTATACTACACTTTTTGAATAGAAATTTCACTATCTTAGAATTTCACAGCACTCCACTATCCATATTGCTTTATAAATCTACCCGCACTCCGTCTAGGTCGTCTAAAACTAAATTTAAAGAATGCTGAGGACAGTGTAAAAAAATATTGTTAATAAATATAGTGCGATAGCGCAGATACGAAACATTGACCGATCAGTGGCTGAGTTGGCATCAGGTTTAGGTCCCACCCAGTCGTAGTATGTTCAATCCCTCGACTGGCTAATTCCTCCACCACAACACAAACAACATTTTCCGCTTACTGTGGTGGTAGTAGAGGAGATTTTCAAATATTGTTAGGTTATTCGCTACCCGGGAATGTTTGTCTTCTTAAACAAAAACAAAAACCAAAAAAAAATTCACCGCAGAAAACTGACAATAAAATTTACGCAACTTTTTATGCCCATCATATATAAAATTTCAGGTTTTTGCAAATAGAGCCAACTGCCTAAAATTAGCGAACTATGAAGTGCAATGGACCTTCTTATTTTGGAAAATGTCAGGTTATGAAAGAGACGAGCTTAAGAAGATAAAATGATACAGAATACATGTTATTTTGTCACGCCATTGGTCGCGCTCGATTCGTTCAGCTTCCCAGCCAATGTCTGAACCAGGGCTCAAATCATTAACTTGCACCAATTCGGTGATAGGTCAGCCAACGGCTTCCGCTTTGTCACCAAGCGAAGATTCGATGCATATGTATCGCCGGTAAAGTTTTCCATTTTACCTATCGATGTTCCATATCAGAAGTTAGCCAACGATTTCAGCCTGATCACAGTGTGATTATCCGTTGATCAAATCGTTTCAAGTGTTGATTGCCTATGATGATATAATGATTAGTGTTAACCTTGTTCTATATCAGTAATTGCTGATATTAATCCGCCATAAATGCTACAATCGTTGCAAATGATGATGGTCGTACTTGTGCAGGGGTAGCGTTAACGTGATAAGTGATTAGCGCTTTGTGATTCATATATCTGAACATCTACATACATCAAGACATCCAAGGGTGGTAAGTGAAATCGTGTGTGTTTCTTTGTGTTTTGGTTTGTTTGTTTCATTGTTCAGAGAAAAGATAGAACGCCTTTTTCTAACCCCTTACGTGGCGCTACTTAACGCTTCACCGTACTCCTATTTTTTTTTTCAACGCTATATGCGTTTCTCTTCACAAAAAAATTTGCTATGGATATAGTTTTGTAACATCCAGTATTTTGATCGTATTTATAATCTGTATAGAGCCCGTTTAGAAGGATTTTTTCTCACGTTATTTTAAAGTAGTAGTACTAACCGTAAATTTAATAGCACTTTTTTCGTGAAACTTTAGAGCAAATATTTGAATGAACAATGAACTCACTTAAAGAAAACTCGAGTTGAACAACTTGGCACTTTCTTTTGTTTGTTCATGGAGAGTGTAAGTACTCGTAATAGAAGCACACACTCGTGTGGAGGTTAGTGCTGAAAACGACTCAAAAGTACTAAACCACGTAAAGATAAAACAAAGAAAAATACAAAATTCATTTCGGAAGAGTTTTAAAGGTGTGGAATTTTACTGCATTTGCAAAATACGACTTTCCACTGCGCTCTATTACTATTATTAAAAAAGTTTTACAGGACTTATTTATTTACTAGATTTACGGCGTTCAGATAACATAATTATGTGATAAGTTTTTGTGCAATGTTTATTGTACAGAGATTTTATTTCAAATTTATGAGGGTTGTGTCAACACAGTGAAACCATCTATTGTTGAAAAGCGTTTTTCTTAGTTCAGTTTGGCATAATATTTCATATTTAAATTTGTTTTTGATGTGACATATATTTACTATTTTTCTGCTATTTTTTGTAAAGGTTGGTGATTAGTTAGTGTGTAAAGGTGGTTAGTATAGAACAAGAACTTATTTAGACTGGCACTCATTTAATGTTAGATAACTGTTTTTGAGCCTGTCTTATAGGATTCACTGTAGATAAGAACGTTTAATAAACACAATTCACAGTGGAAATTTCACCGTGGAACTGCCACGGAAAATACACCGAACACAATAGATAAAATAAAATGTCTGAATAATGTTTCGACAATCTTACCTAACCTAATCCAACCTAACAGAACTGTTTATTTCCTTGTAATACTTGGATATTATGTTGTTTTATAGTAACATAATGTACTTTACATAATTTATT
Source organism: Hesperophylax consimilis (assembly GCF_061612785.1). Classification (NCBI taxonomy): domain Eukaryota; kingdom Metazoa; phylum Arthropoda; class Insecta; order Trichoptera; family Limnephilidae; genus Hesperophylax; species Hesperophylax consimilis. The sequence goes on along the minus strand of NC_142849.1, from coordinate 23,034,654 downwards.
GAAACAGGTTTGATACAATAAGTATAGGATTCCCATTTATTAAAAAAAAATATATGTTCGAAACTTTACCTTCTAGCTTAAAACCGCTATTTTTTTAGTACACATGACGTCACGCGTACCTCGGTTTACAATACGTTCAATCCGACTTGGGTTGGTATGAAATAAAAAAAAAACCAATTTAAATACATAACAAGATTTACATAAATACATAAGCACATCTTTGCACAAAATTTTCCGCATTCTAATGCACGTAGACGACCGACCCGTGAGGTAGCGGGTTGTAGGATCTATCATAACCCGCCGACCAATTAGAGGGCGTTTAAGGAAAAAATCCTAGATCACAAAGCCGCAACACTTATTCATAGCAGCCTTCAAACTTGTATGGGATATTACCTATAATTTCGTCCAATTTTTTATTTTTTTATTTACTCTTATTTATTAAAACTTCTCAAAATGTTTAACTTATTTAAAAAAAAAAACATTTTCGTTTATTGAGTTTTATTTCTCAATGTATATTTGTTACTTAAATTTCATTTACTTTGCTACCGGTTTCAACACAACCGTGTATAAATCAATATAAAAAAATAAATAATATAATATAAATCAATCACAACCTAGCAATCTTAAAATTAACTTAAAAATTATGCAAGTACAGAAAGATTTAGATTTTATAAGGTGAGTGGGGTGATTTTTTTTAAAATAAAACTCAATACAACGAAAATGTCTAGAAATACAAAAAATACATTTTTATGGTTCTCATACAAGTTAGGAGGCTGATTTGATTCAGTGTCCCGGCCTTGTGATCTAGGAGGTTTTGGTTTAAGTCTCTTACGGTTTAAATAATTTTAAAATTATGATTTATCATTTTCTAAGCATAATACATATTAAAAATAATATATTATTCACAATCAGGGTTTGTTGATGTTTTTAAGCCGTAACATATTTCATTCAAGTTCTTTATAACACGAGATAATACATAAATAAAATGATTTGTTTACTTAAAGATTTACGTGCCTTTTCAAAATCTAAAAAAGTGTGATTTGAGAGTTGTAATATTTTCTGACAGGAATTTATCAAGAAAACGATCATACAGCTTCATATAATAGTATACATCAACATCAACAGTTTCAAAGAAAGTTCAAACATTACAAGGTACTTCATTAATAACTCTTCCTAAGAGGATAATATAATTCGTCTTCGTATGAGGATAAAGCTTACCTAAAGCTGTAGTGTTAGTCATATTATTTAACACTCGTTGCAAAGTTTTCAAGTCCTTAGGAGACGTGAGACATTGAGATGAAAGAAGGGACAGGTGTTTTAGGAGAAGGGAGTGTTGCCATATGAGTCAAGTGAACGAAATGGTGGCACAATTCACGTATATGGAGGTTGTAATAGGTTCCGTAAACGCTGATGTATAAGTTTGTATTTGTTTTCTTTGTAAAAATATTAGAGATTAGTTTAAAATAAAACTTTAAGATGGCTTAGAAATAGGTAAAAGAAAACCCCGCTTACCCAAATAACTTGAGGACGGCTTAAGTGTTCGTTCGTTTTACAAAAGAGTGTAAGATAACCTCAGTATCACCCTAGTGAAAGACCATAATTCTAAATTCTAAATTTAGCCGCGTTTTGTAACCAGATCTGAATAGGTATCTGGGACCAGGTAATTTATTACCTTCACTTCCCCATCTCCTTTTCCTCCTCACTAATTGGAGATGACTTAGTCTCACTTCTGCAGAGTTTAAGATACCCTCAATATCACCCTAGTGAAAGACCATCATTTGAAAAAGAAACGTTACTTAAAAATGTATTTAGCCGTGTTTGGTAACCAGATCTGAATAGGTATCTGGAACCAGGTACTTTAGTACCTTCTCTTCCACATCTCTTTTCCCTCGTCACCAATTGGGAATGACATAGTCTCACTGGTTCAAGACGCTTGGGAGCAGGTAGAACTCTTGTGCAGATTAATTACACCATCGAGATTCTTTTTTGAGTTATCATTCCATGTCGCGCTTCCTCCTTATTTAGCCAATGTTTAGGACAGCCTTACAGTGTCCATAATTACATCAGTCGTGTGAATTGTATAAAAGTATTTGTTCATATATAAAGAGGTACAACAATTAGTGAAATTTGTGTGGTTTTCGGCGTTAATTTTTGGTGTTCTCCTCAAGTTCTGGAAAACAAGAACTATCAAGCTTAGCCCCATCGTCGTCCCTTTGATATTAATGGGGTGTTGCAAATTTCGAATTAGAATTAAATATTAGTAAAAACTTTTTTCGTCAAATTTAGATTTGATGTTCCATGAAACTTCGAAAGATTTGCCTTGTGATTGTTCTCTCACCTTTTTAATATATAATAAAAGAGTCTTATTTCTTCAAATTCTCTTTTTTTTTCAATTTATAAAAACCAGTTTCATTTTTGTGACTAATTGTAGAATACACGAGAGATACAAGTCATTAATCAATTAATCGATTGCAATTAATTTTTTATACAATTCCCTTAGAGTTAATTTAAAATCATTATTATTATGTAAATTAGGTTCACATCTAAGAAAAACGTGTTCAACAATCTTTGTTTAATTTGATGGTGGTTTATTAAAGATAAAATTAGTGCTACGCAATTTCAAATCGAAACTAGCAAACGAAGGTCGCCGTCACAATAATATCTAAGACCTTTGCAAACAAAGCTAATGCTCTATCAATGGAATCAGAGCCTTTCATTAGGAATATCAAGGTCTTTGGTTGGAATAGGCTTCGTCTAATCAGAACGTCTTGAACGACGTATGAATATGTCATTTAATACGGCTTAATTTCAAACGTTGCGCGTTGCCGTATAATCGTGAGATGAGACTGTGAGGATTAAGGCTGAACATGAATATCCAATTTCTATGGTGAAGCGATATCGAACTGGTGAGCCACAAAACGACGAACAAGTCCTTGCTTATCTCATAATACAATCAAAAATATTTGTTCAATTCCATGTAATATGTAGTATAGAAGGTCATCATTGAATTTTTTCATACAACAAAAAATAATTTTTCTCTTCGAAGAAGAAAGTTTCCCCAATGAAAGTTTTTGTTGGCAGTTATTTTTATTAAAAGTTTATTGTTAATTGTCTTCTTAAAATATAATGCACTTTAAGGTTGGGAGTTTTTTACAGAGTATCGTTAGGTAATTCCAATAAATATCTAACAGGACCCGTTATGTCCGTTCTATAGGGGACTCTGTTATTCTAACAAGGAAAGAACTTGAACTGAGCTGCCAGCCTAGGAATCGGCTAGCATCGGCTGTACTCGTAACCATTCGGTTACAGTCAACATGTTATCTCTGTCATGCGTCGTCAATACCGCCACCTATGAATATGTTAAAACCACATAAACTGAATAACGATATGAAAATGAAATACTCTACACTATATATCGCTACACACCACTACGAATACACAACTTTTAATTAATAATAACCTAGGTACATGTTTCAAAGCCAATGGCTTCTCAGTCAGGATAACGCAAATCAAATTATTATCCTAGAGTAGAAGCCATTGACTTTGTTACATGTAGATTATTAATAATTAAGAGTCGTGAATACAAAGTATTTCATTTTCACATAATTAAAATTATGCCACAAAGTAATTTTGAAACTATTAAAGAAGTGAATAACAATAACACACTCTTCACCTGAAATCTGTTAGGCAATATTGAAACTATAACCAAATTTTTAACTATGAAACCAAAAAAAAATTATGTTGAAATTCATTATTTGTATCCAATATTACACATATCAAAGATAAGATAAGAGTTTTACCTTTCGCGGTAAGGTAAAACTTATACCGCGCCACCATGGGCCACGGATCTACTACGCTCGGCTTTGCACGACCATAAAGGAGTCGCTACATATAATCATTGGATCCGTGGGATTACAACAGAGCCTTGGTCATGTGAAATCTTCCCTGGCCTGCGTCCCCCACTGGCCCAGAGACATCTTCGCGGGCCTGTATCTCCCGCGCAGCGATCTCATCCGCGCTCGCATCGTCTGCTGACCAGCTCAACCCTACCTTTGGTTCTCTTACTTCACACTGGAGTACCAGAAAGACTCAAAGTCTTCCCCAGTGCTGAACACCATTTACAAGTCCGGTCTCTGCCAACGCAGTGTTGGGCCACCAACTTCATGGCCTCTACCGTTCCACCACCATCATCTCCGTCTACACGACCTGGGGAACTCGCTGCTGACTACATCAACCAACGTGGTGTCAATCTTCGGCCCGGGAAATTGACCATATTCATCCACCAACTGCGTGAGTATTGGTCCGGAGTTCTCACAACTACACTGACTCAATAAACGCTATGATCTCATGACATCTTTCATTCGCTTCCTTACCACATCCCTAAATATACCTTACAAGAACATCGTTTTGTTGTTTTCTGTTTGACTGGTTTGCAACAAACACATATAATCATATGCATATACGTATACAACGGACTAACTGTCAGATTTTCGAAAAGAGTATAAAAATAAATTATAAATGTTCTTGATAATACTAACTTTGTCAAAAATATTATGTATAATGTTTCAAAAAGTGATTTACCCAACGTTTATATGTAGGTATTATCGTACATAGAAATAAACGTGTTTCATTAAAAAGTACAGAGTTTGCAGACATATTATTGTATAATAATATATTGTGAAAAAATAAATTTAGATCGCACTTACGATTTCGAGTATTCCAAAAATTTTGGTTTGTGTTTGATTTCATTTTTTGTGTAGTAAAAGTTCACTCTTCTTTCTACCTAATTGATGAAACAAATTAGTGGTCAATCTATGAAAAATAGCTGTGTTTTCCTTTTTTCATGCATCAGGCATGAAGTTGTATAGTTTTGGACCTAAGAATGAGAAATGTCTTTGAGCGAGAGATGTTTTAGTTGTGAGTGGTACAATTGGATTTCTCCGTGAGTGGCGGGTGTCGTGAGAGTGGTTAATATATGGGTAGAGGTGGCGTTATTGATGGGTGTTTTTGAATTAATTTTCTCATGTATAGTTGTTTAACATCTAGAACTCGGAATCCTTCAAATAGTGCATCGCTATGATATCTAAATCGTTTTTTGAGGATTACCCCTTAGTAGTGATTTTTGAGCTTTTGCTAATTTGTTCAAAACAGTTTTTGCACACCCACCCCAACGTAAGGATGCATAGTCTAGAAGTGACCCACACATAGCATCATAGATGAGTTTCAATTTTTTTTTACGTAAAATATTTCTGATTGTCATAAACATGTACGTAAGTTTTCTAACCTTTGTGGCAGCTAAATCTATGTGTCCGTCCCATCTAAGATGTTTGTCTAATATAACACCAAGGTATTTTATACTTTCTACGCATTCCAATTTATAGCAATTACAGGTAGTGGAGTCAATGCATTTATGTATAAAAATATTATATGCTTCTGTCAACAGATTATAGTCCAACCAAAGTTTTAGCTGTTTTATTCCATTTTCTGCTTTGCAGTGTACATCGTTCCATGTTTTACCTTCAAATCTTAAGACAGTACCATCTGCAAATATTATAATATGATTGGAAAAATTGCTTTAACACAGATCATTGAAATAAATACTGAACAAAATAGGTTCTAAGGTACTCCCTTGGGGTACACCAAATTCTACAAGGGCCGGATCGCTAACAGTATCATTAATTTTAACTTTTTGGTATTTGTTAGTTAACTAACTATCCATCCATTTGTATAGCAGTCCCTGAATACCTATAGCCTTTAGTTTTTTTAGAAGTATTTTATGCGAGATGGTATCAAAAGCTTTGGCAAGATCTAAAAAGAGAGCGGTGGATTAATTACCCCGGTCAATATTATTGGAAATAATATCCACCAGCTTAGCAATAGCATTTTCTGTTCCTAGACCTGGTCGAAAGCCGAAATAGTTATTAGATAAGATTGTATGTCTTTCAAGATTGAGGGTGAGACGATTTTTTACGATTTTCTCAATAATTTTTGTGAATGAGTTGAATAGAGATATTGGCCAATAATTATGTATATCCGATTTGTTTCCATTTTTATGAATCAATATAACAACTGTTTGTTTTAAATAGTTTGGGATTGTGCCTGTCTGGCCCACAGACATTTGATGACTTGAATTCATCTATCATTTTCATAACTTCATTAATTGTTGTTTAAATCTCGTCTGTTTTCAGATTAAAATCAGTTGTAGGTATGTTGGCTAGTTCAAATTCAGTTTTTTTACATTTTTCAAGGATTTTATTTGCGAGAGAGGCTCCTACTGAAGTGAAATAGTGATTAGCAAAATTAGCCATCAATTTGAGGTTAGTAGTACTTGTGTTTTTAATATCCAATGATTGTATGAAAGACGATTTGCTGTTTTTTGTTTTGATAATTTTACGAAATATTTCCCAGAAACGTTTTGGAGTTATGGTGTTTTCGTATATATGTTTTTTGTAGAAATTTTCTTTAGTGGAAATAATTAGCTTTTTTTACATAAGTTTCTATATTTCTTATATTGTTCTTGAACTAGAATATTATCTGGTTGTCTTTTATCATTTTTATGTATTTGATTACGTCTGTGGATGGATTTGACTAGGCCAGGAGTGTTCCATGGCATGAGTTTAAATTGTTTGTTCGGTATAAATTTGTTAATAGTGTGATTAGATATGTAGTATTGTAGTTTAGTGATAAATTGCTACATTGCTTGCTCAGTGTCAGTCTGGTTTATTAAGTTTTGCCACTTTTCTGTTTTCAGCTCCTCAATAAGTGTGTGATAATTTATTTTAGAAATATATTTATTTTTAGTTGGAGAAAAAGAGTTTATTTCTTAGGCCGACCGCTGTGGTAAAATGATCTGAAATTGTTGTGTGTATAACAAATGAGTCTGTGAAATCAATTTTTTTAACGTTGATGTTTGTGAAGCACGATTTAATTGCGCCTTGTACTCGAGTGGGGGTGTCAATTATCGGAGTAAAAGCATTTTCGGTGAGAAAACATAAATAATCATTGGATTGACGATGATTGTCAAGAATAGTATTAAAATTCAAGTCTCCAATGATTATTTGGTGTTTTGGGTTGTCTGTGTTGTTAATGATAGAGTGGAGTGAATTTAGAAAAGAATCGATGTTGTGGAATGATATCCATATATTTATATATAAGTTATCTCTATTATTCTTAAATTAAGCCTGTTTATGCGCTTTTCTACAAAATGGATTTTGAGAGGGTTTTCCTCTATAAATTAGAGTATTTCTTCCGGAAGGTTTATTTATAGAAAGTGGAAAAAAATCGAGGAACGCCGCGTACACGTCAACTAGTACTATTAAAAGTACTTTGTGAATGAAAAAGCAAACATCGTGTCACAACCCTGAAAAGATACCAATTTAAATTATTTGGACAAAAATTTATTTAAATAAATATATCTACTTTATTTTTATTATGACAGAATTGGAAAGCGTGATGATACATTTTTCTCAAGTATAGATAACGCCGTAGTGATTTATTCGTTGCTCGCCTTACATCAGTTATTGTAGGTTATAGCTTTTTCTAAAATATGTGTTTTTTAATCATCATTCACACAATTCTAATATTTTTTGGTTGTTGTTGTGTTGAATTCGTAAAGAAAATTATTTATTTTATGTATGTCTATTTATATGTGTTTATATTGTAGTACAGAAAAAAGGTACAAAAAATAAAGAAAATAGGTTGATGAGGTAAAACTGTGTGTGGGTAATTGTATGTTACGTGAACACCTCACTATGAAAACCTATGCTGAGGTGTTGACGTGTTTGTGATTAAGTGTGACAAGTATTTATGTGTGGTAGTAGAAAGTTAGTTTTATTTTTTATTCACAGACATATATGCAAACATGCAAAAACACATTTCTATGTGACTGTAAGTATTTACCAGTATGTGAAAATTAAAATGATGTTTATTGGAGAGGCCCGTCATACCTGATTTTATACACTGTATTTTGCCCTTTTCACTACAAAATCATTAATTTACTAGCTGATGATGACTTTTGTGCTGGCCTCGCTATGTATGTTCAAATGTGTTGACTCTTAAGCCAGATTCTAATCGAAGACTAAATATTATAATTCTATTTTGAATCGTTCCACCATTTCTTTCGACTACAGATGCCACTATTGTAGTGGATATCTCAAAAGTAAACTGTCATCAACATTGACTCCTGTCCCCGCAACACTAAAAGCACAGTAAACTAAGCAGTTACCGCCACCACATAAAACAATATACCTCTGAACCCTAGTTGCATCCGGCAGCCTTCGGACCCTGTGGGTGGGATGTGGATGTTTGGAGGGTTGGAGGTGGTTCGGCGAGGTTTAGACACTCGGTGTTGTGAACAATTTTCATCCGACTTTACTCAAATGCCTTCACATACCTGCAGCTGACAGGTGCCATAAACCTTTACGCGAAGGGAGGGTTCGCTACCAGGAGTTAAGATATTATAACTGTAGAATACAGCAGGATGATGAAATAAAATCAGTTAAGGAACTTTTTCACTTAAGTTTGCTCCCTCTGAGGAGGTCATAAAAGAGTATGGGTGCCCAAGCACTCAATTGCTATATTTATAAGAAGCCATACGGTTTCGGAGAATTGTTATCATCGCCAGTTTGAATAGGTTGCTGGCTAAATGATTCTGCCGTTCTCCAATCCGCAGAATACAAGGTTGCGTGATTACTCTCTAATGTGGAATACTGAGAATTTGGATAATTCCATAATAGATCGCGTACGCTAGAGAAGATTTAGGGCTAACCCGACGGCTAGACTGCTGGAGACAGAATAATATTATTTGCCGCGCGAGGTACCGCGCTCAGGTTTACAATGATACCAGCCTCACAAGAATGTAGGTAAAAATAATGTTGTAGTTATTTTCGGGATATGTAAACTTCCTATAATTTACCCTACACGGTATTCATCGAAATCAAGAAGCCAATATCCACCAATATGCTGATTTATAGAATTCACTGCCTAACACCTGGCTTGATAAATTTTCTACGGCCGCTGAATAAGCGATCGAGTTCAATAGAGGGCGACGGAGTAAAGAATAGATTGTATGACACAATATTAAAGTTCAACGGAGGACCAAATTCAGAAGCATTAGTAGTGGGATGAGGGATTTTAACGTAATTGAGTACTTGATTTTAATTTGTCAGTAAACATACTACGTAATCGACGTACTCGTATTATCATTTTGTTGCGCCTCGAAAGGACTACGGCCGCAGTAGCCAGGCGGCTACCGGCGTCAACATAATTCTTCAGCAAAGATCGGAACCTTAGCATGACTCGTACAGTGAGTTTGAAGTAAGCTTAATGGCATCATATACAATGTACATACATACACAAAACTTAAACAAATACACAAAAAATTGTTTAAAAACATGTTTTTAAATGAGGGTGGGATAGAAAAATAAGGAAGAAGGATGAAGAAGTGGAAATCAACCATCTGTAGGAATAAAAAGTGTATTTTTGTATGCCTTGAAAATGGTATTTGAGAACATAATGATTTATACGCATGATGCATGCACTATAGAAGTGTGAATTATATGGATTAGTGGGCAATTCGTGGGTGCTCTAATCACTTGAACAAAAAGAGGCCATCTACAAATAAACATCTAATAATCTTGAAGATGAGAAGATACGTTAAGGCTGGCTGCATACATACGTTTTCCGTATTCGATTTCCGAATTCGTTTTCCGAATTCATTTTATATTTTCTTGAAATTCTCTAGCCACCCTCCCCATGAATTTTTTTTATTTTCTGGGGACAAATTTATTTTTTTGAAATTCTCTAGCCACCCCCCCCCCCCACGAAATTTTTATTTTCACGTAAAAACATCAACTTCGGCTACTTTACGCTACCTTATGTATGAGAAACGGCGATATTAGGTCAAGATCCGTTGGCAACACTGAATTACGAACGGAAATTTCCGTACGTTTGCGTCGGCACAAACAAACTGTATGCAATAGCTGCGTTCCACATGACGTCATTAGGTTTTTTCCATTCAGTTTCTCCGAACGCGCCGGCTCGCATTCGGAACTTGCGTAAGGAATTTGTTCCATTCGGAACTAAAACGAACGTGTGCGGCAGTTAATGTATTTTCTACTGATTCCGTGCATTTGGATGTCCGAATACGGAAAACGAATTCGGAAATCGAATATGAAAAACGTATGTATGCGGCCAGCCTCAGGGTTAAGGCAGTAGGTGTGTTTCATCAAAAATATATTAAAATCTAATACTTTTCCAATAAGGAAACAATACATTACAACTCTCATGTACGAGTATGTTCAGTATATTATCATGTACTTATGTATTATTTGAATGTATGGGATTGCACCAACCTTCCCAAATCTCAGAAAAATTATATTAAAAATCTTATAACAAAAAGAATTTAAATAATTTAGCGGTGGATTTCACTTCAGCTAAAAGAGAACCATCATTCGGATGGAAAACGAAAGTTTAACTTAATGATAATTTAAAACATTTTTGGACATCCCTAATTCAAAGAATAAACAAGAAGGCAAGAAATGCGATGTGGGCGTGTTTCGTGATATAAAAGTCTGGCATTAAATTTCAACATCAAATTTGATCTCTCGATATACGATGACTATATACAATTGGAGATATACTATGACAAGCAGTGGGAAAGAGACATAACGCTCTTTTTTCATTGGCTCTCTTAGAGATAGAACCAAAAGGTACTTGCCAGTGGCTACATCGGTTTTCATTCAAATCTACGTAGAAGGCGCTTCTATATGAAGGTGTGTAAGTATTGTCTATTCAGTCACCAAATTTTAAAATATTTTTATTTTGTTTATTCATTTTTATTTAAATAAAATAATATGCAGTGGCGGCTCATCACTTTTGTATGTGATAGATTGCTAATTATGAAAAATTCGACATTATTGTTGTTGTTTTGTCCAAAACGATTCTTTAATGATTAAAAATAAATGTGCCATTTTTTTTAATATTAGATCTAATACACCCAAAAGTCACGAGCCGCACTCCACTAGTGATATGTATTGTGTCTGTCAAACTAGGAAATCCTGTATTGAGAACAGTCGACATCACGATATTATAAGAAACAATAAAGAATTACAATCAAAATAAAAAAAAAAATAACAATCAACATTGTAGATCACAAACACAAGATAACAATAAAAAAAAAATATATTTAAAAAAAATATTCGATCTGTCTTGGCTAATGATAGTGTTCTTTCTAAAGAGGGTGACAGATAACGCTACAAGTTCAAAGCGTTTTATTTAACTCCATACAATCCCATACCTCAAAATATGATGTGCTATAAGTGTGGGCGTGGCGACGATATGCGCTGCGTTCTGAAAACCAGGCTATATTTGGAAATCATGCGACCTCCTCTCCTACCTACTGCAGGAGAATGGGTCAGAACAATTTACGGAGCGCTGTAATCTATCATCTATCATCTGTCAAGGTGTCAGATCCCATTCAAAGAAATAATATTCCACGGCAGTTCCCTAATTGATATGACCCCCTCTCCTGGGAAAGATTATTGCGTAGTGTGTCAGCCCAATATATAATAGTACATGGCACGCCCAATTGATGCGCTCATAATATAGCGTAATGTTTCTAAGGCTTAATACTCCGTAGAAGCTAATTGTCTGACTTTGTGGCAAAACATATGAATATTCTTTAGTTAAATGATGTTTTAACGAAAGGATAAGAGATGATAAGCCATTTGGATATATAATATCACGAGGAAATTCTACATTATTAACTAGAGGTCAGTGATTGAAGAGGTATGCAAGTATGTTTTCGTGTGTAAATTAAATATTTGCAATATCCTCTTCATTTATTTCACCACGTCTAACACCGAATGCAGGCACGAGCGGGCAGAGTGCAGGCGAGGTGTGGAAGAGGGCTGCAGCGTTGGGGGGGCGGGGGTTGCAGGGGAGTCCCCGTGAATTTATTCAACTAACGTGATTTATTGTGAAGGCTGCGAGCGTTCTTGGCAAGTTGAGACGTGTCTTCATTGCGCCCCTATTTCATATTTAAAATAATAAATAACGGAAACTGTGCAACACAACATGTAAGGGGAGTGAAAGATCACCCCATCTCTGCATGCCAGAGAAAATTATAATATCGGGGATTTATTATAAAATATATGGATACACAAATTTTCTTGTATTTGGTTATTTATTTATCAATACTTTATTTATTACATACCGTATTAAACTAAATTAAATAACTTTGTACATCACTATTTAAAAAAATATATTTTATTTTATTTATTTATTCACGATACAATAAAATAACAAAATATTATGGGTAATAAAATATTTATGCAATATGCAAAACAATATACGAAGCCGGGTTTCTTCCAGGTGGAAATGTCTTCCAACCATCCCAAGATATTATGGTCCTTCATTTTTAATAAAAATCCTGAAAACTTAGTTTGAAATTAAAGTGAAATTACCCATTTTGCCTATTCATTAATTTAGACATTTATTACTAAGACGTTACAATACCCTGAAATAAAGCCAGCATCTTGACGACGTAAGTGAAGCAGCCGTGCACAAGAATATTGCGGCCCTAGTGTATTGGATAGACCTGCACTTGGGATGAATTTGGGATATCAAATCAAAAATAAAGTTGGAATCTTAACATCATAAGTGATGAAGTAGTGTAAAAATAATATTCGGCTCGCGGCCTTGCGTAATGGACGGACCAACGGTCGACTTTGCCCAAGCAGGCCTAGAAAAATCGACCGTGGGGTTTATTTGAATTATTCCTGATGAACGTATTACTAAAATCTTAAATTTTTCTAGAGGGATCCCTCGGAAAGTTACTAAGTTAGTGTCTAAAAAAATAAAATCTGATGCTTACTGACAATTTTATAATTGAAAAAAATTTCATAATATTTTCAAACCGTAATACAAGTAGTGATGGTTTTATTTTTATTAATCTTCAAAATAAATAACTTACATAAATAGGAATCTCTCTAGATACATTTGAGATTTTAGTAATCAAAAATAGTTATTGATTGTAAAGTACGTGTGTGCAGACAAACATACACGTTATGTAATGCAGTTATAAGTAACTATGTAGGTAATATACCTGAGAATTAAAAAAATATATCCCTAATTCAATATTCAATTAATGATTTTCATTGTTCACCAGTATCCCACCGCCTCTCCCTAAAGTTATTTTTCTCCATCTATCATTTTGATATCAAGTTATTAAGGTTTTTTACTAAACCTTGAAACAAAGTGTTTCCGATGAAGCCGGTAAACAGAAAAAAATCGATATATTTTACATGCAAATGATATTTACTTCACAAAATGTTCATTTTTTATGTGTTCCTGACACGCAATCGGGTATTTTATAGATATTTGATTCACAGATATTCACATACAATCACCATTTATTATCTACATAATATAGTGAAATAGTTGATTGCAAACAGATCACTATCGTAGTTCTGCCAGTATGAGAAGTGAGTGAATAGAAACAAAGAGATTAAATCTGAAAAAAAAGCGAACCAAGAAGAACAATCTGATAAGTTAATTTGGTTCATTTTCATATTAATCAAACCAGTAGGTATATTGTTTTGTGCATAATTAAATTCGATACCACGTAAACTAGTTTACCTCGCCTTACCTGAGATTTATATTTAAGGATATCGCTTTTTGTCTCATGCTTTGAAAAACTTATTTATTTTTTAGATACCTAGTTTTTTTTAAAATTTTTATTTACCTGTAGTAGTATAATTTTTAAATTTAAAGAAGAATCATAATATGAAACATAAAATGCAAAGGAGATTAAGACTATATTTCAGGAGCTCACTAGGATATTCTGTTCTGAGGTGGACTAGGTTTTGGATAGAGGGTTTTCAGCGACATCTATGGTATAACTTCATAATTTGGTAAGGGTTTATTGAAAATCAGCTGAAATAAGGCGTTTTGATCAAGAAAATTGAGATATTTATTTATTTACGATTAACATAAAATTAAATTCAGAAAAAAAATAACAAAACAGCTATACAGTGGAAAAGGCAGTACACAATAGAAGTATTCTTGATTTTCGATGAGATTTTATAATAATATACAGGAACATATAAATATCCAAATTAAAATATATGAGAATAGGTGGCAAATAACAAGAATGGTTTAAGAAAAAACCAAGTTTGGAGACGCCATATCGAAGGAACAGCCAGTAAAACTAGGAGTCCCACAGGGATCTGTATTGCGGCAATTACTATTTATATAATATTTTAAAAATAAACAAATTAAAACCAAATGTTACAAAAAGTAAAAACATGGTAAAAGGTAAAAAATTCAACGGACGGAACGGTAAATTTTTTGAGACGAATAAGGAAAAAATTAGATATAGTATGGTAGCATCTCATTTAAATTACTGCTCTAGTGCCCTTTTCATGTGCAATCAAACTCAGATAAAGAAATTTCAAATAATTGAAAATAGATGTATGCCAGCAGTATCAAATTGTAGTTGGTATTCTAAGATAATTTTTATGCAGAAAAAACTAGGAATGTCAAGTGTGAGACTGCAAATGATTTACAATACCCTAAGATTTATATTTAAGCTAAAAAATAAGATACTCCCAAAATACACGTTTGAAAATGTAAATTTGAATTTCGCAATACTTAGTTAACACATGAGAAACTGCGGAGATTTTAGACTTCCAAAAAAAATTGTCGAGAACCCAAAATAATTTCTATTTTAAAGGATTTAAGATTTTTAATGAATTACCGACAGATGTTAAAGAAGCTAAAAGCTTTGCTGTTTTTCGTGGGTTAAGCCTAAATAATATAACAAACAAGTTATAGATGTATTGTGCAGTGTCTTATGTTATACTAGTTACAAAAACGTATTTATTTATAACTAAATAAGCAAATACAAAAAAACCCCAAATATGAAAACTAAGTTTTATACCTAAAATTTACCATCAGGCTACAAAAAACAAAATGTTAACAAATAACAGTTTTCAATAAATGCGTAAAATGATTTTAAAAATATATATTTCGGTGCAATTAAAATTATCTGCTACTTCTACACATTGGTTATCTAAGCTGTGTATGTGTTAGATATAGTACTAGATATACGCCAATTATACGTTATAACACTACTAAACTACATTTTTGACAAAAAAAAATAATTTCAACATACACAAAATAACACTAACAGACCAGTTAGACAAGCGAACAAAGAAAACATAAAAACTCCGACAGTGAATTCAAGCTTTGGACAAAGACACTACCAATACCATGCTATAAAAGCTTTCAACAGTGTAAAACTTGAAATTAAAATTCAGGAAAATAAAAATAAATTCATATACAAAATTGAAAAAATGGATTAAAGAACAAAAAAGACAATATTACCAAAATGTCATAGCATTAAATAAAAATAAAACCTATACGTAACACACAAAACCAACATAAACACACATCACTCACAAACACACAAGATTATATTTTAAATGTATTATTTTCTCTTTAAATGTATTATGTGGATTATATTTTCATATTATAAAATGAAGGCCTCAGCACGGGCAAGCCACCCAGTGAGGCCAACATTACTGGAAAACTTTGAAATGTAAAAAATATTGTACCAAATAAAAAAAAGGTATATAAGAGTCCATAATCGAATTGATATTGGCATTATTGTTGGAGTAAAAGATATTTTTAGTTTGATTGTCTCTGTCGGGAACATGAAATGATATAAATTGTAATAGTGCAGGACTGTCAGTAAAAGAATTAATGATTTTAAATAGAAAAATGATATCACTATAAAATTAAATGTTCAAATTTCATATTGCCAGAATTCACTGTTTAAGATATTTTTTTGCTTCGTACAATGGAATTTTACACTTATATTTTCACACTTTTTAAGTACGATTTATATATTTTTGTCACACCAAATCTCTTATTAGTAGATCTAAGAATAACCATTTGATATGACTTTATATTTATAAAATAAAACGAAATGACTCGTTTTTACGGTAGTAGATACAACAAAATGAATTAATTAATATCAAAGAAACAGTGAGTAGGTACTTATACATTTTCAGTCTATATTACAACATTGACGTAACCAATGTTTTCTTCTAATGTACATAGGTACCTCGATCTCTTCTAATACGAGTAGTTGGCTACAAGAATATGTACCTACATTTATTGGGAAATGAATAATATCTTTCTTTTGCAGTGAAAATTCTAAGCGGGACTTAAATATGTTACCTATCTACTTGGTGTCATGTGTTTTTGCTTTATTGATCTGATAATTTTAACACAATCTCGTATGAGTAGAAAAAAAACGCGTCCAATGTTATTTTGAAAGGAAAAGCTAGTACTAACTAATAACAATAGTGAACAAACAAGAATGAGGTAATTGCTGATAACAGTTGAGGGGTCAGATCTTTTTCGTATCTTAGAGCGGTGATTTTTTTTAACCACTGGAACGATTTCGGTCGAAAAATCGACCACTTTTATTTTTCTGCGATTGATATCGGTCCAAAAATGGACCGATTTTTCTACCATTCGTAAAATATTTATTGTAATTATTTAAAACGTTTATATGGCCAGCTACTTGTTTTATCGAATAGCTGATAATATATTCTCTTTGTCTATGAACTTATCCGTTGTCTTTGAAGTGTTATTTAACGAGTTTTCGCGGTTTTTTTATGGCGTCCTGTCAAAAACATAATTATAAATTTTCAACATTCACGAAATTTTTGACTCTTCCTAAAATGCCGTAAGTAATTAATTTATTGGGTTTTTAACGCATAATTATATATCTGTGTAATCATGATTGACTTATCTATCTTTGAAATGCGTTTTTAATTCGTTTGTTTGTATTATATTGTTTTGGTTGAAGTTTTTGTGTAAGATTACGCCAACTGAAGACGTCATCTGTTTTTGATTTACAATAATGTCTTAAATACTGCACTCGCGCATTTGAAATATAGATATTCCATCACAGTGATTCAAAACAAAGAGATATATATAAGTTTTATTTGAATTGGTTCATTATTAATACAGATATTTGCTAACCAATTATTTTAAGTCATATGTCAAAAAGTTGACTCTTTTTCACATGTAAAATGGTGTAAAGCCTTCGTCACACAATAAAAATTTAGTAATTTAGTTGTATAATTAATTAATTTGTTTACTTTTACCAAATTTGTGCAGAAACAGCTGTCGTCCAGGGAAAGGGATCACTCCACGACCCAATAATTATTTTCAAATTTTATATTAGTGCAATATTTAACAAAATTTAAACATTTTACATTTTACATTACTTACATTAAGTGTTTTCAATTTAAAATATATAGAGTGGTGCTGACTGCAAGAGGTGGCAGAGGAAGAGGGAGAGGTGGAGTACGAGCTGGTGCCGGACTACCTGCACGTGGACGTCAACGCAGAGCTGCAATTGCAGCCTCGTCTGGAGTGTTAGTATTTTTTAATGTTTTTTTATGAAAGTACTTTGCTGTGGCCGTTGAACTCATCATATATTTGTATTTATTTAAACAGTGACCCTGCTTTGCTACTGGTGCGAGAGGATCGCGTCAAGGCCCTAAAGGCTGTTAGGGCCCTGCCTGCTTCCTTCCGGCTAGAGCTGGAAAGCCAAAAATTCAAGAAGCAGGCGGCGCGCATTTTGCTCCCTACCGCACCTCCAAGAAAAACTAAACAAAAGTAAGCAATCGTATTTAGATGCTTGATACAATATTATTGTTTTTTCCTGACAGCGTTCCACTCTTACAGTGAGAGTTGGTAAGATCAGCGCTCTGTGCATTTGGCACATTCAGTGCATATTTTACTGTTTATTTACATACTGTACTTACTGTTTCACACGTGAATGAGAACAATTTATATGATTTATGTAAATGTTTTCAGAATTCCATCTCCGGAGAGAACAACGTGTCCCTTTTCACAAGGGACGCCTTCACCGTTGCCACGACCCGTACCACCACCGTGGATGTCCACACCCAATCAACGGCTCCCAATGCACCAATTATGCCTATCCGTGCAGCATCTCCCGAGCCGTTACCTGGGACATCGCGGAGTGGGGAACTCTTCTCTCCGGAGGCCGGCTATCACAGCGAGCTGTGGGTGGACTTGCCATTCTACGAAGAATTGTCGGCGTTTGGGAACGGTGAGTTTATTTTTTTAAATATCAAACCAGGGGCTCAATATAAAATCAATTATCTATATTTTATATTGATATCCCTAGCACAGTTTCACTGTTGGTATATTGGCAGGAAATAGGCATAGTACTTAAAAATTCCACATAACAAACATACAAAATGTATTGTTGTTATGACGTGGATGCATCATTACACATCTTTTTTTTCTGTAACGGGTATTGAAGAGTGAGAAATAAGACATGCCGAACTTCTTTGCGAGGATTACATTTGATTCACCGGCTTCTAAACGGTGTAATACAGCATTTTTTTCTTAAATTGAAAAAACACTTTCGCTTCACGGGACTCATTGTGTCGAGCTTCCTAGTCAAAGCGAGGCTGTATTGGTAGGTGGGTTTTGTAACCGGACAAATTATCCTTAAAATAGGTCGCTTTACGTAGTTGGTCACTTTAAACGGATACGTTTTCCTACTAAAAGCTATGAAACCTTACTAGAGTTTACATTATCGTCACTTAAAACAGTAGACCGTTAAATGCAAAGTCATTATATCCAAATTCTACTGTAAATTTGTGTTTTCTTTTATTTCAGAGTCAGACATGGGCAGAAACAGTAACGTGGACGAGGCAGCTGTAGTAGAAGAGTCTGTACTTGGAAACCGTGAGTTATAAAACTAACTAACTTACCTTCACGCCATTTCGGTAGGCAGAGAGGATGAACCACCATGCAACTCGATCTTGGCACACACACTCTTTTCTTCATTCCATACCTACCTGACTGTGCGATACTCCTGACATTGCCCGCCTCAAGTATTTGATTAACTTTTTATTTATTTTTTTATATGAATACCTCACAAGAGCCTTTTTTATCAACCACAATTTAAATACTAACGCAGACCCGTGAAAAATCATTAGATATATATTTTTTTATGTGCTTACCGCACATGAGTATCAATTGCTCCCAACCGTATGGAGCCAGTGAGACTATGGCATCCCCAATCGGGGTATGTTGTGAGGCTGAAGGTAGCGGGTAGGGGAAGGAGGTGTGGAAGAGGGAGGTGGAAAAGTACCTGGCTATTCAGAACTGGTCACCAAACACGGCTAAAGCCATTTCAAGCAACGTTTCAATTCTGAATGGGGTCTTACACCAGGGCGATACTATGGGTATCTTCCACTCTGGAACGTGCCGCAAATATAACATATATTATTTTTAATGAATTTTGTGTGAAAATAACACTAATTATTCAAATATAATTTATTTGATTCGATCCCGCGACCATCGTATTGCGAGTCAAAAGCCGTACCAGAGGCAGTGGGTTATCGTAATATAGACACATTAAATTAATTTGGGTTTTCTGTTGTTTCAGAAATGGATATGGACAGATCGAGCGACGATATGACGAAGCGAGCGACGTCGACCACGAAGAGAGCGATGAGGATACCTTCTGCATGCCACCAATACCTTATCATAATATTATCAACGTTTCACCTAACTCCCATAGACTTTAGTAGACAAGACCAGGTAGATAGTGAGGCAATGCGTTCGATTCTGCCGCCTGAAGGTTACTCTTTCGATTGGTCTAATGATATCTTACGGGATAAGGGAGACTTTCACAGGCACGCCAAGACCAACTTTTAATAGCGACGAAATGGGCAAACCTTTCTTAAAGTCTTTGATACAGATTTCGTTGAACTGATCGCGAGAGAGACCAACAGGTATGCAGATATTGCAGATCAATCAGACTTACAAACCTCAACTCGTACTAGACTATAACAAGGTAATGGGGGGGGTTGACCGAAAAGATCAGCTTTTGTCAGGCTTCCCCATTGAACGACAGCGAAACCTGGTCTGGTACAAGAAGCTTTTCAGGAGACTACTAAGCGTTTCGGTGCAGAATGCGTATATATTGTACCGCTCAAAGCTCCGCAAGGAAAATAAACGCATTTTGTACCGAAACTTCAGGAGTGAGGTTGCGGATGAACTCCTTCTGCTGTTCTGTCGTAGTCAAATTGACACGACTGTGCGGACCATTGGCCTAATAGCTGAAGGAAAGACTCTGCGACCTATCCTGAAAGGCAACCACTTCGTGGTCCGTAGCGGGAAAAAGGTGAAATGTGCGTGGTGCAGCATAAATAACATTTTCAAAAGGACCCTTACAAAGTGTGATGTGGCATTATGCTATGATTGCATGAAGCCATATCACACTACAATATAGATTTGCTGAGGGTTTTTTTTTTATTTAATTTTTTTCTTTTTTGGTTTTTTAGTTATGAAATTAAAATTTATAAATTTAATTAAATTTGTTTGAACATCAATTATGATGGCCTGGATGGTTGGACTTAATCATTTCTTTCCGCATACTCACGTCTCATGTTATGTTGTCCTCAAAGGTTCTATATGATAAGGTTCGGTGGACATTTAATATGTATATTTCAATTCTGATCATTAAAATATGCATGAACAAATGCACAGGTATTCTAATTTTTCCCTGTTTATTGTACACATTAAATAACTCGTTTTATTTTTATGTCTTAATTATATTTTGTCAATTTTTCTGTAAAGAGGCTTTTCCAGATCTAGTCACTAAACATAACTAAGCCAATTCAAGCAATGTTCAATTCTGAATGGTGGTCCCTCACCAGAGCGATACTCAGAATCTCACTCTATAGCGAGGCACAATGATATTATTATGTATTGATTTTCTTAAATTATGAATAAACCAATAAACTGAATATATTTTTATTATGACAAAGTGTGTAAACAATGTTTAAATCAATATACTGCTCTTTCATTGTAACCATACAACTGTAATATTGATTTAAAAGGATATAAGGGCTTAATAAATAAATCAATTATTGGTTCCATCAATTATTTTCCATCCCCCATTTTTTTCGATACCTTTGCGTTTAGATATAAAATTATCACTATGATTTTATTTGCCATTCTACGGTCATACAAAGGTTTGATATATATATACAAATTTATCATCATTTTACATATTCCGATTTAACCTATGTAGATTGACCTTAAGGTAGCTGTCAGAAGTGATTTTTCGTCAAATATTGGTGAATTTCATCAACTTTCAAAGTATCCCCCTGAAATATTGGCAATGTTTATATCTATGATATATATCTCACTTTAAGCCTTATTTCCTCGTTTTGCACGTAATATAAAAACATGGTTACAAATCTCCAGTTCTAATTTACAATTATTTAAAAAGTAGCACCATGATTTTGACATCGTGAAATAGGCTCTCTGTATAATTCATCAAATGAATAAAATAAAGCCAACACGGCGACTATGCTTATTAATACTTGTAGACAGTTAATGTATCTTCCTAACGTTATACCAGTTTTTGTGGTAAATTTATTATATAGCATAATACAGTGATTTCAATTTTGACGCGTCACGCACTCAAATTTTACAAAATTATTTTCTGACCAAACTTTTGAAGAGATCTTAACATGCAAAAAAATATTTTTCTATTACATTCTTGCATCTGTGATTATCAAACAGGCCATAGAGAACATTAAAACGTAGAAAATATTCTATAAAGATTTTTAAAACTGCCACTGGCGGCAATTTCAAATCACAAAAACGCAAATTTCGCGCATTTATAAAGTTTAAGATTTTTTAATAATTTATCTATCAATTCTAAAAATATAGAATAATTATTAAAATATAGGTGAATTCATTGGCTGTATAGCACTACAATCAGTTTTATGTCTCCGTATTAAAATTCGGAGGTTTGATTTTTTTAATGTTGGCGGAAAATATTCAAAATCGTCGCCAAAAAACCGCGAGCAATCGGAGAAAAAAGTTTTCTGACGCGCGATCGTTCGAGTGGTTAAAGTTTCATTTCTATGAACAAGATCACATTAATTCTCGCTCCGCATCGAAGGAGTACAGTCGCGTAATTTTGTAACAAGTAAATCAAATAATATAGTTTACATTAATAACTCGCCCACCTGGGCGCTCCATTCCATCCAATATGGAAACTCAAGAAATTATTAAAAACATTAAAGATTTAATAAACGAGATCACTTCAGTGAAGGAC
This sequence comes from Hesperophylax consimilis, assembly GCF_061612785.1. Classification (NCBI taxonomy): domain Eukaryota; kingdom Metazoa; phylum Arthropoda; class Insecta; order Trichoptera; family Limnephilidae; genus Hesperophylax; species Hesperophylax consimilis. The sequence continues at coordinate 23,012,450 of NC_142849.1, read as the reverse complement.
TCAAAAATAAAATTAACACTGGAACAGAACATAATATCACTGGAAGAAAAAATTCAACATGAACTAATAAACCTACAAAAAAGATTATAGAATTACAAGAAACTAATATTAAAAACAATCATCACTACGCACAGAAACTAGAAGAAATTCATAATAATAACAAAAGGACATATGCAAATGTATTTGGTGACAATAAAAACTTCGTGAATACAAGTGCACACATCCCAGAACAGAAGCACGCCATAATAATTACATCTAAAAACACCCTGAAGGCCGAAGATATAAAAATAAAAATTCAAAAAAACATTAATTTAACTAAAATAAAAGTTGGAGTAAATGGAGTAAAAAAAATCGGAGAAAAAAAATTACTGATTTCATGTCAAAAAAAAGAAGATGCAGAAAAGTTAACCGAAGAAATTAATAAGGTAATTGGAAAAGAAATATTGGCCGAAGAAATTAAAAAAAAGAAACCGTGTTTAATGTTGAAAAGGCTGCAATGCCAATTGACTGAAGAGGAAATAATAGATGGAATTGTACAACAAAATGAAGGATTAACCCTGGAAGACAAAAACAACATCAAGTTTAACAAAGAATTAAAAAACAAATACAATGAAGGAAAAGAAAACGACACCACTAACTACATTATTGAAACAACCGGTAAATTAAGAAAAACGCTACTAGAAAAAAACAAAATAAACATCAAATTCCAAAGAGTATACATAGAAGACTGTAACCCGCTTACTCAATGCTACCACTGCTTTAAGTTCGGCCACACAGCGCAAAGATGTCTCGCCAGGACGCAGCCCCCCATTTGCCCTCACTGCACAAAGGAGCACATTCTGTCTAAATGTGAAAATAAAGAACAACCTCCAACATGCAACAATTGCTGTGTTCAAAACAAAAGATTTAATATGAATTATTCTACAGAACACAGAGTTGATAGCATGAAATGTCTCTATCGGCAAAAAATGCTTCAACTAGCTAGAGAGCGCATCGACTATGAATAATACGGTAAATTTCATTTCTTTAAACTCTAATCTAAAACTTTAAAAATGAATGATTTTTTATGTAACGCATTAGATAAAAAAAATGTATATTGAAGAAAATTTATGTCAATCTATGAAAGATTTTAACTTAATTTGCACTGAAAAAGGATTTTCCATATTTCACATGGATGAATAAGTTATAACATTAAAAGAATTAAATTTTTTCCCGGGCCTGATTGTCTTAACAGAGACACACTCTGGAGGCGAAATCAATTACACTATTCCAGGCTACACATACCATGCGACAATAAACAAAATAAACAAAAACTCAGGTATCGGATTATTTATTTCTAACCAGTATAATGTTCTCAATATTAAAGAAATAATTAATGTTAGTAATGTTAACATATTAAATATAGAATTTAAAGACGTAAATAAATATTACAACATTATTGCTATCTATCGCACGCATACATCGATAGTACCTCAATTTAAAGATGAATTAAAAAATATTTTGTTAAATTTTAGAAATAAAAATACCATTATTGTTGGAGATATGAATTTAAATATCGCAAACGACTATTCTAGTAAAGATAAAGACACATATCTAAATATGTTAGCAGAACTCAATTATTTATCGTGCATAAATTCTTATACTGGAAATGTTAAAGGTCAACGCCCCTCATGCTTAGATCACATTTTTACAAATATTCCTGATATCAAAAATATAAAATCAGCTGTCATTCATACATCTATCACTGATCATTATTCATGTATTTTTAACTATAAATTAAGCAATCCAACTTTGCCATTATTTAAACAAAATAATTACTCAAAAAAAGTACTTAATATGGATACATTAAAACACCAATTAGAATCAGAAAATTGGAATAAATTATTACAATGTAATGATGTCAATATATGTTGTAAAATGTTTGAAGAAAAAATATCTAAATGCATAAATGACTCGACAAATAATAATATAATAACCAAATCCAAAGTGTCGAACTTGAAACCTATAAAACCATGGATTACTCATGGTTTAGTAGTATCTGTACGACATAAGCAAGCTCTTTACAAATTAACTACTCAACAACCAAATAATAAAAATTTACTAAATCATTTTAAAGCATATAAAAACAAACTTTCGTATATTATAAAAAAACACAAAACAAAAATATTACAAACAAAAGTTGAATCAGGCTGAAAATGATAGTAAAATAGTGTGGACAGTTATAAATGAAATAATTGACAAGAAAAAAAACAAGAATAACGACATCGCTACTATATTTCATGACAACATGAAAACATGTTGTAAAGAAAATCCCTCAAAAGCTGCAAACATATTTAACACCTTCTTTGCGAATGTAGGGGAAAATCTTGCCAATCTCATTCATACTGACCCAAATATAACATTTCCAGACTGTAGTATTGATACTGACAATAATATAGCAACATTCCAAGTCACCACAGAGAACGAAATAATATCAATTATAAACGGTATGCAAGGAGGTTCTGCCCCGGGTTTTGATGGAATAACAGTTAATATTTTAAAAAATATTAAAAATCAAATTTCTAAACCGTTAAAACACATAATAAATGTAAGTTTCCAAAGCGGAGTGTTTCCATCAATCTACAAACAAACTACCATTACTCCAATATTTAAATCTGGTAACCCAGAAGAAGTTAGCAATTACCGACCCATATCAGTAATCTCGAACATAGCAAAAATTTTTGAAAAGATAGTTAAAAAAAGGATAAACCAATTTGTAAAATGTAATAAATTAATTAATGAAAATCAGTTCGGTTTTATGGAAGGTAGAAGCACTCAGGATGCAATTGCAAAATTAACTAGTCTTGTTCATAATTCATTAGATAAATCATTAAAATGCATTGGAATTTTCATAGATCTTAAAAAAGCTTTTGATAGCATATCACACGACAAACTTATAAGTAAATTAAGAAACATTGGATTAAGTGGTACAGCCATAGAATGGATAAAAAGCTACCCTTTCAAACGCCCTCAAGTCGTAAAAATGAACGATGTACTTAGTCAACAAAAAACAAGTCACTTCGGCATACCTCAAGGTACAGTCCTGGGACCGTTACTGTTTATCATTTATGTTTATTTATTTATTTTTATTTATTTATTTATTTTTACATTTATTACATACAAGATATACAAATATAAAAGGAAGCTTTGACTGTCCAACTAGGAAGTTTCCCGTTTTAGGACAGTCAAATTGGCAGGTTGCGTGTACATAATTCCAGGTAGGTACATGTAAAATATAAAAATAAAATTAAAATATAACATATAAATGTAAGAAAGAAAAATAGAAAGAAAATATTTTTTTAGGAAAATACAATTTAGCAGTAATAAGCAATTAAATCCAGATAGGTACATGTAAAATATAAATAAAAATATAGTATATCAATGTAAGAAAGAAAAATAAAAAAAATATTTTTTAGGTAAATACAAAATACAAAATCGAAGAAATCAACTCAGACTACGTTTTTTAATAATTTTTCGGAATCTGTCCTACCTAAGTCTAATAACCATTTAGTAATTTTAGTACCGAAGGCTGATAATTCACACAGTTTAAATTGATAGGGGATTTTGTTGTATATTTTTGGTCCCAGGTATGAGAAAACTTTTTGATAAGCCGCAGTATTGCTAGTTGGAATAGAAAGGTCGTTTCTGCTCTTACTTCTGGTTTGATGATTATGATCGACTGTTATCGTTTTGTTTTTATTTTTGTGGACGCAGATTGTTATTTTTTTTATGTAACACTGTCGAACATCAAGCACATTAAACTCCTTGAAGAGAGCGTCGCTCGAGTATCTAAAGGGTTTCTTCATAATGACGCGTAGAATGGATTTCTGTGCCTTCAGTAGCGGGTATAATATTGTTAATCCTGTTCCACCCCATCCAATGCAACCGTAGGTTATGACGGAGTTACAGAGCCCGTAGTATATTATTTTAATGTCTTGAGTTTTTATAATTTCCCGCAATGCTATAAATATATAAATAAGCTTGCGCACTTTATTAGCTGTGTTTTCAATTTGTTGTTTCCATTTAAGATGGTTATCCACTATTATACCTAAATATTTAATAGATTTAACACATTCAAGGGTTTCGCATTTACAAGTATGGTTATTATTTCCAAGGCTACACTTAATATTATGTATTGTGAGGTGATGAGGTGTTTTGGGTTGACCTGCAAGGGTAGCGCTAAATGTGAGATATTTTGTTTTTTGTATGTTTAGTGTAAGCAAATTACTGTCCAGCCACTGTTTTACTCTGTTTATACCTGTGTTCGCAAGGTGGTGTGTTTCTTTCCAATCATCTCCTTCAAACAAAATAACTGTATCGTCAGCGAACGTGATAATTTTGCCACCAATGTGTTGGTTACAAAGTTCGTTTATGTATATAATAAAGAGAAGGGGCCCAAGTGTACTTCCTTGTGGTACCCCAAAAGTGTATTTTAGTGAAGTGCTAATAGCCTCGTTAATTCTGGTTTGTTGAAATCTATTAGATATATAACTTTCTATCCATTGAAAAGCTTTTCCCTTTATTCCTATATTTCTAAGTCTCTGTAAAAGAATTTTATGAGATATAGTGTCAAATGCCTTGGCCAGGTCCAGGAAAAGGGCAATAGTTTTCTTGCCACGGTTCATATTCCCTGCAATAGTTTCAGTGAGACATGCGATGGCATCATCCGTTCCCTTACCCGACCGAAAGCCGTATTGGTTAGGACTTAGAATGTTATGTTTCTCCACATATTCGTTTAACCTAGTTTTGAAAAGCTTTTCAATGACTTTGGATATCGCGCTTAATATTGATATTGGCCTATAGTTTTCTACAAGAGATTTAGGTCCACTTTTGTGAATTGGGACAATTATTGATTTTTTGAAGTGATCAGGAAATATTCCTGATGCAAAACTTATGTTGTAAATATATGATAGCGGAGCAGAAATCTGATTTTTAATTTTTTTTAGTATGTGTGTATTTAGACTATCTGGACCCTTTGCATGTGTAGTATTAAGGCTGTTGATTATTTTTAAGACCTCTTCTACAGTAGTTGGTTTAATATTAAATGAAAAAGATTGTTCCTTTGTTTCAATTGTCGATGCTAAAGAGTCTTCCGTTTTCTGGGTTTCTAATAAAATTTTTTTTGCTAGATTTGATCCAACAGATGCAAAATATTGATTTAAATGACATGCAATTGATTGATTGTCAGTTATAATCAAATTTCCGGTATTTAATTCAGTTACAGATGCATTGGTATTTCTTTTACTTTTAGTTATGTCTCTGACAACATTCCACATGTTTTTGCTGGAATTATCCTTATCAAGTAAGAATTTATAATAACGCTCTTTACATTTGCGAATAACGGTTTTGCAAATATTACGGTATCGGTAATAGTTTTGCTGTTTAGTATCGTTCAATGGGTCTCGTTTAGCTATTTTATGAAGGTGATTTCTTTTGTGTATAGATTTAACAATGCCGTTGGTAATCCATGGTGTGAGATGTATTTTACTATATGGAATGCGTTTAGTTATTGTGTGTTTTGTTATGAATGTATTGATTTCATTAATAAAATAGTTTAGAGCATTGTTAACTTCAGTCTCTTTATAAACATATTCCCAATTTTTATTATTAAGATCATTTAATAAAGCCTCATAATCGATAATCTGTTTGTGATTAATTTTATGTTTTTTGGGTGTTGAGTTTGGGATACTGATTGCAATGGTGTAATGATCAGTGATTGTATTATGTATTACAAATGCATTTGAATTTGTTATATTTCTGGTATATATATGATCCAAACATGAGCTTGAGCTACCTTGTACCCTAGTTGGAGAATTAATATTGGAAATAAAGTTACTTTCAGCCATAGCACATAAGTAGTCGTCGGACTGCCTATGCAATACTTCTCCTATAGTATTTATATTCATGTCCCCGATCAGTACATATTGTGCATAATCCTTAGTTTTTTTTAATTCACCAATAAGATTTTCCAGGAAATCTTGGATGTCATTAAACGATGGTGATCGGTAGATAGCTAGGATACCTAAATTTTCATTAATGTTGATTTTTAAACAATTACACTGATTTATGTTTATTTCTTGTACTAAGGAATTTAATGTGTTGTCGATATATACTACTACTCCGCTATTTTGGTTAATATGCGATGTTGTATGGTATTCGTTATAGCCTGAAATTTGTTTGGCTATGTATGAATCATTTAACCTGCATTCAGTGAGAATTAGTACATGGAACTTTACCACAGCTTTTATTTCTTCCAAAAATATAAGAAAATCATCCAAGTTTCCCATCGTTCTGATATTTTGATGAACAATATTAATCCTATTAGATTCCCAATTAAATTGCATTATTTTGTTAATGTTTTCAAAAATTATTTCAGTATTTGGCACTAAGATACTATCGATTTCATGTTGAAGATCGTTTATTACCATTAGAATTCAAAAATTAATTGTTGTTTTCTGGGTAAAGTTTTAAAACGGTATTTTATTATCATATAAATACTTGTAGTACGAAATATGTAGCGACAAAACTGTAAACAAAATGATGTAATTAGGAGAAATAAAATATATATGAGTAAGAAATAATATCTGAAATAAAATCCAGGAAATAAATAACGTATGTAGTTAGTGTGTGGCATTTTCTCTTTCAAAAGACAGTAAAAAGTAGTATAAGTATGAAAAATAAGTAATATCTGGGTTATATAAAATATGTTGATTAGAGTTCTCTTTTGCCGAATTATTAGTAATATTACTAATAAATCAAATAATAATCTTATAATAAGTGTAGTTACCATTCTAGAGAGAATAAAGATTAAAATTAAAGTTAAAATTAAAATTAGGAATAAAATTGTTTCAGTACAAATTGGAGTTATGCAAAAACCTAGGTGTTCATATAATATAGTGCTGTTATGTAATAGAGTATGAAATGGCGATATAAAGCGGTAGTCAGTAGTTTTATCACGATAATCAGAATAAAGAGCAGGTAGTCAGAGCTTCGGTATAGCTTGTTCTGAGTCTATTAATATAGGTCGAGAAGAGTCATCTTTTTTCATGTAGATTAGACCTGCTTTCGTCCAGACGTACCTATATTTACATTCTATCGCACGTTGGCGAGCTAGATACCAAAGCCGTTTGCCTTTAGACGTGAGGAGTTCTGAGACGTATATGGGTGTAATGGGGCCAGACAATCCGATTGTTCCCGTGTTTAGTTTGTCCCCAATCTTTTCGCAAGACCTGTTATATTTTTTTATAGCATTAAGGAGCTCCTCTTTTAACGGTATTGAATTAAAATTAATTACCACTGACCTAGGTTTAACTGTAGGAGGAATATTTTTGTTTCTTTGTGATACTCTATATATATTATAAATATCATTTGTATTTAGTTGGCAGTCTACTATTTTACTGGTGTTGAATATAATGTCTTTTAAGGTTTGTGATGTTTCCTCTTTGAATTCTGGAAGCCCTCGAAGTTCCAAACAAGTATTGTTGATTCGTCTGTTCCTGTTTTCTTGGTCAATCTCGATCGCTATTATTCTTTTTTCTAGGTCTTCATTTCGTTCTGTCAAGAGACAAATTTTTATTTCATTTTCTTTATTTTTTTCGCTTTTTTTTTTCTAATTCCTCAAGTCTTGAATTTAAGGCTGAGTTTACTTGTTCATGTAGTTTTTCCAAATTATTTAATCGATATTTTAAATCTTCTTGCTGTTGAGATATGTTTTGAATGGTTTTTAATATTTCATTATTTTGGAGCAGGATTGCATCGTATTTTTTTCCAACAGATTCATTAACTGAGTCTTTGAAATTTGCGAATTCAGTTAAAAATAGATCGATTGTCAGATTACTAGTGCCATCTATGGTTTTTGGTGGTAAGTTCACACTGGCGTATGATGACGCGGCAATTGTAGATTTTGGTATTTATTTATTGATGAAGGCTGTTTATTAGGTTTCTCGATAGATGTCAGTTCTAGATTTTTTTCAGACGTATTTTTTTTGGAGTTTTTTTGTGTTTTTGTGCAAAGTTTGCAGCGCCACTGTAAAATCTTAGTTCCTCGCCGTGAGGTCTCTGCGATATCGGCACAAATGAAGTGGTAGTTATCGTCGCAGATACAACATGAGATGAAGTCTGACGGGGTGTCAATGTTTTTTTTACAGATGGAGCATAGTGTATTCATTTTAAAGGTAGTTTTTCAAAGTTTCACACAAAAAGAAAAAAAAACGACACAATGCTTGTTTCTTGTATGAGAGATGGCAGAGCCTTTGTGACGCTAAAAACGCCTTTGGGATAGGTTTTTTGTGTTTATATAATGATCGAGTCACTTTTGCACTGAATTGTATTTTGTGGTACAAACACCAGAATAATGACGAGTATTCCGCCTTAGCGAGATAATTTGTGGGATAAAAAATTCACTGTCCCAACGCGCACTATCCTGATTAGACGAGTTAACCACTTTTTTAGTTTGATTTTCTAGTATTATGATTGTTAAAGCTAGGTAAATTGAAGCAGCTGTCAAAATACGTCAACACTGGTAGACAATATGGCGGAACTGATAAAAATGGGAAACGGATGTAAATGACATATTCAATCAAAGATTAAATGGAAAAATAATATCTTATGCTGATGACACTGTCATAATAATTGAAGGTACTGATTGGAATAATGTTAATAACTTAGCAAATACTGATATTAATATACTGAAAAATTGGTTCGATAAAAACCTCCTCTCATTAAATACTGAAAAAACAAAATGAATCCCATTCTCTATCAACAAATTTAAATCAATACCAGAATTAAAAATTATAATACATCAACTTAAATGTAACAGAACTAATTACAATCAAGAATGTTCTATACTTAGTCTAACTTCTGAAATTAAATATCTTGGTATATATTTAGATCAACATTTTAAATGGAAAAAACAAATTTGTGAACTTGTCAAAAGAATAAGAATTTTTTTTTATATATTTATAAGATTTAGAAATATTCTTAGACTAGAAAACCTAAAAAGAGTGTACTATGCAATTGTACAATCTATATTACAATATGGTATTATTGGCTGGGGAGGAACTTATAACAATATATTAAATCCACTTAAAATATTTCAAAGATTGATAATTAAAGTAATATTGAAAAAACCATCCAAATTTTCTACTGAGATTCTCTTTTCAATATTCAATGTACCCACAATAGACAATATATATAAAAAATATTCAATTCTACAAATTTATAAAGAAATACAGTTAAATAACTTACAATTCAATTCATCAGTAAGATATCAAAAAACTATCAAAATCCCAAAACTTAATACAAAGCACACACAAAATACCTATCTCTATCTAGGTATAACATATTTTAATATCCTTCCATTATATCTAAAAAATATTGAAGATATTCAGGAACTTAAAATAAAATTAAAAAATTACCTAAAACTACTATAAAAGTCCATATCTTACTCTTATTATTATTTCCTTCAAATCTTGAAACTGTATTATTGATAAATCTTGCCTATTTCTTCCTTATCCCTTTGGTTTTGCAAATATATTATTTACTTACTTACATGATTCCATATAATTGAGCTAGGATTCACTCACCAAACACAAGAGCCTTGTCTCTTTATGGTGAGGAAAAGCTATTATTATTTACCTTGATAACACTTTATAATATGTATAATTGTATATTTATTGTAAAAAACATACAAATATTAAATAAAATAAAAAAATAATAAAATAAAAAAAACTGTAGTGCACGTATAGATCTATATAATTAGAGGCCCTATTGTGTACTATCTGGTCAAAATATGTTCCCCTATTAGAACTTTATAAGCGGTGCGTGTAGACCGGATTCGATAGTTTTAGTTAAAGCGTTGGAGATAAAAAAAGAGGAACCTATTTTTACGCTTCATGTCTCATCTAAATGTAACACATCAATGTGTGCATGGGACGATGAGGACTGCACAAGAAAAACAATGTAAATTATATGCACCGGCACCCGGAGTCGCCCGACTATTGAAATGTCTTAAATAAAGGGAAACCTTGAGAAAGGCAATTGGTTTCGACTTCGCAATTACATAACGGAAATGCCTTTGAAAAGACGTTTGGTTTCCCTTAGAATGGTCTTGATAAAGATGTTGTCGCTTCGACAAGCTGTTGAGTCATGACGCGGTGCCGGGGCTCTGCTTGGTAAATATTAAGGTATTTTGTGTTATATATATATATATATATATATAATACAAAATACCTATATATAAACACCTATATATATATAGATTGTTTTGTTTCACGTACTTTCGATGCACGTAATGTGCATGAAATATCCTAATGCGTATACAAAATTTACATAATCAATTTGAATTGATGCCATGTTTTACCGATTTGTGCTCTTTATGCTATGGGGTCGAGAAGTGAGTCCAGCTGGAGAAGCCAAAGGGTTTACCTAACCCGGCCTCTCCTGATCCAACCCGCCACGCAGCTAGTGAGCAGACGCATTCGCCATCAAGATCTGGACAAACCTCAGCCCATAAAAGCACATCCTTTGATCAACTGTTGGCTCAGATTCCTCGCACAGCCATTGGGTATATTTTTATAGGCAGGCGGAAACTGAACGCCTTCCTTACAAAATTACAGATAGAATTCTCAGAATGTCTGTCCTTTTTCTGTTCGCATCATGAACACATAATATGCTGAAGCCACCACTTTTCTTGTCGAAGTTATTTTGTTGAACAACTATTAGAAAGAATTTAAAGAAAGCTAAATAAATACCTTGTCCCGACAACGCAAACAAAATAACAATACTAAACAATACGAAAAGCTCTCATTCAATGGATGTAACACTAAATTCCTCGCGAGCCGCGTAATCTCCGTCATTATTGAACGTCCCTCGCGGAATTTGCTCTGCAGAATCTGTGAAGAGATATGGCTCGGCCGGCGAATGAGGGGGTGTCAATTAGTTGAGTGATTAATGGCCGGGAGGCAGACGCCCAGCGAAAGCCTTTATTCCTAATCGTTACTCTGAAAATAGTATTATTTTTGTTTCTCTTGGTACATTTCACCCAGTGCTGTCCTAACAGAGAACATTGTGTTTATATAATGCTTTGCAATTTGTACGGAAAACCGGCGGGTTTTGGGGATTTTAGGCTCTTTATATACGTCACGTGAGATAAGCGTTTATCCTTTTTAATTAAGATACATTTTTCAGCAAATCGACTCGTTTAAAGGTCAAATAAATACACGCGTAAAAGATAACATTCGCTTTGTTTTACATATTGTTAGTGCGTATGATAATGTTTAATGTCTCCCGTATCAGATATAAACTTTATAATGACGTTCCTTATTTCTCTGAAAAGTTGAAATTTATATAAGAATAGTTAAAATTTACTAACGTCTTACTTAGTTGGTATCTTTTCTGTGTGAGTTTTTTTTTACATGATCTTACTTCACAAACATACCGAAAAAATATAAAGTAAAAAGGGTTATTTAAACTAATGTTTGTTCCATATTTAAATTATTGGTATTCTATTCTCATGGTAGGATCTGACAATAGATATTTTTTCTTATAAATCAACAGTTTTTTTTATGTATGCTTAAATCGGTTGCGCAATGACATACATTCATGCCCTTGTGTTTGTTTTTGATTGCTTGATTTATAAACTTATATAAAACTTCTTCTTTCTAAAACACTAGTAGATACCATATATTTATATCTAGTTCAAAAAATCAATGAAAATGTTACATTAAATGTTATTTTTAGTTGACATTTCATTTATCGTTTTATATTTTAATTTCTTCATTTAATATATTTTTTATCAAAGAAAATGTACACTTTTATATTATGCTTTACACTTAAACCAAATAAATTTTATAGTAAATACTATAATACCAACGCACACGCTTTGCCTTTGTGGGAATATTTGTATAACTGATCCAATTTATGAAAACTTTCAAGAAAAAAGAAACAATTTTCATACCAAATAAAAAGGTACATGAAAAGCAATAACTTTGTGTACCTAGGTACACTAAAAAAAAAAGAAATTGTTTTATTATTAATCCCTTGATCTTAACAAATCTGTTAGCCCTGATAAAATTCCTCCAGTTTTCCTATCAAAATGTTTGTCAGTCTTGAATTATTCTTTTCAACTTATCTCTAAAAATTGGAACCATTCCAAAAAAATTAAAAACAATCTTTTTGTCTCCAATCTTTAAAAACGGTAATAGATCTGTTATCTCTAATTATAGAGCTATATGTGTGCATTCGTCATTCCCGAAATTATTTGAATCTTCTCTGCTTTTTAAACTCCCGCCGAGATCAATAAAATAAATTCGCATCAACAACGTGGTTTCATGGTGAATAAAGCTCTTTTCTAGAGAAAAATATTAGATAAACTCAATTCAAACTTTTCACACCAGTTTGAAATGTTCACCGGCGTTCAAAACAGGGGTCACATCTGGGACCAGTGTTGTTTTCCTTATTTATCAACGATATAACTACCGTTTTTGATGGAGTTTTGATACCACTGATGATCTTAAAATTTAAAAAAATATTAATTATTTCAATGACTGTTATGAATAGCAATTAAATCTTTTGAGCTTAAAAAAGTGGTACACCCGTAACGAACCATTCCTGAGTATTGAAAAATGTCAAACTTTAACTTTTGCCCGAATCGAAAATCCCATTTCGCATCAATATAGTATCAACGGCATTTTTCTAAGAAGAGTCAAGCAAATTAATGACCTTGGTATTAATTTGACAGAATTTTAACTTATTTTCTTCATATAAATGAAATAACTAACCAGGCCATGAAATGTTTGGGTTTTTTTTAAGGACGGTGAAAGATTTTAAATTTGTGAATTACTGTAAATTGCTATTCACTAGGTTGGTGAGAAGCAATCTAGAGTGTAATTTGACAATCTGGGATACATTTTATAAGATCCACCATAAAACATTGGGACAAAGTAGTTTGAGTTTCTGAGATTTATTAATTATAAATAAGGAATTCCAATCAAAGATCTTAATTACACCTTTTTTAATGAACCCAATAAACTTGACTGAACTGTCATCAAGGGGCGCAATGACCGAATTTATTTATCTTTTATACATAGCGAATGGCAGATTGGACACCGTGGATTTAAAGAACCTTATTACCTTGCGTGTACCTACTTACGCGTAAGACAAGACTGACTGCTTCCTATAATGTTGTCTGCTAATAATTATTTCGAAAATTTGGTAGTTCAGAGGCTACACATTTTAACTCTATATAAATTTTTAAATATTCTGTAAAACACATAATCGGGCATGATTAATGTTTGTTAATTACAAAAGTGTTTTATATAATAAAATGTTCATGTTTAACTAACTAACTAACCATCACGCCATTTCCCTGCAGGGGTAGGCAGAGATGACGGACCACCAAACAACTCGGTCTTGGCACGCACTCCTTGCCTCAATCACATTCATACATCCACTCATCTTTTCATATTTATTTTTACTAAAATCAACAAACTTACTACAAATTGCTCTGTAACTACTTTCATAGTATCTTAAGTACTTATTTTGTACTCTTGTTATAATATCCCAATAGAATACATAAATTATCATTTTTTATTAGATATTTTAAAAATACATAATAGACTCTAACTCTACTCTAACAAAATAGACGTATAAAACAAAAATTTTCATTAAAAATACTAAACTTTAATTTCGATTATTGGTAACTCCTGTACTCATAAACCTATTCTACTTAAGCATACCCAAACGTTCATCCTTCTATAAATACAGCGGCTATTTTCATATTAAATGTTAACTTGGTGATAAACAAAATATGTATTCCAACACTACTCTTAAATCTTCTATTGTATTTTTGTAAATCTATTTGATCACTGTATTTTTATTTTTGTTTGTTGTTTTGATGTTTCAAAATTATTTGTCGTCTTCAAGTTGTACTATAAACATGTAATAGCCCTCTGTGCGTTATGTAAATAAATAAATAAAATTCCTCGAAAAATTATTTCTTTCCGAAAAAGATGCAAATATGTTTGAATAAGTATAGGAAAAAAATATTATGTGTAATGGAATACTATAATAAAAGTTACACAAACTCGTGAACATTGTTAAATTAATTTATTTTATGCATTTCTCCAATTTTGAAAATGGCAGCTTTATGTTCAAAATTGTGTCTACGATTATTATTATTGAATTTCATCTTCATTCTCTATTAAACAAAAAAAAAAAATCCGCTTGAATACTCAATCATCCCAACATTTTCATATTTAAGAAATAACATATGTCCATTTAAAATACCTCTTGAATATTCCAATAAAACTCTTTAAAAAATTTTAAAATTGAAATTTTAAATTTACTAAAAAAATTCAGGAAAATTTTTAAAATAAAAAATTTACATCAAATTTTTGTGAATTTGAATACTTTTTAAGGCAAATTTAAATGTGAAAATTCGTGTCGCGGCCGTGGCATTAATTATATGAAATAATTATTAATCCATGCATGTAGAATTTGAACATTACTAAAACAATTTGGAGGGTTTCCAAGTGGTTTGCCCGCGCTCATTACGAATACTATAAAACATCCATTTAATTTTTGGAGCATCATAAATTAAACTGCAGCAGAGTGCAATTATTATTTGTAGCCGTCGTGAAACATTATTTGTGGGAATATTTTAATGTTGCGATTAAAGAAATATTTATATGACATGCTAACCACTCGCGTTATTGTAGGTCAGTATACATGAACTAGATCATCTCGATGCATAGATGCGAACTTAAAGAATCGGCGATGTGTGAATGTGGTGCGGTGCAGACCACCGAACATGTGGTCAATGAATGCCCGCTTCATTCGTTTCCCGGCGGGATTGATGAGGTCCACATGGCGACGCCTGAGGCCCTAGACTGGCTCGCAGACCTAGATGTTCCCCTCTGACCCCCTTACTATACGAAAGAAAAAGACATATCTAGTTTCGTACGCGTAGCTGGCTGAGATGGAGGTTCCATAAGTATATATATTTACACTCCTAGGTTACGTACTCTGCACAATTACGCCGTTTAAACATATGATGTACTTAAAGGTAATTGTATCATACTTAAATAAATTTATATTTAGCCGTACCGAATTCATCAAACTCTAGAAGTCATTTCAATTCATCAATTTGTTGATTTATGGAATTCATAGGTTAAAGACCGGCGGCTGACTGTCACCTAGATAGAGGAATGTTCTGAAGACTGCTGTCAAAGAAGCCAAGTTTAACAGAAAGCGATGGACTTTGGACTAAATTATATGAAACAATCGTTGAGTCTAACGGAGGACGTAGCATAGTAGTAGTAAAATTATGGATTTTTATTGTATATTGCGTAATTTTAGCTCATTTTTTTCAGTAGTTAAGCAGTTGATTTTATTCAATCATCAAGTACATTCTACGTAATCGAAATGTTGTCTTTCTTCAGAAAGGATGCGGTAGCAATGCTGCTTCTGATGTCAGCATAATTTTTTAGCAAATTACGAAGCCACAACAATAATTTTACATCTACACTCTTGATCGTGCCATGTCATTACAGCAATAATGCTTGTTTTAGACCAAAATATTTCCAACGTTTGATAATTATATTGAAGAATCGATTAAGAATATAATCCTGATTATAACATAACAGCATCAAATAATTATTTTGCTGTAAATTATTTAATTTATGAAATTGCAACGTAGGCACAGGGGCCAACCTTTCCACTTTACATCACAATCCGTCAGGGACACCCCCTCAGTATTATAAATTAACTGCTAACCGGTCTGTTTGTGCGGTAATAAACGGTATGCAATAATAATAAACGGTATCCAGTCCTCATTACTGTCAACAAGGGACAAACGGAATAACCGCAATCGGTGCGCATCAACGTTCTATGCGTTCAATTTAATGAACATTAATGCTTTTAATGCGGCGGTGTTTGATCACGAACGATGAAACCGTATTAAATAAAATAAAAAATTCAGAGTTTGGAGTGGCAAGTGCAATTCCACACATTCCATAAAATACACACCGATAGCTTAGAGTTATAATATTGCATCTCCAATTTTGGTCAAAAATGAGTACTAAAATTTACCAAAGATAGCCTATATTTTTATGGGTTCAAATATTGCATCTCCGAAACCTATTGCCCGAAAGATATAAACACATAAACAAATATTGTTAAGAGTAAAAAATGAGCACATATATTGTATGTCCTTAACAATTACATGTATTTTTATGCTAAACGAAAGATCATTCTAACATATTGTATTTATAAAAGATGCAGAAATTCTAAAAGCAAACCTTCAAACTCAGTCTTCTTAATATGGAGTTAAAATTTTATGGAGATAAAATATTTTAATTTTAAACTTGTAACACAGATAACTTTACCACGATGGGCACTAAATGTAATGCTAGATTATGGGTTCTAACTGAAAGGAAAAAAGCATAAAAGCAAAAGCTTAACAAATAATCAACAATCCTACTGAATCATGAAAAAAATATTCTGAATATCAATCACAAATTTATTTCAAAGATTTGAAAGTTAACACTTTCGAAAAATAATAAATAAAATGCAAGCTTGTAAAAAGGTTTCTATTATTTATTTAAATATTTTTCTTAAGGGTGAACAAAGCTAAAAGAAGACTTAGCTAAATTTACGTAAATGTCACTCCATTATGAATTATAAAATTTTTATTTTAGTTTATTATTGAAAAAAAAACGATAAAATATATTTTATAAAAAAAAATATGTATTTGTTACATTTTTGCGTGATTAAGTGAAGTTTCCGCATAAGATATTGAGAACATTAAAAAACATAAATTTTTAATCAAAAACAAAATGTATTGATAGAAAAAAATCTTTAACAAAAATAACACAGATGAAAAGAATAAAGATATGAAGATATTGTAAAGTTGAACTAAATAAAAGTGTTAACAGAATGATCAAAAAATAAATCAAATAAAGAAAGAAAAAAACAAAATAATTATTAATGAGAAAAACTGGTTTAAAATCTTTCCCACAGTAAGGGTAGAGGGTTTGTAATAACCCTCTATATAAACCGATAAGCATATCATGAGTGGGTATGTTTCACCCTAAATAATTTTTATTTCTTTGTCGCACAAGAGTTCCAACTGCTGCCTATTGTCTGGAGCCAGTGAGATCATTGTTTCCCTAATCGGGGTATGTATTTAGGCTGAAGGTAGTGGAGAGAGGAAGGTGGAAAGTATCTGGCAATTCAGATCTTGTCACCAAACGCAGCTAAAGCCATTTCCAGCACCTTTGGAACACAAATTCTGAATAGTGATTTTTCACCATGATACTGACAGTGACAGTATCCACTACTCTTTCTTCAACACATAATCACTTTGGGTGGATTGTGAGGGTCTAAGAGTTGGAAGGTATTGTTGTAAGTTGGTGTCGTCAATTTTATTTTGATTTAGTGAAGATCACACATTTTTTTATCAAAAAACCGCACAAGAGTCACAACTACTTCCAACCGTCTGGAGCCAGTGGGACTATCCCAATTGGGGTATATTGTGACGTTGAATGTAGTGGGGAGGGGAAGGAGATGGAGAAGAGGAAGGTGGGAATTTACCTTGCTATTCAGATTTGGTCACCAAATATGGACAAATCTATTGCAAGTAACGTTTAAATACGTAATGGTGGTGTCATACCAGGGCGATACTGAGATTACTAATTTTACACTCTGGAACGTGCTGCAAATATAGGAAATATTATTTTAAACGAGTAATTTGTGAAAAAAAAAAACAAAAATTAATCAAATAAAATTTAACTGTACACGCCAGGATTGAACCCGCGACCTCGAGCTTGCCATCTTACCACATACATACTTACTACCTTGCTTTCTCGAGTTTTAAAAGTCGTCTTGTTTCATGCCTAGAAAAGTAATAGTGTTCCACCATAGAAAAAAGAAGAAGAAGATCCTAATGGTGTTTCTTACGAGTAGTTTAAAAATTTGACTTAGTAGATATTTGACTTAGACTTAGCAGATAGAAAAAAGCTTTGTATGCCATGGCTTACAATTCAGCACTCTTTAGCAAGAAATATACTAATCGGACTTGAGTGAAAAATATTATGATCCTTAAAAATATGTTTAATTGAACATAATGATGACATTCAGAGTTAAAATTTACTTTCACCTGTTTGATAAAGATAATAAATAACGCTTTTAAGTCTAATTTAATTTCTACTTGAGGTCAACACATATTCTGTTTTGATATAAAAAGAAAATAAAATTGTTTCATAATTCACAAAAACATTGAAATTAACCAAAATGTTGCTAAAATAACTCCCTTTTGCAGAAATATTCTAATTATAAATTTTTATGTCACCCATTAAAATGAATTTCTTAATTGGAAAAAGTTTGATAAAATTAAAATGGAGTTTGTGCCAACTTAAAACTTCAAGAGTTTAAAACTTTTATTGCTTGACGGATAGTTGAAAACTAATAATTAATCCGTTTAAAATTAAAAGAAGTAATTATGATTCCACGTGTAGATGACATCAAATACTCAATTTTATTTTAAATGTTTTAGTGTCTTCTGGTGCACTAAAAATAGATTTTTTAACAGGGCAGTAATTTTAGGTAACATAAAAAATTGATGCATTTAACCAAACATTCTTCTTTTACTGTTGAGGCCGAGGAAAATAGTTTTCTTCATGGCCTCCTTTTGGAGATGCTGTTAGGAGGGTCTTTTTAAGGAAATAAAGGAGAATAAGTTCTTGAGGTGAAACAAATATGAAGAGTGGGAAGGAATCTGTGGGCAGTGTATCCAGGAGTGACGGATGTATGGATCTTTTTCTCCCGCTGTGGTACAGGGCGATGCGTCGATAGAGTCTTGTTGGAGAAGTCAAAGGGTCACTTTCAACCAGTCTCTCCCGATCTGACGTGACATGCAGTAGGTGAGCAGACGCATCCGTTATAAAGACCTTCAAGAACCTCACCCCACGAACCCTGGCACCCCTACTAAATCATCAAACGTAGCGCACAACTTTGGGTTACATATGTCAGAGGTGTAAGTTATTCAATAAATGGTTCCCAGGGCGGCGAATAGCTTAAATATATTATGAATGCTTTAATGAAATACTGCTACGACAATAATTACACAAAATAGGGTGTCAAATTGTCTGATTTTTATATCTCGATTTATTGTAGAGTAAGAAAATAAAATCAAGGATTAATTAAAACTAAAATAAAAGGATCTTAAAAAAGGCACTTGACATCTGAAATGAATCCTCAATAAAACTAGTAGGTTTATTTTATTTATTTTATTTTATTTATTTATTAATCTTAAGTTAGCTCACATCTTCGTGTGTGCTAATAGTTTTATAAACATATAAACATGTACATTGTTTGGCAAACATAATCTTTCTTTAAATATTTCAATAAAATCACAAAAAAAGAAACATTAATAATTGAGTAAGACATATTTTCTTAATTCATTTATTCTACAAATAATATTCATTTATACCTAAATGGCTATTTTGAACAAAGGTAAATATATTTACTATAAAAAGGGTCCAAAATGATATGAGGAAACGACAAAACAAAGTACTTACTCAGGTATAAAATATGTTTATCGCCATTGAATGTGACATTATCGTGGGTAAATATTTTAAAATTGAGATTTATTCCAACTATTCTATGGAGGTTGCCGATAAAAATGATAAATATTTTAGTATGACTCACCGGAATAAAGGTGATAAATTGCCCGGCAAAGGAAGAATAACACACTGTTTTGTTGGGAGCATAAAATGGCCTGAAATGCCGTCGCTTCCCGCAAAGAAACCCGTCCGGCACGTCGGAATCCCAAAAAGCCTGTAGCTGGGGGGGTAGTCTAACGTACCACTAAATCCATATATACGCAATGAATGAGATATCTATGATGGGACATTATCAACGATTTTACAATGTGTCTAACACACTTACATTATATTAGCGACTATAATTTTTACTTATCATATCCTTCTACTTATTTAGTTTATTTTACCTAGTTTAAGATATTCGTCATATCGCCCTGAAATGAAATACCACAGTTTAAAATCAAAACGTTGCTTTATATCTTTAATCGTGTTTGGTAAGTAGTCTAAATAAGTAGGTACTTCTCAGCATTCTTATTCCCTACATCCTTCCCTTCTACAACCTTTGGCCTATCTTACCATGACATATCTACTCCAATTTAAAATACCATGCTGCCGTAAAGCTACACACTGGTTTCATACTTTAAAAAAAAACTTCTTTCTACCTAGCTCAGTAAACACGCTATTATTTTTTTCCTTATCAACTTCTAGATCCCTGGAATTGCCTAGGCTAATGAAAGTTTTTCGAAATCTTGACCTTCCGCTTGTTTTGAAGGCCAAGTGTGTAAAATTTCAACAATGTCAGAATAAAAGTGTGGATTTGTATAAAAAAAATATATAAACGCTACCCGGTCCATTCGTTGTCCGCTACATACGTTCTTCTTCATATGTGAGAAGCGAGAAACAATTTTAAATATTTTTATTTTTAATTATATTAACAGTGATTTGGTGGAAATTTGGCAGATTACCTTTTTTATGTTGTTTATATTTTCGGTCTCTACATAATATATTACGTAAAAGCCTTCTGGTCGTTACAAATGGTAACTTTTGAAACTGAAAGTTATTATAAAATGGGTTGCAATAGCTAATAAATATGTTTTTCAGTAGGTTGCAAATGTCTTATCTCCATGCAGAGTGGATCAAACACAATCTTAGTCTTATTTCATTCCCATTCAAATATACTCCGTCATACTTTCGAACGCCTTGATTTAAGTGGGTCTACTAATACCCAAACAAAGGAAATTATTTACATGTCTCACATTTCGAGAATATGACTCATGACTTTCAAACAATAATCTTACAAGTACCATTTTACACGAGGAGCTTTGGGAAATTCTCAAAAGCTCGAACATGACGCCTGCCTTCTAAATGCCGGGCTTTAGATACGAATAGAGTGAAAAATATGAAACATTTATTAAGGGTGTTACCGAGTTAGGGGAGCATTTGTGCGCTAATGACTACCGCGTGTGGCAACCAACCCTGACACGCAACATATATCGTAAAATATGCATGTTATTATTTGAAATATTTTCTAGGTACTGCCGTAGGTTGCTATTTATTTAACAACAAAATAAGTAGTTGAATAAAATAAAGGTTTTTTTTAAATGTAGTTTAATTTAATACGACCTATTATTTAAGTATAAATTAAACACATTAGCTGCAATAACCGGCATTGCCTGACCTTTGTGTAAAGTTTTTCGAAATAAATGTAAAGATTGCCCAGCATTTTGTTAAGGTAAAACTGCAAGAAATGTTAGGTGTTTGAACAATTGAGGTGCCTAAATAGTGTTGATTTTCAGAATTCGCACCACACTCAATAGAGAAAGATCACTATTTTAATAAATCCTCGGGTAGTTATGTGCTGCTCTGAAAAGGGGTAAGTTTGCGATTAAACAATCTAGAAGCTATGGGAATAAAAAAAATACCAAAAATAAAATAAAACCATTTCCTCAACAAACAAACTCCATCTACATTCACCCCTCATCCCTCTCGCCACCCCACCCAAATTGATGTTCTCTCTCCCTCTTCTATCTGACCTATAAATACAACGTAACTTTGTTATTGATTTAATGTGTTTTTATATATCTCCGATAAAGGTTAAAAAACCGAAACCGATTGGTTTTAAATATACAAAAAATATATACAATAATTTAGTTTATTCTAATTATTGTAAGTACCTATGCATATTCACAAAGTATTTGAAACATGTGAAAAATAAATTAATTAAAACAATATTTTAGCCAATCAGTTTAATTAAACAACAGGAAAGACAACAGTATGCAACTACATAAAAGGGAATTAATTTTCAAAATCATACGTATAAGAGAGTTCAAAAGTGTACGTAGATTTTAAAATAGACTAGACAGAAAAATTTGAACAAGTCTTCAAATAACAAGGTTAAAATTAAAGCGTTGTGAAAGTTTTATTCAAGTTCTGTTATAAATCAAGTTCATTCCTGTGAAGTGACTGGCCCATAGTGATAACAAAACTAAAATAGAACTTTCACAGAACTTGAAAATTAGCTTTGAAATTCAATGAATTCGTTCAAAATTTGGGAAAAAAGTTAATGAAAATAAATTTAATGAGTACATTAAAGGGAACGGCTGCAGAGCCATCTTCATACATAATACGGACCGGCTGCGCGGCCAACTTCATACATTAAAAAGAACGGCTGCGTGGCCATCTTCACACATTTAGAGGAACAGCTGCCCAGCCATCTTCATTCAATCAGAGAAACTGCTGCGCGGCCATCTTCATACATTAGGAGGAACGGCTGCGTGGCCAACTTTATTCATTAAGAGGAACGACTGCACGGCCATCTTCATATATTAGGAGGAACGACTGCGCAGCCAACTTCATACATAAAGAGGAACGGCTACGCGTCCATCTTCATACAATAGGAAAACTGTGCCAAAAAATCATACTTTAAAAGGAACGGCTGCACGGCCATCTTCATACATTAAAAGGAACGGCTGCGCGGCCATCTTTATACATCAAGAGAAACGGCTGTGCGGCCATCGTCATACATTAAAAGAAACGGCTGCGCGGCCTTCTTCATACAAAACATACATTTGGAACAAATATGTAGTACGGATTTGTGTTGCTTTATTTATTTGTGTTTTAAATTCCAAAATAAAGGAAATTAAAAAATTAAATTTCGCGTTTTTAAATTAAACTTTATTAATGGAAATTATAAAAAAAAACAACTATCCCAGCACACTATGTAAATTCAATGAAATGTAAATAATAAAATAAAGCACAATAAAAAATGCGTTTTTTTGTGTAGGAATTTAAAATTTACTTTCGAAAAATTTGTGTTCCAACGTAAATCGGTCGTTTGAAAATTAAATTTAAACTCATACATTTTTTTTTATAATTCATATTTTTTAGACCCCATTCGCTCTCCAAAAGGGACCCTTTTCTTTCCAAAGGATTTCCAAATTCGGGGTGATTGGGCCTTATTTTTTTTAGGAGAATTATTTTTTATCCGTGACTTTCAACACCCAACCTTATATTTCCTGGTTGGTAATTCTTTTTGAACCTCAATTAGTTTAATTAATTTCAATTGATTTACTTCAATCTATTACGTAAAATTTAAAAAGTAATAAACTTCAAAAAACATACGATCTTTAACCATATTAGTTACTTAAATAAAAGGTTTTATAGAAAAACACATTCCATATATTTAAAAGTCGGACACTTCTAGAGAGAGAGTAAGCTATTGGAATTTCTTCATTTGTTACTGGTTTTACAAAAAAATATATATTTTAACTGGGTCAACACTCTGCAAAAGGCATCTAAAACGTAATTTACAACACCATAACTTCTCAGTATACCATTTTAGATTAACTCCATCATTGAATAACAGTGAAAAATAAACACATTTACAAGTTCATTCAACCATCATCTTTTTCTGCGGTAGAAATTCTCTCCGCAGTTCCCGGTCTGAGCTTGCCACTTTAATAATAAAATAAATCCCTCGGCTGTATAGAACATTCCTTATAAGGGAGAAGGGATGGAGGCTGTAGGTCTAAAGATGATTGATTTAGAAATAATTGACGGGCGCACCCTGGAGGGCGACGTAACTTGGGCAACCTTCACCCGAAACAGGCACAGGACGGCTTTCTCAACCCACACCCAATTGAAACGTTAATCAATTGATACCCTTATCGGAGGAACGTGATGTGTGCCTTGAGCATTGATATTTTATGCTGGGATTAGTTGTTTAAGTTTTAGCATAATAAAAAGGTTGGAGAGATCGAAGTAACATTTGATAAAAAGCTTTTATCGCCCTTTCGTGAGAAAGGTCAAGGTGAAATTGTACGAAATAATACTTTTTATCATGTTATTGATCACGTATATGAAATCGATTATTTTTTATGCGCGAATTGCACCAGAGTCACAACTGCTCCTCACCGCCTGGAGCCAGCGAGACTATGGCATACTCAATTGGGGGATGTTGTGATGCTGAATATAGTTGGCAGGGAAACGACAACGGAAAAAGAAAGGAAATTCGGCCAAAGCCATTTCAAGCAACATTTAGAATTTGAATGGTGGTCTTTACCAATTAGGGAGGCGGGTTTGGGTACCATTTACTGGATAACCAACACCTCTGCCATAGGTTACCTAAAGTGGTTCGGTACGTTTGATGATTTAGCAGGGGTGCCCGGTTCATCGGGTGAGGTGTGTTCAGAATGCGCCTGTCCACGAGCTACGTGGAGTGCCAGATCGGGAGAGGCTGGTTTGTGGTGACCTTCGACCTTTCAAATTGGTCTCTCGACCCATCGCGTCCTACTCTATTATCCCTATTACTACCCTCATTCCTTTTACCTTCGCAGAATTTTCATTTTCTAAATAAAAACCCTCCACAGTTCCACACCGCATTAAGAAATACGACATAAGCCTTAAAGGACATCATTTTTCTGAACCTCCTGTGTGGAATTAATTCTAAAAATGGCGATAGTGAAGGTGTCTTTGAACGTACCGCAAACTTACTATTTATTATTTTAAACAATAAATTGTCAGAAAACACAAATTAAGCAAATAAAATGATATTTTAAAATGTATTGTTATAATAATAATAGATAAAATTTAAGACAAAGCTGAGGAAGATGACGCATTTTAAGGTTTCGTGATATATAAGACTCTACACTTCACGCCGTTTCCCCGTGGGGTAAAGTACAGAGGGTGAACCGCCAAACGACTTTGTCTTGCACATACTTCTCGCTTCATTCACATACATTGTTTCATACATACTCTTCTTTTATTCTGACTCTCACATGATCCGACTCCAGTGTGTTGTTCACTTGCTATATCCATGTCTTCCTTGGGGGTCCACGACTTACCTTTCAAATAAGCATCCTATTTTTTCCTTACGTTCCTTTCTTGGTATATACGCTCTACATGCCCAAACCATCAGAATTAATCAGCCTTGTATTCTTTGCGAATCTCAACATTTCTCACGAGATCATAAATGTTTTTAATACAGATGTGATTCAGGAATCTAATTTCTACAGCATTTAGTCTATCTTCAACCTTCATCTGCCAATTCAATGCATCACTGCTATACGTCAGGCTACATACCAGTACTCCATTTTTGACTTCTAGCTTCAATTATTTTGACATTTTTTGTTGGCTCTATTAAATGATTTTCCTGCAATTACCCTTCTTTAAATAACACCATCAGCCGTTCCATCTCTCGTTAACATACTTTCAAAATACACAAACTCTTCCACCTGCTCCAAGTATTCACAATTTACAAAAGCAACATATCATTATGATAAAGGTAAAATTTTATTGATTCAAATTTCATTTACAGGCTAATCAGAGCAATATTTTGCCTTGCTTAGGTTAAAGTTGCTATATCATGTTGTTTGGTGTACCCAGCATTGTTACGGTGCTATTAATATAATATATTCCCAATACTTATACTCTGAACTCCGTGTAATGGAACAATGCGTCCATAAAATATTACTGTTGAACTGAGAGCTTTTAATCTAATTTTAAAAACATAGCTCAGCAATCATCTCAGAGCTTTTTTGACAGTAAATTAGATAAATATGAGCTATACACTGAACATTATGGCAAAATATTTGTATTAAGTTTATGCAAATATAATTTTTTTTACCATTGTAAACGTTATAGGTAATGGAAAGTAAGTTTAAATCATAAATCGTTTTCTCCATGTAATCAGTAACCAGCGCTCAACTGACTATGGAATTCCACAAGGAAGCGTATTGGGACCAACTCTGTTCTTACTCTATATAAACAACTTTTGCAACCTTGAAATTGAGGGAAGCATTGTTAGCTTTGCCGACGATACTGTCTTACTGTTTGAAGGCAACAATTGGTCAGCTGTATTTAAAAAAGCTGAAACAAATATTAACTTAGTTAAAAAATGGTTAGATATAAACACGCTTACCCTTAACACGAAAAAAACAAAATATATCACTTCAAGCATCAATACTGCAGGCCAACCTAATGATGATTACTCCATAAAAATACATAACTGTACGAATTCCAATGTATGCAATGAGTGCCCCTGTATAGAGCGAACTCCACAGATGAAGTACCTCGGCCTCACCATTGACCCATACCTCAAATGGAATATACATACTCAGATCATTGCGAATAAAATTAGGAAAACAATACATTTCTTCAGATCCGTAAGGAACTTCCTTAACTTACAAATTCTAAAAACGATTTATTTTGCATTTACCCAATCTATCATTGAGTATGGTATCATTGCATGGGGAGGGGGTACTTCATCAGCTCTAGATCCTGTTGAAAAGGCGCAGAAAACAATTATGAAAATTATTCTCAAACTTCCTCAAACTGCAAAGAGTAACTTAATTTTCAACATAATGAGAGTATTTGATGTTCGACAGATCTATGTAAAAACTATCCTCATGCATCTCTTTAAAAACAAACACGTGCTTTACGAAAAAAAAACTAACTTTAGATTTACGCGTAATTCAAACAAAGACATGTTGCAAGTTCCAGCACTTTCTTCCACCTTTGGTCAACGTAGCTTTGGCTACTTTGCCACAAAGATCTTCAACATGCTCCCGGAAAATATTAAAGAGAGTCAAACACGGAAAGAGTTTTAAAAAAATGTTAAAATTTGGATTTATTCAAATGATCGAGCCTACACTAGTGCCATCACCCAAACGCCTTGTCATTGACAGTTATTGCAGTATGTACGGTGCTAAAACTTACTATTTACGTATTGTGTAAATGCAAACAATAATGAAAAGTAACCAAATGCCTTGTCACAGTGAGTTATTATAGTATGTATTGTGTTTAAACTTATTCTATCTGTATCTTCAATATGTAAACAATAATGTAACCTAAAATAATGGATTGCTGTATGGGAACCCATATTAAACATTTACATATTAGCAAACCATAGACTAAATGGAGAAATAATTAACATAAAATTCTGCCTCAATACAGGTTCGCCTAGTGAGGCAGGTTATGCACAACCTAAAATATAGTATATTATGCCATTTCTATATAACACTCTGTAATGTTTTCGCCTTTTCCCCATTTTCTTTTATTTTTATTTGTTTAAAACAATATAAAATTCTCTTCTCTCTTGGCTATGACCGATATTTAATTTTTTCTCTAAGGCTTTGCATATGTGTTCGCAGGGATGGAAAATTCCTCCCCTACAACACATAAGCCTCCATGAAAATTGGACCCTTTTCTTTTATATCTACAGAAAGCTACTTAAAGCTCTCTTGTACTATATATCTTCATAGACATATGTACTCAACTAATTAATACGTTATTTACGAACTTGAACGCAAATAATTTTCGTATTTATATTGTAATTAAATTCCATCAAACGTTGTGTAATTTTTTTGATTTATGATATAGGATTTTAATTACCTTCATTTTGTGGTAACCCCCTTGGTTCTGATCGAGGTGTTGAGTTAAACAATTTTATTGGTCTTTCCATTGCAAACCTAGACTTAAATGAATTCTCTGGATGAGCTAACTTTCCTATTGTAATTATTCTGATTCCCTGCACCCTAACAAAGTCGTAGTTAAACGCTGATAAAAGATATTATACATGTTTATTTGGACAGGTAATTAAATATAACTCAAATGGTTAATTGTTAGTAAATTTGATTTTGGTAAACTCTTGTGTCTGTCTGGCGCCACTCCTTTATGATTCTGCTGCTATAAGGTACATGTAAAGATTGATTTAGTAGGTTAATGTAATTAGTTAATTGCATATTTGACGAACTCGGAATAGCCCATTTGCTGGCATAATTTGGCTCCAAATCCTCCTGCAAGTAAACGAGATGATCGTGAGTCAACAAGAAATTTGCACAATCCTTTGACACGGCTCTTTGATTGATACCTAAGTTATCGCGTCCCAAAAAGCCTTCCACGTCATCATGTACTGCATTCAAGTTTCCCCTCGAGTCCCGATACCCCCAAATTCCGACCCCTCCTTGGACTACAATTTACTTAGGGCGAACCGGTTTCGTCCTATATACAATCATATACTCACGGTTGGTGTGGACTTACGGGTCGTGAATCCTCATTCCACGTTTAAGAGAAGATGCGATAGTGGTCTATTAGACCTAAAATGCAAGCTGTATGCAGGTCCGCATCCTCCAGTAAACAGTACATACGAATAAATATATGTATACATACAGTTTGGGAAAGGTTTATAACTCACAATACGAGGCTATCTACCTCGCATCCCGAGCTCGGATCTCGCGCCAAGAACTCTGCGAAGCTCTAGGTCTGGTAACCGAATATATACGTACTAATAAGGTGATACTAATAAATACTAGTAGAATAAGGTCATATTTGATAGTTTGTTTTGGAGAGCTATCGAACTCCAGGCTTTTGTTTGTTTGGTTTTGACGTTTTTATTTAAGAGAATCGCCATCTCTATTGGATTTGGTTAATGGTCTTGTTATAGGAGCGACCACTGCCTCCTATTGATGAACTGTATTTGTTTTAAATTTTACCTCCAGGGTTCAACATTAATTTTTGTTCATCCTGTCCCGTGATTTTCCAATTGTTTCAAGTGGTTGATTGCCACATTAGAGAGTACTCGACCCTCAAATATCTCAGGCAACTGATGGGGTTTTGTATGAGCACCCAATCAATAAAATTCAAATGTTTCGTATAATTATTCGATATAAATCTGGCTAACCCGTGATTTTTCAATTGTGTGAATGATAAGTATTTGTAAGCACGCGGCTTCCAGCTGTTTCAGGTAACTAATAAAAACTGTGCGATTATCTAATCAATGGTATTCAAATGTTTCATGTAATTTTTTGATATAAATCTGGCTAACCCGTGATTTTTCAATTGTCGTTTGTGATTGATAAGTATTTGAGAACACGCATCTTCCAGCTATTTCGGGTAATTAATAAAATCCTTTGTGACTAACTAATTATGGCCAAGGTCGTTTTCAAACTATGCGGTTGACCCAATTCTCCAGTGATCCTTTGTTTTGTAAACAAATAATATAAACATCTCCTGACACACTAACCTAAATGTGAGATTTGTTTATTTTTAAAATTCCTTAGAAGTCATTTGTGCCTCTTTACTTTTATTGCGCACTATTTATTAAAATATTTTTAAATCCTTTATTGAAGTTAAACTATTTTCCATTTTCCGAATTTAGTAAATTTACTAGAAGTTAGGTGAAAATAATATAAATATATATATATGTACACATATCTCGATTGTCAAAATACGTTAAATAAGATTACATATATTAATAAATAAATATAAGGTATATGATTCTACATGGTCTTGAATATTAATAAATACATATTTTCTTTTTCAATAATATAGATATGTCCTCGGGTAGGTATTAAAATCGCTACCATTTCGATGCTTCGATTAATAAATAAAATACATATATATAATAACATTACTCATATATATATTCTTTATATACAATATTTTATTTTATATTTATAAATATATATACAAATATACAATATACATATATTAATGTGTTATTCTTTGTTTTGTTGTTTTAATTTAATATTCAATTGATATACTTCCACTTCACAGCCCTTCTGTGTCTCCTGGGACCTGAAAATTATTTATAAAAGGAAAACTCACCCACGTCAAGGTATTTCCGGTCGGGTAGTACACAACAACCTTGATGAAGAAATCCTACCTAATTAATTGTATTTTTCAACTAATTTCAAAATAAATCTTTTCGACTATTTATTCCTATTTAATATTTTATTCTCGCTTGAATCGTATAAATTAGCTGATATTTAATTTTTCTTCCGAACGAAATCCTAATCCAGAAAACCCGTTGATTTAATAACACCTTTCTAGTTTAGGCTTTTGAATGATAGCTGTTTCAAATTCTTTTTCGAAATGATAGACTGATGATTAAAATTCCGGTTAAAACGACAAACACTTTTAACACTGTCGCTATACGCACGATGGATTTTAATTGAACAATTTATTAATTCTAAATTTCTTTTTATATAAATTGATAAGAAAATTTATTCCAAATTGGGCAAACTTTTAATTTACTCGACTATTAATAAATTAAATTTTTTCTAACTGTTAATTTTAGAACAAAGATTTAAACGTTTATTATTATCGAATCCTTTTTTTTTGTTTTTGTGTTTCTTTTAACCTAAGATGAAGTATTTATTACTATTATTATTATTTTTTAACCAAATTGACGTTAAATTATAATCTATTTTTAAATATCAATTCACGAGCACATCCACTTTAATTTAACGATAACAAACTCTTAAATTTAATTTGAATGTTTTCACTTTGAATGAAATAATTATTTTTAAATTTTAATTAAATTCTTAATTCCGTAATCACTTTCTGCACTTCACTTAACACTTTTAAGCACTGAGTTTAAATTATATTTATTTTCACTGTTTAACCAAATTAAACTGATTTAACAAAACTTCACTGGTGGGGTTTTCAGAATTTAGAAACTGAATTTAAGACTTTTTACAAAACTTTCTAAGTCCAGGTACTTGTTCAGAATTTAACACTTAGATTATTTCACTAGAATTTTACCAATAGACGTAGTACTGCCACGTAACAACTTTTCAAACCCTCGGCGCGACTGTCTCCTGACTGATGAGTTCCATCTTTTATACCCCTCTCAGGTTCCAAAAGACGTATCTGAATGTCTCTTGATGCTTAATTCTATCTCCTATCAACTCGTAAATCCGAACATCCCTCCCATCAATATCGATTGTGCTTCCATAAGATGTTCTGCTTTCCGGCTCTGGGCGGTGGTTAGTTTTTATCTCACAAATCTAAGTCGATAGGGTCCGAATCGGGTAAGTCTGCGTTAATCGCCCAAGCTCCCTTTGTCCTCTGTTCATACAAAAATGTAGTTAAAATCTCATGATTTTGTGTTCCTTTTTTTTCTCAATTCGCGATAGGTCCATCCTCAATAACATATATATAGATCTCAATTTTATGCATCTCGTGCGAAATTGTTTAAATCCATGCTGAAATCTTTACTACGCATTTTTGAATTTCGATTCGTCTAAATTCTACTCAATTTTATTGTCTCTTATATGGGCTTTTCCATTTTCACCAGTACTTTCTCTCTTAATGCCGCAGATTTGAATTTTTCCTTATCTTTTGGATTTTCTTTTATCCGCGACGTTTTCTTGCACAATTTTCTTCTTTATTTTTTTGTTATTTCTCATAACTCTATAACTAATTATTTTCCAAGTCGTATTTATTTATTTCACGGATAAATTTGAATTGTACCACTTTTCTCCACTTGGATTATTCTTTATCTCCGTTCTTTACCCTTCCTTTTATCTTTTCTCCACTTTTCCCGATGTGTGTGGTCTCCAGGAAAATTTCATACTTCATCTATTATTAATTAATATATAGTTTTCCACACTTCCATGGGAGATATACCTAATTAGACTCTGGGATATCTGTCATTTTTATTGCCTGACCCAATCTCCGCCCAATTTTCTATCTTTCTCATACCAGGATTCACATAAAACATATGCATTGACATCTGTTTATTTTTAAAATTTTGGTACTAGACTCGTAAATTTAGTTTAATTTCAAACCTATTAATTTTAATCTCTTTTGTCTAATCTAAATACTTCCATAAGGTCCACGTTAAAGTTAATCGCTTTTCCAATCGTTTATTACCTTAACGTAAATAAAAATCATGTTCAAATTCCGATTGTTTATCCTTCAAAATATACATGAGACCGCCAACCTTTTATCTTGTTTCGATCCCTCCGTAATATTGGGTAACTCTAATATATATCTAACCTAATAATCATGAAAATGTCTACTTTTCCTGAATCTAATCTATCGATATATGTTTAGTTTTACTGTCTTCTTCTGATACTCGATTTCCACGTCCCTAGGACCTTCGTAGCAGTCCAAAATATCTGTATTAACCTTCCATTCGATCGCCGCACTTTTCTAAAATGTGTATTTTTTTTGCGAGATTTTCATTCAAGATTGATTTACCAATATGTCCGTTTCATCTTAAATTGATAACGATTAATTTCCATTGTTTCCAACACTCACTCCTCTCTTTAGTACGATTTTTATCGAACATGACACCCTCCTTCTATCATAAATAATTGCACTACAGTTGAAATTCCGCCAGTAACTTTCCTTCGCTTTTCCGTCCTTTTTTTATACTATCGCGTTTATAATTTTTTTTCATTGCATTTTTGTGTGTGCGCTTTACAACTTGTAAAACTTCCAAGCACCCGATTTCAATGGTTCGATACCCCATAAATTTCTCAGTTATTGTAAACATTTCCAGGAGTTTGTCACCTTGAAAGTCGATGTTGACCCTAAAGTGCGTTCACCTCTAATTTCTGTGAGAATCGAAATGTCGTTAATTATCTTTTTAATTGCCCGATCCACAGTTCATTCCTTTGTCTGTATTTGGTGTACGCCTCTTCGTTCACTGATTGGTTACTCAAAATTTTATAGCTCTTTGTTCAGATCTATTGGTTGACAAAATTCAATATTTGTTTTTAGGCCTAGAAAAGGGGAAGCCCTGTCTAGTCCTAGACGATTTTACGACCTCTCTGCTTTCGTCTTAGAACCTCGATATAATTTCAACTATTACAGGAGTCTACTGCAAGCAAGCTGGATCAATTCTTTCTCCGCCAGATGTCGTTAGCATGTCCGTTTTCATAAATAATTTGCATATTTTCTTGCAGCTATGGTTTATCTGTTTTTTCTTTCACTGTGATTTAAAGCCTTTCATCACAACTCTTACATTCATATATATTTTTTCTTATATTAGAAACTGCCGTATTATTGTAACACTATTCTTCCAACAATTTCATTGTTTCTAACTTACATATAATTATACAACTTACTAATGATATATTATATATATTATGTAATTTTTTGATGAAATAAATAAATTTAAAAAAAAAAAAAAAAAAATCTCCCAAAAACATTTAATTTCTAAGTTACCCTCTTATTTACAATGTCGTGGGATGCGGTCCTGAGAAAAAATATCAGTTGTAATAGGATGCCGACCTCAAGAAAATTACCAGATTCGGGAGAAAATTGGTAAATCTGATGATATTTGACGAAGGCTTATATTAAAAACTGAGCACCAGAAGGCTTACGAAAAAAAAAACCATATATTCGAAATCTTACCGCCTTAAAATAATGTTCAAAGTGTAAAACTTAAAGATAACATGTTTCGTTACAAATTTAAAAAGAACTGTTAAATTTTCGAAAGGATTTTACTGCGTTATGGCTTATACATGGTGTCCCACTTCATTATTGAATTTATATATATTTATACTATATTTTATTATTGAATCCCTAAATTTTTCAAAATGTGACATTTGTACAAAATCGAAACTACATCTTCATTAAAAGTTTTATTTCAGTCGCATCAATGCCACTCTGTTGATTTTTATTGTTACTTGTGCTTGTTTCGATTTTTTTCATTATTCAGCTAAGTTTCTTATTTCCTAAAAACTATTTGTAATAACCCGACGAAGAAACACCCAACAAATAAACGCCCCCACGCCCGGACCCCACTGTTCCTCAAGTCTATTTAGCTCACCATTTTAACAGAATGGAGCATAAGCAACAAAATAAAGCACGTATCTCAGTAATTCATGTCTCAATAGCAAATAACTTCTTGCGAGTTAAGGTTGCTCCAAAAAAATACGAAAAAAAAACATACCTAGGAAATTACAAAAAATTGCCAAACATAAATGGGGTCGATTTGGGTAACCCTAGGGGTGATCTACCTCTGGACTTCCACTTGTCACTATTATTTTATATAATGATATTCTCACGGGAGATCCCAGTGAGGATATCATTATATCTATTTGTTACACAAAAAAAAGATAATCACTTATTATTATTATTATTTAATTTGCGGAATTTGCTGTATACAGAGTGTATTTTCATTTAAATTAATATTTAAATTCGGTTCAGCAATCATATTTTAGGTAAATAACATTAAAAAAAAAATATATTTCACCGGGAGAACTGAGGATCAATTTATTAGTAGCGGAAACATAATACATATGTGCATCTTGTAAAACATTATAACCCAATGATGGAAATTTATAATCGAAGTCAAGCAAAGAATATCTCTAAATAGTATAAAATAAAGTCGCTATCCTCGTCTTTCTGTTTGTGCGCTTATTTTTTCTAAGCCACGCAACAGATTTTGATAATTTTTTTTATTTTTTATTTTTTTTATTTATTGTTTTTGTGTTTAATTCATAGAACTCCATTTAATTTTTTTATAAATTTAATTTAGATTAAATTTGGTAATATTATTATTAAGTTCTGCAAGTGTTTTAGTTTTTTATTATTGTGACAGCTGTTTCGGCTTACAAGGCCATTTTCAAACTGACAGTTTGAAAATAATAGACATAATAGACCCGATATAGTTTTACATGACAAAATTAAAAAAATAACTTATATCATTGATGTCGCTATTCCAAATTCCTGTAATATTCAAAAATTTGTTAGTGAAAAAATAAGAAAATACACAGATTTAGGAAATGAAATAAAAAGAATTTGGCATTCTCAGACTATAAAAATATTACCATTCGTTATTTCGGCTACTGGCATTATACCTAGCTCTCTAATTAAAAAATTTAGGCGTATTAGATCTATCAAAAAAATTATATATAAAGATGCAAAAGTTGGTCATTTTGAATACATGTAGGATAACAAAAGATTTTTTAAATATTTATGTTGAGGGATCAGTAGGATTTATAGGCCCTGTTAGAAGTTCTACCGAGCCGAACCCTCTGATATGAAAATATCTGGAGACGGTGAATTATTTTCCCATTTGATCTCTGGTGATTTGACGTGTTGTTCTTGTATTGTTTTGTATTTATTTTGCTTATATAATGCACTTACATAATGTTGATTGACTAGATGATCATTTGTGGAAAAGTGAGTGGAAGGGTTAAGTTTTTCCTTAAGGGAAGACTTAACCCGGACAACTAAATCGGAAGTTTAAAAAAAAAAAATAAAAATAAATAAAAAAAAAGATTTTGATAAAGTTATTACCATCATTTTGAAAATTTCTTCTGGAAGGTTTAAATGTTTGATACATGTATATTATATTAATAGAAAGTAGAAACAATTCGATGTTTTATAATCAAGATGTAAAAATATACTGTTGGGCACTACATTGCTAACGCTGGCTAAAACTCATGAGATATATCAAAATAATTTAGTACTGAATTATATATAAGTATGTTAAAAAGGCCTACAGAAAAGTCCTTAATGATATGTCTATATCCTAAGGATAACCCCGAGCAACGCTAGGTAGACGTCAGCTAGTTAAAAATAAAATAAAGTTTTAATTGAAGGTAGATAAGAAAATTTTTACCTAAAATATACATTATATACAAAGCCACTTACCATAACCACCACAAACTAAAATAATTTCAACTGAAGCTTATTCCAAGCGTATTATAAGATTCCATTTCAATACAGTTTGCGTGATCTTATGATATTAAAAAATGAAGAAAATTGAAGGGGAATTCTTTTGTCATCTCTGAGAGCATGTCAGCGGTATGATTGCAATAATTTGTCACCTATGACACATAGCCGCTTTGAGACTGTAATATACTTTTTGTAAGGAAACTTCCAAGAAACACGTAGAAAAAAGTTTGCTCAAGATGCTGCGTCGTCATGAGATCTTGCGATCCATTTGCGTCATCTCCTCTCGAGATAAAATGAATTTATTGCGAGCTTTTAAAATGAAAGTTTTTCATATTAAGATAACTATATTCTTAGCTTTAAGTTGGAAAGCTATTGCAAACATGACTTCAGCTTTCTTTTGAGTAGATATTTTAATCGTACGTTTTTATAGGTTCGATTAGTGGTTTTTTTCACCGCAGAATCACTGGAACTATGGCATAACCAATTGGGGAATATTTTGTGGTGTGAACAATATATTATGTATTTATTAATGATCATTAAATAATTCTGTTTATGGTGTGCGTAAAAATTATTCACCATCATCGTTAAACCAAATTCTATACAACCAATAAAAAATTTTCCGTTTCGAACTTGCCCAAGGCCCCAATGGGTGATTTACCCGTGCCGAAGCCCCCATTTAATAATTTAATAAAATTTAATGAAAATATCATATGAAATAAAAAATAAAATGAGATTAATAAAAAATAAAATTCAGAGATCAAATAAAAAGAAATACAATTATAAAAGCCAAATTAAAAAAAATAATCGGCAAATATTATTAGGTGCGGTTGTATATAATGAAGCGTGTATTGAAATGGTTTTGTTTATTACGTACAAAATATATATTTTTTTTTTTTATAAACTTCCGATTTTATATCCGGGTAAAATCTTCCCATAGAAAAAACTAAACCCTTCCACACACTTTTCCACAAATGATCATCTAGTCAATCAACACTATGCAAGTGCATTATATAAGCAAAATAAATACAAAACAATACAAGAAAAACACGTCAACTCACCAGAGATCAAATGGGAAAATAATTCACCGACTCCAGATATTTTCATTTCAGAGGGTTCGGCACGGTAGAACTTCTAACAGGGCCTATAAATCCTACTGATCCTTCAACATAAAAATTTAAAAAATCTTTCGTTATCCTACATGTATTCAAAATGACCGACTTTTGCATCTTTATATATAAATTTTTTGATAGATCTAATACGCCTAAATTTTTAATGAGAGAGCTAGGTATAATGCCAGTAGCCGAAATAACGAATTGTAATATTAATTTAACATTATAATTATTTTCTAATTCATCTTTTCGTTGTGTAGATGAAATGTTTTTTGTTTTCCTCATTTTTTGTATGAAGTGAAACATTGGTAAATGCTTTTATTGCCTGGTATTTGTAGTGTCTTTGTCCAAAGTTTGTGTTTACCGTTGAAGTTTTTGTGTATTTTGTACGCTTGTCTAACTGGTCTATTAATGATGTAGTTTAGTAGTGTTTTTTATGTATAATTGGCGTATATCTCTTACGTCAAACTTGTTAAATATTCTGGTCTGCGTTAGTCATTTTGTATTTTATTTAAGTATCACCTTAAAGATGGTTTTGAGATTACTACAGTAGATCTATGGATTCCACATCTTTGGAACGCAGGAGAAGGTGCACTGAAAGGAGAATATTAGAAAGTACTCACTTAGTGAATAAGATCTTATTATACCAAACAAAGCTTAAGCTATTAAGTAACTTTTCAGTTATATATGGCGGTAAATGGACAATACTGAGAATATCGCTCACTCTTCACTATAAATTCACTCTAAACGGACTGCCTCTTTTAATTTATGATGCATTATTTATTTTGATTAGTGTATTTCAGGCACAAATATTGTGAATCACATTCTACATAACGTAATCCGCCACATTATAAAATTGAATTCTACCTGACAAAGTGTTTTTAAAAGTAGAAGACTTTGCACTCCAAAACATTTTCTGTTTGCCTTTATATTTCTAAATTATAACAATAAAAATATTTTTCTAGATTAATAAAATGACTTACCTACCTTACTACTTACAATGTTCTATGTTCTACTCGCAGTATTAATGACCAAGGTTGGTTCTCCAGTGACCAAATGTTTTCAAAATAACGGACAAAGATAATGTTTTTTATCCATCGGTCACAGAAAACGAAAATTGGCTCTGCCCCACACGTAGAAAATTCATCCTGTTAAGAAAGTGACATTATGCTAAGTTCCTGATAAAATATTAGCCTTTTTCGAATAGATACCATGACGGAATGCTACAATATAAGTATATGTCAGTATTTGTATGAACACGAGTTCCACCGTGCGCATAAAACATTTATTTTTGTCTGATAAATTGTCACGAATTCCTTCAATTCATTTTTAACAGGCCTGCAGTCCCATTTTTAATAGCAAAACGAATAATTTTTAATTTTTAATAAATGAACAGTATTCGTTTCTTATCAGTTAGTTTGCTCCGTGCAGTTTCATATTTGCTCAAACATTTGGTTCAATGTTTATGAGCATGGAAACCCACATTAACACAAGCAAATGTGTTCAGCCGAAGGGCATTATATGTAGGTAGTTTAATCATTCTTGAAAGCATTTTTATTGGTGAACTTGTCTTTCAGTTACTTAAATCAGTAGTTTTAAATCAAAGACATATGATTTTTATAACGATTATCACAAATTTTTGATTAATTTTACATTTTATGCGCATGTTTTAAAATGTGTCTACTTTATCTAATTATCTACAAGCTTTACATTTACAACTTAAAAAACAGAAAAAAATCAATTAATTAAAATAATTGCCAACCCGTCAGTAGTAAACATATATTTAAAAAAAAATATATATATATATATTTTTTTTTTTTAATAGCTATATAAATATTTTTTACATTTTAACAAGAATATGTATATGTATAATATATTTTGATTATATTCGTAACCTCAACACAGGATCTCCTCACTAGGAGATCCTGTGTTGAGGGGGACTAGGTTTTGGAAGTTTCTAGCGACTTCTATGTTACTTCATGTTTTGGGTAAGGATTTCCATAAACTTCTACGACGATGTTTTAAGTATGCTAGTAAGTTCTTTATCCGGTAGTTCCTTAAGCCATGATTTAATGTCCTTAATGTAGTTATTTTTTGTTTTGAATTGTTTGATACTAAGTGGGAGTTTGTTATATACCTTTACTGCTAAAAATTCAGAGCTTCTTCGTCCAAAGGTAGAGTTACATATTGGTATATTTAGTATCTCTGTTTGTTTGGCTCTGGTTTTATGAGTATGTAAGGTGTTTGCCTGTAAATCATTTTTCAGGTGATGTACCAGAGTGTTTTTGACATAGATTTTCTGTATATTTGGAACGTCAAATTGTTTAAATTTTTGTTCTGAAATTTCTGTTGTTGACGTCCTCGTGGGAACTTTTATTCAATAAACTTTTATTTAATTAAATTCTAAATTTAGCCACTTAAAAAAATCAACTACCCGGAATACATGCATGAGCATTTTGAAAAGAATAAGACTGTTGAATGTATATAATATCAAACATTGCTCCAAAACCATAATCCTAACAGTTGACATTATACATTATTATCACCGCTCAACTTCTGCTAGTCTAGATCCGAAATAATGAATTCGTACATTAGTACCGAGCAAAGTAAAACATGAGACTATATATCAAACGAATTTGTTGAAGTGAAAATAGATTTGTGGGAAATACGCCAGGAAATTCTTCTTTTATTCCTTTTGTTCGATATTTAATATTTTGTTTAAATTTGAGTCGAGAGTTTGATTGAGTTTGAGTCGAGAGCGAACTCATGCTAACACAAACTCAAATATCTAATATGAACTAATAAAGGTTTAGTTAAAAAAAATTATACAAATTTTTTTTTATTTTTTTATTACTTGTTGAGTACTTAGATACAAAAATATATATAATAGCGTTGATAATATTATGTTAAATTTTATTTTTTATCTTCCAAAAGGCATATTAAAAATGGTTATTTTTGTTCCTAATACTTGATCTTCATTGTTGTTATTATTTAAATTTAAATTTGCGAATCTTTAGCGCGGTTTTATTTCGATTACTGTATAATAAAGATTAGCCATTTAATAAATAAACATTCAAAATTTTAAAATTGGAAATTCATATGTCATACGGCATATATTCTGGTCTAGTAATGTGTAATTTCTATCACCTAAGAAATTCTAAAAATATAGTACTATAGGATTCATATGTCTTATACTGATTTATAAATGTGGAAATTCTAACTATACAATTGTAAATGTTCTCCAAAACCATTAATCTGTTCTGAATGCAATTACCAATGTTATCCAAATTGACCCTGGTAATAAATTACATCTTTGCGATTCTTTCAGGGATAAACCATCCTGTCACTTTGAATGCAATCAACAATGTTCTCAAAATTTGTTTTGACAGCATCGCCATTCCATTGTAAGAATATTATGTACTTAATACACAATTTGGCTGTCCTGAAACGGGAATCCTTCCCAGTTGGACAGGCAAAGGTTCATTTATATATATATATATATAAAATAAATAAATTTACAGAAAAAATCTCATGGCAAAATCTCAAACAAATTGAATTGTTTTGAAAAAACCAATATGTTTTTTTTGTACTGTTATCGAAGGTTATGAATTTTTATTTAGTAGAATACGACGATTTCAAAAATATTATCTTTCTATTTGTATTTCTTTGGAAAAATCTCTGATGAATCATTTCCCAGCACATGTTTTATTATTTCGGAATTTTCGAGGAAATTTTTTGATGTTTTGTTTAAGACGGTTGCTATTATTTGACAATGATTTATTATATAGAAAAAAATGCAATCGTTAAAAAATTACTATTATTATTAGAAATATTGTTTCTCGTATTCAATTTTAGTCTTACGCAGCGATGTTCCACTAGAAAGAAGTTGAAATTGCCATATTGAAATTGATATTGCCTTTTCAGGTTGAAAAATTCTGTTCATGAATTTGAAATGAATGAGTTTGAGTTAAAAAACAAATCATTTGAATAAAATAAGGAGCATGGAAGTTCTATGGCTAGACATTGTTTGATAGGGTTGAATTTGCGTCACTAGTGTAAATTGGGTGGATACAAAATCAAAGCGTAAAATAGTTTATTTGACTGTACAGCATCTATTTATAAATGTATTTAAACCGTTCAGGCCTCTGGCATATTCTGTCAGAAGGTCAAAGTATTTCCGGTTTGCAATAAAATCCAAATTAAATAATATTTCAGAACATGTCCGAAAACTGAAAACCGTTTTTGAGAGGTGATGAAATACGCATAAAAATGTTATTATTAGAAAACACGTACATAAATAGACACATCATTTTTAAATATTGAATGCAAACATGAAAAATTTTTAAAAATGGTTCACCTTACGTTTTTCGTAACTAAAATTACTGATTAATTTATTAATTATTAATAAATGCTGACAAAAAAATCACAAACACGTATACACATTTTAATAGAAATAATATTAAAAACATTATTGCCACTGTTTGGTTTTAAAATGAGAGTCTGATTAGTTCCTACCGGGATGTCATTTATCCAGTTCCTACCTATATTTAACCATCACTTTGCTGGAAATGGTTTGAAATTTGGAAGAGTATCGACGAACAAATTCGATGCAAATTCGAGTGCGTTTGTTTGAAAAAAAAAAGATTGAACTATTTTAACCAAGTTGTTGGTGGTTTTCGACTGTATTGGAAGTGTCTAGTATTGTTTAAGTACTACTTCGTTTTGTTGTGGCGGTATTGCGCTGGAACTCTTATAAACTATATTGTGTTGTGTACTCCTTCTTTGTAAGTGATTGGTAATCCTGTTTACATTTTTCCATACATTTTTTTCATTCCTACACATACTATCACCCGATTCCAACAAACACCATTTCATTTCGTATCCTTTTAATTCATTTATTTTATGTTCTATAAAATTTTCTCGGAATATTTGGTAAAAATTTTTGGTTTCATAGAGGCACACATTTTTATTATTCTGTTGTTTGTCTTTAATATAATGGTGATATTTTCTCTTTCACCGATTAAATCATATTTCCTACACGACAGTAAGGGAGACAGAACGATTTTTATGGGACCTATATGAGCTGTGCTCAAATTTTACCGTGGTTTGACTGACGATTAAACCTTCTTAACCAGGAATCGGAATCGAAAATGGATCCAACCTTGCCAAATGCCGATTGGGTAGGACCGATGGTATATTTTTTTATAATAACTTCGGATAAATGCGTATATGTCCGTACGTGATTGCCTTTAAAAGTTGATTGAAAATATTGGTTAAGGCAATGCACTACGTCGTGTTATATTTTAAATTGAGTCGCTATCAATAACAACCGTTACGTAGATGGCAATAAGGTTTAATTTCCCGCTTAACACCATCCGCCTGTTTTGAATTATGCAAGAAAAAAACATGGCCAAAAAGTGCCTTTTATTTTATTTTGTGGATGTTCAGGCATAAATATTATTTTTTTTCGATCATTTTATAAATAACTTAATTTGCCACATTATACAATAAAATTATAAACGAAAATGGGTTCGTACGTAGGAGATTTTGAACTTTAAAGCAGTTTTCATAGGCCTTTACATAATTTTTTTCTGTGCTTATAAAAAGACTTATCTAAAAAATACTCGATAATTTCAAAGGCCAAGATGTATTCTACTCGCAGTATTTAATTAAAGCATCTGAAACATTTCTAGGCGACCAAATTTTCAAACCAAAAACACATAATTTTGCATTACTACGTATGGCATCGCCTAAAGCACCATAATATAATTTATTTTACTTTCGGTTAGATTATAATATCCTAGTATTTGAAATAAGTACCCCAATGATTGTGTTTCATGCCTCTAGGTATTTATAATGTAATAATCTGGAAGGTACTTACCCAAATGGCTTAGTCTATTTTGATGAAATATTACAAAAATAGAACTATTTGTTTTCATGCTTTTCGGTGTTCTATTGTCTTTACTACTGTTGTTTGGAAATTTTGGCAAATTAATTGATGTTCTACCTGATAATATATAGATGGTATAGTATGTACATAATTAATTAGTGTGATCTATTTACTAATAATTACTCAAATTTTTCATATTCTTATAATTCTCTAACTTCTCCATCCTCTTCTTGCAACCCAAACTAGCTGTACCATTTTTCTTTTTTACATTATAGTTATTTTTACATTCTATGTCTGCAAACTGTAAAATTCACCCGCCATAAACAGGGTCATCCCTAGCATAAAGGGTGAAATATCACAAAAAACAACATGTACTCTCTAAATCATGTATCAATAAAATAAAATAAAATCTGCTGCACATCTTGCATGGGCCAGGCGAAGCCTTATTATTGCAGGAAGGGATCTCCATCAGGTAAGTGCCGTTAAAAAACGAACAATACATCTATTTTAAAAATTTAAAAAAATATATATATTTTACTGATGATTAAATCTTCCCACCCTGGAACTGAAGTCGACAACTCTACCAACCTCGTTAAATGCCAATCAGGTAGGACCGACGTTTATTTTGTACATTAATTACTATAATGTCATCTTAATTCAGAGAAATACGTATAAGTTAACAAAAGCTTACATTTTCACTGGCAACGAGTCTATGTTTCGATTTTTAGCATTATTAAATGTTGGGAAAATGGGTAAATTTCCACTTCCAGGATTTGCATTACTTCATTAATTCATTACCGAAAACAAAAAAAAAATTAGATTAAAATTGATTTATTCAAAAGGTATGAATTTATAACAACATTTAGTTTTTGGTTAGCTCCTTTATCAGAGTGTCTGCCATGTCATACTGTATGAATATCATGTAGATAGTACGCCCGAAGTTGAATAACCAGAATTGAATATACTCTCAGCATCGCCCTGGTATAAGACCAACGTTCTTTGATATGGTATTATTTACTTACTCGTGTTTGGTGACCAGTTTGTGATGGTTTGAACAATCACATAAATAAACGAAATGAATGTACTCCAAAAAATTTTTGTTTGGGCTAACAGATAAGATTTATTGACAGGCGGGCTTGAAGTACACATGTTCCCACGGGAAGGGAGCAAAGATCGATGAAGCAGTCGAGTCTTGAACTTGGGTACGTTGACAGCCTCGAGAAATGAATACAAAGCAGATGTGATGTGTGAGATTACAGTTAATTAGTGAATTCAGATGGTGTTAGAAAGTACTGTGGAATATTGAATTAAAGTGAAATATTATTGAACCGGTGTTTGTGTGAAGTGAAAGTAGTTGGACTCAGTGAGAATACAATTAATAATAATGACAATAATAATAATCGGATAATTTGTAGAGCGCCGTTTTGTGAAAAATCACCCCAAGGGCGCTAAGGGTTGGGCGATCGCGATTATAATATAAAATGTGTTAAATTAAACGTGATTTCGTAAATATGTAGTTCAAACTAAATTACTTGTTTTAAAAACATGAAAATAATAATAATAATGATTGCGTTGTAAA
Source organism: Hesperophylax consimilis (assembly GCF_061612785.1). Classification (NCBI taxonomy): domain Eukaryota; kingdom Metazoa; phylum Arthropoda; class Insecta; order Trichoptera; family Limnephilidae; genus Hesperophylax; species Hesperophylax consimilis. Next base: position 22,968,311 of record NC_142849.1, on the reverse strand, counting down.
ACAGAGTGAACGTATTTAAAGGCAGGAAGTTTTTAATCGGGCTAGGGAGGAATTGATTTGACGAGATGGCATTCTATCCACGGAGACCGACATTCAGAGAACCAAACAAATCATAAACTCGGGTTCGAATCCCAACAGAGATTAGGGAGGTACAATTGTATTTACAGAATTACTTAATTACCCTTTTATAGGCGTAGGGAGGGGACCAAAATTTGAACAAATTGCAAGGATTTCGCTAAAAGGAGGAAAGAAGCCGATAGGGAGGAGATCGAAAATTAAACTGATTTAGCTATATAGTGTAACCAGGTAAGCTTCACGCTGAGAATGAGAGATGACTAACTGGGTGAGTTTTTTAATATTATTTATTAAATTTCAGAGGACCCTTTTAAAAGACGGATACAACCGAGGTACAGGAACTAAGTTTACGACACCTGCCGCCCAAATAATGTTGTCATTGAAAGGAATGTGCTAGTCGAACTGTCAAACAGCTGTGAGCGAGAGACGGGCCAATGACCTTTTCATATATAGGACGAGACGCAGGTACAGTCAGTCACAGGGGAAGTTTTGCTAGCGTATGACCGCCCGAATAGAAAGCGATCGGATGCAACCAGACAGAACAAAAATGAATACTTTTCTTCTGTTATTTGACTTTCTAATTTAATACTTTTCATCTATTGTTAGACTTTCTAAGCTACGAATTGGGATGCACAAAACAAATCTAGAGTCAAAAGAGGGAGATGGTAATCTCCAAAATAAAACTACCAACCGAACAACTTTTCTCAACAGGTACCTTTCGAGAGGTAGGCAGCCTCTTTAAATTAAATGCAAAAATCAAACCAATTATCCGTTTATACCTACCTGAGAGAATAGGTATTCAATAGAAGTTACCCATACTTAATACACGAGGGTGCTAGTAACCTCATAAAATAAATACTGGAACCAAATATTAAAATACAGACAGTCCTCATCCTAAATTTGGCATTTCGAGTAGACCTTACATATATCTCACATGATAATTGGCTGAATGGGTAGGCACACAACCTATCGCTAAAAACAGGCAAAATTTCGACAAGATTGTCGTGTGTTATCTATGTTATTGACCTAGAAAGGGATGTAAATCCCCGACGACGAGGGAGTTACAACGTTTTCTAGAGGTGGCACGTAGCTTAGGACCTTACGTGTCACATTTTTGCGACTAGATTCGTGACAAGGGATGTCATGGTTTTCCCCTTCTACACTCAGTAAAGTAGATTTTCCTGGAGGTGCATGAGGTTGGGGCAATTCTGAAATTGGTGATGAGACCTGGTTTTCTTTATTCTGGCGTGACGGTTGCCGATTTGGAACAAGGGGAGACCCGGCCGGTTGTGATATCCAGACACGCAGATATCGATCGCCTTGTTCAAATTATCATCCATCGGTTTTGTTTGGTAAAGAGGAGGAGCCAATCTTAGCTTGAAAAAATTCATTTCCTTTCCTCTCCTTCCCCTCCAATATATACATGGATGGCGCCGACAACTAACACCATAAATTTATCATATGTTCATCACACATATAAAATCTAACACTTTATTATACTCACATAACCCTATGACAGGTAGAATCACGTAGCTAGTTTGAAGAGCAGGCGACTCAGAAAAATAAGGTTTACGAGATAGCTTTAAAACACAGCGGCAATGGATTCAACACACTCTATCTCAAAAGAACCAAGGGATACCACACATACATAGATAACTAGGTTTCTAAACCGAGAAACAAAAAACCAACACAACGTTCGGTGAAGCCTTTTTATACTGAACCGTCACGTGAAATGAGTACGTTCAAGGTCGTACGTCACGTAGACAAACTAGGATGTACACACTTGAAGGGCTGTGTAATAAAGAGAGAGGCAAGGGCTTGAAAGACGGCAGGGAGGACCTTCCTACCCCGGATATATACATAACCAAAGCCTTATGGAAAAGTTACCTATGGGACTTAAAGAAAATTTATCGTAGAAAGAAGAGAAGGAAAAAGTTTGAAGTAGAAAGGGCAGATCATTACAAGTTCTAAATAGCCAGGTACTTCCCCTTTCCACTAACTTTCGCAACAAACGCGCGCCCAACATTTGTACACGATTGACATTTCTCACATGAGAACGGGTCGCTTCTACGATTCGTTCTTAAGTTCAACAGCTCGGCTGTGGAACGAACTACCGGCCTTTGTGTTTCCTCCCTCCTACAACATGGGACTCTTCAAGACCCATGTTCACTCCTTCCTCTCCACAGAAAGACCCTCCACACAGCATCCCCAAAGATGACATAGGCCCTGAGGAAAATTATTTTCTTCAGGGCCTCCTGTGTGGAGTTAATAAAAAAATAAAAATAAAAAAAACTTCAGCCTCACAACATACAACACCCTGATTAGAGATGCCGTAGTCTTATTGCGTCCATATCGTTCGGACTCATAAGCGGTATTCGAAAATGAAAAAAGATATCACAAATTTTCAAACATGTATTTCATGTAGGTTATGTCTACGTGCTGCATTATTTATTAAAATGATATGGTAGTTACTCTTTCGGAACCTTACCTAAATGTGGAAGGACAAATTAAAGCAAATAGAACAAGCGAGCGTTGTTGTTTTTCAAACATGTTTATTAGGCTACGTAACTTTTACGTTTAGCATGGGTGTGAATAAATTAGTAGTACAGAGAATAGTAAAGCACATTAAATTTATTAAATATAAGGTGGAAAATAAAATGAATATTAATTTTTCGAAGACTGACTGGCAGATTGATCCAATTATTATCTACGTAATAAAATAACCCAAAGATAATGAGGTTTTATCATTGAAAACTTTATTAGCGATTATCAAACAAAAGTTTTAAACACAGAACCCAGGATCTTAAACTTGTCGGGGCGCTGCGGAGAGACTTCAACATATTGATGAATTTTAACGTATAGTACTATCAGCCTAATAAAGAAAGTGAGCATGATTTGGATGTGTAATAAATTGTGAGAATTGACATAATAATCGTGTTGTGATGAAAAAATCCTGGGTGGGATCGACAAAATATTACGTTATGGATTAATTATTTATTCTTTTTATATACGCCAATAGGGTTTTTACATTGGGTACATTTTTTGTGCTTACAATTTTTTACATAAGGGTTATAAACAATGGTTTCAAAAATAATTTATTATATATTTAAAATTTCGATATCATTGGTGTATTCATTTGCTAAACTATGTAGGCAAAGAATCGTCGTTTGCTAAACTATGTAGATGAAGAATTATGGTGATTTAATGTAACTTATTATTAATAACAGAATAAAATTTTATCAAAACATCTTTTCAGTCATAAGTTTAAAAAAATATTTAAATGATTAACAATGAAATTGCCACCTAAGTCTCATTTCATGTATTGGAAGGCCTGCAATCTACGTGAAAGGCATGTCGTGTGCCCTATAAAGTTAAAAACTACTGGAACGATTTCGTTGAAAATTTCAAAATTGATGTTTTTATTAATGCCAGGAGTGTTCAAAGAGTGATTGAATTGTAGAAAATATCGGGAACGCCCGAGAAGAACATAACGCAATAACACTACTTAAATGAGATATTAGTCGAATTAATTTTCCGATAAAACTTAGGTTTTCAACGGTAACAACATTGTATATGGTGGTAAATTGAAGAAAAAGTTTGAGACACTCGAGGACAAGTTTTTGCACTCTCTCTGTTACCTTTCGCCTTTTGGAAGGCGGGTTTGGAAATTATTTATTGGATAACCAACATCTCTGCCATAGGTCACACCAAGTGGTTTGATACGTTTGGTGATTTAGCAGGGGTGCCAGGGTTCGTCGTGTGAGGGATATTCAGAATGCGCCTGCCCACTAGCTGCATGGCGTGCCAGATCGGGAGAGGTTGGTTTGGGGAGACCCTTTGACCTCTCCTGGTCTCTCGACCCATCGCCTTACGCCGCAGTGGGAGGAATACATATTAATATGTCCGTCACTTCTAGACACACTGATCCCTAGATTCTTACCCAACCCTCTTACCTTTTACCTTCCCCGGACTGCCTTCCTCTCTTTTCCTTAAAAACACCCTCCACACAGCATCCCAAAAGATGAAAACGACCCTAAGGCTTCATTATTTTCCTCAAGGTAATGTGTGAGGTTAATGTTAAAAAATGTCCGGAATGCAGTTACAATGAAAGTCTTATGCTTCCTCACGAGGCGAATTTGATGGACGAAGAAGGAGGTATAAGGATAATAAATGACGTATGAGATTGGTAGAAGTAGTTAAGTAGGTTTAGGTCATAGTTTCCTAAACTTACTACCAGCACTGTACCCTTTTATTTAATTTTATTTCCCTCCCCCCCCCAACATTTTTTCCTGTTTATATGGTCGCTTTTTTCTCAGCGAAAACAAAATGCAAGGGCTTCATACAACATGTGCCAGTGCGAATACTAATGAAAGTGGAACAAACATGTACAACCAGATATGGCTGTGTTAAAAAAGCTGACCATAATGTAAAATAATTAAAAAAATTTATAAATATTATTATATCCTATACCAGTCACTTTTTTCGTGAGCTACAGCGACAAACTAAGAAACTTGTTTTATATCCCTACTTGCTGATTTATAACCGAAGCTGACAAAGTTCATGAATGGTTTGCAAACGTAAAGTTTTGTAAAAAGTTAATTTTTGAGGTTGTATGTTCTAGTGGAGGTACTCGAAAACTGGGTGCATTTTTAAACTATATTCACATTATTTAAAAAAAAATTAAAAGTAAACTTTTTTTAGTATTTGTTTCATTTGATCAAGCCATGTATTTGTCATACCATTCACTTTTATACATTTTCAATTATAAGTATTCTCAATTTTATTTTTATATATTCTCCTTAGAAGTCGCGTCAGCTTAATTTTATCGCACATGAGTGTTTGTTTCACTTTTTTTATTTATTTTTTTTTGTTGTACAACAGAACATTCATTCCAGTTACAGTACAATTTTACATACAGTACAATTTTACATCATATCAGCATTTAGCTAAGTGACTCTTCAATAATTGTTTTAGGTCATTTAGAGAACAGTTATTTACATCCAAATTCTTTGCTAGTTCGTTCGACAGCACCACTCCCCTCGTCATGCTATGCTTTGCCAGGACGTCGGTTTTACCTTTTGGTAATCTGAATAAGTCATTGTATCGACTTCGGCTGTAGTGGTCTGGTACATATAAATCATAGCATCCCAAGAGGAATGGGCTATCGATAAAATTGTTCCAAATTTTGAAAGACATAATAGCTAGACTTACTTTCCGCCTAGTTTCCAGACATAATTAGTTTCCTCAAGTAAGGCGATATGGTGCATGAAACTAAGATAGATTCTATGCGTCGGCATATAGACATACCTGAGGAATTTTTTCTGGATTTTCTCTAACATATCAATGTACTTCTGGTGGTACGGTGCCCAAACATCGCTCGCATATTCCAGCTTACTTCTCAGTACGCCATCGAACAATGCTAACATAGCATCTTGGTTATTGAACTGCTTGCATGTCCTAATGACGAACCCAAGAAGTTTGTATCATGTCATTGATCTGCGATATATGGTCAGAGAATTTCAGTTCGGGATCAAAGACGACAGCGAGATCCTTTACGGAATTTACACGTGATAGTGTTTCGCCCTTTATCTTATAATCGTAAAGTATAGATATACTTGATCGTGTTAAGTCTTCCTCGGGCGTCCGCGACTTCTTTTACCAGTCTTTTCCACGTCATACTTTATATCTTCTACATCCTTTTTTTTGTTCCTTCGTTATATTTATATCAACTTTCATTCGGGTACGTCATTTCATTCAAGTGCAGAAATAATGCGTTAAGGCGATGCTCTACGTTGTGTAACATTTTGAATCAAGCCACCAACAATAACATCCCTTATGTGAATTGCGTTCAGGTTTAAATTCATACTTTAACACCATCCACCTTTTTGATTTATGTAAGATATAAATATCGTCAAAAAGTGTATTTTATTTCATTTTGCGGACGGTTAGGCACAAATATTAAAATTTTTACGATAATATTAAAAAAAAATTAAATTGCCACATTGTGCAATATAATCCTAACCAAAAATTAGATAATAATAGTAAGTAGAAGATTTTAAACTTCAAAGCGTTTTGTATATACCTTTTTCTGGGCTTATAAAATAACTTTAAAAACACTCAATTATTTTCAAGGCCAAGGTGTGTTATAGTCGCAGAATTTATTTGAAGCATCTAAAACATTAGCAAGCGATCAAATTTTGAAAGAAAAAACACGTGATTTTGCATTTAGTTCTCGGGCGTTTCCGATTTTTTTTACCATTCATTAGTGTATAATGTTAAAAAAAATCATTACTACGAGTTTAATTCTACTAAGTATCTCTCCCCAGTGCAGAGATAATGCGTCCTTCTCACGCGTCCCTGACTTTTTAGGTAGATAGGGTCACATTAGCTCAGTTGGTAGAGCGATGCCCCGGCAAGGCAAGCGTCCTGGGTTCGAGTCCTAGATGTGACAGTAACTTTTTCTGATTTTTCTGTTTCAGATTTTTGTTTAGGAATCGCTAATATTGTCTTCAATAATTAATTACTATATTTCTCTAGAAATTACTAAAAACAACGAGATTTTTATAAAGATTAATAAATACAAATTAAACAAAAGCGATAATCGTTAAACCAGAATAAAGTCAACTAACAGTGAGACTGTAGAATGAAGGTTGTGGGGAGGGTAAGCAGATACCTGGATATTCAGATCTGGTCACCGAACACGTCCAAAGCCACTGCAAACAACGTTTTAATTCTGAATGGCGGCCTTACACCGGGACGAAACTGAGAGTATATTCCACTATGAAACGTGCCAAAAATATACTACATAATATTTTAAATGAGAAATTTGTAATTTTTTTTTTTAATTTACTTGAACCCGCGTACCCCAGATCGCCAATCAAGAGCCTTATCCCTCAACCATGGAGGTACAAAACAATTTCTTCTTTCCTTCAAATAATATCTCAATTTTGTTCGAAAGAACTCTTATTAAGTTCTAGGTAATCTCGCTAGCTTCAAGCGAGCTGCAATTTTATCTCATAGAAAAATGTTCAAGTCATCTGAGCCAATCTCTTCCTGCAGGAATCTCACCGGGGTGGCTCGATGCCCGTGCGCTCGCTGCATCCCTTGTTGGGATGCGAGATTTATGTGGGTGAAATCGGTGCTTTGTTGGAAAATCACCGCATGATATTCTTATTGAAAATGCGCATTGATCGAACGGTGGAAAATTGTATCTAAGGAGATATATCTAAGCAGATCCTTATACACGTATAAGATTTCCAGGAGAGTGGAGTAGCTTCGGGAGGTGATTCAAGATGATAAATGTTTTGTTTTTAATATATATTTTTCTTTATATTATTATCTCTTCATAGGAGTCCCAGAGGAAAATAATTTCCATTAGGGTTTACATCATCTTTCGGGACGCTGTGTGGAGGGTACTTTTTACGTCAAAGAAGAAGTGGAAGAAGGAGTATTTTGAAAAAGGGAAAGGAATGGCATTCAGAGTGCCTAAAGTGACGTATGAAACCATCCTTCCCGCTGCAAAGAGAGGCGCTGTTTGATGAGTCGAGATAATCCGTCCGGAGAGATCAAAGGGTCTCCCTCATCGTAGTGAAGCACTTGGTGTGACCTACGGAAGAGGTGTTGGTTATCGACGGCGACGGTACCTATACTCGCGTGTCAAATGACTTAAGTAGCTTTTATATTTAACTGGGTAAGACGTTATAGGTTTTGTAGCTAGATTTGACATAAATACAGTACTCACACAGATGCGTTGTTTGCGTACAGCAAGTTTCAAACTAGTTATTTGTGATCGAAAAAAATTTTTCAATGAAATCATTATTAATATAACAAAACAACAGATTGAAATCTTTTCGAGGAAACATAAAAACTTTTCGAATATTCAAATTAAAACAACTTTTGTTCCTTTTTCGCTAAAACAATAATAGGTATAAGCAAGAAAATATTTACCTCTTTGTGATCGCAATAGGCGAATCAAGAGTGGACTGTAAATATTAAATGTGAACTTTGAAGTTGACACAACTATGGATGGAGATGGTGAACATAGAGTAAAGAAGGAATCTGACTTACCCTTTTGATGGTCTTCAAAGATGATGATCGTATGATTTCACTCACAAGAGATATGATTTCACGCCCAAGTTTCCCTAACATCCAGGTTGGATACGAAAAACACTGAGGGAACCGAATATGTTCACTGCACAGGCTTTCTAACCTGAGTCGATAAAAATAACAGCACTGATAACAATAGATGTTCATCAAACAGGCTCCATCAATAAGACTGGTTTGACAGTCACTTTTATTGTTGTAAAATGTCACACACACGTGGGTATAGTCAGATAATGATAGGTACTTGTAGGTAATAATAAGATCAAAAAAAAGAAAGGACAATGTTAAAGAAAGATTAATAGTTTCGTCAACAGTGACATTTTGCAAGGACATTAGATTATTGAAGAAATATATTATATATTGATACTGCGTCTTTCAGATGATTTTACACAAAAAATTTGATATACAAATTATCCAAATATTATTATTATTTTTGTTAGGAAGTCAATATGTAATATGCATCAATACACACAAATCTATGTCTGTGTTTGTTTGGGTTATCTCTAATTACGGTACCTACAATTACACAATGCAATGAACGATTGTGTTAAAAACTAGTCGACTTTCAAGCATTTTATTTATCCACTAATCCCACTCCCTTACTAATAAACGTGTTTTTAAATATAACCCAACTGATAAACGACCATTAATGAATCGTTAATAGTGGTTAAACAGTTGTGTAAAAAAACATTTATTAGTAAGGTTCTAGATAAGGCATGTTTTGCCGGTGTATTACTTAATATCATGCATATTAAATTAAAGAGTCTTCATACATTGCTAGATAGATGCGAAGAATTTCCAATATAAAGCATATTGAAATTTTCAACATGTTAAAAATACTTTAAAAGAATTTAAAACATATGTAAGTGACTTTGAAAGTGAAATTTCATTATTTTTACTGTTGAAACTTTTTTCAATTTATTTATTTAGTTTTTTTTATGTGAATTACGCACAAGAATTCCAACTGCTCCAACCGTCTGGAGCAAGTTAGAATATGGCATCCCAAACAATTGGGGTATTTAGTAAGGGTGTAGGTAGTGAGGGGAGGGGGAAGAAAATGAGTAGGAAGAAAGTATTGAATTACTTATTTAGATCTGGTCACCAACTACGGCTAAAGCTCATGGTGGTCTTTCATCAAAACGGGACTGAGCGTATCTTTCGCTTTGAAAATACCAACACAGCGTAGTTTATCTACACATTGCACATCGCAATTATGTTTATCTTTAACGTGAATTGAATATCAAACGTAAGAATGTGCAGGACTTTGAAACAATGCACTTTAAATTGGAAACGTTATCTCTGTGTCTTGCGAAATCTAATAGAAAAAACTAGGAATCAATATAACAACCCTCGAAGAATGGACTTGCAAATGTGTTGGGTTTTGTTACATTCCTATAGTCTCAAGACATTGAGAGCTGAAGCGTCATTTCACAGTTTTTGGTGTGTAACATCTATTGGCGCCCCTAGAAGGTAAAACTGACTCTTGCGTGGCAAGCGTGGCAAGACGGGACGACGTTTTTTAAAGGGAACGAAATTCAGTGCGGTATACTTGCTTCTATTGTCACTAAAATTGGCAATGAATGTATTTTAAATAACGATACATTTTTAACTTATAAATAAAGATAATGAAATCGCTAAAGGTATGCATGAAAATTTTAATTGATTCATTTGTTTATTTCACAATTTATTCATTAAAAATTAGTGATGTATAGTGTATGTACATGCGTTCCGGTATTGTAGATACCAATTTTTATATTTTCCTGGTGAAAGACAACATACAGAATCGAAACGGTGCTTTTAATGACTTTACCAGTATTTGATGAACAGATCTGATTTACCTTCCTCTCCCCCATCTATTTCCCCTTCTCACTACCTCACAGCGTTCTCTATTTGGGAATGCGATGGTCTCTTTGGCTCGAGACGTTTGTTGATGGGTACTCACATTTCAAAATATACTATAAAAGCCAGCAATAAAATTGGTATTCCCTTCTGCGATATGCGGCATACTTCAACCACTCCATTATAATCACACAACGGAATTAAAGAGATATTTGAAAAAAATGGAGCCCCTTAAAATATAACCCATTATTTATCGTAATACTCGTACATCTATTTTCAAATGTCTTAAAATGTTTTTTATTGGTTTATATGAGTATTGAATTTCCTACACAGGAACTGGAGTTGACAGCTCTACTAACCGATCCAAATCAATGTCGGGTAAGACCGACAGTTATTGAGTATATTATAACTTCAGAGAAATGCATACATTAAAGTGTGCGCGTGATTGCCACCAAAAGTTTATAGAATACATTGTCATTAACAACAAGTCTAGCTTGGTTAAATGTCAGGAAGTGGGTTTATTTTTACTTTGATTTGCATTCATGGCTTACATTCAACCACGAAATCAAGAGTGAAATTCAAATAGATGGATTAAAAAAATCAACCCATAAAGCAAAAAATAAATTTTTATTTTTCGGAATAACTTTATTGAGTAAAACCTCGAATTGTAATATTTAAATATTAAAGACAAAATTAGTGATTTCTAAACGAAAATCTGAAACAGAAAAATCAGAAAAGGAAACGGTCACATCTGGGACTCGAACCAGAACCAGAACCAGAACCCAGAACAGAACAGACACTTGTCGACAAGGGCCTGGGTTCGAGCCCCAGATGTGACCGTTTCCTTTACTGATTTTTCTGTTTCAGATTTTCGTTTAGAAATCACTTATATTGTCTTCAATATTTAAAAAATTAATTGTTTCATCTATTTTTATTAAAATATGTATTTAAATAAACATATGTATTTTTTTTGTTTGGCTGAAGATTGAACCCTCCCCCCCAGCGACTGACTTTTAACTGACGTAAACTTTTAGAATGACTTTTAAAAATAATTTTTGGTTTGACTGAGGATTGAACATCCAGGGACTCAAATAAGCTGAGTTAACAACTGAGCCAAATCCCAATTGGGTAGGACCAGCGTTTATTTCGTATTTTGGCAGCTGTAATGTCATCCGATTTCAGAAAAACGTGTATATATCCGCAAGTGTACGTGATTGCCACCAAAAGTGTATAGAATGCATTGTCATCGACAACGAGTCTATCTGCCGAATTCAACTAGATCGCATGTCGGAAAGTAAGTTAATTTCCGCTTCCAAGATTTGCATTCATTCATTATCGAATACAAATGTGAAATTCAAATTAGTTGATACAGCAATGACAAAACAAATGAGGGGGTGACGGCAAAATGGAGGCTCCAGCGCCTGGGTTTGGTTGCATTAAGTATGCAAAAGGTGCAGGACTCGGATTGGCTGAACCGGAATCGAAACTTCAACGACAGTGATTGGCAGAGTGAAAATCTCCCGTGAAAGCCTGTGCACACTGCACGCTGCGAGCTTTTTCTTATTACGGTGCAGCCTGTAATGCCGAGGTGTTAAGCCATATTGGATATTTTTTTTATGTGATACCTCACAAGAGTGTCCCTGCCTGTGCAGTGTACAGACAAGGGAACTATGTCACCACCCGGTTGGGCGACGTTGTGAGGCGGAATAAGGTAGGGGCTGTAGGAAGGGATTTTATAATGCGGGCCTTGAAGAGGCTCGGATTATAGGAGGGAGGAAAAACAGATGCCGGTAGCTCGTTCCACATACGAGCCGACTTACACAAAAACGAGTCGTAAAAACGGCCCGTTCTCATGAAACCAACGCCAACCGTGAACGGGTGTTCAGTTCGTGTCCGTCGAGTTTCGCGCACGTGCACCGGTGCATCAGGAATCAATGCTGCTAGCTCCTTGGAGCAGGCACCATTGAAATACCTGTAGAACAGACACAGCATGCCTACATTGCGTCTATGCATTAGAGAAGGCAATCGGTCTGTTAACAACGGATTGTCAATCAGACGGATCGCTCTCCTTTGCACAGATTCAAGCAGGTTTATTAAGTATTTTGGGGCACCAGCCCAAAGGTGGCTCCCAAATTCAATAGTTGGGCGGACTTGAGACTTGTACAGGGTCAGCAGCTGGTCACTGTTGAAGAATCTCCTAGCCCTGTACAAGACGCCCAACTTTTTGGAGGCCTGATTTACTCGGGCTTCTATGGATCCCGGATACTTGAGCCGGTCTGATATAGTAACTCCAAGCATTTCAATGGAGTCTTTATTGGGGAGAGTGGTCCCATCAAATTGCACCAGACAGTCATTGATCTCCCTCTTTGCCGGATTCATAAAATGGATTAATTGAGCGCCACCTAGTTCATTGAAACAGAAGTGTAATAATTTGCTTGTATATTTGATAAAGACTTTCCTCTTCCAGAGACAGTAATTGTTTTTAATTGGGAGTTTTGTGCAGCTAAAAAAACAGAAGGCAACTGTCTTCACATAACATATCATAAATAAGCACATTCGAAATTAATATTTCGATGCTAAATAATGGTCTACTTTGGAACAAGTGTTATAATATTTTGCAATAGGGCGTGAAATAGTTTTCCGGCCTCTGTTTTTCCACCCTCCTCAATCATAGTTCGCTTCAAGATCCAGGTTCGCTCTTTTGTTTCCTCAAAAGACACCCCAAAGATTACACATGCCAGAGGGAAGTTATCTCTCTCAGGCCTACGTATCTACATATTTTACTGAATGCGCTTTATCTCATTTTAGTATTTTTAATTAATGTATATGGGTTCAGGAGTCAATTATAAGTTTATCAATCTGCGAGTTATGGAAACTTTTAATAATCTTACGACTACCAAAATAGACGCAAACTTATAAGATGGAATGCTGTGGCTTATACGTACTAGACAATACAGCTGTAGTCGTTGCCACTACTTGTTCAAGATACCAGACGGCAAAACAGATGTTCTGACACAGCATAGGACAACAAGAGGATGGTGAATTAAATTCTTAATGAAATTTGAATGATTTTTTTAAATCAGTAAACTTATTTATTTGCTCTTTGTAAACTTTGTATCTGTGTGTATCATGGTCAATGGTCACCCTACATGTTTACTACATTATACTGTAACGAATTGCCTGGAATTAGATTAAAATATACCATGTAGGACGTAGTTACCCAATTTGTAGAAATGTTAATGTAACAATATTGTTATCTTGATATGTAATCTATGTGCGATTTTTTATTTTATTATTTTGCAACATTATTAACCTAAACACAAGCTTGTCCTAGTGAGGTTAAAAATTCTTACGTAAAAAGATACAATGTAAAGAAATAATCTTGCCAAATATTAAGTTAAATAAGAAATCTTGTATTTTACACGGAAAATTAAACTGAAGTACAGTAAAAAAATAAAACAGTATGGTCGCTTATTTGGAATAGAATATCGATTTTTTTCGAAGCCGGGATCTCTCCAATCGCCCTTTTTAATGACGGCACGGCGGCGTCGATCTTTGAGGGGTGAGACAAGTGCTTTTCGACAATCTCTAATCTGAGAGGTTGCCAAAAAATCAGACGTCGTCTGCGAAGAAGGAACGAACAAACAAAATTTATAAAATCGGAACACTGATGAAATAAATATGACGAAGACCAAAATATACTAATAAATAATAGGTACGTCTGTTTTTGTTATTGACTGTGGGATGTCAGCATTCATTGAGTGTGAAGAAGAGGTGAAACCATCACCAAATGTATGAATCGACTTTTCCCTTAAAAATTCGGCAATCCACTTACACAAGGATGCGGGAAGTCAGTAAGAAGGTAGTTTGTTGACAAGTCCTCGGTGCCAAACCCAGTCAAAGGCCTTTGAAATGTCCAGTGTAAACATTAAGGTCTCACCGTAACGTTCTAGGCACCGCCCCCAAACATACGTCACATACGCGAGAAGATCACCGCACGAGCGGTTCCGCCAGAATTCGTATTGACGGTCGTTAGTAGTTTTATTCTTCTCGAGGTATGTGAGCAGTTTGTCGTTGATCACACGTTCCATCAGCTTTAATAGAATAGATTTTATCACTATGGGGTGATAATTAGCCAGGTTGAAGGTATCATCCTTCTTCAGGATGAATGACCGCTTTTTTCCATAAGGAGGGTAAAGCCAGACTTTTTAAAAGCTTCGTCAAATTTTGAGCTTTTTCTGCAATATTAGGGCAGGTGTTCCGTCAGGCCCGCTAGTTTTAATAACATCAACCCCCCGTAGGACCTGGAGTACATCCCGATGCCATATCCTCAGCTTTTATAAATAGACACCGCACTTAGGAACCGATGAAAAGACAGTAGCCCGATCATTGAGGGTCGAGTTTTCCGCAACATTTTTCCTAATAAGTTTGCCTTTTTGGTGGTGCTGCAGTATTATGGAAGATGGAATAGTTAGCGTTAAGCATTATTGTAAGCAACTTTTAGCTTATGCCACTGGGATGCAGTGTAATTTACTCGTATACAGCGATGTGCAAAATACGTTGAACAGTATAGTTTTGACGTTTGTGCCGCAAAAAATTAAAACGTTGTGATGGCATACTGTAACGGATATCGTTCTTCTTTTTCGCTCCATATCCTCGATGTTCTTCAAGTTTTCTGTGATAATAAGGTAAAATAAGGTTTTATATATAGGAAAGAATACCAAGAGATGAATTATTATAACCTTCAAGGGTCGATGCAATGTATTGTATTTCGTTTTAAATGGTAGGATATGAAACATAAAGTCAACGGTTCTAATAAAATGGCTTCACGATCGTAGATGAATATTTAATGCTCAGTTCGGGTTCGAACTTTTAAGGGCATTATTTTAAAAGCGCCTTTTAAAATAGGTATTCAAGGTTAGGATCGATTTCATAGTAAATTAGAGCATGTAACTTTAACAGATATAATGGTGTACACAAAACCATAAAGTAATTAATGTATGTTGTTTGAAAATTCATTAATTAACCGTTTGGGTGCCAATCGTCGATTTTCGTCGATTCGTGTTTTAACGAAGATTGCCGATCGTCGATTTCCGTCGATTGCGTCAGTCGTGTTCTGATTCGCGCATACGTCTGTACGTAAAATTCTCATTTTTTCGAAACGCCTGGACTTTGGGATCCTCCTCCGCGTGATTCTAAACCGATATTCTTTAATAAAACACCGAAAAAATCATCGAAATCTTTGAAAATTAAAAGAATTTATGGGGTTTTAAAAAAATTTATAGTTTCATAAAAAATAATGTTTTTTTGGTGGCATTTTACAAGCAACTATATGAATTTTTGGCACTCAAAAGGTTAAAAATAATATACATTATAATTGTGACACATTGTAGGGTGTAAGATAATCTCAGTATCGCCCTAGTGGAAAACCAGGTCTGAATCATATTCAGATACTTCCCCACCTTCCTTTTCCTCTTCACCCCCACTGCCATACTACGTGCCATCTCACAACATACCCCGATCGGGGATGCCTTAGTCTCACTAGCTCCAGACGGTTGGAAACACTTGGGAGTCTTGTGCCGTAATCACATTAAAAATTCTGTAAATTTATTTAATGGGTGAAATTTTAAATAAAAAAATCAAATCTTTTTTAAAAATGGGTGATTATTTATTGCTTTACAAAGTTAAAATTAAAAATTGACTAACACCATGTAGCGCGAATAATATTGGGGATCGCAATAAATAAAGACGGTGGCCTCTAGCGACGCTCACGCAAAACAGTTTTATTTAGAAATATTTGAGGTACGTAAGTTGAGTTCGAATCCCGGTGGCGGCTTTTTTTACTAAAACCGCTCATTAATTTTTATATCTAATTTTAAAATAAATGTTCACATATATTCGAATACTAAATCTTGTTCTAATTCCTGTTGATTACTTTTCCGAACATCCATATTCCCTCCAAAAAAACAACTGTCAAATCAAATTTTTTTCTCATAAATAAATGTCTTACGTCACAAATTATACCCTTAAATACGAAAGAAATCTTATAAGATTTTTTTAAAAATAAAAAGCCTGGTAATTAAGTAAATACCCGCACTCACTCCAACACTGAAAACACAATAACAATAATAAGAATAGTAAAATGATAACAAATGGTACTTACATTAGACGTTCATTTGTACCTCATCGCTCGGCAAACATATTAAAAACAACACTTATTTTTAACCGACTTTGTATTAATAACTAGAATGATTATTATACATGAAAAACGCGACAAATCTAACGTAGGTATATTCATTTAAAACGGAAAACATATGTGTGATCAAACGTCAAACTTTTAGGTTATGTTACTCCGCAAGTGAAACACAACATTAATCAGAGAGCAAACACTTGAAAACCACTCAAACGAAGTAATAATAAAGCAGTATAATCCTATAAGATATTTAAGAAACAATAAAACGTTAATAAACTATATAAATTAACTCATAGCCGTTATTTTATTCCACTAACCCAATGTAAACATCAAGACAAGGCCAAGAAGAAAAAGCATGTTTTCGTGGTGGGAATTCCAGAGAAGTTCGTAGCGAGAATTCCGGGGACATTCGTAGCGTCCGGACGCGGTAAAGCCTCGATACGCACTGGGTTGGTTACACCGTAGACCGTAGCCCGTAGATCGTAGCCCGTAGCCTGGCTCAACTCACGTGGCGAGAGCCTCCGTAGCGTGAAAGACGAAGCCTTCCCGCTTCAAAGCCTCCAAGATTAGCAGCCTTTCTATACGTACCCAGACCTAACCTAATACCCAATCCACGATAATTTCCCTACGAAAGTTTAGAGACATTCATAATCGAGTTGGATTTGTCTTTCTAAAATTCAAGACGTAATAATTTGTAAGGCGAGTTTCATTATCTTTTGAGAGTTATGGCTTTTACTAAATTACCAAAGGCTTATTACGTAAAGTTTAGCAAAACAATAATTTTATTTATTAAGTTTGAAAGTTTATTTACCAAAAATATTATTATTTACGACGTCACAAATAAACGATGAATCATGAAGTTATTTTCTGTTTACGCTCATTAGAAGTTACTTACAATGATAATTACATTTTTAATTAGTGTAACATATCTGACAAGATAACACATTTGTCTCTAGAAATAATCACACGGTTTTATTTAAAGATAAGTTTAAAATCAACTAGAGTTTAAAATTCAGCTATGATCATTGAAGTCACCTCAAAGTCTTTAATAGAGGAATTGAATATTACATCATAATCATACCAACATTATTTTAAAGATTACCATATTACTCCACCCCCTTTAGCTTGCTGTGATCTAACACATATTCAGAGCTGACTGGTATTGCAAGAGCCGCTAAAACTTTTTTTAATTGAAGAATTTCATCCATTTAAAAGACTTTTCTCTGATTCTTTTTTGATTCAACATTTTTAAGAATCATTATCTTAGTCGTAATGTGTAAATTAAAAATAAAACATCCAAAAAACACATTCAATTTATTCTCCACAGTAAAATAATACAGACAGTGAACATTGAACAATCACCGCCTTGAAAAGTTATCGACATTTTATCAAATAATACAATATGATAAGTTTTATTCCTATTTTATCTCAGCCAGATGAATAATAAATCACATTCGGTAAAATGGAGGAAAAAGGGGGTGAAAATGCGTCGAGATATGAAATGATTTCTTGTAAAAGTTATTTTGCTTCTTGGCAAAACCTTTGTCAATGTCAGGACGAGTCGCTTGCTTTGATATCAAATTATTTCCCCTAAGAAAACACCTAGAGAAACGTGGAGATGTTTTGTGGCAGCAAGTCAAAAAGCAATTGATAAGAAGGGTTAAATATATATCAGGAAGTTATCTGAAACGCAAACATAGATATTTTGATAAAATTACTTTTTGTTTCTTTCGATGCTTTATCGTTTCAAATGGGTATTGAATGAGATGTATCTTTCGAACGTGAGTGCAGGGTGCTTAAAACAAAAGTGATTTTCTAAACACAGCAAAATTTAAAAAAAATAGACTTAAGATTACGACGCGTAACGCTTTGGTGGAAACAATTATTTAAAAAAAAACAATATCTTAATGAACAAAATATTTATTTTTATTTTATTATTTTTTATTTATTTATTAGATACAAATAATTACATACATATTAAGGAAGCTTTGGCTGTCCAACTAGGAAATTTTCCCGTTTTAGGACAGCCAAATTGCCTGGTTTAGTTAACATTTGTACACGCTGCTGTTATGAATTATTTTTCCATACTTCACATTTATAGTTACGCTAGTAATATAGTCTATATACATATATATTTATCAAAGTAATCAAAAAAAAACTTTTTCAGACATATTTGTACACCCGCATATTAGTTTTTTTTTTAAGAAAACACCTGATAAATTTTATCAAAGTACATCTAATAATATGCAATTAAGGAACACTGTATCAGGGTACATGATAACATATTGGATTAATTCAATTTATAGTTACAATATAAGAAAAATATTAGGTGGGTTTCTTAATTTGATCGCTGTTACTGTGCTGTGTATTAATTTACATAATCAAGGTACATATAATATAATATACATAATCAAGAAAAATAAAAACAAGGTACATGAAAACATTTTGTATAAACATTATCAATCACAAAAATTATCAATCGCATTGTATAAATCAGATGCATGGTAGGAATTTTTTATTTAACTGCCAATAACAATGAATAAATGTGAGTACAGAACATTTTTGTTTATCTGTTGGTCATCATAAGTTCGCTTTCGACTCTTCCTAAGTCGAGAAGCCAATAATAAACTAATTTACGCAGAATGATTATGCTTTCCGATTTCCATAAATCGGGTAAGAGGTTGAATAATTTTGGACCAAGGTAATAGAATTGTCTTTGGGCAAAGGATGTCATAGTAGTAGGTGGAACAACTGGATTCCTCCTTGAATGTCTAGTGTCGTGATAATGATCAATGGAAGGGTAGTGGTGACGTTGTTTTTGAGTGTGTAATATAATTTTTTTATGTATAGTTGCCTTACATCAAGAACTCGTATCTCTTCGAATAATACATCACTGGGGTACCTAAATGGTTTTTTTAGGATGACCCTTAGCAGTGATTTCTGTGCTTTTGCTAAGGGATCCAGTATTGTTTTTGTACATCCGCCCCATCCCAAAGATGCATATTCAAGTAATGAGTTACACAGAGCATAATGTAAACATTTAAGATCTTTTATGCAGAGAATATTTCTAATGCCCAGGAAAAGATGAGTAAGTTTTCTGACTTTTGTGGAAATTGAGTCTATATCTAGGTCCCATCTCAGAAATTTATCTATCATAATTCTTAGATATTTTATACTATCTACGCATTCTAGGGTGTTACAATTACAAGTAGTTAGGTTATTGCAGTGGTGTATAATAATGTTTTGTGTTTCTTTCGGTTGTCCCGCTTGAGTTGCACTGAAGCGTATGAATTTTGTTTTCTCCGTGTTGAGTGTGAGTAGATTATTATCAAGCCATTGTTTAACACTATTTATACCAGCGCTTCTGCTTTACTGTGAACCAGTTTTTACCTTCAAATAACAAGACCGTATCGTCTGCAAAGGTAATAATGTGGTCGGCAAGGGAACTGTTACATAGCTCATTAATATATATATTAAACAAAATTGGTCCTAGAGTACCTCCCTGAGGTACACCAAATTTAATATTTGCTGAATCGCTTAGAGTATCTGTTAAGATTTCAGGTACTGAAATATTAATATTGGTGCTTGTCACCCTATGGGTGTGGCAACATTTATTTTTGTGTTAGCGATTGCCGGGGCAATTTCGTAAAGCCACGGATTTAATCGTTCTTCTCTTGTTACCATCCGTCTTGGGCGGGTCGTTTTGGCAAAACGGCAGAGCTGCCAGGTTTTCACTTACATGTGGGTTATAAAACCGCGGAAAGAGATAGCAATATTGGGCTCACCTTACATGAGCTGCCCTACGGGTCTTTTTTATTGTTAAAATAAATACCATTATTCGAGAGCTGGAGTTATTATTGAAGAGTTACTCCAGTCATACTTCCTTGGAATCTGGTGACTCACCACGCCGGATTGCTCTGTCAGGAGAGTGAAGTCAAGATCCTGAACATTGATCATTCGAGCCGGATGATTATTATTTGGATTGATCCATTTGAGACGGAAGATCATTATTTGGAGTGGTCCAGTCGGGCCTCATCATCATCGGGAGTGGTCCAGTCGGGCCTCATCATCATCGGGAGTGGTCCAGTCGGCGTCCTCATCACCATCATTGGATTGATCAAGCGAGCCTCATCACGACGCTCGCATGCACAGCAAATCAGGTTGTAGCCTTCCTTTCATTGTCCTTTCAAATTCCATTTAAAAAAGCTAAAAATCTGTGTAGATGCCACATTATTTCGTATTGATTATATCGAATTATATTTGGGTGTTCATAATGAGATGCTTTCAAAATAGCATAAAATTGTTGGTGATAATAATTTTTATTGTTGTATTTTGCCGAATAACTTTGCTTTGCTTACCTACATATCTAGCCACGCGTTTGCAAGCTTTGTCTTTGCAATTTGCATGCCATAGTATTGTGATCGGTTTCTTTATAATCCATAGTATTATTTTTTTTCACGTCAAACGTCAAGCTGCCGTTTCGAGTTGTGTATTGTTTTAAATCAGGTTATTGTGGTATTCGTTTCTAAAAAATGGAACTCGACAAGTTGGTTAGACAGCGCGGGGTGTTGAAAGGTTCATTAACGAGATTTGAAACCTATTTAAGCAACGAAAATGATATTAGGCCCAGCGTATTGTCGTCGAGATTAGATGCCATCAAACCTTCTCTGATAGAATTCTCCAAAATTCAGCTGGAGATTGATTTATTGAATAAATCAGAAGATCATGACGCGAGGGATAATTTTTAAGGTACATATTTTAATGTCATTGCATTAGGACAGGAAATATTATCAAAATTTAAGAAGATTGAAAATGTCCCGATTACATCAGTGAATTTACCACCAATTTCAATACCTATTTTTTCAGGAGATAATCATAAATGGTTGACTTTTAAGAACTCGTTCATTGCCCTAATTCATGATAACAGTAAATTAAATCATGTTCAGAAATTTCATTACCTTATTAGTTATGTGTCCGGAGACGCACTTGATTTGATTAGTTCTCTAGAAATAACCGGGGATAATTATACTGCAGCCTGGACGATGCTTATTTCAAGATACGAAAATGTCAGACTTATTGCAAATAGACATTTGAATTTCTTATTTAATGTTACACCGTTAAAACGACAGAATCATCATGAATTGCGAAATTTAATTGATTAAGCAAACATTCATTTGAGAGCTTTACATAATTTAAAGCTTCCAACAGAACATTGGGACACATTAATTATACATATTCTAACCTCAAAGTTAGATAATCACACACGTAGCCTGTGGGAATCCATGGAGTGCGATAAAGTTTATCCTACGTTCGAGCAGTTTAGCAATTTTATTTCACAAAGGTCGCAGATTCTGGAAACTATCCAAGGTGATCATGGTGGAATGCAACAGAAAGCGGAACCAGTTGAAACAAAACCAAAGTTTTTTTAATTTTAAGGAAAGGAATTCTACGAACAAGGTTACGTTAGCGTCAAGCAACGTTAATTGTATGCTGTGTAATGACAGCCATTTCATTTATTCTTGTAAAATATTTGTTAAAAAAGCACCAGCGGCACAAAGAAAGTTCGTTTCAGAGAGCAATTTATGTTATAACTGCCTAAAACCGGGGCACCCTTCAAAAGTGTGCAGGTGGAAGGAAAAATGCAGTGTTTGTGATCGAAAACATCACACTCTGTTACATATCAATACTGATAATGTACAAGCGGGTACTTCAACTGGCAACGGTCAGTCGGAGGCACCAGTGAATTTAGCGTGTCATAGCGACATGAACGGGCGAGAAATTTTACTATCTACCGTAATAGTAAAAATAGAAGACGCGTACGGTGGAACACACAAAATACGCGCACTTTTGGATTCAGGTTCAATGTCTAATTTTATTACAAAGGATACTTGTAAAAGATTAAATTTGCATTGAACAAAATTGAACATACCTGTTTCAGGTTTGCATAATAATTTAATTCATGTAAAGGAAACAGTTGACATTAAATTTAAATCATTATGTTCTCAATACGAGGATGAAATATCTTGTTTGGTATTAGATGAGATTTCTTGCAATCTTCCACAGACCGTGATTAACCCAAAAATGTTGAACATTCCAGACGGTGTCCGGTTAGCTGATCCGCAGTTTTACCAGCCAGCTTCTATTGATATGCTGATCGGAGCAGAGATTTTCTGGCAGGTGCTTTGTACGGATCAGATACAGTTAGGAAAGGGTAAACCTACATTGCATCGAACGGAGCTAGGCTGGATAATATCAGGAGCTGTACAGAGTCGTCATAATACGAGACCAGTTAAAGTTTGTTATATTTCATTAAATTCTTTGCAGAACCAAATAGAAAGGTTTTGGAAGGTTGAAGAAACCGAAAATAGTAAGCATCACTCTCTGGAAGATAGTGAATGTGAAAGGATTTTCGAAGGCACGCATAAACGCGATGCAAACGGTAGATTTGTAGTCAACTTACCGTTTAAATCTAACCTATCTCAATTAGGAGATTCATTTAGTATTGCTAAAGGTAGATTAGCGTCAATGGGAAGGAAATTTTTAAGACAACCTAGTTTAAAGGAACAATACTCGGAATTTATTGATGAGTATCTTGCGTTAGGTCACATGACTGAATGTGAACCTCCAAAACGCGATGAAATTACTTATTATTTACCACATCACGCTGTATTTAAAGAAGCAAGCACAACTACTAAAATTCGTGTTGTTTTTGACGGGTCGGCTAAACCCGCTCGAGGGATTTCTTTGAATCGCGCTCTAATGATTGGGCCTACCATTCAAAATGATATATTTTGTCACTTGGTATTTTTCAGAAAACATCAATATGCAGTCACCGCAGATATTGCAAAGATGTACCGCCAAATTAATATCAACCCGGAACACAGAAATTACCAACGTATATTATGGAAAAGGGATGCGGAGGATTGTTTGAAACATTATACGCTAAACACGGTGACATATGGTTTGGCTCCTTCTCCTTATTTAGCAATACCTTGTCTGCACCAGCTAGGTAATGACGTTTCATTTACTCATCCATTAGCTAGTAAATCCCTTAAGGAAAATTTTTATGTAGATGATTTTCTTTCTGGTAGTGATTCCATAGATACTTGTCACGTGCTTAAATCCCAAATCATTAATGCGCTTGCTACAGCAGGCATGTAGATTAGAAAATGGAGGTCTAATGCACCCTCAATTAATGATTCTAAAGATAATTTTCAATTATTGCCAAATGAATCCAATGAAGCTAAGATTCTAGGATTAATATGGGACACCAAACTTGATGAGTTTACTTATCAGGTAGAAAACATAGACTCAAAGTTAGAAGTAATAAAACGTCAAGTTTTATCATTAATTTCAAAAGTTTTTGACCCTTTAGGACTGGTAGGCCCAGTAATCATTGTCGGTAAGATAATTATGCAAAGATTGTGGAAGCTAAAAACATCCTGGGATTACAAGCTACCCAATGACCTTTTATTGGCCTGGCAGACTTACACGCTGAGTCTCAGTAAAGCAAATCATATTCGGGTACCGAGGAAAATTTTCTGCTTCAATAAAAAATCTTTTAGCTTACACGGTTTTTGCGATGCATCTCAAGTAGCATATGGCGCTTGTCTGTATTTAAGATCTACCGATGAACACGGCATTCACCAATCACAGTTAATATGCGCTAAATCTCGTGTAGCCCCACTAAAAAATTTATCGTTACCACGTCTTGAGTTATGTGGAGCACAATTATTAGTTAAATTAATGAAGCGGGTGACGGCAGCTCTCCAAGTAACTGTTGACACCACTTTGTGGTGTGATTCGTCAATAACATTGGCTTGGATTGCAGGAGAACCGTACCGTTGGACTACTTTTGTTGCTAACCGCGTATCAGAAATACAACGTGAAGGTGATGGCGCTATATGGCGGCACATTTGTTCAACTGAAAACCCAGCTGACATAATTTCCAGAGGAATAACATCTCAGCAGTTGAAATCATCTTCATTATGGTGGTCAGGACCACCATGGCTCACGTCCGACGAGGATAAGTGGCCACGTTCTACATTTGATACTCCCACGGAGTTGCCAGAAACGACGAGGATAGTTTTAGTTACTAGTAGTCCTGTCGATTGGGAAATATTTAATAATTATTCTTCATTAAGACGACTGAAGCGCGTAGTTGCTTATATGTTACGTTTCATACATAACTGTTCTAAACGAAAACCGATGCGAGTCGACGAGCTTTCTGTAATCGAACTGGAACATGCCATGCATGTATTGATTTTGAACGCTCAGCGATTTGCATTTCGTGATGAAATAGCTTCTTTGTGTAATGGAAGATTTGTATCTAGGCAGAGCAAGGTAAAGGCACTAAATCCTTTTATGCAGGATGGGTTATTGTGTGTTGGAGGTCGACTATCACAATCTGATATTACCTCGGTCTTTCAAAAACATCCAATTTTGTTACCACAAAATCATAAGTTGACTGACTTAATAATAACCCATCTGCATTATGAGAATTTGCATTTAAGATGTAATGCTCTGCTCGCATTACTGCGTTTACGGTTTTGGCCAATATATATCGTAAAAACGCAGTGAAGCGAGCACTGCATAAATGTATTGTATGTTTCCGAGTCCGTCCGCGCGAGTGTCGCCAGCTCATGGGCGACCTTCCTGCTGACCGATTCCGAATCCAAAGACCATTTTATGTAACCGGCATAGATTATGCAGGTCCAATTTTAATTATGTCTGGTTTAACCAGAAATGCTAAGAGTGTAAAATCTTACATATGTTTATTTATTTGTTTTTCAACGAAGGCAATTCACTTAGAATTAGTGACTAATTTAACTTCAATGGCATTTATGAATGCATTGAAAAGATTTATAGCTAGGAGGGGTAAACCCTCACGACTCTTTAGTGATAATGGAACTAACTTTACAGGTAGTATAGGGAACTTACTGAACTATTTGATTTTTTGAAGGCATCTGATAAGGAAATCCATAATTTTTTAGCCCAGCAGAATATTAGCTGGAGTTTCTTGCCTCCCCGCTCACCGCATCACGGTGGACTTTGGGAAAGTGCAGTTAAAATGACTAAGTTACATTTAAAAAAGGCAATGCGGTCAACTGTTTTGACATACGAAGGCATGAATACCATACTAATACAGATTGAGGCTTGTTTAAATTCCCGTCCTCTGACTCCATTATCATCAGATCCAAATGATTTAAACGCACTCACTCCTTCACACTTCCTTATTGGCGACAACCTGTTAGCATTGCCTGAGCTTGATATCCATCATCTGCCTACAAACAGGTTTAATATTTACCAAAAGATGTCTACCGTTGTTCAATCTTTTTGGCACAGATGGAGCCGGGAATACCTAGCAGAATTGCAGAACCGAGTCAAATGGCAAGAAGGACGTCAACGCAGTTTACAGCCTGGTGACATGGTCATCATCAAAGACAACCAACTACCTCCGCAGTACTGGAGGATGGCGCGAGTGACGGAGATCCACCCTGGTCAAGACGGACGCGTCCGCGTCGTCTCCTTGAGGACGGCCAGAGGTGTCACCAAAAGAGCCGTGACACAGCTCTGTCTACTTCCCATGGAGGATCCTTCCTCCAACCTGGATTAAGAACAAATTACAACACTAAAAATGATGTTATGTGTGAATCAAAATGCCGTCAGGCTCAACAGTGCCAAGTGATAAGCTATTTTCTCATAAGTGGGTGCAGCGCACCAGAAATTTCTACGTTATTAGACTTTTATTTTTTAATGTCAAGTCTGCCATAGGGTTATATACGTTGTTATAAGTTTTTTGTTATTATTTTGATATCCATGTATTGAATATTGTTTATTTTTGTATGTGAACCTGTTGGGTAAATTCTGAGTACCAATGTTGCAATCTTTTCCTACATTATTTTATGAAAAAACGACTATTCCTTAATACTCGTTTTGGGGCGGGAATATGTTAAGATTTCAGGTACTGAAATATTAATATTGGTGCTTGTCACCCTATGGGTGTGGCAACATTTATTTTTGTGTTAGCGATTGCCGGGGCAATTTCGTATTGCCACGGATTTAATCGTTCTTCTCTTGTTACCATCCGTCTTGGGCGGGTCGTTTTGGCAAAACGGCAAAGCTGCCAGGTTTTCACTTACATGTGGTTTATAAAACCGCGGAGAGAGATAGCAATATTGGGCTCACCTTACATGAGCTGCCCTACGGGTCTTTTTTATTATTAAAATAAAGACCATTATTCGAGAGCTGGAGTTATTATTGAAGAGTTACTCCAGTCATACTTCCTTGGAATCTGGTGACTCACCACGCCGGATTGCTCTGTCAGGAGAGTGAAGTTAAGATCCTGAACAGTATCATTAATGTTCACTCTTTGGCTTCTGTTTTCTAAATAACTAACCATCCACTTTAATAGTTAACCCTGTATTCCAACGCACTGTAGTTTTTTCAACAGAATTTTATGTGATATAGTGTCGAACGCTTTGGCTAGATCCAGAAATAGTGCAGTGCATTTAATTCCTCCATCGATATTATTAGAGATGATTTTTGTCAGGTTAGCGATAGCGTTTTCTGTGCTTAAACCTGGTCGAAAGCCATATTGTCTATTAGAAAGAATGTTATGCACATATCTTCCAGATATGTGCTAAGGCGATTTTTTACAATTTTTTCAATAATTTTCGAGACCGAATTTAGCAAATAAACTGGCCGGTAATTATGTACATGCGATTTGTCACCATTTTTGTGAAGCAATATAACTACTGAATGTTTTAAATGATTGAAGAATATTCCTGATTTAAAGCTTAGATTCGAAATGAACGCGATCGGTATTGCGATTGAGGATTTAATATGTTTTAACAGATTTGATAAGACTTTATCAGGACCACAAGCATTTGATGACTTAAGATCGTCAATTATTTTCATGACTTCGTTTGTCGTTGTTTGTATATTGTCTATTTTATGACCGAAATTAGAGGTAGTATACTTAGCGAGATCAATTTCAGTAGTATTAAGTTTATCAAGAATTTTTTTCGCAAGAGTGACTCCCACTGAAGTGAAATAATTATTGGCGAAATTTGCCATAATTTTTGGGTCTGAACAGTTTATATTATTAATGTACAACGATTTAATTTCGGAAGATTTATTAATTTTTGTTTTAGATATATTACGAAAAGCTTCCCACAGACGTTTTGGCGTACAGTTATTTTCGTAAATAAATTTTTTATAATAATTTTCTTTGGTCGATTTGATTAAATTTTTACATAAATTCCTATACTTTTTATAATGAGCTTGTACTAAAATATTTTCAGGACATCTTTTCGCCTTTTCGTGTAATTGATTCCTTCTGTGAATAGATTTGACAAGGCCAGGGGAGATCCAAGGTGTGAGTTTTACTTGATTATTTGTTATGTGTATGTGACTAGTGTGTTTAGATATATATGAATGTAATTTTGTGATAAATTCATTCATTGCTGAGTCAGTATCAATTTGGTCTAGAAGGTTTTGCCAGTTTTCTGATCGCAAGTCTTCGACTAAGTTATTGTAATTTGTTCGAGGGACATATTTAATTTTAGCATCAGTGGGAGGTTTGTTTTTAAGACAGAGAGCTGTGGTGTAGTGGTCTGAAATTGTAGTGTGAAAAACAAATGAGTCGATTAGGTTAACATTTTTAACATTGATATGGTGTTCGAAGAACGAACAGGGGTTGGAATAGCCGCCCTTTACAGGGCTATTCCACACAGATAAAGTATAAATTAATTATATGGCTTTGACAGGCGAATGCGGAAACACAATGCGTAAAGTTACTTCACAATCAACTTACCGGTGAAATGATGGTGAAATCTGCATAAGCCTCATCTGTCAACACTGGAACGGGATTGTAGTTCGTTATCACTCGTTATTTTAGATTAAATTGCGATAATAAATACGTATTATGATTATTCCGATAACACAACCGGGGATCGATATGTGACAGGACGAACCGTTTTTGTGCAACTGGCTCGGCTCACGGCTTTCCGTCGTTTTAGCTGACTTGTGCGAACTTAAACTACACAGTTCAAATTCTGACGATACGATTGGTTAGTACACGGCCTGTCAAAAGCAATTGGCGTTACGGAACATTCCGCCCACCAAAATACAACAACGTGTATTTTAAAGAAAATTTAGAAACAAAACGGGCAATGCTGTGGAACGTTGCGTGAACGAAGAAACAGTGAAAAGAGAGAAGAAAAAGAAAAAAATATATATTAATAATAATAATGAAAATGATAAGAAAGAATGCGCCGCGAAAGCGAAGATGATTAGTCACATTGACTAGGCAATGGACATAATTTGGTTAATGGTCTCGTGAGAAGAGAACCATTCGATGTACGAACCGTAGCGATACGAACAACGCCGTCGGGGCCTGGATGACAATGTTCTCAATGTAGAGCGTCTATCACAAGAGAAGTAAGCTTAGATTCGCGAGGAAATAGGGCAGGATGTTTATACTCGAATTCGAGCCCAGATTGAGATAACCTGCCACCCACCCTGAGCACACCGTGGTCGTCAATGAAGGGATTAAGCTTCCGCATTTGTTTCGACATAAGGTTGCCCTCTTTCAAGCGTGTGATATCATCATTAAAATGTACATGTTGAGTGCGTTTAACTACTGTCAAAAGTGAAGTGTGAATTTCGGCACGGTTTAATGGAAGATACAAACGACGAGATTCTTTATTCTGTAGGTTGTATATGAATCTAAGACAGTAACCGAGAATGCGTTGGATCTTCCGAATCGAAGAAAATTTAACTAGTAATAGGTCCACCAGATTTTCGTCCTGTTGGACAAATAAAGATCGAACTCGTTCCTCAGAGTGAAGTTTAATTTTGTCGAAATTGCCATCGAACAACGGCCAAGAATCGGATGACTGGATCAGCCACGAAGGCCCCGCCCACCATAACGTGTTATCGATCAGATCGGCTGAAGATTGACCACGAGAAGCGACATCCGCTGGATTATCTCCAGATGACACGTGATGCCAGGAAGTCCCTTCGAGGGCATCTTGAATGTGACTGACACGGTTAGCCACGAAAGTCTTCCAGCGACACGAAAGAGAACGTAACCAGGCGAGCACGATGGTTGAATCCGACCACGCAAAGGTATTGGAGATCGGAAGCAATGGTACGTATAAATCTTTGACGAATTTTAATAGATCTGCTAGAAGAACTGCCGCACACAGTTCAAGGCGAGGCAATGAAATCTTTTTTGTGGGGGTGACTCGAGACTTGGCGCAAACCAAATATATTTGGACTTTATCGTTAACATCCATGATTCGCAAGTAAACTACCGCGCCATATCCAAGTTCCGAACTATCTGAGAAGCCATGAAGTTGACACGACTCCATGTGAGGGAATGACACCCATCGAGGGATTTTGAACGACTTCAAGAGCGGTAATTGTTTAGTATAACGATCTCATTGACGAACAATTTTAACAGGAGGGGTGTCATCCCACCCAACCTTTAGAACCCACAACTTTGGTACTAGGGATTTGGCGAAAAACGTCAAAGGGCATAGAAAAACGAGAGGGTCAAAAACCCGAGCGACTTCACTGAGGATAGTGCGTTTAGTGCACTCGCGATCGAGGCACAGGACTTCGAATGAAAATGTATCATGTCGTGGCTCCCACTTTAATCCCAATACCTTGAGAATGTGAGAGTTATCAACATCCATGGACACCAAGTCATTGAGGCAGTATTCCGGAGGCAGATCGGCGAGTAATTCTGGTTTGTTACTTGCCCACTTCCGCAATTCGAATTGACCTCGTTTGAACATCTCGATAACTTTGGTTTTCGTTTGTTGAGCTTGTTCCAAGCTGTTACAACCGGTGACGATGTCATCTATGTAAATATCCAAAGTTAGCACACGACGCGCTAGCAGTAAATCATAACCTTCATATTTGGTCAACTGTTTGACAGTACGACAGGCTAAAAATGGGGCAGAGGAGACACCATAGGTTACAGTGTTTAGTTGGTACTCTTGGATGGGTTCCGACGAATGAAAACGCCAAAATATTCTTTGGAAAGCACGATCTGGTTCTTGAACCAATATTTGGCGATACATTTGTCGTACATCAACAGTAAACACTACCGATGGTATACGGAATTTTAGAAAAAGCTCCAGCAGGTTCTTTTGAAGCTTTGGACCGATAAGCAAGGTATCATTTAACGAGGATCCGTTCACATCCGTCGCTGAGGCGTCGAAAACCACTCTTAACTTAGTGCTAGCGCTGCTTGGACGAAGAGTGCAATGATGAGGTATGTGATACTTTCCCTTGTGCAAATCTTTTCCAGGAACACGAGTCATGGGACCACTGTGTAAATAATCAGTCATGAAAGCAGAATATTGTTCACGTAAGGTTGGATTTGCTATGAGTTCGCGCTCGAGGGAATGGAATCTACGTAAAGCGATCTCACGCGACCCTGGAAAAGAGATATCCCTTCCCCTTTCTTGGAAAGGCAAGGATACAATGTATCTTCCCGAAGTGTCCCGTGAGTGGTCAGTGTAGTACATTTGTTCACAAAGTTGTTCCTCAGGAGTGAGGTGTGAAGACTGGGGAATGGTGTCTAACTCCCACAGTGGCTGGACCTCTTCGTGGAGCCGGTCTTCGTTAGTAACGATGAAAGAATTCGTTTCATGAGCAGTGTTCGAACCAACTGAACCTAGAAGAAGCCAACCAAATGCAGAATTGAAAGCTGATGGCTGAAGTGGACCACCATTCACATTACCAGGTCTCAGAAGAGAAGAGAAAACCTCAGCACCCAGAAGAAGATCAATCGGTCCCGGTTTGTGACAGTCAGGATCGGCAAGAGGCAAGTTTCTCAACTGATGCCACGATGACTTATCTAGACGAACAGTTGGCATGTTGCCGCAGATACTAGGCAGCGTAAGTGCCTTGATGTTGAAGAGAACCCGTCCCTTAACACCGATCTCTAATTGAATGACTCCCGACGTGGTTGCGGAAGATTGGCCTAAGCCGCTAACTCTTTGAGAACTGGCTTGACGAGGGATGCCTACGAGCTCCGCAGCACGATCAGTGATGAAGTGAGCTTGACTGCCCGAATCGATCAATGCGCGAAAGGTTTGGAAACGGCCGGATGAATCGCGAATGCCAACATTGGCGGTTGACAATAGTACTATGGACTTGTCTCCTAAGTTGGTGAGGACCTGAATTTTAGAGTCGGAAGACGTCTCCTGGTCCGTAGACGTCGTGGAGTGTTGATGCTGATCTTCCAAAGAAGCGTTTTCGTCTCGATGAAGCAAAGTATGATGTTTTTGCTGACATTTTTGACATGTAAACAAATATTTACAATCTTTAAGATAATGAGAAGAATGAAGACAATTGAAACACCAACGGTGTGATTGAACAAACTGTACGCGATCCTGAACTGACTTGAGTGCAAATACCTTGCACTTGGAAATGGAGTGGTCTTCCCCGCAACAGGAGCATTTCAGATAAGTGGTGGAGTTCGAGGACCTATTTGTTTTAGGCTGTCCTTTTTTAAGATCGCAAAGAAGCGCTGAAGTGAGTTTTTTGGCAGCCTGATTAAAGTTCCGTTCAAGAGGTTTGTCAATAGTACTGCTATCGCGAGTCGAAAAATGTAAGTCTCGTACAAGAGCTTCGCATTTGTTATAAAGAAAATCTTTGAGTTTCAAATATGAAGGCAGCTTGGTAGGAGACTGAAGTTGTTCGAATGCGCATCTTGTAGGTGAATCTAATTTCGACAGAATTAAATAACAAAGCACAAAGTCCCAATTATCTGTTGGGAGATCCAATTCTTTTAAAATTGTAAATCCTCATTAAATACATCGAACACGCGACGGAATTCAAAAGGATCGTTGGGCGGAAAATTTAAATTTAGAATTTCCCGCCAACACGTAAATGCGAGTTCACGCGCGTTACGATAGCGCGCGATTAATCTTTGATATGCTTCAACGTAGTGAGCTCCTTGTACTGGAAATGTCCGAATTAACCCTAAAGCTTCTCCAGATAAACATGAGAACAAATACTGCATGCGTTCGATGTTGGATAAAGATTTGTTTTCATGAATCAGAGCGTTAAACATGTCGTAAAATTCAGGCCATTGCTTGACATTTCCAGAAAATATTGGAATGTTTATTTTTGGTAATTTAACGTTTGTGCACGCATTCGCGGTCTTACAATCGAGAGGCTGACTGGTTAACTCCTGGTAAATTTCGAAAATTTGATAATACATCTCGTCAAAGGTTTCATGAATTTTATCCTCATCAATTTCGTTTGTGTCATCTAAAGCTAATATTTCCGCGTGAGACGTTTCAAATTCAAGAATTATCTTTTCCAGAGTAGTATAATGCGCTAACAGTAAGTTGCACTTAGTTGCATCGTGCAAAGCGCTTTTTGCTATTTCATGTGTCTTGAGTAATCTATTATTCGCTAATGTCCGTTTCCGGCGCAATATTTGAATTGCTGGGGCCATGTTGAATAAACACGATTGGAAACGTACCCAAAAACGAAACGAAAATAAATAATAATAATATAATCTATTACAATTATATGCGCGGTAGGTCGTAAATACTCAAGAGCTAGGTACCTACCTAATTACTGTTCGAATTGATTATTATTCAAAATTTAAGAAACATTCCACAGCATTATCCGTTTTGGCATAGATAGATAATAATCTTAAAGTTCCCTGATTTCGGCACCAAAAATGTTCGAAGAACGAACAGGGGTTGGAATAGCCGCCCTTTACAGGGCTATTCCACACAGATAAAGTATAAATTAATTATATGGCTTTGACAGGCGAATGCGGAAACACAATGCGTAAAGTTACTTCACAATCAACTTACCGGTGAAATGATGGTGAAATCTGCATAAGCCTCATCTGTCAACACTGGAACGGGATTGTAGTTCGTTATCACTCGTTATTTTAGATTAAATTGCGATAATAAATACGTATTATGATTATTCCGATAACACAACCGGGGATCGATATGTGACAGGACGAACCGTTTTTGTGCAACTGGCTCGGCTTACGGCTTTCCGTCGTTTTAGCTGACTTGTGCGAACTTAAACGACACAGTTCAAATTCTGACGATACGATTGGTTAGTACACGGCCTGTCAAAAGCAATTGGCGTTACGGAACATATGATCTAGGCAAGATTTACTCATGCCCTGTTCTCGAGTAGGGCTGTTAATTGTCTGAATGAATCCATTTTCAGTAAGCAGGCATAAATAATCGTTATATTGACGGTGGTATTCAAGAATAGTATTAATATTAAGATCGCCTATGATGATTTGACGTTCTATTTTTTTTTGAACTATTGATGATTGCCTGAAGTGAGCTCAAAAAAGTGTCGATGTTTTGGAAAGCGGGTGATTTGTAGATTGCAAAGATACATAAGTTGTGGTTCGAAACAATTTTCAGACAGTTTGCTTGTGATAATAAAATTTCATCTACTTGTGCTTGTATTCCGTCTCTGATGTAAACAACGATTCCACTTGATTTATTTAAACTTATGTTAGTGTGATATTCAGAGTAATTGTGTATAATTTTGGAGGTGTATTCTTTATTTATCCAACATTCTGACAAAATTATAACATCGAATGAGTAATTAAATTGATCAAGAAATAATAAAAAATCATCGATTTTTGAAATGCTTCTGATATTCTGATGTATGATTTTTAGACTATATGAGCCCCAATTGTATTTGTTTAGATTATTTTGATCATAAATAACATTTGTGTTATAATTTATATCGGAGTCATTATAATTATCATATTATGGTAAACGAAACATAGTTAGTATATTTTAAATAAGTGTAGTATTGCGTAACATAGTTATTATATTTTAGATTAACGTGGTGCTGTGATAAACTTTCGCATAATATAATTTTTAATACAATATCTAATTTAGTTTTATTGACACCTAAAATTAATATGAAGCTGGTGATAATACAAGTTCCTAGCAGGTAGTGGAAAGCAATAGACTTGATGAAGCGGGAACAACGATTAAATATAATAGTAAACAAGCGAGACGAAATATACCTCGAGAGCGAAATTGGTACAATTTTATCACAGTGCTGACAATTTTGATTCATCGGAAAAGAGAATAGCATTTGTTCCCGCCTCTTTTCTAATATATATGTTCCCTCCTTTAACCCACGCGAATCGAAACATACGTTCCTTGGCATATTGGCGTGTCTTAAACCAGAGCTGCTTTGATTGAAAGGTCAGTTGTTCGGAAACGTAGATAGGCGAGCGAGGACCGGCAATTCCAATGTTCAATG
Source organism: Hesperophylax consimilis (assembly GCF_061612785.1). Lineage (NCBI taxonomy): Eukaryota > Metazoa > Arthropoda > Insecta > Trichoptera > Limnephilidae > Hesperophylax > Hesperophylax consimilis. The sequence goes on along the minus strand of NC_142849.1, from coordinate 22,933,801 downwards.
TGTTAAGTTTGTCTTCGGTATTTTGTTGATTTTTATTGTAATTTTTCACATCCGCTAGCAGTTGATCTCTAGCTAGATTCGTCTTTAATTTGATAATTATTTCTCTTGGATGATTCTGTTTATTATTTTTTTTAGCTGACCGATAGATAGAATCGATATCTTTAGTTTGAATCGAGGATTTTGTAGTCTGGCAGATGTTGAACATTACGTCTTGTAAATTCTCCCCGTTGATTTCAGGAATGCCTGAAATCAACGGGGAGAATTTACAGAGTAATGTTAACATTTCTTTTATTTTGAATTACAATATCACAACACAAATTATCCTTCTTTATATGAAAATTTATTTTTTATTTAAATATTAGTAATATCAGATCTATGGAGTTCAACCAAAACCTACAAGATTTGATCACTGAATCAAATCAGCCTTCTTAATCGTATGAGAACCTCCAAGAATGTATTTATGTATATTTTTTTAAATTTTAAACATTTTAAAATATCTAAGTAAAAAATAATAAAAAATTAAATCAAAATATTTGCAGAATCTTATACAAATTAGGAGGCTTTTTTGAATGACTGTCCGGCCTTGTGATCTAAGAAGTTTTGCTTTAACTCACCGAAATACTTTATTAATTTGGCATTGGTGACCATATACGAATATCCAGGTAGGTACTCACCCATCTATCTTTTCCCTATTTCCTTCTCTAAGTCACTTCCTTCAGGTGTCATTATCTCACTCACTCTGAGCAGTAAGAACCCGTGTGGAGTGCTCGTGTAATGCTTTGATAGACACACTTATTTTAATTTATATATAATTAATTTCAGATCAATAGACTTCAACTAACCAACACACTGTATTAATTGGACATTGGTGATCACATCTGAATAACCAGATACTTCCTAACCTTTCTTTTCTAAATGTCCTTCTCCTATTCACTTCCTTCAGACTCCGATTGAGGGTACCATAGTTGCACTCACTCCAAGCAGTAAAGACTTATGTGCAAATAATGTTATTATTTTTTATATTAGAAATAAGGCCATGTATTGTTTGTCTCCGTGTCTTAAGTTCAATAAATAAATAAAAACAATAATTTATACGGACTGAAACTGCAATAAAATAAATACAAAAAAATCAAAAAATAAATAAATTTCTTTGAATGTGCATTTTATTATACTACAATAAAAATGAATAAAATTAACACCAATAAATTTGTAGTCAAAAAACCATACCATTTACATATATATCACTTTGAATGTCTCATAAACAAGGCATATATCTAATAGAAATATAGACCAGAATGAAGCTCTCCGTAGCAAAACCATAAATGCTTATGAAAACAACGTGATACGAACTGATAAGCAATTTATGTCCATGTAAACATCCTAAAAGGGATGATTTGTCCTTTATGAATGCAAACTGTTCATTCTGCTAATCGAATTGCTGCGCAGGGAGCAAAAAAACTATATACGTATATGTTCACATTTGTTTTTTATTGACTTCGTGATTTAGTGTACAGTTATCTTTTTGGTATGCGAGATACCGAAAGAGTTATATATTTTTGGAACAGCCTGTATCAGATGAGGCCGGGATCAATTTATGGCTTGTTTATATGTGTGTTTATTTCACCAGAGATAAGTACATTTATATACCGTATTGTTTCGATGGGAGTAAAAAATCGTTTCAATAGGAGTTGGAAGCTATTTTATAGTCCGATGGTTAATCGGCACGTACAAAAAAGGTGATTAATTATTGATATTTTGTCAACAAAAGTTAATATTACCACTTCGAATTAAAGCGAAACATTAATTTAAAAACATATTAAAAACAACAATGAAAACATTTTCAGTCGAAAGCCTCGATAAAATATATTTTCTTTAAATCAATTCCACACAGGAATACTTTCCCTCAGGATCTTTAAGGAAAAGAGGGAGAGGAAATTATGGGAAATTAAAAGTTATTAGGGTTGGGTAGAAATCTGGGTATCAGTGTGTCCAGGAGTGACGGACATATGAATATATCCCTCCCACTGCAATTCAAGGCGATGGGTGGAGAAATCAGTTGGAGCGATCAAAGGGTCTCTCCAAACTAGCCACTCTCGATCTGGCACACCACGCAAACATAGCTCACCCAATGAACCCGGGCGCCCCTGCTAAATCACCAAACTTAGTGTACCACTTAGCAAACCTCCAAAAATTTGAGATACTATAAAATAAAAATTAACGGAGTATTTAAACTACAAAAGCTCGGCTGCGGAATAATTTTCCGGCATCTGCGTAGCTTCCCTTCTACAACACGGTTCTCTTCAAAACTCATGTTCGCTCCTTCTCTTTCTCAATACGACCTATTACATAGTTCTCCTTAAAATGATATAAATCCTGAAAAAACAATAGTATTAATAATTTATTTAAAAACTTTCCTAATACAAATTTCCTAATTTACAATGCCTTTCTCGTATAAAATAAAGTTGGTTGTTTTCATGTGAAAAAATGTAACAAGCAGTAATTGTTGAATGAAACACTAGTATTTATTGAATCATTTCGCGGGTAAGAGATAATCCGCCATAGCTCAGTGGTCAGAGCTGTCGACCGGAAATCGAAGGGACACGGGTTTGAGTCCCGTTGGCGTCATGTATCTTTTATCAGGAGATTTTTCAATGTGGATGAGTGTTTCAGGCGAATAATTATTGCTTGTAAAATAATTGTTACCCTTTGTGCTATGCATAAAAAATCTTGTCTTAAAACATTAGTTTACCAAAAAAAATAATAATAAAAACTTTTTTGTTTAGGTTCATCAGATTAATTCAGTTAACAATTAATTTTGCTTCTGTTTGATCACGCAAATTAAACTTCTCGGAGTCAGTGAAACTGTAATAATATTCTCAATATTGTGAGGCTGAAAAAAATAGGGGAGGGAAAGGTGATGAAAAAGGCGATGGTTAGGAAATACCTCACTGTACAAAAATGGTCAATATAAACGGTTATTTTTTTAAGCAACATTTCGTTTCTGGTAGTTTTATACCAAGGTGATATTCGTTGTAACTACCACTCTAAAATATTCATATAAAGTCGTTATTTATTATTGATAGGCGATTAATAAACCTTTACGAAATCTTATGTTTTATATAAAGATAGTCGAACGCGTAGTTTTTTCAGTTTTAGAAAAATGATGGAGGACTTATGTCACTGACAGGGGATTCAACCTGCGACGCCTAGGCTGGAACCCGACGCTTTCCATAGCGGACCAAATAACCGCTCGACTAACTTATAGCTACTATAAGTACTTTTTTAGATACTCTAGATAAAATTCCAATATTGTCAGATTAATCGTAATCTTTATTATAAACTTTCTTTAAAAAATATGCAAAGGGTTTATCAGCACGTACTTGAAAGATTTGAACAACCGCTTTCTACGCATGATTGGTGTGAAAATTATATATATAGCAGCACCGTACATACAAGATAGAGCTCATATCACGATAGCCTTTGCGACTTTTGGCACTGTGATCAGTGGCGGGTGTATGATAAAAACTATGTGTTTTTTACTCTAAATGAAAAAAAAATTTAGGTAAAATGACATCACCATTTTTTCTCCAAATATACACATGAATCACTGTTGAATTATTTGGAAACATGCTAATATACCCTGTATAAATAAACGTTTTAGTGATGGAAATCCTTTTTCAATAATAATAATAATAATTAATATAAAATAATTATTATTTTTATTCCAGGATGTGGGGAGGTTAGTACAATCCCACACATAGGTATGTGAAAAATTAAAAAATATATGAAGAAAAATAAATTCACAACCGAGTACAACTATGCAGGGCGTTGTCTTGAGTGAGCTTGGGCCCAGCGCTCGCTCGCTCGTTGGTAACCCCTGCGGTCACTAACGTGTTGTCAGTGACCCGGTGTATCATCAGGCCGGCAAATCCATGTATTCATAATTCCGTGAACATTGTCGAAGCGCTGCTATATCTTCGGTATCCAAATATGATTCTACAGGCGTCATGAATTCAGAGTCGTTCCATCGAGCAAGTTCGGTAGTGACACCATGTCCACACGTGTACAGGCCAGTACAGAATGCATATAATAACAGTATTCTTTTAACGGTATTGCTACATTTGCAAAATCTGCGGGCAATCATGTTAGACATTGTGCTTAGGCTTCTTCTTTGTCGTTCGAAATCGCCAAGGTCTGATAGGTCTTGATCAATAATGTGTAATAATCAATATATTGATCATAATACTTCAGGGGTTGGCCGAAGTAATTATCCTTAATTCAAAAATACTATAATCCAATATGTCTTAAAATTAAAAAGAATATTTATAAAATCCTTTCTGTTCCATCCTAAAAGCTAGAAGCAATATATCACCAATGAATGGATAAAAAGGTAATTTTTCGCAGGCAAAGCTTAACTTTAAAGCTTCCCTTAAAATATGACATAATGTTATACTCTATCAAAGATAATGTGTAGAGATAATACCGGTATGATTTTTTCACATGAAAACTGCCAACATTCTTTGGCTTGGAACAGAACGTAAATAGCTTCATCAGTTTGTGACTTCATTGTGCAGAATAAGGGATGGAAAATTTTCAGGATTCTGAAAATATTAAAGCCTTACATATTTTTAACGTTCGTTTATTCTATTTTTTGTAGTTAAATATCGCACAAGAGCTCAAGTGAGACTATTGCATCCTTAATAGATGGGGTATTTTGCGATAGTAAAGGGAGTGTGGGAAGTCAGAATAATAATTTTATGTGGAAACTTTATCGGTTCATGCAAACATGTAAAATTGAATTGTTCATATAAAATTTGTATAGCTGTTAGTTTCCCCAATAACCTAAAATTTAAAAAAAGAATAGGTCGATTCGTAAAGAGTACCTTCATTATAGTAATATTGAAGATGGATTAAAGTAGATATCATTTACATGGAATGGGGTCCCTGAGGGGTAATTATGTAATCAGCAAATAATGTATTTCCATAAACAATAGTGTATGTGGTGGGCAGATGGGTGGCGTATATTGATATTTTTTGATGGATTCAATCAGGTGCTTAAAAAGTGATTGCTTTTTATTATTTTTATTTATGTGAATACCGAACAAGAGCCCCAACTGCTCCCAACCGTCCAAAGCTAGTGAGACTATGGCATCTACAATTGGGGTATGTTGTAAGGCTGAAGTTGGTGGGGAGGTGAAGGACGTGGGGGAGCAGATCTGGCCGCCAAACACGGTTTTAATCCTTTTCAAGTAACGTTTTAATTCTAACTGGAGGTCTTACACCAGGTATAGAGAGTATCTACTCTGGAACATAGCGCAAGTATACAATGTTATTTAAATTAATAAATTGTGAAACAACAAAAATTCGTCAAATAAAATTTACTGGCACGCATCGGGATTTGAACTCGCGACCATCAAATTGCTAGTCGAGAGCATTAACCCTCCACCACGGAGGCCGTCAGATGAAAATAGTTAGAGATTTAAAAAAAATAATAACAAACGCCTTCCTTTGTTAAATAAACACGCTGAAAGATTAATCACACTTATTTCAACATTGAATTCTATTTATTACCACGCATTACGGAATACATCTTCTTGTATGTAGCTACAGTGTCCGAAACTTAATACATTCCTCACTCAGAACTCTGAATTTAGTGTCTCTTTATCATCATCTCCCAAACACAGCTTCCCTTCATCCCCTATTAGCCCCCGGACGTTCGTCTCAGCCGGAGGCAGATAATTCACCCCGCTAAAACCTAAGCAGCTGGAAATAGACCAAAACTAACTAAGCATTTGAAAAGACAAAAAATCGACTCGTAGCTGTAGCTTGAGTAAACACCCTGTTGTCAGATTTTCTTTTAATTTACATGTAATTTTTTTATAGTTTGTGTTTTTGTTGTGTTTCCACAAACAGTTTTCCAACTCGTCGCGGAAGGAGATTATAAGTAATTGGTTCTTTGTGATAAATCAGGGATTTATTAATACTTCGCGTATTACAATGGTGACTCGATAGTTGACCTAAAATGCTAAATAGCTGGCTAAATGGGATCTGAAACACTAAGTTTGTCTGGGAGCGTTCTAACTGGTCCTGGCGACTACTAGCTACGAGCTGCCATCTTGTGGACTTCCACGCAAGCTCTATGTACTGCCCTCTATGAGTGCATCCGTGAAGCTCTTACTTCCCAACAGTTTCTAAGTAAACTCCCTCTACAACACTAACCACAGTCACATAATTATCACAAACAAATAATCTTGATGTCACCAAAGTGGTTGCGTGTTTTTTTTAGTGTGTACGACAGATTATTAATCATTTACTGTACAATCTTCTCATTCTTAACATCTGGGAAGATAAGTATACAAAAAGTCTTAATGCTATTTGAAGAACAATAAAATACATCCACTGATTTGGAAATTTCATTCAACAGCACCATTCCTCGTGTCCTGCTATGTTTTGCTAGAACATCTGTTCTGCTGTATGGTATCTTGAATATGTAATAGCGACGACTACGACAGTTTTCGGGCACGTATAAGCCAAAGTATTCCAAGAGTAATGGGTTGTCAATACGTAGAGTTATTTTATTTTATTTGGTTTTACGCCCAGTCGGCTTTTACATGGATTTTAAGAACAGAATATACCTAGTGGGTTATCGATTACTATACACAAAGTTTTTAAAGCACGAAAAAAGTTGAATTGGATTTGAAAAAATATTAGTAAAGTATGTAACAATAGAATAAAACAATATATGAACTATTACAATCCTGCCAATGGTTCTCCCGGTAGGGAGGAGTATATTGCTCCTGAACCAAATCTCCTCCGAGATTGATATATTTGGCGTCAGTGAGGAGAGATTCAGAAGGGAAATTCTTCTGATTCTTGAAAGAGTCTCTCCACATTGACGAGACCTTTCACCACTGCCTGAATTTTTTTTGGAAATTCCACATTTCTTGAAATTTCTTTTTCTATGTATAAATACTTAAAACCATCTTTTGTAAAATTTATATAACCTAATTTCTTATATGTATTAAATCCTAATTTGTAATTGTGTAAGAAATTAATAAAAAATTATTATTATTATTAATATAATGCAAATTACTAAAACTACATTACCAACGCTACTATAATTTGTAGGTTTGAACAATGTGCTGGTATAGATTGCACTTAATTCTATAAAGGGAGTCAGTAAATATGTCAATAGTATCCCCAAACTTGATCTTGCATCCTACCGGATAGTGAGTGTGTCTGATAGTTGGTAATGTATGTATTACAGTAGAACCTTACACACTTGTCTAGTTGGCACATAGAATTTATTAGCGGAAACGATGGCAGGACTGTCAATTAAGTTGTTAATGACTCCGTGTAACACAACCATATGAGGTTTGACATAATTCTCCATTATTAGATGCAATTGATTCATCAAACTGACAAATTTATGTATTCAATTTGAATTTTGAGATTAAAATTTAAGTACCTAAGAAATTTGTGCTGAAATCTTTCTATATTGCTGAAGGGTACGAAACATATGAATTATATTCCTCTTGACTTTTGACTAATGAAAAATAGAAGTTTCTTATACAATCTAAGGACTTAAAATCTGTTAAAGTTCTGCAAAGGAAATCAACCATCTTTAAAAGTCTTACTTACAAATTATATTAAAACTAAGTATTGCGAAATTTTCATAACTAAATCAATTTGTTGCCTCAAGTAAGTCTATATGGTGCATGAACCTCGGATAAGTTGCATGCCTCCGCATATAAACATACCTGACTACTTTTTTCTGGAATTGTTCCACCATATTTACATATTTAGTTTGGTGTGGAGATCACACACTACTAGCACACTCCAGCTTACTTCTATTAACTCCATCGAACATGCCTACCATTGCATCTGGGTCATTAAATTGTTATCATGTTCTGATGATAAACCCCAAGAATTAGTAGCATGCTGGAGCGAGCCGTAATATGTGGTTCGAGAACGTCAGTTTGGGATCAACAACAACACCGAGAACTTTAAATTAGTTTATGTGCTATTTTCGTTTGATGTTTTCTTGTACCAATGGCCATCAAAGGATTAACAGTGTGAATTTTTATTAATCGGTCACCCTTTAAAATAAATTGACCAGTGCGATGAATAGCGGTGTAGAAAAATATGTTGGGTTCAATTTATAAATGGTTTCTGGTACCTAGCAAACAATTTTCAGATTATTCGAACACCGGGAATATATACATTTATTTTTTTCAAGTATCCATACTCTGATTACTTAAGCCTGCATCTATGTATAAATATCGCACAAGAGTCCCTTATGCCCGGAGCCAGTGGGACTATGGCATCCTCAACCGCGTTATATTGTGAAGCTGAATTGAGTGCAGAGATGAAGCAGATGGACTAGAGGAAGATTGTGTACCTGTGTAATCCTAATGGCTCCGAACAGTTGGGTCTCTTGAGCGGTATTCATATTTAACGAAACAGAAAGTCACTTCAAGTAACGACACAAATATTTTTTTTAAAACAATTTTATTATTTGCTTTCCACGATAAACGAAATATATACCTACCTATTATGTACTGAGTACCTACTCCAATACATTTTTAAGCCTAATAGTTTCGTTCAGACGGTTGCACAACGTACGTTTGATGCTCCCAACAAGTTCAACATTGATGGGAAGTCCCGATTCCACTATTATAATCACATTTGATTTCATACACTTTATTTCACCTTTTTGACTAATTAATTATTAATTTGCTAATTGGTAGCAGCGAGCAGCTTACATTAATTATCATTGAGCGAACTCTCACTAAAAAAACATTTCCTAACTCGTTATTCTTAGTTTGATAAAAATAATTTAATCAAACTAATTAATACAATTAATAATGGCAGAACAAAAATCAAAAATTTATCATTAAACACTTAATAAATTAAGATAATTTACGATTGAGTCGGGAAACAAATTAGAATTTTTTGTTCTAGAGAATGATGAAAAAAGACTGAAAAAATAAAAAAATCCACGCCTGACATGTCTTTCAAATATCATAACTAAATATTACATGAAAATGATCCTGACGGTCCAAGTTTTTCTAAAAAAAATATTGTATCGTTACCTTCCAAATTGGGCGTCAATCTTTTGAGAAGTAACACGCTTTAGCAATAATACTAATTGGAGGAGGGTCTAAGCCAGGTTCAAGTCCTTAACCTACACTAGACCTTCCGAATAACGAGAATAATATTTCTACCTGCCATTTATTAGTCTCTCTGGATTATATTTCAAGAAATCCGATAGAATTCCCTGAGCAGGGTAGAATTATCACTTTACAAAATTGAAAATTTTCGTTTAAGATGCCCAGTAACCCGATTTGTGCAAATATTTGATTAAATTTCACCAAGCAGTATTTGAAGACAAAAATAATAAAAAATGTATTTGAGAGTAATCAACTCTCTTGTCATGTTGGCTTTGAGCGGACTTTACTAAGGTATTGGTAAAATATAAATTTCAGACTTCTAAGCAGATAACTTTGAAAAAAGGAGCAAAAAATATAATAATTGTTAATTGCGAGGGTTTTCTCTTTTCCCGAAAGCTTCAATAACGTTAATGTTTATTTAGTTTTATCACATCAAGGTAGCTAGCAGGGTCCATTGATAAAGGCTTTATCGATAATGTCGGTAACTTGTCAACGCTCCCGAGCTTGACTGCAGGTCGCTAATGAACAAACAACACTTCACTACGACTAAGCGGTCTTAATTCATTCGATGTGTGCTGTACTTTGTTTGTTAGCGATTTGCAGTCATGTTTGGGAATGATGACAAGTTATCGACATTAGCGATAAATTCTTTATCGATCGACCGTGCTAGACACCCTGATGTACGTAAATTACTCGATAACTACTGTGCGTGCACATGAAATCACAGAGAACATTTTCGATTTTTTTATGTACTAATTTTATTATGGCCATTTGTTCATCCAAGCTAACAATTGTCTAATTTATTATAAACAACTATTACATTTTACGTTATTACATTTTTTTTGATTAATATGGCTCATTTGATCCATTTAGAATCTATCAAGCTGGATTGTATTTGCAACTATATAATATTATAGACAACAATACGAATATACACATTACTAACGTGTTTGAATCAGCTCCTGCTAAAATATTAAAAAAAATAACGAATTTAAATAGATCCTGATCATAAGTAATACGTTACTCTAGTGCTAATTTAGTAACAGTGCAGTGAAAGTAGTGCATCACTCCACATACGTGTTGTGTCAACTCAAAACCTAAGTTTATTAAAAATAATCCGCCATTACCGCTATTAGGTACCTAATTCCACCGAGCGCGACTTACTACTCTAGTGTGACTGTGTGCGTGTCCGTACTAGCCGCTCAGCGCAAGTACTCACTCCTTCCCGCCGATACAAGTCAGGGCAGCTAAACCTATCTCGCCAGCTACTTTATCATGGACTCCTGCGATACATATGCATTCATCACATTAGCAAACAATATTATACGTGATTTAAATACGACCATCATGGATCCCACTAATAAATTTACTAAAGAACAAATGGGTAAATTAACGCCTCAACTCTCAGTGCTACTAGGCAATATTAGTTTGGTTTCCACAAAAGTTGGTTTTCTTGAAGGTGAATTGAATGCCTACAGGAACATTTCACCTAATCATTCCAAAAATTTATCAACTACCAACATCGAAACGGAACAACTAACAGGAATTTGCGAAACTTTGAATGAAATGGACGAGAGAAAATCGCGATCTAAAAATGTAATAATGTTCAATGTTCCTGAAAGCTCGGGTAATTCTCAAACTGCAACAATGAGTGAAGATCTGAATAATGTCAAGAATATTCTTAACAATGTTGATAATGTAGATACCTCGCTAATTAAAGTGTATCGATTGGGTAAGAAGGACACTAATAAAACACGCCCCATCAAGGTCGAACTGTCCGATAAATTTCAAGCCAGAACTGTTCTACAGAAAAAAGGAATACCGTATGGAAATGTAATTATCAAGACCAAGAACGACTTAACAATGCTTCAACGGCAAGAAGTACAAAACTTGTGGAAGGAGCTGGAAGATCGAAAAAGCAAGGGAGAAAATAATTTAATTATCAAATATATCAACAATAGACCCAAAATTATAATAAATATACCAAAAAACTTATAACCGCGCCACGTTACATCTTCTACCAGAACGTCAGGGGACTTCGGACTAAACTCAGTGACTTTAGAACTAATGCACCCACCATCACACAGGACATCATCATACTCTCTGAGACCTGGCTGGAACCATCGATATACTCAGCGGAGCTCGGTCTACCTAACCACAGTATCTACCGAGTTGACCGAAATCGGAACACCAGCTCCAAATCAAGAGGAGGAGGCGTCTTGATAGCAGTAAATAAAAAAATTTCATCGAAATTATTAAAAAACAAAAACAATGATGTTGAGCAAATTTTTGTAATGTTAAACGATAAATCCAAAAAAACTATCATCGGATGTGTATATATTCCACCAAATTCTAATATAATAATGTATAAAAATCACTGTGAAGATGTCGAGCTACTCAAATCTAACCACCCTAATCACAATATTATAATTTGCGGTGATTATAACCTACCTAATTGTAAATTTAATGATTTGGATTACTTACCATTAACGGCGTGCGAGAGAGAAATCTTAGACATGTCGAACTATTTAGGTCTATTTCAATGTAACAATGTGCTGAATTGTAGTAATCGGACACTTGATTTAATTTTTTCTACTGATGAGGGTATAAAAGTCTATGAGTCAGCCGAATCCTTTGACCCAATTGATAGTCACCACCCTCCACTTACAATACTAGTACCTATTACAATAGAGTGTGACCCTCTAATTAAAAATTGTAGTCGTAATTTCATTAATGCTAATTACCAGGACATTAATCATGCACTTAACAAAGTAAATTGGTCTGTTCTCAAGGAAGGTTATCTCAACTATAGCGTAGAACTATTTTACTCTCAACTGAATAGTATCATTTCCGACACAATTCCTCTAATTTATCATAAAGTACGAAAGTATCCGATATGGTTCAGCAAAGAATTAATTCAGTTAATTGTTATTAAAAAAGAAACACATAAAAAATATAAAGAACACAGAACAATTCCCAACTATACGGCATTCAACAATATTAGAAGAGATTGCAAAAAAATGACAAAAAGATGTTATAAAAATTACATTAATTCGGTTGAGAACACGATACTTCATGATGTAAAATACTTTTGGAAATACACAAAATCAATGAAAAACAATGATGCTGGTATTTCTGGTAATATACGTTACAGACAAAATAGCTCCAGTAAAATTTATGAAATTGTTAACATGTTTGCTGATTACTTTAAGGACGTGTATGAACCTGATATTCCAGATGACTTAATTCCTTACTTCAATTCGGATATAAATTTACACTTATCGCAAATACACATTGATATTGAAGACATTATAGTCTGTATTAAATCACTTGAACCCAAAACGAGCTCGGGACCTGATAAGATTCCTTCCATCTTACTTAAGAATTGTGTCCAAAGTTTATCTGTTCCGCTTAATATACTGTTCAACAAGTCACTCTCCACAGGACACTTTCCACAAATATGGAAACTTAGCTACCTAACTCCTGTATTTAAAAGTGGTGATAAATCCTTTGTTGAAAATTATCGGCCTATCTGTATTCAATCGTCTATACCTAAACTTTTTGAGAAATTGATTCTTAAGAAAATCAGCTTCTTTGTAAACTCTTGTATCGCAACTTGTCAACACGGCTTTATCTCCGGCAGATCAACTTTGACTAACCTAACATTATATGAAAATTTTATTTCCAATGCACTTGCCAACAAACAACAAGTTGATTCTATTATACCGACTTCAGTAAGGCGTTTGATAAGGTCTGTCATAAAATCCTCATTAATAAACTTTTGAAACTCGGCATTAATGGAAACCTTTTATCTTGGTTTAAGAGTTACCTACTTAGGCGTCAGTTAACTGTCTGTATTAATGATCACTTATCCTACATGTTCGAAGCTACCAGTGGCGTACCCCAGGGTTCGCATCTTGGTCCTTTACTTTTTAATTTATTCATTAACGACGTAACAAACATATTCACCCGTGTTCTCATTCTAATGTTCGCTGATGATATGAAGATATATAGAATTATTGACAATATCGAGGACTGTCTAACACTTCAATCTAATATTAATAGCTTTTACGATTGGTGTCTTAAAAACAAATTAACTCTTAATGTAAAAAAATGTCAACTTATGAGATTCCACAGAAAAAAAAACCCATTTTTGTTCACCTACTTTCTCAATAATCACACCTTATTATCTGTGGATGAAATAAGAGACCTTGGTATAACATTTGACACTAAATTAACATTCATTAAACACATTAATAATATAACCAGTAAAGCAATGCAAATGTTAGGATTTGTCTTACGGATTTCAAAGGATTTTAAAAATTTAAAAACTGTCAAATTACTTTACACTTCACTTGTTAGAAGCCAACTAGAATTTAACACCACCATTTGGAGTCCTTACTACAGTGTACATGAGAATTCCCTTGAGCGAGTCCAACATAAATTTTTACGTTATATTAATTTTAAATTGGGAATATTCGTCGAAAACATTAATTACCCCTCTCTGTTACAATTATTGGGACTCGATACATTAAAAGAAAGAAGAATTTGTTTTGACCTATTTTATTTATTTAAAATCGTTACCAACCTGTTGAACTCCCCTGAACTTCTTTCGTTAATATGTTTCCATGTACCTAGTCGATCAGTTCGTTTCAAATTACCCTATCATTGCAACAATACAGGATCTAACGCTGAACTCAATTCCATAATAAATCGCCTACATGTACTTGGTAATAAATATGTTTTGGATGAATCTATAAACATTACTAGCTTAACCTCATACAAACACTATTTAATTAAAACTGTATGTCAGCGCTTCTCAGATTGATTATAATCAAATATAGTTTTAAAGTATTAATTTATCCGGGATTTATTGTATATGAATTGTTTATATATTTATATATATATATTAATATATAAACAATTGTTGTATTGTATTTATAATAACTATTTCTATTGTTCTCTTTTATGTATTTTATATTTATATTTTTTTATCTATGTATATTCTGTATTAATATGTATAACAAATGTTATTTTTTTGTAAAAGCCGCTATAATCGGCGTTAATAAATAATAAATAAATAAATAAATAAATAAATAAATTATTTTGCGTGGAAAGTGTACAAATTAACTGTTTTGTGTATTGGCTTTGTCCTTTTTTAGTTCCTTAATTTCATTTCACGTTCTTGTTTAATATCTGTAAATGTCCTTGCTTTACATAATTCTGCTTAAATAGTATTTTGAAAAAAGGTTCTTTATTTTTTTATTTATAAATATCATCGTGTTCAAGGTCAACATCTATTTCACTGATAAGCGATTTAGTCCCTTTAACATTTTAGGTAATTTTGAAAATCGATTTCAGCTTAAGCATAATTTTCATTGCTCTAATTTGGAGAAATTGCAACTTACTTTGTTCTCAGTCATTGTAAAAGAAAATAATTGTTGAGCGGTAGTTAAAATGTGGAGCAATAATGGAGTTGCAGGTATATAGTACTTTTCGACAACTTTTCAAAAGAATAATTTCTTCTTTCTTTTTGAAGTGAAACTTCTTTAGGCGCGTAATGAATTTTCTGGGACGGAGTAAAACCGAGTCAGGATCGACACGAAAATGCGGGTACCCCCACCACCGCTCACCGTTCACTGTCCCTCTCTCACCATATGCGCTTGTTGAGGTGGGGGAGCCGCTCACGAACGTTCTCTCCCGACACGGGACAACAATCGATGCAGTTTTTGCACGATTCATTAAGGATTTAAGTGCTCATGTATATATCTCGCACTTTAGTTACCATAACCCAATTATCACGACATTAGGAAATGATATTCATGAAATTGACAATGAAAATGGCACATGATTGGTAAATTGTCATTGTAATTTCTTTGTAATTTTTAATTGTAATATTGTTATTTATGTAATATTGTATACTTGTGAATAAATTGAAAATTTTTGGAACTATACATTAATCGAACGTCATTCATCTATAAGAAAATATTAGAAAAAGCAAATCCATGCTTCGTCGTTGAATTATTTAACCTCTAATTTTCAAACTAACCTAAGAGAGAAAATAGAGATGATGAAATGAAAATAGAGAGAGAGGAATACTAGTTTATTCTGTGTATACTCTATTGACGGCCGGCATAGTCCAGTGGTAACGCATTGGACTGCCATTCCGAAGGTCGCGGGTTCGAACCCGGCGTGCGCAAATAAATTTTATTTGATTAATTTGTGTTATTTCACAATTAATTAATTAAAATAATATATAGTATATTTGCGGCACGTTCCAGAGTGGAAGATACTACCAGTATCGCCCTGGTGTAAGACCACCATTCAGAATTGAAACGTTGCTCCAAATGGCTTTAGCCGTGTTTAGTGACTAGATCTGAATAGCCAGGTACTTCCCCACCTTCCTCTTTCCCTTCCCCACTTACCTTCAGCCTCACAACATCCCCCAATTGGGGATGCCATAGTCTCACTGGCTCCAGACGGGAGCAGTTGGGACTCTTGTGAGGTATTCACTATAAAAAAAAAAAAAAAAAAAATACTCAGCATGCTTTGTTAAATGTTAGTTTGGAATCTTATAAATTCTAATATATATCCAACATATTAGTAAGATTTTTAATTATTTAATATTTTTCTATGGCAGTGCCCACGTGCAACCTTCTAATGGCATAAGTCGTGAAATTGTTTATATAAATAAACAGAATGTTTCTAAAGCAAAAATAAAATAATCATATAAAAACATTTACTTTCGATATCGGAAAAAATATATATATCAGAATGTCACATTGAAAAGGTCTCTGTTTTTTATGACGGTCTTCATAATACGTGAACTGAAGAAAGATTTCACTGAGATTTCACCTATAAGTCTCCTGAATTGAACCTGCACGGATACTTTATATGATTTGATGCCCCTCAAGAGGCGTTTTATAGAGGGGATATTATTTGGTATCACCCAACAAATAATGTTTTAGAACCTTCGGGGGATCTCAAGGAAAGTCTTACTATTGTGAACAAAAACTTTGTTATTCGTTGGATTTATTATGGTGTGCGTGTCAGCTTTGGGACTGTTTTTGTTGATTTTATTTATCTAATCTCTCTCGCAAGTTGCTAATTTACAATTAATAATAACTATTTAAGTAACATTAAAGACGGGTTGTTTCAGAAAATTTAAACAATTCATCAAATTTATACGTTCATTTTCACGTTCTGTGAAAGTCCTATTAAAGTTCTGTTATAATATCATTGTAGGCTAGTTGCTTGACAGATCTGAAATAATAACAAAACTTGAAAAAATCTTTCATAGAACTTGAAAATTTACTTTGAAATTTGAAGAATTGTTCACAATCTCCGTGAACACGAAACAACGCGTCCTAAGTCAAGGTCGTGTCATGTCACTCTTGTGGACAGTGTTTTGAATATTGTAACAGCAATAATTGACTTGAATTTTTTTCAATAGTACCTACGTGCAGATTAAGCCCTCTAACCACAAAGACATTTTCTCACAAGGGTTGACAAAATGAATGAAATTGCACACTTTATCATTTGTTAGTATTTCAATTATGCTTTTGCCATCATAAGTCACGATGATCTTTCTTCGAACTCTTTCCAATAATAGCTCTTTATATTTAAATTATGTGAAGTAAATTCTCAAAATGTAAATCCCTGGTGTATTGTCTTGCAACTGCAAGCACTGCACACAACTCGGTACGATTGAAAAGCAACGCAGTCTTTTTATCGGCTGCTCAAGAGGCCGTCATAAATCCATTTTCAATTGAGGGCGAGACGCTAACCGCCAACCACCCTCTCCTTTATACCGCATTACATTTCTCGGATGGTTTAATATGAGAAAATGCAGGGAGTCTATGAAAAGTATAAAAAGCTACCATTAAAATACAAAGCATATTCACAGAAAATATTCCTGTTCCGAGGCGGACTGTAGGTTGTTGTGTTGGTATTTCATCATGATTTCCTCATCTTATGTCATCTTTTGCGATGCTGCTTGAAGGGTATTTTTTAAGAAAAGAACGAAGAAGAAGATAAATGGAATGAGGTTTAAATTTTTTATAGGTTGGGGAGGATCTTATAAAACAACCTAAAATCAGTAAAAGTCTCGCAAAAAATCATTATAAAGGTTATACTTAAAAAAAACTCTACTTTCCCAAAAAAAATGCTTTTTAAATTGTTTCCAGTACCAAATATTGATGATATATTTAAGCAAACTTCCATTATAAAAATGTGTAAAAAAATATCAAGAATTTTACAAACTGATGAGAAATGGAAATCAATTTATTGCGCCAATCTTTAAAACAACTCAAATGCAAAACCATTATATTTACCAAGCCATAAAAAACTACAATAATCTCCCTTCCGAATTGCGCTGTATAACGAACCAACAAGAACAAATAAATAAAATCAAACAATTTTTCCAAAAAAACTCATAGTAAAAAAATATATATTTATTATTATATTATATAGTTTACACATAACATAATATTATAACACAAAATCTAAGTAATAATCGTGGCTCCCTTATCAGGCACAAGAGCTCCTCTTTTCTGATAAGGTATACATCACCAATTATGAACCTAAATATTATATTTTGCAAAATATGTATACATTAATGTAACCCATATGATCTTTATTAAAATAATAATTAAAAAAAGATTTGGATAGAAATCTAGGCATCAGTGTGTATATATCGATAGAAAACAACGTCATGATAATTTTATTAAACTGGTGAACCTTCAAAATAAGCCAGTGAATAATTAAACATTTCTTTCTTTTTTCGTCAATTTTAATGAACTACACAATTTAATTTTATCATAGTAATATTGAAAGTAACCAATCGCAAAGTAAGATCAAATAATCATCGTTATTTCATCATCACCTTTGAGTATCAACCACCCTCGGGACTGAGAAGTATTCATCCCCTCGCCCTCCCTTTCGTCGCCCCACTGCTAGAACACAACTGCTGTAGTAGCTGAAACTCCCCGACAACCTTCTCCGAGGCTCTATCCATAGGTGTGTCACTTCCACTCGTGGGCTGTGTGTAAAACGGTGTGAATAAACACGGAACCATAATTATAAAACACTTGTATCAGATGTATGTTTGTTCAGAGTAAGCTTTAGTGAATCCTTAACATATTATTATTAAATAAATTATAGTTGATGTGTTAGTTTGTAATTTTTAAATATTGATGGATAGTAATTTTTTTAAACCACGCCCTCCGTGATTTAGGTTCAACACTCTCGACTAGCAATCCGGAGGTCGCGGTCTCAAATCCCAGCATTTGCAAATTAACTTTATTGGAATAAGACCACCATTCAAAATTGAAACGTCGCTTTAAGGCGATGCCATACGTAGTAATGCAAAATCATGTGTTTTCGGTTTGAAAATTTGGTCGCCTAGAAATTTTTCAGATGCTTTAATTAAATACTGCGAGTAGAATACATCTTGGCCTTTGAAATAATCAAGTATTTTTTAGATAGGTCTTTTTATAAGCCCAGAAAAAAATATTGTGTAAGTCCTATGAAAACTGCTTTAAAGATTAAAATCTCCTACTTACAAACCCATTTTCGGTTATGATTTCATTTTATAATGTGGCAAATTAAGTTATTTATAAAATGATCGGAAAAAACATCCATAAAATAAAATAAAAGGCACTTTTTGGCCATGTATCTACCGGATCTGCCCTGATGATGGACACTGCAACGCTGTCCGAAACGTCGGCTAAAGAAGGAGTTAGCGCAACACGGCAAAACACCCCAAAAACAAACAACAAAAATGTTTTTCTTTGCATAAATCAAAACAGGCGCATGGTGTTAAGCGGGAATTTAAACCTTATCGCCATCTACGTAAGGGTTATTATTGATAGCGGCTCAATTTAAAATATTACACAACGTAGTGTATCGCCTCAAATGGCTTTGTTTGTGTTCGGTGACCATATATGTATAGCTGGGTACTTCTCCACCATCCCCTTTTCCATTTCCTTCCCTTACCAACTACCTTCAGCCTCACAACATACCCCAATTCTGGATGTCACAGTTGCACTGGTCCAGACAGTTGGTAGCAGTTGGGACTCTTGTTCAGTATTCACGTTAAAAAAATATATTTATGTTTATAAAAGTTTTTCGTGATTCCAGTATTATTCAAAATTTAATCCGATAATAAAAATTATCACATTTAAATAAAATAATAAATGGAATAATCTATATTACTGTTTTATGTAAAAATGTTGACTAATAAGGATAAAACTTTATTTAAAAGCACCGATATTTTTTTAGATTACCCCCACACAGGAAGCCTCAAGAAAAATAATTTCCTTTAGGGCCAGAAGGAGTGAAAGGAGGTATGGAAAAGAGAGATATATGTTCACGGAGGGAGAAAACACAGAGATTGGCAAAATGTTTCACAGTGAGCTGTTGAAATCAAGAATGAGTCGTGGAAACGACCTGTTCTTATGAGAAAAATATCAAGTGTCTTCCAAATATGAACCGGTGCTGAAGAGATCAATGACGCAAGTCCCTTGGAGCATCTTCCATTGTTATACCGGTAGAAAAAAAAACCTAGCTGACACCTGTGCTCTTAGATTGCAATCCAGGTCATAAGGTAGCAGAATATGTAATATGGGACCGCCATTTCTACACAAAATCAAGGATATTTCAGATATTTTGGAGCTCTAGACAGGGTCAGAAATCTTGTAATATCTGCAGTATCTGCGAACCCTGTATAGTACGTCCAGAATCTGAGAGCTTAACTCGATTCTGGCTTTGATGGAGTCCTCGTGCTTCAGCTGGTCACTTTGAGTTGCACCAAGCATATCAATGGAAGGCATATTAACCCTTTAGGTTTTTAAGTATTTTTAACAACAAATCCCAACTTGTGAATTTTCTTGGAATTTTGGAATGCTCCCTAGGTATCAAAAATGTGCTACATATTACTTATTTTTAAAGCTGTCGTTAAAAGAAATACTATTTTAGAATCAAGATTAAATTACCTTTGAAATATTGACATTTGAAAAAAACATTGATCTTTCTAAACAATATGTTTTTAAATATTAAACATGAAAATGTTAACAAAAAAAACTTACCAAGACATTTTGACTCGGAACGTCCATAATTTTGGAAGAATTCGATATTTATAAAACATATGCTTTTGTATAAGTAAGTGGTAATAAAACTGTCACTTCACATTTTATGCCATTTGTCAATGTCAATGTCCAAATGTCAATGAAAAATACCGCTAATTCCTGATCATACAATAATGTATAAATATATGATACAAACTGTAAAGAATAATTATTTTTCTTTCCAACGACGAACATATCACATATCTACCCATTATAGAAAAAAATATAAAAATACTTTTATAATGTATTGACTCCCCGGTCAGATCTTTCCTTCACAGGCTATAATGGAATATGACGTTTGTGGCTAGTAATGTCCTTCTGAGGTCTGAAGAGTTAAGACTAAAACAATGACATATACTTGTTTATACTTAAACTTAAACACGAGATTATCGTAAAATTGTTAAAACCATAATATG
Organism: Hesperophylax consimilis; assembly: GCF_061612785.1. NCBI lineage: Eukaryota > Metazoa > Arthropoda > Insecta > Trichoptera > Limnephilidae > Hesperophylax > Hesperophylax consimilis. The sequence continues at coordinate 22,913,086 of NC_142849.1, read as the reverse complement.
CAAAGTATTGAAGATGTTCAAAGAAGCGGAGCAAGCAGTCCACAACGGCAGTGAGACACATAACTAGCAGAGGAAGGAAGAAAGGAGACTGAAAGATGTGGAAATGAGATACTTGAGGCGTAAGCGTTAACGTAAACCAATTAATCCCCTGTGGTGATTTTCCCATGAAAACGGTGCTGAAGAAAAGCTCTAAACATTATTATTATGATCATATGCGAAACGTGGAGATTTGCAAAGCATGCGAGGCTGATGTATGTGCAATGATTAAGATCAAGAAAGGGGAGCTTTGATGGTTTGGGCATGTAGAGTGAATGAACAAACAAATGAAAATATATGATACAAAAGGAAATGGTAGAAGGAGTCAGTGACACCTGAGGGAGACACTACACGGCCAGATGAACTAAATTTATATTTATATAAGGATATATCCTTAAAGCGCCGTGGTAAGCATTCAAAAATGGTTTGGAAGGGAGATATGCAAATACGAATGTTAGTGGGAGCGCCCTAATATTAAAAAACGATAATAATTAAGCGAAAATGGTGAAAATATTTAATAAAACAGTACTTGTTTAAAAAAGAGCGAAAATCTCTCGACAAATGCTATGGTTGCATTTCTTTCAATGAAATACTTGAATTGCTGTGAATTTTTCAATGCATATAACAACACGTGTTTGAAATAATTTTTGGAGTTTACTTTGCGATTTTTTTTTTCTATCGAAGGAATTTCATATAATTAATGTTTCCGCATAACAAATGTATAGATATTTTCTTCAAAAATAATTCCTTTTTTGGATCTTAAAAACTTAAAGAGTTAACGAAAAACATGTTTTAAATCGATAGAAATTGGGGGCTTAATTTATCCACGAAAGACGACGAATGAATGTGAACGAAGCAAGGATCGTGTGCCAATACCAAATTGTTTGGCGGTTCATCTTCACTCCATTTTAGATTATCATTTAGTTAGTTAATAAAGATCCTTTGACAACCTGATTACCAGTAATTTTTAAAATAAAAAATAAGCATTACAAATATTAGAAACGCGAGAGTTGTCCCCTTTGAACGGACGCCCGCTGGCTTAACTGCTGAAAGGAAAGTAAGGTAATTTATGAGGGGAAAAAGTTTCCATTTACAGTACTGGGGCGCCATGTAAAACGGACGAGATGTTTTGTAACTTGAATAAGGTTTATTTCGTTCTTGCGAGGGTGCCATTTAAATGACTGTTTTTGCTACATTAGGCGCCTTTTATAAAGGTTTTTTTAGAGTAAGTCACATTTTAGCCACATTTAGTACTGTTAAGTCCACTTAACACTGTACAGCCAAGTCCCTAGAAGTATTATTTAAAAATTAATTTATTTATATTCAAAAATACAATATACCCTGCAAACAAGTAAAATAATACAAATTTTTTGTTATTCAATGAACTTAAATAAACTTTATGCATGGTGCATCGTAAACAAATTACATCTTAAGATCAACAAATGCCAAACGATCAGTTTCCATAGATCTAAAACCCCTTTATTATTCGACTACTCAATTAACAATGCCAATCTAAAAAGAGTTTTTGAATTCAATGCCCTTGGAGTTATCTTTGACTCCAAATTACGCTTCTTGAATCACATTAATAGCATTACCAGTAAGGGATTACAAATGCTTGGATTTATTCTCAGAATCGCTAAAGACTTTGATAACATAAAAACTATAAAATTAATATACACGTCTCTGGTTAGAAGTCAGGTTGAATACAATGCAACCATTTGGTGTCCTCATTTCAACTCTCATTGTTAACAAATAAATAAATTTTTACGTTTTATTAATTTCAAAATTGGTATTCTTAACTTATCGAAATTATCTGAAAGGCGAAAAATATTTAATCTCCTTTTATTATATAAAATTGTTCATTCAAGGTTAGACTGCCCTGACACTATAAACTTGCTATCCTTACATATACAAAACATACTATTTACAAAATATACTAGACGGAATATTTTATTCTACAACAATAACTTCGCTACGAATTCTGTGTTAGAAAAAATACATAGGTTGGGCAATGAACTAAGTGATGTCGCTGACATATTTAATTTAAACTTCAATACATTTAAAGCCAAATTAGTCCACCACTTTTTAAATGTAAATAATGTATGCGAAATCATTTATATCTTATTTCGATTTTTTATTGTTTGTTTTATACTGTTGTTAAAAATGATATTTGTTATTTTTATGTACCTACTTAAAAGCCCAATAGGGCGTCAATAAATAAATAAATAATTTTTAGTTAATTTTATACCTACTCACAACCGTCTGAAGCTAGTGAGACTATGGCATCCCTGATTGGGATATGTGGTGGGGCAGGAGGTCATGATGAGGGTAACTATATGGGAGAGAGAGGAAAGCGGGGGTGTACCTGGCTATTCAGATCTGGTCACCAAACACGATTACCTTTTCAAGCAACGTTTCGAATCTGAATTTTGGTCCGTCATCCGGGCGATACTGAGAATATCTTCCAATATGAAATGTGCTGCCAGTGTGCTTTATTGTGAAATTTATTGTGAAACAACATCAGTTATTGAAATCAAATCATGGGATTAGAACCCACAATCGAGGGTTTAGTGCTTGTTGAGGGCCTTATCTCTAGACAATGTCAATTTGTGAACAATCCGTAAATAATTAAATACGTTTGAATGAAAACCAATGTCATCAATATGCGTAATATCTTTCGACTCCTAGGCGATATACAGTAAAATACATTTATTTATCTGCTCAAGAAAGAATTAGATCCATTTTCAGCAAGTGCGACAATAGTAAATGGTTTACTTCGGGCACACGGGAACGCCCTTAATACACTTCTATCCGTATCCCTCTTCGGTGATTATGTCAAATGGTAGTAGATTTATTTTGTAAGCACTATGTTAACGAAATACATAAAATGTAAGGGTTAATGCTGTAAAATATGAAATAAGAAGCTATAATACGATCTAAAATAGTCCTTAAAACTGCTTTTGTTCATTGCAGGGTCGAGGTGAAGTATATAAATGTCATTTTCAGAACAACTCAAACATTTCCATAAAGTTATACCAGTGGAACGGTTTGCCTTTTTCTCGATGTTTCCGACTTTCCAGAACTAAATAAACACAAATACACCAGTAGTAATAAAATACACTCCAAAACTACCCTTTCAAAATTTTCAAAAAAATCAACCAGTAAAAAACAAAGTTTTTTTACTGTCTCTCTGTTTTATTAAAAAATGTACACAAAACATATATAATTTCTTTTTCACCCGATAAACAATTCACCTGAGTTAAAAACCTGCAATAAAATATTTTCTTTCGTTACAATGTGAATGTGAATCAAAGATGCCAATGCATACGTTCTGAAATATCCACAAGAGCTAAAGAGATTTTCGAATTCTCCGAAGTTCGTTTACCTCCAAAATTAAACAAAATTTCCACTTAAATAAATTGTTTTTTTTTTATTATCTAGTCATATTCAGATTTTTTTCTATCCCGCAGACTTTAAAAATATACTATTTTTGAAAACTGTTTTCGAACGCAAACAGTTCGTTCAGTGCGTTTTCAAAAGTATTTCAAATATTATTTTTCAGGATCGTTGGATAACTGTGAAACTCAAAAACTCACGCATTTTCCTCACTAAAAAAATTCTCCCCACAAAAAAACCAACATTTTTTAAAATCTTAGAAATTCCCCGCAATTTTGGGAACCCTCCACGAATTGTCAATCCTGATATGGATGTTGTAGTCAGTGTAGATTGTGTAGACCGATTTGTGATTAAACTGCAGATTCCATCATTCCAACCTAAAGGTGTGTCAATTGGATGGTATTGTGTTACGATTTATAAATTCTATGTTTACCAATAATGTATAATTAAACTTTTATTTATTCAGAATTTGATGTATTTGAACAATTTTCATAGGCCATAATATTTTCTACGGCAGTTCTTTAATATCAATGGAATTCAATACACACATAAATTTATACTATAAACGTAAAAGTAAAAGTGTACTTTGTGAGCTATAACAAACTGATACCTCATATATTTCCACTCAGTCGGATGTAATTTTATCTACGCGCTTTGTACAGAAGTTCGATGAAATAATATTATTTTTGGTATTTGGTGCATATTTTTATATTTTTTGCAGATTTTCATTAAATAAAACACTGTCCAAGCTGGAAAATAACAGTGGGAAGGAGAGGAGAAGCATTATATAAAAAAAATATAAAATTCACCCGAACGACGACAGGAACGAAATGGATGAAGACAATGATAAATCAGAGGGTGAACGTGATGCCAATTTGAATCATCTTGGGAGGCTGATGCTCTCATCTCAGTTTTAAATATAGATTTTATCTTTGGATGATGAGCATGGGTACAAAGAGCCATCTACGTCTCAGTGTACAAAAAAGAATAGAAAATGGCAGTAAAAATAATTTTTCAGACTGATATCAATAAAATACGAATTTTATGATTAATACCGTATGTGTACCAATTTTACTATCAATGAGGCAAAAACATGCAAGAACATTGGGTTTTTCAAATTATTCTTCATAGGTGAACTTTTAGAAAATATACGTATTTGGGGATATTGTAAGGAGACGAATGAAAGAGGTTGTGGGGTCACAGCGTTTATTGAGTCATTGTAGTAGCGAGAGATGACTCTAGACCAATGCAGTTGGTGAATTTAGTCCACGGGGAATTCCTTAGGCCGAAGAACGACACCACTTCGGTGGATATAGTTAGCAGCGAATTCCCCAAGTGGAAGATCGACACCAGACGGTCGAAGCTATAAAATCGGTTGCTCGAAACCGCGTAGATGGTATTCAGCATTGGGGATGACGTTGAACTTTTCTGGTACTCCAAGGTGAAGTAAGAGAGTCAAAGGTAGGGTTGACCTGGTCGGCAGATGATGTACGGATGAGCTCGCTGCGCGGGAGATGCAGACCGGCGAAGATGTCGCAGGGCCAAGGCGCAGACCAGCGAAGATGTCGCAGGGCCTAGGGGGGGCGCAGGTCATAATAATAATAATAATAATAATAATTGGATAATTTGTAGAGCGCCGTTTTTGTGAAAAATCACCTCAAGGGCGCTGTACAATTTATTTCCTAGGATCTACATTTGTTATTTAGACAAACTGTGCCAGCACGAGGTTCGTCATCCGTTCAGGCATGTGTCTGCCGCCAATATAGCGCTGACATGTGTCTTTTTTTTTTTTTTTTTTTTATAGTGAATACCTCACAAGAGTCCCAACTGCTCCCGTCTGGAGCCAGTGAGACTATGGCATCCCCAATTGGGGGATGTTGTGAGGCTGAAGGTAAGTGGGGGAGGGAAAGAGGAAGGTGGGGAAGTACCTGGCTATTCAGATCTAGTCACTAAACACGGCTAAAGCCATTTGGACAACAAACCTTGGCAGCACCGCTGTGACGCTCGACGAAGACAGAAGATGGAGACTCTGCTGCAAGAGTCCTAGGTAGCAAAGGAACTGTACCAGCTGCTGCAGGGAGAGAGACTACCCCGTCCACCAACTGTGCCAGCACGAGGCTCGTCATCCGTTCAGGCATGTGTCCGCCGCTAATATAGCGCTGACATATATTTCACTATTAGGCTCTAAAGCGATGTGTGTTGCATGTATGCAAGTTCCATAATCTTCTTATAGCTACCGCTACACATGCATAAATCGATGTGCCTGCCAAAAGAACGTACAACTAAATATGACTGTTGCAGAATGTATAAAATGTTTGATTGTGGTCTGGTTATGTCAAGTACACAAATGAACGGTTTCAGAATGTATAAAGTGTATGGTTTTGGTTTGGTTATGCCAAGTACACAAATAGAAGAAGGTATTGGTTACAACAAAATCATACACCAATGGTTCCACTTCTCTTCAGGGAAAAAAATACCTCGATCCATACCCAACAATCGTTTTGATAGTCTCAAACTGTGACCCATACCCAATGAGACCATGAGACGATGTGAGAACTCACCAGAAAAGACAAAATATATATGCAGTAAATGGAAAATTGAACTCTACCCGAAATGTGTTATGAAATAACATTCATAATATATTTTAAGTAAAACTTTTCTCTTATGTACGTACTAATTTTTGTTTAAAATTTTAAAATTTAAAAGTTATTATATACAAAGAAACAAGATAAAAACGCGACTCAAATTCCAAAGATATCAGCAAAGTACGGACAGGTTGTTTTACAGAAATTTAAAAATTCATCAAATTTCAAAGTTAAAATTCAAGTTTTGTGAAATTTCTATTCAACTTTCGTTATTACGCATTGTCAATTGACTGGCCCACGGTAAAATAATAACAAAGCTTGATTTTTACTCTAAGATTTGATGAATTGTTTTGATCCTGTGAGACATTGTCCTTACGAATTGTTCCTACAAACATAGATTCTATGAATGGCGTCCAATTTTTCGACGGGTTTTATTTCATAAACAGTTGAAAATATGTTTAAGTGGTCTCAAATCATAAGGAATATGAATGAAAAATGTAAAAATATGTTAAGAACAACCTAATGCAGTAATGGGTTAATATACATGAAATTTATTACATACATACATTTATACTTTAACCGTAAAACTAAACAGTGTTTTGGAAGTCACTTTAAGATTTATTAACAAAAACGATTCTTTCAAACCAAAGTACCCTTGAAATGCATTGCGTTTCATGCTGAGTATCGATATCTCTCAGAATCCACACACACTGTCAACTAATGTCATCTGATGCCTGGCCCTTGAAAACTTTACCATATCCTTTAAGTTATTCATTCTTTCTTTACGACTTTGGAATGACTTTAAAATGAACTGCCCCCTGATGTACGGAGTTTCCTCTCAAATTCAACTTTCTATGCAACTTCATAGAGGAATGTTCTATTTCAATCACAGTTGGCATTGTTCTAACCCTTGTTTCCACCCTTGTTAACACATATCATTCATATCGTAAGTCAGTGAACTTACCCAAGAAATTTGATTTTTAATTAAAATTTATAAATATTTAATTTGACGAATACAAGCGTGACATACTAAATATATACCTAGGCATTTCCAGTTAAGATGTCAGTTTGTTGGAATTAATTCTAACCAGAAAATTTCACCGATGAACCTCAAATTTTAATAAACTACGAAAATTGATTAAATCAAAATATTTAACTTTGGAAATCATTATTTGAATAAACAATATAACAACTGTTAAAATGTACAATTGCACTTTCCACCCAGTCCTGCTGGATTCAAAATTAAAATAATTAATAATTTTTTCAACAAGGTTAATTATTTTCGTTTAGTCAAAATGATGCCACAGAGTGAATTAACGCATTTATATTGAAATAGACCCTGGAAAGATTGTGCCCATTATATATTGTTATTGAATCATTCACAAATTGGTAGTTTTTCACACCGAGTTTAAATATAAATACTAACCCTAAAATACATATATAATTCTTTTAATATAATTTTAATTCACTTTTTGGCATAATTTTAATTAAGGGTTTTAATAATTTGTTTATTAAGATACGAATTAGTATACTAAATTTAAATATTTTTTATTTAAACAGTGGTTTGAACAAAATAATTAATAATTTTCAATTTATCTAAAATATGTATTTCTCAGATGAGAGACGGACATTCCAGCCTAAAATGAATTTGATAATATTTGTATCTCCCTGTCCCCGTCATGAATAGCTGAAATCGTTGCTCTTGCAATGACCGAGTACTTGCTAGAGTCCGCATTAACGCCCTTGTGCGAATCTGACGCTTTAGTCCGCTCGGCTACAAAATTGTTCAAATTCATCCAGGTCACCAAGTGCGATACAGTGGTTCCAAAAGGCAATCTCTTTAGGTATTTGCGTGCCTTCAGGAAACCCAATACTCTCAAACTCTAGCGGTTTACCAGGAGCTGTTACTCCGCATTTAAATTATTGTTCTAGTGTTTTATTCTTATGTAACGAAGCCAAAAATAATAAACTAAAGGTTATACAAAATAGGTGGATGAGAATGATTTTAAAATGCAACATTTTTACCAGAGTTAAAATTATTTTACAAAATTTAAATATGATGACAACCAAACAACATATAATATATAATGCGTTAACAATGATAAATGTATAAGCTTCAAAATAATATGCTCCCAAATTATCTGCAAAGAAATATTATGTACCATGAAAATGTTCACAATTATTCTACGAGAAGACGCAGAGATTTTAGGATTCCCGAAACTAAACTTTCATGCACACAAAACAGCGCGTTTTATAAAGGGCAAAAACTTAATAATAACCTACCAAATGTCATAAAGGAAGCCCCAAGCCTTAGCACTTTTCGTAGGACATGTGCTTTATATGTAAAAAATAATTTTTGATTGTTAAACATACTCACCAATATTATTTTAGTCACCTAGATATCTTATATAATATAATTTTGTGTATTTATCTTTTTCTCTTAAAATGTAATTGTTATTTTTTGTATTTTTTATATTTTCCTACTAGATGTATGAAAAAATTTGCATACATCTAAATAAAGATTAAAAAACAAACAAACAAAACAGATCTGAAAGAATTAATTAATTCAGCCATTGAGTCTAGTTCCACTGCTGTGGTTGGATTTGTACTTGCACACTTGGGCGGTTTTTTCATTAACCTCACGCAAGAGGCCTCGAAGAAAATAATTTGTGATGCTGTGTGGAGGGTCTTTTTAAGGAGATCAAGGAGAGGAATTTCTGAATGAAAAAGAGATAAAGGGTTGGTAGGAATCTAGATATCAGTGTGTCCAGGACTGACGTAAAAATATATCCTTCCCACTGAAGTGCAAGACGATTGATCGAGAGACAAATTAGAAAGGTCTAGGGCTTCCCCAAACAAGCCTCTCCCGATCCGGCACGCCACGCAGCTATTAGGCAGGCGCATCCTGAATACACCTCACCCGGTGAACCCAGGCAGCCTGCTAAATCACCAAACGTGGCAAATCACTCTGGGTGACCTATGGCAGAGGTGTTGGTTATCAAATAAATGGTTCCCGGGGCGACGGTGCCGAATGGCTTAGGATTTAATGTTTTGAAAGATTAAATCGTAGTTTTATAATTATAAGTGCTAAACTGCATTATATTCTAATATCAAAAAATATTATGACATAAATCAAAGGTTTTTCTTAAACCACCTTTTTAAATACATTTATGTTAATTTTCTTCAATCGAGCTGAGACTCGTCGTCGATAACAATACATTCCATCAACCTTGGGGTGCAATACACCCGCGGTACATATTTGAAGTTCTCTAAAAATGGATGGCATAACAGCAGATTATATACTAAATAAATTGTCATTTCTACGCAATCGGGATTTGAGTTAGTTGCTAGCTCAATTGATTCCAGTTTCTGGGGAGAAGGGTTCAATCTCCAGTGTATCGAACATGAAAACATGATATTATTGCATTAAATATTATAAAATTTTCAATTTGAAAAATGCATCAAAATATTCGGTTACTAGGCGATTCAAGCCGGAAAAAAAAGCTACACAATAGTTACAATAGTTGCAATTTAAATGTGAATTTTGATTCGAATCGTTTTTCTTTTATGATGGTTTGGATAGAACACCTTACGGTGTTTTACTTAAATTATTACCCAGGTTGAGGACTGATGTGTGCCGGTGCTTATTATTTACAGTCTTTTCTTGTGCTGGCAAACACGTCCCGTACACCCCAGCTACCCAGAAAAAAAGTAAATATTTTTAATCTCTTTTTATCTCTTACTGGGAACAATACCTCCACTGGCTTTCACTCATCCACAGAACAATAATAATTGTCTTTCTCTTCCAATAAATACATGATAACTTGACAATAAGAACCAAAACACTTCGATAAATCTATAAAAACCCAACATTAGTCCATTAATTCCGAACAAATGTATGAAAACCCACTAAACAATATTATTTATCTTCCTTTTATCGCTCTTATTAATATCATGTATAACGAAAGCTATTTGGTAATAAAAACATTTTATTTTGATATTGTTCGGGTTTCGCAGACAGTATTATTTCTTTGGTGGAATATATGTGACGTTTTGTAAGCCTGCTGGATAACTTATAGACGGTATCGCGTAATATCAAGACGTTACCCTTCTGGAAATCTCATTTTCGAGATGTTTTTAGGATCCAATATAGTTACCCGCAGTCGACCAGTGGATCTCAAAAAGTTCGGGCAATGATTATAATTAGTTAAAAAAAAATTACACTAAACTTAATTGGTAAGGAAAGTACTAATCCTTACTCGGAATAGATGAACTTTGTTAGATGTCTGTTTAAACCTTCAGGTTTCAAAATATTTTTACGAACAAATCCCAACGACTCGGAACGTCCATAATTTAGAAATAATTCGATATTTATAAAACACATTCCTTGTGTGTAAGTAATAAATAATAAAATAGTTACTTAACTTTTTGCGTCGTTTATACAAAACAAAATTAACTTTCTATTGTAAAATGCCGAAATTCAAATAATGCTTTTTGAAAATTTTTTATTTCCTCTCTCGTCAATTTTCCGGCGATTTTAGCCCGATCGACGTTTCATTTACACCCATTTAATCGCCATCAAACACTATTAAAAACAGATGTTTTCAAGTGTGTAATTCCAATATGTGTGATAATTCTCTCTTTGTTTAATTTCGTCCAAGTTCGGTGCAATTTTTGGCAGTTCAATCTGGTACCTATGTGAAATTCAGACCTGTGTCATTTTGTCCTCACAACGATATCGTAAAAACGGCTTAAAATTCTTTTTTAGATTTATTCAACATATCTTACCAAGACTTATCTTTTCAAGATTTATTACCTAAAGACGATAATTAATATATTAGAGTTTAACCAATACACTTATTGTGTTAAAATGGTATAGTTAGTAAAAAAAGTAATGGTGATAGGTAGTAATTAATTGAAAATATTATACAATGGTTAACTGTTTGAGATCCAGGGCAAAGTTTGTGGGTTCAATCAATGAGTATGTTCTACCTCCGCGTCAGTATAAATCATTCGGATCGCTATCAGTGCGTTGATTCTGAATGTGCTCTGGGTAAACTTTATTCCAAGTGAAAGCCCGCTCTCTGCCCCGCTTCTCCGTTATTCCCCACAATAAGGAAGTTGAGTCCATTTTTTTTATTTTTTTTTATCAATGTTCGCATTCAAACTTAAATACTGGTATTTTTTTATTTTTTTTTAAAGTTTGTTTTCATAATTAAATTAATTCTCAAAGTTTAAATTTTATTAAGCCCGCCAAAACGAGCGGAATCCGAGCGGTAAGAGGCGGGGTGTGGTGTGACGTCATTAGAACTGTGAAAACCACGACGCTCAAGCATTTTGTATGGAAAAATTTTTAATTCTTCAACAAGGAATTCCAGTAATTTTTTTACCAATGTTAACCGTCTATTAGAATTGATGTTATTAAAAAAAAAGAAAATTGATTAAGATTTCATAGTTAAATTAATATTTTAAGTTAGAATATTTGCTTTTCCCGCCCGGTACGGTACTGTACAGTATTGCCGTCGCTACTTGTTGACGTTCCACGCGCTAATTCAGGACCACCGCGCAGAAAAGTAAAGACCAAAAGTAAAATAACGGTTTACAGCCCAGTTCACTGTGAGACCTTTCTGGGCGGCCGGCGGCCTGAAGTGTATCACATGCTATGTGACATGTATAATAATAAAAACTTCTAAGTTATGCAATAAACAACATATTATTATAAAGCACTATACGAATATGTATCTTTAGAAATCCATTTCATATAATAATAACAACAAATACGTACATATATTTGACAAACCCAAATAAACCTTTGGCCTATACACCTCTCTCATCTAAACCGACCATCTCTCATGTAATAGAAAGAGATGCACCATAGGTGATCCGTTGAACGTACAAGTCACGACACATGTGACGTCAGAATTCTTTCGACCAATCGTGGAGCGTCTACAGTCTATTGCTATTGAATGCTTTTTCAAGAACGTTTAACTAATTCTAAGAATAATAAAATAGAAATATATTTATATTTTTAGAATCGATATTTTTTTATCTACATGAACATATTTTTTATAAGTCAAAATATTTTTCACTCAACTTCCTTATTCTATTTCCGAAATACCGGAATGTATGAACGGGATAACTTTTGTTGACGGGGGTATTACGTTGATATTTTTTGCAGGATCGAGGGTAATCTCACATATCTCTGTGTGTGTCGTAAAATACGTTGTTTTTATGTATTTCAATGAAAAATCAAAAATAAGTTCTTCAAGGATTCTTATAGATAAGAAATTAACATAGGGCACTTCGTGCGCGGATGCTAGTTCCTCTGACAAGATTTTTTTGTTTTTTTTACAAGTTGTTGATTTAGGGCAAGGTACTTTCTAAATGACGCACAAAATGATGCGTTGATTAAAAAAGCGACATAATTTTTCGATGATGCTCGCTTAGAAGATATTTAAAAATATCATAGGTAGATGTAGGTACCTACTCAATTAAATCATTGAAACACTCGCAAGAGTTTTTAATATAATATAACAAGCTGAAACAGATTATAAAAAGCAAAAGACTGAAGGCTGAAAGCCTCCAAGGTAGAGGGGTTAGGCTCTTGACTAGCAAGCTAAAAGTCACGGTTTCAGATTCAGGCGTGTCCAAGTAAATTTTACTCGTTTAATTTGTGTTATGCTAATTTTGTTTATATCTCAATTTTGTATACCTAATCACATTTTAGCAATTTAAAATAATGTATAGTTACACGTCGTTCCTGAGGGGAAGATTCGCCCTGATGTTAGACCACCAGAATTGAAACTCCAATTGAGGATGCCATAATCTCACTGATTCCAGATAGTTAGAAGCAGTCGGAACTCTTGTGCGGTTTCACATAAAAAAATCAGAATCTATTGATAATTTAAAACAAAAATATTAAAATGTTGAAATACTCGCAGATGTTAACACAATAATTATTTTTGATAAATTAAATTATCAATCTGAAGCTGTGGATTAATGCATAAAAAAGCATACATATCTAAAACACTATTACAAGAATAAAATGCAAAGCACATTCCGTCTCAATTTCAAATGCAGCTCAATAAATTATCGTCATCTTTTATACTTCGTTTCACCAACAAAATAAAAAGAAATGCGCATCGCTGAATACAAATCCACCTTATTTTTTAAAAGAACACCGGTAAACACTTAAGTTCACACCAAAGAAAAGATTCGCGTTTGCACTCACGTGACACATTACGTCTAGACGAATTAAAAACCCCCTCAACCAACTACCAACTAATTGCAGACGTATCGAGTGACTCAGATTAAATCGTCCCCTTTCATGTAGGTACCATTGTTGGAACTTTACCCTTCTTCATCGCGTACTGCCTTCATCCACTATTGTCCCGTAATGTAAAACATCCCTTAACAATCCCGACGAATGACACGTCCGGCCACGCCATATCACGCCAAACACGGGCGAACAAATTGAAAATGCTTTATTAATCCGTGCACGAGAGAGACAAAGCACCAACCAGGAAATAAAAGCACAATGCTTAAAATAGAGACAACATATAAAAACCAGTCCTTTTAAACATTGCTTTTTTTTGTGAAAGGACGGCATTTTAAAAACAGCTCGAAAGAGAGAGATGAAAATAACTCTGTTATTGTTGTTTTTTTAACAACGGGACCGTTTGTGTTGGGAGTCGTGCGCTTTTGTATCATTTTACAAGTACGTTTACCTACGCCTGTACGACTGGAAAAGTCAGTTTGCAGGTGCGAACACGTAGATATTATGTGCCTGTTGACTGGGTTCCAGTCTATTCATGAACACGAGCATGCTTGAATACGCGTTTTAAATCTTTGGAAAGATAGGAAAATTAAATTTAAATGCTTGAAATTATATGGAAAAATAGGAAAATTATATTTAAATGCTTGAAATTGAAAATACTACTAGGACAACTACTAGTCAAGAACATAAATTCTGCCTATCAGAACGCGCCAATAAACAGAGCGACTCAACTGCTTAACGATTCTGCATTAGCCATCGACATTTTCAATGTCACCTACAGACAATTCAGTAACTATCTTTTAACACATGTCTCAAAATAGTAAAACTGCCTCTGTCAACTTTTTAATTTGTAATCTTCTCCATGATATATTGGCGTATAACCGTTTTATGGAGAACATGAAAAATAAATAAAAGAAGATAAAAAAAATATGAAAGATTATTTATTTTATAAAATACCACTATTTCGTTTAAATAAATCTAGATATGTTTAGTTAATTTCACTTGGGGTACTAAAGATATATTTACTGATTCCATTTAAATGAATTAAGCGTAATCTATACCAGCACTTTGTCGAATCCTACAAATTAGAGTAGCGTTGGTAATGTAGCATTAGTGATTTTTCTTATATGTATTATTGTTATAGTTTCCTTATTATTTTATGTCACTGTTACATATTTTACTAATATTGTTTTGTATTCAGTTTATCAGTTTACTGTTATATCGAGCATTATTTTTTTGTATAATTTTAGATAGCTCACTAGGTATATTTTGTTTTAAAAATCCATGTAAAAGCATGGCTGGGCGTAAAACCAAATAAAAAATAAAATGAAAATTATCTTACGGGATCTGTTGGGATAAGAAAATAAAAACGAAATGTAAATGGGTAATGTGTTGTGGAAAGTGCTTTACTATTTTTAAAATCAACTAAGCAAAATAATATAATACATATATTATCAAACACACCTTAAGTGATTCAACGTACAGTAAATTCCTACCACTCTTTGTCACAAAGTAATGTTTATAAGATAAGATTGCAGATACATAATAACTAATTTAAGTGTTAGTAAGCCTAAGTATCGCCCTGGTAAAATACCACCATTTAGAATCGAAAATTCGCTTAAAACGACAAAAAAATTACGATAGGTACTTCCCCATCATCCCCTTTTTAATCTCCTTCCCCAGTCAACTTTGTTAACTCTTTATTTATTTCAGATAGTAAAATTTTAAAGTGTATTTCATCATCTTCCTAAGAAACGTTTTTAGTTTTCGGATACGTTCGGAAATATCAAATTTATTTGGACTTTGATTCCTTGAGGTGATTTTGAAATATTATAATTATTATTTGACTTGAAATACGACGGTTAAAATGTGAAAGGCCTGATGGGTTTTGCCTCATAACATACCCTATTTAGGGTTGCCGAATTCCCACTGACTCTGGCTGACAGGTTTGAGCAGTTGAATGTTGTATTGCTGAGAACGTCTCGCTAAATTTCATACAAAGTGAGTTTTAACCAATTTTTCAACAGATGTTTGTTTACATTCAACTAAATGGTTAGCAGTCACCTGCTTCTATTTGTCCATTTTAACTGAAAAAGTCTGTTTCAGACGGTGGACGTGACGGGAATAAACTCTTTTGTCCGTTGTCTGCACTGTGTTTACAGATCGGACAGTGTGATAGAACGGGCGTGTGATGCAGCCTTTATGTTATTGCTTTCAACGAAAGCTATGGGGGTAATTTAAAACACAACTCTTGCAGTTTTAGGGATTAATTTGTACTATTTTACAAACAGAAAATGACAGTTGTTACTGTAGTTTTTTTGTAGAAAGGCTACGGTGGTAATAAATGTTTGTCGCTACTTAAAAAAAGCATTGCACTCAAAACTAATGGTATGTTTAAATTTATGCATATTTAAACTTCACACAGAAGGCATCTAAGGACAATAATTTTCCACAGGACCTATGTCGTGGGCTATACACACATACTGTGTGTACGGTTTTTTTTAAGTACAGGAAGGAGAGGAAATTCTGAGAAGGAAAAAAAGTACAAGAGATGGGAAGGAATCTAGGGGTCAATTCGCAAGGAGTAACATATGACTCCTCCCAATGCGGTGCAAAGGAGTTTAGTTGGAGAAGTTGGAGGGCAGCCTCTCCCAATCTGGTTCTCAACGCAGTTGGTGAGCAGATACATTCGCCACCAAAAACTTCATCTTATGATCTTTGGCATCCATTTTAAGTTACCAAACGTAGTGACCATTTGACAGAGGTGTTGGTTATCTTATAAATGGTTTCACCTAAACCCGCCTACCAAATTAATACGAATCTAAAAAGCTTGAACTCAAATTAGATGCTAAAAGCTCGTTCTACGACGAGGGTGGTCGATGTTTTCCGATTGTTTTATTTTTCTTTAGTAAGTAGCGAAATGCGCACAATCAAATGTAGTTATCAAAGCTGAATAAATCGACGAGCACATTTTCCAAAGAGAAATATCTACCCCCAACTAGGTAGGTAGGTATATAAACTCAAAGGGCTATTATTATCACCTTTCAATGGATCGGAGAAGCCCACCAAGTACCTACATAAAAAACTTCATTCCTGATTTCCTACCAAAATTTTTGCCAAGGTATAACTTATGCATTTTTTAACGTTAAATTTATTTTATTATTATATTTTATTTTTTTATTATTATATTTTATTTTTTATAATTATATTTTCGGTGTAAGTAAGTACTTTGAAAGACAAAGCAAATAAACATTGTTATAATAACATCGTTGTTTTGTAAATTGAATAATAATATTATTGCATCTGATAGTATTAATACTCCAACGTCTGGACGGTGTAGGCCCTCTGATTGGTCAAATTTAAATTGTCTGTTTCGGTTAAATTCCGCTAACTTGAAAATTAACACGATTTGAAAATTATGACACGATTTGAATATTAAGACACGATGCTCATATAATTTTTGGATAATATCGAAGAAAATATGTTTTAGAAAGTTCACAATCCATTGGATTAATTACATTACAGTAAAAATTATCCACAATTACGTATTGAAATTTGACGTTTATCATTATTCACGCGAAAGACACATTGTTCAGTGCTGCCAGCGTATATCGATTTCCAATCAATGCAAAAAGCCTTTATAGCCAGTTAATGTCAAGCAATGTACAATGTCAGTGTAATTTTTTAAAGTTCGATATATATATATACAAATATATAATTATAAATATAATATATTTAAATCCACCATTAAAAAGCCGGCTGCTAAAATAACCAGTTCCACTTGATACTTAAATACGTAATTAATTATTTTTTGGTATTACAACACCGACCCCATGCGCCACCATGCGCTTGGCTCCTTGGCTGTCAATGTCAATGTTTGATATGTGTCATATGTGATAATTATAGAATTATTGACGTGATAACCAAGAAATTTGTTTACAAACTACCTGTGAATCGCTAAAAAGAAATATTTTGTTTTCAGATTATTATTTCAATTTAATTACTATGGCTAAAAGGAATGTGGACAAAATTTGACCAGAATTGGTCGAATTTCGGAATGTTCGAATGAGAGGGAAATTTACCAAGCGAAGCGATAGTAGTGTATTCTTGAAGTGTGCTCAATAATCCTAATTATGTGCTTCTAGAACAGAATTATTTCGGCGTCATATCAAAAGAGTGTCATATAAAAAGGTAAACTGTTACATTCTTGCTGTCATACTGGAAAAATAATACCACAAATTTTACCTTATTATCCAGCACCGAATTATTGACAGGAGATTGTAGTCAATCTAAAAACTTTAGGAATTTTATTTGTCAATACAAGAGTGCTAATAGATTTGCCTCATTTTAAGCGCAAATAGCTAATATCCCAGGTAATGGTCCATATTGTTGAAAAATTTCTGGTTAGGTTTATCATCTCACTTCCAGAAGTATACAATTTGCAGGTGAAATACCTTCCTATGCTCAGCTTTATCTATACGATCCTGATGAGGCTGTTAGAGTGCGTATGAGTCATCCATCTAATGCCGATTGCTATAAAAATATAATGCAAATAATTGTTAGTGAAATACGCCAAATAAGCCCTCATCAGTATAAGAAACTAAAAGAATCTGTCGAGGAAGAAGAAATACGCATTGCGGCTGAGGGTGGGCAGGTGAGAGATATACGTCTATTATTTACACGTTCATCAAAGGTAAAATGCTCCAACCAGTTCTCACGATATCGCCATGGTATACGTAGCAGACAGACGGGAATTTGCCATCGGGTATAGATATCGCTGTTTAACCTAAAAATGTTAAGGACTTCAAAGGATGGCAACTTTATCAAAGCATTTAGATCCTATGGTTTTCCCACTACTATTTCCATCAGGTGAATGTGGTTGGACCCCCGGCTTTAAGCATCATGCTGATTTCTGTACTGCCCAATGTCATACTGTAACTGCTATGTAGTTTTATGCAAGTAAATTAGCAGTGCGAAGAAACATATTTAATCCAATCCATTATGCGGGTAAACTTTTTCAACAGTATTTAATTCATGCTTACATTATTTATCTATTATCATTATTTATGAATCTGGTCGCCTAGATTACATTAGGAAAAACCAACGACACCTCAGAGTGGAATGCTATCAAGGTTTGCAAAACCATGTAAGAAATTTAGCCACTGATAGAGGAGTATGTGCAGGTAATACAGTCATTCTTCCATCTTCATTTACTGGTGGACCACGCCATGTGAATAAACTTTATCAAGTTTCAATGGCTATGGTACGTAAATTTGGTCGTCCTGTCGTCGTCATAACTTTTACATGAAATACCAACCGAATTGGAACATTATCAATCGGCCGCGGACGGGCCTGATATAGTAGCCAAGGTTTTCCATCTAAAAGTCAAGGAATTTATTCATGATATGACTGAGAAACATGTTTTTGGAAAGGTAATTTGTTGGGTGTATACAATTGAACAGCAAAAAAGAGGACTACCTCATCTACATGGTGTGTTTACACTTTGCAGCGAAGATAAGTTGTATACAGCTTCTGATATTGATAATGCCGTATCTGCAAAACTACCCCATCCGAAGAATTCGGCTTTGTACCGTATTATTAAAAAAATAACATTCATGGACCATGTGGCGTACTTAATCCAAGGTCAGTCTGCATGGTAAACGGTAAGTGCTCTAAAAAATTCCCCAAATCATTTAAAGACGCTACTGATAATAATTCCGCAGGCTACCCAGATTACAGGAGACGTGATAATTTTTCTGAAAATCACGTTATTCGGGATATACGTATCGACAATCGATTTGTTGTTCCATATAATGCATTCCTTAGCAAAAAATATGATGCTGATATTAATGTTAAAATTTGTTCCTCTTTGGATAGTATTTATTTATCTATACATGATCAATCTCACTCAATTTTACTTCTGGCTTTACATTTACCCGACAGCCAATCTGTTTATTTTGTCTCTACAAAATAAACCTGTTCCTCCCTCCCCTCTGGGCGGGAGGAACAGGCTCTCAGGGAAGCATCTACAAGGAACACCTCTTTAACAGCGTGGTTCCAATTTAATCTTCAAGATATTGAGGGACGCTCTATTCTCTATCAAGATGTACCAATTAACTATGTCTTTACAGCTGGTAAAAAGTGGACGAGGCGACAGCGGGGAGGCGGAAACATCATTGGATGAATACCTTCAATTTCTCCTAGAAATATAGAACTGTATCATTTACGGCTGATTCTTATAAAGGTGGCTGGAGCTACATCCTTTGAATCTTTGCGAACTGTTGATGGCAATTTACTATGTAGCTACTTTTCATGATGCGGCGCGTGAACTGAAGCTCATTGATGACATACGAGAATGGTCGCAGTATGACGGAGGCTTCATTGTATTTGACGCCTAAAATTCTTAGACATCTATTTGTTTTAATTTTAATACAATGTATCCCTTCGATCTTCGGCTGAAGATTTTTTTCATCATGGTGTTGCTGAAGAAACAGCTATTAATCTTTGTCTTTTAAACATACAGGATATTCTCATGAAGGAGAATTCATCTTGCAGAATGCAGGGCTTACCTGAACCTGATGAAAGTTGCAGTTTTGGACAAGTATCTGATTTTAATGTAATTTCTGAAAACACTTTAGGTGAATTGATGGCTGCCAAACTCAATGACGTACAACTTCAAGCATATAATTCTATTTTGAATAAGTTTTTTTCACATGAAAATGATGACAATAAATTTTTCTTCATTGATGGCCCAGGCGAAACAGGGAAAACATACCTTTACTAAACTTTAATTCACACTCTAAGACGAAAAGGTAAAAGAGTTTTATCAGTCGCTTGGACAGGCATTGCAGCACTCTTGCTTCCAGGTGGGGTAACGTGTCATACTGCTTTTAATTTACCCCTCAATTTACAGGACAATACAACATGTAAGGTCACATCAAAGAATTGGAAAATTATAACGGAAGCAGATATTACAATATGGGATGAAGCACCGATGACAGGTGTAGCTTTAGAAGTAATTGAGCGTACTATACGTGATATCATGGGAAGTGATTCTGTCTTTGGTAACAAAGTTATTGTTTTGGGCGGAGACTTTCGTCAGATCCTTCCAGTGTGTCGACGTGCTTCACGAGGACAATTAATTGCCGCTTGCATAAAAGCAGCACACTTTGGTACCATTTCAAAACTTTTCAATTAAAAACAAATGTCAGAGCTTTAGAAAGTGAAAATATATTTTCTAAATGGCTTTTGGACTTGGAAGATGGCAAACTTCCTTTTGTAGAAGGAACATTAGAGTCATCTGTGCTTATTCCCAATGTAAATATTTGTCAAGATTCACTATATATACGGTGAGACAAATACAACTGCTGATGCCTTAGGGTTGAGTCAACGTACCATATTGTGCCCTAAAAATAGTCATGTTTATGCAATCAATGAGGATGTACTTCAACGGAAAGCGCCCCTGAGGTGATATCTCACAAAAGCGGTGCTATAAAAATTTCAGCTGTAACTTAATTCAAGCCAAAATCATTACAAGGAACAGAAAAGGTACAGTACATTTCATTCCTAGAATTTAAAACACTTTTTCGGATGTTACAATATAATTCAATATGTGCAGAAAACAGTTTCCAGTCAAATTAAATTAAATAAATCTCAAGGACAAACTTTTGAACGGGGTGGACTGTTACTTCCTGAACCAGTATTTTCTTATGGACAGTTTGAGCGCAGTCATCGTTATTTATACAAATTCTGACTGATTGGTATACGGATAATATTGTTTATAAAGAGATTTTTTCCTAATGAAAGTGTATAATATTATGTTGTAGATTGTAAAAAATAAAAGTATAATAAATTGTACTTGCTTAAAAAGTTTTGTTTTTTTGTGTCCCTTGAAATTAAAATGACTCAATTTATCCCACCTGTAAGGTTTTCGCGAATTAAGAGAGTTTTGGTGTATTTACTTTGACAATCGTTAGGTAAGAGCGTAATATTATTTCACCCAAATATGTAGATTTTTAGGACTTATCCCAATAAAATAATTCTTAATATATTTAAAAAAAATGTAATTACTTTGACAGTCTTTTGGTAAGAGTATATTATTTTACCAAAGTTATATGTAATATTGTAATATGTTGTAATTTTTTTATTTTCGAATTACATATAAATATTTTGCAATTTAATTACGATTTAAAAATTAAATCATTTCGGTGGTATGGAAGAGGAAACATTTTTCTCATTGACGAGATTTATGTTGGGGTGAGGGGTGTTTAATGGTGCAGAATGTCTTTCTATTATATATCTACCCAATGATCTAATATCTACCTATTAAATAAAACTGTTAGTATCACATAAACTGGGCGAAGCCCAACCAAGTGCCGCCCGCAGGGCCTAGCAGCAAAAACCCGCGGAGCGGGTTTTTAACTGCTAGTTAGTTAAATATTATTTGTTTGTTGTTTGTATGTAATTTACTTACTACAACACGTAATACCTATTATTTATTACTTATAAATAACTACGATAATGTTATGTTCACTCCTCTTCCAAACACAAGCCAACGCTTCTGATGAAGATTAGTATTCAAATTTCTTAATATGTTAAAACCTTATGTAAATACGATTCTATATGTAGTTACTTTGTTACTTTAGTAATGAAAAAATAAATTTTAATTTTAATAAAAACAGTGATATTAATGGTGAATTAAAATGTACTGATTATCTTTTTGAAAACGTTTTTTTTCTTCAAATATGTAAATATCTCTCTTTTGTGAAAATTTGTTGCAATTTTCTACTTATTTTTAATTAAAGATTACTTTTTTAATGACTTGAGTTTTATTATTATTCGTCATGTCAAACAGTTAAATATAATACTGCCCCGACCAATTATTTACTTAAAACTGTCAACTACAAGTTTTTGTAAATATTTTCGTTGTGGAAACGCTCTTCAATTCTTCTCTTCCATAATTCAAAATTTATTTTTATTTTTTAAAAGATGTTTTGCAAAATTGCGACTAGCCTTTTTTAAAAGTTTCGTTACATGAACAAGAAAATCCATTTAGGAATAGCTAAGTTCACTTATTCACGCCTGATCTACCGCGCTGGCAAATAAAATGTCCAACAAAAAGGCGAGATTCGCTCCAGTAATCGCGACGCCCTCTGTGAGAAAAGCCGGGATAAATGAAACTTAGTTTGATTTGCGTCTCCGCTAAGTTCGGGCGTTTTGTAGTGTCGAATGGAAAAACTACATAAGAACTAAGTATGCAACGCCCAGTACTTGGCAGCAACCGCTAGTGGATAAAAAAAAGCTACGTGCGGAGCTTTCATATGAGCTTTTGTGTTGTAGGATTTATTCTCTTGCACGTATGAATTTATTTTCTTATTTCAAATTTGAATTGCGAACGGATAAACTACTAAGCGAAAATGGAGTAATTATTCTTATTGTAAATCTAACAGTTATCGTTTGCTGCGAGTTTATCACTGTTTTTACAGTAAAAGGAGTTATAACATTTTTTATTCCATGAACTTTATTGATTTATTTTTTCTTATTAACAAGAATGAGAGGCTTAGAAAAAGAAAATTGAAAGTAATTTCTATTTGATTAATTTGTGTTACTATATAATTTATTAATTTAAAAAAATGAATGGCAAACTTCCGGCACGTTCTAGAGTGGAAGATACTCTCAGTATCGCCCTGGTTTACGGTCACCATCCAGAATTGAATCGTTGCTTGAAATGGCTTTAACCATGTTTGGTGACTGGTTCTGAACAGCCAGGTACTTATCCATCTGCCACTTCCCCATATCCTTCCCCTCCCCACTATCCTTAGCCTCACAACATGGGATGCCTTAGTCTCGCTGGCTCCAGACGGTTGGGAGCCGTTATGACTCTTGTGCGATATTCACATAAAATAAAAATAAATGACCGCTTAACTGCCAAATGAATAAAAATAGGCAACGGACATTAATTTATCTTGTACCTACTATATTTAATACTATTTCTATGGGTATAAAAAGCGAATCAAATTGCACAACTGAACTAAAAAAAAGGGAAAATGGAGATAGTTCAAGATTTTCTATATTTATATTATCTCTAATCACTTATACATTAGTATCCATTTATTGTTTGCATGTAATCTTATATATAAATATGTTTATGAGTGTTTTTTTAACGTATATGAGTATGTTGACTGTCTGTATATTCTGTAGTGTTGTTTCATATGTCTTTGCAGTTGCCATTACAGTTCATATCGCCTACCATCATGGCGATTGGCTATTAATATTACTAGACAGGCGAAAGAAATGTTTAGTTATGATGTAAAATAACTGGAACAAAACAAATATTTCGGCATTCAAAAACTTGTTAAAACAAAACTATGAACAATAGTGAAAAGATAAAAGTAAAAATTTTAACATTGTTTCAAATTAATAAAATTAAATTTTAGTTAGGTTTGCATTGGGATAGCAAGGTATCTACTCCAACACATCCTTTTCATTTTGTCTTCCCCATCTCTCTTTTCTTATAACAAATAATAATAATAATGCATAATTATAAAGGTACGTCTTTTAAATGGTTCCGCATTTCTTTTGCTTCTGGGGTTTTTTAAAGTGAATACCGCACAAGCGTCCCACTGTTTCAAACCGTCTGGAACCAGTGAGACTATGGCATCCTCAATTTGAATATATTATGAGGCTGAAGGTATTGGAAAGGGGAAGGAGATGAAAAAATAGGTTTGGAAGTACCTGGCTATTCATATCTCGTCACCAAGCACCGCTAAAGTCATTTCATTCAACGTTTCAATTCGGCATAGTGGTTTTTTACCGGGATGATAGTGAAAGTACCATACTAAATTGATAAAAATTACGCGCTGAGTTATGGTTCTGAGATCTTTGATTTGTAGTTGAAATTTACCTCCCGACCATTATAAGGATATGAGAAAAAATAAACATTATTTTCAAATATCTTTTTCTTTCAATTTAATATTCTTATGTAACTTCATCAAGTAAAAAAAGTATTTTCCCAAATTATTCACTTATTCACATACGAGTATTTCCATTATACTCTTCTCAAGTAGTAGTGCAAATAATTACTTAACCCGCAGTGCGCTGTGATCGCCTTCTGAAATTTATCATCCCTTATCCCAGAGTTATGATATCGTTACGTTGAATTACTCGGGGCGATTGTGAGTGAATTATTTACCTAGTTTTATGTTAGCAACACTATGTTTGATGGGCTGGGAGAAATATGGATGAGAGTACAGAATAACCATTTCTTTCACGAGTAAGGTGCGGACAAAGGAATTAAGTACCTTCTTGAATTGGAAAGACCACTTGTATTTTTCGGAAACAATGGAGGTTTTATTATATTAGACTGTTTAATAAGTTACGGAATTTTAAATATCTAAAATACATTACATTGTTATGAACTAGATGATTTAAAGTTATGGATTATTCTAACTAAAATAAATTACTACGGAATTCCGTTAAAAGAAATGGTTAAATTATTTTGAGTTGTTTTGTAAAGAAAGTTACCAAAATACATATTTTTTTAAGTATATTTTATTTAGTTATAAACTTTATATCTAGTGTACATCTATTCTAAAACTACTAATATTCTATTACCTACTTACTAATATTTGGACTTTACAACTTTGAGACATAACCCACGAAAAACTGCAAGACTTTAGCTTCCATAACATTTAAAGGGAAATTTATTTATTTTATTTACATATTTATTTTTCATAATATTGATTACATTTTATGATTTTGAATGTCCAACTAGAAGGATTTTAGGACAGTCAAATTTACAGGTTTCAAGATATCCTAGGCGAATACAGGATTTAAAACTAGATAAAATAAGTATGTTAAAACGAAGATACATACAGGAAAGATTAATAAATATTGTTTTGTGTTGCCAATAAATATGTCTTAGGAAGCCTAAAATCGATGCAGCTTCTCGTAGGACTGGACTGTACTATTAACACTAACACTTTTTAACATATAATAAGGTAACATTTTAAATTTTAACTAGTATGTAGGATATAAGGGTATTTATACCAAACGTTATAAAAAAACAAATATTATTAATGTAATTCACTATCACAGGTACTGAAATCTTTTGAAAAAGTTTTGTTTTGTCTCGTAAATGCCAAGTAAGAGATCCAAATACTCCCACCCATGTGAAGCTAGTAGGATTATGGCAACCCTATTATTTTTGGTACGTTGTGAGGCTGGATGAAGTAAAACACAACAAAGCTATTTCAAGCTATGTTGAGTTTCTGAATGGTTATCTTTCTCCAGGGTGATACTGTAAGTATCTACAACTCTAAAAAGCGTGGCAAATAAAATACACACCACAAAAAGTAGATCTCTTGCAATAAATCCACGAAACAATGAATTTTATTGCTTTAATTGCGTTCGAAATTAAATATAATAATTTTGTTAGCGCGTAGTTGACGGCGACCAGAGACGCGCACATTCATTTTTCTCATAAAACAAAATGCAAACATTTTCATACATTAATCTAGATAACCAAGGTTCATTATGTTTTATGCATTTGATTGAATAATACAAACATAAATTAATCACTACACAACACAAAATATTACAAGCATAAAGAAAATAAAAATAAAATGTTACGCAAGTGACAAGTTGAGTACTTGAATTCCAATTTTATATAACAGAGCGAAAAAAAATGGCCTGGCAATATTGTCGTAATATTAGTAACCGCTCGAACTCACCGTCAAGAGTGGAAGGGTGACCGGTTAAATCATCACAATGATAATTCATCACATCTTTAAAAAGTTATGTAAGGTCATGGAAAGTGATGAAACAAAAACTTTATTGGCTAGGTTAAGTACTAAGTAGGTTGGGTTAGGATAGGTTAGGTTAAAAAAATTTCATCGTTTCCAATGACTTTATTTCACATTTTAAAAGTGTGTTGAATTTTCACTGTGTTGAGTTATCATGGAGCCGAGTGGAACATACTCTCAGTATCGCCCTAGTATAAGACCACCATTTAGAATTCAAACCTTGCTTGAAATGGCTTTGGCCGAAGTCGGCGACCAGACGTGAATAGCCAGGTACTATCCCACCTTCCTCTTCTCCATTTCCTTCCTCTCCCCGCTAGATTCAGTCTCACAACATACCCCAATTGTTGATGCCATAGTCTCACTGATTCCAGACAGACAGGAGCAGTTGGGTCTATTGTGGGATTTCGAATATTTTTAAAAACTAGGTATTACGAGAATAGGCAATTCACGAAAATATTTCGCAAACTTGACCGATATTATGGAAATAACTGGCCAACAAGAAATTTTCGTAAAGAGTTACTCGTTTACTAGAGCTTAAATATTAGACTTTTTTTATATATAGGTACTATATAAACCAAGCCCTACTGAAAAGCCTGCGGCCGTATTTTGAATATTCCATTCCCAATTACCTATCTACTATCAATTTCCGTAAATGGATATTATTGAATAACGTTTTTTTTTCCGGAGAGACAGAAATAAGCTAGAGAAAGTTAATAATTTAAAAAAAAATATGCGCATAAACGGAAAATGTTTCAGATAAAACGAGAATCTCATAAAATTATTGGCACTAAAAAGTTTCAACTTTTGTAAATCAGTCCCGTAAAAGCTATAAAGTTTTTTACAAGAAAACTTTCAATATCACTAGATAATTTATTCATTTCTTGGTCGTAAATTTTATTTGACTTAATTTATGAATGCTTAAGAAAAGTTTATTTTATGTGTACATAATTTAGATGAATAAAAATAATTTAATGATGGGTACTCTGACTTAAATTTATACTGTCGGAGTTCAAGGAACTTTAAAGTAACGATGCTTGAATCGGTTTTTGTTGGGTGACCAAGCCAGAATTAAAGCCTGATACTTCCCAACCCAACTCTTTCTCATCTCCACCCTCAAAAAAATTTAAGTCATTCAGAATATATCTGAACACGTGTGTACGCAGGTGCCCTGGTCCGAATAGATATAATGGACAAGTTGCGAAACAATTATTATTATACAACTTTCTCGTAACATATTCGTGCATTACTGATAGTTCGTTATGAAATGTGTTAAATCATTCGTTATAGGCCTCCAGTCCCAATTTTAACATGAAATCAAATAATTTGACCCGATTAAAAAAAAAAAAATAACAAAATGAAAAAGATTTTTTGTTTTAAACCACTTTATTTTATTATATACGTCGACGGGTTTCGGTTGTTCCCAACCTTCTTCAGGACAATAAATATATAAACTTAATAAAAATAAAAAATAAAATTAAAGTTTATATTTTTACTGTCCTGAAGAAGGTTGGGAACAACCGAAACCGGTCGACGTATATAATAAAATAAAGTGGTTTAAAACAAAAAAATCTTTTTCATTTTGAATAATGTCATGCCACCAAGTGTTTGCATTCTTCGATAAAAAATAATAATATGTCATATCAGTAAGTATTCTCTGTCCCCTTCCACACTATTGTCAGCATCACAACATACTCAGGTGAACTCCTAGCGTGTAGGACAATAAACTATACCTTTTTAATACTAATATATTATAAGAATAAAAATTAAAAAATAGTCCCACTAGTTCCAGACGTTTGGGAGCATCTGGTAGTCTTGTGCGGTTTTCACATTAAAACAAGACCTATCGGACGATGGCTATATCGAACGACAAAGGAGAATCCTTAGCACAGTGTCTAATATGATTGCCCACAGATTTTACAAATACGGCAATAATGTTAAAAAAACATTTTTCAACGCATTCTGTACCGGCCTTTCACGTGCGAGACATGGTGTCACTACCGAACTTGCTCGATGGAACGACTCCGAATCCAATTTAATGCCGCCTGCAGGATACCGAAGATACAGCACCGCATCGACTATGCTCACAGAATTAGGACTAAATGGTTTTGCCGGTCTTATGAAAAACCGGGTCACTGGAGCCAGGATGCGGCTAATGGCCTAGGCCAACATGGTGGTGACCGCAGCCTACCAGCACCAAGCGCCACTCCCGAGTGAGCGCTGGGCCCAAGCTCACTCAAGACCACGCCCCACTTAGTTGTCCTTATTTGCTCTTTTTAATCAACATTTATCTCGTGAAGTTCATTATATTTTAGTAACTGTTGTTTATTTTTGTATCTCTTGAATGTCTTCAAAAAATTATTTAATCGCATAATTACGGTTTATTTTTTATATTTTTTCAGACTTACTTGTATTTCCAAAAAATTTTTTTTCATATTCTCATATCTATTGTAAAATCAATGTGTTTTGTAAAATCTTATTGTGTATTGTAAAATATTGTTCTTGTATATGGGACTGTGGGGTTGCACTAACCTCCCCACATCCTGGAATAACAAAATATAATTTTAAAATTATGTTTGTTTGTTGAAAAATTAAAGAGATTTATAAAATGAAATAATATTAATAGTAATAGAGTATAAAACAAGCAAACATGATTAATGTAGCCTCTGCCTGCAAAATCTTATCTTCTCAAAATTTAAACTTTCTATTAAAGTGTTTTTATCTGCTAGGTAAACTTGATAAAAATGTATACAAAATAAATTTCTGATAAAGAATTATCAATTAATTAAATAAAATTGGTTAGTAGTTTATCGCTTGTCTGATATGATTTTTTATACTGTTACGCAAGAATATAATATTCAAATCACGCACGCACCCACGTACCAACAACCGATATTTATATGTTTAACTATTTAACACAAGTTTTAATATTCGTATTATTATACTTTTAATTTTTTATTTAGTTATAAAAAGTTACATTTTTATATCTAGTATAAACCTTTAACAACTTATTTCTATGGCATTAATGACACTTTAAAGTGCATCTTATAATTCACGAAAAGCAGCAAAGCTTTTAGCTTCTTTAACATATGTCGGTAATTTATTAAAAATCTTAAATCTTTTAAAAAAAAGATTATTTCGAGATCATTATGGAAAACAGTTTCAAGTTTTAAATTAGAGATGTATAGTTTTTACATTTTTGAATGAATCATTGAAAAAATAATACAAATAGGTGGCGCAAATAGATTTCCTAAGTCACTTTTCTTGACTCTTTTATTGGACAAGCTAAAATTTAATTAATCTAGAACACCTGAAAAAAAGTATTCATACCACACAAATGAATATTTTAGAGAACTTTCTAGTAAATAGATCAAATTTCCAACAACTAACACAGGCACTTTTAACGTTAAACCCCAGACATTCTTTTACAATAATTTACTTGTATTTCATATCCTACAGGGCTTTCCTTCTTATGAATTCAACGTATATTGTCCCGTAGGCTACGAGCGTCTGATTTAGATTTTAAAAAATAAAAGAAAATTGATCCGTTTTTTATACCTATATTGAATTTAAATGTATATTCTAAGAAGCACTATCTATAAAAGATACTATCATTAAAATAATCTTACAAAAAACCTTAAAAAAATACTAAAGGAACCGTCCTTGTTCTAAGATATTCAAATTCAATTGAAAATGGAAGATTGGAGACAAATTTGTACCAGAATTCATGTCCTGGGGCTTCGTTTACATAACACAGGCAGTTACGAGACGAGGAGCTGAGACTCGCTGAAATCTACAGAATTTCAGGATAAAATCCATGGTATTATTATTACGGCAATATTTGACGTCCTAGGATGATAATGAGGCTGTATTTTGAAGGAGCCCGATTTCAAAATGGTACTTGAAATTATAATTAGGAAAATTAATCTTATTTCCCGGATTTCGCGACTTCCAAAATAATAATATCATGTTTTGCGATTGTTTTCTCATACATTTCTGAAGAAAATTGTGACACATGGGTATAATTTTAGTCTGTTAATTTTAAGTTTTTAAATGAAAAAAATAAATTTTTATTTACCTATTTGAATGTTTTATTACTCGACCACAAAAATTTCATTGGTCTCTTTACGAAACATAATGTTATTTATTACTTTTTTAAAATTTATTTATTTGCATTTTAAACAGTTTTTATACATTCATATTTTACAGTGATAGGATTTTTAACATTATTAACCCATAAAAAAATGAAATTCAAAATTTAAGACCAAATTAATAATAAATAACAAGAGCAATTTTGATAAAGTGAAACTACTTAAAGGTATCGACCAATTAAACGACCGCTACAATTGCTACCCACCTATTTTACCAATTTATCACATGACCCTACTTAAGTATTGAATTTTATTTTTTAAGTATTGAAGCTTGCCTTGTCTTCTGGGATATTTTCAATTATATTTTAGATCAACTTGGGTGTTATAATATATTCTTGTGGCCACCACTGTCTTTATTGGTCGACTATATGTATCCAAACATTGTAAGCATTTCATTCTTAAACTCTTTCACCACGCTTACATCGAATAAATATGAATCAAGTTACTTGTTTATGTGATTTGACTTACGGAGCAATAAAATTTGTTGCGTTTTCTCATTTGATATCTACACATCTGCACTAATGATTGAAATTGCAAAACAATCCCAAATGTTGTTTACTGAGGGAGGGGAAAGCGCCACATGACCTTCTACCCAATCGAACAACATAATAATACTATTAAGTATTAGGTTAAAATTGAACAGCAAATTTTGCCTTCAGAAACTTAAATTATCTGTGATTGAATATATTATTATTTCCTGTTTACAAGAATTGAAACATTTTAAACATTCGAACTTATCATTATTTAGCTCAATTTTAAACAAAAAATATTTTTTTTTAAATTTATTTATTATCAATATAAAGTTTTTTTACAGGTTTTTTTTTTTCGAAGTCTGTCTCACTAGGATAAACATGTGTCGAGACAGACGTATTTGATACATGAATTAATGTTTACATATTTTTTGGTACATAAAATATTTCATTACATTAAATGACATTGTGAAAAAGATACAAAATAATAAATAATAATAATAAATGATAAATTTGTTAATCAGCATCTAGTTGGAGTACATACTTATGCAGGGATTTTTATAAAATTTTTGATCATGGATCTGTCTTGGCTGATGATCCAAGACTTGATGTCTGTTTTATATTTTAAAAAAAATTCGTTCAGTCTAATGGCTAGTGGGAGAGCATTATATAGCCTTGTTGCAAAATATCTAAAATTTCTCTGGCCAAAAGTTGTTTTAGCGAAAGGGATTTGTAAGAAATTATGTCCTTTGGTTCTAGTATCACGAGCAGTTTGGATATTGTCAAAAGTAGTTTTGTGTTTGAAGAGGTATGTTAGTATGTTTTTAGCATAAAGTTGCCTAATGTCCATAACACAGATTTTCCTAAAGATTTCATCCGAACTGCTTGTGATTGGTAGTTTGAGGATAATCTTTATTATAAGTTTCTGAGCTTTAGATATTGGATCAATGGCGGCAGCGTTTGCTCCTCCCCATGCTATGATACCATATTCTATTAAAGATTGACAAAGTGCATAGTAGATTGTTTTGAGCTGGCTTAGGTTGAGAAAGTTGCGAGTTTGTCTAAAAAAGTAAATGAATTTTCTAAGTTTGTTTGCTGTAGTGGTTATATGTTGTTTCCACTTTAAATTGCTGTCAAAAATAATACCTAAGTATTTAATTTTAGTTACCTGTTCTAAATAAGGGCAATCACATATTATCGTATTTGTCAGGTTGCAAGCACATATTTTAATTTGATTTTCTGGGTTTCTTAAGGAAGGATTAATACTAAATTCAATGTATTTAGTTTTGGTCACATTCATTGTTAGTGTATTATTGTTTAACCATGTTTTAACCACAGTTATGCCCCTGTTAGCTTTTATGTATACATCATTCCAATTGCTTGATTTGAAGAGGAGAATCGTATCATCAGCGAAACTTACAATTTTGGCATCTATTTGAAGATTACATAATTCATTTATGTATATTAAGAACAGGGTAGGACCTAAAACACTTCCTTGAGGCACGCCGTAGCTAATTCGTAATTGATTGCTATTGCAGTTGTTGATTTTCACACTTTGCTTTCGGTTTGACAGGTAATCGCTAATAATAGTAAGTTCATCACCATTTATACCAATATTAGATAGTTTTTGTAAAAGTTTAGAGTGAGAGATAGTATCGAATGCTTTGCACAGGTCTAAGAATATTGATATGCATTTTGATCCCTTGTCTAAGTTTTCATTTAGAAAATCGGTAACTGTTGCCAGGGCTTCGGAGGTGCCTTTATTTTTCCTGAATCCAAACTGGTTGAGTGATAGTATGTTATTTTGTTCAAGGTATTCGATTAGTTGATTATTAATAGTTTTTTCAAAGACTTTAGATAGTGAATTTAGTAATGTAATTGGACGATAGTTAGTTATGTCCGATCTAGAGCCTCCTTTATGTATTGGGATTATGATTCCGTGTTTTAGTTTGTCAGGGAATCGGCCTTTTAGGATGCTTAGGTTAATAAGATATGTTAAGGGAGTGGTTATTTCTGATACAAGTTTTTTTAAGGCAATATTTGATATATCGTCCAAGCCAGTTGAAGACGAGTTTTTTAATGAGTTTATGATCAATCTAGTATCTTCATTTGAAATTTGTTTTAGACTAAAATGCAAGTTGTTGGGCAAATTTGTATTACAGCTTAGTGAATTGGAGTTGGTATGGTTTACATCGATATTTTTTGCGAGTTGTTCACCTATTTTTGAGAAGTATTTATTTGCGTGATTAACAATAATATCGGGATTACTAGAAAAACTAAATATTTTATCATTTACTTTTAGTTGTTTTAAGTCATTCGTAGGATTAGGTTGAGAGTGAGTGGCTTCTTTAAGTGTTTTCCAAAGTTTTTTAGGATCATTATTACAGTTTTCTATTTTCTGTTTGTAATATATCTCTTTAGCCTTTCTTATTATTTGGGTACAAATGTTTCTATATCTTTTATAAAAATTTTGAAGTTGTATATCATAAGGATTGTTAATAACGTTTTTGTGGAGTTTGTTACGTTTACGGATAGATTTAATAATAGTGTGGTTAATCCATTGGCTTAATTGGTAAAATATTATTTGGTATATGTTTTATAATTATGTTTGTATGTTCGTTAATGGTAGTCTGTAAGTAATTGATAAAGTACGTCCAGGCGTCTTCTGGATTTGTGGTGTTAAGTAATTCTGACCACGATTTACTCATCAGAGATTGACGAACACAATCATAATTGATTTGAATGATTTTTTTCTTATTTGTTGTATTTTTATGTTTGTCTTTTCTGTTGCATGTTTGTATGGAAAGAATAGTGGTGTAGTGGTCGGTAAGTGTAGATTCATATACAATAGATATAACTAGGCAGTCGGATTTGACCATGATGTGGTCAATGCATGAAATGGAGTCTAATGTAGCACGTGTGGGAGTGTTTATGGTGCTTTGGAATCCATGGTATGTGAGCGTATTTAAGTATTCTTGGCACTGAGAATGTTCGTTTGTGGGCAGAATATTTATGTTGAGGTCACCAGCAATAATACTAATAATTTATAATATTACATAATTCAGTTAAACAGTTATTGATTGATTTTAGGAATGGTGAAATATTATAAGAGGATGGAGAACGGTATATTGCTAAGATACATGTGTCATTATTGAGAGTTATTTGCAAACAGTTTTCACCGCTGACTTGGATTTCCTTGACAGATAAACAATCAGGTCAGTTCTGGTATAGACAACAACTCCATCATTTTGTTTAGTATGTATTGAAGTGCTGTGGTGATCATACCCTTTCAAAATTTTAGGAGCATAATTTTTTGGTATCCAGCATTCAGTAAGAATAATTATATGAAAAGAGGTTCCAATATTATCAAGTTGTAGAAAGAATTCGTCAAAATTCTTGGAAATTGATCTAATATTTTGCTGTAAGATTTGAAGAGAGGGTGAGTGTGTTTGTAGTACATTTTTACAGAATTTAGGATTTGACGTCCTATAATTGGTAATACAGTCCATTTTTAATAATATCCATTACAATAAGGGTTTTCTCTAGAATTAAAAATCTACAATACCATTTTTTTAATGTCACTTTCATGTTTGATTTGAATGATTTTTTCCCCTGGACCCTTACGAACAAGTAATTTATTGGCTTTAAACCACACAAATTCGAATTTTGTTTCTTTAGCCTTTTGTTTTGCTTTCCACAGCAATTCCTTATAATAAGGCGTAAGCACCTCACTAAGATAAATAGGTGATTTTGGGTTAAGTATTTTGGCTGTATTTTTGAAAGATAAGACCATATCTCTCGTTTTCTGGTTGTAGAAATTTACTTGCAGTTTATCGGGGGCGTTAGTTCTGCGGTCCTGGGTCCTGGTCACAAGGCGTAGATCCTGCTGCAACAATGGCATACCAAGGGAATTGGCTACCCGAAGAACGGCTTCAGCTGGTTGTTCTCCCGGCCGCAATTCAACACCCGCCATTTCCACACAGTCGCAGAGATTATTTTGTTCCATAGTGGCTAGTCTGGTTTCCAAGCTTAAAATTCTTAAGTCGTTCTTAGTATTTATTTCACGTAAGGATTGTGTATCTTTTTGTAGGTCTTGTAGTACTTTAAAATTTGATAACAGATCTTCATATTGATTACTTATAAATTCGTTGCTTCTCTTCAGTTCCTTAATTTCGTCTTCGAACATTTTTTTAAGTTCAGTGACCTTTTGGTCAAAATGTTTGGTCAGACGAATAAAGAGAATATCATCATCATCGGTATTTGCAGCCGAGGATGTAGACGGTGATCCTGGTCTGATTAGGCATTTTGGGCATTACCAAGAAGTTTTATTTTTTTCTGCCATTTTTTTGTATTTGGAATCAGAGATATTGAGGCAATTATTGTGAAATGTTATTTTGCACTTGGTACACGTGAACATATACTCATCTTTATTTATTGGGTTGAGGCAACCTTCACAGTTAAACATTGTGGTTAATAATCCTCAACGCCTAAATAATAGTTTTCCGCAAAATTTTAGCACGAAGCGACCTCACCTTTGACCAATAGCGAGATAGGTATATTGTTTTGGATTTTGTTTAATGTCAAAGTAATTATGGACACTGATAAGATGCTCCTAAATTTCACTTAGATACAATCTTAAAACTTAAATAGGTGTTCACTTTTCACTTATAAATATGGGTAGCCACAGAGTAATTTTTAGACCGTTATGTTTCACCGTATTACACACGATTGCAGTTTTACTTCACTATTTTATCACTTGACCATTTCGATTATTTTATACTTAATTTGTTTATCACATTTATATTAGCAGCGCGAAACGCAGCGATGACACTGTGAGTAGAGTTTGACACTTTTTTGGTTTTATTACAGTGATTTTGGTGATGTTTTTTTAGATTTTTATGTAAAGCGTTTGACAGTCGACTTGTAGGTAGATGTCTTTCTCCATCGATCCATTTAACGTCGAAGAAGCGTTTAATTTTTATAAAAATACAGTATTATTTGCAAGAATCAATCGGTTAGTAGCCGACTAGCCAAATGCGTACGGTTCCCATTCAGGCACCGCGGATTCAATTACCTGTTAACTTAAACCTCCATAGTTGCATAATAATAATAA
This sequence comes from Hesperophylax consimilis, assembly GCF_061612785.1. Classification (NCBI taxonomy): domain Eukaryota; kingdom Metazoa; phylum Arthropoda; class Insecta; order Trichoptera; family Limnephilidae; genus Hesperophylax; species Hesperophylax consimilis. The sequence continues at coordinate 22,877,259 of NC_142849.1, read as the reverse complement.
TGTTTGGATCATTTTCGTAAGAAAATTACCCCAAGGGCGCTTTATAACTTTATGACCTACGATAAATAACTATTGACTAACAACTAAGAATTATAACTCACTGGTGACTTAAAACTATATACATTTTTATGACCGAGTGTGTATTAACACAATACTGCTTTAACATAACTTCACGACTAACTTGCTGATTTATATTTACAAATACATATTCTTAAGTTTACTGCCTATCAGTGGTAAGTTATAAAAAAATTTGCAATACAAGTATACGCATGATAAATTGTTACGACATTAAAGTGGGCAGTCAAGTCAAGTATAAAATGAGAAAGATGAATCGATAAAAGTAGATAAGTAGCATTTCTTAAGACGAGACAATACCTTAAAATAAAGCCAGGATCTTAACGACATAAGTGAAGCAGCCGTGCACAAAAATAGACGACGCGCAGCTCTTGTGTATTGGACAGAGAAACGGTTGAATTTTCGCTATAAAATCTCTAAAATAAAGTGGAAATCTTAACGATATAAGTGATGAAGGCGTATAAAAATAATATTCGGCGCACGGCCCGGCGTATTGGATGGACCTACAGTCGACTTTGCCCTAGCAGGCCTCGAAAACCGATCTTTCCGTGGGGTTTTCAAACCGTTTTATAAAAAATATTTTAATGGTTGGGTCCTGTTTTAACTAATTTTAAATATAAATTACTTATATCTGTAGGGTTTTCTCTAGAAATGTTTTAGATTTTAGTAGTACGTCCATCAGAAATAATTAAAATGTGAGCGTAGAGCAAACCCACGTTATTAAAGTCTTATGTCGCTTTTAATAATGAAAGTCGGAGGAATATTTGAAATATTGCTGCCGAGTATAAGATAAACAAACAATATTCAGACAGGAATAACCACCATTCTCTACATATGTAGCGTCAAGCTTTAACTTTTAAGGTCTGATTCCCGCTGGAGAAGATTTACTCTCATCCAAAGTAAAGTGGTAGTTCGCTGTTGGAATCCGAGAACTCTGTTTAAATAATGATCTCCTCGTTTAATCCTTAACTCGAACCCTGGACCGCTGCAAAGGAAGATAGGACAAGACAAAGTAGGATGATTTGTGTAAGGAAGAAGAGGTAGTAACGTTGAGTTCTGTTGGGTGGCACTGGATACAAGTGGAATTGTTTGAGGGGATACTATTGTAATGCTGTCTACTGGGAAATGAACGCCGCAGTTTTAAACGTACTCGTTGGGTGGATGAGGTCATGAAACGTTTTTTAAATTAATATTTAATTAATGTTTCTTCCGGCAATTTTTTGAATATGTTAAAAAATTTTTAAACAAATTATTCTGAAACGATTACCTATTTGTTACTTGTGCACTTTGACAAGTTATTATATTTTTAACGGCAAAAATGTGATGTTTTAATCACAAATTCGTGTTAAAACGTTTTGCTAGTTATAACTATGTTCACGAGACATATATTGAATATAAAATAAAAGTCAAAATTTTGTGGCTTTAGTAAAAAAATAATCTTTATCAAAATATAATCGAGTACAACATCGCAAAATTTTGCTGTATTCAAAATATCACCCGGGTCAAAATAATATAATATATAAGTAAAATTTTAACGAATAGTTGCATCGTTCCTCCTCCCCTAAACCTACATATGGTATATCCATTACCCGTGTACATAAAGTACTTGAAGTACTTGAATTCACCACAGATTTGCCTATAAAATTCAACTTTGGCAAGTGTTTTATGGGACTGACTTTATTATTTTCTAGGATACAGTCAAAATTCTAACAACCAATGGATATTGACTTAATTATTATTCGTTAAATTATAAAACAATTAAGATTAAACTGTTATCATTAAATGGGAGAGAACCAAACATAAGCGGTGAGTGCCTCACTCAATTGATTTTGAAATAAATCGTTTGTCACGAAAAATATTGATGAATCACTTCTAACGTCATTCAAATAAAAACACGGGAAGAGTAAATAAAATCATAAAAATAATCCGTCTCAATGTTCTACAACAGCTATCACAATAATACACAAATAAACCGTCACAATGTGCTATAACAGCTATCACAATAATAAATAAAAAATATACCTTCAGAACTTCAAATTTAATTCACTTTAAATATTTAAAAAAAAATCATTCTAGATTTTCATCAACGTATAAACCTTGACTTTTTGCCATATTTTCTAACGCAAAATACATTTTTATTAAAATACAACAGTGAATTGTTCAGTGCTTATACCGAAGGTGCGGCGGGCAATTTACCTGCAAAAATCGTCTAGAAAATTCTTAAACAAGGAAGAAAGAATGGAAAAATTTGCATTTTTTATCGATTTTTGATAAGAAACAAGCAAAAGACCCACATAAAACCAGTATTGCTTACGCATTCCAAACACTGAATTTTTCAGCGAGTGGTACTCATTTTGTATTCAGTTTTTTTTCGTGATATTTAAATATTCTCTTTTGGGAAAGTTTTCAGCTTTGAAAATGTTTGGTCGCGTTTCGGAGAATTTAATGCATGCAAATTGTGATCATTATCCAAGGGAGCGAATTAATATATTTACCGGTAGATTTACTTATTTGCTTAATTTGAAACGGTACCATTAATTATATAAATTAATTAAGTCGGTAAATAAAAGTGACGAAATATGTCAAGTGTAGTTTTTAATTGTTGTAATTGGTGAAGTTTAATTTTTAATCTTAAATACTGTGCTTAGTTTGAAACTCTTTTGTTACATATTAAATAATTTGTATGTAAGCATATATGTAACCACTTAACATATTGTACGTATATTCTATTTTAATTTAAATTAATAAATAAATGACACTTGAATGCCAAAGTCGAAATCAGTTTTTTAAATGTATTATACGGCAGACATTCTTAACTTGGAAAATAGCTGTCTGGGAAAATAGTTAACTTAGAAAATAGTGTAAGTATAACGCGACGCGTAAGTTCAGAACATTGAAGAACTTGACTTAAAACCTTCGCGTTTGTTTTGTTTTAAATCAGCCTCTAAGCGGCTTTACTACATCAACGTTGTACTGGCGTGTTCAAATCTAATTAGTAAGACGGTTAAAGAGGAATTAATTATCCACTGTTTTAAAATTTTTGATTCGGTAGCACCATTCCACTGGATATACTACGCTGTTTGAGAATACCTGTTCTGCGGTGTGATATCTTAAACGGCGATTGGCGATGACTACGGCTGCATTTTTCAGGCATAGTTACTTACTAACTTACATTGTTAAAACCTAAAAGCTGAATTTTCCGGAGCCAGTTTAACTATGACTCTCCTTTATGACCGGTTAGTAGCCGAGTAATGCAAACGTCAGGCTACAATCCAGAAGTCACGGGCGAGAACAGGAAACTCTACAAACTTAGTCAGCACCTCTTAATTAGTCCTGCATGTAATTGAAAGAGCAATATTTTCAATTCATAATTATAATATTCTGTACAAGTGCAGACCTGCGAAACATCACTGGCTATTGAACTTAAATCGGGGACTATGGAATAATAGTAAGCCGTTTATATTGACAGTATATCAGTGATCTTACTCTATGTATATCTTTCATGTTAGGAAACCAGTAAGTTCGTGGTTTAACCTTTTCTTGCCGACGCTATCAACACGAGTGGACATCGTGACTAATTACAAAAGTATCTTTGTAAATATACTTAACACAGTGTTCATATTTTATGTATTCATTCGCAAAACATTTATGTGTTGGATGAAATAATTTCAGTGTATTGTCACGAAGTAGATCTCTCAATTGCATTTTTAAAAAACCCCGCGAAACTAAAATTAAACGTAAATCTTGGCAACACAAAGCGGCACGCACACAGCCCACTGCGCAACCAACGCCAAGCCCTAACGGTTTTTCTGACCGACCGCGACCGCCATTCCGAATCTAGCTTTGGTCTCAACAACATGTGTGTGTGGTTTGCTACAAAACCGGTCTCGAACGCGGAGTGCCCGCAACATTATTAAAGTCTAGCACGCGCCCGATTTGCGCGTGTAGACGAGCAAAACCTTGGTTACCACTCCACCATGACTGTGAGTAACACCTCGATGGTCTCACAACTCTTGCACCTCCCGGAACAGCTCATGTAAGCGTATTACTAAACCTTTCCCCAATTTCGTGCATTCTTTTAATGTCTGTTATACACGCCTGCCAGTCAGAGCAAATACGAGATAGAGATTGTTCAATCCAATCAGCCAGGAAATAATTTAGGAGGTATACTGTGCCCCCATTTGTGTTATACAATGTACCCGTTAACTGTAAATACACTCGTTTATCATCCCCATAGGAGTTTTATTTGACGAAGAAAGTGGAGTCTAGATTGTTGAATTTCCCCCGTGTAAAAGCATTATTTGCCGACCTAACCTGAGCTTAATAAATAGATTCTCATGAATTCTAACTCTGACCTTCCAAAGCCGGCACTGGAACCCTACGTGATCCTCAACACTGGCGCATAATGTGGGGAGCTCCAAACATAACACTGGCACCCCACGCCAATACATAACATTGGCGCCCTACGTGATAATCAACAGTATACATGTTTACCAACTGTACAGCGCCGGTGAATGAGGTTTTTTTAGCGAACTTTTGAAAGATTCATTTGATCTTTTGGGGTTTAAGATCACATACAAAAACAAAAACATCGTTTTGAGATAAACGCAAATAAATATTGGAATTTACATACGCCCAACAGTATGCCCAATCGATATGCCCAACTGTACCTCTTAAACGGCTTTATAGGTGTGATTATGACTTTACCGAAACAAAGCTTAACTGAAAACATCAGTTTTTGTAGTTACGCCCCTATGTCTCTCTCTCATCTAAGCCCCCGATAAAATCGTACAATCTAGTTAGTTGACGGCCTTCGTGGTCAAAGGGTAAGGCTCTCCCAAGAAAATTTTAGACTGGTAATCTATCGTTTTCCCGAATTCCTGACACAACAGTTCCAATATGGAAAATTTGAGTTAATTAAAATTCATAGGCAGACTAACCGAAATTAGTTTGTTTAATAATATTCAAATCAATTTAGAATGCAGTTATGGGTACCGCAGCTCTAGGAACCATTTATTGGATAACCAACTCCTCTGCAATAGGTCACCCAAGTGGTTTGCTACGTTTGGTGACTTAACCTGGGTTCATCGGGTGAGGTGCGTTCAGATCTAGGCGGCGGATGCGCCTGCCTACCGAGAAAGTGGATCGGGAGAGGCTGGTTTGAGGAGACCTTTTGACTTCTCCAGCTGGTCTCTTTCGATCCATCATCTTGGACCGCAGCAGGTGAGAAGGATTCATACGTCCATCACTCCTGGACACACTGACCCTTATATTCCTACCCACCACTAATTCCTGTTTCTTTCCCACAATATCTTCTTCTTCCTTTCATTCAATGAAAAAACCTCCATATCGTATCCCAAATATGACACAAGCCTAGTGGAAAAATTCTTTTCTCGGGGACTCCTGTGTAGGGTTAATGTAAACAAAAATATTGGTACTTTGCAAAAAAAATGGTGCTTTTTCGGATCTTTGTGTTTTGTCAGAAGGTGGAAATTTTTTGGGCTACTCGTAATTTATGGGCATTCTTATATCTTTATTGTAAAATTTGATCGTATTGTTATATTCACTGTGTTTGTAATACTTTATAATCCTGAGTTTAAGAGTTATACCGATATGAACTGAGGTGTTGTTGTCTGACGAAACCCCTTTTTGGACATTCTCCTTTCGTGTATTAAAAAGTAAGAGGTTGATTTTCTGAAATCAATCGGTAATATGAGCAAGTCATAATTTCAACTCCTTCTCATGGGTTTTGAATTAAAAAAAAGATAGAAGATACTAGAACGATCTCTTTATGGGACTTTTTACGTGAATAACGCAGAAGTCTCAACTGCTCCCGACCGTTTGAAGCCAGTGAGACTATGACATCCCTAATTGAGGGATGTTGTGAGGTTGAAGGTAGTGGAGTGGGGAAAGAGATGAGAAAGAAGAAGGTGAGGAAGTGCCCTGCTATTTAAGTCTGATCACTAAACACTGATAAAGCAATTTCAAGCAACGTTTCAATCCTGAATGGTGATCTTACACTAAGGCCATACTGAGAGTATCTTCTACCATGGAACGTGCAGCAAGTATTCTATATATTATTTTTAATAGATATGTAGGGGGCAACCCTAACCTTCATCTTTACATCTCCGACAACCCTGGAGGTCTTGCACACGGCCCCAATCATCACGCTACTGAGATGACAGCGCCGCCAGGAGGGGAGAACGCGCAGCGCACCACGCCGGGCAGAGGCCGCGTACCCGTCCCGCGATCAACAGTTCACTCGACTCTTATTATCGATACCGATTTGTATTACTTTAACTTGACGCTCAGAGCTTCTCCTGAGACGTAAAATAAATCAATCAACGATCAATTGTGTTTTTCCTCACCTACCTTCTGATCCCTTCTCCCGTGGATCCCGCCATAGAAATGCGATCCCACAGCTACATTATGAAATAAAACAATTGAATTAAATAAAATAGACGTGCGCCAAGATTTGAACCCACAACCTTCGACTTGCTAGTCAAGAGCCTTTCCCCCGACCTCGAAGGCAGGTGGTTGGTAATACAGTAAGTTTATTACCAATAGAAGAAGTTGTTATTTTAACTATCTATTGATAAAACAATGCCAATTATAACCGTTACACAAACTTGGAAGGCAAAATAACTATCACGCGCTATAATAATTACACCGTGGAACATATTTATAAAAAAACAAAATCAATAAATATTTTTTTCAAATATTTTTAACTTTATATATATTTGACATAAGATGTCATGAAATGTAATCCCAGAAAAGTTTAACAATCATCTAAGTAAAATCTTTTACGGCAGGTACTGAATATTTAATATTTGCTCGTCAAAAAATCAACACTGACAAGCATTTACTTTGATCGAGACTTTTGCGGGAGGAGGTTGCAATGGTCAGTTCAGCAATCGGCAGTTTAGAAAAGAGATTTATTTATGACCATTCCTGTGTTTTACGTACGTTTCCTTCATTTTCCAAACCCTTAAAAGCAGTGATTATCCAAGTTGACCACCAACGAACTGAAAACACAAGAGATAACTCCCCGATTGAGCTATCAGTGGTATAAGTATTTAATAATCTGTTCATAATAACTAAAGATCAAAATGGTTCGAGATCGCTTCTTTATGCAACAGGCAATAAAACGTAATGAATTATTCATACTAAAAATAAATTTTCTAAATTCGTCAACTTTTTTAGTAGCTAAATGAAACATTGTAAGGATGGATTACTTAGATATTTGATGGTTTTAACAATTAGGGCATATGAACATAATGAGAATAATATAATGTACTTGCACTTAGGATAGGTATACCATATACCCGATAGGTATCTCGGTCGGTGGCCGAGTTGACATCGCGTTTGGGTCCCACCCAGGCGTAGTGTGTTTAATTCCTCCTAAGTCCTCCATCACAACACAAACAACATTTTCAGCTTACTGTGGTGGTAGTAGTAGATTTTCAAATATTGTCCGGTCATTCGTAACCTGGGTGTACCGGACAGCAGGTGGATGTACATAATTATTAAAATAATTAAGGAAATGAATATTTACTTTATCACGCATTTAACGACGCCGAATCCCTTTTGAAGCTTATCACCGGACACGTATCATGTGTCAAATGAGATTTAACCGTAGTAATTAAAACTAGCAGGTAACAATCCGCTCCGCGGGTTTTTTCTGCTAGCCCCGCGGGCGGCACTGCATTGGGCTTCGCCCAGTTTAAGTGATACTAACAACAGTTACATTTAATAGGTAGATATTAGGTCATTCACAGAGAGAGGGTGAGTATATATTGTTAAAACACGGAACAGGAAGGAGTTTAGGCATAATAAGAATGACAGTTGTTCGGGTAAAACTTTACCTTTCTCGAATAATTGCCTAAATGCCTAAGGTAAATTAATAAAGGTAATACTTTCTGATTTTCCTTAATTACTATAAAAGGAATCGAACAGCATTTGGGAAATTTTTAATTTTAGCTTTTAAATTTTTAATAACGTTAAATGAAAATTCGCTTTCGCTGTATGGGATGACAGACTGAATAATTTCTGTTGATAACATTTTCTTTTGTCGGTATTCCTGAAATGAGTGGCTAGAGAAAATTGAAAAATGTAAATTAAAAAAATATAATGTAATAAAATATTCCGGCAAAATAGTGCCTACTTAAAAAGCACAAATGTTTTATTTGGCTATTATTATCATTATTATTTTATTTAACCTCATCTATAATAACCTAACCTATAATAACCGAACCTAACCTAACCTATAATAACCTAACCTAACCTATAACAATCCAGTCTAACCTATAATAATCCAACCTAACCTATGTCCTAACCTAACCTATAATAATCCAACCTAACCTATATCCTATCCTAACCAATAATAATCTAACCTGACCTAACCCAACCTCACCTATAATAATCCAACCTAACATAACCTATAATAATCCAATCTAACCTAACCCAACCTAACCTAACTGAACCAATCTTAACCTAACCTATCCTATGATAACCTAACCTATAAAAATCCAACCTAACCTATAATAACCCAACCTAACCTAACCCATAATAACCCAAACTAACGTTACGTAACCTAACATAACCTGACTTATCCTAACCTATAATAATCCAACTTAATCTAACCTAACCTATAAACCAAATTGAACTATACTAATCCAACCTAACCTAACCTTACCTAGCATAACCTAACCTAACCTATCCTAACCTATAATAACCTTTTTTAAATATTTCCTTACTTTAAAAAAAAACCTAAATACCTTTATTTTATTTTTCGAGCTTGTAATGATCTGCCCTTTCTACTTCAAACTTTTCCTTCTCTTCTTTCTACGATACATTTTCCTTAAGTCCCGTAGGTAACTTTTCCATAAGGCTTTGGTTATATATATATCCGGGGTAGGAAGGTCCTCCCTGCCGTCTTTTCTTTATTACACACCCCTTCAAGTGTGTACATCCTAGTTTGTCTACGTGACGCACGACCTTGAACGTACTCATTTCACGTGACGGTTCAGTATAAAAAGGCTTCACCGAACGTTGTGTTGGGTTTTTGTTTCTCGGTTTAGAAACCTAGTTATTTATGTTTTGTGTGGTATCCCTTGGTTCTTTTGAGATAGAGTGAGTTGAATCCATTACCGCTGTTTTTCAAAACCATTTTATAAACCTTATCTTCTAAGTCGCCTGCTCACCCCCCCCTAGCTACTCGATTCTACCTATCGTAGGGTAATGTGAATATAATAAAGTGTTAGATTTTATATATGTGATATACATACGATAAATTTATGGTTTTAGTTGTCGGCGCCATCCATGTATATATTTTGGGAGGGGAAGGAGAGGAAAGGAAATGAATTTTTTTCAAGTTAAGATTGGCTCCTCCGCTTACCAAACAAAACTGATGGATGATAATTTGAGCAAGGCGATCGATATCTGCGTGTCTGGATATCACAACCGGCCGGGTCTCCCCTTGTTCCAAATCGGCAACCTTCACGCCAGAATAAAGAAAACCAGGTCTCTTCACCAATTTCAGAATTGCCCCAATCTCAAACACCTCCAGGATAAACTACTTTACTGAGTGTAGAAGGGGAAAACCATAACATCCCTTTATCACGAATCTAGTCGCGAAAATGTGACACGCAAGGTCCTAAGTTACGTGCCACCTCCAGAAAACGTTGTAACTCCCACGCCGTCGGGGATTTACATCCCTTTCTAGGTCAATACACATATAACACACGACGATCTTGTCGACATTCTGCCTGCTTATTAACGATAGGTTGTGTGCCTACCCATTCAGCCAATTATCATGTGAGATATATGTAAGGTCTACTCGATATGCCAAATTTGGGATGAGGACTGTCTGTATTTTAATATTTGGTTCCAGTATTTATTTTATGAGGTTACTAGCATCCTCGTGTATTAGGTATGGGTAACTTCTACTGAATACCTATCCTCTCAGGTAAGGTATAAACGGATAATTGGTTTGATTTTTTGCATTTAATTTAAAGAGGCTGCCTACCTCTCAAAAGATACCTGTTGAGAAAAGTTGTTCGGTTGGTAGTTTTATTTCGGAGATTACCATCTCCCTCTTTCGACTTTAGATTTGTTTTTGTGCATCCCAATTCGTAACTTAGAAAGTCAAACAATAGATGAAAAGTATTAAATTAGAAAGTCAAATAACAGAAGAAAAGTTTTCATTTTGTTCCGTCTGGTTGCATCCGATCGCTTTCAATTTGGGACGGCATACGCTAGCAAAACTTCCCCTTTGACTGACTGTACACCGCGCCTTGTCCTATATATGAAAAGGTCGTTGACTCGTCTCTCGCTCACAGCTGATTGACGGTTCGCCTAGCACATCCTTGTTAATGATAACATTATTTGGGCGGCAGGTGTCGTAAACTTAGTGCCTGTACCTCGGTTGTATCCGTCTTTTAAAAAGGTCCTCTGAAATTTAATAAATAATATAAAAAAACTCACCCTGTTAGTCACCTCCAAATCCTCGTGTGAAACTTACCTGGTTACACTATATAGCTAAATCACTTTAATTTTCGACCTCCTCCCTACGCTTATAAAAGGGTAATTAAATATTCCTGTAAATAAAATTGTACCTCCCTAATCTGTTAGGATTCGAACCCACAGTTAATAATCTATTTGATTCTCTGGTTTTTCGGTCTCCGTGGATAGAATGCCAACTCGCCAAATCAATAACCTAGCCCGATTAAGACTTGCTGCCTTTATATACGGTCACTCTGTTTTAAAACGCGATCATTATTATTATTATTTTCATGTTTTTAAGACAAGTAATTTAGTTTGAACTACACACTTAAATCAACACAACTTTATAACACAATCGCGATTGCACAACACCTGGCGCCCCTGAGGTGGGTTTTTACAAAACGGCGCTCTACAAATTATCCAATTATTATTATTGTCATTATTATTAATTGTTTTCTCACTGAGTCCAACCACTTTCACTTCGCACAAAACCGGTTCAATAATATTTCACTTTAGTTCAAAATTCCACAATACTATTAACACCAACTGAATCCACTAATTCACTGCAATTTCACACAACACTTCTCATTTGTATAGATTTCATGGAGCTGTCAACGCACTCAAGTTCCAAACCTGACTGTCCTCCGGTCTCTCCTTTCCCGTGGGAATCTGTTTACTCAAGGCCTGTCTGTCAATAAATCTTCCGTCGTTGTTTAAACAAAAAATTTTTAGAGCACGTTATTTTATTATTTATCGTTTATTTTTGTGGATGTCCAAAACATCACAGCCTCCCTTTAGTTCTAAGCCCAACGGGTAATCTCGCTTCCTCGTGTTAGTCGATGGGATTAGAAATAACTATAGGTAATTTACGTTTCTCGAATACCTCTGTATTTATTTTTTATTTTTATTTTAAATTTTATTTTAATTCTTTCAAAATGTTGAGCGCCCCTGTTCTTCGTTTCTAACCTAGCATCTGTTTATTTTTTTGGTTCCCGTGATTATCGGCTTGTTCTACTGGTGCGTTTTTTTCCGCCCTCAGCTTTTTCAAGTGTTTCGTGCCTCTATGGGTAGAAATTCAATATGTCATGTCACACTTGTTTATTTTAGAATTTTAAACTCTGAGTTAATTGTTTAAACAGTGTTGTTTCATCTCAATACGTTATTTGTATTATGTTCGAGTGTTATTTATTTCCATGTTGATTTGTTTTTATTTTGTGTCCTCGGCTGTGATCCGATGGTTTTTTGTCCGTCTGTGTTATTTATGACTTAAACATTCTCTGCCTTTTAGATCTGGAATAAACAATAATTGTTTACAGTTATTCTAATATCAATGGTATAAAATATGCCATATACTTCACGATATCTGAATGCAATGTTTATTTTAGATTTGTCCCAGCTATCTTATTCTCGTGTTATTATTAATCCTATTTCGATGTTTGTTTATCCTTTGGCTTCGTTGTTTATGAACATTTTAGATGTTTTCCGGGTTTGTCTGTTTATTCTATTTGCCTTCGAAGTACGGTGTCTCTGTTATCATTTTTGACGATAGGTACCATTTCTTTCGCTGTTAATGTGAATTAATAAGGTTTATGAAATCCATTTTTTTTTTTTTTCAACAACAGTAATGAATTCAAACCAGCTTGTATATCTATCTCTCCTGGTTTGCGGCATCAGATGTAATGATCTGCCCTTTCTACTTCAAACTTTTCCTTCTCTTCTTTCTACGATACATTTTCCTTAAGTCCCGTAGGTAACTTTTCCATAAGGCTTTGGTTATATATATATCCGGGGTAGGAAGGTCCTCCCTGCCGTCTTTTCTTTATTACACACCCCTTCAAGTGTGTACATCCTAGTTTGTCTACGTGACGCACGACCTTGAACGTACTCATTTCACGTGACGGTTCAGTATAAAAAGGCTTCACCGAACGTTGTGTTGGGTTTTTGTTTCTCGGTTTAGAAACCTAGTTATTTATGTTTTGTGTGGTATCCCTTGGTTCTTTTGAGATAGAGTGAGTTGAATCCATTACCGCTGTTTTTCAAAACCATTTTATAAACCTTATCTTCTAAGTCGCCTGCTCACCCCCCCCTAGCTACTCGATTCTACCTATCGTAGGGTAATGTGAATATAATAAAGTGTTAGATTTTATATATGTGATATACATACGATAAATTTATGGTGTTAGTTGTCGGCGCCATCCATGTATATATTTTGGGAGGGGAAGGAGAGGAAAGGAAATGAATTTTTTTCAAGTTAAGATTGGCTCCTCCGCTTACCAAACAAAACTGATGGATGATAATTTGAGCAAGGCGATCGATATCTGCGTGTCTGGATATCACAACCGGCCGGGTCTCCCCTTGTTCCAAATCGGCAACCTTCACGCCAGAATAAAGAAAACCAGGTCTCTTCACCAATTTCAGAATTGCCCCAATCTCAAACACCTCCAGGATAAACTACTTTACTGAGTGTAGAAGGGGAAAACCATAACATCCCTTTATCACGAATCTAGTCGCGAAAATGTGACACGCAAGGTCCTAAGTTACGTGCCACCTCCAGAAAACGTTGTAACTCCCACGCCGTCGGGGATTTACATCCCTTTCTAGGTCAATACACATATAACACACGACGATCTTGTCGACATTCTGCCTGCTTATTAACGATAGGTTGTGTGCCTACCCATTCAGCCAATTATCATGTGAGATATATGTAAGGTCTACTCGATATGCCAAATTTGGGATGAGGACTGTCTGTATTTTAATATTTGGTTCCAGTATTTATTTTATGAGGTTACTAGCATCCTCGTGTATTAGGTATGGGTAACTTCTACTGAATACCTATCCTCTCAGGTAAGGTATAAACGGATAATTGGTTTGATTTTTTGCATTTAATTTAAAGAGGCTGCCTACCTCTCAAAAGATACCTGTTGAGAAAAGTTGTTCGGTTGGTAGTTTTATTTCGGAGATTACCATCTCCCTCTTTCGACTTTAGATTTGTTTTTGTGCATCCCAATTCGTAACTTAGAAAGTCAAACAATAGATGAAAAGTATTAAATTAGAAAGTCAAATAACAGAAGAAAAGTTTTCATTTTGTTCCGTCTGGTTGCATCCGATCGCTTTCAATTTGGGACGGCATACGCTAGCAAAACTTCCCCTTTGACTGACTGTACACCGCGCCTTGTCCTATATATGAAAAGGTCGTTGACTCGTCTCTCGCTCACAGCTGATTGACGGTTCGCCTAGCACATCCTTGTTAATGATAACATTATTTGGGCGGCAGGTGTCGTAAACTTAGTGCCTGTACCTCGGTTGTATCCGTCTTTTAAAAAGGTCCTCTGAAATTTAATAAATAATATAAAAAAACTCACCCTGTTAGTCACCTCCAAATCCTCGTGTGAAACTTACCTGGTTACACTATATAGCTAAATCACTTTAATTTTCGACCTCCTCCCTACGCTTATAAAAGGGTAATTAAATATTCCTGTAAATAAAATTGTACCTCCCTAATCTGTTAGGATTCGAACCCACAGTTAATAATCTATTTGATTCTCTGGTTTTTCGGTCTCCGTGGATAGAATGCCAACTCGCCAAATCAATAACCTAGCCCGATTAAGACTTGCTGCCTTTATATACGGTCACTCTGTTTTAAAACGCGATCATTATTATTATTATTTTCATGTTTTTAAGACAAGTAATTTAGTTTGAACTACACACTTAAATCAACACAACTTTATAACACAATCGCGATTGCACAACACCTGGCGCCCCTGAGGTGGGTTTTTACAAAACGGCGCTCTACAAATTATCCAATTATTATTATTGTCATTATTATTAATTGTTTTCTCACTGAGTCCAACCACTTTCACTTCGCACAAAACCGGTTCAATAATATTTCACTTTAGTTCAAAATTCCACAATACTATTAACACCAACTGAATCCACTAATTCACTGCAATTTCACACAACACTTCTCATTTGTATAGATTTCATGGAGCTGTCAACGCACTCAAGTTCCAAACCTGACTGTCCTCCGGTCTCTCCTTTCCCGTGGGAATCTGTTTACTCAAGGCCTGTCTGTCAATAAATCTTCCGTCGTTGTTTAAACAAAAAATTTTTAGAGCACGTTATTTTATTATTTATCGTTTATTTTTGTGGATGTCCAAAACATCACAAGCTTGGCTAAAATAATACCACCTACCTTGTATTTGCATAGAGTAAATGGTAAAAGTTCTAGCCACTCATATCAGGAATACCAAAAAAAGAAAATGTCATCAATAGAAATTATTCAGGCTGTCATTCAATACAACGAAAGCGAATTTTAATTTTACTTAATTAAAAATTAAAATGCTAAAATTAAAAAAATCCCAAATGCATTCAGATTCCTTTTCTATTAATTAAGGTAAATCCGAAGGTTTTATTTAAAAATATTTCGTATACTCCTTGTCCAGCGATTCCGAATAATACCTTAATATATATTATATAAATATTTATACCTGGCAAAATGATTGTTTTACTATACATATAAGTACATGTCAGATTAGAGATTTGTTGGCTAATTTTACAATGAACGAAGCGTTTCTATCTTCCGATTGTCTTTCATGTTATTTTATTGGGTTGGCAGTGCCTATACTTCCGCGTATATCATATCGGTGTTCTGTCAAAATAGTGCGACGAAATTATTATTTACGAAATAAA
This sequence comes from Hesperophylax consimilis, assembly GCF_061612785.1. NCBI lineage: Eukaryota > Metazoa > Arthropoda > Insecta > Trichoptera > Limnephilidae > Hesperophylax > Hesperophylax consimilis. Next base: position 22,861,992 of record NC_142849.1, on the reverse strand, counting down.
ATAATATTGAAATTAGTAATATTAAATATCAATATTTTTCAAAATCGTACATGCAAAGAGTTGTTGTTAATTGTCATTAAGTTGAATCAAATGTTTGTTTTATTTGTAAATGCGTATTAAAACTGTAGTTTCACGTAAATAATTACCGTTGTTTGAATAAATGAAATTGTGCGCATTTGTATATCGCTCTAATGCGCTCTATCGGCCAATAGGGAAACTACTCCAGCGGCCGGTAAAGGAGGGATTGACATTTTTAAGGAACCTTGGAATGTTTGATTCTTGACAGACGTCAAATATATAAAACGTAATTGTGGATAATTTTTACTGTAATGTAATTGATCCAATGGATTGTGAACTTTTTAAAACATATTTTCTCCGATATTATCCAAAAATTATATGAACAGAAACGATGCTTTTGAAGAAATCTGGTGATCCTATTTTAGTATGAAATTGGGTCTTAATTTTCAAGTAAGCGGAATTTAACCGAAACATGTTATTTGAATTCGACCAATCAGAGGGCCCAGACCGTCCAGACGATCGCATAATAATATTGTAGATTTGGTTATTTTTCTTGGTTCTTTAATGCTCTCATGCATCCTGTTTAGAGATAAGAATTATATTAACACGTGTTGAATTTGAACTCGATAAATATGCAAACAACTGGCACAACCAGTCAGTTGTCCAACGGCATTCGCAAATTGTGTTTCTTTGCAAATCCTTACCCAAGTTACCCCCGAGAGGAAACCGTCATTTACAGTCGATGTCACTGACGTAGATGTCCAGTACACTGGGAATGTTTGACTTTCTTTAAAAAAAAATAAATAAATAAAAAATAAAAATCAGTTATGTTTATCCGAGACACTATCTAGATAACGAACAAATTCTTGAAATATTTTTAAAAAGAAAATAAGTAAATTAATTTTTGTATATCTTTGATTGGTCTTTTATTTGTTTAATGTTATTTTTTTGTTCAACTTAACCTGTCTTTTAAAAATTATTATGTAGTGTTGTATTTTTGATATTTTGAATTGTTATTTCTGAATTTAAATTTATGAGATCGACAATAGTGACTTTAAATCATTAGGCCAAGTTGTAAAATTTGTTGTCTCGGAAAGACAGAGATCTGGGGTTCGATTCCCATTTGAGACAGTTACATTTTTATTTTTCTGTGTCTTTCGATGCCACGATTTAATTTATAATTGTTATCTTCTTCTAAATTAGGAAGGTTGAAAAAGGCAGCGATGCATGGTGTTCCAACCTTTATTTCTTATGGCGTGATACTTTGTTAGTTCCTTTATAATAATTTTAAATGCGCAAAAATGTTGTTTATTTGCTTCTACGCTAAAGAGCGAATGAGCTTTGGCTCTAAGCCCAGCGATCGCGTGCTTCTACCACACAAAGCAACACAAATAAATCCCTCGTGTACTTACAACGCCACCTTAATATGAAAATACCTTCCATTGAACTCTGTTGCCATAATCTCTGCTAAAATATTTTTAAATACACATTTTGCTGATCATTAAAAAATCTCTTATTTAACACAAAAAATCCTTCGTCCCGTTTAAAACCCCCGTTTTATAATGTCACGCGATATTGTTAGACTTTTAATACAAAAATGAGGCAAAATAGCATTTTCTATTAAGCACATTATTGCAAGCTAGAGTAAAGGTTATTCAGGGAAAACGTATGGCTAAAAATATGCCGTAATAATGTCAAACCAGTGGTGTATTGCAGGTTATTAAAAATATCACGCCAGCAGCCAGCCAGGGGTGTAGTTTAATGAAGGTTTTTATTTCTGAAAGATGCAAATAAAATTATAAATTGAGAAACATCTTGAATCTTCTACTTATTGTCTTTTTCACACAGAAGGTAAATAATACGCCTACTGTAAGACTATATATACCTGCTTAGCTTGAGTTGCTCCAAATTTTCGCCAAACATCGATTATCGGCCCGTTTTAGCTTTTGAACAAATAGCGCGAATAAGCAAAAAAATATGAACGGTATGTTTGACAGCTAATCTCAATTAGATATTAAGCTAAAAAGGGCCATGAACTTAGGTTTAACAGGGACATTTCTACTTTAATGTTAACAATTCAAAATGGCGCTGATCGCCATCGTATAAGATAAAATTAGAAAAACCGCAACCTTAATTGACACTGTAGTTGGATTAGGTTAGGTTTAGTATCATATGGTTAGTATCTTGAAATGATTTTTTATAAAAACGGCGCTATACAAATAATGCTAATTAATCATAAAAACGTATTATTATATTAACTTTAATTACATTGAATCTAGTGTTTGAAAATGTCCATGATATTACATTTTTTAAATTTGATGTACATGATTTTACCACTGACATGACTTAAAGATCTCATTTTACTGCATACGCTGACATGCATAAAGTTTGATTTATCGGAAATCTGTTGTGGACTGAGAGCGTTATTCCTTTGACAAAAACTTTTGAATAGCGACTACGTACTGCTATCAGTTTCCAATGAACTGAATTTACTGTGGTCATACTTGTATTTACCAATTTCCCGAGAGATTAATTTCCAGATATAATGAAAATGAATAATAAATAATAATAAAATCATCTTCTTCATGATGACAACCAATTTTTTGTGTGAAAAGATTATGTAACAGAATGATTAAATTTAATGAATAATACCTACGTGCTCGGCGTAGAGAATGATGGAGTAAATATTTCGGCAAAGCCTAGGTAGCTTGGAAAGAGATATGATTCTACATTAATTCTCTAAAGATATTGATAAGTTTCATTGTAGTGCTATTAAGTTCACTGCAAAATTGAGTAATAACAATATAATATATTGATAAACAATTATAGATGTAACGAACACATGGGGCAGCGGCACAAGCAGTCACTCATCCAAGTACTGACCGCAACCAATGTGACGAGAACCGATGTGTTTTACATGGTATGGTAGTTGGTAAGACGCAGATTGCAGATTGAGATTGCTTATGTTACTGCACTCAAACTACTATCAGATTTTAAATTTTTAAAATGTTCAAGAATAATAGCAAAAAGCCAAAGACACGTGGATTCCCAAGCGGTTAACCATTCAAATACTGACCGCATCAATATATCCTTACAGAAGATTTGAACCAAATCATCGTTTGTAAAGACATTGAATAATAGTAATCATCGTAGTGAGTTTGGAACAAATATAGTTTTGTAAGAAAAGTAAGAAATAACAATATACAGTTGAGTAAGAAAATATAAAAATATTTGTAGGAAAGATGACACAGCGCGTTATCTCCGACAATATTCGTTGGGCAAAAATCTTCAAGATACTCTTTAAGTTCGTTAAAGGGACGACACATCTCTCTACCACGATCAGGTTTTGTGCCATTGACCGGCCAGGGATATCTGCTCGTTTAAGGCCGTGCGTCCGCTTATAAAGGCCATCCGTGGTACACCATTTGGTAGGTAGCGTAAAGCTGGCCTTTGATTAGTTGGTTAATAATTTACGTAACAAGTAGACGATCCGTGATGTCCTGCGTTCGTAGATACGGTGATGCCCTAATAGGTACGAGAGAAAGTATTCGGAATCGCGCGGTTTTGACAAGTTACACGTTTAGATTTTTTTATTTCACGAAGATGGTAATTCCATTGTACTTATTCCCAAATTATTCATCTTTCCGTTTTATTCATCTTCACTTCATACGCCAGTCGGAGATGCCATAGTTCCGCCCATTGAATGAAAAAGAACACAAGAAATGCGATATGGAAATGTTGATCTAAAGTCAGGCCAATTTTTGCTCAAATTTCAAACAGAGAACTGTGTTAATGTGAAAATTTAATTTCAATCAAACGAGATTATCACTATACAATGTCAGGCGTAATAGAAACGGATCGCTAATGAGTTTGAAAAAAAGGCATACACTGAGGCAGTGGCGATATTTGTCTCGATTCAAATCTATACAAAGAGACATTTCTATTGCGTATTCATCAGTGGTTCAGCTGGTTACAAAAAATTAGAAATCTTAGATGGTTTAAAGAAAAGTTCGTAACTAGCTTTTCAAGATTTCATTTAATTTGCACTCCACTGAGGAATGTAAAGAAAATTATTGCTTCATTAGCACACTGTAAAAAATGGTCAAAAATATTTTCCGTAAGTTTTCAGCGCCCTTATATTCTGATGCAATCACCCCGACATCATAATCATTAATCACGCCCGGACATAATCGTGCATGTTATAATAAAATTAGCTTTAATATTGACCGAAGGCCCGCCTGGTCGTGTGCAACCGGCTGCAGCGAGTTATTATCAGCGAGTTATTAGGCGCAGTGAAGTGTTTGCCACCAATAAAAGCTCTGACCCGAGCCGAGTGCTGCGCTTTGTGCTCCGGGCATCTTTGTGTGCACTCTTGTCGTTCTTCTAACCGTGTTAGGAGTAGCTGTTTACAGTTTACTAGGAAATTTTATGTTTTAGTATTTAGAGTGGTTTAACCGCAGTGTAGATTTAAAATAAAAGGGATGATTTAGGAATTGGTGTCATTATAAACAAGTACTGAGAAAAAAAATGTTCAAAGAATCGAATCAAGCATTCAACAATGCAGTGCTGGTACCAACCCTGGTGTACTGCAGTCAGGCGTCGATCTGACAAAGGAAGGATGAATGTAGATAAAATGCTGAAGAATTGAGTTCCCGATTAAAAAAAAATTTAATACGAGTACGATTATTATTAAGTTCTGCGAGTATTTTTGTTTTTTGTTATTGTTACAGCTGTTTCTGCTTTCAAGGTCATTTTTAAACTGTGGTTTTAACCAAGTTTAGACGACCTATTTATATAATATTTTGCTCCTTACCGATTTAAAATGATTTATTATCGGTTAAGCCGATTTACTGACAAAGTAACTGTGACAATAGATTTCATGTTCTGAGGGGGTAGTCTGTTTTCCCACATTAATATTATCTTTATTGTTCAATAATGATGTGGTTGCTATTAATTTATTTTGTTTAAAAAACATAACCAATATAACACATTTAAAATTATTTCAAAATTGCAAAAAGCTTATTCTTTATCTCACATTAAACACATGATGAAAGAGAAAGGGGCCTTTTTGACTCGGAGCTCTGAGTGCCATTATATCAACAAAGTGTTTAATTTATAACCATGCCTTTAGCTTTCACAAACATAGATACAGTTTTTTATAGAATATAAAATAATATATATATATACGCCGGTGTATACCAGAACGTTCTTCGGACAAAGGATTTTCTCTTATAAAGCTCCGTTGCTATAAAATATGGTTGGTGAAAATATAAAAAATATAGGTACGTTAAATTCATTCAATAAAATGGTCAAAATCTCTGTAGGTATAAGCTGAGAGTGATGATTTTGGATCACCAATAATGTCGCTTATATCATAATTACGTGTGGAAGCTCTGTTTTGACACAATCCTTATTTACTTACTGCGTATGTACTTATTTACTTCTAAAATAACTTTTTGTAATTATTATTTTCTTATTATTTTTTTTTTTTATAAACTTCCGATTTTATGTCCGGGTTAAATCTTCCCCACAGAAAAACTAAACCCTTCCACACACTTTTCCACAAACGATCATCTAGTCAATCAACATTATGCAAGTGCATTATATAAGCAAAATAAATACAAAACAATACAAGAACAACACTTCAACTCACAAGAGATCAAATGGGAAAATAATTCACCTACTTCAGATATTTTCATATCAGAGGGTAGATTTATTCATTTTTTTTTAACTTCCGATTTAGTTGTCCGGGTTAAATCTTCCCCAAAGGAAAAACTTAACCCTTCCACTCACTTTTCCACAAATGATCATCTAGTCAATCAACATTATGTAAGTGCTTTATATAAGCAAAATAAATACAAAACAATACAAGAACAACACGTCAACTCACCAGAGATCAAATGGGAAAATAATTCACCGACTCCAGATATTTTCATATCAGAGGGTTCGGCTCGGTAGAACTTCTAACAGGGCCTGTAAATCCTACTGATCCCTCAACATAAATATTTAAAAAATCTTTTGTTATCCTACATGTATTCAAAATGACCGACTTTTGCATCTTTATTATTATTATATATATATATTTTTTTTTTTAACTTCCGATTTAGTTGTCCGGGTTAAATCTTCCCCATAGGAAAAACTTAACCCTTCCACTCACTTTTCCACAAATGATCATCTAGTCAATCAACATTATGTAAGTGCATTATATAAGCAAAATGAATACAAAACAATACAAGAACAACACGTCAACTCACCAGAGATCAAATGGGAAAATAATTCACCGACTCCAGATATTTTCATATCAGAGGGTTCGGCTCGGTAGAACTTCTAACAGGGCCTATAAATCCTACTGATCCCTCAACATAAATATTTAAAAAATCTTTTGTTATCCTACATGTATTCAAAATGACCGACTTTTGCATCTTTATATATAATTTTTTTGATAGATCTAATACGCCTAAATTTTTAATTAGAGAGCTATGTATAATGCCAGTAGCCGAAATAACGAATGGTAATATTTTTTTAGTCTGAGAATGCCAAGTTTTTTTTATTTCATTTCCTAAATCTGTGTATTTTCTTATTTTTTCACTAACAGATTTTTGAATATTACAGAAATTTGGAATAGCGACATCAATGATATAAGTTATTTTTTTTAATTTTGTCATGTAAAACTATATCGGGTCTATTATGACTAATCGCTCGGTCTGTTAGTATAGTTTTATCATAATATATTTTATAAAATTCGTTTTCTAAAAATAAATTTGGTTCGTATTCATAATATGGTACTACATTACGGCAGTCAATCAAGTTATGTTTAATAACCAAATTTTGGTGAATTATTTTTAAAACTTGATTGTGCCTAAATGTATACTCATTTTTTTTTTTTTTTTTTAAACTTCCGATTTAGTTGTCCGGGTTAAGTCTTCCCCAAAGGAAAAACTTAACCCTTCCACTCACTTTTCCACAAATGATCAGCTAGTCAATCAACACTATGTAAGTGCATTATATAAGTAAAATAAATACAAAACAATACAAGAACAACAACACGTCAAATCACCAGATATCAAATGGGAAAAAAAAATTCACCGTCTCCAGATATTTTCATATCAGAGGGTTCGGCTCGGTAGAACTTCTAACAGGGCCTATAAATCCTACTGATCCCTCAACATAAATATTTAAAAAATCTTTTGTTACCCTACATGTATTCAAATTGACCGACTTTTGCATCTTTATATATAAATTTTTTGATAGATCTAATACGCCTAAATTTTTATTTAGAGAGCTAGGTATAATGCCAGTAGCCGAAATAACGAATGGTAATATTTTTATAGTCTGAGAATGCCAAATTCTTTTTATTTCATTTCCTAAATCTGTGTATTTTCTTATTTTTTCACTAACAGATTTTTGAATATTACAGGAATTTGGAATAGCAACATCAATGATATAAGTTATTTTTTTAATTTTGTCATGTAAAACTATATCGGGTCTATTATGACTAATCGCTCGGTCTGTTAGTATAGTTTTATCATAATATATTTTATAAAATTCGTTTTCTAAAAATGAATTTGGTTCGTATTCATAATATGGTACTACATTACGGCAGTCAATCAAGTTATGTTTAATTACCAAATTTTGGTGAATTATTTTTAAAACTTGATTGTGCCTAAATGTATACTCGGACGGTGCTAATATAGAACATCCCGATATAATATGTTCTATAGTTTCCGGAAAAGCCAAACATTTTCTACACAAATCATCAATTTGATTTGTATCTTTGATTATATGCTTTCTATAATTTTTAGTATTAATGACTCTATCCTGAATTGCAAGCATAAATCCTTCTATTTCTGCGCTCAACTCTCCAATACTCAACCATTTGTTTGACTTAATTTTGTCAACATACGTTTGGTTGAGATAATTGAAGTGTTTTGCGTGTAAAATTTTATTTGACCAGGAATCTAATAATTCCTGGTTGGGATTTATAAAAATGTTGGCATTCTCATCGTATAAATTTAAAAGTGTAATATTTCTATCTGCCTTGCAAATTATTTTGTGCATTTCTGAGCTATGAGCTTTCCTATGGAAAAAAGTTCTTAGCATTTCTACCTGATTATGTTTCAAAGAAGTTATTTTGACTATACCTCTACCTCCTAAATTTCTAGGTAAATTAACTCGTTCTATAGCTGAATTTGGATGATGGCAATTAAACTTTGTTAGCGTAGTTCTAATTAATCTTTCTAAGTTATCTAAATCTGTATTAGACCATTTAATTATGCCAAATGAGTACGTTAATAGAGGTATTGCCCAAGTATTTATTGCTTTTACTAAATTTTTAGCAGATAGATTGCATTTTAAAATTTTCCTTATCCTAGTTTGAAATTTAATCCTAATATCATTTTTAATACTACTATGGTCTAATCTATTTGATTGTGGGTATCCTAAATACTTATAAACCTCATCCCTTTTCATACTAGTAATTTGGAAATTTCTAAATATACTCTCGTCCCCATCTACAATTTTGCCTTTTTCTATATGGATCGTTCTACATTTATCTAAACCAAATGTCATTTTGATATCATCTGAAAAGTTTTTAACTACCTCGATCATTTTCTCTAAATTTTGTTCAGAATTCGAAAATAATTTTATATCATCCATAAATAATAAATGCGAAATTGTACTACTCTCCCTTGTATTACCCTTAACTTTTATTCCAAACTTGCTTTTAATTAACATTTTAGATAGAGGATTCAATGCTAAGCAAAACCAAAGAGGACTCAATGAGTCTCCTTGAAAAATCCCTCTTTTAATTGAAATGCCCGGTATTACTATTTTCTTACCTTTTAAATTGATAAGTAAATTGGTATTCCAAAAGGACATAATATTTTCCAAAAAGCTAATAATAATGGGGTTAATTTTATATATTTTTAATACTTTGATCAGCCACGAGTGCGGGACACTATCGAAAGCCTTTTGGTAGTCTATATAGCAAGTATGTAAATTACGTTTTCGAGTTTGAATCTGTTTTAGAATTACAGAATCGATAACTAATTGTTCTTTACATCCCATATGTTTTCTGCGACAACCTTTTTGTTGTTCAGATAAAATATTTTTTTCATCTAAATGAGTATATATTAAATCTGTTAAACAAGAGGTTAAAATTTTGTATATTGTCGGTAAACATGTAATGGGTCTGTACTGAGAAGGATTATTAATATTTTCGCTTTTGGGTAACATATAAGTAATACCCTTAGTTAGAAAATTTGGAAAATTTTGAGGTTGACTGACAAATTTTGAAAGATTTTTTGCCAAAAGAGGATGTAAAGTAGTCAGACGTTTGTACCAAAAATTATGTATCCAATCGCAACCCGTGGCTTTCCAATTATGAGTATTTTTAATAATTTTGGTTAACAATTCAACCGATATATTAGAAAAACTCATTTGTTCAATACCTGAAAAATTGAGTTCTTCATTTTCTATCCATGGAGTTGACTCGTTATGTTTTATATCTTTACTCCAAATTTTAGTCCAAAAATCGCGCATATCTGATTCAGATGGTAACGGAATATTATTATTCGAAATAATATTTTGTTTATCGTCAAGTTTTGAATAAAATATTTTTTCATTTTTCTGAAATAATCTATTATTATTTTTTTATTATACGTATAATTATATCTTTTTAATCTACTAGCTTTTACGCCTAATTTTTGTTTTAATAAATCCAATAAATCATTGATTATATTTTCATTATTATGACTATCAATGTTATAACCAAATTTTCTACCAATTTCATCTACATGTCTCAAAATTTTCCTACTTCTATTTCCATTTTTATATTCTATTACTCTAGCTATGTTACTTCTTAAAAATACTACATCATTTTCTAATCTGATCTGCCATTCTGGTTTACTATAACTATATGATCTATCGTCAGAGGATGATAATTTAATTCCTAACTTATCACAAACAGTAATCGCACTAGCGTATACTATTGTATGAAGATCTAAAAAACTAATTTCGTCAAATATGATTTTTGGTAAAATTATGTTATTTAATTCAAAAATTAATTTAGATAATTTCTTTGACGTATGCAATTTCGGTAATTTTGGTCTAATTGTTGGCTCTACATCTATATATCTGTTTATATTATTATGAAGTAAGTTAGCTAATTCTACTACATTTTCATCAACAAAGTTTAAATTTGCAATGTTGATTTCCCTAAGATTATAAATAACGGCTAAGTTATTTGAATCTACTGTAATATCATTGGACATTTCGACTAGAATATTATCCAAACTATCTACATTCAATGCATCTGATATGACATTGTTACTTGTGTTAATTTGTTCTAAATTATTTCCCCTTTGCAATCTATCTGCTACTTCTCTTTTAATCTGTTCTAATGTGACTACAGAAATTAAATTATTTTTGAAAATAGCTCGCTTTTGGTCTGCTAATCTTTGTTCGCTTACTTGGGCAATCGGATAATTTTGTGAGAAAAGTAAATGTAATTTTTTCCTATATAACAACATATCTGTTTCTACTTTGGTTACATAAAAATATGAACGAACTTATTATTATTATTATGTACTTATTACTATCTACTGCATTCTCGTTTTATAATTTACTTTAATTATTATTTAGCTAATGTATTTAATTTATTAATAATATTATTTACTTACCTATCGTTTATTATTTCCCTATTTTTATTTAGAGAAATTATTTTTTCTTATAATTTATTATTCATACTTTCCAAATTGTAATTGTTAGTATGGTTACCCTATGCTTGTGTCTGATAAGCCAGCACAGGTACCTTGTACTTTAGTTAACAGAAGAATATTATTTTTGCCAACTTACTACAAACACACTGCACAATGCTTCTTTTTTAGACTTTTTTGTTTAATTTTTTGTAAATTTTTTACTAAATTTTTATTTATTTTTGTCTACCGGTCTCGAACCAACCGTGTCATTAACTTTTCTTTTTTGGGTTTAAATTTAATGTTATGATTATATTAAGTTTACATATACCTATGTATTTTTTTACATTATGTAATTGTAAAGCTGCACATTTTGATACGGGAATGCCCTAGTGAGATGTGCAGAGTATGTTTTTTTATCTTAAAAAGTGTTTTTTGAATAAATAGACAAATACATAAGTACGCGCACACAATAGTTAAAATAATTTTATAGATGTATAACAATTACATAATAACAAATAAATTAATACATTAAAGGATTATCGCATATTAATATCTCAATTGGGATGAAATAGTTTCACTGGCTCCAGAAGGTTAGAAGCAGCTGGTACAGGTGTGGTATTTGAATTTTAAAAAAGCATTTACCAATTTTACATACTCTTTCGGTACTTCATGCAAAACACACTTCACCCAAATAAATAAACATCTACCTTGATGATGGTCACTGTAAGCCCTATCGGAAAAGAGGATAAAGAAGGCCAACATGGCGTAATAACCCAAAAAATAATAGCTGAAATGGTAGAGTTACTTTCAGATAATGGAGATTAATCGCTAAAATAAAAATTGATTTATTGTAAATAAAGCGATTTTTTAGTCAGGACGGAATCATCAGATATGCTATCATCTACGCTAACTCTCACAGATACGATTGAGCCATGATCGAATTTGACGTGTTTAAAATACGTTTTAACGTGTGTTAACGAAGCAATAATTTATCGCTGCGATTTTTAAAAATGGACGGATAATCTTCATGATGGAGCCAACAGCTGCGTATCGATAATTTAGTATAAAGCTTTTAAAGCTACCGTGCTGGCTGAGCTTTTAATACAGGTACGTTAATTAAACATCGTTCCGAACCTTATAAAACAGATGTTAATTATTAAGCTGCATTTTAATTATTATTTTTCGGTCATATTAACTTGGGAATGACTTTTTGTGAAAGGAAAACATTTTTTTTGAAAGTGAGATTGAACTGAATTCACTTTGTGGTTTGATATACGTAGGTGTATTATTTGATGTCAAACAATAATTACATTTTTGTTTGTTAATTTATTTTTATTACAATCAAATATGAACAGGAGACCTGGCGTCTAAAAAAAGTATGTTTCTCTTATTTAATAAATGAAAACCATTTTTTTTCTAAGACCATTAGATCTTGAAAAAATTAAACAAATAATTAAATCCCCATTCCTTAATAAGAATTGAAACGTTGGTTGAAATGGCTGTGGACGTATTTGGCGACCAAATCTAAATAGTCGGGTACTTCCCCACCTTCTTAATTTCTATCTCCTTCCTCTCACTACTAAATTAAGCCTCACAACATACCTCAATTGGGGATGCGATGGTCTTACTGGCCATAGACAGTTGGGAGCAGATATGACTCTTGTGCAGTTTTTCATCACAAAAATCTTCAGGAAGGTAGGTATCATAATATTGAAAAAATGACCATAAGAAAAAGAAAGAGCACGAAGTGAAATAACTATTTATTAATGGACCTACCTAATGGGTACTTTAAGCACGTATAATTTAAAATCCTTCTATCTTATCTTATCGCTTGTATTACAATGTATTGTATATGTCTTCATGAGCAAACATAAGACGATTTCTCATTTGAAAAATAATCTTATTTGAACCATTTTACTTCTCAACTATTATTAACCGGTTTCGCTTTAGTGAAGCGTACATAATGAAATTCATTAAAAGATTAATACAAATAAATCCTGGCCACAGTTGACTGGTGACTTTGAACGCTGAACCAGGTGTAATAAATAATAACGAATAATAAACTAAATACCAACAGAATGAAAATTGTTGAATAAGATTTGTTAGCTTCAAATAGCTTAACACAGTTTATCTTAGCAAATAGAGAAAAAAATAACGCATGTTGCTTTTACATCCAATAGATGGCGCTATTTGAATCACCTGTTATTACCTGTCACGAGAGACAACTGTATAATAATAATTTATAAAACACACGCGTTATCAAATGAAGAGAACTTTCGGAGATTTAAGATTTTGAACAAACGAACAATTATATTTTTATTTGTGTAGATTACAAAAATTTAATTAAATATTACAGCTTAATATGCCCTTCCAAGTGAAATTAAGCACACCATGGAGATAAAAAAAGTTTTAAAATGACACTAAAATATGGCTAACAAAACATGAGAATGTGTAAATCATTAAAATTATGAAGTAACATTTACACAACTTACAGTCAACAAACATAAAAGATTTTTTTATTTTGTGGAAATCAACATTTTATTTTTTACGGCCCCCTGATACGAACATCACCTTCCCACTTGATGATGAAATAGATTTATGAAAAGTTAACCCATCACTGAACACTTCAACTTGGTTAGTTTACCTTCAATTTGATGTATGATTTGTAGTAGAATCTAAATTCAACTGCTTTATACCATTGCAACTGGACACTATTTTATTGACACCCTTTATTATGTTAGGTTTTTCAGCTCACACAGGAAAGGCAATAGGTATTGTGTAGGCCGCAGTCTATATCTCCAGTCTGCAGCGTATTTATTCGATTTAATTCTTGTTATTTTGCAGAGCATATTCGATAACGATCTAAGACTACGATGGCATATATATAGTTTTATCTATTTGGCTGTCAATCAAACAACCTGCCATTGACCTTGCCTGTGGAAGGGAGTTTAATATTGTTGAACAAAAACTTACCGGAAATCGAAAGAGGTAAGCCTGTTAAAATAGGGATATTATTTTTAATGTTGATTTGAATGAATAATTCTGAAAACACCATTATTTAATCAAAAAGGATCGATATGTTTCAAAACCAGTGGTTTCTTTATCAGGAATGGTTTTTCAGAAACCAATGATTAACAACGTTATTAATTGAATTTAATTATTGAAGACATTATCAATGTCTTGGATAAATATATTCTATTTTAATTTTAATGTGTGACATCTACTGACTTTTCTGCAAGTATAGGATGAATATTTATTTTTCAGAATAATATAATGAGTTGAACCTCAAATTGTGAGATTTAATTACTAGGCAATATAAGTGATTCTGAAACGAAAATATGATACAGAAAAATTAGTATAGATACGGTCATCTACTATCTTGACTCAGTAACTCTAACTGGTAATCCGAATAAAAAAGGGATTGCAGGCGTTTAACGAATGAATCAACAAACGCGGGGAAAATACGACGCAGTGCGTGAAGTCGGAACAGCGAAAAACTTAACTTATTACAATGGTGTTTGTATTGTTAAAACGCCCTTAAACCAGGCTTAAATATGACTTTAACATACCAACGTTGAACTGGTGGATACGAATCTTATTAGTTAGACGGATATTTAGTTATACGAGCAAAAAATTGTAATATACAATAATATCGATTTCACGTACTGTAATTTCGCCGAAATCAGAAAATTCAAAAGAAACATTATTAGTTTCTAAAATATTAGAAGGTACTTGCTGTGAGTGTATTTTCGATGGATTATTTTATATTAGGGTTGAAGCAATAATGTTTGTGGAAAAGTTGTTTGAAATATCTTCAGCGTTCTCAGTGATTATGTTATTTTCGGATACAATTTTTTGTATCCGAAAATATGTTGTTTTCCTTTGGATTTCTAATAAAATTTTTATTAATAACGTTCTATGTTTTTGTGAGTCGTTGTGTGCTTTTTGAAGCTGTTCAGAATAGAACTATTTTCTAATTAAAATATTTAGTTTATTTCTACATGTAACATATTATACAGAATTCATAAAAGTTTTTCCGAATACTTCCAATATTGATGTTCAATATTGTGAAGCTTATATTGTTAAAAATTGAATTAATTTCTGTAAAACTGCCAAATTGTTGCGTGTCATAGACAATATTTTCTTCATTAGTATTTTTTTTGTTTCAGCCAGAAGAATTTTTATAAAGATCAAAGGGAGTTCCATGTTATTGTAGTTGAATATCATCTTCATACTTCTGGTTTTTTCTAAGCAAGACCATTTTTTGTCCATGCAAATTTATAGCCGATGGATTTCGCTAACCAAAGAAGTTGAATGTTGAATGTAGTTAGCTTTTCGTTCACAGATCTTTCATTCCGAAGTAGAGTACTTTATGATTTTTGCTTTAAAATTTCCCGTTTTCTTTTTTTTTGCTATGGAAGCCTATATTTTGCTTCTTTAGTATGAAATTTGAGCGTAATTGTTTTCTTGGTGGCGTAGCATTTTACAATGCTGTTTTGAGTAATTCAATCATCCTACTCTATTGTTTTAATATATATTCAATTATTTTGTGTTTTCGTTTTCTTTTAATTCAAGTCCATAAATAATATATGAAAACAAAGCAAGCGTATAAAAAGGATTTCATTTCTATCATCTACGATAATAGTTTTAACTCTAGATTCTCTTCCGTTTCTTAAAATTGTTCTTTTCACAAAATTGCTGTTTATTTTTATGAATCTTCTGACTTATTTGTGTTTCTTATATATTAAACAATCAATATTATACCTACATGGGACGTGTGGGATTGCACTAACCTTCCCACATCCTGGAATAAAAAAAAAATATTTTCATTATAAGAAAACAAGATTTCAGCCAGCAAAGTAAAAAATTGTGGATACGTGGGTTTTTTAATGAAATTATTATCGAAAAATAAAAGTAAGAAAAACAACCATAGTTAAGGTTGTTAGCGATCCGGGTTTGTCTGATAAACACCCTAAGCGCCTCGGGGGAAATCATAGGAAAATCCAGCGGAAAACTCCTTTATTTTCCAATTTTCTCCACACAAGATTGAATACCTTTTGCCTTTGGCAGATGTGTGATTAGACGGAAGATATCGGCTGGAACGAAATTTCATTCAAATCGATTTATAATTTAATTTCCGGACGTGGTATGCATGATTCTCGATACCTTTTAAATTATGTCCACGGTGCTTCAAAGTGTATACGTAATATATCATAAGCGTTCGATGTATTCTGGATTCTAACAACTCGTCAATCTATGAGCGATATTGTGTTACTAACAAACAATGTCACACCATTAAAGTGAAATCATACAAAACTGTACTTTACAAATCTACGTATCCACAAAATATTCTATTGTAGTAACTTAATGATAAACCTATCTATTTTCAATTTTAATTGTTGAAAAATCTCACTTAGTACGTAAGTTTTCGAAAACTCAACTCAATATTTTAGAAAAATTAACTTCCTAGAAAAGGCTTTAAATACATATGTCTAGTTATGAATTTCGCAAACCCCTTTTACAATAAATTAAGTAGGTATTATGTTTTTCATATTAAAATAAAACTGTCTCTGTGTCGGTTTGTTTTAACAAATCTACAGTTTTATTCCGATGTATATAAAATTTTGTGCACTTATTCTTTAAAACGTAAGGGAGGTGACTGTCTACATGTGATTTTGTAAAATACCCTCACTCCCTTTTCCCACCCTTGAGCAGAATTTTGATACTCCTTTTTGAAATTTTGCACACTTCGAAAAATTTCGAAAAAAATTCAGATTTCAAATAGCAATACAATATTTTTCTATTATTGCACATCAGAGATAGACAGATCATGCGGAATACCACGTATTTCCTTTGTGGCGTGCACTCCTGCTCACATGCATTTGTTTCACTTGATCGTGCTATGTTTTACTGGGGCGTTTTTGTTTCTACTTGTGTGGCTTACCTTTATATTACCCTAAAATATAATCGTTCTTCTTCATACCATCAAAGTGTGCATTCTTAATGGTATTCATTATACTCACATTCTTAAATTGATTCGGACCTCCTCATTCACAATAAGATCATATATAGTAGCAATATTATGTTGTAAACTTTTGATCCGTAAATGTAGTTCCCACAATGAGATGATTAACTATTGGAAATACAAAATATGATTTAATGTATACTTTAAAAAAAATTATAAAGATCGTCGATCGTTAACGTCGAATTATAAATTAGAGGAGGTCAAAAAGTATAATTGTTTTAATTTATTTATTCAGCGTTGAGTATATAAAGACTGAAAACATTGTATTATATATATAAATGGATCTAATATCTATTTGGTAAATGATTTCAACATCTCTGTCATTAATTTAAGAATTATTGCTTCTGTTCGTCGTAGTAAAAAAATCTATAAAAGATAAAAGACAAAATATATTCACGCTTCTTGACTTTTATCAAAAATTATGTCTAAAAAATAAATCAAAATTTCGTGAGTCAGCTAGCAATCATTATAATATTCACACCTGTTCTAGTTAGCACTTACCCGGTCCAGTTAAGGTGTTAGAAGGACCTAACGATCCGTTAGTAGTCATTAACGGTCGTTATCGTTAGGACAAGATAACGGCGAGAGAATCACTCGACTTTTGGCTTGACTAGCATTATTCTGAGCCTTTCTAAAGCTTTCCAAATTTCAAAGTCTCTTTTAAGGTTATTGAATACCATTATGACTCATGACGATGAGTAAGTATATACTTTAAAAAAAGCGTGCATTCTATGTAGACGTAAAATCACTGCCTACTCCACCGTACTCACATAAATATATAAATAATATTAAAATGTACGAAATTATACATGGAATGTGTAGGACTGCACTAACCTCCCCACATACCGAAATAAACATTTATTTATTATTATTTTAGTTATTATTAGATACTGCAGGAAATCAATCTATGCTTAGTAATGTGTCAAAATCTATATTAAATAATATCATAAATCTCTGACATGTGGTATTTTTTTACAACCAAGGATATATTTGCAGCATATTCGGAGAAAGAAAAACTTGTGTTAGTGTCGTAAATTCCAGTCGTTGATACCTGTACTAATTGGTACAAACTTAATAACGAGATAAAAATATTATTATTATTGCTTTTTTTTATCCAATCGTAACATAATATTTTATAAAAATATAAATTTTTTTCAAAGGCTTAATAATATACATTAACGAAGCGGTTACCAATATGATAAGGCAGTGTACCTAACGTAACGTCTGTGTAATTTTTTTTTGATTAACTTATTTGCTATTTTTCCTGCCGCCTACCCTTATTCAAATTTCTGTGCACGCCATTGTACCTAAATAGCTCTAATTGACTGGATGTAATAAAAATGCATTGTTTTACGAAAGATGGAAATGGTTATACAGACATTGAAAGAAGGGTAAATGTTGAAAACTTGAATCATGAATGACTTAAGAGGAAGGTACAAGACAAAAATGTGTATGTTCTTGGTATACCTTATATTGTAGGTAATAAGCATTAAAATCGCTTGACAAACGGAGTTTAGAAACGTTCGATTTCAAGTAAAAAAACTGTTTTTATTTACTTTGTAAATAATTATATAAGAAAGCAAAAAAATTAATCAAGTGAAACTGTCACAGATAATTTTAGCTATAATACTGTATTTTTAAAAAGTTGTTTCATACATTTATAGTTGCATACATTTCTATTTATTTTTTTATTTTTTTATTTATTTATTAAACGCCATAAAAGGCTTTTACAGTAATGTGAAACATGGGATTATAAGTACACAGTTCAGGGCTGTCAGAGACTTGACAATTAGAAATAGCATTTTTCATTAAAATAATACATCCACAAGCAGTTTTTATTGATGCTATACATATACATTTCACATATATGTATATATGTGGAATGTATATGTATAGAACACCATATATATGTTACACATAAAGAAGAACACAACAGTCAGTATGATGCAGTACAAACAGACATTTAACATTTCACAAACATATCAATTACATTCATAACCAAGTATTTTTGCCTTGATGCAAGACGGTGAGGTTTTGAAAATATCAAAAAGGTCTGTATACGTGTTGGCAGTGCGGTGAAAACGCGCCAACGGTGAATGATACAAATAGTTAGTGCTATGATTGTCACTGTGGAAAAGATGGTGGAGTCGAGTTGATTTAACAGGGACACGAAAATTTATAACACTTAACATTTGAGGGCAGTCTATGAGATTGTTCAGTAATTTAAAAAGTATAAGAATGTCATTAATAGTTCGCCGGGTAGAAAGAAGTGGTAGATTTAGACCAGACATTAATGTATTATAGCAGATATCAATTACAGGCTGTCTCAATTTGAATTGAACGTATCGAAGAAATTTTCTTTGTACTTTCTCCAAGCGGTGTAAGTTACAGGTATAAATCGGAGACCATACAGGAGATGCATATTCTAGGTGCGATCTCACAAGAGAGCAGTAGAGTAATTTAATTGACTCAATGTTTTGAAAAGTCCTTGTGTTACGCATTACAAAACCTAGAATTTGCATGGCCTTATTGGAAATTGTTTCACAGTGACGATCAAAGGTAAGTTTTCTGTCAAAAATAACACCAAGGTCTTTGATAAATGGTACTAATGCAATTTCATTATTGTTAATTGAATACGATATGGTTATTGGAGTCCGTGAACGGTAAAAACACATGTGGAAACACTTTTTTACGTTTAGGAATAATTTGTTTATTTCACACCAGCTAGCAAGTCTATCTATATTATGCTGAAGGATAAGTGCATCATTTAAACATTTTATAATCTTAAAAAGCTTTAGGTCATCTGCAAATAGAATGAATTTGACATTTTCGAAACATAAAGATAAATCATTTATAAACAATACGAAGAGAAGTGGGCCCAGATGAGAGCCTTGAGGAACTCCAGATGTTACTTTAAATTTATATGAGACTTTATTATTTAATTTTACCATCAGTTCGCGGTTACAGAGGTAACTATTCAACCATTTTAGGAATGATCCATGTATACCAAGGGCTTGCAGTTTCGCGAGAAGGATATTAATATTTAACTTATCAAAGGCTTTTGAAAAGTCAGTATATATTGAATCTACTTGTGCACGAGACGTGAAAGCTTCACAGATATAGTGTTCATACAATAGAAGATTGGTTGTGGTAGACCGACCGGTCACAAAACCATGCTGTTCTGGAGTAATAATATGCCTAAACTTAACAGCAATTTTATCTAAGACAATACTTTCAAACATTTTCGGGGTGGTAGACAGTATGCAAATTGGTCTATAATTTAAAACACAATTTTTATCACCTGATTTAAATACAGGTGTCAAGTGATTAAGTTTCCAAGGATCAGGATATATTCCAGTTTGAAGTGACAGATTGAATATGTGTTGAAGTGGAGCTGCTATAAACTGAGCGCATTCCTTTATGAATACCGGTGGAATTTTGTCAGAACCTGACCCCTTCTTACAATCTAGAGATCTGATCTTTGTATTAACATCATCCAGAGAAATGTGGCATGTTGATATGTCAGTTACATTGGTGTATTTAAATTCAGGTATAGTTACATTATCATTTTTCTGTTCATAAACACTTGAGAAATGATCAGCAAAGAGGTCAACTATTTCTTGATCACTGTCAGCATGTTTTCGCCCTGAATACATTGATCGAGGACAGCCGTTGTTGTCTTTAAGAGAATTCACATAATTCCAAAAATGTTTTGGATTTGACTTGATAGTCTGCTCTACATCTGTAATATAATCTGAATAGCATTTTTTAGATAGACTTTTACATTTATTTCGTAAAACAGAAAAAATTTTATAGCAGTCAGTGGAGTTATCGGATTTAAAGTTAATGTGGGCAATTTTTTTACATTGAATGAGTTTTTTTAGTTCAGTACTAACCCATTTTGGGTAACAGTCGTTACGTTTTACAATAGAAGTTGGTATGCAATTTTCAATAGTATCATAAAGGTTTGAATTGAACACATTTGTTGCTTCTTCTACGTTTGTAGACATAAAAATGCGGGACCAATTGAGCGAAGAAAGATATAACCGCACTTGATTATAATCGGCTTTCTTGTAGTTTAGTTCGTGAACGGGAGGTTGGGGACTAAGGAGTTCAATGGGTGCCAAATAAATGGTCGCTTGTAAAGGGGGATGATGAGAGTCAATGGATACTATTGATTCACGCGATTCGCTGACATTACTATTATTTATGTTTGATATGACAAGGTCAAGAATTCTGTCATTTATATTTTTAACATGATTTAATTGTTTAAGGTTGAGAAAGTTGATGATATCAATGATTAATTGGGCTTTAGCAGAAATGGGATTTGAAGACTCGGTGGGTTGTACCCAGTTTACATTTGGGAGATTAAAATCCCCAAAAATTATTAATTTTGCATCAGGATATTTCAATTTCAAAGATTCAATTTCATCACAATGTTTACAATACACATCAGCACTAACTTGGGGGGGGATATACACACACACAATTATTATTTTTGTTGCTTTGAGTTTCACTAATATAGCTATTTGTTCAATGTTTTTATTTTTTAGTTTTAATAGTTTTGAATGGAACATCTTTCTGATCGATATTAAAACCCCGCCGCCAATAATATTTTCACGATCCAGCCGGTAAACATCGTAGTTGGTGAAGCCTAATTCAGGGGAAGATATATTTTCATGAAGCCAGGTTTCTGTTAGGCAGTACACATCGTTATTTATCGTTGGAATATTACACCTTAGGGTGTTGAGCTTGGTACGCAAACCTCTAACATTTTGGTAGTAAAATGTTAGTTTCGTGGGGAGTTTTTTGTATTTACAATAACAGGTTTATTGTTCTTATATTTGATTGTGAGACCTATTTCACCGTCTCGGGTTCTTTGGTCTAGGGTTAATCGTAAATTGGCGAGATAATTTCTTTGGGCTGGAGTTTGGTCGGAATAAATTTTAATGCCAGGGTACTCTGTTATGCTATTTTTTTTTCGCAAAATATCAATGGCTTGGGTGGGATTGTCAAGCATCACTTTTAGAGGTCTGGGTTTGTCCGTTTTTTTTATCCCCAGACGAAAGGTTGTGATGTTGGCCTTGGTGATGGTTGAGTTTATGGCCGTTAGTGTATTTGATATTTTTGTCGTGTCATCTGTAATTTTGTCAATTTGAGAGCAGGCCAAGCTTTCAGGAAAGTTGAAAATAATAATGTTTTTCGAACGTTTTTTCCTCTCCTCGAGCTCGTCAGCAGCTTCGCACATTGTTAAATTTGGTAAATATGAAGATTCATGTTGTGAGGTTGATTCTATCAATTTTGAGGAGACCATGTGTTCATATGACTTAACCTGTCCCTCGAGGATTCCAACTTTGACACCAACATCCAGCATGGTGCCAGAGAGGTTGGAAAGTTTGTTTAGTAATTTAGTCATCTGATCTTTAGTTAGTTTAAGTGCCGGATCAGTAATATTACTATATAAAGCACTAATTTCCTCCTTAGCCTTGTTGATATATGATAGTGCATCAGTGGTACTCATCTTGCAATTGGATTTTGTATATTAATAATTTATATAAGATGCAGTGTTCATGCGTTGTCTATGGCGAGAAGTGGGTGGGCGTTTCACTTGTACTCTTCGAAACTTTGATTGTATTAGTATTCTTCCTTCTAATCGGCTTTGTATGTGTGTGTCTAATGGAATCCAGTGACAGTTGAAATTTTAATTAATAATAAAGAATTACCGGTTAGGCAGCTGCAACTGTTGGTACACAATGTTAATTTTTGATTATGGTAAAGTACTCGTGGGTGAAAAACACTACTTTAAGCTCTTAATTTTAATATAATTATTAATTTGTGTGGAGCAAAAATTTACGTGTTGACTGTGACACTTAGTATTGTTACATTATATTGAAAAAATATATTTCTTAGTAGTTTACATATGAACTATTTTTTTATTGAGTAATTTATTTTTTTATTTGTATTCTACTCAAGCGAAACAAAAGGAAAACTCTCAATTTATCTAAAGCATATTTTTCGGTATTCATAATGTAGACCAATTCGTTATAAAGATTGAACAAAACAGTGATTTAGCAATAAGCTTCGCCTTAACGCGGTTAGCGCTAGCAAAAAATTTCAAAAGAGCTAGCAGACCATAGTGGAGTACTGGTACCTACCCTGATGTGTGGCAGCGAGGCATGGAATGACGATAGTAGATTAAATAAAGTGTGTGATAAAACCATGTATAATCCGATGAGAAATGTGGAGATCCGCAAAGTATGCAAGGCTGATGTAAGCGTAATGAATAAGATTAAGAAAGGGAAGCCTAAATGGGTTTGGCATCTAGAGCGAAAGAACGAACAAAGGATTGTAAGGATAATATATGACCCAAATGTGAATGGTAGAATAAATCGGAGACATCTGGTGCACACCTCACTGATGAACCCTGACACCCCTGCTAAATCGCCAAATGTAGCGAGCCACTTGGGATGACCTATGGCAGAGGTGTTAGTTATCCAATAAATGCTTCCCGGGGCGGCGGTACACAAACTCGCCTCCCAGATTCAGAATTTCTTCTATTTACTTAGAACAATTAAGGAATTTTAAATTTAAGATATAAGAAATTTAAAATCACTTCATTGTTAAATTTAGTTTTTCTATCCTAAACTAAGAAAAATAATAAATTAATTAGTGCATATCAATGAAAGTGTGTCTTTCTATACACCTGTATTTTATTGTGTGAATAAATTTATAACTAACTAACTAACCATCACGCCGTTTCTCTGCCGGGGGTAGACAAAGAGGACGGACCGCCAAACAACTCGGTTTTGGCACACACTCCTTGCCTAATTCACGTTCATATTCTATTATTCTGATTCTTGACATGGCCCAAATCAAGTATCTGATTCACTTGGTCGTGCCATGTCTTCCTCGGACGTCCCTGACTTCTTCTACCATTCACATTCCCTCTACATGCCCAAACTATCTAAGCGACCCTTTCATGATCTAACTCATTACGCTTACATCAAAATATCAAATAAACATATTATTGGATAATTATATCATTTGGTGTAAAATATGAAAGTAAAATAAAAAAGAGTTTTCCAATAAGATGTGTTATTTTGAATAGCCCGCTATTTCGGTAGATGTTACTTTTGAAGCGGTGATTTTTTAACATTTGACTAGTAAAAACTACGCCATTAATAAAAATGGAACGATACACACTTCAACAATGCATTGAAATTATTGAAATTCACTTGAGTGAATCAAATGCAAATCATCTTGAGTGATGAGGCCCATTTCCACCTTGGTGGCTTCGTCAACAAGCAAAATTGTCGCATCTGGGGCTCGGAAAACCCAAGAATTATTGTTGAAAAGCCTTTTTATCCTCAACGTGTGACTGTTTGGTGCGGTTTATGGTCCGGCAGAGTCATTGGACCTTACTTTTTCGAAAATAAGGCTGGAGCAACAATTACGGTGAATGGATTGCGCTATCGAGAAATGGTTAATGATTTTTCAAGGCCGGAATTGGATGTTATTGATTTGGACAACGTTTACTTTCAACAAAACGGCGCTACGTGCCACACAAATAACGAAACCATTGATTTTTTCGATTGAATATCAAAATAACACCTCTTATTGGAAAACCCTGTATTAAATACGATAATTTTTTTTTAATTACTCAATGCAATGTTTACACTACATTATTGAATTCCAGTCCAATTAAACCCATGTACACCATGTACGTAGTTAAAAACGTATATTCCAGTTAACTGTTAAGTATCTTGAATTACCTTTTAGATTGCTGCCTGTACCTCATCCCATAATCACGTCTCCGCGTAAAAAGATAAAAACATGAAATCATGTATATTTTTTTATCAGTTATTTGATTTTTTGTAATTTTTTCGTTTGTACTAGAAACCCTTAAAAATTCAAATTATTACGGAATGTTTGAATATCACTTTTGGAATGCTTCAGCAATTAAAAAATATTTCGGTGTTTTAAATCAAGGGTCGTATAAATTTTTTTCAAATTTAAAGTAATCTTTTTCAAAATAATTATAAAAAACATTGAGGGTTCTTGTGATATTAACTGACAATCTTTATGTAGATGTTTACATATTATCATAATTTGTACTGACATCAAATAGATATTTAATCAAGATAATATTACCTACGCTCAAACAAAAATTGAAACAGAAAAAGATTCGGTCGCATCTAAGTCCTCAGTATTACTGGGACGCTTTACTACTGTGATAATCTCTTGAGAGTTGCCTATATTTTCTACTTGGTTTAAATCATTAAGATGTTTAAAAAAAATACGTAAAATGTTGGAAAAACTACAATTAAATTCTTATTTACATATTACTAAGATCGCCCATATGGTTCGCACCATCCCGTACCCGCAGTATTGGAGAGTAAGGGATTGTACGAGATGTGAAAGTTGAGTGTGTTGGTCTATACAAGAGGTTCCCAAAATGGTCTATATGGACCCCCAGGGGTCGATGTCGGCTTGATGGGGGTCCATGTCAGCAAGAAAAAAATTTAGGGGTCCACAAGATTCAAATGGGGGTACATACGAGCCGACCCCCAATTACCTCAAGTCAACATTTGGGAGTTCCGTAAATGACACAATACACCTAACACAAATAACTCAGTTTAGGTAATACTAATAATAATAGACTGAGAAATTACTTATTTGATATTTGTATTTATATATTTTGTAATGTTGTTTATTGAGGTATATAAACAGAGATAAACGTTCTTTTCTCGTCAAAATTAATATATTGAAGCAAAAGATTGCACATCGGAAGCCGCGAATTTTCCCAGATCTCCAACTTGTTTTTGAAAAATGTCCAGGGTAACGTTTTTCAACATTTAAATGTACTTCACACAGACTTAAAAACTAAGTTTGAGGACATTTTGACTATGGATATTGTTATGGTTGCCCATAGTAAATGGTATCTTCGCAGTTACGAATATATCAACACGTGGCCTCGGATACAAATCACGTACTCATAGCGTGTTAGCTCACCAATACATACACGTACAACGGCGATGTCGTCGCCTGACACGGAACATGCGGGCTAACAACCAATCAAATGGCCAGACTGCAAAACGTGTCCTTATAAGGGCATCCGACCACGCGCCAAAAATAGATCAGGAAGAGACAAACTCGCGCCCGACCGAGGGCCCCGGCAGTTCCCAGCGAGACGCGTAGAAAGCAACACGTTGGATTAGTTCCGAGTTAGCATTTGCCGCCAAATTGCGCCGTAAATATGGACCGGCCTGATTTGTTTCACATGGTGCCGCGTCTCAAGTCCCCGTGACCACGTCAGGACAATCACCAGCTAACCACCGGCACCATTACGTTATACAACTGTGTCATGTCTCCATCGTCCTCAACCGTCTGAGGCGGCGAATCGTTTCCCGCCCAGACCTGTGTCCCCGCTTGATGCCGCCCGCCAGAGCTCCATTATGTTGTACAGCTGTGTCCTGTCTCCATCTGCCTGATGTCCACCAGCACCATTACATTATACAGCTGGGTCATGTCTCCACCGTCCCGGCTACATGCTGACTACTGCCCAGGCACCTCTGTTCACCCTGGCCTGATCGTGAGGAGCCCCTTGGCAATCCGACCAGTGTCCCCGCCCTTCTCCATCGACTCTGTGTCGCCTAGCCGCCGCCCTGGCGCCCCCTTGTCGTCCAGCGCGGTAGGCCATCGTTGCCGCCCTTCGCCCTGCATCCGCCTACCACATCAGCCTAGGCCGTGCCTATGGCATCCGCCATCGTTGCCGCCCTTCGCCCTGCATCCGCCTACCGCATCAGCCTAGGCCGTGCCTATGGCATCCGCCATCGTTGCCGCCCTTTGCCCTGCATCCGCCTACCGTTGTGGCACCCGCCGCAATTTACACGTGAGCTAATAATGTACCTATGTCAATCAGAGCCTATAGATTCAGTAGATTGCCTAGTAACAGTTAGGCCTTAAAAAGCTATGTACCTTTTGTAGATCTGTCTGATAACCTGTTTTATATGTACAATAAACGTTCATATCCAGCGACCTGTTTTATTGGGAGACTGTCTAATATCCACCCCCTGAAAGATTGGAGTTTCAAGCTCTGCTGCCTGCCTAGTGCGGCGAGGGTTAATTGTATAACCCGGACACTTGCTAACATTAGCTGTCCTAACTCCCTATAATACATTATATGGGTTAAACGCTAATATAACAATATGGAACGTCAAATGGATGGATTTCGTGGAAATGGAAGAAGAAATGACCGCAGTTAGCACTGACAAAGAACTTAAGAGGCAGATCTGTAGGGCTATCTACAGAATAAATACTTCACAAGGGCGCCCCTGTCTGCACAATGCAAATGCAGAGGAACTATACCGCCACCCGGTTGTTGGACAGGCAAGGGAAGGGAATCTTTTTACGAAAAAATAAACGATTATCACATGGGATGTTAATAGTTTTTAGGAAAAATTCAATATTCGGCAGGCAGGGGGTCAACGGAAAAAAAATTGGCAAGTGGTCTACGGGACAAAAAAAAGTTTGCGAACCTTTGGTTTTTAGTGTAGCTGTATGTGAAAAATTTCTGCTTTTTTTTCATATGTGTCACATATATTAAACTAAAAAATAAGCTTAGAACTCGCTGTATAAAGTGTTTTGTAAACCTACGTTTTGTTACAATCTAATATTTTTTCTATGGTTTTGATTAAATTATCTTCTTTTACAAACATGTCAAATAAATTCATACTAGTTTAAAATATGATATAAAATGAAAATCCCGTAATTTAATTTATCAGGGTGGTTTTCCGAATCTACCCCCATTAGGACGGACCGGTATTAAATTGCCAATTAGATAATTCAACACCAAAAACGAGTTTCATGTGAATATGAATATTATATATTTTCACAAACAGAATTTTTAATTTCATTTGAACGTGGTTGCGCTTTTAATATTGCCCACATCAATCACAATTTTATGCACGCAGATACATTAAAATTATGAAAAAATGTTATTACTCAGTAAAAATTTTCTTTTTACTAGATTATTTATATAATACGCCTATTTGGGCACTTACAAACATGTGATATAAATAATAATTTTGTAGAATGATCATCACGAAATAATACGATTTGATCAGTTTTTAGTTGGTAATAATTTCGCAGAAATTGAAGATGTGTTAAACTCCACTCAATATAGTTACAAGAAGGCTATAATAACATCGTAATACCTCAATAATATTAATAACTAAGCATAATACTGTTCTTCTGCATAGAATTTCTATATAACTAATAGCAAACTTTTATTATTATGTACATCAAATGTTTGTAAAAGCCCTTATGGGCGTAGAATATATAGATGAATAAAACATATTTGCTCTTTTAGTTATATAATACCCATGCAGAAGAATGTTATTATGCTATTATTAATTATAATAATTTTTGAGGAATGTTTTTATAGCCTTCTTTAACTATATTCCGTACAGTTGAATACATCTACTATTTTTGAGATAATATTGCCGACTGCAAGCTAGGTACATTGTTAGGTACAAGAAATAACCAAATTACTCAGTCTTGATATTGTTATTGAAATAAAAATAATGTTTCGTGTTTCCAGCTGGCATAGATTATATCAGGGTTATCTATAATACTATTATTTAAAACCATAATTTTTGTATTGCTTCATTCATTCAAGGTATGATGGCTCATCTGATGATGGCTCACTGATATTTCATGACGCTTATTGTTAATATATAGAGAGGTTAATATTTGTCGAATTTAGGAACTGTGTCCTATTGTTGCGACCGATATCAAACTTGAAGAAATGTTAGAGAGGGGGGAAATGGAAAAGGAACAAAATCATTGCCATTACCAGGTAAAACAAAACTTCCTAGACCACAAGGGCGGACACTCATTCAAAGCAGACTACTAACTTGTATGGGATTTTTCTAAAAACTTTGATTTTTTTTTCACTTTATTCTTATTTATTAAAACATCTATTAATGTTATTGTTAGTTTAAACAACTAAATAAAAATAGATTTTTAGGAGGTACTCATACAAGTTGGGAGGCTGATTTGATACAGTGTCCCGGCCTTGTGATCTAGGAAATTTTGGGCAAAGTCGACTAGCAATCCGAAGGTCGCGGGTTTATTTGATTGTTTTGTGTTATTTCACAAATAATCATTAAAAATAATAAAAAGGTATATTTGCGGCACGTTCCAAGATGCAAGAAATGAAATTGCCGTGTTTGTTGACCAAATCTGAATAGCCAGTTAATTCCTCACCATCTTCTTTCTCGTCTCCTTCCCCTCCCTCCTATCTCCCACTTCAAAACATACCCCAATTGGGGATGCCATGGTCTCAATGGTTCCAGTTGGTTGGGAACGGTTGGGACTCTTGTGCGGTGTTCAATGAAAATAAAAATACAGTTTTTATTATTAATATAATAAAAAAATAAAAATTTAGGCGTATTAGATCTATCAAAAAAATTATATATAAAAATGCAAAAATCAGTCAATTTAAATACATGTAGGATAACAAAAGAATTTTTAAATATTTATGTTGAGGGATCAGTAGGATTTATAAGCGCTGTTAGAAGTTCTACCGAGCCGAACCCTCTGATATGAAAATATCTGGAGTCGGTGAATTATTTTCCCATTTGATCTCTGGTGAGTTGACGTATTGTTCTTGTATTGTTTTGTATTTATTTTGCTTATATAATGCACTTGCATAATGTTGATTGACTAGATGATCATTTGTGGAAAAGTGTGTGGAAGGGTTTAGTTTTTCCTACGGGGAAGATTTAACCCGGACATAAAGTCGGAAAAAAAATGTATATATTAATAATAAAAAAATGTAATTAAAACACAATGTTTAAGGCATTATGAATTTGTCTCTAAACAAGTAATAGTTTTTAAATTTATGTGATTTACACATAAATTTCATCTAATTGGATTCAATCTCCCATTTTTTTTATCTTATTAGAAAAATGACTTGGTTCTTTTGGCAGAATCTTTGTTTATCCTTGATGAAATCTGAAGATGAACACCGTAAACATTAAAAAAAAATGCTCTCCGAGCAAAACAATATCTCTCAGGGCCTACGTTATCTTTGGAGATGCTATGCTGACGGTCTTTTTAAGTGAAGAAAGGAAAAGAAGTTTTGAGAAGTAAAAATGTATGAGATGTGCGAAAGAATCTGAAAGAATGGGGTGTGAATTCACCCTTCCAACTGCTGTGCAAGGCAACTAGGGCAAAGACGTACTCGCCAAGAGGACCTGGGCAAACCTCACCCCATGAATCCGGGCACCCCTGTTTTTTTTTCATTTCACCAAGTCACCAAACGTAGCGAACCACTTGTAGTGACCAATGTCAGAGGGGTTGGTTATTAAATAAATGATTTACCGGGCGGTGGTACATGCACCCGCCTATATATATATACTTTAGTTAAACAAATAGATTATTATATTTTCTGTCATTCCAATATTTCATAACTCAACCTGTAAAATAAAGGTAACCAATAAATCATACACCGATTGCAATACATTTTCCGTGCATTCCACTTCTTCGTTTTCATTTTGTGTCACTTACAGGGCTTCCTGGCAAACATGAATAATGATAGGAAATTCTTTGCTCATCCTGTCAATCTTTTCCTTCGTCCTTTTATATGTTACAACACAGCTCAAGAGAATATTTGTCAGAAATTCTTCCAACCCGAAAAAGGTTATAGATCATTTGGTTTGCATTATTATTCAAGTTAAAAAATATTTTTCATCTAAGAATCAAAAACGTCACCCTAACAACGATGCACGGAACATTTTGGGTTGAGAATACAATATTGCATACTTAACTAAAAGTCAAAATTCAAAGTTCAAAATTTTATCACCTGACGGTGCTATGGTATTGTAAAAATTGCCCGTGTTATAACAATGTATTAAACGTACTGTACAAAATAATTTACACATCACTTAGACATCTTCAATTATTCACAAAAAGTAATGGTTTTAGAATGGAATCACGATGGACAATTTATTAGCAGGTACCTATTAAAATTACCTATTAAAATTCATTAGAATTTTTTTTATATATTAACTCCAAACAGGAGGCCCTGAAGAAAATAATTTCCCTCAGGGCCTATGTCATCTTTGGGGATGCTGTGTGGAATTTATTATGATGCTGATTTTAGTTAAAAAAATTACTTTCTCTAAACTAACACTTCCAAAAATGTTTAAGAAACGTCTTCTCTACTAACCTAATTTTTACGATTCCATCAATAAATTTTGAGAGGAGACAAGATTTAATTTTATACACCTTATACACGAGCGCTTTCATCCCATTTAGAAATTTTGTGGTACAATCTAATCCTTTGAATAACCTTTAAATTTTTCTATTTCGCGTAAATTCTAAGCATTATAAAGCAATTTTGTACTATTTTAATCCGGTAAATACCTAAAAGCAATATAAATAACAAAGTTTCAAAACGTCTTAATACTACATTTTAAACACTTGAGCAAACTCGCGAAACTACAATAATACGTGTTCTGGATTTCTTCACTCTGTATTCATTATAGCAGAGATAAATCCAGCGCTTGAAGTTTATTCTATTATTCTTCTAACGTGTGCTTTAAACTCTTAAGCCCTGAGCACATCTCAGTGATGCTATGTCTACATTCAGATCAACTACCGGCAACTAGCCGAGCTATTTCCACAAATCTAAATGGATTGCAGTTATTCTAGATTAAACATTTAGTAACTCGCTGCTTCTCTTACTACCTACTAGTCTCTTGGTAGTTGTACAAATTGTAGGTAGTGCTGGTACGCTAGGAGCAGATAGGGTGATATAGAGTTCTACTGGAGGTTTATTTATCATTGATAGTTTCTTGCCAGTGTTGAAGTTAGTTAACCACCAAGTTAATATTTTTAGAAATAGTTTAGTTTGTAATACATATATTATAATAATTTAATCTTTTTTGAAGCCGTAGACAAAATAACTGTACTCTTACATTAATAAGTTATCTTAAAAATGAACCCCTTCAAATGCGGTATGCCGATACATCATCACTATGTGTGACACCGTTTACGTGACACCCCACGATAGTGCAACACCCCTATCTGTATAGTGTAAAGACATTGGAACTATATCACCATCCGGTTGGGCAGCGGCGTGTGACTGGTTAAGGTATGGGCTGTAGTAAAGGATTTCTAAAACGATTCTGAAAGAGGCCCAGATCACGTGAAGGAGGAAAAACTAAAGGCGGAAACTAAAGGAAGAAAAACAAGTGTCTGCCATCTGCTTACTCGACATCAGATATATTGTCAATTTTTTTTTATATGTAATACAGATTTACATAATCCTATGACAATACACATGACATAATTAAGATAACTTTAAATATTTAACAATAATGAATTTTAGAGTCCTTGCCTATAATAAAACTCTTGAAACTTTTGAAAACATCAAGAGACCAAGAGTTTTCATTTAGCCGCACCATACCTCTTGTCATGCTATTCTGGGCCAGAACGTCCGTTCTGCCACGTGGAATATAGATCAAATCGTGATGTCGACTCTGGCGGTAGTCTTAACAATTTATAGCATTTCAAGAGGTATAGGCTCTCAATAAAGTACTCGCAAGTACTTATTTAGCAACTCAAAACGTAATAATAATGAAATGACGTAAAAATAACAAATGTCTTTACTCTAAATTACTTTATTTTTCATGGATTATTGACACTTCTCATAAATAAATGAAGAGTTCTGTTACAGAAAATCTGTTCGATAATAGTAGATTCTTGCAATATCGCAACTTAAACCAATTATGAATTATGAGTTTTATTTTATTTTCTTTTCTCACTAAGGTCAGC
Organism: Hesperophylax consimilis; assembly: GCF_061612785.1. NCBI lineage: Eukaryota > Metazoa > Arthropoda > Insecta > Trichoptera > Limnephilidae > Hesperophylax > Hesperophylax consimilis. Next base: position 22,829,406 of record NC_142849.1, on the reverse strand, counting down.
ATGATAATTATTAAAATGTTGTTTAAAATTATGTTTCTGGCAGCATTAACGAGAGGAGAGACTTTACCTTGATCCCATCTTCCAAATCTATGAATATTTCTCTAAACATAATCTTCTTTCTTATATTTTTATACCTATTATGGATTAGAAAAAAATATTATTATTTTCGAGGGTATACCGAGATAAACAGTTTTCTTTGCTTGGTTGCAAAAAGATTTTCCCTTGCTTGTTGCACACGAAATAACATTCTGTCTATTCCGTCACCATAATTTAGGCATCTCCAAATTGAAAGGTCCGTATTTCAAAATCCTCCAAGCTTGACATCACTCTAGATTTCAGTATTCAAGCTTCCATTCCATCCAACAGCACATAGTGGACACAGCACTTCACCTTCCGATAGCGCAGGTCCACTCTCAAATCCTTGGTGCATAGGAAACACTTCACCATGATGGTGAACATCTCTCTGGCATGTACTAGACTGTATCTGAATCGAAGTCATCCGTTATGGATGGAAAAGATGACAGAGATATTGAAAGAAGGGTTATTGCAGGAAACTCTATTTATGGAGGTCTGAAAGCGGTTGTTTTTAGCAAAAACATATCCAATAAATCTAAACTAGCAGTCTACAATGGAATGCTAATACCTACCCTGAGTATAGCATTGAGGCATGGAAATGGCAGAGGAAGGCCGAAAGTATAATGAACGCTTTAGAAATCAGATCCCTGCCGCGTATGTGTAATAAAACCATGTATGATCGTGTGAGAATGTGGAAATTTTAAAAGAATGCAAGGATGATATAAGCAAAATGAGTAAGATTTCGACAGGGACGCTTAGATAGTTTGGGCATGTAGAGCGAGTGAATGAAGAAAGTAGCGCAAGAATAATATAAGACGCGAATGTGGATGGTAGAAGAAGTCGTGGACGCCCGAAAAAGACATGGCACGATCAAGTGAATTAGATACATGAGATGAGCATGTAAATAGTCGGAATAACAGAAGAGTTTTTATGTGACCATGTATCAATGTGGATGTGTGCCAACTCGGAAAAAAATAAGTAGTGCTTATTTATTAAAAATATCTTTAAATTATTGGTAATACGGTTAAAAACGGGATTGCACGCCGTCTCCATATAAACTTTTACTAATATACGAGTCAAACACATTAATCATGTTCATCATATACATGGAGATTCTAGCTCATTTTATATTGCAGTGATTTTATGCCATGGAGATAATATTACACCAAAGCACACCCTAAAATAAAAGATCTTGAAAAGAAACCAAATTCTTAGAAGTATAATAATTAAGGAAAGCTAACAATTATTAAGGAAGCACAATTTTAAACTTGAATTTTCAAGACAGTTTATAGAAACAGTACTTTCTCCAAGCGGTGTAAGTTACAGGTATAAATCGGAGACCATACAGGAGATGCATATTCTAGGTGCGATCTCACAAGAGAGCAGTAGAGTAATTTAATTGACTCAATGTTTTGAAAAGTCCTTGTGTTACGCATTACAAAACCTAGAATTTGCATGGCCTTATTGGAAATTGTTTCACAGTGACGATCAAAGGTAAGTTTTCTGTCAAAAATAACACCAAGGTCTTTGATAAATGGTACTAATGCAATTTCATTATTGTTAATTGAATACGATATGGTTATTGGAGTCCGTGAACGGTAAAAACACATGTGGAAACACTTTTTTACGTTTAGGAATAATTTGTTTATTTCACACCAGCTAGCAAGTCTATCTATATTATGCTGAAGGATAAGTGCATCATTTAAACATTTTATAATCTTAAAAAGCTTTAGGTCATCTGCAAATAGAATGAATTTGACATTTTCGAAACATAAAGATAAATCATTTATAAACAATACGAAGAGAAGTGGGCCCAGATGAGAGCCTTGAGGAACTCCAGATGTTACTTTAAATTTATATGAGACTTTATTATTTAATTTTACCATCAGTTCGCGGTTACAGAGGTAACTATTCAACCATTTTAGGAATGATCCATGTATACCAAGGGCTTGCAGTTTCGCGAGAAGGATATTAATATTTAACTTATCAAAGGCTTTTGAAAAGTCAGTATATATTGAATCTACTTGTGCACGAGACGTGAAAGCTTCACAGATATAGTGTTCATACAATAGAAGATTGGTTGTGGTAGACCGACCGGTCACAAAACCATGCTGTTCTGGAGTAATAATATGCCTAAACTTAACAGCAATTTTATCTAAGACAATACTTTCAAACATTTTCGGGGTGGTAGACAGTATGCAAATTGGTCTATAATTTAAAACACAATTTTTATCACCTGATTTAAATACAGGTGTCAAGTGATTAAGTTTCCAAGGATCAGGATATATTCCAGTTTGAAGTGACAGATTGAATATGTGTTGAAGTGGAGCTGCTATAAACTGAGCGCATTCCTTTATGAATACCGGTGGAATTTTGTCAGAACCTGACCCCTTCTTACAATCTAGAGATCTGATCTTTGTATTAACATCATCCAGAGAAATGTGGCATGTTGATATGTCAGTTACATTGGTGTATTTAAATTCAGGTATAGTTACATTATCATTTTTCTGTTCATAAACACTTGAGAAATGATCAGCAAAGAGGTCAACTATTTCTTGATCACTGTCAGCATGTTTTCGCCCTGAATACATTGATCGAGGACAGCCGTTGTTGTCTTTAAGAGAATTCACATAATTCCAAAAATGTTTTGGATTTGACTTGATAGTCTGCTCTACATCTGTAATATAATCTGAATAGCATTTTTTAGATAGACTTTTACATTTATTTCGTAAAACAGAAAAAATTTTATAGCAGTCAGTGGAGTTATCGGATTTAAAGTTAATGTGGGCAATTTTTTTACATTGAATGAGTTTTTTTAGTTCAGTACTAACCCATTTTGGGTAACAGTCGTTACGTTTTACAATAGAAGTTGGTATGCAATTTTCAATAGTATCATAAAGGTTTGAATTGAACACATTTGTTGCTTCTTCTACGTTTGTAGACATAAAAATGCGGGACCAATTGAGCGAAGAAAGATATAACCGCACTTGATTATAATCGGCTTTCTTGTAGTTTAGTTCGTGAACGGGAGGTTGGGGACTAAGGAGTTCAATGGGTGCCAAATAAATGGTCGCTTGTAAAGGGGGATGATGAGAGTCAATGGATACTATTGATTCACGCGATTCGCTGACATTACTATTATTTATGTTTGATATGACAAGGTCAAGAATTCTGTCATTTATATTTTTAACATGATTTAATTGTTTAAGGTTGAGAAAGTTGATGATATCAATGATTAATTGGGCTTTAGCAGAAATGGGATTTGAAGACTCGGTGGGTTGTACCCAGTTTACATTTGGGAGATTAAAATCCCCAAAAATTATTAATTTTGCATCAGGATATTTCAATTTCAAAGATTCAATTTCATCACAATGTTTACAATACACATCAGCACTAACTTGGGGGGGGATATACACACACACAATTATTATTTTTGTTGCTTTGAGTTTCACTAATATAGCTATTTGTTCAATGTTTTTATTTTTTAGTTTTAATAGTTTTGAATGGAACATCTTTCTGATCGATATTAAAACCCCGCCGCCAATAATATTTTCACGATCCAGCCGGTAAACATCGTAGTTGGTGAAGCCTAATTCAGGGGAAGATATATTTTCATGAAGCCAGGTTTCTGTTAGGCAGTACACATCGTTATTTATCGTTGGAATATTACACCTTAGGGTGTTGAGCTTGGTACGCAAACCTCTAACATTTTGGTAGTAAAATGTTAGTTTCGTGGGGAGTTTTTTGTATTTACAATAACAGGTTTATTGTTCTTATATTTGATTGTGAGACCTATTTCACCGTCTCGGGTTCTTTGGTCTAGGGTTAATCGTAAATTGGCGAGATAATTTCTTTGGGCTGGAGTTTGGTCGGAATAAATTTTAATGCCAGGGTACTCTGTTATGCTATTTTTTTTTCGCAAAATATCAATGGCTTGGGTGGGATTGTCAAGCATCACTTTTAGAGGTCTGGGTTTGTCCGTTTTTTTTATCCCCAGACGAAAGGTTGTGATGTTGGCCTTGGTGATGGTTGAGTTTATGGCCGTTAGTGTATTTGATATTTTTGTCGTGTCATCTGTAATTTTGTCAATTTGAGAGCAGGCCAAGCTTTCAGGAAAGTTGAAAATAATAATGTTTTTCGAACGTTTTTTCCTCTCCTCGAGCTCGTCAGCAGCTTCGCACATTGTTAAATTTGGTAAATATGAAGATTCATGTTGTGAGGTTGATTCTATCAATTTTGAGGAGACCATGTGTTCATATGACTTAACCTGTCCCTCGAGGATTCCAACTTTGACACCAACATCCAGCATGGTGCCAGAGAGGTTGGAAAGTTTGTTTAGTAATTTAGTCATCTGATCTTTAGTTAGTTTAAGTGCCGGATCAGTAATATTACTATATAAAGCACTAATTTCCTCCTTAGCCTTGTTGATATATGATAGTGCATCAGTGGTACTCATCTTGCAATTGGATTTTGTATATTAATAATTTATATAAGATGCAGTGTTCATGCGTTGTCTATGGCGAGAAGTGGGTGGGCGTTTCACTTGTACTCTTCGAAACTTTGATTGTATTAGTATTCTTCCTTCTAATCGGCTTTGTATGTGTGTGTCTAATGGAATCCAGTGACAGTTGAAATTTTAATTAATAATAAAGAATTACCGGTTAGGCAGCTGCAACTGTTGGTACACAATGTTAATTTTTGATTATGGTAAAGTACTCGTGGGTGAAAAACACTACTTTAAGCTCTTAATTTTAATATAATTATTAATTTGTGTGGAGCAAAAATTTACGTGTTGACTGTGACACTTAGTATTGTTACATTATATTGAAAAAATATATTTCTTAGTAGTTTACATATGAACTATTTTTTTATTGAGTAATTTATTTTTTTATTTGTATTCTACTCAAGCGAAACAAAAGGAAAACTCTCAATTTATCTAAAGCATATTTTTCGGTATTCATAATGTAGACCAATTCGTTATAAAGATTGAACAAAACAGTGATTTAGCAATAAGCTTCGCCTTAACGCGGTTAGCGCTAGCAAAAAATTTCAAAAGAGCTAGCAGACCATAGTGGAGTACTGGTACCTACCCTGATGTGTGGCAGCGAGGCATGGAATGACGATAGTAGATTAAATAAAGTGTGTGATAAAACCATGTATAATCCGATGAGAAATGTGGAGATCCGCAAAGTATGCAAGGCTGATGTAAGCGTAATGAATAAGATTAAGAAAGGGAAGCCTAAATGGGTTTGGCATCTAGAGCGAAAGAACGAACAAAGGATTGTAAGGATAATATATGACCCAAATGTGAATGGTAGAATAAATCGGAGACATCTGGTGCACACCTCACTGATGAACCCTGACACCCCTGCTAAATCGCCAAATGTAGCGAGCCACTTGGGATGACCTATGGCAGAGGTGTTAGTTATCCAATAAATGCTTCCCGGGGCGGCGGTACACAAACTCGCCTCCCAGATTCAGAATTTCTTCTATTTACTTAGAACAATTAAGGAATTTTAAATTTAAGATATAAGAAATTTAAAATCACTTCATTGTTAAATTTAGTTTTTCTATCCTAAACTAAGAAAAATAATAAATTAATTAGTGCATATCAATGAAAGTGTGTCTTTCTATACACCTGTATTTTATTGTGTGAATAAATTTATAACTAACTAACTAACCATCACGCCGTTTCTCTGCCGGGGGTAGACAAAGAGGACGGACCGCCAAACAACTCGGTTTTGGCACACACTCCTTGCCTAATTCACGTTCATATTCTATTATTCTGATTCTTGACATGGCCCAAATCAAGTATCTGATTCACTTGGTCGTGCCATGTCTTCCTCGGACGTCCCTGACTTCTTATACCATTCACATTCCCTCTACATGCCCAAACTATCTAAGCGACCCTTTCATGATCTAACTCATTACGCTTAAATCAAAATATCAAATAAACATAGTATTGGATAATTATATCACTTGGTGTAAAATATGAAAGTAAAATAATATAGAGTTTTCCAATAAGATGTGTTATTTTGAATAGCCCACTATTTCGGTAGATGTTACTTTTGAAGCGGTTATTTTTTAACATTTGACTAGTTTTATTTTATTTGACGGCCGGCATAGTCCAGTGGTAACGCATTGGACTGCCATTCCGAAGGTCGCGGGTTCGAACCCGGCATGCGCAAATAAATTTTATTTGATTAATTTGTGTTATTTCACAATTAATTAATTAAAATAATATATAGTATATTTGCGGCACGTTCCAGAGTGGAAGATACTACCAGTATCGCCCTGGTGTAAGACCACCATTCAGAATTGAAACGTTGCTCCAAATGGCTTTAGCCGTGTTTAGTTACTAGATCTGAATAGCCAGGTACTTCCCTACCTTCCTCTTTCCCTTCCCCACTTACCTTCAGCCTCACAACATCCCCCAATTGGGGATGCCATAGTCTCACTGGCTCCAGACGGGAGCAGTTGGGACTCTTGTGAGGTATTCACTATAAAAATAAAAATAAAGTAAAAACTACGCCATTAATAAAAATGGAACGATACACGCTTCAACAATGCATTGAAATTATTAAAATTCACTTGAATGAATCAAATGCAAATCATCTTGAGTGATGAGGCCCATTTCCACCTTGGTGGCTTCGTCAACAAGCAAAATTGTCGCATCTGGGGCTCGGAAAACCCAAGAATTATTGTTGAAAAGCCTTTCTATCCTCAACGGGTGACTGTTTGGTGCGGTGTATGGTCCGGCGGAGTCATTGGACCTTACTTTTTCGAAAATAAGGCTGGAGCAACAGTTACGGTGAATGGATTGCGCTATCGAGAGATGGTTAATGATTTTTCAAGGCCGGAATTGGATGTTATTGATTTGGACAACGTTTACTTTCAACAAAACGGCGCTACGTGCCACACAAATAACGAAACCATTGATTTTTTCGATTGAATATCAAAATAACACCTCTTATTGGAAAACCCTGTATTAAATACGATAATTTTTTTTTAATTACTCAATGCAATGTTTACACTACATTATTGAATTCCAGTCCAATTAAACCCATGTACACCATGTACGTAGATAAAAACGTATATTCCAGTTAACTGTTAAGTATCTTGAATTACCTTTTAGATTGCTGCCTGTACCTAGGGTTGCCATCCGTCCGGGTTTCCCCGGATTTGTCCTAGTTTAGAAGGCGTCCGGGGAGCGTCCGGGCGGGGTTTCATTTGTAGTCCGGGTTTAAAGTCTTGGGCCGGCCAGCATGACCTCTTGACTAAATGTATTGCTTTTGCTGGAGATAATTGCAATGTTACTTCGGTGGAATAGAACGAAATGGAACCAACAATGTTTTCCACAAGCTGAAAGAAAATCTAAACCCAAACATGGTTGGTGTGGGATGCTCTGCCCAGTCATTAACAACGCAGTGCACCACGGATGTGATTTACTGCCAGTAGACGTTGAATCCATCATCTTAAAAATTTATAATTTTTTTGCCACTTATACAGTACGAACCGAAGCTCTTAAAGAATTCTGTGAAACAGCTGAGGTCGAATATAAACAGCTTCTGTATCATTCCAAGACGCGTTGGCTAAGCCTGTTTCCAGCTGTCGAGCGGCTCCTGAAGCTCTACCGTCCATTAAAAGATTATTTTGAAAGCATAGAAAGGCTACCTATTTTAATTAAACAGCTTTTTGAAAATCCTCTCTCGGAGGCATACTTATTTCAATTATGCACACCGTTCACTCAAAAATACAGAAATTAGAGAAAAGTGATAATTCAGTCCTTGAAACCAGAAGCATACTTGCATCCATAACAAAAAGCTTAGATGACCGAATTAAGGAAAGTTTCGTGCCGTTGAATGTTCAGAGTATTGTAAATAAAGATGAAAACACGAAACAAGAGTTTATAAAATGCTCGCATGACTTCTACAAGGAAATCAAAACGTACATTGAAGAATGGATGCAACCGTTAAAACAATTTGAGAAATTTGATTGGATGTTTTTGCCAAAAATTAATAACAACACAGAATGGACTCTTATTGAAGACACTATTCTTTATTTAAAAGACAAAAAATAGATATTGACGACGCAAAAGTATTTGACGAGTGGGTGAATTTAAAGGCTTTTAGTCAAAACCTAACTGAACAAGATAAGCTTTTAAATTCAAAACATTTTTGGGTAAAATTTTTTAAACACCAAATGCGAATTTATATTCCGAATTGCTGAAAATTGCACAATATTTTTTTTTACATTCCGGCTCATAATGCCAACGTGGAGAGAATATTCTCATTAATTTCACAACAATGGACAAAAGAAATTAATTTACTAAACGTAGAAACAATCTCGTCAGTAATTAAAATTAAATTCAATTTCCAAGAAAACAGCTGCATTGATTTTTACAAATTCCTTTTAAAAGGGGAAGATATTCTAAAAGCTATCGGAAAGAGTGATAAATACAAAAAAACTGAAAAGTAAAAAGGCAAGAAGCTGAGGAAAAATCTTTAATAGCTAGATAATCAAATAATGTACTTACAAGTGCTATAATTTCTATTCCTTTTTGTAGTTAAAGTTATGATTGTTTTTATTACGTTAAAGTAACGTAGAATTTTTATTTTTTATTATTTCATAGATTTCTTGAAATTACAATTGTTATGTTTTTTTACAACCATACTAGGCTAATGCCCGTGTTAAGGTAATATGGCTGGTGATTAAAATTTAAGGTAATATAAATGAGAATAGTTTCGGATATTTTATGTTTTAAAAAATTAATAACGTAACTTACATTCCAGTAAGTCTAAACTTTAGAAAGTGTCAGTTTTGTTGCTTAAGATTTAAGAAGACTGAATTTAGTTCATATTATGTTAAGAGGTATTTTGTTGTGTAAATGGCTGCTGATACAAATTTAAAGAAGATAATTATTATTCAGTTAAAAGAGTCACCTCAAAAATTGTGAGACTGAATACTAAAATGGTCTCACTATTTTTAAGATTTTTTTAAAAAATTTAATTGAATTTTGTTAAGTTTAATATTTTTTTTCATTTAGTTTTCATAAAAGAGTATATTAATAATTTTTGTTTTATTTTAAGAATGAAAAAATTCTAACTGATTATGAAAACAATGTGTACAAACTGTAATAAGATTCTGTTTTGTTAGGTACATTTAAAATGATGATAAAAGTTAACAAAATTCAATTTTAAGGTCTGAAAATAAATAAAAAGGTGATTTATGACATTTTAAACTGTTTTTATTACACTGACTGTGTTTAAAAAAACCTGTTGACATGTCCGGGTTATGGGCTCTGAAATCCGGGGTTTTCACGCCTCTTGTCCGGGTTGCCAAATTTTAGAGATGGCAACCCTACCTGTACCTCATCCCATAATCACGTCTCCGCGTAAAAAGATAAAAACATGAAATCATGAATATTTTTTTATCAGTTATTTGATTTTTTGTAATTTTTTCGTTTGTACTAGTAAAACCGTTTGTAAACCCTTAAAAATTCAAATTATTACGGAATGTTTGAATATCACTTTTGGAATGCTTCAGCAATTAAAAAATATTTCGGTGTTTTAAATCAAGGGTCGTATAAATTTTTTTCAAATTTAAAGTAATCTTTTTCAAAATAATTATAAAAAACATTGAGGGTTCTTGTGATATTAACTGACAATCTTTATGTAGATGTTTACATATTATCATAATTTGTACTGACATCAAATAGATATTTAATCAAGATAATATTACCTACGCTCAAACAAAAATTGAAACAGAAAAAGATTCGGTCGCATCTAAGTCCTCAGTATTACTGGGACGCTTTACTACTGTGATAATCTCTTGAGAGTTGCCTATATTTTCTACTTGGTTTAAATCATTAAGATGTTTAAAAAAAATACGTAAAATGTTGGAAAAACTACAATTAAATTCTTATTTACATATTACTAAGATCGCCCATATGGTTCGCACCATCCCGTACCCGCAGTATTGGAGAGTAAGGGATTGTACGAGATGTGAAAGTTGAGTGTGTTGGTCTATACAAGAGGTTCCCAAAATGGTCTATATGGACCCCCAGGGGTCGATGTCGGCTTGATGGGGGTCCATGTCAGCGAGAAAAAAATTTAGGGGTCCACAAGATTCAAATGGGGGTACATACGAGCCGACCCCCAATTACCTCAAGTCAACATTTAGGAGTTCCGTAAATGACACAATACACCTAACACAAATAACTCAGTTTAGGTAATACTAATAATAATAGACTGAGAAATTACTTATTTGATATTTGTATTTATATATTTTGTAATGTTGTTTATTGAGGTATATAAACAGAGATAAACGTTCTTTTCTCGTCAAAATTAATATATTGAAGCAAAAGATTGCACATCGTAAGCCGCGAATTTTCCCAGATCTCCAACTTGTTTTTGAAAAATGTCCAGGGTAACGTTTTTCAACATTTAAATGTACTTCACACAGACTTAAAAACTAAGTTTGAGGACATTTTGACTATGGATATTGTTATGGTTGCCCATAGTAAATGGTATCTTCGCAGTTACGAATATATCAACACGTGGCCTCGGATACGAATCACGTACTCATAGCGTGTTAGCTCACCAATACATACACGTACAACGGCGATGTCGTCGCCTGACACGGAACATGCGGGCTAACAACCAATCAAATGGCCAGACTGCAAAACGTGTCCTTATAAGGGCATCCGACCACGCGCCAAAAATAGATCAGGAAGAGACAAACTCGCGCCCGACCGAGGGCCCCGGCAGTTCCCAGCGAGACGCGTAGAAAGCAACACGTTGGATTAGTTCCGAGTTAGCATTTGCCGCCAAATTGCGCCGTAAATATGGACCGGCCTGATTTGTTTCACATGGTGCCGCGTCTCAAGTCCCCGTGACCACGTCAGGACAATCACCAGCTAACCACCGGCACCATTACGTTATACAACTGTGTCATGTCTCCATCGTCCTCAACCGTCTGAGGCGGCGAATCGTTTCCCGCCCAGACCTGTGTCCCCGCTTGATGCCGCCCGCCAGAGCTCCATTATGTTGTACAGCTGTGTCCTGTCTCCATCTGCCTGATGTCCACCAGCACCATTACATTATACAGCTGGGTCATGTCTCCACCGTCCCGGCTACATGCTGACTACTGCCCAGGCACCTCTGTTCACCCTGGCCTGATCGTGAGGAGCCCCTTGGCAATCCGACCAGTGTCCCCGCCCTTCTCCATCGACTCTGTGTCGCCTAGCCGCCGCCCTGGCGCCCCCTTGTCGTCCAGCGCGGTAGGCCATCGTTGCCGCCCTTCGCCCTGCATCCGCCTACCACATCAGCCTAGGCCGTGCCTATGGCATCCGCCATCGTTGCCGCCCTTCGCCCTGCATCCGCCTACCGCATCAGCCTAGGCCGTGCCTATGGCATCCGCCATCGTTGCCGCCCTTTGCCCTGCATCCGCCTACCGTTGTGGCACCCGCCGCAATTTACACGTGAGCTAATAATGTACCTATGTCAATCAGAGCCTGATTAGATTCAGTAGATTGCCTAGTAACAGTTAGGCCTTAAAAAGCTATGTACCTTTTGTAGATCTGTCTGATAACCTGTTTTATATGTACAATAAACGTTCATATCCAGCGACCTGTTTTATTGGGAGACTGTCTAATATCCACCCCCTGAAAGATTGGAGTTTCAAGCTCTGCTGCCTGCCTAGTGCGGCGAGGGTTAATTGTATAACCCGGACACTTGCTAACATTAGCTGTCCTAACTCCCTATAATACATTATATGGGTTAAACGCTAATATAACAATATGGAACGTCAAATGGATGGATTTCGTGGAAATGGAAGAAGAAATGACCGCAGTTAGCACTGACAAAGAACTTAAGAGGCAGATCTGTAGGGCTATCTACAGAATAAATACTTCACAAGGGCGCCCCTGTCTGCACAATGCAAATGCAGAGGAACTATACCGCCACCCGGTTGTTGGACAGGCAAGGGAAGGGAATCTTTTTACGAAAAAATAAACGATTATCACATGGGATGTTAATAGTTTTTAGGAAAAATTCAATATTCGGCAGGCAGGGGGTCAACGGAAAAAAAATTGGCAAGTGGTCTACGGGACAAAAAAAAGTTTGCGAACCTTTGGTTTTTAGTGTAGCTGTATGTGAAAAATTTCTGCTTTTTTTTCATATGTGTCACATATATTAAACTAAAAAATAAGCTTAGAACTCGCTGTATAAAGTGTTTTGTAAACCTACGTTTTGTTACAATCTAATATTTTTTCTATGGTTTTGATTAAATTATCTTCTTTTACAAACATGTCAAATAAATTCATACTAGTTTAAAATATGATATAAAATGAAAATCCCGTAATTTAATTTATCAGGGTGGTTTTCCGAATCTACCCCCATTAGGACGGACCGGTATTAAATTGCCAATTAGATAATTCAACACCAAAAACGAGTTTCATGTGAATATGAATATTATATATTTTCACAAACAGAATTTTTAATTTCATTTGAACGTGGTTGCGCTTTTAATATTGCCCACATCAATCACAATTTTATGCACGCAGATACATTAAAATTATGAAAAAATGTTATTACTCAGTAAAAATTTTCTTTTTACTAAATTATTTATATAATACGCCTATTTGGGCACTTACAAACATGTGATATAAATAATAATTTTGTAGAATGATCATCACGAAATAATACGATTTGATCAGTTTTTAGTTGGTAATAATTTCGCAGAAATTGAAGATGTGTTAAACTCCACTCAATATAGTTACAAGAAGGCTATAATAACATCGTAATACCTCAATAATATTAATAACTAAGCATAATACTGTTCTTCTGCATAGAATTTCTATATAACTAATAGCAAACTTTTATTATTATGTACATCAAATGTTTGTAAAAGCCCTTATGGGCGTAGAATATATAGATGAATAAAACATATTTGCTCTTTTAGTTATATAATACCCATGCAGAAGAATGTTATTATGCTATTATTAATTATAATAATTTTTGAGGAATGTTTTTATAGCCTTCTTTAACTATATTCCGTACAGTTGAATACATCTACTATTTTTGAGATAATATTGCCGACTGCAAGCTAGGTACATTGTTAGGTACAAGAAATAACCAAATTACTCAGTCTTGATATTGTTATTGAAATAAAAATAATGTTTCGTGTTTCCAGCTGGCATAGACTATATCAGGGTTATCTATAATACCATTATTTAAAACCATAATTTTTGTATTGCTTCATTCATTCAAGGTATGATGGCTCATCTGATGATGGCTCACTGATATTTCATGACGCTTATTGTTAATATATAGAGAGGTTAATATTTGTCGAATTTAGGAACTGTGTCCTATTGTTGCGACCGATATCAAACTTGAAGAAATGTTAGAGAGGGGGGAAATGGAAAAGGAACAAAATCATTGCCATTACCAGGTAAAACAAAACTTCCTAGACCACAAGGGCGGACACTCATTCAAAGCAGACTACTAACTTGTATGGGATTTTTCTAAAAACTTTGATTTTTTTTTCACTTTATTCTTATTTATTAAAACATCTATTAATGTTATTGTTAGTTTAAACAACTAAATAAAAATAGATTTTTAGGAGGTACTCATACAAGTTGGGAGGCTGATTTGATACAGTGTCCCGGCCTTGTGATCTAGGAAATTTTGGGCAAAGTCGACTAGCAATCCGAAGGTCGCGGGTTTATTTGATTGTTTTGTGTTATTTCACAAATAATCATTAAAAATAATAAAAAGGTATATTTGCGGCACGTTCCAAGATGCAAGAAATGAAATTGCCGTGTTTGTTGACCAAATCTGAATAGCCAGTTAATTCCTCACCATCTTCTTTCTCGTCTCCTTCCCCTCCCTCCTATCTCCCACTTCAAAACATACCCCAATTGGGGATGCCATGGTCTCAATGGTTCCAGTTGGTTGGGAACGGTTGGGACTCTTGTGCGGTGTTCAATGAAAATAAAAATACAGTTTTTATTATTAATATAATAAAAAAATAAAAATTTAGGCGTATTAGATCTATCAAAAAAATTATATATAAAAATGCAAAAATCAGTCAATTTAAATACATGTAGGATAACAAAAGAATTTTTAAATATTTATGTTGAGGGATCAGTAGGATTTATAAGCGCTGTTAGAAGTTCTACCGAGCCGAACCCTCTGATATGAAAATATCTGGAGTCGGTGAATTATTTTCCCATTTGATCTCTGGTGAGTTGACGTATTGTTCTTGTATTGTTTTGTATTTATTTTGCTTATATAATGCACTTGCATAATGTTGATTGACTAGATGATCATTTGTGGAAAAGTGTGTGGAAGGGTTTAGTTTTTCCTACGGGGAAGATTTAACCCGGACATAAAGTCGGAAAAAAAATGTATATATTAATAATAAAAAAATGTAATTAAAACACAATGTTTAAGGCATTATGAATTTGTCTCTAAACAAGTAATAGTTTTTAAATTTATGTGATTTACACATAAATTTCATCTAATTGGATTCAATCTCCCATTTTTTTATCTTATTAGAAAAATGACTTGGTTCTTTTGGCAGAATCTTTGTTTATCCTTGATGAAATCTGAAGATGAACACCGTAAACATTAAAAAAAATGCTCTCCGAGCAAAATAATATCTCTCAGGGCCTACGTTATCTTTGGAGATGCTATGCTGACGGTCTTTTTAAGTGAAGAAAGGAAAAGAAGTTTTGAGAAGTAAAAATGTATGAGATGTGCGAAAGAATCTGAAAGAATGGGGTGTGAATTCACCCTTCCAACTGCTGTGCAAGGCAACTAGGGCGAAGACGTACTCGCCAAGAGGACCTGGGCAAACCTCACCCCATGAATCCGGGCACCCCTGTTTTTTTTTCATTTCACCAAGTCACCAAACGTAGCGAACCACTTGTAGTGACCAATGTCAGAGGGGTTGGTTATTAAATAAATGATTTACCGGGCGGTGGTACATGCACCCGCCTATATATATATATATATATTAGTTAAACAAATAGATTATTATATTTTCTGTCATTCCAATATTTCATAACTCAACCTGTAAAATAAAGGTAACCAATAAATCATACACCGATTGCAATACATTTTCCGTGCATTCCACTTCTTCGTTTTCATTTTGTGTCACTTACAGGGCTTCCTGGCAAACATGAATAATGATAGGAAATTCTTTGCTCATCCTGTCAATCTTTTCCTTCGTCCTTTTATATGTTACAACACAGCTCAAGAGAATATTTGTCAGAAATTCTTCCAACCCGAAAAAGGTTATAGATCATTTGGTTTGCATTATTATTCAAGTTAAAAAATATTTTTCATCTAAGAATCAATAACGTCACCCTAACAACGATGCACGGAACATTTTGGGTTGAGAATACAATATTGCATACTAAAAGTCAAAATTCAAAGTTCAAAATTTTATCACCTGACGGTGCTATGGTATTGTAAAAATTGCCCGTGTTATAACAATGAAATTAAACGTACTGTACAAAATAATTTACACATCACTTAGACATCTTCAATTATTCACAAAAAGTAATGGTTTTAGAATGGAATCACGATGGACAATTTATTAGCAGGTACCTATTAAAATTACCTATTAAAATTCATTAGAATTTTTTTTATATATTAACTCCAAACAGGAGGCCCTGAAGAAAATAATTTCCCTCAGGGCCTATGTCATCTTTGGGGATGCTGTGTGGAATTTATTATGATGCTGATTTTAGTTAAAAAAATTACTTTCTCTAAACTAACACTTCCAAAAATGTTTAAGAAACGTCTTCTCTACTAACCTAATTTTTACGATTCCATCAATAAATTTTGAGAGGAGACAAGATTTAATTTTATACACCTTATACACGAGCGCTTTCATCCCATTTAGAAATTTTGTGGTACAATCTAATCCTTTGAATAACCTTTAAATTTTTCTATTTCGCGTAAATTCTAAGCATTATAAAGCAATTTTGTACTATTTTAATCCGGTAAATACCTAAAAGCAATATAAATAACAAAGTTTCAAAACGTCTTAATACTACATTTTAAACACTTGAGCAAACTCGCGAAACTACAATAATACGTGTTCTGGATTTCTTCACTCTGTATTCATTATAGCAGAGATAAATCCAGCGCTTGAAGTTTATTCTATTATTCTTCTAACGTGTGCTTTAAACTCTTAAGCCCTGAGCACATCTCAGTGATGCTATGTCTACATTCAGATCAACTACCGGCAACTAGCCGAGCTATTTCCACAAATCTAAATGGATTGCAGTTATTCTAGATTAAACATTTAGTAACTCGCTGCTTCTCTTACTACCTACTAGTCTCTTGGTAGTTGTACAAATTGTAGGTAGTGCTGGTACGCTAGGAGCAGATAGGGTGATATAGAGTTCTACTGGAGGTTTATTTATCATTGATAGTTTCTTGCCAGTGTTGAAGTTAGTTAACCACCAAGTTAATATTTTTAGAAATAGTTTAGTTTGTAATACATATATTATAATAATTTAATCTTTTTTGAAGCCGTAGACAAAATAACTGTACTCTTACATTAATAAGTTATCTTAAAAATGAACCCCTTCAAATGCGGTATGCCGATATATCATCACTATGTGTGACACCGTTTACGTGACACCCCACGATAGTGCAACACCCCTATCTGTATAGTGTAAAGACATTGGAACTATATCACCATCCGGTTGGGCAGCGGCGTGTGACTGGTTAAGGTATGGGCTGTAGTAAAGGATTTCTAAAACGATTCTGAAAGAGGCCCAGATCACGTGAAGGAGGAAAAACTAAAGGCGGAAACTAAAGGAAGAAAAACAAGTGTCTGCCATCTGCTTACTCGACATCAGATATATTGTCAATTTTTTTTATATGTAATACAGATTTACATAATCCTATGACAATACACATGACATAATTAAGATAACTTTAAATATTTAACAATAATGAATTTTAGAGTCCTTGCCTATAATAAAACTCTTGAAACTTTTGAAAACATCAAGAGACCAAGAGTTTTCATTTAGCCGCACCATACCTCTTGTCATGCTATTCTGGGCCAGAACGTCCGTTCTGCCACGTGGAATATAGATCAAATCGTGATGTCGACTCTGGCGGTAGTCTTAACAATTTATAGCATTTCAAGAGGTATAGGCTCTCAATAAAGTACTCGCAAGTACTTATTTAGCAACTCAAAACGTAATAATAATGAAATGACGTAAAAATAACAAATGTCTTTACTCTAAATTACTTTATTTTTCATGGATTATTGACACTTCTCATAAATAAATGAAGAGTTCTGTTACAGAAAATCTGTTCGATAATAGTATATTCTTGCAATATCGCAACATAAACCAATTATGAATTATGAGTTTTATTTTATTTTCTTTCCTAACTAAGGTCAGCATGATAATTATTAAAAAGTTGTTTAAAATTCTGTTTCTGGCAGCATTAACGAGAGGAGAGACTTTACCTTGATCCCATCTTCCAAATCTATGAATATTTCTCTAAACATTATCTTTTTTCTTATATTTTTATACCTATTATGGATTAGAAAAAAATATAATTATTTTCGAGGGTATACCGAGATAAACAGTTTTCTTTGCTTGGTTGCAAAAAGATTTTCCCTCGCTTGTTGCACACGTAATAACATTCTGTTTATTCCGTCACCATAATTTAGGCATCTCCAAATTGAAAGGTCCGTATTTCAAAATCCTCCAAGCTTGACATCACTCTAGATTTCAGTATTCAAGCTTCCATTCCATCCAACAGCACATAGTGGACACAGCACTTCACCTTCCGATAGCGCAGGTCCACTCTCAAATCCTTGGTGCATAGGAAACACTTCACCATGATGGTGAACATCTCTCTGGCATGTACTAGACTGTATCTGAATCGAAGTCATCCGTTATGGATGGAAAAGATGACAGAGATATTGAAAGAAGGGTTATTGCAGGAAACTCTATTTATGGAGGTCTGAAAGCGGTTGTTTTTAGCAAAAACATATCCAATAAATCTAAACTAGCAGTCTACAATGGAATGCTAATACCTACCCTGAGTATAGCATTGAGGCATGGAAATGGCAGAGGAAGGCCGAAAGTATAATGAACGCTTTAGAAATCAGATCCCTGCCGCGTATGTGTAATAAAACCATGTATGATCGTGTGAGATTGTGGAAATTTTAAAAGAATGCAAGGATGATATAAACAAAATGAGTAAGATTACGACAGGGACGCTTAGATAGTTTGGGCATGTAGAGCGAGTGAATGAAGAAAGTAGCGCGAGCATAATATAAGAGTCTAGCATGAAAATAGTCGGAATAACAGAAGAGTTTTTATGTGACCATGTATCAATGTGGATGTGTGCCAACTCGGAAAAAATAAGTAGTGCTTATTTATTAAAAATATCTTTAAATTATTGGTAATACGGTTAATAACGGGATTACACGCCGTCTCCATATAAACTTACTAATATACGATATATAACAATAGTCAAACACATTTATCATGTTCATCATCTACATGGAGATTCTAGCTCATTTTATATTGCAGTGATTTTATGCCATGGAGATAATATTACACCAAAGCACACCCTAAAATAAAAGATCTTGAAAAGAATGCTAATTCTTAGAAGGATAATAATTAAGAAAAGCTAACAATTATTAAGGAAGCACAATTTTAAACTTGAATTTTCAAGACAGCTTATAGAAACAATGACATTGTCTTTTGCATAATGACAATTAAAGACTTTCTTAAAAAAAAGTTTATTTTTTTTAAATTTATGTTAGCATTAATTAATTACTAAGGACGAGTTGTTTCACAGAATTTTAACAATTAATCAAATTTCAAAGTTGATTTTGAAGTACTCTGAAGGTTCTATTCAAGTTCTGTTATTATATCATTGTACTGGACGGGAGTCCGCACAAGACTGTAGATTTAGGCGCCGGGTCCAAACCGTGTCTTCAACCGATGAGATGCTCCTTTACGGCCGATGATGATGATTGTAGTTGATATTGTGATGAAATCTGCCTCCCGCACCCGGGCTTGGTGAATGGTGGGCACTGGGTGTGCTTTCGTCTCTGCTCGCTTCTGGTGTTGGCGGTTTTCCAAAGGAGGGCCGGCTGGTCTCGAAGAGGTAACACCAGAAGATCTTGGAGCAGAAGACTCGGCGAGGTGAGGCAGATGTTGGGCAGGAGTCACTTGAAGATAAATAAAACGCTTGGTTTCGGTGGTAAAGATGAACTGATTTATTTTTAATTATGTGGCTGCTTATATTTAATTAGCCTGACTCGCGCCCGACATTGGGCTAGGAGCCCAAAAGTGGTGGGGGGTTGTACCCGCGCCAACAATGCGTTTATAGCCTTCGACAAAATGTTGCATATTCATTTTGTCGATAGCAATGGTGATAGTAGTCGCTTAAATTTGCGAGTTAGAAAAGATTTTGAGCGCTTACATGAATGACAATTACATAGTTTAAATGCATAGTAGTTATAGGAATGTGTATCTTGACAACTAGATTTTTTGTTTGTCAAGATACGACAAAAAATAAGAAATGTTTGTAAAATAAATGTGTAAAAATGATCTCAAGCGATCAAATTTGTAAAACATGTTAAGTTAGTATTTTTCCGAGGTCCCCCGTAACATAGCGCTCAGAAAGAGATAAGATTCACTATGCTATGAGGTTCCTGGATTTTTATACACGCAAAAAAGGTAAAAAATATTGTTAAAAAATGGGTTTACATATGGGTGAAAAACAGCTTTTTTAATATCTCCTCAGCGGTAGTATATCGAAAATAGTGTTTATTTGACTACCGCCGAGGGAATGAACAAGTAAAATACATACATTTGTAACATTTAAAAATTGATTTTTCCTAGTAAATTTTACATAGAAAAAATGCTGGACATTGATCCACGCGGCAGGTAAGCCGGCGATGTGGTATCGAAGCCATTCGGAGTCAAAGTTTTCAAGCCGCTTGGGCCGAAAGATAGATAGATAGATAGAGATACATTGAGGAGATCGGTTTTTGTGGTTTGTGACACAACCACAGAAGCGTTTTTGTCTGGCTTGTGTACTTAGCCAGGCCCCGCTACTTTTGCCGGCCGGAGGAATCCCGCCGGCCCCCTGAGCAGGCGCTCGCGCCCCCAACTGCCTTTTTTAAGGCAAAGCTTTTTTAGCGCAAACACTCAATACTACGCAGATTTACGCTGGCCCCCACAAACCGCCCGCAAGCACCCGAGAAGTGCTCCCTTTTTAAGAGGAGGCACCGACTTCCACAAGTCAAGATGTTCCCGACGAGGATGCTCCCCGCTGACCACGAGGACTCCCCGGTCGTGGTACCGCCCGGCGCTCACCAAATTACGCATCGCACCAAGACCGGGACCGTGCGCCTTACGGTCCCCGCACCACAGCCCCGCCCCGAGGACCCAAGGACCCGGAGACCATCCACCACCACGGCTCCCACGACGCCCGACGCCACCGAGATGACGGAGCCCGCAGCAGGCCCCTCTTGGGCAGCAGGACCCAGTTCTGCCCCCACGCGCCCCCCGATAGGCCCAGCTTCGGCCTACGTGGCGCCCCCGAGACCGCAGCAGCCGATGGAGACGGCTGCCCCCCAGGATGGAGGCTGGACGAGGCCGTCCAACCCCGTGAAGAGGCCCATGTCCCCACAGCAGGTACCGGCAGGAGAGACCACGTTCCCCCGGTTGTGATGACCCTGGGGAACATGACGCACGCGCAGATCACAGCTGCGGTGCAAGGACATCTGGGAGCTGGTAAGCTCTTCACTTTCAGATACAACAGGGGCGGCACGGCTAACATCTTCGTGCGCACGATGGAGGACCACCGCGCCCTTACCAACGGGCTGCGAGCGGAGGCTCGCGGCTTCCACACGTTCACGGCCGAAGCGGAAAAGATGAAAAAGGCCGTCATCAAGGGCCTGCCGCTCGTCGAAGTGGAAGAAATAAAGGCAGATCTGGAATCACAAGGATTCCCAGCAGTGAAGGTGGTCAAGATGACCGCCTCAATTGAGTATCCCCTATACTTAGCACACTTCAATAAGGAAGTCAACATGGGACAGCTGCGTGCGGCCGTCAAATATCTGTGCCACTGCCGCATTCGCCTCCAGAAGCACAGGAGCAACCATTTACAGCACGGCACCCAGTGCTACAGGTGCCAAGACTTCGGGCATGGGTCCCGAAACTGCTCGCACACAGCGAGGTGCGTAAAATGCTTACTGGAGCATGCTTCGGCAGAATGCCCAAAGAAGACAAGAGATGAGCCCGCCGCATGCTGCAACTGCTCAGGCCCGCATCCCGCCAACTACAGAGGCTGCCCCAAGCGGGTAGCATACGTTGCCTCCATACAGCAGCGACCTGCCAGAAGGGCCCAACGCCCACCGGCAGAACAGAACCCGAGCAGGCCACCTCCTCAGCCGAGGACGGATGGACGCACATGGGCCAACGTAGCCGGAGGCACCGCCCCCGCCCAACAGCAGCGCGAGCCCGTGCCGCCCCCACAGCCCCGGCCCCAGCTCCGCCCACAGCAGGAGCACGTGCGCGCGCCCGACTCCTCAGAAGACAACCTGGATTTGATGGCTCTGCTCCAAGGACTCCTGAGGATGCGATCACAGCTCGCCCGCTGCACAACAACAGCAGACAAGCTCGTCATACTGATAGAGCTCCTAGACACCCTCGATGCCTAATACCGATACGGTGAAAGTCCTCGTATGGAACGCATTTAGCGTGCGCAACAAGACAGACGAACTGCTCGCTTTGGCAAACGAATTACACACCGACATTATTCTCCTATCAGAATCTCACTTGAATCCAAGCGTACCGCTGAGAGTGCAAGGCTTCGAGATTTATCGAGACGATCGACAAGGAAGATCAGGCGGAGGAACCGCAATATTCGTTCGGCAATCTATGACGTCCACAAGAATACCTACTCCGAAGTTGAAGCACGCTGAAGCCACGATTATCGAAGTCACCATAGAGGGTAGAGCGCATACCATCATCTCCGTATACTGCACCCAAAGTAACCTAGTGAGAGAAGATCTCAATAAATTGCTCAATCTGGGACCAATTGTTGTGATGGGAGGCGATTTGAACGCCAAACACAACTACTGGAATAACTACAGAGGTAATGCGAACGGAAATACGCTCTTTACACACATGCAGACAAATACCTATTCGATAATGGCGCCCGACAGACCTACGTACTACTCGCGACTATCTAGATATCCGAGTACACTGGACATAGTACTCGAGAAAAATGTCAAGACAATATCTCCACTGCGCACACTAGACGAACTGTCTTCGGACCACCTGCCCGTGAGCTTTACTATAGGCGGCACAACTTCAAGGACCCCCAGAAAACAGCGCAATTACAAGGATGCGAACTGGGAAGGATTCAAAAAAGAAGTCAACGAACGAATTCATCTCACTTCGGGAACTCTGCGCTCGCCACAAGAAATCGACGCAGCTACAAGCGCTCTCACAGAGATTCTTCAAACAGCACAAGATACACACATTCCTCTCAAAGAAATACACCCATACACGATCAAGCTTCCCGAGTACGTTCTATCGCTCATCAAGGAGAAAAATCGCCTGCGACGCATGTTTCACCGCACACGCGACGAATATTTCAAGACAGCGTACAACTGCATGCAAAGAGAAATCAAGTCCGAAATCGCAGAACTCAAGCGCGAACTTTGGGACAAAAAAGTCGCATCACTCACGCCGAAGGATAATTCCCTATGGAAAATGGCAAGCGCGCTGCGACATAAAGACTTCACAATCCCCCCGCTACAGAAACTGAACGGCCCCGGGACGGCGCTTTCGCTACAGGAAAAAGCTGAAACACTCGCCGACGGGTTCGAGAGAGCCTACGCCGCTACAGACGGCCTTTCCGACCCGGCTACGGACCGGATCGTAGCTGACTCTCTACGAGACTTGAGGGAAGCAGAGCAGACAAACGCTGAAGATATTCATTTCACAACGCCGAGCGAGATTGCGGTCACAATCAAGCGACTCAGAACGAACAAGGCGCCGGGAAGCGATCAAATACACAACATTTTACTCAAACATCTTCCTCAAAAAGCCATCATCTACACAACAAAATTGTTCAATGCCTGCCTCATAACCGGGCATTTCCCCCAGATTTGGAAATCGGCGACCGTGCTGCCTTTCGCAAAGCCGAATAAAGATAGAACGCAGCCGACAAGCTACCGGCCGATTAGCCTATTATCTACGCTGAGCAAGGTATTTGAACAAATTATACTCAACAGGCTTGTACCACACCACGACGACAACAAAACGTTGCCAGACGAGCAGTTCGGCTTCAGAAAGAGGCACTCCACGACCCATCAACTCACCAGAGTAGCGGAATTTATCGCAAGAAAATTTAACGAACATCGCTTCACCGCCGCTGCGCTCATCGACCTAGAGAAAGCATTCGACACAGTATGGATAGACGGGCTCGTGCATAAACTGCACCGCACTAACACGCCCATATACCTAACGAGACTGATACAGGAATACCTAAAGAATAGATCGTTCAGAGTGTTCATAAGGAACGTGCTATCTTCAATGCGTGAGATTCCAAAAGGCGTGCCGCAAGGAAGTTTACTTGGACCATTTCTCTTCATTCTGTTTACCTTCGACATCCCCCGAGACGAGAGATGCAATCTGTCTATCTACGCTGATGACGTCAAACTATACGTTTCCTCGCTGAAAGCGAATATGGCCGCTATTTACCTACAGAGGGCGCTCGACGCGCTCGTAGAATACTACAAAAAATGGCGCCTGAAACTGAACGAGGCGAAAACTGAAGCCATCATGTTCACGAGAAAACGTGTAAACAGAACGACTGACTTTAACATCGAAATGGGAGGACACAGCATAGAATGGGAAGATGAAGTGACATATCTGGGCCTGACCATGGACTCCCGCCTCAACTGGAAATCTCACCAAGCGAAGATACACACGCGCACGCGACAAGCGATCGGCATGATGAAGCCAATTTTCAATAGACGGAGTCCGCTACTTCCCAAAACCAAACTCCTCGTCTACTACTCGCTCATTCGTCCAGTACTCTCTTATGCGATTCCCGTATGGAGCAGCATCTCACACACAGACCACAAGAATCTACAGACACTTCAAAATCTCTGCATTAAAATCACATACAACACGAGACTCAGAACAAACTTGAAGAGATTACACGAACGAGAACAAATTCCAACTCTATACGAATTCACACACAGACTGACTGAACGCTTTTACAAATCACTCACACTTAGTAAAAATCAACTAATACGAGACATAGGACAATACAATGCTCCGAGCGACCTGACATTCAGATACACACACAGACTACCTAAACACATCCTCATGGACCATGACCACATATGGCACATACCAGAACTAGACGCGGACGAATAGCGAGCAGTAGGTATTTCCTAAACTCCCGACCTTCTTCCCAAATATATAATGTTTATATATCTATTTATATATTTATATAATATTTTATAATTTGTATGTATATGTATGTTTATTTTCTATCTTCCCATAAGTATATATTAACATAAAAACAGACACACACACACACATCTCAAAAATGCAGGACATCATATACCGATGTTACTGAAGGCCGCAAACGTTTCAAGTTGACGTTCGGCCGCTCCTTCCTGGGTAAGGTTTTCTGCGATTTTCCTTACTCCCAACGGCAAATGCGGAAGGACTCCAACAAAAGGGCGCAGCCAAAATTTCCTCCCCATTCCCAACACAACACAAACAGACACGTATGTAGTATATGGCCGCTGTAGGTCGCCGCTGGTGCTGATGCTGGATGATGATACATGCAATTTTAGTAGGGTTTTAAGGTAACAAATTTTTTCCCTACCGAGAAAATACAAGGCCTCAAGTCTATAAAAGCCAGGTAATATTTAAATAAACCCATATGAGGTAAAAATTGTGAGGCGCATATGACGCCGTTCTATTTGTATAAAGAACATTAACTTTAAATTCAGTAAATTTAAATGATTCACCACTTCATGGAATATAAGAATCTAGAAAATGAAAAAAAAAAAAAAAAATGCTTGGGCCGAAAACTGGACAAAATGACCAGTGGCGGGGAGTGGTGATTTTGCCAGTGGCGTGGAGTAGGGACATTTTATAAAAGTAAACAATTTTTATGAAATTAAATAATATGGTCAACTACGTCCGTTACAATCATTACTGGCCAGTTGTTTCACAAAATTGAAATATTAACAGAATTTGAATATTACCTTCGGCGAACTTGAAAACCAACTTTGAAATTTGATGAATTGTTCAAATTCTCTAAAAAAACCCGCCCTAAATTTCTAACCGATTCTAAAGCTTTTTTTATTTTTTATTTATTAAGATATTTTGAAACAATTTTAAAGTTTTTTCCACTTGTGTGATGAATGCCAAATGTAGCTGTATGCCAATGTGGTGTAAAGGATGGATTATTATTGTAGCGGGTGAAGGTAGTACACAATTTTCTTGGATTATGTCTCAATGTTGTGAAGTCCAAATTTTGTAAATAATATTATAGTAGTCCTAGAAAATAATTTATTTGGTATAAGATGTGAAATTTTATAAGTGAATAAAATATACATTAAAAAAAATAATAATAAAGTAAATAATGATACGTGAACTGTTATGATGCAGGGCTAGACTCCTTTTGTTTTAATATTTTATTCATTAATTTATTCTGCATCATCACATTTATCCTCGCCGATTCTCTAACCTAGTTAGGAACTGGGCGATTGTCGCGGGTATTGGTTTTGGTAAAATTTCGAATCATAATTTAAAATTTAAAATCTGTACCGGGCGGAAACAGAAAAAAACAAAAAACACTTCCTTGCCTGCAGAGAAACCAGAGAGTGGGCCTGATCTCTCGGCAGACGACAGTCACAGTTTTCCGGAGTGAAATTGTTTGGGAATGGTTTCCCTTTAATCGGAGTGGCGAAGTCTAGTTTTATAGAGTCGTATAAATGGAGTAAAATACGAGGTTCCATAGTGGAATTGGTTCCGTGGCTAGTTCGAATATTGTAACCACGCGGCATCATGAATCGCAAACGGAGTCAGACGTGTGATCTGCTTGAATCCGACCCATCCTCTATGGGATGAAGAAGCCAGTGGCTTGAAATGTTGTGCCCGGTTACCGGAAGCCTAAGGATGGTATTCTTTCTCGCGGTTTGGCACTACGCCGACCGCATTTTCACCAGGGCCGTAGGGAGGCCTATTTTTCCTTGCATAAAGGGAATCCTCGCCAGGATACACGGATGAGACCGCGGGCACCAGATTCCTCTTCCTCAGTCGCCAGATTGCCAGTTTCCTGCCACGGACAGTCGCCAGGAGGCGGAACTGACTCTTCCTCTTGCTCCGTCTGGAGCCCCCTGGAGCTCAGCCTGATGAGGTGCTGCTCCAGCTCGAGTGGGATGTTACTTAATTAGCTAGATAGATAAAGCGTGGACGGAACCTTGGGGGTAAGCTTGTATCTGGCTTTTATTATATTGTTTTCGTTATAACTCACACGGTAGAGTGTATAGACTTGTATTGTATTCGAAATAATAAAAATTAATGTTACTCTAAACCTTCTTTCCTTGACTCCACGTAGCAATTGGCGACCCACTTAAAACAAGGCTATAAATGTGTCAGGATTGTGTTTTTTTTTTGGATGGTTTAAGGTTATTTTGTTCTCTTGGAGCTCTGATACATAACCTAAAATGTTAACCTTGTTTGTTAAATGTTAACCCGATAACTGTAAAAGTGACAAAAGTGAAATTGTTATCGCATGATTGTATGAATTTCTTATGTGCGTTGTTTTAAGGAATTGTGTGAATGTTAGGGATCATTCCTCCTTTATGGTGCCGTTAAATAATAAATTGAAACATGTTTATTCATTAATGCAGTTGACAACTGAATATTATTATACACAAATAACAACGCATATCGAAGTAACGGGAGTCGGTTCATTGCCATTAGTTCATAGCATGGGTTAATGGCAAATAATTTCAAATAAAAAATGTATATTCTAATTAGGTAATTGTTTTCATTTTGAAAAGTGATTCTTTTTTTTTATTCTCGTGTGGATTTAATACGAGAATAAATAATATTCTACGGAAAAATATAATAATATAAATATAATAATAGTACGGAAAAACCAGGGCTGGCAAAAGAAATAAATATTTTATCAAGGTTGCCACAAATTTTTTCAAGGTTGCCACAAAATATATATTTTTTTACCTTATTTATCAAGGTTGCCACAAATATTTTTCAGGGTTGCGAATTTTTTTTTATTAATTTTTAATTGGAAAAAGGTACGCACTATACTGATGTGTTTCTACTTAATGTACTTCTTTTGAGTTTTTGCTTTCTAGTATTGTCATAATATGTTATAGACAAGTTTTTTCGGATTTCGGAAACTAACGGTCATCTTCTTTTTCTATTTTATATCAAGTATAACTTCTGACGTCATCATGTCTACTCCAATTCCGAATGTGAACAACGCTTCCAAGGAGGAGCTAATTAAGGAACTAACGGCGCGGTCAATCAGACCAGATAATACATTCCAAGTGTTACGCGCACAAGCGCGCGCTTTTAATAAAAAACAAAAACAAATTTCTAATGCAGATTCAGAGATTAATGATTCAGAATGTGACTCCGAAGTTGAAACGACGGGTAATAATTCGGACGGGGAAATAAATAGTGAAGTTAAAGGGAAGGTTACCCTAATTAAAGAAACCAAAATAATTTATAAGGAATCTTCGTCGCGTGGGCTTGGTAACTGGGATTACAAGTTCGATGGTAAAACCTGTGTGCGGGACTTTTTGAGTTTGTTAGATGAACGTTGCAGATCACGGGGCATTACGCACAAAGAAATAGTGAAATCTTTTAATGAAATTCTAGATGGTCTTGCCTTACTGTGGTATAGGTCTATTTACACCCCAGATTTAAAGTGGGATGACCTATCCAAGCTATTAATCAACCAGTTCGAGGGAGAGGGTAAACAGATTGAATTAAAAACAGAACTTTTTAATTTGAAACAGCCTAAGGGTATGTCTGTTTTTGAGTTTACTTTGAGAATGAAGGCCCTCAATAATAAACTTGATGCCAAACTGCCAGAGGCAGAACTGCTGCAATTAGCAATGAAGGCACTGCTACCATCATATGCAAACTTACTAGCAGCAAGAGATTTTATCTCTTTCGAAGATCTCTCTAAGGCAGCAACAAAATTAGAATCACTAACTGAAGCTTCAACGTCTTCTTCTTCTAATCAAAAAGTGGTTGAACTACCAGAAAAATATAGTAACTTTAGAAAGTATTCGTCTTTCAATAATAAGGCTAGTTTCAATAATAGTCACAACACTTCGACTTTTCATCAAAAACAACAAAGTCATCAGAATACGTACAATAATGATGTTTTCACGCGTAAGACGTCTTCTCTTCCAAATAATAAGATTATTTGTGACTTTTGTAAGAAAAGTGGGCATAAGGTAACGGAATGCTGGAAGAAAGCCTCCAATTCTAAAAATGCTAACGTTGGTACCGTACATACTGGTAGCAAGAATCACACTCAAAAAAACTAGCTTGGAGTCAATCTGGACACGCCCCTCCCTGTGCGCAAAGGGAACGGGAGTGGCAGAGTTGGCTCCGACTGGTTCGTCAGTTTTTGTCAACACCGTCTTCTGGGGTGGTGGGCCCGCTACCACAGAAGCCGGAGGTTGTGGGAGATAATCGTCCATTCGTTAATATATATATATTAGATAATACGTTTTCTGCTCTCTTAGACAGTGGAGCAACAGTATCTTGTTTAGGGGGAGATAGTTTTAAGCAATTTGTAGATTTAGGCGTAGAATTAGAAAAAGTTGATTTTAAAGTTAAAACAGCTGACGGTTCGAGTCAGTCTGTTCTGGGTACTTTAACCTTGCCGGTGACGTACAGGACAATCACGAAGGAGGTTGTCTTTTACGTCATCCCATCATTATCACCTGATTTTATCTTAGGAGTCAACTTTTGGAGGCAGTTTCGAATCGCACCGGAACTGTTTCCAGAAGTTCACGAACCTGACCATGAAGGTCACCTTAATGAATTAAGAGCAATACGGCCGGCTTCTTCATTATCTGTTTCTGAGAGTAAAGCTCTTTCGAAAATGATTAATAAATTCGAATCTATTTCTTACGAAAGGAAAGGTCTGGGTTTAACTCATTTAGTAAAACATAAAATCGTTACAAATGGTCCGCCGATTAAGCAGCGCTACTATCCTCTGTCTCCGGCAAGACAAAGGCAACTTGACGCGGAAGTGGACGAGATGCTAAATTTGGGAGTAATCCGTCCCTCTCGTTCACCGTGGTCTAGCCCAGTTGTTATTGTACAGAAGAAGGATGGGACAGGGAGATTTTGCCTGGATTCCAGGAAAATTAATAATGTCACGGTCAGAGATAGTTATCCACTACCTCATATCGCACGTATCTTGGACAAACTTGGCGGCGCAAGATATGTGTCTTCGATAGACTTGAGTAAGGCCTTTTGGCAGGTAGCGCTGGATAAAGACTCTTGCGAGAAAACGGCATTCGTCGTCCCAGGTCGGGGACTCTTCGAATTTACTCGTATGCCGTTTGGGTTAAAAAATGCACCCTCTGAACTCCAAAGACTGGCTGACGCTCTTTTTGGACCTGAATTTGATGATAACGCTTTCTGTTATCTGGACGATTTAATTTTAATCTCGGAAGATTTTAATTCACATATGAGACTACTTAATAAAGTTTTCGAAAGACTGAGAGACGCGGGTCTCACAATAAATCAAAAAAAATCAGAGTTCTGTAAATCGGAGCTTAAGTACTTGGGGTACATAGTAGATTCACAAGGGCTTCGCACGGACCCGGTAAAAATTGAAAGCATTAAGGATTTCCCTATTCCAAAAAACGCGAAAGGAATTCGAGCTTTTATTGGCCTTTCAGGGTATTTTAGACGTTTTATAAAAGGCTTCTCCAGTATAGCCGCTCCGTTAACAAAGCTTACTGGATCAAAGAATGGAGTCAGTAAATTTAAGTGGACTCCAGAAGCTGATAAAGCGTTTAATGATCTAAAACAAGCTCTTATTAGTGCTCCAGTTCTAAGCTGCCCAAATTTTTCTGAACCGTTCGCGATTCATTGCGATGCAAGCTCCGTTGGAATTGGTGGTGTTCTAATTCAAAATATAGACGGTGCCGAACACCCGATCGCGTACTATTCACGTTGTCTTAATACCCACGAACGTAACTATGGCATCACGGAAAGAGAGCTTTTAGCGGTATTAGATTCTGTCACCCATTTTAGACCCTACATAGAAGGGGCTCATTTCACGGTAATTACAGACCATTTGAGCCTGAAATGGCTTGGATCCTTGTCAAACCCAAGTGGTCGTCTGGCGCGTTGGAGCACTCGTCTTTGTCAGTTTTCCTTTGACGTCATCCATCGTAAAGGTACGCAGCATATTGTACCAGACGTACTTTCTCGCATGGATCTCGCGCTAATTTCGGGTCTTGACTCTCAACCTACGTCGGACAAATGGTACCAAAATGCATGGCAAGGTTGTCAGGATTTTCCTCAAAGATTTTCTAACTTCCAAATTAAAGATAACGAATTGTATCGCCATACGAAAACTCAATTAGCCTTACGGGAGGACACTGCTTGGAAGAAGGTGATTCCTCAGGAAAATAGGAAAGCTATTATTTCAGACTCCCACGAGTCGACTCGTTCATGTCATCCAGGAGTTTTTAAATCATATAAAAAGTTACAACTTCGATATTTTTGGCCTAACATGTACAAAGATGTCAAATAATTTATTAGTCATTGTGCTGTTTGCAAAGCGCATAAAATCAGCACGGCACCACCGAACGGTTTATCTTCTAACCCGAAAAAAGTAACAAGGCCTATGCAGATGCTATCTTTAGATTTGGTAGGACCTTTGCCTCGTAGTTATTCAGGACATACGGTAATTTTAACTTGCGTTGATGTTTTCTCTAAATTCACGTGGTTATTTCCGCTGCGCAAAGGCACCGCGGGAAGCATAGTAAAGAATTTAGAGGAAAATATTTTCCTAGTACACGGTGTACCGAAAACTATTATTTGTGACAACGGGCCCCAATTCATCTCAAAAGAATTTAAGGACCTCCTTAAGAGTTATAATGTTCCACCCCCATTTTATAACTCGTATTTTACTCCACAGAATAATGTCGTCGAAAGATACAACCAAACTCTTGGCACCGCGTTGTCAATCCTGGTGGAATCAGACCACCGTAACTGGGCTAAATTTCTGCCACAGGTTCAGTCCGCAATGAACAACACTGTTAATTGCGCGACAAATTATACACCGTACTTCCTTATGCACGGCAGGGAGCAAATTCTCGACGGAGATTTGCACCGTATACCTATAGATAATGGGGAAATTAACTCGGAAAGAGGAGCTTCGCCCTCCGCTTATGCTCAAAGGCTACAGGGTCTAGCAAACATATACAAGCAGGTTTCAGACGCTTTGTTCAAAGCCTACAAGACGGGAGCGAATCGTTATAACTTACGCAGAAGAAACGTCACATTTCAAGTAGGGGACGTCGTGTGGAGACGAAACTTTGTTCAGTCAAACGCATTAAATTACTTCTCTCAAAAATTGTCCCCACGCTTCGTGCAAAATGTTATAATAAAGAAGAAATCGGATTTAGTGTATACCCTGGCAGACCTTACAGGAAAAGTATCTGGCGATTTCCATGTAAAGGATATCGTCAAGACGGACAATGTTCCGGTATAAATTCTTTTCGAACATCAGTGCCTCCGAAGGTCTGGCCAACTTTCGTGAGGATTGATATTATTAATAATTAAGAACTTCGGTTCCTTATTAGAATTTCTAAGCACGGAAAACTTCACCGGCCTGATCAACCGAGTTGAAGAATTCCCATGCCATCTGACAGACTTTGGTCCTGTCATAATTTCATTTCGGAAGAAATGTTTAAATACCTCGCGAGGGCGTTTTTTTTTTATATATCTGTTATTGTTAATTATAAGCTACTTGCTTAAAACAATTAACCATCAACTCCGGTATGAATGCTCGAATTGAATGGACTAGAAATAAACCTTATTAGAATTAGTAATAATTAATGTAGTATTTATTTATTAGCAATAATTTATTTATTTACTTAAACTTAAGTACACAACAGACTCCAAGTGAACAAATGAACACTCATTTAAAAATATTATGAATTTTGTATAATGAAATTGGCTAATATACCTTAACATGTAGTATGTGTTAGGATATAACATCTTGAAATGTAAGGAGTTACATTCCCACTGTCTCTTTCGTTTCACGATGGTGAAAACAAAGAAGCATTGTCTACAAATTACGTACTTGAACACTGGTTGTTCTCGTTTCATCATTAATATGTAAAAGGATATTTTTGTTATTGTTTTACAGTAAATGTCTTGATGGGTCATGAAAATATATTAAAGACTGCACCAAGCGGTGCACTGAACATTTAATCTCATAGTGATAAAATGGAGCTGTTCGCTTTATTGCTGATGAAACGAGACGTAACTTACTTGTTTTCCTTTATAAGTACGGTTCTGACTTATAATGTGGAACGATATCCCACCACCGATCATTCCACATTTTAAGCCACTTCTTTCATATTATGATTCTTGAACCTGATTTTTCTGTATTTTGTCAAGATCAGAACATACGAAGATGTATTGAAACCTTCCGTAGGTTCTGACCTAGGTTTAATCTATAAATGTTAATTTTATTTGTTGCTGATTCTTTGACTTCTCAACAGTCATTTCTGTGTACACACTTGTTGTACTTGTTACAAATAATTTTTTTTTAATTTAAAAAATTGCATTGCATTAAATCTTGCTACCATGTAAGTAACCTGGGATGTTCCTTTCCTATTGTTTTAGAATTTTTATTATAAACTCTAAGTTTATTATACATAATTGTTGTTACAGTCCTGCGAGACTTATTATTAACAATTTTTTTTTGAACAACTGTTTACAGAGAAAACCATAAGTTGTTTCATAAAAATATCGATTACGCCTTCGTTACTGTTGGACGTATACCTAGATCACTGCACTAATAATAGTTGCATATCACTTAACCCGATTGCACCTTCTATATTGATGGCTGTATACTGTATTAATTTGGCTCCATTCTTATGCGATGGTTGTTGACTGCTTAACACTCTTGTTGAATTAAGATTGTGTATTTTCATTAACTGCTCTGTTCTCTTATGGATACCCCCATACGACCTAGTTAGGTAGATTATGTATAAACATCGACAAAGTGTTTTCTTATCTCCTATGGAGAAGTAGAGTCAGTGATAAGTGAGGGTTGCTATGCTCCCTAAAAAGTGTTGCCTGACGGGCTTATAACCCTATTTTGGGTCAGTGATGCATTATCGCATTTGGTTGTATAAAATGAATGTGATAGACAGTCAGTTATTTGGTTAGTTATAAATGTGGCGTCTGTATTAATTAAGTCTTACTTTTATTAATTATGTACTAATTATTTTTATAAATGTAACGTCAACGGTTGTCCATGACGCTAAGTCAATTAGTCTTCACCCAGCATATTCAAGCTGTGGGTGTTGGCGGATCCCGTTCACGTAACATTGGTTGTTATGTTTAGATTAAGTTTTTATGTTTAGTTCCTACAATATTATAGTTATTTAAGTAAGAATGGCTGCACCGCAATCCTGTTCATCCTGCCTTACGTTCGATGAAGTGCGACCGGATTTGCGGCACGCCCATTCGCTATTCTCACTTTGGTTTAATTTTGTTATATGAATACTTCCTATTGATGGTTATTATTATCTACTGGTATTTTATTGATCACTTTGTTTTTTTTTTCTGTTGTAGTAGACCCTTGGACCGACCTAGAAAGAATAGGGTTAGGTTATTTCGACAATTTTATATGTTTGAGGGCAAACATTTGGTGGCGAGGGGGGTAATGTTATGATGCAGGGCTAGACTCCTTTTGTTTTAATATTTTATTCATTAATTTATTCTGCATCATCACATTTATCCTCGCCGATTCTCTAACCTAGTTAGGAACTGGGCGATTGTCGCGGGTATTGGTTTTGGTAAAATTTCGAATCATAATTTAAAATTTAAAATCTGTACCGGGCGGAAACAGAAAAAAACAAAAAACACTTCCTTGCCTGCAGAGAAACCAGAGAGTGGGCCTGATCTCTCGGCAGACGACAGTCACAGTTTTCCGGAGTGAAATTGTTTGGGAATGGTTTCCCTTTAATCGGAGTGGCGAAGTCTAGTTTTATAGAGTCGTATAAATGGAGTAAAATACGAGGTTCCATAGTGGAATTGGTTCCGTGGCTAGTTCGAATATTGTAACCACGCGGCATCATGAATCGCAAACGGAGTCAGACGTGTGATCTGCTTGAATCCGACCCATCCTCTATGGGATGAAGAAGCCAGTGGCTTGAAATGTTGTGCCCGGTTACCGGAAGCCTAAGGATGGTATTCTTTCTCGCGGTTTGGCACTACGCCGACCGCATTTTCACCAGGGCCGTAGGGAGGCCTATTTTTCCTTGCATAAAGGGAATCCTCGCCAGGATACACGGATGAGACCGCGGGCACCAGATTCCTCTTCCTCAGTCGCCAGATTGCCAGTTTCCTGCCACGGACAGTCGCCAGGAGGCGGAACTGACTCTTCCTCTTGCTCCGTCTGGAGCCCCCTGGAGCTCAGCCTGATGAGGTGCTGCTCCAGCTCGAGTGGGATGTTACTTAATTAGCTAGATAGATAAAGCGTGGACGGAACCTTGGGGGTAAGCTTGTATCTGGCTTTTATTATATTGTTTTCGTTATAACTCACACGGTAGAGTGTATAGACTTGTATTGTATTCGAAATAATAAACATTAATGTTACTCTAAACCTTCTTTCCTTGACTCTAAATTACACATTGTAACCTGACACATTTCTGGTTTCGAACCCAACCCCCTGAGAACCCTGGGATCACAAACATTCTTGTGGGTATCTGACCCTCAAGAATTGGCGCTTCCAGTACTGGATAAAGTTTGTGATTCCACATTCATTATTATAACCTGAAATGTCTGGTGAGTATTGTAGGTTGCACGTAGCAGGTAACCATAGCAACTACTCTACGTAGCAGAACTTGTACTGATATTTATTGTGGAGCTGCTTGTAACAAAATAGGCACACAACTAACGTGCATCGCCTTTTATAAGATCTTGCAAGCATTCCATCTCGCTTGCACTCATCCACATTCGTACAGACATCAGAACTTGTATTTTTTTGCCTTTTTAAAATATAAAATTCTTTATTACGTCTAAATAATGATATTGGAATTCCGTCACTAATTGTCAGTATTAACAGTAGAAATACATTATGTATTATTTTTTAATAGGAAAATTTATGCAATAACGTTATGAGACAGTGTTTCAGATAATAAAAAATTTTACTTTTACGCGAGTGTATTGTATGCGTGGTATTTCTTAAAAGTAATTGGCAAAATTTCGGTTCTTATTAGAAAAAAAAACGTTGAATTCCTGTAAGAGAATAGTTTGGAACATTAATTTGTCGTATTAGTCTCGCCCATACTTCTCAAGCTAGCGAAACACGTAGAACAAATAAAACAGTATACAGTAGAGATCTGTTCCGAGCACACATGTGCAAGTGCAACATGTATTGTGCAATACGTGCAGTTAGTTGCTGTGTGAAACTATTTGCATTCCTGCTACTACTCCACCAGGAGTCGTCTACTGTATACTGTCTACATTGGTGCGACTTCTGCATCATTTGTGGTTTGATGCAGCTGTATTGCACGTGCACGTCGTTTTGCTATTTTGTGCAAACATTACCAAAAATACTAATTTCGGTTGTGTGTCTGCTTGTTACTCTAGTTCATTGATTTATTAAGTACCCATTTCATACAATATTGCTTGCTTTGTCTTCGAACAATTTACAACCAGCTCTGTACCTACCTTATATTATTACTTACCTAGTAAGTAAATTTATTTTCATTTCTGTATCTTATATTTTCTAATATATTTGTTAGATGTGTTATTATCTTTCTTTTTGTTCTTATTTTTTTTTTAAATTTATTATGTAGGTTTATAACTATTTTATTATGTACCTCAATTAATGAAATTTTACACATTTAAACCGTAGTGACGCCACTCCCCAATTCAAACACGAGAAATAATTTCTCAATTGAGTTGGGCAGTTTCGTTAAGAAAATATATTTTTTTCGCTATCAGTATTGAAATATCTACATTCGTAAATTATTGTAATGTGTTTGTATATTGAATAAAGAAAATAATAGTGATGTTTAAAACACGGATTTACTTAGAATTAAAATTTTGCCATGAAGAGATAAATAAGTACCTACAAATACTTTATTTTTTACCTCGTTTTTTCAGTGGAAGTTTCTGTATTAGGTACTTTTTAGAATTAAAATTACCTTCCTCTAATAATGTTGTATATTTAATATGTAGGTATTTTAAAAAAATATTTTTTTAGGGTTAATATTGACTAGTGTAGTCGAATTTCGTGAATTTTCAAGTAACATGTAACATTATCAATCCTACAATCAAAGTAAAATAATATCATTATATAACTAACGTGTTCATAATACTACGTGCAAAAAAGAATATTAGTACACGTCATGCATAAAAAATAATTGAGAATCTTCTGGACTTGTTTTTTGTAATTCGGAACAACCGGTAAAATTAACAGTTTTTTTTTAATTCATCGCTGCTGATCTGATAAGACTTCGTAGTAATAACTTACTAAGAGAAAATCTTCTGGCAGCAGTGATAATGGATTACGATCAATTAGCAATACTAAGTTCTGAAAATATTCATCAGATGAAAACGAACGACCCTTAATACAACTGTCACTGAAGGTATATTTTATTTAAAATTAATTTTGAATGAATGTCTCTCTTTGTGCAATGTAGGATGATCGCTTTGTTTCAGTTTTGATGAAAATAAAGAACAAGAAGCTTTCTTGTTTAAAATTAACGATTACGAAAGTTTACGATTAAAATTTGTCACCAAACCCGTCTAAAACTTCTTCAGGCATTTTAATTTCATGATTACAACTCACAATTGAATTAATGAATTTATACATGTTTGGTAAGAACCAATAATTTCACTAGCCCGATATACGATTGCCAACTTCTGACCTGAACCAATTTGCACCGTACGCGTACCTTGTATTCCTGATTGCGCCCTCTGTGTTTGTCCGCTGCATCGGCCCGCCATTGTCGTGGAAGTTTTGTTACTTATCGGCAGATGGCAGTACTTAACCATTATTGCCGCCGGAAGTGGGGAGACCGGACCCGTGGAGCCTTTCCGGTCACCGGACCCGTTCGGATATCCGGTGGGGCGGGACTTTAAAACACATTGTATTACCCGACTACCGGGAACGACGATAGCTAACTTATAATTGTGATTGTTTTATTGTGTAGTAAACAAAGCCAATGCTTTTACATTTTGTGTAGGTTTCTATTGAATTGCCGCTTATTGTAAAGAATATCATTTTGTGATTATTGATTTCATAGATAAATTAACACAATATGATAACAACCAACTCACAAAATATACATGGATAATTACTCTGATTTTATTTATATTTCTTGGAATATTTGAATGTATTTAGATATTAATATATGCATAATACAAAAAAATTACATTAGCTCCAAACAAGAGGCCTAAGGAAAACCAATATCCTTCGGACCTATGTCGTCATTGAGAATCCTGTATGGAGGTTATATTTAAAAAAATAGAATAGATAAAGTTCTGAAAAAGAAAAAGCAATTAGAGGTGGGTAGAATTCTGTGAGTCAGCGGTTCAGGATTGAAAAATTAATCCATCCTAACACTGCAATGCATGGCGATGGGTTGAGAGAGCGCAGCAGGATAAGTGAAAGTGTCACCATCAATTGACCTCTTCCGATTAAACCCGCCACGCAGCTTGTGGGAGGACGCATCCCCTGCCTAGATTTGAGCAATTCTCACCTCGTGAACCCCTGCTAGGTCACCAAACGTAGCGAACCACTTAGGGTGACCTGTGGCAGAGGTGTTGGTTATCCATAGATATATTTGTATAAATATCACTTTATACAAAACAACTGTTAACAAACGTTAACTCTACCAAAATTGGTAAAATAAGACCATTCTATCTTTCCGTAAAGTCAGCGTTTACTAATTTCTCTACTATTTTTAGAAAGAAGTTTTAATCATCGAAAAATAACTTATATATTCACAATTCTTCTGGTGACTAGTGAGATCCAGGATGCTAAAGAGGATAGTGTTAACATATTATCAAAGGAAGGCAAAGGTAGAAAAGAAAAAGGCAGAGAGAGAGCTGGTCACCACATCCAGCGACGTTCATCTTCTCGGCTGAAGGAGTGGGCTGGCAATCATCTGACAGGGTTTTTCATATTAAGAAATCGTTTATATTATAAGGTCTATAAATATAACATTATTTAAAAATATATAAAAATTAAAGATAATACTAACGACTCTCAAACGAAAGAAGTGAAACAGAAAATAAAATGAGTCCCATCTAGGAATTGAATCCATGGCCTCTTCCTTACCGGGGAAGTGCTCTGATTACAGAGATTGTTCGACCAAATCAACTTACGTCATTTTGAACTGAATATAGATCGACTTGGAGCCACTAACATCTTCATTTACTTAACGCATATTATTTTACTTCTATCTTTATGTATGATTGTAAGATTCTACTCGAACTAAATGCAATCTAGGAAGTGTCTTGGATAAATATACACATTTTCATTTTAATGTCCCGAATCTATTGACTTTCCAACAAGTCCAGGACGAATATTTGTACGTATGATATATAATTTGTTTGTTTCTTACTATTTGTTGTGTACAATAAACCAAGTGGTTTTTACCAATGTTTTGTATTTCTTCTGTTAGCTAAGTCATTTACAACACTGAACAAGCACTGTACATTTTATGTTTTAATGTTATTCGATTGATTTATTACGGGCAGTTTAAATATATTCAGGTTATTCGTAATGGCAAATGTTTAACATAAAACAAATATTAAAAACAATAACAAACTCAACGATCTAGATAATAATGTTATCTTCGCAATTTATTTTTGTATTTAAAAAAATTTATTAAAACCCATATAAAAAATAGTTTTACAGCAAGGAAGCACCGTTATTAATAAAAAAAGCAGGTATAAATACTAATCAAAAGCTACGTTTGCCTGTTACCAGGGTGCTGCACTTAGGAGGTTCTATTTGCAGGCTTGTCGTCAGCTGTCCGGGAACCTCCGTTCCGGGTAACTTCCGGGTGCTTGCGGGTGTAGTCCGTGGAGATGGCGGTGATGTGGGTAAGGGTGGTAGGGAAGGTTGGAGGTTGTTGCTGCGGTTGTGTTCCCCGGGGATGTTAGCCAACAACCGTTATACTGACAACAACGGGGGAATAGCAAATTTGGGGTGATTAGGAATTAGGAAAACATTGAATTTTAGGAAACTTTCATCAAGCAACTCCCGCACCTTTAAAAGTTCTCCGCTGACGCTATGATGGTGTTAAATTACAATAGTGAATATACACTCCCACATTTACACATGGGTAGAGAGAAGAGCTTCATAATAATTTTAGCGAATATCTTATAAAAGTGCACGGAATCTAATTTCAATGATGTATTTTCACAAACGATAAATACTGTTTAAAATGTGCGGAACATTTAAAGTTAATTTTTCTATTTCTGATCATCTTACTAAAAATATGTAATTTTAATATTTTCATCAATAACTATAGATTTAAGAACTTTCTAAGCCGACGTCCTATACATGACGTCAACGACGTCCTATGCATGGTTAAAGCACAAAACACGATCACAAAATCAAATACATTTATCGTCATCTACTTACACGACCAAATTTGGAATTAACTCCTAACAATACATTGCACATAAACAATATAACGCATTACCTAGTAATTGAAAAACTTCCGGCAACGAACAAAAAAACATTGACAAAATCTCTTAGAAGCTATTTCCTTAGCAGTTTCATTAATGACTAACATAATCTTTCTCTGGAACTCCATAATAACATCTGCGTTTATTTATTCTAATGTATTAATTTTAATATATTTTATTTATTTGCCTTGTCCTTTCTAATGTTGTCTTTCCTGAAATGAGTTTTATAAACTCATTGGGAATAATACATTATTACTTTGTTATCATTTTGTAATGTATTATCTTGTAATAAAAAAATAAAAAATAGTAAAAAAAGGCGAACAGTCGAAAATGTATTCGTCAACATAATTCGCCACCCGACAAACGAACTATTTGCTAAAATTATGAGTCAAGTTAAATTAAAAGTCTTAGATATTCGCCAGTTATTTACTAAGACAAGCTTATGCCACATAAATATTTATTTCTCATATTTTTTTCAAATTAAAATTAAAATTAAAATAAATATTAAAATTAAAATTAAAAAAATATCTTAATTAATATTATAATTAAAATTAAAAAATGTTTTAATTATTGTACTATTTCACATCATCATTTGCGAGAGTGAAATAATCCAAAGAAAATACCCAATTTAATTTTTGAACTTTATAAATATTATCAGTGTGTATTGAAACGTAGACAAATTTTTTTTAGAGTTTAAAAATTTGGTTGTTTTGGTCTCCGGTAATTTTTTATTCTCACTTAAAAACATTTTGGTTTTGGACTATTAGAGTCGGGGTTACTCGACTAAGTTAGTTAGTTACCAGTGACGTCATGTGAAAGATTTGTTTGTTTAAAAATCACTTTTCACCAGAGTGCCATTTGCATTTTAACTCCAAATAAACTTCGGAATCACCGGTTAAAATTTGTCAGTTACTTTGTGACACACCCGGTCCAATGCGTTTGCAAAAATTTTACAATTAAATTATTTCAATCACAATAGAAATATAAACATTTCCTACAAATATGTATTATTTAAATCGATTTTGCATGTATGTAAGTGTGTACTGTAAGCCACTTAAATGTTTTATGAACACTAAGAAAATGTGCTACATTTTTTTTTTATAAATAATTGTTATGAACTATGAAAATTACAGCTTGGCAGTACGTTTAACATTGGCAACAATAATATTATACTGACTAAATGAGTATTACAAAGTACCAGTGTTGGCTTATCAGCCACAATTGATTACACACTATGAGGTTAAAAATATTATGAGATATAATTAGAGAGACAAAAAATAATTCCGATTGATGGTGTGTAAATTATATTAAATCCATATAACCGTTATCGCATGGCAGTCAGGTTTTTTCGATAAAAGAAGATGAAACTTGTATAAAAAAGTCTGTAGCCCTGAAAATAAATTATAGTTAAATATTTTTTTGTATTGATTACCTACGTCATGAAATTTGTGTTTACATGAAAATATCAATGCAAAATGAACAAATTGACACAACAAAATAACGTGAAATCTAAAATACAATGAAATTTCTACCCGAGGCATTGAACCCAGAGGCGTTACATACGAAGTCAGATCATATTTACCAGCATATATGAACAACGAAAACCTCGGAGTAGCGATATTCGATTTGAATCTAATAACATATCGCGTCTCGTATCTCTCGGATCGGGCGACAATTGCAGCGGAGCTCCTAATTTGAATGCGCCGAGCCAAGCCGCGGATTTCTGGCAAAGCTTAAATTTGAATTCAGAACAAACTTTGTTTCCCACCAGATTTTCCGACCTGTCGGCTCTGTCTCCTACCGCATTTCCATTATTATGTAGGAACCGCCTTGGTTATCGGCTGCCATATTGGAAAAACTATTTATATAGGGTGCTGAGAACTCTGAATACCTTTGCCAAATTATCAACAGCGAGTCTTGTTTTTATGAATTCTTTTAAAACTGGAAGGTTTATAGAGTTTTGCAATTAGAATGGAAGCAAACAATAAACACAATTATATCCATGGTGTTCGGAAGCTAGTGCAAGGAGAAAACTTACAGATACGAAATATTTTTAATTTATTAAGAATCTCTTCAAATTATTCGTAATCTGATTAAAAACGTGACTTCAGGCCCTTCACGAATTTTGATAGGTTTCCTGCTAAACTTTTAGTAAAGAGGCAATGAATTATCGCGATCCGTAACACGTGTTCATAAAAATCATTATATTTTCGCATTTCGTCATTATATATAATCAAGGCAAATGCAGGTCCATGAACACGTCTTCCGATATATTACGATTGTACTAAAGTTTAACAGGAAACGGCCTGCAATCCTGTTTATAACTGTAGTTCAATAATTCAACAATATTCATTTCTCTCCGTCTGGTACAAGAATCTACACCACATATGGAGTCATAATACTGCATAATAAAAACTAAAAGGACATCAGTGATGTCCTTGCGAGAATCTGTATTTTGTTTGCTTATTGTTTTTAGCGAAATTATTAGTAGTTGGTGTGCATGTTTTGCTATAGTATTGCGAGAAATTTGTGAAGTTTTAAATGTGTTTAGGTTCTTGTAAAGGAAAGTAAGTATTTGTTTTGAATATAATTTTTGAATCTTCAACACTGAGAATTTGTTGAATATGGTTGAAGTGGGTATTAGTATTGGTACTTTAAGGATTACTTTTATTAAGGTTTTCTGAGCTTTATACAGTGTGTCTATGTATTTTTTACTGGCATAGCCCAATAATGCCATATCCCATCATGGATTGTGCTATTGCAAGGTATATATTCTTTATATCATATATGTTTAGTATATTTCTCATGTTTTTGAAAAAGTAAATTAACTTTTTTAGTTTTCCTTCAACCGACTCTATATGTCTGTCCCATTTTAAATAACGGTCGAAGTATATACCAAGATATTTGATATTTTCCGTTTGTATGATTGGAGGGCAATTGCATGCGGTGCTTGCTGAGTGACAGGAATGTATTTTAATGCGGATGTTTTTTTGCTGTCTCAAGCAATTAATTTGTGCACCTACTGTAATCGAGCTTTTACTTTTGAGATGAACCAGGCAATGCGATAGTATTTCCCCCTGTCGAATAAGTTGGATGTATGCTTCACATAATTTTAAATATTTTTTACTCAATATCATCATTCAATAAATAAAACGCAATTTGATTATATTTCACATCAAATTCACAGTAGAAATATTTATTTACAAATACGTATTACCTTACTTTATTTGATTGTATAAAACAAATATATAATCTAAATGTCACATTTATAATATGAAAGCCATCATTAAAACTGATAATATCAATATTACCTAATGTCGTTTTGAATTACTGCAATATCAATTTTCGAAGGTAAAAAGCATTCATTATTATTAGATTTATTCCGAGCCATTGTTGATTTGTGTTCTAGAATTCGTGAACGAATAATAGAAATGCAGATTGCTCACAATGTTATGGATGACTCCACAAGGCTTTATAAAATTACGTGAAATCAATACGTTTCGATAAATCAGGGGAAGCCAATATTTTCAAAACATAATTTTAAAATTTTCGAATACTTCTTCAGTCCCGAGCTAAATTGACTATAGCCAAATATGCTTAGACCACTACTTCTAAGGTTCACTTAGATTGTATTTATTTACAATATAAGCTGCACCCCGCCACGCTTTGCTGTAGCTCAGTATGTCTGTGCAGATAGAGAATAAAAAATGCATGTTACTTTTACGTCCAAGGCGCTGTTTTTTTTAAAAAAAGGAAGTTTGTCAAGCAGATC
Organism: Hesperophylax consimilis; assembly: GCF_061612785.1. Lineage (NCBI taxonomy): Eukaryota > Metazoa > Arthropoda > Insecta > Trichoptera > Limnephilidae > Hesperophylax > Hesperophylax consimilis. The sequence continues at coordinate 22,785,538 of NC_142849.1, read as the reverse complement.
TTCTGTCACAGGTGACACATATATATATAAAAGGTATAAATAAACACACGCGTATTCCAATAGTTATTCCAATTGACGGCCGGCGTGGTCTAGTGGTATACGCTTTTGACTACAGATCCGAAGGTCGCGGGTTCGAACCCGGCGTGCGCAAATAAATTTTATTTGATTAATTTGTGTTATTTCACAATTAATTAATTTAAAAATAATATATAGTATATTTGCGGCACGTTCCAGAGTGGAAGATACTCTCAGTATCGCCCTGGTGTAAGACCACCATTCAGAATTGAAACGTTGCTTGAAATGGCTTTAGCCGTGTTTGGTGACCAGATATGAATAGCCAGGTACTTCCCCACCTTCCTCTTCCCCATCTCCCTCCCCTCCCCAATACCCTCAGCCTCACATCATACCCCAATTGGGGATGCCATAGTCTCACTGGCTCCAGACGGGAGCAGTTGGGACTCTTGTGCGGTAATACTGTAAAAAAAAAAAAAAAAAAAAATACAACGTTGTTTCAAAATTTCAAAGCAATCGTTTAAGAACTTCCGGATATTAAAGATTTTGAATAAACGAAAATTTTTATTTATAAAGATAGATTATTTGCCCATAAAAACTTCTACATACGAAATATATAAATAATAAAAAAGAGCAACATTAAACATGGAATTTATATGATTAATGAGGTATTTTTACAATCTATGAATACCTTTAAAATATATGGGAGATAATGAATAAGATTGTGATTGTGAATATCACACTGAAAATGTTTTATTTGAATAGTTTCATTAATACTGATTTTAAAAACGATGGTTCCAACTGACTACAACGGCATTAGAACGCCACTGGCTGGTAAGATGGCTGTTACCAATTTTGCCCGGAGTCAACGCCGTCTTGTTCTATAATAAAAACAAACATGTTCTTTTGCGGAAAATCAAAAATGGAACGTTTTAAATAATTATAGAAATTTTTTTCGTCAACACAAAAATGATATAAAAATATTTAATAATCGTAATTTTTTTCGGGAATAAAAAAAAATGACAATACTCTACTATGTAGAACCCATGAATGATACAGAAGAACAATATTATATTTACATCAATAATTATTTAAGAGGTAGTTATTATAGCCTTCTTATAACTAGAGTCCATGCAGTTGAACACATGTACTATTTCAACGAAAGTGTTGCCAACAAAAATAGTACGAAGATTAGTGGTAAACATAGAGTTGTTCATTTTTTATCAGACTTATTGATAAACGTGATTAAAAATTTATACAATTAATCAATGTATGTGTGTATAAAAACCTAAGTAATAGGAATGTAAAATCGTTAGTAAAAATAAACATTTATAGTAAAATAAAAAACAACACTTTTCAAAGAATTCTTATTAAATTCACGCGGTAAATAAAAAAAATAATTTTTCAGAAATAACTTCACCTTTTTTAGACGAGAATTTCGGGTATAAGCCGAAATGCAACGTTGCCGGCTCTTTAGGAGCACAATTACATATGTTTTTATTAGTACCAAATCGAATTTGTGCTTGCATAATATTTATTCAATATAATGTAGTGAATACACTTTTGTTTTTATATGTATATGTTCCTTAATACATATTTAGCTTTCCTTAATCCACACTATTAATTTGAATTTACCTTAATTTAATCAAAAATCATAATTTATTGTAAACTATGTAACACAACTGTATTACTTGTTAACTACTTTTGTAAAAGCCCATTAGGGCGTAAATAAATAAATAGCAAACAAGGTTTAGCGATTGGAAAGTGTTTTATTATTAATAAGGCTGCTAGTTATTTACAACATACCTAACTGTGAAAGGTTTCTCATTTGGTAAATGTATTACGTACAATATTTTTCCTCTGGCTTATTTATAGGAACTTTTAAGGAGCATGCATTTAATTTAATTAAACATACATTTATTTTGGCAAGTTGGTGAACCCTGCATTGGACTATTAAATTAATGGTGTATATGTATTATTACAAACGGAATTATTCAATTCCACATGAAGTTAAATATAATCGAGCGCCATTAAAACATGGATATAAAACGGTTTATCGGGAAATTCCCCGATAGACTAGTAATTTCATGATGGACATTATTGCTTTATAATAGTGCCTCACGGCTTTTACAATCCAACAGAATAACACAGGCCATTAGTAAAGAACTTCATATTTGCACACGGAGGCATAATGTAATAATTTGTAATATGGCATGTTCACGAAATTACATAATACATATTTAAAATGTTACTAATTTCTATATCGTCGTACTACTTGTCAAATACAAGGCCGACTACTGCAGAACAGGCGAGCGACAGATTTTGAAGTGTCACGTGATCAAGTCAGTGCCATCGAGCAACGACAGTATTCAAATGGGCGATTGTTATGTATTGATACTCGTTATTACTACTGATTTGCGAGTTCTCTGATATTAAATCAACAGATTGATTAGACTATTTTAAATCGTCAAATTTACTTAGCGACGCCCAGGCCTGTACTCTAGTCGGTATTGTATCAAATAGTATAAAATCAATGGCGCTGCTAAATAAATGTAGTTCTTCTATGATACGAATGCCAGAAGACCGTCTTTCGCATAAAATACTGAGTGCAATTTCAGAAGGAACTGGACGTCAGTGGGTCGCCTTAGGCAAAGATAAGAAATTAATGTCAATGTTGTGCGAAGAGCGTCTGAGTCTGTAATGGACGGAGGTCGCTGACGTATTTGAAGACAAGGGCGCCAGGAGGATTCTTGTAGAAAAGATGGGTCCACAATGCGAATAGGATGAGGGGAAGAGGTTGAGACGAAAAGAACATAAAGAATTACGATCCACGCTAATAAGTTTGAATCAAATACGGTTTCAAATGAATAAATATTAAGATAACAGTACAAAACAAGAAAACAATAGTGGATCCCAGACAAGCGATATGAAAAATTCGGGGCTATTTCTTTCGTAAGAGTTTTTTTTTCTTTGTGTTCCTTATGAAGAACGTTGGAATGAAAGGGTTAAAACTTCTCTCGTAAAATAAGTACAAAGTTACCTTATTTTTTGTGAGTAGGTACCGTTTGAAGTCAGTGAAATTGTAGCATCCCCAATAAGGACAAATTGTGAGCAATGGTAAAATAACAAATAATTATAAGCAATAATTAGTCATCCGAAATACCAATACAAATTGAAAATGTCTCCCGAGTAAAAATAAATGACGCCAACGGGAATTGAACCCGTGTCTTCTGATGTCCGGTCAGGTGCTCTGTATCCACTGAGCTATGTCGGCTTATTTCCAAAACGCCAAATGATTCAATATGTACTAGTACCTCAATCAACAATTACTGCTTATTATATATTTTTCACCTGTAAACAACCAACTTTATTTTTGTAGGAAAGGCTTTATTAGTGCTAAATTTCTCACTAGATGGCGTCGAGACATATGTTATTTTCATTTATTGGTGAAATAATTTTTACTTGTAAAATATTATTATTTATTAATGATAAACTGACGTTTATAAGACAAGGATGGATAGCATAAAGTATAGCCAATAATTATAAGCAATAATTAGTCATCCAAATGACGACTGATTTGTATTAGTATTTCGGATGACTAATTATTGCTTATAATTATTTGTTATCCTTTATGCTATTCATAAAACCTTGTCTTATAAACGTCAGTTTATTATTAAAAAATAAGGGTAAAATACCCTAAGAGGTTGTGAAACTAAAGATAATGGGGTGCGAAGAAAAGGACGAAGAGGAAGGTGGGGAAATATTTGCATGGCTTATCAGATTTGGTCACCATAAACTGCTAATGTCATTTCAGGTAAAGTTTCGAGACTGGAACGTGGATTTTCATCAGGGCAATGTTAAAAGTATCAAAAACCCTGTAGCGAGCCGCAAATATACCATATATTATTTTAACTGTGTAAATTAATTGTGAAAATTATCACGTAAAATTTACTTGTGCACATCGGAAAAACACCGGGAATATTGAAAACATACTAGTCGTTTTCTTAAAATCGCTTAATTTTACCGATATACGAGTAATAAGCCAATAAATAAGAGGAAGTTCCGCTGAAGCTAATTTATTTTTTCATTATTTTGGAGTAGTATACTCAGCGGGAGTAGGACAAGGAATATAAACATTTTGTTAACATGAACAACTTTGATAAAACAATTTCAAAATATCCCTGTTTCTGCGGGTGTTATCAAGCTATCCTAAAGCTGGACACACATGGCAGAGTTAACTTGCCAAACAGCTCCGCGGTGGCTTGGCGACGCTCGGCAGACTCTGCTTGAGAGTCGGCGAGTCCAAAATCTACCAAGCCGATGTCCTGTGTACAATCCCCGAGTCAATATCTGCACAGTATGAATTCAGATATCGAAACGGACAGTATCTATGGCTTACGAAGGAAAGATCACTCCGTGTTGTGGTCTTTTCCAGCTGACGTTATTGTGTTCTGAATGTTATAGAAAATATATACCTATTTTATGTACCTTTATTTTTCTTTATACTTCATTTTAAAAAAAGTTTTGCGTAAATTATTTGTAATACACAATTTAAAAAGATTACGTTTCTTGATTTTTTTTTAAAGAAGAAAAAACTATTCTAAAACCAAATAACTAACCATCACGCCATTTTTCGCAGGGGTAGGCAGAGAGAAAGGACCGCCAAACAACTCGGTCTATTTATCTATATCATTTTTAATACCTATTTTAAATAAACTTTTGTTGAATATTTGAAAAAAAAAACATCTTTTATGTACCAATACATGATTTTAAAATATTCTAAAATATCTAAAATATTTTAAGAAAAGTTTTCTCTCTGAAGTTATCTAGCCACTAGAAATATAACCACTAGCCCCGTTAATATTTGATGACCTACCGAATGGCATCACTAGCACATTCTATTTTTTCGGCATGGCATCACTAGCACACAAAAATCAAACATGACTCGGCTTTTGGCTCGGCAATGTGTAGCCTCCTAATTTTGACCGTGTCCAAAAGGATTTTGCCAAATGGTTCGGGGTTAAATGGCTCTGCCGTGTATGTTTAGCTGTACACTGACCTCTGATGTTCGCATGATGCATAGAATAACTTATTAAAACTATGTAAATTGTAAATACTTTTTCTAACAAAACTCAAGATTTTTTTGAACGCTTTCACTGACGGCATAATATTTAACCTTTACTTACCTGAAGGTAAGCATAACCTACGACCCGAAAAGGGGTTACTAGGGGCCCCCATATGTCGCGGAGCGATTTGTCTCTTAATATTCTTTTTGTCCTTTCCAGTAACACTCATGTATTAATGAGTCACTACTTACCGTTTTAAATGGACATCGCCCATATTCGTCCAGCAGTGAATCATTAAGTATTGCAAAACGGTAAAGATAATTGTACAAAATCGTGCGTAACTCAAATAAATACATGTTATTATCGTAGCCCTTTCCAGTGAAATGCAACAAAATAATAACAGAAAAATTGCCGTGATTGTGATCTGGGCCCATATTAACAATTATAAATATTACAAAACCTTGATTTCGAAATTTTGATAATGGAGATCGGGGAGGAGGGGAAGTAATTTAGTCAGAAATTGATAGATATGATTTGATATCTTATAAAATAGTTACTGGCTAATTTTTGTGAATGCAGATCAATTCCCGAATGTTTTTTTTGGATTAAATAAATTATGGAGTATGTGATGTTAAAAAAACTCTCGTTTGGGGGTATTATCCCTCGTTTGTTCTGGAACGGAACGGTTAAAAGTGAAACACGCGCCTTACAAGCGCGTTACACGTGTTTATTATTTTTCATTCATTGCCACGAAAAGTGGAATAAAATATATATTTTGCCATTAAGGTTTTAAATTTCCATAATTTTATAATAAACGGTTAATTTTAATAACACTTATATAATTTTATTTATATAATTTAATAGGAACTCTTACGAGTATTTTTTAACTAAGTATGGTTATGGAAATGTTCAATCTGTATCGTCAATCTTCAGAACTAAGGAAAAGTATAATCCTTTTCTTCAATGATATGTTACATTGATGGATATAGCATTGAAAAGTTTAAAAAAAATTGTCCCAATCAAAAGAGAATATTCATTAGACTTTTATCAAAAATCAGTAGGTGTCCCTTGTAAATGAAATCAAGAATGTTAATCCGAGACACTATCTAGGTTACAAACCAGTTATTAAGAACTTCGTGATCATTAAAAAGATAGCTACCAAAAATATGGTAAAAATTAGATGCAAGATAATATTGGTAATTATGAATTTTAAATATGAGATCGAAAAATATGATACAATCGATTAGGTCACAATGGTCGAGTTAAATACCTTGTCCAATTAGGACAGAGATCCTGGGTTCGATTCCCAGTTGATACCGTTATTTATATTTTATTTTCTGTGTTTTGTTCGGTTTTATGTTTCGTTTCGATTTGTTAGTATTATGTTCTTCTAACTAGCAATGAACGAATACTAAACATACCTTATTGAATCTTGGGAAGCAAGTTTTGTGTGTTTTAATGATCGACTTTATTAAATTAATACCACACAGGAGGCCCTGTTGAAAATAATTAAATGTTAATTTTTGGGATACTATGTTGAGGGTATTTTTTAAGGAAAGGAAGTAGATGAAGTCCTGGGAACGTAAAAGATAAGAGGATTGGATAAGAATCTAGGGAAACTCAAAAGTAACGGATATATGAATGTATCCCTCTGACTGCGGCGCAAGGCGATGGATCGAGAGACCAGATGGAGAGGTCAAAGGGTCTCCTTAAAAGGCCTCTGTCGATCTGGCCCGCAACGCAGCTAGTGGGCAGGCGCATCCTAAACACGCATGCATCTTCGCAGGAACCCGGGCACCTCTACTAAATCACCAAACGAAGCGAACCACTTGGGGTGATCTATGGCAGAGATGTTTGTCATCCAATAAATGGTTCCAGGAGCAGCGGTACCCACACCCGCCTCCCCTTGTGGAGACATTTCAATTATATAATATACCGCTTACAGTGAAGCGTTATTTGGACGGAAGTACCGCTGAAATTCACTCCCTTGCACATCATCTTGTCAATTCAATTAACTCAGCCGTTTTATCAATATTATTTTATGCAAGAGCCTTCGCCGATATAGCCTTCTGCCAACCCCATTAACTCACCCCCTTCCACAAGCAGTGCCTGACTACCTGAGCCCGATAATGGAAGCCCGCCTTCAGAAACCAGGTGTTAGTCGACTCGTCTAAATTGGAATTCGCTCCAATGCACCAGCGAGGAAAGCAGAACACCGAGGATTATGATGTGTTATTTCAAAAACGAAATCCCGCTGCCGGTTGCAGTGTGCCGAGTTGTTCGACGTACAATAATATTTGCATGTAGAAATGAACTAGGAGATATTTGGAATGCAGCACTGATTGAAGGGTGTTGTATTAATGTCGAAGATCTGTGGGATTAATATGAAAACTTAATTAAGAAATCGTACCGTTATAAAAAAACTTTAAATATTTATGATTAATAGAGTATTCGATAAGTGCGAGAAAAGGAATACAAAGGGTGTTAAGGGACGTACTTCGCTTAGTTTAATCAGCGATTCCTGACTTTATTTGAAGTAAAAAAAAGAGTTTTTTTTGTTCAAATCCAAAAATCAACAAAAAATAACTTGCATGTGTCGCAGATGAGTAACCAACCATACCCTTACCTCGATCCTAACTGTCCAAAAGCGACTGATGTTTAAAGTTAAAAAAAAACACATGTACTGGAGACCAAAATTTCAACATTTTTTATTCCAAATAATATCAGGAATCACTGGTTAAAGTAAGTCAAGTACGTCTCTTAACACTGCATATGATTTAATTTGTATTTTATAGTAATTTATTTTTGAAGTATGCAGAATGCAGAAATTAACTGGATTCATTTCAAGTTTTTATATTTAATAATATAATTATTTTATAAGTAGGGTTCAAGTCCTAGATGTGACCGTATCTTTTTATGATTTTTCTGTTTAAAATTTTCGCTTAAGAATCGCTAATATTGTTTTCAATAATTAAAAAATAAGTTTGTTTATAAATAATTTCAGCGGTTTAAATATTATTGAATATAAAAAAAGTTCCACAAATTATACAATACATATTACAATTGAATTAAATCGTGACATTATTTAACATTTTATGTCAAGAATGTGAATGAAGCAAGGAATGTGTGCCGACAAGAATTTGTATGGCAGTCTTTTCTCACTGCCTAGTTAGTCTACCCCTAGTTAGTTAATGCTTGTAACAGTAAACATACATTTTATTCTTACTACTAATGTATTATTAGATATTGATAATTCTGTTTGCGAAGGAAGAAGGCCAGGTACCACTTTACGAATGGGAAAACTTAAAAAAACCTTTGGAGCAAGTCTGGAGCCATTGGAACTCTGACGTCACATGTTTTCAATCAGTTCCATGTGTGACAGGACCTTCAAATTTTTAAGATTCATCGTAATAGTGACTACATCTTTGAGATCACCACATTTATATAATTCAAATGTTATAGGTATTATTCATTTGTTTGTGAATATGTATTATAATTTGGATCAATGATTTGGAATCCGAAATACAACGTTACCATTGAGATATTAGAAACAAATAAAAAAAGGTTCTGCAACACTGTTTGTCCTATCGAACATCCGTACATCATAGAGACTCTGGAGAATTCAAATTGTTTTTTTTTCGAAAAAGGCGAGGAAAAAATTATAATAGCGAAGGTGTATTTAGTTAATTTATATGTTGAAGAATACATTTTCTATGACGATTTAAAATGTGTCATTTTCGATGCTCAGCCTTTTTTACTCGGCCAACGTTGGCCCCAAAGTTGCCCCCAACGTTGGCGACTGTGTTCACACGTTGGCGAGTTGGCGCTAACGTTGTCTCAATGTATTAGGCCAACATAGACTGGGGGTTTAAGGTAAGGAATACTCTATAAAGACACGTGTAGTAAATAAATCTACATAAATATATACTTTACTGATTAAATAGGAGAAACCAATAAACTTTCAGTAAGCCCTTAAATTATCTAAAGCTTTCAGAGTTGGAAAACTAATTTGAATAATATTATATTAACAGGATTGAATAAATTTTGACTGGGCGTATTTACTTCACAAATATGACGAAGTAACAGGATAACGAAGTTAATATTACACTGACCAATTAAAAAATAATTTTAACATCTATTTTGACTGACCATCTAAGGTGGTCTGTTTAGGGTGCTGGGGAAGGACGTTCAGTATTACATAGACATGTCAGACGCACTAACCTATCCATTCTGGAAGAACCAATCCAAAATAGGCTATCTATCAACTTTCAGCTATATAGAAATATTTTTTTAAGTTTATACCCTTCAATGTAATATCATTCATAGAAAAAAAAACCGTGATACTATAGCATCCCCAATTGGGAATGTAGTGAAATGGCTTTAGCCATTTCAAGCAACGTTTCAATTCTGGTTTGTGATCTAACACCGGGGCGATACTGAGTATTTTCCAATCTGGAACGCGCCGAAAGTAATCTATATATTACTTTGAATGAAAATTATCTAAAATATCACAATTTATTCAAATAAAATTTACTTGCGCACGCCGGGATTTGAACCCGCGACCTCCAGATTGCTAGAAGATAGCCTTACCCCTTGACCACGGAGGCCGTCAATTGAACTCCGGACCTCTGTCTTACCTTCTTGAATAGATATAAATAGCAAAGACACTATATAGGTTACAGATACATTTGTTTGGAATGAATTAGAACATGGTCGAGTGGTTAGAGAAGTTGTCCCGGTAAGATAGAGATTCTGTGTCCGATTCCCAATTGCGACCGTCAACTTCTTGTTCTTATATTTAATATTCTTCTTCTTCAATGATTAAATGATATAAACTGTCTTACGACAACGTACACTTTGCTTGTCAAACTCAATGCTCAAACCTCGTTTTTTTCTTAAATGTGTATTACAGATTCATCAATACAGGACATGCAAAAGTTTGCATAACATAAATAAACGAAAATATGAAATATCAATATACTCTTTTACAGTTCTTGCCTAGTATTTATTTATTTATATAAGCTTTTACCAACATTTGATATATGTATACATTATAGATTTGTACAACAGTAATCTAGAAATAAGAGTTTGTTAGTATCCTTACCTTAGATATTAATATTATTGTTTGTTGTTATAGCCTTCTTGTAACTATATCCCATGCAGTTGAACACATCTACAATTTCTGCGAAATTATTGCCAACTGCACGTAATCTATGAACAAATGAGTATCTAAATGACTCAGTCCTGATATACTTGTAGTTGTTACAATTAAGAATGATTTTCGATCGAGAAGGTCTATTTAGCATGTTAAAGGTGTTGTAGGTGATTAGGCTCAATAAATCAGGTCTGTCTATAATTCCATTAACAATTTAAAAAATAAAAATAAATTCAGATATGACTCCTGAAATCATTAATGCCAATGTTGAATATGTTAAGAGACCTAGAGATATAATTTAGCAGCACCAAATAGTAGTACCAGTCCCAGAGAGAATTCATAAAGTGTCATCATCCTTCTGTTATCTTCTGTCTTTTTCGTTTTCATAGAAGACATGTGAGAAGGAATATGAAATACAAGATAGGCAATGATGTAAGGAAGTCGTGTAGAACAATTTATAGAATTCAGAAGGTATGGGCTGTCCATAAAATAGTTAATTATTTTTTGTTCATGATTACCTACTGTTCAAAAACAAAATAGAGTAATTATTATACTGACTGATTAGTGTTATACTTTGAGCATGCTAGATATTTATATTTTGACTGACCAAGCAACGATTTATTCGATGCAAATGATCTTATAATACAGTCTCGGTCGGGGAGAAATTTGCAAATTAATTTATCGCTGCATATCAATGAAGTTGGATCGAAGCGGAGAGTGGCTCTAAGTTGGGAACTCGTGAAGTTTCTAACTGATTGAAAGCAGCTAGCGAAAACTCCTCGCCAATAGCTGCTTTCTAGTTGTGGATAATTATTTCCAACATTCAATGGGCGATACGCCAATAATACACCTCGGAGCTTTTTAGCGGGCCTCAGTGGGCTCTGTATGAATTGTTTTCAAAGCTGAAGAAGTTGCAAATTTAGTGATTTTTGAATGTATGAGTATGGTGTTTCATTTTTGTGAGTTGTGATTTTATGTGGATATGTCAGAAAGTTGGAACAGCCATGGCAGTAAACGTAAGAAATATATGCCGTACAAATTGGTATATCGTTTAACGTACGAACCTCACAACGACGATATCATCAAAAATTATATTTTAGGTTTTGTTTGTCCGTGTAATTCGGTTCAATTTCAAAATTGGAACTAATTGTGTAAAGAATTCAGAAGCACGATAATTTTAATTTAATTTCATTTGAGTACCTACCGCACGAGATTCCCACCTGCTCGGAACCGTCTGTATCCAGTGAGACTATGGCATCCCAAATTTGGGTAGGTGTGTTGTGAGGCTAAAGGTAGGGGGAGGGGATAGGGAGGATGAAGGTGGAAAAGTACTTGACTATTCAGATCTGGTCACTAAGCATGGCTAAAGCTATTTCAAGCAAAAAATTTATTCTCAATGGTGGTCTTTCACCAGGGCGATACTAAAAGTACCTTCAACTCTGGAACGTGTCGCAAACACTTCAATACATTTTTCTTGTACTAAAATTAGATAAATATGCTGGTAAGATTTGAGATTTCAAAAGTCAAAATTATTGGGTAACTATGCGGTGTTGCGCTTCTTCCTTCTCTAGCCAACGTTTTGTACAGCATGAATGGACCCTCCTTGAGTCCTACCTACCCTTCATGCATTTTTCATTCCCAGAACTTCCTCTCCTTCCTTTTCCTAAATAGACCCTCCACACAGCATTCCCAATGATGAAATAGTCCTTCTGGGTCGAGGTAATGTTGAAATAATAAAAAATTGTACTAAAAGATTAACTGAAAATCCACACGGCAAAAAAATACAAAAGAAAGGGAAGAAACAGTACTGAAATTCCGAATACAATTAAGATATTTAGACCAGGCTATTGATTGTAAATTACCTCTCTGATTAACCTTTTTGTGCATCCAGTCAGCAAACATAATATTTGTAAAAAGGTATGAGGCCGATGGGTATTTAATCCGGACCAACCATTAGCATTTCACAGAAACAAGTCTAGATTGTTTTGCAGGTATTTATTTTGTTGTTTGATGAAACAAACGGAATTAAGAAAATTTTTACTACCTATATACCAAACAGCTAAGTTTAAAATGAAATGAACAATTTTATGATTATGTAAATAGCAAATTTTAGAGGGTATAAGAACTTTACATATGTTAAAACATATCATTTTGACATACCTAACATTATTATTGTGAGAGGAAAAGTAATGTAAACATTTTATGCCTACTAAAATATTTTCCAAAAAAAAACTCGTTGTGCAAAAATTTCACGGTAGGTAACTAACCTGTCTACATTAAATATGTACCTACATAATATAAAAATGTCTTTTTTAGACAAATAATTGCATTTAATTTAACATAAATCCTTTCATACGGCATGTCTCTCTTGATCTTGAGAACGGTCATCTGAGATTGTTTTAAAATTTACTGTCTGGAACTTTTAGGACAATATAACTCTTTCAGCCCATGGAGTTATTCAAGTATATAATAATAATAATCATAATCATTATTATTACATTATTCATTATTACACTATTCATAATCAACCATATGGAGCTTTTATATAGGTATATATGTATCCAAAACATTCACTGTATCAATTGTGGTAGAGAAATACACTCAAAGATAATATCACCAAATTTCAGAGAAAATATGGAAGAGAAAATACAGAAAATAAAAAGATAACCATAACCTATAGTCTTTCTGGAACTGGCGTCTCCATCAATTGAACCATTTCCAACTAAATAATTTCCGTCATCTTAGTAAATCTCTTACCCACTTCAATTTTTTAATTACTAAAATTTGCGACCATTCCTTTATTATTTTCATTGTGTCTTTGTTTTTCATATTTTCGTTGAAAGCTGTTGATGATATATTAGATGATTAAATATTAAGATGATGTAAGTTTTTAAGCTTCGATAAGTTAATACTACTAAATTGGAAATATTTTTTTTAATGTAACGCACTAATGATTTAACACAAATTGATAAAAAAACTCTTGCCTTGTATATAATAACATTTTAAATACAAGCCATGAGTTTTTTTCTAGTTACTTTGAGTTAGAACGTACATTAATTTCTTAAAAATCGCTTTAAATATGTGCCTTTCGCAGTTCATACAATCGATCAAAATACCAATTTAACGCAAACCTTGACACCAAAATATATAGGCTCTTAAATTTTGGTACATCAATTTCTTATACAATCAATTTTCCTTTCAAATTCAAAAGCACATAGAACTTCGGTTACAAAAAAGCTTTGCCTTAAAATTTCACCATAAAACTATCCATGATAAATGCGCTTGCGCGGATAGAACATAAGTTCCGGTTTCCTTCATATGGAAAACCAGTCTATTAGAGAAAGTAAGTTGAAAAGCCGCGAATTTAATTTTAGTACTAAAACTAAAGAAAAAACTTACATATTTCACTTCTTTTTAAACTAATCAATCAAAAAACATTAAATAACTTGTGAAGTTTTAATTATTTTCACTGTTTTGTAAATTGTATTGCATGTTAAGTTGGTATGAGTTTTATTGTTTAATATAATTTTGTTTTGAAAAGTGTTCAGTCAAATTTAGTGATGTGAAAATGATGGCCGAGGACATAAAACTATTCTGGGAATTTATAAAATGGTAAGTTTATATCTGTTTCCATGTATTATGATTACCATTCTGAATTAGAAACCTTTTAAGAATGTGCTAACCTACTTTGAAAGTTTAAATTAAAAAGCTCCCATATTACTAGCAGCTTAGATTTTCATTGAAATAACAACGGTTATAAGTGATTTTTCTGTAAATACTATACAATTTACTCCTTTCCCAAAGCAAAGAGGACTATGAAACTCATTTTTAATCGAAATGAAAATGGGGAATGGAGGGGGTGAGGAGAAGTGCGTTGAACAATAAGAATAAGTTGCAATTGTTGCCATTGTGTTGGATAATCCCGCAATCCCTTTTTTCTTCTGTAGTTCTCTAGCTTTTTAAGTAAAAATAATTTATGCATCGATGCATTTATGCCATGGTATTCTGCTAAAAAAAATTTGATTCTTTTTAAAATTTATTTTATCCCCACGCACAAGCTTTTCTCGATGCCTTTAACATACTGGGGATATTTTAAAGGAGAGGGGAGGGAGTGTTGTCAATAAAAAGAAGAACGAACTATGGCCTTGAAGAGATTTAAGTTACCTTTAGGTTGTAGGAGGGAGGAAAAGAAAAAGCCATTCCACAGCCAATCCCTCTATACCTCTACTAAAGACATTTTAAGTTTTTAAACGGGTTACTAATAATTGAATGGTCTGGTAAATATGCAATATACTTGAGTGCCGTCTATACGTCAATATTGTTAATAACAGCCTTGACCTGTCAGGTTCGTGTCTCCGCTTATGAGATTATCTTTAATTTTTTAAACGTATTTTATTTTGCATGCTATCGCGTTAATCCACACCTAGTAAAGCGAAGCGAATATATTTTTCCGAGTCTGCCTTTTGTTTCACTGACACGACACGGTGGAGCAATGAAATCGATAACTCAACAATTAACATCGAATCAATATTAAATTGTATCGAAAACCTTCGATTGAAATCAATACTGTGAATACAGCTGTTGTAAACAGGGATGACAAACTGTTTTTGTTAAAACAAGTTATTTGTTTACCAAACAGAACATGGCTAGTCATCGCAACGCCTTTCAATTTCAAAGGCTGAGTCAAAACTAACTTTTTAATGAAATTTTTCTACGAAAGGCTGTCACAATAGTAAATAAGTACTTTTTTTTTTTTTTTTTTTTTTTTTTTTTTTTTTTTTTTTTTTTTTTTTTTTTTTTTTTTTTTTATTGTACAACAGAACATTCGTTCCAGTTACAGTACAATTTTACAAACAGTATAATTTTACAACATATCAGCATTTGGGTAAGTGACTCTTCAATAATTGTTTTAGGTCGTTTAAAGAACAGTCATTTACATCCAAATTCTTTGCTAGTTCGTTCAACAGCACCATTCCCCTCGTCATGCTATGCTTTGCCAGGACGTCGGTTTTGCCTTTTGGTACTCTAAATAAGTCATGGTATCGACTTCGGCTGTAGTGGTCTGGTACATATAAATCATAGCATCCCAAGAGGAATGGGCTATCAATAAAATTGTTCCAAATTTTGAAAGATATAGTGGCTAGGCTTGCTTTCCGCCTAGTTTCCAGACTCACAGAATTGGTTTCCTCAAGTAAGTCGATATGATGCATGAACCTGGGATAGGTTCCATGCGTCCGCATATAGACATACCTGAGGAATTTCTTCTGGATTTGCTCTATCATTTCAATGTACTTCTGGTGGTACGGTGCCCAAACATCGCTCGCATACTCCAGCTTGCTTCTCAGTATGCCATCGAACAATGCTAACATAGCATCTTGGTTATTGAACTGCTTGCATGTCCTAATGACGAACCCAAGAAGTTTGTAGCAAGACTGAGTGAGCTGCGATATATGGCCAGAGAATTTCAGTTCGGGATCAAAGACGACACCGAGATCCTTTACGGAATTTACACGTGATAGTGTTTCGCCCTTTATCTTATAATCGTAAAGTATAGTGTTTAAAGAGCGAGTGTAAGACATAGTGACACATTTTTTTGTATTGAAATCTAATTTGTTTATCAACGACCATTCAGATACTTCTCTGAACCTTATTCTTTTCTACAGAAAATGTGAACTTTTTAAAGTTTTTCAACAACAATAAATAAGGCAAGCACCTTTGTAAGTACCGTATTATGAAGGGTATGTCAAACTTCTTGTACAATTTTATCACGACACACAAACTGCGAGTGAAGGTTGTACGGAGGGAGAAGTAAAGAATAAAGGTTGTGAAGTGATAAGTATTCATGTCTGATAAATAAACATTATGCTTTAGCCATATTTAGAACATTTCGATTCTTAGGCTGGGGACAAACAAGCGTAATTTTGTTGCGTAATCGAGTAACGTCGCCGTGTGGCATATTTAAAACCGAACGCAGAGTAAATTACGCGACTCCAAAAACACGACTCACAACTTACAAAATTTCTCTCGCTTAGCATCAGACTAAAGGTTGTCCCTCGTCACAACGGTAAGTACCTATTGAGTGAATTTCATAGTGCAAGTCAGTAGACATAATAATTTTATTTGGAAAAAAAACAATGAAGCAGTTATTTTGAATTTTCATTTTGCTGGTTTTAAACATAAAACCGTTCTTCTGTTGATTCTGGATACTACAGACGGATGACACAACGCAAGAGAACAAAAAGGCCCGAATACGCTACCGTAGTAAAAATTGGTTGCTTACATTTTATTTTGCCGTTAATTATTTATTGGTTAGTTGGAAGCGGTTCACGTGCGTTGTGCGTCTATATGAAGTTTTTGAGCAATGAGTGGTCCCTTCAGCATAAAATAATATTATTTTAGATGCAAAGATTTTCACGGGTAACTAAATAAGTTATCTATTTGTATATATACCCAGGCCATGAAGGCTTTTATATTGTATAAGGTAAGTTGTTCAGAAGTACAATAATGTAAGAAGTAAAGTGTATGTTAAACAACTTAATAAGCCAAGTATGAAAAATATAAGCGGGTAAAGTACAACTTATTTTAGAAAGTTATATTGTACATAGGAGTTCAACAATTATATACAATAAAAAGAGTACAAGATATGTACTTAAGGCGATGCACTACGTCGTGTAATATTTTTAATCGAGTCGCTATCAATAACACACCTTACGTAGATGGCGATAAGGCTTAAATTCCCGCTTCACACCATCCACCTGTTTTGATTTATGCAAGAAAAAAACATGGCCAAAAAGTGCCTTTTATTTTATTTTGTGGATGTTCAGGCGCAAATATTTTTTTTTTTTTTATCATTTTATAAATAACTTAATTTTCCACATTATACAGTTAAACCATAACCAAAAATGGGTTCGCAAGTAGAAGATTTTGAACTTTAAAGCAGTTTTCATAGGCCTATACATTATTTTTTTTCTGGGCTTATAAACAGACTTATCTAAAAGATACTCGATTAATTAAAAGGCCAGGATGTATTCTTCTCGCAGTATTTAATTAAAGCATCTGAAACATTTCTAGGCGACCAAATTTTCAAACCAAAAACACATAATTTTAAATAACTGCGTAGTGCATCGCCTTAAGGTAGTAGTTACAGAGCAATATGTAGTAACTTAGTTGTAGTAAAAATAAACATGAAATGTTTTTACTGTTTTTTTTGTTATTTGTTTTTGGGGTATTATGCCGTGTTGCGCTAACTCCTTCTTTAGCCAACGTTTCGGACAGCATTGCAGTGTCCATCATCAGGGCAGATGTCTGCCCTGCCCTGACATCTGCCCTGATGATGGACACTGCAATGCTGTCCGAAACGTTGGCTAAAGAAGGAGTTAGCGCAACACGGCATAATACCCCAAAAACAAATAACAAAAATACTTTTGGCCGTGAAAATCTTAAATCATATTTGTTTTTACTGTTTTTTTTTTCACCAACCCCATACAGGAGGCCCCGAGGAAAATAATTACCCTCAGGGCCTGTGTCTTCTTTTGGGATGCAGTGTGGAAGGACTTATTAAAGGAAAAAGAGGAGAGGAAGTTCTGAGAAGGTAAAAGGTGTTACGATCAGGTAGGAATCTAAGGATCAGTGTGTCCAGGAGTGACGGACATATAAATGTATACCTCCCACTACGGAGCAAGGATATGGGTCGAGAGGCCAGATGGAGAAGTCAAAGGGTCTCCCCAATCCAGCTTCTCCCGATCTGGCACGCCATGCAGCTGGTGGGCATACACCTCGTAGCGAACCACTCGGGTGACCAAAGGCAGAGGTGTTGGTTATCTAATAAATGTTTCCGGGGCAGCGGTACCCAAACCCGCCTCCCAAACTGTTGTAAAGGATGTATGTATTTAGTACAACTTTATTACTCCAGATTGAGTATTTTACAGAACACAGCTAAAGTTTGATAACTGTATTGTGTAATATGGTAATACAATAACGTAGTTAAAGTAAGTTTGTCATATAATTATAAAAACTAAATATGAACAGTTTGTTGTTAGTACGTTTGTTATTAAAAAAACAACATTCATTACGCGTAGGTACACGCAAGGTAATAAGGATTGTTAAATTTATGGCACCCAATCTGCCATTTGCTATTCTGAAAAGACAAACGGAATCGGTCAGTGTGCGCCTTCATGATAAGTCGGTCAACTTGAGTAAGTCCATTAAAGTGTGTAATTAAGATCATCGATTGGAATTTTTAATTTATAAGTGATAAATCATATAAAATTTTAAAAATATATATATTAACAGTTTGTTGTTAGTACGTTTGTTATTAAAAAAACAACATTTATTACGCGTAGGTACACGCAAAGTAATAAGGATTGTTAAATTTATGGCACCCAATCTGCCATTTGCTATTCTGAAAAGACAAACTGAATCGGTCAGTGTGCGCCTTCATGATAAGTCGGTCAACTTGAGTAAGTCCATTAAAGTGTGTAATTAAGAAGATTGGAATTTTTAATTTATAATTATTTTCACTGTTTTGTAAATTGTATTGCGTGTTAAGTTGGTATGAGTTTTATTGTTTAATATAATTTTGTTTTGAAAAGTGTTTCAAATTTATATTATAATTAAAGATATAAAATTAAAAAAAAAACTAATTAATTTAAATATAATTAATGTAGATAATGAGATATTTTTTCCGAAGGTTTTAAATTTCATGGCTTAAGGTAACGCTTGTTTTATGTACATATTATGGTACTTCGAATAATAAAAGTCCATGGAAAGCTATAAGAAATAATGGGTGATTTCTAAATATTTCAAACATGGTATTATTTAAATGAAACGGTGGTATTATTAAAGAAAAAGATCCTTAAACTTTTGTAATGAATTCTTGGTCAAAATGCATAAATTTAACTTTTTTTTTTATTTGGGTAACCCAATAACAATATTATTGAAAATAACAATAAAAGTATTATTGAATATATAAAAAATTAAAATTAAAATGGAGTTTTACAAATTAACCTTAATAACAATAAAATTAACTTTCTGAATAGATATAACAAAATGCTTGTAGATTTTTTTCATTTTCAAGTGAAAACAGCATTATTTTAAAGCATTTAACATGGTCGTGTGTAGATACATTGACAGCCGAAGAAATACCAACTTTCCACTAAAACAGTCGCAATCTTAGTTTACATAATTCGTCGTCTGATACTTGCGCTTGTTTTCACTACTGTTTCAGTAGTAAACATAAGTGCTGACGATTAGTGACATAAAATAATGTGTCAATAAAATAAGCCATGACGATAAGTCAACACGCCGATACAAACAAGCATGCTTTACAAATAGAACAAGACACATCGGAAATGACTTAATAGCATAATAGACTACACGCCGATTCAACCAAACAGTCATCAAAAGACAAATAAACCCATGAACGACGACAAAACAATAAAAATGCTGACACCACTAAATATGTTTACAAAAATGGAAAAATATCCCAATATACCGACAAATCATACTTCTCACACAAGCAATAGCGATAGTATTACAAAGACAAGAGATCAATCCAACAAATGGTTTTTAGGAGTCTTTGTGATTCATTCTAGTTAGACTGAAATTTAAACACCCTTTCTAAAGCAACGTCGGCTATCCACGTATACAGCGTTTGTAGTTTGTAACCACCAAAAAACCACTATCGCTAAATATTTGATGACTATTGATCGACACGTTTCGCCGTATCAATTATTCAACCCTAAATAAGGAGCCGGCGTACCGAGTGCCTAATGATTTCTAGAGACATTGTTCTTTTTTAGATATTGAGGGCTGCTTCTAAATAAGCGATGGTCTGTCTTTATTATTTTAAGGTTAATGATACATCATAGAAAAGTACATCCGAGTGAGCAATTTATTTTTGTATGAGCTGCGGTAGTCTGAAGTAGGTTTTATGTTCAATGGTTTCTAAGCCGGGAAAGGAAAATAAAAATACTGTTCCTCTTAATCATTTTTAATAATAGACCACTACAGACGTATCAGAAAGACAAGACCACCGCAATTATAGATATATTATGTTGAAAGGAAAACCAGAGTTGGTTCTTTATAGGTTCGATTCCCGCACGCTGGCACTATTATTACGAGGTATCTATACCAAAGAGATATTATAAAAATATAGTCTCGCGTAGAATAATAGTTGGTAAATGGGTATTAAGGGTAGTGCTTCGTAATCAGCTTCATAAGAATTCATAATCAGCTCTTACGGATGACGTTAATTTCATTATTTTAGGAAAATAACTATTTGCAAGTTATGCTTTAAAATACGAGTATGAGGATGGATTATCTGTTTGTGCCCGTTCAGGTGCAGTATTAATGAAAATAAATAGATTTCCATATACAAACCCAATTCTTTTAAGAAAGGCATACAAATACATAGCATATAATATTGCGTTTTCATGTTTTTCTTGATGTAATTGAGTTTTAAAATTCATTTTAATACAGCATATGTAAACAAATAATTCATCGTGATATAATAAATTTATAACTTGCGAAAGGTGTATTTTTCTTATATTACCAAATAAGCACCATCTATGAAATAGTAGAATATGTTTTTTTTAATGTAACCAATTTTGAATCATCGCGACTACGACTGTTTGATTACATGAAAAAAAATGAGGCGTCAAAATTCATAGCTCTCCAGGTACCATTTTTCTGAAGTTTCGTGCTGCCAGGAGTCGTCGTAGATTCGTTATAGCTAATGAATCGTTTTTTTTTATTATTAATGTAGTAATCTTTCAATCAGATTATGATATTGTCCATTTAACTACTCTAACCTAACCACTCAAACAATATAAAACATCGAAAAATTATGCTATGTTTGGTTTCTGAAATACATTGTTTCGTTGGAAACTGAGTGATTATGATTTCACTTCTTAGTATTTGTAATACGAAAATCTTGTTTTTGTTAAGGCTTTTTAAAAAAATTGTAAACTAAATAATTAACTGGAAAAATACTTAGTATAGTTATCCATGTTAACATTCTTTCTTGATACTTCATGAGGTTATGACAACCACGGTGGTTATAATAATATTACTGTCCTAAACAAGGAATGTTTATATCGAAAGTTAATCACTTTAATTGAAATATTATACAATCATACATATTATTATCATATTATATTATACAAATATTAACTTGAGATATTATACAATCATACATATTATTAACATATTAAATTATACAAATATTAACTTGAGATATTATACAATCATACATATTATTATCATATCATACTATACAAATATTAACTTGAGATGTTATAAAATCGAGCGATTGTTGTCATATGTTACATGTATTATATAACTAACTAACTAATTATTATATAATTTAATTTATACCATTCCTCAAACTATTAATATGGAGACATATGAAACTACTTACAGTGGTTCAAAGCCAATGAATTATCAAGCCAATTCACATTAATCCCATAATTTATGTTTTATAAATTTGACACACTATGGCAAGCAAACGCTCAAAACGTTTATTCAAACATAGCGTAATATGCCAAAAGTTGCTTAAGTTGTTGGTTATACGGCAAAAATTCTGATTTTTTTTACCTTGGACCATTATTTTTTCTGGAGATTTAACGGTCGTGTGCCTACCTACAAGTTAAATATAACAGTTAAAAATTAAAATAATAATTAGCATTTAAGCAGAAAACTATAATCAAAGATATTAGAAGAAAGAGATATGCTATGTTGGACGCCGGACCGTAGGCGGAGTACTACCTAATTAAGGTACTTTGAATACTATCGGGACGTGTACGCACAGAAATCTATTCTATGTATTAGTGCGGATACCTTAGCGTAAGCGAAGGTGTGCAGTAGTATTGGTGAACAAAACCGGCGGCAATGGGCAAAACAATTCCACACAGTATGAACTGCTCATAGCACATCTCGTTCTTCTAATATCTTTGACTATAATAGAGAAAAAAATCGTTTAACCATTATGTAGGAAGGTACCTACGACGCAAAGGAAGAATTTTTGTACGCGGTTGAAATCAAATTCAATCCATCAACTAAAATAAACATTTCAAGTACCTATCTAATGTTGCAAAATATTAACCACCACGAAACGTCGAAATTAAAATAGTTCTATGAGTAATCTGAAAGTATGTTGCCTGTTGTATGCTGATTACTAACAGTATTTCTAGGATGAATGAAGTATGTATGAAGAATGAGTTAATGATGAATTTTATAAGTCTATGTAAAGTCATGGTATTAGAAAGAGAGAGTACGAAAAAGTGTGCAGTATATTTGTGAATGGAAATGCGTTTGTGTATTTGGAAAGCATCTTTACGAGAGATGGGAAGGCTGATAGAGTTATTGAAAGAATGGTAAATGCAGGTAACTCTATTAATAAATGACTAAACTCGGTTGGCGCTTGCAAAAAATGTCCCAAGAAGCGAATCTAGCAGTCCACAATGATACAGAGTATTGATACCTAACCTTATATATAGCAGTGAGGCATTGAGCTGGCAGAGAAAGGATGAAAGTTAACTAAATGCTGTAGAAATAAAATCCCTGAGGCGTGTTTATTTATTTATTTCTTGGATAATTTGTATAGCGCCGTATATATATTTGTGAGACATCACCTCAGGAGCAATATGTGTGATAGAACCGTGTAAGATCGTGTGAGAAATGTGGAGTTCAGCAAAAAAATTAAGTCTTATATAGGTGTGATGAATAAGATTTGGAAAGGGACTCAGATGGATGATATATGGAAAATATATGATGCAAATGTGAACGGTAGAAGAAGTTGTGGAAGACATGGCACGATCAAGTGAATCAGATACTTGAGTCGGACCATGTCAAAACTCAGAATTATATAAGAGTATGTATGAATGTGAACGTGGCAAGGAGTGTGTGCCAAGACCGGGTTATTTGGCGGTCGGTCCTCTATGTCTAGCCCTGCATTGAAACGGCGTGATGATTAATTAGTTACTTAGAATCGTTAATTAAATTAATTAGATTTTTTAATTTTTTTTAATTTAATATATGAAAAAAATTTTTTTTACATAGATAAGTATACAGGATATAAACAATAGAAATTAAAGTAGCCTTTCCTTACCAGAAAGAGACAATGCTCTTGTGTTTGGTGAGGAAATTCTAGTTCAACTATATAATTATAATATGTTAGTATTAAGGTAAATAAATTATTAAGGAACAACACAAGATTTAAACAATGTAACATTTAGATATAAGTAGTGAACGTATTTTGGACAATAGTTTAATTTAAGGTGAAATTCCTGAATATTTTCGTTATTTTTTAAATTTAATGGAAGGTTATTAAAATAAATTATGCCTAGATAAAAATAGGTATTTTGAATAAGCTTAGTGATTATTAGTGATAAATATTATATATTCAACACATCAGACCATCAGAATCCAGTACAACTCAAAACGTCTTTAACAGTTTTGAACCCCCTTACGGGTCGGTCGACCGATTGCCTGAATGTGAATGAACAAATACTAAGTGAGGTTTTTTGATTTCTTGATTATCTTGCAATTTGTTTGGAATAGACTTAATGTCAACTGACAAATCCAAGGTACGTGTGACGTCACGTGTACCTTGCCAGGTTTATATCGTTTGGGGGGGTTTGAGAAATTGAACTTTGTTAATTATTTTAAGTATGAATTCAAAGTTTATTAAAGAAATTGGTACTTTTGTTTGAAGGTGGACATTTATAATAACCAAAAAAATAACTAGGGTGCCTTATTCTATTATAGCCGTGAGTGACAAACTAAAATAACTTTAATGCCTCTTCCTCGCATAGAACATATAGTAACTCAAGTATTTGAAACTCTTGACTGTGCCACGTGTTCCTACTTCTTGCTCTAGCATCAGCATATCGACAAAGGTGTATCCACTATTTTTTCGGTGTTTTTTCATTGTTTTTTAACATGACAGCAGATCGCCAACCAATTAATTACTAACTGTGCATGTTTAGTCAACATGGAGATAAAACATTTATAGACATGCTTGTGCTAGGGGCTCATAAGTTTTCATTGTCCACGATTTCGGCACGGAGAAAAATGAGTATGGCTTTTTGCATTAAAATAATGTTAAACAAAGTCATTCAAAATATATTTGAACACGTGTTCATGCAGGCGGCCTTGTTCTATAAATATATGGAATGAAATATGAAAATATTATTATTTTTGGAAACACGCATTCCGACTTCCTCATAAAATGTTCACTCTAACAATATAGAAAGTGTCCACCACAAATTTCTTAGGTACGTAAATTTTAAGCTTAGAATTCCAATTGATTACATTAATTATGTCAGTTTGATGAATCAATTGCATCTAATAACTCTGTCTGACAGGCGAATTATGTCAGACACGGTTGTGTTACACAGAGTCATTAACAACTTAGTTGACAGTCCTGCCATCGTTGCCATTATTAAATGCTATGTGCTGACTAGGAATAATAGACGAATTATAACATTCTTCTGCAATACATAAACAACCAACTATCAGACATACTCACTGACCAATAGGATGCGTGATCTGGGCAACAAATTTGGGGGTACTATTGATATATTTATGGACTTTATTTATAGAATTAAGCGTAATCTATAGCAGCACTTTGTTGAATTTTACAAATTAGAGTCACGTTGGTAATGTAGTTTTAGAGATTTGTCTTACATGAAGTATTGTTCTAGTTTCTTTAACAATGTGTTATAACAAATAGAATAAAATAACATATTTGTGCTTTAATGATACTTTGTTATGAAATATGTCAATTCATTCGTTTTAGGTCTCCAGTCCCGTTTTTAACAGGAAAACAAATAATTTGTCTAGATTTTTAATAAATTAACAATATTTCATATCAGCAAATTTTTTCCGTTTGTTCTTGTCAATTTGGGCATTATTATTACTACGCACGTAGAAACATGAAATATGCTGTTTTTGCAGAACTTTCAGCTGCTCTTATCCTAATAAATATAACGACGAAATGCGAAAATATTTTAATTTTTATGAACACGTGTTACGACTCCTCATAAACCGTCGTGTTTTAGTGATAGTTTTTTAGTAAAACTAGCAATTCATTCGTTAAAGACCTGCAGCTCCGTTTTCAAAAGGAATAGGAATAATTTGACCAGATTTTGACAAATAAATTTTCTCCGTTCGTCTATTTGCTCTTCACGATAAAACCATAAAAGCATCACTATATTATTCTTGTTCATAATGTTGGTATCGGCAATGCAATCATACAGACATTTTTAATTACTTATAACGCTTCTACGGTGTTTTTTCACAATAAATCGTATGACACTGTGTTTTAACTTTCCGGGGAAATGAAGTAAATAATATGCTGTATTTTTCTTCATGATTGCGCAACAAGTTGAACAAGAAATTCTCTTTCATGCAGCAACCGATAAATACTTTCTCGTTAGTAATGTGTTCCGTCGGGGATATTTTCTGTAGCATTTTTAAAGGTCCACATTGCATTATTCAATATTTCAATGTCCAAGCATCTATTGCATCCAATATCGAACATTTATCAAAAAACCTTGTTGCAACGGTAACTACATTAATGAATATCTTTTTGAATTATAACAAATTATTTCTCTGGTATTTTTTCAACTTGGAACCAAATCTTTGATTTTTTCAAATATTCTAGTTCACAAGCTCAATCTGCAATATTTAATAACTGAATATGGATATTTGTACGTATAAAGCTTGACTTTGTCAACTTGGCGTTGATAATATTCGTTGATTTGTATAATTAGGAAACTATGTACATAGATTATTATTTCAAAAATGGCTTTGTTCATTGGTATCCTAACCTAACCTAACCCATCTCCGTATTTGGTCTAATGGTCAATAAAGTTAATATGAGTTATTTTTATATGTTTTTCAATATAGCGTCATATGACCATCGATCTAATAGAATTCGTATAAAATTTCGTTCGAACACACAGAGCTAGAAAAGGTAGATAACCTATTCTAACCCTAGTAAAAGCTGACAAAAATGTCTCTACGTTAAAAATAGTTTTTTAACAGCTAAAAAACAAAAATTATTTCTTACCGAAACAGATATTGGTACCTACCTACCTGCTAACAATAACTACTCAGTTACGAATGCGTTTGAAGTTTTTTTCCTCTGGATGCACTTCGTCTTATTTTCGACAATGAAAAGAATATTATCAAATTAGGTTAAGATTTTTTTTTGTAGACACTAACACTGATCAAAACGTTCGCTAAAATGGAGGAAGCGCAACACGGCATAGTAAACGAAATATTAATCACGATAATCCTTTGGCTGTGAAAAAATCATCGACGTCACACTAACGAAATTAATATTTCTAAGCACCATAATCCACGATGGAAATGATCTTTTTGCGAAAAACTTCGGATGACCTAGTGATTTCCGATAAAAAATTATCACCATTCGAGAATTTCTGTTGAGATTTCTGTTTTATGGTTAAGAAAGCAACAAGCATTTTTTTATGGATAGTACAATAACTATGGATATCGAAACAGAAATGCATTCAACGCAGCCAGACCTGTAGTAAAATACATAATTCATTGACAATGATGGTATCTACGCCTTCCTACCTGAGTACATTTATTTGGCGCCCTTAGAGGGAGGGAGATGGGGAGGGGAGGGCTAACAAATTACCTTTCTCGGTAGTATTCATTCCACTAACTGAAGACTGACGCCCTGGGTAATTTAGTTTCTGCTGAGAATGATAAGGCGAATCCATAGACATAGTTCCAATGAAGATAGTAGACATGGCGTTAGGGTTTGAATTCAAACACTTAAAAAACAATCAAAAGGTTTATTGTACTATGTATGTCTAGGTCCCATCCATCGTCTAGGCGTCTTGAGTTGAATTATTCCTTGGATAGCTAAGCCCTCCATAACACAAGAAATGTTTTCCGTTTAATATGGTGGTAATGTTAGATATTTAACTTAACCTTATTTTTATGTCTTCCTCCGGACTCAATTGGACACACTGACCCCCAAATTCCTACCCACCCCTCACACCTGTTTCCTTCAAAGAACTTCCTTTCCTTTACTTCCTTAAAAATACCATCCATACAGCATCCCCAAAGATTACATAGGCAATGAGGCAAATCATTTTTCTCAGGGCCTCCTATGTGGAGCTAATATAGAACATGATAATAAATTATAAAATGATAATCTTGAGCGGCTGAAATGAATTTGTAGTTTAAAAAGAAGGGATATTTAACCCTACTTTCACATACTTCACTCGAAATAGTCAAAATGACTCTTGGCACTCCACCAGATTTTAAATAATTAAGCGACTGTTTGAAAATTGCTTGAAATAGGCAGGACTAAAGTTAACAAAATGAGGCGTACCTGATAGAATGATAGAATGCAAGAAAGTTAAAACGTACTAAACATATTATAATAAAAGTAACTACGGATGATTTAAGACGATACAATACCTCTAAATCGTCGGAATCTTAAGGGCGTAAGTGAAGAAGAAATGAACAGAAATATTCGACGCGCGACCCCTGGTGTATTGTAGAGACCAATGGTTGAATTTGCCCTAGCAAATCTCTAAAATAAGGTAATAATGATATCTTAACGACATAAGTGATGAGGTCGTGTAAAAACAATGTTTGGCGCGCGACACCATGTAATAAACGGACCTACAGTCGAACTTGCCCAATGCGGGAAGCAAATAATCGAAAAGCCGTCGAGTACGCACAAGAAAGACATGGCACGATTAAGTGAGTCAAGTATTAGAGTCGGGTTATTTCAAGAGAATAAAACAAGGAGTGTGTGGCAGGATAATCTTTTCTGTCTACCAATGCGGAGAAATGCAGTGGTGTTAGTTAGCTAGTTGGATGTTATAGAGATACTGACCGTCTTACGTGTTTTAAATTTTACATAACTGATAGACAACCACTTATACAAATACATTGATCGTTATGCATCAGATGTCTAAAATGTTAAATTACTTTTAATTAATTCCGATGAATTCGTAAAGATATTTTTTTTTCAGAGCTATCCCAACGGATTTAAGTTAATTCTATTTAAGATTAATAAAAATGGTACCTTACCATTAAAATATATTTTATAAAACGTTTTTTATCTATACAATTGGCGTTAAATACCAGATTTAATTAAAACAGTGAATTAGGTACATCCCGAAAGATTCCTCTAGAAAAATCTGAAATTTTTGTAATATATTCGTGAGAAATAATTAAAATAAACCCCATGGAAAATTCCTTGAGATCTAACAGATTCTTGAGACAATGCTGTTCGAATAGTTAATACATCGTAAATATTATTTGGACTGCATAGTTCCGACGGGTAGTTTATATTTCATGCAAATCGCTTTGAAAACTACCTCCAGTAGTTCTAGTTAGATTCGCTTAGGGCACAATCATGTTTCCTTACATAATTTAAGTTGGCTTTTAGTTTGGCTTTTCCACTGATTTTTGAATGATGACTTTTCCACTGATGGTTTATTCATAAATATATAATTATACTATAATATTTCGGGTGGAAAAATAAATTTTGAATTATTTAAGAGAACTGATCTAAATTGTGTGATTATATAATTTCCCCGTGATTAAACCTATAATGCCATTCTATAATGTCCCCGCTGGTCCGTATGTTGTGAGGCAGAAGGGATTGGAGAGGCGAGGATATCGGATAGAGGATATCGGATAAGGTTGGGAAGTACCTGGCTAATTTGAGCTAGTCACCAACACAGCCAAACTTGTTTGGATCAACAACACTTTTATTTTGAATAATGGTACCTATCAATCTAAAAAACTTTTGTGATTTCACTTTCAAAAACGTATTATTAGGTTTTTTAAGAAATTCGAAGCATTTATCAAATGTAGCCATTTCAAACATCACTACCCATTACAAACATTCGGTTCGATGACAATTCAGAAAACTTTTGTGAAGTAAGCACTGAAAAGTGAAGAAAAAAGCTACAAACCTGTCCTAACCTATATATTTATTTATTTTTATTTATTTATTTATTTAATTCAAAAAACAGTTTTTACATAAAAAGCATACTCTGCACATCTCACTAGGGCATTCCTGTATCAAGATGTGCAGCTTTACAATAATATCATTTAAAAAATACATATATGTAAATTTAAAATAATAACAACATTAAATTAAATTTAAACAAAAAAAGAAAAGTTTATGACACGGACGTTTCGAGACCGGTAGACAAAAATAAACAAAATTTTAGTAAGAAATGTATGAAAAAAATAAAAACAAAAAACAAAAAAGTCATCAAAAGAAAAGAAAAGAAAAGAAGCATTATTAAGTAAGTTGGCAACAATAATATTCTTCTGTTAACTAAAGTACAAGGTACCTGTGCTGGCTTATCAGACACAGGCATAGGAAACCATACTGATAAGATAAAGAAATAAGAAAAAATAAAAAATAACTAGATAAAAAAAGGTAAATAATAACCGATAGGTAAGTAGATAATATTATAATAAAAAGTAAGTAAGTAAATATTTTAGCTAGACAATAATTAAAGTAAATATTAATACGATAATTAAGTAGATAATAATAATAATAAGTAACATAATAATAAATAACCAAAAGTTATTTTAGAAGTAAATAAGTGCATGCGCAGTAAGTAAATAAGGATTGTATCGAAACAGAGCTTCCACAAGGAATTATGATATAAGCGACAACATGGGTGATCCAAAATCATCATTCTCAGCTAGTACGGAGATTTTGACCATTTTCTTGAATGAATTTAACGTACCTATAGTTTTTATATTTTCTCCAAGCATATTATATAGCAACGGAGCTTTATATGAAAAACTCCTTTGTCCGAAGGATGTTCTGGTATACACCGGCTGATACATTAAAGAAGAACCCATTCTAGTGATGCGCACTTGTTGAGATCTTTTGGCAGTAATAGTGTTGTTGAAAAATTTACAGAGAGCCTGTATTATGTACAACTGCCTTATTGTCATAATTTTGCTTTCACTATATAATAACTTTGATGGATACATAAAATTTCTCTTATACATTATTTTTAAAATTAATTTTTGCGCAACATTCAAAGGCTCTAAGGTAGTCTTGTTACAAGAACCCCAACAGACAACATTATATGAAAGCATTGATTGAACTAGAGCATAATATACAGTTTTTAATGTAACTTTGTCCAATATGTTTCTTAGATTTTTGAAAATGTAGGCTAGCCTTCTTATTTTGTTTCTTAATGTAGTAATGTGATTGTTCCATTTTAAATTTTTATCAATAATTAAACCCAGGTATTTGATGTTGTCTACTCTTTCCAAAGATTGACAGTTACACTCCTGCACACAACAATGTATTTTTAATGAACGTTCCAAAGATGGTTGATTTACAGAGGAAATGCTAAAAGTAATATATTTAGTTTTGTTCATGTTTAAGGTTAACAAGTTTTGATCAAGCCAATTTTTGACTGCCCTTAATCCTGCCTCGCACTTAGCATACGTTTCATTCCACGTGTCAGCAGCAAACACCAAGACAGTGTCATCTGCAAATACAATTGAAGATCCAGAAAATTTCAGTTTACAGAGGTCGTTAATATATAACAAAAATAGAATTGGACCCAGAACACTACCTTGAGGAACACCATATACAATTGATTTATTTGAGCTAATGTGATCATTAATTATTACTCTCTGTGTTCTATTTTCAAGATATGATCTGAACCAATCTAAAGATTTATTAACAATACCCATTGAACTGAGTTTTTTTAAGAGTAAACCGTGGGATACGGTATCAAATGCCTTAGACAAGTCTAAAAAGACGGCCATTGCTTTATTGCCAGTATCAAGAGCTTCTACGACTGTGGTAATCATTTTTAAAGCAGCATCACTTGTTCCCATGTTCTCTCGGAAGCCAAATTGATTATCTGAGAGAATTTCATATCTTTTTACATAAGACATCAACCTAATTTTAGCTAATTTCTCTATTATTTTTGATAACGTATTTAGCAAGGAGATAGGTCGATAGTTATTTACATCTTTGTTATCTCCTCCTTTAAATAAAGGAATAACTTCGGAATTTTTGCAATGATTAGGGAACAAGCCATTCTCAAAACTAACATTTACAATGTGTGTAATAGGTATTACTAGTTCAGAAGCATTTTGTTTGTAGACCATTGCACTTATATTGTCATTTCCACTCGAAAAACCTGATTTTAGCTCATTAATCACATTTAAAACTTCATTACAATTCGTTGGTTTGAATTCAAAGCAGGCATTTTGCATAGATTGTGTTGGATTATAATTTTTTACTAAAGATTCTTCACTGGTGTTATTTGCACTACACAAAAGATTAGCAAAATTTTGACCTATATCACTAAAAAAATTATTCACATGGTTAGTAATGACTGTTGGATTATCATTTATGGATACAATGTTATTATTTACTTTCAGTTTATTTATGGGCACTGATTCCTTTTGCAAATCCAATGCTTGTTTTATTATTTTCCATTCTTGCTTTATGTTTCCTTTTACCTCGTGAAGCTTCCCTTTATAATATGTCTGTTTGGTCGTTTTTATAATTTTAGAACACCAATTTCTGTATCTTTTATAATGTGCAAACAGTTCGATATTATTTGGTTCTTTACGACAACTCTTGTGTAATTTGTCACGTTTAATGAGGCAGTTAACAATTCCAGAAGTTATCCATGGTTTCAAGTGCTTTTTATTACAATGGATTCTCTTAGTATATGAGCAATTTCCAATATGTAATTTTAGACGTCTTATGAAATTATCAGCTGCAGTATTGACATCACTGGTGGATAAGACTGTATCCCATGTTTCCTCTTTCAGTGTCGAATTTAGTAGGTCATTATCCACAGTTAGTCTAAGCTTTACGTCTATTTTTTTTGATTTTGTTACTCTGGATTTAGGATATTTCAATAATGTAGCAAAATGGTCTGTAATACTGGTCCTGAATACAGCACTCTGAGGATCGTCTTTTGACTTAACCATAATGTGATCAATACAACTCTCAGTACTTGATGTTACTCTAGTCGGTGAAATAATTAATGGTTTTAGACCGTGGTAAATCAAAAGTGAAAGATATTGTTCACTTTTTATGCTGTTCATATCCAGAATATTTATATTTATATCACCACATAAAATCACTTCATGGTTATGTGTTGATACAGAACGTAGTAAGTCATTTAGGTGGTCAAGAAAGGTATCAATGTGTGCTTGAGAAGGAGATCTATAAACTGCTAAAACACATACATTATAAGGTAGTTGTAATTTAAGACAGTTGGCATGTGGAATAGTTATTTCTTCAACAGAAACTATGACATCATTCCGAGTGTAAACGACAACTCCATCATTTTGTAAATAATTTTTTTTGGTGCTATGTGATGAATATCCAGTAATACTTGGGATATAGATTGAATCTTTCAACCAAGCCTCACTAAAAACGATAATGCCAAATCTATGTTGTATTGCGTCGAGAACAGCTATAGTATCATCGAAATTTTTTTTTATGCATCTTATATTCATACAATATATAGAGAGAGCAGAATGGTTAAGAAATTCATTACATACTGATGGGTCATCTATGTTGATATTGATTTCCTTGTCGTCATTTAGTTCTTCATCCAATATAGAATCCATATTAATACTTTTTTATACATGTTGCTGTTGGTGGTGTGACTCATAAAACAAAAGCAAATAATATGCGATGTAATTAATAATAATAATAAGAATAATAATGGGTGTATATTAATATTAATTTGAGCCCGTGAAAACTTGTCGAAAATGTAGGTATATCCCGTGAAGGTACAAACGAAGGAAATTATGTTTACATAATTATCAATCTT
The DNA here is from genome assembly GCF_061612785.1 of Hesperophylax consimilis. Classification (NCBI taxonomy): domain Eukaryota; kingdom Metazoa; phylum Arthropoda; class Insecta; order Trichoptera; family Limnephilidae; genus Hesperophylax; species Hesperophylax consimilis. The sequence goes on along the minus strand of NC_142849.1, from coordinate 22,752,452 downwards.
AAAGTAAATATTTATAATAAAGTGAATAATAGCAATAAAAGTGGTTATAGAGTGGTAGTAGATCTTTTGGTGGTAATAGATTGGTAAGATAAATAAGTTAGTATCAAGAACGCAACTAAAATGACAAATACATTCAATAACATTAGAAATACACAGAATGTGACTAAAATAGTGCGCAGGTATTTGCAATGATTTTATGATATTAACAAAACAACAATTATTAAATGATATTAACAAAAAAATATAGCTCAGAGCATGGAGCGTACTTAGTTTGTAAAGATGTTGCAAAGAATATGTTGACATAAAATAAATACATACAAAAACATTTGAAATACACAGCGATGTGGCCAAAATAGTGCGTAGGTATTTGCAATGAAAAATTTTTTTTTCAGGTATATGCACAGTTGTTATTTGTATGTTATTACCTAATGACAAATTATATGTGATAACAACAGCTAAGGGTGGTAGGTAAATATAGAATACATCACATTGCTTATTCATTATCCTATTGAAAATTATGAAATGAGTCTTAAATGAACAAGTAATGAATTTCATAATTACCGACTTATTATTCTTAATCAGAGCACGGTGAGTACTCAATCTGTAAATATGTAGGTGCGACGGGTGTGTTGCAATAGAAAAATAAGTTACAATTACCTGCGAACTATTCCAGAATCTGACCATAAAAGGAATATAGATATATTCATTTATTTTTTTCCCAGATTTATATAGATTTACTAGAAGTATGAGGTTGCATGAGAGCTTACTGATTGTGATAAAAATAAATGAGTATATAAATATTCTATAACAATATATTACAATATGAGAACATGAAATGATATCTTCATTAACAGCCATAATGACAGAGTGAAATAGAAGTCAGATAGATTGACTTTTTAAACGTTGCAGGTCATTGGCATTATTTATTGTTATGATTTTTGAGCTGTCAATTTTCTTCAGTAAGATACGTCCTGAAGATGTCCATGCATATTTAAAATTATTTTCTCTGGCGAATCGTTTAGTTTGTCCTAGGAGGAATTTTGCTTTTTGTGTTAAGTGATCCGATATATATATTCGTTGGGCATCTTGCGATACTCCTAGATCGTATGTATTTAATTTATTTGTGCTGGGAGTTGTGGCCTTTGTGTATGTTTTTATTTTGCATAAGAAATTATCTCGATCTAGTGTGTTATTAAAGGTCGCAATGATTGATCTGGGATTTTTTTCAGCAATTTTAGGCCCCATTCTATAGATTTTTTTTATTACCGAGTTCACATTTCCTGAAGAGTCCTCAAAGTTGATAATTTTTGTTATTTTATTGAGAATTTCTAAATAGTTATTAGAGATGGATTCTGGAATCCCTCTTATTTCAATATTACATATTTGAGACATATATTCTAGTCTGTCGATTTTGACGTCTTGTTGTGAGATTGTATTAATTAAAATGTTGTTTTGGTTTTTTAATTCGATTAGATCAGCATTATCTTTAACCTGTAATTTTTCCATAGAAGTCACACGCTTTTTTAGATCTTCCTGTTGATCCGCCATGAATTGGAATGACTTTAGTAGATCATTGTTTTGTTTTAATATTTCTTCATATTTGTGATCATAGATGCTTAGTTTATTGTCTACAAAAGAAATCATTGTTGTTTTAAATTTTTCAAGTTCCTTCAAGAATATTTCCAATGTTAACGGCTGATTAGAGCCATCTGTGAATGATGAAGCTAGATTTTCACTGGTTATTGTAGGTGTGGTTGTAAGCTTCGCTGTTTGTGCAATTCGTTTTTGATTTTTGGCAACAGGTGTCAGGTCTTGATTGAGTTCATTCATGTTATTATCGATAAGTTTCTGTTTAGTTGATTTCGGAATTTTAATGCACTTCTTACATTTCCATTGTTGCGATTGAGATTGATTTTTTGCACCTCGGCGAGAAGTTTCCACTATATCCGCACACAAAATGTGATATCCATCTTCACATACAGAACATGCTATAAAATCGGCCGGAACTTCAATGTTTTTTTCGCATGCAGTACATTGAGTATTCATTCTAAATTCGCTGAGCGTCTAAATTCACACTAAAAGAGCACTATTGAATAATTGTTTCCTTTAAGGATGGATAACTTTGCTACACTTGAGATCTTCACTCTTTGATATTCAAGAACTATGGCACCGATTTTTGAGTTTATGACACAAGCTCTCGAGGAAAAACAAAAAACTCTTTTTGGTGCAAAAAACACACTTTTTGTGAAAAGAAATACACTGGACAGTGCGCAATCTTCGATTTAGATGAATTGACCACTTTTTAGCTATTTTCTATTGTTGATTTTGTTAATTTTTTGATAATTTGAAGGAGATACAGAAAAACGTCAATACTAGAGTTGACAGTGTTGCCATCCGAATCCTGCTTCGGTAACAATATTTTGTTTTTGTCAAGTGATTAATTTTTACTACAACTCGGTGTAATTATTTCCCAACTTATAAAAATTTTGGGCAATGAAGAATATATAATTATGGTAGTTAGTCCCCGAATTTCTGCAATTAAATAAATCCTAACTTCCAGTATTACGTATTAGAATCCGATAGCTTATCAATGAAAGCAATTCAGAACAAATTCATACTATAGAATTATATATAGTTAGTCCCAGAATTTTTGAAATTAAATAAATCAATTAATTATCAATTAATCTTATAAATTGTAATTGAAGTAGTTTTTTTCTTTCACTTTTCATGACTTTATCACTTTTCAGAAGTGTTCTGATTTGTTCTGTTTTCCTTATTATTCTTTGTAGGTTGAATTTGCTTCACCCTTAGACATTCACTTTGTGTTTCTGTGTATATTTCGCATACCTTAAGGCATCTCTAGGGTAGAAATGTAATACTGACTGTAATATATTATACAGCCCTTATCCTTAGGAAATTATACCGCTCATTGTAGGAGCATTCTTCATTCATGACTCAGAACCTTCCACGTTTTGTTTATTCCATCTCACCTCCATCTGCCGTTCCTACCATTATTAGGTGCTGTTGTGGAAATGTATAGGGTTTCAAGGTTTTCTGTGCTAAGCATTCCTTGTAACATTTTACACAGAAAATGTATTTTATACACAGAAAATGTATTAATCAATGAAAAATTTGATTCTCAACTTTATTAATGCTTTATGAGTAATAGTAATTAGAGTTTTTTAGGTTCGGTTAGCCGAACGCCTAAGGCAAAATGACCATGTTCAATATCATGTCACCTTTCTCGAAAAAAATCACATTATTTATCTCTAGCAAACTCGCCGATTCCTCGCTTAAATACTTTGACAAATAATATACAACTGGATTTATACATATCGATCTATCCTCTCTAATTTCAAAGACAAATTCATTTAGGTCACAAATATTTCTTAATAATATTTGGTTTTACACGAAACAAGGCTATGTACTACAAAAAAATACGATGTAAACCAATGAATATTAATTGTAGCTGTAAATTATTATAAAATAATGTTAACTTAGCTTTCAATCATGTTTCTGAAGACTACATTTACTGTTTATGTATCGTGTTATGTGTATCAGTATATTTATCAACAAGTGGTGTCCCACAGGGTTCACACCATGGTCCAATATTGTTAATAAATGATATTGCAAAAACATATCCCTATATATTTATTCCACTTTTTGCTGATGAGCTCAACATTTTTAAAATTGTTCATAATATTTATCGTTGTAATATTCTTCAAAATAATATCAAAAAACTGACTTTACTTAAATATCTCAAAATGTAAAATAGTCGGATTTTGGCTTGAGAAATTAACAGAAATCAAAGACTTAAGCATTACTTTTCAATAAAATCTTTCTTTTATTACCCATATAACAGAAGAAAGATTTGATCTTTATTTTATAACATACCCAGAAAGATTATAAAAGAAAGATAATATGGGTAATATTTCTTTTATTACCTACCCATATAATTAAAAGAACATTCTGGAATAAATTATTATTATTATTACGGAAATCTATAACAAGGGTCTACAAATGTTGGGATTTATATCTAGGTTTTCTAGAAATTTCAACAATATTAAGTCTATTAAACTTTTGTATTTTACCTTTCTTAGAAGTCAACTGGAATACAACTCTTCCGTCTGGAACCCACATCACAATATTCATGAAAAAGCTATTGAAAGAATACATAATAAACTCTTACGTTTTAGAAGTTTCAAAATGGGTATTCCAGCAATTTTGTTGAACTACAAGATTCTTTTAAATAAAATGAATATGCCTAAATTATCTTACAGAAGAATTTTCAGGGTTGTTTCACAGAATTTGAATAATTCATCAAATTTCAAAGTTGATTTTCAAATTCTGTAAAGTTTATATTCAATTCCTGTTATTATTTCATTAAAATTATTTCATAACATTATACGAAATAATAACAGAACTTGAATAAAACCTTTGCAGAACTTGAAAATTAACCATGAAATTTGATGAATTGTTCTAATTTAGTAAAACAACCAGTCCTTAGTATTTCCGTATATAATTCTATAGTATGAATTTGTTCTGAATTGCTTTCATTGATAAGCTATCGGATTCTACTGCGTAATACTGGAAGTTAGGATTTATTTGATTGCAGAAATTCTGGGACAAACTACCATAATTATATATTCCTCATTGCCCAGAATACTTATAAGTTGGGAAATAATTACACCCAGTTGAAGTGAAAATTAATCACTTGACAAAAACAAAATATTGTTACCGAAGCTGTTTGGTTATAATATATAATAATTATCCACTGTAATAATATATATTTTTTTACAATATAAAAGCCCCTTAAAGGGGCGTTTACAAAGTAATAAATAAATAAATATGCGTTATGGAAGATTTTAACAGTAATTTTTGTATTGAAAATAACATTTTAGATAAAATTCTTAACTGGTTAACTTTTTAACATTTCTTAAAATAGGTCTTCCAATTTTCAATATATTTTTTTAATAAAAATATCAAATTCTGTAGCTTTGATCGGAAATATGATTACTTACTTCAGTTTCAAATCGAAGTTTCTTCGAATTCTTTCTGTCATTTTTATTCTATGTTTGTTTACCAATAAAAGGTAGTAGTACCTTTTCTTAATAGCTTTTTCTTACCTCAAAACATCCCTGCCAATAATAAAATAGGTGGGTATCACGTCTAGACATTTTTAAATATGATTCCAAATTTAAATGTTTTCAGAAACATTTCAGAATGAACCATTGATGGAACTTTTGTTCTTTATTTAAAAGGGAAGGAAGTAGAAATGGTTCCACGAATGTTATCTCAGGAATCGGAAGATAAAAAGGCAACTGCATTCCGCAGACTTTTATTGACTTTCTTTGTTCGGAATATTAGACATTCAATACTTTGAAGATAGTTTGTTTCATGTTCGCACTGATTGTGTTCTTACAAATGCTTTAATCTTCTGACATACAAAAAAACTTTTCAAAAAATCTTAATATGTTCTTAACTGTAAATAATATAAATTACTGCTAAATTTAAACAAGCCGCCAATTAGTCGCCTGAAATATCAATACAAATTGAAAATATCTCCCAAGTAAAAATAAATGCCGCCAACGGGTATTGAACCCATGCTTTATGATGTCGGGGAGATATTTTCAACCTGTATTGATATTTCAGGCGAATAATTATAGCTTATAATTATTTGTTATCCTTTATGCTATGCATAAAACCTTGTCTTATAAACATAAGTTTATCATTAAAAAGAAATGGTAAGTTTAGGTTCTGTAACTTCAGATAAGTATGTTTCTGTGACGGTTTGTACACGATTTGGGTAGCGGGTACGGGTACCGCCGCCCCGGGAACCATTCATTGGATAACCAACAACTTTTCCATAGGTCACCCCAAGTCGATTGGTACGTTTGGTGATTTGGCAGGGGTGCCCGGGTTCATGGGGCGAGGTTTGTTTGTTTGACTTGGCGGCGATTGTTTCCGCCCTCCTACTATGTTTTCAGCGACCTTGAGGTGATTTTTCACGAAAACGGCGCTATATAAATTAGCCAAATATTATTATTTATGTAGCGGGCTGGATTTTGCGACAGATTGAGGAAGATATTTTTACCTCTCAAGCAGGACTTTATCGACCCATCCGATAAAGGATGAATGAATTCAAACATCCGTCACTCCAAGTCTGTGAACCAATCAGCCCAGCCATCATCTATCATAGGATTGAATTTACATATTGATAAGGCGTATGATTAATACAATATTTGGTTAGGCACCTTATACGTCTTAAATACCCTTGTTGTTTTAAATCTAAAATGTAATTTGCAATGGTTATTTCCTACATGCCATCAACAGAAAATCATTCCAGGGAAAGTTAAGGCAAATACCTAGCTTTGAATATCAATTGACCCCGAATTGCTTTAATCACTTATCACTTGGAATGTTCAATTTAAAATAAACATAATCATTTATTGAACAGTCCGCAACTTTGCTTCTATCTCCTCTTCTGTATTCTGTGGTATCTAGGTACCCATGTCTTTCAAAGTATTCATTTCGTTTATTCAATGTATTTTTTAACCATTTTCTTAACTTTATTAACAATCACTCAGTTTCACACTTTTTTTATTTTATTTTTATTTTATTTAATATTTGAAAAAATATATTTTTACATAGATAAGTATACAGGATAAAAAAAGATATAAAACAATAGAAATTAAAGTAGCCTTTCCTCACCATAAAGAGACAATGCTCTTGTGTTTGGTGAGGGAATTCTAGTTCAATTATGTACATGTTAGTATTAAGGTAAATAATTTATAAAGAAACAACACAAGATTTAAACAATATTACTTCTAGATGTAAGTAGTAAACGTATTTTGGACTTATAATAGTGTAAGGTAATTTTTTAATTTAAGGTGAAATTCCTGAATATTTTTTAAATTTAATGGAAGGTTATTAAAATAAATTATGCCTACATAAAGATATGTATTTTGAATGAGCTTAGTGTTAAATTTTGGGATTTTAATAGTTTTCTGGTATCTTGCTGATGTATTGAATTGCAAGTTATGAGTATTTGACTGTATTTCTTTGTAAATTTGAAGTATTGAATATTTTTGATACATTTTGTCTACTGTAGGTACTTTGAAAATTGTAAAAAGAATTTCGGTAGAAAATTTTGATGGTTTTTTCAAAATTACTTTGATTACCAATCTTTGAACTACTTTAAGTACACTCCTCTGTGGACACTCCTTTCTTTATTCACATTCATAAATCATCTCATATATACCCTTCTGTTATTCTGATTCCTTACATGACCCAACTCGAGTATTTTTTATTAATAAATTTCATACATTTTATAACTACCAAACAAGGTAGTTTGGGAGGCGGGTGTGTGTACCTCCGCCCCGGAAATAATTTATTGAATAACCAACACCTCTGCCGTAGGTCACCCTAAGTGGTTCGCTACGTTTGGTAATTTAGCAGGGGTGCCCGGGTTCATCGGGTGAACCTACCATAACCTAAACCATTTCAAAATCTTTTTTATAATCTTACTCTTTACGTTCAGCCTGTCCGAATTTCCACATTTTTCATAGATGGTTTTACACGTGCGCCTCAGGGATCTCATTTCTACAGCATTCAGACTTTCAGCCTTCATCAGCCAGTTCCTTGCCTCAGGCATACATCAGGCTTGATAACAGCTCACCATTGTGGTTGCTAGCCTCGGTTTTTGGACAATTTTTATAAACTTTCCATTATCTACCGTGTAGGGAATGCGTTTTTTTCAAATATTAAAATTGCACATTCAAAAAATTTTTGGATTTTTCCACGGGTCCGGGGCAGCGTAACTATATCATCCCTCTTATGAAGAGAGGGTTTTTTATATGTGAGTACCACACAACTGTTCCCAACTGTCTGAAGCCAGTGATACAATGGCACCCCCAATTCGTATAATATGTTGTGTAACCAAACACGGATAAAGCTATTTCTGATTAGTGGCTTTTTACCAGGGCGATACTAAAAGTATCTAGGTACCACTTTGCAACGTGTCGCCAATATATTTTTTACTTTTTTAGATGAATTAATTGTGATGTAAATAAATAAAATTTACTTGCACACGCCGGGATTTGAACCCGATTCGTAGCCAGGGATTGTAAGCACTCAACCATGGATACAATGCATACGGAAGTATATAAATCCAGCGTCTTTTAGTAAGAAAGAAACGAGATAAAAATGAACGAGAAATGGTTATTAATATCTTCTTTTTTAAAGTGAAACCGCACAAGAGTCCCAACTGCTCCCGACCGACTGGAGCCAGTGAAACTAAGGCATCCCCAATTGGGGAATGAAGTGAGGCTAAAGGTAGCGGGTAGGGAAAGGAGGTAGAAAGAGTAAGGTGGTCTTTCAACGCAAATATACATATATTATTTGAATTGAGTAATTTGTTAAACACTCAACTTAATCAACCAAAATTTACTTGCGCACACCGAGATTTAAACGGGAACTAAAGACCTCCAGCTAGCTGTTTGAGAGTCTTACCCCTCGACTACGAAGGCCATCAGGAGGCCGCTTGAGACTAAATAAGAAAACATTATTCGTCCTCAAATTTATAATGAAACATACACACTTACTATTGAAGAACATAAATTGCAACGATAAGAAGCCTGTTTTTACAATGTCATCATGCTATCTGACTTCAACGATGAGTAACTCACAAGCAAACATACTAATTTTATATCTTTTTATGAGGGCGCATGTATGGTGAAGTGCTATTTTAATAATAATATGATTAGAAGCATTCGCCGTCTGTCATGAATTCATTTAGATAAATGCACGACTTTTTATACCCCATTTTACTGTTTTATGTAGGATGTAAAGACGATAACAATTTAGGAAATATTAGAAGGCTGAGCGCATCGAGTGGTGGTACCTATAAATGCATAACTGGTCATTAAATGCATACAGACATCTTGTGCGAAAGACAAAGTATTCGTTTGATTGCCGATAAATCGAAGTTGTTAATATATTTTTAACAATTTAACATAAGATAATTTGCTACATAATTTGATTTTCCTCACTAGATTTAATTTGTTCTGAGGTATATTTTTTATTTACAATATTTTCATTTTGTTTCATTTTATTATTATTTTTCCTTACTTACTACGCTAGCTTGCTTCATGTGATAGCAAGTTGTCCACGATTTCATTTTGGGTATAATAATAAAAATAAAAATAAATTAAAATATCTATATTATAATAATTATAAAAACAATACAGGAATAATTTTAAAGAAATCAAAATAATATACGTGTAAGTTACTCTCCTGGTATCATTAATATGAAACAAAATGGCAATTCAATACACCTATAAAAAGTGCTTTAAAGTTATAAAACAAAAAATAGGTTAAATTGGTTACATATATGTAACTTTCATAACTTTATAGTACTTTTTATAGGTTTGTTGAATTGTCATCTTGATGAGTTATCCGGTCACCCAATAATATATTACTTTAAATGCGTTTAGCTGAGTTTGGTGAGCATATCTGAATAGCCGGGTACTTCCCCAGCTTTATCTTCACTATCACCCTATTCTCGGTACCCTCTTACGTGTCACAGAATTTATTGAAGACTTTTTTTAATAAAAGCACGGTATGCCGTTTTGAAGGGAATACTAGTATACCCCATCGAAATCACAGAATTTCTAGTGAATCATGTCTTTTGAATTCGGGTAATGTTAAATATTCATAAATACTTTCATAAAGTGCGGGTAATTTCTCCCATACCTTGCGCTCTAAAGCTATTCGGCAAATCCTAATTACCCCCCATTAGTTGACTTTCTCCCAAACGCTATTGTCCACTACAGGTGCATACCATGTACTATGCACTTACTAAGACAATAAATAAGTGTTATTTTTTCTAAAGCAGGTGGCGTTACCGTCATCCCTTTTGGGTTATATAAACAAACCATTTACCCTTAGAAAATCATTATTCCTTCAATTTTCGAAGAGTGACGTTCATCAGCTGACAGTGTCAATTGTGATTCATTTCAGTTTTGACTAATTCTGTCAATTCTTTCAGTTCAGATTCAGTGAATATAAATAAATAACCAAGGTAAGCAAAAAAATATTACATTCAAACATTTATAGTATACTTTTATATTTTAAACAGAATTTTTACAATACGAGTTTTCCATGTATCTGTAATGGTAAGCAGAGAGATTGAAAATCAGCATCAGATTTTGTTTCCTCCTAAATATAATTTTAATGTTTTTTCTTTGTAATAACACAGTTGGTTTTATAACATTATTTTTTAATAAATTTGTATTAACTCAAAAAAAATTGCCACAGTTTTCTCTAATAGCTCATATCCTTAGTAGTTAATATTTGCAACATATAGATTTTTTTTATTCATTTTAGCTTATTGATTTTTAATTTTAATTATTATTTTTAAAAAAGTTCAGTGTGTAAAAGGTTGCATATCAGTTCCACCAAATACAGACAGCTTAAATAAAATTACATAATGTCTTGACAATTTGAATAAAATTAACTAATTTCTTGTTGATTTTTCCTCTTAGCTTACATAATATTTATATAATTAAAAAATAATGCAAAAACGTTTTCGTTGTAAATATAATGTACATTTTACAGACAAAAAATATTCACAGATCTCGTAAAAAACACATTTTTATGTTATTTATGAATCATTATAAAAATTAAGTTTACGAATTGTGTGAAAAAAATGAATTATTTTTTATTTAATTATCATTTTAGATGACTAGCTTCCTGTCAGTTTGTTTGTCCGTGGCATTCATTGGCTTGTGCATTGCCGATGGAAGCCCAGTTTACCAAGGACCCAACTCTTATCCTGCAGATCAACCAGTCTATACACCGGTAACTATTCTTAAATTATCTAACATTAGTTTTTGCTCGTGTCATTTTAAGTTAACAGGTCAACAATCATAATTGAGCAAACGCTAGGTTATATATATATATATATATTTTTTTTTTTTTTTTAAAGAAAGACAAACATTCCCAGGTTACGAATAACCCAACAATGTTTGAAAATCTCCTACTACCACCACAGAAAGCCGAAAATGTTGCTTGTGTTGTGATGGAGGACTTAGCCAGCCGAGGAATCGAACACGCGACGCTCGGGTGAGACCCAAGCGCTATGCCCACTCAACCACTGACCGGTCAAAATATAAATAGCAACATTACAATTTCGGATCGATAAGCGTAACGAACAATAATCTTTACCGATTTACCGGTCACGGTCGCGCCGTTGATAGCCAGACCGATAGTGATAATGCAATAAATTAGAAAACGACATACTCAAGCACACGGAAGTATTTTCTATGAAATGACATTCCTAAACGTCAGACGGCTACGTGAAAGTTTAAAATACAAAAAAATTGACAGTGTCCAATTAAATTATTAGTTTAACATAACAAATTGACAGCCCGCATGTACTTTTTGACACTAAAAAGGAAGTTCATTAGTTCATGAGGTGTTTAGTCATAACTAACAACCTTTGCTTCTCCAGGATGGAACGTAATCAATTCATCGTGTCTTAGATGACTTACAAGTCTATGGGACGTGTACATGATTTATTTCAATTCTAAGAGCTTAGTTAGTTTACCTCCATTCATTGATAAGCCAGTTATTTTGTAAAACCAACGATGTTTTCAAAAAAGTTGTGCATATAGACAGCTTATCCGACACCTCGGAGGCCGCGCTAAAACCAGCGGCTTTTGTCTACCTACTGAGGGAATCATATTCTGACCGTGCTCGCAAATATCGCTAACTAACCATTGCAGACGAAATACATCCATATCGTATCTACGTTGGGCTTTATTGATCATTTCATGGAAACCTTTGATTTTTTTAAGACTATGATAATAATATAAGCTTTTAAAATAACTTAACCCAATCTTTATAGTTCAAGTGGTGTTAGAAAGCATATAAAGAGATGAAATTTCTTAAATTGTTTTGTGTTCGGTCGCGTTGATGGCATTGAGATTATGTACTAGCTACATTTTCACTTGCGATCGTTTAGATTTTCTAGCAATAAAATGACTAACATCTAACAAATTGGCGCGTACAATAGTCTCAGTATAGGACTTCATTACTCTAATATATTATTTTTTGTTTTCATACAATACATGTAAGAACGAGAATTTTTCGATGATGACGGAGAGTTCTATTCACGAAAATACTAGCTGATAAAATAATGATAGTTAAAATTTGATTAAATTCATTGTTATTATGAGTTTTTGATTGATTTTTAATGTTATTTTCTTCCAGGACACAGCAGTATCAATCTCTCCTTCATCAATCGCCCCTCAAGTGTACCCTTCAGGGGCTCCCTCCACCGCAGAACCTCTCGGATACCCATCCGAAGGTTATCCAGAAAACTATGCTTCCTACCCCGGATATGAAACAGGATACGGAGTACAGAATGGGTAAGAAACCCTTTAAAATACAACCTCATGACGACATTGCAGGTTAAATAAAATTGCAGCATTTAATTTTTTGTGATTTTTTTACTCGCCTTTTTCTGTGATATAATTTTTTGAGAAATACTTGAGTTTAAATCAATCTTATTAGTAATTGATATTCTTCATATTTTTCGGAATATAAAATGTCATTAAATACCGACTTACGAGTTATTAAATTGCCACCCTTTGATAAATGTATCCAACCTTTTTTAAATAAGTTTTACTGATAAATTTTGGTTCAAAACATCAAAGACATCAATGACGTACTTACCTTATTTGATAAAAATCTAGCTTTTACTCTGAAATCATTTTAAATTACAGTTTAAGGTTACCATAAGTCTTTGAAATCTGAAAAAGCTCAGATTTAAATCCAGGTAAAATTCCAGAAACCTATGGTCCCAATGACAATATACTTTGTTAGTTAAACTTTTATGATAGGTTAGACTAGACCCTCGTTTAACGGTGAGATTAGGTGCTTACAATTTTTTAGTAGGTAGTCGCTAATTATGGAACATATATAGCGTTCCACTGCTTGTGCATAATCTTCAGGGATAAATAACTATTTTTATTCTTACAAAATGAAGGTTTTTGTAAATCGTGTAGCGAAGGTTAGAATCCTTAAAAAATGTTAAAAGGAATTTGTTTACTCAATTCTTAAAACCTTAAATCTAATAAATACATCATTCAAAATATGAGGGAACCTTTTCTAATTTTTTCTCAGTTAAGTGGGATATGCAAATGCTCCATAACTTACGAGCTTAAAATATTGATTAATTTTTTCTCTCTGAATTGAATCTCTTTTTTTAATTAAAAAGTGGATCAAAGACTTTTTAATTTATCGTTATTAAAAGTTTATTACATTCTTAGTAATTAAAGATTTCAAGGTGAGATAGTTCTACCATTGTCCTTATCGCTGAAAGCCGAAGATACTTTCCTTCAAAAATTCCCCAAATCATTTTTTTTTAATTACTGTGATTACTTTGTAATAAAATACTAGTGCCGTTGCGCCTCAGTAATTAAAAAAAGGTAATTTCATGTTAATTAGGGCCATTGCGAAAATCAAAACAATGATTTAGCAATTAAGTCCTATAAAAATACTGATTATATATTTTGTCTCCTCGTAAAATACATGAACTAATTCGTGTTTAATATATTTTTGTTTTAGATATGAAGGATACTTGGTTCCCTCTTCCTACGGTCAGTTGGCTGCAGATTCTGAACTTGGACCAGTGACTTATTTATGGAGCTTGATGCCATACCCATCGGTAAGATAATAGTTCATATTAAATAACATCCAAAGAGGACAAAATGCTACATAACTCTGTTTCAGGCATACACTTCTTGCTTCATTCACATTCATATATATGGTCTCATACGTACATATCATTGTGTTATTCTGAATCTTGATATTGCCCGCCTTAAGTGTCCAATACACTTGATAGTTCCGTGTCTTCCTTGGGCGTAAATTCTTCCGACATACACTTTCGCGTTTTGTATACCTACTACTTACATTATGTTAAAACGGAGCTCCTTGTTCAAATCATTGAAGCGTCCATTTATTGGTCTCTTTTATTATGCTTACATCTGGATTTCTTTCTATGTATGACCATATATGACTGTGCAACAAATTTTGATACACTGTCATACGTGGTTTTCCCACACATAAGCCTGAGGGATCTTAAATTAATAGCAATCCTTTCTCTACGAGTATCTAAATTCCATATATCAGGGTTAGTATCAGTAAATCATTGTGGTCAGTATGAGTACATCCTTGCTTCTTTGACAACTTTCAACGCACTTATAATATATAAACGAGTTGAAAATTATGTACAAGTCGGCGAAAATGAATATTATTTACCTGGCCAATAGTACCCAACGACACTACATTTATTTTTAAAAGCAATTTAACTGTATTGAAGTCGTTCAATTTAAAATATACTTGTTGTGAGTGCTTTGAAAAGTGCAAATTGAATTCAATGCAATGGGAATGCTGTTAACTTATTGCGTTTGTGAGCAGGTGGCGTGAAACTAGTATAAATGAATCTCATTAGAAAATAGCGAATAGTGAGGATTCCGATTTAAAAAAAGCGAACGCTTTTTGAACATTTATTTCCATAAACTGTCGATTTTTCAATTTTCCACGTATTCAACGAACGCCCAGTACCCGCTTATTTATAAGAAAAATTCACTGTGTGGCGTCACTTTAATGAAATAACATTACTAACTTGTTTACATTACAATTTAATAAAAAGATATAGATATAGTATTCTAAAAAATAATTATACCAATAACTTTCTACCTACAGACAAAAAACATAACCGGTATTCGAACTAATTTCAAATTAATTATTGTATTATTAATAATGATTTTATTAATATTAATATAAAATAATAATAACTTTGTTTACAAAAAATTTAATCAAAATAATTGACATAAAACAACGAACAAACCGTTATTTTGATTAAATAGTGGTGTAAACAAAGTAATTATTGTTTTTATAAATTTAAAATTTGCGATTGTTGAAGAAGTATATTATTTCGTCTTAATTTAGCAAAACGGCTAGCGGTCAATGTTACGTTTTTTCTGTTTTTTGACATTTGATATATTATTTTTTATGGCATGTTAATAAGTATAATAATTTTGCAATTGGATTGTTATAAAATTAGGAGAGATTAATTTGATTCCATTTCTTAAAAGTTTTTGATATTCTTGATAAACTTTAACATTTTTTATGAACTTGCTTCAGTATATTGTATGCATAATATTATATTATATCTTGCATATTATTCATGATATTTGACTACAATGTAGTATAAAAACATACTTACTGCGAGGTTTTTGTTGAACAACAAAAATAACAATGAAAAAAATTCTATTTATTGTTTTGGTGTTTAATTCGTAGAACTCCATTTAATTTTTTAAATAAATTTAAAATAAATCAAATTTAATAATGTTATAATAATTATTAAGTTCTGCAAGTATTTCTGTTATTTTTACAGTTTTTAATGTGACAGTTGTTTCGGCTTTTAAGGCCATTATCAAACTTTACAAAAAAAATATTTATTTTAAATTTATTTAAAAAAAAAAAAAAAAATTCTATTGAACAAAGCAAAAAACTTTTACATTTATGGAATACGCCAAGTCTCAACATTTCTTCCCAATAATTTGCAGTAAAACTTTTTTTTTCTTTGCAGACTGTCCTTCACTACATCGGAAAGATCGTTGTCTATGCGGCAGCCGGTGCTGGTATCGCCGCCATCGGAGTTTTGGCAGTACTTGCTGTGTGCACATTCACCCCATTCTGCACCCTTAGCTTCAACGGTCTCGACACGCACCAGTTCAAGGAGGAGGTCAGATCCATGATCACCCCTGATCGCATCTCAGCTGCCAGCAAATTTGTACGGGAAGCAATCACTAAATACAACGCCATGCAAGACAAAACAGCGAGGAGACGCTGAGAATAATATTGTTTTAGTTTTATAATGGTTTAAAAGATGAAGAATATAAAATGAATATAAGTGCAGAAAAAATATTTCGTTAAACAGAAAGCATCGGATGTCATGTAATTTTTTTATTATTTAGTACAAATTTGCTTGAGTTGGGTGTCTTCTGCATGGCGATATCCAATTAATGTACGTATGTATGAATGAAGTTAATTCTGCATTCGTAAATTAATTGATAAAGTTGATTTGTTAGAGTTATTTTCGTAAGATTTTTATATTTATATTATGATTGAGATCTTTATACCGTGACATGTTTGTATCAGTATGACGATTTCAATTATTGATTGTACCGCATAATAATAAATAAAAAAAATAAAAAAGAACAATGTTTTCATATTTTTATCTGAGCTTATTTGTTGTTTTCTTTGCGTACGCTCAGAAAAATTACTGATAAAAAATATTGCTAATTTATTAAAAATCTCTTCAAATTATTCTTTATTAGGCTTTAAACGAGATTACAGGCTCTTAACGAATGGATTGATTGGTTTCATGATAAACTTTTAGTAAAATATCAAAGAATTGTTACGATTTCGTAACACATGTTCATAAAAACACTAAAATTTTCGCACTTACTATATATATATTTTTCTTTATTGATTAAGACATACACAGTACAATAAGATACAGTTAAGAATATTTTTCGTTATTACATAGTTGTAATACCTATTACATATGTCCATAAAATATCATTACATAATTACGCCTGATATTGTTGTAAAAGGAGTGTGTGTGGAGAGAAAAAATAAATTGAAATCAAGAATTATAATATGCTCACGAATTGCATTTTTCTGTTCATATATAGAAGTTTTGAAAAATGAAGCGAAAATATTTTTGAAATATGTCGCGCTAAGAAATTTAATAAGTTATTTTTGAATGTTAGAAAGGAATCATGAAAGATGTCTATGTCTAGTAATTTTTCGTAGTGGATGTAAGTTGTAATTACTGAGTTGTTTGCTGCATTGGTATTGTTGGCTTCTATATGAAAAAGTGTAGTGTGCCTGGTACGCCTCATTGGAACATTTAAACCAATGACGGATAGCAATTCGCTATATTGTTAAGACAAACGCAGTTGCGTGAACACTTGTCCCGATATTATTCCGAATTTACTAAAATTTTATCAGAAAGCGGCCTGCAGTCCCGTTTTTGACCGGATTACCAATAACACTGGTCAACACATTTTTTGTCCCTTTAACGAAAGTAGCCAAATATGACAGGAAATTTCACGCTAATTTCAGATATGTGATTAGTTTTTTTATATCACGTCAGGTTTTTATGGGTTTTAAGTTTTACTAAAATTTGTATTAATTCCTTTTTTTATTCGTGAGTTATCATTGATTTTTTGATTTTTGACCATCCATTCCATTTGGTCATGCTGCAAACATGAAAGAGAACTATGACAACATGAAGCTGCTGTTAACAAAAAATAAATTTGTAAAATACGAATGGAAAATATGTGGTGATCTAAAAATAATAGGGCTCCTACTAGGACTGCAAGCGGGATACACAAAGTATTGTTGTTTTCTGTACGAGTGGGACAGCAGAGACAGGAAAGACCAAGGACTGGCCTACTAGAAAGCACCTTAAACCTGGCACGAAAAATGTTCAACATGCTCCCTTAGTAAAATCTAAAGATTCTTACACCCTTACACGTTAAATTGGGTTTGATGATTTTTTGTTCAAAAGGCTTCTCCAAGGATGGAAATGGCATGATTTACTTAAAGCAAAAGTTTTCTAAGGTCAGCGACGCAAAAATTAAAGAAGGAATATTTGTGGGACCATAAATAAGGGAGGTCTTGACTGATCCGAATTTTATAACAGTGTTGAGACCAGTCGAGCTAGCCGCTTGGTCAGCCTTCAAGAATGTTGTCGAGAACTTTATTGGAAGTCATTAAGTGAAGACTATATCAGCATTGTGTCTGAAATGCTCATAGTCTATAAAAATATGGGATGTAACATGTCACTAAAAATACACTTCCTTCACTCTCATTTGAATTTTTTCCCCGAAAATATGGGAGATGTCAGTGACGAGTACGGCGAACGATTTTACCAGGGGCTCTATTCCTGAATCGAGGGCGCTCGTAATCGCCGTCGAAAGTACGTACGTTGGTCGTCGTTGCTATTCCCGAAATTGGTCGAAGGTACATACTTCGACGCCAAACGTCAAAAGTCATTCCACACAACAACTACTGGGTATAACCAGTAGAAACAGGGCAGCGAGTGGTAGGTTGTTGGCGTTTCTATGGAATTGGCTGTCAAAATCTAGTCTAGCTGTCAATTTTTGTTTTACCGCGCGGATTCCGCAAATGTAAAAGTGGGTGAAAATTACCCACTAACTAAGTCTTTATCGGAGCTTACAAGCTCAATTAAGAGTTGCTTTTGGCAATTTGTAATATGTCCCGCAGCCATTTCTGTTTTGAATAACGAATAACTGTTGTCTGTTTGACAGTCACACAATAGAAATCCCAAAAACATCAGGAACATAGACAATAGTCACAGGGGTACCAACTTCGACCGTTCGACGCTCAAGAATACGTAAAATTGAAACATTCGAAAAAGTTAGTCGCGACGACTAGTAGTTTTTCACTCGAAGACGGCGCATACGAAAACGATTGATCGTTTAGCTCCAGAATTGCAGGCCAGGACATTGCGGATATGGAAAAGTGATACCAAGGAATGTGGAGTCCATCTATGATAGCAGACTATTGCTGGACCCTGCAGAGAGACTCTCAAAATACTCTCAAGCGCAAAAAAAATTAAATTGAATTAGTTTTGAAATTTTGTTAAGTAAGTACCCGTCATACAATGGAAGAATTATGTAAAAAAAACTTTCTTAAATAATAAAAAAAAACTGACCTATTGATTATTTTTTGTTTTATTTCGTGTTTATGGATACTAAATACATATAAAAAAAATTAGCTATGCTTAAGGGACAGGACTTAAAAAAATAAATGTCGACCAGTGTAATTTGAAGAGTATTTTAATACATCAGCAAAACTCATTTTTCTTCATTCATTTCCTTCCCAACCTGGAAATGCCAAAATTATTCCATTCTGATTTTTTGTTTTATTTTAGTCTCTCCTTTCAAAGGTCTATGGATGACTAAATACCATCTTCCAAAATCTGTCAAAAAAACGATGATTTACCAGAATAATATCTTATATTAAATATTCTATAATTTAACTCTCGTTAATGTATTTCTCGATAATTCAAATAGATGCCTCCATGTGTTTCATATTTTATTCATAGATGATATTATAACCATGCAACAAAGGCATAAAGAAGTGCGAGTAAACGTGTTGATTTTGCATGACCGCCCTGCCTTACACGACGACGAAGTAAACGTGCTGATTTTTTATAGATATTTTATATTTTGATTTATGCCTTACACGGCAACTAAGAGCGCGTGAACGCTTTTATTGGACAAACAATCAAGCTGCTCAAAAATTGCTCTTGTGAAATATAAAGAAAAAAGCGGAAAAATGAATTAATACCTTACTTCCCACATCGTACTACAAGAACGAAAACCTCCAATCTACTGAATATCCTAAAAAAAACATATTTTCTCCAGAAAAACCATAAATTTCAAGCTTAAAAAAATGCATGCCTTTCAAAATTAAATTAAATATACCATGAAGATAAACAACAATAAAATAAAATGTATAAGTAAATATCAAGTTGAGAAAATCAAACCAACATAACTAACAGTCAACAAACATGAAGATGTGGAAATCACCAAACATAGTAAAAAAACATAATGTAACCTGACTACTCCATAGTTAAGGGGTAAGGCTTTCGACTAGCAAGCCGTAGGTCGCGTGTCGAATCCTGGAGTGCGCAAGTGAATATTATTTGATTGATTTGTGTTATTTCACAATTGGCTCATTAAAAATAATATATATATATGAGGCATGTTCCAGATGGATAATGGCATAAACCTCTCAGTTACGTATAAGACCAACATTTAGAATTGAAACATTGCTTGAAATGGCTTTGGAAATATTTCGCGACTATATCTGATTAGCCAGATACTTCCCCACCATCCTCATTCCCATCTCTTTCCCGTCTCCACCAGCTTCAGCCTCACAAAATACCTCAATTGAGTATGCCATAATCTCACTGGCTACAGACGGTAGGGATCAGTTGGGACTCTTGTGCGGTTTCATATAAATTTTAAGAAGTTACGACACAATTATCTACTATTACACCGCCTCGGAACTGTAAACCCTAGTGAGGAGGTCTGTGAATAAAATACTATACTTTGCATTGAATTGTCATGATAATAAAAAATAAAAAAAAACTCATTCAATTTTGACTCGCGTTCCCCACATCTCACACTGTCCTAGGGACTATTATGGCGTGAACCGGTTTTTCGATCGACTTTTTCATGCGTTTAGTGGCTGTTTTTAACCAAAACCACCTAAATCTAAAGGCCGGAATGCTTAATCAATTTAGCGGCTATGAAATATTGTTTCTATTAAAATTATAATTTTATTTTGTTTAGTACAATTATAACTTTTGACATTATAAACAGTATCAATGTAGATTGCAGGTAATAAGAGCAATACGTATTATGGCTGAATTGCGAAAAATCTAAATACGTTTGTGACTGAATTGAAATTTAAATCTCGTTATATGAATCTAGTTAATCCTTTTAAATTCTCTTATCGTATAATAATTGGAAACCCCAATGATTTTATCAAACAAATACAAACATTTAGATTAGATTGTTAAATATAAGTAAAATTGTATCTTTCCGCTGATAAAGTAAAATTAATTTTTAATTATGTTGTAAAAAAAATTATATCATCAAAATTCTGGTTATCATTTGTTGACTTTATAATAATTTTAAAATCAATATTAGGATCATTACTTTAATATGTAGGTAATATTGTATCTTTCTGTTGATAATTACTTTGATGTACTAGGTAAGTGACTGGCGTTTGACGCATTGCGCCTGACAGAAGTGATTCAATTTTATTATTATTTCAAAATCCAGATTCATAAATTTATGATTACAAATAATTCCAGGTTTTAAATTTATGCTTGCAGTTTATACTTAAATTTATTTTCATCATTGTTACTTATTTTTAAACTATATAAGTTTGTTTTACTAAAAAGGACAATGAACTGGAGTTATTGTAAGACTTAGTGAAATAAAAAGTTTGACAGTTTGCTCATTGTACCAGCGGGGTTTATTTTTTTACTCATTAATCCCCAAATATCAAACTAGTCAAACTCGACTGACCCGACCTTATCCGACCCCATCTGATACGATCCAAACAGACCCGAGACGATCTGATCCATCTTAAACCTAACCGTCCCGACTCTTCACGTCTCGAACCGATCCGATCCGACCTGGCCCAAACCGTCCAAACCCGACCCAACTAGACACGACCCAGCCTAAATCATTCCAAACAGAACCCAAATCAATCCAGCCCAACCCAAAACAAACCCAATCCAACCTAACTTCATAAAACCAATTCTCTCTCTTAGTTCATCTTAAATCAACTCAAATCAACCCCAATCAAATCAATGCAAGTTGAATCAATTTGAACCAACTTGGTTCTACTCGAATAAACTCAAATCAATTTGAATAAACTTAAATAGACTAGAATCAACTTGCATCAACTCGGATCAATCCGAATCAACCCGAATAAACCACATCTAATCAATTTTAATCAACTCAAATCAACCCTCACAACCTCAAACCAACTGGAAACAAAATCAACTCGAATCTGCTCGAAACAATTCAAATAAAACTAAATCAACTCGAATCAACCCGAATTGACTAAAATCAACACTTGGAATCAACACGAATTAACTCAAATCAATAATCATAACCTCGAACCAACCAACAGGAAACAAAACTAAGTCGAATCTGCTCGAAACAGCTGGAATGTACTTGAAACAACTCAAATCAATCCAAATCATCTTGAATCAACATAAAATCCACCCTCATAACCTCGAACTAACTGGAAATATTTATAATCAACTTGTTTCAACTTGAATCAATTCGAATCAAATTGACTCAACTTGAAACAAATTGGATTAATACGAAGCACCTGATTCAACTCGAATCAACTCAAATCAATTTGAACCAAATTTTTTCTACTCGAATCAACTCGGATCAACCGAAATCACACCAAATAAACTAAATCCAATCAACTCAACTAGCTAAATCAATCCAAATCAGATGAAATTAACACGAATCAACTCGATTCGACTTGAATCAACCCGGATCATCAATCTTCAACTAGGTTCCACTTTAATGAGCTCCAATCAATTTGAATCAACTCGTAACAACTCAATAAAACTAGAATTCTTCTTTGCTCTAATAACTCGAATCAACTCGTTGCAACTCAATAAAACTCTAATTCTTTTGAATGAACTTAATTTTACTCCAAACCCGAATCAACCGAAGTCAACGCAAACAACTCGGTTTCGGTATTTTTAAAAATAAACTGAAACGCCCACTTGTCTACTATGCAGTGTGTAAAACACGGAGGAATATGTATATATTTCCTGCAAGGAGAAGGAGCAAATTCCTAGCCGCCTCATTTTTGGATGTTAATAAAATAGGACTTAGGACTTCCTATCCATATCCTATTTATCTCATGTATAAAATTCTGAATAAATGTTCATATAAGTTTTTCACGCGGACAGTTTTGTAAAATTGAATATACTCGTACATTTAAAAAAAAAATATTTTTATTTATCTTTTCTATATATCTTTTAATTTTTATCTATCTAATCATTTATCTTTTTTTATTTATCTTTTCTATATATCTTTTTATTTATATCTGTGATTCTATATAAATTCGCATTATCTAAAATTAGATCAAACTCCCGCCACCTCGGAACAGGCTCAGCCTAGTGAGGTGGATTATACCAAAAAAAATGTATGTTAATTTATTGGTTAGTAAATAATTTAAAAAAAAAATTAAAAAAAAAAAAAAAATACGATTCTAATCTGAGTAGAAACTTAATGCAGAAATAATATATTTGCGTAACGATATCTACGTTTGTATCACTAGTCAACCGTGAAAATTCCTCATATCAGCACAACGTATCATGTCGTTATTTCCATTTACATACCTACATTACAATATAATACTTACAACACACTTATTTATTGCTAGTGACGCATCGCGTTGCTTATCTTTGTTATGAGATGACATTACAAAACCTTGAAAAATATTCTCCAAAATTAAAAAAATATGTCAACTTTATGTTATTCATAGGAAGTAAGTTTTTTTTATTATTTTGTCTCCCAATAAAAAATGCAAACTTAACATGTAACGTGTGCCAAGGTGATGAGATCAAAATATTCTTCAGCATTCTTCAAGTTTCCGTAACAAAATAACAGAAAGATGAAATTACTCAAAACTTAGTTGCCACTAGTGTTAATGAGGTTTTATTCAAATAATTCTTAACACAGGATATTTCTAGCATGGTGGGTGAAATAATACAAAAGTGTATTTACCGTACATTTTTTTGGATGAAATACAACCGTTAAAATAAAACGACAAAAAAATTGGAATAACATTAATAGAGTTGTGTAGCAGTTTTTCATTTCTATCTACCCCTCTCCAGTTAGCGAGATGGTTAGATAGTTAAAAAACTTTCTTAAAAATAAAACGTCATTGAAAAGAATCATTTCAATTCGTTTATATTTCTAGTAGTATCAAACTGCCAATGAATTAAAATAAAAGTCAAAATCCACGTCCTTATCTTTTTTCATCGAGCAAGAAAAAATCAATCTTTGACACACAGATATGAACTAGTATCTTAAATACTTCTTTTCCAATCTATAACATACTAATTCGGATCATAGAGATAAAAAAATACATTCTAGAAACAACACGTATAGTAATGTTTCGTTATATCTTTCCGTTATCATAAATACACTCAGGCATATGCATTTGTTGTAACAGTAACATTGTTAGTACGGTCTCTCGAAGTGCGTTCACGTTCACGTCTTTTAGAAAAGCATTTTCATTTTTTATTTGGGTGAGTTAATTAAAAAAGTTAAAATGGGTAATAGTAAATCATCAAATAAAGTGGAGATGTCTAACACACCTAAAAATACTAAGGATAAGAGAAATAAAGTAAATAGACCACTAAGTTCAGTTGTTGCACCAGTAGTGCCAGTGAGTGTTCCAGCTGTTGTTGTTGAACCAGCTACTCCAGCTATTATTCCAGTTGTTGAAACCGCTGTTCCAGTTACTGTACCAGCGTTGCCTGTTGAAGAACCTAACGTAACTGTGATTGAAGTTGCTGAAGCGGATTCTTGGTAATTGGTTTAAAACATTAGTTTAATCATTTATTTTTTTACAGGTTTCTCGCAATATTTGATACTATGAAATTTCGTAAATACGCTGCTTGTTACTGAAGTCGCCATTTCAGCTGTTGTAGCAGTTGTAAATTTTGCCATTCCAATTATTGTATCAATTGGTTCAGTTATTGATCCCGCTGTTCCAGATATTGTACAGGTTGACTTGGTTATCCCGCTGTTTCAGCTATTGCACTAGTTGTTTTACGTTATTCTAGCTATTGTACCAGTTGTTCCAATAATTATTGTATTTGTTTTATTTTCGATGGAGAAAAGTATTTTTATTGTTTTTTTATTATAATTTATATTATATTATATAATATTATTCCTTTTCATAGTATTTCTCAGTTGAGAATTCAATGCGGAAGCGAAGTGATTTACAATGTTAGAAATATTATAAAAAGTACGTTGCCCATCGGAGGGTTGAAAGAGAATTATGTAAAAAATAATATAAAAATATAAAAATCGATATCAAAATAAATAATTCATGAAAATTTAACAAAAAATTTTAAATAATTTTATGTTAAATATCTTATTCCATTTTTTTAAATAAGACTTAAATTCATAACAAAACCGAGTTCCAGAGTTCGTGGAAGTGGAGTTACAAACACAAGTGAAAATAGTTTTTTTAACAAAATTACTATTTTATTTTCTGATGGTAGGTACCTACAGATCAACATATTATCGGTGGCGTGGATTCAGCAAATAAATTGAGGATTAAAAAATCTACAGTTTTATAAAAATAGCTAGTTCCTCAGTCAGTTCCTTTTTTGCCACTTATACAGAAAACTTGGCAGGTAAATAAATCTATATTAAAATTTGTAGCTATCTATTCTATTTGTAAATACTGTGGCTTATACAATACATAAAAAGTCATAAGACGTTAAAACAATCAACATGTTACAACTGATATATCTTAGTTTGTTTGATGTGCATGACAATTTCTTGTTTAAAATATTCGTTTGAAATGTTCTAAGTTTTCGGCAGATACTTATTTAGCAAAACCAGCAAGTATAACTTTTGTATTTATTTTATTATAATATCAGTAATATATTATGTATATATTTTTACGAAATATCACATGTAAGGGTATTTTTGATTCTGCCTGTCATTAGAAAAGAGCTCCCGATTAGGGAGCCACGATTCAATAACTATTTATTGGATATCCATCACCTCTGCCATATGTCTTACCAAATGGATCACTAAGTTTGATGACTCGGTAGGGGTGCCGGGTAAATGAGGTTTGTCTAGGTTTTGGGGGCGGATGCGACTGCCCAGCTGGGCGTTGTGGGCCGTATCGGCAGACACTGGTTGGTGGACCCTTTGACCTCTTCAAAAGGACTCTATCGACCAATCGCCCTGCATACATCTGTGGGAGAAATTGATTCATACTTTCGTTACTCCTGGACACACTGACCCCCTGGAGCTAGTGTACAAAATAAAGTTGAATAAAATTGAGACTCTGAATGGATTATGTATATTTTTATTTTTCCTTTGCGATCGAAGAAGAAAAAAAACTGGCTTTTGACTAACGACCAACCCTTTTTCCTCCGACAACTTTTGACAACAGATTTACTGCACAATTTCATTGAAGATTTTTTTCCATTCAAGTATATGTCCATTTTTTTATAAGCCTTTCCGTCTTTCGCAAAATGACTTCCAAATTAAAGAACATTGAAAATGAAAGTAAAATGAAACCTGTCTTCTTTCAATAGTTACGTGAAGATTTGCTAAAAACCGTTTGTAGCTTGTTTCACTGCAGTTTTGCGGTGTCTTTGGAATGTGAAACAGCTGTCACTGATCAAAATATCTACTTGCAAGCATAGAACTACAATAAGAAGTACTATTAGGTACTAATATCTCGTTGAAACTTGTTCCACTATTAGAAAGCGATACGCGGTGCTCGTAGAACGAATTCGGTAGATTTAGTTACAGCGTTGAGAGAGTTGGAGGTCTATTGGAGGAAAGCGGAATCTATTTTTTCGTTTTAAATCTCATCTTAAGAGGAAACGACAAGCCAAAAATATGTGTATTCTTGGTATACTTTATATTGTAGGTAATAGGCATTAAAATCGCTTGACAAACGCAGTCTAGAAACGTTCGATTTCAAGCACAAAACTGGTTTTTATTTATTTCGTAAATAGTTTTATAAGAAAGCAAAAAAGTAAATCAAGTGAAACTGTCACAGATAATCATAGCTATAATACTGTAGTTTGTTTGAGTTAATTCCTTTACGCGTTCATACATTTCTATTGAAAAAAATATTTTTTAATAGTTTACATTTATACTTTTTATTTAGTATTTTTTTGTATTCTACTCAAGCGAAACGATAGGAAAACCTTCAATTTATCTAAAGCATATTTTTTGGTATTCATAATGTACACCAATTCGATATAAAGATTAAAAAAAAAGTGATTTAGCACTAAGCTTAGCCTTAATATAACACATCAATGATCGCAAGTCGTATTTGGTAAAAGTGTGTTTTTTTAATTAAAAAAATGAAGTTCTAAAAAATTGACAAAAAATAAATATATAAGGTAGTCCAATTATTTACCTAATGCGGTTTATTTTCATACCAAGATTATAAATGAATTGTACACCACATTGACAAGAAGGATAATATTGACCATTTTCGATAAAATGAGGTAATAATTTCTTTGTCCAGGGTGTCCAGCAAGTGGCTAGTTAATTATGTATAGTGAGAACAAAGTTACCAGCTGAGGTAAGGAAACACCTGTTTTAAAACTCTATGACTGTATTAAGGCTGTATTATTAGGTCACGCGTCCGAATAGCTTCCGTTGTGTTGACGTTTGGTTGCCACGGTTACTAACGTACCCACAATACACACCAACGTAGATATTATTTTATTATGCCCATTTCCGGTCTTTTTTCAAACGACTTATATATAAAAAAAATACTTTCACATGTATGCAGGTAGGTACTTTCTCTTTACTCGAAGTACATATATACACAATATATTATGCTTGAATTTAAAAAAACATAAATGTTTAGCTGTCATCGTAATTTTAAAATGAACCATAAAACTTGCTATGAAACTTTGTTATAACCGTTTGAACGTTGAAAAATATAACAATACGCTTTTTGGTTTGATTCATAAATTTCAACTTACTGTTTGTGTTAAGCATTATTTTTTCAGTATTTTGAGGGAAAAATTAAATTTAATTGTATGTAAAAGATAAACTCGTGCAAAGTCGGTTATTTAAACGTTATTTTAAAATTTGAACCACTTCAAAGAATACACTTATTTACGTTACTAATTTTAAAATATAATTTATTTATAGAACTGTAATCATCTTATCGCCACGTACAAATAAAGTAATCGATCAATTGTAACTGAAATTACTTAAAGCAACTCGCGGTATCATTTATTTCCTATCTTTTGGAATTAATCTCTGAAAACAAATTTAGTTTTAAAGGTCGCGTGTGGACCGTGAACCAATATGTAAAGCAAGCACTAGGTCCCTGGTAGTGGTCGATCACTGAACAGAAAATCACTAGGAGTGTGATTCATCATCATAACGGCGCTTCCTCGCCTTTCTCTCTTTCATCTCCTTCACACTACCTTTAGCCTCATAACATACCCCTATCGGGAATGCCATAGTCCCAGTTACAACAGATGGTTGGACTAGTTGGACTCAAGGATATTCACAAAAAATGTAAAAATGTTGTTTAGGGGTGTATTTGAATTAAACTTGTGATTCTTGTCATTATTTGGAATTAGAAATCCAAATGAAATAAAGGTCTCCGGTGACATTTTTGGCATTTTTTTCAAACAAAAACATAGAAAATCAGTAGGTGTTGGACAGCTAGGGTCAAAATGAGTGGTTGGGTTGTAAGTAACCAGAGTGACTAGTTATGTTATGTGGAAGAATCTCGTTGAAAATTACTTTTTGTCCAAAATTTCAATTAAATTTTTTTCTCCCAATAATGTCAGATATCACTGGTTTAAGTCAGTCAAGTACGTCTTTTAACACACTGTATAATATTATGTGTGTTTATATTACAGACTGTTTCGTCTCCAGAGGGGCCATTCTGGTTCTACTTAAGGAATTGTCCTAAATCTTAAAATTAACATCTTTTCGCTGCCATCCGAGATAACTGGAATCGCATTTAGTGGAAAAGATGTTAATTTAAAGGCTAATGAAAATTCTGCTGTCATCCATGAAAACTAGGGAGAGATTCCGGTTGTACATAATGATACAAATTGTCTTTAACCTATTAACGAATTGTAGGTTGACTTCGATTCCAGATCTCTCGGATGATAGCGAAAAAGTCGTTAATTTTAAGGCTTATGACAATTCTGCTGTTATCCACGAGAACTGGGGGGAGATTTCGGTTGCACATAATGATAAAAAATTGTCTTTAACCTATTAAAAAAATGTATGTTGACTTCGATTCCAGATCTCTCAGATAATAGAGAAAGGTCTTTAATTTTAAGGTTAAGGGTAAATTCTTATTCTTACCTAAAATCGGAATCGCCCCTCAGTCCTTTTCCATGCAGTCTTTCTACATCTCCATTGTTGGAGTCTCTGTTTGAATCTTGTATTTTTCCAACAAGTCCAGCCCGGCGCAGTTACGGTGTTCTCACGCGTAATTTGATTTTCTTGTATGTATCTCCACTCCTCAGTCCTTTATCTCCTGATCTAGTAAGCCCTTATCATTAAGTTTAAACTTACGTAATTCAATACATCTTTGAAAGTACTATGAAACAATACATATCCTGATCTAGTCATTTTCCACTCTTACTCAGTCTTTTTCTGAGTTAATTCCATTGGGGTACCCCATTTGATCATAGTTTTGTTGGCCTGTCATCTGGCATTATTTCAACTTGTCTAGCCCATCGTAGTCTAAAAGAAAAATATAAATTTGCGAAGGTCATGATCAGTTATATTTTTGAGTTCAGTATAGGCCCAGAAAAGAGGACAGTTACTATTTGTTCGAAAAATAGTGGAAGATACTCCCTCTATTGCCCTTGTGAACTTAAATGGCTTTATCCGTGTATGGTGACCAGATCTGCAAAACCACAGACTTTCTAATTTTCAACTTCTACGTTTCCTTCTCTTCCTTACTTCCTTCAGCCTCACAAAGTACCCCAATAATTGAGCACACCATGTTGAAACTCTTATGAATAAATAAATAGATTTTCGATATTTTCACAACTTGGCTTGAAATTCCCAAGAATGAGAAAAAAAATTGCATTACTTCGGGAACACGGACACGCCCATAATACATTTCCGTTGGTTTACCTGTTCGATGTGTCTCATGCACACAGAAGGAGTGTATTTGTTGTCAGGCGGTAGGCCATTCTAGTTTTGAACTTCGCGCGGTAAGGATCGATATATCCTGTTCCTAAATAAATGTAAAAGTCAAAACCTGTAAAAGGGAACTGTTTTAAAATCACTTTTCCGTCGCAGTTGCGTGGTTTTGCGCCGTTTTTTTAAAGCACAAGGAAGATCATAAAAGTATATATTATTTAGAATGGCAGTTACATTGTGATTTACAGGAATTTTTGTGACCTATTTATTGTAGCGCCTTAGAAATAAGTACATTCACAAGATTGTGTGAATTTTCAGGCACCAAGATTATATAAACATCAAAAACTGTTTTTATATTGTACTTGCACTATATATTATTCATTTAAAATATTTATTTTTTCATCATTTTATGCACCTATCAAATTTAATGCGTGTTTTTAAAGCACAGTGCAAATAAATAATTAATTTATTACTATATTATAATAATATTAATAATATTTGGCTAATTTATATAGCGCCGTTTTTGTGAGAAATCACCACAAGGGCGCTGTACAAATATATTTCTAAAATAGTTAAGAAATATATGCCATGGAAACACGTTTAAACGGAGAAATTGTGGATTATTAATTTAAACACAACAAAAAATAATCTACATTAAGTTTATTTTGAGTAATTTAACGTTTATTTAGTTTTACTTCGCCAATTTTTCATTTTTACTTTTGACCTGAATCAATTCAGATATCTGTGATCTATCTATGACTTGTTGCTACTAGTATTATAGCTGATACCCAATTTTTTTAACGTAATTCTGTCTGATACATTTATATAAAAAAAATGGGGTAAATGCACAATTTTGTAATGCTTTGAAATAATTATTATATCAATAATTAATGAACATTAAATAAATTGAATTAACGAGTCAATTACAAAGGGAAAAACATATATATTATACCTTCCAGGTTTTATCATTTATGTAGTGTAAGTTATCATAATTCTTTCGTTTTTATGAAGGTAACCAATAGGTAAAAACAATACTACGATAGCAATAAATTATCACACCAAATTCAAGGATGATGAGATGGGTAATTTATTGTTATTTTGAAATGTAAGATCCAGCAGATTTTTAGCTTCCAAGATTTTTTTTTCATGCTGCCAGTTTAAATATTTACAGTTGGAAAAATCATAACCATACCCATGATCGTATACAGAGTATCCGGGGGTAAAGTGCGGTAACTTCGGGAGGTGATTCTACATGACAATACATGTAAAAGAGGTAAAAAACTTTTTTAGAAATTCCAATGTTTATTTTCCCATGCAAAAATATTTTTTCCATAGAAGAATATTTATTTTCCAATTTAACAATTCTATTTTTTACCTGAAAATTGA
The DNA here is from genome assembly GCF_061612785.1 of Hesperophylax consimilis. Taxonomy (NCBI): domain Eukaryota; kingdom Metazoa; phylum Arthropoda; class Insecta; order Trichoptera; family Limnephilidae; genus Hesperophylax; species Hesperophylax consimilis. Next base: position 22,721,487 of record NC_142849.1, on the reverse strand, counting down.
CTTAACACGTTGGAATTAGAATCACCTCACGTAGTTAGCGCACTTTGCCCCCTGGCAACCTGTATATCTACAAAAAATAAGATCATTTTGTCTACGAAACATAGTTTACACCAATAAGATAATTCCAGGATCACCATATAATGCAAAATATATATTTTTTCAACTAACTAACTAACTATCACCCAGTTTCAGAGTAGGCAGAGAGGACGGACCGTCAAACAACTCGGTCTTGGCACACGCTCCTTGCCTCATTCACATTCATATGTCGTCACACATTACTCTTCTATTATTCTGACGCTTGACATGGCCCGACTTAAGTATTTGATTCACTTGATCATGCCATATCTTCCTCGGGCGATCTCATTACTTATAAATGTATTGATCGTTATCTAAAATAAACATTAACAAATTTATTTTATGAACCGATTATGTCCGACATGATTTGAAATTTTCACAGCCAAAAGTACTATCGTGATTCATTTTTTGGGTTATCATGCTGTGTCGTGCTTCTTCCTTATTTAGCCAACGTTTCGGACAGCGTTGCGGTGTCCATCATCGGAGTAGATTTGTGAATTGTGGTTTATTTATATATGTAGATGTGATACCGTGTGACGCGCGCTAATTGCCTTGACCAGTTATTAGATTATTTCAGTATAGGTACTAACTATAAGAACAATTAATGTGGTTTTCGTCGTTTAGTTTTGGTGTAACCGTCAGGTACCGGATATCAAGAACTATTAAGCTTAATCACTTCGTTTCTATCAATATTAATCTGGTTTTGTGTATTTATTGTCTTGATTTGTTAACAGATTATGTTTGCAAACGTAAAATGATATTTTACATTGAAAATCTTTTAACGTTACAAAATTTGATTTTTGGTCTTTGTGTAATGTTCTTTTACTATCATAAAAAAGGAATGACAAACATTTACCACTAACCTAGTAATATTATAATCCTATATCTTCCCAAGAAATTAAAAATGTTGCATGTTCATTGTTCAATGGTGGAGAACTAGCTAACGGAGGACTGAACCTGCGACATTCAGGTAGAATCAGACTTGCCGGTTAATTGGTGTAACGTACAACATATTTTAGCACGTTAAAATCGTCGTACAAATCCCAATAACGAAAATAAGGGCTACCATGGGCTCAAGAAAAAAGGGGTTTGAGATCGTGGTTTAACACCCTAAAAATTAACATAATGCAATAGCAGCCAATAAATATATTGGCTGCGAGAATCATAAATGTTTTCAATTGTCCGAAAACACTTTGAAAATATATTCTAATGAATTTTTGGTTGATTCTGAAGATTTGAATTTTTTAAATCCTACGTTCGTGTTGACATAGATTTTCGCTATTGTCCTCAACAATGGGGTGGCATTTAATTTTTCATCAGGGTGGTCAGTATTTTATTTTTCCAAGGCTTGTGAAAGCTTTGACGAACAAAAAATGATTACTTACGTATTGATCCATTTTTTCAAAACTTACCGGCCACTAACTTTACAGTTCTCTTGGTAACTATTCTCAGTATCGCCTCGGTGAAAGATTGGATTGTCAGTATCGAAATGTTGTTTTAAATGCCTTGGTGACAAAATCTGAATACCACCATCCTCTTCTCCATCACTTTCGCTTATTTACTTTCTTCAACCTCAAAACCTTTTATTGGGGATGTCATGATCTCACTGGTTTTGGGTGGTTTGGAGCTGTTGGGACGCTTAAGACGTGTTCACATAAAACTTTAACTAAAAATCAACTAATTATTCCGCAACTAACCTTACCGTATTAAATCATGGTAGGATTATAAAACAAATGTGTTATTGGAATGAGTTTTGTAAACTCACTGGGAATAATACATTATAACTTTGTTATCATTTTGTAAAGTATTATCTTGTAATAAAAAATAAAAAAAATTGTGATGGTTTTGATATTATCTTTGAAAAAAATAACTTTTACTAACAGAAGAACAAATATTTGCCTTAGTAACAGAAGAATAATAATTATCTAAAATAAAAATAACTTTAGTCTAAAAGAAAGTGAATTATTGTGCGAAGCCGAGAGTTTAAATACGCAAACTGGGTCAGTGTATGGATACAGCGGCTGTTGCAAAGCAGCACGTGGTCAATATCAAGTTAGTTCATAATTTAAATACAGCGGCACCATATTGTATCAAATCACGCAATTATAATGCACTCACCTAAATTGTTGTTGTTAAAATGAGGTTAGGTTAGAATTTTCAATATTTTACAGCATTAAATGACTATGGGTACTGACAAATAACACAAACTCATTTTAACACGGTAGCAATTGATGTTTTTGTTTATTTTTTATTAGTTTCATGCATTTCATTGTTGTTGATGTTGAAATTATAGTGAGTTTAACTCTAGCGCCTACAAACTCTTGTGTGTCATAGGGATCCATTTTAGGACCATTATTGTTTTTATTTAACAATAAAATTCGTGCGTTTTTTACTTTTTGCTGATGATATTAAACTTTTCTTGAGAATAGGGTAAATAAAAGACTGCAGAAAGCTCTAAGAAGACATTAATGCAGGTATTGACTGGAATATTGATTGTAAACTTGGGTATTAACTTTCAAAAATATTCAGTATATGTGCTCTACCAAATATTTGATTTTCAAAATGAATGATACGTCTCTGAAGTACATGGTGAATTGTGTATGACGCTCGCTTAAAATTTCATAGTCATATTGAAAAGATCTGTAAATCAGCCACAAAGATATTGGGTTTTTTCATACATAATTCAAAGGAGAAGACCAACCTTGCAGTTATAAGGTTATATACCTGCTTTACTGCTTAGTCGATAGCATTCTTGAGGTTGGATCTCAGGTCCCCACACCCGAAGGACACCGTCTATGTACTGCAATAGATAGGTAGATCGAGAAAATACAAAATAAATGTTTACGATACCTCTACACGAGAGAAGATATTTTTATTTCATTTTTATGTTGATGTATACATTTTCTATGACGATTTAAATTGGGCCATTCTGTATTTGCCGCCAAAACCACCAACATTTGTTCAACTCGTGAATTTGGCGGCTTTGGCGTCACGCCGGCCGACGTTGGTGACAGCCGTTTTACAAGAAATTGGCGTATTTATGTCATGATGCCTTTTTTCCAGTTGGAACCGTTTCAGAATCTGCCCTTTTAGATCATTTTCAAAATCAATAATAATTAATGAAAATTCTAAAATAACACATTAGAAAAATAGATTTTAAATCATTCACAAGTCCTTTAACGGTATTCATGGTTTGTGAAAATACTCCATTATGTGGGACTTAGGTAGACTAACAGTAATAATTATTAATGAACTAATGACCAGCACTTTGTGACTTGGTACTAACCCAATGCAGGCAATTAGAGAACGAGTCAGTTAGACATGACTTGCAAATTATTTGACCTACGAGAGGATGATATGCAAGTCATTGTTTTCTTCTTCATGTTTGCATAGCAATCTCATAAAAAAACAACGCTAAGGGATTAACCCTTCCTACACGATTTGTAGAGGACATCAATCTGGGAATAATGCTTTCTAATATTGGAAAACATAAAAATGTACAAAACTCAATAAATTAATCTTCACCTTTTTTGTAATTTCCAAGGACTTTTTGTATTTTGGCTTACAATAAATCGTGCAAAAAGGGACGACAAAATATTCATCCTTCTTATTTTTGTGCTACCTATTTTCAATCACCATCACATAATTATTATATTTTCCAGCTTATTCTTAGTATTTTTCAATGGATTTTTGCTATTCTATTTCCTGTTATTTTTCAATTTGATCTAGGTCTCGCGTTTTAACAAATATTGTTTTATAATTTGTGACGTTTTATAACTCATAGGTTTCAAAGAAACCCGTGTCAAATTTTTCATCTACCGTACACAGTAAGCGGGTTAGTATACTTAATTCAGATATAGATTTTTGTTTGTACCAGAGTCTCGACGTTGATGTAGGCGTAGACCCTTTTACGTGTACAGTATTGTAGTTTTTTAAAATGACATTTACATCTTCACATTTTTTTTAGATCGTTAGCCCAACAAAGTGTTGTATAGCCTCTTTTTTATTTTTAAAATTCAATTCCTAGAACGACACTGCAGCTGCTGTGATTTCCTAGTGGCGCCAATTCATATAGATATCACTTAACACACCTCCATCTCTTACCTATGTAAATTCAGCCTGACATAACCTTTGAACTATTTTATTTTATTTATTTATTTATTTATTTATTTATTTAACGCCCAGAGGGCTTTTACATTGTTGGTAGTATAATTTTAATTTGACAAATACTTTCAAACATAAAAAATAAGAATAAAATTACATTTGATAAAAGCTATGCAACAAGTCATACAAACACAAGAAACAAAAACAGAAAATTACAGCTATTTGTTGGTTTACATGATGTGTTTAGGAGTATTGTTGAAATAAATGTTTTAAATGATCCACAAAACTTGCCAAGTTGGTATTGAATATGTCAACATCACCCAAGTAATGATTTCCCATGGTGTGAAGTCGTTGTATCGGAGAGTGGGCAATGTAGTTACGCTTATGTGTGCTGCTGTAGAATATTGTATTTTGTCGTGTTGTTACTGTGGGTGTATGTATGTTTATAAGTTGCAGGAGTTCACAGCAGTCGAATTTTGAGTTAAGTATTTTGAATAAGAACGTTAAATCGTTTATTTTACGTCTATCTTCTAATGTATGTATTTTTAGAGTATTTAGTAAGAAATTGTATTTTAAGTCTTCGACAGGGATATTTAATTTAAAATTTATAAAACGTAGAAATTTTTTTTGTATTCGCTCAATGTTGTTAATGTGAATTTTATAAGATGGAGACCAAACTACTGAGTTATATTCAATTAGACTTCTTACTAGAGATACGTATAATAGTTTAATGGCTTGCAAAGAATTAAAGTTGTTAGTTGTTCTTAATACGAAGCCTAGTGTTTTCATACCTTTGTTCACAATTTGATGGATATGATTGGTGAAACTTAGTTTTTCATCCAAAATAATTCCAAGATCTCTCATTTCCGTGACTCTTTCTAAAGCTATGTTATTGATGGAATATTCGAATAAAACAGGATTTTTGTTTCTGAAGAAAGTCAAGGTTTTGCACTTTACTACATTTAAAAATAAATTATTTTGAACGCACCAATCTCTAAACTTACTAATATTTGACTGTAGTATATGGCAATGATTTATATCAGTTATTTTCTTGTATAGTTTGACGTCATCTGCAAAGAGCAATACCTCGACATCGTTGAAGCAATTGGTTATATCATTGATGAAAATGAGGAACAAAACCGGGCCAAGGTGACTACCTTGCGGTAGGCCACTGGTAGCCCGGAAAGCTTTCGACATCCAAGATTTTATTTTAACGAACAGTTTACGATTTGACAAATAGCTACTAAACCATTTTAGCATGTTATCCCTTATTCCTAGAGCAAATAGTTTTTGGATTAGTAGTTTATGGGATACTTTGTCGAATGCCTTCGAAAAGTCTGTATATATACAGTCGACTTGTTTATTTTCTGCAAATGATTGTATAATGAAGTTTTGAAATACCGTTAAGTTAGTTGCGGTGGATTTTTATTATTAATATTTTATTCTCATTTCAGTAACGCAGCAGCCAAAGTAGCAGCAGGAAAGATGCCAGTTGACCTCTACTACGTCCCCCCCTCTCCACCCTCCAGGTGTGTCATGCTCGTGGCCAAGATCATCGGGCTTGACCTCAACCTTAAACTGACGGATATCATGAAAGGGGCACATATGACACCCGAATTCCTCAAGGTAAGAATATTTATATAATAATTAGTCCAAATGTGTCCAGTTTGTGAATTCTAGGCATCCACATTAACTTCCAACTGCCTGCCTGCATCGCATTTTAAGATACTTCGGAAAAATTGATTCCTGAGGGTTTCAGCTTGGAGAAACTCATAGTGACTAGCAAAGTGGAAGGCAGGAGAAGAAGAGGAAGATCAGAATTGCGCTGGAGTGACCAAGTATAAGTAAGTCCGTGTCTCCAGCTCTACACGCAACGCAAAACAACGAGGAGCGAAGAAGCCATGTCCGCCATGGAGTGGGGGTAAAAAAAAACTGGTATACAAAGAGGAAGAATATTATTTAATATTTGTTAACATTTGTTTAACCACCTGACATGTTTTATAGTACCTGGCAAAAACGATTGAATTTGGTACCCCTTTGTACTGGACGGGAGTCCGCACAAGACTGTAGATTTTGGCACCGGTTCCAAACCGTGTCTTCAACCGATGAGAATGCTCCTTTACGGCCGATGATGATGATAGTAGTGTAAATTGATGAAAAATCTGCCTCCCGCACCCAGTGCTTGGTGAATGTTGGGTACTGGGTGTGCTTTCGTCTCTGCTCGCTCCTGGCGTTGGCGGTTTTCCAGAGTAGGGCCGGCTGATCTTTAAAAGGTAACGCCAGAAGGCTTGGAGCAGAAGACTTGGCAAGGTGAGGCAGATGGTGGGCAGGAGTCACTTGTAGATAATAAAACGCTTGGTTTCGGTGGTAAAGATGAACTAATTTTTATTTTTTTATCTGGCTGCTTATATGCAATAAGCCTGAATCGCACCCGACGTTGAGCTGTGAGTCAAAAAGTGGTGGGGGATTCTATCCGCGCAAGTAATGTGTTTATATGCCCCGGCAAAATGTCGCATATTCATTTGGCCGGTAGCATAGCCGAAGGTAGACGCTTGAATTTGCGACTTTGAAAAGATTTTGAAGGCTTACATGAATAACAATTACATAGTTTAAATGCATAGTAGTTATAAGAATGTGTATCTTGACAACTAGATTTTTAGTTTGCCAAGATACGACAAAAAATAAGAAAAGTTTGTAAATAAAAGTGTAAAAATGATCTTGAAGCGATCAAATTTGTAAAATATTGTTAATTTAGTATTTTCTCAGGTCCCTCGTAACATAGCGCTCAGAAAGAGATAAGATTCACTATGCTACGAGGTTCCTGGATTTTTGTACACGCAAAAAGGTAAAAATTATTCTACAAAAATGGATATACATATATGTGAAAAACAGCATTTTTAATATCTCCTCAGTGGTAGCACATAGCAAATAGTTTTTATTTAACTACCGCCGAGGAGATGTACAAGTAAAATATAGACATTTACAACATTTAAAAATTCATTTTTTCTAGTAAATTATACATAGTAAAAAGTTGAACATCGATCCGCTCGGCAGAGATAGACGCGCGATGCGGTATCGATGCCGTTCGGAGACAAAGTTTTCAGGCCACCTTGGCCGAAAATGGGAACAAAATGACCAGTGGCGGGGAATGGTGATTTCGCCAGTGGCGTGGGGTAGGGACATTTTATAAATGTATAACATATTTTTATGAAATGAAATAATGTGGCCAACAACGTCCGTTACACCCTTCGTCGTCAATTAATCGAACTATAGGCTTTTGAATGGTCCGATGCCTCAAAACGATCCGTTCTGATCCCAGTCTCATGTTTTTTGCCTACCTATCGATGTTGTGTTCATCTTTCATAAACAAGTTACTTAAGTGTAGGTTTCCCAATTCTTCGTCCTCCTAGAAGTAGAGGTGGTCTACTAACCTTGTAATATGCCCTGTCCAGAGTGTCCAGTAATATGTATAAGTACGAGTAGTTGTGAATATTTTTTTGGCGATTATTATTAAAAATCTGCAAAGCAAACATTATCTAGTGAGGCTCTTTTCTCTAAAACAGTAAATACCCTTGGAGAGATGAACCAAATTTGCACTCATTTCTGGCGTAAATTCCACTCCGAGATTATTGTTTTGTTAATTCTTCGCAGAAGCCTCTTATACTTACGTTAGGAGATAATGCTATGCGGAAATACTCTTTAGGAAGAGGATGAACTGAACCAAGATCAAAAGAACCAATAGGCGATAATATTTTCAGGGATCTATTTGCATCAACCAAGTACCTACTAACATACTAATTATAATAGTTAATCAACGACTAAGATAATCTCGACCACTTACTCTTTGTTACATGAAATAGATGAAAAGGTAAACAGATAAAAAGTAATTGTGCAAATATAGGTTTTTATATTCCAATAATTTAATAATAATAATTGAATACTTCTTCTGCTAGTCACTGAAGGCGACTTTTTGATGGGCTTAGCTAAATTTATTAACGTTCCCTGACAGTAGAGTTTTGCTCATTTGTATGTGCAGGAGGAATTATTAGAATGTATGCAAAGATTTACTTTAATTTAATTTATCATATGGGTAATCCGTTTGTGATAGTCTACGTAATATGTGTACGTCGTATAATTTCGTTAATTTAAAACTAATTTATACTAAGTAATAAATCCCCATTAACTGAGAAATATACTGCCAGTCAGTACAACTCAGGAAACTAAAGAACGACGCCGAAATTGTTTATTTTGGCATCAAATCTGATTTTCTCCCCCTTAGCTTGTCAATAATTCCTTAAAGCAATACCTCCCCTTTACCAATACCTTCATATACCAATAAATCCTCTATATTTTTTAACCAAATCGGTTTGAGAAATCTAAATTTCAAGAAAATTGTTGATAGATTTTTTGAAGGAGGCCTTTGTCTTCTCCAGCCGGACTCTCTACCCATCGCTTGCTCCGCAATGGGAGAGATGGATTCACTCCTGGACGCACTGACCCCCGACTCCTACTCACCCCCTCATACCATTTTTCTTCCCAAAACTTCATCTCCTTCCTTTCCCTAAAAATATCCTCCACACAGCATAACTAAAGATGACATACGCCCTGAGGGATCAACTGGCAGAAAGAGAACCTGTCCGGGGGGTCAACAGTTCGAGGGATCAACTGTTGGCAGGCAAATTGTCGGGATGGCCAACCGTCGGGTCATCCTTATTTCATAAGAATAATATCATAACTTTGAACTGCATACTCTGTGGGTAGATTGAAGGCATTTCATTAAATTAATTATTGAATCACCAAAAGTTTACATGTTATTGTGTTTCATTTCCATGGCTAATAAGGATAATTTTCAATGTGTTGTTTTGTTCTTGTTGTAGTTGAACCCTCAACATTCAATTCCAGTACTGGAAGACAATGGACTCGTCCTTACTGAAAGGTAATTTTTAATATATTACTTAGAAATCCTAATAATTAGTTAACGCATTTGAGGAATTTTGAGCCGATTTATAACCTATTTTTCTCAAACACTTTAAGTTCCTAAATAAATATATGTGTTTAAAAATAATATCTATACATTTGCAGAGCCAAAGTGGTAATTACAGAAAATTCCACCGACAGAAAAAAATCGCAAAGTATGCTCCGAAAATTATTTGAATATGAACGTCATTTTTTTTTATTTTTTATTTTATTTATTTATTTAAACGCCCATAGGGCTTTTACCTATAATAATGTACATCTTTATTTTTTAGTTATACAGATTACATATAAAATTTTTTTTAAAAAAAATCAGTGTTAACAAAATACAGGTTACATAAAAAATATCAGAGTTGACAAAATATGTTACATAAAATATAAGAATTTTAAAAATATAGGTATGGATAGAGTAAGTGAAACGAAAAATATAAAATCTGCCAAAATCCACAAAATCAACCATAATGATTTGTAAGAAAGTATAACAATAGTTTACAAATTAGGTAAAAATAGTTCGCACATACTCCGTTTAAAGTTGGCCAAGTTCAAATTATTGTCAAATACATTTATATTATTTAAGTATTTGTTACCAAGACTGTGCAAACGTTGTATTGGAGAGTGAAAACTATAGTTGGAATGAGATGTATGTATGTAAAATTTTGATATTTGTCTAGTTGTTCGTGTAGGTATGTGTAGATTTATTAAATGCAGGAGTTCACAACAATCGAATTTAGAGTTCAATAATTTTAATAAAAAGGTTAGGTCGTTTATTTTTCTTCTGTTTTCTAATGTCAGAATATTTAAATGATTCTATGACTGGTAATTTATGTGTTCTAAAGGGATGTTAAGTTTAAAATTGATTATTTTATTATATTTTCAGCCGAGCAATTATGGGTTACCTCGTAAATCAGTACGCCAAGAACGACAGCCTGTACCCCAAAGAGCCGAGGGTCAGGGCCCTCGTAGACCAGAGGTTGTACTTCGATGTTCTCACTCTGTACCAGAGGAGTTTCAACTATTACGTAAGTCAAATCCTCAATATATATATAATTAAAATTAAAAAATAAACTTTGCTTCGTCGTAGGAGATTTTAACGTTAATATTAATGAAAAAATAGAAAATAATAACAAAAATGAATACATCAATTGTATGACTGAACAAAATTTTATATCTTGCATAAATAAAAATACTAGTGAAATAAAAGAACATACTCCATCTTGTTTAGACCACATTTGGACAAATGTTAACATTAAAGATCTTCACAAAATAAAATCAATTGTTTGGAAAACTAACATAACTGATCATCACTCATGCTTACTTCTGTATAATAATAATATTAAACATAAAAAACATAATTTAATAACCAAAAAATCAACAATAGATATGACTATTCTCTCTGAAAAATTAAAAAAGGAGGGTTGGAATAATGTTTTAAACAGTGATGATACTGAAATTTGTTCGACTAACTTCGAAAATATTATGTCACAACACATTAAAAATTCTACGACTGAGATAACAACACACATAAAATCAAAATTAAGATGTTTAAAGCCTTGGATTACCAAAGGACTTATTATATCTATCAGAAATAAAGAAAAACTTTACAAAATAACTTTAAAAAATCCCCAAGATGAAAAAGCATATATTTTCTAAAAAAAATATAAAAATAAATTAACATCTTATATTAAAAAAAGGAAAGAAGACTATTTAAAAAATAAAATATTATCTTCAGAAAATAACCATAAACAAATGTGGAAAACTGTTAATTTCGCCATAGAAAATACAAAAAAACATAACGTATAAAAAAACATTAAGTACATTGAACATGATAAAATAATTATAGATGCCAATATACAGCCTAAACAATGTGCAAACATATTTCATTCCTTCTTTGCTAATGTTGGGAAAAATCTTGCGAAAAATATTCATAAGCCTTCAAACCAAGAAAACCATAAAAATAAAAATATACAGAAACGTAATATACTTTCAATGTTTGAAACAACAACAGAATGTGAAATTTCGAAAATAATAGAAAATATGAAAGGAGGTTCGTCTCCCGGTTTTGATTCTATTACAACACACATGTTAAAAACTATGAAACCTCACTTAATAAAACCTATCACTCATTTAATAAACTTAAGTTTAACAAATGGAATTTTTCCAGTGAACTACAAAACCACAATAATCTCACCTATTTACAAATCTGGAGATCCACATCAAGCAACGAATTATTGCCCAATATGTCTAATTTCTAATATAGGAAAGATCTTTGAAAAAATAGTAAAAAAACAATTGGTAAATTTTCTAGATAATAATAAAATATTACACAAAAACCAGTTTGGCTTTATAAAATCTCTCAGCACACAAGATGCTATTGCTAACGTAACTTCATACATTTACGAATCATTAGATAAAGGTAAAAAATGTGCGGGTATATTTATTGACCTTAGAAAGGCATTCGATAGCATATCCCATGAGATGCTATTAAAAAAATTGAATAATATCGGCATAAAAGGCAACGCGATTAAATGGATCACCGACTACTTAAAAAACCGTCCTCAAGTAGTAAAAATCAATCGTGTTAATAGTGATCAAGAGATTACAAGCTTTGGAATTCCCCAAGGTACAGTGTTTGGACCAATTCTATTTACTATATATGTAAACGATTTTTTTTTCAACCTTTACATGGTCAAATTACGTCATACGCTGATGATACAGTATTAATAATAAGTGATAAGACTTGGGAAAAAGTAGAATTAAAGGCCACAGAAGACATCAACACGCTCAAGAATTTTTTCGACACTAATTTACTGTCACTTAATAATGAAAAGACATTTGTAATTCCATTTGCAATCCATACAAATGATACTCCTAAAAATTTTAACATTTTCATACATAATAATACTAAAATTCACAGCCAAAACTATTGCAAATCAAACTGTACAGTACTAAAAACAACAAATAAAATTAAATATCTAGGAGTAATTATTGATAAAAATCTGAAATGGAAGGAACAAATATGTCAAGTAGTAAACAAAATTAGAAAATTAATATATATATTTTTAAGAATTAGAAACTTTCTGTCGATAAAAAATTTATATTTAATTTACTATGCCTTAGTTCAATCCACTTTACAATACGCTATTATTAGTTGGGGATCCGCGTATAAATGTAACCTTCTTCCAATTGAAATTATACAAAGAACAATTATTAAAATTATATTAAAAAAATCCTTTGACTACCCAACAGAACGCCTGTTTGAAGAATTTCAAGTACCTACATTTAAAGACCTATATATTAAAAACTCACTAATCCAAATTATAAAAGAAAAAGATAAATATCAATTTTTAAATGAAAACAGAACGCGACTTAGGCATGTTTTTCTATGCCCAAAACTAAATACGTCTTTTGCACAACATCATTATACTTACCAAGGAAGAACTTTTTTCAATCGTCTACCAGAAGAAATCAGAAGCATTAATGATAAAACCCGAATACTGCTCTCTGTCAAGAGACACTTTAAAAATATTCTGAAAAAAAAACTACTGTCACTTAATTAATCTCACAAATATCCTTAGTTTTCCATAACTTCCTTTCTTTTTTAAAAATTTATTATATTAATATATTATCCTTCACTACTATCAAAAAAATACTACAGCAAACATACATGTATTTACAATGAATTATTTAAATACTAACTAACAACAACATTTATGTACACTCCCCTTCCATACACAAGCAAATGCTTTCAATGGAAGAGTAGTAAAAAGACCCAAGATGTAAAATGAATTATGTACCATGTAAGCATATTATTAAAAATAAAAAATAATTACAAAAAAAAAAAAATTATGTTTTTCATTTTTCGTCCGAATGAATTAAACTGGATCCGATATTAGATCTTTATGATTGACTTCAGATGCCAGTATTAATACTGAGGCAGAACCTGACTCCATTTATCCACTTATTCGAATAATTTCCATTAATGAAATTATAACTTTCTTTAGAATTGGGATTGATGAATAAAAGTCAAGATTCTTTAAAAAAATCAAAAAAGAGAAGAAAGCACATTACATAATTCACATTTTTACAAAATCTAGGGCAAAGCAAATAGACTAGATTAATGTTATCTAACAACCAAATAAATATAAACTCATAATTGAAATAGAAATAAGAAAAAAACATGTTAAAGCCCAGCCGGGCGTGAATTTATAAATAAATAAATAATAAAAGAAAACGGGGCCTCTTTATAAAAATCAATCAAAGAAGCTCTGAATTTTCATCTGTAACGTTGTACAAATTCTTACCTAGTATAAAATAAATTAAATCAATCAAATTAAATTATACATTAGGTCCAGCAAATCTTGGCTCATGGAGTTATCAGAAGAGAACCGAATATAAAAATTTAAATAAAAATAAAAAAATCAATATATTATCTAAAATAACAGGTAATAAAGAAGTAATATTGGACTACCGTTCCTTCTCTTTCATTCTCATTTCTTCTTGTTCTCTCATGCCGACTCTTTCATACTAGACGTAGATATGAACGTGGAACGGTCATCAAAATAAATTCATAGATTTATTTGCGGTACGGAATCCCATTCCGTATAATATAACACCACACATATAAAATATAATAAAAGTTTTCGCATTTTTTTCTAAATGTGACTGCATTCGCATAAGATGTAAATCATTCAATTTGATTTCAGGTTGCCTTCTTGTTCCACGGAGTTGGCAACACTCCTGAGAACTTGGAAAAACTTCAAGAAGCTGTGGGCTGGCTCAACACGATGCTCGATGGACACACCTATGTTGCTGGATCGCACCTTACCATTGCAGATATTTCTCTGGTCGTTACCGTCTCCAACTTAGACGTAAGACAATAAAATTAACTTTCGCTATCATTAATTAGCTCATTACCGTAAAAATTTTAAAAACTCATTGGCTTTGAAAAAAATTATTTTAGATTTTTTTACGACCCAATTCTATATTTCTTTGTTAAAAAATTGGACAAGTCTAATAAATGCATTAATTTCATTAATAGTATAATGGAGGATTAAAAAGCAACTATAAGTCACGCAATATGCAGTGTTTTTGGAATAATGTCCTCTGAGTGCAATGCCGTATCTTCTTCAATCTAAAACTTTATTATAAATAGGTAATAAGAAAATAAAGGACTTGGTGGTCGAGGGCTCTCAACTAGCAATCCGGAGGTCGCGGGTTCAAATCCCGGTGTGCGGAAGTAAAATTTATGTGTGTTATTTCACATTTCATTAATTTAAAGTAATATGTTTTATATTTGCGGCACGTTCCAGAGTGGAAGAATTAGTATCGCCCTGATAGTAAGACCATTCAGAATTGAAACATTGCTTGAAATGGCTTTAGCCGTATTCGGTGACCAGATCTGAATAGCCAGGTACTTCCCCACGATCTTCTTCCCCGTCTCCTTACTCTCTTCACTACCTTCAGCTTTACAACTGGGGAAGCCATAGTTTCACTGGCTCCAAACAATAGGGGGCAGTTGGGTCTTGTGAGCGGTATTTACATAACACAAAAACATGTAAATGGTCAAAAGTTTCAGGTTCATAATCTGAACAATTGACAATCTGCCACTGTATGTATACCCGTAATGTTATATGGATCTTATAATAGAGAATTATAATATTTTAGAACTTCAGAAGTCGTCCAATGCCTAGGATTTTATTTCCGTAATACACATGGGCGCGGCGGGCAAATACTCGTACTTGTCATTTATTGGTAGCAGACGTATTTCCTAAAAACGTAATTCAGAGAGGGTGGCGTGGCGGACAAATACTCGTACTTGTCTTTTCTTGGTAGAGCACTTTGAAGGGTATACTACTTTTTTATTCCACAAGAATTTGCGTGATCGTGGTTCCTACTATGAGCAATCAAACCGGAAAAGATAATCAACGTTATGGTACCTACCGGTCTGAAGAAAGTTTAAAAAAAGAATTATTGCCTTCCAGATGGCTTAATTTTTTTAGAAAAATTGTTTAATTCCTTATTTGAAACTAAAAAGATTTTTATGTGTTTATAATTAACTATTTAGGTATTTAAGTACCTACTTATAAATCTTATGGTTTCAGAGAAACTTTTGGTTTTGATTTATTAAATCAGAGAAAATTCGAAATACACTTTTTTCGATGCGATTGTTTTTTTCTACTATTCACAGAATTACTTGTATCTTAATATATAAAATATAAATGATATAAATTCAAGTGTCAGGCGAATCTCCGATACCGTCCAACCGATTTCAATGAAATTTTGTGAATGTGTATAACAAAGCTCTCTCTTTAGGGCGAATTGCCTAGTACAAAAAATATATATATTGGAAAGTTTTGCACCCGATAGGTGGCGCTGTTGTTGAGATATTTTTTTCAACGAAATTCTTTTCAGATTTCTCATCCAAAAATACATACAAACACAAATTTTAACTTCCCTACATAGAAGGTCTGTGACAGGACAATGTTTTAAATTAAATTCATTTCAAATGGTTGAGTTAAATTCTAAATTTTTTCTAATCTTAAAATTAAAAAATTCAGCATTCCTATGTTTGTGCTCCAAAATTCGAAAAGTAGTCCACCGATATCGCAGAAAATTTCAAAGTTTGTTGTTATTAGTGCCATGAGTATTTAAAGATGTTTAAATAGTGGAAAAAGTCATAAGCAATAGCGAAGCATTGCGGGGAATCCACTAGTACTTTAATAAAAGTTACGCAATATCTTGAAATAATATTAACGAAATTAATTCGAAATTCCCTAACAGAATAAAAGTATTATAATTTTTATTTATGATTCCAGGCTTTTGGCTTCGATTTGACCCCCTATCCCAACGTGTCAGCCTGGTATGCTCGCACCAAGCAGGAACTTGCTTCACATGGCTATGAGGAGATCAACCAAGCTGGAGCTAACATGATGGGCGGAATGTACAAGGCAAAGCTTCAGTCGAGCTAGTCTGTCGTTCAAAGATATCGAATACTTTTGCCATAAAAAATCTTATCAAATATTTATAGATTAAATCAAGATAAAAGTTTGCTTCTACTTGTCAATTTAGCAGATTCTGTGCTTATAAACCTCAAATACGTTTTGAAAATCATTGGATAGTAGAGATATTACTTTAGATTTTGATTTTAATTTTGTGTAGTTTATAATATCATTATTATTTTTTTTAAAGCAGTTTATTTATAAACAAGTTTAACAGTTTGGTAATGCATTCAGAAGGAGTTGTGATAATCACACAGCAGAACTTGTTTTTTTTTTATTTATTTACTTTAAAATATAAAAGAAAATCAAGTTAAGCTCGATAGAAATAAATAATATTATTTTAGCTTACTAAAGCCAAATCACCCTATTTTTTTTTAATTATCAAATATATACCATGAACGTTTATGTCTTTTCTAAATAAACATTAACATAAGCCATACCAAAAATATTATACCAACCGATCCTACCTACATACTTCATTTGTAAAATATTTTAAATCAATACCTGTTGTATGACCAATAGTAATTATTCTACACAAAAAAACACATTTTTAATAGAATATCTAATATTTACTAGAAATACTTTTAAATAACGCATTATTCACAAAATACGTGCACCTAGACTATACTTAAGACAGTTTGTTTAATAGAATGTGAACAATTCATCAAATTTAAAAGCAAGTCCTTAAAGATTTTATAAAAGTTGTGTTAACTTTTTATTTGTGTGAAGTATCTGGCCAATAATGACATAACAACAGAACTTAAATAGAAGTTTCACAGAACTTAGAAAATTGACGGTAAAATTTGATAAATTGTTTAAATTCTGTGAAACAAACCGTCCTTGGGTGGATTATCTAGATAGTTTTGATTATTTATCAAACAAAATTAAAGTTTAAATCGTTTTATCGATCCACAACAGAGCTCGGTTCAATTGCACGCATAAATTCGATAAAGTTCAAATCAATTAAAATTATTTCCATCAATACCTTGAATCAATTGAACAAATTTAGCTGATGAAAAAGTTAAAACATGTAAAAAATATAATGTTCAAATTCCTGTGAAAGATTCGAATCGGTTAAACAGATTTTCCTATTATTATTTTTTATTACTGAAATAAGTTTTTAAATTCTCTGATAATTAATATTTCTCATACATGCAAGGATGCTTTAAAAACGTATACGTTTTAGCACTTTTTTGCTGCATTACACCTTTGACGATTTTTTTGTTGTTGGCACTACCAATCATAGATTAATTCACATATTCAATATATTTAGCCTACGTTACATTAAATGTATATTTATTGCATATTAAATAATATTGATGGATAATATAATGTTTATTTTGAATTTGGAATAGAATTAAGTTTTAAATTTTTTCAATATTATTTTAGCTTGACATATTTATGGTTGTACATAAACGACTTCAATATTCTTGGTGTTAGAATGTTAAAAAAAGAATAGAGTTAGTTAAACGAAATCGTCAAAGAAACTGTGATTTTTAACGTAGCTTACTAATGAACACTCACCAAAGAAGTCAAACTAGTCTAAGTATGGTGGAAAAAATGTGGGGAAAATAATTTTTTTAAATTTTGATTCTCAACACTCAAGTGCACACAGAAGTGTTACTCACTACCACGAATAGTTTTTAGGTACTATATCAATCAAACAAAGTATTCTTATTTAAAATTTTATGTGTGTATGGCACAATTTTTAAATAAAGTTCTAAATACATATTGTAACATAACCTTTTTTATTTCCTCTGTAATCTGAAAACATATTTTTAAAAAGATCATTAGCTCTGTCCAGAGCGCATACTGATATTGAGCTTGGTAGACACGATTACCTCTAAAAAAACCTCTAATAAACAAGAAATCCGTATGAAAGAATCTGATGAAGAATGATCTCTATTTCAACCTATCAGATGCTATATAAAACAGAGGCAAGATATTTGAGTGCAACGTTGTTTTGCAAAATTTTTATAAATGATACTACACAAAATATTTAATTAATTTGATGTTGAAAAAATACAGAAAAACCGAAATTGGTTACTATTTCACCTGTTAAACAACCATATTGATCACCTAACGAGTATTATTTTCCTTTGAGAAGAATTCAAAAGATGGCGCTAACTTTGTATACTCTAATCAGATGTGTAAAAATGTTGCCAACTTGACAGTTTTCGGGCGCCATTAAGGAATAATAATTGGTGGATCATTACTAATCTTTATGAAAGGTACTGACCTTTCTGAAATGCATTTTTTATTGAATGTTCCAAACAATAGAGAACCGGCCATTTAAAAATTGTCAATGTCCAAGTAGACGTTTTAATGAGATTTTTTTCCGAGCAGAAATAATCACGTACTTTACTCTCAGTATCACCCTGGTGGAAGCCATTATTCAGAAATGAAACGTTGCTTGAAATGGCTTAAGCTGTGTTTGGTGACCAGCTCTAGATAGCCAGATACTCCCACACCTTCCTCTTTTCCGTCTCCTTCCCCTCCCCACTACCTTCAGCCTCATAACAATCCCGGTTAGGGATGCGATAGTCTTAAGTCATTTTTTTGTACGGCCTTTACTTTTAAGAATTTATTTTAATTTTATCATAGAATCCATTTTTTTAACTTCGTTTTCACACATAATGGTGTATCGAGTCACCATTACTTACAATATTCGTTTCAAATGACTGTGGGAGATTTGGGGTCACACGTAAAAAAAAGGGTCTGTGAAAGTTCCACGGAGTTTTTCGTGGACTTTTGTTAAATTGGCCAACGATAACCGGCAGTTCAAAAAAGCGACATTTTGCAAAGTACAACTATATTTTTTGCATTGGTCACGTTTGTAGAGCGTTTTCTTTTGCTCTTTTTTCAAAAGAAAATCCCGAACGTTATGTTATAAAACAAATCATTTTGAAAAAGTATGATTTGAGATTTTCACAGTCAAAAGTGCTATAGTGATTTAGTTTTGGGGTATTATGCCGTGTTACGCTATCTCCTTCTTTACTCAACGTTTTAGACAGCATTCCAGAGTTCTCCATCTGCCCGATGATGGACACTGTAATGCTGTCCGAAACATTGGCTAAATAGGGAGGTAGCGCAACACGGCATAATACCCCAAAAGTAAATCAATATAATATTATTTGAGTTGCTATTTTTCATTCTAAAAGAAAATAAAATTTTATTTATACCTAATCTAAGAAAACAGCAGAATGCAATACTAAATATAAGCTTTGCAGAAAACGTTCTGCTAATATTTTTTCAATTTATAAGAAAGTGTGCCGTCATACAGTCAGATTTAACCAGGGTAAGTATTTTACTAAACTAGTCACCGTTTTATAATAAATATTCAATTAATACAATACAACTGCAGTTTATTGTATTATTTTAATAATGGTTATAAAATTAATTAACCGTAATCTATTAAAGTCAAAGTCACCTATGTTTACGGTGTCCAGAAACACGTGTTTCAATTGGAAAACCAGTGAATCTGGATATCCACAAAAAATTGTTTCCCTCTGAGCATATAATTTTTAAAAACTTGTGGAGCTCTGTATACGCTTCGGCGCATTCTAAAAATATTAAATAGTAAAATAATACCTGGCGACCGATTTTATTAAATTTGACCTAATTAATTGTGTGATGTCTGTACAAATGTGGATGAGTGCAAGCGAGATGAATGCTTGCAAGATCTTATAAAAGGCGATGCACGTTAGTTGTGTGCCTCTTTTGTTACAAGCAGTTCCCCAATAAATATCAATACAAGATCACGTATCATTATTGTGTACGACCTTCACCTGCTACAATAATACTCCAGCCTCTACACTACATTGGCACTAGCTACATTTGGCATGCATTACAAATTGCAATTTCGGACTCAATTTACTCAAAAACAAAAGCACAAATAAAAAATATGCACTATAATCGACTCCAAATGTGATATAGTTTCGCCAGTTTCCTACTTGTACTACGAGTTTACAGACATCATGTACAAACAGTAAATTGATAGAGTTGCATGTTTGCTGGAATGGCAAGCTTAATTTTGTTGACCACTATTCAATTATTATTGCAAGTCATTGAATGACTAACAGACTACAGCAATAAATAAATAATACACACTAGTGTAATGACTACGGAACTGAATAAATAATACACACTAGAAACGCCTTCCATGTAGGTTTGAATGGAAACCAACGTCGCCAATGGCTTAATAACTACAGCTTCTCCGTTATAACCAATTCACTACGCGATCTGTCTCTCTTCTATGGTTTTGTATCTTATGGCGAGATTGGTTTCAATTTAAATCTAAATGGAGAGCGTTTCTAGTAGATATGGTTTATCTGTTCGACGGCCAAGGCAGATGTTGAATTAATTTACTTATTTTTATCATCAATACCCGTAGTAACCCGAGATATAAAGAGTAACGTAATTTTAATATAATGTTTATTATAATGTTCACTGTACAGATAAACCAATGGTTGTAGATTACGGGCATATCTATATCGCGTTTTTTTAAGTGAAATAAATCAATTATTTAATGTACTAATTAAGACGTTTTTTAAAACAAGAATCACTTCCATTGAGCCTTTTTGGAGATTATGAATTGAAAAGATTTGTATAAAGTGATTTTTTTTTAATTTTTTGCTTTCAACCTTCACGGGTGTTCTAGGCAATCATTTCAAATTATGGAGAAAGGGAAGGTGAATTAATGTATCAATTTTGATGGACAACTTATAAAATTATGCGGAAGATTGGAGTCGAATTCAGAAGAGATGATATTTTTAATGGAGGACAGGTAATTTTAGATAAAGCTTGATAAAAAAGAAAATAACAACCAAAAAATATGTGATCTAAACTTCAGACTTCAAGACTGTACAATCTGGGGAGTCAAACACATGAGATTTAAAAAGATGAGAGGGAACGTAACAATGTCCAATCTTTATTCGAATAAGTGAAAAAATTTCATGTTGGGAGAAATGGGCAATTTTTAAAACCACGATTTTGATGGGATAGTCCTTTATTTTGATGCATAGGAGGCTGCCTTGAATTGACTAGCAATATGTCAATACTCTGACCAAACATTGCGGGATCTATCTTTGAGAATTAAAAAAAGTCGGATAAAGGAGTGTGGTTTCCGAGGGTAACGAGAGGGTTGGATACTCCTTGTTTTGCCAATGAATCCGCAATATCAAGAAATTGAATGAAATATTCTGTCATAAAAATTATTGTGGTAAACGTTAATACCTTTAGCAATTGTCAAAGAATGTCCGAAATTATCAAATTTCACTATGCTTTGCACATTGGAATTGTCCGATTGTTCAAAGAATTTGACAAATGGTTAAATTTGGCGATGTTTTGCAAATTGAAACTAATGGAGACAATTGATGATATTTTGCAGAAAAAAATTGTCTCGCTGGATAAAAAAAATTCTTTACGGATAGTTTTATGATGTTTTGCAAGTTGGATTTATCCAATTTGACAAAAAGTTGTCCAAATTGACAAATTTGAAGATATTTTGCACATTATTGTCCATTTGAACAAAGATTTCCAATTGAAAACGATTGGACACAGACAAAACTATATGTATGTTTAGTAACAATCTCTCAATTTTTTCCGTTGTGTTTCCACTTTGTTTCCGAATGTATTTTAATTGTTTAGTGTGAAAAATTAAGTCCTTTAGATTTTGATCGGAAAACTATATATCTGTGTCGGGTCGGATTGTGTGGAAGTAAAAACCGCTGCAGAATTATTATTATTCCTTAGTCGGGCAGTCGGAATAATAACAATTCAGTTAGCGGTTCAATATGTTGGGTTGTGCAAGTTGGATCGTGTGTAGGACCTATAAATTAAAACTGGCGGCGGGTGTTAGCCAGGAATTTAAACCTTATCGCCATTCTGTATAAGTGCGCACTTTAGTAAATTTTCGAATGTCACACCCCGAGGAGAATGGCTTTACACTACTAAGATGTTGCATACTTCATAAAAAGAGGAATGTCACTGACTATGTTTAGCTAGAGCAACAACGGGCTTATAAATTGATTTGTGTACAAATCTAAAGTTGTATTCCGGGATTGATCAAATTTTAAGCACTTTATCTTCAAAATAACAGAACGTTAACTGGCTACATTATTTTTTTTTTATTTGGTACAATATTTTTTATATTTCCAAGTTTTCCAGTGATCCCGTGCTGAGGCCTTCATTTTATAATACGAAAATATAATCTACATAACTAACTAACTAACTAACCATCACGCCGTTTCCCCGCAGGGGTAGGCAGAGAGGACGGACCGCCAAACAACTCGGTCTTGGCACACACTCCTTGCCTCATTCACATTCATACATCGTCTCATACATACTCTTCTATTGTTCTGACTCTTGACATGGCCCGACTCAAGTATCTGATTCTACATAATACATTTAAAGAGAAAATAATACATTTAAAATATAATCTTGTGTGTTTGTGAGTGATGTGTGTTTTTATTGGTTTTGTGTGTTACGTGTAGGCTTTATTTTTATTTTATGCTATGAAATTTTGGTAATATTGTCTTTTTTGTTCTTTAATCCATTTTTTAATTTTGTGTGAGAATTTATTTTTATTTTCCTCAATTTTAATTTCAAGTTTTACACTGTTGAATGGTTTTATAGGATGGTATTGGTAGTGTCTTTATCCAAAGCTTGAATTTACTGCCGGAGTTTTTATGTTTTCTTTGTACGCTTATTAACTGGTCTGTTAGTGTTATTTTGTGTATGTTAAAATTTATTTATTTTTGTCAAAAATGTAGTTTAGTAGTGTTTTAACGTATAATTGGCGTATATCTAGTACATCACAGCTGTGGAATATTTGGTCTGTATCAGTCAGTCTATGTTTTTTTAGTATTACCTTTAAGATCGTTTTCTGTGCGGTTTCTATGTAATTGATAGCCGAGTTTGTTGCTCCTCCCCAAGCAATAATTCCATATTCTATTATTGATTGGCAAAATGTAAAATATATTGTTTTCAATTGTTTTATTTTAAATGTGTTTCTTATGTTTACAAAAATGTGTGTTGTTTTGAGAAGTTTATTTGTGATTTGTTTGATGTGAGGTATCCATCTAAGGTCAATTACGATCCCTAGATACTTTATTTGTTCTGTTTTTTCTAAAGGAGGGCAATCGCAGATGTTGGTGTTTAAACATTCGTGTATTTTTATGGTGTTTTCGTTGTTTTTTTGCTGTCCCGTGCTATTTATACTGTATGTTGTGAATTTTGTCTTTGATATGTTAAGTGTAAGTATGTTTGAGTCTAGCCATGTTTTCAATTGCGAGATTCCCAAATTCGCTATGTTATATACATTATTCTTATTCTTAGATTTGAAGAGCAAAACTGTGTCGTCAGCATAGTTAACTATTTAACCGTCAATTTTCATGCTGCAAAGTTCATTTATGTAAATAGTAAAAATAACGGGCCCTAGTATGCTTCCTTGTGGAACTCTATATGTAATCGGCAGTGGTTTACTAGTATGGTTGTTAATTTTGACTTGTTGTGTTCTGTTACTCATATAACTTTTTAATAGTTGGAGTTCCTTGCCTTTGATACCCATGTTTTCTAATTTTTTTAAAAGAGAATTGTGGCAGATTGTGTCAAAGGCTTAAGCTAAATCTAGATATATCGCTATGCATTTTTACCCTTGATCTAAGTTGTTATGTATATAATCTATTGTACATGCCAAAGCTTCTTTTGTGCCTATTTTTTCTCTAAATCCATATTGGTTATCCGAGATAAATATGTTTTCTTCTAGGTATTTTGTAATTTGGTTTTTTAATACTCTTATATTTAGGCAGTGAAGAGCATAATATATATTATTTCATGAAAAGTATTAAGTATTAGTAGCGTTTGCAATTACTTCATCCCTTTCTCATAATTTGAGGGTTCGCGTTTCGTTTTCGAGGGTGTACGTATCATAAAATTTTAGCTAAGTTTACGACGATAAAAATTATGTTTTTTACTCTCATCTATTTATACATTTTGACGTGTAAATTTAGCCATTTGGACATTTGAAGCGCTCAGCGCAATAGTCGCCTAAATCCTTGGGAGCTATTATTGAGATAAGAGTAAAATAAAATTTGACTATTTTTAATTTATATTTTGTTTTGTTTTGCATGTAATTGAAAATCAAATTGCAAACATACAATTATATTCATTTTGTAAAAAAACACCTACGCGAATTTCACTTTTGTTATGATACAAATGAAGTGGAAATTAAACCACTTTCCGACATTTGGTCGAGCTAAAACTCAATAATCGCTACTATCATATATTTTTGTGGCCATCACGAGTACACACGCGGACATGTACGCATATTTCTGAAATTGGATGACATTACAGCAATTAATATATGAAATAAATGTCGGTCCCACCCAATTGGGTTTTAGCTCAGTTCTTAGCCCGGTCTCAGGGGAAGAAGGTTAAATCTTCAGCCGAATAAAAAAAACTTTAAATGAACCTCTCGATAAAAAAAGATGAATGAATAAAAACGGAAGTATTATAGTTGTTAGGTTGTGAATAACCTGACAATATGTAAAAATCTCCTACTACCATCACAGTACGAGAAAAATATTGCTTGTGTTGTGATGGAGGACTTAGTCAGCCGAGGAATTAAACGTGCGACTTCTGGGTGGGATCCAAATGCGAATCCAACTCAGCTTCTGACCGGTTTGTTATTGTTGTTGTATTTTAAGAGATAATTTATATAATGTTAATTAATTTAATGTTGGTTGTGCTACTACACTGTTGTAATTGTAGTTTTAAAGAAATTATTCGTGGCTTTAGTCCTCGTCCCTCTCTTCTTTGCAGTCAGTTTTATTATCTTCAACTGTATTTTATTCGTCTGCAATTCCTGATAAAACTTGTACAGGTTTGGGCGGATATACAATGAAATGAAGGTCTTTGTTATAAGTTTTTCCAGATTTCTGTACTTTCGACATCAGGGTATAAAATATTGTTGTGGTATTTATTTTAAATTTTTTCACGATCAAAGGTATAATAACTGTGTCCTGACACCAGAAATTTGTCATCAATGACGTATAAAATAAACAGACTTCACTAGCTGCAATTTTTTTTATATTACGCTTTTGTCACTTTGATCGTTGTGTAATATATTCAATCTTTTCATGGACATGAAATTTCTTAAAATGTGCTGCAAACATGCTTTTTTATATCGGGCCACGGAATAAATATTTTACTTGAGAAAACTTAATATATTATACTTATATACTAGCTGAAGTCCACACAGTGTGTCATTGCTTAGGGTTGGTTTATAAAATATATGGTAAAGTTTTGAGGTTGAGTTTTGATGTTAATGGTTTATAGTAAAGTTTTGATGTTGTGAATTCTAGTTTATCTGAAAACTGGGTGCATTGATGATGGTAATGATAGAATTAAAAAAGTTTACTTTTTAAAAGTATTTGTTTCACTTGATCGTACCATGTCTTCCTCCGGCATCGTTGATTTCTTCTACCTTTCACTTCCATGTCGCACATTCTCTTTACGCCCCTCTTTCTTCTTACATGACATGCCACATTTTACCGCACATCCTCGGGCCTCCACAACTTCTTCAGCAGTTAATTTACACATCATACATTATATTTATAGCTCTTTCGTTCATCACATACGTCTAATTTAACCATACATACGTATTTGTTTCCCTTTATCGTGTCATGTCTTTTTGAGGCGTCCCCGACGTCTTATACCATTATCTTCCACGTCATACATTCTCTTTACACCCCTTTCTTCGTTCATCATGTATGTGCATTTTAACAACAAATAATTTTTTCATTAATGTTAATAAATCCCCGACGTTTTTTCCCATTCACTTCGTGTATAGTACAATGAAATCTAAATTCTTACCGTTAAAAAACTAAAAAGTACTACACTTCGACTCCGTATGTCATTCAAGTGCAGAGATAATGAATTTAGTTGTTCTTGGGCTTCCTCGACATTTTATACATTAGGTACATTTTATGCCATTATTATATTAGAAATACTTCATTTCAATTCCGTACCTTATTGAACGTAAATCTTTCGCGATCAAACTAATTTTTAAACTGGCACTAATAAGAAGAAACCTTGAAATTTTCAGAGAAATAGGTCTAGTAGTTTATGGGTCTATGGAGAAGCCGTCCAGATTGAAAAATTGATATATGTCTATGGGACAAAATAATCGAAACAGAAAAACATTAAAATTGACGAAGTCAATCTTCCTACAAACCAACCTATTCACATAAAAAAACGTAAAAACTCTACGTCGGCAGATAGATAATAAGCATCAAGTGTTGAGTTTTCGGAATCGTAGACAACCTTCAATTATTTGCAATTAGCTGACGTGAAACCGGCGTTAGATAGACAAATACCATCAAGGACTTTTTAGGCCTTCTTAAGATATACAATTCCGTGGTACATTATTTTGATATATCTCATGTGGTTTAGCCAGCTTTAGCAATGTAGTGTCCGAAAATATATTTTTACTTCTTGATTATAAAACATACACTTTTCTCTACTTTCTATAATTATAATGTGCATTTATTATATATGTAAACCTATCGGAAGAAATGCTCTAAATGATAGTGAAAACTCTATCAAAATCCGTTGCGTAGTTCAGAATAACTAAGGGCACAAACAGACAGATGCGGATAGCGACTTTATTTTATACTATTTAAAGATTTGACCTTGAGCTGTTCTCGAACCAAAAAATAAACAAAAAACAGCATCAACTGACGTAATCGGTATTAGTATAAAATTACTTATTAATGTTTCTTATTGAGATGATACGTGGTAAATTCAGTGAACCTACAATGTTTATTATAAATTTCGTTGTTAGCAAATATTGTTTGCAGAGATATGTATGGGTACGTGGTTTCGTTCCATCTTCTCTACTTATAACTTCGAACAAACACATAGACCAAACAATCTAGACTTGCAATTTGTTCACAAAATGGGCAGCTATGAAGAATTAACTTTACAAATCGGAGATAATTGACGACAATATGTGAAAACTGAAACAAAACAAAACTCTCCACGTGATGATTGTATCACAGCAGAATCTTCTTGGTATCAAGAAGAAATTTCACTCACCAATTTCACACTGCCTGAATTACACTTGGACGAAAGTATGAATGGAGAGAATTACATTAACTTTAATAAAATAATTCACATCTGTTTTTTTTAATAGGTTAAAATATCTGTTCTAAATAAATCTCCACGTGATGATTGTATCACAGCAGAATCTTCTTGGTATCAAGAAGAAATTTCACTCACCAATTTCACACTGCCTGAATTACACTTGGACGAAAGTATGAATGGAGAGAATTACATTAACTTTAATAAAATAATTCACATCTGTTTTTTTTAATAGGTTAAAATATCTGTTCTAAAAAAATCTCCACGTGATGATTGTATCACAGCAGAATCTTCTTGGTATCAAGAAGAAATTTCACTCACCAATTTCACACTGCCTGAATTACACTTGGACGAAAGTATGAATGGAGAGAATTACATTAACTTTAATAAAATAATTCACATCTGTTTTTTTTAATAGGTTAAAATATCTGTTCTAAATAAATCTCCACGTGATGATTGTATCACAGCAGAATCTTCTTGGTATCAAGAAGAAATTTCACTCACCAATTTCACACTGCCTGAATTACACTTGGACGAAAGTATGAATGGAGAGAATTACATTAACTTTAATAAAATAATTCACATCTGTTTTTTTTAATAGGTTAAAATATCTGTTCTAAATAAATTTTTATAAAATTAATTCAAGTAGAAGAATTTCCAATAGGTGTAATTATCTACATAGGTAATTTTGTCCATGTTTAATTTAAATACTTTGTATTGTTTATAGTGTTACGTTTGTACGTGAAATTCATGCCTGTGTAATTTTGATATGTAATCGATCCTCATCTGCATAATAAGCAACTAACGAATAAAAATCTATCTGTGCAGGAAAAAGTTGTGGTGACAGTGCGTTAATTAGATTGCTAGAAATGATAAGTACTTTCAAAGACCCTTGCACGGTATGAACTGATTATAGCTACTTAAATGGGAAAAATCGTATCGTAGTGTATGTAGGTACGTAACATCTTGGGATATTTTACCCAACAGCTCAAAAGAAGTTGTGGTGGTAGTGCGATCAAAAATAATAAAAACAACTATCATGAAATAAATAAGAATTGTATTTTAGTTATTTGTTTTTATCAAAAACATAATACCTATATGACGAAATAACTACATCTCCTACCTCCCTACCACCATCAGGAAATTATTTATTTATGCAAGTACATTTTTAGAGTAACGCACTCCTTTTACGAGAGTAATATAAATAAAAAAAATATATATATTTTTTAATTTTCACATTGTGCATATCAGGCGTAAAACAAAATTTTATTTTGAATTATTTGAAAACATTTTTTTTGTATTTTACTAATAAGTAGAGTAGAATTTAAGAACCCTCTGAAAAGTTGATTAACATTATGTTACATTTATGCGATAAATTTTGGATTATCATCTTTCTGGAAGTGGATTAAATAAAAACAAAAACACATGGCTATGACACTTGGGAGGAAAAGATATGGTTGAGAACGGAGATAACTTACTAATATGAAATACTGTTGAAAATCTGGTCATATTATTTATTTTTCTTTTAAAAATGGGACTGCAGGCCTATAACGAATGCATTGAAAGAGTTCCTAAGTAACAGTCAAACTCGAATGTTTTATGAGGATGGTGGAACACGAATTCATACTAATACTGATATTGATATTGACATGCTGATATTCTTGCACCCCGTCATGATAAATATAAGGAAAAGAACACGTGTTCTTGATATATTCTCGGTGAATAATATTTTATCAGGAATTTGGCCATCTGTCATTATTTTAACAGAATAATTTTTCTCTTTGTGTTGAAGCCAAACATTACTGGAATTTCAGCACGAATTAACATTTTAAAATAAAAATGTAAATTTCATTTGCATGATGATATAAATATGAATTATTACCACAATTAGTGGAAACCATACGTTTAAAAGTTCGGAAAAAGTAAATTTCGATAGCCACACAGTTAGAGTTATTCGTGAAAATTCGCAAACATTTCACCTACCTCAACGATTCCATATTTCTTAGAGTTTTTTTCAAGTCCCACAGTATCTAACGTTCTTACAACATGGTCAATTAATTCGTCTTTGTGTCCAAATTGCAAAACAACATTTTCAGCATTGTCGTCTACAGTTGCACATCCACTGTAAATAGTAATTGAAATTCGTTGCGACAAGTAATCTGTACATTGTCATTCGTTTTTAAATTACTGAAGTTTCACTTTAACATTACGAATATTAACTTTTATAATTTGGTAATGAACGCAAGAATAATCGATTGGTTTCGGTTGCTGGGTGCAAGTGTTCATTTTTGACTATAAACAATGAAAGAGAAAATATCCTGGTCAGTCGCGTAGCCATGACATTATTTTAGATAATTGTCATCAATTTTCAAGAATTATTATTTTTACTGTACAGTATCTAATAGAGACTTATCAAATAAGCACTTGAGCTTTGGTTTCTATGTTTTCAAATTGGTTATTCGATTTAATAAATATCATTCCTTAAAATATTATTCTGGAAACATAATATATGAACTGCCAACTGCGGCTTTATTCCAATGAATCCACAAAGAAATTCGCAGTTTATTCCTTTTTTTGTTCAATAAATTTGGCATATTATGGCAACCGATCGCTCAATAGGTTTTGCAAACATGCCACATAATATGTCAAAAATTGTTCGAGTGGTTAGGCCGGTAAAATAAGTTTTGATTCTTGAGGTTTTTTCCAGATACACAAGACCACAAAAGCTCAAAATGTTATGCCTTAAGTAAGACAGAGCTTTCTCTAACCACTCATTCTACCATATTTGTTCGGCCTAAAATAATCTACACTTAAGAGGAACGGCTACGCAGTCATTTCATTCGCATCTTAAATTTGAGTTTTACGCCAAAATACCCAAACAAACTGAATTATACATTTACAAATAATAGTTTTAAAACAAATAATAGTTTAAAAAATTTATAATAATTTTTATTGTAAGTACAATATGTAATAGGTAGTGTGTATATATTCAAGTATATGATTGATGTCATAAAAAAATACAGCAAATTTTGACAATGAATTGCAGAATGTTCAATGTGAATTGAATTTTTACTCCCCAAGGATTGTTTCCGATTGGTTTCAGCTGCACTCACATTGGATTTAAACAGCACCCGATGATGGTCTTTTTTTGCGAATGACAGAATCTAAAAAGTGTCACGAATGGTCGCCATTGTTATCAATGGTTTTCATTAGGTAGAAAAAAGGCGCCGCGCCGGGAGCTTTTTCAGTTGTCTGAACAGGGGATCACTGTGAAGGTTTTTTATAATCTGGATTTTCACTTGTAAATAAATCTATTTTAATTCTCTTTCCATTTTTGTAGAAAATCACAGCAGTGCTTTTCAAAGAATCTAATAATAACAAAATGGGCTATCAGCAGCAATCCTTTTCGGGTTAGACAATTTACACTTATAACATTATTGAAAAAGTAACTTCGGTTACGTATCGGTAACTCTCGTTCAATAAACTCTAGAAGTTTTGCTTTGAATTTAAAAATCATTCTCCAAATAGGAAGTGTTTGTATGGCAAATTTAAGTGGCAATCGATTCAAATTCAATGCTTATTAAAAATAAAGCGTTTCTGTAACTCTGGTGTAATTAAACTTAGATCTTTCGCTTTCAATTAATATTTTAGAATTAAGACAGCTTGAAAAATTTAATAAAGTACTTACGTATAGCATAACTTTTTTAACTGCCATTTTCAAAATTGAAACTGATTTGTTGATAAATTAGCCTGTGCCATTTGGATGTAACAAGATGAAGACAAAACTATTCCATTTTTTTACCTAACCTAACACCGAACGACCGCAAACTACCAATTCTGGAACCCGAGTACTCTGCTACTACTACTGGCGTGATAATGGTGGAGCACTTTTCTACGAGATAAGTACGCTATAGCGCATCCATATTTCTAGCGCATTCATACTATCCCGTGATTTTTCACGGGTATGCGCTATTATATCATAAAAATATTAATGAAATCACATGTTAATTTGTTTGATAAAACTCATTTGAGTTAAAACATTATTTTGTTTAAATAAACATACTCTCCATCAACAACAAAAGATAAAAAAATTTGAAGTAATTTTAACAAAAGATAACATAATTTTATAACTACCATAAACAGGGAGATAGGAGTCGACATTCTATGACCCGAAAGTAATAACAATCATAATTATAATATGATAGTTTACAAAGTTATGCATTGCAAATTATTTGAGAGGTATGACATAATATTGTATTATTATCGTCACAGGAAAGCGAACAACGTAAATGCTTCTACACACAGCAAAACTTAACGATATACTTCATTTAGTAGAAAACTTTTTTTGCCTCGATCTATCTGGTTCAGTGATTCTCACAAAATTAAGTTACCACACGTTTAAAATTGTAATTTCAATAGTTCTCAACAGCATCGCTTACTTGCGCCGATATTTTATAAACAAAACCGTAATATCCTCGATATAAAATGAGTGCAAAAGAGATTTATGAGTCACCTAAATATTATGACGGTATGTATTTTTACGGCCTCCGTGGTCGAAGAGTAAGGCTTTCGACTAGCAATCAAATACCGGCGTGCGCAAGTAAAATTTATTTTATTACATATTTTAATTTATTCATTAAAAAAAAATATATGGTATCTATACTTGTAGCACGTTAAACATTGGAAGATACTCTCAGTAGGTATCGTCACCACCATTCCGAATCGAAACGTTGCTTGAAATGGCTTTAGCCGTGTTTGGTGACCAGATCTGGTGCTCCCCCACCTCCCTCTTACCAATTTCCTTCCCAGCTCCGCCACATAGTTGTTGTAGATGCTATAGTTTCACTGGCTCCAGACGCTTGGAAGAAGTTGAG
The DNA here is from genome assembly GCF_061612785.1 of Hesperophylax consimilis. Classification (NCBI taxonomy): domain Eukaryota; kingdom Metazoa; phylum Arthropoda; class Insecta; order Trichoptera; family Limnephilidae; genus Hesperophylax; species Hesperophylax consimilis. The sequence continues at coordinate 22,689,317 of NC_142849.1, read as the reverse complement.
ACTCTTGTGCGGTATTCACATTAATAATATATATGTTTGTAAATTTATTTGAAGGAATATACATATGTGTTCATAACAGGAATCTTGATGCGACCTTAGAAGCCCTCTGAAAAATATTTTATTTATTTATTATTAATTAACACCCTATCTGGATTGAAATATAAAGTAAGTATGTACATTTTATATTCGTATATGCATACAATTATTATTTGTGTTTTGCAAACCAGCAAAATAGAGTAGTTAGTGTTGAGGTTACATTTAAAAGTGTCTTTGCTTCGAGTTTGTCTGGCAGGTACATTCATATAAAATAATTCCAATAATTCATGGTTGTTATTAGAGATTTTATAACTTTGAATAAAAGTAATATATCAGTTAAAACTCTTCTATATGATAGTTTGAGAAGTCTTCACTAGTTTATACTCCAAAAGCGAGAACTTCTGCACGCGGAGAAAAATGATCCTTCCTAAAAAGTGATGTAGGTATGCCAATATCCTGATAAAATATTGGTCATTCATAATATCTCGAAACACGTGTTCATGCACGTGTACTTTCCTAATACATATCAAGACGGAATACAACATCAGTATTTGTACAAACACGTATTCCACCGTTCTCATAAAACGTTCGTTTTTAACTTATACTTTGTTAGAAACTCTGTCAATTCATTCGTTAAAGGCACAGACAGTATTTTATATCAGTAAATTTTCTCCATGTGTCTAACACAAAGATATTAGAAGAACGAGATATGCTATGTTGGCCGCCGGACCGTAGGCGGAGTACTACCTAATTAGGGTACTTTGAATACTATCGGGACGTGTACGCACAGAAATCAGTTCTATGTTTTAGTGCGAATACCTTAGCGTAAGCGAAGGTGTGCAGTAGTATTGGTGAACAAAACCGGCGACACTGGGCAAAACAATTCCACACAGTATGAACTGCTCATAGCACATCTCGTTCTTCTAATATCTTTGGTCTAACAGAACGCGCCAACCAAAAGAGAGACTGAACTGCTACGATGCTGCATTGACCGTTGACATTTTCAACTTCACTTACACACATTTCAATCTTGCCAAAACTATTCGATAAGACAATTGAAACAAAACAATCTGGGTAGTAAGTCAAAATACATATGGAATCCTCAATATAATATTTACATAAATCGCATTGAAGCCATCCAAAGAAAATTTGTCCATCATTTAAATTTCAAACTAAATTCAAACCTTGACTTAAACAGCTCGATGGACCTTTATGGACTTAAGCCATTAAAAACTAGAAGAGACTCCGCAGATATAATATATCTCCATAAAATTATCAATGGCTTTATTGATTGTTCTCCCCTTCTGTCTGAAATTAATTTTAGAGTTCCGAGCGTTAGAACTAGAGAAAAATCACTTTTTCATCTCCATAAATGTTCTACTAATATAAGACAAAATGCGTTTATATTCAGAGCCTGTAGTATATTTAATAAGAATTTTAATGATATGGACATATTCTCAAGTAATTTAGGAACCTTTAAAAGATATGTAATAACTAACATTAAATAATTTTAAATATTCTACTTGAAGTTATCATGTTATTGCTTTGAATCCTTTCCAGTTACTTACCTTCCAATTTATACTCATGTGTTCAATTTAGTTGTAGGTATACATTTATTATATTGTTATTATTGCTATTGTGTAGTGTTATTGATTGCTGCTGTGTTGAAATTTTACAATACATTTTGTTTTGAATTTTAGTTGGTTATTAGTATATCAGTTAAATTTAAATTTTTGAAATTTAGCTGGTTATTAGTATATTATTTGTGTTCCTAGATCTGTTATTATTTTTTATTTATTATTTACAATTTTGTATTTTTTGTAAATTTCTCAGGCCACGGGTACAGAACCCTTAGTTTCTTGTTTTAATATTTTTTATTATTATTATAATTTTAAGTGAAAATCTGTTATTGGATTTTATCTTTATTATTTAGTTTATTCTTATATATGTAAATAATCTGTTGATTTTCCCAAATAAATAAAATAAAAAAAACATAAGCCATTTGAAACGATGTTTCGAATCTGCTTGAGAGTGTTTTCGAATCTGGGTAGTAATTCAAAATATTGCATAAGCCATTTTAAACAAAGTTTCGAATCTACTTGAGAGTGCCTTCCAATCTGGGTAGTCAGCCAAAATCCAAAATATTTATGTAATGTTAAACTTTCTCAGATAGGCGTGTATGTATGGTGAAAAGTTAATTACTTTTGCCCATTATGAAATACATGTTCCATTGAATGCACCAAATAGTGGTACTTATCCCTTGCGTAATAATTGAGTCACTCCACCCACTGCACTTGCACTTGGTTCAGAATGGGCGATTAATTGTATTGCTTTGAGGTAATAGGCTCTCACTTCTCCTACACAATATCAGGAGATATTATAATAGATCTACCATAATATTAATATTATTTTGTACAAACAACTTTCTACTATGCATTTCCAAACAATATTACAACTAATAGTATCTGGGAAATTAGGACAATGAATCATTATGTTTAGTGACATATTGAAATAATTTTAAACTTTTTTTGCACTTATTGGCACAATTATCCACAGTCCGGTACTCTTTAAACTACGGTTTATATTCACAACATATGGGAAAATAGTTAAAAGAATAACTGAATTGATATATTAAGCTGAAACCGATGTCGGTAAAAAGTTTTAGACTGTTTCAATATGTTATTATCATGGAATTCCACCACAAATTGTTGGTAAGAAAAATGAAAACATTATTTTTAGCCAATAATAATAGCTCCGGTTGTAGATAACTTCTCTCAGCGGTATGGCCAGGTAAAAGACCAGTATCCAGAAACGGAACTTTGCTTGAAATGGCTTTAGCTGTGTTTTGCAACCTGATCTGAATTGCAAGATTCTTTCAAACCTTCCTATTCTACAACTTTTTCCTCTTCCCATTCGTTCGGCTTCCCAACATACCCCAATTTGAGATTTTTTTTAATGTGAGTAAGTATCGCACAAGAATCTCAACCTTGGATGTTTATTTCCACAACCTAAGCATGGCAAAGTTATCTTTAGGTATCCTGTGCGGGTGGTCTTTTAGTGGGGAGGGGGAGGAGTGAATATATCTGGGTCTTGAAGAGATAAGCAATGTTCTGAGTTTATTTATTATTTTAGAGTTCATTTTGTACAACAGGTTGAGTGTTCTAAGAATAATACTGTCATTACTCCAGCGGGTGGCCAGTGCAAGATCGAACCGCAAAGCCAAGGGCTTGTCAAGTGACTATCAACATTGATTTTTGAGACCACCCAAACCAACAGGTCACTTCTAAAATTTGTACAGATTCAACACTTCAAAATGTTGTAAATTTTCATAGTAGGTATCTGAATACACAACGGTACGCTCAGCTTCTGACTAGTTAATTTTTCTCTGACTTTAATCGAACTCTCTGAGCTAGTGACAACGATATCACAACACTCAAATCGAATGCCTAACATGAGAAATATATTTAATTTGAAGTAATCATTTCACACAATGCTGTATTTGTGTTTACGAGTACCTACCCACGTGCTCAAATTATTTCTAAAGCGTTCCTGTGGATTACATATTCTTTTTCAATCTGTTATGAAGAATGTCTGTAAAATCTTGTTTTATCTTTCCACAGCCCCATATTATTATGTACCGGGAATTGCCAGGCCTGAACCGCAGCTTATCTGTACATATTAGCCATACGGGCTGCCATTACTATTGCAATAACATATTGACGTAATTGTAAAAATGTAGATTTCGATTTAATAATGCCGGCTCAACACGTGTAGGAAAACGTTCAACGGATTGTGCCTTTATTTAAGCTATAAAAACTGTAAAAAATTAGATTCAATAAAGAAATATAAAAAAATCACGCAAACTTAGTCACAGTATGGATACACTTGTCCCTGGTCATAGCATGGGGACACTTGTCACTGTCACCTGCTTATTTAACATAGAACATATTGGCATAAATAATAAATATTACTATTATTTTTCTGAAACTTCTAATGAAACAAAGAAAAAACAATTAACTGGCAAAAGTATTCAACAAACAACATTTAAAAAAAGTCCCAACTGCTCCCAAGCGTCTGGAGCCAGTGAGACTATGGGATCTCCAATTGGGGCATTTTGTAAGGCAGTAGGGAGATGAAGTAGATGGGGTCGAGGAAGATAAGGAAGTGGACCTGGCTATTCAGAACTAGTTACCAAACACGGGGTAAGCCATTTCAATCAATTTTTTTTTTTTTTTTCATTTTCTAGATTCTTATATTCCATGAAGTGGTGAATCATTTAAATTTACTGAATTTAAAGTTAATGTTCTTTATACAAATAGAACGGCGTCATATGCGCCTCACAATTTTTACCTCATATGGGTTTATTCAAATATTACCTGGCTTTTATAGACTTAGAGGCCTTGTATTTTTCTCGGTAGGGAAAAAATTTGTTACCTAAAAACCCTACTAAAATTGCATGTATCATCATCCAGCATCAGCACCAGCGGCGACCTACAGCGGCCATATACTACATACGTGTCTGTTTGTGTTGTGTTGGGAATGGGGAGGAAATTTTGGCTGCGCCCTTTTGTTGGAGTCCTTCCGCATTTGCCGTTGGGAGTAAGGAAAATCGCAGAAAACCTTACCCAGGAAGGAGCGGCCGAACGTCAACTTGAAACGTTTGCGGCCTTCAGTAACATCGGTATATGATGTTCTGCATTTTTGAGATGTGTGTGTGTGTGTCTGTTTTTATGTTAATATATACTTATGGGAAGATAGAAAATAAACATACATATACATACAAATTATAAAATATTATATAAATATATAAATAGATATATAAACATTATATATTTGGGAAGAAGGTCGGGAGTTTAGGAAATACCTACTGCTCGCTATTCGTCCAATATTTCGCATTTCAATCAATATTTCAATACTGACGGGTGGTCTCACGTTTCATACCGTGCCGCAAATCAAAATCAAAATGATAATTCATCACATCTTTAAAAAGTTATATAAAGTCATGGAAAGTGATGAAACAAAAACTTTATTATGTGTTTCTTTATTAAGTATTTTCAAAAAACATTTCGCGACTACTACGCCAACCATCTCCTCAAACGAAACGCATTTGAACGCCTATGATGATATTGACCCCATAGTCACTGCAAACATGGTGAAAACCGCCATTAAAAATATGAAATCCGGAACATCAGCAGGACATGACGGCTTAAGTATCGAACACGTCAAACATGCAGGGGTAGCGATTCTGAAACTACTGGCAACATTGTTTACCGATATCATAAAGAGTGGTTATCTACCCAAAGACATGACAAAGACAATCATAATACCGATAGTAAAATCTAAACTGACAGACATAACTTTACAGGAAAATTACAGACCGATATCCATCGCCACAGCGACCGCCAGAATATTTGAACGAGTTCTCTTAGACCTAGTCGGACCCCAATTGAAAACGAAAGACAATCAGATGGGTTTCAAAACAGAATGCTCCACGGACTCAGCCATATTCTGCGTAAAACGGACGCTGGAATACTACAGGAAAAGAAAAACAACAACTTACGTATGCTTTTTGGATCTTAGTGAGGCATTCGACAGAGTTTCCCATCCCCTACTATGGAAAAAACTAAAGGAAAGAGGGATACCATGGAAAGTGGTAAAAATTCTCGAATCATGGCATCGTCAACAGGAAAACCTTGTAAAGTGGAAAGATGGATTCTCAGAACCCTATTTCTTGAAAAGCGGGGTCAGACAGGGTGGATGTATGTCCCCAGTACTGTTCAACTTATACATGGACGAATTAACCCACAGGTTAAACAATGCTGGAGTGGGCTGCCACATCGGAGGTCTATGTGTTAACAATATGAGCTACGCAGATGATATGGTTCTGATGGCACCGTCAATACGGGGATTAAGAATTCTCCTGAAAATCTGTGAGGAATTTGCTCACGAAACCAACATGATCTATAATGCGAAAAAAACAGCACTGTTGGTCATAAAACACGGGGAAGGCCCAAAAAACATTCCCCCAGTCTTTTTGAATGGTGAGATTCTGAAAACAGTAGAAACCACAAAATATCTAGGACATATCATCAACAACAAGTTAACGGATGATGAAGATATTGACAGGCAGAGGCGTGTACTGAGTATAAAATGTAACATGCTCAGTAGAAGATTCCGGCTCTGTAGTCCACGAGTGAAAAGGACGCTCTTCTTAGCCTTTTGCACCACCCTGTACACATGCGAGCTCTGGGCTAATTTCAAGAAAAGAACAATGGAAAGGCTTCGGGTTCAATATAATAACGCTTACCGATTGATGTTCGGACTCCCCAGACACTGCAGTGCCTCCTCGATGTTAACAGAAGGGCGAGTTCCAGGATTTACAGCTCTGTTAAGAACCAGGATTGCAGGACTGAGGGAAAGGATAAACCATTCCAGAAACACTATTATCATAGAATCCCTTCTGACTTCAGGATCGAGCATTGAAGACCATTGGAGAAAGATACTTGCTCCCACAATCTTAGATCCGTTGGATTCCCGTGCTTCTCTGCTTTAACTTAATTTCATTTTTAATATTTTTAATCTCTTTTTATTTATTTTATTTATGTTACTCTATGTAAATATTATTTGTACTTATCTCATCTATGGGATGTGTGGGATTGCACTAACCTCCCCACATCCTGGAATAAAGAATTTATTATTATTATTATTAACTTGGTTAAGTAGGTTAGGTTAGGTTAGGTTTAAATTTTTTTTTTTCATCGTTTCTAATGATTTTATATCACTTTTTAAAATTGTGTTGAATTGTCATTGTATTGATTTATCATGGAACCATTATTTTCAATGAGTAATTTGTGAATAACACAAATTAATCAAATTAAATTTGCACACTTCAGGATTTGAACCCACGACCTCCAGCTTGCAAGTCAAGTGCCTTACCCCTCAACCACGGAGGCCACTGCAATATAAAATTGCGAAGATAATATTATTTGATAAGAGACTCGAGCGTAGGGAAACAAAAACACGCTCATAGAAAGATTAGCAACAATGTAGACCTCATTATTTGTCCCGAGAATCAGTTTAAATACATTGACTTGCACGATTATTAATAAATAAACCTGTTTTTAGCAAGCAGGTAATTCTAAGATCGCAAGTTCTTCCAAAACGACCACGTCACTGTCCAACTATCTTCTATCACGTTGTTGCGTGATCACAATTTACGTTTTTTTGCCTTGTTTGATGTATTACCCCCGACCTAAACTTAGGTTTAACTTATTGCATCATTTCCACAATGCATTAACCTAACCAATCTACACCATGTCACTGACACACTATTTTTCTACACGTTTTCTAAGCTATAATCGACCCAAACAGGAAATCTAAACCTATTTGACTTATGTTTAGTACACTCTTTGTAAAAAAGGTAAAATACAAAAAAAAAATTGTAATGTAGCTCATCTACCCATCGATCTGTTATTTGTCCCAACTTTGTTAAAAGATTAAAAAACCATCAAAAAAATGTTTTCACTATAATTACACAAATTTGAATAAATTAAAAACAATACAATCGCACGAAAAAAATGATATTCTCATTGGCCTTGAAATCTGAAATATGGATGTATCTGAATTATTTAGGTATTTTTATGAACACTGTATGTAACTCTGTCGCCACTCAGTTGTGCAGCGTTGTGAGGCGGGTTGAGATAGTGGCTGTTGGAATCGATATATTAAAGCATGTCTTGAAAAGGCCTGCATTATATGAAGGAGGAAAACAGATGCCGGTAGCTTGTTCCACATACGAGCCGACTTACACAAAACGAATCAAAGAAACGACCCGTTCTCGCGAAGCATGCCCAACATAAACGGTTGTTCTGCTCTTGTCCGTCGAGTTTTATGAACGAGCACCGGTATACCGGTGATCAATGCTGCTAGCTCATTAGAGCAGGCTCCATTAAAATACCAGTAGAACAGACAAATGAACAAAAAAAAAAACAAGATTTTTTCGACTTAATCAGAAAAAAGCTAGAATAGATAGGTATAAACAATTATGTTATGCTTAGTGAAAAAACCTGAATAATCAGGTACTTCCCAACCCTTTAAACTTCCTCATCTCTCTTACGATACGAATAATGTTTTGCCCTTCATTTGGAATTTAACTGTCAAAATTATTACCGCTATGAAGATCATAAAATTATTTAATTAAATAACTAGGTAATTCAAAACTGTTATGTAGATATAACAAAAGCGTCAATTTTATTCATTTTAGAAGCCGGGACAAATTGCAAACCTTCTAAATGTAAAAATATGTCGTAAAATCTTTTAAAGTTTTTATTTTTTGGTAAAATGCGCCAATCTGCAATCTACGTTTACTGTTATATTAGTTTGTATGAGAATTTACAGCGATAGTTTTTTACTCATCACGTACTATAGCTTTATTTCAAACGGACCAAATCAAAATAATGCTTTAATTGTATTTTTCATGCAGTTGGTCAGTCGCTTTTTGTGCAGGTTCATTATATGATTCATGATACGGCTCATGATTCCCTGGACAAATTATAGCTTGCATGAAACGAAGCTAGAAAAACCGAAAATAATATCGGATGTGGTTAGTCGTAGTTGTAGGAGACCGTATTAAATGGTGCAGTAAATAACAGGTATGCATCATATGAAACAGAAAACTAACAAATATTTCCAAGAAACATTATTTTTTTTAGAAATCGCTAATATTGTCTTCAATAATGAAATATTACAATTTGAGGTTTTACTCAATAAAGTTTTTCCAAAAAATAAATATTCATCCTAGACTAGCAGAAATATTCATCCTAGACTAGCAATAGATGTCGCACATTAAAAATAAAAAATAAAGATAGGTTTATCTAAAAAGACGCTATCTAGATTGCATTTAGTTCGGGTTGAATCTTGCGATCATACATAAAAATAGTTCCCAATAAAAAATGTGCGGTGAAAAAATGAAGACAATGCTGGTAGTTCTTATTCAATGTATGATACAGTTAAATGTTACCGAAGGGGATAGGGTCCCATTAGCTCAGTGGTAAAGCGGTGCCCCGGCAAGGCAAGGGTTCTGGGTTCGTGTCCTAGATGTGACCGTATCCTTTTCTGATTTTTCTATTTCAGATTTTCGTTTATAAATCGCCAATATTGTCTTCAATAATTAAACATTAATTATTCGCAAAAAACTTCAAGGTGAGAGTTTGATACTTAGTTAATCCAAAAATTAATATTTTATGTAAGTTTCTATTTGACGTTTCAATCAGTAAATACACGGTAGTTTATCAATTGAATAAAATTTTCACCACGTTTTTAGTAAGACCGTAAAAGTGAATCGATACAACTTTAAAACAATATCGATTATTTTCACTGCACAATTTCGCTCTTCTGTAACGGTCTCCACGTATCGCAATCCGACGAATCACGAATCGTTTTTGTAAGCGGCAGCGTGACCTCGAAGCTGTGAGTTTCCACTGTACAAAACGCAAGCAGATATATACGCCGGCCGGCGCGGTTGGAATTCAGTTGTGCTGAAGCCACTCTTCTATCTCCACGCCTGTCTAGAACGGAAACCGGTAAGCTAATTCATAGTTATAACTCGATGATTCCATTTGATGATTTACGAGGTAGTTGAGTTGACACTATTCTAACAATGTTAACGGAATAATATATACGGTATACAAACAGCATATTCAGAACGTTTGTCACACGTTTTAAAAAATAATAATTTTGTTAATACTAATTTGAAATGATTGAAAATAAATTATTTCGTTGGACACTTACGCGATCTACTTGAGTGAATATTTAAAAAATGGATTTTATGTAGCAACTCTTAAACTAACTTCGAATAGCGTTGAACTCTTTTTAAATTTTTAAGTGTGTTTGATAAATTTCTATGTATTCTTACAAGAAATATAATATTTGATTTTAATGTGATTTTAATCTTTTTAGTTGTGATTTTTTTTTTGCTAACCATTTTGCGCTTTTATTTAAAATAATGAGTTCTCAATCAACGCGAGAGCTAACTCATAATTTTCAATCAATATGTTTTATACCCGTTTTAACAATTATTTTACACTCCCGCCAAAAGGTATTGATCAATACAGCAGGTTAAAACCATTCTTATGATATTGATATAATTATTTATATAAGTGGCCCTGATCTAGTTCCCTGCGGCACGCCGGTACAACAAATCAAAACTTTCAAAGCAGAAACCAGTTTGACCAAACTGAATAATATTATAAAAAGTGGTTTCGATTCGTCTTACTCGACCAGTTTTGGTCGCATTTCGAAATGCTTTCGGGTGCGTTTCCCCACGTTTTTTGAAGCACACACGAACAATTTGTTGGTTAGTAACATTTAGTTTGCACAGAGTTGCAGTGCGTTTGATAGTGTGATATCCCAATTAACACCGGCGACTGTTGTTTGATCTTTGTTCTTTCTCAATTACCGTCTTATCACTGTGCATACCTACATGCATTTTGTTAGCTTATAAAATATGGGGTGTACAACATGTGAGTAAATTTGTCTTTTAAGTGACACTAACAAGTGAATTTTTTAATAAAGCTAAACAAGATAAAAGAACGATACCCGTTTTTAATTATTAATAGAAAATCTTATATGAACCAAGTGAAGGTTTCTTCCTTGTTCACGAGATGATTTTACGAATTATTTAGGATTATATCTGAATTTCATATGCCATATTTTCAGAAATAATTAAACGTATTTTATTTTCTTGTCAAGCTAATATTTGGTATAGTGGTTTAGAGGCGCGGCCGTGTAATACATTATCTCATTTGGCTAACATATTAAAACTAATATGGCAGATACAAATCAGCAATCATAATTAATGCGAAACATGTAACCATTGTATTCAATTTCGTAACCGAAATACTCAGTACCTACCGTTGATAGCAACACGGCCAATTATATTTAATATCTCGCTCGTAGTTTCTTTTTCTGCCACATTTATGTTTCCGTCATAATTATCTATAACAATGGCATTCAAATGTTTCGAAACCATAAACAATCATTTGACCAGAAATACATCAAAATCTCTTATTTTTTAATGTGATTGTAATTAGCTGTCTTCTAAAACTGAACAATAAGAAGTGAACCTTAGCGTAATGGTTAACACAATTGGCTTTGAATTTGAATGTTACAGGTTTAACTCCTATTGCAGTACTGATTATTTTCGTAAAACTTTTATTTGAAAAAATGAAATTATGATCTAAGATTTTTTTTTTTTAAAGAAAGACAAACCTTTATCGGGTAACGAATAACCTGACAATATTCGAAAATCTCCTACTACCACCACAGTAAGCTGAAAATGTTGATTGATGGAGGACTTAGCCAGCCGAGGAATTGAACACACTACGCCTGGGTGGGACCCAAACGCGATGTCAACTCGACCACCGACCGGTTATGAGGAATTAAGTGACGTGTTGTAGAAAACTTTGATAATATCTGGACAAACATATTTTTCCTGAAATTGGCAACAAAACTTTATAACTTTACACTTTATTACTTACTAGATAGCCTAATTTTCATCAAAAATACAGGTTGTCTTCTCTGGGAAGATGTGAGCTCCTTATTCTCGTATCGCGCAATTGTTGCTTGAATTATTATTGGTTGTGTAGCGACTTGTCTTGAAGAATGTCATGTTGAGTCAAGGCGAGACGTTAGACCAGGCAAACGAATTGATTCTTATCTTCGTTGAACGTAATAGTAATGGTTAACTTTTTAAAGCGCCGTTTAATAATAAAAAAACACCTCAAAGGCGCTTTACATGCTACTTGTTAAAGTTAAAGATTTCAACGTTTCTAATATAGGTGCACGTGGAACAACAAATATTTGCACATTGAAATGCCTGTTAACTGAATCATTGTCAGTATTTTTTCAATATCATATTAAAAACATTAAAACTACACATTCCAATACTAACTTAAAATTATCATAAATTATAAGTTTCTACTCAGTTCAATATAACATTTTTAATAATCACTAAGATCAATTTCCATACATTAATGAACTGGCCACTACCATAAATAATAATTACAACGGCCTTGCCGAAGAAAGTACCTGCCCACTGTTCCACTGTACACCGTATAAGAGTTATGCAATAAACGCATTTTTGAATTTATTTCATCATGTGGGCGGGGTAAGAATGGTGATCCGGTAATTTTGTTGTTGAACCCCACCTATGTCACACGAGTTATAGCCCAGCTACACTACTCGCGAAGTTGATCGAAGTTGACCGAATACGATAGTGTGGGCACGAACTTCGCTTCGCTTCGGGCAACTTCGCTTCGCTTCGCCCGACTTCCGATTGTTGTCGGTAAATGCGCCCGAGTCAAAGGATTCGAAGCGTCACGGCATAAATAAACCAATCACTCACTGGTTGGACTGAGTTACTCGCGAAGTTGAACGAGTGTGTGGGCACGCACTTCGAACTTCGGCTAACTTCGTCGAGGACTTCGTCGAAGCGTCGAAGCGAGTAGTGTAGCGGCCGCTTTAAACTATATCCCAGGAAACGACGAACAGAAGTATTTGATTTTTCCGCATTGATTGAAATCGGTCAGATATGAGATATTGACGGTAGACGACCATTGATTTCTAAAAATCTCTACATACTAAACTTAAGGCGATGCACTACGTCGTGTAATATTTTAAATTGAGCCGCTATCAATAACAACCCTTATGTAGATGGCGATAAGATTTAAATTCCCGCTTAACACCATCCGCCTGTTTTGATTTATGCAAGTAAAAAACATGGCCAAAAAGTGCCTTTTATTGTATTTTGTGAATGTTCAGGCAATATTTATTTTTTTTTCAGATCATTTTATAAACAACTTAATTTGCCACATTATACAATAAAATCATAACCGAAAATGGGTTCGCAAGTAGGAGATTTTGAACTTTAAAGCAGTTTTCATAGGCCTTTACATTATTTATTTCTGGGCTTATAAAAAGACTTATATAAAAAATTCTCGATTATTTCAAAGGTCAAGATGTATTCTACTTGCAGTATTTAATTAAAGCATCTGAAACATTTTTAGGCGACCAAATTTTCAAACCAAAAACACATGATTTTGCATTACTACGTATGGCATCGCCTTAAAGATAGTTAAAAAAATGCAATTAAATTATTGTATTATCGAATATCGTATTACTATTGGGCGTCTCACATATTTAGAGGTTAGGTAAGATTTATTCTTTACGTTTTTTTATATTAACCTGACACAGGAGGACCCTTTTGGGGTGCTGTGTGTAAGGTCTTTTTTTTAAGGAAAGGAAGCAAAAAAAAATTTCATTAAAAGATAAAAATAATTTCCCTCACGGCCTATTTCATCTTTGGTGATGCTGGGTGGGGGGTATTTTTAAGGAAAAGAAGGAGAAGAAGTTCTGGGAAGGTAAAATATATAAGGGGTGGGTAAGAATCTAGGAATCAGTGTATCCAGGAATGAGGGACATTTGATGGCAGAAAGGCCAATTGACCCAACCAATGTTCCGTTGCAAATTCATAGATATTACAAAAATTACTCCAGTTATTACAAGGACCGCTTTTGCTTTTTTTTAAAATTGTAACCTTGTCTCGTGGGAAAGTGTTTAAATCCATTCAATTCTATGTATTTATTTTACCTTGTAAATCAAATTCATCTAACTTGCAAATTGCTGGCTTGTTATTTCTAAAGTTACGTATAAAATGCCACGTGCACAGTGTATACCTCTATTATGATGTCATGCTAGCTAGGGTAACAGTATGTACTATACAGAAATAACTACAAAAAGGTAATTCTTTGTAATTAATACTAATTAAGTATGATTGTTATATTTGATTTTGGGGTTCCCAATATTATTACACGACTAAAATTAATTATTATCGCTGAATCAGATAAAATTCTTAATAAGCACATTTTGAAGTAGCAGAAAATAGATACAACAAACCGATATCCGTTATTCACCAAATAACAATTTGCTTGATTCTTGTCGGTTTGTGTAACTGTCAGATAAATAGCTGATAACCACATTTGACATAATTGACATGATGATGGATGTTTGACTTAATAGTTTTGACCCTGAAGACGATTTTTCCACTCATCGATAATGTTATAATGTTCCTATTAGATATACTGAAATGCATACATATTTTTTTATGCACAGTTAATTTCCAATAGTGCACTTTAATAAATTGCCTATTACAGTTTAATAATCTCTATCTACAAAAATAAAAGACGTTTAGCTGCTCAAAATTTCTATTGAAATTAAATGTTTGAGGATTCCAAACCCCAAAAAAATATTGCACATTCATTTTAATGTAGGGACTGTAGGAAGAGATTTATTATTACTTATTGAAGAGGCCCTGATTATAAAAATTTGCTTGAAGCTCGTTCCACATACGAGCCGACTTATACAAAAAACGGTTCCATGATAACTCAACACAGTGACAATTCAACACACGAAAATTAAAAAGTGATATAAAGTCATTAGAAACGATAATATATTTTTTTAACGTAACCTAACCTAACCTACATAACCCAGTTAATAAAGTTTTTGTTTCATCACTTTCCATTACTTTATATAACTTTTTAAAGATGTGATGAATTATCACTGTGATGATTTATCCGGTTACCACAAAAAACGTGTCAAAGAAACGACCCGTTCTCATGAAGCCAATATGAACGAGTGTACTGCTAGTATCAACGGCACTGGTGCACCGGGGATCAACGCTGATAGCTCCTTAAAGCAGTATCTATCAAAATACATGTAGAACAAACTCAGTACGCCTACATCGCATCTGTGCATTTTGAATAATTTTTTTTTAAATTTCAGTTTGAACAATTAATGCAGTTGTTTGCCTTTATACAGTCAGCAAATTTGCAGTCATTTCTGTCCGCAAATGTAAGGACACTATTTTCAGCTCATACAGTCGCCCAACCGATTTAAATTGAGCGATGAAGTTAATTTGTTCTCATTCATCAACTGATTATGTGTCTGACACACGTTGGTTAGTGGAGGTCTAGCAACATATTAATCTATTCAATCTATTGTAACTATTCTAAGGCACATGAGTCATGTTGCATCTGCGCGCAATTTTAAACGCTCTCTTTAATGTTGAGGTTTTGATTAAGTTTTCTGTTGTTGTATGTAGTGTAGGTGTGGTAAATCTAATAATGAAATAATTATCTTGTTAAAGCAATAAATGATTATTAATGATACTAGTTTAGGTAATAAAATCAAACGAGGTGGACCCAGGATTATTTTGGAATTTCAATAGTTACTCGTACGACCGAAGAAAATATATATTATGCTAATTAAAAGCTGCACAAAGGAAAAAAAGCTTTAAAAATTATCCCCTGAAAACACCATAAAATGTATATGATGTATTTTTTGTTTGTTTGACTGAGAATTGAACCTTCCTCCCCAGGGAATGACTAAAATGAGTGGACAGCGCTCCCACTTAAGCCAAATCCTAATTGCATGGTGCCGAAATTTATTTTTTGTATGAACCGTTGTAAATTTTTATAATGCCATCCAATTTCAGAGGAATGCTTGTGTGTGCGCATGTGAAGGTACGTGTCAATGCATTGATGATAGAATGCAATGCTTGCAATGATAGATTGCGTTGTCATTGTTGTCATGTAAACGAGTCTTTTTGCCCGGTTTCAGATCGATCGGATGTCGAAAAGTGGATTAATTTTCACTTCCATGATTCCATTTTATTCATTCATTAATCTTTGTATTCATTCAAGAAGACATTATCTAACTTCAAAAAGATATAAAGATATCTACATTCACTCTTAGTAACATAGCGGTTTAGCCGTAAACAAATACCCCATTATTATGTAAATATTACGCCGCGCCTAAGGTCAGAGCAGTGAAAAACTTGACTTGTAACGTTCGACCAGGCCGTTTTCTTGATTAAAATGGTATTTAACCAGGCTCAAGGCCAGCTTTACCATACCCACATTGAACCGACGTGTAATAATCTAATTAGTAACAGCTTTTATCTGTTTTAAATTTGTTCATATTGGCGATATATTCACTGTGTTCCATATTATCATTTGAGTTCTATCGACTACCATACTAGAGATTATGACGATTTTATAATTAAAAATGACGTTGCAACCATAAAATATTAATAATAACCAGTTAATTATATTTGGAACATACAGTTAGTTCACTGTTCGAGAAACTTTCCTCGGGGTGTTCTGCGTCACTTTTAATTCTTCTTATCACTTAATGTACAGTTACTGATTCTGGCAAAATTTTATTTCTTTACATAATCATGATAGATAACGAAATACCTTGCGGTGCTGGGCATATAACATGTGTTTCCAAAAAGTCATTGTGAGTAACGATTTCCGCAAAATTTAATGTATAAAATATTTAAATGTGAACCATCTGTGCAACTTCCTCTTCTTTAAGTCAAAATAAAAGTTTTTAGAAAAGCAATCCTAATGTGGTGACACCGTTAAAAGATATTGGCTAAGCCGCGCACCACAGTAAAAACGCTAGGAATTTGCCACACTCCGGTCTGAGTGACCACAAAAAAAGATAATTGCACAAATTGCGGACTATGGCCACAGCGCGACGGTGCGCGGTGGCGGCCATTGAAATTATTACCGCAGTTAACCCTCCGAGACACAGTTTTGTTTAAAAATAGCATATTCGAAAATAACACGAATCCAATTTTTTGCTGCTATATTCAAAATCGGAGTTTTTTCTCCAACAACAAAAAAAAACAGAAGAACTGGCTGCACCGTTCTAATACGAATTAATATTTGTATATAACATCTATATATTATAGGATTTTCTGTAAAGTTACTCCAAATAGCTCGAAACCATTGCTCCAAATAGCTCATAATTTGAACTTCTAAATTTCCCAACGTTTCCTTAAAAACTATTTAAATTTAATGTAATTACTACTTGACAATTACTACTGTCCTTCACTAACCAATGGTAAAAAAATAGTGTTTGGATTATTTATTTTTATTTATTGAACGACAGATTATTTATAGATTTACAGTGCCTAAAAGTTTTCTGATTCGAACATTCTTAAAATTTTAGAAAGTAGGCATAATTTTTTTTCTTACATGTTAAAGAAAATACGTCCACTTTTTGTGAAAATTAATTCATTAACACCATTGCTCTTGTCTACGTTGATCTAGAACACGTATGTTCTGCATTGTGATATTTTGAACAAGTCGTGGTGATGACTACAGTGCTTTAGGAATAAAATGTTTTCGTTACACCTCCTTTGACCAAATTTGTATTTATCTTGTCGTTATTTAGGTTACAACTTTTCTGTACAATCAACCTATTTACTATTACCTTAATATTAGTGGAAGGGAAAGAAATATTTATAAGAATATTATCAATTTCGGGAATAAATGTTGGATATTGGAGGGTTATATAAGAATTAAAATTAACGCTAATAATGTCTAACAATCGACCGGTGAGAATTCTATGAAATCGCATGGCCTTGGAGTAGGCTAATGACTCAGCATAATAAACAATTTAAATAAATGTTAGAGCAGAGTAATCAGAAAGTATTCCAGATCATGTGTTAAAAACCAAAGACAATAATGCATTAGATACATCTTACAAGTTTTTTTTACACATCTCAAATTTCCGAATAGTTTATTTGTACTTTGATCATCTTGATTGAAAAACACATTTCAGTAACTAAACCTCGCATGCTTTGGCTTTACCTTAAAATAAAATATAAATACATAGTATTTTTACGCAATATTCTTCCTATTTTCCTTTCTTCTTCATTTACCATTTCCTTCCACTTCTTAAACTTAAAACTGTTGAGGAAGTACCATTCTGAGTTGTAAAAGTTGCTTTAAATTGATTTAACTATGTATAGCAACTAGAATTCAAGGAGTTTTACAAGCATCCTATTTCCATTCCTCCCTCTTCACACCCCATTGCTAAAATTTCACAAAAATCCCGAAATAAGAAATAGGAATACAAGCATGTAATTTTTTATTACATAAAATAAAGATTTTGTACATCTATTTTGAAAAACGTTGATGGCTTCTACTCGATTGGTTTGTTTCTCAACAACAAATATTCTCGTGCCGTATACCTATTTACTTCAAAAACAACCCGTGAATAACACTTGATTTTACTTAAGAATACCTACAAAAACATCCTGTGAATAAGACCTGGTTTTACTTAAGAATATCTACTTATATATTTTTTACTAAGTCATTATTTATTTCATGGATAGATAAAAAAATTGTAACGCTATTGTACCGAGTTGTGATTCAGCGAAGTTAACGCATTCACACTGCAAATAGACTCTTGTTAGAAATTTTCTATTGTAAATAACATAGTTTATAATGTATTTCCTTGACAAAGAAAAACTGTTCTATATGGAAAAGTATGTTAGTTCATATTAAAATAAAACTTCACCCTCGAATATTTTTTAATATAAAAAGCTTTTTGTACAAGCCTCCGCCCGAGAATAGTAGTCGTTTTTCGAAAGGTTTGCTTTCTAATTCAACAACTCAAAATATTGAGCAAATAATTTGGAAACTTATACAAATTTGTAGACAGTATTGTCTTTTTTAAAGTACCAGATTTAGATGGAATCTACAAAGCAAGTTGAACTACTCAGTTGAACAAGATTCTAACCTCACTTTACCTTGTTCTGAAATATTCGGTGTCAAAGTTTGCAAAAAAAATTTCTCCATTTACCAATTTCTGATTTTTGGATTGAATCTTTTGAGCATTTTAGTTTAACGCATTTTCAAGTAAAATACTTAAAAAAGACGTAAACTTACCACCTTTAGAACATACCTGAACGTGCAGATAGAACCATACGAAACCGGCTATGGCATAATAATTCATGCATAAGGTTCTAACTACATTTTCCTTAATGCCGTTTCAAGATAGGGCCAGGTCCTATTGAAATATTTTATGTCAAAACATGTTAAACTAGTTTACTTTAAACAAGATTGAATCTCAAAATCAGAAATTGTTAAATAGATTTTGAGAATTTGTCTTTGTAAACTTTATAAACAACTTTGACACCTCAGAATATGGAAATGTGAAGTTAGAACCATATCCAATCAAAGTGACGACCTACATTGTAAAAACAATCAACTGTTAGATACAAACAAAATTGTGATTGCAAGAAGTTCAAAGTTATGTTAGTCTTATAACATAAATGGAATATTTAAAAGCTTGACGTTAGAACTTCGTCATTCAAATATCTACGGAAAATGATACTTATCTTACAATTATTTCGGTTATTAAAGTGAGCAAAAGAATTGGTTTTGCATTAAATGGTTATTTTTGAAAAAAATGTCAGTTAAAACCTTGTCCAACTGAGGTGATGCTTTGGGTTTGCATGGAAAATTAAATTGATAAAAATATTCCAAATTTTGTAAAAAAACTAAAAGGTCGAGGGTTTTTGCTGCTCTTCCGATTCGTATTTAGGTATGATCACAAGCATTTTAAGTTTTTAAAATAAATAAGGTTTATACCGTTTTCTCGCTTTCCACGGTATAAAATAATCTACTCTGACAATACTAGCTCTGTTTTGCTGTAGGCTATTGGAAAAAAAATCAATTTGTTCCGGTATTTGCGTTTTACTTCAAGTCGTGGGACATTTATTGGGACCTGTCAGAATTTTATAACAGTGAAACTACATTCAGCAGATTATGTAGTAGGCTTGACAGAAAACCTACTAAATATTGGATATACGATGTTTGCAATAATTAAAAGGGTTGTTCATTTTGTAACAGGCTACTGAAATACGCCACGTTTCTGGTGTACAACACAAAAGAATCAGTATCAAATTGATGACATGTCAAATAATTCGTACAGTATCGACTCTTCTGAGCATTGTTTGGCAAGCATAAGCTGAACATTGTTTTTCAAATTTGAAACAGATTGAATGGAAATAGTATTTTAGTGATATACATTTTGTGGCTACAATTTACCGCCACAAAATTCAGTGTATATCTAAATATAGATCGATGTGTTTGAATTTGGATTCTGTAGATTTGCAAAGAAGTCGAAAATGTTATAACGATTTATATATTTTGTTATTTAGCCAAACCAGCCGCAATGGGTCTCGATTTCTACTACACCGCCGGGTCCGCCCCGTGCCGCTCAGTTCTGCTTGTAGCAAAGGCTATCGGCGTGGAGCTCAATCTGAAGGAGACCAACCTGATGGCTGGGGAGCACATGACTCCTGAATTCATCAAGGTAAGACCAACAAACATCTCTACTCAAAAATATTTTTATCTGTAACGATTTAAAATGTACGATTTTTGATTTGCCGCCAAAACGACTTGTTCGATTTTGTACGAGCATATAGCGTTGTTGATGTTAGCTGTTTTAATAACACTGTGTCCAGGAACGGTTTCGAAATTTGCGATTAAAGATCACTTTTAAAATCAATAATTATGGATGAAAATTTTGAAATTACACATTTTCAGAACGATAATCAGTATCAGACAAATAAACTTTAAATCTTTGCAAAATTTTAACGGTATGCATAGTTTGGGAAAATAACCCGTTGGACTTTACTTCATTCCCTCTCACTTAACCTGCTTGATTACCCGGATTGTATCTTATGTGGTCTAGAAAAGGGAACATTAGATCAATAATTTTTGCTCATAAAAGACATGAGATTTAGAGCTAAAAATCTGTAAAAGTGTCAAAATTGCAGAGCTCACTCTTTGTAAGTTTTACCGCCGATGACAGATTTCAATTTAGTAGCAAGTAAAGAACACGTAATAACATTAAACATAATACACAAGATTTTTGACTTCTCAGTTATTTGCCGTAAATGATATTCGTGCAAAATGAAAGTAGCATTGCAAAGATGAATGCAATTTACAATTTGAGATTTGATTAACGATTTGGGGCATTGCAAGCATCAAACGAAAGGAATGGACCTATTATTAATGTTTCCATTCAGTCCATTGTTTACGATTCTTGAACGATTATCTGATTCTTTTTGTGGTGAAGGCCCTGAATGTTCCAAGACGTCAAATAAAGATTGTTCTTAAAAATAGTTTCTCTTCCCAGTAGTTTGTTCTTTCTATTGTCTGGGCAAGTGACTGTGGATTTCAAAAACTGGGTCAGTTTAAAACTCTATCTTTAGATTGATATCTTTTTCATTGCGTTTTTCAATAGGTTGAAGTATAAAAAGCTATTTAAAAATTTCTCTTATAGTTAACAAAATGAAATTTCTTTGTTTAGAATCGAAAAATATCTTTGATATTTCATACACAGTATGGACGATAAAAAAGGTTTCATGCATTATTATTATAATTACATGCTTGTGATCCTTATTTTAGATTACTAATAATTTTTAACCATATCATTAACCAAATAGTTTGCGGATCATTATTCAAATGGTGATCAACCATAAAGCTTAAAACCATGACCATTGTGTTTAATGGAGGGTAAAATATTAATCGCGTGCGAAAAAGACCTGGTAATTGGCGTTTAACGAGACCGTTCAAATGTCAAACATTCAAAATGTTACTGATCGTCGATTCGACCGTGAATCCGATTTTTATTTATTTTTTATATTATTTATGTAAATGCCCTGATGGGCTTTTTATTATTGATAAATGCATGACCTTAGAATTTGGAGAAAATGGGGACACGGTTAATACTCACTTTCAAAAGATAAAACCCTTTATATCAGGAATAATCAGAAGTAAATATTAATTATTCCGGTTAACGGAAATAGAAAATAATGCATTATCAATACACAAAAAAGTTTATTAAGTCTGTTATCATATTAATAATAATAAAATGCAATAAAAAATAATGTTAAAATTTAATTAATACGGCATCTGTAAAAAAATTGTAATCTAACTTCATTTTATATTTTTCTATTAAAATTGCGTATTGATTGTGTCTTAATTTTTTGTATACTAACCGAATTTGTCACATGTAATCCGATAAAAATACCGAAAAATTTTCGTAATTGTTACACCCAGGCTATTAAATTTTGTTAGAATTAAAGCGTCTCTTCCGAAATCTTCAGTATATTTCATACAAATCTTAACCACAAAAATGTTTTTTATTTTATTTTGCAATGAATCTCAAATGGGTTTTGTACAAAAACAAACATAATAGAGTTCCTAATAATGATGCTGGGGATTCCAGACTAACAAAAAAATATGTAAAAAATCCTTGAATAAAACACTTGCAAAAAGTTGCAAGTATGCAATTCTTTTGTGTTATTTGTATCTCCGCCTCGCCTTGTAAATTCTAAATTCTTAATAAGATTGGATTAAATTGGCTAGCATCCATAAAATCTTTTAAAAGCAAATTACAAGGTAAATTCAACACCAACGCAAGTTTAATATACATATAACACAATTCATACTCGCACATACCTAAGCTGTTCAATAATTATACTTGGGTAAAACGATATTAGATACATACCACCTACATTCCAATTTATTAATGATAAAGATTTGAATCTTTCAAATAGTAGGATAAACGTTGTCACAATCTAATTCTGTCAGTTGCAGATTGCAAGTATCGACTTTCTTTGCATCGCCTATCTTAAATTAAATAATTTTAACATTTTGAGAAATTGTCCAATCCAAGACCAGTTAATGGTTGATTTGACAAAAGCGTCGGGTTCCCGATCAGGCTTTCAGGGTCCAATTTGATTCATTGCCCAAGTAATATCTTTTGCTTTTAATGTGATAGTAGAAGTGTTTCAAATATTACCAGGTTGTTCGTAGCCCGGAAATGTTCGTATTTCTTTTGAATAAATAAAGTAAAATCTCATCTTGCATACTTAAAAAAAATCTTAAATGTTGTGATAATTACTATTGCTAATTTACTAAAAATATTTTCAAATTATTGATATTTCCAGTGAAAAACGGTTTTTAAGCGGAATTGCAGGCTTTACGAATGAATTGATAGGTTTTCTGAAAAACTTTAGTAAATTACGAATAAATTATCATGTTTTTGGAAAACATGATAATTTATTAAATTGTTGTTAACATAAAAATTGTTGTATTACAGCAAAAAATCTTTATATTATTGAGGTAACATTCTTAAAATGATTTTTTACTAATATGTACTGCTAATTTATAGTGTGGGCGAAAATCCATTTCTCTCCGTGTAGTAACAAAATCAATTTTTATAAATAATGTACTCTGTGGCAGGGAGGCAGCATTTGTTTGATTTTTCTTACTAAATAATAATAATATTTGGATGATTTGTATAGCGCCGTTAGTGAAATTTTTCACACTTGATATTCAAAATAAGATTAAGGACACTGTCTATGTCTGATTTCGAAAAAATCTGTGTAAAGTGGGGACTTCAGCTGGTAATCTATATTAGATTTACTTCCAATCGGATTAATTGATACCAATTTTCTTGTTTGAATTTAAATTTGAACTCATCTCAAAAAGTTTAATTAATTCTGTTCAAAGTCTAAATTACAAAGTCTTAATAATATCTTCAACCTGTAACCCAGATTCAAGCTCAAAATTTGATAATACTCTTACATTAAAACAAACAATTTTGTGTCTAAACCTTTTCTTATTAAGACCTGTCCAAGAAAGCTTGTCTCGTTAACCAGAACTAACACAAGCTGCAATATTCCTTTCATAACGTCAGCTCCAGTTTGTTGCCAAATAATAATTTTCCCTGAAATAATGCAAAAGCCCTGTTTGGGTAAAACAAGGAAGTAATGAACACACTCATATTTTGCACACAATGTCTTGTGTACCTATAATGTACACAGGTACACTGAACAGTGTTAAATACGCTGAACAAATAATACCAAGAAGTAATTATTATTATACTTTTTTAAAGAAAATAGATGTAGCTAGTTTACATAAAAAGATCATTTGACTTTTAGGCACCAAAGAGCCAACGAAATCGTTTATCCATTCGAGAAAGCTTTGTCTAAGCATGAGATTTTTTTTGATGCTTCGTAGTTTTTCTCAGTTTTTACATTGTTTTCGCGAAAGTGATATTGAACGAAATGGTCATCTGGAACGCTCGAATAAGCCGTTACATTTGCGTTAGTGAGAAAACAATCTGAAATAAGCTCAAATGGGCAAAAACCTGCTAATTCTTCTTTTTCGCAATAATTTTTGCATTTCTGTTTTTCAATTTTTATACCCTCCTCTTGAATCATTGACCTTCCAACCACCATATTTACCGACAATTTTTTTTCTTTACATTAACTCCACGCAGCTCTGGGGAAAAAAAATTCCCTCAGGACCTATGTCATCATTCAAGATGCTGTGTAAAGAGTCTTTATTAAGGAAAAGAAGGAGATGAAGTTCTGGGAAGAAAAAAGGTATGAGGTGTGGGTAGGAATCTAGGAATCAGTGTGTTCAGGAGTTACGGATGTATGCATATATCCCTTCCGCTGCGGTGCAAGGCGATGAGTTGAGAGACCAGTTGGGGAGGCGCAACCAGCCTCTTCTGATCTGGCACACCACGCAGCTGGTGGTCAGGCGCATCTCGAACACTCCTCACCCGATTAACAAGGGCGTCCCTGCGAAATTACCAAACGTAGCAAAGCACTTTGAGTGACCCATGGCAAAGATGTTGGTTATCAAATGATTGGTTTCCGAGGCGGCGGTACTGAGACACGCCTCCCAAATAGAATTGCTTTTAGATCCTCTAAGGAGTATATTTCAAACTATAGCACTTTGCTGTCACGTCATGCAAATGACCTCCAACCACTGTAGAGCCATCTGCTTCGAGATTTCTAGATTACCTGCCATTGTGATGGATCGTGTCAACAATGTTGAAACTTTGATGGATTATTAGTATTTGCTTCAGTGAAATCAATAATCTTACAGTGATGTTGACTTCTACTGTTGCAGTTCAGATGTCAATTCGGCAAACCATTTTATTATTTAATTAGCTAATCGGTAAAATTATCAAAGTACCGATTACAAGTAGAATTATTGTAGAGATGAATTTTTCTAAATGTCCTTTTACCAAATGACCCAAGATCTTTCGATTTCTAGGCCTCAGACAGTCAAGACATTTGGGTGGCAGGAATGGGTACCGCCGCCCCGGGAACCATTTATTGGTTAACCAAAACCTCTGTCATATGTCACCTCAAGTGGTTTGGTTACTTAGAAGGGGTGCCCGGGTCCACAGGGTGAGGTTTGTCTAGATCTTGGCGGTGGATGAGTCTGTCGTCTGTCAAGTCTACTGCGTGGCAGGTTGGATCGGGTGAGACTGTTTGAGGGAGACCATTTGACCTCTCCTGCCGGACTCTCCTGATCTATCGCTTTGTACTGCAGTTGGAGTTATGGATTTATACATTCGTCATTCCTGGATACATTTAACCTCAGACTTTTTCTAGAAGGGTAGGACCCCTCACAAATTTTTCATTCCTAGAACTTTCTATCCTTACTTTCCTTAAAAAAGGAACGATGACATAGGCCTCGAAGGAAATTTTATTAATTCGAACATCTGTTCAAATTTAATTCTGAATTTTTCAAAATTTAACGCTAAGTAAAACAAATTGTTGTTAGCTTTGGGCACACGGTGACGCCCACGACACAATTATATCAGTTTATTTCTTCAGTGATTTTTTATACGCTGGCAAACATGTATCAAGTTTAGCATTAAGTTTGCAGTTCCTACAGTTGATAAATTTCAGACTGGTCAGAATCTAAATAAGGGCACGTAAGAACTGCATTCCAACTGCAAACGGCTAAATGCAAATTAACAATAGTACCAATAATAATAACATTAAATACGTCGCTTGCATAACAAATGGAATTCAATGAACAATGAACATTTACTGACCGAGAAACTTGATTATAATAATGGTTTTAAAATTATTAGTTATTATAGTAATTTTTTATTTTATTTTTTTTTAAAAAGAAAGACAAACATTCCCGGGTTACAAATAACCCAACAATGTTTGAAAATCTCCTACTACCACCACAGAAAGCCGAAAATGTTGCTTGTGTTGTGATGGAGGACTTAGCCAGCCGAGGAATCGAACACGCGACGCTCGAGTGAGACCCAAGCGCTATGCCCACTCAACCACTGACCGGATTGAATTGAATTGAACTCTAGATGTTGGTAAAATTCTTCAACATGATAACATTAGGTATATCAATGAAGCAGAAACCTTGTTTATCGGGGAGCCTTAAAAGGGGAGATTTAAAAAGGCCCTGATTTTTCTGTTGGGAATTTGAAGATTACCGCATTACCTTTAAGTCAAAACACCATTTTTGTGACGAGTTTTTAATGATCTCAGATGAGGTTAATTTATTGCTTCAAATCGCTGTTAAAGAGAAAAATAAGATAGGACGTATTATTAAAGAATTCTATTTAATTGTTTATCATGTTATTTTGTGAGTCTCAACTCTTGACCTTTTCATTGCATTATCTTCAATACAGGTTAAACAAAAAATGTGTAATCGATTAGTGACGTATTCCGACTGTGTTTTTCATCGCATCGCTGATCATTTAGTTTATGGTTCACCATTGTCCGTTAAAAATGCAGGCGCATATCGCATTCCTTCACGGGTCATTAACAATTGTTGTTTTAATGTCACAGAACACGGCTTTCTTGCTTACTGACCATGGCAATTGTTCAAAATATCAACATTATGGATAATTCAACATTTTTGTAAAAAAGATTGGAGTTAAAAAATTGTTTTCGAAACTGTGCATATTTTTAATTTTAGTAAATATATAAAACGAAAAATTTTCATAAATGTCATATACAGGATGTATCGGCACGTACCCAACAAACTTTAACCAGCTTTTCCTTAGCACATTTGGAGTTAAAATGTTACAGGCACTTTGCTATCCGGTAACATTTTTTATCAATTAAAAACAAAAAATGATGAAAAAATCCACACTCCGTCACTGTCATTGGCATTGTTTCTCGTGTTCGACAGCTGTTATTAGCAAGTGTGTCAAAAAGCGTGTTTGCTCTTTCATACACACTAAATAATAATAGCTAAAAATTAGACGAATGGTGCCATGCCATTTCGTTGTGATCGTAAAAGCGCGCTCGTGTAGGTACGTACGTATATTATTCAACGAAACTCGAATAAAATATTGCCAGGTGGGTTTTCAAACTTTGACAAAGGATAAAACAGTGGTGACATGTGGTTAAAGTATGAACACTAAATTTTTTATTCAAAAAAATGTTACCGGACAGCAAAGTGCCCATAACGTTTTTTACTCTAAATGTGCTAAGGAATAGCTGGTTAAAGTTTGTCGGGTACGTGCCGATACACCCTGTATTGTGCACTTGCTGAATTCGCTTTCTTTATTTTTTTGGTTTGAGAATAAGATAAAAATGAACATGCTGAATTTATGAAATGCATATATAAAATAATAATCATACACAAAACCGTTACGACACAAGTACAGCGGTTCAAACCTTATCCCTTATTTACTTCAAACAACAAAATATATTCTAAATTTACGACTTGAATTTTAATTGAATTAGACATCTGAATTTTAAAATAAAAGTCTTATATTTTATGAGTTAATCAAAAAATATCAGTCTGATGCTCTATGAGTTAATTAAAAAATTATCATAAATTGTCTAATTATTGTATTATAGATAAGTTCGTTTATCTATAATGTCCATAAAGTATAAATTAATTGTATATAATTCTTTAGTAAGCGACTTTGTCTCATAAAAAGATAAAGAGAATATTTTCATAACAACCCAGTAATTTGCCATAAAGATACTAAGATTGCTAATCTGGTTTTTTTATCCAATAACATCATTGTAAAAGGTATTACAAATAAAACTGGCATTGTTTTGTTCACAATTTAGCTGGCGAATATTTGCTAAATATTGGTACATTTTTTTCGTACAATTAGGAGCTGTGCTTCAAAGAGGGCACTCACCTTTGCGGCAAATGGTTGAAATACCTTATAGTGATATCATACCTTTTCCACACAACTAAAAAATCTATATTTTTACAAAATATACAATGTTTTATTTAGTAGAGTTAGTACTTGTCTTAATTCAATTCTTTTTCTTTACGACAGTGCTTGAGTTTATTATTAGGGTTCAGAATGATTATAAAATTTATTTTTATTTTTGTGTAAATTAACTCCACACAGGCGGCAATGAGAAAAATAAGTTCCCTTTGGGGCCTTTGTCTTCTTTTGGGATGATGTGTGGAAAATACTACTAAAAAGATAAATAATTTTGCAGTTTGGCCTTTCCATTCTCAGTAGTTTGTGCCAAATTAAGAAAAACTCTCAGATAAAATCAACACCCTTGAACCGTGTGAACCAAAAAAATCAAGCCATACATTAATCACTCTGGCTTTATTCAGCTCTTGAAATAATGCTAAGGCGGCGCTTAATTACCACAAAGATTTTGATGAATTGATAGGTGATTTAAGAACTACGTTTTTAAAAGAAGAACAAAATTTTGAGTAGCTAACTAGATAACTAATTTAACTTACTGAGAAGAGTTCGCAGACAATGCCCATTAAAATATATATTATGAGTCGGAGAAACATTAGCATTAAGCCCACCTTTAGTCGTACTCTCAAATAGTGATTAAGATACTTACAATAATGAATATGCTTTCACGCATCCACGATTACCATTATTCAGTGAAATAATCACGTAAATAAAAGCATTTTGAAACGATTTTCCTAGGACTACCAGTATTAACTAAAAACAAAATGGATTACATGTACGAATACTTATTGTACGAATAATAAAAGATTTTTTTAAATAAATATTTAAAAATAACTGAATATCAATTCAATTTCTCGTGTTGTATAAAATCTGATATTGCAAGTCTGAATACCAATTTGAATGTTACTATTTTATTTTCCAGATCAACCCCCAGCACACCGTCCCCACACTGGACGACAATGGTTTTGGCCTATGGGAGTCTCGTGCCATCTGCACCTACCTGGTTAACAAGTACGCCAAGGACTCAAGCCTGTACCCTCAGGAGGCTCAAGCTAGGGCGCTCGTAGACCAGAGGCTGTACTTTGATATGGGAACACTTTACCACCGATTCGCCGATTACTACGTGAGTACTTGATGCTTTTAATTTAATTAATAAATAATAAATGATAGACTAGGACCCAATACACAGCCTTGTGGAACACCTGTTTTAAAGGGTTTGTTTCGTAAGCACTCTACAATAATAAAATAAGTGAAAATGAAGCAAATGGTTAAGTGTTTGTATGTTTGAAAGACTCCATTGCGAAAATAAACATATTTTTTCAGAATGTCGAGCTATTCGAAGTATCTAAGTATCTATATTAAAGCAGGCCCACAAATTCTAATTTACACACCATAATTCGTTATGTTCTTAGTATGTTCCATTTTACATAGCCTCGATTTACCTTAGAATCTTTTGTTTTTGTAACTTATTCCCGTAGATGCATAATTTTTTTTGATTTCATGGCTTTTTAAATCGCCTTGGAATGATATTTTTACGAAAGGGCGCTATTTAATTAGCAAAGCTTCTAAAATACAAAGAAGAATAACCGATATCTACCGTTTTTACTATTTGTTCCTTGTAAAGCATCGCAGGTTGCTTAAATTTTCCTTACGATACATTCGAAGTAAATACAGTTTGTAAAAATCGTTGTGGATAATGAAATAAAGAATAGAAATAAAAATGTATTTCAGTCTACGTCAACAGTAAATTAAAAACACCAGGAGATAAAAAAGTTGCTGAATTTTATGAATCCACTTCAAACAAGAAACGTTAATTTGTTTCTCATGAGCAAAACACAAGTATTCAGTACAAAGTATGAGAATATCTTTTTGTTTTTGGGGTATTATGCCGTGTTGCGCTAACTCCTTCTTTAGCCAACGTTTAACACATCTGCCCTGATGATGGACACTGCAATGCTGTCCGAAACGTTGGCTAAAGAAGGAGTTAGCGCAACACGGCATAATACCCCAAAAACAAATACCAAAAATACTTTTGGCCGTGAAAATATTAAATCATATATGAGAATATCGTTAAATTTATAAAAATTATCTTATGGTTGTAAACTTAAATAAATAAAAAGCTTAATACAATCTATTCTAATTACGTACCATACATAGACTTGTTTATCGTTGATGCTTATTTATAAGAAAAAAAAAAGTATTTTTGCCTGGGTTCTGAAAAGAGATAACTTTGTTAACATTTAGACGATAACAGAGGTTTTTAAATTCCTAGTAAACCGTGAACATTTATTATGTATGTTGATGCCTGCATTCGGTTAACAGTTTTTTTTAGTTTAGCTTTCTGAGAAGATAAATGAATTGTAATGAATCAATAAGTGGTTAGCATGTCGTTCTTTGGTTGAAAACCTTGGGTTTTTGTCGTACGTCATGCTATGTAATTGGTATGACAGATAAGGATAAATATTATGGAGGCTTGGGCGCGCGATATGTTATTTGAAAAAGATTATACTAATATTTAATCATAGATTTATAATTTCGTGCGGGTGACAGATTAATATTGTAACATACAATTTTGGAGGTGTGTATGTGTACCGCCGCCCCTGGAATCATTTATTGAATAAACAACTATTGGTCTAAAAGTTCAACCATAGGTCCAAGGTGGGTAACCAACCTGCCATAGGTCACCCCAAGTGGTTCGCAACGTTTGGCGATTTAGCAGGTGTGCCCGGGTTGTGCAAGTGAGGTGTTATAACACTTTGTAATTTTTTTTAACTAAATAGTGCAACAAAATATTCAATTTTGAAATCAAGCACGAGCTTTCATTTGTTAGTTGAGTTTTTTACATAGCCAGCAATTGGCGCACCATTGTAACAAGACTAGTAATTCGTTAGCAGATTTTATATTCATAAACAAGATAGTGATTATTAAAATGCGAGTTGCGTGTATACTATCAGATTCTTTTATTGACAGTCATGGAGAGGGAGACAGTCACGCCGCCTGCGAGTTTTGCGGACTTGGTTTGTTTCCCTTTGCTTGATAGACTTGTCTGTCTAATTTAATGTCTATGGTTTTACTACATCAGTGAAGGAAGTATCGTGAGAAATAGAAACAGAAATGCTAAAATGTTTGTTGACATAATTACTATCAGGCGGCATAGATAAACAGAAATATAATGATGTTCAAACACAGAAACATAATAATATACATTCAAACATACATTCCAACTACACGGTGTCTGTAAGAAATGAACATCATTCAATGTAATTCACGTAAGAGTTTTCTGAAATAGACTTATTCAAAAATGACAGTGCTGGTAATCGCTGGTAATAATAAAGTCTTGGAAATCACCCAAATGAAACGATTTTTGTTTAATTCCTAATTTTTTTTCAACGTTTCGTTTTTTAATGGAGCCTCTTACGTATTAGTAAATCTTCCACTCAGAACAAGGTTTAAATATAGTATTCCTACTATGCTGAATTTGATGTATATTATGCGTAAAATTATTTATTATTTTTTGACGAAAATGGCTGAAAATAATCAGGACTCTGTTGTTAAAAGCGTTGTCCCAATATAACAGAGATCCTTGGTTCGATCCTCGATAGTTATTTTTATTTTCTTTGTTTTCTTCTGTATCGTTTTTCATTTAGATTAATACATATAATTATCTTCTTCTTCATTGATACAATAAAATGTTGATATGCGGGTAAATACAGTTTCCGATTTTCCGAAAGTATTTTTTGAAATATCTCGCACTTGTTTTTTTAAAAAAATATTTTTTTTTTCTAACCTACGTTACACACGTTTCCAAGGGTAAAATGCTTCCATTCTTTTCGATGAACCCTGTAAAATACGCCTACTCCAAATCCCAACTCTCGGTGAGCAAACTGTTGCTGTTTGTAAAACAAATATGCCAGTGGTACCTTCCAACGCATTATACAAATATGTTCAGTAACGACTTGTTCGTTACCCTTCTTATTGTGAAGAAAGTTCCTTATCTGCGTGAAGGGAAAACCCGTTTTTGTTGCTGGCTGACACAAGGATATACATACACATTTCTTAATAACATTTGAACACACCGGATATACTTCTATTCGAGAATTTAGTTAATTATTATCTGTTTGGCTTCGGTTATTAGATATACCTATCAAATAAAGCAACAATTTCATATTATCACGATAATTTAAAGTATTATTTTGATGTTAATTTATTGTTAGATTAATATGAAATACTCTACAGTTTATGATTATTTTAACTCACGTAAAATCTCACCCCATGAACACGGGCATTCCTGCTAAGACACCAAACGTAGCGAACCACTTGAGGTGATCCATGGCACGTGTGTTGGTTATCCGATAAATGGTTCCAGTGGCGGCGGTACCCATATCCGCCTCACGTAGTACATGATAACTTCTAACCAGCTTTCTTTTATAAAATCCATTGAATACATTATGCCTAAGTATATATTTTCTATCTCTTCTTCCTTCTACAATCTCTCTCCATAAAAATTCAACTGTATTTATCTCCAAATGAGAATATTTTTTTATTGGTTTTCAGTACCCCGTAATCTTTGGCGGAGCCAAGTACGACGCTGAAAAGAAGACGAAGATCGACGAGGCGTTCGCCTTTTTGAACGGGTTCCTGGAGGGAGAGAACTGGGTGGCCGGCAAGACCATCACCATCGCTGATCTGGTCATCGTCGCTTCTGTATCCACCTTCGATGTTATGGAGTACGACATTACTGCTTACCCCAATGTCCAGAGGTGAGATTCAGCACATTTTTTTACACCTTTAGTATATTAGGTGCACATTAGGCTCTCGACTAGCAATTCTGAGGCTGCGGGTTCAAATCCCGGTGTGCGCAAGTATATTTAATTTTTATAATTTGTGTGGTTTCACAAATTTATTATTTAAAATTTTATAGTTTATTTGCGGCATGTTCCAGAGTGGAATATAAAATCAGTATCGTCCTGATGAAAGAACACTAATGGGAATTGAAAAATTGCTTGAAATAGACGGGTAATTTCCAGGTTTCAAATAATTGAGATCAGTTAGAACTCTTGTGCAGTAATATATATATATAAAAAACGATGGCTTAAAAATAATCTAAATATATTCATTATTATTTTTAATGTGCATAACTTTAAAACTGTTATAGGCACTTTATATTACGGCTGATCTATTTTGAACCGTGCCGTAAAAGAAGTCTCCGGTATTTCGAGTTCCTAGTAATAAAAATCATGACTTTTAACCCTAAAGCATAGCTTTCGCTTTTGGGAACAACTCATATGGTCTCATTAATAAATTAAATCGTTGTATCTCCCTTACTTTAATGTTAATTAAGAAATATGATCTATACGGTGTTAGAAAGAGAAAACACCAAGCTTTATATTCAAATTAAGAAGTTAACTACAAAATAATTATAATGTGCATCCTTCATGAAACCAAAAGTTCCAAACGCACTTTTAAAAAAAATCAATGAAACGTCGTGAATTGTATATTAATTACTTTTATATGAAACGACAAAGAAGTTAAGTTACAATATTAACGTTTGTAGTACAGTTGTATAATAAAATTTTAAAATAGTGTTATTATATTTTTTCGTTATCAGTAATTTTAGTTAAGTATACAAAACATTAGTTGAGCCGTTTTAAATTTTTATATTCGCATTTAAAATTTTAATATATCAAAAATTATATTATTATTTTCAATAATAAAATTATAAATCGTATTTTATTTCCTTTAAAAAACAGTTTTTAGTTTTCAGATACGTTCAAAAATATTCCATTTATTAGGATTTTATTGCAAAGCTGAAATATTCCGACCTTCTGTAAAAATGTTGTAGGATGTTTGAACAATGTATCTACATAAATTTTTTCAAATTTTAAAGTTGAAGTCAAAAAATATCACAATCTCATATAATCTTTAATAATGTCTTTTAAACACGTCCGTCTAGCACTGGTAAAGGTGATGAAATAATTATTTATATTCATAATACGTTTACTCAATTCTGTTCAGTTTTGAATTTTATTCAGATTAATTCACGGTTGCAGTAAAACAGCACTAACATGTTCCTATGAAGAACATAATCACAGATATAAAATAGATATGTATTTTTCATTAAACATCCAGATAGCCTCAAAATAACGAAAATAAACATTTAGAAGGTTTAAATATTTAATCACAAAAAATATTAATTCCAAAAAAAAAATTGTCAGGTACCCAAAAAAAATCTCTATTTTGTAGGAATCAACATATTATTCAGATGTAAAAGAAGCTAAAAGCCTTGCAGTTTTCCGTGGGTTATGCTTAAATACTATAATGAATAAGTTTTAGATGTGGTGTAAAATAATCTTAAATGTCATAGAAATAAGCTGCAAACGCTAAAAGACCTAAAAGCTTATACTAGATGTGAAAAATGTATTTTTAAAAACTAAAAAAAAAAAAAAAATAAAACCTAATAAATGTGCATTGCATTTTTACCTAATAATAAATTTGGAATCGCTGTACCTACTAAAATAAGGAAGATTAAATACCTGGCAGATGAATTTAAATAAATAATACTTCTCGGAATATAAAATGCTCTCCAAATAAATGAAAATTCTCAAACTGAAAAAAAGTATTCATTTGATTACTTTTGGTTTTTCTCCAAATCCTTTTCAAGGCGATCCGCAAATAACCAATCCAAGAGTAAATAATTTTTATTTCTAGTTCACATTCTTCAACGTAAATATTTATATAATATAATAAGTCTTCCAGCAGCCAAGATAATTTTTTTCTTGTTCCAAAGTTTTATTTATGTAGAAATCTGTTACATTGATAGTAAAAATATTCAAAATAGCCAAATCATTGTTAGAAATTTCAAAAATTATTTAAAAGATAATTTTTTAATGTGAATACCGCATAATAATACAAATCCCTCTTAAAATGTAATGGAGAAAAAATTAAAGAGGTAATGGCAACCCCAATCGGGGTATGTTGTGAGGCTGAAGGCAAATTAAGTGGAGAAGTACCTGGTTATTCAGATCTCTTCACCAAATATGGCTAAAGCTATTCAAACAACGTTTCAATTCTGAATTATTTGCATTAAAAAAATGTAGGTGATATTTTGGTGTCCGGTGTTTTTTTTGTACATACATTTGCACATTTTTAACTGAAAATTCACAAATATTGTCACACATATATTATGTTTTTGCTATCAGCAATGAAAAATTAATCATTGGCATAATTTACTTCTGTATACTTTTTGTATATATGTATTTATTATAAGTTTTTACCAAAAAAGACATGTTAAATAAAATTTGGATTCAAAAAGAGATAAAATCATGGACACCAAAATCATCTATTTGCCGTGCCAGTTAATTTTCCACAACGATGTTTCTTAGAAACTATTAGAATTATTTCGATTTAAAGTAGAAATAAGGAAGTCTGATAATAATATTTAAGCGTACTCCTTAGAACGCACATTGATTTGGTTTAAATTAAGATTATTACATGGTTTTTTTGTAATAAGACAGACTGATGGAGATAACTTTTGATAAAAAAAGTAATGGTGAAAAAACTAACTTGTAAATTTTTTTTCAGCTGGTACGAAAGGGTACAGAAGTCTGCTCCCGGTTACGCCGAGGCTAACGGTGCTGGCATGAAGAAGTTCAAGGAACTGGTCGACCACTGCACCAAGAAGTAAATAGTATTCAACAACGGAAGATCTAGACTTTTTCTGCTAGGATTAAATATCCACCTTCACTAAAAACAGCCTGAACTAATTAATAAATGACAATATTTTTTTGTTGCGCTGTTTTGTCTTATTCTAGACGTGGTTCACTTTTTACGTATCTTCTCATTGGTGTTGCAAATGGAAAATATTGTTCAAAGATGAGTTCTATTATCTTTATATCTGCTTTATTATTGCACAAATAAATTTTATAGAAAACCAATGTCGATTGTATTTGTTTTTCGTTTTCAACCTGCTTTTAGGCTGGGTATACAAGGACTCATGAAGGACTGCTGCAGTCGATATATAAAATAAGTTGTGTTGCTTTGTAATGGTTTTTTTTCCATGACAACTATGCTGTCACTTCGTTAAACTATCGATATTGACTTCTTGTAGCAATCCGTGTATTTCCAGTCTGAGCCTCATCAAAATGAAATGTGACAATAAAAATTTTTTTTTTTAAGAAAGACCAACATTCCTTGGTTACTAATAACCGATTATATTTGAAAATCTCATAAGGCCACCACAGTAAGCGGAAAATATTTCTTTTTTTGTGATGAAGGACTTAGCGAGCCGGGGAATTGAATGTGCAACACCTAAGTCGGATCCAAACGTGTTACCAACTCAGCTACTGACTGAGCTAAACGAAACACGAAACAAACATGACAGACACATATAATGAAAAGATAACGGTCACAACTGGGAATCGAACCCAGGATCTCTGTATTACCGGGAAAACCTCTTTATCTACTCAACCGGTGGAACCTAATTAAAATACGACATATTTGTCGATCTTATATTTCAAATTCAGAGTGAACAATTCCATGGAAGTTATTTTCATGTTAATCAAGGGCCACGTGTCTAACTATTTAATGATGAAATTCTGGAACAAATGCAAATATTTTTGCCAGAATCTCACTGTTGGGGACGTCACCGTGACATATTGTACTGTCGAACAACTCGTATAAACCATTAAAATGTACCCTAATTCGTCCGTTTCAAGAACATCCCGCTACCCGCTAAGCGGTGGACATAAAATCGGACGTGTTCTTCAAAACCTTTAATGAATTTGCAAGTTTTTAGTACAACATCACTGTATCACTGGTAGTTATGCAAATTATTAGGCAAAATATCTGTTGTATTATAATTATTGTGTACACAAATAAAACAATATATTTTACACAGAAGATATCAGATCAATCAGCTCCGGGCAGTTTTTATGAGATTTGTTAGTGAAGAAATCAACCTTAAATAACGTGACTTGTAAATAACGTGACTTGTTAATAACGCGACTGTTAAATAAGTAACTATATTGTTTGCAGGATTAATATCAAAGATATTACAGAAGAGATTTATGATTACATAAAATCTCACTTTTGATAAACATCAGGGAAAATATCAACCATATTTTAGCATTTCATTGAAACGTTCATTCACAGTTTGTCACCTCAATTTTGGTGTGATTACGAAAGAGTGCCCCGGCGCTAAATTAATTATTCTTCAATTCGTGTTTACATATTTAAGATTTTCAAAACATTTTTTGATCTTTGGTACTCAAATCGATTAAAAAAACAGTATTTAATTTATGTACTAATGCAAGGCATTACGTAGTGTAAAATTTAGAATCGCGCCGCCAACAATAACATTCCTTATGTGAATCGCGATAAGGCTTAAATTCCCGCCTGACGCCATCCGCCTCGTTTGATTTATGCGAAAAAAAGGAAAAAAAAGTTTGTTTTATTTTATTTTTCTTAAGTTCAGTCACAAATATTAAAATGTCTTACGTTACTTTTCTAGAGAACCTAATTTTCCACATTATACAATAAACTTTTAATTTTATTTATTTTATTTAATTTTTGAAAGAAAGACAAACATTCCCAGGTTACGAATAACCCAACAATGTTTGAAAATCTCCTACTACCACCACAGAAAGCCGAAAATGTTGCTTGTGTTGTGATGGAGGACTTAGCCAGCCGAGGAATCGAATACGCGACGCTCGGGTGAGACCCAAGTGCTATGCCCACTCAACCACTGACCAGTCAACAACCGAAAAGAGGTTCGTAAGTAGGAGATTTTGAACATTAAAACGATTTTTATAGGTCGGATACTTTTTTTTTAAATGCTCTATATTTAAAAGGCTATTTATATTCGCAGTATTTAATTAAAGCTTATGAAATATTTCTAAGCGTTCAAATTTTTGAACCAAAAACACACAATTTTGCATTACTTCGTATCGTAGTGTTTCGCCTTAAACGAAGAATGTGTTCAAAAATAGATAGACCATATTAGGAAAAGGATGAACCTAATACGTAAATAATGCAATACTTTCATGGATATAATCCCTAATTATTGTGCTGTTTCACAACCCTTACATCACCAAAGCAATGAAAACAACATTTCAATTATCATATTTTCATGCAAGAATTTACGAAGTGAAATTTATAAATCTTTATATTATTTATTTCCCAATATGGCGGAGAATCCAGTTTTCTACAAAAGTACAAAACGTATACCATAAAAACATTTTGACTTTTGATGTTAAGAAAGCGTTTATTTAGCCACAATTGTTATGAAAATTTTAGAAGAAAAAAGCTTACCAAAAGAAACATTATATTTTTCGACTTAACAAAAAACTCACTTTTTTAAAGGAAAGTGAAGTTTTGGGAAGGAAAAAGAAATGATTAAAAAATCACTTCTGTTGACCACAGAATATTGATTATTTCGGAAACATTTTCAAAATTTTCAAATCAAACATTAAACTTAGTTAGTACTTACAGCCACTTATGCTAGTAATAGAGTAAATATTTAACATGAAAATCAAGGGAAGACTTTTAAACCCGCTCGGGGGCATGACCCATTTACCGATCTTCCTTTCAAATCATGTTCAGTAATCTTTCCTCTTTTCTCTTTTCTACGGAGCGGGAATGATTTCACACACTTTATTTTGCCCCTTTAACTGATCAATTAATTAAGGGACTGTTAGGACTAAATACACATAAACAAGAGATAGTATTTAAAATAATATATAATAGAGTTTTAATATTAAGTAGCGAAAAAAGTGAAAGACGTTTAATTTATTAATATCAATACATTTTGGTGAGTATCCACGTGTAAATACAAAAGCTAATACAGGTTCTACTATTTTCATGTATAATTTCTTATTTTCTTCACAAAACATAAGACGTACATGTATACCTACACAATTGTGGAACTTGTTTACCCACTTGGCTGAGTTCTTTATCTCTAAGACTGTAAAAGTTATAATTTAAAGATAACAACCTATATTATGATAACGTATGCCCCACTGTATTCATAAATCTTCATGAGAATTTAATATCCCTTTATGAAACTTCACATGTAATGAAAATATTGTGTCGCGTTCGTAAGGAAGGCGTCTTTCCTCTAGGAGTAGCTAGTTCTTGTGGCTGGAATCCTATATCATCTCCTGCAAGATAGATTACTGTAAGAAAAATCAAATGGTAAAAGATGTATAAACAAGTCGACTTTTTATATAAATAAAAATTACGAGTCCATGGTTTGGGTGTGTCAAACGCCATCACCAACAAATTTTCAACCAGCGCCATTTAAAGTTGTTGAACGGTCCCCGCTTAGCGCATTTTTTCGGGCCGTTTCAGCGTTTGTACGGCTGTAAACGTAACGGTCATGTCATTATGCTTGTCAGTAGATCACAATCATTTGATAAAGAGTTGGCGAAACAAGAATCGGCGTTTTGGGGCCTGATCGAATATCAAAAAGTCAAAATGCGTTAGTCGACGATTTGATGGACATCATATGACAATGTGACGATAGTTTGAAACACTCCAATCTTAGTATAGTGTGCACTTGTATCCTTACTTTGAGTATAGTGTGCACTTGTACCCTTACTTTAAGTAAAGTGTATAGGCCTCAGCACGGGTAAGCCACCCAGTGAGGCCAACATTACTAAATTGTACCAAGATATATAAAATATTGTAACAAGATAAAAAATAAATAAAAAAGTGTGCACTTGTATCCTTACTTTAAGTATACTGTGCACTTGTATACTTACTTTAAGTATAGTGTGCACTTTTACCCCTACTTTAAGGGACTACTTTCTGACGTAAACCTAAACAATGTATATTTTAAATATCATATCGCATTGGACGATAAAAATATCTCCTGGCCATTTACATTATTATCTTTAATGTTGCCATTGCCAATTTTACGCCAAAAACATAATAGCATAACTTT
This sequence comes from Hesperophylax consimilis, assembly GCF_061612785.1. Classification (NCBI taxonomy): domain Eukaryota; kingdom Metazoa; phylum Arthropoda; class Insecta; order Trichoptera; family Limnephilidae; genus Hesperophylax; species Hesperophylax consimilis. The sequence continues at coordinate 22,649,431 of NC_142849.1, read as the reverse complement.
TCGAATCTAAACACTATTTGATAATTTCCAAAGTGTTCGTGATATTAGATTCAAAGAGCATAATCTCTTGCGTATCCCTTTCGCTAAAACAACGCATGATCAAAGAAATTTTGGATAGTTTGCAACAAAGCTAAAGAATGCACTTCTTCTGGCCATTGGACAGAATAAAAATCCACCACCTGCCAAGACAGATAAAACAGCAATACTTTTTTATTCCTCCTTATACGAATTTCAAAAAACTCCTTCTGACTAATTAACGATGCGATGATGATGATTTAATTTTTATTTTTCATTCTAATATTATGTTGTAAACTGGGCCAGGATAACACCGGCATTCCTAGCGATATCGGATATAGGGTATGGTACTGATGTACTGTAATATTTAAAAAAAAATGAAAACCTGAAAATGAACGAAAATAACAGACTTACTTCCTAATGGCTCCTTTCAGAAAGCAGTGCACTGAACCTTTTCCCCCATACTTCAATTAATTTTGATTGCTCCTCCAAGTAATTCAAAATTAATACTAGGGGGCAGGTAGGACAAAAGATGTAAAAAACGTACCTAATTCAATTTTATTTGCTCGTTAACTTCGAGTTTAATGTTCCTCAAAGTGAAATGCATTTTGTTTTTCGTTTTCGTTCTTCCTTTCGGCGTTTAACGTAATCGTTTTCCTTTAAAACACCCCGCTCCGCGCTACGGTGGGTGGAAAAGCTCATTCTTCTTGCTTCATTTACCGGGATAATCTCCTTTCAAATTCATCCCTCTCGAACCACCTCTTTGCTGCATTCTCAAATAGGTCGGACACACGGAGCGAATACCATCTAGAACTTAGAACCTAGAACTACCACTAAATATTTAGTTGGCGTAGGCCATACATGCATGGTGTATGCATACATATAGAAGTTTATCACATGTTATTTAAGAGTTATGTTTCATCTTAAAATTAAATAAAAAAGCCACGTTTTCCCAAAGAACCTGTTTAATGTTACCTGTAATAGTACTGGTGGAACAATAAACCTACATTCCATTTCCCGAAAAGCTTGGAAAAAATGATAAAAACTCCTGCAAAATTTATATTGTCTGATCTTATATTGTTTTCTCTTAAGAATATTGACAAAAATATCAATTGATAAGAAATCAGAGTTTTAATACGCGGACTCTGGACCTCGAGTAAAATGAGGGAACGCAATGAAGTTTATCCTAGAGACTTTTTTTAGAAAATTGTTTTGGTAAATTTCATAAAAAAAATCAATCAAAACTTGTGTATAATCTACTTAACTAAAAAAACGGTCAGCTTGTAATAATTTAATCCTGCATTTTCTAAAAAAACAGGTGAATTGTTTAGTCTGTTCAAGACCCATATTCACTCTCTTCAAAATCACACTCCTTTCTCTCCTCCACCCAGCACCCCTAATGATTACTTAAGCTTGTACAAAATCGTTTTCCTCAGTGCCACTTGTGTAGAGTCAATGTAAAAAATATAAAATGTTTAAAAAGATTGATTGTATAGGTGTATAGTTTGACTAACAACCTTCTGAGAAGCTTAAACACATCACCACCAGAATATTGGTTTGTTCTTCGGACCATTTTTAGAAGTTGCGGGAAACGAGCGTTACCTACTTGTTGACATGTTTAATTATGCGACTATATTCGGTGAAAGATATTTTCTGTTAGGATATCATTGTTTTCAGCAAAATATCTTATAAATACTAATTTTACGTAATATTTGTACACCGTTTTGATTTTATTTCATTATTTTGTGTTCTACATCCACAAAACGCCGATTTTCCATTAATCAACAAACATTTAATAACAAATTATGCTCAAGAAATATGCCTACACTATTTTTGAGCCAGGAACTGAGAGTTGCTAGTTCTTCTTCCACAATTTTCCAGGTGAAAGAATCATTGCCATTGGTCAAAAAGGGTATGTAACAAACCAAAACGAAGAAAACGTGGAATGGCGAATTTTTGTCCAATTATTAGTGATTTTTGTACTACATCCGGATATAGAATATACCAATACAATATATTATTTTTTGGAACAAAAAAAACTATTAAAACATTTAAATATCTTACAGTTCCTTCTTTTTCAGTCCTAAGCATTGATGAAAGGTGAATTTTATTAAAAAAATAGTGTATAGAATGAACCAATATTTGACTAGCGAAATGGGTAAAAAATCTCATAGGTATAAACAAACAAAAAATAGTTTGAAAGCAAATTTGGTCAATATTTGAAACACTTCTAGTCATTGTGTGTTCTGTGTTAGGACAGGTCCTCTTCACCAGACCAGTTTCTAGTTTCAATTTTCAATATAACGTCAGCTTTGTTGTCTGCTCTCTAATATAGGTAATATTATGCTAATGGGGGGTGCAAATTTCACATGGCGTAATGTATGGAAATATTGAAAAGAAATGAGGTGGGGCGGTTTTATCACGCCATATCACCATTATCATAGAAATGTGCTTCCTTTATACCCTTGAGTTCCTTTATCCTTATTTTATTCTATGATCCCTAACACATAAAGGAAACCGCAACATATTATTATTTATCGTAATATAATAATCGTACGTTTTCATAGAGCCCTGTTTATTGAAAATATCACTTCTAGAGCGTTGTAGTAAATTGATAAATAAGTAAAGCAGTACCATACAATATAAAAATAAATATGCAAAAATTGAGGGCTATAGGCCGGATAGATTGCTCCGAAAACGAAGTAATATCATTTTAATTTATTAATTATATTATTGACAAAAAATCTAAAACAAAAGCGAGAAGTGGCTTAGGGATGGGCGGTATTAATTAAGCAATAGAGCAGTTGAAGATGATGAAGAACTGCTATTGTTTTAATTTGACACATTGACGATTACCTATTATTGACTAAGCCATTTCTACATACATTCAAAGCCGCTATAATTGGATGTAATATTGTTGTAATGTCCTTAATCCAAAATACATTGTCAGCACAGGCAGTTCTGTCGGCCGCTTTCCACGGAATTAAAAGTACCGTTGCATCCGCTTGCTTCAGAAGAATGAAACCACCATTAACCGCCCGAATTATCGAGACGCGAGACAATAAACGTGAAAGATAATTTATACAGGGTTTTCCAATAAGAGGTGTTATTTTGAAATTCAATCGTAAAAGATCAACGGTTTCACAGCAATTCCAGCCACAATCATTAAACATCTCTCGATAGCGCAATCCATTCATAAAGAGGCTTTTAACAATAACTCTTGGGTTTTCCGAGCCCCATATGCGACAATTTTGCTTGTTGACGAAGCCACCGAGGTGGAAATGGGCCTGATCACTCAAGATGATTTGCATTTGATTCACTCAAGTGAATTTTAATAATTTCAATGCGTTGTTGAAGCGTGTATTGTTCCATTTTTATTAATGGCGTAGTTTCTACTTGTCAAATGTCAAAAAAACAGCTTCAAAAGTAACATCTACCGAAATAGCGGGCTATTCAAAATAACACCTCTTATTTGAAAACCCTGTATTATTATAAAAAGAAGGCCGATATTCCGCCTTTCCGCTACACTATCCATAAAATAAATCCAGTGAACATCGACTACTGCCGAGGAGAGAATTGTTTTTCAAAATATGCGGTGGTTCCCTATACTTTCCTTTGTGACATTCTTCTTACTTGGTGCGATGATTTTGTTCACACGCATACACACTTTTACTATCATATGCTCCTTCGATTACACATAATTGTATCTAATTACAAATAAATTAGATTATTTTATTTTTTCTCCGAAACTTCTCATAAACATCGAATAAATATCTATCATAAAACCAATGTTATTATTGAAATTTTATGTTCGATGGTGGTAGAATTAATCTTTATAGCTCGTACAATTATCGTGATGAAGTTTATTGTTTTTAAAAAAATATCATTGGTGTAGCAAAACAGACAATTTTTTAGGGCCGGTCATACGTCATTTGTGGTGGGGGTAAGAACCCGGGAGGGGTCTTATTATTTTGGGAGGGTCGTGCTGTTTTCAGTCGTTTCGCAGTCCGCACGTTTCAAAAAGTATTTTTCTTCATTGTCGGTGTGTTGCGTAGACTGTACTGTCCGCATTACTGCACCATGTATTAGTACCTTTGTTATTATGTGGTTAAAAAATACAAAAATCTAAGGATGTTCCTTTGGGTTGACATTATTTTTATATATAACATGTTTTGAGATATTTGCGTATCGTGATTGATTTTTGAGTTACTACGCCATGTTGCGCTTTCTCCTTCATTTGCCAACGTTTCAGACGATTGTATCTGCCCCGATAGCAGTAACGCTGTTCGAAAGATTTGCTAAAAAAGTAGAAAGCGCGATAATACGTCACTATAGTTTTAACCCAAAATTAATCGCGGCAATAATTTTATATTGTTCACGTATTTTATAATTTACTGTTTGGCACATCCAAAGATCCAAATTTCCCGTGTAAATGACATTTTACCAAAACATGGAAGCTAAAACTAACTAACCATCACGCCATTTCTCCGCAGGGGTAGGCAGAGAGGACAGACCTCCAAACGATGCGGACTTGGCACACACTCCTTGCCTCATTCACATTCATACACAATCTTCTATTATTCTGACTCTTGCCATCTTTCAATTTTTGCATAAAATTATCCATGTATATATTAAATAAACACGGTGACATTACGCTGCCTTGTTTAACACCTTTTATGATATCAAACCACCCTGTAAAACCACCGTTCATCCTAACACATGCAACGCTTCCCTCATACAGAGACGCAATTGCCTGAGTCAGATTCGTATTCACTCTGTACTTGGACAGTACCGAAGATTTGTATTTATTGACTTATTATTGTTTGGAAAAAAAAACAATACAAAATACATGAACATCGTGGCTAAAAAATCGTTAAATCGTTTGGAACTTTTACAATTGAAGGTCTCAAAGCAATATTGCGTCAACCCTCATTTTGGTTAAAGTGGAGTTGAATAAGCCCAATAACTAACTTTAACAGAACATCTACAAGCAATTGAAAACTGAAGTAGATAAATTAAATGAAAAATCTTGGAGGAGTTCGGAAGTCACACTTTAGAACAAGTCTTACTTAAGAAGTAATTGTAACTAATAAAGCTGGAGTAGCATCAATAGAAGCTATTCGCGTAGAGACTAGATTTTTAATCGTTTCAGGTCCTTGAACTAGAGCATTATATAAACGTATAAGAGCCTTCTATTGAACAAACCGTCGCCGATCTGAATAGGGAAAAGGAATGAATCTTTGATTTTACAAGTCAAAGAAATTACCTGTTTCATGAATGTGCCACTGATTATTTGAGATAATATCAAAATAATAATTTTGGTTGAGGGTATGTCTGTTTAATTCTGGTTCAATGAACTCGTACTTCCTTTAAATTTATGTATAATTTTCAAAATTAGAACTGATTGTATTACAAATTTGAAACTGACTTGTCAAGAATTCATATAAGCGATAATTTTTATAAGAAATTTATTTTTTAAATTTTGAAATTAGTATTACTTTTTATTAATTTTTTTTGGGTTTGGGTTTATGTAGTCAGATTAATGGTTTAATATAGCCTGCGTTTTTCGTTTTTAAGAAAGCGTAATTAACTAACTAACAACTTTATATTCCGTGATTTTGGTCACAGTTGTTTGGGATGTGCGCCAGTAATATAACAACATACGAATATGTTTGTTAAAATAAATGAAAAAAATAAGTATACAAAAAGATAAACGAATAATAAGCTAAATAACAAAAAAGGGAAAAACACTAGAGCTAGAATTTTTTATTTAATAAATAAATGTATATTTTAGTTTTAGCATAGTTTTTTCAAATCGAAAACGGAAAAAAAAACCTTTTTTTAATTACCGATAGAGTAGGAGTGTGGGCGGAAGATTCTTATATTGACGGATTTATTGCGAAAAATTTGAAGACGAAACTGTAAAAAAAAGAACAAAAAGAAAAATCGTTGAATACGATAAGCAAAATACAATTGATGATATCAGTTTCTAAAGCATTTGAAGATCTAGTTGAAGATACTGACTTTATTGAAAACTAAAGAGTTTTCATTTTTCAGATATCCACTATTCTCAGCTATGCAGACAAGTGGCTTGAAAACTTTTTCAATGTTGGAATTTTTTTTTTTTGAAAACTTAAATATTTTAGGGTATTTTTAACAAAAATTATAAATAATATTATTTCCTTGTAAGAAAAAGAGTGAGATTTGAAATTGAAACTGATGTATTAGGGACACAAAATAGTAGATCTCAGAATCGCCCCGGTCAAATTCCACAATTCAGAATCCAAAAAGTTCTTGGAATGACTTAAGCCATATTTGGCCATAATAGCCGAGTACTTCACAACCTTCCTTTCTACCACCTCCTTAATTTGCCCACTCCTTTTAGCCTCAGATTTAAGCCAATTTGGGAATGCAATATTCCTGCTGTATCCGTACAGTTGAGAAAGCATGCGACACTAAACTTGTGCAGTATTCACATAAAGTATCAAAAAAATAATAAAAAAACTTTTAAAAATTGCAACACTATCATCCGGAATCCATTCAATTGAAAAACGTAGCTACAAAACCTTCACAAACCATCCGTTGAAATATTTCAATTTAAAAATATAGCGGCGTTAAACAAAGGTCCAAAGGCAGCATCTATCTATGCAAGGGTATTTATTCCTATGTGTTTTCGTTTCTCTTGTTTTCATTTTCCATCCAGCGGAATAAATTGAATATTCCTGAAAAAACTGACCCAGCCAATATGGAAGCTCCACCAAAAACCTTTTTACGAACAATGAAACAAAAATTGGACACGAAACGAACGAGAATGCTTATTGGTTTTGGTATTATAATTATTAAAATTAATATTTTTGCAGTAGAACCACAGTATACAGGGAAACCACTTAACCTTAAAATTACGAGTGAAGTTTTGAATGCATAAACCACGTGTAAAATAACTACCAAACAATCCCGCCATTTCCTTACAGGAAAGGATGGACCATCACCTAATTCATTCTCGCTCCATTCACATTCATAAATCCTGTCATCCGCATAAATAATAATAATAATAGACAATTTGTATAGCGCCGCTTTTGTGAGATATCACCTCAAAGGCGCTTTACAGTTGATGAAGGTATTACAAAAAATATAAATATTACAAAAACAAATTGAAGTTAAGTTACGTAAAATGAAGAACAGGAACAGGTGACACGAAGATAGAAAATGGAGACTCTGGAGCAAGAATCTTAGGTGGTGAAGAAACTGGACCAGCTGCAGTAGCGAGAAAGTCCACCAACAGTGACAGCACGAGGTTCGTCATCCGTCCAGGTATGTGTCTGCTGCTAATAAAGCGCTGACTCAATATCCTCATAAAAATAACAGACATCGTATAATAATAATAATATTTGGACGATTTATACAGCGCTGCTTTTGTGCAAAATCACATCATCTCTCCTAGTCTATTTTAGTCTCTTCTAGTTACTTCTTAGCTATTCATGCCACTTACTGCACCTTCTCGATCCTTTTATACCCTTTCCTGGTTCTTATACCTAAATAAAATAAAATTCCAAAAAAATATTAAAAATTACAATTTCTTCTATGGTGTCGTGGTCCAACAATTTCATACCTCCGTCTCAGACTTAGAGGGCTCGCTTATCGCAGGCTATCATAAACAAAATCATGCTGACTCTTAAAGACCCGAGTTTTTTACTGTACACTGTTGATCGTGCCATGTCCTTGTCAATAATCCCCGAATTTTTCTTCCTGATAGAAGCATTCAAATGATGTATGCACCAAAGTGTTTTTTTTCTTATTCACGGTCAAATCAAGCTATTTTTGGTTTAGGAGGATTCAGTTCGACGCGAATCGTAATATATTAAAATTTTATTTATTTAAGATCCCTAGCTACAGTAAAATTTCATGCACTCAACAATTTTCTAGTAGTCAATGGTCATGAGTGACTATATAAACACGTTGAGAACCGAAAAAAACAACAAAAAAATTCCCAACTTAGGAATAATTTGACACACACGAATACTTATTTAAATCCAAGAAATAAATAGATAAAATATACGCATTATTTGAACAGACTTTAAAAAGCTTTTAAAAAATTTTAATTATAAAAGTAGTAATAATAAAAAGGTAAACTAAAAATGTAAATCTCAAAAAAGGCTCTACTGTCGAAAATATATCTTCTACGGCGATAGACATGGCAAAAATGAAAGAATTTAAAAATATTTATACTATATAGATTTTAAAACCAGTTATCACCAAGAATCCGAGACTGAAGAAATTAACTTACAAAATTTTAATTTCCATATCACTTAATACGAACTTAAATCAACACAAACTTATGGAAACAATACAGCATAAAAAAAGCATGCAAAACGAAAACCACCGATTCTTATTCGTTCTAGGTACGAAAGAAAAAAAGTAGACCAATGTAAATTAAAATGTACGCTCGATCTGAAAGGGTCAAAATGGTACATTCGGATTGTTTACTCTGATCCTAACCTAATATAATCACCTGACGTAAGATACACTTTTGAAATTTATTCCTGTTAAAACGAAAGTACCGTAATAATATATTTTCACAAAATTGATCAAAACTCATAATCCACTTGCTTATTGATTACCTAATAAACTGTTTTTTTCGATAAATGAAACAAGGAAACATTGTTTGAACCACTAAATCTTTATTTTTCAACAAACGCCGATCGGTTTTGCAACAACTGTTCCTTCATCAATGCAAAATATTTATGTAACAAAACAATGGGTGAACATGATATATTACTTGAAGTGGGGTTGGTGGCGAGACTAGTAATTAGTGAAGACTGCGGGGAGGGGAGGGAGTGTAACGTACGTCGAAAAGGAACAAAATGGCTTAAATGGGACTATAAGAAAATATTATTTTTATTGATATGAAATTAAAGAATTAAATTATTACCAATATTTAGAATATTATCATAATTATTAATACTAGCAGTTAAAAACCCGCTCCGCGGGTTTTTGCTGCTAGGCCCTGCGGGCGGCACTTGGTTGGGCTGCGCCCAGTTTAAGTGATATTAACAACAGTTACATTTAATAGATAGATATTAGGTCATTCACAGAGAGAGGGTGAGTATATATTGTTAAAACACGGAACAGGAAAGAGTTAATGAATAATAAAATGCTCAATTTAGGCATAATAAGAATGACAGTTGTTTGAATAAATGAAATTTTACGTATTTGTGATGGATTATTTCAAATGAAACACTATTATTGACTACATGTCTACAACTGATATTAACTGTTATGGTACCTAATATAATTTGCTCATAGGAGACTTGCAGTGCTTAAATATGTGTTACAACCGTCAATGTCTATAAGTTGAATCAATATCGTATAGTTTGTCACAACAATTAAAGATAGTTACAACAAAGTTGACTGAAATAATACATTATTACATATTGATTAATTGTACCCGTGTTTATGGATAAAAGGAGGGTAATTGTGCAATGTGATTAGCAGTCGGTTTAATTAAAAGGTGTGAATTTTACTCCAACTGGTGGTAATTCTTTTCCTAAAACTGTTACTGTATCTAATAAAGTTTAAAGTTAGATTATATATACACCTTCATCAGGAGAGTAAAAATCTATATATAAAGGTAGATTATTACAATATAGCGCCCCTGAGGTGATATCTCACAAAAGCGGCGCCATGCAAATTGTCCAATTAATAAATAAATATAATGTTTACATTTTATTATGTACGTATGCATTGATATACAATGGAAATAGATAAAATAATGTTATCCGATTAAACTTTATTTTATTAAAAAACAAATAACTTTTTTAACTTCACTTTATTATATACAACCAATACATGTTTCATGAACGAAGTATACACCGAAGTCAAAAATTAAATATAGATTACAATTGGAAAAAAGAAGTGGAAGGAGGGGGGGGGGGGGGGTAAGAGTAGGCTGGGTTTATAAGAATTAGGAATTACAATATGAAAGACCAGTTAAGTGGGAAAATATTTAAAATAGAGTTTATAAAAAAAAATTCTTGTTAATTACATCCACTTTTATAAACATGTTCTCTTATTTCTAAAATTTCGAAATTATTTATTTGTGATGCTTTATATCCTGTGTGAAGTATTTTAAGACCTGAAATTTTTTTTTGCATATAACCATAAAACAATATATTCATAAGACAAATAACATTTAATAACGGTTATTCTAATAAATTGATAGTTGAAATACTAAATAAAATAATTAAACATATTATCTTCAAACGGTATTTTTACCCTAGTTCTTAAGATATAAATAAACAATGGCGTAGAATTCTGTTTGTGGATAACGACACTTCTAAAATTATATATATAAACATTCCTAGTACTATTCAACCGGCGTTTTACACTAATAACAGAATGAATAAATATATTCTTAATAATATAGATTGCGAAAATCAAACAAAAAAATCAGGAGTTTATAAACTCAATTGGGCTGGATTTGTAATTTATTTTACAAAGGTAGAACCAATAGAAACTTTGAAGTCAGAACAAAAAAACATCTCAGGGTTCTAAATGGAAATAGTGAATATGAGTTTGCAAATCATCTTTTGAATCACACTTTCGATAAAAATTTAGGTCTTAAAATACTTCACTCAGGATTAAAGCATCGCAAATAAATAATTTAGAAATTTTAGAAATTAGAAAACATGTCAATATAAAATCAGATGTAATTAATAAGCAAAAAAAAAATTATAAATAATAATGAAAAATGCCATTGCAAAGTAGAACTAAACTTCCAGAAGAAATCTTATTATTAAACGCTTGATGTTCAAGTAATTTTGCATATTTAAATATACGCGCCAGTCATTTGATTCGTTTCTTCACCGCCAGAGGGGCGCTCTGTCGGCCACCTAGCCGCGATGCGTATCGGGTATCAGCCATATTGAATTAACGCGTGCTTTTTTCGTCAAACGTCAAACGTAATCACGTAATTGTGGATAATTTTCACTGTAACGTAATTAATCCAATGGATTATGAACTTTCTAAGACATATTTTCTTCGATATTATCCAAAAATTGTATGAGCAGAAACGATATTTTTTAAGAAATATCGTATTACATGTGGCGATTCTATTTCAGTATGAAATCGTGTCTTAATCTTTAAAGTCTTATTTAAACACAATTTGAATTTGACCAATCACAGGGCCTACACCGTCCAGACGCTGGAGTAATAATATTATCAGATGAAGAAAATTTATTTCATTTTTTAATAAATATTGTTTGCAATAATGAAATATATTATTATTATTAAGACAACTCAAATGTTATTTTGATTCTAATGTCAAAATAACGAGATGTTTTCCGATATAAAATGAAGAACAGTCATTAATTACATTTTAGTTTGTAAATACCGGAATAAGTAAATTTATGGTCCTTATCTTTAGCTTCCCTCAAATAATTAACGGTGTTATTTCTTGAATAAAAACCTGGTTTAATATTATTGGGGATATTATTTGTTGAATAAAAAGCTGGTTTAATATTAGAGGAGAGATTATTTCTTGAATAAAAACCGGGTTTTTTATTAGAGGGGTGATTATTTCGTGAATAAAAACCTGGTTTAATATTATTGGGGATATTATTTCTTGAATAAAAAGCTGGTTTAATATTAGAGGAGAGATTATTTGTGAATAAAAACCTGGTTTAATATTATAGGGGAGATTATTTTTTTAAATTAAGCTGGTTTAATATTAGAGGAGAGAGTATTTCTTGAATAAAAAGCTAGTTAAATATTAGAGGGGAGATTTTTGCAACATTGAATTGAAAAATCATTATTATGTATATTTTTAAAATAGCTTGATTACTTTCGAGCTCCATAAATTAAAATCTTAAAATGTTATTACCATCCGAATGTCGAAAAAAAGTAGTAAAAACGTTTGAGTGCGGCGGAAGAGACACTATTACCATATTCGGTTATCCAGAATCGTAAACAATAAAGATAATCTATCCGTGGTTTAACTGGCGGCGTTTCCCTGGCCTTATCATGTTTTATTACCGACAATGTAGGCTTAATGGGGTGGCAGTATTCACAGTTTAACTGGGAAATGATGGACAGATTCAGGGATTAATGCAATTTTCTTGTGACGATGACTAATTCCAATGTGGGTTAGAGTCATTGAAAAATCGGACAAAAAAAAACACGAATATTAACTTACACTTGTGCGATTTTAAGTGCATATTGATTGCAAGAGCAATAACTTTGTATTTTTTTCAAATAATAGTAGGTGGGCACATACATTGCTACAAACTAATTATCTTCATCTGTATAGACGTATAGACGTATCTTTTGAAAAATGAAACAAAATATCAATAATAATTGATGATGTTTTTGATAGTTTAATCAACATTTCAAGCTTGGAAGATCATATAAAATAATATAAATAAAATTCACAGAAAATACGACGTTGGAAATTGACAATAAAGATTTCAGGAGTCCCAATCGCCTGGACCAAGTAAGAAAATGGAATCCCCAATTGGGGTATGTTATGAGGTTATAGGTAGTGGGAGGGAGAAGAGATAGAGAAGAAGTTAGGTGAGTACTTGGTTATTAAAATCTGGTCACCAAACACGGTTAAAGCCATTTCAATCAACGTTTTAATCCTGAATATTGTTGTTGCACCAGGACAATTGTTCCGTCACGCCGTTTGCTTTTGACAAACCGTGTGCTAACCAATAGTATGGTCAGAATTTGATCTGTGTAGTTTAAATTCATACGCGTCAGCTATAACCACGGAGTTCCGTGAGCCGCACAATCGCACAAAAAACGTTCGTCCTGTCAAAACCAATGTGTATACTATCGCCGTTCCAGTGCTGACAGATGATTCTCGAGATGCAGATTTCATTCGCCACCCGGTAAGTTGATTGTGAATTAACCTTACGAATTGTGTTTTCGCATTCGCCTGTCATAAGCCATAGGCTTCATCCATGTGTGTGGAATAGACCTTTAAAGTGCGGCTATCCCAACCTTTGTTCGATCCTCGAACAGCAATACTAAGAGTATATTCCACTGTTAGTATGTGTCGCGAGAATAGTATATATTATTTTAAATGAATAATTTGTGAAATAACACAAATTTATCAAATAAAATTTAATGTTTCACCCCTCGCCGAGATTTGCCCCGCGACTTTCGGATTGCTAGTCGAGATTCTACCCCTCGACCTCGGAGGCCGTAATTATTGGAAAGACAGAAATAGATTCCTAATTTGTATACCACGCAATTCCTTCGCGCATTTTTAGTAAGGTTTACAAACGGATGACATATTCCAGGATGTCTTGAGGAAAATTATTTCCCTCAGGGCCCATGTCATCTTCGGGAATGTTTTTTTGAGGGTCTTTTTTAAGGAAAGGAAGGAGAAAAAGTTGATGGAAGGAAAAAGGTATGAGGGTTGTGTGGGAATCTAGGAATCACTCTGTGAAATTTAAAATAAATTGATTTACAATTCTTGTTGTTTGTTTTTGGGGTGTTATGCCGTGTTGCGCTAACTCCTTCTTTAAACGACGTTTCGGACAGCGTCGTTGACACATCTTCGGATCTACCGGATCTGCCCTGATGATGGACACTGCAACGCTGTCCGAAACGTCGGCTAAAGAAGGAGTTAGCGCAACACGGCATAACACCCCAAAAACAAACAACAAAAATGCTTTTGGCCGTGACAATCTAAAAACTTACCTGATTTACAATTCAATTATTACCACAAGTACTATGCCGGACGGTATTGATGGGTTATCAATTTTACAAGTTAATTAATGAGATAACATTATTTTTTTGAGTCAATATATTGATGAGAATAAAGTAATTCATGAAATCATCTTTCAATAAAAATTGTGGGTTAGAAAAAGAACACTTCTCCGATATAACATATTATTCGTTTTTAAATGTTTCTAGAGAAAATTATATAAAAGATAAAATTATTTTTTATAGGTTTAAATTTTCTGTGGTTGATTCTGTCGAAACTATAATCTTATACTATACGTTTGGATAAAAATCAGTTTAACGAGCCACTGCAGTCATAAGAATTAGGGGCGAGCAATGAACCCATGTACTTCAAATAGGAAATAGCAGTAGGGATGTAGGATTACGAAGGAAATACGAGGGGGTAGGAAAACACTTTTCAGAGGTTGGTCGCTGCCTGAAATAAGGCTAATGTACTGAACGGATTATAACTAGAATAAAAAATCTGATGTCAATTTCTATATAAGATATTTTGACTAAAGGCCCCAGAAAGGTCAATGAAGAAAAATAGGCATATGAAAATCAAGGAAATGTTGATATTTATTAAACAAATTATTTACTTCAATACTTTATTTTTTATGTATAAGATATTGTTCATTAAAGTTCTATCCTGTTAAACTACAATTAAGCACAAATGATAGAATATCTTTGTTTTAAACCACTTTGTTAAATTTATATACGTCGACCGGTTTCGGTTGAACTCAACCTTCATCAGGACAGTACAAATATAAACTAAAATATAATACAGAGAAAGATTATTAAGTGAACAATAAAGAAAGAGAAAGTATATAAATGTGAGGGAGAAATATGAAAATGTTTAATAAATTTCATAAAAAGTAAGGAAAATAATTGTTCATGCTTCAGACACACGGACACGCCCATAAAAACTTCTAATCGTGTGTCCTTCAGTGGGTACCACATAGTCCGTAGCTTCAATGTGGCCGTAAGTGCACCGTCACATCGGATCCTCTCTGAATTACAATTCAGTGCTCGAAAGAACGACCTCGGTTCAAGCGGGTTAGGTTAGGTTAAATTAGGTTAACGTCTCGCATTCCCATACTTTAAGATTATTATATTTAAATTTGATTACCGGATATAGTTGTCACAGATATAGGTGGTACGTTACGTTGCCATTCTAATATCAAATGTCCTTTTCTTTTTTCTACATGTTGTGTAAGAAGGAATATTTTTCATCGATGACGTGCATAGTATATAAAAAAAATAAAATTACAAAAAATATTTCAGACTGAAAGAAGTGGCGATGTAAAGGAATTGGGGTAGATGAAGGTTTTTTAGATAAAAGATACACAATATATTATTTTTTTAGTGTGA
Source organism: Hesperophylax consimilis (assembly GCF_061612785.1). Lineage (NCBI taxonomy): Eukaryota > Metazoa > Arthropoda > Insecta > Trichoptera > Limnephilidae > Hesperophylax > Hesperophylax consimilis. The sequence continues at coordinate 22,634,317 of NC_142849.1, read as the reverse complement.
AAAATTTGATGCAATTTGATAAAATGTTTATTTTATATGTTACCAGGTTAATTCGTTAATTTCCGAATATAATATATGCTACCAGGTTACTTTTTCTAAATGTTCTAAACTAAAAACAAACAAAAAAATTTCCATTTCTACTTTTCATTACTATACCTAATACATCTCTCATACTGAAAATCCTAATGCAATATATGTTACCATTTTAATCTTGACAAAGCCACTACTACTGTAAATATAAATTATGTAAATAAATTTTTCTTCATTACACAACTTAGTTGCAGAGAAAAATAAAATTTTTTGTTATGTAATTATGTACATTTCTTCAGGAATAATATGAACTACACCTGTCAATTTGTCTGTCCTGGAACGGGAAACTTTCCTAGTTGGACAGGCAAAGCTTTCTAATATGTAATTTTATTTTCTTTTGTATCTATCTTTAAAGTTATCAAATAAATAAAAGATAAGCTTCCGGCATTAAATAATAATTACTAATAATGAATATTAAGTAAAATGCTGGAAATTGTAAATTTTTGAAAAATTATTTTAAAACCAACAGAAAAATCTCTGAATTTTCACTCCGCCCCTCGTTTTCCTGCAGATGGTTAAGCTTCATCTTAACGAGCCGCTTCCTTCGTTATCTTCGCACTAACGGATGGAACAGCGGCCGATAGCGACTGCATCTCCTGACACATCTGTCCCGCGCCGCTCCCGCCCGTTGCAACGGCGGGGATAAACTTCGTTCCAACGGCGGATAACGGCATAACGGCTACCCTTCTCGAATACTGCTATCCTGGTAAAATTATTTTTTTAAGCAGGATGAATTTTAAATGCGAGAATGGGTTTAGGAAGGATTTTTGAGATTTGATTTTGAGCATTATATATAATCAAGGGGATTTCCTCCAATCGAACGCCAATTTTAAATATTTTTTTCAAGTCTAAAACGAGTGGAGAGGAGATGATTAGGAAAGTTTTTGTATGTTCAGATCATATCATTAAATGATAATATTTGGCTAATTTATATAGCGCCGTTTTCGTGAGAAATCACCTCAAGGGCGCTGTTAAGATTTGTTTTGGCTTGATGAACTCTTCAATAACAGACGCATGGTTTTTGTTTTTACTGCACATAACTGCATTTTTCTTTAGTTAATGTTACAACGAGTTAAAATTATTTCCGACCGGACAAACACTTGATAAGCAAAATATCTGTTTTATCTGTTAGCCCTAGTTTTACCTCTGACCGCTAGGTGCTAGGCTGGAGCCTGTAAAGTAACTGGTGGTGAACTTTGCTAATAGCTCGTACATTTTTCACAGGCGTTGTAAATTATAAACACGACTAAAGACATATATTTCGCCCATTTAAGGTCTATCTAATATATTTGGAACACGTTACGTGTTAGAAGTATCGCTATTTTAGGATGGTTAAAAATCATGACTTCAATTGTATTTATCTAAGATATTTTATTTAGATATTAGACCTGAATATTAAATTGGGTTTCTAAAAAATAGTAAAATCCTAAAGCAATTTCCAGCAACCTTTGAAAATATCTAAGGATTACGTCAGGCTACTAAAGAGAACAACAAGACTCAAAAAATAAATTTACAAACAAATTACTATTTTATTTTTATTTTTAAATACATCTATTCTATCTAATCTAGCTCAATTTGGTTTTCTTGAATAAATGAATAAATAATGAATGAATGAAATGGAATCTTGAAAGTGGAAATAAACCCACTTCCTACATTCGATTGAGCTAAAACTCGGCAGATAGGCTCATTATCGATGACAATGCATTCTATCAACTTGTGGTGGCGCTCGCAAACACACACACGCATTTCTGTGAAATTGGATGGAAATTATGAATGGAATGATTTACTGGCCTCTGTGTTTCCTTCCTCCTACAAGGTTTACTCCTTCCTATTCTCAAAAAACCCTCCACACGGCATTTATTTTTATTTATTTATTTATTTTATTATAAGAACTTGTTGAACATTTATACATATTTGTGATAATTCATCCGCCATGCTAGGGATGTCCCTGTGTTATGGCGGGTGATGTTTACAGATTGGATTTATAAAATAAGTTAATTATAAGTTATAACGTTATGCAAATTAGATTAAAATATAAGTTAATTAGATTATACAATTAAATTAAATAATAAGTAAGTAATAAAACTATACAAATTAAACTAAATTAAAAGTTATTAAATTATACAAATTTAATTGCATTACAAATATTAAAATCATGGTTTCTAAATGTATTTATAGGAATAAAGATAGTATTAAATATTAATAATAATTGATAATTAGATAATTAGTTCATCAATAACTAGGCATCCTCAAAGGTAATACTAATCTTATATAAGAAATTATTTTCTTTAGAGCCTCCTGTGTGAAGTTTTTGTGAAAAAAAATATTTTTGTGTGTTTTTTTATTAATTTTAAAATTTATATTTTAATGTGATTACAGCACAAGAGTTATGGATTGTAGAAAAGTGGGGAGAAGAAATAATTTGAGAAGTACTTACCTGGCTATTAAGGTCTAGTCACTTAATAAACCTACCTTTAGCCATATCATGAAAATTTCCTATTCTAAATTACTGTCACTCATCTAGGCAAATTGACTTTAAACACAAATAGTAGGAAAATATTTTCATAGATTTTGTTTGACAATTTTTTATTTTAAAGTAATCCAAGATAGTGACTTCTATGCCACGAAGATCAACAGATGAGTAAAATAATAAATATTGGTTCAAGGTTTTCTTTTTTAAATGAGAACTTATTTTAATCTAACAGCGGTAGGTAAGGATAATTGAAGAACATTACAACATCATTATCTTTTACTTCTTTCTCTTTTTCTTTCCTTCGTCACGACTCAACGTGATGCCAAACAGAAGCCCTATTCATTAACTCATTAAAAGGTTGCAGTTTCATAGGAAAAGCGCACAAAGGAACTGTGATGCAATTTATATGTGCTAACTAAGGCAACTAATTAAAACACTTAGGTACTAATCTCGGTAGTTATAATATAGCAAAAGGTTATATTGCCGTTGACATAATTTTGGAAACTAAGGGCCCATGCCATCTTAGGGGATGCTGGGGAATGCTGGAAATGATGGGGAGGGAAAGGATATGAGGGGTAGGTAGGAATCTGGAACTCTAGTGTGTCTAGAAGTAACGGACGTATGAATCCATCCCTCAAGGTGACGGGTCGAGAGAGTCCGGCTAAAGAAGTCAAGGGGCCTCTCCCGACCCCATATCTACATTGGCCAAACCAATAAAACACAAAAGTTAGTTGATTAAAACAAAGTATTGTCTTATGTCCTAACTCTGTAAATTCTACAAAAATAAATATCAGAAGACAGGAGACATTTAGTATATATTCATAAACAAAATTTAAAAAAAATGTTAAATAGGGTCTCTTAGAATACATACCTACTGAAAAGGCTACTATTTGTGAAATAAGATATTATAATGCTATTAGGTCATTATATAATAAACCCACACCTCTAAATTAAATTGAAAGATTTCAAAGCTTAATGGAAATGAGCTTTCTTTGGAATGCAGAAGTTGTAAGAGCATTGATTAAAATAATATGAATTTCTACGAGTACATTGAAAATGTCAATAATAATACGCGTGCCACACGAAACAATATGTTGATTTAAGAAATTGTCACACCTGGCAATAATTCCAACTATAATATTTTATGTCGATCTGGGTAATATGCATTTTAAGTAGTAAGAATTGTTACGTTTGAATTCCTGCGACACAATTGGCACTAAGTACCATAGAAAGAAATTATAGTGGTAAGTGTGTACTTGCACGCAAACTCTAATATCCACTGTTAAACAGCTATCACTGTAGTTAATACAATTTTTGTTCCAGATGCCCCAACAAAAATATAGTTGTTTTGTTGTATTAGCTCCACACAGGAGGCTCTGCGGAAAATAATATTTCCGAAGGCGTATGTTATATTTGGGGATGCTGTGTAGCTGGTTTTTGTGAAAAGGCATGGAGAGGAAGATCTTGTAAGGATAATGGTATGAGGGGTGGGTAGGATCTGCCTCAACCAGTTTCTCCAAATCCAGCCTACCAAGCAGTAGTATTTGTTCCATTGCCATGCTTTCCTCGGGCGTCCTCGACTCCTTTTACAATTCACTTCCACGTCATGCATTCTCCTTATACCTCTTTCTTCGATCATTATATATATGCCTAATTTAACCAAACATAAGTATTTATTCCACTTGATCACGCTAATGTACTCCTCGGGCATCCCCATTTTTCCATTTTTTTTTTTTTTTTTTTTTAATTCCTTTATTTTTCCCAATTTTTACATTAATTACATACAATATTATATAAATCAATAAGAATAATGGGAACCCACTAAGGCGCAGCCTGTGCGTGGGTAATATATTTAAGTTATTATTTTATTGTACCTAGAAATAAACAAATTGTGGGCATATAAAATAAAAACAAGAATACATTTTGTAAAAGCGTTTTGTATAAAAAGTGTTTATAATAGTGTATAGTGAAGTTATAAGTGTTTATTGTAATATATGGTGAATATTTTATGAGAAACATAAATTGATACAAATTAAATAAAAAAAGTTTCAACTGCTGTGTCGAAAAGCCATAATTTTAATTCTTTTAAATATTGAGGAAGTTTAGTTATCACTTGAATATTTTTCGGTAAAAGATTGAAAGTACGAGGTCCAATGAAACTGCAGTGTGTTTGCATTTGTTTTGTGTTCGTTTGGGGAGTATAAAATACATTATTATTTCTAATGTTGGTTCTGTTTTCATTTATTTCGAATTTATTTTTGTTTTTAAAGATGTATTTCATAGTTTGCAAAATAAATAGTTTACGGAGACAGAATAGTTTAGATTCTTTGTATAACTCATCCGTTGAAAATGTTCTTTTCCGACTATACATAACTTTGATGATATAATTTTGAATTATTTGTAAAGGTTTGATATGTGCATTAAGCGCACCGCCCCATCCTATTATTCCGTATATGAGTGAAGATTGCACCAAAGAAAAATAAATAACTTTCAGTTTTTCAACATTGAGCACTTCTTTTAGTCTGTAAAATGTGTATGTAAGATATCTTAATTTACAGACGGTATTATTAATTTGTGACTGCCAATTTAATTTTGTATCAATAACAATACCTAAATATTTAATCTTTTCAACTTTTCCGAGTTCAAAGCAAGATGAGCATATTTCTTGATTACAGTTAACGTTATGTATTCGAATTTTAAGGTTATTAGGGGGTTTATTTTTACTATTTTTAGAAAAGGTTAGGTAAAATGTTTTATTATAGTTTAAGAAGAGTCTATTACTTTCTAGCCATGATGAGACATATGTAATACATTTTGTTGCCTTCAAAAAAGTTTCAGGCCAGGATTTTCCGTTCACTATTATTACTGTATCATCTGCGTAAGATACAATTTTACCAGGGATTATAACATCACATAAATCATTTATGTATATTAGAAAGAGAATTGGGCCAAGCACAGTTCCCTGTGGTACTCCATTTTTTATTCCTGTTTCAGTACTATAAAAATCCCCTATTTTTGTTTTTTGTTTTCTGTCTTTGAGATAGCTAGTAAGAATTTTTAGTGTATCATTTTTTAAACCTATTTGATTCATTTTTTTAATAAGTAGATTGTGATTTACCGTATCAAAAGCTTTTCTTAAGTCTAGGAATATAGCTAAACTCTTTTTATTTTGATCAACAGATGTGTATAATTTTTTAGTCAGATCGAATATTGCATCTTCAGTGCTTAGTTCTAGTAACTTCCACGTTTCTCTCAAGAGAATAACATAGTAAATTATAATTTTATATTAAGTAATATTCAAAGCATGGCCGAAAAATGATAAAATGCACGTAATTTAAGCACAATGAAACGTTAACATTTTGTCACCTCGTGAGAAGCGACAGGTACATACTTGTATGACTTGTCGGTACTTACCTGCACTTGTCTGTATTTATCTAAACGTGTCTACACTATTTGTCTGTAAGTGTATGCACTAGTCTGCAAGTGTCTGCACTTGTCTGTACTTGACTGTGTCTGTATTTACTTATCGGTACGTTTCTGGTCCCTACCAGAGGTGGCCCGTGACTGAAATTTTAAAAAGGTATCTAGTTTGTAATATAGGTGGATCAAATCAATGAATGGGGGTACATACTGCAATTCATTCTATCAACTAATTTATATTTGTAAAATAAAAGATGAAATAATATTGCTACGTCAGCATTTCTAAAATCTTCTCGAGAGTAAAGAACACGTAATTCATCGTTGAAAATATATCGTAACCATTTGAATTCACTGAGTTGGATGCAATTAATGCACATGATGAGTTATATATCTGCTCTGCTCTAACACGTGATTTGACGTTAAGAGCCTAATTTGTCCCACTCATGTCACCGTTTTGGCTAGGTCAGTCTGTCTCGATATTGCCCGATGCTGTCTCAGTAGCATGGTAAAACATTGTTTTGTGCATATCGTGGTATGCACGGCCCGTTTGCTTTGCGCGGGAGTCTTGTACTAGAAGTTAGCTCAAATAATGACCTGGCGGGAATTACGACTGGAGCGTACTCTTGTACATCGATGGCTGGGTAAGATACCGTCGTAAGTTGTTATATGAAGACTGAAGACAAACAGTGCAATGCACAAATGCACGTACCAAGGAACCGCCTCTGGTCTCTACTTATCTATACTTATCAGTACTTGTTTGTACTTATCTGCACCTTTCTGTACTTGTCTTTTTTTCTCTGTAAATGTCGGTACTTGTCTGTAATTGTCTGTACTTTTTTATACTTATGAGTAGTTGTAGTTTACTTGTCAATACCACACCTGATTTTTTGGGAAAGATTGATGAAAGACGTAGCATAAGAAGACGCCGCGGTACGCCTGTACGACGGTTTTAAAACTTGCTTGTCCTGAACAAGTGCAGGTTATTTTAGGCTAAGGCGTGCAGGGGGAAAATTATCCTATCGTTTTAAGTAATCTTTTCCAACTTTTAACCCCGTCTCAATGGGAAATTTAAATGATATTACTTCTAAATGTTCGTCTACTCAAAGAACGTACAGTTTTACACGTTAAACTTTTGAAATTTTGTTCAGTATTACGTTCGCAAATCAGTTCATATAGGTTTAAACTACTCGAAGGCTAAGCAATAGTTGCCAACAGGTTCAGAATGTTCGATTGTAAGCAGCTGTGGGTAACGATAAGCAAACAGCAATAATTAATACCTGAAACTACCCTTATAGCCGGTACTGCCTTCACAAACTGCCGACGCAACACCCCAGAAAGCCAATACAAACTAACATACTCGTACAATATACAAGTCGTAAGTAATTTCGATTGGGGTTAATATAGTGAATAATTATTGTGTTTAAACTAATGAAACACAGAGGGAATTAAACGGGTAGATATATACGTTTATCAGAAAAGTTTTAATTTTAAGTTAAAACCATCAGTTTTCAAGTTTGTTTTATTAATTTCATAATATTTTATACACACTAGCAGAGCACAACTCAATTATGATTTATTTTAATTTTTTTGTAAAAAAGTCATCAGATGTCGCACATTAAAATTAAAATTGGATATATTTATCCAAGACACTGTCTAGATTTAGTTCGAGTTGAATCTTGCGATCATAAATAAAGTAAATAGTTCTTATTCGAAGTATGATACAGTTAAATATGTCCGAAGGAGATAGGGTCCCAATGGCTCAGTTGGTAGAGCGGCACCCTTGCAAGGCAAAGGTCCTGGGTTGAAGTATTTTTTTTTTTTCTGAATAGTATATAGTATACATAATAGACAGTATTTTTTTCTGATTTTCTGTTTCAAATTTTCTTTTAAGAATCGCTAATATTGTCAACAATAATTACATTTGAAATTTATTTCGTTCAATTTAAATGGTGAAAAGTTATTGTTTTCCACCGGAGAAGTTTATATAAATCGTTAGGTAAAACTAATGACATTGTAATAATAAAAATTATTCAGTATCACCCTTTTCATTTTCGGATTTTATTAGAGTAATATTATTAAATCATGAGATCATAATATTGTTACAGATAATCTGATCACATAGCATATAATATTGGCGCTGCCGTGAAATAAAGTGCCGCTCCTTGAGGGTCATAAAACGGCAATGTTTTAGCAAGTAATACCTACTCTTAAGAAGGAATTTTCCACTGAATTTTTCGCTGTTGCGTCTGAAAATCAAATATATATTACTTTTATTTAAAACCCAATAATTACATATTATTACAATCGATTTAATTAAAATTTTGATAAGGTCGTATATTATAGCAGAGCGTTTTGAATTTCACGAAGAGACATTAAGAAAAAATATTGGTTCCGCTTTTTTACCTCCTCGACGTCGCATTATCGCGTTCTAATACTAATATGTTTCTACGAGATATTAGCGCGCGGTAGCCTCTAATTGTAGTTCTATGGGATTTTATTGTTTAACATTGTGTTTTCTTAATCTAAGTAAGAAACGATATTTTTTGAATTCTAGCAACTCTTCAATTTAAGTAAAATGCACTCCAACACTGAAAGGGCAATACACACTACGTAAAATTGCCTTTCATGTAGATTTGAATATTTTTTTATTATTTTTTTTTATTGAATAAATAGTTAATACATATCAACAAACAAGTCCTGCTAAGCCAATTGAATTGGTTTGTCAACAGGTGCTTAAAGTTTAGTTTCATATTATTTGTATAAGTTATAATTTACATCTTATATCTACAGAATCAACAAATTTTTCTTACAATTTTTCATACTTATTAAAGTAAATATTTTTTTTCCGATAGCCAATTTTTCACCATATGTTTAACCTTATTCATAGATTTACATTGCTTTATAGTGTCAGGTAATAAATTAAATATCTTCGGTATGTTGTATTCAAACGTTCTCTGTCCGCATTTATTATTAAATTTCGGAACTATTAACCCGTCATTGCGCGTAAATCTAGAACTGTATTTATGTTCTAATTTTTCTTTATGCTGCGGGGTTAATATATATTGAATTATGATTTTTTGCCATAGAATAGCCTTAACAGGTAAAATTTTGGCACTCTGAAACAGCAACGGTGTATTATGTCTCTGTTTAAAAATATTAGGGACGACTAGTAATTTTACAATTGCGTTTTGTACAACTTGGACTTGTTTCAGATTGTTTATACTAGTATTTCCCCATATGGTTAATCCAAATCTTATAATAGATTCTGCCATTGACATATAAATTATTTTAAGTGTTTCAATTGATAGGAAAAAATTTAATGTGTACATTCTGCCAGCAATTGATAGGAGTCTTTTACAGGTTTTTTAAATATGTTTGTCCCATTTCAAAAAGCAATCTACTGTAACACCAAGATAGACATATTCTGTAACTAATTCTAAGCTTTCACATTTACAATTAGTCGGGATATTTTTATGGATGCAATTAAAATTGTGAGAAATAATATTATGATTAAATTGAAATCTGGCATTAGGTGATCTTATATGCATAACTTTGTTTTTTTTTAGCATGTATTAATAGTCCTGCATCATGTGACCATTTACAAAGTTGATTAAAGTCAATTTGCATGAGTTCAATTGCAATTTTTTTTTGAAAATTTGCAATTACAAAAAATTGCAACATTGCAATGGAAACCAATGTCGCCTCTGATTAAATACCTTTGGGGATCTGGCAGTGAGACAATAGAAGATAGTTGTTGTTGTGTCACAGCGTTTATTTTGAGTCATATTAGTCACATTATACCAAGTGTAAGCGGCGATGACGGCGGTGGAGTGGTCGAAGCGGTAGTTAGTGGATTGACACCACGTTTGTGGAGACCGTACTCGTGGATCTGTTCAGCACTGGTGAAGACCATGGGTCTTCCGGGTACTCAAGTGTGAACAAGGTAGCTGAATGTGCAATGGATCTGGTCGGCAGATTAGCGGGAGATGCAGGCCAGCGACGATGCCGCGCAGGGTCTAGGCGCGTAAGGCGTACAGGCCAGAGATGATAGCAGGGGCCAGGGCGCTGATGTAATCCCGAGGAGTCCATTATAATTCGTACTCCGTGTAGACCCGGGTGTAGGTAGAGAAGGTCCTGTAGCGGCGCGGTGAAGCAACGGCAGGACGCAACGCGGGGGGACCGGCCAGTCGGTGGCCGGCAGCCTCAGTAGGCGGCAAGCAAACGCAGGGCTCAGAACGCAGGTTGGTCACTCGTAAAACTGCTAATTTATGATTGATATCTCAATGCGCCTCATATTGTAGCCGCCTGTTGCATTGAGAATATTCAGACTTGTAGGTGGGAGCGACAAATGCTCGCATTGCATCTAGAAAGTTCCAGCTACAATGAGTTCCCGAATATTCTAGTAGCATCGCTACATACCTTTCTTTCCAGCCCATTTAAAATGCGCTCTGTCTTTTTTACACTTTCCTGGCATCGTACATCTGCATCTCATTTGAATTTCATAATGAAAACACATTTTGTATTGAAAATTTGAGGCCCGTATTTGCCAGATTTGTGCATTATTCTTCTTATGTTAAAAATAGAAGTCAAGGTGCTACCTTAAAATTTTACATGTCACAAATTATAATTATTCCCTCAGGGGTACCTCAAGGCTCCCACTTAGGGCCTCTCTTGTTTATTTTACATATAAACGACATAAAACATGCTATTAGTAATATTTATTTCCAATTTTACGCAAATGACGTGAAATTATATAACTTTATTGACTCTACAGATGACTGCAACCTGTAACAAGAAGACGTGAACAAAATTAAGCAATATTGCAATAACAATCAACTTTATCTAAATACAGACAAGTGCAAAGTTATTACCTTTACACGTAAAAAAAACTATTAATCATACAAATTAAACAATTTACCCCTTTAACCAGTAGAATCAAGAGAGATTTTTGAGTACTTTTAGATTCTAAAATGTTATTGAAAGACCATATTGAAAGTATTTTAGAAAAAGCTTATAAACAATTGGGCTTTATTATACGCATTACAAAGCCTTGCACTGTAGCACACTCACTAATTCTGCTATATATGTCATATTATATAAGGTCACAACTCAAGTTTGCCTCAGTCATTTGGACTCCTCAATATCAAACATACATTGATCTATTGAAAATATCCAAATCAAATTTATTAAACATCTATCGTGTCGCTTTAGTGATCATCCGTTTGATCCTACCGCTTTATATAAACGCAAAAAAATTAAGTAACTTGAAAACATAATTTAAAAAAAAGTTATGAAATATTATATCATCTTAGTTTATTTTTTTTTTTAGTATAATCATGCGAAAATTGTATTACTACTAACTGCCTTAACTTGTTTTTTTAATATAATGGTTATTTATTTTTATATTTCTTTGTAATTTATAAATATATTGTGTAGGTACAAATACTAAATCAACATCTAAACTTAATGGAATTTTACTAGTCTATAACATATGAATAATTACTATTTATGCTAAATGACTATTTTTTTCTAAATAAAATAAAATCATAAAATCACTAAATTGACCCGTGTATTGTTTAGTTGTCATTTTTTGTATATTTTAACACAAAATATATATTTTTCATTATTATAATTTAATTTTTTCTAATACCAGCTACGTACCTATTTAATTTTAATTCCTTTGAAGTGCTATTTATCCAAGAACCTATGACCTCTTAATGTAGTTCCAATACGTATGTAGAATACTACGTCAAGTGTGCTGCAACAAATAGTACATGTAAGTTGTAACCTAACCTTACTCATCTTTTCCAATTTAAACTAGCCTAACGCAATCAAGTACAATTTTAGTGGTGTTTAAACCTTCCGTAACAAAAAGATAATAATAAAATAGAGTAAAACAAAATAAATTACGTGTGTTTTCCTACATACTTAATCCGCCTACGAAACGTGCCCCTGAAATATTTTACAAATAAAACCAAAAGTTCTCGAATATTTTATTCCCATTCGCTGAATTTTCTTTCGTTTGCCTATTTTTCCTCAATTTAGCTTCGTGTAACTGCTTCGTGCGGGATAGGGGACAGATTCTGAGATAAATCTGTGGAACGGAGGCCATAAACTGAAACTTTTCACCGACGATTCCACGGAATGGACCGCGCCTTCGGATGGATGGATTCTATTGGTGCTTTGCCCAACGCAGACACATCTGTCACAATGGACGATTTACTTAGTTTATTTGGCCCGGCTTCAGATGTGTGAACTTTAGGATGGATATAATATTGGAAAAGAAATTCCAGGCTCCTTATTGTTGTACTCGTTATGTCAATCGCGTAATAAATTCACTAGTTTCACTACCCGGCACGACTTTCAAAACTATTTTATAAAAAAATTCTTGTTAAAACCAATTGTAAAATAATAAAAATATTGTGCCATGATTTAATTAAACAATTTTATTTTTTTATCAATATAGTTCTTTTTCATTTTGACTGTTTTTGATCGTTTTTAATCAATAACGGCCATCGGGAGACTGGAAAAATTAATCTGATTTTACATATTGCATATTATAAAATAATAGCTGTGTACCAGGCGTTGCTGAGTCCATAGTAGATAGACATTTGCCACATTGGATTTTTCTGTAGACCACAAACAGACAGACACATATAGCGACTTTATTTTACACTCGTTAGAGATTTTGATTTTATGTAGGTTCCTATCTAAAATAAAAATAAGGTAAATTCAATTATTTAAGAATGTATATGTGATTATTTCAATAAAAGAGTTCAGTTTTATGCAGTAATAACTTTATTCTTCTTCTTACAAATGTACACATTGACAGGTCTCTTCTTAGTAATAGACAATAGGACAAGGTTAACAGTATTGCCAACAAAACAATGTTTACAGATACTTTATAGCCAACCTAAGATAATTGCATTAATATTGCCATATTCTAACAGTATATATTTTTAATTTCAGGAAATACATGAACGTAGGTTGGAAACTATAGAATAAAGTGAACATTTATTTGTCTTTAGTATTTACTCCTGGAAAGAAATGATTTTTGAACAAATTAAAATGATTTTATTATCTTTTCAACTTTCTTCTTAATTAATTAGAGATCTGACAAAAGCGTCCATTATTAATTTGTAAGTAACTAACAAATGAACCTAACTTTTAAACGCTTTCTTTGTATCTTCTCAGTTAATTTACTGGAGTACATACAAGAGGGTCAGTTTGAATTCAAGCAAGAAAATTTAAGTCAGAAGAAAGATATAAAATATAAGTTTATACTTAAGGTGATTAATTTTTGGGGTATTCTTATTGTATTTTTTCCGACAGCATTACAAACCTCAAAAACCATGTTTCTTCTAGAGACAGATGGAGTTTGTAAACTCAACTGTTCCGGATGTGACAAGCTTTATGTAGGCGAGACAGAACGGACGGTCTCTAAAAGGACATAAGAACATTTTCGAGCCTGTAAATTCGGCCATCCTGACAAATCGGCAAATGCCGAGTATTTAACTGATACCGGCCAGTACCTTAGATGTCCTGGGAAAACGCACACCGCATAGAGTAATACACAAAAATCCCATTAATATTAAGAAAGACTTGGCTATGCTCAATAGTTTTTGGTATCCGGTAATGGACGGTTACCATTAATCATTCTCTAATTCCAGCAATTGGAGGATTGCAACTGGCAACGCGGTATCGCATAATAGATGCGATAAGCACACACGATAAGCAACAAGCACACTTTTTTACAATTTTTTTACACACCTGCCTTGAGGATTGATACTTTAAGGCTGTCCGAAATGTTGGCTTAAGAAGGAGGTATAATACCTCAAAAATAAAGAATAACAATACTTTTGGTATAAACATTGTAAATTTACCTATATAAGTTTGATGAAGTGTAAGCAAATGGCCAACAGCTTAAACCACCTTTTTAAGCGCTTGATTATTTTATTGACGAAGAAGATTATACTAACAAATCTATATAATAAACAGAATAAAGCCTAGAAAATAAAACGATAATGGTCACAAATAGGAATCAAAACCAGTATCTTTTGTCTTACTCGGAAAGCGTCTTAACCACTCGACCATTATGACGTAATTATTAGACGTCATATTTGTGGATCTCATGTTTCAAATTCAGAATTAACAATATCATCTGGCCACTAATTTTTCCCATATTTTTGGCAGCTACGTTTTTAAATGGTCACAAGTTCCAATGAGTTGGTTTGTAACCTAGAAAATCAGATAATCTAGACAGATTCTCCGGAGTTTTATGAGAAAATGTCAATTTAAATGTATGCATGAATAGGTGAGAAGATATAAAATATATATGTAAGTTTCCACGGCAGGAGTACGTGATGGGGGCGTTATATTATATTATTATTCCTAGCTGAAGAATGTCCCGCTAAGTGCCGCGTCCGTCATTTCAGAGCCCCGTGCGTATATACCCTTGCCGTAATGGGGATCGTTCTAACATACTTTGTGTTCATTGACTCCCACAGCGGGGAAAGGACCCAGAGAAGATAAGAAAATCGTAGATGGATGTTTATAATACTAATGGCATCTATCACTGACTCTATCTCTTTGAGATAGAAACCCCCTCAATTTGGAAGTCACCAATCAACTTATTTAATGATACATTCACATAAATATGAGTGAATTAGCAAATATCTGTCGTTTCCACAAATATTTGCACAGACGGATTGCAATATTTGGGACAGATATTAACTTCTGAGAATACTCAGTAGAAGAACTGATGACAAATCTGTCCCTTTTGCAAGACGCTGGATAGATGCTGTTAGAGATCAAACTCAACATGCAGTACTTGGAAGATATTCGTTGAACTACATTGGGTAAACTACGTGCTTTTTTTCTAAAATGTGTTCTAGAATGTAAGAATATCCAATGCTTGTGAAATTAAAGCATGCCGTTGAAAGATTCTGTTTATCGTTCGCCATACACTTCCTTCAAACCATGAGTCATCGAGGCTCTAGTACCTTTATAAAATAATAATAATAATAATAATAATTGGATGACTTGTATAGCGCCGCTTTTGTGCAAAATCACCTCAAGGGCGCTGTACAAACTTATAATACATTTTTACAGTGATCTATGTTATTACTTAACTATTTATGGAGAAAATATACAGTACAATACTTACCTGGTAGGTCACTCGAGATTAACACTTAATTAACATTATCTAATTGTTTATTGGTGAAATTAAGATACAGGATTTAGGATTTAATTGAAAAATTGAATATAACTGGACTTTCTCTTAGGAATGGTATATTTAATTTAAGGGTACGACAGCTTAAAACGGTAAGTTTTTAGTTTAGACTTGAATTCTGTTGGACTTGTTATGGATCTTAGTTCCAGAGGGAGTTTATTCCTAGCCTTCGGCCCAGATACTCCGAAAGCGCGATCACCAAACTTAGTATTTGGCTTGCGCTTAGGTTCTATCAGTCTGCCTACAGCTGATGATGTTGCTGATGTAAGAGTTGACTGCCTCAGACCAGTGTTTTCCGGGACGCATAGTTCAGAGATGTAGGGTGGGGCCATTTCATTGATGGATTTAAACTTTCAGGGCACTTGAGCCAGTGAACGTTACGAAGGTGTTCTGAAATGTACGAATATTTTGAAACCCCGGTTATGAGGCGTGCTGCTGCATTAAACACTGATTGAAGTTTGTCAATTTGATATTTTGGAAGGCTGGCATAAATGCCGTTATCTCCATATTCTGTTGTTTTCTTCTATTGGACATTGGCTATCACCGAATAATAATTATGATACAAATATTTAATATTATTTTTTTATTTAATTATTTGAAAATTACATTTAATTACAATAATGACGCATTGACCATCTCATCATCAAAGGTCTGTAACGCCTGTGTTGAGATGGTAATTTACAAATTGTTTGTTAACCAAGTTTTTTTTTTACATAATATTATGAAAATGTCAGATAAAATAAAATCAGTATTTTATTTTATTTTTAAACTATTCAATTCAAGAATGAATGTAGAAGATGAAAACGAAGCGAGAATAATTTTAAGTAATTAATTAATAAAATTTCAGTTTGACCAAAAGGCATAGTATACTCCATTTACAATATGTTATGAAATACTTATAATGTATATGTTTATTGGAGGTAATCAATGATTTTATTAGGGAACTTTTGTTTTGTGTGTTTCTAATGTCAGTAGGTAGAGAATTGAATAGCTCAATAGCATTGTATTTAAAACTTTTTTCTCCATAGAAGGTTTGACAAACTGGGATGTTAAAAGATTTTACGTGTGACTGTTTCAAGGCTCTAGTGCATATTCGTTCTTCATACATATCTATGGGTATTGTATAATGCTTTTGTACCAGTCATATACTTGCATATCAAATACTTGCCTTGGTGAGCGCGGGTTTTCTATCTAGACACGGTCAGCATTTTTATGAACGTGAGTGTTTTTAAGGTTATTATGCCGTCTTGCTCTTCCTCCTTTTATAGCCAAAGTTTCGAATAGTGTTACAGTGTTCATAATCAGGGCAGATATGTAAATTTTGATAAAATGCGTGTGTAGAAGAGCTTTGTAGTAAGCTACAGTGTTGCAAGCGTTATTCCTTTTATTGTGGTTTTCTGCAGTTAGTTTCGATATAGTCGTTTAATTCGGGTTAGCATGAACTATTAAGTTAGATTTAATAGTTAAGTTTGATTTGGTAGGTAAATCGCTTTTGTGAAATTTGGCAAAATGTTCATAGATAAATTAATTCTAGAGTTTGGTATGAGCTATGGAAGGAACTATCTAATATATAAGTCAGCCCCCCCTACCTCTTCTCACGAACTACGAGGAAGTAACAAAGACAGAAGAAACCATTGACGACGTCGCTTTAGTATAATGGGACCGTCGTTATCTCGAATCATCTTTATTTCACATGCTCTATTCACCATGAAATGTTGAATTATTATTTTTAAATCCTCAAATCCATCCCCGTTGAAGTAATATCGACGTAAAACATAAATTTAATTCACCAAAGTTGGTTTTTATGATATAAATAATTTGTCATCGTGTTTTGTTTCAGCTCTTAAGTGTATGTTTCAAAACTCCTCAGCTCATTATGGAAATGAAATTGCGAGCTGAAAACAATGGAGCTAAACTAAAATATTTTGAGAAAACGTGTAAAACTTCAGGCAAAAAAAAAAAAAAATTGGGTTTATGAAAATTGAAAAATTCATATCTTATCAAAAAATTTGTTGCTCGTGAACTAATAACCTTGACATCTAGTCATGAAAACGTATTTTTTCGATTATTTTATTCAACCGTACTCAGGCGTTGTCAAAACCAAAAAGGTCACATGTCAATAAAATTCGCATTCTACGGAAATTGACACTCTACCCTAAACTTCATAAAATCATAAAAGATACCAGAGGACGTTAGACGAATAGCTGGATTTCCATACAAATGATTCAAATAAAAAAATTCACGTTTTTTAATAATCATAATAATATTTGGATTATTTGTTTATATTCGAATTTTGTGCAAAATCAACTTGGGCGCTGATAACAATTTGACAAACAAAAAGTAACATTTCAATTATTTTTTTGATATTTCACCGGAAACTAAAACTTCAATATTAAAGAGCAATTTGTTCAAAAGTGAACGTAAAAAGCTGAAACATTCGTTATTTTGAATGCTAGCGTTAGGTTTGAATGCGTTGGAAAAATTAAATATTCTTTCTGTAAACGAAAACATTCAAGTAGGTTCTAAATTGAATGCGTAAAATTCTTACGTTCAGTATAAAAAAGCTAAGTAGACGTGAAATCTCAAAACGTTTTCTTTGATAAGGTCGTTGGGCTGAAATATGATCTAGTATCTCTAATCTTTTACTGAGCATTCTCTCGGGTACGCCGTGCTTGAGTTGTAAGTACGAATTTCAGCGAATTAAAAGAATTAAGAGAGGTATTATTTTAATTACGTAGGTACGTAGTATTATCGTTCCCTTTGCGAACAATATTACATTAACCTTTTGTTGCAATGTACCTGTATATAACGTGAAACATAAAATATGTGCAAAAGGTTAGATTAAAAAAAAGTATTTCTTTGTATTCAGGTTTGATGGTTTATTTCGGCGAATTAATAAATAATTCTAAATCAACTTCATTAAAGAAAGGTCAATGAAGATGATTCCCACTTTTTATAGAGTGTGACATTTAAATTTCTATTCTTTAGTGTTTTAAGTTTTCTTATGAGCTTGAATTCAGAAGTATAAA
Organism: Hesperophylax consimilis; assembly: GCF_061612785.1. Taxonomy (NCBI): domain Eukaryota; kingdom Metazoa; phylum Arthropoda; class Insecta; order Trichoptera; family Limnephilidae; genus Hesperophylax; species Hesperophylax consimilis. The sequence continues at coordinate 22,616,073 of NC_142849.1, read as the reverse complement.
TTCATAGGATTATTAATTCATTATTCTTTAAATATTTTATATTACTTTCCTTAAAAACTAATTTTTAATTTGAGAGTCGGATTTGAGTACCGACGCCCTGGGAACCATTTATTGGATAACCAAGCTCTGCCAAATGTCACTCCAATTGGTTTGCTACGTTGTCTGATTCATCGGGGATACTCGGGTTCATCGGGTGAGGCGTGTTCAAGATGCACCTGCCTACTAGCTGCGTAGCGTGCCAGAACGAGAAATTCTGGTTTGGAAAGACCGTTTGACCTCTCCAACTAGTCTCTCGACCCATCGCCTTGCACTGCAGTAGGAGGGTTATATTCATATGTATGTCACTCCTGGATACACTGATCCCTAGATTCCTACCTAATCGTCTCACCTTCCCAAAATTAATCCTTAAAAAAATCCCTCCAAACATCTCAAAGGATGACATAGGCCCTCAGGGAATTATTTTTCCCAGCGCCTCCTGTGTAAATAAACTCTTTTTTTGCATACTTGTTTGACGGTTTATTTCCGAAAATTAATTAACTATTCAAAAACTTCTTTAAAGAAAGATTAATGAAGTTTTGTCCAGATCAGAAAGTGTGACATTAAGCTTTCTATTTTGTTAAGTGTTTTAAGTTTTCATTTGAACTTAAATTCAAGAGAATAAATTGTGTGTGCGTCACGTATTATTTATTGTGTTTATAAATATTAATTTCTAAAAAACTTTTTTCTATTCTAGACGAAAAATCATGTCGATTAATCAATTTAATTAATTGCAAGCGGATGACAAAGTTACCATCGTCAAAGGAATAACATCGACAGGTGTTACAGTAGATGCAAATGATGAAATTAACACTTTGAACAAATGGTTTGATGATAAATTTCTGACTTTTAATGTTAAAAAAAATCAGATATGCCTTTTCATCTTAATGACACTGTACCTACCTCCAACATAGGAGTGATGGTGCAGAGTCGTTCATGTCTGGAGGGTAATTGTAAATTCCTGAATAAAACCTCAGATGTCAAATATTTGGCTATCCCTATTCAGATTAAAAAGAAATTTAACAAACATGGAGATAACTGTGTTAAAAGTTTAGGGATCTGGTGAAGAGGCACAAAATGAAAGATGTCGTGAAGGTCACCGTGTTTTATTGGAGTCAGGTTGCCTTATATGAGATGTGACTTCAGGACCGACGATGAAGACTCCGGATGCAGGCGGTGAAATGTTGGTCAAGCGAGGGCCTTTGAGTCGACGCCGCTGCTGGTGACCGGACTCGTGGACATGTCAGGTACTGGTAAAGGCCAAGGGTCTTCCGGGTGCTCCAGTGCTGAACAGGGAAGCTGAAGGTACGGTAGACCTAGTCGGCAGTTGTGCGGGAGATGCATAGACCAGCGAGGATGCCGCGTGGTCTAGGTGCGTGGATGTAGCGCTGGTCAGATGTTTCGGAACCAGGGTGCTGTGATCTGGTGTAGCGCTGGCTAGGAATGCTGAGGCCAGGGCACTGTGATCCCGTTGGAGTTTAAATATGAACCGTGCAAAGCCGAATATATGGTCCTGCGCGCAGCGGAGGTGCGCGGGTTGTCACTTGCGAGACTTGCAAATTGTTGAACAACTGATGACTGACTGACTGCTCGCTGCGTCGGGCATATTTGTATAGCCCGGCCGATGGCGGTGGTAAGTACGCGAGACCGCTGGTAAACTGGAGACAACTTGCTCAGTCTGGGTACTTCTGGTACTTTTGTTGGCGCTGGAATTATGCCTAGGCAATCGGCTAGAACTTTCTAGCGAATGCGCGTAATGTGTTAGTCCAACTCGCAACGTGTTAACGTAGGTAGTTCGTAAGCAGGTAGGTACGTAGGAACGTTTCGCATTGTCTGGAGTGTTCCGGTTGCGATGCTTTTTCTATTGACGAGTCGTTCTAGATAAATCTTGGAGCATCGCTACAAAAGAATTAGAAAACACAAATACATATTTATACGATTAAGAAATATCCTAAAAATTTAAAATTTTAAAATTGTTAACTTTGCTCTTGTACAGTAGGTGTTATAGTATGGTTTGATTGCACGGCCATAAGACTTATTTGTATCCGATAGTAATAACACAAAAAATTATCATGTTAGCTATTTTTTTTAAAAAGTGCAAACATTTTGATAAATTTAAGGTTCTACCGGTTGAAAAATTCTTAAAAGTTTGTAAGAATCTAGAATATCTCGGAATATAATATGTGCCTAGATTCAACACGACATTGACAACTGCACAACACCATTAGAATTACCTAGGCCCAAAAGCATATTATGATTTTCCTGATGTAATAAAAATTGAGAAAATATTAATGTTTTACATTTTTATCTAAAACTAACAAATCGATTCATATTTTACCTATAACCTTTACATATACCCTGTTGAAATTGTCTAAAGAAGCGAAGTTAGCAGTCCACAATGAAGTGCTGGTACTTACCCTGATGTATGGAAGTGAGGCATGGAACTGGCAAAAAAAGGATGAAGTAAATTGAATGCTGTTGAAATGAGATCCCTGAGGCGTATGTGTGGTAAAACCATGTATGATCGTGTGAGAAATTTGGAGATCCGTAAAGAGTGCAAGGCTGATGAAAGCGTAGTGAGTAAAATCAAGAAAGGGACGCTTAGATGGTTTGAGAGCGAAGAAAGGAGTGTAAGGAGAATATACGATGCAAATGTGAATGGTAGCAGAAGTTGGGGACGCACGACCAAGTGAATCAGACACTTGAGTCGGGCCATGTCAAGGGCCAGAATGATAGAAGAGTATGTATGAGACGATGTAAGATTGTTTTTGAAGTGAAACTTCTTTAGGCGCGTAATGAATTTTCGGGGACAAAACCGAGAGTAAAACCGAGTCACGATCGAAACGAAAATGCGGGTACCCCCACCACCGATTAAAGTTCATTTGATCTAGTCAAAGTTTTGAAGTAACATATAAATGCTTCTTAGCTCATCCCGACAACTGGCGTTGGTGGTGTAATGGTCAGCATAGTTGCCTTCCAAGCAGTTGATCCGAGTTCGATTCTCGGCCATCGCACATTATTTTTTTGTTTTTAACGCCTTTTTCATTCAATATCTTATTTTTTAGTAGGTCAGAACATTTTTTAAAAGAAAATAATATTGCAAAATAATAAAAACACTTATCTCACTGTGATAAAACATTACTCCGCTAGAGCGCGCTTTGCGTTATTGTGTTGGATTAAAATTATTATCTAATCCGTATATTATGATAATTGTATTACATTTATTTAATTAATTTATTTATTTTGATAATATGTAATAATTTTCAAAGTTTTGAAGTAACATATAAATGCTTCTTAGCTCATCCCGACAACTGGCGTTGGTGGTGTAATGGTCAGCATAGTTGCCTTCCAAGCAGTTGATCCGAGTTCGATTCTCGGCCATCGCACATTATTTTTTTGTTTTTAACGCCTTTTTCATTCAATATCTTATTTTTTAGTAGGTCAGAACATTTTTTAAAAGAAAATAATATTGCAAAATAATAAAAACACTTATCTCACTGTGATAAAACATTACTCCGCTAGAGCGCGCTTTGCGTTATTGTGTTGGATTAAAATTATTATCTAATCCGTATATTATGATAATTGTATTACATTTATTTAATTAATTTATTTATTTTGATAATATGTAATAATTTACAGAAAAAAAAATTAAAACTATCTCCCTCTGATAAAATATCCGTTCGCTAGAGCGCACTACGCGATCTTGTGTGGGATTCTATTTCTGTACATTGTACATTATTTTTAAAAATATATTATATTGAAGTGAAACTTCTTTAGGCGCGTAATTCGGGGACGGAGTAAAACCGAGTCAGGATCGACACGAAAATGCGGGTACCCCCACCACCGCTCACCGTTCACTGTCCCTCTCTCACCATATGCGCTTGTTGAGGTGGGGGAGCCGCTCACGAACGTTCTCTCTCTTCTCTTCTTTCCTCTCTCTCAGACACCAGCGAACTGCGCCACGCCAAGCATCAGCTGCTTGGTTAGTATACTGCGTCGTGAGTGTAATACGAGTGAAATACGTAATTGATTGTGGTTCATACGGTTTAACAAAAGAAGTTTCACTTCTGTCTTGCGTAGGCTTGACACACCCACTTTTTTCTTTTTTCTTTATTCATAAAATATATTTTAATACAATTTTTAACATGCTTTTCGACTACCACACTAGACACGTCCGTATTATGGTAGTCGAAATTTGTGTTTAATTATATAAATGTAATACATGATTTATTTGTTATATTATTTTGTGAAATGCAATGCATTTGTAAAATAGGTAATACTTTAACTGAAAATTAGAAAGGGATGAAAATAACGCTAAATTAATTAATTATTTTAAACAAAATTTAAATGAAAAAAAAGAATAAAGAAATGTGAATGATGAAAGGAGTGTGTGCCAAGACGGAGTCCTCTCTGCCTACCTCTGCGAGGAAACGGCGTGATGATTATTTAGTTAGTTAGTTTTATATTTTAGTATATTTTTACTTACTGTCCAATAAACTGTATTTTTTAAAATTATTCCTAGTATTTAAAAGAAATGTATGGTACCATTATTTTTTTTAAATATTAATAAATAGACTAGCTCCCCAGTAAGACCCGATAATATTTTTTTATTAACTGGGTAATTGAATTAGTTAATTTAGAAAGTTATGTAATACATTATTAATTTTAATCATTGCATTATAATCTTTTTAAATGATATCAACGTTCCCTGCGTAAATTAATAAAAAAATCTCCAAATTTTCCCTTATCGTGTAGTGTGGTTTTCACACAACGTTGTATGGGAATCACTCAGTTCGGTACAGATGAGAAACTGGTGTAGGGTACATTTTTCTGCGGAATATTCTCTAATCTGATAGTATTATTACCCTAGCGTCTGGACGATGGAGGCCCTCTGATTGGTCAAATTCTTAATGAATATATTGTTTTATGGTTATATAATATTTGTTTTTTTCAGGTCTTAAAATACTTCACACAGGATATAAAGCATCGCAAATAAATAATTTAGAAATAAGAAAACATGTTAATATAAAAGCACATATAATTGCAAGAATTTTTTTTTATAAACTAACTTTTAAATATTTTCCCACTTAACCTGTCTTTCCCGTCTAACGATATTGTAATTCCTAATTCCTATAAACAAAACCTACTCTTACCCCTCCCCCTCCTTCCACTTCTTCTTTCCAATTGTAATATATATTTAATTTTTGACTTCGGTGTATACTTACTCCTGATGAGGTGAACTTCGTTCATAAAACATGTATTGGTTGTATATAATAAATTTATGTTAACAAAGTTATTTGTTATTGAAATAAAGTTTAATAAGATTAGAGGTTGTATGAAATTAAGTTGTAATAAAATAAATAATGCCATCACAAAGTGATAAGCTTCCAGAAGAAATCTTCTTATTGAACGCTTGATAATGGTCAAGTAATTTTACTTATTATTAGCTGCATATTTAAATATTTGCGCCAGTCATTTGGTTCGTCCTTATACCGCCAGAGGGGCAGAGTGGTCGAATTTTGCCTGCAGACCCCCTATTCGGGATTTAACCGAAACATACGATTTAAATTCGACCAATCAGAGGGCCTAGATCGTCCAGACGCAAGCGTAATAATACTATCAGATAAAACCTGTATTGAAGCATAATAATTCATTTGATTACTGTGGTTTTTGAAGTTTTGTTTTGGTATAGCTGTCAAGTACGTGATACCAAGAACTCTTATATTATTACGTTTATATTTTTAAGAACTTCTTAAGCTTAGCTTATAAATAACTATTTAGCTTAATCCTTAAGGATAATATGTCTCATCTGCCCCGGCGATTGACACTGTAACGAAACATTGACTAACGAAATGTTGGCCAAAGAAGTAGGAAGTGCACGTCTTTCGAGGAAGTTCCTGCAGTTTAGTAGTTGGATCCACAACAAGTTGCGCAAGTTTCTCCGAAACATTTCAAACTATTCTAAAATAAGTTTCATGTCATAACATCTACTTGTTAGAAACGCCCAGCTCTCATATTATTAATATTACGCACTTAACAATACGTAATTTTCTCGTAGTGTTAGACCGACCGGATTGAGTAATTTAATCAACAATCATATAAGCTACGCGGATGACATGATTCTCCTAGCCGCGTCAATCAAGGGATTGACATTATAAGTAAATATATAAGTATGTGGAAAATAGTACAATATGGTATACAACCCAATTAAAACGGAATCCATAGCACTCCATCACGGAAAAAATCTAGATACGAGTAAGGTGATTCAAGTACACCCTAACGAGGAAAGAATAAATACATGTACAAACGAAAAATACTTGTGGCATATTATTAATCAATACCTATCGGACGATGGCGATATTGAACGACACAGGAGAATTATCAGCATTTTTCCAATATTGCCCGCACATTTTGCAAATGCAGCAATAGTGGTAAAAAACATTGTTGAATGCCTTTTGTACTAGCCTCTTTATAGTGACATGGTGTCACTACAGAACTTGCTCGATGGAACGACTTCGAATCCAATATAAAGACGCCTTCAGAATGGTATTTGGATACAGAAGATACAGCAGCGCATCGACAACAGTTTACGTGACTAGGATTTAATGGATTTGTCGTCCTAATAAGACGCCAGGTCACTGGAGCCAGGCCTTCATTAACACGGTGGAGATCGCAGTCTGCCAGCACCGAGGGCAACTCCTGAGGCGCTGTGCCCAAGATTGTACCCTATATAATTATTCTTAATTGCTTATTTTTATAAAATTTTATTGTGTATCTTAGTTCATTTTATTGTTTTATTAAGTACTCACGTAATTATTGAATTTTTAGATTTTCTTGTATTTCTTAAAAAATGTTTTATTCAAATAATAACTGTTTTGTATTTCCAAAGAACATTATTATATTCACATATCTATTATACAATCAATATGTATATCTATATGGCACATGCGAGATTGCACTAACCTCCCCACATACTGGAATAAAAATGATTATTATTAAATAAATCCTTTTTGGCATACATTCCTTGCCACGTTTACATAAGTGGAATATCTTCTCATAGATAATCGTTAACTCTAACATCTCTTGAGATAACCAAACTTATTATCATTGAAAATATTTTCCGAGTAATCTCAAACTTTTTCATGTATTTAGTTACTCTATATAAACTACAATTATTATCTACAACTCTATTATTGCTCCTCATTTTAACAACTGCTCAAAGATTTTTTTTTGTTTAACGACAGAGCACAAAATAAGTTGAAAATTCTCCAAAATTAGTGAAATGAGAGTAATACTGAGGTGAAATAGATTTTATAAAGTAACGAAATTATTAAACGAACTAAATTGGCCAACGGTGAAACAAATGCTGACCTTGAAAGTGATGATAGTTATACATGAAATATTAAATAACCTGTTTTGAAAATACTATCCAAGCAACATTACACACAACAACTCACAGATATAACACAAGAATGTGGAATGAAAAACTATCAAAAAAGGATAAAACTATTAATTGTTTTTTAAAATACTTTCTCAACTAGATTAAAAGAACATAAAATATGTTATAATAATATAAGCACTTTTTCAAAATTCGTAAAACATCTCTTAGTAAATTATAACGTCCCGCTTGACAACAATGAACTTAAACCCTTACATCTAGAAAGAAAGGGCCTTGCATTAAATTTACTTGAAAAATTAGAAATCAATAAAAAAATCAATGACCCTAATATAACATTAACTAATAAAGTAAGGAAAATTATTTATTCCCCGCTTTTAAGTATGTTCACAAAACCTAAGCAATATAACACATTTAAATAAATTAATAACTGCTACATCATTATTAAACAATTAAGATAACATTAATATTGGGAAAACAGACTTCAAAATACCCCCACAGGATACGAAATATATCGTCACAATTATTTTATCAGTAAATCGGTTTAACCGGTAATAAATCATTTTAAATTAGGAAGGGGTAAAATTGAATCATATAAATAAGTTGTCTAAACGTGGCTAAAACCACAGTTTGAAAATGGTCTTGAAAGCCGAAACAGCTGTAACAATAACAAAAACCATAAAATACTTGCAGAACTTAATAATTATATTATTAAACTTGATTTCAATTGACAAAGCCAATAAACACAACAGTTAGACAGGAATGCAATATTATAATGCGCTGCTGGAAACTATCAAGTCTGCACCAAATAATAGATTCAAGCAGGATTGTAGGAGCCGTACTAATAAAATAATAAAAAATTAAAACGTAACAATATGTGTTAGTTATTATTACGTTTATAAAATATATAAATAATTGCAGTTTAAAAAATTAGACATTTGTAAACTTGGAAGTACAAATGGCTAAAATAAAAAAAAATCTCGAACGTTGCAGATTTGCAGCTGGATTACTTTGTGTAAAGCGCATCTAAATTGTTTGCCTCAAGCGGCAAGTTAATAAAACACATGACAATTATCATCAAAACCTTGTAGCACGTTGAAAGCTCATCACGTATCTTGTCCTACATTTCTGCACGAAAAATCACATTCTCCGGCCTCGCGCCATTATCTTTTCCGCAAAATCTTTCGATACCGGTAGAAGTTTTCTCTTCTGCGGAAACTTTGTCAGATCAAAGCAGGAAGGAAGCCCGGTTAGCCCGGCATCACTTGCGATAGGAAGAAACGTACCAATTAAAAGAAACTTTTGCAGATGGAGTAATTATTGAAGTTATCCCGAAAGTTTCAGATAGACCCAATCTGCGAGGATGAAGGGGGTGAGGGTTGGGGTATCGATTCAACCCGTTTTGTTTTATTCTGTTACTCTTTGGAATACGTGAATGTTTAATAAGGATAGCATATTGTTTTTAAACAATAATTATTAGCCTGAAATACCTTTACAATATAGCACCTGACCGGCAAGGCTGCGGGTTCAATTCCCGTCGGACGCATTTATTTTATCTCGGAAGATTTTTTTAATTTTAAATAGGTATTTCAGGCAAATAATTATTGCTTAAAAATAACATGTTTTTCTTTGTGCTGCATAAAAAACCTTGTTTCTTAAATATTAGTTTTTCAGTAAAAATAAATGTTTAATAAGGATATTACATTAGGAGTGTTTCCGTACTTGACAGGTTTAGAAACGGCAAAGTTGGTGAGTTAATAGTTTTCATTGGGAAATATTCAAAATTTTCACTAATCCACAACACTTTTGATGTTTATACGGTTCCATGATAACTCAACACAGTGATTATTCAACACACATTTAAAAAGTGATATAAAGTAATTAATTAATTCGAAACTGGAGAGAGCTGGCGCGGGACCGAGATGAGTGGAGGAAGACTCTTGAGGAGGCCAAGACCCACCAGGGGTTGTAGATCCAAAAGTGATGATGATGATGATAAAGTAATTAAAAATGATAAATTAAAATTATAAATTAATTTCTTAACCTAACCTAACCTAAACTAACCTAACCTACTTAACCCAGTTAAAAAAGTGTTTGTTTCATCACTTTCCATGACTATATATAACTTTTTAAAGATGTGATGAGTTATCATTTTGATGATTTATCCGGTCACCGTTTATACATGGCGTCCTGGTGGTAAAAGCGCAAAACTAGTGAATCTAAATCACATTTTGAGTCGATTTTGTGGAGTAACTATATTGATTTGGCTTTCGTTTTCGACTAAACCGAGTACGACATTGAAAATTTTTAAGTCAAATGGTATTTAGATTTCTGTGGTGTTACTGTCAGCTGTTTATTGAACATTAAAATACGTGGAAGAGTTGACATGAGACCAAATTATAATTTACCATTTAGCTGCCGAAAAAATACGTAAAAAACAAAACAATATAAATGATCGAATGATTCTAAAAAAAACTTTTTTTCAGTTCTTCAATTTAATTTATTTGCTTTACAATTCTTATTCATTTATTTGTTCACGCCTCGAAAGATTTTATATGGTTCCATAATAACCCAACACAGTGACAATTCAACACACTTTTTAAAAAGTGATATAAAGTCTATAGAAACGATAATTTTTTTTTTAACCCAACCTAACCTAACCTAACCTAACCTAGCCTACATAACCCAGTTAATAAAGTAATTGTTTCATCACTTCCCATGACTTTATATAACTTTTTAAAGATGTGATGAATTATCATTGTGATGATTTATCCGTTTACCATTTTACATATATCCGTTGTCGTCGGTAAATTGATTAGGAGTACAATGATAAATTCATAGTTTATAGATCACATATTTTTTGGTTGTCCCTCTCTAAACAAATATCCCCTCTTCTATCAAGCCTTATCTAAAATTGCCTCCCCTCCATTCAACATCTCATCTCTTCTAAGTCTGAACTCGACTCCAATTTTCATTATAATTTTGAAATTTGCCAATTTAAATAAAATTAATATTTAAATTTACCTTTCATTTCTCAATAATTTTAAATGATGGCCAAGAACACCCTTGAAGGGTGAAAGCCAGAAATAATGAAAAAAAAAACATAGTAATCTGAGTCATGTATATTCATCAATTTCCCGTTTGCACCATTAGTTTCCGGACATGATACTGCATTTGTCATATCCAATAAAAAATTATCTATTGCAATGAAATTGTTCCAGCAAGATTTTATTTCTTTAAGTGGTCACATGATTATGGTTTACTAATTAATTCTAAAAAAAAACTGATGCAGATAAGATCACCAGATGCCAAGTATAGCGAGGCACCCGTAATCATATCTCACTCTTTTGACTGCATTCACAACAATATCACACAGCCCTATGCGTACACAAATATCGAACTGGTTAACCACTATGTGTATCTAGGAGTTACAGTAGGTTGTAACATGAAGTGGGATGTACACATTTCAAAACTGTGTAAGCGCCTTCGGTCTATTGTAGGTAGACTGTATAAAATAAAATATTATGTGCCTTTAAAAACTATGCAATTGATTTATTTGTCTCTTGCAGAATCTGCCGTAAGATATGGGATAACTTCATGGGGTCAATCGTGCAAAACCAACATAAAACATGTACAAATGATTCAAAACGCCATGGTAAAGTTAGTAAGCAAAACCGTTTTTAACCAGAGGCGAGACATTAGTATCACGTATAAATCAATAAATGTATTACCGATTCGTGCCTTTATGTGGTAAAAAATGTATTACAACATATATCTGACAGTCAGTATAAAACAATGGTGGTTCATGTACACAATACACGTTTTATACAAAATAAAGGAATTAAAGTACCTGTGTTCCAAAACAAATATGGTCAAAGAACTCTTGAATACATAATACCTTTAATTTTAAACAAATTGCCATATGAATTAAAAGAAAATTGCTCAATTTTTTTGTTTTTTTTTTTGGTTTTTGTAGATATGTATGTATTACTACGCTAAAGCGTTGATGATTATTCAATTTATGTATTGTACTACTATTATATGTGCAAAAAATCTCCTGCTGACAAGCTACTTCACAGTAGCTTAGCGGGTATAAATAAAATTGTATGTAATTTTAAAACAAATAAAAAAAAAAACACCGTGTATACCAAAAAAAGTACTTTGAAATTTTTTTTTGGTATATATTTAATTTTGTGGATTTAAACGTGTTATTAATCGTTTTTTTTATTTATTTAGGTATTTTTAATTATCTGTCTGTTATTTTAAAATACGGAATGTATTGCACTGCACTATCCTGCATACATCCTGGAATAAACTCTAATTATTATTGTTTTATTGAACTCCAATAAGCGTTAAATGTAAGTAGTTGTTTCGATCACTAATTTCTGTCTAATTTATTTAAAATTCCATTAAAAGACGACATTGGCCATGAGAAAATTATTTCTCCCGTGGTTGGCTATTGTTGAAGAAATCTTTACCATGCAGACAGAAGCTTGAAATAGCTTGAATGAGTTTTTCATAAAATCTGTAATAGATTTAATTGAATATATTTAAAATATTTACATACATTTTTTCGGTTTGACCGAGGATTGAACATTCCTCCTAAAAGACTAGAGTTAAGGCGATGCACTACTTCGTGTAATATTTTAAATTGAGCTGCTATCAACAACAACCCTTACGCAGATGGCGATAAGGTTTAAATTCCCGCTTAACACCATCCGCCTGTATTGATTTATGCAAGAAAAAAACATGGCCAAAAAGTGCCTTTTATTTTATTTTGTGGATGTTCAGGCATTAATATTTAATTTTTTTTCGATCATTTTACTTTAATTTAATTTAATTTAAATTTATAACTTTATTTGCCACATTATACAATAAAATCATGACCGAAAATAGGTTCGTAAGTAGGAGATTTTGAACTTTAAAGCAGTTTTCATAGGCCTTTACATTATTTTTTCTGGGCTTATAAAAAGATTTATCTAAAAAATACTCGATTATTTCAAAGGCTAAGATGTATTCTACTCGCAGTATTTAATTAAAGCATCTGAAAAATTTCTAGGCGACCAAATTTTCAAACCAAAAACACATAATTTTGTATTACTACGTCATCGCCTTAGCCGATATTTCGGATAAAAACTGCTCTAATGACATACAAAAATTTATATACATATATATCGGCGTAAGTTTGCGTGATAGCCGCCGAACATGAAATATAGAAGATGATATTCATTGTCATCGACAATGTGTCTGTTTGTCAAGTTTCAGCTCAATCGGCTGTCGGGAAGTGAGTTAATTTCCGCTTCTAAGATTTGCATTTATTCGCACCCGAAAAGAGAAATTCTAACGGATGTATTTAAAAATACATAGGTATTGAACACTTTCATCAGTCCCCATTCTAAAAAGTAATCGGGTTTGATTCCCTGTTGCACCATCGATGTGTTCAATGTGATTTATTATCTATTATTGTCTTATTCAATAAATAAATATTACAAAGAGGTATTTAAGCTTCAATAAGTTATTCCCATAAATTGAATACTCCACCAGATTATCTGTTGCCTAAACTTGTATTAATCGAATAAATTAAATATTGCCCTAGATTATTTTTTGTCAAAACTTGTATTTATCCAATACATTGAATACTCCCCCAGATTATCTTTTGTCAAAACTTGTATTTATCCAATACATTGAATACTCCCCCAGATTATCTTTTGTCAAAACTTGTATTTATCCAATACATTTAATACTCCCTCAGATTATCTTTTGTCTAAACTTGTATTTATCCAATACATTGAAGACTCCCCCAGATTATCTTTTGTCAAAACTTGTATTTATCCAATACATTGAATACTCCCCCAGATTATCTGTTGTGTAAATTTGTATTTATCGGTCCTTACAATATATTTGAGTTTGCTTATTTTCATGTCTAATTTTGTTTAGGTCAAATGAAAAACTTCTACTTAAATTTGTTATTACTATCTGTATTTTGAGAATATGTCTTCGTCATATTTCTCGAGTTTTTATCCTGCGTTATGCTGCTGGCCAAAAAATCCTGTTCAGAAATCAGAAATTCCCGAAATGCGCCATCATCCGTCGCGATGATAGTGATGTCACAACAGCATCCCAGGGATTTATACGATCTCCATTACAGGAAACGTAAATCCTCGTAAATCTTCGACATAGGTACCTACTTCTATATTCCACAGAGTTGGCCCCGAAGCAGGTGAGACAAATCTCTGTTGAACCCCTAAGCTTTTACATTTCGTTTATATTTAACATTTTTGTTCAATTTCTTGGAGTGGAGAATTTCATTTTGTTTGATGTGTAAGATGATGGAAGATAATATAAAAAATGCAATATTATTTATTTAATTAAACAAGTAAAACGAGAAAAGGCGGCTTAGAAAAACAGCAGACAGAAAAAATGAGTCCTGGATAAAGACGAAATTAAACAATCAACATTCTTTCTCTCTTTAATTTTTTCTTCTCATCAACCATTTTGGTGCAGCAAAAACCTCCGAGAGAATACAATTCTTGCTTTATATAAAATTATGAAAAAAAGTTTTATATTTAGATATATTTGAACCTCGTGTCGGAAAAAAAACCGGTTTCTATATTGTGCTTTCCATGATAACATGATAAAATTAATTATCGTCCTTTCTACTTTATTGTCATCTTCACAATAAACATCTGGAATAGACTTACCCACATTGCCTCAATGAACATACCAACATTGCTGTCATATACATTACTCTTTGATTTAGCAAGCAAATTGAATTCTCATCCGTTTATATGAATACACACAAGAGTCCCAGCTACTCCAAACCATCTGGAGTCAGTCAGTGAGTGAGTGGGTAGGAGAAAAAGAAGAGAGGTGAGAAAATCGGGGAAGTATCTGGCTATTCAGATCTGGTCACCAAAGACGGCTAAAGCCATTTCACGCAATGTTTCAACTCTGACTGGTGGTTTACACCAGTGCAATACCGAGAGTATCTTTCACTCATGAGTGTGCTGTAAATATACTATGTATTATTTTAGCTGATTAAATTGTGAAGCAACACATAAAATTCAAATAAAATTTTGCAATAGCTGGCTTTTATTAAACCAAATAATATCATTAATAAAAAATATATTAAATTGTGAAATAACTCATCGTTCAAAAAAAATTACAATGAATGGGCTATTATTGAAAAAAATATTTCATTAATAAAAAATGATAAAATTGTGAAATAACACATAAAATCAAAATAAAATTTGCAATATCTGGCTATTATTAAAAAAATTATATCATCATTAAAAAAATGAATGCTGAAAAATTCTGTTTTATTCATAGTTAGGTTTTTAATATCATGTATCTCAAAATAGACATTTTTTGGTTGTGTTAGTATTGATCGTATCATTTCCCATATTACTTCATGATATATTCAAATTATTCATTCTTTTTCCGGTTTTTTCAAAGTGATTTTAATTTGTCATGTAATTTTCTGACACTTTCAATAACATTATCATTACAATAAATAATAATATGATCACAACAATTCGCCATTTTCCCATACGTAATATTATAAAAGCCCAACTTAGCGTAAATAAAACTATCAATACCTAATAATCATACTATTTACATGCACTGGACTCGAACTAAATTACTGATTATGCTTGATTACTTAAATATTGGTTAATTAATTATTGTAATAGGTTGGCCACTCCTGCCAGAGAAAATAGACTCAAGACCCTCCCATAATGCATAATACTGGGGTGTTGGGCCAAATGTCAACACGATCATGCATCACCGCTTTAAATAACTCCCATCCATCAACTATTCTAGTGTATTCGATTATACTGCAGTTACGCGCTCGGAATAACCTCAATAATTATTAATTTGTTATTTTGTAGTAAGTCATTCTAAAAAAATAAATACGTTATTTTTATTTCATGTTCACGATGATAAGTATCTAATATGATTTAAGATTTTCACGCGGTCAAAAGTATTTGTGTTATTTGTTTTTGGGGTGTTATGCCGTATTGCGCTAACTCATTCTTTAGCCAACGTTTCGGACAACATTGCAGTGTCTATCATCAGGGCAGATGTGTTATCTGAAACGTTGGCTAAAGAAGGAGTTGGCGCAATACGGCATAACACCCCAAAAACAAATAACAAAAAAAGTATCTAATAGTCTTAACATCATGTCAAATAAACAATTCTATGATAACATAATGCTCATTTCCTTTTTTTTTTGGTTTTTTGAAAGTCCTATTCAAGTTCTGTTATTATATATTTATAGGCTTATTGCTTAACAATACTGAAATACTAACAGAACTTGAATAGACTTTTACAAAACTTGAAAATTAACTTGGTGTAAGTCACTAGTTATGGGCCTTAGATGTAAGTCACTAGTTATTATGAACCCTAGTTGTAAGTCAGCTGTATTTATTATTTAATTATTATGTTTGTACAGGCCTTTAAAGTGATTCTTCACGAAAACTGTGCTATATAAATTAGCCAAATATTATTATTATAAATACAAAACATAACAAATAATAACACATATTAGAAAAACTAGATTTCAGAGTCAAAAACAAATCCAACAAGTAACTACAAACACAAAATCCAGGCAAAAAATCTTCCTATACTATGGTACTAAACTTTTCAAAAAAATCCCACTATAATTCAATCAAAACTCACAACAGTTGTTCCTGAATATTATAATATTCAAGAACAATTTTTTCACTTTAACTTATTTTGAAGATTATACCCACCAATGTAATATACCATTGAAGAAGAAGATAATACTAAAATCTGAATGAAACATGAAACAGAACAAGACATAGAAAAATAAAAACATAACGGTCACAACTTGGATTTGAACCCAGGATCACTTGTCTTACGTTGACCTATTTATTAAGCGACATATTTGTCGAGATTCCCCATATTTTTGGCATCTTTCTATCATTTTAAAATAGTTGCAAGATGATATTGTTAATTTTGAATTTGAAGTATGATATCGACGGTGTTATAATTTATAATTATTTCAGGAAAAAACTCTAGTTAAAGTAAGTTAAATTTTATTTGTCCTCAAATAAATAAAGAAAAACAAAATTACATCTTATTTACAAAATTATAATTATACGTAAATTTACTAAGTAATTAATTCTAATATGTAAACTTACTAAATTCTTATATGTAAATTTACTACTAAACTCTAATAATATGTAAATTTACTACTACATTTTAATAATATGTAAACGATATTCTCGGCACGGGAGATCCCAGTGAGGATCATTATCTCTATTTGTTACAAAAAAGGCAGACAATAAAACACTTATTGTTGTTACTAAATAATTAATATCAAAGGCGACTACAATAAACGCTTCAAAGGTCACATGATCAAGTAAGTGCCATCAAGCAATGACAGTTGTTTGCAAATAGCGGTGATTTTTGTTGATACTCGTTATTACTGCTGCTTGTCTCTGAAACTATTCGACTTATAAATTCAATTAAAATAGTCTCGCAATAATTTTAACTATAAAAAGTTATTGGATGTAGGACACACTAAAATAAATATTTAAAGAGATGATGATCCACCTCCAACAAAAATATTTAGCTGATTTAGCTCACTGTCTGTTCTGTTAATAAAACTGGTTGTGTAACTTGTTAATTAATTCAATATAAGGAGCCAGTTAACTGACGTTTCTGGCAGCCATCCAAATAGGCCTTGCCGGTAGTTGCACATGCACAGTGCACTTACAGACTGCACAGTGCACATGCACCAGTGAACTAAAAATCCCCAGAATTGTGAAATTTACCTACAAATTTAAAAGAAAACTTAATAAACCTTTCGACTCCAAGGAGGTCTATCACGGACAATCGATAAAGTATTTTGTACAATGTTGACGAAATCCATCATCTTTGGTCAATTAGCGATATTTGCAAGCACTGTCAAAATATGATTCCGACAATCGGTAGACAAAGGACCAGTCTTTTGCGCAGCCTCCAAGGTATCGGATAAGCTGTCAATATGTACAACTTTTTTGACGTCGTTCGTTATGCTAAGTAATGAGCTTATTAATGAATAGTGGCGAACTAGCCAAGCTCTTAGAATTGACAGTAACCGTGTACAAGATCAATACACTTAATTGTTTCATCTAAGACACACAAGTTGTTAGTTATGACTAAATTCGTCATTAACCACTTAATTTTTTTGAACGAGCGGTGTTCACGGACGGCGCGTATATCGTGCCGCGACAACCCGAACACTGCTCGCGTCTTTTGACTTGTATAAACAAACGAACTGCGCTCGCCAGATTTTTTTTATTGTTTTTATTTTTTACTATAGTTAGTCGTGTTTTATTTTTTTGAATATGGTTATGTATTTTAACATTTTTATTGCTTCTGTTTTTTTTTTGAATTGGTCAATTTTGAATTATGTTAACTCTTTATAAAAAATAAAATAACCTGATGTTTTTAGTTTCATTTTTATTTAAAAAAACCTAGTATGAAGTTCTAACTACCAGTTCCTTAGTTAAATTTAAAAATTAAATTAAGATTTTTGTATTGACAGACAATTGTGTTGATATTTTTTCATCCTTGTCCTTTCTTAAATAATAAAATTTTATATAAGTCCCATTTACTAAAAACTGAATGTCACCCTATCTGTCTTTATTATCTACTTTGCTTCTTCTTTTGAATAATGATTAATGATTAGTGATGGTTAAAATATTGTTACAATATACTGTCAAATTACCCATCTGGTAACACATCTGATACTTATTTTTTTCTTTAATTTTGAAATATTTTGTGTTTGTATGTAGAATTAATTTATGTTTGTGATTACTCTTATGTTTGCTTCACTATAATGTAAATTGTTAACCTCGATACACGCTTAGTCCTAGTGAGGTTGATTTTTATGAGAAAAAAAAGTGTTTTATGTATAGTGAGATGCAAAAAATAAATAAAAAATTAAGTGGTTAACTAAATATCTTCCGTTTTAGTGTTAAAAAGTAAAGATTTTAACTCTGGTTCAATCATTTTCAAAATTGGGACTGAATTTTTGAGTAATTCAGATATTCAATAAAGTACCTACTTAAAAATGTTATTTACGAGAAAATTATTACTATTTTGTATTTCTTTTGTCTAAAATGCTAAATTTATTATTGACAATTACAGTCACGAATTTATTACTTTTAAGGGTTTAACCTTTTTTAATTTTCAATATACTATTATTTACTAACTCGCTAGTTAAGCAATAACAATCTTGTTCTTTTTTCTCGGTTTTGCTTTAATACATTAAGAATTAAGTCAAAGTTTCGAATATTTGATAATTGATCTGTTTCACCCAAGGTTATGGAAAAATGACCTTACTTCAGGCACACAAACACACTTCTATCTGTTTAATTCTTCAGTGTAATGCACCCCGTGCCCGTTTGCTGCACCCCCCCCCCCCCCCCCAACTGCACCTGCACCCCACTGCACATGTGCTCCGGGTTTATTCTCATACTTTCAACCGCAACGCTTAACTCATTCCCCTAATTATTTAGGCAACCGTTCAACTTAACAGCTCACAGAACAGTATTATGATGAAACTTGAAAGCTTGCGTGAGAATGCAGAATACACTTAATTTATATCATGTCTGAGCTGCAGTGAATCAAGCGGAGTTTGTTGGAAAACAAGTTTGCAGAGTTGCGTTGAATTTAATAGCAAAAATATATTACAATGTAATTTTTTAAAAGGCCCGACGACGGGTGCAATTATTTATAATACAGTTTTAAATATTATCATATATTTTTAATACAGTTTTAAAGTAAGGGAAGGATGAGAAACAAACGTTCATATATTTTTTTCCTATTTTGCCATCTTTTAGGAAACTTTTGTGGTAAATAATCTCCCGAAGCTCGGTTAGTACGTGAACATTTTTTGGCAGTTGTCATGATTTAAAAAATATATAAATTTAAATATTGAAGAAAATATTAGTGATTTCTAAACGAAAATCTGAAACAGAAAAATCAGAAAAGGAAACGGTCACATCTGGGACTCGAACCCAGGACCCTTGTCTTTCCGGGACAGTGCTCTACCGACTGAGCTAATGGGACCCTATTCCCCTCAGTCACTTTTAACTGCATCATACTTCGAATAAGAACCACCAACATCGTCTTCATTTTTTCACCGCACATTTTTATTGGCAACTATCTTTATGTATGATCGCAAGATTCAACCCGAACTAAATGCAATCCAGACAAAAAATATATATTTATAACTTACACTTTTTGACATTGAGAATTTTTCTATGGTTAGTAACTGCACATTGTGTCATTTTGTTGTAAGGATAATCATTCAGCCCGATTGCAAATGTTTAAAATATAATGTGGTGGCTATTCTTCCATTGCCTTCTAAAGGGTTAAATAACCCCACTTTCTTTAAAATCTCCCTTAGTGAGCTTATTATAATGAATATAGTTACAAATACACAGAGTATAAAGAATAGTAGAAAAATTATATCAACTAGCTTATTTTTCAGTTGCAATTTATTTCGCCTACAATTTTCGCAGTATGATTTTAGTAATGATTTTTTTAATAATAAATTTTTGTTTTTTAATCACGTTATATTTAAGATTTTTTACAACCTTATTACTATAGTGATCTATCGTGTAATGCGGAAAACATTTTGGCACTGGAAATCTCATATCATATCAGACCATTTTCAATGTGTGTTTCTACATTATATTCCAACGTTGTTTCCACATTTTTAAGTGATAATAATACTCCAAAACAAGTCAACAATTTTGAATATCAGCTAGTTGTAATTTTAAATTAAAAATAACAAAAATCAAACAAAAAAAGATTAATAAATATCAAGGCTATATTTTTTTAAATTTATTTATTGTTATCAAGTTTAATTTGTTGAACTACATTTTAATTTAAAGTTTTTTTTTCTCTCATATGGGTATTGAATTATTAATTAGTTTTTCTTATAAGCAAGTTTTGTTACGCAAATATTTCTTATGAGAACTATTACTACGTACATAGTCATTTTCGTGGATATTCGAGCTTTACAAATACAAATGTATTGTATATTTCCTACGTTTAAAAAAAATACTTAAAAAAATTAAAGTAGTTAAAACTTAACCATATTTACAATTATTAATTCACACAAATTACCACGTACAATGTGACCTTAGAACGGGGTACCACAGTAAAGTCACATTCTTTTCAACAATTGTAAAATATATTTGAAAAAATAAATTAAAATGGAGTTATGAATGCTTAGAAAACAAAAACATTTTCTCTCGCAACCTGGATCACTCCGAATTTTATCATTCTAACACCATGTTTTAGATAAATTCCTACAGTGTCTGGAAACAATACACCTCATGCAAGTTTAATTGTAAAATCAAATGTATATTCTTAATCGATTTCAATAATATTTTATCAAAATATTCGCTATTTGGATTATTAATGAAATCACGATTAAAAATCCAATATCCTGTTTAATCAATCCAATAAAACAGTGGCAAAAACCAATTTCAATTTGATAAACTGAAAAATAATTGCGAAATACCGACACACCAATATTTATTTAATTTAAACTGTAAATCGGAAGTTTTTGCTCCAATTTCGGAAACAGTATGGTGATAATAATTAACACGTTTGTTTGTCAGCGAATTGATTTTGTCGATATCTGTAGTCTATTATATGAATTCATCGAAATGATTAATACGTTTCTTCTCATGATACCTTTGTTATATAATATAATAATTGGGAGAATAATTAACGATGAGAGAGTTGAGATTTTTTTTTATTTTTTTATTTTTTATATTTACTCCACACAGGAGGCCCTGAAGAAAATAATTTCCCTCAGGGCCTATGTCATCTTTGGGGATGCTGTGTGGAGGGTCTTTTTGTGGAGAGAAAGGAGTGAACATGGGTCTTGAAGAGTCCCATGTTGTAGGAGGGAGGAAACACAGAGGCCGGCAGTTCGTTCCACAGCCGAGCTGTTGAACTTAAGAACGAATCGTAGAAGCGACCCGTTCTCATGTGACAAGTGTCAACTGTGTACAAATGTTGGGCGCGCGTTTGGCGTGTATCCCGACTACGCACCGGTGCCGAAGGGATCAATGACGCTAGTTCTTCAGAGCATCTTCCATTGTAATACCGATAGAACAAGGACAGCATACCTACCTGACGCCTGTGCTCTAAAGATTGCAGTCCGTTTGTTAAGATTGGGGAATCTATCAAACGGACCGCCCGTTTCTGCACAGAGTCAAGGGTTTTTTTCAGGTATTTTGGGGCTCCAGACCAGAAATGGCTGCCAAATTCAACAGTAGGGCGCACTTGCGATTTGTACAGGGTGAGCAGTTGTGTACTATTAAAGTATCTGCGGGCCCTGTACAGTACGCCCAGCTTCTGAGAGGCCAACTTTACTCTAGCTTCGATGGAGCCCCCGTACCTGAGCTGGTCACTTATAGTTACACCAAGCATATCAATGGAAGGCCTGTTAGGAAGATTGCTTCCGTTGAAGGAGACTAGATTATCATTTGGATCCCTTTTAGACGTAATCAGACAGGATTGGGTCTATATCCATTATTAAATATAATAAATTGGTCATACGTGGAATTAAAGTGGTGTGATGTGCATAGGGTGACATCATTACGCGTCAAACGTTTTACGAAAATTGTAGGTACATACATTGCGCGACTACTCTTTCTCTGAGTACTGTACGTAAGTACATTGTATTTATCTTGGTGAAGTGGTTAACAACCTTTTTATAGTGATTTATTTAGTTATCTTTAGGGAAAATGTGCCCTGATGACGGAAACTGTAATGTTGTCTAAAATGTTGGCTAAAGAATAATGTAGCCCAACACGGTATAATATCCCCCAAAAAAGTACTATAATACTTTTGACAGCGAAAATGTCAAATCATATCCGAACAACCTTTTTGTTTTCTTCGATAAAACATGTTAATTCCTTGTTCTTCTCCTCGTGCCCTTTTTGATCGAAGGTTGGCTAACATCAATGTAATACTCACCCCGCATGATGAAGCTCGGCATAAATCGGACTTCTAGCAATTGAAGAGGGCAGTTAATAATTATTTTTATTTTATTTGTAACATCTACCGCATAATTATGAAAAGCATCAATCAGCCTGTGATTAACACCGGATATCATTGTGTAAAGTTTTGTGATTAACAACCGATTTATGTATAACATGCTGTATATGTATAGTACGCGTATATATATAATAATCATACATCCAGATTAACATTTTTATAAAAAATTTTCAATTTACATATATATTTTAAATTAAGTAAACATTAAGGACGGGTTGTTTCGGAGAATCTGAACCATTCATCAAATTTCAACGTTCATTCTCAAGTTCTGTGAAAGATTTTTCAAGTTCTGTTTTTATTTCAGTTTTTTCAAGCAACTAGCCTACAATGTTATAAAAACAGAACTTGAATAAGTCTTTCACAGAACCCGAAAATGAACGTTGAAATTTGATGAATTGTTCAAATTCTCCGAAACAACCCGTCCTAAGGATGGGTTGTTTCAAAGAATTTGAAAAATTCATCAAATTTTGATGTCGATTTTCAAGGACTGTGAATTTTTACTCAACTTTTGTTTTTATATCATTAATAGTCAGTTGTTTTTTTCAAAAAACTGAAATAAAAACAGAACTTGAACAGATCTTCACACAACTTGAAATTCGACTTTGAAATTTGATGAATTGTTCAAATTCTTAGTGTGTCTACGAGAAAAATATATTATTAGAAAATAAAAACAGAAATAGGGAATAAGTATTTTAATGTTTCTTAAGTAAGAGAAAAATTTTATCTTTCTTCCTTTTCCCCATCTTTTTCCATTCCCCGCCCAACTCACTTAATTGAGAATGCCATAGACTGGCTTCGCGGACTGTCAGAAGCAGTTTAGACTCCGATATTCACATAAAAAAAAATACTTGTGTTTTCTAAAGTGTAACATCCCCGGCTGACGACTTGATGAAATTTAATAAGGTACCCACGTTTAAAATAGAGTCAAATACAACGTCAACAGCAAGTAGCATACCATCGCATCATCCGCAAAGGGAAACTTTCAGGCAGCGATACGTTCTTAAGCCTTCGAGAGCTTTCGAACTTCAACTTCTCGCATGACTCGTTCATGTATGCGAGTTTCTGATCATTTTAGGCCACATACACTAGTCTGTTTATTTCTTCTGCTGTTTAAGTGATATGTTGAGTGAGTCTGTCAGTAATTTATGTTACTTGTGCGGGGAATTATATATAACAAAACAATTTAAAATTCTCACCGTGAGTTTATAATCTTTTGGGTGTTACATTTAATTTATATATTTTTTCAAGATTGTTGCGTTTGTATTTGTCCAAAACCTACAAATGCTTGATCATGAGCAAATCGTAAACTGTATTGAGAACAAATCCTACTTTATATATGTATATTTATATTTTTAAAATTTCAAATAATGTCCGCACACCAGCTTTTTGCGAGTCCTATCTTAGAAAGAAAAATAATGTACCTCTCACTACCAATAATGTAAAGCTCACTACCAAAAATGTAACGCTCACTACCAATAATGTAAAGCTAACTACCAATGATGAAATGCTCACTACCAATTCGATTGTAAGAAATACATATTTTTTCTCTCCATAAACAATCTTAATATAAATTATAAGAAATGTTTGTAACTCAAATCGTAATACATTTGGATTCTACTCGTCTTACAAACTGAACTGCCAAAAACATAATAATAATAATAATAATAAGCCTTTTATTTTGAACTTCTGTTAGGTATATTAATATTAGAAATGTTTTGTTTATTATAATATATCCCGAAGCTCAGTTTGCCTCTTGGCATAGGCCTAAAATAAAAAAAAAAACATAAATTGTAAAAAAAAAACTAAAAAACCTAAACTGCCAAAAACATAAGCCACTGTAAACTGAAGTACGTATGAAACATTTCTAAATTATATTTAAACATTGATAAAAGTTGTTCTAAGTCACATCTCTAAATATTATCAATAAGTAACTGTGTGTTTGTGCGCCTAGTCCTTCTAAACTACGCAACGGATTTTGATAAAATTTTCACTTTTATTTAGATAATTTTTTCCGATTCAGATTTATATTTTTGAAAAATGCATATTAAATTTATAAATAGGAGAGAATTTTTTTTTAATCAAGTCGTAAATAGAATATTTTTGGTCGATTACATTGCCAACGCTGGCTAAACTTATAAGATACATCAACATAATTTACTACGGAATTGTATATTATACAAAGACCTACATAAAATTCCGTGATGGCATAAGTCTTTCTTCTAAGAATAACCCCCAGCAACACCGGGTACACCTCATCTAGTAAGTAGATAAATTTGACTCATTTTTCACTAAAGTTAATATTTTGTCGTATATCTTGCTTTGTACAAAACGAATTAGCATTAATTTCTGCCAATCTTTACTTTATGTATGATCAGAAGAAAAACTGACTAGTGACTAGTATTTAAAAAAAGGCAACATACAAATTTATAAAAACATCCAAACCTTGAAGA
This sequence comes from Hesperophylax consimilis, assembly GCF_061612785.1. Lineage (NCBI taxonomy): Eukaryota > Metazoa > Arthropoda > Insecta > Trichoptera > Limnephilidae > Hesperophylax > Hesperophylax consimilis. The sequence goes on along the minus strand of NC_142849.1, from coordinate 22,591,092 downwards.
TGAAACATGTGATCAGCGCTCTTGAGGTGATTTTGCACAAAAACGGCGCTATACAAGTCATCCAAATATTATTATTTATTATTATTAAGTAGATGTCCCTAAAAATCATCTAACCAAAACCTTGTTTGCCTCAGCACAAGACCTCCTTTAGAAAAGGACTAACAAAATATTCCACACCAATTTATATTTACATCTTACGTATTATAACATCTTCTAAAAATGTCAAAATAATATTTTATTAAAAAAAATTGAAAATTGTTCAAAATTCGTGTATTTTGTGAAATATTTTTAATTTGTAAAGAACTTTAGAACAACTTCACTAACAGGAACGAACAGTTGAACTAGATCACCTAAATAAATTTAACCTCTTCAGACCCGAGGGCTTAGGTAGCTGACATAATATTTTTTGTCCGTTTTTTTAAATTTTTTTATTTAAAAAAAGAAAAAATAAAAATAGATAAATTGCCCTTTTTTAAAGTATCGATAAGGACATGGGGGAGGGTATCATATTTGATACTTGAGGTCTGAATCACGTACAAAAAGGTTATTTTATTTTCTTTATCAATATTATTAGGTGCCGTTTTTTCAATTTTTATGTCAAAATATGGTCAGATTATTAAAAAAAATTATGTCTTAGAATGTGTTTATTTAATATATTTTAAATTTTTATCTTGCATAAAATTTTGGAACTAAAACAAAAGTCAGGGTCTTACATCCAAGAGACTTAAACCGTTTTCCCTTAAATAATTGATCTCCTTGCAACAAAAAAGGTACCATGCCACATTCTGATTGCTAAATAAATATATATTTACATTAATAGATAGATTTGCTAGATAGCCCATACCTTCTGGAATGCCGTTCCTGGCTGTAGTTGTTCGTACCAAACATCTACAGCCAGGAACGGCACCATGATATGCTATGTATCCCACGTGGCAGAACGGACCTACTGGCTCGGCATAGCATGACACGAGGTATGGCGCTGTTAAACAACGCCTCAAAGACTATCGATATTTTTAATAGTAGCCTTGAAGAATTCAAGAGGCATGTCAATGCCAAAAATCACTATTTATAACTTGTTATTTCTATTCTTTTTTCTTTCATTGTTTCGTATCATCTATGTGTAGTTAATGTTACATGTGTATTGTAAATGGACACACAGTCTGTAAAACCCAAACAAAAAAAAGTCACCGAGAATACTTGTATCTCGATGATATCTAACATTGGCATTAACGTTTAATACCTGTCTACGGTCAGTCATGTAAAGATTCAGCCAACTTACATGTATAACTTTTAGGATCATGACTATAATTTGTTTAACTTATCGGCAGCACCCACATTTACCATCTGACTCCATATTCATAGAATCCATACTCAAATGGTCTACTTGTTAGCGTTTTGACATCATCATCACTTCCTCAACCATGTCTGCATTCCAAATTGAAATAATTTGGTTTCATAGTCAGTAACAGTTCTTGTTTAATTCAATTTCCATTTACCCCTCTTAAAAAATGATAAACTTTACCTAAAGACCTGAGATACTTGTAAACAAAACTTGAAAAACATGTAAACTTAAAGAAAATATTATGAAATGCTTAATTTAATATCATAAAAACGAATTGAACCCTCTGATAAACAGTTTTATATCATATTATTAACGAAAAATCAATTAAATAATCACAAAATTGCGAAGTTCATTAGTGGGTAGATCAGATTGAAAATAGTTTGTACAAGTCAAATATGCGTCTTCAGGTACACAATTTTAACATCAATCTCATTCCCCTGTCTAGTCTGTATTTGACATTATAACCAGTCAATATATTTTTAACAAAAATATAAAGCTTCAAATATCATGCCGTGAGCCAGAGAAGTATAAATTTGTAAACATTATGTCATCGCCGTTATGAGTGAAGATTGAGAATGAGCGAAATGACTTAATTTATATTAAAGTTTTCAATATGTAGTTATAAAAGAAAATACCATTTGTGTGAGTCATAACCTAGAGGTAGTCATGCCATGCTATCTTTAAACTGGTTCGGCTTTATGTAATAGAATATTTTACCCTATTTGAATTTGTGTGTGGAAACCATAGGGCGCAAATACAGCCAAGCTGCTTCCAAATAATAATCCGTCAAAACAAAAATAAATTTCCATCCCTCAAAGGAAAAATTCAATCCCCTACGAGACGAAAGGGTGGAGTACCCACGAAGTATTCGGATAAAATAGAAAAATGCTCTCACATTTGAATTTATATGGGAAATCATGTGCCTTGTGACGATATTGCGAGCCATTTTATTCCTCGACAAATAATAGTATGAAATATGAGATTTATACGAAAAATAGTTTTCATATTATACATTTATTAAATTTTTCGTAGGATGTCATGTGTTTAGTGCTCAGTCAACTATAACCTAAGCGCTTATATTGTAGGTAAGAAACAACCATAATATTTAGACGATTTTGTGAAGACCCTTGACTGACGAACCTTGATTGCGGGTAAAATACATATACGTCATGGGTAAATAAAACACTCAAGATTTATATCAATTCTTGTTCCAAAGTATCCTACCTTCATTTAGTATCCTTGGTGATAAACATTAAATACCCAGATGCAATGATAGCCATATAAATAAATACAATGATAGTCAGTCATATAGATAGATGAAATGTTAGCCATGTAGATAGATAAATAGCAAAATAGGTAGATGCAAAGATAGCCATGTAGATAAATGCAATAACAGTCAGTCGTATAGACAGATGCAATGATAGCGATGTAGATAGATGCAATGATAGAAAAAAAGATAAATACAATGATAGCCATATAGATAGATGGAATGATAGACATATAGATAGATGTAATGATAGCCATGTTCGACGGCATTAAAAGAAGAGAAGCTGAAATACCTATGCTGGGCTGGGCAATACTTTGGGCTTATCTAACAAAATGTAAAATATTCTGGAACAAATACAGGAATAATTTCTCAGAAATATTCCTAATATCTAAGGACGCAAGGAACTTCACCCAATTTCGTGCAACATATTTACTTACTTAATGGATCTTTTCAAGTAAATAAACGAGAGGAAGCTATCGAAAAGAAATAGGTAAGAGGGGTTGGTAGTAATCTGGGGGTCATTTTGTTTAGGAGTGACTATTATTTATCCCACTGCGGTGCAAGGCGAACCCGCCATGTAGTAGGTAGACAGGCGCACACGCCTCGAAGACCTAAACAAACCTCACCCCACTAACCCGGGGACTATTGCTAAGTCATCAAATGTAGCGTACTTTGGGTAACCTATGGCAAAGGTGTTCGTTATAAAATAAATTGTTTCCAGGGCTGCGATTCCCATACTCGCCTCTATAATTAACTGACTAAAAATCCTCAGCATTCCACTATTACATTTAACAACTCTCCTCCATAAATATGAAGAAGGCTTGGCGATATGACAAGTATCTACCAACCAGGAAATCTCAAACCATTTTCAAATACAGATGTCACTTTTAGTCCTCATGAATCCCATTTAATTCAGATATTCAATTTCGGCCCGCGTTCAAAGTCGAATCACCTTGCCTTTATGTTCACTCAATCACATCATTAACTGCAAGCCGGTGAAGTCACGTGACCGCGTAGTGACTAGTCACTTGTGACGTCACGTCCGCCGGGCAAACAACTGATTGGATCACTCGGTTGGAATCATCGGCAGTCCGGGCACATCACGCTGGCGCTGACGCTGGTCTGGCGCCGCGCTCGTTTGGCGTCGTTTGAATGAAACCGAAGCAGGCGTGATTGCGTTTTACAAAAGTAGCCGCTACAGTTGAATACTGGCCAAATAAGTAACTCGGCGGTGTGCGGTTATTCAGGTGGAATCGATAAATGACTCGATGAATGTATCGTGTATGTGACGTACAAATAATATGACACATTTATATATATATATATATATATATTTTAAATAAATTTTGCAAATTACATATTTTGTGATTTTCTCAACTAGGTTTATGGTAATATGGTAGTAGTACACGATTTAATTATTGCTTTTTGTAAAAATCTAACGACGAAAATTATATGCCGATATCAAAGCTTTGCATTGTCAGTAAGGTTTTTGAAAAACTTATGAATGAACAAATTTTCTCGGCAGTCAATGGCCAACATGGATTTATGAAGGAAAAATCTACAACCACTAACTTAACGGCGTTCACCAAATTCATACAAGACAACATAGACCAACGAGTACAGGCATATGTACAGACTATAGCAAAGCTTCTGATTCAGTGAATCACGATATCTTATTGATCAAGCTTTCACAAATCGGCGTGCATGGAGACCTCCTCAGATGACTCTAGTATTATATAGCAAACCGCAGCCAAGCAGTAGTTATTGGCGGATATAAATATGATTGGGTAACCGTAACACTGGGAGTACACCAAGGATCATTATTGGGACCATTACTCTTTAACTTATATATTATTGACATTGAAAAATGTTTAAACCATGGAAAAAATTTACTATACGCAGATGATATGTAAACATTTTTTTATGTCACGTGCAATTTCGATTGTACCCGCATTCAAGATTTAAATCGTCTAAATATGTATTGTACTCAACACAACGTTCAAATAAAAGTTTAAAAATGCGGACTTATTTGCTACACCCGAAATAAAAACTCCGTTTCTTTTAATTATACTTTTTATGGCACCAAACTGATGAAAATGACGTAAACCAAGGATTTGGGAGTAGTGTTAGACCCGAAATTACTTATTGAACGTCATAGGTACTTGGCTTTGTACTCAGAACACGTAAAGATTTTTAAAAAGTAAACATAATGATAATGCTGTTCTTTGCATATGTATGCAGCTATTTGAAGTACGTTTCTCACGTACGTTTCTGGAATCCAAGATATATATTACACACATTGAAATGATCGAGAACGAACAAAATCGTTTTCTACAATACCTTGATTTCGGGGCTATCGGCTTTTTTACGGTTTTCAGGGTTTCGATACTGAAAAGTCGTAAAGAATCAGCAAACGTAATATTCTTTTAAAAAATAGCCACCTCTACGATACAATGCCCGGAACTTATTCAAAGAATCCAATTAAAGGATCCCTACGGATGTAAGTTATTTTTATGTAAGATTAATAAAAATAGGACCTTACCATTAAAATATTTTATATGAAACCATTTGACAAGTTTATACAAACCATTTTTAGACTATAAAATTAGCGGTATAAACCAGATTTTATTTTTTTGGACAGTTAATTAGTAACATCCGGAGGGATTTCTCTAGAAACATTTGAGATTTTAGTAATTCGTTCATAAGAAATAATTAAAATAAACCCCACGGAAACATCGTAGGTCCTTCCACTATGCCAATCCGTGCGTAGAATATTGTTTATACACGACTTCATCACTTGTGTCGTTAAGATTTCCATTTTATTTTAGAGATTTGATAGGTCCAATATACCAGAAACGCGCGTTACATAATTTTGTGCACGGTTGCTTCACTTACGTCGTTAAAATTCTGGCTTTATTTAAGGGTATTGTCTCGTCTTAATGTATTTGTGTGAATTTTATTTTTTCTTTTTTAAATATCCGATATTCCCATTATCTTGAGTACTTTTGTAACAACTGATAGGTATTAAGTATCTAAAGACTAAGAGAAATCAGACCCTTTTTCTAAATGTATTTTATTGTAATAAATTGATGATAAGAAAAAAAAAAGTTGTTTTTCTTGCGGTCCAACGGTGTTTTCGTACCACGATTGTAGAAACACCGTCGTTTCACATAAGATTGGAGTACGGCTTTTAATCCACATTTGAAAGATAATAGTCTTAGGATTTTATTGTACAGATTTAATAGAATTTGGATATTTCATGTAATTTTGCATATAAAACTCCCAAATACTAATTCATTATAATGTACACAAATTATAATGAAAGAACTAGGAAAATAATATTATGTGGAGTAAAATAATACAACATTAGGAAAAAATACACAGATAAAATTTAATAGAAATGAAATTAAAAAGTCAACTAAATATATATACAAAAAGATTTTTGAAGAAAATAAATTTAAAAGTAGGATTAAAATACATGTAAAATTATTTATGTAAGAAAAACATTTCAGTGCATGATTAACGAAATGTTAACATAAAGTACTCTATCGGAGATAGTTCTGTTTCATATTCTCCCATGATGTCCTTGTGGTAACTGTCCTTGGCTACGAATTTAGTGGTCGCCGTTTTAAATCCCGACTCATGCAAATGAACTTCATTTGATAAATTTGTGTTATTTTACAATTTATTATTTTATATCAACTATATTCGCGGCCCGTCCCAGAGCGGTCCATACTTTCAGTTCAAGGATATCGGTGACCAGGGGGCCTACTCTGTATCTTTAGGGTTAACAAACCGGTAAGTTCGTGGTTTAACCTTTCCTTACCGGTGCTGTTAACTGAGTGAACATCGTCTCTAATTGATAAAATATCTCTCTGTAAATTTACTAAACACAGAGTTAAATTTTTTTGGTATTCCTCCGCAAAATATTTATTCATTGCATTAAGTTATTACATTAAAAAATATTTGTGTGTATTGAGTGTGTAAATTTTAAACAGTTTTTGTACACCGTAAGGGAAGGGTTAATATGGGTTAGTGACGTTGCTAAACCAGCGGCACGAAAGTTTCGAAAGATACAGAGTAGGCCCTCAGATATGAACAACCGGGTGTTATGGATCGCCCATAAATCAAGCTAACTGCACAGTTAGGTATATCCACGCGTTGCTGGAAATCGATCATGCACCCAGAGCATGTCAAGACACTAATACATACACAGGAGCTCGCGACATCACCGCCTGATACCGGTCACGCGGGCTTACAAGTACCTACAACCAATCAAATGGCTAGATGACAAAAGCGTGTCCTTATAAGGGCATCGGACCGGTCGCCAAAAATAGAGGTGGAAGGGACAAGCTCCCCCCCGCGAGCAGACCCACGCTTCAGTTCCCCGACAGACGCGTAGCAAGCAACATGCTAGACTAGTTCGTAATTAGCATTTTACCGCCAAATGCGCCCATAATATGGATCAGCGTGCCTAATTTATAATGTACCGCGTCTCGAGACGCAGTTCGTCAGGACAAGCCCCAGCCGCCCACCAGCACCACTACATTATACAGTTGGGTCATGTCTCCATCTGACGTTGTCGCCCACCAGCACTCTACGTTGTATAGTTGGGTCATGTCTCTGCCCACGCCGCCAGCCACCCCTGTGATGCCGGCTGCTCCTCCTACCGTCCATGCCAGGCTGAGGCAGTGAACTTGTAGACCCCTGCCTCAGTCCTGGGCGTCTGCCGCCCTAGCCTGTTGGTGTGGAGCCCCTTGGCCCTCCAACCAGTGCCCCCGCCCTGCTCCATAGTCTCTGCATCTCCTGCATCAGCCCTGGCGCCCCTTTTGTCGTCCAGCGCGGTGTGCCCTCGTCTGCCGCCCTCCTGCATCAGCCCTGGCGCCCTTTTGTCGTCCAGCGCGGTGTGCCCTCGTCTGCCGCCCTCCTGCATCAGCCCTGGCGCCCCTTTTGTCGTCCAGTGCGGTGTGCCCTCGTCTGCCGCCCTCCTGCATCAGCACTGGCGCCCCTTTTGTCGTCCAGCGCGGTGTGCCCTCGTTGTGGCCCTCTGCTTCTGCGCCGCCCCGTAGGCGTCGTATTCCCGCCCTGCATCAGCCTAGGCACCCCGCTTATGGCACCAGCACCATCGTTCACCGCATCCGCCGTAAATTACACGTGAGCTATTAATGTACCTTTGTCAATCAGAGCCTTTAGATTCAATAGATTGCCTAAGTAACAGTCAGGCCTTAAAAAGCTATGTACCTTTTGTAGATCTGTTTGATAACCTGTATTACCTGTACAATAAACATATTGTGTCACAGCCACATGTTTTATTGGGAGACTGACTATAATCCACACCCTGATTGGAGTATCAAGCTCTGCTGCCTGACTTGTGCGGCCATGGCTATTTGTGTAACTCACCTGTAATATATTACATGACTATAAACGCTAATGTAACACGGGGAATTCCCGCCTTTTCCGGTCACCATCTCCTTCCAACCCCACTATATTCAACCTTCCCAAATGGGGGATGTCATAGTCTCACTGGCTCCCTCAGTCTAATTTGGGACTCTTATGCGGTATCCACATAAAAAGGTACCTACTTCATATCCTTTCTTTTTCTCATTTTTCTTCTATCTAGGTACGCTTTTTGATGTCCAAAGCATCCCTCAAATCGGGCTTGCCATTGTTCCATTTGCTTCAAGCAGTTGGAACTGTTGTTATCATAAAAAAAACGTTTACTAAATAACTAAAAACATCTTTCCGGCTGTCACAAGTAACATTAACATTACATTAATTCTCTTTTCAGGATATTCAAACTTTACCAAGCGTAATGAATTAGTGTCCTTCAACATTTTGCTATATTGTAGACATTAAATTCAATGCTACAAAGTTTACTTGGATGTGGGTAAATTTTGGGTTCTTACTAAGAATTACGATTTGAAGTATAATTAATGGCAAAATCTGACAAAATTAGCATTCTTGGTTTGGTCAAGCCTTGGTGTCGAATTTGAAAACCTTTTTCTCAGGCTCTATGGAACCGAACAGACTGAAATTTTGTCAATTTATCAACGAGAAAATCGCAGTAAAGTGGGATTTGTGGAAAAATCATCTTTCCTTTGGACACAAATGCAAAGCTTTGCGTCGAACTTTGGAAGCCGTTTTCTACGCAGAATGTATTGATTGACTGGATAAAAATAACTGCATTACATGAACTAAAATAATGACTCCTCATAATAAAATTCTACAAGTACATTGTCCCACTGCATCAAACTGGCAGTTTATAATTCTGTCACGCGTAATAATAATGACACAGCAAAAATTGTTTACAAATAAACTGTTTTTTTGTAGATCGAATAATAACATTAATGAATGTATAGACGAAATACCAAAAATTAAATTGAAGTTCTACAAATTAAACTTGATAACAAAAGTACAAGTAACTGATTTAACTCCATCTATGAAAGAAAAGTTACTCGTCTTCTCGACGAACTTGTTACATTTATACATATTATTGAACGTTAAAAGGTTGAAGAGATAATTATATTTGCAGCTTCATGAATATTGTCTATGTTTATGATGTTTTTGACATTTCTACGATAATAGTTAGAAATATCAAATAAAAAACGTCACAGTGACATTTTTGTACTCTTAATTTTGTACATTAGTTTCGAGATCTAGAACTGAAGAACGGAATGGGGGGTTATGAACCGAGACACAATGACTACCAGCCGACATACTAAGAATTTGTTAAGCCTAAAATTCTTAACGAAGTCTTCGTCTGTAGCTAAAGAATCGAGCCTCTGGTGGTACGTTCTTGTTGGTCTCAAAGCAGCTGCTTCAGATTGCTCTACAATATGTATTGCAGCTGACATCGCCAGTAAATCAGCCATTGTATGGGACCTTAAAACACCTTTCTAGAAATATACGATGCTTATCCTTCGAAGAGCGAGCGGAAAACTATCTTAGGTTAGAATACAATAGACTAGAATTTTACAGCTGTCAAAGACAAGTAATTTTCGACTGATACGACCAACACGTTTAGGTGGAATGCCAATACCAATGTATGAATGGTCGCCTTGATTGGAGAATTGGTCCCCTGAAGATATTAAAGGTATCCCTGTTTTCGGGCACACGCTACAACTACTGAAGAAATATTTTTTTTGATAAAGATGATAATTTATCTATTCTTTATTTGGAACCTGGAATTCCAAAGTTTTATAATATAATTGTTGCCATCAGTTTTCTTTCAAATTTATAAGTCACACTTCTAGGTATTTTCTGTTTAGTTCCCATATCACACTTCTATTGGTTTATCTCTCCAATATGGCTGGCCAATGGTTGGACTAAAGTTACCCATTTCCCCGACATTCACGAGTAAATTATCAAATCTTTGCCTAACAAAGTTTAATTCTTCACCTCGAGTGGACGCAAATAGTCCTATAAATAATAAATCTTTAAGCTCAGCTTTGCCCGCTCAGCAGGACTAAATTTACACAAGAAGAGGCACTATCATCAATTAATTGCTTATCCAAAATTTTGAATGAACTTTTATGGATGCAGCAAGAAATAAAAAAAACTCTCACATATATATAAAGATCAAGACCGACTTCAGTACAGATTTTGAAGGGTCACGTGACCTATCTTTACTACAGTCAGTGCTATAGTAAAGATACGTATTATAAGATATATTAGTTGTACGGGACGTAAACTTTATAGTATCTTCTGTCTTTTTCGTTAACTTGAAATACGTGTGAGAAGGAACAGGAAGATCGTTAATGACGTTCACACGACCTATCTCTGGAACTACCATAAATTATATTAATTAAATAAATCTCTTAAAAAATTTTATTTGATTAAAATATAATATGATACAAAAAAATGATAAATGCATTTTAACTAGTAAAAATGAGTGTTAAAAAAACTTATTTTTGATGATTACTCTGCAACCACCTCCTTCATAGAAACAGTACTTCAATCATCATTCCCCTCCGCCATGTTATCAGTCAGGACACCCTGAAATCAATAATGATTAGATTGATTAAATACATCAGATCTATTCGATCAATTAGCGCGTGGGACCGAAGGAGCGCCGACCCTACTTTATATAATGGCCAGTAATGTACATAGGCATTGAACTAGACATTCGATAACTATATTGGGCGACCTCTCGTAGAATTATGATATTAATTATGGGCCTGATGAAATCACTGTCGATTGGAATCTTATAATATTGGTAACTAATTGTTTCGATCTTTCAAAATAGTTACTGAAATATCAATAATGATCATTTCGATAATTTAAGACTAAAGGTAAGGCTGTCTGGTTAGTTCAAAATAATTCAATTTTATTTTGGAACCAAAGTTGTTGTGCAATGGGTTTGTGAATACAAGAATATTTGAAAACGTATTTACAGCGGTTAGCTAAATAAGAAATACTATCAATTTTCTTTCAACTACTAGCACTACAATCACGCAATATAAATAGGGGCTTAATGCTAGAAGTGTTTCGTAACGCCATTGGTTCACGCTAGCCAAAGATATTAGAAGAACGAGATATGCTATGTTGGCCGCCGGACCGTAGCCGGAGTACTACCTAATTAGGGTACTTCGAACGGTATCGGGACGTATACGCACAGAAATCTGTTCTATGTATTAGTGCGGATACCTTAGCGATACCTTAGCGTAAGCGAAGGTGTGCAGTAGTATTGGTGAACAAAACCGGCGACACTCGGCAAAACAATTCCACTCAGTACGAACTGCGCATAGCACATCTCGTTCTTCTAATATCTTTGACGCTAGCTTTGTTCTATTCCCCGCCAAACACAGAGCCAGGATTCATTCTAGGCCTCGATTCTCGATGAATGGTTAGACCCACTATTATTAAGTAGGTACTGATCTTCACAACTTTTGTTTAATTTATTTATAATTTTACTTGCTTGTGATTTTTTTTAAATTTCATGTTATCGTTAGGTACCTACTTATTATATTTATTTTCATATTTTGAATTTATTTTTCTATTCTTGTTTTTCTTTTTAAATGTAAGAGTTGAATACATATCGAGGGTTTAAGATAAAAGGAACCTATTTACAAAAACATAGCTTTGTGATAAGTGCATAATGAAGATTGGAATGCTCAAATGCCTACATGACATGCCTACATACGAGAAAGAGCTTCGTGTCACTAATAAATATGATTATGACATTACTAAACCAAGCTTAACTAAAAACACCAGTTTATTTTAGCTAGGCCCCTCTGATTTAGTTTTGAGATTTTTTAAAAGTTCATGTTATCAATTATCATTAGGTACGTAAAAATTGCGTTTGTTGTTTTTTATTTTGTATTTATTTTTTCTATCCTTGTTTTTTTTGTAATAGTTGAATACATATTGGAAGTTTTGTATCACATAGCTTTTTGATAAACGCATATAAATATTGGGATTCTCATATGCCCACCTGTATGCCCAACTGATATGTCCACCTGTATATAAGCCCCTTAAATAAAAAAGTGTAATGTAACAGACTGAGATTGCACCATCCTCTCAGTCCTGCTGAATTAAAAACTTAAATAAAATGAAATACAAGTTTGAACAGTAAAACGCATGAGAAATCCATAAATAATTTAGAAAATGATAAATTGACAACTTCAGCAATAAACAAAAAAGGATGGCCTTAAGAAGCCAAAAATAAAAGACTGGTAAAAGGAAATTAGGGTTTTTTTCTAAATTCTTCAGCGATAATTATTAAGTCCTCACTTAGCGACCGAGAAGGAAAAGTCCTACAAGCCATTAAAAAGGCCAACATCTTATTTGTTGAGCTGGGGTCAGGCTTGATTTTTCAAGTGCAGACAAAACAATTTACACTGAGAAGTGTTAATTGAAATAGGCCGCAACTCATTTAAATGTGTAATTAAAAAAAACTTTTGTAAGGTCGCAGCTTTTTGAAGAAGTGGAATTTATGTATTCAGGAATAATAAATGAAAAAAATGTTTTAATAAATGTTATCCAACGAAATGTTTTTGTTATAAGCTTGATGCGGCAATTAAATTCTCCTCCACCAACCAGTCTCTGATGTTCTCTCCCTCTACTACATACTTTCTCTTTCTTTTATGTTTACCTTATACCTTACTCTGTATTATAATTTAGTATTATATTTTATTGTCCTGAAGAAGATTGAGTCCAATCGAAACCGGTCGACGAATATAACTCGAAATAAAGTGGTTTAAAACTAAGTGTTTGTTTCATTTTGTATAATGTCAAGCCACAAAGTGTTTGCTTTCTTCGATAATTAAATTTTTGAACCCTTATAATAAATAACAGTCTCAATTTTTTTACTTTTATTGTTACCATGTTTTTATTGTCAATGATAACCTTTTTAATATCAGTGGTAACACTTTTATCGTCAGTGGTAACATGTTTTTAATGTCACTGGCAACATGCTTTATAATTTTCTTCTACTTCGCAGCATTGTGGTTATCATAATTAGCTATAGTTCATATATTTAAACCTTTCACGCAGTTGGAAGTCTAGTATGTTTTATAACTTATATTTAATATCGTCTGAATTCTACAAAAAATATATTTTTATTGATGCAAATGAATTATGATCGTTCATCATTGTGATTTCGCGTTACAGTGTCCTCATTCATTGCGAGGCCTGTTTTTAAATGGCGTGTTTTATTCCTGGAACTAAGCTTGTTCATTCGATATTAAGCGCTCCATTAATTACAGATAAACTAGGCTGGATCCACGCGCCTTCGCCCGTTCCGATTCGTCAGTATTAATCGGCGGCATCCCGATTTGCGCCATACATTATTTTAAACAAGGCTCGTCTTAAGCGCTACAAGAATATTGGTTGTCAGTGGCTCAGCAAATGAGAGTTTACAAACCATTACTGAAGAATGATGTCAAAAAATGTCTGGAAAATGATAAACCAATTTGGTTTAAACGCTGTAGAAATAAATAACAGTAATTGGTATTATTTAATTTGTAGGAGTACTATTATTTAGGTATAACCAGAAAAAAATATTTTGAAAAATGTTTTCATACAGATAACGTATGAAAATATCGACGGTGGCAAAAATATTAGGTTAAAAACGAAGTCCTGTTTGAGGAAGAAATTAATAACGTTTCGAGATGTGTTATCAGGTGTGATAACTTTCATACATGCTTTAGATGCTCCACATCTCTTGTGTTCTAAAGGGAAAAAATAATAACTTTTTATTTCATTCCTATTAAAAAGCTCTGGACGTATTTTTTCTATCCGTTAACACAGCAGTACAATTGCAATTTAATGACACCGCATCGTCTTCAGAGAACACACAAAACGATATGACGTTATTAGACTTTTATGTGATTTTAAGATGATGCACGAAAACATTTTTTCAGCATTATTTTTAAAGAAAGACAAATATTCGAATTATATTATATATACGAATAACCTGACAATATTTTAAATCTATATTTGTTATCAAATATAGATTTATCGTACCCTGCATGGATTAATTTGGTTAATTTTAGCTAGAAATCAAGAACTGAAGCTTATTTATAACAACTTCTTTACAATTCTTCAAAATACTGAGCGAGATAACCAAATTAATGCTATCTCTATTTTATCCAGGGTGCCAAATTATTCAGATCAATACACTAAAAATCTAAAAAAATCTTAAAACTAAATTTAATTAAAGCCTTCCTTCGGGAAAAGGTTGAGCGGTGGTCGTGATAATCGTTCATTACGCCAGTGGCGCACCTCCTTGATAAATTGTCTCTGACACCCAAATTCCAGTATCCATTTATCAAACAGCCAAGTAGATATTCGATTCCTTGTTAGCGTAGATTGTAATGTGGGGAATTCACCCCCACCCCTAACCTTAACCTAAAGAGTGTCTGGATTAATAATGGATTTAAAGTGTTCGGATTACTTATTTTTGGTAGGTATATTTTTATGATGTTTAAAATGTAAAACAAATACGAATATTGAAAATGTAGGTAATTATTTTAAACGAGAAAATTACGCTAGGTTTCTTATATAAATAATATAGGATCATATTAACAAGCCAAGAGAAAAGAGTCAAGTCCAGAACAGTAGATCTACGACATGTTAGGTGTTATCGGACAATGTTGTTAAGTGAAGTGATGAGGCTAAAAGTAAAAAATATTGGAGAATATTGTGAAGAATTTGGCAACACTGATTCAGTTACTAAACATAGCTAAGGGTGAATAGAAATAGTGAATTATACCCGATCACTTTTGCGATTCTGTTTTTTCTCTGAAATCTATTGAACTTTTTTTTTAAATAAATTCAAAATAACCTACTGCTGTTAGAGTTGAATAGGTAAAATAAGAAAAATAAAAAAAACCCTCCGATTTCCAATTTTAAACATGCGACATCCTGTGGCAGAAAAAATAATTTATCCTTGATAATTAGGCCACTGGAAGTCGATAGTCGTTTTACTGACGCGAATATTTATATTTTTGTACGTAAAACATATTTAAATTCCATATTTAATTCTGAGAGAATATAATTTTAAGTCCATATTATACAATCTACTCAACCTACGTGCCACAAATCAAAAGAAAATTTTAAAATAGGTTTTTCGAGAAAATGTTCAGCCGCAATAATATATGGCTTAACCTGTCACAAGTCACGTGGCGCGGTACTTACAACATAATACATTATGCAATATGTTCTAAGTACATGTCACGGGAAGATGGTGTCACGGTGAGTGATATTAGTCTAAAGACGATTTGCTCTCGAGCATGGTTTGCATACATAACAGGACACACTATCGTCGTATTGTATAATGCAACTATTACTTAGAGAAATACAACGGTCTTAATTATTTAAAACCTTGTTACGTGCGATACAGTAATTTTCAAATAATTGTCTTGAATGGATTTATATCGAATTTTAATTGTGACCTACATAGTAAAGCGAAATTTCGCTAGGGGGCCAGATGTCTTAGATTCTAATCATGGCAAAGTACGTTGGAGAGGGTTCAGAAAAAGTTTTGAGATATATTTACATGGAGAAGCGCGGCTTTTATCCGTGGGTATGTCCAACAAACTTTAATCTGTGCATGCTCAGATTCCACTCCTTGCAGCTCTCGAGAGAGGGGTATACAACTACCCACTTTTTAGACTTCTGCGAGGCTATAGAATTCAGCTATATTGGAAAAAATTCCTGATGACCATCTAAGACAACAACATCGTGGATTATTCTGTTTTCCTGCTGAAGTACCAACCTGTCAACGATTCTCCCGGTGGGGAGGAGTATATTGCTCCAGAACAAAATGACTTCTGATATATATGTAATTTTTACGTCAGAGAGGAGAGAGTCAAAAAGGAAATCATAAGGATTTTTGAAAGCGTCTGACCAATTTTTACTTCACTGCCTATATTTTTTCTCCGTTAAATTTGGTAAACCTTTGTATTTATCTTTTGTTGTATTTCTTGTATGCATTTTACTTATTTGTTTCTAATGGAATTTCTCAGTTTAGGAAATTAAAATTAAAATGCTAATTATCATTATTACTGACATAAATAAATGTTTACCTAACATAAATGATAATTATAATATTTAGATGCACCGTTTTTGGTGAAGAAATACCCTAACCTCTCAACTGTGGATGGGACACCGGGGTCTTCTTTTCGGGGTCTGGTTTTTAAGCGATGTTTATTTGAACCCTAATGTACAAAGGAGCTACGTGAATAATAAGTTCATAATTGCTTGAGATAAAAAGAGAATAGTATTTATTTGATTTATGCTGCTTCTATGAAGGCTTTGGAATAAATTATCAACTATTTTTCAGTGTGTCTTTTTTTCACAAGGTCACGGACATAATCACAGCTAGTATATAATAGGTTAAGGACACTGTGCAAATAAACATATTTAATATGTATAATTAATGTAACTGGCTTCGATTTTGAAACAAACGTTGGTGTGTTAAAGCCGGCATCAAAACTAGTCTGAGACCGTTTTAAGCAAACAAACGCAATGACTTTCTTACCTTACGCGCCCTGTAATATTTACACCATGTTTTTTAGTAAGGCTGTAAGAATCGATAAATTTCTCTAAGTTTTTATTTGATTTAGTTATAAGTTATATACCCAATATCAAAACCATATTTACAAAATCCGTCATAAAAGTTCAGTTAGCGATATTTGCGAACAGGGTCAGAATATGATTCTGGAAGTCAGTAGACGAAAGCCGCCGCTTTTAGCGCGGCCTCTATGGTGTTGAACAAGCTGTCAGTATGCACAACTCTATGGTGTTGAACAAGCTGTCAGTATGCACAACTCTATGGTGTTGAACAAGCTGTCAGTATGCACAACTCTATGGTGTTGAACAAGCTGTCAGTATGCACAACTCTATGGTGTTGAACAAGCTGTCAGTATGCACAACTCTATGGTGTTGAACAAGCTGTCAGTATGCACAACTCTATGGTGTTGAACAAGCTGTCAGTATGCACAACTCTATGGTGTTGAACAAGCTGTCAGTATGCACAACTCTATGGTGTTGAACAAGCTGTCAGTATGCACAACTCTATGGTGTTGAACAAGCTGTCAGTATGCACAACTCTATGGTGTTGAACAAGCTGTCAGTATGCACAACTCTATGGTGTTGAACAAGCTGTCAGTATGCACAACTCTATGGTGTTGAACAAGCTGTCAGTATGCACAACTCTATGGTGTTGAACAAACTGTCAGTATGCACAACTCTATGGTGTTGAACAAGCTGTCAGTATGCACAACTCTATGGTGTTGAACAAGCTGTCAGTATGCACAACTCTATGGTGTTGAACAAGCTGTCAGTATGAACAACTCTATGGTGTTGAACAAGCTGTCAGTATGCACAACTCTATGGTGTTGAACAAGCTGTCAGTATGCACAACTCTATGGTGTTGAACAAGCTGTCAGTATGCACAACTCTATGGTGTTGAACAAGCTGTCAGTATGCACAACTCTATGGTGTTGAACAAGCTGTCAGTATGCACAACTCTATGGTGTTGAACAAGCTGTCAGTATGCACAACTCTATGGTGTTGAACAAGCTGTCAGTATGCACAACTCTATGGTGTTGAACAAGCTGTCAGTATGCACAACTCTATGGTGTTGAACAAGCTGTCAGTATGCACAACTTTTTGGATAACAAAGTAACTAAAAATAACTTGCAAATTAACTTGACTCTTAGAATTGGAATTAATGTAATATACGATGCATAGACTTAATTAATTCATCTCAGACGCTTTGATTCCGTTCCAACTAGGAGAAACAAAAATAAAAGTTGTTAGTTATGACTAAAGACCTCATGAACTAATTAATTCCCTTTTTAGTTTCAAAAAGTACATCAGGACTGCCAATATATATCAAAGCTATTCTTATATTTACTGTCGATTTATTATTATTTTTAAAGGTTAAATTTTTAAGGAATATCATTTCATAGGCAGATGCGCTAGTGTTACAGCGTATGTCAATTTGCATTATCAATATCAGTCTGGATATCAACAGCGTGTACGTGCTCGGGAAATCGGTATAAAATCATCGGTAGTTACGTCTATCGATCCGGTATATCGGTAGAAGCCCAGATTCCTTATCCCCATTTTTTCTATTCCTTTTCTAAATCTTATTAAACCGCATAAAATTAAACTAAATTAATGTTATTAACCATTCAACTGTCAATACCGTGACAGCTCTTAATTATAGAGATATAAAGAAATTGTTTGAGGAAAAAAATATATTTATGAAATAAATAATTTTGACTTTCCAAAAATCAAACACTTTAGTGGTCCTTTGTTATCTGAACTACTCGTACGATTTAAAATACCAAAATGAAAGCAGTTTACTTTAAATTGGGGCATTCAAAATACGAAAAAGAAATAATGCAAGGTTACTAGGAAGCTTAGTAAATTCATTAATGACAAATATTACAAATCTGTTTTTTATTATCTGTTAGTTATTTCACTAATTTAATGACGGTATAAAAACAAAAGAGAAGCTTATAGAAAAAAAGCAATTAGAATTATTAATCATTTCAAAATACAAAATACTTTTGCCCTCATAAATACGTCGGACGTCTACCTAAACAGTTTTTTTTGTTTTTTAATAAAACAAAAGCTTTCTCGTTAGATTCTAGAACTGCCCAAACAATTTCAATTATCCTTGGAAAGCAAACAATTAGATAACTCTGAAAATATACATAATAATGCGTGGGTAAGGGAAAGTGCGTCGTTTGTTTGGTAAATATTACATCATTCTGTCCCATATTTAAGGGTGTACACTGTACAGTGGTTCCTTTAATTAATTCACATGTTCAGGATTCTTGAGGGGTAAAGTCTTCATTAGAATATCCGCTTGGTATGTGGATAGGTACCATAGTACCTACTTCTGCAGGGTGAAATCTAATAAATAAAACAGTAACAGAAACTTTGTAGGCTATTTGTGTGTATGCTTGTTAAAATTAATATTAATTGTTTTCAATTCTCCGACACGAACCATAACAGCTATCACATCTGCATGTCCTGAACTTTAATTCAGGGTTAAAATAAATTGCACACTTTTTGCATTTTAACAATATTTTTTATTCTTTTTTATTTGAGAATAGTGCAGAAGAGTCCCAAATGCTCCCAATCGTCTGAAGTCAGCGAGACTATGACATTCCCAATTGGGGTATGCTGAAAGTAGTAGGGAGGGAAAGGACGGAGAAGATAAATGTGGAAAAGTACATGGCCATTCAGATCTGATCACCAAACACGGCTAAAGCCATGTAAAACAACGTTCAGATTCGGAATTGCGGTCTTTCATCAGGGCGATACTAAAAGTATCTACCACTCCGGTACATGCCGCAAATACGCAATATTCTTTTTAATTATTTAATGTGAAATATCACAAAGTAATCAAATAACGCCCACCCAATTGGCGGATTTCGTGGTCGAGGGGTAATGCACTCGACTAGCGATCTGATGGTCGCGGGTTCAAATCCCGGCGTGCGAAAGTAAGTTTTATTTAATGAATTTGTGTTGTTTCACAATTTACTCATTTAAAATAATATATAGTATATTTGCAGCACACTCCAGAGTGAAAGATACTCTCGGTATCGCCTTGGTGCAAGACCACCATTCATAAATGAAACGTTGCTTGAAATGGCTTTGGCCGTGTTTGGTGACCATATCTGAATACCCAACTGAGGAAGTCCCCTCCTTCTTTTTCCCATTTTCTTCCCCTCCCCCCCCAGGCTCCAGGTTGGTAGCATTTGGTGATCTTGTGCGGTTTCACATCAAAAAGTAATTAAATAACATTTAATTGCGAACTCTGAGTATTGAACTTCGGATTCGAAGCTGAGGGTCGTAACCAGTCACCCACTGAGGCCGTCAAACGTCGACTGGGGGTACCTTATCTAAGCGATAGCACCCCGATGACAATGAATTTGATAGTATATTCTTAAAGTTTCTGATGATGGTTTTAAAAACAACAAATAATGGCTTAATTATTTCAGGGTTATAACATTTTGCAATAAATAACTTCCTGCCATGAAAATAAACAGCAGAATCATATTATTTATAATGTAACGTCTCCTATGTTTTCTCAAGGGGCTCTCAACCTTTTCCCCGACAATGCCTAGCACTCTCACGCAACAATAAATAAAGGAAGTTGAATAAGGGATGGTGACACGAATACTCGTTGTATTACAAGAAATGTGTTACTTAATTACTTGGCTGTTTAAATACATGTGGTTTGCTGAAGAATGCGGTATGTTAGGCTCATGTTGCGGCAAGAATTGTTAACAGACCTTGTTATTATTGTGAGGGTGGCTCTTGTTATATTATAGTGTGAATAGTTGTTCAAATGTTAATCAAGTCGGAAGAATAGCCTGTGATAATAAACGATACGTAATAAGAAATTTGCCTTAAGTTTGCGTTCAAATTCAAGACCCGGAGGAGCAAAAAAAATATTATTCATTCGTATTAACCTAACAAATTTGTTTAAATTAATTTTAAACGTATTTTTTCGTGGATTTTAAATCAATATCTTTTACTAACTAGATTTTTTAATCAAATCGCTGTTTAAATGCTTACTTAATTTTTTAAATTATTATTAACATTTTTTATTATTATTATTATTGACTGCAAGACAATATGCTTTCAATTTACCATACTACTCAACAATGAATACAGAAAATATTTCTTGTGCAATTATGGATTACTTAACTCTTTCCGAAGTGGGGTAAAATAATTGAAATACTAAATACGAAAGTGTTTTGCGATATCCTGTTATATATATTATTGTTTTTTACATCACATTACGTATTCTACAATTAAGACAATCCCATCAGCTATTCGGTAATTAATCTACATTGAAGAAAGAAAATATTTTTTTAAGGTATTAAAAAATATCTTTCAAATTCTGACGAAATTAATCACCGCTCCTTGACCCCTGGATCATCACTCTATTTTAAAAATATATACTGTAGCAAATAACCTTGGACGGTTCTAAAAGGTATATTTTACTGGAAAAGGCAACAATAATATACGTACATCGGTGAAAGGTTGCATTACTTAATCAGTAACTGCCGGGCGAAGAACGATGTGCTATTAAAATGGTGGGAGGTAACTCATATCCGAGTGTTATTGGAAAAAGAAAAAGGAATATAAGAGATACGGTTTCTTCAAAATTGAGATTTTAATCTTCAGATATTTAATTGTTATCTAACAGAGGATTAAACACGTCACTCGTTTACGACATCGGAACATATCGGCAGTTCACATGAATTAATTATAGCCTTATTTTTCAGCGGGTTTTCCTTTTTAAAAAAATAAAGAAAATTTGTTCGTCCTTAATAAAAAAGTAATAAATTCATAAAACTGTTCGTTAAGTATTGGAAGGTTGAGCTAAAATAAGCAAAACATTTAATGGAACGCTATAAAAATACCGTTCCTGAAACAAAACGTATTGTCCTTATTTTCCAATAGCAGTTGAATAATTTCAATAAACCAATCCTTTCATTCCGCAGGACTTATGAATAGTGTTTATTATTTTGCGTTACGTTATAAAAACATAAATAACTTTCTGTATTCGCAGTATGGAGATAAAAAATATATATTAAGGCTATTTTAATGTTATTTGATTTTCATTGAAAATATGGTATATTTTCATATTTTTTAACACTTCGTTTTGTCTCCGGTAACTAGCTCAGAAAAATAGTTAATGCTACAAATAAAATTCAAATAAATGCAGATTTATACTTTACCCCTAGAGTCATTATGTACATTTCAACTCAATTCTCACCAGTTTTAAAAGTAAATCTTCACTATACTTAGATCTACTTATATCTAAATCTTAACTAGTTGTTGTCATATGGTTCGGGGTCGCATTTCCATTGTTCACATAGTTATTGTTAATTATACACACGATATTGTTCCACCTAACTACTTTGATGTCAGTGAGTTCTCTGCGTGGGCCTTAGTAAGGCCGAAGTCCTCGATGGGGGCTTCAGCAGTTAACTCACGCCCTTCCAGTCGAGTCTCCTACTAGCGCCTTTAAACTTCGCACTTTGGCCAATGGCCGTGTCTGGTCACCGCACTCTCTTCATCAACTCGACTGCAACTACTTCATCTATCGCCCAGTATCACGCTGTTTCTGGGCGGGAAACGCGTACTTGATCTTCCACCGCCACTCCCATATCAGTCTTGACTCCTTACAATTTCGGTCTTGACTTTCGATCGTCTATGAACTCGTAGGACAAGTGACTCTCCCCCGCGCTTTTCCTTTATTCTCTTTTTGTACTTGTAACCCGCGTCTTTCAACACTTTTGTTTTCGTTGGACGCATTTATTGATTCATATTTACTTGTGACAAAATTTGATTTGTCCCAATTTTCCAAATCAA
Organism: Hesperophylax consimilis; assembly: GCF_061612785.1. Lineage (NCBI taxonomy): Eukaryota > Metazoa > Arthropoda > Insecta > Trichoptera > Limnephilidae > Hesperophylax > Hesperophylax consimilis. The sequence continues at coordinate 22,568,626 of NC_142849.1, read as the reverse complement.
TATTTTATTAAATTACATTTAAATACTGAAAGTATAATCATAATGAATGTCAAAGGAAAGAAGTGAATTATTATCTTTCTGCATTAACATTATTAATAGTAATTTAAAGGCTTTTACTTATTAAATTTACATAAAAATGTTGGGAAGAACCTGAAAACTTCATTTCCTATCCTTATATAAGCTAACCTAATCTAACCTAACCTATCTTAACGGAGGCTGGCTATCTCCAAGTCAATCTTAAAACTGCATAGAGAAAACTCGCTGATATAAAATATTGTTAATTTATTAAAAATTTGACCGAATTATTCGTTTTCCTATTAAAAACGGGACTGCCGGTCGATTACTAATCAATTGACAAATGTCATAACATGTAAAGTACAAATATGTTATGAGGAAATAGAAAAACGTATTTGTAAAAATTATAATATTTTCGCATCTCGTCCATTACATTTATTAGGACAAAGTCACCTGTGTGAACACGTGTTCAGATTTATTCGGAATGACTAATATTTTAGTAGAAAATGGACATGCAGTCACATTTTAACAATATTAGCCGTACTCATTTTTCTGCGTGTGCTGACTGTAATCTGAAACAATTTGGCGGAACTAAAAAACGATGTACCAGGAAAAGCACTATGTCAATACGATATTAAATAAATTCGTCAGATAAAGCGATATTTGCGAGCAAGGTCAACGATTGAAAATGTTCCGGCGGCCGATAGTTAAGCTTCGGTCAAACTGTCAACATGTCTTATAAACTTTATGATTCGTTGTGCAAAATAACTGACTTATTAACGAACGGAGTTGAAATAACAAAGCTTTTGGAATTGAAAAAAGTCCTATGCGAGGCATGTTGAATCTGTTTGGGCCAATGACACTACATTGAATTGGGCTTAGAGAAACGAAATTCGTTCACATAACGAGTTGTGAATGAAGACCGCACTATCTAATCAACTCCAATTGGAATGTAGAAAAAGTAAATACGGACTATTAATACACATTTACGTTAGTATTTCAATTTAAAATTGATAATTTATCAATATTTTTACGTGAGTGTTTGACAATCGACGTTTCGAAATGTCGATTCATAGACAATACCTCCAATGTTGCCAGTGAATATCGATATTATTTTTTGCATTATAAATATCAGTCTAGCTATCAACAGCGTGACCCGATATCGCTCCAATATTGTAAACTTTCACTGTAAAGCCATAATATATGACAAGTTCTTAAGCAAATTCCTTCACATATTCTATTAATTTTATAAAAAAAATTGTGAGAAATATTCTTTAACTAACAATTCGGCCTTAGACAAAATAAATATTATCACATCGACCTTGAAAAAATATTAGTACATGAAATAAATGAAAGGGAAAAGTTGAAATATCACTTAGTTCGAGGAATTTTCTAAACTTATTCTCATTTTTCTAATCTTTAAAGTGAAACCCCAAATAAAACCAAATCTAGCCTACTAAAATTTAGCGAACCATACAAAACAGCTATCCAAACTTTCGTAATAAATAAAATGAAGAAATTATACAAAGATAATGTCTGCGCAATAAATTAATAATACTGTGAAAAGTTTCACAAAAGTAACAACTGACCCTTCGTTTGCGTTGACAACTTCATAAATCACCGTTTCACAAAAAAGTTTAAGTTTATTGTTAGGATTACTCGTTTTGCGAAATCGAATGTCATCCTTGACCCAAATAAAAAATTCGGAAGTCATGTAAATTGCCGTATCAACAAGATACGAAATGGCGAGTTGAAACCCAGCAAAGTGCTTCTATTTTGTTTTTTTTTACACTAATCCCACAACGGAAGGAGAGGAAGTTCTGGTAATGAAAAACGAGAAACTATAAGGGGTTGGTAGGAATCTAGGGATCAGTCTCTCCAAGACTGAAGGTCGAATGATCTATCCCTTTCCCTGCGGTGCAAGGCGATGGGTAAAGTGAGATTCTGGCTGCTCCTTCCTTTCCCTAAAAAGATCCATCATAGCATCTCCAAAGATGACCCTGTGAGCTTCTCCACGGTCTTATGTGTGGAGCTAACGTTAAAAAAATGCAATTATCGATACTAAAATTATGATTTTATGAACCCATGATTTTACCCGAGTCTGCGTTAGTTCTTAGGGGTTAAATAAAGCATAGATACTCATGCAGTTGTAATGTTTTGATAAACTTCAATGTGTTATTCATATTGTAACGTTAGAGCTATCACAAAACATTCGTCAGAATCCATTCAGCTTACTTTAAATGCAAGCTACAAAAGACTCACTGCAGACATGATTCTGTTCTACTTTCCCATCAAAACAGGGGATCAAAAATGTATTTCCTTTAGAGTAACTCTTCAGAATATTGCGCATACACCTTGGCTCCAATTATTATGCAGGCGGTGTTTTGTCTAAACTGCATCCTGGCTTCTGAAAAGCTCTCAGGCTTGCTGCACCGATGTCGTTTTCTTTCCCGGATATAATATTATCTTTGCATCGCATCTATCGTGCAGAAAAATCTGACTTAAATAAAATTAGTTAAAATATATTTGTGTAAAATTCGAAAATTTTTCCAAAAAACCCTTTTTAGTGACACTGCATTTGTGTTTAACTTGCCTTTTGTTAGTGAAACTTTATTTTGTGATGTTGAATTAGTAGGGGAAGATATGGTGAAGAAGAAGATTAATGTTGTAAAATTCCATTTTATTGTTAAAAAAGCTGAGGTTTAAAATAAAAAAATAGAAATAAATATCAACTTATAAATTCCAACCATGACGGTGAAAAAAATTATATAAGTAAAAAAATAACCCTCTAATCAATTAAGGATTATTACACGCCGGTTCAACGTTGGTGTGGTTAAGCGGGCCTTGAGCCTGATAACGTTTAAGAACGTTTTAACCGAATAAACGTTATGGTAATATGTCAAGTTTTTCACTGTTCTGAAAACAAGAGATTAGAGAAATTTTCTTCTGAAAAGTTCTGGGGGCTACCACTAAATGTGTCGAATATCTTGCTACTACAATGGATGTTATAATAAGACAGTGAGATATTGATTTGCAAAAATGGAAGATTTTACATGATTTTTTACATTTTCAAGGGAAATCTGATGTCGTTTTGACACGGTTTGTTTCACAGAATTTAAACAATTTATCAAATTTAAAAGTTGAAAATTCAAGCTTTGTGAAAGTTTTGTTAAAGTACTGTGAAGCAACCGGCCCATGATGGAATTATAATAGAACTTAAGTTTTGACTTTTATATCTAATGAATTGTGTAAATTGAAACAACCAGTCGCAAATGTTTCTAATTTTAAATATTCTATTCAATTCTTTTAGTCGGAAGCAGTGTGCATCAATTATAACATCCGATTTCAAGCAATTAAGCCGTTTTAAACGGTGGTCTCTCACGAGGGCTATGCAGAGAAAATTTTCCAAGTTAACTACTAATGAAATAAAGTTATTTAATTTTATCCTCCTTCATATAATCCAGGCCCCTAAAAATTATAGCTTCTTGATTAGTGTAAACCTAACTCTTTTGTACACTCGCCACAAACAGGTCAAGTAATAAAATACTATGCATCTGTTAGGTTTGCGATAGATTGTCGATAAATCTCTCATATTGCAGATACAAGAAGGTGTTAGTTAGGTGTATGTTTCAAGTATAATAAATAAATTTAATTTTAATTAAAAACATTTTACGTAATTCTAAATTTCCGTGTTTATTGTTTTCACGTGAATTCTGATGTGAACTGCCTGTTTATTAATTCAATAAATAAATAATAGTAATAATTAGCTCACCAGGTTTTTTTAAATACTTATTTTAATAGTTAATACATAAGTAGATAAACCCTATAAAATAACAACTCTAACGCACTAAAAAGATAAAGTATCGAACCAACGACGAACGAATTTAGGCAAATGTTACATAATGCTTTTATTTCAAAATGAAAGCTCAGAAGTATCCACAACTTAGAGACCATAAATTGAACATATAACATAAAGTTTCGTTAAAATGCTTTGTGTATACCTTATTCTGAAACTGTTCAAATTCAAATAAAAAAACAGACAGACAGATTTAACAGTGAATCTCTATTTTAAAATATTTAATTTATTTAGAACTTTTTTTAATTGAATTTTAAATCAAACCAAAGACATTTCTCCAAGACTAAAACCACTTTGTTTCTATGACTAACGGACAGTAGTCCCTACTGCTTCCTGCTTAAGACTAACGGCCGTTGTTCCCAACTTTTAGATCGATCAATCTAAGGCTCCTATCAGCCAAGTTGTTTTATCAGTACGGCTCGATTCACCTGTTTCGAAACATCTTTATCGTTGATAATTTTTAGTGGCCGCGCCCATTTTATGGACAATAAAATGACAGCAATGTCAAATAAATATTGATCAGTCAATATTTTACTTATTATTAATACAAATAATTTGTTTTAAGTACCGTAATACACAAACCAACCTTTTATATTTAACAAACGCATGTAAATATATTAGAAATAAAGACTTAGCTTGACTTTACTAATGCTGCTATAGCGCGAAAATACATTAGTACAAATTTGACGATTGATGTTTCTCTCCCGCGTGTTTACATGAAACTAATCAACTTGGACAAAATAAAAACCGAAAAGCAAGAACTTCACGCAAAATGAATATTTTGGAGTTTACAACATCATCCGGCATTCAAAACGGAATTTTCGAGAATCGAAAACGGTTAAAAAAATTGTTGTCATTTAATGTTTGGCTGTCGCCGCCTTTGTAACTCAATATTATCTTCTGCAATATCTGTTATAAAATTTTCATTAATATCTTCTTCTTCACCGTCCATATTAATTTGATATTAAAATTGGCACTACGCAATACGAAAAACAATGCGTGAATCAAATGACGTTTGATATTTCTATATCATTTTTCACTTTGTTAATACATTTTATAACTAACCGTTTTACTGAGCCAGAGTAACCAACTGTTTCGTTCCTCTAGCTTGATACGAGAGTTGAACTAAGAAGACCATAATTGTGCATTTGAGGAATGTTGAGCCACAATCTCGGTTCAACAGTTGATCAGTAAGTAGAATTGGGAACAACGGCCGTAAGACATCACCGTTTTGGGTATGTTGAAAAGCTAAGGGTAAGTGTATGGGAAAGAAAAGGTGGAGAGGTACCTTGTTATAGATCTGGTTACACGGCCAAAGCTATTAAAAGATTATTTTTATTCTAGGAATTTATTTTTATCTTCACAAATTAAGCTCAAACATATCGTCTTTTTTAAAGAAATCGCAATCTCTAACCAACTAACCATCACGGCGTTTCACGCCGAGAGGACGGACCGTCAAACAACTCGGTGTTAGCAGACACTCCTTTCCCCATTCACATTCATACATCGTCTCGTAGTCTTATATTATACTTACTCTTGAGTACTCTTGACATGGCTCAACTAAAGTATCTGATTCACTTGATCGTGCCATGTCTTCCTCTGGAGTCTCCGATTTCTGCTACCATTCGCCTTTGTTCGTGCATTCGCTCTTTAAGCCCAAACCATCTAAGCGTTTCTTTCTTAAACTTTCTCAATGCGCTTACATAAGTCGTGCATTATTTGCGGAACATGATCATACACGGTTTTACCACACATAAGCAATAATCTTAAATCACGATCGAAAATCGTAAGTAAATGCAATACGTCCATCAATATTAATTAAGAAATGGACTTATACATCACGACGTGATATGTTCGCAAACGTAAATAAATCTAAGAATCCAGCATGAAAGCTCTTACGGATGCCCGCTAGTTGCGAAGAGATTTCAGAAAGCTTTCCTTGCTTGCTTTTGGAAGCTTTTGCTTGCTCTCCGACGCCGACGCCCAATGCCTTGAAAGCCTCGGTCGTTAGGGCATTATGAGACGCCAAATGAGCTCTGACTGCATTCGTTAGAAAAGTCAGCAAATTCTCGCCGCACAAAGATATTATATTCATTATGGAAACATTGCAAATCTGGCTGTGTGATTAGACGCTCGTTTTAAAGATGTTCTTATCTACAGAGTGAATTATTTCAGTTACATGTACACTTTTAAAGTTTCACAAAGATAGAATTTTTAGCTCAACATGTTTCATTACAGTTCGACTGAAAGTTTTTCCTAATCAAAAAGAATGTTCTTTTAGGTTCATTTATTAAAAAAAAACATATTTTAATATCAACCGTTTCCGTACACATAGTACTTCATACTGTCAATAAGTGAATTCTTCAAAAAATCAACACAATTTTATTAAAAAAAAATACTAAAGCATGAATGTGTAGGTAAAAAGAATTATTAATAGTTTTATTTTTTATTATTTTTTACAGTTTTACAATATTACAGTTTTGCAATTGATTACATTACATTACAGTGATAAGGAAAAACTAATGTTAGCTTTTCCTTACCATAAAGACACAAAGCTCTTGTATTTGGTGAGGGAATTTTTATTTTTATTTTTTTATTAGTGTCTATTTAATTACAGGTTTGATGAGAGTTACAATAAATGATAATCTATAATATTTCATCTGTTTGTTCTTAGTCTTCCTCACTAGGTAGTCCTGTGCTGAGGCGGACTGGTAGATTTCTTTGATTTTCTGTTATTTAGTTTCTATGATGTTTTTAATACATTTTCTAGTATGTCTGCATTAATTTCTTTCACCCATTTTTTGATTTTTTCCTTAATCTTATTTATCTTTTTCAAACTTGGAGGAAGGATGTTGTAAAGTTTGGTTGCCAGATATATGTGGTTTCTTTGGCCAAAACTTGTCTTGAATTTTGGAACATCTCGTATATCCCTTTTTGAGGCTCTTGTATCATGTATCCGAGTTTTATTAGGAGATTTTCTGTTTTTAAAATGATGTATTAAAATATTCTTGTCATATATTTGTTTTAAATTTAGAATGTCAAAACAATTAAAAATATCTTTTGAGGGGGTTCTGATGGGTAATTCATGGTCAAATAAGAAAATCATGTATGTTAGTAATAAATTATTGAAAATAAACCAGATTTTTCGACAGCAGAAAACTTATATTTTTTGATTAAAAACAATTGAAACAAATTAATGAATATTTTTCAGAATTTAAAGGGGGTTGTTAAAATAAATGCTTCCTAGATGGAGTCAGGTATTTTGAGTAAGATAGTTGTTAAATTTTAGTAGTTTGGTAGTTGTTTGTGTTTGTTTCACTGAACGTTTGTTCTGCTTTTAATATTATCAGATACTTAAAACGTTCATGTCGATGTAGATTGTACATAATATATAATTCCTGGCAGAAAATAAGATGCACGTTGCTCACTTGCGGTAGGTTCAGATAACACATTCTGCTTCGTAATTAGAGTGTAATTAAAAAACAAACGAAAAATTTCAGATTAGAAATTTTCAAATTATACCTACACTACTGAGTTATTGACACTAACCCCAGCCTGCTCTGAATAAACATAACCTAAATAGTTAATTTAATTATTAATAAATATGTAATTGAATTAAATAGACTGATTCTTGTTCACCGTCAATATGATAAGGTCCTCCCGCCGCGCCCATATGAGGTGAATTTGCACAAAAACTGCACTTCATAAATCATCCAATATTATTATTATTAGAGTTGGGGCCTTTAATCGGTGATGTATGAACGGTACAGATCACTTTGGTCAAATAATGTCCACTGTATTCATTCACTCTGACCCCTGCACCACACGGAAGCAGAAGAATCGATTAACTGTGGCCCTGTTATTGGAAGTTCTGATATTTGAATCATTTCCAAAAAATAAAGATCACACATAGATAAAAAAACATACTTAGCAAATTGACACTTCACGTCCATGTAATGCATTACTTTCCCTTTTAAGAAACAGACAATTTAATAATGAAATTGATTTTACGTTCCAGAGAGACATTCAGATACTTTGCATAGCTGCAGGAACACCGAAAAGCTCACAGCAATACGCTTCTTGACACAAAGTGGTAATATATTATTCACATTCATAAATAATCTGGCGGAGTCAGATTTTGATAATTCTTTATTTACGACAAAATGAATAATTAAACAATATGATTTCCTTGTGCGCCGTGCGTAACATTGTTAAAATTTGGTTGTCAAATATAGATATTTCATAAGAATAAACTTTTCTATTTCAGACAAGTAAAACAATACGGATTTCATTGAATGGTTATGATGCTTGTCTTAGAATACGGAAGTCGCGGGTTCCGATACTGGATGGCGCAGCAAATTATATTTAACTATTTTGTGATGTTCGCAATAATTCACTCAATAAAAATAATATATGGTATATTTGCAGTAAGTTCCAGTGTTAAGGTGATTCCATACGTAGTTATGCAAAATCATGTGTTTTTGGTTTAAAAATTTGGTCGCCTAGAAATTTTTCAGATGCTTTAATTAAATACTGCGAGTAGAATACATCTTGGCCTTTGAAATAATCGAGTATTTTTTAGATAAGTCTTTTTATAAGCCCAGAAAAAAAGAATGTATAGGCCTATGAAAACTGCTTTAAAGTTCAAAATCTCCTACTTACGAACCCATTTTCGGTTATGATTTTATTGTTTAATATGGCAAATTAAGTTATTTATAAAATTATCGAAAAAAAATTAAATATTTATGTCTGAACATCCACAAAATAAAATAAAAAGCACTTTTTGGCCATGTTTTTTCTTGCATAAATCAAAACAGCCGGATGGTGTTAAGCGGGAATTTAAACCTGATCGCCATCTACGTAAGGTGTGTTATTGATAGCGGCTCAATTTAAAATATTACACGACGTTGTGCATCGCCTTAAAATCAAACATTCAGAATTGAAACGTTACTTAAAATGGTTTAAATTGCGTTTGGTGACCAGATCTGAATAGTCAAGTACTTCTACACCTTCCTTTTTCCCATCTTTTCTCCCCCCTACTACCTTCAGCCACACAATATACCCCAAAAGGGGATGTCATAGTCTCACTTGCTCCAAACTGTTGGGAGCAGTTGGGACTCTTGTGCGATAATCACACAAACATTTTTTTTAAGATCTCATGTAGATACCTACCTGCCTACAATATTTTAGTAGAAAATTATTTTTATTCTATTTTTGAAATGAGTAATTTTTTTTATTCTGTGTAAACAATAATTTCATCAAGTTACATTCATGAATTTTCAAATAAATAAACTTATTTTCATATTACATTCATAAAAAATTGTTAAGATTTAATGTCAGGTGAATCATTTATCTTTATTTTTTGAGATTTCATGAAAACCGTCAGAATTTAATCTACTTATTGGGAGAATAATTTATATTTCTCTTACATCTCTGATACGGAGAAAAATTGAGACTGGCGTGTTTTAAATTTGCAAACTCTGAAAGCGTTTTCTAATCAGAATTTTGTATTCCTTTGTGAAAATTCTTGTTTTCATTTCGTAACATTAAAGGAAAAGAATTGAAGTGCTCTTCCGAAAAAATCGCAAAGAATTCCGAATATTTTTTTTTCCTGAAAAGCGAACGTGTTATCTTATTTAACGAGGTTTTGTCACGTTTTTTGTTTCTTCAAAATGTCGTTTCTTTCGCAGGACTCTTTGAAAAGCATTCGAATTAATTTGAAAATGGATTCCAAAGAGCTTTAAAATGTATCTGGAACTGATGGTGTTACGTACAAATCTTGTTTACTTCGCACAGACATGATTTTATTATTAAAATCTGTTAATATTATCATTCCAAAGGAAACCAATCCAGATAAGTTGATATGAACATTGAAAAAATATCCCCTATCGTGGTATTTGTTTGTAACGATGTATTATTGTTTAATTACTAGACAATATTGAATAAGATACAGTTATATATATGTTACTATATATTTTGTTACGAAAAATTCAAATTTGGAGCTTCTTGCCAAAATCACGATAAGTTTTTTTATTTGAAAAGCACCTGATGTTCTTTTATTTTTTCTGAAAATCAGTTTTTTTAATACTAGGAGGGACTGGAGAGGGACGCCTGAATAAGACATAATACGGTCAAGTGAATAAAATAAGCAAAAAACCTTATTCAATTCTTAATTTTTTTTATCAACGAACATTTAATTCTACAACTACACCCAGCTTACGGATGCAGTGAAAATATTGTAAAATAATTGGGAGAAAACCACACACCTGGTCTAGCATAAATTTCTTTATCCGTCTATATTTATACATTATCTACGAGTTCTTTCTCAAGTTTTTGGTTATCTTCAATTTTGCATGCACCTACGCAGCATAATTTGATTTTTTTATTCCTATGGCGGCAGGTGATTTTGCTGGGTTACTGAGTTAATATTCTTTTTAATGTTTTGGAAAGGAAAATTTTATTGAAATTTTCAAACGCCGTAAAGCGCTGCAAATAGATTCATGTCTTTTTAATAAAAAAGCAGCGATGAAGAGATTTACTTCATCGCTATCTAAAATGAAAATGTTTTTATTTTTTTCATCATGTAGAGTTTACATTAGCAATACATTATACAAGTCTCCTTATCCGCAACGCGTTGAGAAACCCGTTTTATATCAATTTCGAATAAATGATGAATTTAATAAGATTAAGCATTTTCTGTTCTATTGTAGGAAGTTTAAAATATACTAGAATAATGTGTGACACATATCTTAAATTCATGTTTCAGGGAGCAGTCATATGTCATTACTCAAACTAACGCAAGCCAAAGGTCTGTAGAATTTTTTCAGACTCCTTTTGCTAGGTTTCAGTACGCTCTACATTTATTAAAATTAAATTGCTTCCATTTCCCTGAAAGCTCTCATTATTCTAATGCCTCGCTGCAACAAGGGTTGGGTAAAAGCTCTGCGAAGAAAGAACTATAGACAATTTGTAAATTAAGCGCTTCAAACTCTTTATTGAGCAATTTTTTTGACTTCATTGACTGAGATATTTTAACCTATACTTTTTGACAAAATAGATTATTTTATTATTTAGATAGAGCTATAAAAAATTACAGATTTGTAATAGTTTTGGGTTTGGGCGCGTCTATAACGTTTTGGTTATGGTGATACGTTTCGATACGACTTTTTAATTCGTTTGCTTTTGTTTGATCATCTACAACACCCATACAATTTCAGTATTTTTTTTTCATTAGCTCCACGCAAGAGGCCTTTAAAAAAATAATTGACCTCAAAGTCTTTGTTATCTTCGGGAATGAGGAGTGGAGGATCTTTTTAGGAAGTTTTTAGAAGGACAAAGGTATGAGAGGAGGGTAGGAATCTGGGGGGTCAGTGAGTTCAGGAGTAACGGACGACTGTTAAATATTAGCTTTTATTTGTGCATACATAATGCTTATTGCCAACTATTCCACCTACCGAGATACTCCATCGCCACGAAAATTTTACTGAAGAGACGAGTGCTTTCTTCTACTTTTTCGACTTCTTTGCCACCGCAAGGAGACGGGAAACGGTCAAATATCCTCCATAAATTACAATTTGCATACATTTTTGGATTTGACATCTTTGACTAATTTTCTGTTTTAATTCTATATTTGTTTTGTTAAGTTGTCAAATTGTTTGTATTATTTCAAAATATGGAATGTATTGCGTTGCGCTACTCCTTTATACATTCTGAAATAAACGATTATTATTTTTTAAATTATAATTATTACCAACCTTACCTAACCTACAGACTGCATTATGTATAAAAGACTATATCTGAAACTTGTCTTTCAACTTTCAATCTCATTAATAAAATAAAATCTACAGACTTAAATGGTGTACCTAGGCTTTTTAACTGATTTTGCATAAACAAAAGCTAATCTAATATAAAAAATTAAAAAATGCGTTCTTGGTCCAAGAATACTCTTTGCGAATGAAGTTAATAAGTTTTTTTTTCTATATTAGATTAAAAAAACGACCTCAGGTGCGCTAATATTATCATAGCCGTGTTCTATAGATTTAAACGATAACGCTAAACTAGATAAATAGATATGCTGTAACAGATCCAAAAAACAAACTAGAAATAGCTTTTTTAGTTCAGTTCCCAGATTCAAGTAACTATTTATTTCATATTCCTTACATTACCTTACGTTTTTCCAAATAACAAAATTTTTCAATATTTTGTCCACAGTCAGTAATCAATATGAAAATCTAAATAAGTTGCATCTTAAATTTTTTTCTAGTATTATGTTCTCTTCTACCCGTTGATCTCTTTTATACGATAGGAACTTTTAAGAAAGTTCTAGTAAAGGTAGAAAAGTGAATTGTGAAGTTTTATTATAGTGGAGAGAAGTTGCTTACTGGAAGTCTACTGAAATGTAGAGGTTTTCAAATAATTTTATAACGCTGTTTGATTTACTTTTCGTCTTTTAATCATTTTCCTAAGTCTTCTACAGTTTTCCTTTCAAGGGGGATGGGCAAACAACATTGGAATAGCGGCAACTAGTTATGTAGAATGCAATACCTACAAGTGGTGTTGTGTTTTTAAATCTCAAACACAGTCGAAACACAGAGGGACGAGACTAGACTGAGCAAACTAGAGTTCCCAACGCCGAAGGGATTTTCTCGGTTTAATATTGAAAGAAGTAATGCCGGCATTAATATAAAAGTTTCAAAGAAATATTTTCATTTCACAGACTTTCAGCCTTTACTATTTTACATTGTTTGATTATTATTATTATTGTTTCTATAATTATCAATTATATCATTATAATTATGATTCGAAAATATTTCCAGTGAGACTATGGGATCCTCAATTTGGGTATGTTTTGAGGCTGAATTTAGTGGGGTGGATAAATTCATTTGTGTCGAACAAACATCAAAAATTATATCATAGCATACATGATATAAGACGTGTTGGCATAGAACTTTGCAAGTGGCACGACACAACATCGTAAGAGCCAAAAAAACTTGAATTTAAGAAAATCATCAGCATTTCATCAAAAATATAAATAAGTTTTTAATATTAAATTAATTTAATGAAAACACAACCTAACATATTTTGAAAAAACCTCCCTTCTGAAAAATACAAGCTACGATTTTTGCAATTTTCACGCTTTTGATGTTATGCAGGGAAAGGGTCGATGTGTTCGTTAAGTTAGTAGGGGGAAAAAATAATATTCAGCTAAACTATGGGTGTAAGTTCATAACCACTTATCGATATAGTTCGGTTTCACTGTCTTTGTGAGGGCTTCGACTTGCTAACGAGATGGATCTCGTATTTTTTTGGGCACTATTTGATTTACGACTTGCATGTGTTCAAAATCACAAAATAATAGCCCAGAGTTGAAGTAGAGTTGGTTTTTATCTATTTATATTATTTATTATATTAATATAAAAATTGAGTTACAAAAAACGCATTAAACTTTTTTATGTGAATACCGCACAACAGACCCAGCTGCTCCCAACCGTCTGGAGCCAGTGAAACTGTGGCATCGTTAATTGTAATACGTTGTGAAATCGAAGGTAGTTGGGGGTGGGGATGGGGTAAAGAAAGTTTGGGAAAGTACTTGGCTATTTAGATCTGGTCATTAAATGCGGCTAAAGACATTTCAAACAACGTTTCAATTCTGAAGATTGGTTTAGTATCTTACACTCTGAATAATTTACTAAGAGTTATTTCACATGCATTGAATGCTAATGATATGTATCTAATTATTTAGACGTTTCGATCAATAGCACCCTTCTTCTTATCATGCCATGCTATGCTAGAACATATGTTCTTCCGTATGGTATCTTTACTGACCTGTGATTGCGAACAAGTCAGCCGCGTTGAGTGACCAGGTCTGAATAGCCTTCACCTTCCTCTCTCCCGAAAACTCACCAATCCCCACCTATCACGTTCAGACCCACCACATACCCCAAGTGTTATTATTAATATTGTAATAATGTATTCAAATTACCTATATATTTTTTATGAAATTTCATGCCGCATACATCTCTTATGATTCATGTTTTTCTTTTTATAGAATCAAATATTTTCATACATTTAATTTTATTTATTTTAATAAACTACTTCTTTTAAACCTGTGTTTTCAATTTGCTCCATTTCTTCATCGTAGAAAACCCAAGACAAGAACGTCTTAGTTCCACCCTCTCTATTGAGGTGGTATTTAGTTACTTACGTACTCCATCTTAAACAAGCACAACAAAAATGAAGTAAGTTTTTTTTTGTAAAAATCATAAAAACAGCACAAACCATTCCACCATATTAATATCTGAATTTAATTATGTCAAGTTCCAACATAACCATTTTTTTGCCAGTGCATACGAGTGCATTCAATTCAAGCTGCAATGTTGCGTTGTGCCACTTTTTGCCATAGAAAGTGCACAACACGGATTGGATGTACACGTACATACACGTGTACTCTTCCAATTCATGTGTGCTGTTCCGCTACGGGAAGCGGTATTTTAGTTCTCGGTAAAAAGCACACCCTGTATAAATGCAATTGTGTCAAAATTGTTTTAATCTTGCTGGAAAATGAAACAGCAAAGTAATTTTCATTAACTTTTCATTTGAATTATCTCCACGTAATGCGGCGCGGTAATGAAAGGAGGTTGAATTTTCCGCCGGGAAGGAATTTTTTAAGTGATCCATGTTCCCTACCATTATTATTTCTGGGAAAGAAGCAATATTTTTTAATAATTTCGTAAAAATTAATTAAGTTTTTATGTATAAAATTAAGAGCTAATAATCCAACATCGCATCAATTAGAAAAAAAATAAAATTTATTTTTTCTTTTTCATGAAAATAACCACCACCTTATGAAAATAATTTCCTTCAGGGCCTATTTATATTTAAGGAAGCATGAGGGAGTGTGATGGATCTTTCTGGGGTAAGATATAAGTGAACATGAATCTTGAAGAGTTGTTGTAGGAGGGAGGAAACACAGATTCAAATCCACATCCATGAGCTGTTGAAATAAAAAACGAGTCGTAAAAACCGACGGAAAGAACCGACAAGTCAAGAGGCTGGCCGAATGAAGGGTCAATCCATGCAAGAGCTACGTCCCGTTTCTGTGCATGAGCGTCGTCCTGTCTTGACACGCAAGAGTCGGTTTTACCCACCCACGCGCACCAAAAGATGTTTCACAAAAAAAAAATTGTAATGATAATTATTTAAATAATTAATGGCACATTTTGAACAAAAATATGAATAAATTTCTGTAACATAATTTATATAAATCTACTGTCAAAACCAACTATTTCCAGTTCTCTAGTTTCGATAATGAGCCGTGTGTTGTGGCGCTGACATTTGACTTTTACCACTGTTTATCCGGCCGCGGCTTGCCGATAAATAATATTAAATTAATCGGATAATGCCACCAAACCGTGCGGCGAAACGTCAGCGATATTAATTGGATTACAATTATTACTGTATCTATTTTCAAAATAATTTAATGTAATAATTCAGTTTCGAGTGGAGAAGATAAACATGTTACTAAACGATGATCATCGGTAAAATTATTCAATTAAACGGAATACGCAGGTCAACTGTAAAGCGCCCCTGAGGTGATATCTCACAAAAGCGGCGCTATACAAATTATCCAATAAATAAATAAAATAAATAAAAAATAATCATTGTGTGTACATTGTATTACCACAAACGTAGGTAATATATTTATGCAAAGTGTGCCTTGTATCACCACAAACAAAGGTAATATATAATAATATATTCATAGTGTGTCTAACATCACCATAAAAAAGGTTATATATATATTCATAGTTGTCTTATATCACCACAAAAAAAGGTTATATGTAAATTCATAGTGTGTATTGTATCACCACAAACATATAAAATAAATAATAATATGTATAAAAAACTATGCCAGGCTACACCCGTGACCATTCAGATATATTTTGTCTTTCTAACTTTTTTTAATCCATAATCATTTAAAGTCGTTTAAATAAAATAATATGTTCATCTGCTAAAACATTTATGCGGTTTGGTTGAAAATTCTGTTAACTTAACCTTTCCCTTACTGTTCTAAAAAAATCCACGCGTTCCGGTGCTGTGTAGTCAATACACATCTCAAAATAAGCGATTAAATATCGGAAAAATATGAATATTCATAGCTAATCGATTATGTTTATTATATTTTATATCAAACGTGATAATAATTGTAATTTAATTGCTGAAAACATGAAAAAACCATCGGCAGATGCTAAAGAAACGTGCGAGGGGTCCACATCTAACGACGGTTCGCGGGCGACTGGCTAGCGGCTGGCGGCTGGCACAAACACAGCTGTGCGGTCGTAGGTATCGATGGTCTAAATCAAAATACAACTGCAGACGTGTGGATGTCTCATGTTCCCGCATAGCGAATTAAAGCGGGACATCAATAGCGTGTCATTACCTCGCACACTCTTCGCGTATTAGTATCACACGGTTGATTGTATTGGTGTATTTGTTCCCGATTTTAAAAAAAATCTCTGATTTTTAATTTAATTTGAAACTATGTAAAATATTATTTTTTGATTCAGTGCATAAATGTAAAACGGAGGAATACCTAAAATCTGAATCCAGAATCTATTATATTTATAGATGAAGTTATTAGAAGCAATGTGTAGTAAATACACATCACAGATAAGGAAAGGTTAAGCCCTTAAGGAGACATTGAAGAAGCATATTTATTCACATTGAGGTATTGACCTGAAGACTCATTAAATAAACGTACATTTTAATATCTTTTATAATATTTCTTCAATATTTAAAGTATTTTTCTAGACAAATATTAAAAATTATTCTACAACTAAATATTTAAATACTATACTCCGTGGCAGAGGGGTAAGAATCTCGATTAGCAATCCGGAAATTAAAGGTTCAAATTTCGGCGTGTGTTGTTTCATAATTTAAAAAAATAGTATAATATTTTCTCTCAGTTTCGTAATGGAATAAGACCACCATTCAGAAATGAAACGTTATTTGAAATGGCTCTAATCGTATTTGATGACCAGATATAAATAGCCAGGTACTTCCCCAACTTTGTCTTCCTCATTTCACTTCCATCCTCACTAATTTGGGGATGCCATAGTCTCACTGGCTCCAATGAAATAACAAAAAAGGTTTATTATTAAATATTTGAATATTTATTTTCCAGCTTGAAAGGATATATAAAAAATATCAAATAAAAATCAAGTTACCAAGATAATGAAAATAAATAATAATTAACTTAGTTTAACCCTTTATAAAGCTCAAAACGGATAGTTTTGAGACCTGCAACATTAAGGTCTATATTTCTTTATGTTTACAAGTTATAATCGCCCATGGGTTGTTCATTCTGAGGTAACGCACAGATGTTTTGAATCGAACCAACCGCCCCGAAGTTCGCACATGTTGAGTAAATTTGCGAAAATCGCGTCCTTGTCAGTTTCTCTATAAAATTGTCAAATCAGTTATCCTCCTGCAACGCAAATAAATAAAAGTACATTTTTCCCTACCAACCTATCTTTTTGTAATGAAAACAAAAATTTTAAATCAATTTTTTTTTTACCTATGGTCAGAAAAAATACCGCTGGAATATCGAAAATTTCAAAAAAAATATGCAAAAAAAAAAATTATGTTTTTTCTGTTCATCAAAATTAATATAGAATACATAAATAAAACAACTAAGGGCGTATCGTTAAAAAAAGTTGTCCTATAAAGGGTTAAGAAACTATTTTGATAATTATTATTTCAATTTTTCGTTTTGTTTTAGAACCATTTTTAAAAATGTTTCAGAAACAATGGTTCATTCATCAGGATACAAATAACAGTAATTAGTACTGTATTTCAATTTAATTCACTTTATTTATTTAAAAACATTACAAAATTGTTAATTGTAATACGTTTTCAAAATAATTTTGGTAATAAGAATTATTAGATTAATATAAACAGTATTATTTATGAACTATAGCAGTAATAATAGATCTTGCCTTTTAAAAAAAACTTCATTGATGCTAAAAGACATGATAATAAACAAATATGCACAAATAAAAATACAAAACATAGGGAAAATGTAATTTATAAGGTATTTATTACTGTAAACATATTTTAATGAATTTACTTGTTCATAAAAATATCCTTTTAGAAGTTTCAACGGCAGAATTATTGAACAATAAACTAAGTTTATTATTTATTTAAAATGGTGCCACAAAGTGAATATACAATATAATTTAAAAGAAATGTAATCTTCTATTCGTGATTCCAGCTGAAAATTCAAAGTATTACGGAAAGTAAATTTTATGACAAAATAAAAATTAACATATATTTTGACTGCTTAAAATTTATTTAATAAAAACCCTTTGCCAGCAATCATGATGGCTTCAGACCACCCTAAAATTCCATGGTTCAATGAGATAAACACGTTTAATAAGGGGAAATCATAAAAAAATTAACATGGAAACTAGGAGAAATTAAGCATCTTGGAAAAACATTCTTGCCGCAAAGGATATACATTAACTAATAATGATTTATTATTTAATTTTAAAAATTAAACTTGTGTTTGTAGGTATTACTTTTGATAATGTTTTAGTTGGGATGTTTACCCTAAACTAAGACATTTTCGTTTTAATCATGCAGTGAATGCCTCTTCCTGATGCTGCACAGCATCTGACAGAATTCATGGTAGTCCAGCATCTCCTTGCCCTTCACCTTCACGATGGGTGCCTCGAGAAGAGCCACGTCCAGCTCTTCGGAGCTGAAGCGATCGCCCCCAGACATCAGGTCATGACGAATTCTGGAAAACAAAAAACACCATGGAATATTTTTAAATAATGATAAATAATAATAAATTTAAAATAATAATATAGTAAAATAAGTATAATAAGTATATAAATCAATCGACATGGTCGTTTGGCGGAAAAATCGTAATTTCTTTTGTGTGGTAATTTTTATTTAAACCTAGCACACATAGAGCATATTTTCACGAAAGTTCTTTGAGAGAAAGCTTGATGGTCAAACTTGCTACATTTTTATTCCTTTTAGCGCTAAATCAATACTGAACTGTACAGGCAGACTGAAACAGACCGCATTTTTCTGGGAAAATTCTTTAAATTAATTGAGCAATATCCGCTCGGTTGGTTTTCCAGGTTTCTAACCTATTTTGTTGTGTGGAAAAATCTACATTATGGTTTTACCTTGGAATCTATTAGTGATTAATAAAGATGAAATTATACGCGAGATAAATATTTAGTTGTATCTAATTTTTGAACGCGAGTTCTGATATAGAAAGACATTAAACATTTTATAATAATGTGTTAAATACAGGTATCGAAGTGTTGTACATAATGATTTTTGATTCACATTGTACATAACATTCGATTTGTGAGGAGGTTTTGGGTACCGCCGCTCTGGGAACCAATTATTGAGTCACCAACATCTCTGCCGTGGGTCACCCCAAATGGTTGGCTAAGTTCAGTGATTTAGCAGGTAAGGTGTGTTCAGGTGTGTCCACTAGCTGCCTGGCGTGCCGTAACGGACTTATGAAGGACATATTCATAAGTCCGTTACTTTTGGACATACTGATCCCTAGATTTCTACCCATCCTTCATACATTTTCCTTTTCAGAACTTTATTTCATTCCTTTCCTTTAAAAGACCCTCCACATAGCATCCCCAAATATGACATAGTTCCTGCCGAAAAATTATTTTTCTCAGTGCATCCTGTACGGGGTTAAAGAAAAAAATTCTGTATATTTATGTTGTTTCTTTTTCTTTACGTTTATTTAGAGAGTTGATAATGCTGGCCACACTGAAAATATAAACCGAAAGAACTTTGCTGTGGGCCTAACTGAAGTGACATAAATTTTATCTCAATTGGAGTGAAATAGATCAAATATTTTAAAAACAGATTTTTTTTTAACAGATTCAATTTCGTTGGCCCTCCCTGTCGAACTGGCTTATGCAAATTGGCTACATTGGTTTTACTTTAAATAGTCAAAGTTCACATTTCGTTCATCAGTCTTGCTATCATTTTCTAACAAGTGGTAATGGAACCTTCTTGATGCCAGTAGTTTTGCTAGTTTCCTTTTCTCTCACCGCATTATGAGTGCACTTCGTAAATAACACTACAGTGTAACCAACGTAGATCCGTGAAAAATTACTAAAATGTGTTTTTAATAAAAAAAATTACAGCCGCCGATAAATTTAAAGCACCAAGACGCATCGGAAATATAAATTGTTACATACGTAGGTGCACACCACCGAAATTATATTGAATAATAAAAAAAGAAAAACAATTTGTTTCAGTCACTTTATTGATATTTTAAAGTCTACCGGTTTCGGTACCTCCGTAAAATCATCAGGACTGTTATAAAAATACTAACAAATACAGAATAATAAACATATATATATAAACAAATATTTAAGAGAAAAAGAGATATAAAAAAACAGAGAGAGACAGTGTCAGTTGCGGGAGGGAAGTGGGGGTGGGGAGTTTGGGATAACGGGAAACATACTTATTATAGGGCTGAATGTTAAATTTAATTGATTATTGATGATTTCAGCCTTTGAATTAACTGATTTTTTTTTATTTACAACGCTTTTAAATTGTTAAGTCGTAAACCTATCTCATGTTTGTGTAAGACTTTAATACCCGTGTCACGGTTAAAAGTGTGATCTTTATTAATTAGATGTTCTGCAAATTCTGAAAATCCCGAACTGGTTAGACATTTTAGACATTTAGCTAGACATTTAGCTGGGCAATCATTACAATAAAAAATCAGTTAATGTTTAGTCAGATTATCAGTTAGATTTTATATTAAACTGCCTCCGTGATGGAGGGGTATGACCTCCAATGAGCAATCCAGAGGTCGCTGGTTCAAATCACGGCACGCGCAGCAAATTTTATTTGATTCATTTGTGTTATTTCTCAATTTATTCAACAAAAACTATTCCCTTTACCACTACCTTCAGCCTCGCAGCATATCCCAATTAGGGATGCCATAGTCTCACTGGTTCCAGACGGTTGGGAGCAGTTTGTACTCTTGTTTGGTATTCACACAAAAAAAGTGTATTCGATATGCATATCTTTCAAATAAAATTTCAAATAAATCAACCCAAGTAGTCTATCTTGTAAATTAGATTAAAAGTTTATCTGAGAAGCATTAACTGCAACTGCAATTCTCCAGATCGGAGATGCACAACGCGTCTGCAAAGTACAGTGCAATTATCTCAAAACGGACATGTAAACCACTGAAATCTATTTACATCAGAACTTCCCCCACAATGGTAATCAGCGTATTTGGAAATTGTCTCCAACAACGTTCATTTAGTCTGAAAGTTGCAAACTGTTCAGCGGTGTTCACTTGTTCAGTAATGTTCGTGTTGGTTCAATAGTGTTCGTGTTCACTTGCTCAGTAGTATTATAAGTTTTCTCTGATTTAGTAGTGTTCGTGTTCTCTTGTTCATCAGTGTTGGTGTTCCTAGTGTTCAGTGTTCAGGGTGTAATTTTCAGTTCTAGGTAGGGGCAATACTTGTACTGAGATGCGACCTAGTTTCTACTGTTTGAGTCATTTGGTGATATATTTTGTGGATAATACGAGATTCGCAAGAGAAATATGTTTCGATTACAAAAAAGGCGACTTATTGTTATTGAATGAATATTAGGAGCTTAATGCTATTAACAAAATGACATACCTACACGGAACGAATTTACAGGATCGATTTTTTTTTGGCTATAATCATATTGTGTTCGTAAAAGCAACCCAATTCTTGTTTACGTTAACTAAATTCATAATT
This sequence comes from Hesperophylax consimilis, assembly GCF_061612785.1. Lineage (NCBI taxonomy): Eukaryota > Metazoa > Arthropoda > Insecta > Trichoptera > Limnephilidae > Hesperophylax > Hesperophylax consimilis. The sequence continues at coordinate 22,546,957 of NC_142849.1, read as the reverse complement.
TTATTAGAACTGAAAGAAAGATTAAATGAATTTACATCATATTTTTTTACCACCTACCGATCTGTTTCATTTATTATAGCTTCCTTGGGGAGAAATATTTGCAAATTATGAAGATGCAAATTTGTTAGCTTCTAACAATGCCTTCAGGATAAACATCACCGGTTAACGATGTAAACAGAATAATTACTTGATATAAACGGAAAGTATGATGAGATTCAATAACTTAAAAATTATGAAAAAATAAACGAATGCTTCGTACGCACTACATTTACCCCAACATAATACGTCGACACGGGAACTTTTGCTAGTGAGATAGGCATAGCAAAACAATGTTAATATTAATATTTTGTTAATGAAGATACATTAAGAAAAAACATTGTGTTATTTATTTAGAATTAACGGCCCAAGTGCCATTTACATAGAAATTTTTTATTTTATTTTTTTACATATACAATTATACATAGTGCAGTATTAAATTTTAATGAGAAAAATTAAATAATTAAATTTCGTCAAAACATAACAAATAAAATAACAGTAGAGAAAGAAGCAATGACAATAGCCTGTTATGTAGTGACCTCATCAAAATAAGTGGCGTTAAAATGTGTTAATAGTGCAGCTTTATATTTTACAGGGGGAATATTAAAAGTATCTGCGATTTTAGCATAAAAGTTCCCAAGTTATGTTAATTGTGATTTGTTATAGTTTTACTTGGTTGTTGTTCAAATAAATAGAGATTAAAAATTAAAAAGACATAACTTTTTGTTTGATTAATATCAATTCAACTGATTTTACAAAGACTGAACTCTTTGTGAACTACAAATAGCTTAAATACAAAATATCTCTTCAAACTAATAGTTACTCGATGTTCACATGCTTGATGCTTTAAATACTGACCAACTTTAGAGCCTGCCCTTGCTCTATGTAAATGGGTGGCTAATACCGGGTTAGTTGTTCCCAGAATTGGACTACTGTAAGCCAGAATTTATCATAACTGTTGTGGAGCACAGAGGATTAACAGAAGAAACTCGATTTTTTTTTTTTTTTTTTTTTTTTTTAATTTAATTTTTATTTAATATTAAATTTACAATTACATGTTATTACATTACATTAAGATTATTTTCTTTTTATTACAGTACATCGTGATACACCTTTTTTTAGAGCAAATGCTCGTGTTAAAAAGGCGGAGAAAACGCGTGTAAATAGTAATTTAACATATTTTTTCAGAGAGTGTAATGATAATGAAAAGAATTTTTATTTTTTAATATAACAAAATAAAAATTTTATATGTAACAAAATTTTATCAAATAGAAAAGAGAAAAGGATGTAAAAGAAAGAAAGAGATAAGAATAAGAAATAAGAGAAAAGGATTTCAATATAATAATAATTGAGAGATTATATTGTCTTAATATACGAGTAATAATAATATTACTGTGCCCAATATAATATGGACTGCATTTTGGACGAAACATAGAAACAATGCGAAAATTCGATCCCAAAATAGAACTTGTTACTATCCATGTACTAAGTTACCTGACTTTCCGAATTTGCGTATCATGGATGAAATCAAAAATCAACCCTTAAAAAGTAAAGTTTTTCTAGTACAGCACATATATTTTTGCCAATAGATGTATTTAAAAATAAAATAAAGTATATATTTTTTTTTTTGAGGATTGAAAGTTCCTCCCCAGGGTCTGGTTCTTAACTGGTGTGAACTTTAAAAATGTATTTTAAAAATTTCCGTGTGTGTGCGTGTTTGCCACCAACAACGAGTCTTGTTTCAGTTAGATGAGAATTAGTTAATTTTCCAATTTATATGTAGGTACCCAACATAAACACAATCACCAGCTGATATCATAGATTCATGTATAAGGCAGATATGATTTGAGATTTTCAGTGACCGGATAAATCATCACATCCTTAAAAAGTTATATAAAGTCATGGAAAGTGATGAAACAAAAACTTTTAAAACTGGGTTAAGTAAGTTAGGTTAGGTTATTTTTTTTTTCATCGTTTCTAATGACTTTATATCACCTTTTAAAAGTGGGTTGAATTGTCACTGTGTTGAGTTATCATGGAACCGAGAATTTCACGGAAAAAAGTATTGTAGTGATTTATTTTGGGGGTATTATGCCGTTATTATTCTCTAAATCATTCTTAGCTTTTGGGCTAAAGAAGTATGTAGCGCAACACAGAATAATACAAACTGCAATACTCACTAACGGCAAAAATAAATCACTATCATATCATGTAAGACGTTTATAGCCGTGGGTAATAACTGTTACTTATTATATGTAACTACAAATTATACGTTCTTATTTCATGGAACTACCAACGTTTACAAAATACAAGTGGCAAGCACATCAATGAAATGATTTTCTAAAATATGGAAACTTTTATTTGATTTTTTTTATTTATTTTATTTTTTTATTTATTGAACGACAGACAGGTAAGTCCAATTATGGTACATTATTATAACTAACAATACATGTACATATTTTTTTTAAATATGGTATAGTGATATTAAACACATCTATATCCGCTGGTAGGGCATTTAGCAAGGTCATATCTCTTGTCATGCTATGTTGGGCAATGACATCTGTCCGACCCTGCGGTATACAGAATAGGTCGTGGCTACGATTTCGACAGTATTTATCAGGAATGAATAAGCCACACCATGACAGGAGATATGGACAATCGATAAGGTTTTTTAGTAACTTTAATTCAAATACCATGAGTCCAGCAGTACGCCTGGTCTCCAGGCTTTGGTAATTTGTCTCATTGTCTTTTGAAAGTCATAACAACGCATTTTTTTATATTGAAATTAAATTTATTTTCTACCGACCATATCATGATTGAATCGAGGTCAGACTGCAGTTTTGAATAATCATCATCTGACTCGATTTCCTTCATCAGTTTCATATCATCCGCGAATAGGAGACATGAGCTGTGACATATGCAGTCCTGAATGTCATCTATCAGAATAAGGGACAACATGGGACCGGGATTTGATCGTTGAGGAATTCCTGACAGAGCTGCAAACTTATGGGAGTCGTATCCATTTACATTTATATAGTGACTTTTATCTTTTAAATATGACGCAAAAAGTGTCAGTAAGGGTTGATTAAAACCTGTTTTATGCATCTTTCTTATTAGAATATCGTGATCTACTCAGTCAAATGCCTTTGCACAAGTCCGTTTAGATTACGTCCGTCTGATGCCTACAGTCTAGGCCTTGTGCTACCCATCGAGAGAAAGAGAGTAAGTTGGTTACCGTTGATTTCTTCGGTAAGAAGCCATGTTGATTACCTCTTAAGAAAGGCGTGATTTGTGGACTGATTTTATCACAGATAATCATTAAAAAAAAATTGGAATTGTTGACAGTACTGCAACTGGTCTATAATTTCTGACGTCAGTCTTTTCATCAGCTTTGTGAATGGGGCTGACCCTTGTTAGTTTCCAATACTGTGGAAATGTGGAAGACATGATGCAGATATTATTGCTTTGAAAATGTTGGGATTTATACTTAGGGTAAGTTCAGTTTTCAAAAATCCACAAACTTTTAAGATTCTTTACATCTCTTACGTCAGAAGCCACCTGGAGTACGCTTCGACAGTGTGGAACCCTCATTGTTCTACTTATAAAGCACATCTAGAAAGAGTTCAGAAAAAGTTTATCAAATATGTCTCTTATCGCGTACGAAATGATGAATACTATGTCCCTATAAACCTTAAATCTCTTGAACAACGCCGTGATATCAGAGACCTATTGATGCTCTATAAGATACTTCATAACCATATTGATAGCCCATACTTACTACAAAATATTCATTTCAAATGTCCAAAAAGAGTTACTCGATCTTTGGATACATTTTATATACCTAAAAGCAATACAAATTACCTTGAAAATGTATTTATAAGAAGAAGCTGTAGCACATTTAATAGATTATGCCCAAACATCGATGTGTTTAACACGAACCTAGCTAAATTCACAGCATCCGAAAAAAGTGATACTGCATCTTATTTAACCAAAAAACTTAATAGTTCATTGATTTTTTTTAAATATTTCAATTGATTAATACATTTTTGATAATTGATGTACTTTATCAAAATTGTTTGTATTAGGTATGTTGTTATGTATTTTTCTGTTATGGTTTGTTTTGTCGTTATTTTATTGGTCAATGACATAACTACTCTGATCACTGTCAAATATGCATTTATAAAGACTGTTTATAACGCTAATAAATAAAATAAAATAAAAAATAAAATTATATATGTACGCAAAGGATACACAGATATTTAGAGAGATTTTTATAATTATTGAATTGAGGAATACCGTCCGGACCAGTAGCCTTATCAGGTCGGAGATTCCGGATACAAGCTTCTATTTCCCGGATGTTGGTCAATCCGAGTGAGATATCTTCAACGTTCCAGGGTGATGCTGTTGGGAAATTGGTTTCAAGTTTCGGGGTTACTTGACTATAGAAAGTATGAAAATAGTCAGCAAACCTACTAACAATTGTGTCAGGGTTAGTAAAAGTTACGCCTTCCTCAATCAAGCATGTTGGTGAGGTTGGGTTAACTTTTCGTGACTTAATATAGTTCTAGAAAAACTTTATGTCGTCTTTGATCCCATTCTGAACATTTTTCATGTATTGTTTTTTAGCAAAATTGATTTCAGATATTAGATCGGATCTACTCGCTGAAAATATTATATAATCGGATTGCTTCTTGTGCAATAGACATCTGTTTCGGAGCGATTCCTTTCTTTTCAGTTTATCTATAATGCTCTTATTGAACCATATCGGATATACATCGTTTGTGATGTTGTGTTTGTTAATTGGTATACATAATTCAAAAATACTGAACAATAGGTACATTGTTCAAATATTTCACTGCTTAGTCTTCAGATTTTATGGTGTACAAAAATGTCCAACGATAGAATATTATTCCACAGTTTTATGTTTGCTCGGTTATAATTAAATTTGTGAAAATTATAATTGAAAGCGAAGGCGTGGGCCAGCGGGGGTCGCGGCGAACGTTTTGGCGGGGTCGCCGTCAGCACAGAACCGCTCTTGATAGTCGCGCGGAAATGTCCAGCGTCGGGTGATGCTGGTCTTCATTCACCAGTGGTTCCTCGCTTCTCATCACGTCACACACATTTATGTTGCTAAGGATAAGATCGAGAATGTTGTCGTTACTGTTCTTCACTTTATTGTACTGTGTAGGTCCATTCAAGTTTGTGAAATATGAAAGATCAGTTAAGACGTCTTCGGGTTTATTATTCAAGTTGAAATCACCCAAAATTAAAATATTCTTATTTAATAATATATCGGCTTTACTGTCTAAATGTTCATAGAAAAATGTCTATTTTTGCTGTCATCTGTGCAGTAGAAGTATACTACACATATAAAAACATTAAAGTTATCTTTACAGACTTTTACCCAGAGGTGTTCACCATCTGTTTCCAGCTCTCTTACTCTTATTGAATTTAGTGGTTTACGTACTGCGAGCAGTACCCCTCCCTCTCGTTTCCTTATAAAATTTTACATGTTTTTGAGAAAACCAATAGAATAGGTAGGAAAATAAAACAATTTTACATAGTTTGCCTCTGAACCCCAACAATAAAATCCACCCGTATTAAAATCGAAAGTTTTTTTAATATATTTATACATCTATTTTCAATTTTCGGGCCATCTCTTGGGCCGGCTAGTGGCCAATTTTAGAAAAATGCGTTTGCGTGCCATTAAAATATAATGCATTGTCATCGACAAGGAGTCTATTTTTCAAGTTTTAGCTCGATCGGGTGTCGAAAATGGGCTAATTTACGCTTCCAAGATGTGCACTCATTCATTGTCAAAAAAATTCGAAAGATGTATTTTTAAAAAAAGTGACTGGCGTACTATCCACGTACGTGTTAAATTAGTTTTCAGAACTGCCAGATATTCAATAAATAATCATTTAAACACTGAATGGCTCGCAAAACAGCAGCTTTATACCAATCGGAGTTGATATATAAAAATAAAAGAACTCCCCATACGTCGCGTCATCGCAACTACACATAGACCTCGATAACTCGGCCGGTTATCGAGGGAAGACGTGTCAACTTGAATCCCGCGAGAAGCGGACAGTGGCAACACTTGCCTGGTAATATCGCCAACTCTGGCAACACCACAACTCGGCGTTGCCAGTAGAATACTAAAGCGGGCACATATTGCAAAATTTATATTTAAAATGCTACCCGACGTGGAATCGCGATACTCCCCGTGTACGAGTAACTACGAGAGGCGTTTTGTAGTATTTTTAAAGTGGACAGAGCAGAATGCCAAATGATGAATCTGGTACATTTCTTTAAAAAAAAGTATTGTATTCCACTGGACATGAGTAAAATAATACACTTTTACACCCAAAACAAATTATTAAAGTAGTTTTTGGTGATGTAAAAAAAAACTATTTATGACGGTGCAGAAATAATTTTGTTTTTCGAGGAAGAAAAATTTCAAGGCAGTCAACAATCTAACAGTTGAAGTATAGAAACAAAACTTTTGAACAACAAAAATAAATATAAAATATTTTTGTTATTTGTTTTTGGGGTGTTATGCCGTGTTGCGCTAACTCCTTCTTTAGCCAACGTTTCGGACAGCATTGCAGTGTCCATCATCAGGGCAGATGTGTTATTTATTTGATGATTTGATGATCTGATGATGGACACTGCAATGCTGTCCGAAACGTTGGCAAAAGAAGGAGTTAGCGCAACACGGCATAACACCCCAAAAACAAGTAGTAAAAATACTTTTGGCCGTGAAAATCTTAAATCATATTAAATATCAAATATATCACGAAAAATTTGATTAATACTTCACTCTACTGCAGTCTTACTCAAGTGAAACAAATCTTTTATGCAAAATGTTTTTTTTGCGACATTATGGTGATAATGATAACTTTTTATTTAAAATAGAAATAACTTTGTTTACATCACTTTTATTTATATACAGCTTCTACATATTTTGTGAACATCGTACACTAGTGTAGATTTAATCCTGATGATGTTCACAAAACGTGTAAAAGGTGTATACAAATAAAAGTGATTTAAACAAAGTTATTTGTTTTTTTTAATAAATAAATAATGACATCACAAAGTCATAAGCTTAATGACTATTTCGTAAAAAAAAAATTATGTTGACGTGACGAAATTGCACAAGTGTGAATTTCTTGTACCAATATTACACATGGAGGGATCACGTTCTAGTCCATTGGAACCTGGTGGGAATATTCCATTTTAGATAAAGTTTTAAAAATCAGTAATTTGTGAGTGAAAATATTAAGATTGCACATTTTTAATTCGATGATCAGAATCAGAAAAAAATATCATAAAATCGTTTGTGAAAATACTACATTATTACCTTTCCAGCGATATGAGGCCAGACTTGTCGTAGTCCCACTTGGCCAAGGCTCCAGTCACCACGTGCTCAGGGTCCAGGTGAAGAGTTCTGGAGCCAACCATCTTCACAAAGGCATCCAGGTCCAGAGGTTTGGCACCCTGAAGAAAGAAAAAAAGAACAGAAAAATGTTTTGTTCAACAAAACTTGTCAAGTGTTTGTTGAACAATATCTTCAGTACTGTGTTAACAACAATATTATGGAACACAGGAAAAAATATCATAAATTCATGAAAAGGCTTATCGTATAATGAACCAATGCTTGACAGTTCTTGGCATTTGGTGCTTGACGGCGCACAGAGGCCAATTTTGATGATTTGGCGCGACATCGCTCTCGGCGTTCGACCATTTAGCATCATTGATGTTTTTTTAAGTATTAATAAGAAATACCACTTATTTTTTGTTAATTCTTATTAGTTGGAATGTTGATAATGATTTGAATGCTTTTATAAAAAGTAGCATGTAACTTGGGCGCTAAGTTTGTATTTTAAAGATTACAATTCTAAAAAAACAGATAATAAAAACACAGTGAACAATTTTGTACAATTAGCGTGAAGACTCGTGAAGATTTTTATTCCTACTCCATTAAAGGCAAAAAATTGGAAAAAAGGTAAACTTTGAACCAAGGCAACAGCTATAATTTAGTAAAAAAAAATTTTTTCAGTTATTTAAATAAAGCACGTATCGTAAAGACTATCTCAAGTGATTTTTAAAAGTACTTTTTTGTATAATAAGTTCACAAACAACCTGATTTCGCACGCCTTCTAACTCGCCTAGATACAGCAGCATAGTTGCGCGCCCAAATATCAGTGTACCCCTGATTTGCGACTAATTACATAATAATTGAGTTTCAGATGTTAATTTAAATTTACAGTGAATAATTGTGAATAACTTAAATTTTATTCTAACGGTACGTAGAACTAAATATTACATACAGTTGATCTTTGACATTTCGGAGTCAAATATTGGATTCTGAAAAAAAATTGACGAAAATTAAGTACAATCATTTCTTAAAAATGCAATTACTGGAGTGGCTGGCTAAAGTTGGTGGTGATTTTGTTTTTTCGTGTACAAAAAAGACACAGCAATAATATCCTATTAAAATTAGCGTGAAGACTCGTGAAGATTTTTATTTCTACTCCATTAAAGGCAAAAAATGGAAAAAAAATTGGAAAAAAGGTAAACTTTGAATCAAGGCAACAGTTATAATTTATGTAAAAAATATTTTTTTCAGTTATTTAAATAAAGCAAGTATCTTAAAGAATATCTCAAGTGATTTTAAAAAATACTTTTTTTGTAAAATAAGTACACAAACAACCTGATTTCGCACGCCTTCAAACTCGCTTAGATACAGCAGCATAGTTGCGCGCCCGAACATCTCAGTTCTGTGCGTAATTACCGAGTAAGTAAGCTTCGGATGTTATTTTCAATGGTTTTTTTAATGTCAGTGATTAATTGAGAACACATTGGTAAAAAAAAATCATTTCGGGAACATGCCGATCTGGGGTCAATGTCGCGCCAGCGCTCAAATTTAAGCCACTGTGCGGCGATACCAAAACTAATCGCTGAAACAACATTTTTTAACTAATTTTCAACTTGAGATTTTTACGGCTTATTGTGATATATTTTTGAGTTATTATCCCGTGTTGCGCTTCCTCTTTCTTCAGCCAACTTCTCGGAGAGCGTTACAGTATCCATCATCAGGATAGATGTGTAGACTGTTGATAAGTGGGTGTTCACGTACGGAGAAGTGATACCGCATTACAAGCGTTAATCCTCAAATTAATGAATGTAGATAATTAATAACATTATAAATATGGTTTTCGGCGTTTAGTTTCAAATTAACCGTCAAGTACCTGACACCAAGAACTATTAAGCCCCGTCATCACTATTAATACCAATTGGATATTTGTGGATTTCGATTGCCTCCGTAATTAGTCGTGCTTAATAATAATAAATAAGCCTACTCTTACCTAATTTCAATCTAAAAATAACATCTCCTAAAAGAATCATAATAGAACTACCCATCGAATTCCGATGCCTCGATTCGAAAGCCTAATAGTAAGTGCAAGTTCCCTACAATATAAAATAGAGTAAGAAGTTGTGGCTCAAATCCCATGATGTAATATTTGTTAATTTATCGGCCAATAGCGAGCCTAAAAAGCTTTTAGTCACAAGATATACTGATGAACTTGACAACCGAACTTAATATAAACTATGTTCAATTAGTAATAGCTTCTAAAAACGTACCCGGTACCAACATATATCATTAATTTTGTGGCAAAGGTGTTGTCATAATTTGTAACGTGACGTAGTTATTCGGCTAGAAAGAAATTAGATTGTTAATTTTATAGATTTTAATTGAAGCTATATGTAAGGCATGTATGTAAATATATAAGTCATATATTTAGATATACATTTATTTATAATGTTCATATAGCTGATTAAATTGTTAATAATGTCCGCTAGAGCCCCTACCTAAAGCCAGTGAGCGTCGGGACGAATTTGCTGAAAGACAAATTTGTTCCGTGAAGACCAACAAAAGGTATAAAGCAATGCTTCTTCCGATCTTGTGACTGTGAGATAATGCACTCTCTTTTTGATAAATGTTTTTTTACCATTATTTTTAGTTTCGGTATTAATTTTAAAATTCACACGCCCTGTCTAGATAATACTTGGTCGGTGGTATTGGGTCTTCCCAGGATTTCAGGAATAATAATATCAGGTTTAAATTAAGTGCTCAGGGCGTTTATAATTAATTTTAAAAAAATACCGATATGTCAATATGACGATTGATCAACACCTGTAAGAAGATTAAGAACTACTCTTCTAACTCGTTTATTAATATAAAAAAAATTAATAAACAAACTTCCTACATTTTTTTTAATATGTATCGTTTTAAATAATACAAAATAATCCGATTACAATCAACAAACTATTAACTGCAATTCAACCGACCTCAAAGATAGCCAGTGATTAGTTGGTTGAACTTAACACAATTATTGCGCAGTGGCGTAATTCCACAGCGCGGGCCATTCGCAGACCGCCCTTCCATACCACAATAATTATTGTCACGTATGCGGTTCACAATACGCGCACTTTACTCTAACTCGCGGCTCCCTGAATTCATTTAGATAACTGCAATACCACTGGTAGTTCTGTTTTCCTGGTACGGATTACGGAATTCGTTACGCCCGTGGTTCTTCAATTAATTCAACTTTTTTATTAAGGTTTTAATTTTAACGAGAAACCGCATTGGATTTGCCGGTACCCATGTTGTGGGTCTTGAATTTTAAAAAGAAAATATGGAGGTTTCTATTCAATTATTCTGATATAGTGTGCATTAATATGAATAGTGGTAAGAAAATCCGTTTAAAAATCATTACATGAATAAATTTCTTTTCCTTGTTTTGGTGTACAAATCCGCATACGTGGTCCGAGTTTTTCTCCCATTCTGGTTCCGTTTATTTATTTTAAAGTGGCGTTAAATGCATTCCGGCTCTCGTGATAAGATTTTTGTGCATATAATACAAATAATAATAACCCAAACAAAAAAGGTTACATTCCATTTTTCTCGAAAATTAAGCAAAAAGTACAAAAAGGAGCCTTATAACAAGATTAACCAAAATTAACCCTGGTATATTTAACGACCTCCGTGGTTGAGTGGTTGTGATCCTCGGCTACGAATCCAAAAGTCTTGGGTTCAAACCCCCTTGTGCAAGTAAATTTTGTAAGATTAATGTATTTTATTGCAATTCTTATTCATTCACATTAATATATTGCATAATATATATGGCTCGTCCTAGAGCGGTAGAAACTTATATATTTATAGCGTTAGATATTTCGGTATCGCCGTGGTAAAAGACCACCAATCTCAATCGAAAAGTGGCTTGAAATTGTTTTGGCCGTGTTTTTCCTCAACTTTCTCTAAGACCTTCTTACTACCTTCATCCTCACAACATACCCAAATTATGGTTACCATAATCTCAACATCTCCAGGCGATGGGAGAGAGCAACATTGATTTAACTCTTTGCTCTGAATCAGTTGCGGCCAGGATATCAAAATGGATGGTCCACGAATGCGCAATAAATTCGGATCACAGACTTATCACATTTACGATTGGTGTCAAGAAAACCGAAGCTCCAAGATCCTCCTGGAATTTCAACACCACTAGGGCGAACTGGGATAACTTTGGGGAAGCTCTACGAGATACATTAAGGGATTTTCACCACGTAGCAGCTACCGATCCGGACAATTTGGGGAATTTTTTCAACTCGGCTGTAGTATCAGCGGCCAACTCATCTCTGGGCAGAACAAACCCAAAGACAATTATCCGGACGACGTGGTGGTCACCTGAGCTGACTTCGCTTAAAGGGGTTTATAAGAGAGCTTATAGGGCACTGGGTTTGTCCAGGAGGGGTGGCTGCACGGAGGAGGAGACAGCCCCTCTCTGGGCCGAACTCAGAAAGTCCAGGGCGACCTTTAAACACGCTTGTACCGAGATTTATTGGTGTGTAATTTCTGAAAAGTGTGTAAACATAAAACTCATGTGTTGCACAATATTAAATAAGGGAATCAGAAATCAAAGAATTGCGTGAATGCTGAGAACAAAATTTATTGAGTTTAATTATCAAAATACTCATCTATTAAATTACATTAATATCATGTTAAATAGCAAGAGACTCTACGTTCATTATTAAGATCAGGGCATGTTCAGATCGTTAAACAAAATCTGACTAGTGATGAGAGTATACAATACTAAAATGTTAATCTGCGGGTAGTAAAAATTAAAAGGATAAGTTTCACATCTCAAATATTAATCCTGCTTGATTATATAGGGCGCCAGCTCTTCCCAAATATCTTGTGAAGAACAAATTTATATTATTTAAAGTAAACCATTTTGTAAAATCTAATTAGCATGATGACAATCGCTCACGTTTTTAATGACGCAAATCTCTCTGGAATCCGTTCCGTGACGCACCTCCTGACTGTTGTCCGATTCCCCTAGAACTGGCTTGCAATCTCTGAGGTCTATGAATATGTACCCGGCCGTCGCTGTGTTCACAAATGCACGCTTCTTGTGTTAATTAGTTCTTCCAAGCGCTTGACAACGGGGCGAGTAGTTTCAACTCGTTACATTACTCCCTTCCCTCCAAAAAAAAATTTCCAAGGAAATTTGAGGCCCTCCTGGCGCCTTTACACATTTCAAGACAGGAAGCTTGCTGATCATGCCAATAGGTGATATGCTCTGGAAGAATTGATTTCAGAATGTATCCTTGAAACCAGGTAATTTGTATCCAATATGAAGGTCACGTACAGGGTCCAGGTCTTGAAGGCAGAAGTGGTGATTATCAGCTTAGAGGTTTGTTTGGTGATTGTATGAAGGCGAAAATCCTCCTCCTAATCTGGCCATGATGAATTTTGAAATTGCTGGGATGAGCATCCAAAGAGTGTACAGATGAAAGCCGAAGATCAATGTAGAAGAAGAAAGTTGAAGTTCAATTTTGATAGTCTTCTTGATATTGTCCAGTGCAGATGACAGGTCCATTTTGTATAAAGATGTCCATATGAATATGAAGTTCTTCCTTCCATGTAGATTGTAATTGTTTTGGCCAAAAGCAGCAATGAATTCCACCGGGCAGTATATGTTAAGGTCTTGAATTTGTAGTGATGATTGCGATTTACCGTTGATGTTAATTCTTGATGTTGCGAAGACTAAGCTATACTATAAAATGGTTTACTGATGAAAATTAGAAAAAAATTTAAGTTAGAACTGATTGTTTAGTTATAAAGTTATAAATTGAAGTTTCAAAACAGCCCACCTAGATGTCACTCCTCTAAAATAGAATGATATTTTAAATATCTTTATAAATAAATTTTATTATAATTTTACTAACAAGTTATTTCAAAGTTTAAAAATTTAAGCTGTTAACTGTGAAATAGATATTAAGATTTCTATATGAAGATGAACATTATTATCTTTCCTATAGATCTGAGTGAAAATAAGTTTTGTTTTTGATATTGATAAAATTTGAGACATAAATTAGCTTGTGAATAAACAAATTCTGTAATACCCCATTGTAGTATAGTATAAATCAAAATTTAAATTTTCAGTTAAAATGTAATCCGATGATGAAATTAGCAGTAAGATTGAATTATTCTTATTCTATTTTGTAAATCTCTAAGAATAAAGAACCAATTAACATTCCATGATTCGATCAAGAACAAGGTATTGATTGAATTATCGAATGCTAGTTCGACTTGTTGAGGTCATTCCGAGCTCAAGAATGGCCCCCGCAACCCGAAGAAGGAAGCTTTATTATCTTTAAAATAAAATTAAAAGTAAACCGACGTTGGCATATGCCACATGCATTTTTTTGTGTTGAGGATTTCAAATCTCTCTATTTAATTAATTTATATTTATTTTTATTCTAATTTGTAAAGATAAAAAAACAACATAAAATGTGAATCCAAAAAGAAAAAAAAAAAACCCAAATGGATAAAATAAGCACTACCAAAAGAAATTACATAGAAAACCGTTGGCAGGGTTTCATAACTTCCTAAAGTTACTAAATAGATATTCTAAGCATCTGATTGCTATCATGTGATGAAAATAGTAACCCAATGCCAAAGATTCTTAATGAACTCTTCGGTTTGCCTTCTAACTCAAAGCAACATAATAAATAGTACTAACTATAAATCATTTAATCTATTATAAGAAAATTGTAACCAATATCCAGCAGATCCTGCAAGGAATATACATACTCATTTGATACTATAGATTAATGAATGGGATAACCCAAATTAACATTAATAATTTGATAAATATAGGCACGGTATTGTACCACATGCAATTGAAAATGCACTATTTCTCCAGCTTATAGTATGTAACATCCCCAAAGGGCATAAAAAACTTATTAATAATAGCATAATGAAACAGAACAAGACAAAGAAACAGAACAAGACAACGAAACACAAAACCCAACCGTATTCTACTATAAACTATCTTGAAGATACGCCCACCATTTCGGACTAGCAAGCGCATCTTGAAAACAGTTAATTACATAACCATTTCAAAATGAAAACTTCAAAAGTACATATGAAAATCATCAAAATCCCAAACGGATGTACTATGTACTCACACACATCCAAACTTAATATTTGATGACTTGAACATATAAATTTACAAAATTTAGTATTATGTACATTCCATATGCACACATTCAATGCGTAAGGGTAAGGGTAGGTCACCCTTGCACACTGAACAAGTATAAAATAGCAAAATACATATATTAGTAATACCTGGACACGGACAAACAAAATAACATCATAAACAAATATAAAATTGCATTCAATGTGAGAACATAAGTTTTAGTCATGGTCTCACGTTAAATGGAATCTTTTAATCGCTTCCACTATTGCGCATAATGAAAACAAAAATATATAAAATTATTAAAATACGCTCCTGAAAGCATATTACAATTATTAAATTTATTGAAAAAAATTTTGCTTTCATATCCAAAAAGAAAGTTTCCTATAAATCCTCTATAATAGAGAAGGAAAATGACCAAAATAGTCCAAATTTATAGAAAAATCAAATCAATGGACAACTAAACATAAAACACTGTTTATGAGTTTCCAATAAATCCTCTTTATTCTGGAAATAGTATGAATTACTGAATTTACGATAATTTAATCCTTTGCTTTAAAAAAACAAAAAAGAAAACCCAAAAACAAAAACACGCTCTCACAAGGAAATTAACGTTATGATTTTCCATTTTTAATAAATTATCACCTTCCAAAAAAAAAAACACACTATCTACTATTTCATCAGGTGCACACTCAGAGGCTTATACAAGCATGGCGGCATTTAAGAAAAAGTACTCTCAGAGGCTAAAAAGCATGTAGTACTTTTCTCCCGAGAAAATTGCAACAAAAGCCAATTGCTTCCACTATATCACATAGCACATAGTACTCCTGTCTCATGTAGGCAAAACATCTACACGCTACAGGCCCTCTATGCCCTGTGGACATAAGATGTAAATATGTACATCAACCCCACCCTTACAGTCAACCCTTACGAGCTGTACAAAGCCTCAGCGGTTTTATTTAAAAAACATGTGCAATGTAAAAGAAAAATTCACTTTCAGAGGCTTATACAAGCATGAAGTGACATTCCCACTGTAAGATACAGGCTAATATTTTTATATTTTAAATTGAAAATCAAACGTTAAGACCTACCCAAACAAAATTTAAGGTTCTGGTAGAATTTCAAAGCTTATACAAGCATGGCGGCATTTAAGAAAAAGTACTCTCAGAGGCTAAAAAGCATGTAGTACTTTTCTCCCGAGAAAATTGCAACAAAAGCCAATTGCTTCCACTATATCACATAGCACATAGTACTCCTGTCTCATGTAGGCAAAACATCTACACGCTACAGGCCCTCTATGCCCTGTGGACATAAGATGTAAATATGTACATCAACCCCACCCTTACAGTCAACCCTTACGAGCTGTACAAAGCCTCAGCGGTTTTATTTAAAAAACATGTGCAATGTAAAAGAAAAATTCACTTTCAGAGGCTTATACAAGCATGAAGTGACATTCCCACTGTAAGATACAGGCTAATATTTTTATATTTTAAATTGAAAATCAAACGTTAAGACCTACCCAAACAAAATTTAAGGTTCTGGTAGAATTTCTCCACGACAGCAAGCCAATTAGACCACTTCGGAGTCACACGGCACAGTAGAGAAGACGTCTCCTCGCCCACTGCACAGGTAACCCGGGCTGCTAGTTTTCTTTCGGTTACTTGCATCTGCAGTCAGGAGCCTTTACACCAGGTTGACCACCGCGGAAACATCTCACTGGTTCTCTGAAATTCACGTTTTGAGCGCTTTGATTGTTGTTATGAAATACCTTTAATTTCTTTTGACAATAGGATTATAATAGTTATTATTGCATGGGATTACATATATAGGATTATAATAGTTATTACTGTAAGAGAAAGTTTATGTATGTATCTTGGCAACATATTACACATTAGAATTTCTAATATTTCCTCTTCCGGCAATTTCTTAGAGAGGCGATTATTCAATAGTAAGACTGTAGTTATAAATGAACCCAGGTTTTCTTTGGGTTTTTGACATGTAGTTCTTAACTGAGCTACAAGACGTTTCTCATGGTCCAAGAGTTCGAACTCCTCCTTCAAACCCGCAACAATCTCTGACCATGAATTAAAAGTAAAACGGTTCACCCTGAACCAGTTCAAAGCATCGCCTGTGAAAAATTCAATCGCGCTAGAAAATAGATTATTGGTACTTACACCACGAGAATCTGCTAGTTCTTCTACACGTTCTATGAAATTGCGTACGCATGTGGATCCGTCAAAAACCAGATTCCATTTGTGCACGGGGAATGGCTTGCAGGAAGAGGATTGCGTTTCCGCCTGTCCCTCCGGCGAAGCTTCATTTTTATTCAGCATTGTCACAGAATCCTGAATCTTGGCCTGACTCCTCGTAACAATTTGCGGTTCCGACATGACGTGAAGAAACTATGCTATGTAGGTATGAAATAAATAATTAGCACATGTACCAAATATACACGACGACAATAATCTTGCCTCGTACCAAAAAAAAAAATTTGATTACAGCATACTGTAAGTCAATAAACAGTGAAAAACGCAGAGCGCTAGAGTTCTAGAGGGGACACTCAAATATATAAAATTTGTAGAATGATTATTTAATGGAATATCATCACGAAACAGATCCCCGGAGCATCAAAACCGCGAGCGACTGTCATCATAAATTCACAAATTAGCAAGATTAACACTTGAGATTTTTAACTACACTAAAAAACATTGAGCACAAATTTACATCCTACCCACAAAATAACACATCACTAGGTTTAAACCACGTTGGGAGGCCAAATGTACCGAGATTTATTGGTGTGTAATTTCTGAAAAGTGTGTAAACATAAAACTCATGTGTTGCACAATATTAAATAAGGGAATCAGAAATCAAAGAATTGCGTGAATGCTGAGAACAAAATTTATTGAGTTTAATTATCAAAATACTCATCTATTAAATTACATTAATATCATGTTAAATAGCAAGAGACTCTACGTTCATTATTAAGATCAGGGCATGTTCAGATCGTTAAACAAAATCTGACTAGTGATGAGAGTATACAATACTAAAATGTTAATCTGCGGGTAGTAAAAATTAAAAGGATAAGTTTCACATCTCAAATATTAATCCTGCTTGATTATATAGGGCGCCAGCTCTTCCCAAATATCTTGTGAAGAACAAATTTATATTATTTAAAGTAAACCATTTTGTAAAATCTAATTAGCATGATGACAATCGCTCACGTTTTTAATGACGCAAATCTCTCTGGAATCCGTTCCGTGACGCACCTCCTGACTGTTGTCCGATTCCCCTAGAACTGGCTTGCAATCTCTGAGGTCTATGAATATGTACCCGGCCGTCGCTGTGTTCACAAATGCACGCTTCTTGTGTTAATTAGTTCTTCCAAGCGCTTGACAACGGGGCGAGTAGTTTCAACTCGTTACACGCTGTACTTTCTGCGAAACGAGCTGCCTGGCATAATTGGGTTAATAATGTGGGCAACGCCAACCCGTGGGAAATCCACAGCGCAATTGAAAAATCCGGAAAAGGATCGGATCGGTATTTGTCTAGTCTCATTGGGATCACAAAAGGTAGGAACGCTGAGACGATAGACGTGGCCTCTACTCTCAACACACTTTTGGGCAAGTTAGTTCCTGTAGAATCAGTAATTGGGGAAAGTGACCACCATAAACAGGTAAGACACCTGGCACGGCTTCCACCTAGAGACCTCGCCCAAGAGGATAGAGTCATTCCAGTCACTAGAGCAGAAATTGATTCAATAATTAAGGGTTTGGGTCCTAGGAAGGCACCAGAGCATGACAGACTCAACGGTGTGATAGCGAAGCAAGTCTGGATCCACGCTAGGGAGGAACTCTTCCAAGTGATGGAAACGTGTTTGAGAAGAGGAGTTTTCCCTTCTGAATGGAAGAGAGGCGTGCTCAGGGTCATACCTAAGGGGAACGGCAAGCCACTAACTGATGTCAAGGCCTATCGGCCCATTACCTTACTTCCAGTGCTTGGCAAGATCCTGGAAAAACTTATCCGGCATAGACTACGACAATCACTCTCCCCGTCCAGCGATCTTAAATTTGGCTTCGTCCCCGGTAGATCCACCGTGCACGCCATGTCGTTTGCGCTTAATTGGGTTAAGGTTTGTACTAAGAGGTATGTAGTTGCAATCTTCCTCGATATCACTGGTGCCTTCGACTACGCGTGGTGGGACATGATACGCATCAAGGTTAAAAATAGGAACTGCCCAAAACTTTTATTTAAATCGGTGGACAATTACTTATCGGGCCGCACCATCATTATATCTCATGGCGACACCGTTATTGAACGCGAAGTCGATATGGGGTGCCCTCAAGGCTCCAACCTAGGTCCTGAATTTTGGAATATAACCTTCGATGATTCCTCTAGGTTACCCTTGCCTGAAGGATGTATCATGATCGACTATGCGGACGATAAAATGTTTCTTGTCTCTGGGGACAGTAGAAGAGAAGTTGAACGTAAGGCTGGTGAAGGTTTGGACACCCTCCTTAAATGGGGGGAGAGGAATAAAATGACCTTCGCTCCCCAGAAGACAATGGGTCTCCTGATGAAGGGTTCTTTCAGTAAGGAAAGAAACCCTACCATCCGTATGGGAGACACTAATATCAAATTTGTGGATAACGTCAAATACTTAGGTGTCACTCTAGATCGATCGTCCTCCTTTCTGGCTCATGTCAAAGATGTATCCAGCAGGGCTCAGGCGCTTTTCCTGAAGCTAAGAAGAATCTCCACGGCTGAGTGGGGACTTCGCAGACCGGCTCTGCACGCTCTCTACAGGGGGGTATATGTTGCGCAAGTCTCATATGCTGCCTCTGTTTGGGAGCACCGCCTGGATAACTGCTTAATACTTCTAGCTCTCAATAGGGGTCAACGCACTCCCCTGCTGGCACTATCTGGGGCATATCGAACCGTCGCCTCGGACGCTTTGCCAATTTTGGCTGGTGTACTACCAATTGATCTAGAGATTAGGGAAGTGTTAGCGAAGCAGCGATTAATCCGAGGATCCCCGGCAAACCACCTTGGTGTCGTTCTGACACCGGGTGGACCAGGAACTCTCCCAGGACTGCTCCGAACGATGAGGGACCTGTCGCTCAAAGAGTGGCAGGTCCGTTGGGATAGGTCGAGCAAGGGAAGATGGACCTTCTCCTTCTTCCCTTCAGTTAAACTCAGAATGGAAGGGGCCTTCCTCAAACTGGACCATCACGTTACGCAGCTCCTTTCAGGACATGGGGAATTCAGGGGAAGGCTTCACAGCCTTGCCCTGTCCACCCACCCCAATTGCGCTTGTGGCAATAATTACCAGTTGGCCGAGCACATTCTGTGGCACTGTGAGATTTTGAAGGATGCCAGAGACGAAATGATAGAAGGTCTGAATGTCCCCATTAGACCGGTGTGGAACACCGATCTTGTTTCTAACAGTGTGAATTTCGAATGTTTGAGGAAGTTTACTAAGATCTGGGTTGAGAGATGGCCTGTGCTTAGAGTCGTTGACTAGTGTAATAATTGGGAACCCCCGGTGTACTGCTCCTGCTCCATGACTTATTCTTTTACAACTCTTTCATTATTGTATATGCTATTCTGTTTTTCTTATTTTACTATTCTTATCTTATTTCTTTTTCTTACTGTACCAGCTGTTGCAGATGATTTCCATTCGTTTATATTTTGTTTTTTGTTTTTTTTTAATTAACTTGTCTTGTACTTTTAATTTTTATTTTCTGTTTTCTTTTCATATGTTTCTTTTTCCCTGTCTAAGGATAACACACTGTTTTTCTTTTTACAGACACTCTAAGCACTCTTATATATTTGTGTTTACTAATTATCTCTCTTACTTCTTATTCTTATTCAATACTTACTGTCTTCTCTACAGACCATGCAGATCTTATTTTTACACCTTTACTTTTGTTTTTACTTATTTACCGTTGCCCTTATGTGGCACTTTTTGGATTGATTATTGTTTTTCATTTTTCCTCTTATTTTCTCTTCTTTTTGCATGTATTTTTTCCGGTTTTCTTTTCTTTTTTTTAGTAACAGCAACGAGTTTACAGGCGAGAACTGAACTCCGTTGTCTGTTTTGTTTTGTTTATTTTCCCCATTAGGGGTTGGATAACGGGCCTCGTCCCCGCATGCACGACTGGAGCTTCTTATTATTCTTTCTTACCGGGGGACTCCGCCAATCACCTGCGCCACCCCTGATGAGCGTTGGTGGTCAGAGGGGTGACTGTGCGGGCTGGGGTAACCTCCACCCTGCCTCCGACCTCCTGACGCTTCTTTCCCCTAGGTTCTTTAGGGTTTTATCCTTCTTTTTCCAATACTTATCTTCAGGGCACCACCGGGTGGTCGGCTAAGGGGTGTGGAAGTCCTGACCTGCACCAGTCGCCCCAACCACCACCAATTTCTCAACAGGACTGCCAGTCGTGGTTCGGCGAAACTCCCCCGTCACTCTATTGTTTTCTTTACTTTTATGTGTTTACAGGTACTGGAGTGTGGGTCCTCTCCACCAACTATCTGCCTGACACTTGAACTTGATTATTTTGTTGTTTATTTATCTGTGTTGTCCTTAGTTTAGTACTTGTAAGCGCTTGCATACCGCTTCATAACACCGTATGCGGGGACATTGAAGGCCTAGCTTCATTTATATAAATTGTAGAGCCGTTTATTAAAAAAAAAATTAGATTCATGCGAGAGCTCCGAAGGGGTGACCATAAGTCACCTATACCGGGGTGGGACAGGGTGGGTGTACCTTCAATCTCCAGGCGATTGGAAGCAATTGGAATTCTTGGACGGTACTGACAAACGTACAACATCAAAAGATTGGAATAATACATATTATTTTGTAACGTTCTTTAAAATATAAATATTTTCCTTCTTGAAATGGAGTCCTGGCTAAATAACCACCAAAAGCACTAGAATAATAATAATTTACTGTGGTACCTACCAAATACACACCTTAAAAAATATGTGGATTACTGGCTAGCTTGACAACGCGTGTTGACAAATTTTTAATAAACTACATATTTTGACATTTTTCGGACGACATTATTTTCCACAATTTGAAAAAAACTATAATTATTATTTTAGTATGTCTAGTATTTTAGTACGTCTAGTTTTAAAGTTTTCTTGAAAATGGAATCATCGCAGGAAATAAATCACAAAATATATCTAACCCTGACTAACACTACGAAATTTAAACAAAATAAGTAAGCAGTATACGAATAAAGAATAAATTTTTAAAAATCTGGTATAAAAGTATTATATTATATGCAGGTATTTTATCGCTTGCCTGAATTTCTGACACAATCCTATACAATTTTTAAAAGACACTTACATCCACAAATAAATCCAGTTCATTGATTCAAATTTATAATTAGTAACAAACAGACCCGCAAGGGAAATTAGTATTTTTAATGATTACCTAATGAATTAATTTAACTGAAAAAAATGATACTGTGCGGCGGCGCCAGATAACATGTGCGTTAGAGAAAAAAATAATTTGAATATTAGAATCTAGAATGAATAGTGAATTCACTTACATCATCCAGCATTTTCTTAAGCTCCTCTTCACAGATATCTTCCTGTCCAAGGGTGATGAATGTGCTCTTCAAATCAGCGATCGTTATCAAGCCGTCTCCATTCATATCGAAAAGCTCGAACGCCTGAAACAGATGTTCAACGATCATAGTAAACTAGTCCCAGCGAGAGTTCGTACGGACATTGACGTTCGTCCTCTTTCTTCTGATGCGTCTAGTTTAAAAACGGAAAAGACAGAAAATACAAGAACAATAAAGACAGAAAATACAAACTCTCGCTGGGACTAGTATAAAACCAAATGTAATCGTGTAATCGGGAGTTTTGATGTATATGGGGATCTAACTGTATATCTGACTAATAATCTTAGTATTATTTGTCCTGCATTTCTACACCGTTCAAATCAATTACATTTAATACCGTTGATTAAAGTTTTTTTTTTAAATCTAACTCGTTACCATACGTATTCCGTCATTCCTTGAAGTGTAGAGGCTTGCTCATTATGCGTCGAGTTGTGTTTTCGATTCCAATTGAAGTGCAAAAACATTACACGACAAGATTTTAATAACCCGTAATCAATCCGTTAAACCACAAAGTTTTTTTTGACCATACATCTATTTTATAATGCCTCCTAAAACCTTTTTTGTTTGTCTGAAGATTGAGCCTTCCTACCAGGCAGGAACCGGAGTCGACAACTCTACTAATCTTGCCAAGTGCCGATCGGTTAGGACCGATATTAATTTCGTATATTCACTGCTGTAATGTTATCCGATTTTAGACAAATGCGTAATATCCGCGTGTGTGTACATGATTGCCACCGAAAGTTAACAAAATTTATTTTCATCGACAACGATTCTATTTGCCAAGTTTCAGCTCAATCGGATTTGGGGAAGTGGGCTAATTTCCGCTTCTAAGATTTGCATTACTGATTTCCGAAAACAGAAATGAAATTCAAATACACGTAAATTTTTATTTTTTAAACCATTTGCTAGATGCGTTACAATCTTTTTCTGTTTTAAATTTTCATTTGAGGGTTGCTAATATTGTCTTCAGTGATCAAAACGACGTATTATGGTGTTGATTACTAAAATGAATTCGTAGCTGTCAAGCAAAAAATAAACACTTTTTCTATCTTATATTTATTGCATACTTTGTAGTGCTTACGTTTTCCAACTCCTGGAGTTTTTCTTCGGCGATTTCTTTCATGATATCAATATCACTTAAATCGTCTTCGGAATAAAACCCCTCGGTTTTTTCCAACGTCTTTAACATAATGCTATTTTTTCTGTTTATCTTTTCTTCCGGTATTTGAACCAACTCGTCGTCTGACACTTCACTGAAAGAAATAAAATTTTCACTGAAAACGATTAAACTACAAATAGATAATTTGTTAAGACGCAAAAGAATCTTTTTATCATAAAAAATATATGTTATATTATAGTTCATTTTAACCAGAAACGAGTGACATAATTTTTTTTAAAGTTTGCTCCAAAAAAATTAATAAAAAGAAAGAGAGTAGTTACCTGTTATAATCATCTCCACTTCCAGTCTCTAAGAGTTCCAGATGCTTTAGATCCTCCAATACCTTTGAATCGGGTTTTCTTTCCCTGTAGTTCTCATCATTTTCAGCAGAACCGAAAGATTCTGGAGAACTTTCTCTGCTGCTCACAGATCCTGCTCTTAGGCCTTGACCAAAAGCTAAGGATGCTCTGGACGACCGCCTGCTGCTGACTTCCGGTAATTTTAGACTCATTTTACGATTCTGGAGTAAGTTAAAAATAAATTACTTAAAATTTTGCGTAGTATTTTAATGATATCAAATTCATCAACAGAAGAAGTATTCAAATAACTCAATGATCAAAATATCTTTTTTTCTGCCCCTTCATTTATCCTTAATTTCACCAATCAAAACTAATTTAAAAAACCCATAGTAGTGTTTACACCAATTTTATCAATCCGGTATACTGAAAATTATTTAAGTTTAAATATGTATTCATAATATCAAATAAAATATACAATTCTGTTATCTTTCTCGCTATCACCATATAGCTATTTCACCATTATCCAAACATCGTAAAAAAATACTATCTATAAAGTACTAACAATTTAAACTAGTCGACATGAAGTGAAAACAGAGTTGTGGCGTTTTGGTTACAACGGTTGTTGTTTTGAACAGAATTTCATCAAAACGAACGCTCGTTTTAAATATAAAACGAATGAATTCGACATTCTTCGATTACGAATCCGGAGGTCGCGGATTCGAATCTCGCCGTGCGTAAGTAAATAATATTGAATAAAATTGTGTTTTGCAAAATTTCACATTTCATACGGATTAATATTGGGTGACCGGGGTTAAAGTGCGTTGACTTCGGGGGTTGATTCTACAGGATACTACAAGTAAGAAATGCAAAAAACTTTTTTTTTAATTCCAACGTTTTAAGGTAGTTTTTAGGTTAAAAAGTTGAATTGTTTGTAAGGAAAAAAAACTTTATAATTTCTAAAATACTTATTTTTCTTTTTTACTTCTATCATCATGTAGAATCACCTCACGAAGTATTATACCCCAGGACACCCTTTATATCATAAAATTCTTTTGGGAGTTTCCAAAGTGGTAGATACTAGTGGGAAAAAAGACCACCATCCAGTATCGAAGAGTTGCTTAAAATGGTTTAAGCCGTGATTGGTGACAAAATCTGAATAATAAGGTATTTTTTACTTTCATCATCCCATCTCTTTCCCCTACCTGTATACTTCAGCTTCACAACATATCCCAATTAGGGATTCCATAGTCTAATTGGCAGGTTTGCAGGAAATAGTTTATAACTATACAAAAAAATACTAATAAATTTAAATAATTATGTATAACGTATATTACATTCGATTCTCTTTGAATGTATAAATTTAATTTTAATATTCATTAGCTTAAATGGATTCCTGTGATAAAATGAGAATACTATTTCAAAGCAGGTAATTTTATAAGCAACTATTTTAGCTACTGGAGAGTAACTTACAAGTATACCCGCTGTACTGAGATAATTGAATAACTAAATCTAAATTTCATCATGCTGAAGGTTGGAGGAATTCCTGTGAGCGCTTGAAACTGCAGGAATGGGCTAATACTATTTATTTTATTTATGAATGTGAATATTTAACCTTATCGCGTCCATCTTGTAGGATAACGGCTTCCTGTTCCGCCATCGTAATCTGGAAACGGCTTCTCAACTTTGCTGCACTCCTCTAGATGGCGGGTGAAAGTTTATTTAAAAGGCATTAACATTAGGGTGGTTCGGTAGATTTTTTATTGAGATTATGAAGAAAGTTTTTTAATAAACTTTTTGTATATGCTTTAAAAAAAATATGCAAAGAACACAACCATAAATAATATCAAAAAAAAAGCAAATAAACACAAATAGAAAATAGCTAAACTCAGAACAACATTCTATCTGATTATTATAATTATGTAGGGATAAAATATTCTTTTGGGTATAGATAATTTGTTTTCTGATTCTGCGTATAAATATCATTGTTTTTTTTCTTCTGTCATTGTCAGATGAAATATGCAACTGCAGTACAAAGCAAACGAAATTTTGTTGTTCTAAAAAATAAATCTTAAGTTTGTAGAATAATAATTAGCTGCGTACATTCATTAAACTTTTACATATTTCAGACAGTATGTTGAAGATATAAAATAGCAAGTATTTCGATGCAAAAAAAACAATTTTGGCCAAATGTTACCTTTTTGTTTCAAAGAATCAAAATGCACAGATTTTCTTATTCTGAGAAACTAATTTGATTGAGTTTAAATAATAATAACATGTTATTTTCTTATTCTGAGAAACTAATTTAATTGAGTTATAATAATAATACCATGTTATTTTCTTATTTTGAGAAACTAATTTGATTGAGTTATAATAATAACATCATGTTATTTCTTCCAAAATGACCGTTCGTAAAGTTTTTTAAATTGAACATAATCTTTCCAAATAAAAGACGATATTCGTATGTACGTGAATGTAAACTCAAAAACTACTCGACCGATTTCAATGTTGTTATGATTTAGGGGTGTTTACAGAGTGTTTTGAATAGTTCAAGAAGTACGGGACCCCATATGGGAGACATAAAATGATCAAGTAACAAAATACTTAAAAACGAAAATTCTTCAAATCTTTACAAAAATATTATTTCGAAAAAAAAATGCACACAGTTGTCAGGTACACTATAATTCACAACTTCAAGTTTTACTCCAAACCATTTGTAAACCCGAGGAACGCCGGGCACACGTCAGCTGGTGTACAATAAAATAATCACAATGATTTTATGTATTGTAGTTTTGTGACAACTTATCTAAAGTGCACTTTTACACGAAGTGTGAATTTTGACAGACAAGCTAATGAAATTGATTATCTGTTGAACAGAGAGTTTTGAAATTTGAAAATATACCGTTAATTTCACCGAAAGCAAAAAAAAATGAGCTGTTTTTGGACACACGAATGCACGGACACACTCATAATTACAACACATCGGTTAATCTCTTCAGTGCGGCAAATGAATGATTAAAACAACTACTTTAACAGAAAAAATCTTACCTTAAAATTGAAGTGAGGTTTTCAATCAGTTGCTTATTTACTGAAACCAATAAGTTCAAATATTAAAGCAACCTATTTCGTGATAATTTAAAGTAATGTGAAAGTTAATACGAAGTTCATCAAGTTGAATAAATAATCAGTGTTCACTAAGCGAATTCTCGATTTCAACTGTAGCTTTTATAGACTTTTGACGCAAGTTGAATTGAACAAGTTGTACGCTGATTCACAGATAGTGAGTGACATGTTTGATTTCATTTCAAAGATAACTGAAGTTTCAAAATCATCTCAGGAGGAAATTTAATAATAATACCTACTAGTTTCATTACCCGGCTTTGCTCCTGTTTCGAAATTGCCTTTCACAAATAAAATTTTAAATGACAAAGCTTTACAGTCCTCACCAAACTCAAGAGTTCTCTTCGTTGTGGCAGAAATACTAAAAAACAAATATTTTACTTTTTTGTTCTATGACTTCAAAAACTATGTTATAAATTAAAATCTTTTATATGTTACGTATTTCAAATGATAAATTTTGAAAGTACTTTTTCGAAAAAAAAAAAAAAAAAAACGTTTGACGGCTCCGTGATCGAGGGGTAAGTCTGTCGACTAGCAAGCTGGAGGTCGCTGGTTCTAAACCCGGCGTGCGCAAATTGTGTTTACTTGCGCGTGTCGTTAAAAATTAAATTGAAGATTTCAACATTGACAATTTACCAATTTAAAATAAAATATAGGATATTCGCAGCACGTTTCAGAGTGGTAGGTACTCTCAGTATCACCCTGGTGTAATATCACCATTCAGAATTCAAATGTTACTCAAAATGACTTTGGCCGTGTTTAGTGACCAGATCTGAATAGCCAGGTACTTCCCCACCTTTATCTTCCCCATCCCCTTCCCCTCATCTACCTTCAGCCGTAAAACATACCCACAATCCGGGATGCCATAGTCACACTGTCTTCAGACGGATGGGAGCAGTTGGGACTCTTTTGCGCTTCCAAATATTTTTTTTTTTTGAAAAAGTTAATAATTTGGCGCTTTAAAGCTCAATGGCAAAGAATACGATGTTTCGAAGAGAAAATTGTAATATCAAGATCTATTGTTAAAAAAACAACGACGTACAAAATTTCATAATAGTAGAGCCAATCGTGTTTTGAAGGACATACCGGAAGGTTTTTCGATTTATTGGTGTGATTAATAACCAGGTTAATGTTTTATTATTATCTCTGAATATTGTTGTGGCAGACTTTTAATCATCAAACTAACTATCCTCATATCCTATCTGGAGTGATCTTTTGGCATATTTTACCATTTGGCAAAAACGTTCTGAGAGATCGCTTGTCATAATTTTCCATTTTTATTGTACTTAAAAATATTGGATAGATGGCAAAATATAGGTGAATTTACTGGTTTTAAACCCCAGGAAGCTGTTTTATATGTTTTTATATCAATATTTTGAGGAATAGCATTAATTTAATAATATCGTAAATTTACATATATTGTAATATTTCACAAAAACCACGCTACAAATCATCATGACACCAATCGCTCCAATGGTCAAAAAAATCATAATAAATTGACATAAAAAATATAATAACATTTAGATTTAACGTTTGTTTGCGTATTAAGTTGGAAAAATAATGAAATATATTGGTTTTTAAACGTAATAAACTAGCCGAAAAATACCCATTATTCAAAAATGTAATCAAAAACCAAAACCTTTTAACGATACAAAATAACAATTAAAGAGATTAATCATAAAATCTCTTCTGACCTTCAAGGAGAAAAAGCTAGACAGGTTTGTTCATATTTCAAATCCCAAAGTGTCTAACAGTTTATCCGAATTATCTTCTTGGTGACCTAGGAGATGAGATTCTAATAATATTAGGATCAACCGATATTTTGTCATTCGATTTATATTTCAGAGATTCAATGTCCTTTTTAAGATTGGATAGAAAATAAATTTGAAATCTAAACTAAGGTTGGGCGTTCTGGTTGTTTGAAAATAAATATATAATGAAGTTAATTCTTATAAAAAACGACACAACACTCAACAAAGGATATGTTATTTTGTAAGTCCATCAGAATGTTTATTTATACTTGTGTTATGTGGAAAAAAACACACATACCAATTTACCGGTCGGTGGCCGAGTTGACATCGCGCTTGGGTCCCACCAATAAGTTTTGCATGAGCCATATTTACATAGTTCTGAATAAATGAATATAATCCATCATAAAATTTGTGATATTTATCTACTGTCAACTACTAACGATAATATCTTCAACTCAACGGCAAGTGCACTGGAACTTAATGATTTTTTTCTAGATCGGTTACATTTCGTGATTTTGAGAGCGGATGAGATATCTCGAAGTTCTGTAATATTCTGGTAGAAAATATCGTCTATTGATCTCAAATATCACAATATTAGGAATTACGCGGTGCGATAGCCTGCAATATTATAAATAATTAGTTCGGTTAGAAGAATTAAGTGGCATCAAACTTTTCTTTAACGTCATAGATTTTTTTGGATACCATAATCCCACTGGTTCCTGACTCTGACAGCATTTTTATTATTTTAACAGAACAAGGGTTATAAAATAGTAAGTTGGTTGTATTCGGATCGCAAGAATACAAAGACTCGGTATTATTTCACCTGGCAGTTATATGCGCAATGAAAACATCAACTTTATTGGCATTCGCTTGAAGCTGTCACAACTATTCCGGTAAACTGCTATAAGATATATCTCGCCATTAATATGCGCTCCTGGTATTATCGCGTCGCGTCGGAAGAATTTAATGGCGTACTATGGAACGGAGGACATTAAATCAGTTATATTTCTGCTTATGTTCATCTTTCGAAAATGATATATATACACTTTAGTAGTCCAGTAAACACGTACATCAGACCTTGCGTCAGATATGGTAGTTATTATTTTTTGCAGAGTTATTTATGATGTTGGCCTGAAGAATAATTCAAGTTTCCGACATCGAGCGCCAAACGCAACATTTTCAAAAATCAAGACCCACAAAATTTTCTACCTTTTTTCAGTTTTTTGCAATTCTAACCCTGAAGGACTACTTATTGATTATAATTATAGTGCAAATTTGATAGGTAAACTAAAATAACTACAATTTGAGCTCAAAACCGTATCTGTAAACTCAATAGTTTTCAAAATTTATATTTTTTTCAATTCGGGACTTTTTAATATATATATAGTTTATTTTGAGAATTCCGACCCTGTAGGAATACTTTCTTCGGGAAATTCCCCTCCCATATTTCAATGGACGCTGAATAGGTTTGAGGGGACCTACAGGTGAACCACTCTCTAAATTATTCGTATTTCTGATTTCTAGCCCTATTCTTATATATATAATACATTATCGAAACCTTGTCTGAACGTTTCATGACCACGAACCCCTTCCCTTCCTCCTCCATCCATGTAAAAAATTGAACTGAACGACTCTTACCAATTAATATTGTTTTACTCCCTTTACTTATTATTTGAGGATCTTATGAAAGAAAATAACAATAATTAATGATATCAAATTCAAAAAAATTAACTTAAAATTAAGTTAATGATAATACTGAAGAAGACTCATATTATTTAAGTAAATTTAGCCCTATTGAAAGGGTCCGGTTAAGCATTGTCGGTTTCTCCACTGGAAACACCTGGAGCAGGATCGTCGATGTCTTCTGTGAGAGATGTCCACAATTCATCTTCCAGCATTTCGATATTGTACAGATCATCGCTATCTGGGGAGTGGGAATCTAACTCTAGTGCGATGTCTGGCGCATTGTCGCAAGAGGCCCCGCTACAGTGGCTGCAGACTGAAGAGCGCTTCAACCTCAGAGCTGCGTTTCTGGCCATCATCTTGGGTTTGAGGTCTCGTGAGGTGAACATCCACCTTCATGTGAGAGGGTTCAGTTCGGCTTCCAACCACTTCTGCACCTGTAATAGGATTGTACTGTTGAAGAGAAAATTATGAAAGATAATTTATTTGTTTATAAATAAACTGTATATAAGGATGATTTATCTGGTATATCAAGGAGTGAAATAGAGCTGCGTCCTGTATCGGAAGTAACCTAGTAAACATTGCAGACCTAGGAAATGGGTGATACCGTGAAATAGTGAAATCCGTTGTGGGAAAGAGCGACGCGAACTTATGTGCCAGACGCGAATTGATGTTCTTCAAATGGCCTGACCTTGAGAGGGAAGGGGATAAAATAATAAAGATGCCAGATTGATTGATTGATGCAAGATTGTCAAATTCCAGAAAAACGAAATATTGCAAAGAGTTCTAAAAAATTGATAAATTTTGAAAAGCTGTGTTTTGGAAACTGTTCAGTCTGTAGAAACGATTTTGAGTTAAAAATGTAAAAAAATTCTACTTTGATAACGTATGAAAAAATCACAATCTAAAATTATTAATTCAGGGTTAAACACGCCAAAATTTAAAAATAGTAGAAAATATTGTGTTTTTATTTTATTTTGTGATCGGAAACTTAAATTATTAATTGCGCCAACATTATTAATAACTTGGCAAAAAATCAGAACTACCAGACGTGACAAGATTATAAGATATTTTAGAATAGTTTTTCTCGGGAAAATAACTGCAAAGGTAAGTTAGGAAGATGTGTGATTTCTGCATGAAAGATTAAAAATTTTGGTAATGGAGAGTTTAATCTCTGCCCACATTATAACAATAAAAACATCTTTATTGACATATATTTTCTTTTAATAATAATTTAAACATAATATAGGTTTTGTAAAAAAATGTTGTCCAGCAAAGCTGCTATGTGTCTGTTTGTCAGCAGATTATACTCTGACATTTTTTTTTTAATTAAGAAAAAATATTAAAAAATAAGGAGCGTATTTACACATACAACTTTCATAGAAAATAAAAAAAATATATTATTTGGACTGTGTTTACACCGCATTAACGGAATCATTAATCTGCGGAGTACACAGTCTGTTGTTTCACTTTTTTTTTTCAAAACGTGTTTCTGGCTTTCACTCTTCAAGGGTGTTATAGATCATCATTTCAAATTATGGAGAGAGGGAAGGGTAATTTACATATTAATTTTGGTTAAATTGAAAATTTTCTAAATCATATGGAAGATTGGAGTCGAATTCAGACTTAGAAGGACTGATAGAAGAAAAAATATTTGTTTAAAGAGGGACAACATGTTTTTTTACATGTTTTACATATTTTTTCAAAAAGTGTTTCTGGCTTTCACCCTTCAAGGGTGTTCTACTTCATCATTTCAAATTATGGAAAGAGGGAAGGAGAATTTACATATTAATTTTGTTTAAATTGGAAAATTTCTAAATTATATGGAAGATTTGAGTCGAATACAGACTTAGAAGGACTGATAGAATGAAAAATATTTGTTTTAAGAGGGACAACCAAAAAAGTTGTGATCGAAGGAACGAAACAACATCCAATTTTCATTCGTATAAATGAATAATTATTTTTGTGAGATATGGTGAATTTTTGAAACCATGATTTTGATGGGATAGTTCTTTGTATTGAGGCATAGCATGGATCTCTTCGACTGACTGGTAATATGCCAATACTCTGACCAAAAATTGCGGGGTCTATGAATGCGGGGTCGATGGAAAATATATCAGATATGGAATGTGGTTTGTGAGGGTAACATGACGCCAACATGTCTAGGAAGCCAAAATCTTCAGAGCTTTGAATGAAGGCTATCAGCACTCGAATAAGGCATACATAGTGACCATCAGTATTAAGAAGAGGATTGGATTTTAGATTTTTGAGAGAACTGAGAAAATTAGAGAGAATACGACTATTCAAAATTGTGGTTCTACATGATAGTTCAAGTAAAAAATAATTTTATGTTTCCGAATTTTTAGGTTTTAAGGTAGTTTCTAGGCTAAGAAGTTGAAATACATAAATATGTTTGTTTATGGTAATATAAACATTGAAATTAAAAAAAAATCATCTTTTTACTTCTATCATCGTGTTTAATCACTTCCTGAAGTTAGCGTATTTTACCCCGGAAAACCCTGCATAAGGTGTTAAATAACTTTGTTTTCTTTGAGCCGGAAAAAAACCAGAAGATAAAGACTCTTTAAAGAGTTTATATAAAGGATGTAGAATACTACTAACACAAGTTATTAAAAATATTTGAGGAACAACAACTTTTCTAACATATTTATTGCTACCTAATGCCTTTATTGCTCTTTTCTATGGAGTTTAATGAGGCACAACACACTTGTTTGGGCAGAAAACAGAAAAATATTGATTTTCGGATTATTATTCGAAGAAGGAAAACAAAACAAATGATGACTACCCACATTTTAGATGAATGTAATAATGTTTAAAATAAAATAAAGATAAATGGATTTTTCTTTTACTATCCACAATTTTACCTTTTTAGTGCCAGGTTTCTAATTTTCCTCAAGGGCAAAGTTTTTTTTGAGTTTATTAAAAATCACTAGTACACATTATTGTAACATTTGGCTTTCATACTTATTGGGTATAAGTGGGGTTTTCAGACCTTTATTTTCCACAAATTGTGTGCTGTGGCTATTCACTGGTGGTTTTTTATACGTACTTTCTCCCCAGTTTTCCATAATAGTAAGGAACCAGAAGTCCTTTAATTGTGAATAGGTTTGTAAATTAGGTACATAAAATTAACATTAGAAAATAATAAATAAGAACAGAAAAAATTGTCTAAAAAGAAATATGTAGTTATAAGTTGGGGTTACTAATAACCCGCCTCACCAGGTTAGTTTGTATTGGGGCAGCAATTATGCAAATTATTTCATTATACCTATGAATACACTTTTGTTAAAATATGTTCCCTGGATGATTTGGTTGAATCAATTACTTAGAATTTGGGTAAGTGCACCGGTAGTCATTTTTTTCTATATATTTATTTTGAAGATCGAATGTTTTATACTATCTGGAAAGACGTTGAAAACTCTTGCCGAAAAGTAGTATGATATATGAGAATTCGGAGTAACTTCCAAGTTTGAGATCAAATTAATTCTAAAAATTGATTGCAAAATCATGCGCTTGAAATATTTTTTGCATCGAATATATTACCTAATCATTATAAAATGCATCAGAATAGGCCTAAAAAATTACCTTAAAAATATTCCGCAATCCAAATGGATGTAATTATCGATAAGAACGTTCAGGACGCCGATGGCATTTTGAAAAGTTTTCGATTTTTTTTAAATTGTACCTTCTAACTTAAACATTCAATTAATTTACAAAAATTTCACCTGTACATTTTTGTTCTATTGGTCGCCCACACAAATTTTATAATTGATTTAAAGCCGTAAAGATTTTATCACGCCAGAGTTCTAGTGATAGTTTTATTGTAGTTTTTTTTATTTTATAGTGAATACCTCACAAGAGTCCCAACTGCTCCCGTCTGGAGCCAGTGAGACTATGGCATCCCCAATTGGGGGATGTTGTGAGGCTGAAGGTAAGTGGGGAAGAGAAAGAGGAAGGTGGGGAAGTACCTGGCTATTCAGATCTAGTCACTAAACACGGCTAAAGCCATTTGGAGCAACGTTTCAATTCTGAATGGTGGTCTTACACCAGGGCGATAATGGTAGTATCTTCCACTCTGGAACGTGCCGCAAATATACTATATATTATTTTAATTAATTTATTGTGAAATAACACATATTAATCAAATAAAATTTATTTGCGCACGCCGGGTTCGAACCCGCGACCTTCGGAATGGCAGTCCAATGCGTTACCACTGGACTATGCCGGCCGTCAGTTACTAGTTACGCAAAATGTATTTTTGCTTATTTCCAAAAAC
This sequence comes from Hesperophylax consimilis, assembly GCF_061612785.1. Taxonomy (NCBI): domain Eukaryota; kingdom Metazoa; phylum Arthropoda; class Insecta; order Trichoptera; family Limnephilidae; genus Hesperophylax; species Hesperophylax consimilis. The sequence continues at coordinate 22,512,432 of NC_142849.1, read as the reverse complement.
AATTAGTTACATCCACTAAACATAATTAAATGAGTTATCACAATAACAAACAAAACAACTCATTTTTGTAAGAGAGTTTGCTTTATGTTACGGAATTAATTCAATCAATTAACTGTAATTTTTCTTTGGCTCTTCGAATCAGTTTCCTCTAAGAGAGTTGCCTTAATTGCTTTTATTCACATTAGACGGTCCCTTTATGTACGTGCCCGAAGAAGGGAAGTGAAAACCCACCCTAATTACAATTATTATTATCCTGAACCAATAAGAGCGTAGGTAATAATTAGGGACTACCTTGAAAGGAATTATCTTCCATTAATTAATGGAAATGGAGAAATTGGTAAAAAAAGGCTAACTTAATTTGGAAGGGCTTTCAGTATTAATAATATAATTATTATAATTATTGGTTCTAAGCCAAATTGATGTGACGAACTATCGAGTATATTATTATCACTAAAGTGGAAAGTAGACCCTTGAAACTTAAACGAATTTTCTTCTTAATTCTAATGGCTACAGAGTTTTTATACAAGTATATTCTCCCTAATGATGGCTTTTTGCTTTCGAAATCCATTGTCTGTAGCTCACAATAATTATTTTCTTTATTTTCTGCAGATTAGCCAATTCGTTTTCCATGAAGCTTATTTAAGGCAAGATGAGTAAAATTATAGAACACAAATATTTCAAATATAATTTTTAAGTGGACACGGTCAACTAAATTAAGTCCTCTATCAGCTTTTCAATGGAAGAATTTTATTCCAATATTCGTACCTTGTTGTCATTTTCCATCCGAAAACAGGTTGTTTTTTACGAATCCTTCTTGTATTCAACGCTTCAGATTTGCCGTCCTCGTTTCCTCCCTCCTACAACATGGATCTCTTCAACATTCAGGTTTACTCCTTCATTTCTTTCAAAAGACCATCTAAACAGCACCCCTAAAGGTGACATAGGATTTGAGCGAAATTATTTTTCTCGATGATTTTTTGTGGAGTTCTAAATAATAATTTTAAAAATGTATATGGAACGTACAGGATCTGTTAAGAAGTAGTGATTTTTCGGCGAAACAATTTAGATAATTTTTTTATTAGGTATCAAAAAACATATTTTTTGTGTTAACATTCAAGCTTTTGCGGGATTAAATATTTTATTAATTACCAACGTTTACAAAGCGCCTTCTCCAAAACTCAAACCTTTAAGATAAACCAAAAGATAAACCTTTGGACATAAAACCAAAGGTCTTGATTATTTTGTTCGTTTTTGTGGGTAAGGTGGATCCAGTCTCATGTAAATGTTTGATGACACCGGAAAAGTATCGTGGCTTAGCCATGTGCACACTTTGTTTGTTGGGCTACCCTGTAGTCGTATTTCGGTCACGTAATGAATTATGTTGTGTGTATTACGACACACCCGGTACCTTGTAGTTTTAGGAATAATTAAAACATAACATGAATTAATTAAAACTTTGTTGTTTAACAATGGCATGTACGAATAGTGTGGCTTTAGGAAGCACATTTAGAACTTAATTTGACAAGGACATAGGCCATTAAAAAATAACAAAAATATAAAATTAAACTCTCAGCCATTTTATTTTATAAAATTTTACTACCTACTGGAAAACACTTGGCCTTTTATTACGTTTTTTTAACGTTGATATTATTGTAATATTTTTCAAATGATTGGAGCGAGAGGAGAAAAATGGACAAGTCGTTAAAATAAAACATAAATCATATTAACATTCCTGGTGATTAATTTTGGGCTATTTTCCCGTGTTGACCTTCTTCCTTCTATAGAAAACGTTTTGGACCTCATTGCAGTGTCCAATATGAGGGCAGATGTGTAGTTGTATAGATTGTGGTATAAAGAAGGGATGCCGTGTTACAAGCGTTAATTCTATGAATATGGTTTTCTGCGGTTAGTTTTGGCATAGCACGAAGAATACCGGATGCAAAGAACTATAAAGTTTTATTATTTAGACTAGGACTTATAAACTAACGTACTATTTTAAAAAACACAATAGGTCTAAAGCGATTGCTCAGTGGTCGCAGTAGATGCCTGAATAGCAGATGTTCTCAAATTGAAATGTCGGTGGAGGAAACGTGCCTTTTTTACAGAGGTTCTTGATTTTATTTCAGTGCTTCTTGTATATTTTTTGTGAATAATAGCATTCTTTTATTTCAGTAGTTCTTGTATTTCTTTTTATGAATAATAACATTCTTTTATTTCATGGTTAGTGGTTCTTGTATTTCTTTTTATGAATAATAGCATTATTTTATTTCAGTGGTTTTTGTATTTCTTTTTACGAATAAAAGCATTCTTTTAATTTTTAATATTATCTTCGGTGAAAACTAATTCTGGATGATTAACGAGTGAGTGTTTTCAAGGCTACCATGAACCTAAATGGACCTAGACAGAGCTATTCCAGAACCAAGCCTTCACCAACTTAAATTTTTGAATACTTTTGCATACAAATCATTTCAAAAGTTTGTCATACAAGATGGCTGCCAGGCAATTTCTCTTCACCCAAGATTTGGCTTTAATGTCATTCACACAAAATTGCTGTAATACTCGGTACAGGGATTTTTAGGTTCGTGAAGGATATATAAAAATGTTTGAGTATTATTTTCATGCACGCACCAATAACACAATATTTATATTTTATTTTTAAAAATTGATAACATACGTATCATATTTTAAAGTTTTGTTTTAAAACTTCTAATAAAAAAGTCGCTGTTTTTGTTCTTGTTTTACTCTTTTATATAATTTCAATTTTTATCAGTTTTACCTTTTCTAAAAATAAAATTAATATCTCAATTTTATGTTTTGTTCTTAAATCATAGAAATGCATCATAATATTATCACGGTTGGATTTTTTGTTATTTATGTCACCTTTTATTTTTATCTTGATAATAGTTACTATAATATTATACGGTTGTTCTAAGCATCAAACACGTATAAAAAGGTTTCAATATACAGATATTTATAAAAATCTCGTGTAACACATATTTGTGGTCGCACGATAATAGGTTCTTTATATTTCATACCGTTAGGTGATTAGGGTGTCCCTATCCAGAATATTTTTTCTACTTTTTTTGACAAAATTATTTTTTGTATTTTTTTATTATTTCGTATCAAAAAATATCTATAAACCCAAATTTTCACCCTCCTACCCTTATCCTACTATTTTTCAATCGTGATTTTAGTATTTTTGTATGATATTTCAAACGGAACGAAATTATTTACGTTATTGAATAACAGATGGCACTGCGTTCGCCTCATCGAACATTCATCCACACATGCGCAAGTCATTCACGAGAAGGTAATTGGTTTATTTAAAGCGTCGCACAGTGGGCTGAAAATCGCCTTTCATAGAGATAGAGACTTGAAATTTCAAGGGTATTTTTTTTGGCTAGAAATGGATTCTGCTGATCATTACTATGCTATAAAATTTTAAATGAAGCAATTGCGTGTACAAATGAAGGAGTCATCATTTTTTTAAGAAAAAATTGTATGGCACTGACATTAAAAATGAGGCTATCTCTGGAATCATAAGGTTGACCATTATATCCTTACACACAAATATACTACTATTTATTTGTATTTTTTTTACATTTAAAAGTGTTTTTTTCAACTTTGAGGATTTAAAAAAAAAAAAAATCGCAAGTTGCGTCACAATACGAAGTATGTCAAAAAAAATACAAATAAATAGTAGTATATCTGTGTGTAAGGACAGAATGGCCAACCTTATGATTCCAGAGATAGCCTCATTTTTAATGTCAGTGCCATACAAATTTTTCTTTAAAAAATGATAACTCCTTCATTTGTACACGCAATTGCTCTGTACAAAATTTTATAGCATAGTAATGATCAGCAAAATCCATTTCTAGCCAAAAAAAAATACCCTTGAAAATTCAAGTCTCTACGTCTATGAAAGGTGATTTTCAGCCCACTGTGCGTCGCGACTTTTTCACGTTTCATTTGGCATTTGTTATGTATCGCAACGCAGTGCCTGCATAATTTTGTACGATTTATTTTAATTGATCTATTTGTGTGCGTATATTACAGTGACAATGCCAGCAAGACGCAAGGGGGCCCATTTGAACCGTCGAACGAATAAAGCAACAAACATGCGAAATAGTACAGTAGAAAGAACAGACATACAAATCCAACAAGATACCAAAAATGTGCGTGTGAGCATGTCGCAACTGGGTAAATCTCAATCAGAAGAGGAACGAGCTGAACGAAATCAACAACGACAATTGTAACGGAGAAAAGCGCGCCAGTTCGTAGTTGACACACGCAGAAGAAATGACCGACAACGCCAACAAGTACATCTAGCATTTACATCTGCTTCGTTCCTTCGTCTCGCATTCATGTATGAGTCGGATATTGAATATTTTTATATTGGTGGAAATTTCCACCAATCATACTTTTAATAAGGAAACATGGGTTGAAATTCTTCACCGTAATAATAAAAAGCAAAAGATTAGATAACTTAGAAGCCCTTGAAATCAAAAAAATCCCGTAATAATAACGCTAGCATATTGAATAACCAAATTAATTTATCTTTTAGTCACATTCTAGATATATTTCCAGAAAACCGTTCTGTTATTGCCGGAATTCCCGCAATTACCCGCCCCCCTTTGTTAACCTTCCACTCAAACACCTAAATTATATTTTTTGTGTATTATCTGCTCAAACTACTACATATTATTTATTTATGACGAACGGTTTCGGAACAACCATTTCTTCTTCAAGGTATTTTTTTCTCATTTTATATTTAAATGACATTCTATCTTCCGATTTCTTTTCCAATGTATCAATAAATAAACGAGTACTGGAATTTAAAATATTATACAAGCGAACCATAGTTTGAGGATATAGAATTTAATCAGACCTTCGATCACACCCCAGCCATCAGAAGAGTAATTTATTTCTATCCACATTCTGCTTTTTTTCTTCCTTGTCCCACTTTTTTCGCACGATCCATCTTTGTCAATCGCCACATCCTTCCCCCTACTCCTAATTATCGTTTTTTCTTTTCCTTTTAGCCACCGCATCTGGATTTGGAAAAAAACGATTAGATTAATTGAAATCATAAACTTTTTTATGCTTGCAATAGTCATCTACTGATATCGGTTTTAAAAACAATTCCAAAAGCATTTTAATCCATTGATCATAATAACATTATGGTACTTTTACTTACGTTCTAGCATTCCGAAGTACCTATTTAATTATTATCAATTCAGTTTTAGAAAGCTGTGTTGAACTGTACTGATTTGTTAGAAATGCATGCTACATTCATTATTCATTAAATATTAGTGAACAAACTAACGGAGTAGAAAAATAATTCGTCGTTTGTAAAGTCGCGCGGCGTATTTTCCGATTAAACACCGGTGTTGAAGAGATCAATGACGATAGTTCGTTGGAGTATCTTCCATTGTAATACCGTTAGAACAAGGACATTCTACCTACTTGACGCCTGTGCTCTAAGGATTGGGAAGGAGGGGAATCCATCAAACGGATGGTATATTTCTGCATAGTCAAAGGTTTTTTCAGGTATTTTGGGGTTCAGATTCAGAAGTGGCAGCCAAATTCAACTGTGGGGCGCACTAAAATATTAAACTTAGCCTCAATGATATAATGGCGTAACTATTTTTGCAAACATCGGGTCATTCCTGATCAATGTACCCATCATCGGAGGCGACGTGTAAGAATATATGTTTTTCAAACACCACATTCTAAAACTGCACCAAAATATAACAAATCGCTGAAAAAAATTTTTCGCACGACTTAGTATCTACCCATTTTTTAATTAATCAGATTACTTTAATTTTCAGCCAGTTAGTCATGATACAACATCAGCTTTGTATTTATTCGCGTGTAAATGATGCCAGTACAAACACAGATTAATTAAAAAACATTAGTCCACGCATATCGCCGGATGAAGAGTCATTATTCCGACTAATTGCGCACATTTCTCACCCCTTCTAGGGATTTCGTGTTCATATATCATTTTTGTATGTAATATTTGATTTAATGGTTCACTCTCGAGCACGGGGACTGTTGTGAACTCGCACCCTCTCCAAACAATAAAATAATGCTTCCCAACAAAAATACAGTGTTTACAAAGGTATTTTATATTTACATTATATCGACTGTGTTGAAGAGAATAACTGACATTTAGAAAATATAATAGAAATATTTACAAAAGATGAAAAAGTCTTATTTTATTATTTTTTTGTGAAATTTGCGATGTAATTAATGAATGGAAAAAAAATTCTCGGGTTTGGAAAATTTGTATCGGACTTGTTAGTCAGACTGCTTGTTTATAAGAACCTAATGGCAGTTAGGAATATTATATATTTATTGTTAAAAGAACTACTAAAATAGGTTGTAGGTAGTTCAAAAACAAAGACAAGCATAGCAAAAAAACACATTCGCTTCGAGGAGCTTTTGTTACCGTTAAACTTACCTAATAATTGGTCCGCCCAAGGGAGTGATTGGCACTGAACCGGTTAAAAAAATTCAACCATTTTTTTACTGGTGTTGTTGCAATCAAAACTGCTTCCGAGTGACATATAAAGATGAACATTGAACATGAATTATGGACTGTAAATGAATTTAAAAACGAAACAAAATGAATAATGTTTGTTGGAATTGGGAGATCATATATGTAGGGTTGACAAAAGGTATGAAAACCAAACATGACTCATGACAAAATTATGTAGGTGTAAATTTCACGTACCACACCTAGAATTATAAAATTACAATTATGCCTTTTTTATTTACACATACTGTAATTATATAATTTAAAATAAATCTATTGGTTGGTTGTTTTAAATTTTGAGCTTCTTAAATTTTACACAACTGATACCATGCCGACAACCAATTACCATAAATTATTGTTTGAACACTCTAGGCCTTAATAATAAACGTGTTTTAAATTTTAAACAACTCTTATTTTTAATAAAATAATGGTGGTTTATCTGTTGTGTAAAATTTAAAACACATTTATTAAAAAAGCCAGGGGTGTTTATGTTCAAATGTATTATGAAAAAGGTAGATCAGGATAGATTTTATTGACGTCTTTAATTCTAGTAGGTGTAATTCTCTCGTGTTATTTTATCCGTGAATATTTCCTCCTGTGTGTAATTCTAGTAGTTACATGAAGTGTACGCCTTTTTAATTTCATCATTCGTAACTGTTTTTGGCTCAACATTTGCAAGGATCGTGTGTTATTTTGATTTTAATTTATTATTTTTAATATATTGTGGAAACTGTAAATTGAAGCTTTTTTAGCTCACAAAAACACAAAATAATTAAATAATGCTGTAGAAACATTTTGAGTCTAACTGTTATTACAAATAAAGACAGATAAGTTAAATTATTAGATTGAAAATTTATCACCAAAAAAAATCTAGGGCTACAATATTGACAAATCTGTAGAGTTCTCTTCTTTACCTCATAATTCAAAGGTAAAAAAAAACACATTGAAAAAATTCATCTCTTTTGGCTCTTGATGAAAATTTGACATTTATATTACATATACCTTACAAAAAATTGGAGATTATATTGATTTGAAACTTTAAAAAAAATATTAGGGTCGTGGCAAAACGTTTTCTTAATAAATTGTTTTAACGTATACCACATTAAACATGCTAATTCAATTTAATAATATCTAAAAGGTCCCATTTGAGAGAATATTCGCCATAATTACTAAGGGTAGAAACGGGTCAAGCATTCGCTTAAATGAAATTAAACTTAAACCAGTCCAGCTTTTAATTAAAGTCACCTACAAATTAATATATATTATAAGATGCCGCTTGGCCCAGAGGAGAAATTGTGCCCGTATAACGGGTTTATTATATTAATAGATAAGAGGAGAAGATTATCATAATTTGGAGAAGATTGAAGATTTGTATACTTGTGTTTTATTGATGAAGAACGAGTTATAATGAGTACCTTTTAAACGTTGGTTACTCGACCATGATATAAGTTGATAATCCTGATCTTTTTCAACGCCTACCATTCCATATTCCAATTTGCAACAGCAGAAATTCATGGGGTTGTTTCACGAAATTTGAATAATTCATAAAATTCAATATTCCGAATTAATATTCAAGTTCTGTGAAAGTCCTATTCAGGTATATTAAATTCCTCAGCTGGTAGAGTCCTTCATCACAACGCAAGCAACATTTTCCGCTTACTGTGGTGGTATTAGGAGATTTTCAAGTATTGTCGGGTTATTCGTTAACCGGGAATGTTTGTCTTTCTTTAATTTTTCTCGGAATGTTTTCTTTCTTTAAGTTCTCTTACCATCCGATTGCTTTGAAACAACCGGCCCAAGATGAAATAGGGGACTAGATGACCAGATAAATTATTTAAATAACAATTCAACACACTTTTAAAAAGTGATCTAAAGTCAAGTAAACTGAAATAACAAAAACTAGGTTCAGTAGTATAGTTTTTTTTTCTTGTCTTTTTCTTTAATTGTCACTGTGTTGAGTTATCATGGAACCAATAAAATAATAACAACGTTAATGAAACTTTCACGTAAATTAATTTTAACTTCGAAATTCAACAAATTGTTTAAAAAAACAGTCCTTACTTTTCATCTTCCTCTTTGCAAGACGAACTCTAAACAAAAATTCTTTTTCTACTTATCCACATATTGATTTTATATAAATTATTACTACATTGACATACTTTTATTTACTGTTACAACGGGACAACAACTGAAAACTAAGAATTCTAAGATCTCGATGGTACACAAGTAACACAATAAAAGGTAAGGATTATACTTTTTATGATATATTTTTGTAATTTATCTTTCCCACGAAAGATAAAACATTGGTCTGGTCACAATAATAATACAGTTATTATCTTATATGAAAAAGCTATAGCTAAAGCAAAAAGGTTTTTGTTACTTTTCTCATTCCGTTTATCTAAAATAACTTAAATTATCACAGAGGTTTAATAAATAAATGCAATTATATGGGTACGACGTGAATGCACTCAACATGATTGCATTTCCCCTTACGAGGGCAGACAAACAAGGCGTAGGCAATAATTTCGAATGCTTTTAAATGAACTATGCTGGATGCTAATTTGATTTTAGGCACACATTTGTGATTCATATTATTAAACTAACATGAATCCAGCCATTTCGGTTCCTTATTATTTTATTTGGGCGTCTTTCAACGACCCTTGACCTGACAGAGATCCTTGGTTCAATTCCCAGTCGAGACCTTTACATTTTTATTTGTTTGTATCTTTTTATTTTTTATTTAGATTTATTAGTGTTATATTCTTCTTCAATGATATATTACATTAATGGGTATAACCTCAAAAAGGATTTTTTCTGATTCCAACAAAAATTTAATAATAAAATATTTTTCCCCAATCTAGGTAATGCATACTAAGATAAAAATGATATTATTAACTCATGGTAGTACAATGCAATAATAATGCATAAATAGTAGGTATCTACCTATGTAAATACTTGTGAAATAAATAAAATAGTGTTCAATCTATCTATACATATATAAAAAAAAAACAATTTTCGTTTGTTCCAAATCACAAAAAGTTCTTCACAGATTGCTTTGAAAATTTTGGCACGACGCGACGTGTCGCATTCGAAAACCCGTGTGTTTTAATGTACTCTATAAACTTTACTATGTAGAAGTCACCTGATAACGTAATCTGAATATTATTAAGTAAATATTTTATTTATTTAAAACAGCGCCATCTGTTGGAAAAACATGTTTTTTTTATGTAAAAGTAATACGCGCTATAGACTAAACCACAGCAATGCTTGGCGGGGTACAACTAGTTAGTATTATTTAAAAATCACTGCACGACAGAAGAAGAAGAATAAATTAATATTATAATAAAATTCTGCAGTTTATCAACAATTTTAGCAAAAAGCAAATCTTAAT